>NC_072800.1:8175000-10675000 GCF_028583425.1 Eublepharis macularius | reverse complement strand
GGTGGTCAATGGCATTTCATCAGATTGGAGGGAGGTGTCCAGTGGGGTGCCGCAGGGCTTGGTTTTGGGCCCGGTACTTTTCAATATTTTTATCAATGATCTGGATGAAGGAGTGAAAAGGCTGCTCATTAAATTTGCTGATGATACCAAATTGAGAGGAGTAGCAAACACCCAAGAAGATAGAATTAAAATTCAACAAGACCTGAATACTCTGGAGAAGTGGGCAGCTGTGAATAGGATGCAGTTCAACAAAGACAAGTGCACAGTATTACATCTGGGCCACAAAAATGAGAAGCACAAATACTGGATGGGGGATACACTTCTGGGCAGTAGTATATGTGAAAGGGATCTTGGGGTGAGAGTGGACTGTAAACTGAATATGAGCAGTCAGTGTGATGTGGTGGCAAAAAAAGGCTAATTCAATCTTGGGTTGTATCAAAGGGGCCATAGTGTCAAACTCGCAGGAGCTCATAGCCCCTCTCTATACTGCCTTGGTCAGGCCACACCTGGAGTATTGTGTGCAGTTCTGAAGGCCTCACTTCAAAAAGGATGTGGACAAAATCAAGAGGGTGTAGAGGAGAGCGACGAGAATGATCAGAGGTCTGGAGACTGAGCCCTACGAGGAAAGGCTGAGGGCCTTGGAAATGTTTAGTTTGGAGAAGAGGAGGTTGAGGGGGGCATGATTGCTCTCTTTAAATCTTTGAAAGGCTGTCATTTGGAGGAGGGCAAGGAGCTATTCCAGTTGGCAGCAGAGGGCCCGAAGCAATCGGCTTAAATTACATGCACAAAGGTACCAGCTGGATATTAGGAAAAACTTTTTCATGGTCAGAGTAGTTCAAAAGTGGAATCAGCTGCCTAGGGAGGTGGTGAGCTCCCCTTCACTGGCAGTTTTCAAGAAGAGGCTGGATGAATACTTGTCAAAGATGCTTTAGGCTGATCCTGCACTGGGCAGGGGGTTGGACTAGATGGTCTGTATGGCCCCTTCCAGCTCTATGATTCTATGATAGGTGTGACTGCATGTACAAAATAGACACCCCAGGGTAGAACTGGAGCCTTTGCACCTCAGTTGAGGAGAAGGAGTACAGGTCCAGAACATTCCCAGACAGTCTCCAGACCTATGAGAGAGCATTCCTTGTGCAAAGGAAAAGTACATGATTGGGGTATTTTAAATATACTTTTTTTGTCCTTTCAGAGGAAAAGTTGTAGTCAAAACACTTCTGCAAAGAAAAAACAAGCAGCCCCTCTTTGACAGAGAGATTTGAAAGCATGAGACATTATGAATTCCAGTAAGGTAAATGCCATGGGAACCCTAATTCAGGAGTGTTTACCTTTTTGGGTCTTAATGTTCAAAGGCATTGGTGCCGAATTTGGGGGCCAGGATGTTGACTGGAGACGGTGTAGGGAACAGATCACTCTAGTCTTGGGCCCATCTACGGTGGCTCCTAATCTGTTTCTGGACACAACCCAAGGTGCTGGTGTTGACCTTTAAAGCCCTATATGGCTTGGGATCAACGTACCTGAAGGACCACCTGCTCCCTTACGAACCCACCTGACCAGTGCTGTCATCTTCCAACACCCTGCTTCAGGTGCCTCTCACCTTCTGAGATTGGGCAGGTAGCAGCCTGGAGAGGGCCTTCTTGTGGCACCGGAGCTCTAGAAATCTTTCCCCAGGGAGACTCATCTGTCTCGTTCTGTTGACGTTTTCCACCAGCAGGTGAAGATTTTTGTTTGTTTAGTACACCCTCAATGACCCCTCCTTCCTGCTCATTGTTTTAATTGTTGATTTTATGCTTTTCTATATATTTTAGCTCTGGTTTTAATGATGTGTTTTTGTTGGTGGTCATGATTTTTAAGATCTGATTTTATCAGGCATCTTAGTGGCCCTTAAGAGGACAGAAAGCTGGGGTATAAATTTTATCAAATTAATGCTCACGTGCCGTTAAACAAGTGACGAGGGAAAGATTAGTGTGCTGCTTTGCCAGGCGTGCTGAGAGACAGCCAGATCCTCAGTGGCTCAGCTGGGGGCCCCCTGCTTGGGTCTAGGAGGCAGTGAGAGGCATTGCCAGGCCTTCTCCCACTCTGCCAGCCCCAACGCCGGTGTGTTCAGGGCTCATCTCAACTGCTTGGGCACAGAACTAACCCCACGTGCCAGGAAAAGGGTCTGGTGCGCCACTGTTTAGCATTCATGATGGGCAGCAGGGTTGCCTACCTTCCCTGTAAGAAGATTTGGGTCCTGAGTAGAAAACGTGACTCTGTTGTCACTGTAGGGATAATCTGGTGTCTGGGCTGTGCCGCTTTAGAATGCAGATGGAGGCTCAGGAGATTTAATGCTTCTCAGTGTAAAAAACATTCCCCACTTGTAGGAAAACAGATGTTAGGGAGAAGGCTGGGCTAGAAGTCTTCTCACTAGCAGACAAAAAAGTGTGTTTTTTTAACACAGAGAGCAGCACTTGCTCATGCAAACGCCCACCTGCAGTCTGAAGGAGAACAGCCCAGGTACGAGTTTCTCCTTTCTGTGGGCAGGGTCATGCTGCCTGAACCAGGACCCTCAACCTCCAGATATCCTGGGTGCTGTCAAGTGGGAGAGGAGCACCTGCTCGTTTGTTTGTGAGGCTTTCCAGTCTTTGGGTTCACTCGGGGCGTATCCACGTGCGAGCTATGAATCCAGATACAGGCTTAAATAAAACTTCAGTTTATTGACGTAAGGAGTGTTTGCAAAGCATGAAGCACTCAAAGCACAGGCAACAGATTCCAAACAGATAAAGCCTATACTGTTGCTAGCTAAAAGATACCTAAGCTTACTAACTAAGCATCTCTGGTTGTCATTCTTGGTAGTTTGCCTCACCCGTTTGCTAGCATGTGTACCCTCTCCCATGTCAGGCTGCACAGGACAAGCTGCAGAGACAAACAGGGTGGAGCTCTCAGCTTCTGTCTTACATGATGGTATGGAGTAGAGCATGAAGCAGAATGAATAGGACTCGGGGTAGGGTTGCCAGGTACCTCTCACTTCCCGCCAGGAGGGTGGAGTCCCTGGCACTTATCGTGCGTGCTGCATGAAGTCCTCTTTTGCGTGCGTGCGTGCGTGTGCACGTGCCCCAGAGCTGGCATGATGACACCACTTCCAGAAGTGACATCACTACACTGGCTGCGCGAGAGCTCCCAAGCCGTATGGTGCCTAAATCGGCCCCAAACGAAGCATGGGAACGGTCCCACGGGTGGCGCAACAACGTCACTTCCAGAAGAGACATTGCTGCGCCAGTCGGGAGCGCGTCCACAGCACGTGTTCCTGAGGTGTCTTCCGGTGGAAGGCAACCTCCGGAAGCTTGCCCCCTCCCGCCGATCGCTGGGTGATTGGCAGACAAGAGGGCAAATTCCTGGGAGTTTGCCTGCAGCCGGTGGGTACCTGGGAACCCTAACTAGGGGAGAAGGGTGAGCTGAGGAGCCATCTTTTCAGGCGTCAACACCTAACGACTCAAGAGCCAATCAGGGCAAAGCTGTTAATTGGCATTCCAGCTGTATGGGAGTGTAGACAATGGCTCCGTGAGGCCAGATGTCTAGAGAAGGGAGACTGCCCTGCAGGTGGCTTCAGTCAGCTTAGCCAGCGCATTCTTAACTAGGCAGGGGTCCTTTCATAGAGTTTCATAGAATCATAGAGTTGGAAGGGTCCATAGAGACCATCTAGTCCAACCCCCTGCCCAGTGCAGGATCAGCCTAAAGCATCTCTGACAAGTATTCATCCAGCCTCTTCTTGAAAACTGCCAGCGAAGGGGAGCTCACCACCTTCCTAGGCAGCTGATTCCACTTTTGAACTACTCTGACCGTGAAAAAGTTTTTCCTAAGATCCAGCCGGTACCTTTGTGCGTGTAATTTAAGCCCATTGCTTCGGATCCTACCCGCTGCTGCCAACTGGAACAGCTCTTTGCCCTCCTCCAAATGACAGCCTTTCAAATATTTCAAGAGAGCGATCATGTCCCCCCTCAGTCTTCTCTTCTCCAAACGAAACATTCCCAAGGCCCTCAGCCTTTCCTCGTAGGGCTCAGTCTCCAGACCTCTGATCATTCTCGTCGCTCTCCTCTGCACCCTCTCGATTTTGTCCACATCCTTTTTGAAGTGAGGCCTCCAGAACTGCACACGGTACTCCAGGTGTGGCCTGACCAAGGCATTATAGAGAGGGGCTATGAGCTCCTGCGAGTTTGACGCTATGGCCCCTTTGATACAACCCAGGATTGAATTAGCCTTTTTTGCCACCGCATCACACTGACTGCTCATATTTAGTTTACAGTCCACTCTTACCCCAAGATCCCTTTCACATATACTACTGCCCAGAAGTGTATCCCCCATCCAGTATTTGTGCTTCCCATTTTTGTGGCCCAGATGTAATACTGTGCACTTGTCTTTGTTGAACTGCATCCTATTCACAGCTGCCCACTTCTCCAGAGTATTCAGGTCTTGTTGAATTTTAATTCTGTCTTCTTAGGTGTTTGCTACTCCTCCCAATTTGGTATCATTTCGTAGAAAAAGAGCTGGAGGAACTCCTCAGCATAACTCATTAGCATAACTCATTAGCATATGCCATGCCTCTTGCCATCACCCGAAATGTGTCATTAGTATAACTGATTTGCATATGCCACACACCCCGATATGATCTATTCTGGCTGTTTTGGACCCAATCCTGCCCATTCAGGGCCGAAATGGGCCCAAAATGGCAAAAAGGGTCTGAAAACGGGTGAAAAGAGGCCAAAAATGGTCAGGATTGGGCTGCTGCTGAGCGGGAGAGTGATCCACCACGTGTCAGAGGCCCGATCCAGGCCATTTTGGCCCCAATCCAGGCCGAAATGGGCCCAAAATGGCCGAGAGTCAGGTGGGCGGGGCCACCTGACATGTGACCTCTTTGGGGAACTGCCGGAACTGTGTTCCTGTGCGTTCCCCCTCGAAATGAGCCCTGTAACTAGGAATCCCATCAGCCCTTACAATTCCTAAATTGAGGTTCAGCCATGTTACCAGGACTTAGGCCTTTCATTTAGGATTTCCTTACATGCACTTTAGGCTGAAGAAAGGCTTCTAACTTTGCTCAGTGGAGTGGTAGGATGGAGAGGACTTAGGAGTCAGCAGCAGGCCCCCCCTGGTCTCTCTCCCTGCTGTACGCACACTCTGTGTCTTAGGTTCAGCCTAATTTGTATGAACCCAGGTGGTTGAGACTATAATTTATATGAACAAATTTGCCTTCTGCTTTGAAAACATTTATAAATATCTGTGCTTTCCCCACTAATTTCATTGTTATTTGAACTTAGGAAAATGAGTGGATTTTTCTGCCAGCAGGGTGACATGAGTGATCTTTATCTTTCCACCACCAGCATTCCTCCATTGATGGACTGTGGTTTATAGGGGACTGAAGTAATTGGACTTAAGTAATCTGAAGACTTCTAAACTTTTTTGCACTTGCACGTAGGCTAAAATGAGGACCTGTTGATGTCCCCCACTAAAGGTTGTGAGAAATCAGGTGTGTTCCTTTCTTAGAGTATCCTGGAACCCGCAAAGTAGTGACGTAAGTGGACCGAGCAGGGCTTTTTTTCTGGGAAAAGAGGTGGTGGAACTCAGTGGGTTGCCCTCAGAGGAAATGGTCACATGGCCGGTGGCCCCGCCCCCTGATCTCCAGACAGAGGGGAGTTGAGATTGCCCTCCACGCCATGTGGCGCGGAGGGCAATCTCAACTCCCCTCTGTCTGGAGATCAGGGGGCGGGGCCACCAGCCATGTGACCATTTTCAAGAGGTTCCGGAACTCCGTTCCACTGCATTCCAGCTGAAAAAAAGCCCTGGTACCAAGAAGTGCTTTATGGAATTAGAAACCAGTGGAAGAAACGGCCCTTATCTGAAGCTCCAAGCATGTAGCAATCAGCTAAATCAGTATTTACAAACTGACTCATCCAGCGCTTCAGTGTTTTCCTGCCTTATCTGTGGCGGAATCAAAAGGAGAGTGCAAAGTAACCTTTTCACCTTGTGGTTTTAAAAAGTGGCTGGAAATCCAAGCTTACAACAGGACCTTTTCATGCGGGATAGCTGAAAGCCCTTAACAAGTCTGGACTGGACAGTAATTGTAGATTATTTGAGTAAATTGGAGAGCCTTTTTCCTGTAGGGAGAGCCAGGGCTGGGCAAGAATTCCTGTGACGGTTTTTGAAAAGCGTCAAAATCGCTCTCTGAAAAATCGCTTTGTGTTGTGTGGATCAATTTGAATAAGTTCTTAGAGGAAGGTAGCAAACATTTTAAGAAGAGACGCCTTGTCTGCCTTGTTCAAACTCATGAGGTTTTTCTGCAGCATACTCTTGCTGTACATTTCTCTTGCGTGAATGTGAAGGAATCTAACCTCATGTGTGTACGACAACAACATTCGATTGATATACCACCCTTCAGGACGACTTAGTGCCCGCTCAGAGCAGTTTACAAAGTGTGTTGTTATTATCCTCTGTGAGTGAAATGAGAGGGTCAAGCTAAGTACACCAAAGTAATACAAAATTACAAATATTTATTATAGAGTGTACACATGGACAACAATTAAACTTTTTTTTTAAAGTCTAAATATCAGACTGCATAACAAATACATACCAGGTTATAATATTTCATATACAATGATGGATTACTCAGTGACCAATAATAAGTACATATAGATTTATAATATCTCAAACAATTGATGGACTACCCAGTAACAAATGGACCAAATGTGTTTCGGCCCCTATTATTATCCTTACAACAATCACCCTGTGAGGTGGGTAGCGCTGAGAGCGCTCTGAAAGAGCTGTGACTAACTCAAAGTCACCCAGCTGGCTTCAAGGGGAGGACTGGGGAATCAAACCCGGCTCTCCGAATTAGAGTCCTGCCACTCTTAACCACTACACCAAACCGGCTTGATTTGTGATGATGGGGTATAAAATGAGGATATTCAGACAGCAATTTAAGTGCTTTGGTAGGCTGCTTATGGGCTTAGAGGACCTACGTACTAAGAGCTTGGACATTTGGAGGCTGGTTCTTTTGAGCTACATTTTCCGGTGGGTGACGGTGGGGACCAGGTTGTGTGAGGAAATAAATGTTGACAGTAAGGCAGTGAGGAGCAAGGGGTGCTGTTTGTTTCCTGCCAGAAGTTACTAAAGAGAGACAAACAGCATCTCTGTCTTCAGCAGGTAATTGGAAGCTACTGGTTGTTTCACAAGGGGAGATTGCACTAGAGGCCAACCCCACCCACGTGGCTGGGGAGGTGTGCTTGCTGTCGTTCTCTGTGAGTCCTTTAATTTCCACAGACTCCCAATACAAGCTATGGCCGGCATTGACTATATACTTCTTATGTTGGGAATGTCAGGCTATGGGTGACAGGATATGGCAGACAGACCCCTGGACCATTGCAGCAAGGAGTCCAGGCTCTTGGTTAAATGGTTTTATTCAGAAATCAAATCATTTCCATATATATGTCCATAGGATTACTCAGAAGCAAGGTAAGCATCTAAGCGGTAAGCAAGAAATTGACAAAAATGGAGACCTGTGGAAAAACTCCTCCTCTTAACACATACGTTTGCTCCTTCCCCCTCCCAACAATAAACATGATTTTGGCGGGCACTTTGTGTGAGAACATCTTGCATATTTGTACTATCAAGTTGAGTCACTGGAAAGCAAGACATAGCAAGGAACAGGAGTGAGTAGTGTGCAAGGTCATGAGGACTGGAAGTTTTTACAGCTTGTTAGATAAACACCTGCAATCATTCTGTGAGAGAATTGAACAGACAAAACATTTATGGCACTGGTAATAGGATACCAAGGTACAGCATGAACCATTGATTTAAACAGCATTAATGTTGGCATGGATGGGGCTCAGACATGACAGGGAACTAAGGAGAAATTAGGTATTCTGCTTCTTTACCGACTGCCTAGTTCCCCAGTTAGTACCCTTTCTGAGCTGGCAGAGGTGCTGAGAAATCCAGTGTGAGTATCTTGGGTGACTTGGTGCTGAAAGCTCCTCGTCAGGACTGGCTCGGGATTTTTTAGCTTTGGCAGCCCTTGTCCTTTCTCAAATTGTGACTGACTCCACCCACACAGGAGAGAGAGAGAGGCCATACCTTAACCTTTTGTACCAAGACTTGGAGTTGGAAGTCTTCTTTTGGGATTGGAGATTTGGCCTGAACCATGGTCTGAACATTATCTACTAAAGGCAAGGGTGAATATGGCCCCAATACCCTGCAGAAATGGGGGTCCTGTTAAGATGGTCCACCCACAGCGGTTCATGGATCCTTCTGGGTTCCAAAATGTTCTAGGAGATTTTCGAATTCCAAACACATGCTTGGTTGAAGCGGCAGGAACAGCTTGGAATGCAAAGCTCCTTGAAGCCATTGGCAAGATTACTCCTCAGTGAGCTCTCCCACCCTTAGTGTGGAAGCTAGCCCTGTGATTAACCACAAACCTGGTGGTGACCTAAAGCGGGCTGGAAGACATCTAGAGAGAAGTTGGTGGAAAACTTGTGCTGAATCTGACAGACTGTGCTACGGAGCCCATTGGAATATTTATGAAGCAAAGAAGAATTATTTCTCTGCAACCATTGTATCAGCTGGTTCACAACCATCCTAGTTGTTCAATAAATAACAAGAGTGTGCTTATATATCACGCTTCTGGACAGATTAGTGCCCCACTCAGAGCAAAATAGTAAAGAGTCCAGTAGCATCTGACGAAGAGAGCTGTGGTTCTCGAAAGCTTATGCTACAGTAAAGTTGGTTGGTCTTAAAGGTGGTACTGGACTCCTTACTATTTTGCTACTACAGACTAACACAGCTAACTCGTCTGGATCTATGACCACTCAGAGCAATGAACAAAGTCAATGTTGTTATCCCCACAGTACAACTGGGGAGCTGGGCTGAGCGGAGTGGCTGACCCAAGGCCACCTGCTGAGCTCATGACGGTAGTGGGAGTCAAACTAGCAGAATGTTGGTTTGCAGCCCAGTTTAAGTATCTCAATGTCTTATGACTCCTAAATATGAACCTCTACTTGCTCAGGAACAGATAATTAGCTATGACCCCTTTGAAAAAAAATTTGCTGGTAAAATAGCACAGGTATGCCCTGATCTGGATGCTGGATATAATTTAGGTGAGACGGAAGAAATGCTTCATATACCATTTGGCCTTTGTGTGGACCATTTTGACTCAGTTACAGTGATGGATATTGACAGCATCCTGGTGTCCTTGCAGGCTGCTACTTGTGCACTAGATCCTTGCCCATCTTGGCTGCTACAATAATAAATGATAATGTAATAAATGAACCCTTGATGTCTATCATAAATCAATCAGCCGCTCAAACAGGCAGTTATCTGCCCATCACCTAAAAAAACATCCCTAAACAGAAATTATGTGGCCAATTATCACCCAGTCTCTAATCTGTCCTTTCTAAGCAAGGCGATTGATAGAGCAGTACCTGACCAACCTCAGGCCTTCTTGGGATAATTCTAGTGCACGGGCCTCCTTTCGAGACAGCTCTGGTGGCTTTAGTTGACGACCCCCATCTGACTGTAGAAAAAGGCCCTGTTTCCTTGCTGCTCCTGGATCTATTTGCAGCTTTTGACACAGTAGATCATACCATCCTGGAGGCAGAAGTAGATATCCCGGCATATGCCTTGGACTGTTTTGAAGTATTTCTTGTTGGTCAGCTTCAAAAGGTTGCTCTGTGAGATCAGCTATCTTCAGTGTAGAAATTATCTTACAGGGTTCCTTCCACAAGATACAGTTTTATCCCCCATATATTTAAAGCCTTTAAGATAAATAATTTGTAGCTATGGAATTGGATGCCATCAATAAATGGATGACACCCAGCTCATAGCCAAATCCCCCAGTGATACAGTGAAAGCCCTCCTGAATCATGGCCTGACAGCTCTGGTCAATTAGCGGAAAGCAAACAAACTGAAACTCAACCCAGACAAGACAGAAGTGATGCTGATTGGGAAGGCAGAGACACTATAGGATGTTGTCTTCTCCACTTTTGGTGAGGTTCAGCAGACTTTTGCAGACTTGGTTAGGAGCCTAGGGGTTATAATGGATCCAGTGCTGCTGTTAGAAAAGCGAGTTAATGCTGTTGCAAATAATGCCTTCTACAAACTCAGCCTAGCCTGGGAGATGGCCCCCTACCATGACATGGCAAAGTAGACCTCCTGGATCCATAGTATAGTAACACCCAAACTTGACTACCACAATGCACTCTTCGAAGGTTTCCCTTCGAAGTTAACTTGGAGACTTCAGTTGGCCATCAGTTACCATTTACCATCACGTACAAAGCCTTTCATGAACTTGGTCCCTCATACCTATAGGTCTGCCTCTCCCCCTATGCTCTGCCATGGCAGATTCACTCAGCTGAGCAGGACCTTAGGCAGGTCCCACCCTCATACACACAGAGTCTCTGTGGTGGCCCCCCCACCCCCCCTTGGAGAACAGCCTGCTTGAAGAAGGCAGGAAAGGACCCGCTCTCCCGGCTTTCTGCAAACTGTACAAAACCGAATTATTCAGGAGGACTTTTTTACAGACAAAATACGGCTGTGCTGTAAGGAAATGGTTCAGAGATATGCTTTGATAAAGGGGTGGAAACTGTTGGCTCTACTACTGTGTACTGTCTGTTGCTGTAAGTCTGTTCCTACCGAGTAGTTCCCATGCTGACTAGTTTGCCATGTCAAATTGCTTATAATTTGTTTTATCGTTGTATCAACTCTGTATCAAGTTTTCTGCTTCTTTTCCATTTCTGCAATCTGTTGTATTGTCTATCTGAATGGCCCAGCCATTGATCATGTATTGATGTTCACTGTGTGTCAACGAGAAAGGCAGACTATAAAGAACAACAACGACAATAATAGTTCGGCAAGGAAAACAGTATTTCTCATCAGTTGTAGCAGCATTTTTCCTACTGATACAGTTTGTATCCTGGTATTTTATTGCTTCATTTTCTGTCCTCCGTACTCCTGGGTAATAAAAAATACAGGCATATGACTGAGAAGGCATTTTCTGCATCCATTTTGCCCTCCTGATGCTTGCAATGCATTGAGAAGTACCATGAGGTTGCGTCTCAGACCTAGAAGTGAAGGATGCATGCTGCACGGAAGCGAAGGCTGTTTGAAGCATGCCTAGGACGCAATGCAGTCAATTCATACATTCACATGAATGAAGAAAGTGAGCACTTGGTATCGCTGCATAGAAATACTTCACAGGGTATGCGCCACCTTACTAGATCTAAGACTGCCAGCACAGGGTGTCCTTTAGCACCACACCTGAATATATTTATTCTGTAGCGCAGTTTGTGAATAAAATCAAGCGCTGTGACCAAATGCCCATTTTGTGCTTTCTGCTGATAAAATGTTAGGACTGTCTTTTCAGAACATGATTTATCCATAATTCTGTCTCTAAAGGTCCAAGTCCTTATTTTCTGCAGGAAAGACAGCATAGTCCATATACAATTACATCAATGCTACCCTCCCTTATGAAATGGCAAGGGAAACTTTATGCCATTTGTAATCCACCTTTCTCACTGAGAGTGTGAAATTAGTACAGTCAGTATCAGGACATTTCCATACAATATCAAGGACATGTCCATGAACAATGTCATAGGATTTTACAAAGATACAGCATTAGCAAGGGATCCAATGCAAAGTTGAAGAACTGCTGAAACAGAAAATAATCAATTCTAGGACTGACATTAGACAACATGAAGCACAGGTAGTATAGAGGAGTACATATTCAAAGCAACAAGTAATATGCAAGGCAACATAGTGGTGAAGTCTGTGGTTCCTAACTCATTAGTGAAACATCTGAGACCCCCTCCCTACAATACTTCCCCCCATCTGAGAAAAAAGCCTTTTTGAATAATTTGGTTTTGCATCGTTTGCAGAAAGCTAGGAGAGGGGGCGCTTATCCAGGTACAGGGGTCCAAGGGGGTACCTCCTGCCTGCCGTTTCAAGTGCTGCTTACAGCCACTCAGACTCCCAGCAGGCCTCCTGGAAGGATAGCCCTTGTCCCTCCTGTTGAGACTCACCGGTCTCCGGGTTCTTTTCCAACCTGGGGGACTCTGCACACACTTGGTCAGACCCTCACAGACACAAGGCTTACATAAAGGGTGTTTATTACTTCAGAAGAATGTGTGCAAGTAGCAGGAACCATTCTACTAAGGCACAAGCAAAGGGCATTTAAAACAATAAAAGCTTGTCTATTGTAACTATAGCTGACTAACCAAAACATAAAGCTGGCTAACTTGGCATTGCTCTGAGGAAAGCTTGAGGCTTATACTCACTCACATACTCCTTAAACTATACCAGGCAGGTCTGGTCGTCAGGCCTGGCATAGAGCAAAAAAATCTCCCTCATCTGCTGGAAAAGTCACCTGGAGCCACCTGAGGGCTGAGAGGAGCCAACCTCCCCCTCTCAGATTCCTAGCCAATCAGAGGTGCGTGCAATCTGCGTTGCTAGGCGGGAACTGAGATAAGACTCCCTCGTTTCTCAAGGCCCCCCCTCTCGGCAACAGCTTGCAGGTGCAGTTAATTAGCTGAGCCAGACATTCTGCTCCCAGGAAGTGAAGCTAGAACTGGGCCTGTGGGAACTTAGAAGCCTGAACCAATACAGGCAATGGACTTAAAGGGGCTCTGCTAGACAGCGCTCTCCTGACCTCCTGAGGCAAGCTGTTGTACAGGGAAGGGGCCACCACAGAAAAAACCCGTGTACGGCTGCTGTTGATTTTGCCCATGTGTAGGCTGGCACCTGCAAGAGACTCTGTTCAGATGAGCGAAGCTGCCATGGAGGGACATAGAGAGGGAGGCGGTCCCGTAGGTATGCTGGACCAAGGCCGTGAAGAGCTTTGTAAGTGATAACCAGTACCTTGAACTGAGCACGGTACCTGATAGCCAATGGAGTGACTGTAGGATGGGAGTGATGCTCCTGCTCCTGCTTGCTCCTGCTAACAGTCGAGCTGCAGCATTTTGCACCAATTGGAAGCTCCTAGTTAACTTAGATGGGAGACCAATGTATAGTGCATTACAATAGTCAAGTTTTGATGTTACCATGGCATGGATCCAGGTGGCCAGGTCAGTCATATCAAGGTACGAAGCCATCTTCCAGGCTAGAGTGAGATTGTTGAAAGCATTTTTGTGGCATTCTGTTGCTCTTGAATTCTTTAGCCAATTTTGAAGGTGATTCCTCCCCCACCCCACCCCCCATGGCTTGTACAGCTTGAGAATAAGATGCAGACAGAAGGTCATTGGTCAGGTTTTTGTAATGAGTTCCTATCAGGTCTTAATAACCAAAGAGTTGGTACAGTGTAGAATTAAGATGAACAAATTCCCCTAATCTGATTTGAAATTGATCTGGGCAAAAATAGAGTAATAAGCTACCAGGAATCCAAGCGTGCATGAAGTCTCTCATGGATCAGTTCTAAATTGCTGTACCCCCTGTCCGCTGTGTGGCCCAACCATATCTTCAGAGAGGCAGGCCAGGCTGGTCAGAGGCTTCTATGCACCTAATACTCCCTCCCTGTCCTGGCATATTTGGGAGGACTCCATTCATGTCAGAAGAGTATGGCGGAAGGCCTTGGCTGCTCCCACCCAGGTGACGGGCCAAGGCCTTCCCGTGCCCTTCTCTCTGCTTTCCTTACCACGCCTCGGTGGTGGAAAGGCCTTTACTCTGTGCTGGCAGATCCTGGAGCAACAGGAGTTCTCCATGAACTACGAATTGTTTCCTGCACAAGAGGAGCCCTCCCCACTTCTCCCTGGGCTGGCTGTATCTACCTGTTTTTTTCCTGCCGGAGGAAGCAGTGTTGGGAATTTTTGCTGATTTTTCTCCCCTCTTATTGTATATCCCCCCTTTGGCCCCTATTCTGTTAATAAGGGTCACGTGACCTTCCCACAGGCGATGTCGATATGGAGACTTATTGTGAGGGGGATGAAGACATCGCATGATACCTATATTTACTCCTAATCCTTCTTTCCCATGGGAAAATCATGGCAGTTTCTAAGTGGCTCTCAGCAGTTGTCTACCATCCAAGCTCTAATCTAGGTCCACTCCTCCTTACTGCTAGCAACATTGCTATTGGGTGCTCTGAGAGCATTTAGTCTTTTAGCAGATACTCTTAATGCTTATGTGGTCACATTAATATAACACTGTTTCTATAGGCACACAAAAACTGCATTTTCCCAGCAACAGAATGTTGCTATTTTGAGTGTTAGGAAAACAGAGGATCATCCACACAAGAGGCATTTTTGTGTTCCCCTACAGTAGCTGAGAAGCAGTTTCACACCTTGTGCAATGAAATGGTAGTTTGGAAAGGCTCTTTTACGCATGCACGTGGCTCATGGCTGTTTTGTTTCTCCGCTGCCTAAAGTTTCATTTAAAAAGCATTTAAAGACGGGTAAGAGCATTGTACATCTTGCAGGCAATGGAATTCACTGTCAGATCTCCCCAAAACATTTTACTTGTGCCAAGATTCTTTAAAATGAAGGTGGCTTTCTCCAGTGAAGTGCATCAGAGATCAAAGACCAAGGCATAAAGTGGGAATCTGGGGGATTTCCAGGATTCCCAAGCTGGCATCCTTTGACATACACTCCCAGAGCCTGTTATCTACAGACTGCCTGAGGGTGCAGTCTTTAAAGTGTTTATTTTTAGAAGAGCCCCAGTAGAAGATGAAGACATCCAAGCCCACACACAGGACTTTGGAATAATTCTGTATAATTAACTGGCAGAATTCACTACCATGAGCTTAGATTACCTTGGAAGACCATTAGACAAATTCTGAATTGATAACCTCAAATGCTGTGTGCAACTTTCATGTTCAGAGGTGGTACATCTGAGCGTCAGTTTCTGGGGTCAATGGAAGGTAAGGTGTATGCCCTTTTGGTGAGACTCCTCAAGACGTGTAGCTGGCTGCTGCTGAAAACCGAATGCTGGGTTGTTTGAGTGTTAAGGAGGAGAGAGATTGTCATCTTCCCATCAGAGAACTGCTTAAGAAACTCTACCTAATATCCTTTGGTTCAAAACATGCTGGGAGTTGATGCTTCCCATTGATCCTACAGCCACTCTGTTTTTCATGCTCTTGGGCACAAAATGGTTTACTCAGTGGATTATTTCTTGTCTGATTCAGCAAGGCAGTTCCTGTTTGAAAAACATTTAAAGCCTTCAGGTTGTGAAGCCAGGTACACTTTACACTTGTGCCTCTGGCTTGCTCAGGCT
Source organism: Eublepharis macularius (assembly GCF_028583425.1). Taxonomy (NCBI): domain Eukaryota; kingdom Metazoa; phylum Chordata; class Lepidosauria; order Squamata; family Eublepharidae; genus Eublepharis; species Eublepharis macularius. Next base: position 10,659,784 of record NC_072800.1, on the reverse strand, counting down.
GCTTTGGGAAGGATGCCGGGAAGGGCTTAGCTAATCAGAAATAAATCATCCGGACGCTGGCCAGCAGTGAGCTCTCTGCTTCTGGAATGCTTCGGTACCATGAAGGTTCTGTCGCAGAAACCGAGGAGGAGTAGAAAGAGGCAAAGGGGCAGAAACCGGCCTAGCCACAGAACAAAAATCTGGACGCCTCTTCTTTTATGTTTGAAGCAGCAAAGTCAAACCTGGCACAAAGCCCAGCTTTGGAGGTAGCCAAGTTTCACTGTGAAAAGGGTTTTTTTTGCCTGTATTGTGTGTGTGTCTTCACTGGAATCTAAACTGTTTCAATACCTCTGTTAGTGGACGCCAGCAGTCTTTGAAGGATGCGGCACTTGGGTTAGATCTTTTGACCTCTCTGCCTGACCCCACCTCACAGGGTGGTTGTTGTGAGAAAATGGAGGAAGCAAGAAAAATGTTCTAAGCTGCTTTGAGTCCCAACTGGGAAGAAAAGCACAATATAAATAAATACAAATAAACACAAATGCATTCACAATGAAAATACCACGTGCTGGTTCACACAGGCATGCACATTGCTGGGTTAAGAGTAACTTAATGTTAACCCTCAGTTATGGCACTTCAGTGCTATAAAAGTAGCATGGTGGATAAGAATATGACTGCAGTCATTGTGTAAGATTATGCCTGTTTGAGATGTCCCTTGGCCCTCTTGTAAGGAGAGTTCAAATGCAACAGTGCAGAAAGGTGGTCTTTAGTGTTGGCATTTGTGTATGCTATGCCCATTTGTTGTTACGTGGTCTATAGGCGAATGAGTATGAGATTAGTATTTGTATAAATTGTTTGGAAGTTTAATGTGCAGGGCCAGTTTATCAAATAGGCTGCATTCAAATGTCTCTCTTAATTAATATTAAGTAAAAATGCTCACAGATCTGGCTAGGAATTGGATTGCGTGCACACTCCCCCCTCCCCCCCCCCCAGTTCATGGTTAAAAATGAACTCCATTTATCTTTGGCGTATAAACCTATGTCGGAAAAAGCCTGTAAGTAACACTGGATGCCGTGTCGCTCTTAGAAGACCAAGTGGAGGAGATGGCTAAGAGCACTTTACGTTCTCTGGGGCCGTCCTTGTCTCCATCTTGTGGACCTTGCCACACCCGTCCCTGCTGTTGTAACCTTGAGGCTAGGTTAATGTAACGAGTTATACGTGGGGCTGTCCTTGAAAACTGTTTGGAAACTTCAGTTAGCACAGAATGCTGCCACTTCATTAATGACCTGTTTATGCTGGTGTGATCATATTACATCTTCACTTTGTCAGAATCGCTGATCACCTATTTGTGTCTGGGCACGATTCCGGGTGCTCACTGTTACTGTTAAAGCTCTTCATGGCCAGGGGCCTGCATATCTCATGTTCCCTTAGGAGTGTGTGTGCAAACTAAAGTAATCAGGCGGCTCACTTGGGTGGTCTCTTGAGGTCTGGGAGATCCACTCATCTACAGCCCCTGTGTGCTTGTTTTCAGTTGCCTTGCCCACACTCTGGAATATCCAGCCATTTATAGCACAGGTGGCCCCCACCGCCTCTCTTCCTTCCGTAAAAGCTGGAAAGTGGAATTATGCTCATGTTTGTTGGGCAGAAGTATCTCATGTCTGTCTCTGATTGGCAGCTGGTGGTGGTATTTGTTGCAGAAGACACAGTTTTTAACCTGATTTATGCATTTTAACTGTATATGGTTATAACTTGTAAGCTGCCTTGAGCGTTATGGAAAGGTGGGTGTTTTAAATTAAGTACATAAATAAATAGCTTTTAAATTCAAATTTAACCCTCGTTTCAAATCCCAGTTTCTGTGGAGGAAACGACCTCCAGTTGGCCCTGCGTGCCTGCATTTTTGTGTGTTATGGGAAACCAGCTTGTTTTTCACCATGAGGTTCTGTGCAAGAAGAGGGGGGGGGAGTGTGAAACCACACAGCAACAAGCTAGGTTGTGGCTTTTGACTTTTCCGCGTGCTTAACCAGGGCTTTTTTTCTGGGGAAGAGGTGGTGGAACTCAGTGGTGGAACTCAAGACCACACAATGACATCACTTTGGGTCAGCTGGAACAAGGGGGGAGTTTTTAAAAGTTTAAATGGCCCTCGGCAAAAATGGTCACATGGCTGGTGGCCCCGCCCCCTGATCTCCAGACAGAGGGGGGTTTAGATTGCCCTCCGCGCAGCAGGGGGTGGGGCCATCGGCCATGTGATCATTTTTAAGAGGTGCCGGAACTCTGTTCCACCACGTTCCCGCTGAAAAAAAGCCCTATGCTTAACTACGGTACCTGAATGCAGACACAAACAGAATAAGTTGATAATTTAATAAGATTTGTTTCTTGGTGATACATGAAATCATATGTTTGTTCCTTCCATTTCCTTACTCTGGTTTTGCTGTAGAGACTTGTGCTGGTTATATACCGAATTAAATAAATCTGAATCTGAATCCTTCCATTTCCTTCTTCTGATACCAGCTCTCATTCAGTGCAGAAAGTAGTGGTGTGTTGGTGGGTCGGGGGGACCCATAATGTATGTATGCTCTCTCCCTCTTGTCCGGTGCTGCGCATCTTTCCAAGCTGTCTGTGTGATTGTAGGCAACATAACAAGAATAACATTTTGATTTTAAGAGGTGAGAGGTTGTGGAGCATAGTACCAAGGGAAACTGAAGTTCCTTTCACTGGAAGTCATAAAGCACATGTTTGGGAGGATACGTGTCTAACTGAGGTGAAACCAGCTTTGCTCTTAGTTGTCTTATACAGGACATTCTTGGGCTGTGAACTAGCAAACAAATCAAGATGGCATTCCTGGATTTAAACTGTCCCATAACTCTAGTTGGGATATAATCCAGGAATTCAGGTTTCACAGGCTTTGAGATCCAGCTGTCTGAGCAAAATATTTTGCTGTCCAGCTCTTGTGAAGGCCATATTCTTCATTGTGACAGCCCTCCCTAGGAGAAACATCATGATAAACCTATCTTAGAGAAAAGGAATAGAAGGCGCTGAAGAGAGAAATAGACACAGGAATGACTGCAATTCAGCATACCTTGACAAGATCCTATATGGCCGAACTGGGGGAGAAATGGAAAATTGCCCAAGGCAACCTGTTGAGCTTCGTGGAAAAGACATTTGAATCCGCGGGGCATTTGGAGCCAATCTCTGTCTCTTAAATCACATTACCAATCTGGTTCCTTATGTGTAACTGGACAAAACATCACTTTTTAGTTACTTCAACCCTATAATTCTATAGTTCAGTCTGCAGGTCATATTCCCAAGCTAGTAGGAAGTTCTCCTGCACAAACCCCACTGAAATGAATGGGAGATGTACTAGAGCATGGTGTCTCCCGCTCCCACATGCTTGTGCTGGAGAACTTCCTGAAAGATTAAGCCCTTAGCTCATTTTTGCTAAAGGATAATTGGTTGGCTCCGTCAGAAGTAAGAATTCCTTGTCTCAGGCATTGTGCAAACATGGGGCAAGCAAAATCCATGCCATTAAGACCTTCCCATTTAGAGATAGCTTTGAATGTGTGTTTGCACAGTAGTGTGAGAAACTTTACAAGGTTGTTTGGTTCCCATCCGTTTTCTCAACTTGAATTGAAGAAATGATTTGTGGTCGTCAGTCTTGAGAGAGAGATTCTTGCTTTCTTTGCTTGCAGCCAGTTTGACTAGTTCATGTCCCTGTCCACATCAATACTGAGACTTTGCTGTCGCAGGCAGGTCCGTGTGTATTCACATATCCAAGTCTTTAGTGTCTACTCCCAAAGCTACTTTAAAGCAAGGCGCTGCTGTAGTGCTTATATAGTGATTAGTTTTGTGTGTATTAACTGTACTTTTAACTTTGTGTTTAATTCCTGTTGGGAACCGCCCTGAGCCTGCTTGCGGGGAGGGCAGTATATGTGTAATAAACTGAACGGAACTGAGTGATAACTCCCTGCTGTATCTTAATGTGGGTGGGGAAGAGACAACACTAGAAAATATTCCAAGGCAAAGACGTGAAGGTTTCTTTTTGTTAGTATAGATGCACAGAAATAGTATCCAGAAATACAAAAATCAAAGTATGTTTTTCGTTTCATCCAAGTCATTCTGCTTTAAACTCTCTGGATTTCTGTGGAACCCGTAGAGTTCCATTAATATTCCTATGATGCAAGATAGAATATTAAGGGGTTTCCTTTGTGATGTAGAAAGGAAGGAAGATGCTTTAACTTGAGTGGGGTGTGTGTGTGGAATTTCACAGGTTCTAAAGTGAACGATAACATTTTGAGGTGAAGAAGAAGAAGGATTCCTGAGGTCAGAGGAGAATTGGTGAGCATGGGAACGGTCAAGCATTCTCCCCCGTAAATCGCTCCACCCCTGTATTCCTGGTTTCGGCAGCATGTTTGCCAAAGTAACATGTAACATGTATCTGAAATATGTGTCCAGATGAGACTGGTTTCAGAACACATCATGCTGTGTTATAATTTAGATTTTTTTTAATTCTAAAAATAAGCTTGGGTTTTGTGGCAGCTTGAAAATGAAAGGTTTTTATCATAACGTAACCTTCCATTACTAGAGCCTATTTTGTCAGATGCATGTAGTAGGTCCTCACTAGATGGTCCATACGAGATTATGAAGACAAACACATTTTAAACAGCATGGCCACAAAAGGCCACAAAGAGGAGTAATGTGATAAGTGGTTAAGTAAAATGCAAATATAATTAAGAAGATTAGCTCCTTCTTAATAATGGTAGTTAATGATTAAACGTTCTCTGTAGTTTTGCTAAGCTGGCAAACAACCTCTAATGGCTGAGGAATCCCACATACGTACGTATGTACATACATACATATGTGCTGTCAAGTGGCAACCAGCTTATGGTGACCCCAGCAAAGAGCTTTCACAGCAAGTGAGAAGCGGAGGTGCTTTTTCATTGCCTTCCTCTTCGGCGCAACCTTGTCTCCCATCCAAGTTTTGACTGTGGCTGACCCTGCTTAGCTTCCACAAGCTTGCCTTCCAAAATCTGAAAGATTGGGGTATACTGTGGTGCCTTCCATCCAAGGAATCCGAAGTACTTGTTAAATCCTTGAAAAATGATGTTAGACGTCTTGCTGAATTATATTTCGTCTATGCTGAACTCTCTCTCTGAAGTTTTTTTTTTGTTGGAGAATGGCAGCTTTTAGATCAGCTATAGATTGGAAGGTTGAAATGTTCTCCCACTGGTTTCTGAATATTGTCATTTTAATGTCAGATTGATTTACTTCATTCATACTCTGCCTTTTCTCCTCAGCGGAGATGCAAAGCATCTTACATCATTATCCTAATTTCATTTTATCTTAACAACAACCCTATGAGGTTGGTTAGTTTGGGTGTTTGTGATTGGCCCAAGGTTACCCAGCAAACTTCCATAGTGGAGCACGGATTCAAACCTGGATCTCGCATATCCTTGTCCAACACTCTAACCACTGCATCAAACTGGTGTGCGTTCTTCTGCATAGGGACTGGCTTATTGTCCTAGATAAAGGTCCGAAGGGCAGTGTCCATGCACGGTGCCATATTTCACACGGGAGGATGAGGAAATGGAGGAGCTCTAGATAGCGTGGCTGGTTGTGCCCTGTAATAGTGTGGATTGGGTGTGTATGGGGCAAAGATGGCACCTGAATTTATTGATGGGTCAGTCCTAGGGTTGCCAACTCTGGATTGGGAAATTCCTGGATATTTTGCTGGTGGAACCTAGAGAGTATGGGGCTTGGGGATGGGAGGGACTTCAGCAGGGAATAATACCATAGAGACCACCTTCCAGGGCAGCCATTTTCTCCATGTGAACTGATCCCTGTGGCCTGGAGATCAGTCATAATTCTGGAGGTCTCCAGCCACCACTTGGGGGTTGGCAACCCTAGCCTGCTCCCTAGATTTGTGTGTGTGCTCAGTGACCTGTTGCTGCTTGGTAAGAGGCTATTTTAGGTTAGGCAGCTTTCTCTAACCAAGGAAAGATCTACCACCAAGAACTATAAGAGAAAAATAACTTTGTCCTGGTGGGATGATATTTTGGACAGAATTGAGCTGGCGGTTGTGTGGGTGGCAGTGATTGGTCCGCTGTCTTTTGTGCGCTGGACTGTGTCTGAGTAGTAGCCCAGCCTTGTCAAATCTGCTTAATCACTTTGTTAAATGTTTGTTATAATCCCAAGAATACCTAAGGTATGATTTCTATGTGTGACTCTCTGAACAAAGGTTGTTGTCAGTTAACATAGTGCAGGTTGTAGCCAGTGGATTGTGTGATGTGCTTCAGGTGACAGCTGGAAGTATGTAGATACATCTAGTGGCCAGTGGTCATTTACTGGCAGTTATGTGTCTATAGTGTAGTTCTATAATGGTATCCGTAAATGGACCTGTTGTATGGACTGGTCCAGATTCATGTTGACAAGGAATATCTTGACGGTTTCCTTACCGTTGGTCAGGATTATGACTGTGTCATTGATAAAGTCATACCACAGACTGTATCAGTTACATGAAATGTATGCTCCAAAGCAATGTTTTCTAGTCTACTTCCAGGGAGCTTTTCACTTTGACTTGGCAGATGGGGAACCCTTTGTATATCAACAATGTCACACCCTTGAACACACTCAACCTCCCCTGCATTTTGAAGTAGTAGCCAAGTTGTTTGTCAGGGATATTTGTCCAGCATTGCTGTTCAAGAACCCTAAAGAATCCTAAGGTACTCCAGAACACAGAACAGAACATAGAACAAATACATTAAAGGTGTAGCATCGTTGGTTTAAAAAAAAAACTCTGGGCTATTTCCCTCCCCATAAATTAATGCTCTGTGGCTTTTCATTTCAGGATTCGGGATCCCTTGACACCTATATCCAGAACACTCTTTCTTCGCTCTACCCGCCTTTTGAGGCCACTGCTGCTACTGTTCTCTGGCAGCTTTTCAGCATTGTTGAAAAGTTCTACCATGGAGATGGTCTCAGATGTCTAATTGATTTCCTTGTCCCTGCCAAGAGAGTCTTGCAGTGCATCCAGCGGGAAACCTGTGTAAGTATATTTCAACCTTCCCTGATAAAACAGAGACTTCCTTTGTCCATGGTTTAAGATTTTTTTAAACATGAAGTTTCAACTTGAGCTACTAAGCTTTCTGAATCTAGCCAATAAAACCATTAGATAACCATGGGAAAGTGTGCATTCTAGTAAAAAAGAGAAGCATCAGTGAGAGAGGAAAAATATACAACTTCCTTTGCATTCTGCTGGGAATATGATCTGAGCATTCTTAAACCCTAAACTAGAGCACAGGTCATGGTGCACTTTGGAAATAGTGCAGAAAAATGGTCTTTGTTTTCCCCATTTAAAAAAAATATAGCGGCAGGCAGAGAAATGATAGAGAGCCAGAAAGAGTGATTCTTAATGAAAGGAGAAAATGTCTGTTTGTACAAGCATTGGAATTGTATTTGGATGAAGTACTGAAAATGGTAATCCAGTAATACCATTGCTACAGCCTAACCATTATGTGTGCTTCTTCGGATAAAGCCAGAGAGGCAGCCATTGGTAACAAAATAATCTGTTTTATAATTGATCTTTTGCTACCTTTATTTTTAATGGGGCAGTTCCCATCCCAGCATTGCATATGGTATATAGAAAAGCGAGTGCTGCTGATCTTTTTAGCTGCGGAAAAGGCTGCCATCTCCTTTCGGGAATATGAGAAGGGTTCAGTAGTCGCCCACAGGCTTCTTCTTCTGTTTTTTTTAATGTCCGAGTTACGTCTGTTCGCTGTTTCCCTTAAGCATAACCCTGTTTGGCCAGTATAGGCTGCTGATGGATCAGTCAGTCAGTCAAGCAAGCCTTTATTGGCATATATAAAATTTTAAATACCGAAACTCCATACAAAATGAGATTAAAATACAGATAGGAGCAGGGCAACAGTGCAGCAAAACCAGTACAGAATATTGCTTGTCAGGGCGTATAGCCATGGCACTGTAGAGAAACTTAGCTACTATTTCAGTTATTTCCCCATCTGGGTTGTCAAGCAGGAACTGAACCTTAAACTCATCAGAAAACTCTGAATGTTGGGCTAACGCTGATGGATATTCTAGGCTGAAGAACGTCTGCGTATGCGGCGTTTGTTGGAATGCAGATGCTCCGAGACTTGGACGAGCCAAATGCTTCATTGGGAGTGATGCCTCTTTAGCAAGTGCAGCTGAAGGGCCCCAACAGGGACATGGGTGTCCTGCAAGGCCTTGTGTCTTAGCATCAGAGTTGTCAGGTCTCCCACTAGGGCCGGAGACTTACCTGCGGGCACCTGATATGCCAGTGAGAAGAAAGGGGGGGGGGAGGGAGGGCACGCTGACATCACTTCTGTTGAAAACGTGAAGCGACGCTATGATGGGGGGAGATGTTCTAGGATTTGCTGAAAATAGGCTTTGCAAATAAATCTTACAGCCGGCCCTTCCCTGATGACATCATAACATCACTTGCAGTTTTTGTTGGAAGTGATGTCAGCATGCCAGTGTGATGCTTGCAGGGGTTGCAGGCTGCAGTGTGATGCTTGCAGGGGTTGCAGGCTGCAGCCTGGCCACCCTATGGACTAGCTGCAAAACAAGACGATCACAAAAATACAATTGTGGCTTACCCCTAAAATGTGGTGGCAGCCGCTGTTTGGCAGCAGTGCACGTGTGTCTTTGCCCCTGCTCCTGATAGAGTTTATTTGTACCTTGCACTCTACGGGAGCATACTCTTGGATTTTGGGAACGATTGAGCTCGCTGGTCTCCATTAAGGTGTAAGCACAAATGAAATATGAGGGGGGAGGGTACTCCAGCCCCCCCCCCCCCCCGCCGCATTGTGCCCTTCTCACATGCATTGCTCTGCATATAGGAGTCTGTTACTCCTGACCTCAGTCCCACGTGAGAAAAGTAGACTTGCCCAAGGAGGAGAGAATGGATCCTGCCACACACTTCCACGCACACCTTCTCTGCAATAAGTGCTCAACATTTTCTTTTTAAATCAAAGCTGAGATTCTCAGAAACCTGAATTCTGCCCTCCGTACTGTGCGTCTTGCTTTTCCTGACTACTCATGGGATTGTGATGTGCACACAATCCGCTGGATATAAATTTTTATTTAAGCAATAAACTGTCAACATAAAAGATTAGAAAAAACACAACCATCTAAAAAAACCCACACTAACAGTATATATAAACATGAAATAACAGGACAAGCAACCAATAATAATGAAAAGAAAATACAATTTAGAAAGATAGGAAAAAAAGAGAAAAACTAAACGACAAGTTAAGTGCCGATTTCTCTGAGTGAGAACCACACTTGGTATTTAACACTTGGAATAGAGTCAGCTACAAAATACTTAGTTTCATCAGTGAATAGACAAATCAAAGAATTTCAGTGTGCATGCCCACTTGTATCCAAACTTTGAGAATGAATGCCTGCATATGAGTAACTCGTCGTATGGGCTTTATCCAAAATTGCTAATATAAAATTTAAAAAGTGTAGTTCAGGAGCTGCTTGATAGTTTCTCATATTGCAAAATAAAAAGGCAAGGAAACAGAAGGTTGTTTAAACTATTATAGGTGTGTACACATTCTAATTTGAAATACTATTAGATTGCCTGAATTTCCTTGACTGTGTATAGGAACACACAATCTCATTGAGTAAGTTTTCTTTGCCACTGAGGACGAGGAGTTATTTCTTCAGCTGCTTTCAGGGTGAGCATGAGCACTTTCTGCGTGGGGAGCGAAGCGGAAGGAAAGTAGGGTTGCCCACACATACCTTATGGACTGCAAGTTTCCCAGGAATGCCGCTATTCAGGAAATCACTTGAAGATTTACAGCCCCTCGACCGCAGCTCACTAGGGAGGCAAAAGGATTTATAACCCAATGTTTGTGCAAAGTACAGCGTCTCAATAGGCATCCGAGTAAGGGGTTTAGCTGACTGTTTAATTGCAGCCACATAATGGACAGTTCTGTTTCCACTGTGTGCTGGAGGCCATTACTCATGGCCCTGATGATGGATGTGTCAGTCCTCCAGTTGCGTACTTCTCTCCCTTTGCCTCAGCAAGTGGTTCTCGTCTAACTGCCCCCCCCCACCTGACTGACAACTTTTAGTTTCTTTACAGGGAAGCCAGAGATAGTTTGGCCTTTTCTAGCAAACAGCATCTTTTATGTTAATTGTGGGGTAGGGGTGGGGACTAGAAGCACAGCAGAGTTGCAAGAGTAGCATATGTATTTTTTATCACCACCATGAACGGTGCTACCCCAATATGTTAAAGTGTTATAAATAGGCCATTCCCCCCCCCCCCGCCCCCTCAAAACCAGGCTCCATTAGGCATTGTCAGTAGCAGGCGGCTTGGGTCTATGCTGCTTTGTTGTGTTGAGCCTTTTGGAGTCCAATCTGTGCATGTATTGGGATGAACAATCCGATACTTCAGGCAGACAAGACTGCTGATTGGAAATATGTCTGATTCAGGAATAAGTGTAGACAGGGTTGTATTCCCCAATAGAATGTAGCTCGCATGTGCTCTTGGCTTTGATGCTTCTTCTGGATGCCCAGCTGGCAGGCTGTGGTGACCAGGAGTGCATTTTTACCAGCTTAGACTGGTTCACCAAGGACATATTTTCCTAGAAAATTTCCTATCTTTCTAAATTGCTCCTAGAAAGGCACAACCTAGCTACAGTCATTCATGCCTTGGGCACTTCCAGACTAGACTACTGTAACGTGCCACGATTGTGACTGCTTTTGAATGCTATCCAGAAAATGCAACTGGTGGAGAATCAATGGGGGCTAGCCAGTTGGAACATGTGCTTGTGTGTAACGCAGCCGTTAAGTTGCAGGTGACCCCATTCGGTTTAAAGGCAAGAGATGAACGTAGGTGGTTTGCCATTGCCTGTGTAGCAACCCTGGAGTTCCTTCGTGGTCTCCCATTCAAGTACTAAGCAAGGCTGATCCTGCTTAGCTTCCAAGATCTGATGACATCAGGCTATCCTGGGCCATTCAAGTAAGGGCAGTAGGATTTTATGACTTCACTGGCTCTCAGTTTGCTTCTGGGCTCAGTTTTAAAATGCTGGTCTTGCCCTTTAGTATGCTAAGCTACCTGGACCACCTTAAAGGACCACCTGCTTCCATGTTATCTACATGTTACAAATACAATCTGATTCCAGGGTCTTTCTCAATGTGTTGCTTCCATCAGAATTTCAGTAGTAATCCTGTCAGCAGTGACACCAAAGCTGTGGAGTTCCCTCACTAGGGAAAGTGCCTTACATCTTCCATGATGGTAATTCAGCATCAGGTGAAAGCTGTCCTCTCGAGAAGACCAGGGCTTTTGTTCAGGGGGAACGCGGGGGAACAGAGTTCCGGAACCTCTTGAAAATGGTCACATGGCTGGCGGCCCCGCCCCCTGATCTCCAGACAGAGGGGAGTTGAGATTGCCCTCCGCGCTGCTCAGCGGCGCGGAGGGCAATCTCAACTCCCCTCTGTCTGGAGATCAGGGGTGGGGCCACCAGCCATGTGACCATTTTCCCCCAGGACGACGACCCACTGAGTTCTACCACCTCTTTTCCCAGAAAAAAAGCCCTGGAGAAGACCATTTAGACTCCTTGACTAAAGACTTGTTGCTGTTGATTTGCCTGAACACTACACTGTTGTTGGTTGTTTTCTTGTTTTGCTTATGAGTGATTCTGCTGGCCATGGATTGTTGCCAACTAGCACTTGGGAAATACCCGGAGATTTGGAGGTGGAGCCTGGGGATGGCAGAATTTGAATACTTGTGTCCCCTTGAACACATGATTGTCTTCACCCCTCTCTGAGATGACGTTGGATGCTTTCCTCATGTTATTTAAGAGGCTGTTCCACAAGATAAGGGTGATGACAGAAAATGCCCACAAGCTGGCAGCAACTGATCACACTTAATTGCGGGGGTAGGAGAAGACAAGTGGTGTCAAAGGGTGCATGCTAGGAGAAGTGTCCCCACAAGTAATTGAGTCCCAAGCTGGGAAGGCCTGTCTAAGTAAGCACTAGCAACTTGAATTGGACTTGGAAACAAGTGGGCAGTCCATGGAGAGATGACAAACAGAGTAAAATAGTAGAGTCCAGTAGCACCTTTAAGACTAACCAACTTTATTGTATCATAAGCTTTCAAGAACCACAGCTCTCTTCGTCAGATGGTTCTTTGTCAGATGGTTCAGAGCTGTGGTTCAAGTGTGTTGAAATAATCAAACCTTGAAGTGGCCACAGCATGTATCTGTCAACCTTAACTGATAGATCATCTAGATGTACTTATGATTATTCTCTGAATTTTGTGTAGCTTGGGCATTGCATTTTAATTTTTAAATTTGCGTCCTCCTTGGAGAATGTGTTGTCTCTGTAATTAATTCAAACTTAGTAAACATCACTGGATTCATGTCTATTTATATTACTGTTCTTTTTGAAAAAAATGTAAATAGTGGCTTCTATTTCAGTTTTTATATGTTAAAACCAAAATTATGAAAAATTTCCCTATTTTAGATTAATTCAGTTTCTAAACAAATATTTACTTTCCTGTCATTCTTTGTTTAAAACTTAAGCAAATAATAATCAAGTAATTCTTTGTCCAGAGTTCTCTGAAGAAGAATTTCTGTGTTGCTTTTACAAAGGTGGAGTCTTTATTAGTCAAAACACCTGGAAAACACCTGGAAAGCTAGTCATACTAGCAAGGAATGATATATATACTGTTACATCAGTAAGCACCCTATAAATCAACATAACTAATATTTAAATAAAATCAGATGGTGGCGTTTCAGTTAACAAAGTAAAAAGGAACCACAGCATAAAGAATAATTAGTAGTTTGTAGCTACAAAGCACCTGCCCAGGCCTGAAAGAGGAAGAGACGTCTTTCCTACTGTTTATTACATATTTGGGAATAAGGCAGTTGGTTCATCTAACTGACTGTCAGAAAACTACAAAGGCTGTCTATTGCTCTAGGGAACAATTTTGACCATACACTGGAAATGTTCAGAGCTGAAACTTAGCATTACATCAGCACAAATAAAAAAACTACAGTACAGTAGAAGCAGTGTTTGAATTACACCAAACATAGAAGCTTTCCTTGGCAAAAGAGCATAATTATAGGGCAATTCCTTACAGTACATTATTTTTTTCCTGGAAAATGATCACAAGTGTATGATGGCTTGCCTGCTGCAAGACTTGGGATGGCTGACTGAGGAAGCACAACCATTTCCAGGACTACTGCATGGCTATCAAACAGTGCTCTCCATTTGGCAAGTATTCCTCAGTAATATCAGTGTCAGTGCCAGAGATTTTGCGCCGATGTACTGCTGGCTTCCAATGGACCACAGTCTGTAAACTCAAAACCAGGCTAATGGAACAGTCCCAGCTCTCAAGCAGATATCTTCAGATATTATCCAGTGGGACTTACTCACAGGGAGGTATCCTTAGGGTTGCATTGTGAGAATACAGTCCTACCTTTTTGTTCTTTGGAATGAATCCCCCCCTTAACTCTAGTTTCGCATTGATGCTAAACATAGCTTTAAGAATACTTTTGAGCAGCCTTCTGTTATTACAGTGAATATTTCTTTTTGTTTCTTTAATGAACACCTGAGGCTACTAGTCCATTTCTTTTAAAAACTTAGTCCATGAGAATATCCACAAGTTCGGGGTGGGGTGTATTAATACCTCTCTAACTTACATATTTTGTGCCCTATTTTCATCAATTCATCACAAGGTGATACTTTTCTTACCTTTTCTCCAGTCCCTATTTCTTGTAAACTAAAATATTTTACAAAGAAATATTGGAAGACTGGTGGAGGCCAATCTTGTGTAGGCCTTGTAAAAATGGTTAATGAAAAGAAAACACTGCCTTCTAAAGGGAGGAGGATTTACAGAGAGGCTGAGGAGGGGTTGCCTAGCAACGGGGCAGCTGGAGAATGGCAGTTGGGAGCTCAGAAGATGAAGGAGGGAAGGGTCTGAGATAGGGATGGATGTCTCAGGGGAGGGAGCCTGGAGAGGCGGGCTGGGGGGAGTTGGACAAAGCGTGACCCACATCAGGGGTGGGCCTTCTGAGGAAGAGTTTCTGCTGTCCTGAGGAACCCTGAATTCTTGGAGCCTCTACACGGTCCTGGAGCTTGTGAGTAGGAGCTCAAAGACTGGGACTAAAGTATTCCGGCATTGTGGATCTGGGACTTCCTAATTTAGTCTACTGCCAGCAGTGTTTGTTTGAAACTCCCAAGTTTTATTCCCCTGGTTTATCCCTCCTCCTTTAAATAGAGGTTTATTTATGCAAACAGCATTTCTGGGTTGAACGGGGCATCCACACTTGTGACCGGTAACCTGGTCCTTTTTAGGCTAAAAAAAAACTCTCGTAATTTTGTTCATTACAATTTATTTAAAATCATGAATATGCTTTTTTCCCATTAGGGAAAATCTCCCAGTCTACTTCCAGGTTAGATTTTAAATCTAACAAGAGAACTGATATTAGTGATTGTATCAAAAACGTGTCTTATCCCAGTACACTACTGTCCAAATAATAAAAGACTGGGGACAGCTAATTCTCCTTTCTGAACTGGTCTGCAAGGCAGGATGTGATACTTGTGGGTTTGTTGCATTAGCATTCCTCTAAAGGAGCGGCCTTTTTTTGTTGGGGGAAGACTCTAGAGGAAAGTACAACCGCTAGTGGAACAAATCCACAAGATCCGGTCCTGTTATGTTTTAAATTTGGAATGTTTTCTTGACCATATAGTTATTTTTTTGCTAACTGCTGGATTCTTAAAAACCATCAAGGGAGTTAACTGAAATGAATCAAGCTTTTTATCTTTGATAATTGTGCCAAATCTTTGAACAGCCCAAATATTTAATAGCTCAACGAGTTCTCAGATATTTGATTGGTTTCCCTGACTGTGCAAGACAAAGTTCTGTATTCCTTAGTGGAAATAGATATTCCCAATAAGCAGAGCTTTTTTTCAGCAGGAACGTGGTGGAACGGAGTTCCGGAACCTCTTGAAAATGGTCACATGGCTGGTGGCCCCGCCCCCTGATCTCCAGACAGAGGGGAGTTTAGATTGCCCTCCGTGCCACTCGGGCAATCTCAACTCCCCTCTGTCTGGAGATCAGGGGGCGGGGCCACCAGCCATGTGACCATTTTCTCCGAGGGCAACCCACTGAGTTCCCCCACCTCTTTTCCCAGAAAAAAAGCCCTGCCAATAAGTAAGATTTATCTCTCTTTCCCTTATAGCCAGAAGTAGGAGGAATGTATACTATTAGCTGTGATGATGTATATCAGCACAAACATTTTGAACCATGGTTCATAAGAAGTGAATATTATGGGCTATGTTTTGGCTTATCTCTAATGTTTAACCATTAGGCAAGATCTCAGTTGGAAAATCAAGGAATTTTGATTAAACATTTAATTACTGCAGCCCAAAATGATGCTACTGGCTCGAGTATGAAAGCAGCCAAAAGCCTTGGTACTGCGGGCCGAGCTACAAGTGAGGAATGACACTCGAACGGCAAGTGAACAGACTCACGTGTATTCCTCCCTGTTCACTTGTGATTGAGTGGAGTGCAAGTGGAGCGCAAGTGAACAGGGAGGAGTACACGTGAGCCTGTTCACTTGCCGTTCGAGTGTCATTCCTCACTTGTAGCTTGGCTCTGAGATGATTGTTGAATTAGGTTAGTCCTACACTGATTATGAATAAAATCAGGATACAGAAATCTTAGGCAGGTCAGAAATTTATAGAAATGTGATCACTGTTATTAATTATTGGAACTGGCATAACCCACCCTGTGGTACAAAATGCTGGACAATCTTTTCCCTCTTCGAATGTGTAAATGATAGCTCTCTAAAATGGTGTGTTACTTCTTTCTTGTATCTGCGGTAGTCAGTGTTGAGAGAATGATATGCTATTAATATGTTAAGAAGAACATATTTATTTTGCAAAATGGAATAAAAAATTGAATAATCAAAAATGGGTAATTTGTTGAGAGGCCGTTCAGAGAACCCGGTTTGCAGGCAGAATGGTAATGGGTGTTCAACCTTTTCCTGAACACAGTATTGTAGAAAACTGAAAAGCAAAAAAGCATTGGCTTAAATGCCAAAAAGGCAAAGAAAAACACAATTACAGGTGATCTCTTTATTCCAAATTCTTACTCATTTTCTGTGCAACTGAAATTGGGACCTGATCATTTTGTACTGTATTCTTTATTTCTGTTTGTAAATTTTTGGAGGTTTTAAAATTCATTTTTTTTCTTTTTACTGCTACTGTGGCATTATTAACCAAACCTCTGTTCAGTGGAACAGAGGTTTTGCCAGTCCAAATGGTGACTCCTGCTGGTCAAAAGAAGTCTCTTGTCTGAAACCCACGGGTAGAAATGAGCTCAGTGAATGGAAACCCGAGACAGAAATATTCCACTCCTGGCTAGGAGACAGGATACTTCCATCAGATACTTTGTTCCCCCTATATTGTTCCTTTAATAAGAAACAATTGAATCTTTATGTATGCTGAACTTATCACCTGTCCCTTGAGAGGAAAGGATCAAGAAGTATGTTTCCTAATGCTTTTGTATCACCTTAGTTGCTAAGATACGCCTCTTTGCTGATTTTGTGGGGAAAACACAGTTTTATTCCATTTTCTGTTAGTTATATGGTCAGTGAAAGGACTGCAGTGGTCACGTATTACATTTGTAGTTGAACACTTAAAAACAGAATGTATTGAATGTGACCCAGGCATGTTTGGGAACATGCACATCATGCAGGAACATCATTGAGAGACCCATGATTGGCTGCAGTTCCCTGCTGAACATGCACACAATAGCAAATTCACAGGACCTACCACAATTGTCCAGTTTGCATGTAACACCAAGCCACGGTTTGGCATTATATGTATGACTCTCAGGCTCAGGCTCCCCTTGTGTGCTGTGACTTTCCTGTTTTGAGACAAACTATAGGTGGCCATTACATTGAAAGTGGCAAACTGTATTTTGTATTCACCCTCCAAACCAGAACTGCAAGCCATGAGTTCAGTCTGGGAGGCACCGTAGTCGCTGCTTCTTCTTGGCTGGTTGTTTCCAGAAGTGGAAGTAGAATACCACCATTTAAAAAATTTATTATGTTATTTATAGCCCACCTTTCTCACTGTGACTCAAGGGAAATTACACAGTGTGAGTTAGTATACTCAATGTATTGTCGAAGGCTTTCACGGCCGGAGAACGATGGTTGTTGGGGGTTTTCCGGGCTGTATTGCCGTGGTCTTGGCATTGTAGTTCCTGACGTTTCGCCAGCAGCTGTGGCTGGCATCTTCAGAGGTGTAGCACCAAAAGACAGAGATCTCTCACACTGTGACACTGAGAGATCTCTGTCTTTTGGTGCTACACCTCTGAAGATGCCAGCCACAGCTGCTGGCGAAACGTCAGGAACTACAATGCCAAGACCACGGCAATACAGCCCGGAAAACCCCCAACAACCATTAGTATACTCAGTTTCAAGGACTTTTTGGTAAACAATGTAATAGGGTATATAAATGCAAATTTGCAAAGATTTAAAATGAGCAGCAATCCAATATAGAGTAGAAGAAACTCTGAAACAGCATAAGCAATTCTAAGACTGACATATTAAACAACACAGAACTACTCAGTAGAATCATATGTAAAGCAACAGATAATACATAGGAGCAAAATCTGTTGTCCCTGTCTCTTTACTGATACACCCTTCGACACCACTTCCTTATAGTAAGCCCTCCTAAAGGTAAAGGTAGTCCCCTGTGCAAGCACTGAGTCACCTATGGGGGGACATCGCATCACGACATTTTCTTGGCAGACTTTTTACGGGGTGGTTTGCCATTGCCTTCCCCAGTCATCTACACTTTACTCCCAGGAAACTGGGTACGCATTTCACCGACCTTGGAAGGGTGGAAGGCTGAGTCAACCTTGAGCCAGCTACCTTAAGCTCTCCTAGTTGAGTAAAAAGCCCTCTTGAATAATTCAGTTTTGCATAGTTTACGGGCAGTCAGGAGGAGAGTGGGTACTTCCCTGACATTTTCATTTGGGTTGCCAGGTCCCCTTACCCTCCAGGCGAGAGGTGAGAGACCTGGCACCTACCTCACTCCTGCCCTCTCACTGCTGCGAATAGGGCTGCTGCGGAGCGCAGGAGCGCTGCTGGGGCCTTGGAGTACTCCTGAGCTCCGCAGAGGCACAAACCAGGATGCTCTCAATGTCATCAGTATACTGTCCCACACTTTCCACTATGGAGTGATGTGTCAGCTGTACATTACATTCCCAGGTTAATCTCACACAGTCACAAGCACCAAGCATGCTTTTAGAAAACAGCAGCAGTTTACAGGTAGTTCTGAATCAAGCCTTGCAGAAGTTGTAGTAAAGTAACGCTGCTTTCGGTCTAGAATAAGGCAGCATGGGTCGAAGAGGACTTCCTTACAAGCACCCGGGATGTCTCTTAAGTGCCCATGCAGCAAAGAAAAAGATACCCTTTACACATTGTAAAAAACCATTGTCTGGAAGGGGTTCTAAGAAAAGGCACGAAGAAATGTGCTACCATGATTTTATAGTATGTCCCGTTTGTGCCCGAAACAATTATTTACTTTATTTGATGGTTTGTTGCTTTACTAATTCTAACTGTCTGAACCCCAGAGACAGTCATGGTTCCGAAGCTATAGTTGGTTCTACAATATATTGTTCCCTGCAAGATTTCATTTAAAAAACCCCAATACTTTACCATTCTTTTCTGTTGCACAGAACAGTCAATAGTGGCATGTCTTCCCTGGAACATAATTACATGAGGGGAAATATTTCCTGTCAAATGTTTTGTTTTCTCTCTTACTTACAGGACAATTATACTGGCCTGATTTTCTACCACGAAGGATGGCCATTGTGCATACATGAGAAGGTCATAGTACAGCTGGCCTCTCTCCGCAAAGTCCGTTTAAAACCAGGAGACTTTTACTTCCAAATTGTGCCAGTGGGAAAGCAGTCAGCCAACCTAGTGTTAAAATGCCTCTCCAGACATGGGAAAGGAATGGAAGAAGTCCTTGTACCTGAAACCATGTACGGATATATTTTCACAGCAGAATTTTTGGAAAATGTGAATTGTGAACGAAATGGCTGCCCCTTGCAGAGCTGCCTGCTGACCGCTGGACCAGCCGCCTACAGGACTCCTTGGAAGAATATTGTGAATCCCATCTTTATTCCTACAGCTGAAACAATCCTGCAAAAATATTCCAGTAATTCTCTGCTTGAAAAGTTAATCCTCGGCCATCCTGATGCTAAAGCCATGGCACAGACCCCAGAAAGCAGCAGCTCCTGTGAGAGTTCCACGTCGAATGACACTGGTTCTACCGTGGCAGAGGCACCACTGGCAGAAAATCACGGGGACCAAAGCAATAACCATTCTGCTGTATGCCATGGCCCTGAAAACCAGATGGGAGCAGAAAGCTCAGAAGCCTCCGCTGAGGATGGGAAAGTTGCTGATGCAAGCCCCAGAGCACTTCCTGAAGGATGCCCAGATGTGGATCCCATTTTCGGGCAAGCCACCAGGGAACCTGAGAAGACATTTGAATCGGCACAAGACTTTCTGAAGGACAATGCATCAACCCCTCTGCAAGCGAAAAGGAAGGGCGCTAGAAGCATAACTTTTGGTACAGACTTGAGCAGCCCGCGTCAAAGAGGGCGGGACTCTGTGTATTTTGAAACAAAACGTTTGTTTAGAAAGTCGTACATAGAAGCTTTGCAAAACCCAATGAACTTGGGTTCCAGTTCTGAGGAATCAATTGTGGAAGAAGAACTTTCAGGGCATGTAATGGATTCAAGAGAGACGGGCAATGCTTCCAGGGTTGCCGAGAACAAAGTATGTGGGAATTGTGTTGAGCAAGGGAGCTTCTCAGGCAAAGTATTATCAAGAAGGGAGGAACTAAAAGAGGGCTTTAGATTTGGGGAGCATTCCCAAGCACCAGAAAAACTGTTTGTACCTCATGAAACTTCTTCCGTGGCAGGTTGCAGGTTGGATTCAAGAAGATCTCGGTCTTTAGATAGGCCACTTAAGAGTTCACGAAGTAAAGATCGCAAGCCCGGAATTTCCTCAGATGGAATGTTTGGTGCAAATCCCAAAAAGCTCTTAAATGGACATTCGGTAAGGCTGGAGAAATTGGATTCACGTTTCCATGAATGCACTTCTTCAGAAAATCAAAAATCCAGCAAAGAAGATGAAGGTAAAATCATTGTACAGCGGATATCTCATTGCTTGTTGCCTAGTAAACCTGTTCCAACAGTTCTGAACTGTATGCCTTCAGTTAGGACAAGAACGTTGTGTGTTTCATTTCATTTATGTTTCATTATGATCCTGCTGCCCCTCAAGACCTCACAGAAACAAATGGTGATTTTAAATGAAGTAAATGGATTTATGGGGCCCTTAATCAGAAAGCAGCATTTGGCTGCTCAGATAGTGCAGACTGACCCACAGGTGCCACATGGTCTTCTTTACTGCCTGCATCCCTACTAGAAGTAAACATGGCTGGGATGGAAAGGATGGGGGGGGGACATAGCTATGGGGTGGAATCAGTTGTGGAACGTGGGGGCTTTAAAAAGCCCCAGGAAACAGTCAGAAAGGGGAGAGGAGAAGTGGCCAGAAGATGCTAGCCCCCAGAAAAGGACCCCGAGTGTGGGTTTTGCTTTGAGAGATGGCAGTGGCAGGGAAACCACTTTGAAGATAGCCCAGGAAACCAGGCCAGATCTAGGTAAGGGAAGGGGCAACAGAATGGGCACCTGGATGCTGGAGCTAGCTGTGGGGCAGCCCCAGCAGGATACTTGGAGCACATGAAGACCAAAAGAAGGTCAGGAAGGTTTGGTGGGACTCTCCAAGGGGACATTGCTCCCCTGCAGGGGGGATGTCAGCAGCAGCAATGACTGTGGGAGCAGTGCAGGCCCTGAGAGGCCATTATGGATATAGGTGAAATAGGCAGCCAGCACCCATAACCTCTGGTGGTGAGCCCACAATAGGGAGGCCAAGGAGGAGCCAGTAGGTACCTGCCTATGGTGAAGAGGTGGGGCACCTGGTCTGAGACCAGGGAACCAGTGACAGATTGGAATAAATGAGTCCTCAACTAAGCATCAGTCTTGGGGACATTTTGTTTATGAGTTTATAGTTATAATCATCACACAGGGGCCAGGAGCACTCTCAGCCCTATTTGGGGCCCAAATCGACCTACTGCAAAGTGTGGGAGCACTCCCAGCCCCTGCATGATGACATCATCGCGCGCCATGGGAGCATACCCAGGAGGCCTGCTCACCCACATTTCCCCCCACTGGCCAGGTGAATGGTGCTGGAGAGCGGAGGGTGGGAGTGGGGCACCCCCCTCCCACTGGGGAATCTGGGATCCCTATCTCTATCCTTTAGGTGGTCATATCAAAGTGTCCCCTAGGCAGTCATATCAAAAGCCTTAACCACAGACAGCAGTAAGATTTACTGTGATTAAGAATCAGTAAATGAAGGCTTAAGAGTAGGAATGACAAACTTGTGCTCTGTTTCCTGTGCAGCTTTGAAAAGGGCCAGAACCAAGTCTCATAAATCCTCAGCCTGTCTCAGAGAGGGATAGGACTCATCCTGTCTCCTTCTTACTTGCTTTAGGAATGGAGGTGGAATCTGCCTGGTGTCTGGAGGCACTTTGTTCAGTGTCTTTCTAAGAAAAAAAACTGGCAAGACTGCAATGCACTCATTTTTACTGGCTACTAATGATCTAGAGCAGGGCCTCCCCAGTGGGGTGCCTGAGGATGCCCTGGCACCTCACGCCGTTCCTGTTGCTCCCCAAGTATTTCTGAATGTGGTTGGGGAGGTGGACAAGTGAACAGGGAGGAATACATGTGAGTCTGTTCACTTGCCATGCAAGTGTAATTTGTCACTTCTAGCTTGGCCCATAGAATCACAGAATCACAGAGTTGGAAAATCAAAAAGAGTCCAGTAGCACCTTTAAGACTTTATTGTAGCATAAGCTTTCGAGAACTGTGATTCTCGAAAGCTTACGATACAATAAAGTTGGTTCGTCTTAAAGGTACTACTGGACTCTTTTTGATTTTGCTACTACAGACTAACACGGCTAACTCCTCTGCATCTATGACCATGGAAAGCACAGAGTTGGAAGGGGCCATACAGACCATGTAGTCCAACTCCCTTCCCAATGCAGGATGAGCCTCATCTTGAAAACTGCCAGTGAAGGGGAGCTCACCACCTCCCTAGGCAGCTGATTCCACCTTTGAACTACTCTGACCCTGAAAAAGGTTTTCCTAATATCCAGCCAGTACCTTTCTGCATGTAATTTAAGCCTGTTGCTTCGGGTCCTGTCCTCTGCTGCCAAGTGGAACAGCTCCTTGCCCTCCTCCAAATGACAGCCTTTCAAAGATTTCAAGAGAGCAATCATGTTCTCTTCTCCAAACTAAACATTCCCAAGACCCTCAACCTTTTCTCATAGGGCTCAGTCTCCAGACCCCTGATCATCCTCGTCGCTCTCCTCTGCACCCTCTCGATTTTGTCCACATCCTTTTTGAAGTGAGGCCTCCAGAACTGCATACAGTACTCCAGGTGCAGCCTGACCAAGGCAGTATAGAGAGGGACTATGACCTCCTGCGATTGCGATGCAATGGCCCTTTGATACAACCCAAGACTGAGTTTGCCTTTTTTGCCACCGCATCACACTGACTGCCCATATTTAGTATACAATCCTCTCTTACTCCAAGATCTCTTTTGCATATACTACTACACAGAAGTGTATCCCCCAGCCTGTATATGTGCTTCACATTTTTGTGGCTCAGATGTAATACTGTGCACTTATCTATGTTGAATTGTATCCTGTTCACAACCGCCCACTTCTCCAGAGTATTCAGATCTTGTTAAATTTTAATTCTATCTTCTTGGGTGTTTGCTACCCCTCCCAATTTGGTATCATCAGCAAATTTAATGAGCAGCCCTTCCACTCCTTCATCCAGATCATTGATAAAAATATTGAAAAGTACCAGGCCCAAAACCAAACCCTGTGGCACCCCACTGGACACCTCCCTCCAATCTGATGAAATGCCATTGACCACCACTCTTTGAGTGCGGTCCTCCAACAAGTTCCCTATCCACCGAACTGTCCTATAGTCCAGTCTGCAGTCTTCTAGTTTACCCATTAGAATGTCATGGGGAACCTTATCAAAAGCTTTGCTGAAATCCAGCCAAATCACGTCGACAGATTTCCCATGGTCCAGTAAGCTCATCACTTGATCAAAGAAGAAAACCAGGTTGGTCTGACAAGTTCTGTTAGGGACAAAACCATGTTGACTTGCCTGGATCACTAAGCGGTCCTTCAGATGCTTACAGATCGATCCCTTTAAAATCTGCTCTAATACCTTTCCAGCAACAGACATCAGACTGACTGGCCTGTAGTTTCCCGGGTCATCCTTCTTCCCTTTCTTAAAGATTGGGATAACATTCGTGAGGCCAAAAAGTCATTAAGCCTCTCTGTTTTTTCTTTGTCCTGCATCAGAGTTTCTCCATCTACTCCCAACAGTGGTCCAATTGCCTCTTTTACCTTGCGTTTGCTTCTCACATATCTGTAGAAGTTTTTCTTATTGTAGCGAGCCCTCCTGGCCAGACCCAGCTCGTACTGAGCTTTGGGTTCTCTGATGGCTGATCTGCAGGATCTAGTAACCCTCAAATATTCCTCTTTAGTGGTCTGTCCTTCTCTCCATTTCCTGAACATTTCCTTTTTCTCCTTTAGCTTATTCTGGAGCTCTCTGTTCATCCACATCGGTTTCTTGGAGCCCTTACCATGTTTCCGTCTTGCTGGAATAGTGAGGGCTTGAGCTTGCAAAAGCTCATGTTTGAGAAGAGCCCACCCTTCACTCGCTCCTTTCTCTTCCAGTACACTCCCCCACGGAATAACTTTCATCAAACCTCTGAGTTCATTGAATTCAGCTCTATGACAATCTAACCTACGAATCTTGCCCCCTTGCCCCCCCCCCAGCAACTGGAATTCAAGGAGGACATGGTCACTTCCCCCTAAGGTCCCCACCACCTTCACCCCATCTACCAATTCTTCCCTGTTGGTTAATATTAAGTCTAGTATGGCTGAGCCCCTTGTAGCTTCTTCCACCATTTGAAAAAGGAAGTTATCGGCCAGGCAGGTCAAGAAGTTGCATGATTCTTGTCACTTTGCTGAGCTTGTCTCCCATCACACATCGGGGAAGTTGAAGTCACCCATAATTATAAGGTTTCTGATGTCTGGATACTCTACCAGTCTGTTCAAGGAGAGCAGCATCCATTTCCTCTCCCTGGTCAGGTGGTCTGTAGCAGACTCCAACAACAATACCCTTTGTCCTTCCTCCCCTTATTTCCACCCATATACTTTCCACTGGGCTGTCAACCACATTCTCCAGAACTTGCTGACAATCAAGATTTCTTCTCACATACAATGCCACTCCGCCTCCTCTTCTACCCTTCCGTTTTTTCTTGAACAACTCATACCCATCCACTAGCACATTCCAGTCATGGGAATCATCCCACCAAGTCTCAGTAATTCCTACTATATCATAGCCCTCTGTTTGCAATAGAAGCTCAAGCTCTTCTTTCTTATTGCCCATACTTTGGGCATTGGTATATAGACACTTGTAGCCTTGTACCTTTGTTTGACCTTTCCTACTCAGGTGGGCCCCCGCTGTTTTCACCTCTTCATTGAAATCCTCATGTCGATTGTCCCCTTCCCCTTGCGGCATCAGTTTAAAGCTCTCCTGATGAAACTCTCCGGGTTCTTTCCAAACATTTTCTTCCCTGACCTTGAGAGGTAAAGCCCATCATGTTGCAGAAGGCCATCTCTGAGAAAACTTATCCCGTGGTCCCAGAACCTAAAGTGCTCCTGCTGGCACCACCACCTCAGCCACCGATTCACCTCGAGTATGGTCTGCTCCCTTTGCATTCCTCTTCTTTTGACAGAAAGGCTAGAAGAGAATACCACCTGTGCCCCCAGTGTCTTCAGCTGCCTTCCAAGAGTCTCATAATCCTCTTTCATTCTTGCAATGGTATTCATGGCTGTTTCATTCATTCCCACGTTTACCTGCACAAATGGGTACAGATCAGTCAGTCTGATCAGTTTCGGCAATTGGTATGTAATGTCCTGAATTCTGGCCCCTGGCAAGCAACGCATATCTCGGAATAGGGGAACTGGCCTGGACACATGATGTTCCATACCCCTGAGCAGAGAGTCCCCAATGACTACCACTTCCCGTTTTCTTCCATTTTGCATCACGAGGTTTTCTTGGCAGACTTTTTACGTTGCCTTCCCCAGTCATCTACACTTTACTGACTTTTTAAAAAATGAAAGCTGAGAATTCAGAGTCCATGGTAAACACATTGATATAACACTAAATTGGCATAAGTGTTCTATTGATATATTTTTTTAAAATTGCAAAATCCCCATTGTCTCAGGAGAGGGGGTGGGTGGCTGTTGCTGAGATACTAGGCCAGGGAAACTGTAAGGAAATCTGCGATGTGGAATTACTGTTGTTGCTGTGCTTTATCAGCAGCTGCGCCAGAAATGGGGAAACCATGACAGCCCGTCCTCGTGCGGAAACCTCCCTAGTGCGGCTCTCTTGCTACTACACCCTACTTGCTCTTTTTCATCTTTCTTTCCCCACTTCTGCCCCACAGGTTCATTATTCTGTATGGGCATTAGGTCACGTTATCTGCTCTGAGGTAGATCCATATTCCTTTGAGGTAGCTTTTTGCTCTGGTGCCAGACAGGGCAACAAAGTGTTTTGTAATAGAAAGAGAAACCTTGCTTCAGAGGATCACATTGACCAGAAACGACAAATATATTTTCTTACCATTAAGCCACTTTTGTATTTGTGTGATTTCCCCACTCAGAGGTTGTGATATGAAACAATCCTACACATGTGTAATCTTTTATACCACGCCAGGGTTATTAAATAGTACACCATCCACTTGGAAATCATGGTATTTCTTTCCTCTATGGGAAACAGGAAAGTAACTTCCATGTCAAAACCTATCAAAGTGCAAAGCAGCCCTGAGACACCTTTTCTCAGTTGCTTGACTGGAAAAGATCAAAAAACCCAGGCCACTATTTCAGCCTCATCCATTTGTTTGACTCGTGGCTCTGATGCTTACTGTAAATTTCTCATAGCACATGGCCTTTGCTTTGCAGTTGGGGCAAGAATGCCAGAGACTCAATTCCCTTAGCTGCTTAGTTGCTCAGAATCATGATTACATGCAAAGCCCCCTAATCCCCAGTCCCCAATTGGTGGGGTTTTGTTCTCCTCTTAGGGGATTAGGTGCTTCAGCTTCAGTTGGGTTGCATGCCATTCCAAAAGCCACCGGTTGCTTTCAGAGCAGTTGGCTTCACTGTGTCAAGAACTTTATCTTGGAATTAATTCAGTAATGCTCAGTAAAAATCTTTACCATAAAATATTGTTTTATTCTGGAATAATTTTGCAATCTACACGTTTTTCAGTGGCTGTCAAGTTGTGTGGATTCTGTACAGTTTTCAGACTCTCTCTGCAGCAACTCCTTAAGATGTTAAAAAATACTGTTAGCAATTAAATATAGCAATAATGTATTTTAATCTTTCCATTTATTCGTCCATGTCCTGTTCACAAACTAATTAAATGAAAGGCTTGGGATTTTAGAAGACCGAGGCTGGAGGAGCACACATGTTAAACTTTGCATGACTGCATCAAGTCCTGGTGACTTCAGTAGGGCAAAACAGATGCAGACACTACTTTTCTCTCAGAGCAAGGTTTTTGTGTTTGCCCGGTCATCCTGTGGGTGAAACCTAGATGAAACTTTATAACTTCTGAAAGGA
Source organism: Eublepharis macularius (assembly GCF_028583425.1). Classification (NCBI taxonomy): domain Eukaryota; kingdom Metazoa; phylum Chordata; class Lepidosauria; order Squamata; family Eublepharidae; genus Eublepharis; species Eublepharis macularius. Next base: position 10,632,961 of record NC_072800.1, on the reverse strand, counting down.
GCTCTGGCAGAGAATCTGCAGCTTGCTTTAATTCCCAGGATTTGGAGATGGAATGCATAATAATTACATTTATAATATAAGTATTCCAAAAGTTTTATGTTAGAGGGCACATATCTGAAAAGTTGGCCATAAGCCACCGAAATGTATTATTCAACTCCCATCCCATACTTCTCTGGTTTTTTTCCTTCTATTGTTCACTTTGCTTTAGCGTATTAGTGGAGTAATAAGTTTTTCCGTAGCCTTAATTTTCACATCTCTTCATATTCGCTCCCCAAAAGCAAACAGAATTATCTGCTTCATGTCCATGCAGAGTTTCAAACAAGATGAGAGGGAGGAGTATTTCATCATCATGTGCTAAAAAACAAAATCAACGGTAACTTGCATCAACAGGAGCTACTGAAGTACTTAATGTGTTACGGTCTTCCTGATGTCGGAGGCTTCTGTTTTTACCTAATCCATCATCTCATACTATTTAATGCTCTCCCAGAACAATAGCAAATAATCCAAAGTAAACTTCAAGAAACCAGAAAGATACTTAAGTTGTCTGCTTTCATTTGGCTAGTGTTTTCTTCAGACCCAGCAAGAGACTCCAGAATCGGTTTTCAAAGTTGCGAGTCTAATGTAAATGTGCCACCTCTACTGCTTCGACATGAGAATGAACTCTCAGCAAATACTGGGGATCGTGACTGTACATTTCCAAGCCAGTTGTCTGAACTGAATCAAGAATTACTGCAGTCGGGAATAATAACGCTGTGTGGTATGTAGTAAATAGATAACAGTGTGTGTGTGAGGAAACACCCAAGTTTAAGCACAGGGATTTTCTTGCGGCACATTGACATGGGAGCTTCTGTCACTCCTGATCCAGTACTGTAAAGTTAATTGTGAAGTACAAAAAAGCCCAAGCCATCATTCTAGACTGTGCTTTTGTTTGCAGAAGTCCAGCCCCCAGCCCCTCCCCCCTGGGCTACCAGCCTCACCTCTGATCATCTGCACGGGCATTTACGCTCTATTCAAACAATACATGCAGTCACCTCGTAGAGTTGATTTTCTACTAAAAAAAAGAGGGGTGGGGGGATGGACCATGGGATGTGTATGTACATCCTTTCTGATTAAGCTCCCAGGTGGATATTCAGAGATGAGCTTGGAGCCTTGACCCCCTCTGAACAGCTCAGTGGCTTGGGCTCGGAGTCCTCAGAGGAAGTGCCTGAGGAGCCACAGTCACCAGTCGAGGAGAACCAGTGGAAGCAGGGAGGGCTTCCCGTTGCCAAGGCACCAGCTAACCGTGTGCCTACAAGGAAGTCCTCACGACTGGCCCATTTGTGGCATCAGCAGCCAGTACATCAATCCCATTCTTACTACATATTTCTTTATGTCTGAGTGGAATGTCAGGGATTGGTGTAAGGGCTCGCTGATGTCACAAATCCCATTCTGATGTCACCCTAAGCTTTTAAAAGAGGGTATGCTCTTGCCTATGCTGGCAAGGTGGTTTGGGAGCAGAATCAGGAGGCAAGCAGACTTGGAGGTGTGGGAAATTATTATACAGGATTCCCCATTAATTTATAATTTCTGCTTAGGAAACAGGGACCGTGGTGGAAGAGCTGTTGTGCAGGTCTGCATTAAAAATGGTGTGTGGTTAAGTGAGCTTTCCAGAATCCAGGAGCTTACTCGACTTCTGATCTATTTCCACAACATCCCCAGGTATGAAAAAGAAGCAGCTGTTACAATTCCATCCATCCATCCATGATATTTATAGTCCACCTTGCTGACAGAGACCCAAGGTGGATTACGCAGCAAGGTTAATACTAGTCCTGTGGAGGTACTTTCCATCTTCAAAGCCTTCCATCACAACCAAGATCCCAAGTCCCACAGCTTGTAATGCAGGAAGAATCCCATTATAAATAGCCAAGAGTTCCAGCATACAGTACCAATGTGGTATCTTCAGTATTTTAAACTTGCAAAAATGGGAATTTGTGTGTGGAGAGGGGCACGCTGGCGGCACTGTCTTGTAGGCAGGCGTGGAGAGTTGCCACCCAGGCAAGAACATTTTTTGTTGCAGGCCCTGTTGCAGAGTGGCCTTCTTGAATCTCTTGGGTCCCCCTCCCACATTTGTTAGTTTTTTGGAGACTTAACGTAGTCGTATTCTTTAGATGTGCTTTTTTGTGATCAAAATTGTTTTTGCAACCATCTTTGCCTGAAATCTAAAAACAAAAGCAAAATCTATGTTATACTTTTTGTTAGGGCCAACCGAAATGACACAAATGGACCAAAAAAGTAATTAGAAACAGCATGTGTAGCTTTGCATGAATCCTTGAAAGTTACTGTTAGATTGGGTGACTGCATTTAGTGAAGAAAAGGATGCTTCCATCTTTTTAATAGCTGTTTAGGAGACAGGGTTTCAAGAAGTTCAGCTTTTCACACAGGGGTGAGGAAAATAACTGGAATTCCTTCTTCTCCCATAGTATTAAAGGCACAGCAATCTTGCCCTCCTTTGTATGTGTTCAGCCTACAGCGAACATCATTTTAATTGGTGATTATGTCATCAGCACCAAGTTCCTTATATCGTTCCATCCAGATCCACCGCTAACGAAACCCTCTGCTCACCCATTTCTGTCTTCTTTTTAATTGCTCACTTCTGTAGAGGGTTTACAGCAGAAGTGCTGTTTGGCTGGTGTCTGTGCCATTGTGATCCTATCCCCAGAGCAATTTCAACAACTTTTAAACAATGTATTGTATTTTTGTTGTTGGTGGTGGTGGGGAACCAAATGAATAAAGACAGAATCAGCACTAAAAAAAAAATAAAGGTTGTTTTAAATACAACCTTAAACATTCCAATTTCATTTGTAACAATGGAAATGGTTTGCCACTCTCCATTGTCAATAAAGTCTGGTTTTATGTCCAGGTTTCTGGGTGTTTATATCCACATTCCTGTTTTTTAATATTTCTTGGTGCGCAGTAGGGTCCAGTATGTCACTTTTATTTGGCCGCTTAAATCCTTTAGCTGGTATAATTTTCAGAAATGTCTGGTCTTTTTGTTGTAGAAAGGAGGTCCGCGCTTTGGGACTGCTCGTTTTAGTGGACGCTCGCAAAAGTCAGAATGTACCTACCTTTTTCAAAGCCTTGGCAGCTTTGCAGGTGAGTGTAAGTAGTGACAATGCAGTGTTTAATATCGGACTAAAACACAGACGTTTTTTCTAATAATAAGACATTGGTATGTGCTTGTCTGTCCAGGAACAATGAATGGGATTTCTTTCCTTGAAGCTAGTACGTTTTCTGTTGCTCATTTCTGATCCTGATCTGTTTGTCTCACTGTGATGTTGTGCAACTTCAAGAAATTTAGGTGCTGATGGCAGTTAAAATGAGGATAACTGTAAGCACACCTAATTTTAATTGGCTTCCTCTCAAGTAAATATTTTTAGGCCGGGAGCTTGCATATTCTGCAACTATGGATTCTGTCTGTCTGCAGGCTTTGGGCATTGCACATTTTTCAAAAGCCATAACCTACCCAATAAAGTCACAAGGTATGGATAACATTCTTCCCCATACATGCCTCTAGCATTTCAAAAGGCTTGGGAGAAATATGCACTGAAAAAGTATCTAATCAGACATTATGGAAAAAACCTAGTTTGTTTGTAACGATGGGCAAAAAGTCCTGGGCATCAGGCCTGCTCCTTCCCTTCCTTCTTTTTTTCCTGCTGCTTCTCAGTTCTCCTTGTGCAGTGAGCAACCTAACTCAAGCTTAAGATTCACCGCTACTGGGAACCTCAGTCAAGATGTGGCTGCATTGTGACTAATTGAAGTCAGAGTGAAAACTCCATTCTCAGCACACCAAGAGAAGTACATGCAAGCCTGGCATATCTAGCAGGTGTACCACTTTCAAGTGGCTGAATTAAAACGGCAGGAGGTCAATTTTTATTGAATTCACATTGATACATTAATTTTGTTAAACGGAATTCAGTGTTTTCCGTGCACTTGAATATAACAAGCACGTCTTGTGGGAAAACATGTCCTCACGAGATGTAGAATTAAGTTCTGGAAATGTGACAGTTTGTGTTGGCACCAGGTTTTAACAAGGTTTTGGCCTCTTCTGAAAGTAGTGGAAGTGAGGAATTAGATAATGCTGTTATTATCGTGCCTTTCTTTGTGAGGATCTGGCATTTTTCCCTACACCAACTCCTTCTTTGAAAGGATTTTTAATTGTAATTCACATTAAACTAAAGCCTGCATGGAGGGAATGAGGCATTTCCTTCAAAAATGTTTGTTTTGTGAATTTTCTTCTGAAGTGGTGGGTTTAACTAAAGCAACAGGCTTTTGGGTAAGCCTCTTTGCTGCTGCTGTGCCCCCCCCCCCCCCCGCTTCTGCACAGACACTCGATCTTCGGGTGAGAAGCCTAACCCTTCCCCCTACTTCAAGAAATAAGTATGTTGAAAACATTTAGGTTTTATAAGTTGCGTAACATCATATACAAAAGAAATATATTTTGACTCCCTACAAATCCTAGTGAATGAGCGGGGAGCAGGAGAGCTTTTGAATGTGATCTTTAAAAATAATAGCAACATTATCTTAAGCTTCAAATAACGCTCAATGTTGTCTTTTGATTAAGACTTTGAAGATGATGCAACGAAATTCAGGTACTTTTAAATCTTAATGCTTTCAGCAGACAGAGAGATATCTCTAATGCGGGACAATTATACCCCTTGTATTATTTTGTAATATAACTTCATTTTAATTCAAAATCAACAGTAAAGAAAAGGAGCAAATAACATACAACTCATAATCCTATCAAATCAAAAGACAGGTAAGGCTGAGCTCCATCTTGAAACCTGCTATTTCAGAACATGGCCAACCGATTAGTTTCAATAATGTAAAATGTAATTTTGAATGTTGCACAATAAATTTTATCATAAATAATAATACTAATAACATTCAATTTATATAGTGCCCTTCAGGCCAACTTAACACCCACTCAGATTGGTTTACAAAGTGTGCTATTATTATTCTCACAACAGTCACCATGGCTGAGAGAGCTCCAGAGAGCTGTGACTAGCCCAAGGTCACCCAGCTGGCTTCAAGTGGAGGAGTGGGGAATCAAGCCCAGTTCTCCAGATTAGAGTCCTACCACTCTTAACCATTACACCAAGCTGGTTCAATAAAATCAATCATGAAACAATGAAAACAATCATGAAAGCAATCTTCCAGATTCTTTGAAACTAATCTGTAAACTGGCTTTGCACAGCTTCACTGCAGGAAGTATATATAAAATAATTTCTAAATCATTTTCTGTGCCTAATCTTCCCAGGTAACCTAATAATAGGTTACAGTCTGACATCTAGTAAATTCTTTGTCATCTCATAAATATGGTTTTATTATCCTATGCCAATATTCTTGTATTTTTTAGAAAATTCCCCCAAATGTGCAAAAATCAGATTTACTCACTTGGCACTTCCAACAAAGATCTCTGAAGAGTCAGCATAAATCTGAGATAAACAGAGTAAGATATCACTGATACATTTACAGTTTTCTCTTAAATCCATATCTGCCATTTAAGCACAAAACCCTGCACAACACAATCAGTTTGCAACAATATTGTATATACAATATAAGTCCATTTTAAAGAGTGCCCACATTTTTTATTCTCTCCGATTCAGCTTTATTCCTTATATTATTTCATATGATACTAGTAAAATATTCATTGTGTGTCATAACTGAAAATAAATTGGAGATCTTTTCCCATTCATTATCTCTGCAATTTCTTCAATAATGATAATAAATGATTTCCCCATTGAGAAATCAATGGGGTACGGGTATATGGTGGAGGTACTGTCAGTGATGGTGTGACATCACTTCTGGGGATTCTTAAAGAGGAATGACATCACTTTTGGATTTTTCACAGAAGTAGTGACATGCTGTTGGCCTAGTGGTGGAAAATGAGAGCTGGGAGCAGGGAATCCGCTGCTCCAGTGGAGTCTTGGCAGCCCTATAAATGATTCTTTATGTTATTATATATTTCAAAAGTGTAACATTTATATATATATGCTCTGAAGATGATCCAAGTTTGGTCAGTGGAACTTTGTGCTGCTATGTTGATGTTTATATATGTATTTTAAACTCTGTAAATTTGGATGTTTTAAGGGTTGCTAATTTATAATAACTGTTTTATATATTTTAACCTCTATGTATCTGTAATCCGCCCTGAGCCTGTTGGAAATGAGGGGAGAGTGGAATAAAAATAAATAAATAAATAAATAAAAATAAAATAAAAGTAGAGAGGAATAATCTTATGTATATTTACTTAGAAATGAGTTTCACTGCATTCAGTTGATTTACTCCTAAATATGGATATATATATTTTTTGAAAAAAAAATTATTAGGTGAGAATATTAATACATACAACTTTCAAATAACATCTCAATATCATTTTCCCCCACCCTTTCCCTCCCCCCTTTTTCAGGACTTCCAACAGCTTTCCAACCCTATATCTTAATCTATTCCTAATCTATCCCCTTTTTCTATAACTCATTATATCATGTTTACATTCTGCTTTGTTAAGCTAAACTCTATCTGTTAGCTTCAGATCTATTATTACTAACTTAAAATCTGTTATCTATTACTATCTGTTAACTTCAGATATATTTAAATTTAAGCTAACAATTAAATAAAATATCTACTTTATTAATTTTACCAATATCTATTAACTCCATATCCACTTAAATTTAAGCTAACAATTAGCTAATACTTCACTCCATATGGTAAAGATTCCATCTCTTCCAATAAAAAGAAACCCATTCTTCATCTTCGTTCTTCTGTGCCTCCACACATGGGACTGCGCAGGCGCAGGCCAGCCGCCGGAGAATTTTCTAGAGCTTCCATGGCTCCGAAGGGGCCGTTTGTCGCGCGCCTCAGCGACCGTTTTCCCGCCCAAACGGTCACGTGATCCTCCAGCGACCAACGGCCCCTTCCCTCAGTTCTCTTCTTGCCGCCGCTTGGAGAGAACGTGAGCTTCGTTGCTCTGTGCTTTTGTGCTTCGTGCTTTATTCTGACTGATTGTTTGGCTTTTGACTTCGGACTTCGTGACCTCGACTATTCTTCGGATCTCGTTTGGACTTTGTTGTGGACTCGGTAATTTGACTCGGACTGTTTGTTGACCTTCCTTTTGCGTGCCCCTGAAGATGGCCTCAAAGGCTCTCTTCAAGCATTGCCTCCAATGCCACACTAAAATGGCCAAGACCGATGGCCATGAACTGTGCCTGTTCTGTTTGGGGGAGACCCATAATGTAACGGCCTGTAAGATTTGCCAGGGCTTCACCAGCAAGGCCCGACAGGAGCGCAAGGCCCGTCTTAACTCCTCCCTGTGGCAGAAGGTCATGTCCGGAGGCGCCCCGTTGCCCTCCTCCAAGGCCGGCCCTAGCCCCTCTGCCGAACGGCATTCCGGAGCTGGCTCAGTGGCCTCCGCGAGGTCGGGGTCGAAACCGCGTCCCCCGAGTGCCTCGGCGTCGAGAACGGCCTCTCCAGCGCAGGGACCGGTGCGGCCGCCCCGTAGCGCATCTTCCACCAGGTCGGATCCGAGACCGACATCGGAACCGAGGATCCGTCTACCGAGTCCCCGATCGGAACCGACGACCGGGTCGATTCCGGTAAAATCTAAGAGATCGAGGCCGAGGTCCCCTTCGAAGGCGAGGAGCGCGTCGGTTCCGAGGTCTTCTTCGGAACCGGCGAAGAAGAAGAAGAAGACCAAACATCACCGGTCGCCACATCCCGCTCCCCAGGAAGAGGTCATCGTGCTTCCTCACACGCCTTCCCCTCATCTGGATTCACCGGAGCCAGAGGACATCTCCGTGCCGGTGCCGGATCCGATGGCCTTCGAGACGGTGCCTGCAGAATTCTCTTCGGGACCGGAGCCGAGCCCGCGCCGTCGGATCCGAACATCGCCTGCTCTTCGGTCGCCGACGCTGGAACCGAGCCCGTCTCCTCGTCGGAGCCGTCCGTCGCCTGCCCGTCCGTCTCCACCAGCTGCCGGTCGTGAGCGACGTCGGTCTGGGGACAGTGTCCGATCGGTCCGGTCCACCGCGTCCCGACATCGACAGGCCTCCTACCTCCCCTCGCCATACCATTGCCAGTGGGAAGGGGCACCTGCAGGTTTCTCCGTGTCGGAACCGAGGCCTTCGACATCGAGGTCGACGTGGGCTCCCCCTCCGCACCAGGTCCCGGAATCCCAGCTCGGTTCCGATGAGGAGGATGTGGAGAGCTTTGGCTACCAGTCGGAGTCCTGGTCCGAACCATCGCCAGCTGAAGAGCTTGTACCATCTGCGGACTCGCCATTCGAGGACCTCCGCATCTACGCCGACCAGATGGCGAGGATGGCCAAGGCTCTCGAGATGGACATCTCCTCGGCGGTTCCCCAGACCAAGGACAAGCTCCTCAAGCGCATTTATGGAGACAACCCAGCATATGTTGGCTTCCCCATGCTCGAGGGTCTTGAGGAAATCGTGGAGAAGGTGTGGCAGGTGCCCTGCGATCAACCTCCAACATCCAAGAGGATTGAGCAGCTCTATAAGATCAAGCAGGGTACCTGGCCGGCGCTGGTGAAACACCCTCCACCTTCCTCCTTGGTCACAGAGGAGTTCAACCCCAGGCGATCGGGTCACTCCTCGGTACCTGCTGATAAGGAAGGCAAGAAACTGGATGCCATGGGCAGGCGCCAATACATTGTTTCTTCCCTAGGTCTGAGGATTGCCAACTATCAGACCATCATGGCAGGGTACCAGCTGTACCTCTGGGAGAAGTTGGCATCCTATACGCGAGACCTCCCTCCTGAGCAGAAGGCTGTGGTGTCCCTGCTGCAGACAGAGGCTGTGAGGCTGTCTAAGCAGCAGATGAACGCTGGAAGCCACGCTGCTGACACTGCTGCTAGAGGAATGGCTTCGGCGGTGGTCCTCAGGCGCCACTCCTGGTTGCGGTCTACGGCCCTGTCCCAAGAGGTGCGTTCCAGAGTGGAGAGCATGCCATTTGAGGGGGACTCGCTCTTTTCCAAAGCGACCGACGAGACCCTGAAGAAAAAGAAAGAGGACCGGCAGACGGCGCGGTCTTTGGGTCTGGCTCCAGCGGACAAGCCCTCCTCCAGGTCACGGTACGCTCCCCGATCTGGCCCTTACCACTACCAGGGCAGATACCAACAGCAGCGGCCGGGCTACCATCAGTATCCTGCCTACCAGCAGCGGCCTTACCCTCCCGTACAACAGCAGAGGAGGCGTCGGCCCTTCAAGCCTCGTCAGGCACAGCAACCGGCCCAGCAGAAAGACCAGCAGGGCGCCGGGAGGCAGTACTGACGGGTCGCGCCAGCCGTATCCCCGAACTTTTCGGACAGACTTAGTCCACTCCTCTCTGAGTGGGAGTCAATAACATCTGACTCATGGGTCTTAACTATTGTTGAACTGGGATACGGGCTGGAGTTCGTTGAGCTGCCTAGATGCAGTTCACCCCTGACAGCTGTCAATAACACTATGGCCGAGCTGGATGCGGAGATCGTGTCGCTCTTGGCCAAAGGTACTGTGGAAGAATTGCCCTATGAGGACTCTGTAAAGGGATTCTTCTCTAGGTTCTTCCTGGTCCCTAAGAAGGATGGGGGCTTACGTCCCATCTTGGATCTGAGGGGCCTTAATGCCTTCCTCAAGGTGACCAAATTCAAAATGGTAACGTTGGCGGCTGTGATCGCCTTGCTGAAACAGGGGGATTGGTTTGCGGTTCTTGACTTAAAAGACGCATACTTTCACGTGGGCATACGGAAGGAGCACAGGAAGTACCTGAGCTTTGTTTACCGGCAACGGGTTTTCCGGTATAAGGTGCTCCCCTTTGGCCTGTCCACTGCCCCACGAGTGTTCACTAAATGTGTGGCCCCTGTGGTTTCCTTCCTACGGGAAGAAGGCTGTACCATCTTTCCGTACCTCGATGACTGGCTCATCGTGGCTGAATCAGAGTCTAGGCTGGTGCAGGACATTGGCTTGGTACTTAGCACTTGCCAACGCCTGGGGCTCCTGGTGAACTTGGAGAAATCCAAGCTGGTGCCCAGCTGCAAGGTGTCCTACATTGGTGCACTTTTAGACTCTGTGGAGGGTAAGGCCCTGCTCCCCTTGGAGAGGGCTCGGTCCCTAAGGGGTCTAGTGTCCATGTTTAAAAAGAACCGGTTCCAGTCTGTGCGCACTATCCAGTGCTTACTAGGGCATATGGCAGCGGCCACCTCTGTGGTGCCTTTCGCTAGGCTGCGTATGCGCCCTCTACAGAACTGGTTTGTGCGGAGGTATGATGCTCTACTGCACCCTCCGTCCCTCAAATTCTCTATCCCGAGGGTCATCCTCTCCTCCTTGGACTGGTGGCTGTCTGACGACAACTTGTTTAGAGGGACCCCTTTCGGGTATCAACACCATGATATCACGGTTACCACTGATGCCTCTCTGTTGGGATGGGGGGCTTACTGTGGTGATGTGTCGGTGCAAGATGTCTGGTCTGACAGGGAAAAGACCCTCCATATCAATGTGCTTGAACTAAGGGCCATTCGTTTCGCACTTGTGTCTCTTACAGCACTGCTGAGAAATCGTCATGTCTTGGTGCAGACGGACAACACGACTGCCAGGTACTACGTGAATCAGCAGGGGGGCACAGTGTCCATGGCCCTGTGCCGGGAAGCCACACTCACTTGGCAGTGGGCTATCAAGAACGGCGTGTCGCTCCGTGCTATACACGTGGCTGGGTCGGACAATGCCCGGGCAGATGCCCTCAGCAGGGTCCCTTTACTGGAACACGAGTGGGAACTGAACGTAGAGTGCGTTGGGCCGATCTTCCAGATGTGGGGTCATCCAGTGATAGATGTGTTCGCCACTGCGGCGACCACCAAGGCCCACACGTTCTGTTCCAGGGCAGGGAGCGACCCCCTCTCTATTGGGGATGCCTTCCAGTTTACGTGGACGCAGGGCTTGCACTACATGTTTCCTCCGTTCCCCTTGATTCCCAGGGTCCTGTGCAAGATAGAGGAGGACGGGACGGACTGCATCCTGGTGGCCCCCTTCTGGCCACGGCAGGTTTGGTTCCCGAAGCTCCTGCGAATGTCCCAACGGACATATGTGAGTCTGCCCCCTCGGCAAGACCTTCTCCTAAACGGGAGCCTAGTCCACCACGATCCCAGGAAGCTGCACCTAACGGCGTGGCGGATCATTCCTCCCCGGTAGGCTTTACTGACGAGGTGCAGAGGGTCCTCCTGAATGCTCGTCGACCATCCACTAGGCGCGCTTATGCGGCCAAGTGGCGCAGGTTTGAGCTCTGGGCACTTGCCAGAGGGGTGGTGCCTGACAACAGTCCCTTGGGGGTTGTGTTCGAGTATTTGTGCCACTTGCGTGGCCTGGGCTTGAAGGCTTCCTCCCTCAAGGTCCACCTGGCAGCGATATCAGCTGTTCACACCCGAGTTGAGGGTGCTACGGTGTTTTCTCACCCACAATCCCGCCAGTTCCTTAAGGGCATGTACAATCTTTACCCACCTGTGTCAGCGCCAGTGCCTCAGTGGTCGCTGTCCTTGGTGCTCTCACGTCTCATGTTGCCTCCATTTGAACCGATGGCTACATGCCCCTTGGATATGCTATCCTATAAGGTAGCATTCTTGGTGGCCGTCACATCGGCCAGAAGGGTCAGTGAGCTGTCTGCACTGAGGTCTGACCCTCCCTTTCTTGTGTTTCACCCCAACAAGGTGGTCCTGCGTCCCTGCCTTGGGTTCCTGCCTAAGGTGGTGTCCGCCTTCCACCTCTCGCAGGATATCTCACTGCCTGCATTCTTTCCGCAACCCTCCTCTAAGGGGGAAAAGGCCCTCCATACCCTAGACTTGAAGAGGGCCCTAGCCTATTACCTGGATAGGACGAAGGGATTCCGCACCTGTCCTCACCTGTTTGTATGTTTTGGGGCCAAGGACAAGGGTAACAGGGCTTCCTCACAGACCCTGTCTAGGTGGATTGTGACGGCCATTGGCAAGGCCTATTCCCTAGCAGGGGTGGCTTGCCCGCTTCATGTCAGAGCCCACTCCACGCGGTCCCAAGCATCCTCTTCGGCACTCCTCAGGGGGGTGCCCCTGGTTAACATTTGTAAAGCAGCCACATGGTCCTCTGCAGACACCTTTGTCAGGCATTACGCCGTTGATGTCAATGCGGAGCAGGATGTATCTGTGGCCAAGGCTGTCTTACACTCCCTTTTTTCCTGAGGGAGTTTTGGAATGACTTTCTTGGCGTGCCTGTTGGGTACCCTTGAGTGAAAGTGTGTATATATGTACCTGGGGGTGTGTATATATGTAAATATTGAATATTTATGTGTCCTTACACAGTATTTTTACATAGATGTATATATGCATATCTATTTATTGTTGATCTTGTTTGCTTAATAAAATTGTGTTGGACTTCACCCCCGCCTTCCTTATTGTGTGAAGCTTGGTACACTCCCATGTGTGGAGGCACAGAAGAACGAAGATGAAAACAGGGTTAACATACCTGTAACTTATGTTCATCGAGTTCTTCTGTGCTGACACACAACCCTCCCTCCTACCCCGCTGTGAACTCCAATGCACGGTATTGTGATGGCTGTAACGGATATTGGTGTTTTTAAGGTGTTACGGCTGAAGTGTGTTGGTCAAGCGGCGGCAAGGGAGAACTGAGGGAAGGGGCCGTTGGTCGCTGGAGGATCACGTGACCGTTTGGGCGGGAAAACGGTCGCTGAGGCGCGCGACAAACGGCCCCTTCGGAGCCATGGAAGCTCTAGAAAATTCTCCGGCGGCTGGCCTGCGCCTGCGCAGTCCCATGTGTGTCAGCACAGAAGAACTCGATGAACATAAGTTACAGGTATGTTAACCCTGTTTAATAATTTTCGAATTGCCATAGTTCCCCTTTCACGTCCCACTTCTTCTCTAAATATGTTTTCAGTCTTCCCCAATCAGTAAAGAATTCTGCCAGATTCTGATCTCTCAGCTTTCTTGTCATTTTATCCATTTCTGCCATGTACAGCAATTTATATATCCAGTCTACAATAGTTGGTATTTCTTGCACCTTCCATTTCTGCACATATAAAAGTCTTGCTGCCGTCGTCATGTAGAATAGTAATGTTCTGTATTGCACAGGAACATCTTCCATACTTAAATTCAGTAGCAATAGCTCTGGGTTCTTCTTTATTTGGGTCTGCAAAATCTCATTTATTACTTCTAAAATATCTCCCCAGTACTGTCTAGCTACATCACACGTCCACCACATATGATACAATGATCCTTCATGCTTTTTACATTTCCAGCATTTATCTGACATATTTGCATTTCCAAGCACAATTTTCTTAGGCGTTAAATACTATCTATAAATCATCTTATAGACATTCTCTTTAATACTGGTACAAGTTGAAATCTTCAGTGTAGTTTTCCATTAATATTCCCATGACTCCATTGTTATTTCTTTGTGACAGTTAATTGCCCACTTCACCATCTGTACTTTGACTGTCTCATCCTCTGTATACCACTTCAAAAGTATTTTATAAATTTTAGATATCTTCTTTTTACTTTCTTGTAGTATAGTCTCTTCCAACTCTGAGTTTTTCCATTTGATTCCTCCTTTTGAACAATCCGAGTTGTAAAGGTCTCTAATCTGTCTATATTGGAACCATCCATAACAGGAGGATAACTCTTCCTCCGTTTTGATTCTGATCATTTTTTGTTCCATAATCAATATCTCTTTATATGGTAAACATTGTTCTTCATTATAGATAGCTCTCGGATCGATCACTTCAAACGGTACCATCCAAGAGGGGATACCTTCACCCAGATATTTTTTATATTTTTTCCAGACCGTAAAGAGGCTCCTTCTAATATAATGGTGCAACTTCTAAATATGGATATGTTAGCCAAACTGCCTCAAAGATGGGGAATTAATAGACAGTAGGCTTATATTAAGGGATCATGACCTGTGTATACCAAGGTCAGAGTTCCTGGAATGTGCCCAATAAGAGAGGAGACTAATATTTCAATGAATCAAAGACTTCACTTGAGTATACAGAATACAAGAAACACACACACATTCATTATAAGACTAGGAAATAAAAAGTGGGAAAGTGTAGAGACAGTTGCATTAGCAGGAAGATTGTTGTTTGGGCAATACTCACTTGTCCGTTGAGAAGCACAGTTCAGCAGCAGAGGAAAAGATCACCTAGTGTAATGCCTGCACTACACGAGGCAGGGTGGGGACGAGATATCGCCAAGCAACCCGCGAGGGTCTTCTTAAATAGCCAGTTCCTATCTGGGGGAAGGACCCAAGGGGGTTACATGCCTCCAAAGTGGTTCCCAGGCACTTTTACAAAGAGAACGATTGATGTGCTGGACTAGTGTGATCAACCGGCTAGTGATCGGCACAATTGATATATTGGTTTAGAGCACTATTTAACATTTGGTGTTGGCGACATCTTGGAATGTAAGGAAGGATGTGTGAGAACTGATCGGATCTTTAGATAGTCCATCACGCTCTGCATATCAGAGGCAAGACCTTTATGACCTGATCTGCACGTCAAAGGTCTGTATATCAAATGCGAGTGCTGCGTGACTGGAGCACCTGCAGGTCATGGCTCCAACGGGAAGGTAGTTGCTCTGTTAAGCTGTCTCTGGAAGATGGCTTCTCCTTGGTTCACTGCTAGCCCTGGTACTTATAGAGGACTCAGCAGCAATGGCTGGCATCTTAGCAGCAGGCACGTGGATCTGGGCACACAGGGTAGCTACACCAGAGTGGTGACCTCAATACCAAGCCATGCACAGCTCATATGTATATATGCCTATGTCCAGCTGCTGCAGGCTACATTTAGGATAGTAGCTTTAAGTACATGCTTTAATTGCAGCTCTTGAAACTGGGGTGATTTTTTTCGAGTGCTTAACTTTGGCTTGATTGTGCTCATTTTGGCTTATCACAGACCAGATATTTAAATTGTTCTTTTTGATAACAAAATGCAACAGTTGGGAGAATTTGGAGAAGAAGCATGGTGCTGGGGGAGAAACCCTTATAACCCTTTCCCTTGCATCACAGTAATTCAGCCATATGTTCTCTCAGGGATTTGCTTTGCACCATTTTTGAAAAAGCAGCAAGGATATTTACAGCTATTTCTTCACTGTGCAGCCCATTCAGGGTCGGCTCCAGTGTCACCGGCACCTGCAGCAGCTTAATGCTGCCTCTGTGTGTGCGCGGGTGCACACCAGACTGCATGCAGGGGCTGGCGCGCATGGGGGACCTTCCAGCCCTCCCGTTCAGTTGCTCTGCAGGCCAGGGACAGCCGGCCGCCCTGGCCGCTGGCTGCGCCTGGCCCACAGAGCAACTGAACGGGAGGCTGCCCACTCAGCTGCCCCATGCTGCTGCCACCAGCACATGCTCCTGGCTGGTGGCGGCGGCAGCAGCTCCATGGCGCACACCCCTGCCCCTGGGCTGGCGTCCCTCCGGCGCCTTGGCGCCCTGATGCAGCGGCCTCGCCAGCCTCAATGGGCAGGCCGGTCCTAAGCCCATTCCATAAACATGAAGTCACTATAGAAAAATACATTGGGTTGGATTCAGCCTCACCCAATTCTCCTTCCTACTACAGCCCACATCCCACATGGCCTTAGTACTTGCAAGTCCCTAGCACAGTTTTTTTTAGTAGTCAAATGCACCCTTCCTTTCCTTTTCACCAGCATTAAAACTGGTTCATCCGACCCCTTTCCCAAGCTGCCATAGATCTAACCTCTCTAACTGAGGGGATGGTAAGTGTGACGGACAGGAATAGTTCCAACTCTGCCTGCCTTGGGGAACAGCTAATGAGAGCTGGCAGAATGCTGGGGCTAGGGACAGTCAGAATCCATTAAGGCACTTAGTGAGAGGGGGAGAAGGGTTGGAAGCTGCTGAGGAGAGGCAACAGAGAGATAGTTGGCTGTGGACACCTGTTCTGATATAAACATCCACTATTATAAGATTATGGAGTTATATGTGGACCTCTCAACAACAACAGATGTATGTGTTTGAATCATTCACTCCAGTGTTAAATGTCTTGTAAACAGAAATTATTCTTGTTTCTGTTTTAACCCTGGCTGGCTTGAAGTTGTGGACTGAGGTATAATAAACACAGAGATGAACATCAAGCATTCTGGTCATGACCAATGGGCTTTATTTAATTAAATAATGGTGGTACCCTTTCCCCAATATCCCTGAGCTGCAGCTGGTTGAGAGGTAGTGAATATGGGGAGCTGGTTGCCTGTCTGGTGGAACCTCTGGGAAGAGAGGGTGTTACCCAAATAGTCTACATGTGTGTGCTCCTTGACTGTTGGAGTGTCCTCCTTTGCTGTGTGTCAAGTACAGACACACGTAACTGGGTAAATGATGGGATCCTGCCTATGTATACCAAGGTCTCTGATCTGGGCTGTGCCTCATATCAAATTGGGGAGAATCCCAGAAACAGGCAGGCAGAAGACAGAATAAAATTAAAATCTTTATTGAGAAACTGATAGAACAGGGGAATGGTGAGAGGCAAACACGCCTGCAAATGCACGCACGCACGGAGTAACACTTAACACCAAAACAGTAGACAAGGGAGGGAGCAAATGAAAGCATACGGCCTGTCCTGCAGAGAGTAGAAATCTTGCAGAGGTCTGATGTGGAGAGCATAAGGAAGGAGTGTAGCAACAGAGACCAGCTTGTCTCTCCAAGGAACCTGCCCCAGACAGGGGCAGTACCTGGAGAAACTGCTGCAAAGTATTGTACAGTCACTAAGATAGGGGGAGGAACTAGCTAGGAGCAGTCCATTGCTCATTGTCTTGGAGACCTGGGTCATTCATTAGGGTCTGATTATTCAGGGAGGAGGCTCCAAAGTCCACGGGGAGAATGGCCCTCCGGTTTAATCAGCCTGCGGTGGGCTTTAGGGAGGAGCGGGTCTGCATTCCATTGCTGCTTAACGGCTTGTGCTGGGCGTGGCTGCTGCTGCATAACGAGCCACTGCTGTTAACTTCAGCAGGATGCAGACTCCGTTTTCTAGCCCATGTTAGAACCAAAATGGGGAATCAAAACAGGAGTCCCCATCAAGCAAGGTTTCTGGGGGCTAAAAGGAGAGAGGATCTGGTGTGGATTTGGGTTAGGGCTCTCTGCCTAATAAATAGAGGTTAGACAAGTTGCATATTGTGACTGCCCTTAACTGCCTGTGAAACCCCAAACCAGTTTAGGGAGGTTTATGGTGGGTGGCAGTAAGTAAGACCTGTTGAGAAGGGTGAAGTGCTGTTGTGGGATCGTAATGTCAGAGGTGGCCCAGTAAGTATGGGGTCTTAAACCATCAAGAGCTTTAAAGATCAAAACCAGCACCTTGAACTGAACCTGGATTGATCTGTCGGCTGCTTTCCCATTCTGTATCCTCCTTTCTGATTGCTGCTCTTTTTTATTTTTACAAGATCAGGTTTAGTTTCATGATCACCAATAAGCTGATATCAAGGCTTATCTTGCCTTGGGACTCACTTAGACTGTGCCAACACATTTGGTTTGTTTGCTTTCTTTAGGGTGCAGTTCCTCACTCCATTCACAGTGCCCTGATACTGACTGATAAGGAATCTACTTTTAAGCCTGACAAAGAGATTGCTTTTCAGGTAAACAATAAAGATCGAATTTATTAAAAGTGGATAATAATTAATATTGTGGGTCATGTTTTGCTAGAGGTGCAAACTGCATGGTACTCTGGAAGCCAGGGCATAGGGGAAACTGGCTGAGCAGCCAGAGGTGGTTCACGTTCTGATAGAGACTAATCAATATCCAAAAAGAATACATTACCTTCCATAGTACACCCATCATGACTATTTTAGACTGGAAAATTAAATGATCACATGATGGTAAAAGTATGATGTCAGAGGAAGAGAAACGTGTGTGCCAGGCAGCAATCTTTGCAGGCCTGCTGGCAGCACCCTGTCAACCAAGAGCCAATCAGGGCTCACTTGCTTAATCGGCATTGCTAGCTGTGTGAAATTGGAGGGTGAAGATGGGAACTGTGAGAGCCAGTCTCTGAAGGCTGAATCTCTTGGGAACTGGCACTGGCCTCCAGGTGTTTTAAAAACAAGCCAGCATGTTTTTTCTAGCTAGGCTGGAACCAGGCCTCCAACAACTTACAGCCTGAACCAAAGTTCAGTGACTTTTAACAGGAGTACAAGGCTTGACTGATCATCTTCCTTACACTGCCCGTTTAGGGCACCAAACATCCTTCCTCCCCCTGCCTCACCCCAACACAAGTGAGATTTTTAATTGCCTGAAAATGGGAACCTTTTCTATTTGCCTGAAATTTTACAAGGCCCACTGGCACAAGCAGTGTAATCCCTCGGAATTTCAATCAAATGCTTTTGAAGCCAAAAAAGGTTACAGGAAGAAGTGTGTTTCACTGTAAAAACTAATGGAGTTGAATAAAGACTGTGAACACATGTAACAGCAAAAATAAAGAAAAGGGATAACATAAGCTCAGGGTAGACTGATCTCATCAGATCTTGGAAGCTAAAGAGGATTGGCCCTGGTTAGCACTTGGATGGGAGACCACCGAGCAAGTCTCTATTCACTAGCAGAGGTAGGCAATGGCACAGCACCACTGAATGATTGCCTTGAAAACCCTACAGGACCTCTACGAGTCATCTGTGACTTGACATCACTTTCTACCACCAAGATCATTAAAGAATAAAATAAATCAAACATGGGTGCACATTGTAAGGGCAAGCCTTCTGTTCAGAGAGAGGGAATTAACACTGCCATGCCAGTTCCTTATCAGGGTATCTTGACTGCCCCACTCCCTTTGGGCTCAGCAGTTGCTTCCATACTGATCCAAAAAGCTGTGGTGCCAATCCCGTTAAATTAAATGGGACTGACTTCTGAATCTATATGTGTAGCATGTATAAAGCTGCGTAGGTGAAGGGCAGCAGCTTGTTTTTAAAGTCTCTGATCCTCTGTGAACTTCTGCTTCTTCCACCTTTGAGTATTGGCTCTTGCACATACGCGTTTCATCCAATGAATTCTGCTCTTTTGATAGCAGCTGATAACAGTGCTTTGAAGATCATATACTCTGATGGAAGTTCAGTTAAGAAAGCCTCCTACCCCCAACCACTCTCCAATCCTGTGCCCCCCTTTGTTGGCGGGTGAGCGGATGAATAGATAGGTAGTTATTTTTCACAAGTGAGCTTTCTTGCCTATGCCAGTTGCTTTAATGTTACAAATTCCCAATGTTCCTGGGAATCTGGTAAATGAGAGTGTTTACATAAGAAGAAAAATTCAGGGTTATTATTGGTTTTTTCTGAAAGGGTCTGTTGCTAGATGGTTTTAGGCACCCTGTAACTATTTTAGGGTGAGTTGTGTGACAGAATAAGAAATGACACTACCAACTGGGCACTCAGCTGCTAATTCTGTTTGACAGTGTGAAGTTCTCACATCTCTGAAGGCCTTACTTAGGTACATTGACTGCACCCAGTTGACAGCCGAGTTTGATGGGACTTTCCCCTACAATCACAATGACTGGATACGTTTCCGAAGGGTAAGTCAAGATTTTCTGGTATTTCTCATTATGCTTTATAAAATATTTTTAATCCACTTCAGTTCATCGCCAGGGTCACTGTGCTCCTCCACAAGGGTACTGCACATGCGCAGGCTTGCTGCAGAGTATGCAAAACCTCCCAAAATACATGAGGTGTTCCCCTGCCCATGCCAGTTTTCTTCCTTTTGAGGGTGAGTGGGGAGGGGAGAGTGCTTCTTCCTCAGTTCTGTCTCTGCCCCTGTGGAGGGAAGTTGTTTTTTCTATCAACTTTGGGGTTTTGCCTTGAGACAAAACTTGGTTTCAAATAAATAAAAAAGAGTGCATTTTTTTCCACCACCAAGCTTTTAGGTTTTTGAACTGCCATGTGTTTAACTGCACTTACTTATCTGCATGATTCTCCTCCAGCACCTCATTTCAAATGAATCAATTTTTCTTCCTGTCAGCTTTCTTTATAGTCCAACTTTCACATCCATACATAGTAATGGGGAATACCATTGTTCTCCTATCCTCCATTTTATCTTTACAATAACTCTGTGAGGTAACTTAGGCTGAAGATATGTGACTGGCCCAAGGTCACCCAGAAAGCTTCCATGGCAGAGCAGGGATTCAAACCTGGGCCTGCCGTATCCTAGTCTAACCACTCTACTATACTGGTTCTCAGTGAAAGCCTCGCTTTTCATCAACAGCTGAGTAGTCGGTTAACTACATTTTAGAACCAGTGTGGTGTAGTGGTTAGAGTGTCAGGCTAGGATCTGGTAGACTCAGTTTCGACTTCCCACTCTGCCATGGAAGCTTGCCGGGTGATACACACTCAGCTTAACCTGCCTCACAGGGCTGGGAGGGTAAAATGGAGAAGAGAATGTTGTATGCTACCTTCGGTCCCCATTGGGAAGAAGTTTGTAGTATAAATGAAGTAAATAGTGTAGTCTATAGAACAGACATAGTTTATCTTGATTTCAATAAGACTTTTTTAGATATTTTTTGTTTTTCAACAATTTTTTGATTTAACAACTTTATCAACAGTAAACAAAAGTAAACAAGTTTTAACAGTACAGGTAAATTGGTAAAACAAAAACAGAGAGAGAGAGAGAGAGAGAGAGAGATTTGAAGTGCATACATGTAGCCTACAGATTTCAATAAGACTTTTGATAAGGTTCCACATAATATCCTTGACAGGCTGGAAAACTGGGCTAAAACAAATAAAATGAATTTCAACAGAGATAAATGCAAAGTTCTGCATTTAGGAAGGAAAAACCAAATGCGTGATTATAGGATGGGGGAGACTTGCCTTGGCAGTAGTATGTGCAAAAAGGATCTCGGGGTCTAAGTAGACCATACACTGAACATGAGTCAGCAACGTGATATGGTAGCTAAAAAGGCGAATGCGGTTTTGGGCTGTATCAACAGAAGCAAAGTGTCCAGATCATGAGAAGGGATGGTGTCGCTCTACTCTGCTCTGGTTAGACCTCACCTAGAGTTTTGTGTTCAGTTTTGGGCACCACAATTTAAGAAGGATATAGACAAGCTGGAACGTGTCCAGAAGAGGGCAACCAAAATGGTGAGGGGTCTGGAGACCAAGTCCTGTGAGGAAAGGTTGAAGGAGCTCAGACTGTTTAGCCTGGAGTGGAGACGACCGAGAGGTGATATGATAACCATCTTCAAGTACTTGCAGGGCTGCAATATAGAGGATGGTGCAGAGTTGTTTTCCGCTGCCCCCCAGAAGTTCAGACTAGAACCAATGGCTTGAAATTAAATCAAAAGAGCTTTTGGCTAAACATTAGGAAGAACTTCCTGACAATTAGAGTGGACCCTCAGTGGAACAGGTGTCCTTGGGAGGCGGTGGGCTCTCCTTCTTTGGAGGTTTTTAAGCAGAGGCTAAATAGCCTCTGACAGCAATGCTGATTCTGTGAACTTGGGAGATCATGAGGGGGAGGGCAGAATGGGTTACATCAGTGCTTGGTTCTTGTGGCCTTCTTACATGCCCAGGGCAGGGCCGGATCTAGGGTTGCCAGCGCCCGGGGCAACCCTAGTCCGGCCTTGCTTGAGCGCTCAGTGCACACATTCCCGGCAAGGCGTGATGACGTCATTTTGGTGACATCATCACACGGGGCGCCGGAGGCAGCGTGTGGGGCTGGGAAGCCACCCGCGCCATTCGCTTCTCCGCAGGCGAATGGCGCGGGTGGCCTTGCAGCCCCCCACGCTGCCTTTTTGCCTGCCCTGCAGGACAGGGGGCACGCGGCAAGCCGGCCACCCCCTGTCCTGAGGGGCAGGTGAAAGGCAGCGTGGGGGGCTGCGAGGCCACCCGCGCCATTCGCTTCTGGGCAGGTGCATGGCGCGGGCGGCTTCGCAGCCCCCCACGCTGCCTTTCACCTGCCCCTCAGGACTGGGGGCGGCCGGCTTGCCATGCGCCCCCTGTCCTGCAGGGCAGGCAAAAGGCAGCGCGGTGGGCTGCGAAGCCGCCCGTGCCATGCACCTACCCTGCAGGACAGGGGGCGGCCGGCTGTCCCCTCTCCTGCGGGGCAGGTGAATTGCATGGGTGGTCGTGCTGCCCTTTGCCTGCCCTGCAGGACAGGGGGTGCGCAGCAAGCCCCCCCCCCCCCGTCCCGCAGGGCAGGCGAAAGGCAGCACGGGGGGCTGTGAGGCTGCCCATGCTGCCGCCTGCACGCTCTAGCAGCTGGCAGCTGCTCCTGGCGCCCCCTCCCTGGCGGAGCTGGGGGCAGACTACCCCCCCTGCCCCCCCTCGATCTGGCCCTGGCCCTGGGTAATGTCAGTTACCACCTTGGGGGTCAGGCCAGTTTGGCTAGGGAGCCTGGAGGTGTTTTGCCATCTTCTGGGCATGGAGCAGGGGTCACTGGAGCCGTCAGGAAGGCGTATTTGTAAATTTCCTGCATTGTGCAGGGGGTTGGACTAGATGACCCTAGAGTTCCCTTCCAATTCTATGATTCTAGTCCTTTGAGCTCTTGGTCCTGGAAGTATATTTGCGTGTGCTATATTATGTTCATCCTGACCTGGATGGCCCAGCTCAACCTTGTCAGATCTTGGAAACTAGGCAGGATTGGTCCTGGTTAGTATTTGGATGGGAGACCACCAAGGAAGTCCAGGGGCAGACAATGGCAAACCATTGGGAAACCATCTCTATTCATTTCTTACCTTGAAAACCCTGTGAGGGTCACCATAAATTGGTTGCGATGACAGCATTTTATACTCACTCATGTTTTGTGTACTGAAATCAGTAGTGTTTCACTTGCTGATCCCAGAAATCTTTAGAGTCTCTGTTTAATATAACATTGACTTGAAAGTCCAGCTTCTTCTACTTGATGACATGTTTGTTTTAGTGTTTTAAGAGTCTCTGCTGTAATTTTAAAATCTAGATTCCCTTTTTTAAGCTTTAGGGAACATCTGAGTTCTCTAATTATGTTATATGGTCAGCGGGTTGGATCCCACACCTTCTCTACTAGCAGAGGTGCTTTCCACCAGTACAAGAGCCTTCTGGCCCCTTCTGCTGGAAGAAGCGCCTCTGCTCGTGGGACAGTCACATGGGATCCAGCCATGTGTTGCTCTCTGCCTGTTACACTTTTGTGACTGGCATGTTGGGTTTTCTCCTTTTTTAATGCTGTGGAAAGCAGTTGCAACAGCTAGAAAGTGGGTTGTTTTGGTGATTTATACCTTGTGGAGTACACTGATCATGTTCGTACTTACTAGTCCCAATTCCTCTCTGCAGCCTCTTCTCTTTCCCATTTCTATTACCCCTATCTCACGGTTGCACAGCAATTTAGAACACTTCTTTGTCAAAGAACAGTCCTTGGTTACATCTTAGGAACAGGGAAACAAGGTAGTGGAAGGTGGTACTTCTTTTTAGCAACTGCTTTATTCGTTTTTTGTGCTTACACTTGCAGAAACTTGAGCCATTCATTACCAACTGCCAAGAGGCTGTGGTTTTCTTACAGTATTCTGTGTGTTCACTCAACAGTACCCAAACTCCAGTCACTGCACAGGTAAATGTTAGTTTTATTTGATGTTCTTAAATCTAATGCTATATATAACCAACTAAGCTTGAAGCACTGCTCCCTGGGAGTTGTAGTCTGGGAGCCAGTTTAGCACAATAGCTAATTGGGATATGAACCAGTGCGGCTGTCATTTGAATCTCTACTGTGTCATAAACTCAAGAATTGGCCTTATCCTAGCCACACTCTCAGGCCTTCTACAATACGGGGATAATTTGTAGACACTTGCCTTGCAGAATGGTTAAAAGGTTGCAGGTGGTACTGTATGTGAAATGTTTTGAACTCTCAAAAATATGATATAAATTATTATTTAATAAGAGAAAAGGTTATCCAGGAGCTGCATGAGTTTTGGAGCTAAGCAGTGTTAATATATTAATATGAGTTAGTCTCTTGCATTGATCAGTTTTGGAACTTATCTGGTCTGTGTGCCCTAGCCCTGACTTTGCTGTACTTGTTTGAACCGGATGGAAGATTAAGGAGCAATCCAGATTGAAAGATGAAGGGTTGAACCTGCTGCCACTTCTGTAAAAAAGTTTTTGATGAGTTTCTTCAAACTTACCAAGAGTTCTGAAATACACAAACAAAAACAAAGGCTTTTTTCTTGGAAATTTTTGTCCGGGTCCTCTCACCTGACAGTGTCAGACTAGGATCTTGGAGATCCAGATTCAAATAGCCACTCTGCCATGGAAGCTTGCTGGATGACCCTGGGTCATTTATCTGCTCTCAGCCTAACGTATCTCACAGGGCTGTTGTGGTTGTGAGGATAGAGTGGAGGTGGTGAGAATGATGTAAGCTGCTTTGGGTCCCCATCGGTGAGAAGAATGAAAAATAAGTAAATCAATATAGAATGGAAACATCAACTTGAGGAGGAATCTCGGATGCTGCTCATTATGGCCTCGTCTTTACTTTAACTGAGCATCTCCACATGCTTGTGCCCAAAGGAGCATTTGGAAAACATGACCACTTTGCCAGCAAAAAAAAAAAAAAGATTTTACAAATAACAAATTGCAGTCTAACATTTTCATGTGTGACCAGTTATGAGATCATCTTAAAAAGCAAATCCATACATGCAAAAGTCTGAAAGCCAAAACCAGCTCCTGTCTCTCTTTGTTCTCTTTGTCTCTGTTTTTTGAGTTCTGTCCTTTTATTCTAATCTTTCTTCATCCTCGTCATCTTACCAGTGATGGTTATCTCGTTACATACTGTTCTTACTGGACTGAAGCAAATCCAGACTCCACACCATCCATTCTCTCACAATCGCCAGGCAAGAGGCCTGAACAAACTATCTCATTGGCTTTCCCAATGTGTACCATTAGCCTAGAGTGGAAGCAGACCCTGTGTAGATTTCCATGATTATTGTGCATGCATGTACATCAGTTGATTTCTCTGCACTGTGACAAGCATCTGAATGTATGGACTGACTCGGCTCAATAGTAATGTCCTTTGGGGATAAAGTTCTGCCTATTATGATAAAGCTACACTGGCCCATTCTAACCTGCAAGCCGTCTCCTGTTGCAGCAGCCATCAGATGATGACTATGTGAATCAATCCACCTCCCCTCACTTCATGCCACTCAGCCTGTCAGTTGAGACCCTCCTCATATGCAGGCCTGCAAAGGTGACCAGAAACGGGTTTTTCCCCCAGTAGTAACACGTTCTCTGTAGAATGCCCAGGGCTTTTTTTCAGCAGGAACTCAGTGGAACGGAGTTCCGGCATGTCTTAAAAATGGTCACATGGCCGGTGGCCCCGCCCCCTGATCTCCAGACAGAGGGGAGTTTAGATTGCCCTCCGCACCATGCGGTGTGGAGGGCAATCTAAACTCCTCTGTCTGGAGATCGGGGGCGGGGCCACCGGCCATGTGACCATTTTTGCCAAGGGCCATTTAAACTTTAAAAAACTCCCCCCTTGTTCCAGCTGGCCCAAAGTGATGTCATTGTGCGGGCTTGAGTTCCACCACCTCGTTTCCCAGAAAAAAAGCCCCAAGAATGCCCCTTCCCCTCGATGATCACTCTAGTCTCTTTTAGGCTCTATGTTAAAGCATTTTTACCCAGGCTTATAACAAAGGGATTAATTATGGATTATCTTTTAAAATTGATTTTATGGTCTGTTCTAGCTTAAGAACTGTATGCTATGTTTACTGATGTGCTCTTAATGGCTCTTAATGGTTTGCGTTGTAGTTGCAAGCTGTGTCAGATGGACAAAGGCTCTGCCCCTTTCTTTCAGTCTCCAGTCCCCTTTATTTCTATTTGGTGGGTGTGCAGATCTGCTGACAGCCAATCAGACCAGGGAATGCTGGAGGAGCAAGATGGGAGGGGGAGTGAAAAATGGTTAAACTGTCAGTTTGAGTTAGATTGGGTTTGTACCTCTGGGGAGTAAGACAGGTGGAATCCGCTCTCAGAAGACTTTATTTATTTTTCTTCAGAGCCTGGCTTTTAGGAAAAGCAAGGTAATATATTGAAAGTTTTAGGAGATAGGGTTTGAGCCTCCAGAGAGTAAGCTCAGAGTCTCCTTTCTCAGGAGATGGTGTTGTCTCAGAGCTTAGTTTCAGGGAAAGGAGACTGTGCGTGTCTCAGAGCCTGGTTTAAGAGGAAAAGCTAGCTAAAGAACTGGGGTTTCTAGAAGGAGCTTATACTTACGCTGTGGGATTTTTAAGGTTGTTGAAAAGCTAAATATTCACTTCAATCACTTTAAAATCGTGACTAAAATAACCGTTCTTTGCACCTAGGAATTAACAATTGGAACTCTGTAACAGAATGAGTCCTACACATTTTGTATGTTGTACTTGTAAATAGTACTTGCCTCTTGCTTAACTTCCTTATTCACCTATCTAATAAAATACAATAAAAGTTAACTGTTTTTTCCCGTTTTCCTCATGATTTCTGTACAGTCCTTGGGAGGGCAAGGTGCTTCTAAAATATGTAGTACAGGAGGGGAAAAGAACTCAAACCATCATAACTAACAGCCAGCCGCTCCACTAAATAAGCTGTCATGAATTCTCACATGAACTGGAATAACTGCATTTAGAAGCCGCTTGGGGTCAGTGTGTTAGGTGGAGGCTGAGTTAGAAACTTTACTTGTCAAACCTCTCATGACGCTACCTCTATTCAGATGTCATTTAAAAACACTTTTCGCACAAACCACCTCTGTCAGGTCTCTAAAGAGGTGGCATAAAAATGCTCCAAGTAAACAATAACTAAACCTTGCAATAACTACTGGAAGCCAATGCTGAGTTTTCAAATAATTTCTCTGTAGATTTACTAATAAGATAATATGAACAGTGTTTGTTTTTATAGGAAGTGAATGATTTAATCCAGAAGCACAAGACAATGATGAAACTGGTTTTGGAAGAAGAATTGTTGGTGACCTTAAGACTTGAGGGTGGGACAATCTTGGCAAGACTTAGAAAAGAGGAATTCTGCAGTACAGAAGATTATCGGTAGGTGCTTGCTTTGTAAATACATGGATTACAGATTCATAAAAGTTGTGGGTTTTTTCCTCTCCAGCTGTTGATTGTTTCTGTCCTTTGATTTTTATGCTCCTGCAGTTTTTACTACTTTTTACAAATTTTAACTGTTAATTCTTTGAATTTTTAGTAAGCTCTGTTTTGTAATGTTTTGGGATTGCCAGGTATTTTTCTGACACTTTGATACTGAGGTGAGCAAACCTTGATGTTTGAAAAATCCCGAAAGTACTTTTAACTTTTGGCAGCATCTAGAAAGTTTTTTAAAATTGACAGGTTAATTATGTTCTCCTCCAACAGAGATGCTATGGAAACTGCTACGAGGCTATATAATCAGGTAGACGAGGAAGTCCATAGGCTGGTCCTGTTGTCTAATAAGTGCTTGCAACAACTGGAAAATTTCTTGGCAGTGAGAAAATTTGAAGAAGGCTGTGATCAGGTCAGTGCGACTGGCGGTTGAACCAAGTGTGTTGGGGCCCCGGAAGATTCCAGAGCTTCTCAGAGCACAGCCCCTCCCTCCTCACGTGGCTTCTACTGTCTAGGCATCACATGAAGAAGGAAGGGCAGTGCTCTATCACCTCAATTCTTTGCCGCTGTCATCAGCAAATACATCAAAGTTTTCTTTGTATACTTACTGTATTGTCTGAAAAGGAAGACGACCCCCTTAAAAACGTTATTCACACTACACAAAATATTATTGGACATAATTCTAACTTGTACATAAATGTTAAACCACCCCATCTTTTGTATGTCATACCTGTGAAAAAACCTAGTCTTGCATTGAGTGAATACTGTACTGTGTTGACTTAGGTTCTTGTGATTTATGCCCCCTTCCTTCTCTCTCTTTCCCCCTCTTCTTCTGTATCTGCCCAGTTTTGATCGGGCATCTGATGAAGAGAACTTGATTCTCGAAAGCTTATGCTATAATAAAATTGGTTAGTCTTAAAGGTGCTACTGGACTCTTTTTGATTGTGTTGACTTAGGATAAGAGTCACGTAACTTTCCTGGAGAGCCAAAATGGTTCAAAAGCCCTTTTTAAATTATATGTAGACTCTGGGTGCAAAATGACCACAATGTGATGATAAATCCCTCTGCCTTATCTGTCTGGAAGAAGGGCCTGATGTCTCAAAATGTCTGATACGCAGGCGGCTTATGCCTGAAGCACATAACAACAGGGAGTCAAGATTAAAAGATACAGTGTGGGGAAAGGCCCTAGCAGCAGACATTAGTGGCTGCGCTCCAAGTGATAATCAGAAGTAACCCATCTTGGAGATGCAGTCGCAGATAGCCTTGGTTTCAACTTCAGAACCTAAAAAGGCAACTTGGGAACCGAGGCAGACAGTTTAGGTTGAAGGGAGAGGGGAGGGATTCTATGTTAGAGGTTAGTCCAAATCTCCAGCTATGATGGCTAAAGCCAAGAGGAAACGAAGAGAGAACAGAGTGTATTTCAGTATTAGGTTTAATTGTATATGGCCAAAGGCCGTCACAATACAAAGTTAAAAACAGTAAAAATAGAAATTATCTTACAAGCATAAAATACAGTTATTAAAATAATAAAAATAAAATACAATTAAAATAGGACCTTAATAAATACCAGATAGTTATGAGAAAAGTTAGGTTTCTGAGGAAACAATCTTGGCCCTAATCTTTTTTGCAGCTAAGGCAAACTCTGCTAGTGACAAATGAATCAGTATCAGATAACAAAAAAACTAATTTGTCAATAGAAGAGGTAAAGTTCCACCCCACTAACAAGTTAGCAAGAAATTTAGCTCTAACCTCTGCATACATGGGACAAAATAAGGTGTAATGTAGAAGATCCTCAGGAACTGAGGCACCGCATATGAAGAGACGGGGAGCCATTGGGGTTTGATGATATCTTCCTGTAAGTAAGTAACAGAGTGTAGTGAAATCACCAAAAATGAAATTGAAATTACTTCAAAGGAAAGATCAGCAAAGTGGCTCTGATAAATCAGCACTGGAAAGCTTTTTTCTTTATATAAAGCTAATTTTAAAAAATACAGTAGCTCATTTTTTTTGCTAAAGTATGTTGGATGAAATGTTTATTAATTTTAGATAATAAAACCTTGTGTTCTTTATAGATAAAAGTTTGGTTTGAAAACGAGAGAGAGAAATATCTTGGCCCTTTGGATCAAGAAAAGCTTTCACTTGAAAATGTGCAACGGAAACAGGAAGAATTCCAAGCTTTCCATGAAAAAGCAGTGGTATGCTCCTGGTTCAGTAAACTTTTTTCCACTTACTGAAATTGTTCTTTGTGTAGCTAAAGCTATCTGCAAATAAAGTTATATTTCCAAACTTTAGTAGGATAAGACTATTAGTTAATATAGTTAGTTCTTGTTAGAGCAGCCAGAACATGGGAAGGTTTATGAGCATTTGGATAAATGATTCTTTGACAAATTATCCTAGACGGTTGAGCAATGTAAATGTTAGGTCTTGCCAGGTACTTCTCCCAAACACTTTATTGCATCACTCCAGTGTATGAGTTAAAAATGTTTATTAGAGTAAATACCAGTATCAAGCTGCTGTAACAAGGGAATTGACTGGAATGCCTAAAGGAGGTACAGCAGGATCAATTATAGGTCAGTTTCTCCTCCCCCCTGTTTGGAAGGGGAAGACAGTTAGGATTTTGGTGCGCATCGCCTGAGAATGAGTGAGGGGGGGAGAGGAGTTCAGTTCAGACTTCATAATAAGTCCAAGGTCACATTCTCAGGCTTCTGCAGGAACTTGTAACCAAAACACCTTGCTTGGAAGATAAGCAGTTAGCAACAAGCCCATACAACTATAGTTATACTCTGCATGTACTCAGAGGCACTGAAGCAAAATACATACAATGCATGGCAGATATGCTGAAAGCCTATCTGACAGTAAGGAAGCGTCTTTCACTGTAGTTCTAGGCATCTTGTTAGAGGTACAGACATGCTTCCTTATCTCCAGAACAGGAGAGAAGAGAAGTCATGGCCTAATAAATGGGAATGTGTTAGTTTTGACACATAATGAGCACTCTAGTCTAAGCGCATATAGTGCGAGTGATTGGCAGACACTGGTACAATCGTGGGTTAATTGTGCAAGCTGCCATTTTATTAGGCCAATGAGTTTTCAACAACTGTATGCTTCATATGGAGCTCTGCCCATTTAGTATACTGCTGATGAGGGCTTCACCAAGTTAGGACTATGGCACCCAGAATATGTGGAACTAAGAGCCAGAGAGAACTAGCAGCCCAGAGCCCACAGTTGTGCCCATGTGTGTGTGAACAGCCTGGCACATCTCATCTTGTTTATCTTGATGTAGTTGAAGCACCACTTTGAAGGTTTTACATGTTCTGTTCTGCAAAACAGAATCTGACCACTTTCAAAAATTGGGAAGTATTTTCTCCTCCCCCCTATCTCTTCCCTTATATAATAGCGGGGAAAACTTAATCAAGAAGAAAGGGCAGTAATGTGCTTTTTATTTTATACTGCAGCAGTATTCCCAGAAAGGGCTACAGCTCATAAAAGAGAATTCTACATTGAACTCTGAAGAAGAATTTCAAGCCTTCAGCAAGTATCTGAATAACATCACCGTTCAAACAGAGAAGCGGAGGAGGGAACTAGAGAAGCTGGGAAAGTTATATGAATTTTATGAAACGGTAAGAACAATTTGGGCTTGGCCTCTTACATTGGGAGAAGGATTGTTGCACTGGAGGAAAGCATCACTGGTAGTGGATGGGATTTGCACGATACAGCCCTTTATAATTACCTTTCAGTACTCCACCAAAGTACTTGCGTACCAATATCTTTTAATGTTTCATTTTTATTCTTTATTTTGTAAACTGCCGTAGGCAGATTCCCAGAAAAGCAGTATTTTTTTTCTGAATACATAAATAAAAATTTGCTCATCTGCAGTGGACTTGCAAACTTTATATATGCCTTGCCACAAAAATTGTTTTGCTTGCACTTCCTTCCATATCTCAGGGCTGACAGTTCCCCACATGATATTCTGAAGGTGATATTTACAACCGACATGCTTAGTTTCTTCAGGTGGAGGGGGGGGCAGGTTTTTCTCAGCAAATTAGGAGTTAATTTCCAAAAAACAGAGTTCACAGGTTAGAAGCCACAGGTGCGCCTTGTCAACATATGTGACTTGCATGTTGTCCTAAATTTCCATCTGTTTAGTTCTCACTCCAGGTAGAGATTGTAGTACATGTGGAAGGAGATTCAACTTTCCTCTGCATGTTGTTATCTTGAACTGAAAGGGAAGGAGTTATTTGTTTCCATCTCAGAAGACCATATGGCACCATGTGCTCTCCTGCAATGGAGCAAGTAACAGTGTGTGTGCGCGCCACAGTCTCAGTCTAGTGCAACACAAACAGAGGCATTACCAAGGGAACCAACAGAGCTATGTACACCACTCCCCGGATTTAACTCAACAAATATACAGTGTAATCAGTTTCAAAAGTTATACATAATGAGACTTACACAGTCAAGATTTCAAAAATATCAATTTATCAACACATATATATGAATACTAAACACGCGTACATTTGGTGTTGGCCATACAGTTTGGTGTAGTGGTTAAATTAAAATAAATAAATATATAAATTAAATAAATAAATAACAGTGTCAGTTTGGGGGTGTTTGGGAGTGGATTAATTTAAGACAAGGTGTGAAAGTTGTAAATTGCAATCTGTACACTTTCAAAAGTTGGCAGGGTCCTCGGAGACAATCCCAGAATCACTGGAAGGCGATGCTCTTTTACACTCGTAGAATGCTGTTTTACCGGCCTGTGGCTCAAAAGTCTCTAAGCAAGGGTTTACCAGGATGATCAGTTGCCCTACTTTCTGCCATGGTTCCAGGGCATCAGATACAGGTGTGCCATCATTACTTCAAGGTGGCAATACATTTCCTTTGTAACAGCTGTGACTGGGAAGGGGGGCTGCACAGGAGGCTGCACAATGAGCTACTTAGATAGCTTTGTTTTCCAGCAGCTCAAAAAGGGAATGCCAGCACAATAATACTTCAGCAGTTTAATTTGCGTCATGGTGCTTATTTTGTAATGGGAATAATATTTTCTCCCTCTGAGGCGGAGGACATCTTGTGTGATTCCCCTCACCCAGTCAGGGAGGCAGGAAGTTGAATTTCCTTCCTCCTCCTGTTGGTGCTTGGAACACCCCTTTCTTCAGTTCTTTCCTGCCTCCAGGGAGAGCAGGCATCTCGGCAGATCCCTCTGCCTCTTATTACTGGCACGCAAAGCTTTTTCCTTCCTCACTTTCCTACCTCTTTCTCTGCTTCTTCTTTTCTTACTTTCTCTCCCCCCCCCCCCCGCTTTTCTCCACTCCCCTTCTCTCCCAAGACAACTGAATGGAGTCCAGAGATTCAGAGGGGAGCTTCATGGACACCGAGGAGGAGACCTTTGCAGCGGATGCCACTCTGGACGCCTTAACCTTCTCCAGAGCCATAGCTTCTGCAGCGGTTGCTAGGAGGCTCCTCTGGTTGAGGGCCTGGCCTGCAGATTTTCACTCCAAATTGATCCTCATGGCCTACCCATTTCAGGGAGACAAACTTTTCGGAGAAGCACTAGAAAAGATCCTAGTGGAGACTCGAGATACGAAGAAGGCTCTG
This sequence comes from Eublepharis macularius, assembly GCF_028583425.1. Taxonomy (NCBI): domain Eukaryota; kingdom Metazoa; phylum Chordata; class Lepidosauria; order Squamata; family Eublepharidae; genus Eublepharis; species Eublepharis macularius. The sequence goes on along the minus strand of NC_072800.1, from coordinate 10,600,330 downwards.
CTGAAATCACTGAAAAGAGCCAACTGACACTCCTTCAGCTCGCAGTCCTTTTGCTCCCATCACACTCTATCCAGATACCTCCAAAAGACCAAATATCCTGCCTGGAACTCCTCCAGACAGAATTTCAAGAAGACTTCGTTTGGATCCAGATCCAACCAGCATCTACAGTCCAGAGGAGATAGACAGGACTTCGACACCAAAGCCCCTAAATCCCGACTCGCTTCAGGCTTCAGTGGGAGGGAGACTACAATTGTTCCATACCTAGACACTCAAAATGGTTTGCAAAGGGTATTCCATCGAATTCAAATCCTATCCACTGGATCATTTCCTGAAGTCCCCCCTTCACAGGAATCTCCAATGGAAGGTGATATGGAAACGTATCACTCTAAAGGCAATTCAACATCTCTTAGACATTAAGGCCATAGAGACTGTTCCCCCTCATGAGTCAGGCCTAGGTGTCTATTCCATCTTCTTCACCGTTCCTCAGATGGTGGTCTTGCAACAGCAATCTCCAACAAGGCAAATCCTTCCTGACTCCTCAGAGGCTACAGATATTCATGGATGCCAACCTATCAGGCTGGGGGGCGACCCTGGAAGATCGTCCAGTACAGGGTATCTGGATCAAAGAAGAATTGCGACTTCCCATCAACCTCCTCGAGATGAGAGCAATCTACCTGACCCTATTACACTTCTCTGACATTATTTCTGATAAGGACATACTGATCTGCACAGACAGTGTTTCCGCCAAAACATACATCAACAAGGCCCCAGGTCATCCAGTCTCCATAAGGAGGTGATTAAGATCACTCATGGGCAGAGCTGCACCTGTCTTCAGTCCAGGCGGAACACATCAAGGGCACGTCCAACTCACAGGTGGATTGGCTGAGCTGACACTCCATCCAGTCAGGAGATTGGATCCTCAAGCGGGAAATGTTTCAGGAGGTGATGATCCAGTTTGGCCGACCAATCATCGACCTGTTTGCGACTCACCTAAATTATCAGCTTCTGAGATACTTCACCAGATATTTTCACCCACAGGCGGAAGGGGTCAATGCCCTCACTTCCCAGTGGCCGAAAGGTCTCCTCTATACCTTTCCTCCCATTCTGGTCCTACCCACGCTGCTAAGGAAAATAGCAGACCAGGGCGCGGAAGTGATCTTGGTAGCTCCATGGTGGCCAAGGCGACCATGGTTTTTGACGAGCCAGTTGATGTTGTTGTTCTCCCCTTTCGCCTTCTGTCCATTCCGTACCTGATCCACCACCCCGAACCAGAATGGATATGTCTGACCACCTGGAGGTTGAGAGGAATTCCCTATCATACTTAGAGTACAACTCTCAGGTAGTTCATATGATCCTAGCTTCAAGAAAAAAGTCGACAATCAGAATCTATAACATGGCTTGGAAGGCCTTTGTCAGGTGATCAAGATGAAAGAAAGTAGACTACTTACACCCTTTGCTGGGCTCAATTCTAGCCTTTCTCCAGGAGGGCCTGGACTCCGAGGCTACACATCGTCTTATTGGCTCTAACCAGACCACCTTTCAGGCCATTGAGGGAAGTCCCATTAAAATGGCTAAACTTGAAAACGATGTTTCCTGTGGCCATCACCTTGGCCAGGAGAATATCTGAACTTGGGGCATTATCAATTAAACCCAACTTAAGCATATTCCACAACAATAAGGTGGTTCTATGCACAGATCCCACCTTCCTACCTAAGGCCAGCTCAGTGTTTCATAGGTCTCAGGAGATCGACCTTCTGTCCTTCTGTCTGAATCCATCTCATCCAAAGGAGAAGTAATGGCATAACCTTGACATGAGGAGAGCCCTCAAGACGTATCTGGTTAGGACAGAAATTATTAGAAAGTCGGACTCACTCTTTATTAACATAGCACCCCTAACATGGGCAAGAAAATGTCAGTCTCAGTGATAGGTAGAAATATCAGAGTATGCATCACCGAAGCATATAAAATTTGCAAGAAAGACCTTCCTGAAGGGTTTACGGCACATTCAGTCAGAAGTACGACAACCAACGTGGCCCTTCACAACAACACATCAGTGGAAGAGATTTGCAAGGCCACCACGTGGTCACCTATATCCACCTTTGTGAGGCACTATAAACTAAACCTGTACAACTCAGCAGACACTGTGTTCAGAAGGAGAGTACTTCAGCACATGGTAACGGACGAGGAACACGACCCACCCTACAGAGAGTGATTACTTTGGGAGTACCCAAGATGTCCTCTGCCTCAGAGGGAGAATGGACCATGGGACACTTACTGAGAAAGGTCCTTCTCTGAGGACAGGACATCTTGCCCTCTCAGGTCCCTCATCCTCTGTCTTGTCTCATCACATTATTTCCTTGTTACTAACTCTCCTTCTATTTCCAGTCTATGTTTCTCTTTATGTAGCATAGGTAGCCTCACATATTTGCCATATTAAGTCTGATGCTGATGCCAATGAAATTACTGCTGTTTGGAGTCATCCAAACTGAAGAAAGGGGTGTTTCAAGCACCAACTGGAAGAGGAAGGAAATTCAACTGCCTGCCTCTCTGATTGGGCGAGGGGAATCACTCAAGATGTCCTCCTGTCCTCAGAGGAGAAGGACCCTTCTCGGTAAGTGTCCAAAGGTCCAATCTTAACTTTCACATGAATACGTTCTACCTGAGGCAGCACTTACCCAAGTTCGTTACATCCTTGGTACTAGCAGCGAGTTAATTCATTTCTGCTTTGATGTTCTGCTGAAGAATACAAATATCACTACTACCCTCCTTTTCTTCTTGTTGCTGGGGTGACCCAGACAAGCAGCACTTACCCAAGTTCGTTACATCCTTGGTACTAGCAGCGAGTTAATTCATTTCTGCTTTGATGTTCTGCTGAAGAATACAAATATCACTACTACCCTCCTTTTCTTCTTGTTGCTGGGGTGACCCAGACAAGCATCTTCCCATCTTGCAAGTGATTTTCTACCTTTGGGAAACATTCTGTATCCTCTGGTTAGAGTTGTGTGATCAAGTCACCAGAAACAATCGAAGGATTAGTTCCATTCTTAAATTCAGCCTGTTTATTAATGATAGTTGAAGAAGGCATATAATGTCTCCTCTAGCTTTCTTCTGTCAATAGCCTTTGATTTTTTTCTTCCTTTAAATAACAAAGGTAGCTTCAAGCTACCAGACCACCTGAAATTAGATGAGGACAATCATTTACTCTTGACCCTCTCTTGTATGAATTAAGCACTTAAAACAAATATGCTACCTGGGAAAAAAGACTTGTGAAAGAGCCAATACTACAGATGCATGCACTATAAGAAGTATATTAACGCTGCTCACTGGCTTAACACCTTCCCTCTGGCTGGGGAGCTTGGGAACATGGGGACTAGAATTCTTTACACTGTAATTCCCTGTAATTCTGTGGGTAAAGCCCTAAGAGTTCACTGTTACTGGCTGCTTGTCTGTTTCTGGACACAATTCAAAGTGCTGGTTCTTACCTAGAAGGCCCTAAATGGCTTGCGGCGGCTGGAGTACTTGAAGGAGCAGCTCTGCCTGTATTGCCTGGTCTCTGTGTGCCGCCACCTTCAGAGTTCTTGTGGGTGCTTGCCAGAAACAGGGCTTTTTTTGATGGTGGGATTTCACCTTTGGAAGGCCCTCCCTATGATGGTCACCTACTGCCTACTTTACTTTCTTTTAGGCACCAGGCAAAACCAAGGGATGTAACCTAAGACATTTTATATATTTCATTTGTTTTCTGGCATGAGGACTTCTTTATTTATATCAGTTTAGGCTGCTTGATATGTTTTACACTGCTTTCATGCCCTGAGTTGTTTTTAATAGCCTGTTTTGATGTCTCTGTTTTTAATTGCTTTGTTGTTTTTTGTATGTGTTTTATAGCTATGCCGTAATGGTTTCATTTTATTATTTTAATTGTAAGCTTTCTTGAGCGAGTCACTGGTCAGGCAGCATATCTATTTTCCAAACAAATGATAAAACTGATGGAAAACAGATATCCATTTTTAATGTAGTTCTTCCCTAGATCTCTTTTTCCTGTTGACTTGAATCCTATGCAGGTTTTCTGCTGACAGAAGGGATTTCTGTTCACTAAACATCACTTTCTGGCTTTCCCCCTTTGTGTAACCCCCAAAAGCTGCTTTGGGGGGACAGTTGACACTAATAATGGCATCAGGCACTGCCATGGGAGGGGTATTGGTGAGAATTACCTCCTTTCTGCAGAAATCCTCTGTTGGATCCAACCTTTTACAACCTCTGGTGTAAATAAAATATAAATATATTAGCTCTTTAGTCTAGTGTACACAATGATGTTTCTACTCTCAATAGTAGTGAAAGTCTTGAGATTTTCAACTATTCTTTCTTTGCTTCTAAAGCTTCACTTGGCTGCTGCACAAATCCACACAAAAAATTAATGATGGTATCCTTCATTTAATTGAATTTTTCTTTTCTCTCTCTCAGGCTCACAACTGGATGGTTCATTGTAATGAGTATCTTGAGCATCTTTCAATAGAAGACAAATATTCCCAATCAGCAATTCAGTGTTTGCAAAGTTACCACCAAGAAGCTACGAAGGTTTCTGCAGAAAACTTTCAGAAAGTCAATGAGGTTATCATTGCCCTAGGAAGCAAAGAGGAACTAAAGCAGTGGAATATCTTATGGCTGAAATGTCAGCAGGCCAAGCACCACTTAGAAGAGGTCCTTTCTGAAGCAACTAAAGGTTCCAACAAAGAAGAAACCAGCTGTACGGCCAAGAAGACTAGCCAAAGGGTTAACCATACACTGGAAAGCAAATCTGGAACTCAGCACTGTGGTGCCACTAGCACTGATGATAGCATCTGGGATACTCTCTGTACATTTCAGCAGGGCAGCCTACCAGTAGTCATACCTCCTTCTGTCTACCAGAGAGAAACCATTCAAAGCACAGATGTGTTTTCTCCTGTTAATCCTTCCCAGTCACAAGCACATACATCACTGTTGGGTAGGCTTCAAAGGACTAACCGTGTTTCAGAGGATTTGGACAACATCTCCACCTGCTGTTCAGAGCCAATCCAAACTCCCACCACCCGCCACAGGAAACACCCACTAAAAAAGATCATGAAGAAGACGCAGAGTTTTGAACTGGCCCGACATGAGAGCAGCCACTGTGAACTTCATCACCCAGGATACACTGGAGTTTACATCAAAGGACTGGAAGTAGTCAGTAATATTGCTGCAGAGAAGAGACACACCCAGCGCTCCGCTATTAAGAGCCCTTTGGTTGGTAGAAATCGGAGCTTATCCTCTCCGTCAAGAATTCACCACATGGCAGAAGAAGAAGAAGAAGAAGAAGAAGAAGAGAGAAAAAGTGCAGGAAGGTGAGCAAGTCCAACAGCAGGATTCCTTTTGATGAACATACTACAGCCCTTCTAAAGTTTTAAGCATGTTCTCATGAGGGTGATAGCTAACTAAAGATTTATAGTTTCTTATACTGTTTTCCTTTTGATCAGTCAAATTAATTAATAATAAATACTGCAGCATCTCAGTACAGGTCATGGTTTGAGGGTCTTTAATGGAGATGATGTGTTCTTGACTGGCAAGCCAGTAATTTTTGCCTATTATTTTTAGCATTGCTCTATGCACTAAGCAGTGTATTAGAGGAATCTCCAATTATTTTATTGTGATTTTATTCTGACTTTTATGTCCAGCCATACATGGCTCCATAGAGCTAGTAATTTAAAAACACATTTTGGGTCTGAGCTTGAAGGATTAAGCAAACAATAGTTTTGTTTTCAGAACTACTGAAGGAAAAGATTTCATGCCATAGGTAAGATCAAGAGGATGCGGCTGAGTTTTTTAGGCCCATCATGCTGCAAAGAAGTGGGGAAAAAGAGCATCCACATCTCTCTGGAAGGCCTGAGTGTTTATGCAGCTGAATGCAAGGATGCTAGGGTCAATGCTAAGCAGTACTACTCTGGAATTCAGACCCATTTTATTCCATGGGTCTTTCTACTGGGAAAGTATTCTTAGGACTGCAGCCTTAGCTACTCCAGAGGAGAGGCTACTATGTCCCTTTCCATTGAAGTGAATGGGGTTGCGCACATGCACAGGAATCTGAGCACCTATTGGAGTGCAAGTGGGCTGGTGTATGAATTTAACAACTTTTTTTTCTTGTGCATTGTGTCCTTCATTCTGAAATCTGATAGTAGTTAGAATTCTTAACAGTCTCTGGTGGTGTTTTCTGATTTACAAATACTTGACAATACAATAGAATGAAACATAGACATGTGAACACTTCCAGTCACACATCAGATGGTACCATACACGATACCCGTTTCCGACTTTTTCATAAATCCTAGAAAGAACTGAGGTGACACTAAGTGCTTTGTTATCACTAAAATTGGGGTTCTATTAAAAGGTTTACTTGATGCTAACAAATAAGGTGGAAAATTGTTTACACTTCTAGAAATCCCAAGAAGCTCAGCTAGCAGGTGTCAGTGTATGCAACATAATGGCCCACTCTATACTTTTTCCTTGTCCTCCATGGTTTTACTTTATTTGGCTTTGAATATTTGCTACTTTTTGCCACCAAGTACCAAAAGTTTCCCCCTCCTACATACATGTGGTTCATTCAGGTCACACACAGGTCACCAGTTGGTTGGCCATCTTGACAGAAAACCATTCTTCAGCAGCTTTTCTGCTCTGAAGAGATCTCTTCACTACCTGTCAGACGGAGGAAGCTACACGTATAGAAGGAGGAGGACCCTTGCTCTTCTCAGAATCCTTGCTCTTCTCAGGATGGTGGGAAGAACATCTTAGCTCAGATTTTGCCCTCCCATTCTGTCTGTCAGCAGATGATACAACCACTGGATCCAATATTGGCCCAAACCTTAGTTTGTGCGTTTGTTGTTGATTGATTCATTTATATTGTATTCTTGTAAACTCCTTTTGGGTCCTTTTGTGGGGAGAACAGTAGGATATAAATTTCTAAATAAATAAATAAAATTCCTTCCCTGCAAAAGCTGGATAGAAACTTTCTAAACTTCCTTCTCTGGCATTGTCCTCTTATTTTATTTATTTATTTTGGATAATTTTAGACCACCAGTAGATTCATGGGCAGCTTACTATATCAGAAAAACCAACAAAAGCACAATATAATCTAAAACATTTGAAGGAGGAGAACCATCAAACTTCATTCTAAAGCAGCAGAGGAAAAGTAACACAATCCTTTTGTGGTAGAACGGTATGAAAACATAAAGCAACAGTCAACAGCCCCCCTGCCCCTGGCCCCAGCCCCCCCCCCCCACCAAAAAAACCCAACAGTGAAAGTCAAGAAGCACGGGTGATGGGCTATAAACTGAAGCTAGGCTGCTTTGCTGTTCATGACACAGCACAGATTCCTTTGTGACTTGTACAGCCACCTTTTTGAGCCTGGAGTTTGCTTTGCTGGTTACTACGTACTTTTGCCACTTCCGAGGATCACTGCCTGCCAGGTCTTCCAGGACTACGAGCCCAGGAGCTGACTTCCTATCTTCTCTGAAGGATTTCCATCGGTAGGGGAGGAGAAAGGCAAGTCTCCTCCCTCACCTGACAGCTAGCACCTCTCTTCCTTGTCAAGTGACCCTTACCTGAAAGGGTTGTCGATGCTTAATGCAGAAGGGCTGCCTTCATGCAGAAAGTACTAACATGTAAGTGCAGTAGCCGTGGCACTAATGTGTATAATAACCTCTGAAGAGTTAGGAAGCACACTGCCTACCGATAAGTATCTGCCACACTTGCTGAGTGCTTCTCCTGGCCAGTGTGACACTGACTTAGAAGGGTTTCCCACCAAGTGGCCTGCCTGTGGACCAGTGTGGAAGAAGAGCAGCACTTACAGGTAAGGAACCTCGTTTTCCAGATGTTTCTTTTTGTAACTTAAAGTTTGCAGTTGTGATATAACAACAACCTCCCATATGCCTCATTCTTTTTGGAAATCTCCTTCCCATCACTAAAAAAACCCTTTCTTATATTTGCACTCCACCTTCCTTTTCACCACAGCTTCCTCCTCATGTTGCTCTCAAGGTCTCAAGTACTTGATGCCTTCCTTTTGGCATATACTTTTCTCCAGTAGTTCTCATCACATGGGTCTTTTCACACACTGGGCTGGAGGAAACATGTTTTCTGAGCAATTGCTTCATGACCACATGGAACATCAGTTCATCTATGGTCTTCCTGTGCAGTCCCATACGGGGAACTGCGCACGCGCAGGCCTGCCGATACCGGAGATTTCCAAAGCTCAATAACACCAGGGGGCGCTCTCGCCTCTCTGCGTGCATGTGTGGCCTTTTTCCCGCCGAAACGGCTCCTAAGAGGCGGAGCGTCCCCCACATACCCTCAGTCTTTCTTTCGCCGCCGATCGAAGTAGGTTTTCTAGCTCGTTCGTCGCGATGTCTGAGACTGCGCATTTTAAGAAGTGTGAGACGTGTGGAGGAAAGATGACCAGGTCGGACGGCCACTCGAGCTGTCTTTGTTGTCTAGGAGAGACGCATAACATCCATTCATGTAAGCATTGTCGGGCTTTTACGTCCAAGGCAAGAGCAGAGCGGGCGGGTCATTTACACGCTTCCCTTTGGAAATGGACGATGGCGGTTAATGATCCATCTTCTGAACCTGCAAAGGCGTTTGAAAAATCCGCCTCCCGACCCGGCCCAGGATCGACCAGCTCTCGGGCCTCCCATTCCCGCCCTTCCCGGAGTCAATCGGAACCGAGGCCTTCGGAGTCATGGACTGTCCCGGCGCGGAGTACTTCGGAACCGGCCATCGCTGGGAAGGAACCATCGATTCCGAGACCTCATCGGAACCATCCTCCGTCGTCGAAGGCAACTTCGAAGTCTTTGCAAGAGCCTCCGGAACCAATGCCTCCTCAGAGTAGAACACCCATCGGTTCCGAGAACGACTCCGTCGGATCCGAAGCCGTCGGAACCATCTTTGGTTCCGGACACACGGGATCCGGTAGTGGAGAAAAAGAAAAAGAAATGCAAGCACTCCTCTAAGAGTGACGCTGCTATGCTGGAAAGCATCATCTCTACTCCTACCCCGGTTCCAGCTGAGGATCGCCCTCCATCGAGTGGAACACATTGAGGATTGGGGGACCGTCGCTCACCTAGAAGCCCACGGAGCCGAGCGAACCCGGTGGAGGACGTCATCATGCTGGACAAGCCCCCCACACCTTCGGGACGTCCACGGTCAGCATCACGAGACCCTCGGTCTCCAAGGTCTTCAGAGAGTGGCAGGGGTCGAACTCGGCATCGACATAGTCCTTGTTCCTATCGGAGCCGATAACGAGAAGACTGGTTCAGTGAGGAACCTGCTTCCTCTTACTATTGGGGAAGGGCTTCCTCTCAGTCCGACCATCCATATCGACAGGACTCACGGTCTCCATCATTCCGGAATTGTTCCTATGACGACCCTCGAGAAACACCGCGCTATTCTGGAGGGGATTTCCCGAGGAGCCATGCTCGCTACAGTGTTTCCCCCTTGTCGGATTCACCTATCAGAGATATTGGACCTGCAGACGAGGCTTCACCGAAGGACAACTTCAGAGCATATAATGACCTTCTGCAGAGGATGGCTAAGGCCCTGGATATTGAAGTGTCGTCCACGGAGTCCAAGTTCACGGACAAAATCCTCCAACATATTTACTCGGGCTCCACCCTGACGGTGGCCTTCCCTCTTATCGATGGCTTTGCTGACCTTTGGAAAGGCCTGTACCAAAAACCAGCGTCCACCCCTGCGACTAACTGTAAGGTGGAAAATTTGTACCGTCTTAAGGATGATGCCCATCCGTTTCTTTCCATTCATCCCCCTCCTTCTTTGTTGGTCACCGAGGAGATGCAGACGAGGCCCAAGCAGGGGACAATGTCTGTTCCGGTCAACAAGGATAGTAGAAGGATAGATGCGATGGGGAGGAAGGTCTATGATGGCAGTCTACCAGTTGCTGCTTTGGAAGAAGGTTGCGGCATTTATTCCGAAACTCCCTGACGACCAAAAGATCTTCCTTCGTGTGATTCAGGAGGAGGCTACGAGGCTCTCCCATCATCAGATAAATGCAGTGCAGCAGACACATCAGCTAGATCACTGCTATCAGCTGTAGTCTTAACGTCGCTATGCATGGTTGCGTACGACGGCACTTCCTCCGGACACGAGGAGTAAAGTTGAGGACTTCCCTTTTGAAGGGGATACACTGTTTTTGGAGAGGACGGATGAATACCTCTCTAAGAAGAGAACGGACAGACTGACAGCAAAATCGTATGGAGTACTGCATCAAACTCCATATCAATCTTCGAGACCATACCACAGATCCTTCCAGCGGAATCGTCAGCAGCACTATCAGCTGTATCAGGGGTATGGCTACCAGTCCCGTAGGACCTACCAAAACCCTCAGCCATCCTATAACCGGCGTAGGCAGAACCAGAGGGGTCGGGCCGGCTCGCACCAGCAGCAGCCGAAGGACCAACCACAATCACAAAAGAATTTTTGACAATTACAGGGCTCTGACCCATTTTTCGGAGTCAGACTGAGCACCTATTTGGCTGAATGGCACTCTGTTTCTTTGGACGTTTGGGTTTTGTCTATTGTTGATGTTGGTTATAAAATAGAGTTTGTGGAGTTAACCTTATTTACGTCTCCCTGTCTTTACTTCTGACCCACCTAAACATGAAGTGTTTGCTGAGCTCACTACATTGTTGCAAAAAGGGGCTATTGAGGAGGTCCCGCGTACATTTGTGGGGTTTTTACTCTAACCTGTTCATGGTAGAGAAAAAAGATGGTGGTTTAAGACCCATCCTGGATCTGAGGGCCCTGAATAAATTAGTGCGGGTTTGAAAGTTTAAGATGGTCACTCTACAGGTTATTTTGGCATTATTGCCTCCAAACTCTTGGTTTGCCGTCCTAAAGACGCTTACTTTCATATTTCAATATTTCCGGAGCATAAAAAATTTCTCCGTTTTACATATGGTGACCGTATTTTTCAATACAGAGTGCTGCCCTTCGGGTTGGCATCTACCCCGAGAGTTTTCACGAAATGCATGGCTGTGGTGGTGGCCCATTTGAGGCTCCAGGGATGCTGCGTCTTCCCATATCTGGATGATTGGTTATTAGTAGCAGCCTCTCCTGATCAGGTTACGAATCAGGTTTCTCTAACCTTAGAGGTGTGTCTCAGGGTGGGGCTCTTCGTAAATCATAAGAAGTCGCAGTTGACTCCTGTTAAGAAAATCCAGTTTATTGGGATAGTACTAGATGGTTCCAGAAACACAGGATTTTTGCCTGGAGAGAGAGCGCTTAAAATTAAGACTCTCATAGGTAGATTGAAGAGGTGTCGTTTTCAGCCAGCTAAACTCCTGCAGTGCCTACTGGGGTGTATGGCCTCAACAACTGCTGTAGTGCCCTTGGCCAGACTTTATATGAGACCACTACAAATGTGGTTCAATTCTGTTTTTTCTCCTGAACGGGATTCCCAGAATAGGAAACTCTCTGTACCCAGGAGGGTGGTGAACTCCCTGGACTGGTGGTTGAGCGATTCGAACCTTTTTGAAGGTGTGGAGTTTGGTTACAGACAACCGCAAAGTACGGTTACTTCAGATGCCTCCCTTTTGGGTTGGGGGGCCTATTGTGAGGGTTCGTACGCCCATGGGGTCTGGTCAGATGATGAACGTAATGAGCACATTAATTTACTCGAGCTGAGAGCAATCTTTTATGCTCTGGTTTCCTTTTCAGATGCCGTCCAGAACAAGTCCATCCACGATGTTCTATGTGAACAAACAGGGAGGAACAGCATCGGTGTCCCTGTGCACCGAGGCGGTGAAGCTGTGGCAGTGGGCCCAGGAGCACTCGATGTGGCTGCAAGCTGTACACATCCCGAGGGTGCAGAGCTCGTTGGCAGATCACTTGAGCAGGCTTCAGGGGGACCAGCACGAGTGGTCCCTCCGAGAGGAGTACCTCTTCTCTGTCTTTGCCATGTGGGGATTCCCCGAGATAGATCTCTTCGCGTTGGAAGAGAATTTCAAGGCTCGAGACTATTGCTCCAGAGGAGGAGTCGGACTAAAATCTCTTGGAGAGGCGTTTCAACTTGGGTGGTGGGGTCACCTGTATTACGCTTTTCCCCCATTCCCACTTCTGGCCAGAACCATCAGCAAGATACAACGGGACAGGACATCGGTCATTTTGGTGGCCCCGTTCTGGCCCCGTCAGCCTTGGTTTCACTCCCTCCTGCAAATTCAGGTTCAATCCTTCGAGTTTCTGGCGGTCCCAGACCTTCTATCTAGGGATCCTCCACCACAACATTGGGAAACAAATTGACAGCTTGGCTAATCAGGCAGGGTCCCCATTCTCCACGGCAGTAGCTCATGTCTTGGAGAATGCCAGGCGACTGTCAACTAGGCAGTCGTATACACTTAAGTGGAATAAATTTACGGAGTGGTGTCGGCAAAAAGGGGTTAGCTCTTTGCAGTCTTCCCTTCCGGAAATTATCGATTTTTTGTGGGAGATCAAGCAGTTGGGACTTGCTAACAGCTCGGTGAAAGTATACTTAGCGGCTATCTCTGCTTTTCACCCCCCTATTGACAGGAAATCAGTGTTCTCTCATTATACAGCTAAGTTATTTTTAAAAGGGTTGAATAACCTCTTTCCCCCTGTGAGGGCCATTGTTGCACAGTGGTCGTTGCCGTTGGTCTTATCACGTTTGATGACTAAACCCTTCGAGCCCCTGGCTTCGTGCCCATTGCATTTTTTTACTCTAAAGGTGGCCTTTCTGGTGGCTATCACCTCAGCCAGAAGAGTAAGAGAGTTGGCAGCATTATCTTGTGAACCACCATATTTAAAGATTCATAATGAAAAGGTGGTTCTCAGAACCAAGATAGATTTCTTACCTAAGGTGGTATCTAGTTTTCACCTGTCTCAAGATATTACTCTACCAGTTTTCTTTCCCTCGCGCAGATCTGGCGCAGAGAGAGCCTTACACTCACTGGATGTTAGGAGAGTGATTCTTTTTTACTTGGACAGGATGAAACCCTTTCGTATAGATTCTAACTTGTTCTTGTGTTTTGCGGGGCATAAGAGGGGAAAGAAAGCTTCTTCCCAGTCTATTTCTCGTTGGGTTGTACAGACAATATTGACATGCTACAAGACAGCTAACCTACCTTGTCCCCTAGAAGTACATGCTCAGTCTACCAGAGCCCAGGTGTCGTCAGCAGCCCTTCTGAAGGGTGTTCCTCTCCATGATATTTGTAGAGCAGTGACGTGGGCCTCTGCGGATACGTTTGTACAACACTATGCCCTTGACATCTTGGACAGAAAGGAGATGGCAGTGGGCACTGCTGTTCTACAGTCGTTGTTTCTGTAAAAGAATGAATAAGTAAGTAAATTATTAAATGTATATATGGTTGGTTGATATGAAATGGAGATTGTAAGTACTCCTAATAAATCTTTTGAAACCTCCACCCAGTGGTTAAGCTTTGTAATCTTCCCATGTGGGACTGCACAGGAAGACCGTAGATGAAAAACAGTGTTTCTTACCTGTAACTGTTGTTCATCTAGGTCTTCCGTGCAGGCACACACATCCTCCCTCCTTCCCCGCTGAATCTCTTGATTTTTACTTGCAGTACGGCGGTGAAAGAGGACTGAGGGTATGTGGGGGACGCTTCGCCTCTTAGGAGCCGTTTCGGCGGGAAAACGGCCACACATGCGCGCAGAGAGGCGAGAGCGCCCCCTGGTGTTATTGAGCTTTGGCAATCTCCGGTATCGGCAGGCCTGCGCGGTGCGCAGTTCCCCATGTGTGCCTGCATGGAAGACCTAGATGAACAACAGTTACAGGTAAGAAACACTGTTTTTATATTCATTTATTCAGTAAATTTGTTGGCTGCCTTTTGACCAGAGCAGTTAACAATACAGTTTAACACACACACACTCAGACCCATAAAATCGGAGGCCTTAAAACAATTCATAATAAGAGACAAGCAAAGCTGCACCAGATTTTGGGGGAGGGGGGGCAGCAAAGGGTTAAAAAACTGGAAGACTAAACACAGAGCTTAACTCTGCCATCTAGAAGCAGCTCTCAGCTCTGCCCTCTCCCCCAGACTGATCATCCCATGGTTCCTCTTTTGAGCTGGATCAAAGGAGGTTTTTCTTTGATTCACCTCAAAGTAGGAGAAGCCAAAGAGACCCACAAGTAGGGTTGCCAACCTCAAGGTGGTGGGTGGAGATCTCCCAGAATTGCAACTGATATCCAGGCCACAGCGATCAGTTCCCCTGGAGAAAATGGGTGCTTTGGAGGGTGGACTCCATGGAATTATACCCCAGTGAGGTTCCTCCCCTCCCCAAACCCTTCCCTCTCCAGGCTGTACCCCCAGAATCTCCAGGAATTTCCCAACTTGGAGCTAGCAGCCCTAAGTCATGCTTGGGAGAAGCATTGCATTGTGTGGACAGCATGCTGCTGTCTAGAGAAAAAGCTCCACCTGCAAGCATCCCATGACAGCATTCTAGTTTTCAAAAGTTTAAGCCAGTTCTCATTATCATCATGCATCCTGGCTATCTAAGTTGCTGTGATTTTGCTTTGGGGTGGGGGAGGTGCTGTTGGGCTGCCACAAGTTGCTCAAGGACTTCCTATGTTAGTCAATGTCTGTGATTCTCCCCCCCCCCTCCTTTGACACTGTCACCTACCTTAAACTTCCCTTCACAGGCTTGGTGCTTCTTGGGCAGTTGAGGCATTGCTGTCTATTTTTCAGGCAGAGAGCCCTGACCCAAATCCATACAGGGTCCCCTCTCTCCTGTTCCCAGAGGACCCACCAGACAGAAAGCCAGTTCCCTATATTTCCTTTCCCTCACCTAGTTACTGACCAGGGCAGTTGGAGAAAGGGACTTTAGTGTTTACTCTCCCTAATATACGCTGCCACTATTTAGATTAATTATATTGGCCCATTGGTTGTGATAAGACTGTGGTTTGTGTGTCTGTGTGTTTTAATTCCTCTCAGACAATTTCAAGCAGCTAGGGTTAAAACAAAAACAATATTTTTTTTTACAACATAGAACACTGATGATTTTAAAACTTATAGATATATTGTGGTTAAATAAGGAAGGACTGCTCTGTATCAGAACAGATATCAACAGCCAGATATATCTTTGCAGCTAATCTCCAGCAGCTCCAAAACCTTCCCCTCCTTTCCAACAGATTTTCAACTGTCTCTAGCCCAGCATTCCACCAGGTTTCAAGGGCTGTTTTGCAGCATAGGTGGAGCTGGAATTATTCCTGATAGTCCCAGCATCATTAATGGGGAAGCTGATTCTTTCTCCCAGCAAGTGCAGCTATTGATGCGTGTGCTGTTGAGGGGATGATGGGCATTCTGGTGTGGTATGTTCATTTTCATGACTTCTGTGCAGAGCACACATGCAGCCCAGACACAGAAAAGATTTCCAGAGCTTTCTAGAAGACTTTCTAGAAGACTAGGAGCACCCCTTCTCCCTTTGACGTTTTCTCACCAAAAAGTATTACGTGACCAGAAGGGGGGACACTATTCCCTTGGTTCTCTTTTTGCCACCACAGAAAGAAGATCTTCATTGCTGTTCTGCTTTTCCCTCACCGCGTCCTTGAGTAGAGCAGCCAGGTAGGAAAGGGTTCAGGGAAAGCGTCTGGAAGGCAAAAAACCCCTTCCAGGCCAATGTGCAGCACATGTGCTCCTGCCAGGCATTATGACATCGCTTCTGGAACTGACATTATCATGCCCAGTGGCAGGCATGCTCCCGCGTTTCACAGGGGCTAATTTGGGAGGATAAAGGACCTGGCAACCCTATCCATGAGACTGAGGAGAATAAATTTTTTAAAAGTTTTAACTCTTCATAGACATTCTAATGAAGAATAAAACTGCATTTAAAAAAGAAAAGTTTCTGTATTTCCCTTTATCGTTATGGCTCAAGAGAGGCTCCTTCAAGAAAACGCCCGCCTGATTAAAGGCACCTGCCCCCTCCCTGGCCCCCTTGAGTGCCAAAGGCTAAGTCCAGAGGTGTGGTCCATCAGAGCCTCCTCACAAGGGCTCCTTCTCTAAGGCTGTGGCTTCAGACCAGCCTGATTAAAGGTAAGTCCAGATTAAAGTTAAATCCAGAGGTGTGGCCTGTCAGAACCTCCTCACAACTACTCTTTCCCCAAGGCTGCAGCAGCACGCCAGCCTGTTTAAAGGCACCTGCTCTCTCAGTTCCAACTTTTTCTCAAAGGCTTTGCCTGCCGGCCTGCCTGCCTGCCTGGATAAAGGCCTCCTCCTTGGCTGTGCAGGCTCTGAGGGAAGACACCTGGAGGTGTAACTTAACAGAGGCCTGGGATCTGAGGCTGCTTTTTCTCAAGGCCTTTGGAAATGTGCCTGCTTGACTCAAGGAATCCCTCCTCCCCCCAGGTGGTCTTTGGTTCTGAGGTGCAGTCCCTGGAGGCAGGATTGAATACAGCTAACAGTGACATAGCAGCCTGGAAACTTCAGTGTAATTATTGGGGCTGTTTCTGTTTTAATAGAGATGATAAACCTGCACCTCTAAGCCCAGTGCTTTCTGAAGGCAGATTTTTCTGTCTGTTCCATGTATGTCCACATCCCCTTTTCTCCAGTGGTCTCAGAGTGGGGCAGTTGTAACCAATGGTAGCTCCTCCTCCTTCTCTTGCACAGGGTCGGACCAATTTTTGCGATCCTGTAAGGGGGAGGGGCTCCCAGACTCGGCAGTTTTTTCTGGCCCTGCTCAGCAGGAACATGGACTTTTCACTCTTCAGAGCAGCGATCCTGGAAGAAGATCAAAAGACAAGCAGGCACGAGGCTCGTTCGGGGAAAAAGGAAGGACGAGTTCCTTCCCCACCCTCAATCCGTCAGTAAGAAGCAGCAGGAGCCGCACAAACGAGCAGCAGAGCTGACGTTCCTAGAGAGCTAGGACCCAGCTACTGCAGAGGCTTAAGGGAACGTGTGTGCGCTCGCGAACGCAGCAACAGCCGCGAAATCGAGGAGAGCTTAAGCACTGAAGCGGCAACAGCCTCTCCAAACGTGCCGAGATGGTGAGTAAAATCAACCTCCCATGGAAGGGGGGGGGGAATCCTTGCCCCAGTTGATCAGAGCCTAAATGGGTGCGTTCCGTAATGGGGGGTGATTGCTCTGGGTCTTAGCCTGACCGCATTGTAACGCTCGCCCCACCACTTTCATTTTTAGGCGGGAAGAGTTTGCTTGGCGGGAATGGCGGCAAAGGCAGGCCCATCAGAGCCTAAAGTGCCTGAAACAACTCTTAGTGGCATAGAATCCCCAGGATCACCAATATCCACGCCTTCTGCACTGGGGGATAGGCAGGATAGCCAGGACTCTGATCTCTCTGGCCAAGAGGCAAAAGCTAACATCTTAGCATGGCTAAAATCTGAAATAGAAAAAGGAATTGCCAGTGCTGTGAAGGAGCTTAAAGGGCAAGCTGTGCCTCAACAGAAGCCCAAGCAGTCACTAGTTTCTGCAAAAGGGAAAAAGTCTGCAAAATCAACCACCCACAGCAATCCAAAGAGGAGGAGGGTGGAAAAGGCAGAGTTTCCAGCGACTCAGAGGAGTCCCAGTGGGTATCAAACTTATCCCATCAGTCCTCAGACAGTGAGGAAGGGGAGCTCTCTGAGGAAGAGAAGGAAGACGTGGGCCAAATTCAAACTAGGCTTTTTCCTCCAGAGGTGTATTCTAAGCTTCTGGCAAAGGTTCTAAGGACTCTAGAAATAACTCAGATGACCAAAGAGGAGTCAGGTCAGTCCTACCCTCAGGGTCTACAATGAGCACTCCCCAAAATTAGTCCCAAACAGACAGGTGTGCCACTTCCAGCTGTTTTCCATTACATTCTTAAGGTAGAATGGGATAACCCGGCTAAACTAAAATTGTACCAATCTGTGTTCACCAAATTCTACACTCCGACACCTGATGCATCCAAAAAGATCAAGCTTCCTACAGTGGATGACCCAGTTACCAGCCTGGCTACCACGTCTGTCTTACCCATGGATGCAGAAGGTATGCCAAAAGATCCTTCTGACAAGAAAATAGAACAGGCACTGGGTTTTAACGTCACAGCAAGACGAAACACCTGGCTGAGGAACTGGGACGTTGACCCTCCCGCACGTAACAAAGTGAGGGTACCAAGCTTTTTGGAGATGCACTAGATAAATACCTAGTGGAGGACCCAGAAAAGAAGAAAGTGCTACCATCAAAGAAAAAGGATCGGAGACCTAAGAGCAAGTTTTCCTTTCGGGACCTCAGGAGGAACTCAAGGCAAGGAACAGACAGGCCCTTTAAGAGCCACTGGCAATCTAGGCCTAGGCATGAGGGCAGATCCTTTCCTTTTAAAAAATCAACTTACCAGTCAAAGGCCCAAAAGAAAGGAAACCAGGCATGACTATCCACATCAACAGGCGACAATACAAATAGGGGGATGATTGCAGGATTTTTTGGTCCAATGGATGGAGTCAGTGACAGACCATTGGGTGTTGGACACAGTATCAAAGGGCTACTCCTTGGAATTCGAAACGAGACCGACAAGATGCTTTATCCAAGTCTTCAGAAACCCATCACACCTGAAAATAAAACAGGCCACCAAGCACCTATTAAGAATACGGGCCATAGAACCAGTACCAGCATATCACAAAGGGAAAGGCATATACTCAATCTTCTTCATTGTTCTGAAGAAGAATGGGGATGTGAGGGCCATCCTGGATTTGAAGTGGCTGAATCTCCACATAAGGACCAGAAAGTTCAAGATGGAGACCATGAAGTTCACCATGGAGGCCATTCAACAGGGGGATTACTTGGGTTCCATAGATCTATCAGAGGCCTATTTACACATCCCTATAAGGCAATCTCACAGACAGTACCTGCGGTTCACCTACGATGGCAGACACTTTCAATACTGAGCCCTTCCCTTCGGTCTAAAGTCATCATCGAGGGTATTCACAAAAATGCTGGTCACACTAGTAGCTGTCCTAAGAGTTCAAGGAGTAGCCCTGTCGCCCTATCTGGACGATATCCTAATAAAAGCCCCGTCCCTGGATCTGGCCCAGCAGGCAGTGACAAAGACCATAGACTGCCTGGAAAAACACGGTTTTGTCTTAAACCAACAGAAGAGCCTTCTCGTTCCGTCGCAGAAGATGGTTCATCTGGGAGTGACCGTGGACACTGTCCGGAACAGGGCTTTTGTGTCGCCAGAGAGACAACAGAAGATTACTTCCTTGATAAGCCTTATCCAATCGGAACGGAGAGCGGAAATAATGGAACTGGCAAAGCTACAGGGGATGATGGTTTCTTGCCAGGACATTCTTCAGTGGTCCAGGTTCCACACACGACTGTTACAACGTTTTCTGCAGCCATACCAGAGGATCATAATGCAAAAACGGGACAAGACAGTAGAGATTCCACAGACCTTATCCAGGGAACTGAATTGGTGGACAAAGATGGACAGATTCTCCCCAGGGTCCCCCCTCAGGGACCCAAAGAGGATCGTATTGACCACAGATGCGAGCCTATCGGGCTGGGGATCCCACCTGAGAGAGGACGTGGCTCAAGAAGACTGGAACCAACAGGAGAGGTGCCACAGTATAAATTTCCTGGAGTTGCGGGCGATAAAGAATTGTCTCATTCACTTTCAGGACAGCCTGAGAGGAAAGCACGTTCTAGTGCAAACAGACAACGTGACGGCGAAAGCCTATATAAACAGACAAGGGGGAAGCAAGTGCAAAACCCTGAACAGGGAAGCAGAGGAAATCTTCCTTTGGGCGGAAAGACATCTGGAATCCATACGAGCAATCCATGTGGCAGGTCAACAGAATACTCTG
Organism: Eublepharis macularius; assembly: GCF_028583425.1. NCBI lineage: Eukaryota > Metazoa > Chordata > Lepidosauria > Squamata > Eublepharidae > Eublepharis > Eublepharis macularius. The sequence goes on along the minus strand of NC_072800.1, from coordinate 10,580,514 downwards.
GCAGACTGGCTGAGCAGGAACAAGATGAGCCAGTCGGAATGGCAGCTGGACAAAAAGGTGTTCTCACAACTGTGCCAGAGGTTTGGTCACCCAGAGGTCGACCTCTTTGCAACCGCACAGAACAGACAAGTTCCAAAGTTCTTTTCAAGACAAAGGGAAAAACTGGCGACAGGCACAGACGCTCTAAGCGAAGACTGGCCCAGGGGGACTAATGTATGCCTTCCCACCGATACGGATCGTACACAGAGTACTACAGAAAGTGGTGGAACAGAAGGCGGAGATAATAATGATAGCTCCTTTTTGGCCCCGAAGACCGTGGTTTCAGGAGCTGATGAGACTGTCACGCACGGAACCATGGAGACTTCCATACAAGAGGAATCTATTGATGCAAGGGGAAGTGCTACATCGAAGTCCAGAGTCTCTACGATTGACAGCCTGGAGCTTGACCGCAGTCAGCTCAGAGAGATAGGATACTCAGAGAAAGTGATTGTCACGATGCTAGCATCAAGGAAGGACTCCACGAATAAGAGTTACAATAGGACATGGCAAGTGTTCGAGAATTGGTGTAAGAAAAGAGGACGGGATCCGTTGACTGCATCTGTTAAGCAAATACTGCTCTTCCTACAAGATGGTCTAGATACGGGACTTAGTACTAGTACCCTGAAGAGACAGGTGGCAGCAATTTCAGCAATCAGGGCCTCTTTCTCCACGGTGGCATAACGGGTCTCAGCCGGCTGCAGCTTGCGACTTATGAAGAGGACCGGCCACTCCTGCCCTTCCACTTCCTGGGACAGGATGGCCCCAAGCCCCACGGCCGAGGCATCGGTGTGCACTACGAATGGCTGCATGAAGTCTGGGTTATGGAGCACGTGGGCCTGTGACAGGGCCGTCCGTAGCGACTCGAAGGCCTCCTCCCGCTCGGACGTCCACCAGATGTGGGACAGCTGGTCCTTCTTCAAACAGTCGGACAGTGGGCTGGCCCGAGTGGCGAAATGGGGGATGAATTTGCCGTAATAACCCACGAGGCCCAAGAACCGTCTCTTCTGTTGCTTGGTGCAGGGCCTTGGGGTCTGCTCCAGGGTGGTTACCTTGTCGGGGACCGGGCGGAGGGTCCCCCATCCCACCCGGTACCCCAAGTACGTGAGCTCACGGAAGCCGAGGCGGCTCTTCCTGGGGTTGGCTCTCAGTCCAGCGTCCGACAAGGCTTGGAAGACTTGATCCAGGTGGGAAGGCCAGTCGGCGCTGAAGACGATGATGTCGTCAATGTAAGTGTGTGCAAATGGCTGGCAGTGGGCCAGGACCTGATCAACCAGCCGCTGGAACGTCGCAGCCGCCCCGCGCAAGCTGAAGGGCATTACTCTGAACTGGTAGAGCCCTTGGGGGGTTGCAAAGGCCGTCTTCTCCTTGTCCTCCGGGGCCATGGGGACTTGCCAATACCCCTTCGTAAGGTCCAGCGCTGAGATAAATTGGGCGGTGCCTAGCTGATCTATCAAGACGTCTGCCCGGGGCATAGGGTAGGCGTTGAACTTGGCCAGAGCATTCACTTGGCGGTAGTCCACCTGACTGACCCATCAGGCTTAGGCACCAGGACAGTGGGACTTCGCCACACGCTCCGGGAGGGTTCGATGATGCCGAGCTGCAACATGTCCTGGACCTCCTTCGCCACCACCTCCCAGCACTTCTGGGGCAGGGGCCGCCAGGGGGCCCGGGTCACTGCCCCCAGGGGGGTGTCAATCCTGTGCGTCAGTACTGCTGTGCGCCGCGGCCGTTGAGAGAACATGCTGGGGTGGCGCTGCACCACCCCGAGGACCTGCTGGCGTTGCTTTTCCATGAGGTTGGTGTTGAGTAGAGGCAGCTCGGCGGACCCCTCTTCAAGGCGCCAGGGCAGCTCGCCCTCCGGGAGTTCTAGCGGCTCCTCGGACAACCTGCACCGTCCGGCAACCGGGCTCTCCTGCCATGCCTTCAGGTCATTTACGTGGAGCCGCTTGTGGTGCCGGCGAAGGGGCCCACACTGCACTTCGTATGACAGGGGCCCCAGGACTCACGTCACTGGGAAGGGCCCCTGCCAGGGGTCCCCTGGCCCTGGTCCCGTCACTCGGCGGTTCACGAGGACCCGGTCACCCTCCTGGAATGTACAGCCGTCTTCTGGGTGCCCTGATGGCGGGCCCACGGGTGGTTGTGGGCCTCTTCCAACACCTGGCTCCGGTAGGCCACCGGTACCAGCAGTTGGCACACCTCCCCGGTCTGGCCTCGCACCAGCCGATACCACAGCCCCCTCTCCTGGACGACCCGGGGCCAGCGGCAGGCCCACCTGGCGTCGAGCATGACCCCTTCACTCACCGCCACGTTCTTGTGCAGGTGCTCCAATGAAGCGTCTGTAGCCTGTTCTCCGGTGAACTGTGGGTCCACCTCCCACTCAACCTGCAGGTCTGGGGCATTTGTGTCTCCGCCCGGCACGTTGGTCGTGGGCCGGAGCTGGGGGGTCCCGGACCCATAGGCGCAGAGCTCCCCAGAAGTGCGCGGCGTCTCAGCCCAGGAGGACGGGGAAGGGCAGTGCCCGGACGCGGGCAAGGTCGGTTAGCTGGGTGTGCCCGGCGTACTCTACCAGCACTCTGACGACGGGACATTCCTCCACATGGTTGTGGAAGCAAGCTATGACCGCTTGCCGCACGACGGGGAGATCTGCGGGCAGCAGGTGGGAGTGGACCATAGAGATAGAGCTCCCACTATCCAGCAAGGTCATCAGCCTCCATCCTGCGATGGTAACCATGGCTATGAGAGGGGGCGGTCGAGGGGCCCGAGACGTGACCTGCATGGTGGTGTCCCAGCCGAAGTCGTATTCCATGAGCGGACAGTCTTTCTTCCAATGGCCCCACTTCCTGCACGTGAAGAAGGGCTCCCACCCAGGGTCCTCCTTGCCGGGCGCCGCAGCCTCTCCTTTGCTGTGCGGCCGGACCATCCCTGGGGGCGGGGCTTGCGGACTGGTGGGCGCGCTCCCTCGGTCGGGCCAGGACGACCCGGGTCCTGGCGGCCACGGCCCCACACGGGCCCGTCCTCCTTGGCCCCTGTCTCTCTGGCCGCCATGAAATTCTCCCAGAGGGTTGTCGCCGCCTTCAAGCCCGTGGGTCAGCTGCACACCACCCAGGCGTGGGCGCGGGGCGGAATGACCTGTAGGAGCTGCTCCATTACCACCAGGTCGGCGACACACTTGGCCTCCGGCGTGCTCGGCTGCAGCCAGCGGTATGCCGTGTCCTTCAGGGTGGCCACCAAGGTGCGAGGTCACTCGGCCCGATGGTAGACCAGGCTCCGGAACTTCTGGCGGTACGTCTCGGGCGTGATCTCATATCGGTTGAGAATGGCTGCCTTCAGCCGGTCGTAGTCTGCGCTTTCCTCCTTGGTGAGGGCCTTGAGGGCCGCCAGTGCCCCACTGGTCAGGTAGGGACCCACTATGAAGGCCCGCTGCCCCCTGGGCCACTGGGCCGCCTCTGTGGTGCGCTCAATGGCGTCTTAAGTAGGCGTCCACGTCGTCTTCAGGGCCTAGCTTGGCCAGGTGGAAGGGCGGGGGCCGGACCCCCGGCCTGGGAGCATCGCCCCCAGGGTTCACAGGGGCTCTTCCGGCCTCGATAGCCTACCGGAGGTCCCTCACAAGGGCCGCCTGGGTCTCCCGCTGCTGCTGAGCCAGGGTGGCCTGGGCCTCTCGGTTCTGCTGCACCACCTCCCGCAACAGCTCGCCCTGGTGCTCGGCGAGCCATTGCTTGAGCTGCATCAGGTCCATTGTCAGCTTCTCCGGCGGGGCGGTGACGGAGGGTCGGGCTGGGTCTACCTGGAGAGTAGGTGGCCGCAGCAAGGGCTGGGAGCTGGTTCAGCCAGAGGGCGCGGGGATGCACGGGAGGGGGCGGCTCACCACGGGGTTAGTGCCCACATTCTCCACCACGTTGTGAGCACCAGCTCCGCCCCCCACGCTGCTCCCACCCTCCACCGTGACGGGTCCAGTGAAGGGCTGCTCCCTCTGCCTCAGATGCGGGTAGGAGGTGGGGGTTTAAGGCACCCGTCGTCCACCTTCGCTACCCCGCTGGGCTCTGGCTTCGCTCTTCCCTCTCTCTCTCCTTGCCTCCAGTTGCTCCAGCCTTCTCCTCCCCGGCGTCCTTGGGAGCTGCCCTCTTATAGCTCCTTCCCCACCACCCCAACCAATCCTGCCATCCCCCGCCCCTCTGTGCCTGTGCTGCTCGTCTTGGTTCGCCCTCCACCTTGCCCTTTCACTCCCAGAATTGTATTTCTGTGTTCTTATATATACTTGTATGTATCCCCTTAGCAGATGTCGTCTTCACACTTCATGGGATACACGAATTTGGTTTCTTCTTTCCTAGACAGAGCATGTGTGCATCTTTCTCATGCTTTCAGTGCTCTGTTCTTCCCAGGGAACTCTTGTGGTGCTGTGACTCTGAGAGTTAGTGCCATCTCAGGGCTGCCCCTGCTGCATGGGGACCCTGTTGTGAGCGTGTGCCTCCAGGAGTCGAGGTGGCTCCTGGTCTACTGAATGACTTTTTCATAGTACTACATTCACCTATCGTACTACATATATCTTACTTTTCTTTGTCTTTGTTTTACTGTAAATTTTCCATGTCATTTTAATGTATTGCAATAATATTTCCTCAACTAACTGGCACCAAGTCCTGCATATACAGAAGAAGATGTGCATACACTGGAGGCAGGGCTATTTGGCCTTGCCACACACTGTGACGGTCCATGGCCTGCCCTTTTGTTTGCTCCTTTGCTTCCAGGGACCCCTGTCATTGGGGGATGCCCTTGCTAATCCACTGGCAAAATAATATCTTTTAATGGTTTATCCCCTGGCTCTTTTTTTGCTGCACAGATTGCTCTGCTAGCAGCACATGGTTCATTGATGGTGCATACTGTCTGTCCTTTTGTTGGCCCCATCACACTTGCTTCATTATTCTGGTGTGGATCTGCTATGTTTTTGGCAGTTTTGATCAGCTACTTTTCCTGCACTATAGCAGTAGTCTGAGGTTTTTTTCTGAGTGGCAGTTTCTGCTCCTTGACTACCGTATCTTACACCTCTTAAGTGGTAAGAGTCTCTGCTGAGGCTATAGCAGGACTTGGACCCTTCTTCTTGTGCTGTTGACTATGTTTGGAACTCAAACACTATGTTTTCCTGTTCTTTACTGGATCTCCAAAGACATTTAAAATATGGATGTAACCCCTTGTTAATTTTTTGCACTTGCCTGCTTCTTCATTTTTAGTGTACAGCACTGCCACCTGTGGAATGAGAACATTGTGGGTTTCTGACCTATGTCGCCCCCATTCATAGAGTTCCACAATGTTAATGTGTCCAATGCCCTGGCCAGGATTCCCTACCAGGGGTTGACTTTCAGCCCTCATGTCTCACAACACTATCGGTTGTATTAGTCATTCAAGCTCCAAGAGAGACCTGGCAGTATCCTATCACGTCCCATCACTGCCATTTGTGGGTCAGCAAAGGCTATCACACTCTCCCTTGAGTGCATGGCCGTTCGATACCCTTTACCTAGCATGGCTGTCCCCACCAGAGCTCTGTTTTTTCCTCGCTGCATTCCTGCTTGTATTTTGGCAGGGACAGTTTTTAGCGTGCTTCCTGCTTCTTTGGATGAATGTCAGTGAGATGCTAAGCGTCTGTTGCAGAGATGGTCCTCCTTAGTCTCTTACCTGGAGAACTTCACTCCCACCTCCTTCATTAAGTGAGCTTGCTACTCTCCCAATGTGGGACTGCACAGAAGCCACAAAGATGAAAACAGGGTTGCGCTTACCTGTAGCTGTTGTTCATTGAATGGTCTTCTACGCAGGCACACATCCCTCTCTTTGAACTCTCTGGAATCTTAGTTTCTGGGGTGGGGGTGGGGGCTCCAACAGCAGCATGGAGAGAACTGAGGAAATAGCACCCCTCCTCCTGGCCATGTGATGATTTTGGTAGGAAAGCGCCAAAGGGAGGAGGGGTGCTCCTAGTTTTCTAGAAAGCTCTGGAAATCTTCTCCAAGGCTGACCTGCATGTGTGCAGTCTCAGTGTGTGCCTGCACAGAAGTACGGTGAACAACAGTTACGGATGAGTGCAACCCAGTTTTATATGTGACATTTGTGACATCACTGTGAGGCACATCATGAGTTCTTCCTATGTCTACTCAAGCACTACCATCTCAAAATACATTTTTCTGTCCTTGTTAGAGGTTATACATTGCCTTCTCTAATACTTGATCAAGTAACCCTACATGATCTTCTATACAACTCCAAATATATGTGTGGAGTGGGGGTGGAAAACAATTACCCTCCTCCCGTAGCAGCAGTCTTCTAAGGAGAACAGTAATATGAGACGTGCTTAGCACAAGGTCAACGTTCAGAGTGAGAAGACGTGTTTTGTGCTGGGGGGAAAGAGGCAGCTATCTACTAGAAGGTTCTTGCCGAACCAGGGCATGAGTCTTTGTATTACTCTGTTAACGAAAACAAAAGATTCAGAAATTGAGTGTGCAAAGATAAAACATAAACAGTGACGCTTTTATTTAGCCACAAAAAGACGTGGTTTGAAATCAGATGGGGTGGTATTGCTGCCGTTGCAAAAAAAGCTAGTTTTAATGTGAGGGGATTATCTTGACTGCACTTCACAAAAAGTAGGCACAGTAGTATTTGAATTATTTTATATCACTGCTACTAAATGAAAGGCTGAAATCCTATCCCCAGATTAGTTGCTTAAATCAAGGCACAAGAATGAATTTCAAAAACCTTTCAAAATTTCAAAAACCTTGGTTGTAACAGCCCCCATTTCAATTTTGTTTCTCCCTTGTGAAAAATAAATCTGAGAGTCTATGTTTGTTTTAGTTTCTTTTTTCTCACGCTGAAATTTCCCATTAATGTTAACTCACCATCAGTAGGTTGGAGCTCTTTCTGAGCATTTTGCATCAGGGGAAGTCCCCTCACTGGAGTAAAGCAACTCCGCTAGCAAAGCATTCCTACAGCATCCTGAGCAGAAATGGTGTTTAAAAGGTGTGGAGTGGATAAATGGCTCTGACCTGGATGGGCCAGACCAGCCCAGTCTCATCAGATCTGGAAAGCTAAGTAGGGTCCACCCTGATTAGTACTTGGATGGGGGACCACCAAAGAAGTCCAGGACCAGCACACAGAGGAAGGCAATGGCAAATCACCTCTGAATATCCCTTACTTGGAAAAACCTATGGCGTCACCATAAGTCACCTGCGACTTGATAGCATTTTCCAACATTCATGTACAAATGGCATAAAGGAAACAAAAGAATAATAACAGTCACAAAAAATTAGCTGTGCCAAAATAGATGACATCCCAAATCCAAAATAAAAATGTCTTTATTGGCGCATTCAGACTCAAATCCCATGGTTGTCAACTTAAGCAACCAAAATGTATGTAGGACTGCAGCCAAACAGTCCCACTCTGCTTAAATTACAACACATTAGATCTCAATCAGAGATATTCCCCTCCCACCCAGGGATGATAATATTTGGAATGTATAACATTTTCCCACAGCAGCTGGGGAAGAAAGGCTTGACTGAGTGACATGAGAAAAGCTCACAATTTTTTACCACTGGTTAAGTAATGCTCCCGATGGGCCATGGGTCCCTTCGGCTTCTCCCTTCTCCGTAGTACATTCCTATTCCTCTTGCGCTGTCTCTGGCAGCCTGATCACCACACCCCAATTGAAAAGGAGCCATAGCCTGCTTCCATGTGGATGTTTTCCTCCATGCTGGCTTCTGAAGAAGAGTGCTTTCATGGGTGCTTCTACATGACGTCGTGCTATAATGGTCTTGTTTCCAGCTTATCTCTGTCCTTAAGATGCTCATTTTTCAAACCTACTGTACTCTGATCTTTTTGGAAAGAACACAGTCTAAGTCCATGGCTTCTGGAAGGAAAAGTTAAAGCCAGGAGGGGGCCACCTTTGCCAGAGAGTGTAGTGCAGGGTCCTTCAGTCTGCTCCTTGGCTCAGAGGTTGGCACTACATCTGCACGAGCCAGTTTCAGAGCTTGCCTCCCCAATGATTCCTCTAACATACTAAATTGGGGAATGGCGACATTCGAGTGAAGGATGCTTTTCTATTACTCTGAAGCTGATAGATGATTCTATTCCTGGCTGTTATCTGTCGGCCAGTTGCAGCAGATTTTGTGAATACTATGCAGGCAGTTTCATTGAGTGCAGTGCTCTTTCACAGGAACAAGATTTTGTTTTGTTTTGAAGATAAATAGAAATGAAAGCTTGGCTGTTACATCACTGGTCTGCTGTAACATTTTAGGATCCAGCTTAGCACACTTCATTGTTCAGAGAAGTGTTTAAATTTCCATGTAACATAATCTGAGCCACCAGGCAACTGGCAGGCAGGATGGGGAAGGCTAATGTTTGCCGTTTTCATAGCTTAACCAGCACTGTAATGGTCTGTCTTATTGTAACCACATACGAGGACAATAAACATCAGTTGCTGTGTAGATCTAGTTTGGTGTAGGGGTTAAGAGCAGCAGGGCTCTAATCTGGGGAACTGGGTTTGATTCCTCACTCCTTCACTTGAAGCCAGCTGGGTGACCTTGGGCTAGTCACAGCCTCTCTCAGCCGCACACACCTCACAGGTTCTCTGTTTGTGGAGATAATAATGACACTGACTTTGTACATTGCTCTGAGTGTGGCACTAATCTGTCCAAAGAGTGGTACAAGGTTATTATTATAAGTTATAATCATAAAGAGAAACACTGTCCATTGATGTGGTCACACGCCACGTAGATTAGTGCAGTAGTCTTCGGCCTCTGCCGACCGAGGCCCACCTTGAACCCAAAGCGGCAGCGCGTGGCAGGAAGTTACATCTGACAGGAAGAGAAGAAGCCAGAGTCTCTGAACCTGCTTGCTCTGAAAAGGCACTCCACCACTGAGTGACCCGGCCTCGCCATCCTGCTCTTCCTCTCAGTGTGCTTGCAAAGAGAGCAAGGATAAATGACGACTTTGAACTCTACCCATTTGCACCAGTAACTAACTTTTTTGAAAGGAATGAAAAATGGCCCCAAAGGGATTGCAACCCAGCCAGTGAGGCTCTGCAACCCACTTGAGGATCCTGACCCATGAGCTGATGACCACTGGGCTAGTGGAAATCTCTGCCACAGCTGTGAGACAATGGACACGTTGCTGCATTTTGTGCCACTGTTTCAGGCTACTGGTGGCATGGCAACCTTCTCCCCTCTAGCATGGTGCAGTCCAGCAGGGTTTAATACAATCACAGACTTGCTTCACATTTTCAAATGAGGTGTTTACCTTTTATTTTAAAAAGTGCCTTCCAAAGCAGGACTTGTCTGACTTAATAAACTACAAAATTGGAGAATTTTAAAATTTCAGATAGGTTTTTATAATTGCAAAATTAGTTTCACAAACTACAAACCACCAACATCATCTTTTGAATAAATTGTTGATAGTGAATTCTTCCTCTGACAACAGAAAGCATGAGTTGTGTTGAAAAAGAAAAGTGCAAACTTTTTGAGTGCCACAGAATGCTTTGATCTAGTGGAACAGAAGAGTTTTCTCTTAAGCAGAAAGCAAAGGTGCTTGTGGCTGCAAGTGGGTGTCTAAGTGCTCGTGTCAACCAAATGTAGAAGAATGAGCACAGCAGGAACTGCTTGGGGAACAGTTCTTTCATTGTGGTAGCCATCACTCATTCCCTCATCGATGATGATTTCTCCTCTGCTTCTCGGGTCATTGCAACTGTCTGAAACTTGTCATTCTCAGAAATGACTGAAAAGGTGTAACTTTGCAAGGGAGCACCATTGTCCGTCCTGCCACCCCTTGATAAAGGCTTCTTGAGGGTCAGAAGCTTCCTGAAGTCACCACCCAACTCTTGCATTACCTGAAGCCACTTAATTAAGAGGAACAACCTCATCAGGTTTCTTTCTTATAGCAAACCAAAAATTGAATCTCCGCCCACTGTCCAAGCAAGAAGGTACATGCTCTTCTGCCTGGGCAAAATACTTTCTGTTGCCCATCAGGTTCTGATCTGCCCTGTCCCTGAAGGAAAGGCCATTCTATGGGTATTCTATGCATATTTCCCTTCCATTTTACCCAGAGAAACTTAATCATCATGGAATTGCCTGTGAGAAATGGAGTTCTTGCATTGTTCTTACATTTGCATTGTGAGCATAGCTAGAGAGCCTTTTCTTCTGATGGAGTGGTATAGTTTAAAGCCACTTTTAAAAGCTTCATATAGTCTCAGTTGGCACAGTCCATTTATGGTTTTCTTGAACCAAATTTCTGGGTCCCGATATATTTTGAGCATATTTGAGCAGCACAGTTCCAAATAGCGCCATTCAAGTTTGACCCCAGCAGTGCAGATCCCAACATTCAGAGGTGACGCACCTGCTGCTTTCTCTCAAAACTCACTCCCAGCATCCAGTTCTCCAAGCCATAGCAAATATGCTTCTGGAAACCATGGGCAGGGCAGAGCAGAGCAGAGCAGAAGAGAAGGCGGCATGGGAAGCTTTCCCCTCTCTCCACTCCAAATTGCTCCACGCTCCCTGCACCATTTCTGAAATGTTCATCAGAGATCTGAGCCTGCTGCCAAACATCTATTTTGGCCCTGTGCTATTTATTATCTTCCCTTGGGCACAAACGACCCCGCAACAGTTATCCAAGTAGGAATGTTCTTAGAATCAAGTCTGTTTCCTAAAGATGTCCTTCAACCTGAGTTAAGGAGACTAAAAATATAAAATCCAAGAAGCAGCTGGGACATTCTTGAATTTCAAAAAGACCTCTCTATTTCTGTTGCATCCCATTTATCTACCATTCTGTAAATCCGTTCTGTTCAGCATTTCCTCATAGTGACAAATTTATTGAAGGGAATGGTTTGAGATTTGATGCCCTAGATGTATGAGATTAAACTTTTCCTGTTTTCGTTAGGGACCCATAAACATTTCTACTATTTTTAAAGTTGTTTATTGTGTCTATTGTAGACAGAGAAGAAAAGTTTAGAGGAAGCCTTAGAGATAAAATTAGGAGCCTTGGACGGCTGCATCTCCAAATGCGTTTTCATGCTTGGAAGCCAGTTTACTTTGCCACTTCTGTCATACTGAGCTGATCTATGTTGTTTTTTCAACCAGGCACTCTGGTTAGATGCATGATGTGAGCCCATTTGTGGGGAGGGCGGGATATAAGTCAAATAAAATAAATAAATAATGATGGTACAGAAATTGCACATGACTGGGTGGAGAAGAAATAGATTAGTGGTTCTCTACTGAGAAGTTGAGAGCCACCAATCCTGGATTCCTGGTGTAGCCAGTCTGTTACATGTTTCACGTTGGTTGCCCTCTAGTAGCCAAGCAGCAAATTTATTTATCTAGAAGAGAAGAAAGCACAGGCTTCTGGTGGGAGGCTAGACTCTTTTTCTTCCCAAAGTGGATGCCAGGGAGAGGCCTCTGTGAACTGTAAATGGAACAAAACCTAATGTATACTTTGGCGTGCCCTGACCTGGATAGCCCAGGTGAGCCCAATCTTGTCAGATCTCGGAAGCTAAGCAGGGTCGGCCTTGGTTAGGGAGACCTCCAACGAACACCAAGGTTGCCCCCTCTGATCGTTTCTTGCCACAAAAACCCCACCAGGGGTCACCATAAGTCAACTCTGACTTGGTACCACACATACACACATACTTTGGCATGGCTTCTGAAAGTCACTCCCAAACGGTGTGAGAGGGTGCTCTAGTATTATCTAGGAGATAAATTAATGCGCTTGTGATAATTAGGGAGAGGCTCTTGGAGAATCTGGGTGTCTCTCTTTCCAGGACATTACTAAATGATGTGCTGGTTGCCAAGTCCCATCAAGTAGAGGTGCCCTGGGAAGTTCCAGCTGAAACTTACATTGTCAAGCACTTGGGCGCCAGTTTGGATGAGGGCTTCAAGGAGAGGAGGCTTAATGTACACCATTTTCCTGACCTGAAGCAACCCTTGTGAGTCCCTGTTTGCCCCACTGGGGAGACTCACATGAATCAATGGGCCGCACATATGTTTCCAAGTTGGGGCAAAAAGTATCTCCATTCATGGAACTCCCAACATCTTGTTTAGTTTGGTCCTAAGAAAAATGTTCATTTGTGGCCGAAGGCATAAATCTGTAGTCTCTCGCAGGATTGCCAGGCCCCCTGCTTTGAAACCAGGGTGCAGATGCCGGGCAGTTGGGGCGCCTCCTCTTCTGTCCTGCTCGAAGTGCATGCGTGCTCTGCGGAGCATCTGATGATGTCACTTGCAGCTCAAACCAGAAGCAAGGAGGTTTCAGCAGGGCGAATTCCTAGTATTTTTGCTGTGTTTGGGGCTGATTCCCGAATAATTGGGCCCCCTGACACCCGGCCACTTCTAGCTTGAACTGGAAGTGACGTCATCAGAAGCCATTTTGCCATGTGCTCTGACCAGGCTCCCCACATTTCTCCCGCTGCCATCTGGTGAGTGCTGGAGGGGCCAGCAGTTGTGGGGTGGGGAATCTCCCACCCCTAAAGAAGGTCAGGCAGCCATACACTTTCATTTCTGCAAAAGTGGTTGAAATCATGTGGGTTTTTTTATCTAAGCTTTTTATACAAGGTTTTAATCCAAAGAGTTATGCAACTACCTCTCCATATCAAAGGAGACTTTGGACTTCCTTGAATGGGAGCTTTTCCTTCTGTACCCACAGAAGGGCACATGTACATGTTCACGTGCATATACATAAAAGCAGTTTGTGGTGTGGCCGTGGGGTATGGTATTCAAAAGGTGAGGAGAATAGAGTCAAAAATCCTAGATACGCCAAGTCCTGTGGCTTAAAGTATCTCTTTGGATCCAACCCTCACAACTCTTCCAATAATTCTGTTTGCCTTTGGCTTTTTCAGTCCCTTTGCCAGTAGGAGTTCCGTGTTTGTTGGGGATTGTTTTGTTTAGGGAAAACTCCTGAGAAAGCAGCTGTACATCATCTTGGGAATGTCCTTCTGTTTTCCACCAGAATGTAAACACATGAAAGGTCACGACTGCAGCTGTAATAGGAATCTTTTCTGTACTATACATTTCAAACGTATTTTGTCTTCCTGGCTGCGTATTGTTCTTATTCAGCTTCTGTTGACTGTGCTTACTAACCCTGCTTACTAACCAGTGAATATTTGCTGTCATCATGGGGCAGGGGTGGGGGGGTGGGAACTAATTTCTCAAACAAGAATGTAAAAGATGCGAGATACAGGTTTGCTACAATGATGGCAAACTGCAGTAGAGTCACACCTATAAGATTAACTCTGCAATAACCTTTTAGCAAGCAGCCACACAAACCGGTCTCCATGGTGCCAGCTCTAGAGTTGGGGGCTCCACAGGCAAGGCACCTTTAGTGGGCCCCCTGAATCTGGGGAAGGTGACATACTGAGCAAGAATTGTCTCGTGTGGCCTCATGGGTGCTCCATACCAAGTGAGGGTGGTGGCACTGTGCAGGCCAAGAGCCCTTTGCTGGCCCCTCTGGAAAAGGCCTGCCCACCAAGGTCTCTCCCATGGGCAGCTTCTCAAGCAAGGACGAAGGGTGATTCAAGGGAATCCTTGCATGTCCAAAGAGGGACAAATGTTTTCTGAGCTGAGTAGTTTGCCAATGAAGATCCATGAATTTCTGTTTTCTAAAAGGGTCTTTGTCAATTCACATTTGGGTCTGGGAGTCAATCACATGTATGCTTTAATCTGTCAGGATGTTTGGTTCACAGAAGTCATGCTGTGGTAGTAAGTCAAGAACTTTGCTTCTCAGGTGACTGCTAATTCGGTCTCATCTTGTTTGTGTTCCATCCAGTTTTTCTGTCTCTTTCAGTAGCAAAGTGCACCATATAATGGATGAGATGATCACAACCGAAAGGGAATATGTCAGATCCTTAGGATATATTATCATCAGTTATTTTCCAGAAATGGAAAGGATCGACTTACCTCAGGACTTGAGAGGGAAAAGAAACATCATCTTTGGGAATCTGGAAAAACTCTATGATTTCCATTGTCATTATTTTCTGAAAGAGCTGGAACGTTGTACTGATTACCCACTGCGGGTCAGTCACTCTTTTCTCAGACACGTAAGTCTAATTTTCCTAAATGGAATGGAATATTACTGTGAGATTCTTGGTACTGACCACAACATATAACTTTCCGTTCTTCTTACTCAACTGTCACATTCTATTACATCTCTGCAGCATGTTTGTACAAAGGATCATCCAATTCTGCTTCGTAATGGACTCTTTCCTCCATAGGAACAGCTCCCTGTAATCCGTTCCAGGTCAAACCCCACCCCACCCCCCCTTTACATTAGTTCTTCTTGTTTGGTTGTGCAGACATTGATTTGATTTCCTTTAGGTTTAAACAGTGCGGATTATGGTCTTAGGTCAGTAGAAATGTGGTGCATTTTCCTGGGCCAGTCTGTTACGATGTAGGCCTATTTCCTTTATAAAAAGGCCCCCTTGAACAATCTGTTTTATGCAGTTTGTGAAATGACTGGCGCGTGGGTGCCTCCCTGACTTTCTTAAGCTGGGCATTCCACAGGGCGGCAGCGCCACAGAGAAGGCGTGTATGGGCCATTGCTGAACTTGCTCATTCTCAGGGTGGCCCCTGCAAGAAGGACCAACTCCGATAAGTGAAGTTGTCATGGCACGCCATGGGCAGAAAGGCAGTCTTGCAGAAGGCGTTCAAGCAGAGGTGCAGTTTGCCAACTCCCCTCTTCATCTGTGATGAGTAGCAGTCGCTTCTGGATGCAGAGCTGTGTGTCAGAGGGCCGCCTAGCCTACAAATAGGGCTGGCTCTTAGAGTTGCCAGCTTCAGCTTAGGAAATTCCTGGAGATTTGGAGGGTGGAGCCTGGAAAGGTTGGGGTTTGGGGAGGGGAGGGGCCTCAGTGGGGTATAATGCCATAGACTCCACCCTCCAAAGCAGCCATTTTCTCCAGGGGAACTGATCTCTGTGGCCTGGAGATCCGTTGTAATTCTGGGAGATCTCTAGCCATCACCTGGAGGCTGGCAACCCTACCGGCTCTTCACCCAAGTGACTGCTTAGGGCAGCACCAAGAGGAAGGTGCCAATGTGTCACAGGGGCGGGCTCAGTTTGCTCCCAGCCATCAGTGGACAGAAGGATGGCCAGGCCTGCAGAGCCACCAGCCAGGCCCCAGCCCAAACCCTTGCGATAGGGCCATAAGAGGTTGCCTTGGATGTGGTGCAGCAGGAAATGAGTTTGCACCTTGTTCAGGGCAGCAAAGCACCCAGAACTGGGCCTGCCAACCAACACACACATCTCGGCATCATCCTAACAATCTTTCCTGCCCATTAAAAGCCCATTAAACAGTTGGCTGGGATAAACCTTATTTACATCCAGGAAAGGATTGCTGCATGCTGTGGTCAGGGGATTATTTATTTCAATATTTTGCTTCCCACGTTTATTATTAGTACAATGATCTGTTCTAATGGCTTGTAGATCAAAAGGCGGATCTGGACATCCTCCCCCGCCTTTCCCCAACACACAAAATTTCTTAACAGCTTCTACTCGACAGAGCTGTGAATTTAAATACCTGTTTGGAGTTAGCCAGGCGCTTCAGTAAGATGAAAGGATATAGTTTCCCCTACTTGTCTTTTTTTATATTGCTTGTCACCACTCAGCAGATCCTAAAGAATTTCATTTCATTCCATTCCATACAAGTCCTTGCTCCATAGAACTGCTCCTGAAACTTTGGGGACGTTAGTATCATATTGAGGAAGAAAGGGAGCAGGAGAGAATTTTTTTTAGGCTGTCCAAGGGTGCCTCTGGAAATAAGAGGTCCTTTCCAGTGAATGTTAAGCATGTGAATCTCGCTGACCTTGTTGACATTATTATTTATATTTATATCCCGCCCTCCCCACAGGCAGGCCATTGAGGTATAAATGCACAACATGTCCATCACTATCATACAGTTCCACAAAGTAAATTAATTCAGGGCAGCGACTGATTTTTTGTGTATTTATTAATATTTATTCACAGTACTGTAGTGGAACTAGTAATCGCCCCCGAGGCGGTTTCTCGATGAAACATTCGGTCACTCTGCCGGCCCTGACAGTCAGGCGAACAGGGAACGTCTTACGGGGCATCCCGATACTTTCTCTACACCGCCTGAAAGAAAGCAGTTATTTAGAACGGACTCGGTCCACGTTTATACTTGCCAGTATGCTACGGAAACTGAACCTGCGGGATGTTTTCCAGCTTGTTTCTGTCCCTGTTGAATTGTGTAAATGGAGTGTTTTTTTATATTGTTGTATTATTACAATGGCTGGAATTGTTGATACATTTGCTTATTGTATGTATAGTGCTTTTGATATTTACGCTTATCTATGAAGGACTTCTTTGATCCGTAAGTAGTAAATTGCAATTTCACTGGGCATTATTGCTTTGTTTCCTTCACGTGTAAGTATCTTACTCTCTTTTCATCGGTTTAAACTGTAAGGCCACAACAGTAAGAGAGTAGACTATATACCAACAAATGACCCTCAGTTTGCATCACCGTTAATTAATGTACGTCAATACTGTTTTTCATTGTTTCAGGAAGAACAGTTTGGGATGTACGCATTATACAGCAAGAACAAGCCGCAGTCGGACGCTTTACTTATAAGCCATGGAAATGCCTTCTTCAAAGTAATTGCCTCTGAATGTTGTCTGCCGTGGTGTCTGTCTGTAGAATTTGCTGATGCTTTGGAGTGCTTCATTCCCTTAACGCTGTGTAATATTCCCACAGAATAAGCAACAAGAACTGGGTGATAAAATGGACCTGGCTTCTTATCTGCTGAAACCTATCCAGAGAATGAGCAAATACGCGCTCCTTTTGAAGGACATGATTAAGGAGTGCTCAGCAGCACAAGAACAAGAGCTCAGCGCCCTCCGTGCGGCCGAAGAAATGGTCAAGTTCCAGCTTCGCCATGGGAATGATTTGCTTGCCATGGATGCCATCAGAGGATGTGATGTAAGCACAGCCAGATTCCACTTCCTGTTGAGCATTTCAAGCACTTTTTGGGTTTTGCTGGGGGGGGGGCGGGGGGTTGTACCTGTGAGCTGTAAGAAAACCCTGGTTTGAATCTAACCTTAGCTGCAGGCTTACTTAGGTGATCTTAGATAAACTCATAGTGCAAGACTAAGGCTAATTGTGTTGACTGGGGCTTACTCCCAAGTAAATATGCATAGGATTACAATAGGCTTGCCAGACCTGGGCCGATTCTACACGACTTACCTGAACCTGGGACGTTGCGCTACGTTCCAGATCATGCCGGGGAAAATGCGATCGCGGAACGCATGATCCGCAACTTAGCGCAACGTCCTGGGTTCAGGTAAGTTGTGCGGAATCGGCCCTGGCCTGGCAACATGCAGGAGATGAAGGGCAGAGATATGGGAACATTTGGCCATGGTGAGACATCAATTCCAGGAAGTGATGTCGCACCTCTCTAGGAATTGCTGGAAACTATGTAAAACCATAGAGTTTCTGGCAATTCCTACAGAGGCATAACATGTGACAGCACAGCATTAGCTTAACAATCCAGTTTTTTTTCCTCCTCCTGCCTTTCTGAGCACATCAGACAGGAGACCCAAACCCAGACCTCCAGGAGGTGCTGTCTGCTACTCCCTGCTGTCAACTAAAGGCAAAAGTGGAAGTAGAGGAAGTGGTTTGCGGGCAGGTTGTTTTGAGGGCTGAGCCCTGACAGATCACCCCTCACACTCAGGCACACTAATTGTGGGCTAGGAGCATGTTGATGATTGAAGTAATGACCTTTAGTTTGCACTTGAAACATGCTTCAGAAATTGTAAGGCTGACTTTGTGTTGTTAAAAGAGTAAGACTCCAATACAAACTCTGGCCTAGTGAAGCTGGCCTGACCTCTGCTGGTCTGAAACCGCCAGGCCACAACAACAACCAAAGAAGGCGCCTCTTTCTTCCCCAGGTCAATCTGAAAGAACAGGGACAACTGAGGTGTCAAGATGAGTTTCTCGTGTGCTGTGGCAGAAAGAAGTATCTCAGGCATGTCTTTCTTTTTGAAGACCTCATCTTGTTCAGCAAAACGAAAAAGATTGATGGAGGATATGACATTTATACGTACAAACAGTCGTTCAAGGTAAATTTGGAGGAGGGCAAGGAGCGTTCCAGTTGGCAGCAGCGGGTAGGACGCGAAGCAATGGGCTTAAATTACATGCAGAAAGGTACCGGCTGGATATTAGGAAAAACTTTTTCACGGTCAGAGTAGTTCAAAAGTGGAATCAGCTGCCTAGGGAGGTGGTGAGCTCCCCTTCACTGACAGTTTTCAAGAAGAGGCTGGATGAATACTTGTCAGAGATGCTTTAGGCTGATCCTGCACTGGGCAGGGGGTTGGACTGGATGGTCTGTTTGGCCCCTTCCAACTCTAGGATTCTATGATTCCTCTTTGCAGTGGGTTTGGAAGCCCTGGTGTCAGTCCTGCAAGCCTTCTGCCTTGTGGTTTCTACGGAGGAGGAATGTTGTGGGCAGGACCCAGTCAAATTTAAACACATTTAAATCCCATTGATTTCCCCCTTGCTTTTCACTCCAAACCATCGCCTGTCCAGCCTGTCCTTGAAACTACCTTGAGTTTTAAAAATATTATGACAAAGATGTGAAGCAGATAGAATAAGCGCCTATATCTGCAGGCCTCTTTCAGATATTAAGCTGGCCTGTGAGTCACCTTTCTAAATGTGTCCTGGGAAAGCAGAGAAGAGAGGGATATAATGCCAGCAGGAAAGAACACCATTGGCTCCAATTGCTGTGATGGACACCTCTTTGGAACCTTCATGTAACTGATAAAAAACTGCCATCCTGGGAGAGGTGAAGGAGGCTGTTGTCGTAGGGATGGAGCTGGGAAAGTGCTAGAGGCTGGCGTGTCTCTGTCCCCTATGCCCATAAGGATGAACACCTATCCCAGTAGGGGAGGTCCAGGTTTGTTTGGTAGTGCTCAAGGTATAGTTACAGATTAGACTCTTGCTTTTTATTTCTTTTGTGTTATCTGCAACCCTGTCTTATGGTAACTTCCTATATGCTGTGTACTCTCTCTTTCTCTCTACCTTCTATATTCTTCTGTAAACCAATAAAGCTTCGTCTTTAGTGAAGTTAAGCTGTGTCAACATGTCCTCACTTATGAGTCTTCTGCTCAAGCCATTTGCTAAAAATCTGTACACACTCAGAGGCTCACCAAGTTCCCAAGCAGCTGATAAAGGGTCAAGCCTGTTCAGTTTGGATGTTGGCAGCCTACCGGAGGAAAAGTAGTGACTGGGAGGGAGAAGGAAGCCCCCTCCTGATGGTAATAAGGGTGTGTTTGGAAGCCCTGGAGTCAGCCCTGCAAGCCTTCTGCCTCGTGGTTTCTACGGAGGAGGAATGTTGTGGGCAGGACCCAGTCAAATTTAAACACATTTAAATCCCATCATTTCCCCCTTGCTTTTCACTCCAAACCATCGCCTGTCCAGCCTGTCCTTGAAACTAACCTTGAGATTTAAATATATTATGTAAATGATGTGGAGCAGATAGAATGCTAGATTTGGACTGTGGAGACATGTGTTCAAATCCCTACCTGTGCCATAAAGATTGCAGAGTCAATGCAATAATAGTAAAGAGTCCAGTAACACCTTTAAGACTAACCAACTTTATTGTAGCATAAGCTTTCGAGAACCACAGCTCTCTTTGTCAGATGCATCTGACGAAGAGAGCTGTGGTTCTTGAAAACTTACGCTACAATAAAGTTGGTTAGTCTTAAAGGCGCAACTGGACCCTACTATTTTGCAACTACAGATTAACACAGCTAATGCCTCTGGATCTAATGCAAATTAAACATTTGTGCTAATTGCTATTTTAAGCAATACTGTTTCAACTTCTGATTCTGTGGTGAAAATCTTTTTTAACCGTTTTTCATCTGCCATAAGTGATCCACACACAATTCTTTATTTGGTAAATCTGATACATTTTTATGCTGCTGAACTGCATTCTCGGGGTTTCTTTTTTCCTATTGGCCTGTAGACAGCTGAGATCGGCATGACCGAGAATGTTGGGGAAAGCGGCCTGCGATTTGAAATCTGGTTCCGGAGGAGAAGGAAATCCCAGGACACCTACATCCTTCAAGCAAACTCAGCGGACACGAAGATTGCATGGACTGATATCATTGGCAGGATTCTTTGGAGGCAAGCACTGAGGAATCGAGGTATGGTGGTGGCAATGGGAGCTCCAGGCAGCTCTTTGGGGTCTCTGCAACTTCAGTTCTCTTTTACAGATCCGCCATCATCCGAAATTTCAGATGCAAAAAACCACGAAGAAATAACATGTAAAAGATACACTTTATCAGCAGATTTATTTGTTTGTTTATTAGAAAATGTCTGTAGGGCTACTCAGTAGAGCTTGCAGAGCAGCACTCAGACCGGCAAGAATATTAAAATTCATTTAATCTGAATTCTGAAACAGATTCTTATATCAAATAACTGCCCTGAGAGACTTCCTCTAAAAACCTCATGAACTTAAATACTTTCAAAATCCCCTGTGAACAACACAGCCATGCAACGTTTGTGGATCCAGAAAAGTGCAGGAGTTTTATTTACTTCCGCTGGGCGGCTGTTCCATCAGGACAGAGCCAGTAATGGGAAAGATCTTCTCTGAACCATGATGGTTTGCATAGAGTTAAGGGTGGGGGCTGACAAGGGAAATGTCTGAGTGGATCTGAGATGGCACGCAGCCTCATTGTGGGAAAGGCATCCTCTCAAGTAGGCACCGCCAATCCTTGCCATTGTCAGGCTACGTAACAACCTCTGCTGCTGGGTGTAGCCCGGTGCACATCACTGCTTCTCAGAGGGGTTCTCCACCTTGACGCCCTTTAACCTCCTCTCACCCCCCACTTCAAGCTCCAGGATAATAAACCAAGCTGCCACCACTTACAGGAGGGGGAACACCTTGGTTTTACTCCATCCCCAGGTTTGTACTGTTAGAAATAGTTATAATTGTTCGGTAGCAGAGTTACCTAGTCAGAAGCATTTCCCCCAGTAATTAATCCTCAGGCAATTAAATTGTAGAAAAATAGAACTTACAGTTTATTGAAGTAGTGTTTCCATTCACAGCAATATCTTGTAGAAGAAAGAAAGAGTCCTAGTCTAAAGCATTACTTTCCCTATACCACAGTCAATTAGTTCAGTGTCCAGGCTGCGCTAGTGGAGAGGGAAATTCCCCATTGCAGGGGGAGAAGGGGAGAGGCCATCATTTATTTCCCTTAGCAGTGTGTGGGTTACCTTATCACAGAAGCCTTTTCTGCCTTGCAGAAGGAGATATTTGATATGATTTCGCTTTCTCTCTTTGTGCTTAGAACTCCGAATGCAAGAAATGGTGTCCATGGGCATAGGGAACAAACCGTTCATGGATATCAAGCCCAGTGATGCAGCTATAAGTGACAGAGCAATTGACTACATCATGAAAGGGACAGGTATGGCCCAGCACTTCTTAGGCTATCCTCTTTGTCTAATTAACACTAATTTTTTTAAAATCCTGCATGCAAAAGACCATGCGGGCAGATTGATTCTCAAACATAGGCCATGCTGCAAGCTGCTTTTGAAGCTGAAGGGAGTTTCCAGAGCAATTTATGAGACAGTGTTCAGGGCTGCTGGGGATAGTCTAAGGCATAACCAGGGCTCATTTCGAGGGGGAATGCACAGGAACGCAGTTCCAGCAGTTCCCCAAAGAGGTCACATGTCAGGTGGCCCCACCCACCAGACTCTCGGCCATTTTGGGCCTGTTTCAGCCTGGATTGGGGCTGAAACGGCCCGGATCGGGCCTCTGACGGGTGGTGGATCACTCTCCCACTCAGCAGCGGTCCAGTCCTGACCATTTTGGGCCCCTTTTCAGCCATTTTCAGCCCCTTTTTGCCATTTTGGGCCCAATCTTGGCCCTGAATAGCCAGGATAGGTAATGTCAGGGGGTGTGGCATATGCAAATCAATTATGCTAATGACATACTTTTGGTGATTGCAAGGGGCATGGTATATGCTAATGAGTTATGCTAATGAGTTATGCTAATGAGTTCCTCCAGCTCTTTTTCTACAAAATGACCCCTGGGCATAACCAAGCCCCCACCTTCAGTTAGATCCCAGTCATGGTAATGAAGAGTTTCCTTTCTGGTGTCCCCTTCTCTCCTTCTCGCCTTGCAGTTCCTTCTTCACACCAAAGATAATGTTAAAGGTCAAGAAATACCGCCCGCCCCCCTCCATATAACCTACTCTTCCAGCTAGTGGAGGAATGTACTTTATCTTCTTTCAGGGTGCAGGAAAAGCCAGCTTTTACACATCTTCACAAAGCAGCAGTGCATTTCTGTCAGCCATTCATGAAGTTTTTAAAAAACTGCAAATGTGTATGTTCCCCAGTTAGGAAAAAATAAGTTTCATGTAGCTGAACAGAACCAAAAGTTAAACCAATGAGTTTTACAATGCTCTGTTCAACATCCCACATATACTTGGGGGGCTCCTAACCTTGCTGAATCTAAGCAGGTGGGGGCTCAACTTGTGCCTGGATGGAAGACCCCCTGACTGTCTTTAATAAGCTTCCTTCCATGAAGCACACAGTTAGGATAGAAGTGCAAGAAATCAGCAGAAAAATCCCTCCTTCTAGAAGAAATAACTTGATGATGACTGCAACGTAATACTGCACAGTTGCACATGCTAATTTTTTATTCAGCTCCAGGTGTCGCAACATTCAAGTTTAGCTCCCCCTTTGCAACGGAGCAGTGCATCCCTGCTGAAAAGTCATTCTGCAAAGGGCACGGTCAAATATCTACATGTATTGCTTGATTACTGTGCTTGCAGCATGACTCCATGGCCAAACCCTACTGAAAATCATTGCACTGGAGATGATACGGAAGTTCTGCCATGATGCCCCATTTGCACATGTAAGAACAGAAGAGTCTGAAGTCAAGCCGAGGGTCAATAACAAGGGCGCAGCAGAAACAGTATTAGGGTCTGGTCAAAGGTCATTACCATGGAGAGGAAGTCTGAGGATAGGCAGAATCATGATTGAAGTCTAGCCAGAGTTCAGAATCCCCAAGGCAGTTATTTTGCCCTGGAGTGACCACGTAATTAGCGAATAGGTACAGCATGCAATTTTCTCCATCGCCAGCTCATCTAAACCTTTCCTGGCCCTTCAAAATCCACACCTTTGTGTAAAGTGAGAGGTTTAACTTAACCAGTGCTCTTATGTATGAAGCTGCTTTTCCCTGAGTCCTCCTGTCTAGACCAGGGCCGATTCCAGATGACTAACCAGAAGGCACTTCATACCGCCATGTTCCGGATCGCGACGGGGAAAACGTGAAATATCGCATTTTCTCGCGCGAGTTTGGCGCGACGTCGCGCCTAACTCAAGCGAAAAAACGCGATATTTCGCATTTTCCCCGTCGCGATCCAGAACATGGCGGCATGAAGCGCCTTCCGGTTAGTCGTCTGGAATCGGCCCAGTATTGCCTATTCTGACTGGCCGAGCCTCTCCAAAGGGCTTGGGCAAAAGTCCTTCCTGAGTCTCTTTTCAGCGGACTCGGTCTAGGACCAAACCTTCTGTATGCAAAGTACGTGTTTTGCCACGGAGCTGCAGTCCCTTCTCGTACCCTTTCTCCAAGCAGTGTTTTATTTTATAAGCTGCAGTGTTATGAGTGACTGAAGAATAAGCTGAAGAGTTTTTGTTGTTCTTCTTGTTGTCCGCTTTGCCAGAGTCAAGAACTCGTGCCTCAATTGCCGTATCTTCGTTTGACCACTCCACGCCATTTAAGAGGCCCCACTCCACGATCTCCAACAGCAGCACGTCGTCCTCGAGCAGTCAGTCGTCTTCTTCTATCCTGGGCTCACTAAATCTGCACACATATTCAGCGCCAACTCATTCTGGTTTAGTTGGGCCACCCTTCTATCACTGGTCGTATGACGTCAGAACCTGCATTGAGGAAGATGAGCTGGAACAGGAAACTGGAAGCCAGCCCTCCATGAGTGAGTGCATTGCGAAGCCCAGATAAGGGAAGGGCGGGAACGATGGCCAGTTATCAGGGCTTTTTTTCTGGGAAAAGAGGTGGTGGAACTCAGTGGGTTGCCCTTGGAGAAAATGGTCACATGGCTGGTGGCCCCGCCCCCTGATCTCCAGACAGAGGGGAGTTGAGATTGCCCTCCGTGCCACTGAGCGGCGCGGAGGGCCATCTCAACTCCCCTCTGTCTGGAGATCAGGGGGCGGGGCCACCAGCCATGCGACCATTTTCAAGAGGTTCCGGAACTCCGTTCCCCTGCATTCCCCCTGAAAAAAAGCCCTGCCAGTTATAATAACTCTCCATTCGGTAAAGAGATTTGTGCAGTTCCATAGTTCCGTAATAAAGCTTTCTGATCAATATCTTCTAACAGCACTATTGACAGATCAGACAAACTGCCTTCTCTCACACACACATTGAATTGGGTGTGACATTTTTTTCTAGACAGAGGAGTAGTCGTCTTCCATGTTTCTCACTCCAGGCTTTCTTTTATATATGGGAAAACAGCAAAATCTTTCAAAACAGTTTCAAAGCACTTGCTCTCAAGGAGTAGGTGTGTTGCTCTACTAGTGATTTTCGAATGTTCCACATCAGTGTGTCTGCTGAGGAACACTTGCCATCTGGTATGGGACTCCACTACATGGCAAAGAATCCTGGGACATTTCTAGGGCACAGACTTATGCCATGCAGACTCGGAGGCTTGCTGAGATTGGCTGCCGCTCCATCGAAATTGAACTCATGACCTGGAGCACAGCTGATGGTTCCTGCCTGGTACAGAACAGAATATACAGTATATAAACGTATATACTGTTTACAGACATAATTTGTTGGTCTGCTTAGATTGTGTATTTATCGGGATATGAGATTCTACGTTGTTGTAACTGATATTTATTGATATTCATTAGCACTTTGGCACTAGAGCACTTTTTAAATATTTATATATGTAGTAGTTGGTTTTTGTTCCCTCAGTGAGAGTTTCTCTCTCTCTCTTGGCTTTAATGTTTCCTACCTGGCAGCTGCACATGTTAGGGGGAGAGGGACAAAGGCAGTTTTTAGGGATGAATGCCTGCTATTGCCAACTTCCTCATTGAGGAATTCCCAGAAATTGCAGGGTGTCCCAAAACATCATTTGGAAATTGCTGTACCTAGTCCTTGAGAGCAAGTGCTTTGAAAGTGTTTTGAAAGATTTCGCTGCCTGTTTTCCCATATATAAAAGAAAGCCTGGAGTGAGAAACATGGAAGACGACTCCTCCTCTGTCTAGAAAAAAATCCCTCTTGTAATTTTTTCCTTGTTGTGGAAGTAACTGTTGCAAGCTTCTGCATGTCCCCACTTCAGATTTTATGCTGCTCAGTAAAATACAGGGAAGCAACTAGTTAATGGCACAATTCCAAGCAGAGTTATACACCCTTCTAAATCCATTGAAGTCAATGGGGTTAGTAGGGTGTAAATCCATTTAGGATTGCGTTGTAAGCAATCTCCTCACTAGGTCTTAGACTCTGGAAATATTCACCTTTTCCTAGTTCCTGACCTGGAAAGCTCAGGCAAGCCTGATCTCACCAGATCTCAGAAGCTAAGCAGGGTCAACCTTGTTTAGTAATGGGGTGGGGGACCTCCAGTGATGACCAGGGTTGCAGAGGCAGGCAATGGCAAACCACCTCTGTTAGTCTCTTGCCTTGCGAAAACCTCACTAGAGGTCACCAAAAGTCGGCTATGTCTTGACAACACTTTCCACCCCCCCACCCCCAGATTCCATAGTTTTTCAATACTTGCTGCTTCACAGATTTCCTTTGCCACATGTTTTCCTATGCATATTTTCCCAACTTTATACCAGTAGTTCTGGGACTAGTTTTCAAAAGACTACTTAAAGATTGCTGGCTTTATAACATTTACTATCCATGATCATTTCTTCATTTCCAAATAAATTAAAATTCTGTACCAAGGAAAGTTGAATTCTGCAATCTGTGTACATTACGTAAATTATAAACATGTGCATGTCTATTTTGTGGAACTTCTGGGGAGAGGCAGGGAGTTGTACAGGGTGCTGAAGCCTTCTCCTGCTTCCCTGGCCTCTGGAAAGCATATTCAGCCACTCCCTTTCTTCTGACACTTATGACACATTTTTCATCTCATGTTCGCAATCATAATGTCTAAAAACTTTAACACCACCCCATGACTCTCAGGAGCTCTGTCTCAGGCCACAATCTTGTTAATTGCGTGCAGGGTGAAGCAAGGTAAGGGCCACTGTACGCAACCAGACACATCAAGAGCACAATCTTGTGTTGCAGAGAGTCACTCTGCACAAGATGCCTTGTCAAAGTGTAGGGAGACGCAGTGTTAGCCACGAAGCGTAGCTTAAAAAGACAGAAGCGTAGTTTAAAAAGACAGAGCCAGTGGAGATCGCTCCTTAGAGCGTTTGTTAATTTCATCTTCACCTCCCCAAAGGCTCTGTCAATTATAATTCTCCAGTCTAAAACTATGTGGATTTGCAACCAGAGGGCAACAGGGAATGGAAATGGGCTGGAGCTGCCTTCCAGAGCCAGGCTTGGACTTGGAGAGGTTATAATGGGCTTAAGTTTCTTTTCTGGTATTTCATAATCCCTTCACATAGCTCCAGTGTATAGCAAAGCCTTTGCCCAGCTGGTGGCTCTGTCTTTTAAAACTACCCTTCCTGGCTACCATTGCCTCTCCCAACACATTCTTCTTGTGTCAGGTGTCTTGTGTAGAGAGACTCTTAGATCCAGCTTGACCCAGAAGCCTTTCTAAAGGCCAGGGAGTACCATCTGACTTGCTCCACTTTCTTGGCTCCTTGCAGTTTGGCTGGTCTTCATGCAGGTTCCTTTCTTCTGACGAAGCTAGATGGGAGAGTATAGGCTGGATCCCTGCCTAACATCCCACAATCCCGCTAGTTCCAAACTCTCACTCCTTCACGTCTTGACGGTGTCTTTGTATAAAGCCAGCTGATGCTTTATAGGCTGTGTGTGTTGGTGGAATGTTAGCAGCTGGTGTGTTGCAGTTTACAAAGAACTGTAATCTTTAGCATCACAGGTTTTCTTTTGGTATGTCCCTGGAATTCCTGTTGAACAATAGGCTGATAGTGGCCTCTGATGTCTCTGGCCTCTTCCTTCCTGCTTCCTGCAGTTACCGAGAGTTCTGAATCGTCCCAGGGCACATCAGGTGAAAGCCTGAGTGGCTTCAGCAGCCCTGCCCAGACCGGGCTCTCCTTGCTTCCTGCAGAGGCATTTCTGGATGAAGAAGGCCTCCCCAGCCCTGGCTCCAGGCCTCCATCGCAATGCACGTCGCCTGCCCTCTCGGAGAAGAATCCCAGGCCAAAGGGCAGCATTCAGGATATCACAGCTGTAAGTATCTCCTTTGCTAAAACAAATAATGATACTCCCAGTGAAAATGGCTAACAGTTTTAAACGTTTTGCCATTTTATCAATTCATTGCCACTTGGAGCTTTAAGGCCAGGAAAGCTTCCTTACCTTCTCCACTTCCTCTATAGTGGAGGGCTCCCCACATTCAAATTCTACGCCCAGCTATGGAGAGAGAACACAGAACTGACACGATTATGTAGCTCAGACATCATATCAAGGCCATGGTTTGCAGTTCCCAACAAACCACAGACGGGCCACCTCTCAGGTTCCATCAGCGTAGATCTTTCTGTGGCTCAGGGGCCTCTAGGGGCACGGCTGAAAAAATGATCTGTCAATACAGACATCATCATACCCAGCTGTAATGAGCACAAACCATGATTTATAAACCCAAATTAATTCAGATTTCTGCACGTTCAGACAGAGCCACTTTGGCGGCGGCAGGCCTCCATTCCTTGCAGCTCTTCAACCCCCACCCTCACGGCTCTGCCCTTTTGCATGGCTTGAAAACAGCTGGTCTATTATATCCGCCTCAGATTTTTTAAAAGATTCGTCCATTTTCCCACCCATACTCAAAGTGCTCAAATGAATCGACTTCTTTTAGTCCTTTGATTCAGTTTACCCCACATGGTACAAAAGCCCACATGGTACAAAAGCCATTTAAAAATCAAATCAAAACCCAGATGAGATCAATCCATTCATTCTACTGCAGTGGTTTCCAAAGTGTCATCATTGAGAGAAATCAAAAAGAGTCCAGTAGCACCTTTAAGACTAACCCACTTTATTGTAGCATAAGTTTTCGAGAATCACAGTTCTCTTCGTCAGATGCATGGAGGGCAAGAAGAAACTGGTCAGATATATAGTGGAGAGGGGAGGGAGGAGTAGATGCAAACAGCAGCTTCTGATATGGAGATCAGTTTGCTTCTGTTTGCATCTACTCCTCCCTCCCCTCTTCACCTATATATCTGACCAGTTTCTTCTCACCCTCCATGCATCTGACGAAGAGAACTGTGATTCTCGAAAGCTTATGCTACAATAAAGTTGGTTAGTCTTAAAGGTGCTACTGGACTTTTTTTGATTTTGCTACTACAGACTAACACAGCTAACTCCTCTGCATCATTGAGAGAATATTTTTCACCTTCATGTCTCTTAAGGAACCTTTGAACATCTGCCATGTTGTAGACGATTCTAGGGCATATTCTAGAGTCCCAGAATTCAGGCAATGTTGGCCAGGCCTGTGAATTAAGAATGCAGCTTAGAACACCTCCTGCACTGTTTACAGTGGTACATTGCAGGAAGATTTGTGGTGGCACCCATGCTGTCTTTCAAATAGGTTGGCCCGCCATTACTAATTTTTCACTGATAACCTTCCAAGGAATTTAAGGAACATTATTTGAAAGTCATTGATTCATGCACACACAGAGACATTTCTGTACATTTTAAAAATCCTGGCAAATGATATATGACATATCTCCTCATGTTGCTGCCTTCCTGGCTTGCTCTTGTAGTAAATAGCCTCTTGTTCTTGACAGTTTCTTCCTCCCCTTTTGGCCCACTTCCCTTAGCAACAGAGAACACAACTAGTCCCTGGGACTATGCTAGGACAAAGGCAGCTACTCACCTAAGTGGTCCTTCTGCTTTTTTCAGTCTGGAGAGTATCTGTGGGCATTGAGAATGCCTGAGAGCCAATCACAGAGATACTGGATGGCTGGACCTCCATAGGGGGCATAACCAGGTTTCATGGCCTGACCCAAATTTTCAGTTGCCTTTTCAGGGGAAGTAGCCAGATTCAAGGGGACAGGTGATGATTATATTGCCTTGAGAGGTTTTGCCCTTCACTCTTCCCACATGTCCATCGGGCCGTCTTGAGGCACCAGCACAGGCACGCTTTTCTCCTGGTTGGCCCCTGGTACCAGTAGGCTCTTGGCACCAACCCACTGGTCACCACCTTCAGTCTGCCAGGCATCGCGGGGCAGACTTGCGGGGCAGCAGATGCTGCCTCTGTAGTCTCGGGGTCTGAACCTCAGGGCATCTAGCAATCCTAGTCCCACCAAAGTGAAACTCTAAATCCTTCCAGTTTCAAAAGGAGAGAGTGAAATGAATGAGCTATGAACATGCTTCGTTTGGGGGGTTATTTTATATTGTCTTTAATCATTTAGAGCACAGTGTACCTATTCAACTAACAGCACTAAAATTATTTGGTCTTCATCTTGCGGGGCAGCAGATGCTGGAGCTGGTCCTCAGCTGCTGGCTGACTGAAGGCGGCGATCCGTAGCCTTCCGTTGGCAGTGGAGCGGTCAGGCGAGGATGAATTCCAGACACTTCCTCGTTAAGACAGCAAAGCATAGATTTTAGGGCAACTGTTTTCTGTTGTTTCTCTTAAAATGTTGGCCAAGCTTTGTCTGAGGTTACCTTAAATTGTATCTTCTTTATTACTGTAGATCAAAATATACAGTAAATTTTTACATCATCACCTTTTATAAATTGTAAGGTTACGTTGCTTGCAGTACAATCCTAAACAAAGTTACACCTTTCTGAATCCGTTGAAGTCAGGAGGCTTAGAAGGACATAACTGTTTAGGATTATACTCTTTGTGAATGAGAATCCTTGTCAACTGGAAAATATTACGAAGGTAAAGAAGATAGATTAGAAGTAGGGCACAGATTATTTTAAATAAGAAGTCATGCTGATTGTAATTAACTTTCCCTCCCTTTTCTATCAGAATAAAACCTCTCATATTTTAGGCCTTTCAACAATGGTTTGACACACAGACAATACATTCAGTAAGTAAGCTCTATGCTATAAAGATCTACTTAATTTTAAAAACTGGCCTGATTCTAATTTTGCTAAAAAAATTAATAACCAATCATACTGGGGCATGAGAAAATTTT
Source organism: Eublepharis macularius (assembly GCF_028583425.1). NCBI lineage: Eukaryota > Metazoa > Chordata > Lepidosauria > Squamata > Eublepharidae > Eublepharis > Eublepharis macularius. Next base: position 10,550,225 of record NC_072800.1, on the reverse strand, counting down.
TGAATACTTGCCTTGCATGCTCTAACAGTATTTGAGAAAATACTGAATATCAACTTTTATTGTAGTTTAATTTCTCTCCCTATCATCATTTTCTATAAATGGTTTCTCTTTCCAGTGTCAGAAACTGTCTTGTGGGCAATTCCAAACATGCCTTACAGCAGTGTGGCCTGCAGTTGCATTGGATAGCCTGTTCCTGAACGGCACGCAGGTTTTTGGATTATGATGAATATGAAGATTTGGCTAAAAAGAAAGAAAATAGTCAAGAGGCAATATCCATACTAGAATCTCACTTCCATAGGACATGCACAGAGGGCTCTCACAATGATGATGCTCTTGGTCTTCATCACAATTACAGTGACTAGGGGGAAACATGGGCCGTTCCCACACTGTTTATAAGTAACACGAGACTCACAGAAGGCGTCCGGCTTCCTCGGGTGATTTTTGATGCCATCTGTTTACAAAATGCCACAAACAGTGATTTATGGCGTTTTGTAGTCGGATGGTGTTAAAAATCGCATGAGTCTCCTGCTATTTATAGACAGTGTGGAAACAGCCAAGGTGTCTTAGTTACATGAGCCTTCTGTGATTAAAGGTTGGATGAAATCCTGCCCACAAGAATGCTGACTTATGGCACCCCTTGGCAGGATTTTCATGGCAAGAGACTAACAGAGGTGGGTTGCCATTGCCTGCCTCTGCAGCCCTGGCCCTTCGTTGGAGGTCTCCCGTCCAATTACTAACCGAGGCTGACCCTGCTTAGCTTCTGAGATCTGATGAGATCAGGCTCTCCTGGGCTGTCCAGGTCATCATAGGTCAAAAACAGCACCTTCAACTGTGCTCAGAAGGCCACAAAATGCTAGTCCAGACTAGAGCCCTGGCATAATGTGTTAATGGGAAATCAAACCCTGGCAGGTGAAGGGCTACCTTACATTGTTAAAGGCACCATTAATCCCATTCTCCAGATGAGAAACAGCCTGGCAAAGTCTGAACAGTTGTTGGAATGGAGCTATTCTTGTTCCAGTCCAGCACATAATCTGCTCTGCCAACAAGGTTACATTCTACCATGCTACAAGGCTTCAAACTATTAGAGATTTTAAAAGAAGATACACTCACTGAACATGATCCAGACCCTGCTTGTATGCACGGAGGACAGACAGGGTGTGCAGAGTCCGTTGCAGTTGGGGCGGAGTGTGTGTGCCGCTGACTTCTGAATCTAATACCCCAGAACTGTGCAATGTGCAATGTGTGTGAACATCGGCACCTCAGCTGAATATTTATGGCAGACCATGCTCTTCTTCTTGCCTCACCAGAGTACCGAGTGGCCTGAGTTAGTGTTGGCCTGAGCATGCTAGTTAACCTCTAGTCAGGAAAGAGGAAAGGAGGTTGCATATCGCGGCCTGGAGGAATCTCATGGTAGATGGCTCCACCTGTACAACTGCCCAGGCCCCTGGCCAGAACTGATGCAGCCAGGCTATCCTCAGATGCCTTCCTGGGCCCTGTGGCTGCACTCTGAGGGGCCCGCCGCTCAGCCCTTGCCAGCTCCTTTCGAGCCCGGAGGAGAAGGCCGTGCAGGGAGCGGGGTGGGGGGTGGGGGGACCTCTTCTGGCCTGGCATGCTGCCTCATCCGTAGCCTGTGTTGACCCAGAAACCAAGCAAATGCATTCCTGCTGTTCCCTTCCCATGAGTGGACTGGTTGCATTGGACCCGTTGTTTCGACACTTGTGCTTAAAAGGGATGAGAAACTGTTATGCAGAATAGTGCTGGGCCAGATAGTGCAAATTATTCAAAATTCTTTTCATTCGGGCATTCCTATACAAATTCTCGGAGCCTGAGTTATAATAGGGAACTTCCTTCCAGATACACCTTCCCCCCCAAAATCTCTTCATGTGACTTCTGAATTACAAGATAAACTTTGTCATTTTTCAGGATGATTTGGTGCAAAGTACATAATACGATTTTCTAAAACCAGAACCTCCCAGTACCTGCAACTGCGTGGATTCCCGTTGGCATTCTTCTGAGAAGGGGATTCATCCTTGTTTGTATGTGAGAAGTACAGTTTTTTGCGGGGGGCGGGGGGGGGGAGATGTCTTCAACCTGGATCTGAATTTTGTATATGGCTGATGAGCATTAGATGTTACTATATTTCTGGCAATCCTGTAAATGCAGAAAAGCAATTATATGTACAATTTTAAAAATCTGTCATTGACTGTCATGTAAATATTTTATTATGTCACAATATGGGTTGTTCATTTTTATAGAAGAATTTTGTTTTACATTCTTGCTAGTGCATACTCAGTAGGCAATAGTAAGTGTGTTCTGTGAAGAGCAAATGTCGAACTTGAATTAAAATATGGGAATATTTCTATATAGTAAGAACAGATGTATTTGTAATCATTTATGCTGGAGATTCTCAAATGTTCTCAGAATAAGCTTCCATACCGAGCACAATAGTTGCTTGAACTTCAGCAAGAGAAAGTTTAAAAGAGACTTGAGATCTGATCGTAGATTTCTAATACTTAATTAGGCTGTGTTCTCAACCACAGCCAACCTACTCAAGCACATCACGTCAGGTCAAAAGTCTTAAGACTGTGCGTATTCCATGATTCTGTAGAAGCACCGGGAAAATGTGGAATGTGGTATCATTTGCTTCCTGAAAAGCGACTTCCAGATGTCTATGCTATCTGAAGGTTGATTTGAAAACCAGTGGGATGACTGAATAAGGTTTCCGGTGCTCAGGAGAGTCCGGTGGGTAGCCTTGCTGGTTTGCAGTAAGACAGAAAGCGTTTCATCCAGTGCCACCTTAGAGACCAACAAGGTTTTCAGAGTGTAAGCTTTTGAGAGGCAGAGCTCCCTTCTTCAAACACTCCGACTCTCAAAAGCTTACACTTGACGTTAAAGAGAGTTAGTAAAGGACTGAAGCTTTCTTTAGTGAGTGTCTGCACTTTCCTAAGGAGATCAGCCAGGTTTTTGGAGGCGCTCAGGCCCGAGACTCACCTGGGGCCCAGTTTGTGGCCTGCGGGGGGTGGAGGGGTGCAGGGTAGGGCAGCTGGCTTTATCAAGGGCCTGGCAGCTCCCTCTGGGCTGGGCAGTGCGACAGCCTGCGTTCCAGGTGCCCTGCCCGCCAATCAGCAGCGGGCTGGCTGGGTCCTCATGGTGAGGGCTTTCCCACCAGCAGGCCATGAGGATGCAGTCTTCCTCCAGCCCCCAGCTCCTGAAGCGGCTTCCCACGCAGCCCACCCTCATTATAGCGGTCACTGGGGTCTGTAATGGCTCTTGGGTTTAATAAACCACTTTATACTCTCAGCTAGGGCAGTTTTGGCATTGAGCACAGATCCTTTGCGGGGGGAAACAGGGCCACATGCCCAGTTTCCCCGTACTTGGGGGAATCCCCTTAATAATAATCGTAACATTCGATTTATATACTACCCTTCAGGACAACTGAATGCCACACTCAGAGCGGTTTACAAAGTGTGTTGTTATTATCCTCACGACAATCGCCCTGTGAGGTGGGTGGGGCTGAGAGAGCTCTGAGAGAGCTGTGACTAGCCCAAGGTCACCCAGCTGGCTTCAAGTGGAGGAGTGGGGAATCAAACCCGGCTCTCCGGATTAGAGTCCTGCTGCTCTTAACCACTAAACTAAACTAGCTCTTAAAGTATTTTGGGGGTGAGGCATCACAGGGACAAGGCCAGGTGGGAGCTGTCGGGGCAGGCTCACTCCCAGGTGACAGGGGGATCCACACAGAGGTTTGCGCCCATGTGGCATCCCTCGGCCTGCCATCCTGCCGTTTCCCCTTTCAGCAGAAGGGCTGAAGGGGTCATCAGCCAGTAGGCCCATTGGCCAATGCTGGGATGCTGCCCTTGGAGGCTCCGAGGCTCCATAAGCTGTCACCAATGCAATTGTGGCCTTTCCTCATTCCAACAAGTTATCTGTGTCCTCCGTTGCCCTTGCCTCTCACACCCCCTTGGTGCTGGGCCCACAACAGCTTACACACAACGTTTGTTGTTCAGAAAATTTTCTGATATGATTCTTTTTAAAATGGAGCAATAAAGAAGATATTTGTATCATTTTTACTACTGTGGTATGTACTGTGTTTTATCATTTTTAAAAGTTTTTGTGTAGTCAGTTCATGAAACTTGGATCAAATTCAGGTGACTTTAAAAGGATTAGAAAAATTCATGGAGAACAAGAATATCAATAGTTCTTAGCCATGATAGTTCCGTATAACCTCCAAGTTTAAAGGTGTCCATGTGAATACCAGATATTGAAAAGAAGTGCCAGGGGAGGCCTGTTCTCTTCGTTCCATGCTTAGGGGCTTCCTCAGAGCATTTGGTCAGTTGCTACCACAAACAAGATGCTGGTCGAACCAGGCCCTTGCTCTGATCTGGTGGATCTCTTGGACTTTTCTCAACATAAAATTATTTATAACCCTAAATGATCTGGGCATCACCTGCTTCAGTATACCTCTTCCCAGGAGATAAAATATTCCAAACAGCCCTTGTTCTTTGTGCCCAACACGCAGAGCTGAGCTGGCAGGTGACCAGAAAGACAAAGGGCTTCTATGAGATGGCGCTTTTGCCCCTGAAATTCTGTCTTCTTGGAGACCTGTTTGGCACTGAATCAACTGAGCTTTAGTCACCTGATTTTTAAAAAAAACCATTTGTACTCAGGCTTTGAACCAATGTTGTAATTGTTTTATTTGACCTGTTGGTTTTTGTGTGACCAAACAGTAGCACTGGTTTTCTCTTAGATTTTATATTTTTCTTTCAAACAGTTTTTATTGAGATATTATGGACTGTTTTATTAACGATGCTTTGTCTTGTTGCATTTGAGGTTTTTATCTGCCTTTGATTCTGTTTTATTTGTGTACTGAATGCTGTGTTGAGAGCTTTTTAGGCTGAGTTGTAGAGTTTCCAGTTTTAAAGTATATAAATACATGTCAACATGGTATATTAAGTATTTTAAAGACTGATGATAGACAAGAGATGGTATTGATTTTTTACAGCTCTTTCTCACTATCTAAATAAATTTGATTTCATATACATTGTCAGAATATTTATTAAAATAACCCTGTGTACATTTCATAACAGCAAACAAGTCTATTTAACTCTCATCTGCTGATTAAAAGTAATATGTTATTACAAAAAAAGATGTACATGTGAATCCACATGCATAAATTAAATTTAAATGTACTAAACTTGTCAAGTTTCTGGCACCAGAATAGTAACATGTGATGGCTCATTTTGCTTCCCCCTAGACACTACTTTGCCTACCCACAGAGCAGCAGCTGCCGCTAAAAATAGAGGTAGCCAAACCAGGGAGTGCCTCCGTTCAGACACAGACCCTCCATGACAGAAAGAGCCAGGCAGCAGCCATGCGCTCTCTGCGGTTCATAAGTGCGGAGGCTTTGGTGTCTGACACGCGGCGCGTCAGGAGGAGTCTCGGCAGTGTCGCACACAACCTTTTCCCTCTTCTTTTTAAGGCTGGTTACTTACAGGAGCAGGGGGAAGTGATCCATGATCTGGTGGAAAACTGGCCACTGCCAGAACTGGATGTTGGAAAACTGTTAGGCAAGACAGCCGATCACCAGGAGGACATCAGTAGCAGAGCCTGCTGCGTGTGTTTGGCCAGCTGTCTCACTGGTCTGAAAGACTATGTGTTGAATTGCTCCTCTCCTTATGCAAAGCGACTCAAAACAGTGGACCTAACGGGCATCAAAGATGTGGAAGTCCAACTCTGCAAGTGTCAGAAGGCACTGGGGCGGTGGGCCAGGACGGAGCTGCTCTGCAAGATCTGCTTTGATCTGCTTATTGATATTCAAAGGCTGCAGCCTGGGCCCAGCGCTTCCGAGATCTCCGTCGATGTCCTTATCAACCTCTTTGTTACTGAAAGAAGCTATGAATTGGTTGTTCAAGCCTTGCTGATGAGGTGCCACAGCCCACTGAAGATCCACTGTGTGGCCTTTAGAGCAGACAACCTGGTCCCGCGGAAGCTCTTTTACATCATAAAGCTGGCGGAGCCCTCTTTGCTGCGCAGGTTTGAAGTGGTCCACAACGTTCGGTTGGAGATGGAGCATTTGGAAGTGCTGTTTAACAATGTTCACTTTCCTCAGCTGACGTCACTTGCGCTCCCAGCGAGGACGTTTGATGTGAGGAGATTCACTCCGGAGGATGAAGCCACCCTTGCAAGGACTGGAGAAAAGCTAAGCAAGATGACCCAGCTGACCGAGCTGAGCCTGCCGTTTTCCACCCTCACAGGAAGGATACGCAAACTGCTCAGGTAAGTGGTTTGGAATAGTTCTTAACGGTGTAAGAAGTGGCCACACACAGAACAATTGTTGCAGGAAAGCACAAAGAGGACAGCCATGGAGGTGCTGCCATTGGAGAAAAGTTCAGGTCATGTAGCTGGAACAATATTTACAAATGTCAGCAGGATATGTCTGAAGAAGGGAGCTTTGACTCTCAAAAGCGTACACCCTGAAAATCCTGGTGGTCTCTAGGGTGCCACTGGATTCATATCCTGCTGTTCTGCTGCAAACCTAGACAGCTACCCACCTAAACTAGCTCTTTATGTACTAGCTCTTTTGGCAGGGAAATTTCCTAGCCCTGCCAGTGGGAGGACTTGAACCTGGGGTCTCCAGGATGCATAATACAACTTTGGCCAAGGCCTCTTATACACACACACACACATACACACACAACACACACTTAGCAGAAACTCCATCTGGACAGAAATTGATATTTCAGGCTGTCGCCTATTATACCACACTTAAGGCTGAGCATGGAAAATTAACGTACCTTTTCTTTATCTTAATCATTTGTAAAAATAAATCCACACAAATGGATCTTTTACAAATGTTCTTGTTACAGAAGAGCAACAGCAGGGCTCGGAGTCCAGTTCTCCTGAGTCCAAGGCCATAGTTTTATTTTGGGGAGTAGAGAGCTAGGATATGATCCTGTGGAAAGGTTATCCACCTCTTGGTGTTCAGATACTGTAGGGGGCGGATTGTGGTTAAATCTTTTGAAATTCTCTTATAAGAATTTATGCATCTGCGCCATTCGGTGTGGTTTCTGCTGAATACTAATTGCTGAATAGAAAGCCATCTTGGGACACAGTTTATACTGTTGTGTGCAGAGTCTGTGTGTGGCTTCATTACTTAGCTTCTTTCACTTTGTGAGTACACTTACTACTATGTCTTAAAATAGTTATCTTTGAAATAGTTATCCTTGGGGCTTCCATAAGCAGAAATTTGTTGTAATTGTGTTAAATATATAATTTAAAAAGCACCATGTTGGAGATTCTGCTTAATTTTTAATCTAGCAGAGCCAAACAGAAGTACCCACAGAAGTACTATGTTGGCAAGATACCTTTTTGTCTGTTTCTCATTTGAAAACAGTCTTGTTTTCAAGAGCTTTCGCACTGAAAACTTTCTGCGTATAATTTATGAAGTGTTTTCAGTGTGCAATATGCATAGGGCTTTTATTAGTGCCATGTCTGAAACAGAGGCAATCACCTGCCCAGCTATGGAATCTGTGGCTGTGAACCAGTGTTATCACTGTGAAAGCCTGACATGCTGGCTAGCATCCCACATTAGAACATGATTCATCAAACTTGATCCCAAAATTATGGAGGACCAAGTAATTGTTGGGCCATTTATCAAGAGGTTAGAATGTTTAATTCCTCTAGGGAAGAATGAGACTTTGTTTTCTGATAAAGCACAGATTAGTTTATCTTTGAATAGAAGCTTGACTCATAGGTTTAAGTGAACCACAGAAAGAGGCCTCCTCCCTGCCTCAAAGTCCACACGGCTGGGGGATGGTGGTTTACTTCCTTTCCCATGGTAGTTCTTATTCTTTAGATGTGACACATTATCTTGATTTCATCATACTGTTCTAGCCTATGGACTAATCAATGAAGTAGGGTTTAAGTGCAGCATAATCTCCTAGAAGAGGGCCAAATCAAAAAGAGTCCAGTAGCACTTTTAAGACTAACCAATTTTATTATAGCATAAGCTTTCGAGAATCAAGTTCTCTTCGTCAGATGCCTGATCAAAACTGGGCAGATACAGAAGAGGAGGGGGAAAGAGAGAGAAAAAAGGGAGGGGGCATAAATCACAAGAAGGCAGAATGCAATTAGCATGGAGGCTATCAAAACATTCCTTTGCTTGGAAATGTAAACATTTCCTTTTGGTGTGCAGTCAGTTTGTAGCAGTGAAGGTATCCAATTCCTATGTAGTATAAGCCTTCGATGACCACAGCTCTCCCTGCCAGCTGCATCTGACAAAGAGAACTGTGGTCCCCGAAAGCCCACACCAGGCGTCACTGGGCTCCCCCAGATCACGCCTCTGTAAAGAGAATCTGTTACCTGTGGTAATGTGATAACCATTCATAGTCTCTATTCAGTCCCCGCTTGACAGAGTCAAATTTACATATGAATTCCAATTCAGCAGCCTCCCGTTGGATTTTGTTTTTGAAAGGTTTCTGTTGAACCACAGCGACCTTTAAGTCTTTGGTGGAATGTCCTGGTAGATTGAAGTGTTCTCCCACTGGTTTCTGGACGTTTCCATTTCTAATGTCAGATTTGTGTCCATTTATTCTTTTGCGTAGAGGTTGGCTGGTTTGTCCAATGTACAGAGCAGAGGGACTATGAATGGTTATCACATTACCACAGGTAACAGATTCTCTTTACAGAGGCGTGATCTGGGGGAGCCCAGTGACGCCTGGTGTGGGCTTTCGGGGACCACAGTTCTCTTTGTCAGATGCAGCTGGCAGGGAGAGCTGTGGTCATCGAAGGCTTATACTACATAGGAATTGGATACCTTCACTGCTACAAACTGACTGCACACCAAAAGGAAATGTTTACATTTCCAAGCAAAGGAATGTTTTGATAGCCTCCATGCTAATTGCATTCTGCCTTCTTGTGATTTATGCCCCCTCCCTTTTTTCTCTCTCTTTCCCCCTCCTCTTCTGTATCTGCCCAGTTTTGATCAGGCATCTGACGAAGAGAACTTGATTCTCGAAAGCTTATGCTATAATAAAATTGGTTAGTCTTAAAAGTGCTACTGGACTCTTTTTGATTTTGCTACTACAGACTAACACGGCTAACTCCTCTGGATAGAAGAGGGCCAAAGCCTTTGAGGTCTCTTACAACTTACTAGAACTGTGATTTTGTTTCCATAATCCTGCCTCTCATTTCTCACACGTATGTTTTAGTGATGTCAACAAGACACCGTACCTTTGCTTAACTCATGATGGAGTTGCGTCCAGGGCTTTTTTTCTGGGAAAAGAGGTGGTGGAACTCAGTGGGTTGCCCTCAGAGGAAATGGTCACATGGCTGGTGGCCCCGCCCCCTGATCTCCAGACAGAGGGGAGTTCAGATTGCCCTCCGCGCCACTCGGTGGCGCGGAGGGCAATCTCAACTCCCCTCTGTCTGGAGATCAGGGGGCGGGGCCACCAGCCATGTGACCATTTTCAAGAGGTTCCGGAACTCTGTTCCCCTGCATTCCCCCTGAAAAAAAGCCCTGGTTGCGTCCATTGCATATATAGTAATTGTATACTTGATAATCATTTGAATCTAATGATTTCTAGATTTTTACTTTTTGTTCTTGCATTTAACTCTTCAGCCCACTGAAAACCCCTCTGAAAGTGCTGGATGTCTCTAACTGCTCCTTAAACCACGTTGACATGGCATATTTAGCCAACAGCCTCCATTCTAACCACCTGGAAGTTCTAGATATCAGTGGACACGATGTGACTGACCTATACCCATCCACCTTCTTCAAACTTCTGAACCACTCCTCTCACACGCTGAAGAGCCTCACCCTTGAGGAGTGCAACATTCAAGACATCCATGTGAATATGTTGATTTTGGGGTTGGTCCCCTGCCGGAAACTAGAGGAGGTGAAGTTCCTTGGAAATCCTCTGTCTTCTCGAGCACTAAAATGCCTTTTCAATATTTTCATTGACTTTCAGAGGCTGAAATATATTGAATTCCCAGTTCCAAGAGACTGTTACCCAAATGACATCAGTTACCCAATTCATGAAGCTGATCTTTTAAAATTTGATCACCAGAAATATGAGAGAATAGTAGAGGAACTTAACATGATTTTATTGCGGGCAAAGCGTGAGGACATAAAGGCTTCTACCCCACTCTTTGGAGGTTATGATGCAGCAGTACAAGAAACGGGGAATGAACTCGGATCCTTTTTGCTGAAGTCTTTCAGAGAAGCCCTAGAAAGCTTCAGTACGATGCTTCAGGAAATGACCTGAAGCTTAAAGCTGACTGTGGTGCTTTTCAAATCCATAAATCAAAGTCAAGCATTTATTGGTTGCAAGTGTTTAGACAGCACATTTAGGGTAGACTACCAGGATGTTCTTCTGCACAGGTGCCATCGAAATAAAGGAGGACTGCCACCTCCTCTCCTTCTGCCTTTCAAGTAGAGTTTTCTAACCTAGATATTTGGCCCTTTCTCCCTGGGCCAATTTCTCAGCATAAATTAAACCCATCCCTATATCCTCATGCAGCTGTTTTTTAACCCCCACCCCCAAGTAAAAAAAATACAGGCTCCCTCTTCAATCTTTTCCCATCTGGCTTGTCTAATAGTAGTTTGGAAAGTGATTTAGTTTGTGGGAATCTTGCTGTGAAGGGGGTGGATGGGTGGGTTTAAACACCCTCTTTTCATTGCTGTTGCCGAGAAGCTGTTTGGTGGGGTTCTATGTTTCCTTCAAACAAAATTAAATGCGTTCGTAGTTTTGGTTACAGATCTCCAGCATTGCATCAGGTTTGGTTTATCTAATTATCATCATTTCTTATAAAATCATCAGTTTATAATTTGAGAAGAAAAGCTGCATACTTCCTTGGAAAGGCTTAAAAAGATGAACTCTTTGCAGAATAACTACATCTTTTGGAACATTAGAAGTCATAGTCATTTTGTTCCTTTTTCCCCCTCTGTGGTCCTTTCTAGATTATTAAATTCGGTTTCATTCTTGGCTCAACAGTTTAATCCAGTACCAATGGTGTTCTGTCCTCAGATGTCGGGATGCTACAGGGAATGACTGCCTTTGATGTCACTTTAAAAAAATCAGAGGAAGTGTGTGCTCTAGATCTGGACAAGGGGAGTGCATGGAATTAAAGAAATTAAACTTAATAGGTGGAGAGGAAAAGATTTAACGAAATAGTGGAGCACTGCTGAAGGAGAGGAGGAGAGAGACAATTGCTGCTGGTTTTTTTTCACTTCTGATTTTATTTATATATTTTATTTGTCAGCATTCCTACACTTGAGTGCTACAGGCAGGGCTTTTTTCTGGGAAAAGAGGTGGTGGAACTCAGTGGGTTGCCCTCGGAGAAAATGGTCACATGGCTGGTGGCCCCGCCCCCTGATCTCCAGACAGAGGGGAGTTGAGATTGCCCTCTGCGCCGCTTGGCAGCGCGGAGGGCAATCTAAACTCCCCTCTGTCTGGAGATCAGGGGGCGGGGCCACCAGCTATGTGACCATTTTCAAGACGTTCCAGAACTCCATTCCACCGCGTTCCCGCTGAAAAAAAGCCCTGGCTACAGGGGTGCAGTGCTCACCCTGTAAAGAGTTTAAATATTGTTACCCTTTCAGCTTAACTTGTAATGATGTTTGTGGTCACAGAACTGTCGTTACACAATTCACCTAAAACACTTTTGATTTAAAGGTAGGAAAGGGGAATAGGAATGGGGAGTGTGATTTAATTATGGCATTGCTAACTCTCATTTATCTGAAAAAGGACTCATCAGAGGGAGTTTTGACTGAAATATTATTAATAGTAACCCGGTAATTTACAGACTACTTCCCAAGTTATCATGAAGAAGGACATAAGTGAGTCTCGGGCCAAACTCTAGAAGTCTCCAAATGCTCTCTTTGAATTTTGGCAAGTGGGCAGAAGTCTCTGTCGAAGAACAGGCACTGTCAAGGTGGGATGCTAGCAGAGGTCTCCTTTCTGTGAATGGCCTTGGAGACCAGCCTTTCCACACAGCAGTAGAACTTCAATTGGAGTTGAGGAACAGAAGTGGCTCCCACCAGAAGATGGCTGCTCTTCTGCCCACCATCTTCTCAACCACTCCACTCTATTCCTTTTTCTTCTAGGACAATAGTGCTTCTCTAGAAGTACAGAAATTCCTCATCTGTCTTCCACACAGGATCTCTATCTTTCAATAGTGAATCTGTCAAAAACACCCCCCCCTTTTTTTCCCCCTCCTGCCAGGCAACACCTTAGAGAGGCTCTCAAAAATCTCCCACTAGATAAAAATGTTCCTAAACATGAATCTACAAGCACTGTGCCAGAAATGTAAATGGAAGAACTCAGCAATTTCTTGCAGAGTGAAATAAACTTTTAATATAATTATAATATGGAGAATATGCTCATTTTTAATGTTGTTTACCTTTTCCTGTGAACTGGACTGAGCGTATTGTCAGGATCAGAACGCTCTTTTGTATACCTATGCTTAACCGACTCCATATTTAATCTTTTCAGTGTTCAGTGCTTTCTTCCCCAGGTGCAGAGGTTCCCAGGCAGCTATCTCACAGACCCGCATTGTTTTGGCTACCGACGTTCCACCAAGAACCGGCCTTGGGGAAGCTTCCCCAAGGCCGGTTCTTGGTGGAACGTCGGTAGCCAAAACAATGCGGGTCTGTGAGATAGCTGCCTGGGAACCTCTGCACCTGGGGAAGAAAGCACTGAACACTGAAAAGATTAAATATGGAGTCGGTTAAGCATAGGTATACAAAAGAGCGTTCTGATCCTGACACATATATGTTTTCATCACTTATACGACGTGCAGAAATTCAGCACATCCGCTTAGCATTAAAGGCACAGTGTTGAATTTCTGTCCATCATGTAGCTGGTAAAGCCTCCATCAGGGAAAAGGCAGCAAGCCAATTACATCTTATTAGGTGATGAGGTACTTTTATCCAACAATAAGGAAAATGGGGGTGGGCACTTTATTATTAATTGTAATTATTTTAAAAATCTACTTCATACAGAAGGTGTGTTTCACCAAGTACAAGATAGTCAAAGCTGATGTAAAAAATGCAGAAAGATGGGAAATCACATAAAAGGTCACCTCACACAGAAAATGCAAAATCTTCTGCAACCAGGGCACTGGTAGGAGGCACTTTCTAAACTTAGAAGGGTTTGTGTTTTGCCTTTACCTACTGAAAGGGCAGGCTGGTTGTTCATGTGATATGTGGCATTTGACCTAAATTCCAGCCCTTATCCCTTCAGAGAACACAGAGAAACTTCCAGAATGTTTTAGGTATTTTTTAAAGATGTTGCTTGGAGAATTAAGCTCATCTTTAGTAATAACTTTATAAACCGTTGTTTATCTTTCCAGATGACAGAGCTGTAAAGAGGGGTAGAATAAGAGATTTACAGGCTTCCCACCCACCTTCATGCTGGTTTTCAAGGAGAATGTCTCTGAAATCCTAACTAAGAGAGTCTGGGAATTTGGAAGTTTGATCATGGGGTGGGCTGCTGCCTTCGCCCATGTCATCTGCAAAATCAGTGACCTTCTGAATGTTGTCAGCCCCCTATTTTTGCAAACCCAGCAGGCAGCAGGAACAGGAGATGCATCAGCTGCCTGTTGGACTGCTGGTACTGGGTGGGACAGCTCACAAGTTGTTCAAGCAGGCCGGTTTTAGACTCTGTTGTAGGAGAGCAGAGCTAGGAAACAGCAAGGGAAAATGCGTGAGTGAGAGAGACTGGGGCGGGGGGGGGCGGGGGCGGGAATGAGACTGAAATATCCTATGATTTGAAGGGCTTCATTATTTCTATCCTGCATAAGGCCATCATAAGCAATGGTTGTCTGTCTCTCAGGAGCAGTTTTAACCTGACTATTAAGGAAAGGATCATGTGTGAGTACGGTGTCTTGTTCTATTTCATTTTTAAAATCCTTTCACTATCCTTCCTCTGTGGGAGCATCAAAAAAGTTTAACTAGTGACAAATGCCATTTGTTCCAGAAATTACCCCAGTCAGTGATTGCGTGAGAGTTACAGAGGAATTATGGGAAACAGTCCCCCCCCCCACACACGCACACACACTTCCCGTTCAGACTTTGTTTAGTGGACTGAAAAGTCTCCCTTTTTAATCCCTGAGATATTGTAATAGGGCCCATTTCCTTTTCAGGCACAAGAAGTTGCAACTGCAGGCAAACTTGTAATGCAAACCAAGTAATGCTTAAAGTACCACATATTATGGATAGCAAACCGATGTGGTCAAAATGGCCTCCTCATTGAGAACCTACCTCTTCCCCATAAACTGTCCTGTGTAGTGATACATATATTATCCCATTCCTCTTCTACATCATGGGTTGGTGCTGGTGAAAAATTACAAAGCATTATGATGTCACAATGTGGCAGTACTGTGCCCTGCGTGTTATGTGGGACAGAACTCAACAAGGAGTTTCCCAGGTACCACAACATGTTCCTCTGTCCTAGGCTTAAGCCACATTCAGAACTTCTGGTGAGCCAAAAGATGGGATTTAAATAGCAGCTTCAAAAGTTCTTTTGATTCTAGTCTAGCAATGTGACTGTTTTGCTGTCAGATAGAAAGACATGAGTTATGCCAATAAGGGTGGGGTGCCAAGTTAACGTGCCTTCCATCAACTCCACCGATCTGCTCAGATAGCAGGGGGAGGGAGGACCTGCCATATGCAGAGGAAGAAAGCGCCATTGGCTGCCTAGTCCTGTTCTTGTGCCTTGGAGGGGTTTGGTTTGGAACCTCGAGGGGCCCTGGACAAATGGATGTGTCAGGCTAGTAATCCCAAATGTCACATTCTTTTTCAGTTAGTCACCCAGACTTTTACATCTAACGCTGCTGAGGATTCAGCTTGCCAATTTATCTATCGCCCACCAAGTGATTCATAAATATATAAATAGGTCTACTTAAATACTTAAGTGGTGGTAATCTGAACTGAACTCCCACAACAAAACAGAGATCAAAAAATTAACACGTTGAGCCCTCTGACCAAGGTTTTTTTAAACATTAAACTTCCACATAAAAAACATTATTCGTGGTAGTAAGCTACATTTTGCAATGCCGAATCCTTTGCTAAAAAGCCCAGATACGCTGCAAGTTGGTGTCCTAAACTGTGATGTAGAAGAGAGAAATGATGCCAAGAAGGAAAGCTTCTCTTTGCTCTGGGAAGACCTGACTGTGGAAGTGAGGCGGCAAGAGAGGTACAAGCCCAGAATTATTTTGTTTACATTGGTGTTTTTTTAAAAAAAAGATTTATTTATATCGTAGATTAGGTAAAGTTTGGATAGATTTATTATCACTTTAGATTTGTTTTAGTTTGTGCTGAGGCCAAGCTGAGCAGCAGTTAAAAGAATGGCAGTGAAAGAGAGGCAATTAATAATACTCGTTGATATTTCCGATTGCAGTTCATGGCATTAAAGAGTCAGACTTAATGATTTAATGTCATGATTTTTGCTCAGAATTTTTGAGAGCCTTAATTAACACTTTGCCATTATAACAAGAAGTTGTTTTGCCTTTTCTAACTACTGTTAAAAATGTCCAATAATGTATTCCAAATTTGAAGAAATCTACAAAAGGTATGGAGAAAATAAATTGTCTGTGAATCAGCATGTATTTTAATATTGGGGGAGGGGACGGGGGGATGGAGTGTGATTGTCTCTAGGACATCATCTTTGTGTTGCTTCTTTCATTCTGACAAATTAATGCATTTGTCTGCTACTGCTATTTAAGCAGCATTACTTAATTAATTAACCACAAATATAGGTGGCTAGGTTTTCATAACCCGAGATGCCATTTGATTGGTTTAGTAAACATTTTAAAAACAGGGATCAAAATAACCATGTACAGCATTCCCTATGCTTGAAAACAGATCAAGCGGATAGATAACGGTTACCAGATAGCGTAATATATGTTGCCACCAAGGCTAGTGGTCTGAACAGTTCTAAACTGGAGAAAAGATAATTTCTGCATTGTTGTTCTGTAGGTGATGGATTGCAGCCTACAGCTAAGTCACACCCTTGCCTAAAACGGGTTCCACATCTTGACCATCTTTTGAGACAGAAGCAAAAGGGGGAAGGGAAAAGACGGCTATGAGAAGCAGAGAGTGAAAGTAAAAATAATATATAAAATAATTAAAAGCAGACTCCTTGTTGCCGATTCTAGTATTGACTAGTACTTATCTACAGAAATTCCAGAAAGGGAATTCAGGGCTGGTTCAAGATTTTTTGGGGGGGAGGGGGCTGGGCAGAGTTCCCAGGGGCTCCCTTTCTGCCCACTCACCCGTGTGTCTCACTACCCGCTTGGGCATCTTCCCCCTGCCCTGCTCACACCTCCTCCCTCTGACTGGTGCTCACAGCCACCTGCACTGCCTGCAGCCCTTTCCCCGACTGTCCTGGGCGATACGTACACCTGGAAGCGCCAGTGGTGGAGTATTTGCAGGGAAAGGGCAAGTTGGGAGGGGGGGGTCTACGGCAGGGAGCCCTGGGCGCTGGCAGCTGCCTCAGCTGAGGGGATGCTGATGCCAGCCATGGGGGAATTATTTGCACAGCCGAAATGATAGATATGTGGAAGTTGAAAGTTTAGTTAATTTATTGTGGCACAGGCATTTGTGAATTGCTGGAGAACACTTCAATGGATGCATGAAGTGTTGCATTCAGTTGGTAGAGAGATGCTCAAAGCTGCAAACAGCAGAAGTGGGGGGAGAGTTATAGCACACAGAGTTTTGGCTTTTTTCACTTCATGAAAATGCATTTCATTTGTTGAGTGTGGGTTTACATTTTCTATAGGACAAGGTTGCTGGAATGGAATAGCATCTCTCATGAGAGTTATGAAATGCAGCATCAAGATACTTTCCTTGTGCAAAGATCTCCTACCTTGAAGATACAAATTGGCAGACTTGGAGAAAAAATGAAACTGTATCACCTTCCCTACCAGAATGTGCTCCCCGTACCTTTGTTCACACCGAGCAAATTACCAAGCAAGCATCAGTGTGCACCTCAAGAATGCAAAGTCAGAACAGAGGTCTGCACGACTGGCCCTGCTACTGGGGGGAGAAGGGCCAAACAAATTACAAGCAATCTTCAGACCTCCAAGCCAAGTCTCCATATTTCTGGCCTTATAGCTCAACAAAATGTGCAGTGCCCATCACTGCTCTAATTAGTAGCACACCATAGCTAGGATTTATCTCACCATATTTATGATTTGTGGCTTTAGGTACTTCATACGGCTGCTCCAGGGAAGCTCAGTTTTAGAACTAAACGATCCCATCTTTAAACGATTTCTACATGTGTCTCTGGTGCCAGACAACTTGTCAGTGGTGTTGCAATTGGACGAGGATGTTCAACTCTATGCACATCAAAGCTGCATTCAGCCAGTTCGGTGAGACCCTTGCAATGCTGACCGGGTTGTACATCCAGATGGCTGCTTTTGTGTCCCTTGTTGGGTCAGGGCAATCAACATGATCGGCATTGTTTGCCAGGATCCAAATGTTCTGGGTGAGGAAGAAGTTTGCATTCAGAATCTTGACACCTCGCAATTCAGGTGGATTACGCAAGAATCAGTTCCTATGTTTTGCCACCAACTCTAAACAAATCATTAATTTAAAATATTGGCCTGTGCCCTGTGCTTTTCACCTCCTATCTACCTTTACACCATCCACATGTGGTTGTTCTGTGGAAGGAGTCCTGCTTTGCTGGAAGAAGAAAACACAACAGGATTATTCTGCATCTAGAAAAAATAGAATTTTTCTTAAATCATCCTAGCTAGAACCTAAAGTGTATGTGTGATGGAACGATGAGTTCAACACTGCTTATGGTTATGGTCTAAAAACAGAAACATTTTGATGTGCAAAAAGCAGGCAAGGGAATCCAAATGATTTATGATCAATTCAAATGTGAAGGTTAAACCAGTCCGAAGAACAGAGAATAAAGATGTGGCCAAGGAAAGGAGTGTTGTCTGAGCTTTGTTACATAAGTCGCCAATATAAACAACAGACGTTTCCAGGCTGCTCAAGTTACGTGAGGGACTGTCTGGCGTCTGGGCTGCCCAGAAGCTTGGCTTTGTGCCCATTATTCCTTGGAGACCTTGGGCATATTGAACACTTTGCAAACATTATCCTACAGTGTTCTCTTTTAACACAGTACATACTTTGTGAATATTGTTCCAGGGTTAACCAGGAGGTCCAGTACACATACCACACCTTACAGCAGATGTTGTCAAACTCTGGATCAGGACTCAGAGGTGGATTGCAACTTTTTTGTACATGGATCACGAAAGTCAAAACAGGAGGAATAGTGTAAGCTGGGAGAATGGGAGTTAAGGGGCAAAATTAAGTCTGCCTGCATAACATGCCATTATGGCCATGGGATACTGCTTTTTGCTCAGTAACTACATATATTTAGAAATGCAACACATGAAAAATAGAATCTAAACTTGTTCAGTGTTAACGGATGTGAGATTCTTGCATTTTATGTTGGAGAGTGGGAAGTAGCGTGGATTTGCTTAGCAAGAAAAGAAGTTTAGAAGTAGGTTCTGCCTCAACAAGTTTGAAGACCGCTGCCTGATGGAACGCAGAGCAAGTGAAGAGGGAGGACCAGAATGTGGAAAAGGCAGAGCAACGATGAAGAAAAATGTGGACAACCGCTGGAGAAAAAGGGGGAGTGGAAGGACCAGAGAGCGGAACAAGGGTAAGAAAGCACATACGCACCAATGTTCACCAAGAGACGAAAAGTAGACAGCATCTGTGGGGCTCTGTCTGCAAGAAACATCTGAAGTCTATTCTTCAACAGTGGACATTGGAATAGGAACGATGTGGGTTTTATGTTTTCTTGAATTTATTAAAAATTGTCAGTTATTTGGTGTGTGTGTTTTAACCCATTACTATGAAGTAATATAGCTGCTCAAGCTTGATTCGTATCCAAATTGCCTCACCTGCTGTGGTTGCGTCGGCCATTAGTCGCTCCAGGTGCTCTGATCAGAAATGCTGTCGATAGTCCATCAAGAGGACAGGGCGGTCTCCCCTCGGGTGAATTACAAAGTCAGTTGCACTCCAGAACGCTCTTGAGGAAAATAGCCAGGACCTGCCTCTGCTGGGGGGGGCGGGGGGGGAGCCACGCCGAGCTACAGCCTAAGAGGCTGATCAGGGTGATTGACAAAGGTGCTTTCAAATATTTTCACCCACCAAACTGTCAGTGTGCGCTCCGCCTCCATGATGCTAGGATTAGTAAAATGTGTGGTTCTCAAATTACATCACATCTGAAAAACTGCAGTACGGCTCTGTCTAGAATGCCACAAGTTTTAAAATCTTGCTGTTGCCCCTGCCATTCTCAGACGTCCCATCATGGATTCAGTCTCCATTCAGCTTTTATAAACAGACAGGTCTAGGGTGGGGGAGGGGGGAGGATGGTTATTCTGCAACTTCAGGTGCATCAGCTATCAGCCTGCTCCCCAGCTCCTGCCAATTTGCTTTTGACCAAGGTATGACACAGACTGCAGGTAAGGCAGGTGTTAGAGATAGAGTCCTAATTTATTTTTTACAGTTATAGTCACACTTAACTTCAGCCTTTCAAAAAGATTGTAGCTGAATGGCAGCTTCTCCGTCAAATCTTGCCATGTGTTTTGTAGTTTTGTGTTGTGCTGAAGTTTTATTCAAATGTAATCCATGTACATTTTTGTAGAAACACATATATTCAATATAATACACCTATTTGTATATTGTACTGAGCTTTTTTTTGTTAGTCTTATAGTCCCCCTTTTCATGATCTAGGTTTGAGGTTCTCTTTAGCCCGCCATTTTTGTTAGGTTAAAATTTGTTCCTGGTAACTTCTCCAACACATTGTTTTTACTTTGAAATTCTTAAAGATTTTCTGTGCATGATGAACTTGTTTGCCTTCTCAACAAAAACAATTTACTCAATGAGAAACACCATATATTTATGGTTATATTGCGTTTATTTTTACTTTGTACATGTAGTGTAAACGTTTTCCAAATAATAACAGAATGTCAAATCAAACACATTCATGCTTTACTTGCCAAGGGCTTAGAACACTTACGTAATTTTGGATCCTGTCACTAGAAAGAGGGTGACTACCTGTAGCTTGTTATAACATAAGTCAATTGTTCTGAATGAGCACAATTTAATTTCTTTTAAATTCTTTGGTAAAATCTGAATCTTAAGAGACTTTAGAAGGACAATAATCACATTTTTGAGTACTAAAGGGAAAATATGCATACCTTTAATGTCCCTCAATGTTTCACTCAATGTGTCTGCATCCACCTCTGACTGCTGTTGAAAATGTTTGAGTGCAGCTGATGTACCAATACCATATATCACACCTATATCTGTTAATGTGTATGTTTTAAACAAAAACTCAGATAAACCAAAATTTGACACTAGAATGTGTTTCCAAAAATGCTCCCAATATGAAAATATCAGAAAGTTCTTTGTGCACATCAAAGTACAATCTGTGGCAGTACCAGCAGGCTTTTTTCAAATCTAATCTAGATAATTTTCTCTAGGTATATATAAACTGTCCTGTCTCTAAACTTAGTTACTTACTGGCTTCTTTTTTGGCATGTGTGGTCGTCTGAATATTTGTTTCAATGAAAACAGTTTGAACAGGGAACACACACATTCATAGTAAAGGAGAAAACTTCACTTAGACGTGAAGTGAAAAAGTATTACTTCCCCCTCAGGCTTGTAAGCACGTCGTATAATTTTTAGTAGCCCACCTGCCAACAAACACCTGCATCAGTCAGCTGGGACTTACCCAGAGTCTAAAAGAAAGAAAACTGTCTTCCTCCTCATTTATAAAAGCTGCTCTACCTGGCAACCTGGAGGAGTTCCAGACAGGTGACCCTTTATACAATGAGAATGTGCGGTGGCCACTCAGTGATAAGAAGCGCTCTGCGCATGCTCAGGGGTGCTGTTTCATTACTGCTTCACATTTTCCTCAGATGTGCCCTGCTGAGCCCTTAGTTCAAATGAAAATCTGATCATGTTTGACTTTTAGCTTTGTGGAGAAACAAACTCGCACTATCAAAAAGGAAAATAGTTTAAAACATAATTTCAGAGTGTGGTGCAAAATCTTTCTTTTGCTTGTTTATACAAAACATTTATACAAAACAACAATTGCAGGCAGGCAGCTTGAAGGCAGAAAATCAGCAGAAGAAACGAGTATAAGCCAACCGCTTCAGAGAACTGCATGGACGAGAAACGAAAGGCAAGGAGAATTCCTCCTCAGTGAAAAGGCAGGAGGAGGAGCTCAGATAACCCAGGAAGGGGCTAGAAATGGAACTGAACCTGAAGAGATGGGCAGAATGCCTCGTGAGGTCACGAGGGAAGCTCCACTCCACGGGGCACAAGGACTCTAAGGGTGGAAGGTCTTCGTGGTGAAGCTGCAAGGCCAACCGGGATGTCTCCCTCCACAGGGCAGTAAGGGGAGGAAGTACAGCGATTTGGCTGTCTTATTACAAAAGGGACGCCGATTCTCCTTTAAAGAGGGAGAGGGGGTGTTTATAAATTCGATCGGTGGCTTTTATTAAATAAATATTTTTCCTGTTGACTTGCATCTCACCCAAGGCTGTATTTATATTACATCATTGCCCTGACATGATAGTGAGAATAAAAGAACACGGGGTGGTAAGAGATAAATAGAAAAGATGAAAGGTTT
This sequence comes from Eublepharis macularius, assembly GCF_028583425.1. Classification (NCBI taxonomy): domain Eukaryota; kingdom Metazoa; phylum Chordata; class Lepidosauria; order Squamata; family Eublepharidae; genus Eublepharis; species Eublepharis macularius. The sequence goes on along the minus strand of NC_072800.1, from coordinate 10,528,563 downwards.
TTATTTCCAGGAAACGTGACCAGTGAGTTGATGAAGTTTTACAACCCTTGGAGGTCTTACAGGGTTTTCACAAGCTTCACAAACCATTTTTTCACCTATTGTCATATCTATTTTTTTTAATACATTATCTCTGCAAAGCAACATTTTTGCCCAGTCCAGATCACAAATGGCGTTACAACCCAGTTGTTACAAGCACTGGTACAGAGGTTCTCAGCCTCAAATAGACAGACTAAACTGGGCAACTGCTTCCAAGCAGAGCAGAAAGACTTCTCAGAGGAAAGAGGGTTGCCATGCAGGTAATGGAGCTTTAAGTCATATCCTTTTAAGTCCTGTAACCCAGCCTAATAAAGACAGAAACTCCTAAATGATGCACTGCATTATAGTACTACATGATCAGCGTTCTTTGTGGCCAAAGGAAGAGAAAGTGAACACTTAGGACACTCTTAGCAGGTGACTAAAAATTGTGGTGGAAAAGCACAGAGAATCGATATGTTTATCACAGAAACTCACTTATGCTTGATACTGATGTGGATGGCCACTGGTTTCAGCCACTAATTTCCCAACAAGGCCTTCTCGACCCTCCTGAACTTTTTAAGTTCCACAGACAATTCCCAGTATTGGAGGTAGAGCCACATCAACCTTCCATTCCGACGTTTATTGGCATTCAGCAAGTGGCTGCAGTAGGTGTCATGCCTAAAAATATCTTTCAAGCCTGTCTCCATTTCCAAGTCTAAAGCTATCGGATCAGTCGCTGCTCTAATGAGCAAATTTTTCTCAATTTCCAGCCGCCGGTTTCTTGGCAGCACGAGGCTGCAGTAGATCTCCTGCCTTTCTGCAAGGATTTCTTGAAACTCTTTTAGCAATGCGCTCGCTCTCTTCTGCCACTGCTCCTCTCTCTCTAGGCAATTCTGGTACAAAACACCAGCAGCCCCGGAACTCTGCAGAATTTTTTTTTCTTGTTCCAGTCTGGCGTGCTCTTGTTCCAGTGTTCTTCTCTCTTCCACCAGTTTCCGGCTCTGGGAAACGAGGGCTTCACGATAACTTGACGTTCTGTTTCGTTCCTTTTCCAGTTCCAGCTCCAAATGGGCAACTGAACGGCGATTTTCAGTGATTGTGTCACGATATTTAGATTCGAGCTCTCTTTGTATTGCTGACAGTTTTCGATAGAAATTTTTTTTCTCTTTTTCTATCTCTTTCTGAGACTCTCTGGACCAGATCCAACCTGCAATGCATCAGACATAATCCATGTGTAAAGTTAAATGAAAAGCTCCTCATGAGTAATACTGATGTATCATACGCAAAGAGTTTGTTGGTAGTTTCAAAACCACCTGTGCCAAGAAATACAGTCACATGATGTCCAGATGGGACCAAACCTCTAGTGCCTTTCTTCTATAGTGGAAGAGACCTCTGCTTGTTGGAGAGTGAGCCAGTGGGTGGCGCCAGTGTTACTGCCTGCTTCCCAATATAATCATTGCTTTAAAATAGCTGCTGACTGGAGGAGTGCTTAAGGCATATTTGCCCACTTCATTGTGCCCAGTGGGGTTTCTGACTTTCAACAGCAGGGCCCTTTTGCTGTTAAAAGCATAAACTACTTGTAATTTAGTTAAGTGTGTGTATTTCTTTAAATGCTTGGTATGTTACAGAAGGGGTAAAAGAGAGGGATGAGTGAGTGAGGCGATTGGTTGACGACAGAGTGTGGGTGAACAGAGTGCCTTCCAATTAGAATCCAAAATAGTGCTGTGAAAGAATTCCAGGGGGGAAATAGAATACTCATAGAGGGCATATTGAGGACTAGAGAGTCGGATCTTGATATTGCCAGAGTATTGTGGGAGCGTGAGACAAAAAAGCTGACAGAAACCTGAGTGGAATGAGAGAGACGTGATTGTGACACCTAAGTCAGAAGAATAGCATCCCCAGTTTCATTTTCTGAAGAAAAAATATCCAACTTCCTGAAACCAATAAACTCCATGTACTAACAAAGGTTTATTTTGTTTTTGTTTTCTTGTTCACCTCAGAGTGGTATGTGATTTCTATATATCAGTCTCATCCTGAGGGCCACATAGTCCCACGAAGGAGCCTTAATGCCTGGGCACAATATTCAGGGAAAAATTAATTAACCAGATTGGAATTGAATTCCTGGTGGCAGCACGGCCTACCCAGAGGGTGAAGTAACAAGAGGGTTTAAGGCACCCAATCTAACCACGTGAGAAAAAGGAGGGAGTCGTGACACTGCTTCTGCAGTCACTAAAATACAAGCCTGAACCCCATTCTGTGCCTGGAACTAGCTGTACTGTTCTTTGGATTCCAAATACCACTTTATGAACATTTTGATGATATATATAAAGAAGTCCTCTCCTGCACGTCTGGAATACAGGGATACAAGGGGGAGACCCACAAGATGACATATTCCTCCCACTCTCTCCGCTTTACATCCGCCTGACTTCTTTATTGCCCACGCTCCTCCTTCCCTCCCTTCTGCCTCCTCCCTTCTCAACCTCGTAGTCGCTGTACCACTTCACTCTGGGCTGGTAAAGTCGTTCCTCACAAAGGCAAAAGGCTTCATCATTGTAAGCCATTTCCTTGGCAATCCAAAACAGTAACTGACATCTCCAGAAATGTTGCATCACAAGATCACCAGTGTGAAGGAACACGCTCTTCGGGGCAAAAGCACTCAAAACTCATAGCAGACAATGCAATCCGCACAGGCCATCAATATGATGTTTGCATATAGTGGCCTGGACCCAAATGTTAGAAACCTGCCTAAAAGTGTTTCCTGAGGCATGGGCTGTGTAAAACCTAACAGTCCATAGCTCCTGGTTAAGTGTTAATAGTTGTGTTTTTTTCCTGAAATAAACCTTTTTCCTCAGTTATCAATCCAGGCTTGGGTGGGTTATGCTCAGGCCCAGATACTACCCCTCAAACCTAGTTTTCTCTCTTAGTTTCCCGCTGGGAATCCCGTTGTACTGGATTGATAGGAAACTGTAACATGATGGAGAGAAAATCCTGTGCAGTGGTGTCTAGGTCCCAGAAAATCCGTCACAACTGCCTTGCCCCATAATTGGGTAATTTCAGCATTTCCTCCTAAGGGTACCTCCTTTCTGGGAAGTTCACAGTCTCTCTTCCAGCTTTGGCATTTTGTGCGGCAATGCCCACTCTGTGGAATAACCTTCCAGAGGAGATGTGATGTTTGCCTTCTCTGGTTAGGGTCTATAAACTATGTAAGGCTGCTGTTGGGAGGCTATGGATTTGGTTTTCAGTGCTGCTGTTCAGGCAACTTTGCTCAAGGGTTTTTGATCTGTTTAAATGTTATGTCATTTTATGTTTGATGAAATGTTATGGTGCTTTCTGTGAGTCAATTCAGGTGCAGTTAAAGGCAGGGTATGATTTTTAAAAATTCTACAGACTTACTGAATTAAACAAATTGAGTTCTCCCTGAGTGAATCCCTGTCAAGTTAGCACATCCCATTAACTGCAAGATCATGAGAAAATTTAATTTTATTCGAAATGTGACTTACGGAAGGCAGCCAGTCCCAGCATTGGCACCAACAGAGCATAATTCCATTTGCTTCCATGGCCTCCATCGTCCCTGGCATTAGGGTGGATGTTCCAATTAGGAGGGTCATTTAAATTATTCATGGACAAACCTTAAAATCAAGAGAAAAGAACGCTCAGGCATCCAATAAGTTGACTGTAAAATGCACTGTCACTGGCACACTTTGATATTAATAAACTATCTCTACAATGCCATGAAAACCTAGAATTATACTCACTAAATGGCAGGAATTTATGAGGAAGTGTGGCTATAAAGATATTCAATATTACTGAGTGGATGTGTAAAGCCAGCCTCCAATTCTCTTTGCCCTTCTTTCTTTGGTCTCTGCATCCTTCATCTCTCCTTCCTTCAGGACCGCTTTCCACTCATTTGCCTCATCTGCCTCCTTCCCTTTTCTTCTCCTTTCCTACCCCTGCCACCTTCTCAGCTTTAATTGTCCTTCCTTTGGTTCCTCGTTCCTTCATGTTCTCATTCAGTTCCAGCCAATTCACACAGATGCGTCTGTGTGCACATTTTTGTGAGAATACTCTTTAGGGTTGCCAGGTCCAGGTTGGGAAATTCCTGGAGATTTGGGGGATGGAGCCTGGAAAGAGTGGAGTTTGGGGAGGGGAAGGGCCTCAGTGGGGTATAATGCATAGAGCCTACCCTTCAAAGAGCCATGTTCTCCAGGGGAACTGATCTCTGTGGCCTGGAGATCAGCTGTAATTCCGGGAGATCTCCAGCCACCACCTGGAGGATGGCAACCCTAATACTCATGCCAACAGGCATTGGCAGAAGGAGGGATCTGATCTACTGGCTGCGAATGTTACCAAGGTGCTCATGCCTGAATACTCTGTTAAGGTTTTCATCACTGAGATTTCTATGAGTAAGAGGCATTCAAAGAGCTTTCTCCCAAATAATATTTTTTTTTCAATTTGGTTCCCCAATCCACAACTTGCTAGGTTCTTCATCTCATTTTTGCAGAGGAAAAGGCAGAGAAAAGAAGATGGCTATTTTACATCAGAGAGAGACTATGCAGCCACCTTCCAACACTCACATGCAATTGTGATGCCTTTCAATATTCATAGCAATATGTTAAATCAAGTCAAAGAAAGGGAAGGGAATGCAGTGGGGAACCTTACCTGTAATTCCTCTTTAAATATTGAGCAAAATATGGTCACTCCAAATACAAAAAGAGAAGCCTCTTGTTCAAAGCCATCCTAGAATTAAATTATTCTTTTAATATTTATATCTTACTATATAATTGAGTAAGCATATTTCAGACAATTCACTTTATACCCTGGTGCACCACCAGAGGGCGCTGCCATGGAAGGAAGCCTAGGCAAGGCACCATGCTCCTCCCGAAAATGAGTCACGGTGGGAAGCCCAGGCCGGAAGCAGGATGGGAGCAGCTGACAATGCCCACCTCCCGCCTTCACCCAGCTGGTATTAGGAGAGAGGCAGGTGGCAATATCCACCACCTAACTTAACCTAGGTGGTATTAAGATTGGAGCAGGTGGCAATGCCCACCTCCTGCCTTCACCCAGTTGGTATTAGGAGAGAGGTGGCAATGCCCACCACCCAACTTAACCCAGTTGATATTAGGATTGGAGCAGGTGGCAATGCCCACCCCCCGCCTTAACCCAGCTGGTATTAGGAGTGGAGCAGTTGGCAATGCCCCCCCCCGCCTTAACCCAGCTGGTAATAGCAGCAGAGCAAATGGCAATGCCCACCCCCCACCTTAACCTAGTTGGTATCAGGAAAGCGGGTGGCAATCCCCACCCCCCCTTCAGACAGCTAGGATCAGGAGTGGAGTAGGTGGCAATGCCCACCGCCCGCCTTAACCCAGCTGATATTAGGAGTGGAGCAGGTAGAATGTCCCTTCCCACCTTGACACAGCTGTTATTAGGAGCAGAGCAGGTGGCAATGCTACCCTTGACTTTAACCCAACTGGTTTTAGGAGCAGAGCGCTTGCTGGAGTCAGGAGCCAAGCATGCAGCAATGCCTGCCCACCCTTCAACCTGTCGGAATCAGGAGCAGAGCAGGTGGCAATGCCTGCACCTCCTTCACCCAGCTGCAATCCGGAGCAGAGCAGGTAGTAAAGCCCGCCACCCACCTTCACCTGTCAGGATCAGGTGCGCAGGAGGAGGCAATGCCTGTTCCTCCCTTCACCCAGCAGGGAGCCGGTGACAATGTCCATCCCCCCTTCGGGCTCGGAGCAGGCGGCAATCCCTGCCCCACTTCACCCAGCCGTAGTCAGGCGCACAACAAGAGGCACCTGCTCTGCTTCTGATGCATGCCTTTACCAGGCACGTATCAGGCATGGAGCAGGCAGTAAAGCCCACCACCACTTCACATGGCCGAGATCAGGCAGATCAGGCATGGAGCAGATGACATGCTGAAATCAGTGACAGAGGAGGAGCAAGCAAATGCCTGCCTGCCTGCCCTTTCTAGAGCCCTTTCTAGAGCCCGTTGTATTCCCCCCCCCCACGGGCTTTGTTGCTAGTAATAAAATATTTTGAGTAATCCCAATGTGAGGCGAAAGGAGAAACAAGGCTCTTCAGGTTCTTACTTGTGAACTCCTGTAAGATCTGGATGTTTGGCAAACTGGCTGTTCTTCACAGACTCTGAGAAACAACCTTTCCTTATAGCAGCAGAAGTCCCATAAACACTCTGGGTCAAAAGTCCATACCAGAAGATGGCCACTCTTGTGCCAATTGCCCTTCTCACTGCACTACAGACTGTCCTTTCTGGAACTTCTTTAAAATTATCCACCGCAGAAGAAAACACTTCAGCCACTTTCCCTCTGTCTCTTAGGGTTCACCCTTTTCATTCCTACTCTCCAGGCTCTCTCTTCTTGGATCTCTCTCTCTCTCTCTCTCTCTCTTGATCCTTCACTCCTTCCCCACAGGGCTTCCAACTGCCATCCTCCAAGTGTCCCATTGCTAGGCAACCACTCTCTCTTTTTTCCAATTATCAAGTGTTTTTAGAAGGCTTACAGATTCAAGCCTCTCCTCTCTTAGCTTGGCTGCTCCTGTGCCTGACCAATCCCTCTCCCCAGTTGTAATGCGGGAGATTTTGCCAGCTTTACAAACCTCTGCCCCATTCCAGTTGTTAGGGGCAGGGCAGACAGGCATGCTGTGAAAAGGCATAATATAACACTCCTATTTTAGTTTCAGGCGCGTAGCTGTGTTCGGTCTGCAATAGAAGAGCAAGATTTGGGTCCAGTAGCACCTTAAAGACCAACTAGATTTCCAGGGTATTTGCTTTTGGGCCAAAGATCCCTTCGTCAGATACAAGTAGAAAAAATCTTTATTATTCAGGCAGAGGATGGGAAGAGTATAGCAAATTAAGTGTCAGGAAACTAGCTATAACACATGTTGTAATTAGCTTGATAAAGCATGGATATGAAGTGCAGAAAATTAGCATCTGTAGTGTGAGAAAAATCCAGTGTCCTGATTCAACCCTGGGGTGCCCATTGTTCTGAATTTGCAAATAAACTCAGCTTCAGCAATCTTGCCTTGTAATTTTCCTTTGAAGCTTCTCTGCTTGAGAACTGCTATTCTTAGGTCAGTGATGGAATGTCCTGGCAGATTAAAATGTTTTCCCACTGGTTTCTGAATGTTGTGATTTTTTTATATTAGAATTTATGTCCATTTATTCTTTTGTGAAGGGACTGACCTGTTTCTCCAGTACAGAGAATTGAAGGGCATTGCTGACAGTTCATATATATATAAACACTCCTTCCTTGTATCCAATGAAGGAAGCATTGACTCACCAAAGCTCATACCCTGGAAATCTCGTTCTTTAAGGTGCTACTGGACTCAAATTTTCCACTCCTGCTTTAGTGCACTTGAAGTCAGAGAAATTGGAGGCTGGAGTACCTTGAAAATGGCTTCACTGGGATCCAACAGCTTCTTGATCGTATTTATGAATTTTCTAGTACCTACTTGAGAGATTAGGGTTGCCAGCTCCAAACTGGGAAATTTCTGGAGACACTAAATTTCTAGGTAGACACTGGAGATGGTGAGGTTTGGGAATGGGAGAGATCTCAGCAGAGTATAATGCCATAGAGTCATCCCGCCAGAGCAACCATTTTCTCCAGGGGAACTAATCTCTGTGGCATGGAGATCAGTTAGAATTGTGGGAGACCTCCAGCCATCACCTGGACCCTGGCAACCCTACTTGAGAGACATATAACCGTTCCACACATCTTCAAAAATGTTGTTTTTAAAATATCTGGGTTAGCTTTTTGTTGTGGTTGGCAACTAGGGACTCATTTACACAAGGACGTTGCTCACTTTATGTCTTTCAACCCGCAGCCTCGTTACAACACTGAAATCTGTTCCTGTGACCGCACACCTCAAGCACGTTCAGGTTGACCAGGAAGCTGCGAGCAGAGACGACAGCCCTTTCGGTCCCTGAGGAAGTGAGCTGCGCGGCTCGCAAAAGCTCCCGCCCTACCACCAATGTTGTCAGTCTTCCAGGGGCTGCTGGACTCCTGCTCTGTCCTGCTGCTACAGGCAGACGCGTAGCTTGATCTAAGCTGCCGTCACCCTCCTAACGCGGCGACCCGCAGAAGCACGAAGCGGACCTGCGCGCGGACACGAGCCCCCTCACGACCGGCTCCCTTGTACGTTTCTACCCAGCTCTGTCTCACAACAGCCCTGCGAAGCAGGCGAGCGCGACGGCCCAAGGCCGGCCAGCGAGCTCCGCGCGGGGAGAGGCAAGCCCCGCCTCTCCCGGCCTCCCAGCGCGGCCTGGGCCTGGGCTGTACCACTCCAAATTGCGGGGGGGGGGTGGGAATCAAAGAACTGGAGAAACAAAGACCTCCGCTCAGGAAACTTGCGTGCCAGGGAGGAGGAGTTAGGTCGGCCACGCCTCCTTCCCCGCGTCCGTTTTCACGTTCTGCTTCCCTCCTGCTATGGAGGAGCGTTTCATCGCGTCAGCCCCTTCTCCCCCCCCCCACAGTGGTGCAGTCCAAGCGGCCGCTCGGCAGTTTCCGCGCCCAGCAACGGGAGCCTTCTCAGGGCCCACAACGGCTCGCTCCCAGGGGTTTGTGGTTTTTAAAAAGGGGGTCTCTGTACGGGGCTACGAAGCGACCGCTTTAAACGTGCAGGTTTAGCCTCACCGACAGGCGCCGGCAGAACTTCTGACGAAAACAGCTCCCACCGCCGCTTACACTTCATTGCGCCTGCGCGAGAGAGACGCCTTTCTGCCACGCCTCCCCGGCCTCCCCCGGCACGAACCACTGTATTGAGAAGGGGTGAAAACGAGGCGCCGTCTCCCCCCTGCCCGAATGGGGTTGGCTCCTATTCCGTCAGAGAGCACACCTCCTTCGCGCATGCGCAGGGAGGGTCTGCCGACCGGGGCGAAATGGCGGCCGCGGCGGCTTGGCGGGCCTGGCGACCTCTGCGGGCGCTCCGCTCGGTACGTGCGCGGTTGAGGCAAAGAGAAGGCTTTTGCCCCGGAGGAGGAAGGCTCGTTGCCCCGGAGGAGGAGCCTGCGCCCTTGCCCTGGGCTGGGCTGGGGAGGGCGGCGGCGGGGCTGGCGGGCCGGGCTCGGTCAGGAGCGGCCACGGAGGCGGGCGGGCGGGCGCGGAGAGCGGCGGCGGGGCGAAGGGAGCGGCGCGCGGGGGCTCTCCCCTGCCCCGTTTCATGCCCACAACAAGCCCGCGAGGTGGGCCCGGCTGAGGGCGGCCGGCCGGCCCAAGGTCGCTGGAGGGGCGTTTCGACTCCGGCCCGCCGCAGCTCCGTCCTCCGGCGGCCACCAGGCGCCCTGGCCGGCCCGCTTCCCCCGAATTCGCCCTCACAGCCATCCTGTGAGGTGGGTCGGGCTGGGGGAGGCGGTTGGCCCCGGTTTTCACTGAGGCGGTCGAACTATTCTCGGTGCTATTTCAGATTATGGCCAGCCAATAATGGTATGATCGAACGTAATAGCCCCTGCGTGTGGAAAGCTAGATGTCTGGCCTAGCCTTTGTCATGCTCGTTTTCCATGGTTTTTGTTTGTCTTGCTAGTTTTCCATTTATTTGTCATGCTAATTTTTCCATGGTTTGTTTTTTTGTTTCAGGTGGGCAGCTGTCTTGGTCTGCACTTGGACAGCAGGATTGGAGTCCAGTGACACCTGAGAGACCAACAGGATTTTCAGAATATCAGCCTTGGAGAGTCAAGTTCCATTTGCCAGATACAAGGAGTGGGGAAAGGTATCTGACAAAGGGACCTTTGACTCTGGAAAGCTTATAGCCTGCTAATCCTGATTGTCTCTCAGGTGCCCTTGGACTCAAAACCAGATTTGTACGCATGCAGCATTTAATCATATCACCCTCTGTCTGAAGGGGTACATGCAGGATTTATTTGTTTAACTGAATTTATATTCCACTCTCCCTGCAAGTGAGCTCGGAGCAGATCACAGCAATATAATAAATACAATAATAAAAACATGGCAGCATAAAATATAAAATCATCAAGCAATAATACAGTACTTTAAAACAGCTGTGCACATATTGCACCACCCATTCAGCATTGAACAAACCTGTGGGGCAGGGTGGCCAGCTACCAGATGGATACAGAGTCAGGGGGCGACAAATGCCCCCCATGGCAGGTTTATACTACTGTCAAGAATTGTGTCTTCATTCTGTAGACTATACTGCTGTGTACTGTCTCTAAATATGCTTCTACTCGAATGTTCCCTGCTGTTTTATGTGTTAGGGAACCCCCCCTGCAGAGCCAAAGCTCTTCCCTCTAAGGTTCCAATCTCATGACAGTTCTCACGGCAGAGGCAATTGTCAAAGCAGAACAGAGTTTATTGGCATGGCCACTCTATGCAAACCAGAGAAGCTAGAATGCATCAGTGAGGCAATTTCAGTTTCAGCTTTTATACATTTCAGTATGATATGAGCATCATCAGTTTAAGTGTTACAGTGGTGCAAATCTGAGGTCATTTAGAGATATCAGTTCTAACAAGGAAACAGCTGCAGGTATCATAACACACAACATTGGTCAAGCAGAAGAACAGAACGCGTGGAAGCATCCGAGATAAAAGATATGTTAAGGCTGGGCATGTTCAAGAGTGGACCGTCCCTTCTATGAACAAGCTATCTTGTGCTATGCCACACTAGTTATCGCACACTAGGCAGAGAACAAGCTTGGTCAGTAGAAGCACATAGCAAGGAAGCTCAGAGAAAAGGGCGAGTGGGTTTCTACTAGGCTCATCATAAGGGGAATATTTAAATATCCTAAAAGGGGATATTCAGAATTCCCTAACATGTTTTGTGTCAGCATTATTTCTTTGTTTTTTCTTCAGCTCTATATCAGATTTCTCCTTGTTTTCAAACTTCTGCTGTCCTCCCCTATTGTGTTGTTTATTGAATGTCCCAGACAAGGTTTGAATTGACTTATGTACGATGTAATTTGCCTTGAGTCTCAATGTGAAAAGTGGACTATAAATAATGTACATTGAAAAAAAAATCCCTTTCTGTATGTGGAATGTCAGGTATTTGTGCTATGAAAATACTCTTCTTATTCACTAGAGACCCATCTTCAGTTTTCCTTTAGACATATAAATGGAAATTTCTTTAGAAGATAAATGTTCTGACACTCAAAGCAGCTCCCATGTAGTGGCTGTTGCTACCATTTTTGATAACAGAAGCAGACGTATCTAGTTGAAATACTTCCATTGGGAATTACTAACAAAGTTGGTGCCTAAACAGTTGCTTCAACAAAGGGCTCTGTGAAAGAGCAGCCTCAATGCCACCCTTGGAAGTATCTGAGGGATCGCCTTTTTTTGCTTGTCTAAATGCTTTAATGTGCAGTTGCCATAGCACTGATGTATTTCCTGGCCAGAGAAAGCATGTTACAGTGCCATGAGTATTGTGATCATGGTGCACTCTCTATACCTCTGGCATGATGAGCATTATTGTTCAGAGAGCATGTAAATGCTGCTACCATAAATATGGTGCTCTTGCCTTGCACCAGAAAATATAACCAATGCTGTACGGGGTACCAATTCTATGCCATTTTTGAGGCAGTAGCTGCTCTCACTAGGTACATGACAAATTACTTTGCTGTGCTAGCAACTCTAGACAGAAGAAGAGGCTACGCAAAAAAGAGGCCAAGTCTCTGTGTGGGTGAAGGTTTCCACCTCATATTCTGAATACCAGACATAAGCTCTGAAATCTTCCAGTTCTGCAGTAGACAAGGCAGGCCCCCCCCCCCACTTCTCCTGTTCTTTTCCTAACGCTGTCAATGCCTGCAACTGCCTTCTTGCATCAGGAGACTTTTTTTAAAAAAACCTTCATTTATATCCCACCTTTTTTGCCAGTGGGACCCACGGAAGCTGACATCGTTCTCCTCTCCCCCATCCTTTACTCAAAACGACCCTGAGAGGTGACTTAGGCTGCCTGGCCCAAAGTGGGGCGGTCACACCTGGGTCTCCCCGTTCCTAATCCGTCACTCAAGTCTCTGCGCCACACTGTGCTTCATAAATACTTCATTCCATGCATGCTTTTTTCTGGCTTATTAGGTGTGTCAGGCAGGCAGTAGAGGGGTGGGTGGTATGAAGCCAGTGCTCTGAAAGTGTGATGTCTGAGGCCAGTCTGAACTGCCAACTTCTGATCCCAAACTCTCCTACCCCCTTCTCCGTTTGTTTTTTCTCACTGGCAACCAGGGCTGCTTTGTAGCACCCTGGCAGAAAAACTGTCTGTGTCCTGCAGCTTGGCTGTGCTGAGCACGCCCTAGAAGGGGCTCTAGATGTTGTGTAAGTTGCCATGGTAACCCAGAACCATCTTGAGAAGGATGCAAGTTGGCAGTTGTCCCTGGAACTTTCTGGGGTTGGTTTTTGAGCTGAGTTGGTCTTACACTGAAGAAGGAGCCATCCCAATGACGACCATGTTCAGTGGGTGGGGGACTGATGCAGCTTCTGGCATCTCTCAGTGGTGCTCCTTGTGCTGTTGACAGGCAAGGATTGTTATGGTCTCCTTTGACTGCTTTAGAAATGCCGATGGAGAATATGGCAAAAATATATTTGAAATAATGAACTGCATCATGTTGAAGGTGGCCTTCTGGGGTCCAGAATTAAGCAGGGCGGCTGGCAGTGCGTCTCAACTTGATGCTTGAGAAACAGCCATCGAATCTGAACTTGTAAGCAGACACTGTTCTGATGGTTTGTGGTGAGAGAGAATTGAAAGTTTGCAAAAACTTTGGCTTGTGTAGGCAGGTGGGTTAGCAAAGATATTTGTAAGCTAGTAATGTTTCCAAAATTCTGGCAAGGCGCCTCTAATGCCATCATTTTCTGTTTTGCTGAATAAAGGCAGGTGGATTTTGGATTTCCATCAGCCCACTGCATTTGTAGGCATGAGATGGGAGACTTACTGTCAAATATCTATATTGACAAGGAAGTTCACCTTTGCTAATTTAACCTCTGAGAAATGGAGAAGTAAAGCTATCACAAATATGGATCTCAGTGAAAATGGCACATTATAAATAAATAAATATCTCTGAATAATAAATTTCTCAGGCAAATTTGAGCTGTGTTTTAGCAATGGCCTTTCTCATAGACTAATAAAAACTTGTGCTATCCAATGGCACTGTGGGGAAAAAAAGATTAGTCTGAACTAAACTAACTTATCCTGAAGATTTAGGATGTTAATTCTTGCCAATACTTAATATTGGAAGTTTTAACACTTAAGAAAGCCTTTTAGAGGTGTTAGAATAATTTGGGTGTTAGATAATGGTTTTCTTTTCTGTACTACAATGGGTTGGGTTAAATTAAACCAAGCAATAAAACAAAGTAAAGTTGTGTTAACTTTATCTGAGCAAATAGAATGACACAGTAAAAGATAATGGCAGACTGCATGAAATGAGACTTTGGATCAAAGGAATTGTATGTGACTTGCAATATATTTTATTCTCTTTCAGTTTAGGACATCGGTCGACAATTCTCCAGATTAAACATTTAAAGGCAGCCCTTATAGAAGCATACCAGTCTTCGCTGGGCAAATTGGTGGTATTTTGAACCACAGAAATCTAAATTTTTAGCTGAAATAAAAAAGGAAATAATACTGGTGGTTGCCTTGCCCCTGCCTGTTTCAAGAGCTTCTTGTCAGTGGTGGGTGGAAGGTTTACCTGTTGAATTGCAGTCTGCCATGCACCCTAGAAGGCAGTATAGGCATGGTCAGCAGAAAAGTTGGCAAATTCTGCGGTCATCTGCAAAAGCATGCACTTAATTGATATTTTTAAAAAATACTTTTCTGATGTTCCAAACATTTATACATACAACAACATAAAATAGTGTTGCTGCAACATTTATACATGAAAAACTGAACAACAGATTTATTACTATAAAGTTGGATACTATATTTTGCTGTATTTTTGCTCAGATTAGATTGGCGTTGTGAATTGGGGTTTGTAGAAGATTCTTTATCTATATTAGTACATTTACCTAGATTTCCAAATTAATTGTCTGGTAGGGTGATTTTGTTATTAATTAGTCATTTTTGGAAAGATATTCCAAAAATGGATACCATTTCTCTAGGAAATTCGTTGTTTTAGGGAAAATTTCTAATGGTTGTAGTCTCCGTTATTTTTTCCATTATTGTTCCCATATCTTTGTTAAACCTAGGGTGGATTTGATTTAAATCAAACTGATTTAAATCACGATTTAAATCACGATTTAAATCACTAGTCATTAAGGCTTGATTTAAATCATAGTTTTCTACATAAAGACTAATTCTTGCTGGTATAACTTTAATATGCAAGTAGATGCCTGCCTTACCGATAGGTAAAGGAACTTCATTAAAGTATTCCCAAACTGGGTCTCTTTTACGGCCTGCTGCCATTATAGGTTTTTTCCTCCAAGGAAAGAATGTGATAAACCTCAGGTCATACACACAAAAGAGCCAAAGACTTGTGCAGTATTGCGCTCAAAAAGTTTCACTTTCATTTTGTACTGCTTGCCCCTCCCTCCTCACACTTAGTTTCTTCTTGTGCAGATCTATTCCACTCCAAACAATCAGAAAAATATTGTTTCTATTCACTGAACTTCTTGAAACTTAGCACTGAAGGGGTTGATTCTGTCTTCATAGGTTTGTAGAACAATAGGATTAAGGTCTTTTTCTCAACTCTGTTCATGTTACAACATTTTTGCTGTGAAGAAGAGGCATGTGATCTCTGCTGAGCTGACACAAATTCAGTTTTGAAAACTGCAAAACCAAGCATCTGTGATAATATCTTGTAGGCAGAGAAACTGCCCAATAATCTTAAAAAACCTCTGGAAGAGCATGACATTGTGAATGGATTAATGGAATTTATTTACCAAAAAAATTAAACATATACAGCCTTATTCTACATAATTAAAAACTAATCTTCATTTCATGATGGAATAACCTTTGGATGGTAATATATTTTCCTCAAAAAGCATTTTATTTAAAAAAAATCCAATTTAAATAAAAAAATCCGATTTAAATTAAAAAAATCCGATTTAAATTTAAAAAATCCGATTTTTTTTTTATTTTTTTAAAAAAATCGTTGATTTTTATCCACCCTGAAACCCATGTATTAAGATTAGGTAGTATCTGTGATTTCCACCTCGAAGCTATAGCAGTATTTGCTGCTACTAAAAGGGTTGATATCAGGTCTTGTCTAATTTGTGGAAATGCTTGATTTTTCCAGCAATCTAAGAAAATTAATTCTGGTTTCAGAGGTATGGAATAGGTTGTCATAAGGGTAATTTGGTATAATACTTTTTCCAAGAAATCTACTATGTATTTACATTTCCACCAACAATGTGCAAACAAGCCTAGTTCTTTGCAGTTTTTCCAACACGAGGGTGATCTATTTGAAGATATTCTAGCCAATTTTTGTGATGTAAGATACCAACGATGTATTATTTTGTAGGTCTGGAGTCTTGTACTGATAACTGGAGAGTTAACTAATTTTAACTGTGATCTTAACGTTCTTTGATTTATTTGTTTGTACAAGTGTATTATAAATTTTGTTGGTTAGACCTTTGCAAACAAAGTCAGCTGTGCCTAACAGTTGTTCTAGTTCTGTTTTCAGTCTTTTCGTTATCTCTTTTAGCTTTATGTCACTGGAGAGGTAATTAAGCTGAAAATAGAAAAACCATGGTATAGTTTGATGTAGTTTGATTTCTAACTTGAATTTTTCAAGAAGACCATTTTTGTTGCTATATCAATTAGACATTTTTGTTGTTGTTTCCAGTTCAACTGGGTAAGTGGAATGTGTTTAGTAGAGAGTCCTATCTTGTGATGATATTGTTGACTATCAGGATATCTTTGGAATTAATTTATTTTTGTATTTGTCCCATGTTCTGAGTATTGTTGTAAAAAAGATACTGTGTTTGATTTTTTTGTTGGTTGAGAGTTCTGATTGGACCAGATTACATCCTGTATTGTTTTAGGGTGGTGAAGTGGTTAGAAAACGTTGATCCAGTCTGTATGCCCTTTGTCTTGTAGAATGTGAATGATGTTTGATAATCTTAAGGCTGCACTGTAAAGTTCTATGTCCAGCTAATTGAAGCCTCCTCGCTGAGACTTCTTGATTGTAGCGAAGGCTATCCTGGGATGTTTATTTTTGATTGGTTTTCCTAGGTTTTTTGTTGTTGAAGTAGGTTCTGTCCAGATTATGATTTATGATGTAGTTGAGGTCTCCCCCTACTATTACTGCACCTTCCTGGAACTTTGTTAGTGTTTTCAGTGTTTCCTCTATGAAGTTCAGTTGGTTAGAATTAGGTGTGTATATTGATGCCATTGTAAATAGTTGCCCTTCTATGTATCCCTTTACAAAGATACATCTTCCTCTAGAATCTTTTAATGTTGCTTTATGTGGCTTTTAGTTCATTTTGGTTTCTCGCTCGTTCTCTCTAGGCCCTTTTTTCATGATTTAAAGGGCAAACTCTATATGCATTCTGTTGCCTTGCTTGAAGTTCTGCTTTGGGCATGATGATTTTCACATTGTAACGCTCAAATCTCCTCTTGCATAACCATGCAGATATCAAGGGCACAGTCTGTCTTCTGTATTACATTGTTCAGGGTTATTTTCAATTCCGTGAACTGATCAGAGAGCGGTTTTCTCAGATTAGAGATTTTATCTAGTATACTAGATTCCATATTTATCAACATTGTCTTTAATATGGGATCTGAAGAAAAAGCCTCTTGCACACCTACTGCATTTCCTGCAGCTGCCGTCTCCGCTTCATCTTCCTCTGTTTCCTCCGTTGCTGTTGTTGGGAAATAGTCTTTTAAGCACCTTACCGCTTTTACATTTTGTTTCTTGTTATTCACATGTTTGCCCATTGTATTAGATTTTTTGGAATGTTGTAAAGATATTTTATAGGGTTTGGGGGCTGGGTTGAGATGGAGTCTGCTCTTTAGGCATCCATCCTTGCCGGAGCCAACGCCAACCCCCCTCCCCCCCATTCATATTTAAGATGACCTGTAATCTTGAGTGAGTGTGTATGTATGATAATGTATATATAATACAATAATCTTCGGAGTTGTTCCTGCCTTCTGAGTTCAGGGGGATGGCAACCCAAGAGAGGGCCTTCTTGGGCATGGCACCAAAACTGTGGGCCTCTCTTGCCCGCGGGTACTCACCTGTCCCTTTCCACCACTACCCTCCACCCATGGGGGAAGACTTTTTTGTAGTTATTGTTCTGCTTGGTATTTCTTCAGTGACCTCTTCTTCCTGCCATATGTTTTTAAATGCTGGTTTTTAATACTTGTTTTATTTTGGGTTTTAACTGCTTTTATGATAGATTTTATAATATTCTGCTTTCGGATGGTTAGCTGCCTTGGTGGCCCTTTTGGGCAGAATGGCAGGATATAAGTTTTTAAAATAAAATAATAAATACCTGGAACAAAACCTTGTCTGTTTCTCCTTTTTTTGTCTTGCTTCTGCAGGGGCCAGCAGCTCGCCCGGCTTTTCCTCGTAACTTTCATTTCACAGTTTATGGAAAGAAAAGTGCATCTGCTAAAGTATCTGATGCAGTAAGTTCTTTTTTTCCTGGGTCTCCGTCTGATTCCCACATAAAAAGACAAAAATACCTCATTTGATTAACGTCTCTAAGAGAGTGTCAGTGATGGATGCAAGATCCTGGGATATCATTATTAAAGCAATATGGTGAATGTCTTGATCTGATTTGCTGGGTGTTCTGGTACAATAATGCAGGCCAGTGATCCTCCTGGAGCTGGGCTTGACGAATCTCTGTGGCTGTCTCGCCATGGCACATAGAAATTTCATTACCATTTAAACTGCGTGCTACAAATTGTATGCCGTTACACCGCCCTGAGCCCGTCTGACGGGGAGGGCGGTCTAGAAATGCAATAAATAAATAAATAAATATTAGAAAATTAAAACATGAAACTGTCTCTTCAATATTTGGGACTAGGTCTTAGAGACAAATAAAATTTATCAAGGCCTATGCTAGAGGTTCATGTTCTGGGGCATTGCAGATGGTAGGAGAGTTCATCTTTATATCTCGTTGTCTAGATTTCAACTCAGTATCCTGTTGTGGACCATGAATTTGATGCTATTGTGGTGGGAGCAGGCGGTGCAGGTCTACGAGCTGCCTTTGGTTTGTCTGAGGCTGGCTTCAATACAGCATGTGTTTCCAAGCTTTTCCCTACCAGATCCCATACTGTCGCTGCACAGGTAAGAAGTCTTTTTGGTCCTGTCTGTGATTCATAGTTTGGGGAATGGACCAAGACAAATACAGACTACAGGTCCATTGCTAACTTGCTGCCTATGGGCCTGGGCTTTGGTCATTCTTTTTGCAGTTCTCCTGGAGGAGTCAACTTCTGTCTGGGTTGTACTTACGCGTAATTTGTTCCCCATAGAAAAGTAGATTCTAGAGGAAAAGGTTTCTGACATGCTGCTTTTCTGTTTGCAGTTATTTTATTTTTTAAAAATAAGGGAGCATTTAGCCATGTAGGCCCCATGTTCTGGCTTGCGTAACACAAGGTTGCCATTTCTGTGGAAACAAAGATTCTGATGTTTGTATTAAAATAAAATAACATTCCTGGGCTTGCTGAAAGTATGAAAATGTCAGTGTAGCTGTAATGCACTGGAAACAAAATTTGTAAGTTACTAAACACTTCTGGCTGATCCTAAATGCATTTATTTATTGTGAAGCATTTTACTTGATTTCATAGAACGTTAAAATCTCTGCTAAGGATTTCCATTTTTTAAATGAGCTAGCTTTCCTGAAATGAAACCAACAGTTGAAAAGTGACCGCCATCTGCAGTTGGGCTCCTTCCATGTCGATGGAAATAATCTGCCAGTTACATGAATGATGCGCCATTTAAATTCTCTCAGTTTATTCCGTGCAACTGCTGAACACACCCACTTGCACATTCAAGGGAAGAACGGGACTGAGCCCTAAATATTGCGTGTGGGGAAATGTCTGCTTTTATTTTCCAGGGAGGAATCAATGCTGCTCTGGGGAATATGGAAGAGGATAATTGGCGATGGCATTTCTATGATACCGTGAAAGGCTCAGACTGGCTGGGAGACCAGGATGCCATTCATTACATGACAGAGCAGGCACCTGCTTCAGTGATTGAGGTATAAGTAGTATATTAAATGTGAGTTCTGGCCGAAAAGGCCTTTCATGACTTGTTAAAATAAATATGTTGTTAAAATAAATGTGTGTGTCTAATTCTGCAAACTGTTCCAGGATGGTGTTGGTGCAGAATAAAGTTTGGTACAGTTAATTCCGCGCCCATTTCAGTTCATTCTGGAGGATCTAATGCTTTCGCAGAGTGCTCTGGAGGTTCCTGGGACTGCTGTACTGTCTGGGTTATCTTGTGCCTTAGCTGAGTTGTGCTGAAAGGAGGAGGACTGGCAGAATGGGCTGCACGTTCTGTGGGGTTCTGACCGTGGCTTCCGTGGCACAGTCCGTAATTGATTTGATCCTGGTCTGCTGTGTAGACCTTCCTGATCTCTTCTAAGCCCTGAGAAGAGCACAGCCATTTTGAGTCAGGATACGTTACATGGATGAAAACTTTGTGTAGTCTGTTGTTTTCTCTTTTTTGTATATAGTAGGCTTCATTCAGAGGTTAGAGTATTTTAAATCATAAGACTATTCGTGTTTCTTTCCAGCTTTCCTTGATTTGATGATCACAGTTAAATGATGATTTTGCTATCTGCTTGGATTCCTCAGCTGGAGAACTACGGCATGCCATTTAGCAGGACAGAAGAAGGAAAGATCTACCAGCGGGCCTTTGGGGGGCAGAGCCTTAAGTTTGGGAAAGGGGGGCAGGCCCATCGCTGCTGCTGCGTGGCTGACAGGACAGGCCACTCCCTGCTGCATACCCTCTATGGCCGGGTAAGAAGCTGTGCGGTGGGTGGGATGGAGCTCACGGCGTCACTAGTGTACAGGGACAGATCCGGAACAGGCAGCTGTGTTGATTTCATGTCACTTGTTCACCCAGGGGAGCAGCCTGCCGGCCTGTCCGTATCTTCTCTGTATCCTGAGCAAAGTAAAGTTGTACAGACTGTATATTTTCAGTGCAGAAATATTTGTGAAGGTCACAGCAAGATATGTGTGGAATTTTTTCCCAGTTTCAATTTGCCATTTTCAGATTACTTTTTCAATTTATTTTATTTAAGCATTTATAAATTGCTTTTTTGCTGATGGGTAATGAATGTTAATTAACCTTAATGCTGATAGTTAATGTCTTGCCATGTTTAGATGGGGTTTTAAGAATGTTGTACTTACATAAGGAAGAATTTTTTTAAAAAAATTTCAAGATATGATAAGGTATAACAATATTGAACCAAGTTAATTCTTATGAAGGCAGTATTTCATAGATGTGAAATCGCTTTAAGCCGGAAGTTCTGCAAATGATAACAAATTACAAACCAAGAAAAACGTGAGGTTTCTTCATCTAGAAAATGAAATAAGATTTTTAGATATGCCTTTCTAGCATGTATGTACGCATTTATTTATGATGTTTATAGTCTGCCTTTCTCACTGAGACTCAAGGCGGATTACATAGGATGAGATTATTACAATCAGTATCAAGGAATGTTTCCATATGGTATCAAGGACATTTCCATAAACAGTGCCGTAGGGTAAATAAATACAAGTTTATAAAGACGTAGCATTAGCAAGGATCCAGTACAGAGTTGAAGAATTGCTGACACAGACCATAATCAGTTCTAGAATTGACATTAGACAACATGAAGCATACAGTAGTATATAGGAGTTCATATTTAAAACAACAGATACTATGTAAGGCAACATAGTGGTGAAGTCTGTGGTCCCTAACTCATTAGTGAAGCATCTGAGACCCCCTCCCTACAATACCGCCCTCCAGTCTGAGTAAAAAGGTTTTTTGAATAATTTAGATTTGCATCATATGCAGAAAGCCAGGAGTGTGGGGGCTCTCCTGACCTCCTCAGGCAGGCCGTTCCACGGGGTAAGGGGCACCGCAGAAAAAGCCCGTGCATGGGCTGCTGTTGATGTTGCCCGTGTGCAGGGTGGCACCTGCAAGAGACCCCATTCAGATGAGCGAAGCTGCCATGAAGGGACATAGGGAGGGTAGCCGGGCTAAGGCGGTGAAGAGCTTTGTATGTAATAACTAGTACCTTGAATTGAGCATGGCAGCTGATAGGTAGCCAGTGGAGTGACTGTAGGATGGGAGTGATGCTCCTGCTAACAGTCGAGCTGCAGCATTTTGCACCAGTTGGAGCCTCCTAGGTAACTGAGATGGGAGACCAATGTATAGTGCGTTACAATGGTCAAGTTTTGATGGCATGGATCCAGGTGGCCAGGTTGGCCTTGTCGAGGGAAAAAGCCATCTTCCAGGCTACAGTGGAAGAAAGCATTGTAGAAGGCATTTTTGTGGCTGCCTTATATTATATTACATTATATGATTACATTGATGTTGTAAATAAATATTATTCTGGTACATGTATTAGAAGGTCCTTGAAGTACAGTAAATACAGAGGTGCTTGAAGCAGAGTAAGCAAGATCCTTCTTGCTAACTCTGAAAAGCTCAAAAGGCCCAGTGGGATCCCAGGTCAATAAAGGAAAAGCCCTGCCATTCAGAAGGAGGCTGTTCAGCAATGGCCTCCCTCTCCATTCCAGCTGTTTGTGACTTAGGGAAACCCTGTGCAGTATCCTAATAGGGAGACAAGGGAGGAGGGCTGTAATTTCCTTTTGATGCTTATTGCCTGAGTTGAATGCCGGTCCAGAGTTCTTTCTGATCTTTTCCCTCCCTTAAACTGGCATTAGGTGCTCGCTTTTTGATCCGTTTCTCCTTCATGCTATTCCGCTAACCCAGTGGCATGCTTACACTGGACCCATTCACAAAGTTTTCCTCTATCGTTGTCTCATAACAGAAATTGTCTCCTTAAATTTCTGGATGTTTTCCATAATATACTGTTTAGTTGATTACAAAAGCATTCCTTTCTGGTTGACCGATTATCATTTCTCTTTGTTCTTTGTGTGCCCCCCACCTTTTCTTCACGTCACATACATTTCTTGGTACCTTGCTACCTAACACCATCCATTAGGAGATTGTTCAGAGCAGAATCAGTGTTCACAGTTGCTTTTCTATCTCATCTCTTGCTCTGGCCTTGCTATTGACACCGCAAGATAAATTCTGCTGTGCTTTCAGACCACGGTGTCTCGGATGCCATTCTAGTCTCTTCAAACCGCGCTTACTGCCCAAGCATGCCATTACTGAACTCTATGCTCCTTAAAGGCTGACTTTTTTTCTCCTCTCTAGTCTCTTAGATATGATACCACTTACTTTGTGGAATATTTTGCCTTGGATCTCCTTATGGAAAATGGAGCATGTCATGGTATCATTGCACTTTGCATAGAAGATGGCACAATACATCGTTTAAGAGCAAAGAATACGGTCATCGCCACTGGGTAACGTGCTAACAGTTGTACTGAAGAGATGCAAAAGTGTCCCCGGGCCTTTTCCTTACCCTGCCCTCGACTCTAGGGGAGGAGAGGCTCATGTTGTTGTGGCACTCTTTTCTTCCTCTGAGAGGAGGAGGAGGAGAGCTGGGCTCCTCTCCAGGCCTCGTCACAGATGTCCTCAGTGGTCAGATTATTCCTCCCACACTCTCTGGGGAAACTTGTTCCTTTCCTTCCTTTGTTACATCCTAAGCCCCACACCACATAAGCCGTCATCCATTCTCACTGAGCATTCCTTTTCCTTCCCTCGCTTAGGTTTGAGTGCCATTCTAGATGCTGCAGTGGCAGATACATATTTGCCAACCTTCTAAGGAAATGATCAATGAGTGGGAGGTCAGCCAGTTTGGCGCTAGAAACGGTCCCTTATGTCTGTGCTTTTCCTCCA
The DNA here is from genome assembly GCF_028583425.1 of Eublepharis macularius. Classification (NCBI taxonomy): domain Eukaryota; kingdom Metazoa; phylum Chordata; class Lepidosauria; order Squamata; family Eublepharidae; genus Eublepharis; species Eublepharis macularius. Next base: position 10,505,693 of record NC_072800.1, on the reverse strand, counting down.
ACTGAGCTCATTTCCTACTTCAAAGGCCCCTGATTCTGTCCTGCAAATGCCACCCTCACTTTGTGTTAATATTGCAAAGGAAATAACAGTGTTGAGGAGTCCTGTGTTGTCTTTGTAGCAGGGCTTTTTTTCAGCTGGAACGCGGGGGAACGGAGTTCCGGAACCTCTTGAAAATGGTCACATGGCTGGTGGCCCCGCCCCCTGATCTCCAGACAGAGGGGAGTTTAGATTGCCCTCCACGCTGCTCCCCTCTGTCTGGAGATCAGGGGGTGGGGCCACCGGCCATGTGACCATTTTCACTGAGGGCGATTTAAACATTTAAAAACAACCCCCTTGTTCCAGCTGACCCAAAGTGACGTCTTTGGCCCTAGGAGCATGTGTGCATTTTGCGCGCGCACATGTGGTACTAGTTTCCCCCTGTGCTGGCAACCCACTGTGTTCCACCACCTCTTTTCCCGGAAAAAAAGCCCTGTTATAACAGAATAGCTAAAATGAATGAACATTAACATTCATTATTCTGGTATCTGCTGCCTAAGTTAGAGAGTTAATGTTGGGTCATGGTTTTGTTTGACACACCTGAGGAATGTGAAATGAATTCTGATAAGGGTAGTGAAACATTTCGAGGTATGGGTGCATGCAGGGCTTTTTTTCAGCTGGAATGCGGTGGAACGGAGTTCTGGAACCTCTTGAAAATGAAAACATGGCTGGTGGCCCCGCCCCCTGATCTCCAGACAGAGAGGAGTTGAGATTGCCCTCTGCGCCACCAAGTGGCGCGGAGGGCAATCTAAACTCCTCTCTTTCTGGAGATCAGGGGGCAGGGCCACCAACCATGTGACCATTTTCACTGAGGGCGATTTAAACATTTAAAACTCCCCCCTTGTTCCAGCAGACCCAAAGTGACGTCATTGGCCCTGGGAGTGTGCACGCAATTTGTGGGCACTCATGTGGTACCAGGGGCACCACCTCTTGCCAAGAGTTAAGAGTTACCCCTTGTGCTGGCAACCCACTGAGTTCCACCACCTCTTTTCCCAGAAAAAAGCCCTGCTTAGTAGCATCCAATTTGATGGGGTGAGGTTTCATACTGTCCAACACTTTTTTTTTAACTGCCTCACCTTCCGGCTGTTCTCTGAGAGCCACACTAACTCCTCAGGTGGTTTTTCCTCTTTGTATTCCCTAAAAGAAGATTAGCACCTGTTTTCTTCAGAACTTATAAGGATCCACAAATTTTTGAGCCTGTGGGCACCTTTGGAATTCTGATACAGTGTGGTCGGCCACAGCAGTCACACCGTCAAGCAGTGAAGATTCTTGTAATGTGGTGGTAGCTGCCAAAGCAACATTTTAAAAAAATCCACATAGTCAATTAAAACTCCGATGGCCAATCAGAAGCTTTGCTCAGAAAAAGCCATGTTTTAATGGACTCTTAATTTATACCTGAAATATATATGTGATCAGGTTATTGCCAAACAGGTGTGCTAGTTTTACTAAATCTAAAATCAGTGGAAGTGGGGAATTCAGAGTAGGGGAATACCGTTTTCCACCTACTGTGAGTGGCTGGGCTAGCCCCTCACAGACCACTCTGCTTGCTCACAGAACCACCACCCCCCCATGACTGCCTGGTTCATGCAATAGGATGGCTTCTTCTGCTCCTCTTCCCCTGCTTGCCCGCCTGCAGAGGAGAGGGAGTGGCAGCAGGTCTGGGGTCAGTGGCTGGCTTTTTGGCAGCTGTTTGGCTGGTTCATTCCCCGCCGTTGCAGAAGGTTTACTCAGTTTTGGGGGGGGGATTTAATCCCCCCTCCATTGGGAGGATTGCATTTTTCTGCAAACCTGGGGAGTCCCCATGTCTGCAGAAGAACCTGGCCCCATTCTCTGGATCTGTTTATCCACATAGCGGGCAGGGTGAGCATTTGATATAGCATAGACAGTGTCAAGTCCATATAAAATTGCTTTTTTTTAAAAAAAAAAAAGGAAGATCATCTTTGCATCCTGTAGATGCCTGATCTGTCAAGGGATATCATTGTGTGGAAGCAGGCTTCCAGGTTTTTAGCCAGTGGATGCATGTATGGATCTGGACATAAACTCAGTCTGTATAATGATACCTATCTGATCCCTCATTCAAATTGTTAGCTGCACCTTTTTGATGGAGCTGCTTGCTACTGGAGGTGGGGCGGGGGAACTGTTTCTCATGAACCTAAAGAGTCGGAAATGGACTGGGCAGCTCTTAATTGTGGACTGTTTCCTAGAGGGTACGGGCGCACGTACTTCAGCTGCACATCTGCTCACACCACCACTGGAGATGGCACCGCAATGGTCACGCGGGCTGGCCTTCCCTGCCAGGACTTGGAGTTCGTGCAGTTCCATCCTACAGGTAAAGGTTCTCTTTTGGAGCCCATGTAATTAAGGAGGGCAAGAAGAAACTGGTCAGATATATAGGTGGAGAGGGGAGGGAGGAGATCTCCATATCAGAAGCTACTGTTTGCATCTACTCCGCCCTTCCCTCTCCACCTATATATCTGACCAGTTTCTTCTTGCCCTCCATGCATCTGACGAAGAGAACTGTGATTCTCGAAAACTTATGCTACAGTAAAGTTGGTTAGTCTTAAAGGTGCTACTGGACTCTTTTTGATTTTGCTACTACAGACTAACGCGGCTAACTCCTCTGCATGTAATTAAGGCAGGTGAAAAGCAGTTGCTTGGGGGTTCGCAACCTTTTTGAGCCCATGAGCACATTTGGAGCTCGGACAGTGTGGTGGGTGCAGCAACAAAATGGCTGCCACGGTGTACCTTCAGTCGCACGGTGAAGATCCTTGTGCTGTGAAAGCAGCTTCTGCCAAAGCAGTTTTTTAAAACTCTGAACAGCCAATCAGAAGCCACTCTTGGAAAAGTCCTACTGGCCCCACCCACTTTCTAAAAATTTGACAGACACCAGGAAAGGTGTCTGTGAGCGCAGTGGTGCCCCTGGGCTCCATGTTGTCATAGAATCATAGACGTGGAAGGGATCTCGAGGGTCATCTAGTCCAGCCCCCTGCACAATGCAGGAAATTCACAACGACTGATTAAATTTAAACTGGAACAAAAGAGGGCATATTCTGTGTTGCTCACAAACATAGTCCTTAAGAAAGATCTGTAAGATAGGCAATGTTATATGTCATTTAAATAACTATTGCAGATATGAGGCTGGAAGTAGCAGTGGCTTGCTTAGTGAAGAGTGATGAAGCCAAGATTTCAAGATCCCACTCCTAGCTTGTTGCTCACTTATGCTGAAGCACCTGTTGAAATATTGGGGTGTTATCCATGTTTTTTGCTATTGAAGAATATGAAATTTAAACGGTTTATAACAGAACTTAATGTTTTGCAGGAATCTATGGGGCTGGTTGCCTTATTACAGAAGGCTGTCGTGGTGAGGGGGGCATTCTTATTAACAGTGAAGGTGAAAGGTTCATGGAGAGATACGCACCAGTCGCCAAGGATCTGGCTTCAAGGGATGTTGTGTCTCGTTCTATGACCATTGAGATCCGCGAAGGAAGGCAAGTCCAAATGTTCTGTAGTTGTCACGTCTCTGAATATGGTTTGGGGTTAGGACAACCCATTTGTAAATCTAAATCAGCACATCTGCTGTATATCCTGCAAAATAAGACCCCCCTCCCCCCCCCCCCGAAAATATTTATAGGCAGGACTGGTTCATACAATAATGTTTAGGTTACTTGCAGTTGGAAATTAACATGCTTGTTAGACTCTTCCCACTTGGCTGGAGGTACAGATATTCCATGGATTGTGTGGGGGGGGAAATGTACCAATATAAGTGTTTACACGACCGTTTCCATGACGTGTTCCACATGTTTGGGCAGGGGGTTGGGTGGGTGGATGTTCATGAGCACAAGACTTGCTCCCACATCTTAGTCCTAACTATACCCCCCCCCACTATTAAGTTGTGGGTAAAAGAGAGTCGATCAGTTGTTGTTGCCATGACATCTGTATAGCTGGTCTCCCTGGATGGTAAGATGATGCGCAACTTGAAATGTTTGGTTAGAACTCTTCAGTGGCTTATGTCTAAATTCTGGCACTTGCTTCTTGTACTGGCAGAGGGTGTGGTCCCGAGAAAGACCACGTGTACCTGCAGTTGCACCACCTGCCACCTCAGCAGCTGGCAATGCGTCTTCCAGGGATCTCAGAAACTGCAATGATATTTGCTGGGGTGGATGTCACCAAAGAGCCAATTCCTGTCCTGCCCACAGTGCATTACAACATGGGAGGGATTCCTACAAATTACAAAGGACAGGTAACTTTTTCAAAAACATTATTCAAAATGGGAGGTATTTTTAACCGGAAGTTGTGGCTTTCCCCCCTGCCCTGCAAACTGTTTGATGCAGCCATGTAAATAAAAGCGACTGGTGGGGGGGGGGCAATTCCAATCCTGTCCTCACTCTTTCCCACCCCTGTGCCTCCTAACTGCTTTCCCCCCCTCTCTTAAAATCACTGCCTCTCTCTGTTGCTGAATAAAAGAGCCAGTGCCGTGTTCATTTTAATTGTTTTGTTGGTGGCAGGTGATCACCCATGTCAATGGCCAAGATCAGGTAGTGCCAGGCTTGTATGCCTGTGGTGAAGCAGCTTCTGCATCGGTCCACGGGGCCAATCGCCTGGGAGCAAACTCTCTTTTGGACTTGGTGGTCTTTGGCCGTGCCTGTGCGCTTAGTATTGCGGAATCCTGCAAACCTGGTGAGTCTCCTGGTAACTCAGATTGAGTCTCTCAATAAGGGGCTGTGCCTCAGTGGTGGAGCATCTGCTCGGCATGCATAGAAGGCCCCAGGCTCAATGCCCGGCATCTCCAGTTAAAAGGATCAGGTAGTAGGTGTTGTAAAAAACCTCCTCCTGAGACCCAGTAGATCTACTGCCAGTCTGAGTAGGCAGTACTGCCCTTGCAGAACCCATGGTCTGATTCAGTATAAGACAGCTTCATGTGTCCAAGTAATAAGCTGGATCTGGTAATTCCCTTTTGCATTCTTTGATGGAGAACAGATGTTTCCTGGTGGAGAAGGTCTTTGCCAGTCATTGGATCCAGTTTAGCAAGAGGGCATTGTAGGATCCAGCCTTACATGTTTATGTTGTAGCTCTGTAAAAATGAGACTACAGATTTTTCTGTAATTCCCTGATCCATCTAGACACAATTTTTGATAACCTAAATGTTGTTGAGGGAGCTGCAATTCAAAAGAAGTGTGTGGGGAGTGGGATAATTGTTGATATTCTAACTTCATTCAGAACCAACTTTACAATGCTAATAGTGTTGAATAAACATTCAACTATAAAGACACCAGCACTACCATTTTCTGAGCCCATAGCAGTTGCACAGATTCTCCACATTGTGTACATTACCAGTGCCTTGCATAGTCTAGTGGCAGCCAGTGCTTCAACTCCTTCCCACCTCCCTCACCACCTCCTCGGTGCCTTCATCAGTTTTGACACCGTTGCCTAGTGGCTAATAATAATAATAATAACATTCGATTTATATACCGCCCTTCAGGACAACTTAATGCCCACTCAGAGCGGTTTACAAAGTGTTATTATTACCCCACAACAATCACCCTGTGAGGGGGGTGGGGCTGAGAGAGCTCTGAGAGAGCTGTGACTAGCCCAAGGTCACCCAGCTGGCTTCAAGTGGAGGAGTGGGGAATCAAACCCGGCTCTCCAGATTAGAGTCCCGTGCTCTTAACCACTACACCAAACTGGCTAGGAGGTGTGAAACAAAAATTCACTTTGTGCTTTCTGGTAGATAGAGCCACTTTCCCCCCTTAGTCCTAGCTAGTGCTTTCAGTATGGTTCAAAGATGATATGACTGCTCATGAGTAGTCCCTACAAGTTCGACTTTTAAAGGTATGTAGAAGTTGCTGGTCTGTCTTCGGCGCAATGAAATGAGTTGGTTCAGATTCTCAGCTTGCCTGGTTGAAAGAAACTTTGAGAACTCCCAAAGCACCCAAAAGGGTTAGAACTCAAGTGACAGCTGAGACAGGGAGCCAAGGAAATAGAATTGGCTCTGAGACAAAAGCCAGTGAGAAGAAATATTTGTGAATGGCAGAAGGTGTGGATAGCAGGGGATAAAAAGCAGTCAGGGATAGAAAAGCATTCAGTTCACTGTTAGATGACTGGATATCAGAAGGGGGTCCTGTAGGCAAGACCCTAGCCTGGCTTTCCAGAATTAGCTAAGAACAGTATTGACTGATACCTGCCCAGTTGGGAAGCAAGATGCAAAATCTCAAACCAAAATCAACGTAATTAAGGGGTTCACTTCTGTTGACAACAGCTTTATCGTTGGGACCTGCCGTCCCCTTCAGCCAAATCCATTCCAGCCTCTTCAGCCTAGAGGGCATGGCATGGTGGATGCTTCCTTAAAGCTGAAAGCATCCTGGCACTACCAAGAAGCTCTGTGGGTTCCTACGAGGGCGCTGGTTTCCGCTTCTCCTGTCATAAGGAGCTGGTTGGGCTCCAGCACCTTTGTGTGGTGGGGATAACAGAGTTGCTAATCCAGTAGTGCCTCCGAAAACAACTTTGCAGTGTTTGCAGGTCTGGACTTTGCTCCCTGATGCCTATCTGTTTCCTCTGATTAGGAGAGCCAGTTCCATCAATTAAACCAAATGCGGGTGAAGAATCTGTTGCAAACCTGGACAAATTGCGCTTTGCCAAAGGAAACCTACGGACTTCCGAACTGCGGCTTAATATGCAGAAGGTGAGAAGTTTGACTGGGGGCTGGACTGTTCAGATATGAATTGGGGACTTTTGATGTCTAATGAAGAAGACATTAAATGTAGGTTTTTTCTTCTAGAAGACTTTGCTCCAGTTATGTAGTAAATAAATAAAATGATCGGTCAGCCTCTACCCATCAGGCAAAGCAAGGAGAGATCTGCAAGGCATGATCTGCATGTCTCACGAAAGCATTGAGTAACCTAAAAATTGAAAAATGACCAGGTGATACAATTTGGGGTAATGGCCAGTGTGACAGATTGAGGGCGTTAGTTAAATCACAAATGCTAGAAGTTAAAAAAGGATAGGAAAAATTCAGCTGAGAGAGTGAGTTTAGATGGAGGAGGCTGGAACTGAAAGAGGATTGGACACTCTGGCTTGCCTGTGATTGGTCAGGTTGGGAGGCTGAGTGCCTGATTGGCGGAAGTGTGAACATTCCAAGGCTGGTGAGAGTCAGGTGGAGACAGTTGAGAAAAGGGACGGCTGATGAGAGGACAGAGACGGGAACCCTGCTAAGAAAAGAGGTCCCAGAGAGGCTTGGCTAACAGAGCAGGCCGGGGGACGGGCGTGGGGTAGATATAAATATTAGATAAAACAGTTTGTATACAGGGATAGTAGTTAATGAGTGTTGGGTTTTCCCCCCTAACATTTTGCTCGGTTCAGTTGAAATCCTTCCACGTATCTCTTGATTATATTGCCACACTAATTACTGTCTCACAAGGTATCTTTGCGGGGTGAGATAAAGGAACAGAAACCTTAAAGTGGTGGCAGAGGCCACTTTGATGTAGTGGTTAGAACACTGGTTTTGTGTCTGGTTTAAACCCAGCCCCTGTTCAGCTGCAGAACTGATTAGGCTGCCTTGCCTGTTGCTCAGCTTAGCCTGCCTTGCAGGGTGGGTAGGATGGAACTTAGAATTCATTGGAGGAGCAGGAAAATGCAACCATGACTTTTCTTTGCTGTTAGAACCGACTTCCTCAGCACAGGGACTCGACACTCCCTTTGCAGTCCTTTCCTCCATTCCCTTTCTTGTTTTAAGGGCTTATTTCAGACAGATGCTCGAGAGCATCTGTCTGTACTGTCTCTTTAAGGCACAGTTTGTCTTGTTTAGTACTTCACAGTGGCTGCATGTGGTCAGTGCAAATTCTCTAGAAAATGATGGAACTACTAAGAAATGCTAGCCGAGTACATCAGTGTGCTTCTGAAAACGGGGAGAACTGCAGAAGACTCTGGGATGGATATGATTATGCAGTTTAGGACTGGTGAAAACTGCGATGATTTGATACCTGTCAGACTATGGAATCCCAGTTACCTAGAGTTCGTCTCCCCCCTTCTGCAAGAAGCACAAAGTCTCTTGGTTTCAAAAGGTTTATTGGAAGATTATGCTCAGGATACAGGGGTCCATGATCCAAGGACTTGAGGCCCTTGGCTGAACCAAAGCTTTGTTGAGAATGACACACAAAATGAAAGTAACAACACTTCAAACATTCCTTCCCAGCCTCCCCCCTTAGTCCTGTCTAGAAGGCCTGGGAAGGCAAGGACATCAAGGTCGGCTGGGCTGATAAGAATTCTTCGTTCCCATGGATATAGGCGGCCTGGGCAGCACCTGGGCCTGGAGGGAGAGAACTAAATAACTACAGATTATAACAGGAGAACATGGCGTAGCTTTGGCTTGAGAACTGACATTCTGACAATACCCATACATGTGTTGATGAAACTGACTGTACAGATTTTGCGCCACAGGAGGTCACGCAGTGTTCTCGAAGTCCTTCATTAAGTGCATAGTCTCTCAACATGGATGTCTTTTCCAGACAATGCAAAGTCACGCTGCTGTGTTCCGCACAGGCTCGATCCTACAGGAGGGTTGTGAGAAACTGAGTAGCATCTATAGAGATTTGGATGATCTGAAGACATTTGACAGAGGTAAATTCTTTGATGTAGCTCTCTCTCTTGTCTTAATATTTTCCCAAATGTTCCAGAATCTTGGGGAAAAGTATTTTTGTGGGTGTGTAATACATAAAATAAGATACGACTGTGCACATGTGTGTAGTCTAAGGTATATCATTCTAGCTACAGTTCACCTCAGAAACAAGTAGTAACACAGTGACAAATTTGCAGAGAAATATATCAAAGTTACAAAACAAGTCTAGTGGTATTTATAAATATCAAGTTTGCAGATACCAAAGTGAGAAGTGAAAAGTTTTCAGACTTTTTGCTTTTGACCCAACAAAGCCAAGGCATCTAGAATATATTTGAAGGTGCCCCCTCAGTTCATGTGGGGCTGTCTGGTCAGGCCTGCTTGGTCTTGCTGCTGTCTTATGCCAACAGGGACTGTATCCTAAAACATCCCCCGCGTGACTACAGGGGAAGTTTGGTAACACAAGTGTGTTTTACCTTTTCACGCTGCCACCCACTTTAAAACTTCCGGCACAGGCTTCACAGGCAGTTAAGGGCAGTCAGAACACGCCTCCTGTCTTGTTATCATATATGCCATCTTGCATATCTGCATGTATTCTGTGTTATGTGCTGATCCTCTGAGGGCATGGAAAATTCCTTATTGATGCTAAGCTCAAGGGTTATCTTGCAAGTATTTACTTTCTCTTTCCCTGCCACTTTGAGCAAGTGTCCTTCCTTGAAGGACCGTCTGCAGCTGGCTCGAGATGGGAACGGAGATGATTTCATTCTTTGCTCTGTCTAACCTAAACCTATTTTCTCCCCTTCAACCCACCCCCCAGCTCATTCACGGCACAACTTTTAACGGTCACTGTCCTGAAAGTGGGAGTCTTCCCTATAACTAACACTACCAATCCCGTTTACGTCACGTCTGCCAATCCCGTTGTCTGAGCACCTTGAACTTGATGGATCTCTAATAAAGTTACTTCAACCAATACACCTGTGTGATTGCTGTGGTGAACTGGGGGGATCTACCTGCCAGGGACTGACACTAGTTCTTAATGATCAGGCAGAGGTCCCTGACCCAAATCCACACAAGGTCTTCTCTGTCTCCTTCCCAAAGATTTTACCAGATAGGCAGCCAGCTCCCTATATTCACTACCCCTCCTGCCCGGGGCTGTTGGGGAAAGAGAACTCAGTGTTTACTTCCTCTATACCACCTTGTGGACAGCTTTTGAATTCTGGCACAGCATGGTGGGTGCAGCCACAAAATGACTGCCACTGGCTATGCAGGAGGCAGAACCAGCCGCAAAATGGTTGCGACAGCTTACCTTTAGCAACTTTGTGCTGTGGTGGCCGCTGCTGCCAAAGCAACGTTTTTTTAAAAATCTGCACAGCCAATCAAATCAGAAGCCTTGCTGGGCCCTCTCACTTTCTAAGAACACTTGGTGGGTGCCAGGAAAGGTGTCAGTGGGTGCCGTGGTGCCCACGGGCACTACGTTGGAGACCCCTGCTCTCTCCGTTACCATCATTTAATTAATCAGATCCAGAATGCTGTGTGTGTGTGTGTGTGTGTGTGTGTGTGTGTGTGTGTGTGTGTGTGTGTGTGTGTGTGTGTGTGTGTGTGTGTGTGTGTGTGTGTGTGTGTGTGTGTGTGTGTGTGTTATTGTCCCTTGGTCAACAGCTTTGAGCCAGCCAGGGTAAAAACAGAAACAAGAATAACTTTTATTCACAAGATGTGTATAACACTGGAATGATTTATTCAAACACATAAAGATTTGGTTGTTAAGAATTGAACTTACAGCCCCAAACTCTTATAACAATGGATAGTTACAGTGTATGAGAACAGGTGTCAAGACAGAGCCAGCTATCTCTCTGCTGCTACCCATCAGCAGCTTCAAAGCCATCTCTTCTCCCCCCGCCCCACTAAACACTTGAACAGACTCTTAACTGTCTCAGCCCCCAGCATTGTTGGCTCTTATTGGCTGTTCCACAGGAGAGGCAGAGCTGGAACTAGTCTGTTACAACAAGGCAGAAAGGCTTCCAAGGGCCCTAGTGTTGCATTGGATTTCTAAAATTTGAACAATGTTATGCAAATTAAGCAAACTTACCTAATTATTTTCTATATAATTCTAGTTTTGGAAGAGTTTGGCATTAGCAACACTCATGTCTTTGTAAATATAAGGGCTAAAGATTTGCTTTGAAAAGATGGTTGGAAACTTTATTTCTGCTCTCAGTGCCATATTCCATTCTAGTTTTGCATTACCCTTTTGGAGTTCTTCTGTTATCTGGTGGACCAGCCAGACAAACTGATACAGATATTCCACCTGATTTGATGGGGCTTGGGGGTCAGTTGAATTGGTGGCTATTTTGTTCTTTGTCCACTGCTTGAACTTTTTGTCTTGTGTGGAGAAGTGGGTGTAGGAGGTCTGTTCTTATCATCAGTCAGTTAAAAACAATAAAACGCTGTCCTTTAGATTACTGGCACCTCTGATGAGTGATGATGCCCTTGTATCATAATGATAGTTTCATGTAAGAAACTTGCCCTGAATCTACAAACAACATTATACTTGTGTTTTTCCTGTTTGCCAGTACCATTGGATGTATGATCTGATCACCTAAGCTGCTGGATGTCACCCCTGCCTAAAACATCTAAACCTGTTTTCAAATCTTTTATTGCAACATAGGGATAGTCTGGAATACAGACTTGGTGGAGACCTTGGAACTTCAAAACCTGATGCTCTGTGCTTTACAAACAATTTATGGTGCCGAAGCTCGGAAAGAGTCACGTGGCGCTCATGCAAGGGAGGACTACAAGGTAGGCTTATGTTGCTTTTGAAACTGCCTTCTGTTTGGCCACCATCGTCCTTTAAAAGATCATAGAAGTGTGTTGTCTTCATTCTGTTATCTTGGTGCAGTCTGAAAAGAAAACCATGTGTGCTTTCTCTTTTTGTTGGGCCAGCTCTCCGTTACTTTAAAATCCTTCTCACAATTCAGTTCTCCACTAGTTTGGGTCAGTCGGCAAATTCTGCCCTGAGCATAACTGATGCCGAAATAAAAATGCTGTCTTTTGATGAAAAATTAATACAAGGAGTTCGTGTAAGCTGCACCACATTCCGTATGTTGTCCCTGTTCAGTACTTCCGTTTCTTCACCTGAACTGTTGATCTTCCATTTCCTCTGGACACCAAGTGAACTTCATGGCAGAGTGGGAATTTGAACCCCAACACTGTAATTCACATTGCCTTTCCCTTTGACTGTAGGAGGTGGTCAGAGATGTTCCTTTTTTCACTTTCTAATGCCAGTGTTGGGGAGGGGAGGCAATATGGTATAGCCTGATCTTGTCAGATCTTGGAAGCTAAACAGGGTCAGTACTTGGATGGGCAACCACCAAGGAAGACTCTGCAGCGTAAGGCAGTGACAAACCACGTCTCCTTTTCGCTTGCCTTGAAATCCCCTTGCCATGGTGGTTGCCACTTGATGCCAGTATTCTGGAGAAGGACCTCAATCCACAGATCCTCAGGTGCAGTTGCAGAGCAGAAGTAACCAGATGCAAGGATCTCCTCACATTAAACCACAGGAGAAATTATTGGTGTTTGGTTTGGAGGGAGTTAGTTGATAATTTGAGAGAGAGGTTTAAATTTAACATGTTTTGAAAACCTGCTTTAAGGCTTTATTTGCACATCGTTACACGTTCTCAAATTCCCTTTCAGTATTAGAGCCTGTTTTTAAAAACTGAATACATACCTGCCCACTCACCACAGATACCTTTAGAAATTTCTTTTGTATCAGAAAGGAAGCAGCTAAGGAGGAGCAGAGCCCCGGCCCTTTCATTTTCCTGCTGCCACCATGCAGCAGGAAACCTTATCAAAATGGTTAAGAAGATGGGTGCGTAGTCAACATTTTTAAAGCCTGCAATCCAGCGAGGAAGGCATAAGGCGCCATTAAGATTTAGGTGTATGCTGCATTTAGGCTGCATCTTGATGCTAATTGCACTTAAAAGTGTTGACTCCGTATTTCAAGAAACATGCATCATCATGCCCATTAATCTTGCTGGGTTTTTTTCCAAGTTGAACAAGCTTTCTGGGATATTTAAAAACATTGACTGCTCTTTTGAATTGTGGCTAATTTACATCCTCTTCAGAGGAATCTCCAATTGTTTTCTAATACTTGCATTATTTAGGTTAGGATTGATGAATATGACTATTCCAAACCAATCCAAGGACAACAGAAGAAACCATTTGAGCAGCACTGGAGAAAGCACACCCTCTCCTATGCAGATGTCAGGACTGGGAAGGTATGTTAATCCCCTTGGACAGAGACATTGGGTTAGGGCGGTTTATCTATTCTGAATAGTGCTCTTAGTAGTGTGTGCGACATTATTTACAGTAAGAGAGAACTTACAGGTTGACAAATTAAAACAAAAGACAGACTTTTAATTACTAGATGTTTTGGTAATGATATGAAGTGTGACTGTTAATGATAAGACTTTTTGGAGGTCTTTCATTCATAGGGTCACCAAAAGTTGGAGCGACTTGACAGCACACACAACACACACACACAAAGTGTGACTTCCTGGCAATGCACCACCACCACCCTTTTCAGCTAGAATCCATCTTCATAGCAGTGATAATTGGCCCCACCTTCCACTCTCCCCTCCCCAAACGCTGCTTCTTGAGAGTGATGTGCCCTCCTTCCTGTGCCTTGGAACGTTTCTGCAAGTGGAAGGATTTCCTCTTTTTGAGTGACTGTTGCCTCCTCCGCAAACGCTCCCTGCGATGCTGCTCCTGCTTGGGACGTGTTTTGGGCTGCAGCAGGAGGGGAGAGGGGAGAAAGTTGTGCTGCACAAGCAGAGATCCTTTTGTTCACAGAAATGCTCTGGTGGAGCCATACCTGTATCTCTCTCTTTTGAATCTGAGCTAAACATGAACCTCGTCGCCATTTCCTCATTCACTGCAGTCAGCAATGCTAGCATGTTGAGAGCATGGATGGATTTTTTTAATAATGCGTTACGTTTGTCTTTTTTGGATTGCATGAAATGAAAGAGCTTTTAAAGTGCTTTGGCAGAGTAAAAATGTCTGCTGAGTTTTTGGAACAGGAGTATGCATTTCCGTTTGAATTTGGATTAAAATACTGAAGTTTGGCTGATTCGGTAAAATATGGGTATTTTGAATCAAAAACCAGGTATTCCAAAATTTTATCAAATTAATTCTTTACTATGGGAAAATCAATCTGAGGGGTATCTAGTGGGCTGGGAGGGTCATTTTTCAACCAAATTTCACTAAATTTGGAGGGGACCTGCTTCTGATTGTTCTCTAAAGACCCTTCAAGTTTCATGAGGATTGAGCCCTGGGGGCCAATTTAAGGGGCCCCCAAAGAAGGTCATCCACTCCATTATTCTGTATGGGAGGGGGAATTGGGGGGCTATCCAAGGGGCAGGGGGTGGCATTTTTCAGTCAAACTCCACCAAATTTGCAGGAGAATCTACTCCTGGCTGTCCTCTAAAGAGCTCCCCCCCGCCGCCTGTTTTCAGGAAGATTGGACCCCGGGAGCCAATTCTATGAGCCCCTGAACAAGGTGCCCCCCAGCCATTTTATTGTTTCCTATGGGGAAAAGTCAAAGCTGACTCCAGCTAAAGAAATACACTGAGGCAAGGCTGCACACTCCCAAATGCAAGCTGAGTTCATCTCTGAGAAAGCCCAACAGAACCAAACTGAAGCGAGGGAATGGAGTCCCCCCAGAACCGAAGTGAAGCAAGAGGACCAGCATTACATGAGAGAATCATGTCCATGCCACCCAAATGAAACTGAAGCAAAGGGCACATTGCAACTCAGGCCAACAGGAGCAAACTGAAGCAAGGGAATGCCTTGTGCTTGTGGCTGGGTACTGCTTTGTTCTTTTCTGTGGCGTTCCCCCACTGGCTGAACCCAGTGTGTGGCTGTTGTGAATGACACTGGTTCTGTTGGGCTAAGTTGCAACAGTGTTGCTTGCTTCGGTTTGGTTTGGGTGGAATGGGTGTGATTCTCTGATGTCTTATTGGTTCACGTTGGTTCTGGGGAAATGCCATTCCCATGTTTGATTCTTTTTGGTGCACACCCCTATTTTGAAGTGTTATCGGCCTTTAACTCACTGATGGTGTCCTCTTTTTCTTTTCTTTAAAGGTTACTTTGGACTACAGACCTGTAATTGACAAAACACTAAATGAAGAAGATTGTGCCACAGTTCCACCTGCTATTCGTTCCTATTAGTGATTTATTCTCTTTTTTATTCACATTTTGTTGTCTGGAAGTTGCTTGGTATAGATAAACATCCTGCTAGACAACTGATATCCACAGTAGGGAATGAAACTCTGTTAACTCCAAGAGTCTGTTCCATAGCTTTATTCTGGCTCATCACTTTGTGTGTGATAAAACCGAACAATATTCAGCGCATGCCTCAATAAAGTAATCTTAGAGGACATACACATGCAAGTCACTTGCTGGCTTTCTTTGGGTATCTCTAGCTCTTTGTATTGATTTTCTTAAAGTGAAACATTTAAAAGGCTAAATGCAATTGAAGGGTAAAGGTACCATCAAGAAAAAACCTAAATGCAATTTGGTTATTGAGAATGAGTTTCTCTGTTGAAATGAAACATCATTTTAGGGCTCAATCCAGTATAATTAATCATGCTTAAGCTACTGGATGGTTGCCTTAGTTTTTTATATACTTCTCCATTGTACACTGTTTAATTATTATACCTGTGGCAATTCTTGCATGGATTGTGAAGTTAAAAACAAAAACCAATAGCAGACAGGTGAAAGGTTTGTAGGGCTTCTGTGTAACACCTAAATATTTGCAGAAACCATTTGTTCTCCTTTGTCAAGGAACAGAATATACTGTTGAGACTGTGGGAGTTAACTATTACCATATTACATAGTAATAGTCTTAACAGATATATTAAAAATCAATTCAGGATAAGAAAGGGCTGTTGGGAATATATCTCTAGAAAGTGCAGACTGGATCTGTCAGAGGTGTAATGCCAGCAGTTTTGAGCTTTAGAACATGGAATGTATATGTTAAAAGTTTTTCTCCTAAATATATTTTGTTCTGTTATTTAATGCATATTATAGTAATTGTAATTTCAATTTTGTATTTATACAAATTCAGCATATTAAGCAAGAAAAAAAATCTAAGTACAATTTGTGTAAGCTTGAGGCAGTTCTGTGAGTCTCTCCCTTAACTCTCACGAGCATGTTTCTTTTCTCAGGCAGTTCAGCCATCATCCTGAGAAATGACATACACACAGCAAAATCTCTTCAGCAGGCTTTACTGTGTAAATAAGAAAGTGTTGGGTTGGTTTCAAGCATCTGTGCTGGAAATCCCAGCATGTATTGAATGCCGTGTCTTGTCCTCTTGCTGCTTGCTCCTAATTCTGTCCGGTCAGTATTAATGGAGGGCGCAGTCCTTTGGAAGTTAAACCCCCACTGATCCAAGGGCCGCCTTCTTCATGGCCTCTGTAGGGGCAAGCTAATATATTTTGTACCTGTGCATACCCTTGTTTAAAACTTTCTGTTTATTAAATTGGGTGTGTGTGTGTGTTAGGCCCATCCATCTTGTGGGAAGGGGTGCCAGTGCGCGTGCCTGGAGAGTGAGGGCTGTGCCTTCCCATTGAGTTCTGTCTTGTCTGCTGAAGGGGGTGCATCATTTGGAGCATTCTCCTTGGTCAAGAGGTCCTTGAACAACATTTTCCATCTTCTCTTTATCATTTTTATTCCAAGTGCCAAGAACGAGATGGACTCCCCTCCCCACTGCCCCAAGTTTATGATCTTGCTCGACAGACAGCTTCTCTGCTGAGCAGACTCCTCTGCCCGTCCCAGCACCAGACTAAGGCACACAGCCTGACTCTGGCAGTGGTTGACCGCCTGAGCTGCTGCACCATCATGCTCTGCCCTTCCTCCTGGTTTCAGCAGGACCTTCTGCTACCCAGGCCAGCCTCCTCATGCGGGAGCTCTGTTACGTTTGGCTGCCTGATTCCATGTCCTGTAGTCAGATTGATCTCAGGAAAAACAGCTAACGACGGATTCATGCCCCTTGGGGTTGATCCCCTTGGATATCGTTGTGAGGATTCTCTTGGAATTGATGCCCATGTGGGAGATATATCTGGCTTTCTTTTCACATTGGAATTACAAACTAGAACAGTATCGTTCCCTTTTGTTCCCCGGCCATTTTGATACCATCAGAGGCAGAGGAGCATCTGGCTTCTCCCTGGCTCTCAGGATGGTAAAGGCCCTGAGAGCCAGGATCCTGTGAGAAGGGGCTGACTCCTTAGCAGCAAGGACTAATGTCGGGAAAGAGGAAAGAACAGTAATTGGCTTGTTTCATTGTAAACCTCTTTGTGCAACAAGGAAAAATAGTATTGAAATACAGTCAATGAACAAATATGCCTCACCACATCCACACTCCTCATTTGGAAACCAGGAGGGTTTCCACAGCAGATGCAGCCCTTTCACATTCAAAGCCATTGATTGAAAACCGCTGCATACAGCTGGGTAGAATTCCCCCTAGTCCGCTTTTCTCATCAGTGTTCTGGGATTCCTGGCACTTGTCAAATCCCTTTGGGTTTTCATTTCCATTAGTCTGGGACAAAGTAATGGAAATGACCCCTGGGAGGGGAAGTGACCATGTCCTCCTTGAATTCCAGTTGCTGTGGGGGGCCAAGGAAGTTCGTAGCCAGACTCGTAGGTTAGATTTTCATAGGGCCAACTTCGATGAACTCAGAGGCTTGATGAGCATCATTCCATGGGGGAATGTGCTGGAAGGGAAAGGAGCGAGTGAAGGGTGGGCCCTTCTCAAACACAAGCTTTTGCAAGCTCAAGCCCTCACTATCCCAGAAAGACGGAAACATGGTAAGGGCACCAAGAAACCGATGTGGATGCACAGAGAGCTCCAGAATAAGCTAAGGGAGAAAAAGGAAATGTTCAGGAAATGGAGAGAAGGACAGACCTCTAAAGAGAAGTATATGAGGGTTACTAGGTACTGCAGATCAGCCATCAAAGAGGCCAAAGCTCAGTATGAGCTGGGTCTGGCCAGGAGGGCTCGCTACAATAAGAAAAACTTCTACAGATATGTGAGAAGCAAACACAAGGTAAAAGAGGCAATGAGACCACTGTTGGGAGTAGATGGAGAAACTCTGATGCAGGACAGAGAAGAAGCAGACAGGTTTAATGACTTTTTTGCCTCTTTTCTCCCTGAAGAACTCAGGCACATCTAGAGATAGTAGAAAATGTGCCAGGACACCTGAGTGGCTAATTGACGTTGACAGAGAGGTTGTGGAGAGGCATCTGGCTGCACTGGACGAATACAAATCCCCTGGGCCGGATGGGGTGCACCCAAGAGTGCTGAAAGAACTTTCCAGAGAACTTGCAGAACCCCTGTCCATCATCTTCAAGGCCTCCTGGAGGACTGGGGATGTGCCGCAAGATTGGAGAAGAGAAAATGTTATCCTAATCTTTAAGAAAGGGAAGAAGGATGACCCGGGAAACTACAGGCCAGTCAGTCTGACTTCTGTTGCTGGGAAGATATTAGAACAGATTTTAAAGGGATCAATCTGTAAGCATCTGAAGGACCGCTCAGTGATCCAGGGAAGTCAGCATGGTTTTGTTCCTAACAGATCTTGCCAGACCAACCTGGTTTCCTTCTTTGATCGAGTGACCAGCTTACTGGATCGGGGGAACTCTTTGACATGATTTATCTGGATTTCAGTAAAGCTTTTGATAAGGTTCCCCATGACATTCTAATGGGTAAACTGGAAAACTGTGAACTGGACTATAGGACAGTTCGGTGGATAGGGAACTGGTTAGAGGACCGCACCAAAAGAGTGGTGGTCAACGGCATTTCATCAGATTGGAGGGAGGTGTCCAGTGGGGTGCGGCAGGGCTCGGTTTTGGGCCCGGTACTTTTCAATATTTTTATCAATGATCTGGATGAAGGGGTAAATGGGCTACTCATTAAATTTGCTGATAATAACAAATTGGGAGGAGTGGCAAATACCCAAGAAGACTTGAATACTCTGGAGAAGTGGGCAGCTGTGAATAGGATGCAATTCAACAAAGGCAAGTGCACAGTATTACATCTGGGCCACAAAAATGGGAAGCACAAATACTGGATGGGGGAATACACTTCTGGGCAGTAGTATATGTGAAAGGGATCTTGGGGTTAAGCGTGGACTGTAAACTAAATATGAGCAGTCAGTGTGATGCGGTGGCAAAAAGGCTAATTCAATCTTGGGTTGTATCAAAGGGGCCATAGCGTTGAAATAGCAGGAGGTCATAGTCCCTGTCTATACTGCCTTGGTCAGGCCACACCTGGAGTATTGTGTGCAGTTCTGGAGGACTCACTTCAAAAAGAATGTGGACAAAATCAAGAGGGTGCAGAGGAGAGCGACGAGAATGATCAGGGGTCTGGAGACAGCCCTACAAGGAAAGGCTGAGGGCCTTGGGAATGTTTAGTTTGGAGAAGAGGAGATGGAGGGGGGACATGATTGAGCTCTTTAAATATTTGAAAGGCTGTCATTTGGAGGAGGGCAAGGAGCTGTTCCAGTTGGCAGCAGAGGGTAGGACGCGAAGCAATGGGCTTAAATTACATGCACAAAGGTACCGGCTGGATATTAGGAAAAACTTTCACGGTCAGAGTAGTTCAAAAGTGGAATCAGCTGCCTAGGGAGGTGGTGAGCTCCCCTTCACTGGCAGTTTTCAAGAAGAGGCTGGATGAATACTTGTCAGAGATGCTTTAGGCTGATCCTGCACTGAGCAGGGGGTTGGACTAGATGATCTATGGCCCCTTCCAACTCTATGATTCTATGTTGGGCCACAGTTGGAAGATGTTTTGTCTCTGGCAATTTTGCAGAGGATTTGGAGGTGTGGCAGAACAGCCCCAATGTCCTATGAGCACTCCCCCTTCTTGCCCTCGGGGGTGTCTGGGTTCCCCAGTGGCAGTCCAAGTCTCTGCCTGGCACGTGCCACCCACTTGAAGGCCCTCCCAACCCTCAGAGGGGCCTTCGCTCCTCCTCTCATCCCTGCTGCCACCACTCAGCTCTGGTGGGAAGTGCCTGTGGGGATGGCCAAGACTCCACACTCCCGCAGGCTTGCCACTCTTGAGCTCTGCCTTGTGCCCAGTCTCCTGCTACTCAGCACATGGTAACTGCGCACCATTGAGGGATCAGTCAATTGCCAATAGACCATTCCCTTCCCATGGCACCTGTTTTACATAGATACCTAACTTAGACCTTCAGTTTTGTTCTCTAGCTTAGAAAGTTCAAGCTCATTGAGAAGTCCTTATACCTCTCCTGGGTCAGGCCTCCAGCTGAGGGACACTTTTTGAACTGGAGGTGAAGGTCCAAATCTACAAATACAAGCATTGCTCCACAGGAGGTGAGGAGGATTGGTGGAAATAGATATAGATCAAAATTTCACTTCATCAGGAAGAAAGCCTGCCCAGACTCACGGAATCAGCATTGCTGTCAGATGGCCATCTAGCCTTTGCTTAAAAATCTCCAAAGAAGGAGAGCCCAAGGAAGCCTGATCCACTGAGGGACCGCTCTAACTGTCAGAAAGTTCTTCCTGATGTTTAGCCAAAAACTCTTTTGATTTAATTTCAACCTGTTGGTTCTGGTCTGACCTGGGGCAATGGAAAACAATTCCGCACCATCCTCTATATGACAGCCCTTCAAGTACTTGAAGATGGTTATCATATCACCTCTCAGTCATCTCCTCTCCAGGCTAAACATTCTGAGCTCCTTCAACCTTTCCTCATAGGACTTGGTCTCCAGACCCCTCACCATCTTCAATGCCCTCTGGACACTTTCCTCCAAGACCATTTTGCCAAGGGAATGTCTGTGCCTCTTACACCCTCAAAGGATCTATCTATCCAAGTGGTAGATGTCTGGCTGCCAACCTCCCAGTGGGGCCTGGAGTTCTCCCAGAATAAATGTGGATCTCTAGAATTCGGAGATCGGGCTTTCTGGAGAAAATGGCTGCGTTGGTGAGTGGACTCTGTAGCATTATGCCCTACAGGGGTCCCTCTTTTCCCCAAACTCCAGCATCCCCAGGTCCTACCCCCATATCATGAGACATTTCCCAACCTGGAGTTGGAGAGTCCTGGTCCAGTTCCAGGAGCTTCTCTTGAATGTTGAAAAGTGTTGGAAAACTTGACTTTCTTCTGCAAAGTGGAGCCCCTTTTTGCATGTTTACATAGTCCAGGGATTAAAAGCTGCTGTCGTTTTCATCCTCTGTTTCAGAATAATTACTACATTTGCCTTCATAAGGTCTCAGCCAACCTTTCTAAGGATCCACCCAGCAGTGATTTCTGGTCTTACGTGATTGGTCATGGCCTTTTCAAAGGCCTCTTCATCATCTGGTCTCAATTTTCACTCTAGTTATTTAGGAAGGACTCAGATCCATCTTGTCTGTTACAGAGGTAAGTCCCCAAACCACCATGTCCCTCCTCAGTGCCTAGCACATGCTCTCACTGTCATGGTTAAATTGTGCAACCCCCTTCAACCCAGAACTCGGCTAGGGCAAACAGAAAACTGTGTTTTTAAAAAACACCAGTGGGAGCTCAGAACACGGAAATCCCTTTGCACATCCCGAAAGCCCACCGGCTTCTTGTCATCGGGTCGTTTGTAGAAAAGTTCTGTAAGAGGGCAACTTGTGTCTTTTGTTGGGGAAAAAATAGAACATGGATCCACGTGGCTCCTCACGGAGCCTATAATTTTTAGAATAGAATACCCACAAATCCAACATCAAATCACATACCATAGTCGGGCCCACAGACAGAACTATAAAAAAACAAGGATCCAGACATTTGTGGTGCCACCACAGTGTAAAAACATTAATCCAAGTTGTTGATCCTCATGAATTCATACGATTTTATCTTGAAACAAAATAAAAATACCGTCATATTGTCGATTATGTCTTAGTCTATAGGCAGCACCAAAACAGTCAGGCGTCTCCTTCATGGTGCCGCCATAGCAGAAAACTTCGTTTCCCAGGCACAGATCCTCACGAATCCTCAGGATTCGCACATGGGGACATCCTGAACTCATTGCACAATCACGTATGTCCATAGCCACAGATTGACCCACAAATATCTTGCATCTATGACTTCGTAGAGCTGCCATGGCACAAAAACCTGTTTTTAAATCGCAGATCCTCTGGATTTTTACACGGGGTCACCTAAAACTCACTGTACAATCATGTATGATGTTCCTAGCCATAGATTGCACCACAAATATCATGCTTCCACCAGCTTGTGGTGCAGCTACAGTGCAAAAATGTGGTTTCAAGGTACAGATCCGTATGGATCCTCTTGATTTTTACATGGGGGTCACCCAAACCTCACCATACAGTTACATAACTTTTTCATAGCCACAGATGGCACCACAAAAAATCATGCATCCACGACTTCATAGGGCCACCATGGCACAAAATTGTGGTTTCAATGTACCGATCCTCATCAAACCTCAGGATTTTTACCTAAGGTCACCCAAAACTCAACATTCAATCACGTATCATGTCCACAGCCACAGACTGAACTGCAAACACCATACATCCACTGCTCTATGGTGCTGCCAGAGTGCAAAAATGTGGTTCTAAGGCATATATCCTCACAATTTTTGATGGGATCTCCCAAAACTCGGTGTGCAATTCCACATCATATCCACAGCCTCTCATTGAACCACAAAAAACATCTATTGCTTCATGGTTCCATCATGGCACAAAAACTTGGATTCTCTGGATTTTCATAGGGGGTATCCCAAAAGTCTCTATTAGGGGTGTGCATTTTAAAATTTGTTTTTAAATATGGCTGTAGGAGGAAATGTCTATCATGATTGGATAGTTTTCTGGTGTGTGTGTGGGGGGGTGCCTAATCTGACTTGAAATTAATTTGTTTTGTGTTCCTGATTTTCGTGGCCGTTCTTTTCATTGGGGAAGGGGAGGGGGAACAAATTGGAAGTTCAGGGGCAGCAGTTTTTGCACTCAATGGCACCAAAATCACACAGAACAGTCTTCCATCTGAACCATAGACTTACTGAGTTTCCAGCAATGTCTATCATGATTGGGTAGTTTTGTAGTGTTGTAGATGTTAACAACCCAAATCAGGCAGGTGTCGGCACCAGCACATCTTCGTCGTTTCATTGACTCCTATAGAAGGAAACTGCAAGCAAACCATTAATGGTGGGTTGCTGCCCAAGCAATCTATCCCGCCCCCCCTTGTGCTTCCACAGGCTACCTGGGAGAACTTGCACTGCTGCTGAGGCAGATGGATGCCCTCACAGAAGATCGGGGGGGGGGGGTTGACAGTATTGTTCTCAGGGGTGGGTCAGTGTTGAAGTCCTGCAGGTGTGGAGTGAAAGCTGAACTGTCAAAAGGCTCATTGATCCAGAGAAGGATCCAAAGGATCGTTGTTAAGCTGCTCCATCGGGAATGGCGTGTGTTGGGAGCTGGGAATGTTATGTGAGGAGAGAGGGCCACGCTGCACTAAGCTAGGCTGTTGGAAGGAAGCCTGTCGCTGTCCGAATGAGAAGCAGCTGCATGCAAGTCTATGGCACTGATTGAAAAACCAATCGGAATTGGGCCTGGGCAGGGGGAGTGTTGTTTCTCATTCTAGTTTCATCACCCTTTTTGGTGCAGTATGACAGAGGTCAGGAAATCCTTCCTTCCCTGTTCATGTGACCACAGATTATTTGGGTCGTAATCTAAAGGAAAGAAAGGAGGCAGAATTGTGTTACAGTTGAACAGAAGCACTGTAGGCTCAGGTGGCCAATGTGCCTCCGCCAAAGAACACACTGCCCATTAGTAAGTGTTAGCGACAAACAGCAGCACGTTTGTCAACTTGTTGAACAGTTCGTTTGGGGGTGTTATAGAACTTGTTGCCTCTTCTGGTGGAGCCCAAGTATGTTCCCTGAAACGGTCCTATCCTGTGTCCTGCTTTTGGGAACTTGAGGCGGCCCCTACCTTCCAAAGCAGACCAGGAAGCATGACAGGGTGCTGACACATGGCGGCCAAGCGGCACCATCGCCCTACGTGTCCTCATAGTCCGACCTTGGAAACTGGCAAGGGGAAGGCTGACCTTGAGGAAGACCGACCGTTCCACAAACCGGGGAGCAGCTGTGAGTAGGGAGAGTATTACGAATTGGTTGTATTTCGTTTTCGGTAGCAGAGTTACCTACTCAGAAGCGTTTACCCCAATGTGTGTTAATTAATCTTCAGACAAACTGTAGAAAGATAGAACTTACCGTTTTACTGAGGTCGATTCCATGTATAGCAGTATCTTGGAGAAGAGAGAAAGAGCCCTAATCTAAAGAGTCCCTATCAATAAACCACGGCCTGAATCTGGCAGCGAGGCTGCAGTGCGGGTCTGTGGATGAGGCCTTCATGGCAGAAGCCCAGTGAAACACCTCCTCGGAAGACCAGGAGGCAAGAGGGAGGGAAATCTCCCAAGCGGCACAGAGACGGGGGAGGAGTCAGGAGGTGTTCCCACCGTAGACAAAGAGAAGCAGCTTGCTTAGCAAGAGAGTTACAAACACAGGCAAGTAGCGCTCCCCAGTGTCCAAGGCATGCTGAGTTGCCTGTTCCATCAGAGAGGTGACTATGTTGCCTGCCTGGGGAAACACCTGTTCACTCTGCATGCGTGTTGGAGAGCAGAAGAGGAGCTTCTGGGCCAAAAGAGCGAGCTCTGGCCAGGCAGTCTCCTTCAAGGCCCAGGAAGCCCAAGGATTGGGATCGGGCAGCTTGTAGGGCTGTGCAAGGTACTCCCTAACCATTTTGCCCGCATGATCCTGGCTCCTGTGTCTCCTCCAGTTCCCACCGGAGCCATGATGCATGTCCCCCAGGGTGCTTTTGAAGAATGCTTGTGAGGCAGTAGTCATGGGTGGATGAGGGAGATGATGCGGTAGGCCACTGCCTTCACTCTCCCCCTCCTCCTCGGAGAATGCTCCCCTCGTGACCTGCAGACACTGCACCTCCCTTGGCAGGGCAATGGCACCCTTGAGGTGTGGGTCACACGTACTCACCACCACATAGACTCTTTCCTTGGTCAGTGGCTAGTTGGGTGGCGACACTTGCTTTCAGCCTTCAGACCAGGGTGTGCACAGCAGGAAAAAGCAGTGAACGTATTACCTCCAGACCCCACAGAAATCTATCTTCAGTGGGAGCTTTTACTGAAGTGACCCGGGCTGCACATTTCACTGCCTCAGTCATATTGTGCCTCAGTCATATTGATAAAGGGCTTCAAGACAAAAACTGTTTGGCAGAGACTGTGCTGCTGTCCAACGCTGAAGGGTCCTTCCCCCTTCATGTTGTCAGTCTCATGCAGGACACTCCTCTGCTCCACCAGATGCTCAGGTATGGCATAGGTGGAATGCCAGCAAGCGTGAACGTCGGTGATGAGGCAGTGCTCATCGGCTTCTCACATGGTCCAAAGGTTGCCTTCGCAGTGCGTGAAAAGTGACTTGCAATCTTCCAGCAGACTTGGAGTAGCTTCTGGATCTCACAGGTATCAGCATCCCATGTGGTCCCAATCGAAGGGCATCCTTCATCAATAAGTGCAGAAGGTGGGCCATGCAGTAAATGTGAGTGACGCCCAAGTCCTCCATCGACATCCGTCACCACAAAACCTCTGGCAACATCCCAGGCTGTCCAGGCCTCCTCCTGTTTTTGGATGCCAGCAGGGAGGTTTTTAATATTTAAAACCGGGTTTTTTTATTTGTGCAAAGGGAAGGCTGTCTGGCTGCTGTGTGGGCCTCATCCATGACCCATTGGTGAAAAGGCTGCTTCTGCTTCTGAGGCTCTGCCATGAATGGAGTCCTGTAGCTAGCTGCCATCTTGTCTTTGTTCTCTGGACTTCTGGATTTAAGACCTTAATGTTTCTGCTTGGATTTTTTAGACCGATCTGAAAGTAACCTCTGGTTTACGTTTGCAAGTTTCAGGTATGTGTTAGCTTAGCTATTTAGCCTGTTATTTTGCTTTTCCTGTTTGCATACTTCTATAACTTTTATAAGTTGCATTTTGCACTTCCTTTAATAAACTTTATTAATGATATTTGTGTGGAATTACTGAGTTATTACTGCTTCAATTTGAATTGAGTACCTTGGCCATTTTGCCATGAGGTACCGGAGTAATTTTTTTCTGGATTCAGCCTGTAATGTGCCTACCTTGCAAGGTTGACTTCTTCGAGGCTCGCTTCTTTCTCATGAGCTGAGGGTTAGTAATAAGAAGCTGGTGGTGGCATTTCTACCCTGGTAAGTGAGGGTTCACTTTACAGCCTTAGAACTTTGCTTTTTTCATTCCACTCCCGGGGGGGGGGGATAACCCCCTGAGCTCCAGGGAAGAGTTGCCATTCCTCTACACAATCAAACCTTGTTCACCTCCTGCAAACCAACACAGTGAACCTCCTGAATCAGCATCTCAATATAGAGGTTCCTGTAATCCCCTTGACTAGTAGCCATCAATGGACCTCTCCTCTATGATTTTCTCTAACTGCCTTTGCTTATGGACATCACTATGTCCTCTAGCATTGAATTCTCAGTTTCATCACAAGTCTCCCTTAGCCATCTGTTTTGTAGACGGGAAAGTCCCAGACTCCTTAGCTGTTCCTCCCAGGAGAAAGACTCAAACCCCTTGATCATATTGGTTGCA
The DNA here is from genome assembly GCF_028583425.1 of Eublepharis macularius. NCBI lineage: Eukaryota > Metazoa > Chordata > Lepidosauria > Squamata > Eublepharidae > Eublepharis > Eublepharis macularius. The sequence continues at coordinate 10,479,400 of NC_072800.1, read as the reverse complement.
TCCTGCCATATTTTAAACAAATTGATATGCAGAAAAAATCAGACAAGAACCACACAGTCAGAGAGAGCCAGAGAGACACGCACTGAACAAGTCACTTCTGGACACTTTCTAAAGGAAGTCCATCAAAGAGCAGGATACAATAGTCCAGTATGGATATCTCAAAGCAAAGAATCGTTTATTCACTGTTACTGTTGATTGAGACCTGTAAAAACAAAAGTGAGGAAGTGGCTAAGGAGATAGATCATATCAGTGATTCACTTCAAGTGACAGTAACACCCACTGAATTCGACACACAATTGAAAGAGAACATTAACATAAAATTCAAAAGGGACAATACAGACTATATGAATGGTAAGGTCTATCTGTGATGGGACCAGTCACAATCCCATACTTACAGAACCAGGCGCAAGAAAATAATCTGGGCTAAGCCCCTAGAGCACTTTTCAGATCTGGACTCTTAGGAGCCATCAGGTTTAGATACCTCAGGAGATGAAGGTACCAACAGTAAGAGCTGGAGAAATCATACCGTGTATAGCAACCTGAGGTATTTGGGGGGAGTGAATCATAGAATCATAGAGTTGGAAGGGGCCATACAGACCATCTAGTCCAACCCCCTGCCCAGTGCAGGATCAGCATAAAGCATCTCTAACAAATATTCATCCAGCCTCTTTCAGAGGGGCAAAAAGAAAACTTAGTGTTAAATCTCTCATCCCACTTTTTAAATCAGCTCGAAGAAAGTGTCCTTAACAAGCTTCGAGCCAATCCCCATCTATCGGTCCTTTCAAACAAGAGTAGACCTTTTAAAGCTAATCAGGCAGGTTATGTTGAGAAAGTTCTTTGAGGATAAGCAACAATCTACAAGTAGATCGACCTGTGGCATTAGGACCCATTCCACTTTTGTCCCAATGGTATCGGATCCAAGGATCAATACGTTCGAATACTTAGTCCTGAGGAATATATAGAAAGTGGAGGAGCGACCATTTAGAACATGGAATAATTTTTCTAGATCAGAGAGACAAGCACTAATGGGTTTGGACAAAAATCTGAGTATAGTAATTAAAGCTACAGACAAAGGTGGGATTGTAGGTTTGGATAGAAGTGTTTATGTAATAGAGGTAGAAAGACAATTGAATGACAACACCAGCTACTAGAGATGGGCACGGAAAGAAAAAAACCAAACCACATGATTCGTGGTTCATAGCATTCCATGGAACGTCGAACCATGAACTTCCGACCTTTTCCAAGTTGGTGGATCATTGTTCTGTGGCATTTCAACCACCCTGCACCAGCTGCTAAAGGGCTGAACCCAGCTAGGTGTCTGTGAAACTGACAGCCTCTTTTCTTGCTGCCCGGGCTGTCAGTTTCACAGACCCCTTTCTGGAACTGATGCGGGGTCTGTGAAAGTGACAGCCTCGTTTCCTGCTGCCCAGGCATTCGAGAGAATGCTCTGGAATGTTCTGAGGAGGCTCTAGAATGCTCCCAAAAGGACGTGGAATTGTCACAGAATGTTTGTGGAGCACGCAGGGAATGCTGTGGAAAGTTTTGAAATGGTTCTAAAATGCTTCAATACAGGTGTGGAATGCTCACGGAATGCTCTTGTATCATCCAGGGAACTCTCCAGAATGCTAAGTGGAGGCCCTAGAATGCTCCAATACAGGTCTAGAATGGTGACGTAACAGCGAGAGAACACATGTTCCATGGAATGTTCAGGGATGGTCAAGAATGCTCCGATACAAGACTGGAATGATCATGGAATGCTCGAGGAACACTTGAGCATTCCATGCTGAGGAATGCTCTGAAAAGGTTCTAGAATGCTCATCTTAAGGGCCTGGAATGATCATGAAATGTTCATATAACACCCCATGAATTTTCTGGAATGCTGAGTGGAGGATCTAGAACACTCCCAGAAGGGCCTGGATTGGTCACAGAATGCTCATGGAACACCCAGGGAATGTCCTTGAATGCTGAGTGGAGGCTCAATAATTCTCCAATACAGGTCAGGAATTATCACGGAATGCTCGTGGAACACCCAGGGAATGTTATGGAATGCTCAGGGGAGCCTCTTCAATGCACCCAGAAGGGTCTGGAATGGTCACTGAATGCTCGTGGAACACCAAGGGACCACATTGAAATATTCAGATGCTCTAGAACACTCCAAAAAAGGCCGAGAATGATAACAGAATGCTTGTGGAACACCCAAGGAATGCAGTGGAATGCTCTGAAAAGGTTCTAGTATGCTCTCCTAAGGGCCTGGAATGATTAACAGAATGCTTATGTAACACCCAGGGAATGTTCTGGAATGCTCAGTGGAGGCTCTAGAATGTTCCCAGAAGGCTCTGGAATGGTCATGGTGTCAGTCCCTGGCAGTTAAATCCCCAAGTTCTGCACAGTTAACACACAGGTGTTCCAGTTGAAGTAACTTTATTGGAGATCCATTCAGTACAAGGTGCTTAGACAGTGGAATTGACAGAAGTGATATAGGTGAAGCTAGCAATGTTAGTTATAGGAAATATTCCCACATTGGGGAAAGGGACCGTTAACAAAGGGGAAGGGGGGTTGGAGTGAGACATGTTTTAGAGTTGACAGTGAGAAAAATGAACTTATCTTTGATTCTCAGGAAGAATACCTCTTAAGCCAGTTTCAGCTGGCAGTCAAGGACACTGGCTCAGTGGAGCAAGAAAGAGAAAGTAAACATTTGCGAGATAACCTGCTGCCATTACAGCAATAAAGAACATTCCATACTCTCAGAGATCAGAGGCAGAGCCAATATACATTCATGGCAGATATGCAGAATGCATATATGACACACAGAATTATCGGGGAACACCAAGGGAACACTCTGAAATGCTATGGGGAGACTCTAGAACACTCTGAGAAGGGCCTGGAATGGTCACGGAACACCCAGGGGATGCTCTGGAATGATCAGAGGAGGCTCTAGAACGAGCCCAGAAGGGCCTGGAATGGTCACGGAATGCTCATGGAACACCCATGTAACGCTCTGGAATGTTCATGAGTTCTAGAATGCTCTGATACAAGTCTGGAATGTGCACAGAATGTTCGTGGAACACCAAGAAATGCTCTGGAATGTTCTGTGTAGGCTCTAGAATGCTTCCAAATGGGCTTGGAATCGTCATGGAATGCTCGTGTAACACCCAGGGAACTCTCCAGAATGCTCAGTAGAGTCTCAACAATGATCCGATACAGGTCTGCAATGATCACGGAATGCTCACTGAAGGGAATGCTATGGAATGCTCAGGGAAGCCTCTACAACTCTCCCCAAAAGGCCTAGAATAGTCACGGAATGCTTGTGAAACACGCAGGGAACACTCTGGAATGCTCAGGGGACGCTCTAGAATGCTACGATACAGGTATGGAATGGTCACAGAATTTGAGTGGAATATGCAGGGAATGCTGTGGAAAGTTCTGAAAAGGTTCTAGAATGCTCCCCTGAGGGCCTGGAATTATCACAGAATACTCATGTAACACCCAGAGAATGCTCTGGAATGCCCAGTGGAGGCTGTCATATGTTCTCAGAAGTGCCTGGAATGGCTTGTGAACACCCAGGAAATACTCTGGAATGCTCAGGGGAGGCTGAAGAATGCTCCTATACAGGTCTGGAATGATCACGGAATGCTTGTGGAACACCCGGGGAATGCTACTGAATGCTCAGGGGAGTCTATACAATGCTCCCAGAAGGGCCTGGAATGATCATGAAATGCTCTTGGATCACCCAGGGAACTTTCTGGAATGCTCAGTGGAGGCTCTAGAATGCTCCGATATGGGTCTGGAATGGTCACATAATGCTCGTGGAACACCGAGGGAACATACTGGAATGTTCAGGGATGCTCTAGAATGATGCTCCAATACAGGACTGGAATGCTCATGGAATACCCAGTGAACACTCAGGGAATGTTCTAGAATTCTCAGAAGTGGTTATAAAGCACCACCAGAACGGCCTGGAATGGTCACGGAATGCTCACGGAACACCCAGAGAATGCTATAGAATATTCAGCGGAGTCTCTAGAATACTCTGATACAGATCGGTAATAATCACAGAATGCTAAAAAAAACCACTCAGAGAACACTGTAGAATGTTCTGGGGAAGCTGTAGAATGCTCCCAGAAGGGCCTGGAATGGTCACGTAATTTTTGTGGAACACCCAGGGAATGCTGTGGAATGGACACGGAATGCTCGTGGAACACCTAAGGAACGCTCTGGAATGCTAAATGGAGGCTGTAGAATGCTCCCAGAAGGGCCTGGAATGGTCACAGAATCTTTGTGGAACACCTAGGGAACGCTATGGAATGCTCAGGGCAGGTTCCGGAAAGCTCCAAAAAGTGTCTTGAGGCTCTAGAAGACTCCCAGAAGGGCCTGGAATGGTGAAGGAATGATCGCAGAACACCCAGGGAATGCTCTGGAATGCTCAGGGGAGGGTCTAGAATGCTCCAATACAAGTCTCAAATGGTCATGGAATGCTCTTGGAAAACCCAGGGAACACTCTGGAATGCTCTGTGGAGGCTCTAGAATGCTCCCTGAAGGGCGTGGCATGATCAATGAATGCTCGTGGAACACCGATAGAATGCTCTGGGATGCTCAGTGGAGGCTCGATAATGCTCCCAGAAGTGCCTGGAATGGTCACTGACATTAGATAGGCTTTCAGCATATCTGTTATACATCATATGTATTTTGTTTCAGTGCCTCTGATTGAGTGCAAAGAGCATCAGAACTGTGTAGGCCTGCTGCTGACTGTTTATCGTCCAGGCAAGGTGTTTTGGTTACAAGTTCCTGCAGAGGCCTGGGAATGTGACCTTGGATCGACTACAGAGACTGAACTGAGCTCCTCTTCTTCCCCCTCCCTTCTTCCCAGACACCATAACTCTTAACTGCATCTTCTTCCAGCTGGAGTGGGGTGGGGAGGAGACACTGACCTATAACTAATTTAACTTTTCCAGACCTGAATCGGAGCGATCTAGAACCTCCCCTGAGCATTCCAGAGCATTCCCTGGGTGTTCCACAAGCATTCCATGACCATTCCAGACCTGTATCAGAGCGTTCTAGAGCCTCCTCAGAACATTCCAGAGCATTCCCTGCACACTCCACGAGCATTCCATGACCATTTCAGACCCTACTTGGAACATTCTAAAGTCTCTGGGTATTCTATGAGCATTCTATGACCTTCTACCCTGAGTGTTCTAACACTTGGAGCATTCTAAAGCCTTCCCTGAGCATTCCAGAGCATTCTCTGTATGTTCCACGAGCATACTGTGACCATTTCAGACCTATTTCTGAGCATTCGAGCCTCCTCAACATTCCAGAGCATTCCCTGCACATTCCACGAGCATTTCAGACCTTACTGTGAGCATTCTAAAGCTTTCCCTGAGCTTTCCAGAGCATTCTCTGGATGTTCCATGAGCATACTGTGACCATTCCAGACCTATATCTGAGTGGCAGACAGGGTGGTTGCTGCTGAGGTATAAAAGAGGGGACCTGGTTTCATCCTGCTGGAGCTGATAAAAGATCGTGTGCAACTGATTTTTATTTGCTTGTATGATTTTTTTATTCCTTTCACAGCATCAGCCTACAAAAGGGAAATATTTACAGCCATTTATGATGCACACAAACTGCAGAAGTTAGAAAACTGAATTGAAAAGCAATGTTACTGTTGTTCTTGTGTCTTTCAAAGAGTGGGTGGTGTAACTGGCTTTTTCCATACTGAAAGACTGCTGGGCAAGGTTATCCCATTAGTTTTCATGTCTGTCTCCAAACAGACAACCTTCAGATCCTGAGCCATCATCATTAATTAATTAATCAATTAGATTAGATTAGATTAGATTAGATTAGATTTTCAGTCTGCCCTCCCTGCCAAGCAGGCTCAGGGTGGGGCACAACATTTTAATTTACATAAAAACACATAAAAGCAGATAAAACATTACAATAAAATTTAAAACACCACATACAATAAAAACTTCTCCTCAGATGGCAATGGAAGAGTTACTTCATTTCAGACATGGCCCATATATCCATATCTATAGATAAATATAGGGTGGTGGACAGATCTTGTCAAGTCAAGTCAAGTATGACCAGCGGAGGCCCAGCCTAGCCTCCGCCATAGTCCTGGCGGGACATCTCTTTCTTACAGGCCCGGCGGAAGGATAACAAATCCTGCTGGGCCCTGGTTTCATCAGACAGAGAGTTCCACCAGGCTGGTGCCAGGACCGAATACTCCATGATGTGGTCTTTATCTTCATCTGTAATGTCAGGAGTCGCCAAACGCCATACTTTTATGACAGCCTAGGTGTCTCCCAGGTGGTCGGTCATTGTAGCAGAAGATGCCTCAGGAAAGTTGAACCCTAGCCAGGAGATACGAGAGAGGGCGCCTGCTCTTTCTCCTCCCTGGCTTCCCTGTTGCCCCTCATGAGGGTAGTTTAGGCAGGTAGCCATGTCGGTCTGAAGCAGAACAGCAGGATCTGAGCTTAGTAGCTCATCTTGTTGGTCTCTAAAGTGCCCCTGCCCTCACATCCTCCTGTTGCCCCTTTCTCTTGCCACCTCAAAGAATGTGCTTCATTGTTCACTGACATGTTGGGCAACACTGGTGAACATATGCAAAGGAGAAGATTTGTTAAGGCAGAGAACCCTGAAGACCAGGGTTGCGGAGTGAAGCAATGGTTAGTTTCTTGCCATGAAAGCCCCACCAAGGGTCACCATAAGTCAGCTATGACTTGAGGTCACTCTCCACCACACTTATTTATTTTACATTGCCAACACCTACTACATTTCACAGGTTAATTAACTCTTAAAATTTGCTAATGAGAGCAGGGAAGAAGCCACTCACTGCTGAAAAACCTTACAATGTTATTGCAGCCAGAATTACAGCTGCCTTTGACTGAATGCATTTGGTATGATATGAAAAGGGACTCAAAGGCTACTGAGGAATAAAGTCAAATGCATTCTAACTGCATTAAAAAAAAATTGCGGGACCTTCCACAGGTGGCTCTTAGTTCTTTCACCAGATCCAAAAAGACCTTTCAAAAAGGAAAATAATTTAGATGTGTGTGTCTGTGATGAAGCAAAAGAAGTAACCAGAGTAAAGCAATTAGAAGTGGGTCCCCCCCCCACTCATTTTCTTTTGGAGCTGAAATGGCCCCTGCTAGCCACAGCCATGTTTAAGAGTGATATCAGTGCTAAAATTTGTGTGGTTACAGCTAAGTAGAGGGATCATGAACTAAAATTTGAAAGTGACGGCAACATCAGAAACAGTCCACAGCACACAGAGAATTCTAATTCTGAATGAAAGAGAAGACTCAATATTATTAAATGTTCACATGGAGAATACATCTGTTAATTTCATTAGCCTTGGTTGCTAAGATTAGGATTCAGGGTAGCATACATCTGATTAGCTGCCTCTTGTCAGATAGGCCTCCAGCTTATCTGCCATGCCCTCGGTGTATTGTGGTTGTGAAAGTATTGTGTCTCTGAGTACATGCAGAGTAGAATCAGTATTAAGTTGCTCTGTTGCTAACTGCTTATCTTCCAGGCAAGGTGTTTTGGTTACCAATTCCTGCTGAAGCTTAGGAACCCGACCGTGGACTTAATGCAGAGACTGAGCAGCGATCCTCTCTCCCCCCTCTACCTTTCAGCATTCTGGTCAATTCCATTGTTACAGCTTCTTGAACTGATATTATTCCTAATAAAATCATCTTTAACTCATACACAAGAGTGATGCAGTGAAGTGATTGGAGAAAGTATCTGCCAAGACCTGACACCTCTGGAGATGTTAGTCAGGTTATCCTCGTCTGTTTTGAATTTTCTCAGAGCCAGCTATGGAAATGCCGCTATGCTGGACAAGAGGGACTTTGCTATAACCCAGCGAAGCAGCTCCTGGTTTATTTTGCATACCTGACAGACCATCAGAAGTGGATGGGCCATTAAAGACACCAAAGACAGGCACAGTGAGCTCTTCCCCCCTTTGTGAGGGTGGGATTGGCCACAGGGACCTTTTTGCCTCACCGTCTCTCCCTGCAGGCGGTGATACTATATTTTAGATATTGATACCCTGCCTTTCTCCCCATTGAGAACACAAAGTGTTCTCAACGCCCCTGTTCTCCTCTTTTCAGTTTTATCCTCACAACAGTCATGAGGTAAGTTAGACTGAGAGAGATTGACTGGCCCAAGGTCAACCGGTGAGCTTCCATGTCAAGGGTGGGGGTTTGAACCCAGGTCTCTCAAGTCCTAGTCCAGCATTCTAACCACCAGGGTTTTTTTCAGGGGGAAAATGGGGGAATGGAGTTGAAATGGACCTCTTGAAAATGGTCACATGGCTGGTGGCCCTGCCCCCTGATCTCCAGACAGAGGGGAGTTAAGATTGCCCTCCGCGCCGCCAAGCAGTGCCGAGGGCAATCTTAACTCCCCTCTGTCTGGAGATCAGGGGACAGGGCCACCAGCCATGTGACCATTTTCTCCGAGGGCAACCCACTGCATTCTGCCACCTCTTTTCCCAGAAAAAAAGCCCTGCTAACCACCACACCACACTGGCAAAGTCACTCTACTTAGCACATTTAAAATGGAGTCCAGGATGATGCCGTCTAACTCTGTTGTCTGTGAGCTAAACTATAAGAGATGAATTACATGATGATGCTCACATGAAGGGAATCACAATGTTAGCTGGGAAGCTGAGTTTTAAAAGACAGGTCGGAAGGCTCTGTCAATTTCCCCTCTCTACAGAGCTGCAAAGATCACTCCTCAGAGGGTTTATTTCCTCTTCACTTTGGAAAGGCTCTGTCAGTTTCACCCCCCCCTTCTAGGAGGCAATTTACAGTTTTTAACATACAATAACCACAAGGGGGCAGTGAGCAACCAGTGTGAAGGGCTGAACCAAAATCAAATGAAAACAGCAAGCTCAGCTTAAGAACAAGAGAATTAGGAATTTCTCCTATTATTTTACTGACCTTGCAATCTAAAGGCTAAATTGGATAGTAACTCCTTTGAAAATTCAGCTGCATGTTTCAGCCAGTTGGCCAAATACATTTTAAAAAATCCTTATTGTTACAACCCTTTCTTTCTCTTGGGTAGATTTTGCCTTTAATCTTTCCCTTACACCCTCTGGGTGGATTGGTGCCACTAGGAATATTATATTCCGAGATATTTTATTTAAATTTTCCCTTTAGTAACGTGCCCAAGCGTCAGGCTCCTTCATGGTTCTATGTGGCCCTGAGGATAGGAATGGGATATGTATCGGTTTCATATTATTTCTAAAACTTGATGGTTTCAAAGAGTAGTTCTCAATTCTTAAAGTTATTTCTTAAACCCGGTCACATCTCTTTTCTAAGGCTTCACACACAGTTTGCCTTCTTTCCCTGACTGAATGTCCTTTCACAAACACACAGTTCAGGTTTCCCCACAGGTTATATTTATCTCAGAAATACTTAAACATGCTCAGGCTGCACCCAGCTTGCCTCTCTTGCCCTGACTGACTCTTTTCTCCTCCACTCTCAGTCTCAAACTTTCAGGATCTAATCTGTTGTAAGGTTCCTTGGCCAGAGTTATGCCATGTTTAATCTGTAGTTGCTAGCCTTTTTCTCCCTCCAGGTCCAGGTGTTATTTTGACCGCACTTTCCATGGGAGAGAATACCTCTTATCTGTTTCTACAGCCAGAGACCTTGACGGGCCGAGCCTTCCCACAGCAAAGTTCTCATCGCTATGGAAGATGGGGGGGAGGCTGGGAGTGAAGGGTTAGATGTACCACATGTTGTGCTTTCTTTTCCCATTCTCGACAATGACTGTGTTCAGCCAAGATCCTTTCTAGGCCTTGGAATATGGATACTTGTGTCAGAGCCTAGTCTTTCAATAAACCTTTTGAAATCAAGAAATTTGTGCTTCTTGCAGAAGGGGGAGACGAACTCTAGATAACGGGGATTCCATAGTCTGACACAAACTGCCTTCACTCCACCCACCCTCTCAGTCATCAACCAATCATCTCCCTCCCTCATCCCTCTCTTTCACTGCCACTCTTTATCTATATCACACTGAGCATTTAAAGACACATATACGCATTTACTTAAAATCATTACACTTATGTTTTTGTGTACTTTAGTATATCCACAAATTGTAAAACAGTATACAAACAAAACCAGATAACTCTGGTTAACTATACAGAAATACTCTTCTAAGAAGGTTTAGTGAGATGAGGCAACTCACAGTGGAAACTTCTTGATACTGAGAGGGATAACATTAACCATCAACAATTGTGAAGCTTGGTTTAGACATAATGCAAAATCCTGGTTTGGTGCTATAAAAATGGGCCCAATGTTTACATCTTCCCTCCTTCCCAATCCTGTATGTCATCTAAATTGACCTGGGATTAATCTTTCTGCTCTGCTCTTGGCATCACAACAGCTTTTGTAAAAGAAATTGGGAGAAGTTTACTTGTTTGGACTTCTTTGGTTTTGCTCAAATGATCTCTTTTGGTTCCCCCCTTCTCCCAACGGTTCACTTGCTGACTTTTCATCTCTTTTCTCTGTTTGCCCAACAGAGTCTCTGTCAAACTGGCTCTAGAAAATTCCCACCAACCAGACGTGTCACTTTCCAAGCTGACCTATCATAGGCCAGGCAAGACCTTCCAATTCTAAACGCCTCCTTTTCAACTCACTCTGTCCCCTGAATTTTTCCTGTTCATTTGACTCTGCCATTTTGTGATTAACCAAAACTCTCACTATGTCACATATGATCTCCCTTCTTTTCAAACAGAAGACTCGTCTTTGCAAAGATCAGAGCACAGCATTCGATAAAGCAAGAAAATCCATCCATTATTTTATGTCTACTGATTTCCATTAGCTGCTTCTTGAGACTGAATCTACTTTGTCTGTAATTTGGCCGTCAGTTTCAGTTTCTAATGAAATACTTGCTTCTAAAGCATTTCCCGATTCCATTCTAATTGGTCAACTAATTCAGCTGCCTGGGAGACATCGGTGGGATCCTTGGCCATGCTTTTATTTCCCTAAAAATCTCGTAATAGATTTAGTATAAAAGCACCAAACCCTACAACTTTTTCCTTGAATCAGTCTTATCTCCCAAAACCAATGTCCTCAGCAGGTCTACTAATTTGAACCCAGACTTCACATAACATTTTTCTTGCTGGGGTTATAAACATCTCAGACTTCTCCTTTAAAAACTCAGGCTTCAACTTATACTTTCGATACACAGCATTTTTATACTTATAGTAACAACTACCACTTGTGTTATATTGTTATATATTTCATCCAGATCCCCTTTTACCAGCCTGAGAATAAATTTCTTACACTGCTCTGTCACTAGACCTCCGTTGCCGTGCTGTTCTTTCCAAAGCAGACAAAAGCCCTTGTGGGTCAGCTCCAAGAACAAAACTAACCGAATCTGCAGAAATGATCTTTGCTCGTCTGCCTTCACCACCTTCTCTGTTTGCCCAACAGACTCTAACTGACACTCTGACGCTAATCCAGCCTTAGAATGTTTAAACATCCACCAATCCGGTGTGCCACTGCCCAAACTGACCAATCACAGGCAAGTCTAGCATGGTCCATCCTCTTTCAGTTCCAACATCTCAGGCAGATTTGGGGCTTGTGTACTCAACAGATGGAGAGACTCCCTTCCCCTTTTTGCGAATCCCTTCCCTTCGCCCCCAAAATGGGGAGGTCTCCATTTGTTGCCTTCTCTGTTCAGCACTGGCCTGGCTGGCCTGCAACAGTAGGTGCTGCACATTTGGTGGGGCTCTGTCTTTTACCAGACGCTTTATCTCCCTTGGGAGGTAGATGGAACTGATACGGCACCATTGCATTTTTCTCTGGTACCAGTTTTTGCTCTCTCCTCCTGCCTGCTGTCCTTAACAGCTTAGGCCCACCTCTTGAAACGATTTCTCTTGCTGGGTTTGGGAAAACCTATGTAATGTGTGAAAGCAGTCAAGTCCTAAGCAGAAGCTTTGGACTTGACCACCTCTTCAAATGCCTCGTAATTAACCACAACACCTCCCCTCCATATATGCTCTGCGATGCCACTGCTAATTCCTCCTTTATTATACTATGTAGATGCTTCATATCATCCTTAGGCACCCTCTGCTGCCATATAAACACACCAGTGCAGCCCTCTCAAAAGCAGACAAAGGGAATCTGCGCTGGGAGGGAAATACAGCAAAGTTTCTCAGAGTTATTTTACTTTCATCTCCCTCTTCAAGCTTGTCTCTACGTGATGTTTTCTCTGTTCCTCCCATATCATCCTCTATCTCCTCTTTGGACTTTTTTTTGCATTTCAAATATCTGTTCCCCTCAGCTTTCCACTCTCTTTGGTTTCCTATTGCCTTTTCCTTGATCTTCCTCTCATTCAACTCCAGCCTAGCAGACTCTTATTGCTGAATAAAATTCTACATTTGCATTGTTCAGACAATTCTGTTTTATTCATCTTCGTAGACTGGGCTACCACTTTGGCCTACTTTGCTATGTTCCAGTACACTTAAAAATAAAACACAACTATTTGCCCCAAACTGTGGGTTCAGCCACATTTGTTCCTCAGTTTCCAAATCTTTGGACAGTCACTCGGTGATGTATGCTTGTTCTGCTCCACCACTGCCTCCAAATGTTGTAAAACAGGCTGCACAATCTCATTCTACCACAGTAGATGTAGAATTTACTCAGTTTACCTAGGGCTCAAGGTACTAAATCTACCTCATACAGAAAGAGGTTACATATGCAGCCATTGGTTATAAAAAGAAAAAACAACAATTAACTAACAGCATCTGGAAACCAGAAAATAGTAGACAATAAAGCTATCTTGTCTTCATCTGTCCAAAATTCACCCCCATGTAGGTAAAAACATAGGCAGAATACTCTTAAAGTTTCAAGATATCAGGCTCTTTTTGTGTCTTTACCTTTCTCTGCCATCTTAATGTATTCCATCCTTTCTCCAGCATTCCAAGAAACCTTCCTCCTCTCAGACCAGGTGCTCTGATCTGATCCCAAGTATCTGTTTCCCTCACCCAAAGGACAGGGATCTGTGAGGTCCTTCTCTTGTACCATAGATGCAGAGGAGTTAGCCGTGTTAGTCTGTAGTAGCAAAATCAAAAGGAGTCCAGTAGCACCTTTAAGACTAACCAACTTTATTGTAGCATAAGTTTTCGAGAATCACAGCTCTCTTCATCAGATGCACGGAGGGCAAGAAGAAACTGGTCAGATATATAGGTGGAGAGGGGAGGGAGGAGTAGATGCAAACAGTAGCTTCTGATATGGAGATCAGTTTGCTTCTGTTAAGGAAGTCAGTTACTGATAATGAGATAACCATTCATAGTCTCTATTCAATCCCAGCTTGACTGAGTCAAATTTGCATATGAATTCCAATTCAGCAGCTTCCCGTTGGATTTTGTTTTTGAAAGGTTTCTGTTGAACTACAGTGACTTTTAAGTCCTTGATGGAATGTCCTGGTAGACTGAAGTGTTCTCCCACTGGTTTCTGGATGTTGCCATTTTTAATGTCAGATTTGTGTCCATTTATTCTTTTGCGCAGAGGTTGGCTGGTTTGTCCAATGTACAGAGCAGATGGACATTGTTGGACATTGTTCTCGAAAGCTTAAGCTACAATACAGTTGGTTAGTCTTAAAGGTGCTACTGGACTCTCTTGTACCATGTGTGAAACTTCTACCAGCAAAAACCACAAAGATTTTGGTAAGCATCAACATGACAGAATTCTGGTAGCTCTCCCCTGCAAGGAGCCAGTCCATTGTTTTCACCATCCTGCTTATCTTTGCAGAGTGGAACTTGAAAGGAACATGAGTGAAGATTTCTGACAGCTTTGATAGGAAGAAAATTTAGTCTGTTCTTTGTAGGCACAACTGGATTTCCTATTTTAGGGATCCCCAGCGTGGTACCTCTGGGCACCATGGTACCTGCTAGAACTTTTCCTGGTACCTGCTGTGTTTTTAGACAGCGGTCATGGCTGAGTGGGGCTTATGTGTACCAGGACTTCTGATTGGCCATTGGAGACCTGGGCAGCTGTGCAGAGTTTTTAGAAGATGCTTTGGCAGTAGCCACCACCACAGCAGAAGGATATTACCACCTTCAGTCATGTAGTGAACCTTTGTGTATGCAAGAAAATATTTTAAAATTCTACGTTCATTTTAAAGGCATCTCATTAAACTGAGTTACTGTCTGAAATGTTGAAGATTTACTATTAGTATTAATATAGTAATATAGTAGTACTATACTATTAGTATAATATTAATACTGTCATATATGCCAGCATACCGGCCAATATTGTATTATGCATTTTGTGCTGATCATACTGTTTCCTAAGGTTGTATTCTGTATTTTGTATAACTCATCTGAGTGTGTGTAAACGTCTTACTTACAATGCACTGAGCCCGGGGGGGGGGGCTGTCTGTTATCTATTGCAAGTATTTACTTTCACTTTTGGAGCAAGTGTCCTTGGATGCCAGCTATGAGCAGCTAGCAATGTATCTTTTCTCAGAGACTGTGATGATTTCACTCTGTACTCTATCTAGCCTAAACTTATCAGTTCCCATGTAACTCTTTGGGGTTTCATGCCAGAATGTCAACGGACCCAAAGGGCGGGAAGATTCCCTATAATTAGTAGTGTCCATTTTTGAATAGTCACTGTTGCCAACTGCTACCTTTGTGTGAACAACCTGAACTGAACGGATCTCTAATAAAGTTGCTTCAACTGGAACACCTGCGTGTTAACTGTGGAGGACTTGAAGGGGCCTAACTGCCAGGAACTGACAAGTACACTATTACAACCCATGACCTGACATTTTGTGGCTGGTTTTGCCTCTTGTGGCTGTGTCCACCACCTTGTGTTAGAACTCACAACCTAATGATTGGGGATTGCTGTTCTAGAGTCACCAAGCGTACGTGCTGTGGAGGGAAAACCACAGTCTGCTTTGGCAGTCATCGTCACCATATAGTTTGAAGAGATGTTACATCACTCCCCACCACCACCACCACTATCCTGAGCTCCCAGAGAGAGAGTGTGTGTGAAAGAGAATGTCCCTTCAGTTGCGATTCTCCTCGACTGATTAATATATTGAGTGTTGTTTTTTTAAAGACTACATTTCCCAGGGATCCTTGCAGGATCTGACATGGGCCTGTGCACCTCGTCTGGTTCCACTCTGAGTCTAGAAACACCTTCCACTTGTTTTAACCTATTGCAGAAGCCAACCAATCTTTTCCTTTCTCAGTGTTTCCACTTAATTTAAACTGACTTGGGGGAAGGGGGACTTGGTACGTATTGTTTTTTAATGCTGACAAATGACCAGTTTTCGTTGTGAAGACATGTAAATGAATTATCATCTACTTGGTTGACACAGACTCCACCCTTGAAGAAATTATTAGCCTTCTTACATGTGAAAAATTACATTATTTAAGTTCCCAATGTGCAAAGAAACCACAGGAAGGTAATGATTTGCTTTTTGTTTATTTTATTGCAGGCATGAATACAGGAACAGGTAAACAGTTCAGCCACAGAAAGCCTCTCTCAAGGCACGGTTCACTGACAAAGGCCATCGCATGCTGTCTTCTGTCCCAGGTGGCTGCGCTCAGGTGGGGCCATGTTCATGGATGTTACCTGGCTGTGCAGCAGCATCCCCCAATGATGTCACCCTGTCATTCTAGGACTCCGTCACATATCACTCATTTTACAAAAACGCTGCGTTTGGAGCTGATCTTGCATGCAAAACAACAGATCAGTCTCAGTATATTTATTGCAAACTCCTTGAGCTTCAGGACATTAAAAAAAAATTGAAACTGCAATATTCCACTGTATAATTACAAACTTTAGTTTTCTGTTAACCGGAGAGGATAGCCAGACATGTATGAAAATGAGCTCTCCAAAACCAACTAAATTAAAATATATTTGGCTGAAGCTTTTACCATAGTGTTCCAATGGTCTTTATTGGTCAAATATGTCAGAAGGAGCAATTCCTGTAAAAAAAATTTAGGCGAAAACGTAATGTCAGAATAATGATTCTGGCTTGGATCCCACAGAGCATTTCCATGTACAGAAAAATTTCCATCCAAGGAGCCTGACTTTCTTGCCTCTTGACTTTCTTGGCCTGGAGAACAGAGATAAAGTTATGCTCCAGGGATAGAAATCCTTCTGTCTGCAGGAACACGCCCCTGGATCCATATCCTTCCTGACAGCAATTCAGAATTTTGCACAGTATTTGTTCCTTTCAGAACTTCGAATACCAGACGTGTTTAAAAAACCTACTCTTTTATCTACCAGTAAAAATTGTAGTTGAGAAACCTTATTAAACTTTTTACTTTGTTACTACTGTTGAAACCTTTTAAACAAAACAAGGTTACCCAGTGATAAATCCACAGGGAGCCAGCACAATTTTGCTTCAGCTCCTATTTGATTTATTATTTGGGATGTATTTACAAAAAATCCCCCACCCGTCCCAACCCCGTATTGCAGCAATGTTGATTTCACTGTCTGGGGAGAGCCCGTCTTAATTCCACGATCATCCCAGAACCCTTATCCCTGCAAACACTCATCAGCCGCACTCAAGGGTTCATCATGGAAATACAATGCTGTGATTTGCACAACGATGCAAGCATTGCCTTGAGCCACGGAGTTACTGCAAACAGTTATGACTAATGGAACGTGCGAGAAAAGCAGGAGAGAAAGAAATCCGTCTATGATATGCGTCTGATTAAAATCAAATAGAAGGGCACAGTATTACGACTCCCACTGTACAGATCTGTGGATGCTGCCAAACATGCTCCAAACCAAGCTATGACAAGTCCCATTGTAAAGAGGGAAATTTAGTATAACTATCAAAAATGCTGTGAGACCCAGTCTCAAAAAGTCTCCTCAAAGGAGATGGTGGAAGCAGTTCTCACAAAAGAGGCCACATGTGGACTCATCAGCTTCCTGAGCACATTTTCATTCAAGATGCATTGGACTGGATCCTATGACCAGCAAGCCCCTATATGGATCTTTCCCACCCACCCCTCTCTACAGCCTCCTGAGACCTATGAAAAGCTGGTGCTCCTCGCCATAGCAGCCCTGTAGACATGATAGGGCGTAGGAAGCTTCAGTGAATAGGGGGAGGATCAGCAAGATGCCCCCACCCCAACTTTCCTCTTCCACTGATGGAGCCTCTTGCATCGGCAGAAACTAGCGGCGGAATAGCAAGGAAGAGTGGTTGCCCAATCCCTCCTCATCACATCCCGTTGTATTTTGTCCACTGTCTCAGGAGGCTGTTGGGAGGGAAGAGGAGGTGAGGAAATCCTTGTGGGTATTTGTAGCTGGACTTGACTGGTAGTCTCCCTAGAACTGCTAATCCAAGTCCATTCCAAACGAGCTGGCCCAGTCTGACCAATCCACATTACACTTTTGCTGATTCTAGAGTGGATCCTCACTAGCAGCTCTGAGCAGTAGATTAAACAGCTGGGAAGTACTGGGTCAGCCTAGTCCTGTCTGTAAGTAAGTAAGACGAAATGCAAAAATAAGCCTGAGTTGACAAGAGGCTTATACCTCAGGACAATTAGAGGACAGGTACTCAAGGTCATTCGGTCACTTTTCAGAGCATATTTAATGGCAAGGCATGTCTTATCGAAACTTTAATTCTGCAATTTCAGACCAAAAAGCTGTCATATACAAGGTCACAGTGATTCGGTTGAAAGTTTAAATACTATCATTTGCCAGAAAAGCTAACTGTAATATGTTGTTGCCTCTCAGCGCTCAGGCCCACTGTGTTTGAGAATTGGTCACCTCGGGTCTTTGAGTTTAAATATCGAGAATGTTCAAGGAGTTTTGATTCAATTTGTCCACCAGAGAAAGCGTTCTGCTGATGCACTTTGAACAGGTATTTTGTGGGCAAGCCTTGAAGCCATTTCTTTCACGACTAGTATCTATCTTAACACGAGCTGGCAAGAAATAAATGATAGGATCCTGCACTTGGGATTACTGAGGCATCATTTAGAAAAATTTACTTTGTAGATTATTTGCTCCTCTATGCTTCTTGCATGATGTCTTCTCTTTCTATCAGTCACAGAGCCCTGACAAATCTCTCCACCATTTAGAGAAATTTATTTTTTTAATTTTAAGAATGCCAAGACGAAGTATTGTTATCGAGTGAAGACAGAAATATAGTTTTTCTTTGTGGTCTGTGTGTTACCTCAGAGCAGGGCTTTTTTTCTGGGAAAAGAGGTGGTGGAACTCAGTGGGTTGCCCTTGGAGAAAATGGTCACGTGGCTGGTGGCCCCGCCCCCTGATCTCCAGATAGAGGGGAGTGTAGATTGCTGGTGTGGAGGGCAGTCTAAACCCCCCTCTGTCTGGAGATCAGGGGGTGGGGCCAGCAGCCATGTGACCATTTTCAAGAGGTTGCGGAAATCCATTCCACCGCGTTCCAGCTGAAAAAAAGCCCTGCCTCAGGTACAGGACTCGCTGTTGCCACAGGAGCAACTTCCTCAAAGGAGGGCCTGAAGCTACACCTGTTCCAACGGGAGAGGCAAGCAAATTTCTGTTCAGTGTTTCAAAATGGAAGTATTGTTAGGCATCACATAAAATTTGAAGGACAATTTTTTAAAAAGCCTCATGTTTTAAGTTTATTTAACAGTGCAATCCTAAGCAGAGTTACACCAGTCTAAGCTCATTGATTTCAATGGCCTTAGACTGGAGTAACTCTTCTTAGGATTGCACTGTAAGTTTGTTAAGGTCTCCAAACCGGCTATAACCTCTTACACACAGGCTTTTATCTTGTAAACATGTGAAATTTCAAGTTTAGTTTTCCAGTAGGATTACTAACATATTAAAAGTAAATGTGCATGCAGACCCTTTTGCTGGATTACAAGTTTTTTTAAAAAATAGTCCAATTTTCAGTTTTATTGGCGTGATAAAATAGGGACAAATAGCTAACACATCTGAGTAAATGAATATGTATTTTAATATAAACGTAAAAACAAAAACAGCGTTTCTATGCCCCAAAGGCTGTAGATGAGTTTGAGCATTTCCTCCTTGTGTGTTAATAGAAGTTAGCAATTCTAAAAAAGACAGCGTTTGATTTTTCTGTGGAGACTAACAGTCCTGGGGTAAGATATAATAATTATTTTTTCCCACTTAAAAACAATTCTTTAACAAACAACAGTGATTTTTTTAACAAACAGCAGTAACTTGGTGCAATTTTCAGTTCTACAAAAATGATGTTTGTATGTGTTTCTATCAAAATATTCTGCATAACATATATCTCTGTGCAGTTATTCACATATATACAAAACAGTATTTCTGAGTAGAAATCAATATATACCCCATGTTGGTCCTTTTTTATCACAGATGTATTAAAACTTCACCTCAACTTCTTTTTCTATTCATATAAAAGCCTACCTATTTGGGACAAATAAAGGACAGAAGGAATCATAGGCCAGGTTCCTATGGGTTGCATTTAGACTAAATTTTCCATGAATGGAAGGCATTTCTATCAATGAAACAGGAGATCCCTGCCTCCCCCTTGCACTGTAGCTCATTAATCTCCCTGGAATGCCGTTTCTAGGGGATACACACCTTCAGGAAGGCCACGGGGGCAAATCAGGGTTCCACAGCAGGAAGGAGGAATTGTCAGAAACTATACCTCTAATTCTGTTAGTGGAAAACTTAAGGGTCTCTCTACACAAGACCTCTTACATGAGGACACTCAGGAGAAAGATCTTACACTTGTTCTCCCATTGTGGACACACATGCACTGCTAGGGAGACAGAGTACACTTGAATACAAGACCACACAGAAAGTAAGTCACTTGAGCGTCCCCGTGTAAGATGTCTTGTGTAGGGAGACTTTTAGTCTGGGTCCAACTCACAGAGCTGTTTCATCCAATGCATGGACTTAGGCTAGTCCACTAAAATTGCTGGCCCCCTTTTCCCTCGAAGAGCCAGCTCCCATGCCATGACCCAAGCTTCAAAAGCAGTTTGCCGTGCAACGTGGGGCAGTGGCGGCAGGGGGGTGGGAGAAAAAAGCCCATCTAGGCTCAGGAGACTAGTTCCATGGTTCTTAAGACCCTGGTCATAATATCAAATGTACAAAGGAAGTCCTCCAAGTTTGTGAAACCTAGATTTGGTTTTATATGTCTGATGACTCCAGAAAGATTGGAACATTGTTACAATGGATTATGTTGTGTACACAGAAGCAAAGGAATGTAAACAGACAGAAGGCACAGGAAAGGCCCCAATCCATTCTCTGCGTGAGACGGGAAGTGCGAATTTTCATAATTCTGTCATCAACAGTCTTTTCATCATCTTTTCTCGTTCAAGTTCACGCCTTAGAGTCTCAGCACTGTGGGATTAATGAACACACACACACACACACCATTATGGGAATAACATTTCACACCCTGCTGGTTATGAGAAACAAATCTGGCTGACGTTTGAATTTAGGGGGGGGGGAAGCAAGTTCAACCAAATCTCTGCCAGAGATGTATTCCATTTGAAATCACTAGCAGATAGCTGAGAAGCAGCCAGTCTAAAACACAAACAGTGTATCAAAACATCCCAAAGCTCTATGAGCAGAAAAAATTCTTCACCATGGGAAATAATACTGTATTCTGGTAAAGCCACAGCTCAAATCACGGGTAGATCAAAGGACATTTTGAGATGCAATAATGAAATATTTTCATAAATCTACCCTAATAAATGAGCCTCGATAAATATATTTTCAGGGAAGAGGGCCAAGGAAATCCCAAGTCACTGTGCCTGGGACAATGAAAGCACAATGTTTTGAGACCATTTTAGAAAATGAATTTATTTAGCCTCACTCTTTGAGCCAAGCTACAAGAGACGAATTACACGAGGAGGAGCACGTGAAGGGAGTCGCAATGTTAGCCAGCTGAGTTTTTTGAGTTTTGAGCTAGCTGAGTTTTAGAAGAGATCGGAAGGCTTTGTCAATTTCCCCTCTCTACAGAGCCAGGGAGATGCTGCTCAGAGGATTTGTTAATTTCCTCTTTGCCTCCTGAAGGCTCTGTCAGTTTCACCTCCCCTTCTAAGAGGCCAAGAGGAAATAAACAAACCTTCTGAACAGCAATCTCTCTGGCTCTGTAGAGAGGGGAAATTGACAAAATCTTCTCTCTCTTTTAAAACTCTGCTTCCCGGCTAACATTGTGACTCCCTTCACGTGCTCCTTCTTGTGTAATTCGTCTATTTTAGCTTAGTTCTGTGTTAGCGTTAAATTTGTCAGGAGAAAAGTAGGACTGAGTAACAAAAGCAGCCAGCTTGGTGGCTATTGACACAATAAATACATTTTGTGCGGAAGCTACAAGACTTTCATTGACACAGAAGGGACCCTTGACTTGTGTCTTCCAGTCCAACCACTTCAATATGGCAATCACAGTTGTGTCTTAGCAAAAGTTATGTTGCGATTGTGGGCGACGTCTGAGACCTAGGCATTTTTGGAAGCAAGCCACTATTTCCTTCTTTAAGTCTCCCATGCTCCCTACCTGGTTCTCAGCTTGTTTTTGCTGCCTCCAGGATACACACTAATTGAAAGTAAGGCATACAGGACTGGATCCCACAGATCCATTCCACTGGTGCAGTATTCCCTTCTGGCAAAAGGAGCCTTCCCTTTGGAAGAGTGCCATATGTCACCATTAGACTGCCTCTGCTGGAGGCAAGTGCCTCCACTGACAAAACAGGATCTGACCCATAATATTTCTGTGGAAGGATTACACATTACCTGTCTGCCAGAGAAATAGGTTTGTGCGATGAATAGATGGTCTGCACTGTTGGAGTTGGAACAGTCTCTACCAGAGACCTTGGTGCAAGTGCCGGTGATAACATCTTTGGAGATGACTGTACCATGCAGCATTGTAGTTTACTGTCCAGAAACTCTGCCTTAAAATGAAAGTAAAAGAGAAAGTTGATAAAATGCTGCTGCTTACTCTAGTCCCATTTTCACACTCACATTCCCTATCAGCAATGTCCTTCCTAAACAAAGGGAACTGCAAGATGCTGAAATCAAGAACCAAAAATAAAAGGTCATCATAATTGCAGAGAAGAGGGAAAGGCACATATTTCAGCAAATATTTAGGACGAGGGAGGCCCAGGTTCAAATCCTGACTTTGGGCCAGTAATTTGCTATCTGTCTAAGCTACCTCACAGGCTTGTTGTGTAGATAAATTGCAGAAGGGTGGAACCATATGCACTGCTTTGAGTTCTTTGAAAGAAGGGTAGGATAAAAACACATTTTTAAAATTTATAACCCCTGTTCTAAACATTTCTAACCTAAACATATATAATGGAAGCTTGATTTAAAACAAACTTTTCCACATACAGAGAAAAATTTATTTTTTGATAAATGAGAGGGTTACAGAAGTAAAACAAAGAGCTACAAAGGCTTGTGGGCTTTCCTGCACAAGCCAAAAAATACAACACTTAAAATTTAAACAAAGAAGCATTGAAATAGGTTATGCTCACCGTGAAAGACTGCAAAAACAATTGTTCAGCCGAAACGGGGAGGGAGTATTTTATGAACATTCACTTCCCCACAAAACACTTTATGCAAGGGGGTGGGTGGAGGCTGGGAGAAGGCGGCAGAACACGTCCCTGATGCCGAGGGGGCCGGGAGAGGGTTCCCTCGTGTCAGGCGCAGTTGAGGACCCGGGCGGGATGCCAGCGGGGATGCACATTTGGGTGCGCCACCTCACGGAAAGTAATGTCCCACTGGATACAATGCAGCATAGGCAGGGCACGGGTACATCGAGATGCGCATCATCTGCCTGTATTTACCTACCCGCATCCTGCCCCAACTATGCACACGTAACTGAGCGCAAATAGAGCTTGGATCAGAGATGGCTAAATAGGGGGTCGTCTGGATTATGTGCTGCTGTGTTTACAGACACACATACACACATATGTGTGTGTGTGTTTGTGTGAATATGTTTACATGTATTTTAATCTATGTATTGGGAAGGTTTATGATTTTAAATTGTATATATGATGAAATATGTTTTTAAACTTGGTTGTGATCCGCCCTGAGCCTGCTGATGTGGGGAGGGCGGAATATAAATTAAATATAAATAAGTAGAATGCTGTTGGGCAATGAAAGCATCACTGTGGAAACATTGGCCGATTCCAGACGGCCCCCTGCCTCGCGAAACGTCGCGCGTCGTCGCGCGTCGTCGCGCAGAAAACGCGAAATATCGCGTTTTCTCGCGCGAGTTTTGCGCGACGTCGCGCAAAACTTGCGCGAGAAAACGCGATATTTCGTGTTTTCTGCGCAACGACGCGCGACGATGCGCGACGTTTCACGAGGCAGGGGGCCGTCTGGAATCGGCCATTCTCTCCATCCCATTCTAAGGGAAGGCAATGGAGAGAATTCTGGCCGGAATGCAAAAAGAAAAAAAGATTCTCTGGCAGCTGCAAAACAGGAAACAATGGCTTTGAATATTTATCGGGTATTTATGACGACAGTGGAACGTATGGTTTTCATGCACCCCTCTGGGCACTCCCCAAATAGCAGCTTTGGCACCAATGATTTATTGCTACACTGATTGGCAAAACACACTGTAATTTACAATAACTAGTACCAAGCTGGAGGCTGGTCTGGAATTGGGGAACACACGGTTGAGAAATGTTGTCCGGGCTCAAATCTCTCCTTTAACCTTTCAGGAGTCTTGAACAGGCCTCCAATCTGTTTCCCTTTAGATTTAACCGATATTCAACGGCTCTCAAAATTGCATTCCATCAGGAGTGTGTTTGTGTGTATGGTGAAAATGCCTAGCCCTCATCTGGCTATTTGTGTGCGTGTTCACGCAGTGGGGTGTCTTTTAACATTTTTTCTGCTTGCCAGGGAAAACCTCTGAACTTGCAGAAACCCTTAACTTATCCATGGGGGGCTTTATTTCACAGGTGTCATGGCAGGCGCATGACTATTAACTTTGCTATTAGAGGGAACGCAAGCAAAAAATCAGAGGAGGAGGAGGTGGGATTGGGTTAGTTCCCTTCCCCCTTTTGTTCAACAGTGTGAGACGACTGATTCCCGAAGTGAGTTAAGAAGCTTCTTGCTCACCTGGTCCTGGACCTCAATAGTCTGAAACCATTATGTGTGGGGTTCTTAACCTGCGGTCCATGGAGGAGCTTCAGGGACTCCGTGAACCGGACACACACACACACACACAAGATGTTTTTTCTTCAATTTTCTTCCTGTCATTCCTTTCCTTTCCTTTCATTCCCTTAGAAGTTCATTGGTTAACAAATCTTGAGCAGCAGAAAGTTCTTGTTCATGGTTTTTTGTACTCAAGGAATAGAAGGACTGAAATAAATTTTGCTACTGCCAAAGTAATCTAAGGATCATTATCTCTAAGCAGATAAAAAAGTGTTTCCAAGGTGTAGGGGGTGATTGATCTGTAATAAGTGGCTTAATATAATAGTCCCTGATATCGTCATACCAACGGCATTCATGCAGGGCGTGTAAAGATGAGTCAAGCCTATTAAGACCACAAAGGCAGATTCCATCAGAATAAGGCCTATTCAAAAAATTTCCTTCTAAAGCCATAGGTGTAATATTCTATCTCCCAAATAAAAAGCCCTACAATTGCGTGGAACGGTCAAATAATACATATAGGGAGGTAAAGATTTCGGAGGAGTAATGCCAAGGGACAGGGTGGAACAGTCATGACAAGCTCTACATGTCAAACTTCTGTGGTCGATTTCTAGAATGTGTTTTTTAATCAAAGAGAGAGCTTTTGATTTACCCATCTCAGAGATAAGATTAGTCATTATACCAACTAGTGGCAGTTTCTTATCCAAAGTTTTCATCCAAATCGATTCGAAAGTATCCCATTTCAAGGCAGCCAATAGGTTATCCTCAGCAAAAAAAAAACTTTATTCTCAATTTGAGAGCAAAGAGCCACACCCTTGCTTCCGGCTGAATTCCATCTGCAATGCAGCATTTGAGTCTTAACAGGATACATCCAACAGTTTTCTTAGAAAATGAGCAAGGGGCTGATCAATATTTTTGGATGCGACTTCAAATAACTGAACCATAGAGAATTAGGGGAACCACTTTCAAGTTAAAAGCCCGCACAGCTCCAGGAATGTACTTCCTCCCTTATTATAGAACCTCTTTATAGCATTTGCACAGGGCTTTGCTTTGTTAAATGCCATTCTAAGTTGGGGATCTTCCTGTCATTTTGAACATTTGTCTTTGTGGAAAAAAAATTATGAAAATGTATGTTATTAAAAAAAGTGTAGGGTGGCACAGAGTTCTACGATCAGGTAACAAAAAACCATCATCTCTCCCCGTTATGATGTCTAGAATAGTTCTCCATTGATAGGAATTAAAGAAAAAGGACCCTGCCGTTATGATTTTGCTGCTTTGGTGAAGAAAAAAGCACCAGACAGTATTGTGGTACATTGGCCTGCACTGGCATCGACGACTCTGCCATCAGTCGTGCAAGAAGTCTTGTCGACTGCTGTAAAAAGTGTCGGCTTCATCAAAGCCAGGCCTTGACTCACACCACCTTTTTAATAGGTTTTGTCAAGAAATAGGAACAGAATATGAAGTTCTTCTCTACTAGACGGAAGTTCACTGACTTTCCAGAGAACAAGTCTTGAAACTATTAAATTTCACTTTTTTGACCGAAAGGGAAAACCTACTTCAAGGCTTGTCTTACTTGGTGGATATTTTTGGCCGTATGAATGAAATAAATCTTTCGATTCGAGGACCCACATTATGGATGCTGCTGAAAACTATGCGCTTTTCTGGCCAAGCTGCCACTCCGGAAGAGGAGATTGGAGGCGGTTAACTGTGCAATGCTGGAGGAGCTTCTGCAGGCTGGAGTCATGATGAGTGACAAATCCCTGTCAACTTCTCTGCAGGCAGAAATCTGCAGGCACCTGGAAACGGCAGAACTCTTTTGAAGGTTACGTCTGTTGAGACGTCCTTAGAACTGAATCTTAGATACGTAATCCTTTCCTTGCCGAGACAGACCTCGTCAAACATGACTTCATTGACTTGAAGACAAAGGAAATGATACAACGTGAATTCAACTCGAAGAGTCTTGGAGAACACTGGTGTTCCTTGACTCATCTCCCCTTGTCTGGCAAAGTGTGCTGTGGGAGCTCGGATTCCTTTTGCTACTACATTCCTTTGGGAGTCAGGATTTTCAGTACTTGTCACTATCAAAATGAAAAGTCAAAATTGATTGGCTTTCAAAGATGTGTGTGTTGCTCTGCCAAAGAGCACGCCACAATTTCAACTTCTTATTCAAGCCAAACAGCAGCAGCCTTCTCACTGAAGCTTATTTGTGACCTGAATTAAAGTTTTTTTTATGTTCTCTGCATTTGTTTGTAATGGCCTTTGGCTATGCACAATACATGCTTTTGTATCATATTGTTTTATTTGCACAATTTGGATTTATAGTAAGAGGCCATTAATTAAAATAAACAATATTTAAAATTTTGTATGTGTGTTTGCATACATTTTTCTGGGAAGTGGGGCATCACTTTCATCAGATTCTCGAAGAGGTGGATGACCCCCAACCAATGTTAAGAACCCTTGCATTCTGCAATCACTGCATAGTAGACATTGTCAAGGTTTGGGCCTGGGTGAGCAAAAAGCTTTTCTTCTAAGCTGAGACCTGAACAATATAGCACTTGTGTCAACTTCTTGCTCTTCTCTCTTTGGGGGAATGGAAACTGGGGGAAGGGATGTTTGCCTCCCATCCTCCAGGATGCTAGGTGGTGTCCCCTGCTGGCTGTCCCCCCCCCCCCGCCTAGTCCTCAACAGGCTGTTTTGGGAGGAGAGACAACTCTTTTATTTTATTTTACTTCATTTGTACCCCACCTTCTTCGCACTGCGCCCCCAAAGTGGTTTACATCATTCTCCTGTCCTCCATCTTAACCTTCCTTGAAGATAGTTTACAGTGGTTAGTCATGTTAGTCTGTAGTAACAGAACAAAATTAGACTCCAGTAGAAACTTTGAAATCAGTAACATTTTTGAGTATTAGCTTTTCTGAGTGAAATCTTGTTACAGCTGACAAAGTGAATTTTGACTCATGAAGGCTTATACTCTGGAAAATGGTGTTGGTCTTTATGTGCTACTTGATATTAATTTTGCCCTGAATAGAATCCCCTACCTTGGCTGGCATTGAACTATGACATTTGCTTTTACTGAGCAACTAAGGAACTGAGGAATTGCACACGGAGAGGCTAAATAGCCTGACACAGCTGAGTCTGGGTTGCTTCACTTTGAACCTCAACAGTTAAGAGCTGTTGCTTTTCTCTTCTTCATGCTGTGTGGAACAATTTGGAGGTGTGCACCTGTAAATTACTCACCCCTCTATTTGGGGGTACTCTAAACTGTCTGGTACTCCTCCTTCACCTGGACTATTTTTGCTTTGAAATGGCCAGAATCCTTAAAAGCACTGACTGTGAACTACATTGAGCAGGTCTCCGGGAAGGTAGCATCTAAATAAAGACTTGGGGCTGCATCTCCCATCCTAGTTGGTGGTGGAGATTGCCATCAAGTCATAGTTGACTTATGGTGACCCCTGGTGGGGTTTTCAAGGCAAGAAACTAACAGAGGTGGTTTGCCATTGCCTGCCTCTGCAACCCTGGTCTTTGCTGGAGGTCTCCCATCCAATTACTAACCAAGGCCAACCCAGCTTAGCTTCTGAGATCTGACAAGATAAGGCTCACCTGGGCTAACCAGGTCAGGGCTAGAGATGGACACGAATCGAATTATGACCCAAAAAAACGCACGAACCAGGCCAGTTCGTAGTTTGTGAACCAGTGGTTCCACAAGCTCATTTCCACAAACTTCCATGAACTGGTCTACTGGTTCGTTTGGGTCCTAAAGGGACAATTCAAATGGCCATTTCCCCAGGCAGTTTAAATGGCCCAGCCCCAGCCCCACACTAACCTTGCCCTGCGGGCCCGCTTGCAAGCGGCAGGTCCCTTTAAACTATCAGCTAGCAGGTGGTGAGGGGGGGATCCCTGCTGCCCGCACCATTCGCCTTTCCCCAGGACAAGGGGCGCGCGGCAAGCTGGCTGCCCCTTGTCCTGGGGAAAGGCAAAAGTCAGCGTGAGTGGCTCGGAGGCTGCCCGCGCTGTTCGCCTTTCCCCAGGACACGGGGCGCGCGGCAAGCTGGCTGTCCCTGAACGGCGCGGGCAGCATCCAAGCCACTCGCGCTGCTGCCAGCTCCGTGGCACGCCGGGACAGCCGGCTTGCTGCAGGGGCGGGGGGAGCGCCCCAGCATGATGACGTCACGGGAGCGACGTCATCATGCAGCGCCAGGAGTGTGCGCGTGGTATGCGCGCACGCGTAGAGCCTGACTACGGTTGCCCTGGGCACTGGCAACCGTAGATCCGGCCCTGGTAGATTGGACAACATATGAATATTTGTTTTGAAGAAAATTGGAAAGCTTTTTAGATTGTTTTTTTCTTTTTTTCTGTATTATGTATGTTTTTGCATGTTGATTAGCTGTTTTTGTTACTGTTTGGTTTATTAGTTTGTGTGTAATTGTAGTTTTTAAGGTTTGTTTTTAATTACTTAAAACTCTTAATAATTAAAAAAACCAGCTGTTGTTAAATTGATGATCCCGAAGCTCTGTACTTCCTTGTTAAACCAGCTTTCCTAACAATGCATGAATGACTAGGTTTGGGTATTACGCTTTATTAACTAAACGTATGGATCTAATCAACAAGCCCACAGTGTAGCCTGTTTTGTATGCCCAGTCCTGCACAACGTCTAGCCTGTGCAGAGGAGAAAGTGCAGTGTGATATCCTTAATTCTTCGACTGACAGAGGAAACTTTGACTTTCAAAAACTCACAATCTGGAAATCTAGTTGGTCTCTAAGGTATCACTGGACACTGAATCTTGCTCTTCACTCTTTGTTGAATTTTACCTGTCATTTTTAATACAGCTGAGCTGTACTGATTGGTCAGTAGACATTGTTGGTTTTTGTTTTAATAAACTGGATTTCCAAGCATTTTGTGAAATGCAGTGTTTTCAGTTGCATTTTCTACTTACAGAAAACTGTGGTAGTGTTGGAAAAGGATCGAAAAAAGGATTAGATGAAGCAGCAGGGAATGTCTTTATCTTTAAAGAAGATAAAGAAAAAGGTGTTACTTTCAGAACATACACAGACAAAAAATAATATGAAGCAAAGCACTGCAAATGTCAGCATCGTGTCCAGCAACAGCAGAATGGATTCACAGCACTCAAATTAATATACCTAAACAGACATGCAGAAGCTAATGATGAAAGTCAAGGGTTAACAGAAGGAACAGCAGCATTGCTTTCATTTGTGAAATCAATATTGAACTGACTGTATAGTGCATAAGTCCACAATGGTCTGTTAGAGACAATTCTCCAGTTTGCTTTGACCAAAGTGTGCGCTGGAAGAATAATTTAGATTACATTATCTAATGGATATGTCAACTAAACTAGCCACACCCTATATAACCCACCTATATTTTCTCTTTAAACAGAAATAGTATAGAAGGCATGGCAGAAATACTCAAAGAAAAGCAGTCCCCTCATCAACACATTCAAGCACAGTGGGTAGCTGCTAGATAAGGAGCAATAACCAAGTCCTGTATTCCACTTTGGTTCTAGGCAGGGCTTTTTTTCTGGGAAAAGAGGTGGAGGAACTCAGAGCCTTGCTACAAGTGACATTTTACACGTGAAGGATTAAGGATCATTTTCGCAAGTCTTTCTGGGAACTGAAGTTCCTCTCCCCCACCCCTTTTCCTTCTGTTCCTTCCCCTCGCTGCCTGAAGAGACAGAGAAAGCCTGCGGCAACAGCAACTTTTGCAAATCGTTCCTCCAGTCACAAGCCCGCTCTCAATGATCTTTGGGGCAGGCAGCTGCAACTTTCTCAGCTTTCTCCGGAGCATCCCCCTCCCCCGAAAGACGATTTGCAAAAGCTGATGTTGCCATAGGCTCTCTCTCTCTCTTCAGGCAGCGAGGGGAAAGAACAGAAGGAAAAGGGGTGGGGGAGAGGAACTTCAGTTCCCAGAAAGACTTGCGAAAATGATCCTTTATCCTTCACGTGTAAAATGTCACTTGTAGCAAGGCTCTCAGTGGGTTGCCCTCGGAGAAAATGGTCACATGGCCGGTGGCTCTGCCCCCTGATCTTGCGCTTGGCAGCGCAAAGGCCAATCTCAACTCCCCTCTGTCTGGAGATCAGGGGGTGGGGCCACCAGCCATGTGACCATTTTCAAGAGGTTCCGGAACTCCGTTCCCCCACGTTCCCCCTGAAAAAAAAGCCCTGGTTCTGGGCAAAGGAAACAGGGGAAGACTGCACCAGCAGTAACTTAACACAATCCTAAATAACCAAGATGTAGTCCAGAATGGGTCCAGAATTAAATTTTAAGCTAGCAGCTCTTCAGATACCCCGTAAAACTGATGATGCACCCAAAATCTTAAGGCTGAATTTAAAGAATTGGTTGGAGGAATTCGTTAATGCTGTGAAAATAGTGGCATTGCTCTTCAAAGGTGCCAAGTCATAACAAGGCTTAATTATGCATGACATGTCTGACATTTGTTTACTACCAATGGGAGAGCTAACAGAAGGGAGAGGTTTTTGCTGATCACCCCTGATTGAAAGTGGGAAAGTTCAGTTCTGCAATACAACACAGGTTGTGGAAGGAGGGGACCCCTGACGCCACCACAGTCGATCTTCGTAAGACAAATACATAGGGCCCGCCTAAAGAGTGCCAAGCTCCGATGCAGCTGACACCCTCTTATTGGAGCCTAGCTTCATCTGACACATGCTGTCCAAATGCCTGAGGGTAGCTCCGCAGTTTGTAATAATTATGCTTCTAGCATTAACACACTTTTTACCTCCGTTTTCTAATAGTGTGCATTATGTGTGAACGCCAGCTGTGTCTTTAAACTCCCTTCTGCACTGCTGGGCACTCTGAGCGGACTGGAACTACACAAGGTTCCAGTGCCACCCTCTTTTGTACACACCCGATATACTACTGTGGGCAACATACGTTCATTTGCCATTGTTGCATAAAAACGTGGAGCCTGTTAGAATGTCAGGCCGTATTTCTCAGATTCTGCTGAGCTCTCTGACGGCCCCCTCTAAATTTTGTCTTCCTTCCTGCCCCAACCCTGTTTCAATCTTGAGTTCAGTGGGTGAGCAGCACACAGAGACTCCATGGATGCACAAGCCCGTAATGATGGACATGAGGGTCTGTGGACGGAGGGGAAGGGAAATTAAAGATAAGCAAGAGCAAGTCCTGGCCCTCAACCGCATGGCCCTGGTTCCATGCAGGATCTCCCTGCCAGAGCCTAGGACCAGATCACATAAGAGCCTTCCACTAGCTGTGATCGTTAGACTCTGACTTAAAGTGATGGTGGGTAAAGAGGGAGGAGGCTCGGCAAGCTCTGAGAGACCGGAAGGGGGAAAGAACCTACGATGGTGGTGACGACGATGATAAATATTAAATATTTTTAGACTACTTGAAATGCTTCACATACATTACCTTGTTGCACTCATCATAACAACCCTGTAAAGTAGATTTGAATTATTATGACAATCCTACTGAGACTGTAATTCCTCTTAAATCCAGAATTTAGCTTAGTGGACTGTATTGTAACAATACCAAAAAGACTGCATGAATTTGTTTTGAACACCATTACAGCAGCAGTCTTTTTGTTTTGGGGTGGTGTGGGGGGGTGTTGCTTTGCTTTTTGCAAAATATTGGAAAAAATCTTCCGCTCCTCATTTGAAAGAATGGGTGGAAAGACTGTGAGGTTTGACCATTGTTGAAATAATACCTCTAGTTCAGCTCAAATGCACTTAAACAGTGAATGCGTTTTGACATCTCAGTCATGCTTACAGGACAAGGCAATGTTTCTTGTGAATCGAGATTCAAAACCACCCCAGATCCAGAGGAGTTAGCCGTGTTAGTCAGTAGTAGCAAAATAGTAAATTTAAATAGTAAAGAGTCCAGTAGCACCTTTAAGACTAACCAACTGTATTGTAGCATAAGCTTTCAAGAGCCACAGCTCTCTTCTTCAGATGCATCGTCAGAGAGCTGTGGTTCGCGAACGCTTGTGCTACAATATGATGCATCTGACGAAGAGAGCTGTGGTTCTCAAAAGCTTATGCTACAATATGATGCTTCTGATGAAGAGAGCTGTGGTTCTCAAAAGCTTATGCTAAAATAAAGTTGGTTAGTCTTAAAGGTGCTACTGGACTCTTTACTATAAAACTACCACAGCGAGTTAAGCCATACTGGGAATTGTTAGTGTTGAAACCTAGAAGTAGCAATTCCAAAACTGTGTACTCGGAGAGAACTACTAAATGTTCAGAATGCTGACATTTACACTTGAATGCTGATATTCCCATAAAAGGTGGTGAATGTCCAAAGCCCTAAAAAATACACTGGTTGAATGTTGGCAGAAACAGAAATGAAATCAAAATTATCAGCATGTCTAAAAAGCAGGAACCTACACCAAAGGATGTGGATTTTCACTGTAAAATATATATCCTTGGGTCCACTAAAAATAATTGTATTTAAGGGACGCTTTTACTGTTACAACACCCCAGTGCTCTCAGGGGTCCCAGCATGAAATACATTTTACATGTCCTTAGACCAAGATGAAAGCTACAGATACGAACAGCACTAACTGAACTGAATGGATCTGCTGAAACTCAAAATTATGCATGCATATGCTTGTTGGAACAAGTCATTGGGGTCATCTGGAGTCATCGCAAATTAGTTTAAAGCTTTAATAGTTTTATGGCCTTGTACGTACACAACTTGAAAATCTTGTTTACAGGCTGACCACTTAAAATGAAACAGTTGAGCACAAATTTCGTATATTTCCATTCCAAGCGGAACAATTTCAGCTGAACCAGCATTGTTCCAGTAACTGGATTAATGAGCACCTCTAAAAACATAAAGAAAAGTGGTCCACATTCATGTCAGTGGAGGGACCCTACCTGCATATACCAAATATGAAGGGCTGTTGTAGCATAGTGGATAAGTGGTTGGGCAGAAAATCAGCACTCTGCTGGCTCGACTCCCACTACCACCACGAATTCAGTAAGTGCCCTTTGGTAAGCCTCTCCTCTTAGCCCCAGCGCTCCAGCTGTATTGTGGGGATAACAACATTGACTTTGTTCACCACTCTCAATGGGGTACTAATCTGTCCAGGAGAGCGGTATATAACCACACATCGTCGTCGTCGTCGTCATCATCATCACAGCCACCACCACCATCATCAAATAAGAGCCCCGTGCCATCTGAAAGATTAACACCATTTATTGCAGCATTAAACCTTTCAGGAGACACTGGACACCTGTTTGGTCATGCTGTAACAGACCAGCATAACGTCCCATCTAGAATTATCCACATATACACATCCAGAATATGTGCAGATCAGAATGAAATAAATGGAGAAAACCTCTCCAGATGGAGATACGTAGGGTGCTCATCCAAATTTCTGTCTCCAACATAGATTGCTGGATGTCTGTAGTTTCAACTGACAGAAGAGTGCTTCTAACAAGATAGGATTAAGCGGATCAAATGAAGTATTTAAATAGTGTCGTAATGAGATTAGGTGAGATTAAACCCCAAACTGATTTAAACAATTTAGTTAATCTTTTGCAATGCCTGTGGAGGAGCTATTTATTGGTGTACCAGTTACAATGTTGCTTTGCAGCATGAAAACCCTAAATAATATTGTTACACTGCTGTTAGCTTCCCAGACAAACATTCAAAGACCCTATCAGATACAGAACTTTGTAGGCAGCTACGCTAGAGACTCAGATTCCTTTAAGACATCTTTTAGGACATTTTCAATTCATTGATTACTATGGATAAATTCAGATAAGTTTACAATGTTTTCAGTTTTCATGTGCCAGATTATATTGCCATTTCAACCTCTTTTTATCTTCTAAATTTAATAATCTCTATCACATTGGGTAATCTGCTGAACTCAGAAATCAGCAAAAACTCTGACTGATCAATTAAGTTGCCATAGTTGCTTGACCCCTTTCTTGCTCATGTCATCTAGTCCACTATGTAAAATGAAAAAGTTATTCGTATGTGCTGGAAGCTTGCAGGTAATCAGAGAAAGGGGTACTTTCGGGGGGAGGGGGGAGCCCTCAAATTCCCCCCCCTCTCTGGGATTCTGTGGACCTGAGCAGGGCAATTCCCTCACCCCACCCCCTTTAGCCTGTGATTGACTCTCAGCTGCTCTCCACAATCTGTGCTTCTTTAGCACTCTCAGCTTCTAAAGCTGACTTTTGCTTGATTTACCAAGTCATATTTTTACGCACGCCTGAGAGTTTTCCCTTCTCCCTGTGCATGGCTTGCCTGGATTTGACTGGGGGAGGTGCAATTCATATGCATCGCCCACTTTATTATCTGATCAAATGACGTCCTGCTCCTTTTAATTTTCCTGGCTTATAAGAAGTCTGTTCAATAGTCGAAGGAACACTGGTCCCTCCCGAAGGGTTATATTATAAGATTTTATCTCATCATTCAGCTGAAAGACCTTCAGCTGAATTTGAGAATGGTTTCCAAGCATTGTGCTTAAATTCATACCAGGCAATATAAAAGTTCTGCCTGTCTGTATTGCACATGGGATGAGCCATTTACCTTGAATTCTATACTTGATAAATGTGTGATATGGGATGCTTAGATAAGGGGAAATGTCTGCTAAATTAGAAAGGGAGTTAATTAGTTTGTCCACAGCTAAACTTACAATTCAGCTAAGAACTCTACCTTGCTCTGGGAGAAAAAACTCTTTCTTTTTTCTTCTTGGGTGCAAAGAAGTGCTAGGAAGACAGCCTTTCATTTGATGTGTTTGCTTTTATGTGCTGCTGCATTATCAGTCACCATTTGATCCATTATTAAACAGATACCAGGAAAAGCTGCTGCTAAAAAAGAGTCTCCTGTCCCTCCATTCTCCTTCAGAGAGCATACTTAAAGGCAAGGCAAGGAGAGCTCTTCAGCAGAAATGAGCTACCTACCCAATATGCCTTTTATTGCCAATATTCTTGATGGTTATTTGGCCTCGATGGTTGTTTGATAATTAAAAAAAACACAGAGATCAGCTGTCCTCAGGTTGAGCACAAGAAATACCTTAAATACTTGGACGGGCCGTCACCCGCTCTTGCTATTATTGCACAGCGCAGCGATTTTCAAGCTGGGTTCCAAAGAAGCCAAGAGTTTATGAGGCAGGCTGTCCCTTGAACTTTCCAGGAACGTTCCTGGTTGGACACTGCCTCAGTTGACCGGAGGGGAGGGTGCCAACCGACCCCTGTGGTGCTGGCAAAACTCCAGAGTCCACTCAGCTTGGATTCTGACCACAGTGATGAGTGCAATGGATGTGTGCTCAAGCCCACTGCAATTGTCACCACCCCCCAGATGTGAGCACAGCCACCACTGTACTCAATCTAGGTGCTCTAGGGTGGCTTGAGGTCCCAGTCCACTCCTGTGAGAATCTGGTGGAAGCTCAGGGTTGTATTCACAGATGGGTGGCTACTGCACTATCGCTGCACCATACCAACCATTTGCAGCTCTCCACACAGGAAAATTCAGTTGCAAGTGATTGCCAGAGAATAGTGCAATATTCAACAGTGTGTGCATGCAACCCTGGTAGAAGATGCCAGGGATTTTGAATGGTAGGCCCATACGCCTCACCATTGGAGGACACAGCTGGTTTAGTTCCTGCAGTTCCCTCCCACCCCTGCTACAAATGGCTGGAACAGAACAGACCTTTGGATACTTACCGTGAAGGAGGACATCTTGGGTGATTCCCACCGTCCAATCGGGGAGGCAGGAACTAATTTTCTTCCTCTTCCTCTCTGGCATGTGGGACACCCTCTCTTCAGTTCAGGTGACTCCACAAAGCAGTAACATTGAATTTATCATTCAGCAACTGTCAATACTGAGAGAAAAAACACCTGTTGCATTAACATGTACTGTAAATAAAGCATAACCCAGAGGAGG
Source organism: Eublepharis macularius (assembly GCF_028583425.1). Lineage (NCBI taxonomy): Eukaryota > Metazoa > Chordata > Lepidosauria > Squamata > Eublepharidae > Eublepharis > Eublepharis macularius. The sequence continues at coordinate 10,443,448 of NC_072800.1, read as the reverse complement.
TAGAAGAATGAGGCAGCAGGGTAGAGGAGGACGAAGACCCGGGGAGGGCAAGATGTCCTCCTTTCCTCAGAGGAGAAGGACACTTCACGGTAAGTATCCAAACATACGTTCTCCCTCTGAGGCGGAGGACATCTTGGGTGCTCCCAAAGCAGTTTCCCCTTTCTGGGTGGGATGTGGTCTTCATCTGAGATCATGTGCTGCAGTACTTTTCTACTGCAGGTAGTGTCCGCTGAATCATATAGATTTAATTTGTAGCATCTTACCAAGGTTGAGATCGACGACCACGTTGCTGGCTTGCAGGCTTCTTTTACAGAAGTGTTCCTCTGTAATGCTGCATTGGTAGCAGCGCTCCTCACAGCTGTTATTCCATTAGGAACCTCTATGATGAGAGTTTTGTGAGCTTTGATAGTGTATGTTTTGCTACTGGCACCTACAGCTGTTGAAGGCACTTTCTTCCCCAAATTGAGAGGAGATACATTGATGAACAGTAAGTCCAACTTTCTGATTTGCACTGTTTGGGGCAGATAGGCCTTGAACTTCCTTCTGACGTCTAGGTTGTGTGAGAGCCTCTCCCTAGTATTTTTAGGGTACAGGTAGAAATATGGTAGCCTTATCTCTTGCAACCTATGGAATTTGGAATAGACTTTTTGAAGAAAGGTGGGGACAGTATGAAGTATCACCTTATCGTTGTGAAAGATACAGAGTTCAGGTCTGACTGACGGAGCGCTTAGGTCTGAGATCCTTCTGGCAGATGTGACCACAATAAGGAAGATGGTCTTCATTCTCAGCCTTCTCAGGGGAACATCCTTGACCAGTTCAAATGGATGTTTGGTCAGGGCTGTGTAAAATGTCCAGAGCTTTCCTCCTGTCCCACTGAACTGTTCTCTGGATGCTAGGAGAGAGTCAGCCACCTCTCCAGAATATCCCCCCTTAGGAAGATTTCCCTTTCTATTTCCACACAGTTAAGCAGAGTGAGTCTAAATCATTCCCTGTTGTAACATGACCAGAGAGGTCGGTAGGATGAGGGGTGGGGATATCACCATCTGTTGGAGTGTGGAAAAGCACAGTCTGCGGGGCCACCAAGAGGCAATCACTAGCACTTCGCTCCCTGTTCCTTTATCCTTCTCAGGAGTTGGGGTATTACTGGTAAGCGTGGTAATGTGTAGAGGAGGCCTAATGGCCACTGCGATGTCAGGGCATCTGCTTGTGGGTGGAACAAACCTTGTCATGTACCTTGGTAGTTGATGGTTGTGTTGGGATGCAAACAGGTCCATGAGAGAGGTTGCGAAGTGCGATGTTATCCATTAGATGTGATCTTTCTTAAGGGACTATTCCCCTTGTTGAATGGTCCACCTGCTCAGCCAGTCTGCCTGGACACTGGATATGCCTTTGAAGCGTTCAGTTCTGATTGAGGCTAGGTGACCTTCCTCCCAGGTAAGTATCCTTGTCACCTCCTTGTGCCGCCTCGAGGTCTTGGTTCCCCCCTGCTTGTTTACATATGTCTTGTCTGCGATCTTGTCCATACAGATCAGGATGTGTGAGTTCACTATCTGATCTCTGAACTGTAACAAGCCCAGACAAATCACTCACATTTTCAAAACACTGATAGGAAGACATGCCTAACCTGTGATGCTTGCATCTGTAAATATATGTTTTTCTCAAGGGGTCATGAATCTTTTGATCTGAAGTGGTACCTGAATAGGAAGATCTGTCTTCTCCATGATTTGTTGTTAATAAGATCTGAGAAAGGTCTGAAGCGGTCTTACATGTAGACGACCCCAAGGGGCCTTGTCACTGGCCACTAGCAAACCGATCAGTTTGGGTAGTGTCGTGAGAAGGTATTTTCACTCTGATGACAGTCTCAGCCAGCTGTTTTGTCTTCCTGACCTTTTCTTTTGATGATCATACCCAGGTTTTCCAGCTTGTAGAAACTGAATGGTGAACAGAGTGTCATGGTGAGATTTTTCTTTTGAAGTTGATCTGATCAGGAGATCGTCAAGCTACAAGTGAACATGAATACCTCTCTCTAAGATGCATGATGGGGTTGATCAGGAGCTTTGTGAACACTCTTAGTGTGGTGGACAGGCCGAAAGGGATGGCTCAGAACTGCCAACTGATTTTATTTTCACATAAAATCTTAAGTATTGTTGATGGGCTGTCAGAATCGGTGCATGGAGGTATGCTTCTGTGAGTTCTGTAGATGTCATGTATTCTTCTGAATGGCCTCTGCGACTGTGTGCAGTCTCTATTCAGAAGTGACGCAACTTGATAAACTTATTATAAAAGCTGAGGTCTAATAACACCTTCCAGTCCCCATTCTTTTTAAGGACTGTGAAGAAGACTGAGTAGACTCCCCCATCCTCTTTAGTTGTGGGAAACATGCACCATAGTGAATGCCCAGGTGTTGGATTACAGTTTGAGTTAAGATTTCTTGTAGGGGAAAGATGACAAAACGTTCTGGTGGGTTCTGGCTTTCAAATTGTATGGAATAGCCTTGTGAGACTATTTCTAAGGTACAGATATCCGCTTGTGTGTCAACCCAGGCTTGATGGTAAGGCGTCCTTGGCCTCTCGCAGGGATGGCTTGCAAGTCCTGTCTTAGAGAGCTTGGTATCAAGGTCGGATCTCTTTCCACGTGTAAAGAACTGTCTGTTTGATCTTGGGACAAAGTAATTGTTATCCCCCCACAATACAGCTGGGGAGCTGGGCCTGAGAGGAATGGTTTACCCGAGGCCATGTGGCAAGTTCATGGCAGCAGTGAGATTTGAACCCGCAGAGTACTGCATCATAGTTCAGTTACTTAACCACTATACTACAAGTGGGTTCTTGAAAGGACCCCCCTTATTAAAGGAATGTCTAGATTAACCCCAGGATGGCCATTTGGAATCCTGTCTGGACCTTAGTAGTGTGTGTTGTGAATAAAAGGCTGAGGGCCAAGGGATCACCTCTCAGATTGTTTGAGTCTTTTTGGCAACACTTTCTTTTGTCCTGGGTCTCAATCCAGATCTTTCCCAGGACATCCACAAATAGCTTCTCTCTCTGAAAGTGGTAAGCCAGGACAATATTTTTAGAGTGTAAAACTGCTGGCCAAGCTCTTAGTCAAGGGTGCCTACTTGTTACTGCTGCCGAGACCATAGTCCTGGAAGAAAAGGTAACTGCATCCAGCATGGTGTCTGCCTTGAAGGTACTGGCCTTTAAAATTCTGTTTGCCCCTTCAAGGTGGGCACCAAAATATTCTGGAAATGGGAAGACCTTTTCTGAGGAACCTTCCCTAGGAAGAGAATCTTGTTTCTGTGGGTCTGGATTTGGTATTCCCTGTCTAAGGGTCCTCCTCCCTCGAGTGTACTTCCTGCAGCCCTAAGGCTGAGAATGTCTTAGGTTGTAAATACCGGTAGACCTCAGATTCAGACAGCTGGGCTGACTGTTCTGGCAGGGATATTTCCTCCTCCTCCTCCACATCTGAAGGAATTCATCCTTCTCTTTGTCTCTTTGTCTCTGAGGGCAATCCCCCTGCTCAGTGAGGATCCCTGTCTGTTAAACATTACAAGCTGCCTTATTCTGACTCAGACCATTGGTCCATCAAGGTCAGTGTTCTCTACTCAGACTGGAAGCAGGTCTCCAGGGTCTCAGGAAGCCCCCCCCCCCATCATCTACCTGATCTTTTTAACTGGAGTTAAGGGGAACGAACCTGGATCCTTCTGCAGGAAAAGCGGAAGCTCTTCCACTGAGCCAGAGGTTTCATCCCGGCAGAGATTATATATCTCCTCCCTCATGGTTAGTCTTAGGAAGTTAAAAGGTTCAAAGACACAGGCAAGTTTGTGCCCTTCATATGTTACCCATCTGACGGTAAGAGTCCTGTTTGTAAAGGCAGGGCTAAATCCGAAGGGGAAAAGCCTGCTGTGGAATCTCCAGCCAGGAGGTTGGCATGGGCACATTCACTGTGGCGACAGAGCTGAGGAGACTCCCGGTGTCTTTTCCCGCCAAAAGCCTGGGCTGAGGTAACACGCCAGCTGCAGAGCAGGAGCGCACAGATGCTTCCGTCTCCCGCTCAGTGGGATGGGCCTTTTGAAGCTCTTCTGTGGCTCTGAGGCCAACTTGTAGCTGGGAGACCACACAAGCCACGGAGGCATGTCGGTGCCGACTCGTTTCCAGGAGCATGTACAAGCCAGGAGGCATGTCGGCACCGGATTCATCATTCCTCATCGCTTTCAATGCGAATACTGGGGAGCATTCCTCTCTGTTGTCTAGGAAGCTGTCCTCAGAATCCCTGGCGTCCATCTTGTAGGCGGCTGCCCCAAATGGCTGCTATCAGCCAGGGAGAGTAGTAAGAGACAGGAGAGGACAGCAAGAAGATAGGGGGTAACTATGAGAGTTTAAGTTAACAGAGTTTGAAAGACAAAGGAAAGATTAAAGGAAGAGACGAGCAAAGGAGTAGGAATGGGAAAGTGAAAGTGAAACTGAAGTCCTAATAAGAAAGAAGCAGAGCTCGTCTGCTGAAGAACTGCCCTCCCTAGAGGCAGGAACAGAACTGGAGAGAGAGGGTGTCCCACACGCCAGACAGGAAGAGGAAGAAAATTAGTCCCTGCCTCCCTGACTGGACGGTGGGAATCACCCAAGATGTCCTCCACCTCAGAGGGAGAACGCTGCAGAATCTTCTTTGTGCTGAGCCAACACAAAGCCTTACAATGGGTGCAAAGAAGCCCCTCCCCCAGGAAGGAATAGAGTGAATATGCATGTCTTGCACTATGACATCATAAAGAGTAAGGACTTACCAGATGTAAAAACATATTAATAGCAACAACAACAAAAACATCATTCGATTTATATACTGCTCTTCAGGACAACACCCACTCAGAGTGGATTACAAACTGTGTTGTTATTATCCTCACATCAATCACTCTGTGAAGTGGGTGAGCCTGAGAGAGCTCAGGGAAGCTGTGACTGACCCACGGGCACCCAGCCAGATTCAAGCAGAGGATTGAGGAACCAAACCCAGTTCTCCAGATTCGAGTCCTGCTGCTCTTAACCACTACACCAAACTGGTTCTCTAAACATGTGTTTAGGGCTTGGGAAGCTATTCTGTCTGTCATGTGGCATACTATCAGCTAGCCAGGAAACTATGAGTTGCTTACAGTCGTATCAAAGCCCTTTGCCCATTTGGTCTGTGTACCTGTATTCTTCTATCAAGAGACATTGCTGGGTAAGACACTGGTGTAGGATTCAAATGTGTGCAGAGGAATGGAGGGAGGAAAAAGATGACTGTTTGGTGTAGTGGTTAAGAGCGGCGGAGCTCTAATCTGGAGAACCAGGTTTGATTCTCCACTCCTCCACTTGAAGCCAGCTGGGTGACCTTGGGTCAGTCACAGCTTCTCGGAGCTCCCTCAGGCCCACCCCCCTCACAGGGTGTTTTGTTGTGGGGATAATAATAACATACTTTTAAACCACTCTGAGTGGGTGTTAAGTCATCCTGAAGGGTGGTATATAAATAGAATGTTATTATTGTTGTTATTATTTATTACTTAACTAAGAGATTCCAAAGTCACACCTGCCTATAAGTCATTTCCAGAAACTTATCCCCTAACATTTATTTATTTATTTATTTATTTTTTCAATTTATATACCAGATGTGTATGGTTATGGTGTTTTAGAAAGTTTGTGGGACCATGTTGAGCTTTTGCCCTGCAATGCTTCTGATTGGCTATACAGATTTTTAAAAAGTTGCTTCAACAGCACAGGGATTTTCACTGTGTGACTGAAGGTAAGCTGTGTGTATGGCCATTTCTGCACATCCTTAGAGGGATGGCCACTTATGGAACATTGGCAGCTTTCCCCCAGTGAGTAAAAGGCATTATCCACATGTTCAAAGGCACACCTTCTTTCACAAAGGCAATGTGCACAAAAGTGGCTTTTGATGGATTAAAAACAGACACCAGGCTGAAGGAAAACAGGGGTTCATTTTTCTTCTCATGCGTCCTCCCCTCAAGGCATGCCACACTCCTGAGGCAAACTACCCTGACAGAGGAAACGGAGCAGAGCATAAATCTCATTCATATTTTCTGTCCTCTGCTCTCATTTGTTATTTCTGATGTTAAAGAGGAGAGGAAAGAAGAGAAGGGAACAAGGACAGCGGAGAAAAAAGGGAATGGAACCCAGCAGATGAGAATGAACTCTGTTAGTAATAACCCTGCCCTTGACAAACCCCAACTCCATGTAGAAAAGTCAAAAGTAATAAAAGTAACAAGGTGTACTCAAGATGGCACACATTAAATGGTTAAAATAAACTTTTAGCAGACTTCGGTACACAGAAGAAGATAAGGCACCTTTGAAAATGGTGATCTCCTCATGGTATCTCCTCATCTAAATACAACACAAAGGAAATCCTTGTGTCTACCTAATGTTTTCAAGATCAGATAATAAAGAGTAGTGTAATGACAAATGAAAGTCAGTCCCCAAGCTCCATGTTAATTTAAAATGCAGTTCTATACACTGCCCTACAAAAATAATTGCTGAGTTTTTCATATATTTGAGTTTACTACTGTCTTATTTCAACTAATTAATAAATAAAAGTGATCCAACTTTTCAATGCGCTATGTACTGCCACTAATAACGGGTGAACCACAGTTGTATGTGTTTGTTGGTTTTGTTGCATTATTATTTTTGCAGCCAAACTCATAAGCAAATTTTCCCCCATATTTTTCAGACTGAGGTCTGATTAAAATATGAGACCATGGCCGATTCCACACGGCTTACCTTTGCTCATAACAACCCGTAAGATTGCACAAAAAACGCGGAAGATCGTGTTTTCTTACGTGAGATTTGCACGACGTCATGCGACATCGCACAAATCTTGTGCGAGAAAACACGATCTACCACGTTTTTTGCGCGATCTTATGGGTCGTTATGAGCAAAAGTAAGCCGTGTGGAAATGGCCCATGTCAGATCACAATTCCTGAGAAGTCTTGAGAAGAATGTCCTGTCTGTTTAGGCAAGGGCATCGTCTGTCAGGCTAAAAATGATTAAAAACAAATCTTGGAAGTGGCAGAGATTAGGAACAACCCTGTCACACAACGATTGAGGCACGCATCAACTGACTCTGGATTTGTGTACTATGGAAATAATCATCAGCCTAAGCAATCTACACTGAAAAATCTCTAGGGAACCCCCACCCCCCACCCCCGTGCTCAGAAAGTAAAGGTGAACATCAGCAGTAGCTCTGAACTGACGCACAACTAGAAACACATTCCTACATTCAACCACGATAGATCAACTCTGTTAATATACAGCCTCCAAAGACAACAGAATTAGAGAAACATCTGAGAAACACAAAGGCCTTCAAAATATTTGGCCATGGCTTTTCATCTTCAGGATAACGGCTCTGAGCTGCTCTGAACTGCTAGGAGGATGCTGGTTGAAATGTTTAACTTTTTGATTTGTCTGTTCACTCATCATCTTAGTTGACAGATTTGTTTTCTTATGTTCCTTCCTTTCTGGATTTGAGGGTACAGTTTGATCCATTACCATCTTTGAATATCTTTGAGAAGAATTGGTCTGATTTTTTCAATAGAAACATCTTTGGGGAATCAACAGACGGCGGGACTCCAGTTTAAAGGGGGGGAAATAGTCAGTTTCAATTGCCTGCATTCCCAAATTAGCCAATTTTGCTGACCATGATCAGCTGCCCTCCCCAAATATTCCCATCTGTTGCTCCTTCTGCAAGGCTTTTCCTTCTCCAACGGCTGCTGAAAGGGGCGTCAGATGGTCACAGGGAAGAGGAACAGCTGCGTCCTTTTGTCAGTGCAGAGAGATCATTCACCTAGATGGAGGCAGCCACTGATGCAGACACAAGGCCAGCGATGGGAAAATGTACAGACAGATCTACAATTTAAGTGTGGACTGATCAGCTAGCACAATGCACAGCACCACACAGCAACACTTCACACAAATACTAATATGCAAGAGAGGAACCTGCAAGAACTCATGGGGGATGGAGAGTCCATGACCCCTCCATGACCCCTCCATGCTTCATCATGCCTGTTTGTTGCCTGCTCTGTCCTTTCCTCCAGAGCTCTTTTCCCATCCAGGCATTCACCCACCTGATTTTTCTTCCTCCTACCCATCCACCTGCCCTGTCTTTCCTCACCTTGTCCACTCACCCCACCCACTCATGTCCCCCCTCCCCTGCTGCCTCCCCTACAACACTTGCAGTTTCTCCTCTCCGTTTCCTCCCCATCGCTACTTCTCCCTGCAAACCCATTGTTTTCTTCTTATGGCAATGAGTGTTGGTTGCCATTTCATGTTGCTCGGGCAACGCCAAAATGCTTCTTGAACTACTTTTTCTTCCTGTGACATCTGTACATGCACAGATATCACTGTTACTGTTGGGAGAGGTTGGGATCCCAATTTTAAAAACTCATATTTTTTCACAAAAAACCCCCACCCTGGGTTTTCCTCCTGGTTTGCAGCGACATGTACCTACGTCTGTGGGTGGCCCTGTTGTGGTATGTGTTGGGCATACATGGCTATCAGGCAAACAGGGCATCCTGAACTATCAGTTCATAGCTTCATTTCATAACAGCTGAGATCTCAGCCAAGAAACCAGGTAACTGGTTCTTTACTGCCTAGACTGGTGATAGTCTGTTGACTGGTAACTAAACTAATAATGCTTGCACTAGAAAGGAATTTAATAGAAGTTAACCCTAATAGTAATTTAAGCTCTTGTGGAAGACTCAAGTGCCGTTTCCACATGGCTTACCTGAAGCCACTCCATGCCGCAATGTTGTGGATTGTGCCGGGGAAAACGCGAAATATCGCATTTTCACGCGTGAGTTTTGCACAACATCGCGCAAAACTCGCGCGGGAAAACGCGATATTTCGCGTTTTCCCCGGCACGATCCACAACATTGTGGCATGGAGCGGCTTCAGGTAAGCCATGTGGAAATGGCCAAGATAGAAAAATGGCAAATAATATTTATTATTTTATCAACTGCAATTTAAATTGTTCCCTCTCTATATGCCATGGACAATTGTTTCTAGACTGTGTGCAATCAGAGATGAACTAGCTTTGAAATACGATTCCGTATTGAAAACCAGTTATTCACATTCACCCTTACATAAACGGAGCCACTGCATGAGAATTTTGCTACTGCAGGAATTCAGCAAATGAGTAACTATTCCATTAGGATTTTTATTTTCTTTCAACATTTTCTTTTAAAAGTCTGAAGTCTTTAACAAGTTAACATTTTCTGTAAATAAAAATAGAGTAATGTATTAAAAAGACAGTGAGCCACAAGTTTCTTGAAGCCCTCACAGAGAAAACGCTGGCATCTTTCCCTCTGAGCATACATATGCCGAAACTCTGTCGTTTATGAAAGGGGGCTAGAGAGAATCTCAGCACACTCAACAAGCCCCATTTCTTAGAACTGCCTGGGAAAAGCCATGATGCTTCCGCTGGTAGAAGTTTGTGGGGGAGGCCCGTGTGGCGGCCCATGATGGGGTGGGGGAACGAGAGAGAAGAGAGGGAAGCTTCCGAGGCAAACGGAGTATTGGACTTACGGCTGCCCACTCCCAATCTCTCTGGTCCCCCACAATCAGGAAAAGGGAGGCATAAGCTCTGATTAACTGGATAGTAGCAAGAAGGCTTGATGCTCCCTAAAGGTCTCTCATCTGGGACCCTGAAAGAATAACATGATACTTAATTGTGAGGTAAGTATTGCTGGCAACGTAGGATAAATAAGTAAATAAGTAAAGCAGAGCAATTCAGAGAGTTCAGCTAAGCATTTGTGCACATGTGCATGTGTGCGGGCATGCTGATAACGCAATAAACTCACATAGAGTCCACTTTCTTTAGTAACGAAATGGAAGATTTGTTCACTTACCGTGAAGCTTCCTTTCTCGGTGGTCCAGGAGTAGGGCAGTCAGGACTACTGGGTAGCTCCTCCTCCTCTTGAGCAGGGTCGGAACAAATCATAGCGATCCTCGGGGGAGGGGCTCCCAGGCTGCTGCAGTTCCTTTTCAAGCCCATATCAGTTCCCCATCTGTCCGTATCCAATCTGCAACTAAGCTTCTTCGGACAACCATAACATCAACAAACAAACAATACCACAAACAGAGAAACAAGATAACACTTCCCTGGTAGAACCTATGCCGGGTTGAGACTTCTGTCATTATGCCCTCCACCTTAGCCGCTGTCTCACCCCCTTACTTGAGTTTCTGGGCGGGATTGTGACTGCCCTACTCCTGGACCACCGAGAAAGGAAGCTTCACAGTAAGTGAACAAATCTTCCATTCTCCAGTGGTCCGGAGTAGGGCAGTCAGGACTACTGGGATATATGCATAGCAGTGCTCCCATGGGTGGGCATACTAGGCCTCCAGGATGTGCTGTAGCACCCTCCGGCCAAAGGCTGCATCTGCCGACGCTAACTGATCTATTCTGTAGTGCTTAGTGAATGTGTGGACTGACTTCCATGTTGCCGCCTTACAAATCTTCTCCAAGGATGGGAAAGATCTATATGCTGCTGAGGTGGCTGCACCCCGCAGGGAGTGGGCTTTGACTCCCTCTGGGGGTGGAAGATTCCTGGCCCTATAGGCCAGTGCAATACACTCCCTGATCCACCTGCTCAGAGTGGAAGGTGTCACTTTCCCTCCCAAGGTGTGTTTTCTAAAGGAAACAAGCATGCTCTCACCCTTCCTTATCTGCCTAGTTCTATCGATATAGAAGCTCAGGGACCGTCTAACGTCCAACTTGTGCCATTCCCTTTTCTTATCATGACTTGGGTTTGGACAAAAAGAAGACAAAACAATATCTTCCCCTCTATAGAAAGCCGAATTTATCTTAGGTATGAAGGCCGGATCTGTTCTCAGAACCACCTTCTCCTGATGGAAAACACACAGGTCCTTGCTAACCGAGAGGGCCCCTATCTCAGAAACCCGCCTAGCTGAAGTCAGACCCACTAGGAAAACTGTTTTAAGGGTCAGGTTCTTTAGAGAACAGGTCGCCATTGGCTCAAAGGGTTCCCTAGTGAGCGCTTTCAGCACCAGGTTCAGATTCCAGGAAGGGAAGTGGTGAACTGGGGGTGGGTTCAGCAACATAGTCCCTCTCAGGAACCTCTTGACGTGGGGGTGTGAGGTGAGGGAGGACCCTGACTTGGCACCCTTGATGGCTGAGATTGCGGCCACCTGTCTCTTCAACGTACTGGTGCTGAGTCCTTTATCCAGTCCATCCTGCAGGAACAGCAGGATCTGCTTCACGGGGGCCAGAACTGGGTCCCATCCGTTCTTCCTGCACCAGTCATTGAACACTTGCCACGTTCTGCCATAGCTCTTGTTAGTTGATCCTTTCCTCGAGGCTAACATTGTGGAAATAACCTTGTCAGCGTATCCCAGGTCTCTCAGCTGACCATGTTCAACCTCCAGGCCGTCAGTCTTAGAGAGGTTGGATCTGGGTGCCGAATGCTCCCTTGTGTTAGAAGATCTTCCCTGTGTGGCAGAGTCCACGGCTCCTCGCATGACATCCTCATGAGGTCCTGAAACCATGGTCTCCTCGGCCAGAAAGGCGTAATCAGGATGACATCCGCCTTCATGTCGAAGATCCTCTGGAGCACCCTGGAGCACATCTTCGGCGGGGGGAAGGCGTAAAGGAGACCTCTCGGCCACTCCTGAGTCAGCGCATCTACTCCCAACGCTTCCGGATCGCTGTGTCTCGAGAAGAACTTTGTTACCTGTCTGTTCTTTGCCGAGGCAAATAGGTCCACCCCCGGGGTGCCAAACCTCTGGCAGATTGCCGCGAACACCTGACTGTTCAGGGCCCATTCCGAGTGGTCGATTCTGTTCCGGCTCAGCCAGTCTGCCGTGACGTTCTGTAGGCCTGCGATGTGGCTCGCTTTTATCGATATTATGTTCCTTTCTGCCCAGGAGAAGATCTCTTCTGTCTCCTTGGTCAGAGCCTTGGACTTGGTGCCCCCTTGCCTGTTTATGTAGGCCTTCGCTGTCATGTTGTCTGTGAGGATCATCACATGACTGCCTAGCAAGTGGGGTTCGAACTCCGCCAGCCCGTTTTTTATGGCTTTGAGTTCCAGGAGGTTTATGCTTGCTTTTCTTTCCTCAGGTAGCCACTCACCTTGTGCTACTCTGCCCGTCATGTGTGCTCCCCAGCCCATCAGGCTCGCGTCCGTTGTGATCGATATCCTGCTTGGTTCCCTTAGCGGGGACCCCTCTGTGAACCTGTGCGGGTCCAGCCACCAGTCCAGGCCCCTGGACAACGACTGAGGAACTTCCACCAGCCTGTGCCATTTGTTGCATATGACCCTCTGGTACGGGCGCAGGAACCTCTGAAGTGGTCTGGTGTGAAACCGGGCCCATTGTAGGGTCTCCTGGCAGGACACCATCATACCTTGTAGCTTGACCAGTTCCATCACTTCCACTGGTTTGCCTGCTTGTATTGACTTGATCAGGGATAGAATCTTTTGTTGTCTCTCCGTAGAGACGAAGGCTTTGTCCAGTATTGTGTCTACTGTCACCCCCAAGTGCACGATCCGCTGGGTGGGTTGTAGTATACTCTTCTGCCGGTTCACGATGAATCCGTGACTCTTGAGGCAAGCTAAGGTCTTTGCGACCACAGTCTGTGCCGTTTGAAGGGATGGCGCCTTTATGATGATGTCGTCGAGGTACGGAGACAGGGCTACTCCTTGGACTCTGAGGAAGGCCACCAGTGTCATGAGCACCTTGGTGAAAACTCTTGGAGCTGATTTCAGGCTGAAGGGAAGAGCTCTGTACTGAAAATGCTCCCCATCGTAGGCGAACTGCAGGTACCTCCTGTGTGAAGGACGTATAGGAATATGCAAGTAGGCCTCCGACAGATCTATGGACGCCAAGAAGTCCCCCTTCTGGATCGCTCCCATGGTGGACTTCATCGTTTCCATTTTGAATCTTCTTGATCTGATGTGAAGATTCAGCCATTTCAGGTCTAGGATGGCTCTGATCTCTCCATTCTTTTTTGGGACTATAAAGAAAACTGAATACACCCCTTGTTTCTTGAAGCGTGGGGGTACCTGTTCTATTGCCTGAATTTGGAGCAAGTGCTTGATAGCTTGTTTTATCTTCTGATGTTTTTGGAGAGACTGACTCCTGGACACCTGGATGAAGCGTTTGGCTGGGACCTTCACGAATTCCAGGGAATAGCCCTTGGATACTGTTTCCAGAACCCACTTGTCTGACACCGTTCGCTCCCACTGAGGCGCAAAATCTTGGAGGCGACCCCCGATCTGTATCACCTCCGCATGAGACAGATAGTCATGCCTGACTATTTTTCTTCTGTCCCTTGTGTTGGCCAGTTGGTTTTCTGTATGCAAAGGGTCTGGCGTCAGATCTAGGTTTGGTTTGCCACTTATTCTTGAATGGTCTATCCATGTTCTGTCTGGGGGCTCTTCTGAAGTCCCGAAAGGAGTGCCTTCCTTTGTATCTTGAATCCTTTCTTTTTGATGGATGCACTTTCTTCTTCTCCGCATTTTCCACCAAATATCTGTCCAAAGCCTCTCCAAAGAGTTTTCCACCTGAATATGGAATTGCTGCCACCCTGCTTCGAGCCTGCTGATCCACGTCCCAACTTCGTGCTGCCACGTTGAAACCCATAGCCCGGGAAGACATCTGGAACAAATCCAGGGTGGCGTCCGCTGCAAAGGCTGCCACAAGGGCTATCTTCTTCACTTCGTTTTTGATCTCCTTGGGAACTTCTCTCCCTGCCGCCACCAGGTCCGAAGCCCAGGTGAAGGCTGCCCTAGCGAATAAGGACGCGGTTGCTGATGCTTTGAGAGATGCCGCCGAGGCCTCAAAGTCCCTGCGCAGGGCCTGTTCTATCTTCTTGTTAGCTGGATCCTTGGGCATGCCTTCTGCGTCCATTGGTAGGACTGAAGTAGTTGCCAGGCTTGTAACGGGGTCATCCACGATCGGCAGCTTGATTTTCCTGGAGTCATCAGAACTCAAGGTATAAAACTTGTGAAAAACAGATTGGTACAATTTGGGCTTGGCTGGGTTATCCCATTCCATTTTGAGGACATCATGAAAAATGGCAGGCAAGGGAACACCTGAATGTTTAGGTCCCATCTTAGGTAGGGCCCTCTCAAGACCTTGGGGATGGGAGGGTTCTGTTTCTGCCTTGCCTACAGGGTGTTGTGAAATTTCCAGGGTTCTCAATACTTTGTTAAGCAACTTGGAATACATCTCAGATGGAAAAAGCCTGGATTGCATTTGGCTATTATCCACCTCTTCCTCTTCAGACAATTCCCCTTCCTCACTCCCTGATGATCTGTGGGATGTTTCAGAGCCCTCCAGGAAATCGTCTGAGTCACTAGATTCCTCCTCCTCCCATTCCCTCATTTTCTTCCTTTGGGGTTTTAGTTGAACAGAGGGTTCTACACGCCTTTTCCCCTTAGAGGTACTAGGCTGTTGCTTGTCTTTCTTATGGGAGGCTGGATGCCCTTTTAAGTTCTTAACTGCATCCTCTATCCCTTTTTTGATTTCTGTTTGAAGCCAGGCCAGGATGTTTGCTTTGGCTTCTGGGCCTGTTAAGTCAGGGTCACCTCTTCCTAGACTTTCCCCTTGAGAGGGGAGGTTTTGTCTTAGTGGCATAGGGGACTCCGAGCAAGTCAGGGAGGACTCAGCCCCTTTCAGCTCTGCTGCACCAGCCTGTGACGTCATTCCCGCCAATTCTCCCCGCCTAAAGTAAAGAGAGGCATGGGCGGGGATTACTATATTGCTAGCACAGTGTCCACTTTAATGCCCTGTCCTATTGCTAGGATTGGGGGTCTCTGATAAAGAAGCATTGACCCTTCTTAGCTTCCAATTGCTCTGCTGCACCAAATTTTTCCCGCCTTTTTCAAACAGCAGGGAGCTTGCCGGTGTTTGTTTGTTTGTTTTTTGAACCGGCTCGGCAGGGCCCATAAGCAGCTAAAGGGAAATACCCTTCCTCCCCCCCCCCCCGCTTCCTCGAGGATCCAAGGCCTCTCCACGAGTCCCAGTTTACTCACGAATAAAGTGCAAACAGTGAGGCCACCGCCGCTCCAGAAGGCTCTGCCGGGCTTCTTCACTTCCCGCGGCTCTCCGCAGCGTTCTCGGACGCTTTTGCGACTTGCCTCTGCAGGAGCCGGGTCCTAGCTGACTAGGATCGTCGGCTCCTGCGCTCGCTCTGCGGTGTTTCTGCCGCCAGTCTGTCTTCAGAAGGAGGAGGGGGGAGGGGTTGGAGGCACACGACCTTCCTTTCCCCAGCGAGCTTGCTTGCAAAATCTTCAGGATCGCTGCTCCAACGGAGCACAGAGTTCCGCTTCCACCTGCAGAGCAGGGCCGGAAAAAACTGCAGCAGCCTGGGAGCCCCTCCTCCGAGGATCGCTATGATTCGTTCCGACCCTGCTCAAGGAGGAGGAGCTACCCAGTAGTCCTGACTGCCCTACTCCGGACCACTGGAGAAATAAGAGATGCTGGTGGATACTGGGAGCAAGCCCTGTGTCCTCTGTGGCGGCAAGATAGAGAGTGTATGCATGCAAAGGAGATGATGAAGGAGGAAGGAAGGAATTTCCCTGAGAGTAGCAATCTACACATCAAAGTAATAGCATCAGATAGAGCAGGGTGCCTTCCTCTCTGTCTGTCTGTCTGTCTGTCTGTCTGTCTGTCTGCCTCTGTAGTAGGGTTGCTAGGTCCCTTTATCCTTCCAGTGGGAGTGGGCGGACCCAGCACTCACCTTTTTTTATCTTTGTGCACGTACAAACCATGCACGCACAACCAGGGCTGCACAATGATGTCACTTCCAGGAAGTGACATCATTGTGCAGGCCTGGGAGTGCTCCTGTGCTTCACACCCAGCCAATTTGTGCCCTACATGGGCCCAATTCAGCCCATTTGGGGCCCAAATCAACCCGGTGCAAAGCACAGGAGTGCTCCCAGGGCAGCAGGATGACATCAATCCTGGGAGTGACAGCATCACACTGCCCCGGGAGCATGTCTGGGAGACCTGTTCCCCCACCTTTTCCTCCTGCTGGCCAGGTGAGTGGTGGGGAGGCAGAGGGTGGGAGCGGGATATCCTCCGCTCCCACTGGGGGACCTGGCAGCCTTAGTAAGCCCCCTCTGTAACATGAGACCAGGAACAAGGGACAGTATACAAGTCCTTCAGTACTTACAAGTATCAACCCCTTTTCACAGCTATTTTAACTGGACACACAAGACACTGATGGTGACAAACAAAAAGATGTATTTACATAAAATAAGGTGAGTAACAAGGTAAAGATTTTGTGTATAGAAAGTACAGCTGGCTGGCTTTCTTCACTATCCAGAGATTATGTGTTTTCCCAATGGGGGAAATCCTACCTAAAAGTCAAATAAAAATCCTTGCTAACCTGAAGCTTTTCTCTAGAGCCATAATATCCCTTGTCCGAGCAGAAAAGCTTCTCTGTTCCGTCTCTTAAGCTGAGGCTGGCTCCCACCCACGAGAGTTCCAGGAGGCTCTGATTGGTTGACAATCACTTGGATTTGCATACGGCCAAAATCACAAGGATTGGTTTAGAGCTCTGGAGGACAGGTGAGACTTGGGGGATAATTGTCACAGCCTGCTATGGTTCTCTTTACTGTATCAAATTGGTGCAAGCTTAGTTGTCTTGATCATTGTAAACGACCAAGGGAGGAATGGCCAAGGAATGTCACAAAGAACCTCAGTGAGCCTTGATGGCCGATAACTGGAAATCATCCTCCAAAGTTTGGGAAGGAGTTAAAAAATGGGCAGGGGGAAAGCTGGGGGCAAGTTTTGCAGTTGAATCAGGGAAAGAGAGAGAATAAGTGTGGGACACTCTGAGCTGACTGAATTTGAGGGCAAAGGTCTCTCTGATACAGGAGTGACGGATTGGATGCTGTGGCAGTGTTGGGTTCCTTCAAACACACTCAACTTCTATGAAATCAAACCCTCCAAATACCTTCCAAGACTCCCCTCCAATGCTCCATAAGCCAAATAAGGCAAAAACTTGTGCGGTGGTCCCGGAATTTACCCCTGTTCCAGTTAGGGTTGCCAGATGTCTGGTTTTCCCCTGGATAGTCCAATATTTTTGTGAACTGTCCACAGAAATGTAGTTAAAATACTGGACACTTGGCGCTGCCTCCACCTCCCCCCTCTCCCCCCTGCTTCTAGGCAGCTCCGATTCTTGCCTGCCCAACCTGATGACCCAGCCTCCTGAGCACCGCTGCCAGCCCAGGGAAGTGGCCAGCCTGCCCAGCTGCCCAGCCTTCTGCCCGGCGCCAGCAGGGGTGGCCGGCCAGCCTGCCTGCCCGAAAGTGGGCCAGCATGATGACATCACTTCCAATAGTGCCATCATTGCACCAGGCTGGGAGCGCGCACATACTTTACATGCACGCAATTATCAATACACATGTCAGTGACACACACATACCCCTCCTCCAGTATGTAGGAAACATGCACAATTGTATGCATGCGCTAACTTTTCAGCTTTCATAAACAGATGTTTTAAGAGTTTTGCGTTGATGAAAATTATATTTCGTATTCATAATGTTTTTGTCTTTCAAAAAAGCAATGTGAGAAAATGTCTTGTGTGCACCAGATATACAACCATTGTTTTTTCTATTACAGTAGATTAAAAAATGCTCATGGGAGCCATAGTTGATGCAGCTGTCTCTTGGCAATTTTTTTACTCTGCGACATGACTCTTGAATATGAATAAGAAACTAACTTCCACTGATATTTTCGTTATTGGATGACTCGGTTGTGCAGCAGATGTTTATCTTTTTCTGGGGTGCAAAGAAGTACTCTTTTGAGGGCCTAATGCACATGGCAGCCATCCCTTGCTCTTTTGTCTAAGACAGGCAGGGTCTGTTGTTATGCTCTAGACCCCAGATACAATTGGCATTAATCACAATCAAGAAATGAGAAATCTGGAATATTATCACTGCTGAGACAAGGGGATTGAGTCTACATCAGATGAGAATGGCAATGTTTAACCCTACTACTTGAACATTCTGACTGTGCAGCCACACAAATATACCAGATTGTTCACACACACAAATACTCAATTCCTCACTGGCTTCTTTCATGTCACAACAGACTCGTGTATCGTTGCTATGGGGTTTTGCTTTCTTTGGAGCGCCTGTCTCTGTTGGAGCAATCTTTCAATGACCTCTCTTGAATTAATGTCAATATGTGCAACAATCAATGGAGGAACGGAGGAGAAAATATTTGTGGGACTGCTTGCTGTTAAATACTTACAGGTGGCAGGATTCCTTGGCTTCTTGTCTCAGGGCTGAGAGAGCCCACTCCCTACTGAGCGTGCTTGATCCTTGTGCAATGACAAGTAAATCTCTGACCACTACCATATGCCGATAAACGAGTTCTAGAGATTGAGAGGATGTAGGGAAAATGAGGAGCAATACCTGTCGGATTTGGAGGTTTATTTAGAATCAGCTGCATCCCCAAAGGGAGGGGCCCTAAGCAGAGTGCATACGTTACACACCTGAGTGTCTCCAGTTAAACGGAGCGTGAGTAGCAAGGTGGGAAAGTCTCCCAGAGGCTTTGGAGCAGCGGCCAATCAGGGTAGGCCATGCTGGGGTAAATGGAGCCAAGGTCTGAGACAGGACAAAGCAGCTTCTTCATGACTTCTAGTGTGGATGGCAAGAAGATCTGCTACACCAATATGTAACGGTGCTTGCCGAATTAGAATAATTGAATTAACAGGGTTAACATACCTGTAACTTATGTTCATCGAGTTCTTCTGTGCTGACACACATGGGGACTGCGCAGGCGCAGGCCAGCCGCCGGAGAATTTTCTAGAGCTTCCATGGCTCCGAAGGGGCCGTTTGTCGCGCACCTCAGCGACCGTTTTCCCGCCCAAACGGTCACGTGATCCTCCAGCGACCAACGGCCCCTTCCCTCAGTTCTCCCTTGCCGCCGCTTGACCAACACACTTCAGCCATAACACCTTAAAAACACCAATTTCCGTTACAGCCATCACATTATTGTGCATTGGAGTTCACAGCGGGGTAGGAGGGAGGGTTGTGTGTCAGCACAGAAGAACTCGATGAACATAAGTTACAGGTATGTTGACCCTGTTTTCATCTTCGTTCTTCTGTGCCTCCACACATGGGAGTGTACCAAGCTTCACACAATAAGGAAGGCGGGGTGAAGTCCAACACAATTTTATTGAACAAACAAGCAAAAACAAATAGATATGCATATATACATCTATGTAAAAAACTGTGTAAGGACACATAAATACTCAATATTTACATATATACACCCCAAGGTACATATATACACTCTTTCACTCAAGGGTACCCAGCAGGTACGCCAAGAAAGTCATCCCAAAACTCCTTCAGGAAAAAAGGGAGTGTAGGACAGCCCTAGCCACAGATACATCCTGCTCCGCATTGACATCAATGGCGTAATGCCTGACAAAGGTGTCTGCAGAGGACCATGTGGCTGCTTTACAAATGTTAACCAGGGGCACCCCCCTGAGGAGTGCCGAAGAGGATGCTTGGGACCGCGTGGAGTGGGCCCTGACACGAAGCGGGCAAGCCACCCCTGCCAGGGAATAGGCCTTGCTAATGGCCGTCATAATCCACCTAGACAGGGTCTGTGAGGAAGCCCTGTTACCCTTTTCCTTGGCCCCAAAACATACAAACAGGTGAGGACTGGAGCGGAATTCCTTCGTCCTATCCAGGTAATAGGCTAGGGCCCTCTTCAAGTCTAGGGAATGAAGGGCCTTTTCCCCCTTAGAGGAAGGTTGAGGAAAGAACGCAGGTAGTGAGATATCCTGCGAGAGGTGGAAGGCGGACACCACCTTGGGCAGGAACCCGAGGCAGGGACGCAGGACCACCTTGTTGGGATGAAACACAAGAAAGGGAGGGTCAGACCGCAGTGCAGACAGCTCACTGACCCTTCTGGCCGATGTGACGGCCACCAAGAATGCTACCTTGTAGGATAGCATATCCAAGGGGCATGTAGCCATAGGTTCAAATGGAGGCAACATGAGACGTGAGAGCACCAAGGACAGTGACCACTGAGGCACTGGCGTCGACACAGGTGGGTAAAGATTGTACATGCCCTTAAGGAACTGGCGGGATTGTGGGTGAGAAAACACCGTAGCACCCTCAACTCGGGTGTGAGCAGCTGATATCGCTGCCAGGTGGACCCTGAGGGAGGACACCTTCAAGCCCAGGCCACGCAAGTGGCACAAATACTCGAACACAACCCCCAAGGGACTGCTGTCAGGCACCACTCCTCTGGCAAGTGCCCAGAGCTCAAACCTGCGCCACTTGGCCGCATAAGCGCGCCTAGTGGATGGCCGACGAGCATTCAGGAGGACCCTCTGTACCTCGTCAGTAAAGCCTATCGGGGAGGAACGATCCGCCAAGCCGTTAGGTGCAGCTTCCTGGGATCGTGGTGGACCAGGCTCCCGTTCAGGAGAAGGTCCTGCTGAGGGGGCAGACTCACATATGTCCGTTGGGACATCCGCAGGAGCTTCGGGAACCAAACCTGCCGTGGCCAGAAGGGGGCCACCAGGATGCAGTCCGTCCCGTCCTCCTCTATCTTTCACAGGACCCTGGGAATCAAGGGGAATGGAGGAAACATGTAGTGCAAGCCCTGCGTCCACGTAAACTGGAAGGCATCCCCAATAGAGAGGGGGTCGCTCCCTGTCCTGGAACAGAACGTGTGGGCCTTGGTGGTCGCCGCAGTGGCGAACACGTCTATCACTGGATGACCCCACATCTGGAAGATCGGCCCAACGCACTCTACATTCAGTTCCCACTCGTGGTCCAGCAAAGGGACCCTGCTGAGGGCATCTGCCCGGGCATTGTCTGACCCAGCCACGTGTATAGCACGGAGCGATACGCCGTTCCTGATAGCCCACTGCCAAGTGAGCGTGGCTTCCCGGCACAGGGCCATGGACACTGTGCCCCCCTGCTGATTCACGTAGTACATGGCAGTCGTGTTGTCCGTCTGCACCAACACCTGACGATTTCTCAGCAGTGCTGTAAGAGACACAAGTGCGAAACGAATGGCCCTTAGTTCAAGCACATTGATATGGAGGGTCTTTTCCCTCTCAGACCAGACATCCTGCACAGACACATCACCACAGTAAGCCCCCCATCCCAACAGAGAGGCATCAGTGGTAACTGTGACGTCATGGTGCTGATACCCAAAGGGGGTCCCTCTAAACAAGTTGTCATCAGACAGCCACCAGTCCAAGGAGGAGAGGATGACCCTTGGGACAGAGAATTTGAGGGACGGAGGGTGTAGCAGAGCATCGTACCTCCGCACAAACCAGTTCTGGAGCGGGCGCATACGCAGCCTAGCAAAAGGCACCACAGAGGTAGCCGCTGCCATATGCCCTAGTAAGCACTGGATAGTGCGCACAGACTGGAATCGGTTCCTTTTAAACATGGACACCAGACCCCTTAGGGACCGAGCCCTCTCCAAGGGGAGCAGAGCCTTACCCTCCACAGAGTCTAAGAGTGCGCCAATGTAGGACACCTTGCAGCTGGGCACCAGTTTGGATTTCTCCAAGTTCACCAGGAGCCCCAGGCGTTGGCAAGTGCTAAGTACCAAGCCAATGTCCTGCACCAGCCTAGACTCCGATTCAGCCACGATGAGCCAGTCATCGAGGTACGGAAAGATGGTACAGCCTTCTTCCCGTAGGAAGGAAACCACAGGGGCCACACATTTAGTGAACACTCGTGGGGCAGTGGACAGGCCAAAGGGGAGCACCTTATACCGGAAAACCCTTTGCCGGTAAACAAAGCTCAGGTATTTCCTGTGCTCCTTCCGTATGCCCACGTGAAAGTATGCGTCCTTTAAGTCAAGAACCGCAAACCAATCTCCCTGCTTCAGCAAGGCGATCACAGCCGTCAACGTAACCATTTTGAATTTGGTCACCTTGAGGAAGGCATTAAGGCCCCTCAGATCTAAAATGGGACGTAAGCCCCCATCCTTCTTGGGGACCAAGAAGAACCTAGAGAAGAATCCCTTTACAGAGTCCTCATAGGGCAATTCTTCCACAGCACCCTTGGCCAAGAGCGACACGATCTCCGCATCCAGCTCGGCCATAGTGTTATTGACAGCTGTCAGGGGTGAACTGCATCTAGGCAGCTCAACGAACTCCAGCCCGTATCCCAGTTCAACAATAGTTAAGACCCATGAGTCAGATGTTATTGACTCCCACTCAGAGAGGAGTGGACTCAGTCTGTCCGAAAAGTTCGGGGATACGGCTGGCGTGACCCGTCAGTACTGCCTCCCGGCGCCCTGCTGATCTCTCTGCTGGGCCGGTTGTTGTGCCGGACGAGGCTTGAAGGGCCGACGCCTCCTTTGCTGTTGTGCGGGAGGGTAAGGCCGCTGCTGGTAGGCAGGATACTGTTGGTAGCCCGGCCGCTGCTGTTGGTATCTGCCCTGGTAATGGTAAGGGCCGGACCGGGGAGCGTACCGTGGCCTGGAGGAGGGCTTGTCCGCAGGAGCCAGCCCCAAGGAACGCGCCGTCTGCCTGTCCTCTTTTTTCTTTTTCAGGGTCTCGTCGGTGGACTTGGAGAACAGCGAGTCCCCTTCAAAGGGCATGCTCTCCACCCTGGAACGCACCTCTTGGGACAGGGCCGTAGACCGCAACCAGGAGTGGCGCCTGAGGACCACCGCCGAAGCCATTCCCCGAGCAGCAGTGTCAGCAGCGTGGCTCCCAGCATTCATCTGCTGCTTAGACAGCCTGACAGCCTCTGTCTGCAACAGGGAGACGACAGCCTTCTGCTCAGGCGGGAGGTCTCGAGTGTAGGATGCCAACTTCTCCCAGAGGTACAGCTGGTACCCAGCCATGATGGTCTGGTAGTTGGCGATCCTCAGACCCAGCGAAGCGACAATGTACTGGCGCCTGCCCATGGCATCAAGCTTCTTGCCCTCTTTATCGGCAGGCACCGAGGAGTGACCCGATCGTCGGGGGTTGAATTCCTCCGTGACCAAGGAGGAAGGTGGAGGGTGCTTCACCAATGCCGGCCAGGTGCCCTGCTTGATTTTGTAAAGCTGCTCAATCCTCTTAGATGTTGGAGGCTGGTCACAGGGCACCTTCCACACCTTCTCCACAATCTCCTCAATACCCTCGAGCATGGGGAAGCCAATAGACGCCGGATTATCCCCGTAGATCCGCTTGAGGAGCTTGTCCCTGGTCTGGGGGACTGCCGAAGAGATGTCCATCTCGAGGGCCTGGGCCATCCTAGCTATCTGGTCGGCGTAGATGCGGAGGTCCTCGAACGGGGAGCCCGCAGATGGCACCAAATCCTCAGCCGGCGATGGTTCAGACCAGGATTCCGACTGGTAGTCGGCCAGGCTCTCAACTTCTCCCTCCTCGGATCCGAGCTGGGAGTCCTCACCCTGGACTGGAGGGGGGAACCACGTCCGCCTCGACGTCGATGGCCCCGGTTCCGACTCGGAGAACCCAGCAGGTGCCCCTTCCCACTGGCAACGGTATGGCGAGGGGAGGTAGGAGGCTTGACGATGCCGGGATGCAGTGGATCGGGCAGATCGAATGCTGTCCCCGGAACGGCGCCGCTCACGACCGACTGCAGGTGGAGACGGACGGGCAGGAGATGGACGGCTCCGACGAGGAGACGGACTCGGTTCCAGCCTCGGTGACCGAAGGGCAGGTGATGGTCGGCTCCGACGGCGCGGGCTCGGCTCCGGCCCCGACGAGAACTCTGCGGGCACCGTCTCGAAGGCCATCGGATCCGACACCGGCACGGAGATGTCCTCCGGTTCGGGGGAACCCAGATGAGGGGAAGGCGTGTGAGGAAGCATGATGACCTCCTCCTGAGGATTAGGATGCGGCGACCGATGATGTTTAGTCTTCTTCTTCTTCTTCGCCGGTCCCGAAGAAGACCTCGGAACCGACGCGCTCCTCGCCTTCGAAGGGGACCTCGGCTTCAACCTCTTAGACTTTATCGGAATCGATCCGGTCGTCGGTTCCGATCGGGGACTCGGTACCAGGATCCTCGGTTCCGATGTCGGTCTCGGATCCGACCTGGTGGATGACGCGCTACGGGGCGGCCGCACCGGTCCCTGCGCTGGAGAGGCCGCTCTCGACGCCAAGGCACTCGGGGGACGCGGTTTCGACCCCGACCTCGCGGAGGCCACTGAGCCAGCTCTTGATTGCCGTTCGGCAGAGGGGCTAGGGCCGGCCTTGGACGGACGTAACGGGGTTCCCTCCGACATGACCTTCTGCCACAGCGAGGAATTTAGTCGGGCCTTGCGATCCTGCCGGGCCTTGCTGGTGAAACCCTGGCAGATCCTACAGGCCGAGACATTGTGGGTCTCCCCCAAGCAAAAAAGGCACAGATCATGGCCATCGGATTTAGCCATTTTAGTGTGGCATTGCAGGCAATGCTTGAAGAGAGCCGTAGAGGCCATCTTCAGGGGCACGCGAAAGAAGGGTCAAAAACAGTCCGAGTCAAATTACCGAGTCCACGTCAAAGTCCAAAGCGAGATCCAAAGAATAGTCGAGGTCACGAAGTCCGAAGTCAAAAGCCAAGCAATCAGTTAGAGAAAGCACGAAGCACAAAAGCACAGAGCAACGAAGCTCACGTTCTCTCCAAGCGGCGGCAAGAAGAGAACTGAGGGAAGGGGCCGTTGGTCGCTGGAGGATCACGTGACCGTTTGGGCGGGAAAACGGTCGCTGAGGCGCGCGACAAACGGCCCCTTCGGAGCCATGGAAGCTCTAGAAAATTCTCCGGCGGCTGGCCTGCGCCTGCGCAGTCCCCATGTGTGGAGGCACAGAAGAACGAAGATGAACTGTCAGTTGGCCCTTGGAACCCCTCTTTCTCACACACTCCACATGCATATTTCCACGGGCATGTTTTGAACCCCAGAGGTGGAACTAGCTTGTAAGGGAGAGCAGAAAAGATGCAGGTGGGGAAAAGGTTGGACATCTTAGGCCTCTTCTCCGTGTCAAATTTGCTTTTCATTTGTAGAAAAGGGCGGTTAGTAACATGCATAACAGTGCAATCTCATGCAGCCTGCCCAAATCATTCACATTCACTCCGTTTCTCTGCATCACTTGTATCATTCACATCAATGTAAAATTTGGCTTTCTCTGGGCTTGGACTAATAGGAAGTATGGAAGTGGGTGGTAAGAAGACACAACACAGGACCAGGGCTTTTTTTCAGCGGGAACGCGGGGGAACGGAGTTCTGGCACCTCTAGAAAATGGTCACATGGCCGGTAGCCCCGCCCCCTGATCTCCAGACAGAGGGGAGTTGAGATTGCCCTACGCGCCGCCAAGCGGCGCGGAGGGCAATCTCAACTCCCCTCTGTCTGGAGATCAGGGGGCGGGGCCACCGGCCATGTGACCATTTTCGACGAGGGCAATTTAAACTTTTAAAAACTCCCGCCTTGTTCCAGCTGACCCAAATTGATGTCATTGTGCGGTCCTGAGTTCCACCACCTCTTTTCCCAGAAAAAAAGCCCTGCATAGGACCAAATGCATCTGATTATTTCTGTAATAACTATAGTAAAGGACATGACCCTCCAAGTTTAGTTTGCAGTGTCATAAAACCAATAGTCACCCTCCTCCCAACTGCTTGCAACTACAGACATACCAGAATTGTATAGTGCAATGCACAGCCTGATGGTATCCCACAGAGGAAATGATTCTAAGTGTTAAAGAAAAACAGAGGTTAACAACATGGTAGTTCCTATTTTTGCTGGTTTTGATGGGGGCTGTGAAGGTGAGTAAATGACACAATGCTTTTATTTTGTGAGATCTCTCTCTCTTGCCCAAGACTGAGTCCACTGTAGCATCACCAAGAAAGGAATGCACTGTGGAGCTAAGAAGATGAAGGTCTGAAAGCTAACTCAGTTGTCAGTGGGTCCCATGGAGTTCTATAGAATAAAATAAATTATGGATGGTTCACACTACAACCTTTTTGTGGGACTGTAGGGTTCCTTTTCTGTATCCTGCTACAAAATATACTAAAACATGGGCTCTATTATGCATGGCAAATATAGCATGATATTCCTCCTTTAAAATAAGTCTCCATCAGGAAAGATCCCACTTTCCCCCATCTTATTCCTTTTGTTCTCCTGATTAGTCCAGCCCCCTGCAAGACCATACTTTGTAGACACTGGGGTTGGGGAAATTATTATCTGACCTGGATAGCCCAGGCAAGCCCAATCTCGTTAGATTTCAGAAGCTAAGCAGGGTTGGCCTTGGTTGGTAATTAGATGCAGGCAATGGCAAACCACCTCTGTTTGTCTCTTGCCATGAAAACTCCACCAGGGGTCATCATAAGTCAGCTATGACTTGAGGACACTCTCCACCATCACTGTTTTTATTGTATAGCGATACTCTAAAATAACGATAATTTTAAAAGAACCAGTGGCTTTGTGTGGTGGAAAACAGTATTGAAGGTGCCTCACCTAAGTTTTGATAATTGTGTCATCATTATTCTCTGGGAAGTGAGAGAAAACAGGAAGCTGTTAACTAAGAAGGAAAGGAAAGGAAAGGAAAGGAAAGGAAAGGAAAGGAAAGGAAAGGAAAGGAAAGGAGAGGAGAGGAGAGGAGAGGAGAGGAGAGGAGAGGAGAGGAGAGGAGAGGAGAGGAGAGGAGAGGAGAGGAGAGGAGAGGAGAGGAGAGGAGAGGGGGGAAATACTAAAAAACCTTGAAAATTTTAATTGTATGTTAACTGTAAACGCAGGACAGCTTGGCAAGTGTGCTTTACGTTTGTATGTTTAAATCACAAATCCAGTCTTTTTAAAAAAGATAGAAACACAACACCCAAAAGACTAGAAAGAGACCAGTTGACTACAAAGTCATTTGGATTTTCTGTAAAAGCAATCATAGAAATTCTAGTGTGGAACCAACCATCTCCAGTATAAGACTCAGTTCATTCCATATATAAGGATCACCAATGGTAGAGGGCCAGTTTAGCCCCTAATCAGTAGTGTTTCTCTCATACAAACAATTGCCACTCTCCTATGAGGAAACCCCCCCTAAATGTTCAAGTACTGAAGTGAAGACAAAATATATCCTCCCATCCCTGACTATGGGTGGTCCATCCTCGACGAATAAGGGAAGTAACAGAACATAGAGATGTTCCACAAACTTCCTCCCAGAATCCTCCACAATATCTCCTCCCACTCTACACATCCATATCTGCTGTTATCATGAGGGGTATTATTTAGCATCTAACTGGACCATAACAGATCAAGAGTGGCCCAGGGAAAAAACATTTGAGCACATCAGACGTTTTTCAAAGGATTCCCTAACAGGAAATTAGAGACTGAACTAAAAGTCAAAGAGTCAATGTTGGGGTTGCACTACAAGTAACGAATGACACTTGCCTGGCAAGTGAACAGACTCACGTGTATTCCGTCCTGTTCACTTGCCATTCGCTTGCTCTCCACTTGATCAACTGGAGCACAAGTGAATGGCAAGTGAACAGGGAGGAATACACGTGAGTCTGTTCACTTGCCAGGCAAGTGTCATTCGTCACTTGTAGTGCGACCCTAAGTCAGAGCCTAGCTAGTGCTAGAAAGAGCTTTCCAAAAACACAGCTGGATACAGACTCCATTCTCCAAAACGTATCCATCAGCATTTGGAAGGGTGACCATCTTTCAGAAGGGGAAAAAATTCATCTCTTTTACACATCAAAGCATTAAGTCAGTCGAGATTCCTTTCCTCCTCCCAGCATGATGCACTTTAGCTGGTTGACACATGCAAGTATATCACTTCATTGCTGAACACTTGACCACCACCAGGGGAATGTGTGAACCGATTCCAATGAAACGTTTTATCTTCTAGGTGGCATGAATTTTCATTTACGGTGTTATATCCATGAGAGTCTATTCACACATACAAGTATCATGCATGCTACAGCCACACAATAATAGTCATCCAGGTATGGATTCAGCTCTCCTATGGAAGAAGTTGTATCTGTGGACTGTGCTCACCCCAGAGCTCATAAAACTTAAAGTAGTCTGTTTCTCCTGCATAAAATGTGGCCACCTTAACTTCTGGGGACATAGCGCAGGCGCAGTACTTTAGCCAAGTGCTCCTACAAACATATCAATACATGAACTTCTCTCTGGGACCCTCCAGGCCTTGCAATCAGCAACAACTTGTCAGGTGCTCAGGATCACCTGTCATATTCAATACAAATGACCTAAGAAATTCTCCAAAAAACTCCCAAAGCTTCAAAATGAAACCACTTACCATGGGTGTGGCTTCTGTGAAGTCCATCAGCAGATCTCCTGGCTCCAGGGCAAATGTATTTCCTGTATCTGTGGGGCTCTGAAGCAGAAAATTCAAGAGTTTAGTAATTACTAAGTTCTTTGGATTCCAAAATACACATGCTTAATTTTAAACAACCTATGAAATATAAAGAGCCCCGTGGTGCAGAGTGGTAAGCTGCAGTACTGTAGCCCAAGCTCACGACCTGAATTTGATCATGGCGGAAGCCGGGTTCAGGTAGCCGGCTCAAGGTTGACTCAGCCTCCCATCCTTCCGAGGTTGGTAAAATGAGTACCCAGTTTCCTGGGGGTAAAGTGTAGATGACTGGGGAAGGCAATGGCAAACCATCTTGTAACAAAAAGGCTGTTTTCACATGTCTTATCAGCCAAGCAAAATCATGCAAAACTCCCAGAATGATGGTGTCTTCCTGGTGCGATTTCCCACTATGACTCTGGTTTGTGGCACGAATTGTGAATCACTCCACAAAGTGGAGTCATGATGGGAAATCGCAGTAGGAAGATGCCGTCATTCCGAGAGTTTTGCGCAATTTTGCACGGTCAGCAAGAAAATGTCGTGATGCAACGTCCCCCCATGGGTCAGTAAGGACTTGGTGCTTGCACAGAGGACTACCTTTACCTTTATGAAATATAAATCTTAAATCTACTCACACTGTTAAGTGCTGAAATTACAACAGGAAAAGAAGAAACTGTGGACCTCCCAGCTCCTCTTTAGTTTCCCAGTTTAGTCACAAAATAATGCCCAGTCCACACAGTTACTGGGCACCAGTTACAGGTGATCCCCTTCAAATGGGGGAAGGGTCATCATGAGCCCCTTCCTTCCACCATGAACATAATATTAACTTGTTAGCTGGGGTACGGTACGGAAACTCATTTTGCGTGGAAGCTCCATTTCTATGACTCCTTCCAAGAAAGAAGAGGGATGATGCAGTGAATTGCACGTGGGCTTGGGTATGTCCACATCTACCTCGTATGGACAAAAACAAGAGGGGGGAAAACCCAACCTGAAAAACAAGTCAAGAACCAACAAGGTTGAGCAGCCAAGAAAAAAAGAAATACAATTATTTATTGCACAGTAAATAACGATTAAAAACCACGGAACAAAGTTAAAAACCTTGGAATACAACTCTGGCTCGAGACTGAATGCTAGTTGAACACTATTTCTGTGGAGTGAGGCCCCCCAAGTAGATACTAACAACCAGTGATTTATTTTGAGGGTTATAAATGTTCCATATTCAAGGTTTTTAACTTTGTTCCATGGTTTTTAATCGTTATGCTCTATGCAATAAATAATTGTATTTCTTTTATATCTTATATTTCCTTGGCTGCTCAAGGAACCTTCTTGGTTCCTGACATCTACCTCATATTCCATTACACAGCGGAGAGGTAGAGTCTGAGCTGGCATCTTACAGTAGTTTATCAGTTTATCTCATCACAGAGAGTAGCACTAGAGCATGGGACAGTTCAGTTGCTGGAGTTCTGGAGATCTGCCTCTAATGCAGTAGAACTTTATTCTGACACTTTTTTTGCTTCAGGGCTAGCTCTACCGAGCATACAGACCGAACGGCAGCTGATGGATTTCCCAATTCAAACTGGAGACTAAGGCCACATGTCAGCCTAGGTTTTCTCTCCCTCGGTTTCCACACTCAGCATTCAAACCCTGCCACGAACCTCAAAGCCACCTCGCCTTGGGGGTAGTCAAGACCAGGGCTTTTTTTCAGGGGGAACGCGGGGGAACGGAGTTCCGGAACCTCTTGAAATTGGTCACATGGCTGGTGGCCCCGCCCCCTGATCTCCAGACAGAGGGGAGTTGAGATCGCCCTCCGTGCCGCAGCGGCGCGGAGGGCAATCTCAACTCCCCTCTGTCTGGAGAACAGGGGGCGGGGCCACCAGCCATGTGACCATTTTCTCTGAGGGCAACCTACTGAGTTCCACCACCTCTTTCCCCAGAAAAAAAGCCCTGGTCAAGACCATAGGCATGGATGCTGCTAGGACTTCCCTCTAAGGAACGTCCCATTTTTTAAATTTTTGAACCACAACGTAGCAGAAAGTTTCGTGGTGATGTACAACTTAAGCAGTCACTCTATGAGCTTTGCCTGGGAAAGGGGAGATTTCCAGCAATGTTTTTACTGTTGGCCTCTGCCTGTTATGCTTTTCCCACCCATCCCATTAAGTATCTCAGTCTGTACCTTTGTGCATGATGAAAACAGTCCTCCCGATGTTTTCTGCGATGCAGGAGATGCCGAGGAGGGTGGTGGGGATGCGGCGACTGCTGCTGCCAGTGCTGGAGGAAGGTCATCTTCATCACTGT
This sequence comes from Eublepharis macularius, assembly GCF_028583425.1. NCBI lineage: Eukaryota > Metazoa > Chordata > Lepidosauria > Squamata > Eublepharidae > Eublepharis > Eublepharis macularius. The sequence continues at coordinate 10,412,881 of NC_072800.1, read as the reverse complement.
GTTGTTAAAAGTGCATGAAGCTTTGCTCATTGCAATACTTAATACTATTTTATAAGTACTGATTTATATGAGTAGGATAATCTGGCAACCACTCTGAAAATGTCTGCCATTCCTGTCTGCTCGTCCTTTTGGTCTACCTATACCTTCACCCAGTTTGGAAAGCAACTTTTATTTCAAAGAATTCACAGTAAGATCCAGCGCCTCCCATGCCATATACAGAAGGAAGCCCCTGGCCCCAATTCAAAACGGGAGAGTCAGCCAGCTGCTGGTATGGGAATCTACTGGTGCCCCCACAGATCTGAGAGGGGCTGGATCAAGCCCTGAACCTCTTGTTGCTTACTAAACACCACTACAAATGCCCAAACCTTAAAAAGGTGTTTCATTTGTTCACTGATGGTTCAAAAGGTGAAGTTTGCATGCCAGTCCCAGACATCTTTCTGCATTGCAAGCTTGGGTTTTCCAAAAATGCAAAGCCCGGAGTTCATGGACATGCAATCATACTGAAATGCAGGGCTTTTTTTCTGGGAAAAGAGGTGGTGGAACTCAGTGGTGGAACTCAAGACCACACAATGACATCACTTTGGGTCAGCTGGAACAAGGGGGGAGTTTTTTAAAGTTTAAATCACCCTCAGTGAAAATGGTCACATGGCCGGTGGCCCCACCCCCTGATTTCCAGACAGAGGGGAGTTTAGATTGCCATCTGTGCTGCTCGGCAGCGCAGAGGGCAATCTAAACTCCCCTCTATCTGGAGATCAGGGGGCGGGGCCACCGGCCATGTGACCATTTTTAAGAGGTGCCGGAACTCCGTTCCACCATGTTCCCGCTAAAAAAAAGCCCTTCTGAGATGCCTCTCAAGATCCCAAAAACTGTTCAAAAGAATGAAAGATCCATAACTTTGCTTCGTTACCAATTTTTCCTTAACACCCGAACATTTGCAACTCTCACCAATTTTTTAAAACGTATTATTTCCTACAGTATTCCACATTGTCCATACTCACTTAATCACTTTTGCCTAGGCTTTCTAGTTCATTCTATCTCAGTGCAGTTCCTCTCTCAAAGTGTTTTACTACACAATACAGAGGCTGATGTGGTACGCAAGTAACCAATTGAGTTAATAACCTCTTTAATAAGAACACAAAGAAATTCCAGCTGTGACCCAGCTGTGGACTCTTCAAGCCTTACATAGTTTGTGTAATGTTCCTTTATTATACCTGTATAATATATGAAACATGCTGGATTTGTGGTTTTGGATACATTAATGCAATTTTCACGTCCTCAGTGTTTACTGCCTTTTTACTACGTTTCTTAATTCTGCTTTTTAATTGTAATTTATTTTTTGTTTTTCTTGGGACATTTTGCACGGTGTTTGTGCTGTGCTCTCTGCTCCTTGTACCTTGGGAGAAACACTTAGCTTGGATTATGCTAGACCCAAGCTGGATGAGGCTTCTTGACAGACTGGTCTGATTAATTTATTATTACTACTAACTAGCCATTACCCCATCCTTTTTCACTGGAAGGGGGTTAATAAAGGTGGGTGACTTTGGGTTGCAGGATAGAAAAGAGTCCAGTAGCACCTTTAAGACTAATCAACTTTACTGTAGCATAAGCTACAGTAAAGTTGTACTATAGCAGATGCATCTGATGAAGAGAGCTGTGGTTCTCGAAAGCTTTATGCTACAGTAAAGTTGGTTAGTCTTAAAGGTGCTACTGGACTCTTTAGTATTTTGCTACTACAGACTAACACGGCTAACTCCTCTGGATCTATGATTTTGGTTCCAGGGAGTTCAGGAGAGGTATTATTTTCATTGTTGTTTTGGGTTCTGTGCAGTTTAATATCTGGTTTGTTTTGATCTTGCCTTTATCAATGAGACTCAAGGTGGATTATGCAGTACAGTCAGTACAGTCAATTTCAAAAAACAACATAATAGGGTATATAAATGCAAATTTTCAAACGTTTAAACTAGCAGAAATCCAATACAGAGTTGAAGAAATGCTGGAAAAGAGTATAAGCCATTCTGAAATAATAAGCAACCACCCAGTAGGATCACACCCACAGCAACAGACAGTACACAATATTAAAGTCTCCATCCCTCTGCTGATGCTGAGGGCTCTTTGAGCCCTCCTATCTGTGTACAAAGCCCTTCTTAATTCAATTTTGCATAGTTTGAAGAAAGCCAGGAGAGTGGGAGCTTTCCTGACCGTTTCAGATAGTCCATTCCATAAGATGGGGGCCACCACAGAGAACACACGTGTATAGGCAGCTGTGCCTATGTGCAAGGTGATGCCTACAGAAGGCGCTGTTCAGATGAGCAAAGCTGTGATGGTGGAACATAGCGAGAGAGGCAGTCCAATAGATATGATGAACTGTAAAGAACTTTGTATGTGATAGCCAATACCGAACTGAGCCTGGTAAATGATAGGTAGCCAATGGAGTGACTGCAGTAATATTCATGCTCTTCCCAACTCCTCAAACTAACCGAGCTGCAGCATTCTGCACCAGCTAACTTAGAGGGCAGACCTATGTATGGTGTATTAGGCACATCTCGATGTTATCTTAGTATGGATCCAGGTGGCTAGATTGGTCGTGTTGAGGTAGGGGCCAGCTTCCAAGTTAGACTGTAGAAAGCATTTTTTGCAGCTGCCTTAACTTGCTTTTCTAGCAGTAGTGCTGGAATCTGTATAACCCCTAGGATCTTAACTGAGTCTGCAAGGGACAGACAAATTCCATCAAAAGTGAGGGGTACAGCATCCTTCAAGATCTCTGCCTTCTTCTGAAGGCTTTACATAGAGGTTGAATAACATGGGGGATAAGATTGCACCCAGGGGAACTTCACAAGATAATACCCACTGTGGAGAAATCTGGTTTCCAACAGCAACCTTTGAGTCTGTTCTAAGAGACATGCTATAAACCAGTCCAAGGCTTGATACTCCTGATATTAGCTTCTGCCTCCAAACGCCTCAACAAGATGGAATGGTGGTTGTTGTGGGTTTTCCGGACTGTATTGCCGTGGTCTTGGCATTGTAGTTCCTGACGTTTCGCCAGCAGCTGTGGCTGGCATCTTCAGAGGTGTAGCACCAAAAGACAGAGATCTCTCAGTGTCACAGTGTGGAAAAGATGTTGGCTGTGACACTGAGAGATCTCTGTCTTTCAGTGACACTGAGAGATCTCTGCCACACTGTGACACTGAGAGATCTCTGTCTTTTGGTGCTACACCTCTGAAGATGCCACAGCTGCTGGCGAAACGTCAGGAACTACAATCCCAAGACCACGGCTATACAGCCCGGAAAACCCACAACAACCATCGTTCTCCGGCCATGAAAGCCTTAGACAAGATGGAATGGTCTTCTTTATAGAAGGCTGCAGGTAGATCCAGGAAGAGCAACAAAAAAGTATGGTTGCCTATGATCGGGTGGAGATAATCAACTCTGTCCCATAGCCTGAATCCAAACTGACAAGAGTCTAAAGCACCTAGAAAGAGCAAATTAGAGAATGGGAGATAATTGGTTGCATCATTTTTGTCTAGGGACGTTTTTTAATTGGTGGGTGGATAACTGCCTGTTTGAGTTGCCGAGGGAAGGAACCCTGAGTTGCTCACTTATTTATGATAGATCTCAAGGGCTTATTTTTGTGGTCCTTACGTGATTTTAACAACCAGGATGGGCAAAGTTCCAGTGCATCAGAAATGGCCTTAATGCTATTAATGGTTCTTTTCAGGGCTTTTTTTCAGGGGGAACATGAGGGAACGGAGTTCCGGAACCTCTTGAAAATGGTCACATGGCTGACTTCCGGTTTGGGATTTATGGAGGTCTGACGCAGCTCCACTTGCAGAGCTGACCGGACTGCCATTTTAAGCGGCCGGCGGGGGCAATTTAGCCCGCGGCCAACTGCTCTCAGGCGGAGACCAGGCAAAGAACGCTCAAGACCTCAGGGCGCGTCGATCTCGGGCGAGGGGGGGTTCTGCGCAACGGACCCTCTCCCGACCCTTGATCTCTGCGGCAGTTTCGGGGCCAATGCGGTTGGCATAAGACCTACGTACCCAAGCTTCAATAGGGGAAAGAAGAGTAGAGAAGAAACTAAGATTGAAACAGTGATAACAACCCAAGGAAAGTGGATGAGAAGGTAAAGATCACTATCTTCTGATACGGGACAGATTGTTAAAAGTAAAGAAGAATAAAAGTAGATTTTCAAACTGCAACAGGCTAATTACAAGGAGGGGAAGACTCGGCAAGAGTTGTATTAGAAAAAAGACTAAGTTTAAAGAAGTTATTAAAGAAATTGGACTATTGTTTTGAATACTTGCGGTTATGGAGCTGTGAGAAAATCTTACCATCGCGAGAGCTACTGTGGGAAGTCGGGAAACAGGAAGTACGTAATAACAATAGAGTTGCTGGAGAGAAGCGGCCCCTGCCGGAGGGCAGGAAGAAGGGAATCGCCATCTTTGAAAGGGGAAGAGTCGCGGCTTCAGCGGAAGAGGAAGTAAGCCATTTTGGATTACAAAAATCATAGAAGAACCATAGAGAAAAGACGCCCGACATTTTGGATTTTCTAAAAGTTTTTTTTTGCAAGAAGACCGGGACATTTAAATTAAAAAGACATTAAATTTTACGCCACGGAGTTAAGGAAGAGAGCGGACTCGTGGGAGCGAGCCAAAGCAAGCCCCACGATGTCGAAAAAAGAGTGGCAATCGGCAATAGAAAATCTAGACAAAAAACTCTTAGAAGTGATTAAAGAACTTAAGGACATGAAACCGGAGCTGATTAAAGAGGTTAAACAGACAGTGAAAAGTGAGCTGTCAGAAGTGAAGAAAGGTATGGAAACAATGCAAAATGAATTGCAAGGAACACAGCAGAGAGTCAAAGTAGTGGAAGGCGCGGTGGAGAATTTAGCTGATACACAACAAACAGAGATGAGACTGATGAGGGGAAGAATGGCGGTTGCGGAAAGTAAACATATGGAGAAGCAGCTGAGATTTCGCAGCTTGCCGGAAGTGGAAGGAAAGACAGCGCAAGAACAGATTACTGAGGTGTTAGCTGAATTTCTGGGAAAGGAGGAGGAGGAAGTTGAGGCTATCCTGGACGTGGTATATCGTGTGAATTCAAGAATTGCGACCCAGAGGAAATTACCAAGAGACGTGATTGTGCAGTTCACGACTCGAAATATGAAAGAGAAGATTGTGACTAAACAGTTTCAAGATCCATTGGAGATTGATGGCAAGACGATTATCATTATGAAGGAATTACCCAGATCGGTGTTACTAGATCGGAAAAAATATAAAGCGCTAATTCAGATTCTGAAGGACATGTAAATCAGGTATAGATGGAAATTACCAGAAGGAGTGTCCTTCGAATTTGGAGAGACCAAAAAGCGTATCAGATCTGAATGAGAGATGGAGCGGTTTTTAAGGGACAATGAAAAGGACTTACCAGCAACAAGATTATGATTATGGAGTGTAAAGTTTTATCTTGGAATGTAAATGGACTTAATTCACCGAATAAGAGAAAAAGCATTTTCCACTGGCTATTAAAACAAAAATGTGATATTGTATGTTTGCAAGAGACCCATATTCGAAAACAGGACGTAAAATATCTAAAATCGAAAAAATTGGGTAATGATTTTGCAGCGGCCTCTAATAAGAAAAAAAGAGGAGTGGTGCTATATATAAAAGAGGAGCTGCAGCCAAAGTTTGTAATGAAGGATGTGGAAGCCAGATTTATAGCAGTGGAATGTATATGGAATTTAAAGAGAGTGCTGGTAGTCGGAATTTATGCACCTAATGGAGCAAAAGAAAGCTTCTTTGAGGATTTGAGGAAGCAACTAGATGAACTTTCATATGACCAGATAATTCTTGCTGGAGATTTCAATGGAGTGACAAATTTGAAATTAGATAAAAAATCACCAACTGCACAAAAGAAAAGAGGACTGTTACCAAAGCTGTTTTTTGAATTGACACAACAGGAAACCTTAGAAGATGTATGGAGAAGACAAAACCCTAAAAGTAGACAATTCACGTTTTTCTCCGCAAGACATTCTACACTATTGAGAATTGACATGATCTGGGCCTCAAAAGACTTAGCGTTATGGACTAAGGAGGTGGAAATAATGCCGATGGTAGGCTCGGATCACAATCCAATTATGTGGAAATTGGGGAGAAGGAGCAAAAGGAACGGATGGAGAATAAATGAGGACTTGTTACAAGAGGGAGAGAATATGGAGATGCTGAGAAGAGAGACAAAGTTCTTCATACAATACAACATGAATAAAGAAGTACCAACCAACAAGGTTTGGGACACCTATAAGGTGGTAATTAGGGGCATACTAATGGACTTAAATGGAAGAGCCAGAAAAAAGAAAGAGGAGAAGATACAGGAGATTATGGAGAAAATAAAAGCCAAAGAAATACAGTTAAAGAAGAGACCAGGGAAAAAGAAAATTTATCAGGACATTAAAATACTTCAAGAACAGCTGACAGCAATGAATAACAAAGAATTGGAGTGGAATCTTAAAAGGTTGAATCAAAAAGCGTTTGAAGGTGCAAACAAACCTGGGAAATATTTGGCATGGCAACTGAAAAAGAGAAAGGAAAAGAAAACAATAAATAAAATTTGTGAAGATAACAAAACGTATTTGGAACAGACAGCCATTAGTAGAGCCTTCTATAAATTTTATGCTAAATTGTATAATAAGAAAGAGGTGAACAAAGAATCAATAGCAACATATTTGGAGAAAATGAAGCTCCCAGTAATTTCGGAAGCTTGGAGAGATAGATTGAATAACGAAGTAACGGATGAGGAAATAAGAAAGGCAATACAGTCAACAAATCTGGGAAAGGCGCCAGGGCCAGATGGACTTACAGCTAAATTTTATAAGGTAATGGCCAACGAACTGGCACCATTCCTAAAAGAGGTGATCAATGGAGTCTTAAAGGATCAACGGATTCCAGACATCTGGAATGAAGCTAACATATCATTGATCCCCAAAGAGGGCCAAGATCTGACTAATGTGAAAAACTACAGACCTATATCGTTACTTAATAATGACTATAAAATCTTTGCGAAGATACTGGCGGAGAGAGTGAAGGGATGGCTTTCGGAAGTTATTGAGGAGGAACAAGCAGGCTTCTTGCCAGATAGACAAATCAGAGATAACCTAAGAACAGTGATCAATGCTATTGAATATTATGATAAGCGTTGTGATAAAGAGGTTGGTTTCTTCTTTGTTGATGCTGAAAAAGCGTTTGACAACTTGAACTGGGACTTTATGTTTGCCACTATGGAAAAGCTACAAATGGGAGAAAGATTCATAAGAGCAATTAAAGAAATCTATAGAGACCAGAATGCAGCAATTGTGGTGAATGACGAGGCTACTAAGAAACTGACCATAAGTAAAGGAACAAGACAAGGTTGCCCGTTGTCTCCGCTGTTATTTATTCTGGTATTGGAGATTCTGATGATACAAATACGACAAGATGAAGAAATTCGGGGAATAAAAATAAAGGACTTTTCTTATAAGGTCAGAGCATTTGCGGACGATATAATGTTAATTGTAGAAGACCCAACGGAGAACATGCCAAAAGTGATAGAGAAGATTAAGGAGTTTGGAGATTTGGCAGGATTTTATATTAACAAAAAGAAGTCAAAGATATTATGTAAAAATATGACTAAGCAAAAACAACAATTGTTAATGGAAATAACAGACTTGTGAAGTAACAAGTAAGGTGAAATATTTGGGAACTGAACTGACTGCAAAGAACATAGATCTATTCAAAAATAATTATGAAAAATTATGGACTCAGAGCAAGATCTGATTAAATGGAATAGACTGAATTTGTCATGGTTGGGAAGGATTGCAGCAGTTAAGATGAATGTGTTACCAAGAGTAATGTTTTTGCTACAGACAATACCAATTATCCGAGACTCTAAGCAGTTTGAAAAATGGCAGAGGAAAATATCAGATTTTGTTTGGGCAGGCAAGAAGCCTCGAGTGAAAATGAAAGTTTTACAAGATGCAAAAGAAAGAGGCGGAATGCAACTGCCCAATCTAAGACTTTACTACGATGCAATCTGCCTAGTGTGGTTGAAAGACTGGATGATGCTGAAGAATAAGAAATTATTGGCCCTAGAGGGATATAAAAAAATATTTGGATGGCATGCATACCTATGGTATGATAAAGTAAAAGCGAATTCTATGTTTTTACATCATTACATACGGAGAAGCCTATATGCAACTTGGAAGAAGTACAGAGACTATTTACAAGAAGGAACCCCCCCTATGGGTGGTTCCATACGAGGTAATAGATCCGAGAGCTGTCGATACTGAGCAACAGTGTTTAACGTATAAGGAGATAACCCGAATAGAATCTTCTAAACTTAAAATAAAGACACAGGACGAGTTATCACCAAACTACGATTGGTTTCAGTACAGACAGATCAGAGATCTCTACAATTCGGACTGTGCAAAGAGAGGCATAAGAACAGAGAATTCGGAACTAGAGCAGACACTCTTAAAAGAGGACAAGAAGGAAATTTCCAAGGTATACCAAGTACTGCTGAAATGGTATACTGAAGATGAAATAGTTAAAGTACAAATGGTGAAGTGGGCCATAAATTTCAACAAAGAAATAACAATGGAGGCATGGGAACACTTGTGGAAGAATACAATGAAGACTACGACGTGTACTAATATTAAAGAGAACATTTACAAAATGATTTATCGTTGGTACATGACACCAAAGAAGATTGCGCTAGGGAATTTGAACACTTCTAACAAATGCTGGAAATGTAAAAAACATGAGGGTTCCCTCTATCATATGTGGTGGACGTGTGAGGTAGCTAGGCAGTACTGGGGGGAAATAATAAGAGTAATAAGTGAGATTTTACAATTTCAAATTAATAAGAACCCAGAACTCCTGCTACTGAACTTGGGAATGGAGGATATTCCAGCTCAACACAGGACATTGTTATTTTACATGACAGCAGCGGCTAGACTTTTGTATGCGCAAAAATGGAAAGTACAAGAAGTGCCAACTATTGAGGATTGGATTTACAAATTGCTGTATATGGCGGAAATGGACAAAATGACAAGAAAATTGAGAAACCTTGACCCAGGACAGTTCAACACAGACTGGGAGAAGCTGAAACAATATTTAGTGAAGAAATGGGAGGTGGGAGGAGAACTGTGGCAGTTTGAGAACTATTGAAACATAATAAAATGCAGAGGGGGGTGACTTTAGCGGGGGGTGGAGAGGCAAATGAGAATTTCTAAGCAGTTACTTTGTTAGATTATTATATATAGAATAATATATAGAATAATGATAGAAAATAACTAATTATAAGGACTGACTAATACTACTTTTGGTAAAAATTGTATAATGTACTAAATTGAATAAGTCTGCCTGAAGATATATATGGGTCAAATTGATTGATAACTTTTGATGATAGTTATATAGATGTATAATCAAAGTAGAATAAAAATAATAATATAATTAAATATAACTAAAGCAGAATGAAGATAAGATATGCAGAAAAAGTAACATATAGAGTATAAGTTAAATTGGTTGACTTATATGAATGTATGGTTTATACGGTTTATGGTTTATAGAAATATTTGAAATTATGAAAAATGGGACAAATTGTTTGTCTAATATGGAAGAAGGGACTTAAAGATAGGGTACAGAGTATTAAAAATAGTTAAAGAATTATTGCTTAGAATAAAGGGAAAGTATATGTTTGTTAGATAGATGAATTTAAAATGAGTAAGGGAAAAGGGACAAAACGTTGGAAAACTGTTGGAAGTCTACAAAAAGGGGGGGAAAGGGAGGGGGTTAGAAATTGGGAAATGGGGGAATTGATTGTAATGTGAAATTAAATGATTCTAATCCAATAAAAATTTTATTTAAAAAAAAAGAAAAAAAAAGAAAATGGTCACATGGCTGGTGGCCCCGCCCCCTGATCTCCAGACAGAGGGGAGTTGAGATTGCTCTCCGTGCCGCTCAGCACGGAGGGCAATCTCAACTCCCCTCTGTCTGGAGATCAGGGGGTGGGGCCACCAGCCATGTGACCATTTTCTCCAAGGGCAACCCACTGAGTTCCACCACCTCTTTTCCCAGAAAAAAAAGCCCTCGTTCATTTGTTTTCTGTTTTTCAGTGTGGTTATTATTTTTGTTCTATTGGCTTTTCTGTTTGCTTTCAGTTAGTAGGCTACTTGTTTTCCACCTTTTTGCAGATTAGCGATTTGGGGTAACACCATGTTTTTCATTGCTTAGGTTTGGACAGGCTGGCTTCCTTCCCTGTGACATGCTATTGGTGGGACGGGTGAACACCTCACTAGACAGACAGTCTAGAAGGATTATTTTTACGCACAGTTACTAAGTTTGATTTTAAAAAGCCATTCCAGAAAACCAGCAGCCATTTTTGCACCTTTTCCCAGTATGTCGAGAGGATGGCTGGGGGCTGTAAAATTAAACCCCTTTGTCCAATTCCCTTGAAATCTGGAGTCTTTAGAAGAGAAGGAAAACAATGGGCAGACTTCCAATCCAATCTTAAATGAAAACAAAAATGAAACCCAACAAGTCTTCCCAATAAAACATTTCCAAGAATTCTTAAATCCAATAACTTGTCCCTTTTAAAAATTACAATATGGAATTAAAACACTGATTTTTCCAGTGCACATCCCTAGTCCAAAAGCCACAGTTTCAGAATTCACCTCCCTCACTAACAGGGAAGCCCCAAAGATCGCTCATATAATTTTTCACAATTTGGCTAACTATTGTTCTATCTTGGCTGGCTTTGCTGTTTGCCTTAAAACTATTTAAAGTTTGGCCTTTTTTGCATTTAATTGCATTATACCTTTCTTCAAGAACACTTGCAAGAATAATAGATAAGTGGTGAATATTTCAGTAAATAAATGTGCAAATGCCACACATAGAAAGCCACACCTGTGGCAGGTGAACAGGGACGGGGCTCTGTGATTGGTCCCTCGTGGCCGTACCTCTGAGATTGTCCCATGTGGCTTCCCTAGTTGCCATAATACTGCCTCCTTTGTTCTTATGCATAAAAAACGAAATAAATTTGTCAGCACGCAAGAACCACTGATGACACATTCTTTCCTTGCTTAAGAGAAAGCACAATGACTGTGTATTAATTAGGTACTTTATTAATGCAAAAGGACAGATTTTGGTTCCTGACCCAGTTAATCTTTATTTTGTAACAAGCCTGCTGATATTCTCTTTTCCCCCTTCAGACTCAGCAGGGATAAGTTGGCTTTCTCTTGCAATATTGCTAGGCAAATCTGTTTCTGTACTTATTTGTATGGAAGTGGAATTTTCTCCCATAGCTTGCCAACTCAGCAAGGATTCTCAGCCATTTGGAAATCACAGCGGCAGGTTGGAACTGTAATCCCCTTTCATAAGCACTGTGACTTCGCAAGCTGGTGGCAGGTTGGAACATCAGAAACTTTCCCCATTGACTTTTAAAAATAAAATCCCCTTCATTTGGACTAATTTAAGAACAACATTTTTTTAAAAAAATGGATGCATCCACAGTACATGGCTTGATCGTATTCATGCTTGCACACTCAGTAGGCTATAATGAAGATTAAATGACATGTGTGCTCATGTTTGAGTGGGGGATCTGGATTTTTATACATATCTGAACCTGTGTGTGTTCTACAGGCTTATACTAGCATGTAGAAAAAATTGTATGGGTTCTTTGATTCCTGGTGGTGTCTGGATACAAACTGAGATTCTTTTCCTTCCATGTACTTGAATCCACCAATCTTTAAATGAATCAAGATATGCTGCATTTCCTATCAATCCACTATTTGCAAATGTATTTGAAACCTTAGTCCCTCTCCCAACTTCTATTTGAAATCAACAAGATTCTGAATTAAAACTTGGTCTCATGTGGTTGTGATACAGTTGAGAAGGGAAACACAACATGGTGTCATGCATGTGGGCAGGAACAAAGAAGAACTAGAGATTCCAGGACCCCGGTGGGATGAGGGATCCCCTGCTCCCACCCTCCGCTTCCCACCACCACTCACCTAGCTAGCAGGGGGGAAATGCACAGGAACAGGCCTCCCAGGTGTACTCCCAGGACAACGCGACGACATCACTTCCCACGAGTGACATCATTGCGCCACTCCGAGAGCACTTCTGTGCTTTGCAGTGGGACAATTTGAGCCCCAAACGAAGCAAAGACAAGGCGAGTAGTGGGCCCCCTCCCACTGGGAGGGCAGGAGGATCTGGCAACCCTAAGGAGAACACTTGCTGGACCTGACCAAGCAGATCATGGAGGAAGTTTTTGCACCCCACAAAAAGAGCTTGCCTAGCCTGTTGGCTGAACATGTCAAAAGAAAATTTAGAGACCTGGAATAAAGTAGCCTTGGAGAGGGGCAAGAAACAAAGAAGTAACACAATTATATGGTCCTGTGTAGATTAGAAGTCATCTAACCCATATCAATAGACATTATGTGTTGAGGCCCAGGTGCAGAAGAATGGTGAGAACATCCAACTTCACAAAAGCAAAGACAAAATTCAAAGATTGCTTAAGGGGCAAAAGATATTCATATGTAGAGAATCACCATTTTAAAATAAACTTTAAGATTAAATGTAGCAAGAATGAAATAGCAATTTTATGTATTTCAAGTATAAGTAAGTTTATATGGTGTTTGAAGTTATAAGATAGTTAGTCAAGAATGTGTCCCCTTATCCCATGGGACAGCTAGCTATTGTTAGGAGATGATTTTTAAAACCTATAAATACAGGAAGCTGAATTGATTGGGAGCTTCTTCTAAGGAGGGGCTCCTAGCTTGTGACATGCTTATATTTGGGTAAGATACTCTTATGGACTTTTGTAATTTTAGGGGTGTGCGCTTCGGGTGTCCAATTCAGATAAAATATCTGAATCGGACCCTATTTGTAAAGATTCGGGACTCCCGAATAGGAGCCAGCATGATGGCTCACGCGGCAGTGGAGGACACCGAAAAGGGCCTTCCTGCCCCTCAAATGGCAGCCATGGCTGTCAGTTGAGGGGGGGAAGGGCCCTTTTTGGTGTCCTCCGCTGTCCTGCAGGCCCAAAGGGCAGCGGAGGATGCCAAAAATGCCCTTTCTGCCCCTCAAATGGCAGCCATGGCTGCCATTTGAGGGGTGGAAAGGGCATTTTTGGCCTTCTCCGCTGCCGCATGGGCCTGCAGAGCAGCAGATGAGGCCTCTACCACCCCAGCATCAGAGTTAAGGTAAGTGGGGGCTGTCATGTCTGTACAACCATGCCATCAAAATGACTGGAGCCCTACATCCATGTCATTGTTCTAAGTGGCGAACCATTGCTAATGCTGTGTCTTGATTTCTTTTTGCAAATGCTCTAAACCATCACTTTGGTTTCTCAAGCAGCCTGAGAACACAGCTGTCTTATCTCTTTCCTTTGAAGCTCACAGAAGTGACCTTGCACTGTCTGAAATGTTACAGTTTACTCTTATGCCTTTTGTTCTGTCTATAAACTCTAGAAGAAATTCCTAGACCCTTTCCCGCACAAACCTGTGGTCTAAGTGGGAGGGGGGGAAATGATTGAGTATTTAGAGCTGTACTTTCTTCAAGTTTCTATTCCTATCAAGGAAGCGTGTACTGCTTAGATACTTTCTTGCCTCTGAGTAATTCTGTGGACATATATATGGAAATGATTGGATTTCTGAATAAAACCATTTAACCAAGAGACTGTACTTCTTGTTGCAATGGTACAGGGATCTGTCTGCCATATCCTGTCCTCCATACCCTGACAGGGGCTGGGGCTGGGGTGGGAGCTGGGGCTATGGGGGTGGGATTTGGGCTGTTTAAAGGGCCCTGCCACTTGCAAGCAGCAGATCCCTTTAAACTATCAGCTGGCAGGTGGCGGGGGGCTCCCCACCACCACCTGCCAGCTGATAGTTTAAAGGAACCTGCCCCTTAAACCGGCAGGGGGGGGTGAGGGGTGGGGGTGGGGGTGCTGGGAAAACCCAGCCCCCTGAATCACTTTGGAGTGCTCCGAATATTTATGGAGCATTCCAAAGCGATTCAAACACCTGAATCCGAAGCGGCTTTGGGTGTTTTCAAATGTTTTTCCTGCTTCGGATAAACCCAAAGCAAGAAACCTGAATATTTTCGGGATGCACGCCCCTAATTGCTATCCTTTAATTATCTATGGAACAGTGATAGGTGGTACAATTTTCTGTTGCATTAGTCAATTTTAAAAATGCAAAATAGTTATGCATTAATAAAAGATTAAAATGGAAGCAGAGTACCACAAGAAATCTTTTTAACAAGTACCTCTTGCTAGGAAGTAAATGACCTGATGTAGGAAAGCTAACTGGATGCCGAGGGCTATTTCAATATGGCCTGAGAAAAGTCATACAGAATGATGGTTTCTTTTTCCTTTGCTTACAACAATCGTATCTGTCTAAAGGAATAAGAACTAAATGTGTGCAGTTATATTTCATTTTAAAAGTTGTATTTGCTTTTTTGCAGTGATCATTTGTAATGATTAGATGACAATCTTTTGGCAACCTTCAGAAAAGGGGGCTTTGATGCCATTTCCCCCCTGAAATAGTAGGGAAGAAAGTTACGTGGACTTCTCTCTCAGCAAAAGACATCAATCCCCATTCTCATTTTATTTCAGCTTTTAAGCCAATGGACCTCTCTAAAGTTAGACAACAAAGCAATGTGAAACACTCACATTGCTACCTTCCCGCCAGGCTACAGCCCAGCAGTCCCATATGTTAAATTGGTTGTCTTCCATTAATTCTAAAGCATTCCTGTCTAGGTAATAAAGGGACCATTCAAGAATCAATGAAGGCAAATTAATGGATTAATGTGACAACATAGATGCATATGATAAAACAGAGGATAAAACGGAGGCATAGAAGTGGTGCTGGAAAGAAGTTGATTCATTGTAGTATTCGAATACAATACACCGGGAATATATTTCATTTTCAGTACAGGTGAGAACTATTTTTGCATAGCCCACCAAGTTTTCTCCCATTACTATCAAACCAAAGCAACATTTCCTATTCTTCTGAAGTGGCCTGAATGTTTAGATTTGAGAACTGAATTGATTCTTCCTCTGTTTAAGTAGGACTTTACCTTTCTAGAAGTTAAGTCTTCTTGGCTATTAAGCGATGAAATAAGTAAGTAAACAAGGAACTTTGTGTGTCCAAATTTTTGGCAGCTATAGTAAAATCAGGTTGTAATTTAGGCAGTAAACTCTAGGTTTCCTTATTAGTATTTGATGGCTTGCTGTTTATGACTTATATTGTGAAAACAGTAATTAAGAAGAAGAACATTTTCTGTCTGTTTCAAGAACTATCTTTCTGTACATCTAGGGGACAGGTAGGGTTACTTACCAGTCCCCCGGTGGGAGTGAGGGATTCTTCCCAGGAGTGGTGTCGTCATCACACCACCCAGCAAGCGCTCCTGCACTTCGCGGTGAGCACGCTTCTGCAGCTGTGTGATGACATAACCCGGAAGTGATGTCATCACACAGGTACAGGAGAGAAGGCGAGTGCCGGGTCCCTGCCCTCCCACCAGGAGGGTAAGGGGACCCGGCAACCCTAGAGACTGAATGGATTTGTGCATCTGTTCTCTGTGTACCATACAGTGTTCTCATTAATATTCCTAATTCTTGAGTCCACGATCCTGGAAGGGAACCATTATTTTTTGCTCTTTCCCCTGCTGCAGAGTGTTCTTATATCCAAATATTTTGCACCAGGGGAAGATCTTCAGGACACTGTCCATTGTGGTGCCACCAACTACCATTAGTATTCTAATATATCTAGTAAAGTTTCCTAGAAACCATACACTGTTACACAGCTGTTTTGACACCATTTTCTCTCAAGTGTAGACAGAGAATGTAGAAGCTTTATTGAAAGCTCTTCCTACTATCATACTCCTTTCAGCTGCTTTCAGGATTGTTCCCTTAGGCTTACATTGTCCCATGAAGCTCCTTACACTGATTCTTGGGCCATCATAGTCAGTCTTGTCTACTCGGACTGGCCGAGCCTGTCCAGGGTCTCAGGCGGAGGTCTTTCACATCCTCTACTGTATGATCAGGGCTTTTTTTCAGCTGGAACACGGTGGAATGGAGTTCCGGAACCTCTTGAAAATGGTCACATGGATGGTGTGACTGTGTGGCGTGGAGGGCCATCTCAACTCCCCTCTGTCTGGAGATCAGGGGGCGGGGCCACCAGCCATGTGACCAGTTTCTCCGAGGGCAACCCACTGCGATCCACCACCTCTTCTCCCAGAAAAAAAGCCCTGCGTATGATCCTTTTAACCAGAGATGAACCTGGGGGACATCTTGCATAATGAGCAGATGATCTGCCACTGAGCCACAGACCCTTCTTGAATTTTTGCATAAGTCAAGAAAACAGAGTTGCGCTTACTGTAACTACTGTTCATTGACGTCTTCTGTGCAGACACACATGGGACTGCGCCTGCGCAGGCCTACTGACCGGATTTTTCTTTTCTAGCTAACGTCCACTAGGGGGCGCACGTCCGATCCAATGCGCATGCGCGGCCGTTTCCCGCCCGAGCGACATTGGGCGACGTCGCCCCCTTTCCCCTCAGTTTCTCCTTTGCCGCCGAATGTCTTCACATCACCTGGAAGAACACAGCGGGGTAGGAGGGAGGGTTGTGTGTCTGCACAGAAGATGTCAATGAACAGTAGTTACGGTAAGCGCAACTCTGTTTTCACTGTCCGTCTTCTGTGCAGCCCCACATGGGAGACTCACAAGCCACTTACCCAGGAGGCGGGCATGTGTTCTCACCGAAAAAGAGATTGCAGTACTCGTTGACCAACAGCAGCCTCTCTCCTTTCCCACACATCTAGTGCGTAATGTTTAGCGAACGTGTCAGAAGACGACCACGTTGCAGCCCTGCAGATGTCTTGCAAGGGCACACCCCTAAGGAAGGCCACAGAGGCAGCTAGCGCTCTGGTGGAATGAGCTTTTACTTCCAAAGGGCAAGGTAACTGAGCATGCGAGTAGCAGGCCCTAACAGTCTGAGTAACCCAGCGAGAAATTGACTGGGCCGTAGCTGCCTTTCCCTTCCTGGGCCCATAATAGCACACAAACAGTTGTTTGGCACTCCTAAACTGCGATGTACGTTGGAGGTAAAATAAAATAGCCCTCCTCACATCCAAGGAATGTAAGGCCCTTTCAGAGCTATCGGAAGGGTCAGGAAAAAAGATAGGCAGGACAATGTCCTGTGAGGTGTGAAACTGAGTGGACACTTTGGGTCTAAAACGAAGGTCAGGTCTCAGAACCACTTTATTTTGATGGACCTTCAAAAAGGGAGGGTCCCACCTCAGGGCAGCCAGCTCGCTAACCCTACGGGCCGATGTAATGGCGATCAAGAAGGCCACTTTACAGAATAACCATTTTAAATCACAGGTAGCCAGTGGTTCGAAGGGTGTCTCTACGGGCATTCAGCAAAATCTCAGCTACCCTGTCAGACATCCCTTCCGCCCCTGAATGTGCCAAGCAGTGAGGTTAAGTTTGGGTAGGTCGTGATACCAAACCCCTTTGTCGGACAGAAGGTCCGGGTTCAGTGTGAACCGATAATATAACCCCTGTGAAAGCTGCATGACATGTTGGAACCACGCTTGTCTGGGCCAGAAGGGTGCTACTAGAATTAAGTGAGGCGCATCCCCCTGGATCTTGCTGACGACCCGAGACAGCAGTGGGAACGGAGGGAAAGCATAAAACAGGCGCCCTGTCCAGCGTATTTGGAACGCGTCCCCTAGGGAATGGCGACCCAGCCCTCCCCTGGAGCAGAACAGTGGGGCCTTCTTGTTGGCTTCTGACACAAAGAGGTCTACGTCTGGAAACCCCCAGTCCAAAAAGATGGAGTTCAGGTAGTTGTCTGCTACGGTCCATTCGTAGCTGTCGAATTGCATCCGACTCAGTTTGTCTGCGATGACATTGGTGGTGCCAGGAATATGGACCGCATGGATGGATATGCCCTTGTCCACGGCCCACTCCCAAATCCGAACGGCCTCTTCGCAAAGGGCCTTGGAAGTAGTGCCCCCTTGCTTGTTCAGGTAGAACATCGTGGTGCAATTGTCCGTGAGCACCTGAACGGGCTTCTGCTGCAGCGTGTCTGCGAAAGCGATAAGGGCATAACGGACTGCTCTCAATTCTAGCAGGTTAATGTGATCATCCCTCTCCTGGTCAGACCAGACCCCATGTGCCCTAAGGGCACCACACTGGGCTCCCCATCCTATCGTGGAAGCATCAGTCGAGATTGTGATCTCGGTTTGAATGGATCCAAACGCAACACCCCCAAGGAGGTTAGCCTCATCAAGCCACCATCGTAAGGACCGGATAATCCCCCTGGGGATGGAATACCGCTTATTCTGGGACTCATGTTCAAAATCATGGACCGAGAGGAACCACAGCTGGAGAGGTCGCATGTGCAACCGGGCCATAGGGGTGACAGCTGTAGAAGAGGCCATGAGGCCCAGTAGCCTCTGGATAGCCATTACGGATTGGAACCTGCATTTAGAAAAAAGGTTCACCATCCTGCCAATCTTTAAGGCACGCTCCCTCGGCAGAAAACCTCTGTTTAAGTCACCATCCAGTTCCATACCGATAAACAGTATTCTCCTGGACGGGGTAAGGTTAGACTTGCGAAGGTTAACCAAAAATCCTAATCTGGAGCAGGTGAGCATTACCGTATGAATCTGGGCCAGGAGGGCATCAGCAGAGGGTGCTGCTAGAAGCCAATCGTCAAGGTAGGGATAGATGGTACAACCCTGTTCCCTCAAATAAGCCACTACAACAGCCATACATTTAGAAAAAACTCGTGGGGCTGTTGAGAGACCAAAGGGAAGCACCTGGTAATGGTAGGCTTTATTGTTACATAGAAACCTAAGGTACTTCCTATGATCAGGATGGATGGCAATATGGAAATATGCGTCCTTGAGGTCCAGGACAGCGAACCACATGTCCTCGGGAATTAACTGGAGGACAGTGTTCAAGGTAAGCATCCTGAACCGCTTGACGAGAACGAATTTATTCAGTTCCCGAAGCCTAAAATGGGTCGTACCCCTCCATCCTTTTTGTCTACCAGGAACATCCTGGAGTAAAAACCTAAGAGGGGGTCCTGAGGGAGCACCTCCTTCACAGCCCCCTTCTCCAGTAGCGTTACAACCTCAGCCTGTAAGTTATCAGAAGAGGATTGCACTGAGTGGTCAGGAAGAGACAACACCGGGTAAACGTCAAACTGAATTTTATAACCAACTTGAACGATTTTAAGAACCCAACTATCAGATGTAATTTCTGCCCATGCAGAGGCAAACTGAACCAATCTGTTTCCAAACACGACAGATTGTTCGAATTCTAGTCAGAACTGCTTTGGTTGAGTTGCTGACTCTTTGGCATCTTGGGCTTGTTGACCGCGACGAGGGCGGTAGCTAGGCCTCCGGCGCTGAAAGGAACTTGCAGGCAGCTGGAATTGCCTGTAGGACCCATAACGCGGATACGGCTGGTATCGCTGTTGTCGTGCACGATAGCCCTGTGAAGAGCAATACTGGAAACGATTCTCAGTGGATGGCCTGGTCGGGAGAATGCCGTAGGAACGGGCTGTCAGCCGATCTTTGCGCTTCTGCGACAGGTATTCATCTGTCTTAGACGAAAACAGGGATGGACCCTCAAAGGGCAGATTTTCCACTTTGTTTCGTGTCTCGACGGGCAGTGCAGTCGTGCGGAGCCACGAATGTCTGCGGAGCACGATGGATGAAGCTAATGCTCTCGCAGAGGTGTCAACGGTATCGTGACCAGCATTTATTTGTTGCCGAGACAGACGCAGGGCCTCATCCAGGACCACCTTAGCCAACACCCTCTGGTCTGCAGGGAGTTTTTCCATAAAGGCCGCCATGCGGTTCCAGAGGAAAATTTGATAAGCTCCCATGATGGCTGAATAGTTGGAAATTTTCAGCGTCAGGGCTGCAGACGAATATAATTTCTTGCCCAAGGAATCCAATTTTCTGCTCTCCTTATCAATGGGCACAACATAAGACCCTTGGCGCTGACGGGTCTGCATTTCCTCAGTAATGAGGGAAGAAGGAGGTGGATGTGCAAAGAGGTATGCACAAACGTCATCCCGTGTCTTGTACAGAGCCTCCAGCTTGTGGGATGTCGGGTACACAGAGGCTGGTTTCTCACAGATGTCGTGAATGATTTCCACCAAGCCTTCGGTGAATGGGAAAGCGATAGTTGGAGGGTTCCCCGACTGGACATATTGCAGAATTTTATATTTCGGCTTAGGATCTACAGCTGATATCTCGATGTCCAAAGAACGGGCCATTCGGACCATCTGCTCAGAGTAGAGTCGGTAGTCCTCAGAGGGCGATACCCGACCGGTCCCAATGATGATGTCATCCGGTGACGGGTCAGATGGAGGGCTGGGGCTCGGACCCTGGTAGGGTTCCATATGTTGGTAAGGCGAGACACGCCTGGGAGAGCCATAGTGGGAGAACTCACTCCGAGTGTCACCCCAATACTCCCTGCCAAATGATGGAGAGCTGGCATACAGGGAACCCTCTCTGTCATAGCCACTCCGAGGAAGGTGGTAAGGCCAGTCCTCCCTGTCCGCATAATCACCCGCATGCCACTTCTGGGCTACCGGAGGTGAAGCGTCGGGCAGGTCACCATCGTCATCAGTGGAGTGGTGCAACGGAGGCGACAGATGCGGCGATGGAGTCAAAGGCCTCTCCCAGAGGACCTCATCTGTTTGGACCGAAGCCGATTGACTGTGCTTCGACTTTTTCTTTGACTTTTTGTTGCCTTTGGCGGCTGATGCCGGATCCGTGCTTCGGTTCCGGTCACTCGGAGCCGGTGAAGTGAGTAACGGATCCGATGCCTTCGGATCTGATCGGGCACCCGTCTTTGGAGCGAGGCTGGTGCGCGCCGATTCATCAAGTTTCGGAGCCGATGACGTCGGAGCTGATGTCGGATCCGACGGCTTGGGAACCGACCCAGCCGGGATGTTCGGTTCCGATGAAGTTCTCGGCACCTTCGGAGCCGGCGTGGCGGTCGGTTCCGATCTCGACGGGGACCTGGAATGGCGACGTTTCCGAGTCGGATCCGACTTCGGAGCCAAGTGCTTGCGACCCGACGTGGAACCCGTAGTCTCCCTCGGATCCGGGGTCGGGGGCCGGGCTTGTCGGGGCCTTTCAGGCGAGCG
Source organism: Eublepharis macularius (assembly GCF_028583425.1). Lineage (NCBI taxonomy): Eukaryota > Metazoa > Chordata > Lepidosauria > Squamata > Eublepharidae > Eublepharis > Eublepharis macularius. Next base: position 10,391,669 of record NC_072800.1, on the reverse strand, counting down.
GGAACGCAAGGTTGAAGCGGTGCTTCGGACAGATCCCATCACAGGGGGGGGGGGTTTTCAGCCGTCCCACCAGCCGGTGGTGGCCCCCCCGGGGTACCAGGGGCCCCCGACACCCGCATAGCCCTTCTCCACAGCAGGGCGTTCAGCCTGTTCGCCCTCTCAGCCCTGGCCTTTGGGGTGAACCGCTGGCAGTGCTCACATTTTTCGACGATGTGCCCCTCTCCTAGGCACTCGAGACAAACGGAGTGACCATCCGTCCTTGTCATCTTCATCGAACAGGTAGAACAACGCTTAAACAGCGACTTTTCCGACATCTCTCAGCGAAAAAAATTTCCTCACAGAAGATCTCCACAAGCGGACAGCTAGGTCTTTACCGGTCGGCGGCAAAGAAGAAACTGGGGGGAAAGGGGGCGACGTCGCCCAATGTCGCTCGGGTGGGAAATGGCCACGCATGCGCATTGGATCGGACGTGCGCCCCCTAGTGGACGTTAGCTAGAAAAGAAAAATCCGGTCGGTAGGCCTGCGCAGGCGCAGTCCCATGTGGGGCTGCACAGAAGACAGACAGTGAACGTTTCAGACACGTAACTAACTGAAATAAACTATATTTCTTAGCACCACATAGAGTGCCATGCAATATTCTGGAAAGCATAACAGGAACAGTACATGGCGGCCAGTGTAGAAATGTACTCACAAGCTGTACTGCCTTGTCAGTTTTCGCACCCGAGACACTTTAACTTCCTGCTTGTCCTGCACGCTGTTTGTCTGTGCTGCCTCTGGCCGTAAAGGAGCTGGACTCCTAAAAACAACAGCAAGTACAAAAATTAGGATTGCCAACAGATTAAAGAATGTATTGTTTATCAATCATGCCTTGTTCATCAATCAATCAATTGATCAGTCAGTCAATCAATTTACTGCATTTATACCCTGCTTTTCTCCTAAAGGGGACCAAAAGAGACTTATACATTGTTCACCTCTCCTCCACTTTATACTCACAGCAACTCTGTAAGGTCGGGTAAGTTTAGTGTGTGTGATCAGACCAAGGTCACGCAGCAAGTTTCCATAGTAGAGCGCAGATTCAAACACGGGTCTCCAGATCCTGGTCTGACACTCTAATCAGTGCACTACATGGTAGTATAATGTAATTATTGAATTTCATTTAAATAAATGTGCATGTTTTACTATGTGGTGGTGGAGAGTGCCCTCAAGTCATAGCTGACTTATGGTGACCCCTGGTGAGGTTTTCATGGCAAGAGACTAACAGAGGTGGTTTGCCATCGCCTGTCTGTGCAATCCTGGTCTTTGCTGGAGGTCTCCCATCCAATTGCTAACCAAGGCTGACCCTGCTTAGCTTCTGACAAGATCAAGCTCACCTGGGCAAGCCGAGTCAGGGTATATCTTACTATAAATTCGCATATTTTACTTTATTTATGGTTTGCCTTTCTCACTGACACTCAAGGCAGATTAAACCTCAATATGGGTGCTTGTTTGACCTATCCTACAATCTATTAAACAAAAGCTGTTCTTCACTCCTTTTTAGGAGGACACTTTTAAATAATATATTTCATTCTCTGTTAAAGTAACATTCTAGAAACAAAATAGCTTCATAAAATTAAATGCCCTTATTTTTCAGTTGCACCATCAAAAATTAACTTCTATTTAATCTCTAAAATTAACCTCTGTGTTCAACAAAGTTAATAATCTAGGATGAAGTTTACACACGCAAGCCGCATGCATGCAGAAGGTTTGATTCTGTGATTTGTTCCACCAACGGAGGTGCTTTAAAGATCCTTCAGCTGATAGAAAGCTACACAAGTAGAACAAGTCTGTGAGATCTGACACTGATTCCTTATAGCTATTCAAACCAATAGCTATAGATTGAAGTTCACCATGAGTTTGTCTAATCAGTTCATTTGCTATCGTCACCCCGAGGTGAGGGAGCGGTTTGGGTGGGAAATCACGAGGCTGAAGCTTATTCCAGTCTCACTTTGGGGAGAATTCTGGGAACAAATTATTAGCTTAGGATCAGTAACTTGAGACTGTCTCCCTCCCTCTCTCTGAAAATTTTGAAACAATTTCTGCATACAAGAACTACATAAATTAGATCAACATTTCGTCCATATTACAGAAGCTGGAGGACATATCTTGTTCCATATATAAAATGCAAATTGCTGGTCTGAGTGGCGTTAAATTTGCCTCTGACCATTCAGGGAAGAGAGGAAGGGTTTAACCCTTCAGCCTGCACTCAGTTTCAACAGGGCGCCCCCTTTTGGATAGTGAAATGGAGAGTCTCTCTACACGAGACATCTAACACATGAAGAACACGAGTTGGGAGATGCAATGGTAGCCGGGAAGGGTAGTTTAAAAAGACAGAGCTGGCAGCAGGGCAAAGGCTTTGCTATACACTGGAGCTGTGTGAAGGGGTGTGAAACGTCAGAAGGGAAACTTCAGTCCATTATAACCTCTCCAGGTCCAAGCTCAGCTCTGGAAGGCAGCTCCAGCCCATTTCAAGGTTTAGACTGGAGAGGTGAAATTGGGAGGTAAATATGAAATTAATAAGCCCTCTAAGGAGCGATCTCTGCCGGCTCTGTCTTTTAAAACTATGCTTCCTGGCTCACATTGCATCTCCCTACAGTTAACGAACACATGCCACGGCGTCTCGTGTAGAGAGACTCTGAGCGGGAGTTGAAAGTCTGCCTCCCCTCCCTTCTCCGCAGGGCCCTGAGGATGCTATTTGCTTTTGATGGACTGAGAGAGTCTTATGGTCTTCACCTTTGAGTGCTGAGAGAGGGCGGGTTGCCTTAGGCCACTGACAGTGCAGTCCTAAACCCACTGACCTCAATGGTCTTCGAAGGCCATTTAGGATTCCTCTGTTAGTCAATCTGCCATGGAAGGGGGGCTCTCTGGTTCACAGCTGAATCTCAGCCAGTACGTGCCAATCACTCTCATAGACAGGCTTGGAAGCCAGAGAATCCCATCAGGCATTTTACTTTTTGTATCGGAGTGCATTTTTAAAACAAAGAGAAAATACTAATGCTTGTTCAAAACCTTCAGAAATCATTGTGATGTATTCTTCTGAAAATCTATATAAAACAACATTTACTTCCATAGTTTCTTCCTGAAAGAGAAAGAACTTGTAATTACTTTGGCTCACGAACAGCCAGAAGTAATTACAAGTTGTCTCTTTGAAAATTTGATATTCATTTTTTCCTCATCAGTAGTAATTGAAATGTTATGAATAATGTTTGACATATTGCCAGCCTCTGGCTGATCCATTCAACTTCTTAAAAAACCTTACAAATGCAAAATGTTACTTTTGTAAAAGTACAAATTTACAGAAAAAAAGTTTTCTGGTAAATTTGTTGATTATATTTATTTATTTGATTTATACACCTCCTTTCTCCTCAGTGGCAACTCAAGGTGGCTTACATCCTCCACCTCTCCTCCATTTTGTCCCTACAACAACCCTGTGAGGTAAGGTAGACGGGCCCAAGAACACCCAGCAAAGTTCCGTGACAGAGCAGGGATTTGAACCTGGGTCTTCTGTCCTAGTCTGATGCTATTAACCATTACACCACGCTACCATGCAATGGTCCCCTCCCTCACTGTAGTAGAAACATTCAGGTAGTTGTCCTATGTGGATTATACGAAAATGCGTCATTTCCCATCCTGGTAGGAATGACAACACTGAAAGTGTGTTGGCATATTTCTGCCCTGCAATATGCTAACCACAGAAGCTTGAAGTTGGAGATAACACAACATTTACCAAAAATCAAAAGTCCAGAGGGACACACTTCTAGGAAACTGTGGTCACTTCTGACACCAGCTAATATTTTCTTTTACAGCCAAACCCAGAAATGGAGTTGGGATGACTGAAAAAAATCTGGGATGATTCTATAGTGTACAGTAAACTTTTAAAAAAAGGCCTCAGCCAAGCTCCTGCCCTGCTTCTAGTCCTGTGACTTTAATATTTTCTAGATCCAGAGGAGTTAGCTGTGTTAGTCTGTAGTTGCAAAATAGTAAGATGCATCTGACGAAGAGAGCTGTGGTTCTCGAAAGCTTATGCTACAATAAAGTTGGTTAGTCTTAAAGGTGCTACTGGACTTTTTAATATTTTCTAGTGGCTCTGCCATGAGCCCCTCTGAACCACTCAGTGACCCTGACTCAAAATCTTCAGGGGAGGAGCCCAAGATCAGTGACCATGGTGGACCAGAGGGGCCGAGGAGCATTGCAGGGTCACCTGTGCACATCCTGTCGGAGCCTCCGAGGGGAACCTCACCACTAGCCCTTGAGACCGTCCCCAGGCCTCTGCCAGGCAGGATTCACATATGGTCCTGTAGTCCTCCAGGACCCTCTCCCGGTCTGCAGGAAGGCTGGAGGCAGAAGGCCACCCCGAGGTGAAGCACCAGATTGGCTGCGTGCAACCCTAGGATAGGGCGGGAGCAGTGCCTGGGGAGGGGGGCCTTGCAGGATCCTCAGGAACTCCAGCACCTGCAGTAAGCAGTCGGCCTGGCCTCCACCATTTTAATAGCCATTTTTAATATGGCTGCTTGTGATATTAAAAGTCACCAGGCCCCTGGATTTAAAATGGTCACCGTATTGCCACCAGAGAGCCTCCAACAGTTGCTGAGTCCCACCTGGGAGATCCAGGTATGTATGGAATGCCGCACAGGAATGCGGAGTGATTGAGAGGTGATTGGATTTACAGTTCCTCCAGCTCCAAAGGAATCCAGTGCAACAAAGGTCTCGCAGAGTCATCCTCACTTAACACATTGCTTTCCCTCCTTCTGTGATGAGATCTCCTATCAATGATTGAGGAGCTAATCAAATGACATTCATAAGTTTGAACAGTCGTTCCTGGGAAAGTACAGATCCCACCTAAATTCATCAACTTAGCTCGGGTGGACTTCATTAACAAACTATCTCTTTTGTACAGCACTAGAACAAGTTTTGCATTTGCTTTCACATGCCCCGGCAGCTACCAATCAAGGCAATCAAATTCTTTGTCAAACCCAGGAACTGACTGATGTAGTCTTTGTTCTAATGGCTGGGAGGGCTCTCCCACCTCAGGATACATTTTACCCTATAAGAACCAGGGTTTCCCCCCCCCCCTTCAAACTGTGCATGCTTCCTGGCTGCTCCCTTAGGGTCACTTCCCTAAGCCTCTCTCTCTTCATGCACGCTTATTGGAGCCGAAGCTCCCTTGGCCGAGGACGCTGGACGTTTGAAGCTCTCCCTCCATGGACTGGATCCCCTCTTCAGGATAGGAAGATATACTTGCTCCCTCTCTCTATTCCCAATTTCTGGCTAAGCTTCCTAGGACTCTCTGTGTGTATAATTATTTTACCCCCCCCCCGTAATTGCAAGTGAATGTGCATGCCATTTTGTTCTTAATAAAAGTTATTGTTTGACTTTAAGAACCAGCCTCGTTTGCTATTTTGGGGAGGGGCCTGGTAGAACTTGGTGATAGATCCCTGCGGTTACCGGCCTCTTGCACAGCTGCCTTCCTTGCTTGCTAATTCCCCCACAAATCATTTTATCGCAAGGAGGCCAGTTCCGGTAACACGGCCAGCAGTGTAGCTGGGGCAATCCCCTCCCAGCCTACTTAAGCTGAGACGTGGAAACGCAGTCTTTGCTGGATCAGTGAGTTTGCGAGATCACAATCTTGAGTGCTAGATCCAGCTCCAGGCACTGATCAGTGAACACCTGCAGGGTAAGTCCTGGCTCACAAGGAGGCCCACAGACCAACACATTTGAGACCAGCACTAGGAGTGTGCGACTTGAATCCAGAAAGTGGGTAAAAAGGCCAAATTTAGCCTTTCTGGTTACATCCAGCTTTCCCAGATCAAATTAGAGAATCCTGGATCTGATCTAGGAACCTGAATTAAGAATCCGGGATAAATTCAGGTTAATCTGGGTAAACATGGCTTCATCTACTGGCTGGCTGGTTCCCAGGCTTCTCCCACATTTTTTTTTCCGGGAGGGGAGGTGGAGGAGGGGAAAGGAGTGAGGCAGAGGCAGGGGGCTGCGTTCTCCCACTGGCTCTGGGTTCTGCCTGGCTTCTGTGAGTGACCCTAATTCTGTTGGACTAAGTTGCACTAGTGTCCCTTGCTTCATTTTGGTTTGGGTAGATGGAGTGTGATTCTCTGGTGTGATGATAGTCCTCTCACTTCGCTCGGTTTATAACTCTCCTTGCAGGACTATCTCAGCTTTCAGCAGGCTCCAGATCAGTCCTGCAGCCAGGGTCAGACTGGGAAGTGAAAGTGGCTTTCACTGAACACCCCCAGTGATGCTACAGGCCAGTGCTGTAGAGATCAGTGGTGCCAACAACAACGGGTACTGGTCACCCATTGCTTCCTCCCACAAACTGAGGGCAGTATGGGAGGAGGCAACTGGTGAGCTGACACCAATCCGTGTTGGCTCTGAAGTATCCAAGCCAAGTGGTCCTGTGGCACTGGCAGGGTTGCTGCCACGTGACTCTGCTTGTTCCTGGCTCCCAGTGGCCTTATAAAGGCTGTGGCCAACCAGGGAATTTCCCTGTAAATTAAACGGCCAGTCCGCCCTGCCTGCAGCAGTGATCCAGGCAATTGGCTCCCCGAAAGAAGTCCTTCTAATTATCCCAGTTTTTGCTCAAGTTCCCACAGTGCACTGCCCTAAAGGCTGGCTTTGGACTTCCACCGCATGCTCCACTTTCGTTCCTGCCTTCCTGTCCAGCTCTGCAATCCACCTTCATTGAGAGCGCAAGCCTATCTCAGCCCGGCTCCCGTGGCCCTGGGCCTTCTTGCTTCTGTGTAAACATGTTTGATTATATTTGTATCGAAACATGGCACATTACTGCCCTTTAAAAAGAAGACACATGGATGTCCTTTCTTTCTGAGGATTCGTTTTAAAAAAGAACAGAGCGAAATCAGCCCTAACACTATGCCTGTACGAGCGATTAGTATCAGAATCAGAACTACCTGGAGAGACAACCGAAGTGAAGGTCATCCGAGGCTGGACTACCGGATGCAAATGTAATTGCTGAGGGGGAGGGAGTATCTCAAGGCCACACCGACCCACTATCAGCACAACAACGTCCATCAAAGCAATTAGCCAAAAGGAGGCTACTCTGCTCATCAAGAGAACTGCCATTTCTGTTTTGGTTCTGGGGGTTCTGAACTAATTCCATCCCATTACTGATTTTTTTTCCTGGTTGGGCCAGTGCCAGCTCAGATCGGATCCATTTGGCTTTTTTCACCTTCGTGAGTTTCAGCTCGCCAAGGTGGGCGTTAGCCACGCATGCGCAGATGCAAGGTGTTCTTTTCAAGGGGGTGGGGAGGGGGGAAACGAGGCTTCGAGGCGCCTCTTTGCGCACTTAAAGGCATTACAGTTGCTCAGGACACCACTCTCCCTCCAGATCACTGATGGATTTCTCCACTGAAGCATCACCCAGCCTACTGTTGGTCTCTTTAATGTAAATCCCACTCTTCCTTTGGGGAAGAATTGTGGCCTGTGTGTAAGGTTGCCAACTCTGGGTCAAGAAATCCCTGGAGGTTTGGCATCAGAGCCTGGGGAAGGAGCTCAGCAGGCATTCTTATCAGTCAGGGCTTTGGACAAGGCAGGTGCAGCACACGTTTCTCTGGCTGGCTACATCCGTCTCCCCCAAAGATCACGTGAAGGACCAGCCCCTTCCCCCTTCATACGCTTCTAAGTGCCTCAGAGCGGAAGACCCCTCTCCCTCTCAGGACTTTGGGATTTGAGGGGAGATCAAGGGGAGGATTTTTGTGCCGAGGGTCCAGAGCTACTGATGAATGGATCTGGGAGCCCCCAGCAGATACACTATGCATTCCTTTAATGTGTGAACACTTTCTGTTAAGAATCTCAGTTCTACAAACAAGAAGTAACAGACCTTACATTAGGATCCTTGGAAGTCTTGGTAGGATTTACCAGTGAGATTTCCTCTTTTCCAACCTGTTGAAACAATAGCTGTGATTTAGAATTGCGCCGAGTTAAACAGACCTCCCATCCATATACTGTTATACATTTTTAAATGGCATGATTTTTTTTTAGAGAAGTCTAACATTGCTACAATTGAACAAAATCTGAATCCAGTAGCACTTTAAAGACCAACAAAATTTTCCAGGGTATGAGATTTCATGAGTCAAAGCTCACTTCATCAGATACAAATGAGAAAGAAGATCCATCAGCCCTTATATCCAGGTCAAAAATTAGGAGGGGTGTTTCAGAGAAGGGCTGGTTATAGTCAAAAAGCAGAGGCATAATGCAAAATGTATTTAGCTGGATTAGATCAATGAGACACACATGCTGGTGGGAAACATGGAAAAATTGCATCTGGCTCTTCTTTTTAACATGACTCATATTCTGACCAGGATATAAGGGTTAATGGATATTCATTCTTCTTTGTATCTGATGAAGTGAGGTTTGACTTATAGCTTGGAAAATTATATGGGTCTTTAAGGTGCTACTGGACTTGAGTTTTGTTCTATTACTACAGACTACCTTCTGGAAACAGTTACAGTAATCTCCTGTACTTTGCTCAGCACTTAGAATTATCTGAAAACAATTGCCAGAGACGACAATTCACAAAATGCTGGTATGGCATGGAGTTCAGAGATTACTGGCATGGGTAGTATATGTATTTTATTTATTTATTTACTTCACATATATGTGCTGCTTTTCTCCCCAATGGGAACCAGAAGGGGCTTCCATCATTCTCTTCTTCTCCATTTTATCCTCACAACTACCCTGTGAGGTAGGCTAGGCTGAAAGCAAGCTTCCATGGCAGCATGGTGATTTGAACCTAGGTCTCCCAGATCCTAGTTGAACACTCTAACCTCTACACCATGCTGGCAAGAACAGTAGCAATAACACCAATAGTCAATAATAGCAAAAGGTCCACTTAGAATCACTTTGGTATGTACAGAGATCCAGAGGAGTTAGCCGTGTTAGTCTGTTGTAGCAAAATAGTAAAGAGTCCAGTAGCACCTTTAAGACTAACCAACTTTATTGTAGCATAAGCTTTTGAGAACCACAGCTCTCTTCGTCAGATGCATCATCAGCTTTCGAGAACCACAGCTCTCTTCGTCAGATGCATCATCAGCTGATGATGCATTTGACCAAGAGAGCTGTGGCTCTCGAAAGCTTATGCTACAATCAAGTTGGTTATTCTTAAAGGTGCTACTGGACTCTTTACTATTTTGGTTTGTATGACTCCTCACCCAGCCACTATATACACAATGCAACATATTTCTACTTCTTATCTCTGATTCTGTTCATAGAAACAACTCACACCTGTGTGAACATTTCAGGAACAGACAAGTGTGGAGAACCGAGTCTCTCCAGTGCAGGCTGTTGGTGTCACTGCTGTGGTTCGTCCAGTCCAGGTGGCCGGAAAGAGAGCCTTGGGGCAGACTCGCACAAGACGCACCTTTCCACAATTGGTCTGGTTTCATCACCCTCAGCTGCAGCGAAATCTTTTCACATGAGGCAGATCCCCCTGCACCACTGATCCACCCTTCCACTTAGCAATGGTAGTCAAAGATGATCAGTCTGTTCCTTGCCCCATGCCTGGGCTTGTCCCATTAATAAGCTTTTAACCTTTTCAGATTTAAACAAACTGAATTCAATTTGACTGTTTTGCACAAAGGAAGCTGCTGATGTAATGACGGTAGCGGTGGGAGTTGAGGACATAATGAAGACATAACAACATCATCCTGTTTAATTGAAAAAAGGATGAGTGCTGCAGAGTTAGATTTATTGCTCATCCAAGTAGGTGACTAATAGCAAAGGCGACAGAGAGCAAAAAAACCGGGGTAGGCGGGAGGGAGGACGCAGCTTCAACTTCACCACCATGTCACTGCTCTTCATGAGTCTCCTACGGTGAGATAAGCAGACTCATGGGAGTATTTTTAAAATATGCGCAAGTTACTGCTAAGAAACCATCCAATACACATCCTCACATGGGATGCACATGAATGATCACTTCTGATGAAGTATCAGTCATCACTCGTTTTAAAGGTTGAGACATATAAATGAATATTGTTTACTTAAAGTATGTCTCTTCCACTTTCCCCCAAAAGGCAAGAATTCTGACAGACATGGGAAGTTCATTCATAGCTCTTGCTTCAGTAACGGGTTCCCAATAGGATTTTACTGTGGGCACACAGTGCACAAGATTTGGGTGTCATTCAGACGCCCTGAAGTCAGAATGCCAAACCGTGGATTTCAGGTGTAAGAATATGCAAAGGGCTCTGATTAGGGAGGCCAGGTCTCCCAAGACATCAGGTGACCTCCTAGGCATCTCGTGCATTGTCCACTGGCACCTCAAAGGACCACAGGAGCAAAATGAGGGGGAAATGGGGGGACACACCGGGGGCAAGCCAACATAGGACATCACTTCCAGCAAAAAACAAGTGATGTCATGATGTCAGTATTGGTGCTCCAGGATTTGCCAAAAACTCTATGGTTAAAGCACAGAATTTTGGTGAATCATAGAGTGACATCCCCAACATCATGATGTCACTTCTGGTTTTCCACCAGAAGAGATGTTGCGTACCAGCATGCCTGTTCCTGCCTCTCACATCCTTCCGGGCATCTGCTCCCCACTCCCATCTCTCACATAGTGGATTCTTATTTCCTGGTTTTTGCTAACCTAAGTGATGAGCATTTTAATAGCTGTCGTTTGTTTCACTGTTGATGTTGAGAAGTTTGTCCTATTAGAGGGACCATAGTCTGCTTCTGGGCAGACTAGATCCCTTCATACTGAAAGGGAAAAAGCAGAATAGGAGAGGGAAAGATGGATTATTATTGTATGAACTGTATTTTATATATGTTTTAATGTATTTTTAACTGTTGTTACTCCGGTCTGAGCCTGCTATGGGGAGAGCGGATTAAAATCAAATAAATGAAATGAATGAAATGAGATGTTGGAGAAAGTAGAGCAGGAGCTCCAAGGACAGAAGAGTAAAACCCGCCGTTAAGAACCCTGCCTTGTGTCACCTCCATGCCTGCACTAAGAGCTCGCCATGATGCCCAAAGCAGGCTCTGCCGGGGACTTGGCAGAGCCTTCCTGTGACCTGAGTTTGGGAAGCAGGTGTAGCCCTGTAAATGAAACGAGCAGCTTAAGATTCAGGTGGAATTCTGCATGCATTCCCCTCTGTGAGATCCTGCCCAGGGGGCCCCTGGACATAAGGCCACAGCTCTGGCTTGGGAAATGCCTGGAGAATTGGGAGCAAGCCCGGGAAGGGAGCCCAGCAGGGACGTGATGCCATAAAGCCTCCTCTCCGGAGGGGCCAGTTTCCGCAAGGGAACTGAACTCTGTAGACTGCAGATCAGTTGTGATTAAGGTTGACAATTTCAGGTTGGGAAATGCCTGCAGAGCGGGAGTGGGACACAAAGCCCTCGAAAGAAGCCGTTTTCTCCAGGGAACCAGATTTCTAGAAATCAGTTGTAATTTCAGTAGATGTCCTTCTCCAGAATATATGGTTTTGTAATGTTCGCCCATCCATTTTAAATAGTCATTTGCATGATTTTTTCCTTTGATATTGAATCAAGGGATTGAATTAATATCAATGGTTAATGAGAAGTTTGTGCATTACTAATTTTGGAGTATCGTAGGTATTTTGTCTGGCTCCTGCTGAGAGCTACAGCACAGCTGACTCTATGGGCTGTTGACTCCACCATTTGCTTTGTTCCACATGAGTAAACAGACATTACTCATACAGAGATGGAAAAACAAAAACAGATTGCAAGCGGAGAATCTAGCTGAGGAAGGCAAAACTGGTCGCCTGCATAACATCACACACATCCCTGTGCCAAGTTGCAGCATCCTTGCAGCCTCCTTACGTTATCCCAGAGACGTTGTCTCTCTCTACACAAGGCCTCTGACACATAAAGAACACGTGTCAGGAGATGCAATGTTAGCCGGGAAGGACAGTTTAAAAAGACAGAGCCAATGGCAGGGCTATACACTGGAGCCATGTGAAGGGGCTGTGAAATGTCAGAAGGGAAACCTCAGCCCATTATAACCTCTCCAGGTTCAAGCCCTGCACTGGATGGCAGCTCCAGCCCATTTCCATTCCTTGCTGCCCTCTGGTGCAATCCCACACAGTTTTAGACTGGAGAGGTGAAATTGACAGAGCCTTTCCAGAGCCGAAGATGAAATTAACAAACCCTCTGAGGAGCAATCTCCACTGGCTCTGTCTTTTAAAACTATGCTTTGTGGCTAACATTGCATCTCCCTACACTTGACAAACATGAGCCAAAGCGTCTTGTGTACAGAGACTCAGAGTGTGTGCCATTTGCGCAGCCCTGCCCCTTTTAATGACCACATCTCAGGACTACTCACTCCAGACTGCACAAAGGGGGAGCAGATGTGAAGAGGAGGAGGCACCAGATGAACCCCACACTTCTCCTTCCATAGCCACGTTGGGCCAAAGTGACCAGGAGAAGGGCCTCCACCCCACCTTTCACAAGTATTTCATGGAATCACAGAGTTGGAAGGGGCCACACAGACCTTCTAGTCCAACCCCCTGCCCAATGCAGGATGAGCCTAAAGCATCCCTGACAAATATTCATCCAGCCTCTTCTTGAAAACTGCCAGTGAGGGGGAGCTCACCACCTCCCTAGGCAGCTGGTTCCACCTTTGTACTACTCTGACCGTGAAAAAGTTTTTCCTAATATCCAGCTGGTACCTTTGTGCATGTCATTTAAGCCCATTGCTTCGATTCCTATCCTCTGCTGCCAACTGGAACAGCTCCTTGCCCTCCTCCAAATGACAGCCTCTCAAATATTTAAAGAGAGCAATCATGCCCCCCCCTCAATCTCCTTTTCTCCAAACTAAACATTCCCAAGGCCCTCAGCCTTTCTTCGTAGGGCTCAGTCTCCAGACCCCGGATCATTCTCGTCGCTCTCTTCTGCACCCTCTCGATTTTGTCCACATCCTTTTTGTAGTGAGGCCTCCAGAACTGCACACAATACTCCAGGTGTGGCCTGACCAAGGTAGTATAGAGAGGGACTATGACCTCCTGCGATTGTGACGCAATGGCCCTTTTGATACAACCCAAGACTGAGTTTGTCTTTTTTGCCACCGCATCACACTGACTGCTGATATTTAGTTTACAGTCCACTCTTACCCCAAGATCTCTTTCGCATACCAGAAGTGTATCCCCCATCCTGTATTTGTGCTTCCCATTTTTGTGGCCCAGATGTAATACTGTGCACTTATCTATGTTGAACTGCATCCTGTTCACAACCACCCACTTCTCCAGAGTATTCAGGTCTTGTTGAATTTTAACTCTGTCTTCTTGAGTGTTTGCCACTCCTCCCAATTTGAGATCATCAGCAAATTTAATGAGTAGCCTGTTTACCCCTTCATCCAGATCATTGATAAAAATATTGAAAAGTACTGGGCCCAAAACCGAGCCCTGTGAAGGAAACCACAACATCGACAACGTAAAATTATATAGGTCATATACATGAAGATGCCATACTGAATCAGATGATTGATTCATCAAAGTCAGGCTGTCTACTCAGTGGATCTCCAGGTTCTTGGGTCTTTCACCCCACCTTCAACATGATCCTGGGGATGCCAGGCAGTGAACCCAGGACCTTCTACATGTCAAGCAGATGCGTCCTACCACTGAGCCACAGTCCCTCCACAAACATAATCCATTGGGATTCTTTAGCACAAGCCTCACTCAAGGAGTTGCTGCCTGACAGCTGTGGTCGAATGACTGAAAGCAAGCAAACTGAAACTGAACCCAGACAGGACAGAAGTGATGCTGGTTGGGAAGGCAGAGATCTTAAAGGACATTGTGTTCCCCAACTTTGGTGGGATTCTACTGGATCCAGCACTGCTGCCAGAGAAGCAAGTGAATGCAACTGCAAAAAACACTTTCTTCCAACTCAGTCTAGCCCTGAAGATGCCCCTCTACCTTGACATGGCAGATCTGGCCATCTGGATCCACATCACTCTAACAGCGAGACTAGACTGTTGTACAACACTCTACATTTGTCTCCTGTCAAAGTCAATTCAGAGACTCCAGTTGGTTTAGAACACCACAGCTTAGAGCCAAACTACAAGTGACGCCTTACACAGGTTGGACAGCTTGGCTCTCCATTACAGCTGCAAGACCAGGACGCCTACATTTCCCATCAAAACTTGAGGGAAGCCGACTAGTGTCCAACCTGTGTAAGGCGTCACTTGTAGTTTGGCTCCCAGTTATACCAGGAACTAGGCTGAGCATGCACACTACTCCCATTCTGCAAACACTCCTCTGGCTGCCCATCAATTACCAGACTTGGTACAAAGTTTTGGCTATCACATACAAAGCCATTCATGGCCTTGGCCACTTGTATCTGCAGAAATGCTCCACCACAACAACTTTGATCATCAGAACAGGCTCTTTTGTAGGTGCCAACCTGCAGTCATGCTAAAGGAACACCTGCCCATACACACACACGTGCTCGGTGGTAGTGCCCGCCTTATGGAATGGCCTGCCTGAGGAGTTCAGGAAAGCTCCCACTCTCCTGGCATTCCACAAACTAGGCAAAACTGGATTATTCAGGAGGGCATTTTCACTCAGGCAACAGGGCTCTGCAGTAAGAAATGGCTCAGAGAGAGCCTTTGGTAAAGGGACGGGGACTGTCGACTATCCTACTGTACTGTTCATTAAATGGCCTAGCTGTTGACCTTATTTTTTTCTGGTTATAGATTTATTTATTAAACAATAAAGAGTAAACATAAAAGATAAGATAAAGCACAGCAATCTAAAAACTAAACCAACAGTACATATAAACATGTAAGAAAAAACAGGAAAAGCAACTAATAATAATAATAAGATACAAAAAAGAAAAATAGAAAAAAAGACTGAACTACAAGCCGGGTCCCGATTGACTTGCACTGTGTAATCTACCTTGGGTCTCTGAGAGAAAGGCGGACTACAAATAAGCAAGCAAACAAAGATACTGTGCTCTCGTATATCTGAGCTTGTGAAGGAGAATGGGTGGACAGTAGCCAGGTGGGTTGTTTTCAGTGCCTCAGGACTAGGAAACCACAATCAAGTTATTTTGAGCCTTTGCACAGCTCTAGAAGGTCATAAGAAATAAACTGAAACTCATGTGAACTCAGACCGATGTACTGTTGATCAATAATGCAGTCGACCAATGGTTGAGGAGTCGGCTCTTTTGGGATAGGTTTCATGGAGAAGACTGGCAGCCTGCAGATGGAGGATCAGATCTCCCCTGCACTGCAGGATGCAGCATCGTGTATCTGCTTCAGTGACACCCCTTCCTTGAAAGGCAGCATCTGGCAACGTTACCTGTGCTTTGGTCTTATCCAGTCTGGATTGCTGCTGTTACAGGATTTTTAACCTATTTCTCATGTTTTTAGGATTTATCTTTCATATCTTTACACACACGCTTGCTATACGCTTGCAAATAAAAATAACTTATTTTGCAAAATATCTCCTTCAGGATTATCTGGAGTCTCAGGGGCTACAGCAGGTAGATTTGTGCTCTTTACTTTTCCCTTTTAACTGGCACGCACCTGTCTCTCAAACCTTCTTGATTGTGTTCATTTCTTTTCAGGCTGGGTTTTGAGGATCTCTTTTTTAAAATTGTCCTTTGATTATGTTACAAAGTCTTATTTTTGTACATTGCTGGAGTGTCCCCTAAATAGGTAGAGATGCCTACCTTGTGTGTGGGTGATTTGTTTTGCTGCCTTCGTCACCCACAGAGGGTCCAACCGGTAAATTGTCCCTCAACCTCTTGGTTTAGTATAAATTGTACAGTAGTAAAGCATTAAAAATAAATAAAATAATATGAATAGTAGTGCTAATATTTGGCATTTAATTGCTTCAGAATGTTTGAAGTGTGTAATAATAATTTCATTGCAGGTTGGTGGGATCATCTGCTCATTAAAGATTGGTGGGTGCTGGGGCAGAGTGGTTTGCCAAAGCTTTGTAGCACCAGAGCTGTGTACGAAAATTTTTTTTGGTTGATCTAAATCTAGAATACAAACAAAATTTTGTATTCCTGAAATCTGGGTAAGATTCTCTAACCTGGTTCAGCAAAACTAGAGAATCTCGAATTTATCAGGCCATTATTCCCTATGAGAAAAACTATTCAGGTGGCTGAGGGGGCATTTTTCAAGCAAATGCCACCAAAATTGCAGGGAACCTCCTCCTTCCTGTCCACTAACCCCCCCCCCCTAAGTTTTATGAAAATTGGATCATGGGGACCAATTCTTTGGGCCCCTGAACAAGGTGCCTCTAGCCATTTCCCATTGTTTCCTAAGGTGGGAAAAAATTCTAAGCTGGATTTCAGGCAAAAACACACAGGGGCAAGGCAGCCACTGGGCAAAGGCACAGTCCCAAAAGCAAGAGAAAGCTCAGCAGAACCAAACTGAAGCAAAGGGATGGAATCCCCCAAGAACAGAAGTGAAGCGAGGAGACAAACATCAAACCAGAGAATCATGTCAAACCAGCAAATTCTACCCTGTTGCAAGCCCGAGTCACTCAGGCAGAACCCTGGGCCAATGCAAGAACGCCAGAGAACAGAACCAAATACCCACATCACTGGCCCCACAGTGGCAGAACCACCAAGCACAAGGCAACGGGAAGCCAACACAGTTGCCTAAAGAAGGCCTTGGAAAGTGAGGGGGGGGGCTCCTCTCTGCAGTCTGCTCTGCAGCCTGCGTTGCCCCTCTCACTGGTTCCAAGGAGCCCCAAGACAGAGCTACGTGTTGCAGTAGCCCTTCCTCACGGGCCTACCTGTTCCCCCCCACCCCTGCAATGAAGAAAGTTAACATTACTCACAATAACAACACAACAGCTTTATTTGGGACATTTCTGTGGGTTTGCCTCTGCTTGTTTGTGGCACTTGTGGTGTGTTAAATTCTCTACTTTTCTGAATATCTCCTTCTGAATCTTCCTGTTCCAGTTGCAAGAGAATACCGTTTCAGTATCTCTAGTCTCTGGCTCAAAATGGAGTCTGCTCTGAGCCGTGGCTGCTTTTAATCTCCTTTGCAGAATTTGAAAAAGATGAAAGAATCCCATGAAAGAATCCCAATTGGCCAGACAACCAAGCTCTCTCTCACCATTGGCTACTCCTCGCTCTTGCCTCACTTCCCCCCTCTGCTACTGGTAAAAGCCCAGGAAAGAAGAACAATAGCCTGAAGAAGCAGCCATTTGCTGGACTTAACTAAATTCACCCAGTTAATCCAGGCCATCTTGATCCAGCTTCTCTTGATCCAATCTGGGATTCTCTAATTTGATTTGACATAGCTGGATTTTGCCCAATGGATAGAAATGCAGCTATATAGCCAGAGCAGTGGTAGGATTTAAACTGGACGTTTGCCTCTTTATGTGTTTCACTAGAGATTGCAACCTCATTGCATGCAAATCATCTTCACCTTGACTGAGGTTACTTTTTAGCGCTTGGTGACTGTACTCTGGGGTAACTAGCGTTTTTACTCAGTTGGTAACTGTAAGACCTCCTCCAAACAAGGTCTAGGAATATCTCACTAGACATTGCCAACCTCCAGATGGGCATCAAACCCATCCTCCAAAGCAGCCATTTTCTTCAGGGCAACTGATCCCTGTAGTCTGGAGATCAGTTGTAATTCTGGGAGAACTCCAGGTCCTACTTTGAATTTAGCAACCCTACACATAACACACATAGTTAGACCTTGAAGTACAGAAAGCAACAAACTGTTAATTAAAGAGTGTTTAATGATAAATGTGATCACCCCCTTCCTACTGATTGCCATTCCTGGTGGCGGGGGAGCTGATGTGCCAATCCTCCTTTCCTTCGGTTTTTTAGGGCCAAACTAGACGTGGCTTTTGACATGAGTTCACCACAGGGACGCAGCCCTAGTACAGCTGGTGGCAACTCCTGTCTAAAAGCATAGATGGACTTGATTTGGGTTGAGAGCGTGGAGCCAGGGGAAGGGCTCTCACTTCCCCCCACAAGAGCCATTTTCTGCAGCTGCAATAACCAGGGGGCTCCTTCTCCAGCACCATTATCTCAATCTGAATCAGACCCATCTACAGTTTTTACACAAGAATTGCCCCCGCGGACCTGCATCTGGAGTAGGGCTGTGAGTCCCTGTGGCCTACTTGTGTTTAAAATGATGTCTAGTTTGGTCCTCCACGAACCCCCCCAGCCATGAGATTTCTGGACCTGCTACAGTCCTGAGAAGTACCCCTCTCTGCCTATTCCCTTTCCTCCTGAAGACAAAACACAGAGTTCCTAATCCCAGCAGGGCTTGGTCAAGAGCAGTGAGCTCTTGACCAAAGAATTTTTTGTTAAAGGCTACCCTTCACAAATTGTTAAAGAATGCAGAGACCACACATTTCACTGTGACAGGAAAGAACTTCTTAAAAAACAACCTAGGATTAGGGATGATAGACTTATGTTTGCGTTAGGTTACACCCCATTGTCTAATTCCATACAGCGTATCATATATAAATATTGGCCTCTAGTACAAGATTTGGCGGGTTGCAGTAATTTGCCTAGAGTAGCCTTATGGAAAACAAAAAAGCTTCAGGGATCATTTAATTCATTCAGATCTGAAATCCATTAATAAGCCTAGGGAATTTCCTAAAGGCCACTTTAAATGTGGACGATGCACAGTTTATAATCTGGTGATGCCTATAGAGACAATGGTTGTTGTGGGTTTTCTGGGCTGTATTGCCGACCACGGCAATACAGCCCGGAAAAATCCACAACAACCATCGTTCTCCGGCCGTGAAAGCCTTCGACAATACACCTATAGAGACATTTAGGGACCTTGGGCTATGTAATAACTTTTTCACTAATTGTAACACCCAGAATGTGATTTAACTGATTTGTTGTCCCTGTAAGAAAATTTATTTAGGTAATACATCACAAGCCATTAAAGTGCGAATACAAGAGCATCAATCGAGAATATGCCGTAAAATATTGCATATTATATAGAAGCTGGACACTGGGAAAAGGACATTTTATATACAGTCTTACAGCAACGGTCATCTCTAGGCTAGATTACTGTAACTCGCTCTAAGCGGGGCTGCCCTTGAGCCAGACCCGGAGATTACAGCTGGTACAAAATGCAGCAGTGGGTCTTATTATGAGAGTGCCAAATAAGGCGCATAGAACACCTTTCTTATGCGAGCTGCATTGGTTGCCAGTGGAGTACTGGATCAGATTCAAGGTTCTGGTATTGACCTATAAGGCCCTGTGCAGACTGGGACCAGCATATCTACGGGACCGTCTCTCTCCATATATTCCCCGGAGGATGCTCCGATCAGGGGACAAACAGCTGTTGGAGGTCCCTGGCCCAAAGGAGGCCCGCCTAGCCTCGACTAGAGCCAGGGCCTTTTCGGTCCTGGCTCCCACCTGGTGGAACGCTCTGTCTGCTGAAATAAGGGCCTGGCAGGACCTACTATCCTTTTGCCGGGCCTGCAAGACAGAGTTGTTCTGCCAGGTATATGGCTGAGGCTGGGCCTCCGCCGGCCTGAAAAAAAAAGGGGTGTATAACTCTTAACTTTCCCTGTGAAGGCTGTCCACCACCCTGTTTTAAATGTGTTGTTTTTAATGTACATAAAATTTTTAATTGTATTTTTAATATGTTGTTATCTGCCCTGAGCCCGCTCACGGGGAGGGAGGAATAGAAATCTGAAATAAATAAATAAATAAATAAATAAATAAATAAATAAATAAATAAATAAATGTTAGTACTCTCAAAGACGAAAACTTCTTGAAGAGAGATCTTGCACGCAAGGAAGCCCGGTGGATTTTCAAACTGAACTGCATTACCCCACATGGACTTAATGTGAAGAATGACTATTCAGCTTTTCTGTGAGGACTACTGCTTAGCGTTACTGTCCCTTTAATTCTTCACTGCTTTTAAAAGGAAGGTCTGTCTTCCGCTTTGCATGCGCCCGCTGAGTGTTCGGCCATTGAGCCCTATTTGTCTCATGAATTATGAAAGCTTCAATTCAGCAAGTACACATTTTGTGGGTGAACTATGCTTATGACGTCTTTTAAATATACTCATGAAAGTATTTTGTTTCCAGTATTTTGTTTCCTCCCTGCCGTGAGGAAGGGTGACTGAAACGGGAAGGACTATTTGCATGCAACCCCGTTACGGTTACATTTAAAGTTCTTGATTATACTGCGTGCTTTTGTGGCACTATTGAATGCATTGCTTACTTTCACTCTCAATGATATACAATTGTATTGTCGGACTGGATAATGTAATACAAAAATTTCAAAGCTGGCACATGCACTTTGAAAAATACATGCAGCATTGTTGCACTTTAAATTGTTTTGTAAAGTTGTGTTTGCCGGCTCATATTGATTCCATGTATGCCTGTGTCTTGCTTCAAATCAATTAATTACACTTAATTGTTTTTCAAATATTTAAACAGGAGAGAGAATGGTATAAAATGCAGATCCAAGCCCTTCAGGGCTTGTCTACCCAATTCTCCATATCAAAAGCAAAATAGTCCCACCATTTGGCAACTGCAATAATTGAACGTTTCCTCCTAAATTATTTGCAACTGTGAAATACTATGTCATTAGGAGACAGGTTGCTTTTTTGGCAAATTGTTTCCCTTTGTTCTGAGTATCTATCTCCATATGGGAATTACATAGCCTGGGAAAGCAAACAGTATAGGAGGGAAATGAAGTACAGGAAGAGGCTGAAGTCAGTAACTTTGGACCAAAAAGCAGACTCTTAAACATTTGGGCTCCCATCAGCCCATCATCAGAAACAGGCTCCAAATTAGGTAATCCAAACTACCTTCTGCCACATGCATGCCCAGTCAACAAGTACTTGAAGGAGAACAAAATGAGGAATCTAACCAATTTCATTTGGCCTTGTCATGTCTGAACCCCATCCGTGCCAATGCTAACACTGAACCAATGTTTAATGCTGTACCTTAATGTCATTTTGCAAATGCCTTAACCATCATTTCTGTTTCTCCAGCATCCTGAGAACACAGATGGCTTATCTCCTTCCTTTGAAGCTCCCAGAAGTGACCTTGCACTGTCTGTAATGTTACAATTTAATCTTATGCCTTTTGTCCTGTCTAGGCTGATGTATAAACCCTGGAAGAAATTCCCAGGACATTTCCCAAACCTGTGGTTTAGTTGGGAGGGGGGAATGATTGGGTATTTAGAGCTGTTCTTTCTTCAAGTTTCTATTCCTGTCAAGGAATGTGTACTGCTTAGATGCTTTCTTGCTTCTGAGTAATCCTATGGACATATATATGGAAATGATTCAATTTCTGAATAAAACCATTCAACCAAGAGCCTGGACTCCTTGCTGCAATAATACCGGGATCTGTCTGCTGTATCCTGTCACCCATAGCCTGACAGGCCTGCCGGTGGGTAGCCTTCCCCAGGCTACATTTTTATTTGCACTGTAACTTATACATCCAGGACATTTTTAGATATCCTTCCTCCCAGGAGCTCAGAGCAGCATACCTGCTTCTTTCCTCCCCTCTTTTGTGCTCAAAGCAACCCTGTGAGGTAGGTTAGCCTGGCCGGTACGTTTCGTAGCAAGGGAGGATGTGAACTTGGGTCCCTCCATTCTGACACTCAAACCATTATGCTACTTTGATTTCTGAAAAAAACGAATGTTTTTTTTGGGGGGGGGGGGTCACTACTAAACCAGCAGACCCTAGTTGCTGGCGGAGACATAGGGTCCAATCTTGAGACAAGATTACCGGACAGGTCTTGGTGGCTGAAGTTAACATGACAGTGCTAAACTCAGACCGATCTGAATCACAGGGCAAGGAAACAGGGGGATCTGGTTGCCCTCCAAATGTTTTTCTGATGTCTACAGTACAGCCTGGTTTGTGTTTGCCACCCGTTTCCCCCTCCCCACCCCCCAGTCAGCCAGTTCAGCTACGTGCACATGAGTTGAAGCCATTGGGAGTGTGCATATGCACAATCTCCAGCTCACACGTGGTTCTTCCTCAATTGATCCTTTTGTGATGAATAGCCATTGAACATGTGAAATAAGGCCCAAGTCTTCTGTGAGATGATTTCAGTGTCGGGTTGCCAATGTGTGGTTTCACGGGACTTGGAGATCTCCCAGAATTACGAATGATCTCCAGACTACAGGGATCTGTTCTCCTGCAGAAAACGGTTGCTTTGCAGGGTGGACTCTATGACATTATACTTCACACGGATCCCTCCCCTCCCCAAACCCCATCATCTCCAGGCTGTGTCCCCCCAAATCTCCAGGAATTTCCCAGCCTGGAGTTGGCAACCCTATTTGAATAGGGGGGGTTAGTGGTGTTAGATCCCTCATGGCTCATTCAACCATGAAAGTCATCAATAGATGTTGCAGCCAGTGACAAAAGCACAACCGTGAATCCCCTGCAGTCAGGCGGCTACACGGCAGGGGAGACATACCTGAACTCCCACTCGAAACGCTGCTTCCACTTGAGCTTTGAGAATATTACATTTCAAATGATCTGGAACTGTGGAAGGTGACGCGGGAGGAGGAGGAAGGTTCTTTTCTGGAGCCTTCTTATCTTCACCCTGCTGTTAACAAGAAGACACAACGCTGTGTTTAAAAGAAAAAAAATACTGGCAAATTAATCTCAGTGATCAGGAAAAAAGTTAAACCTTTATCAACAACATGCACAAACATTCGCCTGGACTGATTTAAAGGCTTGATTCCCATAATGAAATGTGAAAAAAATCAACTCTGCCGAATAAAGGAAACAAATGTTGATGCCGTTTGTTATCTACTGAAAATCCCTCTACGTGAGACATCTTACACGGGGATGCTCAAGTGTCAGGGAGATGCAATGTTAGCAGGGAAGTGTAGTTTAAAAAGAAAGTCAGCGGAGATTGCTCCTCAGAGAGCTTGTTAATTACATCTTCACCTCCCCAAAGGCACTGTCAGTTTCACCTCCCCTTCAGGAGACTGGCAACTCTGTAGCTGGGATGGTAAGGTGAGAAACCGACGCCGCTCTCACCCTTTGAAAGGCAACTGTATACCACAGCTGTTGTTCCCGACACAGATACCCAGGCACAGACTAGGGCTGCCAGCTCTGCGTTGGGAAATTCCTGAAGATTTGGGGGTGTGGCCTGGGGACTGTGGGGTTTGGAGACAGGAAGTACCTCAGCAGGGTATAATGCCATACAGTCCACCCTCCAAAGCAGTCATTTTTCTCCAGGGGAACTGATCTCTGTAGTCTGGAGATCAGACATACAAACAACATTATTAACCAATTTTGAAATATCTGAAGACAAGCTTTGTGTTTGCTGATGAAAAGCTATAGTGACAAAGTGAATGTTTCGAAATATATATGCCAAGTTTCTTATATGTGACATTTATAGAAATTGTATAAGCTTTATGTTAACAAACATCAGGGTTTTTTTTTCAGCAGGAACATGGTGGAACGGAGTTCTGGAACCTCTTGAAAATGGTCACGTGGCTGGTGGCCCCGCCCCCTGATCTCCAGACAGAGGGGAGTTGAGATTGCCCTCCGTGCCATGCGGAGCAGAGGGCAATCTAAACTCCCCTCTGTCTGGAGATCAGGGGGCGGGGCCACCGGCCATGTGACCCTTTTCTCGGGGGTAGGGGGGCGGCAACCCACTGAGTTCCACCACCTCTTTTCCCAGAAAAAAAGCCCTGACAAACATACAGAGTAATTGTGGCCCTTTGTGGCATGTGATGCTTCTAGAAGTGTTCTCATAGCTGAGTATTGGGGCCCAGCCAGCCAAATCACGATTGCCTCACAGGTAAGAAGACACTATAGACATATATTCTTTTAATGTTTATATTTGACAGAGATTGAACAACCTCTTTTTCTAATAGAGGAAGTAGAGGGGGGGAAACTCCAGTCTCTAGTAATTTGCATTGGAGGTGCATTGGGAGGAAGAACAATTGCAATATTCAAACAATAACGCAGATATATCCCCACGTACACACCACGTACAGACAAGAAGGAAGCGCTGCTGAGAATGTAAGTCTATAAACAACCTTTGATAGACTTGTTGAAATTAAAGGTAGAATAAAGGCTGTTGAAACTCGCTTCCCTTTTCTACTAATTGCTGAAATCTCATCGGGTATCTGTACACTTGCTATTTATCACTTAAAACAGTTCTGAAAAGAATGCATTATAGTGCCTTAAATTAGCTCTATAGTCATTCATGCAGCACAAATTCTTTGTGTGTTGGAGGGTGTGCATGTGATATTATGAATAAGAAACAAAAAGATCCAATTAAATACATACCGTCTATTGGTACAAGATGCTTCATCTACAATAAAATCCAAATATTAGCAGCAAATTTCTGACAAGCATCTCACCTAGCTATGAGTCTGGGGTACAGCAATTTCTCTGTGTTCCCACACAAGTCACAATGAATCCTGAAGCCATTATGAGTCATCTGAGGATCAAGGGATATTGTCACATCCTAGACTCACAACTTCACTGGATATTTGTGTATTAAGAAGGTTTCACTAAAACGGGTTCCTAGAGCGGTCTCCCATCAAGGAGCTAGCAGGTACATTCCACTAAGATGCATCCAGGTATGGTGTAAAGATATCTGACCTACAGATCACCTGTGTAAAAGTCAGAGGCTGGGAAGTACATAATTTGTACTCTCTTGATACTATTACTCAAAGGGCAGCTTAAAATAACCTCTGCAGGCAGCACAAGGACCATGAAGCAAGTTTTATATATTGAACTTCAGCAGATCTGGCAGGATACTGAAATGTTAATGGCTATGGTTGCCAACTCCAGCTTGGGAAATTCCTGGAGATTTGGAGACGGTGGTCTGGGGAGGGAATTGAGCTCTGCAAGGATATGATCGAATAGAGATTGCCCTCTGAAGGTGCCATTTCATCCAGGCAAACTGATCTCTGAAGTCTGGAGACCAGTTTTAATTTTGGAAGAACTCCAGACCCTACCTGGAGGTTGGTAGCCCTGAGTGGGGCTGATTTTGGGTTTCATGCCCACAATGAAGAACACAGAAGAGACTAGGAAAATCCCACCAACTAAAATGGTGGGGTTTGAAGAGAAGCAAAAGAAATCAGGATTGCTTTGTTCAGGAAAGAAGAGAAGGAAGTGAGGATGTCCAAGAGGATATGGTTGCCAGCCTCCAGGTGGAGCCTGGAGATCTCCTGGAATTACAACTGATCTCCAGGCTACAGAGATCAGTTCCCCTGGATAAAATGGCTGCTTTGGAATGTGGATTATACCCTGTTGACTCTACATCATACCCTACCCTCCTTAGGCTCTATCCAGGCATTTCCCAACCCAAAGTTAGCATATTCAATGTGGTATTTCTCCACCTCAGAAACTGTCCTACTTCGTCTACGCTAAACCAGAGAGTGGAAGTTAAGGAAATCCTGCCTGGATACAGGACTTTCAGCGAATGCTTGACTTCTGGGAACTGCACACATGTTGTAAATGAGTGTCAAAGCGGAAGAGAGAACGTGCACAACTATTTTACAAGATTTTTTTCCTGAAGTGCCTCCAAAAGATAATTTAGTTAACAGGAGGACCAAATCTACAAATCTCTGCTTTCTCCTGTATTTGGTAATGGAAAAGGCAGAAGAGAAAAGAACAAGGTTTCTCCTTTTGCTGGTGAGGTAATTCAGCAAGGAGTAAAATTCTCCTCACTGAGATCTGGTAGCTTGGGACCTTGATGAGCCTGGTAAACTCATCCTGATAAGATGGGGAAGCCTGGAGCAGCTACCATATATCACACTAATATTTGCCATTAATCAAATCTTCCTGAAGAAGCGAGCTGTGACTCACGAAAACTCCTACCCTGCCACAAATTTTGTTAGTCTCATAGGTGCTACTGGACTCTTGCTCTTTTCTGCTGCTACAGATAAACAATCTTGATCTGTCATTGCATAGAGGTATTCCATATGTGCTTTGAGTGATAGGAAAATACAAAGGAACTCACAAGGACTTGAGGAGGGCATTTAATTTCTCCATCCATTTCTCCATTTCGTCTTGACTCTCCCTGAAAACCCTCATGGTCTCTCCCGCCTTCCTGCTTCCTTTTCTCCTTCCCACCAATTTATTTGTTTATTTGTTTGTTTATTAAACGTTTATCCCGCCCTCCCCGCAAGTGGGCTCAGGCAGATTACAACAGTAAAACGTAATTTACGTTAAAACTTCAATAAAATCACAGAATTCCTGTTAACACCACCCCCAGACAGCGACCAAACAACCAACTTCCTTTAATCTGCCCTCCTGTATTTAGCTCTCCCTCCTTCCATATCCTCAGCAGCCTATGCCCAGGGAAACCATGGCCGAGTTCTATAGTTCTAGCTGTGGAACCAAGCCCAGCTGCTTGATAGAGAACCCATAAGGTCTTATGGAGGGCACCCCTCTCTTTCCCTCCTCCTGGCAAGCCCCATATCCACACCCCTTTTTCTGCCTTCTTCTCAGTCATCAACCAACTTACCTTTTATTTACCCCCTGGATATATTTATTTATTATTTTCTTCAATTATACCTCGCTTTTCTCTACAACAGTGACCCAAAGTGGCTTATAGCATTCTTCTTTCCTCCATTTTATCCTTACAACCAACATGTGAGGTAAGTTAGGCTGAGGGTGTGTGATAGGCTTAAGGTCACATAGTGAGCTTCTGTGGCAGACTGGTTTGAAGCTCGAAACACTATGCTGCACTGGTTTTTGTGAGGTGGCTCCTGTTTAACAGTAACAAGCAGATAGGCCTAGGTAAGTCATGCAACTCAGGCAGTTATAAGTTGCCTATGGGTGCTGCCGGGCCTGGCCTCAATGAAGCCCCCCTCAAAGGCCAAAACAACCCTGGGAAAAGCCCTTCCCTCACCCCCCTGCCTTTTACTGACAGAAAACTAGGCTTGAAGGCTGGCAATACTGTTTTGGTTGCCCAGCAATTGAGGGTATCCATTTCATAAAGTTACAAGTGCTCCTTTTATCATGGAGGGTGGTTAACCTCTCCCCAATTTATTTTTTTCTTTTTTAGATTTCATATATTTCTGCAAATCTGGGGCTTTCCTCAGGTTTGAAGAAAGATATGTCTTGTCTGTTCATGGCTCCAGTCTCTGGATTTAAATATTCACAGCATGTTGAGAATTAGTTATATTGATGATGCTTACATTCCTAACCAACCAAGCAATCTATTAGTGCTATCCTAAACAGAGTTTCAATGGGCTTAGACAGGTGTAACTGTTTCGGATTACGTTGTAAGTCCCTAATTTCATATAGCTTTGCTTTGCCTGCCATCCCTGTGGACTAAATCACAATATTTAGTCTGTCAAGGGAAAATTAATCAAGAGAAAGACCTAACCTCTAATTAGCCAATTTTCTCATCATCCTGATTTTCACTTAGCTGCTTTTGTTAGCAAAATTTTTCTTGGGCATATTGATCTGCAAGCAGCTTACTGCTGCCCTGAGAAACTTCTAAGGTCACGATCCATCTTGCACCCAACTGAACTACACTTTTCCCTGTGCAGGATTTTAATCTAAGTATCCACATAAAATTCTGTTTTTTTCTTGCACAAAGTAGTAGCTGATTAACATTACTGTTTAGTCAACTGCTGATACAGTGCCACACAAGTGAGATGCTTATCTTTAATTAGCTAACAAGTTGCCTTTTTCAACAGAAAAATATTTGGGGGTTAATGTAATAGACAGCTCTGAGAAAAACGACATGTTAATTTGTTCCATCTGCCGGATGCTCAGATGCACAGATAGTTCACACATGCACACATATCTCTTGATTAGTCAACCCTCGCTGGCTGTCATATGAATGTATGAACTGTCACATCAAAAATAAAATGTGACCTGTGATCTCAAGAGGCTACCACCAATTAGCAATGGAAATGTATATGTGTATCAGAACTTAGTTGTACGTACTTGGATGGCCATATAGATTAAGTCACTGCAGTTATATAGATTATTATATAGATTAATTCACTGCAGGGGTAGAGGAGCCCCGTGGCGCCGAGTGGTAAGCTGCAGTACTGCAGCCCAAGCTCTGCTCACGACCCGAGTTTGATCCTGGCAGAAGTCGGGTTCAGGTAGCCGGCTCAAGGTTGACTCAGCCTTCCATCCTTCCGAGGACAGTAAAATGAGCACCCAGTTTCCTGGGGGTAAAGTGTAGATGACTGGGGAAGGCAAGGGCAAACCATCCCATAACAAAAAGTCTGCCAAGAAAACGTTGTGATGCGACGTCCCCTCATGAGTCAGTAATAACTCGGTGCTTGCACAGGGGACTACCTTTACCTTTCCCCCCCTAATTCACTGCAAGGGATTATGGCTCCTCACAGAATGCATTTTTTTCTTGCAGGGGTTTTCTCCAAGGAGTTCTGAAGAATCGTAATATAGTGCAGTGCGCTACTGAGCCAGTGTCATGTAATGGGCTAGAGTGATGGACTAGGATCTGGGGAACCCAGGCTCATATCCCAGATCTGCCGTGGAAGATTGCTGGATAAACTTGGGTCAGTTACACGTTCTCAGCCTAACCTACCTCAAAGGATTTTGGTTGGGAGGCTAAAATGGAGGAAAGGAGAACGGTGTGCACTTGCCTGGGTCCCCACTGGGGATAAAGGCGGGGTGTAAATGAAGTAAACAAGTCAATAAGATGGTTGTTGTGGGTTTTCCGGGCTGTATTGCCGTGGTCTTGGCATTGTAGTTCCTGACGTTTCGCCAGCAGCTGTGGCTGGCATCTTCAGAGGTGTAGCACCAAAAGACAGAGATCTCTCAGTGTCACAGTGTGGAAAAGATGTTGGCAGGTCCCGTTTGTAGCATCCAGACAAGAATAAAAGAACATGAAAGACACTGCAGACTTGGACAACCTGAAAAATCAACAGTGGCTGAACATAGCCTAACTCAAACAGGGCACAGTATCTTATTCCAGGACACCAAAATACTGGACAACACTTCCAACTACTTTGTCAGACTGCACAGGGAAGCCATTGAAATTCACAAGCATAAGCAAAACTTCAACAGGAAAGAAGAAACCTTAAGAATGAACAGAGCATGGTTTCCAGTCCTGAAAAACACCAGGCTAACAAAACACTCTATACCTGACAATAGCCCTGCAGAGAAGATTAGCACATCAAGCACCAATCCATATGCAAAAGAACCTCCTCAGGATACAGTGAAGCCTCCCTCCATTAGCATTCCACACCCTGGGAAACTCTTACAGGATGACTCAGCTCAACCCCACCCCTCCTGAGTAGATACAAATGACCTGCCAACATCTTTTCCACACTGTGACACTGAGAGATCTCTGTCTTTTGGTGCTACACCTCTGAAGATGCCAGCCACAGCTGCTGGCGAAACGTCAGGAACTACAATGCCAAGACCACGGCTATACAGCCCGGAAAACCCACAACAACCATCGTTCTCCGGCCGTGAAAGCCTTCGACAAGTCAATAAGAATTGCCAAAAAAGGGCTGGAGTTTTTCAGCAGTGCCAAAGATGTTCCTGACAAATAGTTTTCCCCCTCAACCCTGTGCCCACTTCCCATTTGCTGCCTTCCAAGGAAAGTAGGTGTGCTTTGCCGTAGATCTGTATCATTGTCGCAGATGAGTCAGGCATTTCAGGCAGCTGCTTGAGTTCATATTTTTCTCCCTGTGTGTTTCAGAGAGACTCATAGCCTTACACTCGCTGACTCACCTCTGCGCACCTTTGATACCTAATTTGTATTAATTAAAACGGCCCAACAGCACTCTGAAGAGCAAAGTACATTCTATAAATGTGCATAGTTTTATTTGGCTTTCTCTCATCTTGCCAGCTAATTAAATATATGAATACAAAACACACATAAAGACAAGAACAGACATTTGGATCCCAGAGATTATCCGGCATCAGGGTTGCCATGACACCCTAACCGAGACAGTCCTACCACCCCTCTCTGCAGAGCTG
The DNA here is from genome assembly GCF_028583425.1 of Eublepharis macularius. Classification (NCBI taxonomy): domain Eukaryota; kingdom Metazoa; phylum Chordata; class Lepidosauria; order Squamata; family Eublepharidae; genus Eublepharis; species Eublepharis macularius. The sequence continues at coordinate 10,361,784 of NC_072800.1, read as the reverse complement.
GGTTTGATCATCTTTGAACAGAAGCAACACATCGCTCCGGAGAGGGAGAGAGCATTTCATTAAAATTAATTGGGATGTAACACACTCAACCCAAGCTTATTCCTTCGAAGTGAGCAGGAGAGATTTTAAAATGGATGTGCACATAAGTACATTGAGGGCTGTAGTTCGGTGGCAAACAGCAGGAGTGAATGAGGGGGGGAAAGAGCAGAGGGCACCTTTAATTTTAAAACTATATACAAAAAGAAGAAACTGGCTCTCAGTGTTTCAGTTGCACAGATAGACTCAACTGGCAGCTGTGCTACCATCACCCCAGCATCTGCCAGGAGGGCTTCCTCCACACCCCACCTCAGACCTTGCTGGGCAGCATGCAAAGAGGCATAGTGGTTAGGAGCAGCAGGACTCTAATCTGGAGAGCCGGGTTTGATTCCCCACTCCTCTGCTTGAAGCCAGCTAGGTGACCTTGGGCTAGTCACAGCTTCTGGGAGTTCTCTCAGCCCCACCCACCTCACAGGGTGTTTGTTGTGGGGATAATAATAACATACTTTGTAAATCGCTCTGGGTGGGTTGTCCTGGGTATATAAATCGAATGTTGTTGTTATTGCTGCCCCACCTGGGATCTATCCAAGGAGGGGTGCAGAGGTACTTCCTGCATTGCTCCCCTTTGATGAATCCTGAGCGAGTGACAGTAGAAAAGGTGTCTTTCTCCTCTGCTGCTGCCTGCCCACAACTCCCCCAAAGCAGGTTGTAGAGGTGCTTCCAAGTGGCAGGAAGGAAGGTGTTTGGGGGAACTCAATAGCTTGGTTCTGGCCCCGACTGGAAAGCTTCACTTCCCCACTGACTGGTGGTTAAGTGCTGGTAACAATTAGCTGAGCACTGTTAAATCTTGGGGGTGTCACTTTGCAGAGACACAACTGGAGGAGCCTGAGGCTCATTCTAGGGAGAGTCTGTGATTGAGGGGCAGTGGAATTGCCATTTGTTTAGGAGACATCAACAGAACTCCTCTCTCTTTAAGCCCCCACATCAGCACTGGAAAGGGAGGCATTTTTTCATGTCACAAAAGAGCGTATAGGTCAAGCCATCTCCTTTTGGGGGGGGGGGGTAAGCAGAGGAATATGTTGCTCGTCACTCATAATTCTACAAATAATTGCTTTGAACAGAGCTGCAAACTGTCTTAAGCCTCCAAACCATGTCTTTAAGTAAAATTAATTTAGTCCAACAAAACAGCATGGGGGATACATTTCTATAGCATCTGCCCCCCTTTGCTTTGTGCAGGGGAACTATGTGACCCTTTTTGGAAGGTGTGGCTGCTTTCTAATTGCAACTTCAGGAGCGTTGAGAGAAGAGGTCCGATAACGGGTTCCGAAGGGGAGGGAGATGCTGGAGAAAGACAGAGGCAAATGAGCAGGAAGATACTCTGGTTGGCTGTTTCCCCTCCTCCACAACTCTCTTTGACAGCAAATACGTGGCAGGTGCCTGGTTTTCCCCTGGACAATCCGTTTTTTTGCCAGACTGTCCATGGGAAACAAAGTTGAAATACTGGACAACTGTGCATGTGGCCAGGGAGCACCTAGGCAGGCAAGCAGGCCGGCCTGCCATGCGCCCAGGAAATGGCCAGCTCGCTTTCCTGTTCGGCCTGCCATGAGGCCATGAAGCAGGCAGTCAGCCCACCCGCGGGCCTCTTGCTCTCCAGCAATGATGTCACAGAAGTGATGTCATCATATGGGGCCTGGGAGTGTGTATCCAAAGCAGGAAAAACGGGGAAGTACAGTATTAGAGCCCCCATCCGGTATGTGTGAAGCCATCTGACAACCCTTGTGGCAGGCTGTCATGCTCAGAGACAGGCACACTCCATGCCTGACAGCTTCAAGGTAAAGGATGCATGACGAGGCCCAGGTATGTGGTAGTATTTGGGGTAAGGGTCGAGGTCATTTGATGCTCCTACACACTGTATGTTTGAAAGCTCTGTGGGGCTCTGTGTTTCACAGAGATATTTTTTTCCTTTGGGGACCATCTCCTCAAGCTTACTGATTCAGCTGTAAGCTTTCCGTTTTCATGGTCCACACATACAAGCTCTGGATTTTGCCATACTCGACATCACCAAGAGACAGTTATATTCAGATGATGGACTGGGGTGCGCAGACATAGAGTTGCCTTCATTCTCAGTAGGTTCCTTGGAATTCTGTGGGGTAACACAGCTGAGACTGGATTAAAGGTGGCAACCTGAGACAGGGCTTTCTGAGTTGTGACACCAAAACTTTGGAACTCCTTCTTCAGGGAGAGTCATCTGTCTCACTCGGTTGTTGTCTTCCACTAGCAGGTGATTCATTTGCCGTACCCGCAATAACTGTAATGTGTGTTTTATGTGCGATTGTTATGTGTTTGTGTATTGATATGTTTTTATTCAATTATTTTATATATGTACCTTATTTTAAATACTGTTTTGACATTGAAATGTTTTAATGTTTTGATGGTCTCTGCTTTGGACACCCTATTTGGGAAGAAAGGTAGCATAGAAATGCTTTAGATAAATAAACAAATAAAAACTAAATAAAAATCCCTTTATCCGTTATATAAATGAACAGCTGACATTAACTCCTAGAGAGGAAAGAAATTTCAGTGCAATGTTTGAGGACAATGTTGTGGTGGTGGCTAAAGGGTGGAAACACATGAGATGAGTTACACGTAAAGAGTATGGGTTGGGTTGTGCAAGTTTCCCTGGGAGTGGTAGTCTTACCCTCTCCCCTCTCTAAGCTCCTGGAGGAAAACTGAGTTGAGTGGATTTTCTTACAAAGAACAGCCGCTTGACTGGAGAGATTCTCTTTTCAAAAATTCACTCACTTCGGTTTTCCAAAAGCTCAGAGACAGGGGGGAGGGGGAGGGAATCCACACTGTGACTCTCTGCCAGGAGAAGAAGAATGGAAGGGACTGGATTTCTCTCTTGCTCACAAGACACACCTCAGCTTTTTTCCTGCCTCTTGGTATGTCACTCCCCACCCTCAACCCCTATCCCGAGCTCCCAGAGAATTTTTGAGAGAGGGAGGGAGGGAGAGAGAGAGTCCCTCCAGATGCGATTCTTACCAGCTGAGAATCACATTGAATGGCTGGGTTTTTTAAAAGACTACATTTCCCAGGGATCCTTGCAGGAGCTGACAAATTCAGAGTGCACAGACCTCATCGGCTCTTCTGGCCTCTACAGTCTCCAAGACCTCCATTTCCACATATTCCATCTATCTATCCAAATCCCTATGGTAGCAGGAGGAACCCCGGATAGACAGTCCCATGCTGTACCTTGTTCATATTGATGTGCAGAGCTGGCCACGGCCCAACAACCTTCACTGTCTCTCCTTCCATCTTCTTTAGATGGGCAGAAGCATCATCATAAAGGCGAGGAACTCCTGGATGCCCAAAATTAGCAAAGAAAACTGTCTGAAAGCAAAGTACAAAAATCCTGCAACAATAACTGCTGGATGATGCACATTTCTAAAATAAGACCATGTTTAACTGGTATTTAGATAGTCATATTTGGTCCCCTTTGACTATAATTTCTTGTAACATTTGCCACAACTAAGTTATAAAAGGTACTGAAAGTAGGGTTGCCAACTCTGGCCTGGAAAATTCCTGGAGATTTGAGAGGAGTGCCTGTGGAGGGGGGAATTTGGTGAGAGATTTCATCTAGGATCTAGGATATATCATAGAGTTTGCCCACTAAAGGCACCATTTCTTCCAGGGGAACTTATCTCTTTAGACTGGTCTGGAGATCAGTTGTAATTCTGGGAGAATTCCAGGCTCCAGCCGGTGGATGGCAACCCTAACTGAATGGGATTATTTCCTGCCTAGCAAAAGGAATCATTGCTGTTCCTTGTACTACACATCCCCTGTGAGTTTAAGGCTCTCATGCTGGCAGTGAGCACTACAGATCTATATACCTCAGGATTAGGCAACCTTTTGGCCTATCCATTAAGAGACTACAACATCTTCTCTCACAGACATAGGTGCTCTGGCGAGCAAACTTGGAGAATGGCCAGAAAATCCCTTACGTAGAACAGAGGCCTATTTTTTTTTTATTTTGCATTTAAGGGACTCAAAGAAGACTGCTTTTGAAAGGGCAGTATGAAGTGTCAGCAGTCTTTGCTTCAGTGCAGACACTTTGGAATGGGATTGCATTGGACAGAAACAATAACAGGATAACAGCTAGATCTGAGTCCAGCGGCACCTTAGAGACCAACAAGATTTTCAGGGTGTAAGTTTTCGAGTGTCAATGCTCCATTCTTCAGATATGGGGAGGCCTGGAGATGCCTGAGCCTTCATAACCGTGTCAGGAGGTGGGAGGTGTGGAGCAAAGAAGGGAGTCAGGAGGTAAAAGGTAAAATGGTAAAAGCTGTTCCTAAAAGCCATTTTGTGAGCTGGTTCCTCGTGGAGCACAAGCTCACCAACAGCAGTGTTTACACTCAAACTTTCACAGCTGGAACTGCTGCTGCTGCTGCTGTACCAGAGCAACTGCAAGATCTTGCTGGCTTCCAGCCTGGCCTTCCGTCTCCTAGACACGATCCAAATCCATCCAGGCACCTCTCCTCTACCCTTTCTCTTGGGGGGGTGATGAAAGGAATCTCCTGGGCTGAGCAAGATTGCTTGTCAGAGTGCGGTTTAGCACATGGGCTGGGGCTGGCAAAGGGGGTGTTTTTTTTGCCCCTATTTGGTTCTTCCAGGAGTTTTGCTAGAAAGGAAACAAACTCTAGAACCATAATTTCATAATGGCAACTGTTGTTTCGTTCTGTCCTCTTTTCCTTCCTCAGGTTATGTGATCTTTCTGACCTAAAACACTTTTGTTCAGAAGTTTCACCGAAATTTCAATCATCCTAGCTCCTTTTAGTAATTTTAATGTAAACTATGTTTTTTGCCCTCAAGAACTTAGACTGAAAAATGAAACATATTTAAAAAGTATAAATTTTTTCAGAGATTTATGCCCATTTTCCAAGCTGGGGGGAAAATCCAGGTTCTGCAATATTTGTGGGTCAAATTTCTGCATAAGCATGCTGCTGATTATGTACCACATGGCCACCAAACGCATTCTGAGAATCACTAGCTATAGTAACTTGACATTTAAATTATGTCATGTTGGTCTTTTTCAATTTAGAGGGACAATGAAAAAAAAGCAAATTCAATGTTTGAAATTAGGAAAGACAATGAAGCAGGGCTTTTTTTCTGGGAAAAGAGGTGGCAGAACTCAGTGGGTTGCCAGCACAGGAGGCAACTGATGGCGGGAGGTGGTTCCCCATGGTACCACATGCGCACGTGCAAAGTATGTGCATGCACCTAGGACTGCACAAGGACGTCACTTTGGGTCAGCTGGAACAAAGGGGGAGTTTTTAAAGTTTAAATCACCCACAGCAAAAATGGTCACATGGCTGGTGGCCCCACCCCCTGATCTCCAGACAGGGAAGTATAGATTCTAAACCCCCCTCTGTCTGGAGATCAGGGGGCGGGGCCACCAGCCATGTGACCATTTTCAAGAGGTGCCGGAACGCCATTCCACCGCATTCCAGCTGAAAAAAAGCCCTGTATAGAAGTATGGTACAGCTGCATTTAGAAGGCAAACAGCTCTAGTCACTCTATTAAAAGTAAGTATCAGGAGAAAAAAGCATCTGCTGATATAAAGTGTCTGGCTTGTAGGATTTTCATAGAAGGGGTTCTAGTGCAACAATACAAGTGCTCTTATCACAAGGAATTGTAGAAATCAGGATCTTGGACCAGTGAAGATGCATGGATCCTCTTCAACATCCCATAATAATGATGATTATTAGATTTTTTAGTCACTGCTCACCCTAGGGTCTTGAGGTGATTGTAACACTTAACAATATAATAAATTAAAACCAACATAAGAACAGATAATAACAATAAAATTAAAATTAAATTGAAATATTAAGATACATTAAAATACATGGATCAGCACCATATCATTAGCCCACCCGTTTGACTGATCTGATCTATCAAATCAATCAGGACTGACAGTTCTTCATTCCAAAACTCCATTTCCACTTCCCCAAAGACGAAGCAGTGCCCTGAAAATTGCTGAGGCATACTAGTAAGTAAATTACATGTGGTACTTAGATCTCAAGAAGCTTTTATACAAAACCATCCAGATGGAGAATTCTGGAGGGAGGGAGGGGAGTCAGAGACTAGTGCAGAAAGTTTAACTGGAACACCATTTTCATAGTTTGTAAGAAAGCAGGCTTTTTTTAAAAAAATGAAATCCTAGGTTAGTTTTTAGGAAACTTGTAGATTCCCTCACATAAATCCTTGCACTGTCCAAATTCACTATACAAAAACATTCATAGAAAAAGTTGTGACTAGATTAAAAATCCAATTTCCTTGGAACACACTCCTCTAGTAACAAATTACAAACTTCACAGCAACAACTAGTTCTTGTGAGATTCTGCCGCTTGCTGGAAAAGTTTCTGTCAGTAAGAAAGTTGAACCTCTCACTTCAGTTTTATTGCTTTTCCAAGAGTCTCCAGAGAGCCAAAATTAATTTAGTAGACCTACTATTTGGGCTTGGAACAGGTGCAACCACATCCTTGCTGTCAGGAGGCCCAAGTCCTCCATAACTGGAGTGGTGGTGGTGGTGGTGGTGATGGTGGTGGTGGTGTCTTCCAGGAATTTTTGTACTGAAGGGTGTTCCACCGTTTTCTTCAGTGTTAAATGGGTGAAGTTCAGTGTTGTTCAAAGGGTAGCTGTGAAGCACAAATTGGTCCAAATCAGAACATTTAAGAAGTGACCAAATAGCATTAATAAAAATATACTCTGTAAAGAAAATGTGTGTGTGTGTGTGTGTGTGTGTATCTATTTTGATTTATTCATGTTGCTCTCTGATCAGGGGCCCTCAGCCAAAAGGGTAGCTGGATAGGGCTTCACAACTCTATCGAAAGGTGGGCGCTTCCACTCTGGGAAGGCTTATTCCCAGTTGGCTCCAGATCACATCCACTTTTTGCACAGCTTCTAGTTCTGTGCAGTTCTTCTCACTGAGGCGATAAAACCATGTCTCGTCTGTGCTACTTCAGAATACAGGTGGGAGTTACGTAGCTGCTCAACCATACAGAAATTTTTTGCACATAGAAAACTAGCACCTTAGGGAGAAGGGTCTTAGCTTAAGTTCCCTCCCTCATGAGGCTGTTCTCTATGTGCAGGATCCCCTCCCCCCATCCCAGGAGCATTCCATGAGCAAGTCCCCATTTGCAGTCTGAAATGATCCCCCATTCAGATTTACTGCCTCAGTATGAAGGAGCCAGGCCACAGACTTCCATCTAAAACACAATTCGAGTTTCCTCTTAGACAGAACATTCTAAGATTAAAAAGAGAAGGCAAAAGATTCTATGGGTTCTGCAACATTTTTTTATGTGTGTCCTCAAATAATTATTCCATGAGAATAGGATTTTATGAACTTCTGGTTCCACTCTTCCTGACTCTGATAATGGTTTTCAAAATGGCAGCAGATTAGCACGCGTTTGTATCTGGTTAGGGCAGCAGTAAAGTTGCACTGCCCTTTCTAGAATGCTCTGAGAACAAAATTCATGTTATATCTCCTGGTTATTTTGTATCAGTTTAAATTCTGAAAGGGCTTGCTTTTTGTTTTTAAATATATACTCTTATTTAAGCCATTTTCATAAATATGCTCAAGGCAGCTTGCAAGATAGTAATACATGCAGTAACATTCAAAAAGCATGAAAACACTTTATCACAGAAGTTAAAACTAGAGGAATTTTTTAAAAAGACTCTTATCTTTGTCTAACTAGGACCAAGACCTCACTCTGACCTCGTGGCAGGTGCCAAATGAGAAGCAAATACCTTGAGCTGGTAGTTGCACCGGGAGCCGCTTGAATCAAGATTTCTGGCTATTGCTCCTGATGGTGAATAACTATCTGTTTTGTTCAGTGTGCAACACATGCTTTTTTCCACTGAGACTGAAATGCTTCCCAGTTTTATATTTCATTGTGATATTGCTGGCAATGACTTTTAATTTGCAACAAACAAAAGAATTGAACAGTAACTATCTTTTGAATGAATTGAGTGTTGGTCAGGAACCAAGGATGATTCCAGGTATTTTGTTGCATCAAGCACCTCCTGGATCCATTCTGCCACTATTCAGACCCAAGCTAAGACCACAGGCAGCAATGTTGTTTAGCAGGGGTCCCCAATGTGGTTCCCATGGGTGCTGTGGTGCCTGCCAACGCCTTCCTGGATCCCGCCAAATGTTTTTAGAAGTGTGTAAGGACAGGTGGGGCTTTATCCAGCAAGGCCATTGGAGATTTGATTGGCTGTGTGGATTTATAAAAATGCTGCTTTAGCAACAGCTGCCGCCACATCACAAAGATCTTCACAGTATGACTGAAGGTAAGCTTCGGCAGCCATTTTGTGGCTGGCTCTGCTTCCTGCAGCAGCCATTTTGTGGATGTCAGAATTTCAAAGTGGCCCATAGGCTTACAAAAGTTGGGGCCCCCTGCTGTAGGGGCTCAGGTTGGGGTTATGTCATTCAAAATATTTATAATCTGCCTTTTGCCCCAATGAGACCCAAAGTGACTTACCACAGCATCAAAGACGACCATAACAATAAAATGAAACAAATGACCAAAAGCCAGATCAATGAATCACTGTTGCCTATCTGTTATGCCCATCACCATCCCAATCTCCAGCCAAGGCAAATTAGCCAGCGTCAGATAGAATGTAACTGTGTGATTGACCCAGCCCTCAAGGACGATAGGTTACAATGTACTGTGGGGTGATCCCACAGATGTGGTATAATGTCTAAAAGGAACATGGGAATGAATGCCTAAAGGGCAGTACATTCTTCATATGTGGAAGTAATATTCATACAATATTGTAACTTCGTAAAATATTTTTATAATTATTGCACCAGATTCAAATATTCACAGCACCTATTTTCCCAATGAATGATTGACATTTATTGAATGACTACATTGCAAATTACACTGGCTTGACGCCATGACTTGCAGTAGCTGTGCAAGGACTCATTTTGCATATAGCTTGAGGATTTCTATAGTCAATTCAGCAGTGGAATCAGCTACCTAGGAATGTTGTGGGTTCCCCTTCATTGGCAGTCTTCAAGGAGAGGCTGGACAAATACTTGTTGGGGATGCTTTAGGCTGTTTCTGCATTGGGCAGGAGGCTAGACTAGATGGTAAGACCCCTTCCAACTTTATGATTCTATGATTTTTACCTGTTCCACCTTACCTTTAATCTGTCCTCAACTAGGAAAGGTTAAACATGACAGGAAGAACATCAGGATAATGGATAAATACATATACAGCAAGATGAGACAGTATGGATGCAGGAAACTTGGTCCTATCACCCTGAAGAGCAGATCCAAACCCAGGTATTCCAGATGCACCATGGAAGCAACCATGGATATACCTTTACTCCGAACTACCAACTGAGATACACGTCAGGTTACAATAGTCCACTCAGTACTTTTGGACCATTCTACGTAAGACCATTCCTCCCAGAGTTTCAGGCAACTTTACTATGATGTAACTTCTCAAACATATTGTTAGAAGCCAATTGTGCTAGAAGTTGAGTTCCTTGCTCACAAACCGTTTCTCGCATTGTGCCTGCTGGGTCTTTGGAAGTCAAACAAGGAGAAGCTCTTTTCTCGCCCCTTTCACTGTAGTTTGCTTCACTAGAGGCAAGATGAAGGGAGAGGTCAAGCCATGCTGTTTTTTTCCAGTGCGGCTGGGTTTCTACTATCCATCATTATGCAACCCTTTCTTTAGCCTAAAAAGGACTAGGTTACTGGCCACTGGGGAGTGGATGTTCCATTCAATCCTGAACTGCTGTTTGCATAAATAAAACCTTTTATTTAAAGGTGTGTGGGGGGGGGAGGGAAGGATAAACCCGGGGAATAAAACTTGGGAGTTTCAAACACACACTGCTGTCAGTAGACTAAACTAAGCAGCGCCAAATCAACAATGAGGGAGTACTTCAGTCTCAGTCTTTGAGGTCTCACTCACGCTCTCCACGATAGTGTCTTTGAGCTCAAAGAAGGAAGGGTTCCTCACGACAGCAGAAACACTTCCTCAGAAGGCCCACCTCTGATGAGGGTCACTCTTCATCCAGCTTTCCCCCCTTCTCCCCTGGGACATCCCTCTTTCAGATCCTTCACTCCATCTTCCGAGCTTCCAACTGCCATTCTCCGTCGGGTTGCTAGGCAACTGCTCAGCCTCTTTTCAGTAACAATTTTTTAACAAGGCTTACATTTACTTGCCTCCATTTCAAGATCACTCTCAGAGTTCTGCTCAGACAGGAAATAGTATGCCCCCCTATTAATTTCAAGCTTGGTTCTCCGTGATGCAAGTCTCTGCTTCTTAAGTTTATTGGTAGGGTTGCCAGCTCCAGGTTGGGACATTTCTGGAGAATTGGGGGATGGAGCCTGGAGAGGGCTGAGTTTGGGTAGGGGAGGGACCTTATTAGGGTACAATGCCAGAGAGTCCACCCTCCAAAGCAGCCACTTTCTCCAGGACATCTCCAGCTATTACTTGGAGTCTGGCAACCCTATTCATTGGACTCCATCCCCTTTAAACAAAACAATTTCTGAATTGGCTGAAACCTCATCTGTAGCTTTTATATTAAAATTTTCAAACCTAGCTTAGACCCTGACCAAGCTGTACCTGATTTTTTTAGCACTACAGAAGAGCAAAGAGGATACGAGATGTAAGCTGTTATGGGATCATCTCACGCTCAGTTTTCTTTTTTTTCGAACAGGCCAGTGTGGATGTGTCTCAAAAAGCCCCAAAAGTCGACAATTGCAACATGTGGATCTAACTGAGAACAAAACCAGCAAGTAGAAGATGCAATTATTCAAAAGCCTTATCATTTCCTTGTCCTAACTTCTTACAAGACCTATTGCTGCACAGAAGTGGCAAGTATGTAAGAAAAACAATCCACCGCTGGGCCAAGGAGGAGCTGATCCTGGCCTCACTTTTAATGAGGTGGCAAAACTGCAACTGGGCTAACTCTCAGATACAGGACAACACGAGCTCAGCGTTCTTCTGTATGAAAATTCCCACCACATGGCAAACCAGCATGCCAGTGAGAAGGCCTGGCTGAGCCTGTGACTGCAGGCCAGACACAAGCTCAGCACTAGATCTCTACTCATCTTGTGGTGATGGTGGGCCCAAACGTCACACTATCATAATCCAACGTTTTTCACATTTATTCCACTGTAACAATTTGCATACCATTTGCATGTAGATGAAAAGAAGGTTGTTGAGTCAAAATATGTTATTCTCAGTTATAAGCCGATTGTTGGAAAGCCTTTATATATATACTGCAACCATGAAAGAGTTTTTACAAGACTGAACTTTCCTCTCTGCTAGATGTACCTGCTATCAAAACTTCAAGACACTTCAGGTAGCTAAGAAAACTAATCCATTCTTTGTTTAATAGCAGAGGTAAAAATGCACTGGGAATCTAAGTCTACTTTTCTAAGGCTGAAAACAGACAAAAGGGTACAGAACACAGAACTCCAGGCAAATGAAAATATTCATATTTATTATTATTTGTACTTAGCACATACAAAGATTAAAACAAATGTCATCGTAGCATCTGTAAACATACTTTAAATAAAAAAATTAAACTCTCACATATTTGCTCTGAAAGAATGTAGACTTACCCCTATGTATAAATTCAGATTAATTAAAATCATATTAAAAATACTAGCACTTCTGATATACAAAGATATGCCTTACTCTGATCAACTTCGAAAGATCACAGCTTTAAGGCCTAAATCAATGTGTTAGCTAAAGCTGGCACTGTTTCCATATTTGAGAGAGTTAAAAACAAATCAGGAAATTGTGATTCTTTAAGGAACCTGAGAATTTAGAATATATATCCAACTTCTGATTTATTCATACCCTACTTCAAATATATTAATCTAAACGATCTTTTATCACCCTGGCCTGTTCAGACTTCTATATGATGAGACTGGGGGCTGGTCCTGGGTGTGCTATCTCTACCCGTCCTTCCCCAGAGATGAATGACTGTCAAGAGTTCTATACAGTCCCCTCCGTCTGGATACAGTGGTGGAAGGTCAGGGAAGGAGCGCACGAGCCCAAGACTCAGTCTCAAGCTCAAAGAGCAACAGAAACCTGAAGGGATGTACAGCCCCCAAACATGATTTACTGTGAAAAGCTCCACCAGGTTGAGGTGTTTTTCCGTTCTGTTACTTCCCCAGTAGCCAAAACCATCATGACAGTCTATTGAAAGACAGCACCACCTATTTATTAAGGCAATGTTTAATATCACATGGATACTGCATTATAGCAGCAAGGACAGTATCACTGATGAAGATCACTAAAAGCCAAACAGACGCACTATATAGTGGTTTCCTTTATACTTGTCAGATATGGCACAAGAACCAGCGCAACAATTGGGGATAAAACAGATCATTGTCTAAGCATCTGATTTGTCTCCTGGATCCCTTTATCACTGGCCATTAAGTCATGTTTGATAACGACAATTTTCCTGATTCCCGGGTCACGCAAAGCCAAAAAGAGAGAGTAGACATTTAAATGGATGAATTGTGTGGGATTACATCAAAATGTATATTGCAAAGAATAAAGATGAGATTGCCATACAAAAACTGGAGGGGGAGGGGGATGAGCTAGCTACAACCTGCCAGACTTCTGAGCAGTGGAATTCCTTAACTCCTGCCAAAGTACTAGAAACAATCACGTGCAAGAGTAGCTATACAGCACTATATGGATTGTGACCGCTCTTCTACAACTTATTTGCAAAATACACATACATTTATGGAATGTGATGAAGACGCAAGATGGAACACGAAATCACGATGTCTTTTCAAAGGGTTGTCATGAGCTTATCCTGGTACAATAGACTCTGGATCCCACCCAAGTTCTTCTGGTTCTGTTCCTGGATATACCGTAAATTGCTGTCCTGGCCACTGGGCTTCCAATACAGCCTGTCGTCATGATAGGGTGGCCTGAACCATGAACACAGTGAAGGTAAACGAAAAGCCAAAAGCAAAATTACAGTTAGGAATAACAAAAGTAACGAATTTATCACAAGGGATACAACACACACATACACAAAATGAGCCAACAATGGGGAACAAAAATTATGAACAGAAAGAGCAAGGGAGCTAAACTGAATGTAAGCTGAGCCCAACCAGCCCATACCAACGTTTTCATGCTCAAACCCTGTCACAATGAATGGGAGCTGTGCAAGGGCCCCTGGCTTGCAGAGGAGAACAGTGCTTCATAACTTACTCTCTTCCTGGAAACGCTACTCAGTGTAAGAGAAAACACACACAAGGTCACTTTGAAGTACAGCAAAAGCATCCATTTGGCTGCAGATGCGCACAGCACGCCGCCTCCTCCACCCACCCAGAAAAAAAAATGAAGTGTGAAGCATCCCTAACAAAACCAGGTACAAAAATTACAAATGCAAGGAACGTCCTAGTTTGCTATCAGGTTTATTCTCAGCAGGGGGCAACCAACCTCAGCTCCCTGGCAAGGGTAATAGTTTGACACACACACGTGCAACAGGTTTGCTATGTGCACAATTTACAGCTTTTAGTTACACCTAAAAATGGTATTGTGTTGCAGCTTCATCAGTAAGCTTTGGATGTCTTGAAAAATATGTACTCAAGATTCGGCCGACAATAGTAATCAGCTCAAATATGTTGGGCAGAACGGAATGAGATGTTATGAGCAACGCAGCACTCCCATTTCAATTTAGACTGTTGCAGCAGTATGTACTTATGTTATAGCATCAACATTATGCAATTTCCCACTCCTAGTATCTGATGATGCGAAAAATGTACCATATAGTGGCAACGTTATGGGGAGAGGTTGATATGCAGGTATGTGAGTGCATGTCTGTGTGTGCCTACTAGTTTTGAAGGCATTCCCATGCAACCTGCACTGTACAGTTTACCCACAGACTTCCAGAATGTAGGTTCCAAAAGATATTTACTGCTATTTTTATCAGCTTTTTGCCATGCAATACCCTTGGCATATGACACACTGGAAAACTGCCCAGTGCAAATACCAATGAAACAAATGGCATTGAGCCCAGAAACATTACTCTGGTTTTACCTCAAACATGACTATAACTATTATGGAAGCCAGTCTCCAGGCGTCAGCGGTCCAGGGACGAAATTACTTTACACATCCTCCATTTTGGAAAATGCTTTTGAATGTTCAAAGTGCTTCACGCAGACAAGCTCCATAGTTTTTACAACAAACCATAAGAAAGGCCAGAATTGTTCAGATAACACGTGGGGGGATGGGGGGTGGGGTGGGGGTTGACTCAGTCAAGCTAAATGACACGCCATTCCCAGGTTTTCCCTGGGGAAATACCTCCATTTTGTAGTGCTGGGAAAGCTGCTTAAGAGTGCCACAGGGGGCCAATTCTAGTTGGAAATAACCTGGGGGAAGGAGGGGCTCCTTCCCCAAAACAGCATGGGGGCATGTCGGTAAATATGCCCCCCAGCACTTCAGATTGGAAAAACAGTGCCGGAGGGGAGAAAGGAGCCACTCTTCCCCCTGCCCTGTGGTGGTCTCAGCCATATTTAGCCCCCTGTGGAACTCTAATCGGCTCTCCCCAGAGCTACAAAATAGAGGCACACCCCTAGTGCAAGCCTGGGGACAGTGTTTCATCTAGTTTGCTCCTGAGAGGACAAAGGCTTCCCTTCTCTCACACAGTGAAGCCACTGCTGAACCAGGGACTACTGTCTGGGCTCATAGCTTACACACTTTGTCTCACTGCTATCACTGCTATCACTGCTATCCTAGCTATTAGACATGGTCTAAACTTGACTGCTTTCTTTCTCTCTGTCAAGTATCTATATATTTTCCCTTCCATCACACACCTGCAATGGAGTTAAAACAGACAAACCACTTACCTTACATTCACAGGTGGATGAGGGTGCCAGTGTGACTGGCCCAGGTGAATATTTGGATGGTACAGAGGCTGGAAACAAAAAGTGAACCTTGGTTACTCAACTGTCTGCCATCGGGCGGCACCACCTGAGATTTCTGAGGCAGCTTCTAACAAGAGATGCACATACGAACTGCTAGACTCTCATGGCAGAGACCCTTGCAACGACTTGATATTTCTGATGCCAACTTTGAACAAACCATTAATGATCTTTTCATAATCAGCTTTTTAAAACTTTGGGCTGAATCTAAGCACAAAGTTGATCAGAATGAGGTGGGAATGACTCAAAATGGCAGAATCAGCTACGTCACTTCAGACTGAAATGGAATCACATTTTTTACAAAAACCTGCAATCAGAAAACGGACACAGATGGTGAGCAGAGGGCTGGGTGAAACCCTTTGTTCCTCTTACGCTAGCTTTCTTTTTGCATTATTATTCTTTTAAAATGTGGAGGAGCACTTAAAAGAAGTTCCAAGTGGCATAGTATATTCTACCACTCCAAAACTCATCATTTTTTATGGTCAATGCTGAACTGGGCTTTTAATGCTGGATTTTTAATTAATACCTCTTAATGTTTTGCTTTTATTATTTTTAATTTGTAAGCTGCCTGGGGCAGGTTCCTGGAGAGGTGAACAGGTTCCTGGAGAGGTATTTTTAAATACATGACAAATCATCTCTTTCTATTGCAGCTTCAGCAAAAAAAACAAGCCTAAATATTTGCCTGACAAGGACCTCTAAAGAATACATATTTCTGTGAGACTAGCATACTTCTGAATGGCTGCAATGGGCTCAGAGCATTGCTAATGATAATGTTCTATGTGGTCTGATCTTTCAGAGAAGCTAAAAGACCAGCTCTTGGACAAGAATTCCTGTCTAACTGAAGTCCCACTTGCTCCCTCAGGAATTGAAGTAAAACATACAACACACAAAACACCTTTCAAGAACTCTTAACAGCAGCAAGAAGGTGGGTGAGAAGATGAGTCACTTTGATCATGACTTTACTGGTGTCTATAATTAAGGTAATAAAACATCAAATCCCTGTGCCTCTTACCTGATAGTTATGGACTTCTGGGTTATTTTTAGCACTGAAACAAAAATACAGATCAGTTTTTTTACATAGATTTTGAAAGACATCACAGAAGCTTGTCTAATCCAGGAATGAAACAGTCCAAGCAAACAGCTCGTATCTCCAGATGAAAACTTGCTTTTCCTGTCCTCTTTCTTCAGATTCCAGCAAGAGTGTTTTGAACCATGCTTCAAACAGCACAGGCATTAGAAGAACCCTTCAAGGTTATGGCTCCCCTCCCCAGTCGCCCTGAAAACAAGGACTCACATGGGGAGACCCGCATAAATTTGAGGGATGTTTTGAGTAACATTCTCCTTGTATTCATTTCTCCTTTGATCTGCCATATAGTTTTCCATTAACACATCCCCATTCATAATATTCACACACCATATAGTTTGTTATTGGTGTTCTTGCCCTTTTTCATACATGCATAAGGACCACGCAGTTTAATTACTGACTAATATCGTAACAACACGGCTCACTCCATTCTGAGTTTAACTCCTTTATATCAAATTCTCATCTGTTTGTAGTTCATATGCATTTTTTTAAAATCCTGGACTTCACGGATCTTTATTCTGTGACACCTCAACAACTGAGCCAGCAGTTAACATCACTGCCTGACAGCTGTGGCCAAACGGCTGAAAGTAAAGAAATCAAGAGTGAACACAGACAAAACAGAAGTGATGCTGGTTGGGAGGCAGAAATCTTGAAGGACATTGTGGTGCTCCCCGCTTTTGATAGGGTTTAGTTGACACTTGCAGATCCTTTTACTGTACCCAGCACTGCTGCTAGCAAAGTAACGCAGCTGCAAAAAAATGCCTTGCACCAACTTAGTCTAGCCCGTAAGATGCCCCTCTGCCTTGACACGGCTGATCGGACTACCCTGATTCACGCAACGGTGACATCGAGACTAGGCTACTGTAATGCACTCTATGCAGGTTTCCCCTCAAAGTAAACTTGGAGATTACAGTTGTCGCAGAAAGCTACAGTTCAATTTCTGTCAAGAGCCAGGTGGAGCATGTATATTACTCCCATTCTGCAGTCAACCCATTGGCTACTCATCAGTTACTGGGCTCGGTTCAAGGTTTTGGCTATTACATACAAAAGCCCTTCATGGCCTTGGCCCCTCATATCTATAGGACTGCCTCTCCCCCTATGCTCTGCCACAGCAGCTTCGCTCATCTGAACAGCTCCTTCTGCAGGTGCTACCTTGCAGAATCAACAGCCGCCGCCTGTACATATGCATCCTCATCTTACAGAATGGCCTCCCTGTCAGAAAAGCTCTCCATCTTCTGGCTTTCCACAAACTATGCAAAACTGAATTATTCAGTGGGCTTTTAAAGATAGGTAATAGGTTTGAGCTTTGGTGAAGGGACAGGGACTGCAGACTATTACTGTGTACTGTCTGTTGCTGAAAGTATGCCTCTACTGGATAGTTTCTGCATTGTTTAATGTACTATACCAAATTACTTATGTTTTGTTTCAGCTTTGTATTTGGATTTAGGCTTCTTTTCAAATTTCTGCAATCCATACCCCATTGTATTGTTTATTGAATGTCCCAGCTGTTGATCGTATTGACTCACAGTATGTAATCCACTGTAAGTCTCAGTGAGAAAGTCAGACTATAAATAAAAAATAAACAAGGAAAGCTCATTTAATGAACTTGTCAGAGTTCTCATCAACAGTATCAGAGGGTTCAAAGGCTGCAACCTGTTGCTATCTTTTTTTTTTACTGTGCTCAGTTTTTCTTGGAAAAAACACAGAAGATACATGTGATCCTCAGTTGTCTCTATGACCATACCAAAGAACTGAAGATAAAGTAAACTTTTACTGGATTCAGATGCAATGACAAATTATAATTTGCTGCTGAATAAGCCTGGTAGATCCTTGGAGTTATTTGCTCACTCCCTCCTGAATGAGTCCAGACAATTTCCTTGTTTGCAGAAAACTAAAGTTTGCAGTGATGTCCAAACCAACAAACTATAGCTTGTGCTTGTCCTACAAACCAGGAGCTGCAGAAGCATAGTGGTTATGCAGCTGGACTGTAAATAAGTAGTTTGACTCCCACTACTGCCACTAATTCTGCAGGCAGCCTTGGGTAAGACACTCTTCTCAGCCCAAACTGTATTGCGGGGATAATAACACCGACTTTGTTCACCACTCAAAATGAGGCACTAATCTGTCTAGGAGGGCGGTATATAAACACAGTGTTCATCATCATCATCATCATCATCATCATCATCATCATCATCATCATCATCATCATCATCATCATCATCATCATCATCATCATCATCATCATCATCATCATCTGTTGTTGTTTAATTCCGGCAGCACCCTCTTGCCAAAGATGCCTTCTGCTGATACAATATGCTTTTGTGTTGACATAAGCGACTGTTTTCTGTAAGCAGAATGCACCTAGTGCCAGAGGAGTATGTTGAAGCTGACAGAATTAAATGGTAGGATCCAACCCATAGTTAGCAATTTTGAACATGACAATCTGTGATTTGCTGTGAAAGCAGACATTTCTAACTGTTGCACATGAGTGCACATTTGTTGCACAAAAACCCAACTGCTCTCCCTGGAGGCAGGAAAAGAACTGAGAGTCTAAGGGGTGGTCCCACATGCCAAGGAAAAGGAAGAAGATTCAACTTCCTGCCTCCACAACTGGATGGTGGGAATCACCCAAGAGGTCCTCTGCCTCAGAGGGAGAAGAAGAAACGCTCAAATATTAAGAGTCTGGGTGTATAAGCAACATCTTCTTTCCTTCCCTCCCAACAAAAACCAGCAAATTAAACAGGAAGATACTGATTTAAATAGTACCATCCCTAATTTTCTTAGGAAGGCAGTGCAAAATTAATTTGCCTTTACTGCCACAAATGTATCTCTGCTTTGTACAATAATTTACTTGAATTCACATGTCATTGATCAAACACTATCTACTGAAAGGGCAACAGTTTAAAAAAACAGACAACCACATTTTTGGTAGGAAGAAATATTGTATGAAACAGCCACTCTGACTGAAGGAAGATTATGACGGCAGATTACACAGTGGAACTGAACAAAGCAAACAAATTTAATAAGGCAGGATGTTTTATGGAGGAGTCTTACTGGAAGAATACAGACACATTCTAGCCGCGGAGAATTCTATTAAGCAATAAAGGTAGGACCATCAAAGAGGTCTGCATAACTGAACAAGTTACAGATGCCCCCACTGGCAGCGTTTGGTCCCTCCCCTCTCTACATTGATTTTTTTGTTCATCTTGCCAACCTTAACTATAGTGAAAAATCATATCATCCCCAGCCTGTATTGCTGGTGTTGAACAGAGAGTTGCTCTGTCATAGAATCATGGGATTGGAAGGGGCCGTACAGATCATCCAATCCAACCCCCTGCCCAAGGCAGGAACAGCCTCAAGCATCCCCGACAAGCGTTCGTCCAGCTGCTAGATGTTAACATTACAAACAGATGAAGAAGCTGCCTTACATCAATTCAGACCACCGGCCCATCAAAGTCAGTACTGTGTACTCAGACAGGCGGCAGCTCTCCAGGTTCTCAGCCTGAGGTCTTTCACATCACCGACTACACCAAACTTTTTAACTGGGGACGGCAGGAATGGAACTTGGGAGCTTATGCATGCAAAGAAGAGGCTCTTCCACTGAGCCACAGCTCCTTCTCTAGAGGATATTCTTTTGCGTGGGCATGCACTCATTTTAACGTGCACTGCACAACCACATGGCAGCTCCTGGGAACTGTTTTTTTTTTTTTTTAAAAGAGCCCAAAAGTCTCAGAATGGCGTCACTGCGAAGGAAAGGCTCCTGTCTCCCTCCAAGGCAGTTTTCTTGCATGAAAACCATACAGGGTGCAGTTATTTCAAAGATTTTGCTGTGCAGATTGTCCACATGGAACAGCAAAATTGACAAAGTAACTCCTCCTCCCGAACACAGTTTTCACACTGGGGAACAGATTGGAGGAAAGATAGGTGGTCCTCCCTCCCCCTGTGGTGCCATTCCAAGCCCATTTGGGCCCTCCTTTTTTAAAAAGCAGTCCCCTGCAGCTGCTGTGTGATTGTGTGGATCTCATCAAAACGAGCGTGTGCCCATGCAAAAAAGTATTTTCTAGACCCTCCCAGAGTTTGTTCTGAAACCAGCATTCATTGCTAGCATCCAAATGAACCCTTGTTAATTTTTACCATAGTTAATTTTGGCATCAATACAAAGGAATGTTGTACAAGGGAGCAAGGGGAATCAAGTACACAATTCTGTGGCCAAACCCCCAGATTATCAGTTTGGTTTTTTATACCAGGGCTTTTTTTCAGGGGGAACGGAGTTCCGGATCCTCTTGAAAATGGTCACATGGCTGGTGGCCCCGCCCCCTGATCTCCAGACAGAGGGGAGTTGAGATTGCCCTACGCACCGCTGAGTGGCGCAGAGGGCACTTTCAACTCCCTTCTGTCTGGAGATCAGGGGGCGGGGCCACCAGCCATGTGACCATTTTCTCCGAGGGCAACCCACTGAGTTCCACCACCTCTTTTCCCAGAAAAAAAGCCCTGTTTTATACCATAGTTTTAATTGTAAGCTGTCTAGAGATGGACTCTAAAGAGGCAACATAGAAATGTTCTAAGCAGATGGACAAATAAATAATCACCTTTTACTAGCCCTTATTTATTTCTACATGTTATTTCCTCTGCAACCCACCCAACTACCAACATTTGAGTGCCAACTGTGATATACTTGGGCTGTGATCCAACACCAGAGTTAAGACAGGTTTGCTTTTTTCTTGGGCCTCGGTCAAAGATGGCAGATACCAAGCCAAAGAATGAATGAGAAGGTGCTTACCAAAGCGGAGACGCTTTCATTGGGTTGTTTACTGAAGGGAGAACAAAGAAAAGGAAGAGTGAACATCACAGCTTTGAAAAGCAGCAAAACCCAGGTTAATTTAATGGCATGTCTGCTCATGCCCAAAGGAGGCCATCATGTCTTTGTGGACAAACGCAGAATGCAGAAGGGCTGTGCATTTTCTGCCTCACTTTCTGCCCTTTGCACACTGTCAAACACTTTGAGGGGGGAAATACACTGCTTCTGCCCTCCGTTTTCATCATCAAAGACATGATGACCTCCTTTACGCATGACAACACTGAGAAGGATGTGACATCCACAACTGCTTTGGTCCCCAACTGCTAACATATTTTGACAAAGACAACAAGGGGATCCGTTCTGTAACAGAAGATGGGATCTGAGAAAATCTCATAAGGGAATGATGCTAAGAAAGCTAAAAAAGTTGTGGTTAAGCTGCACCACCATCTACAGACAGATACATCATGATGGTAATCTTTGATGCTGAACATTTGCCTCTTTCTTGTAAACATCTGATACCTGGCTACAATAATCCATGCAACGGTCACCTCCAGGCTAGACTACTGCAACTCACTCTACACTGGGCTGCCCTTGGGCCTGACCCAGAAGTTACAGCTGGTCCAGAAGGCAGTGGCATGCGTTCTCAGAACGCCAATCCGAGCACATAGCCATCCTGTGCATCCAGTGGAGTTCCGGATCCGGTTCAAGGTGTTAACCTTGGTGTTTAAAGTCTTTCACGAACTGGGACCAGCATACCTGCGGGACCGCCTCTCCCATTATGTCCCCTGCACGGTGTTGCGCCCTGCAGACAAGCAACTCCTGGTGGTCCCCAGCCTGAAGGACATCCATCTGGCCTCAACCAGGGCTTTCTCTGCCCTGGCCCCAGCCTGGTGGAACACTCTCCACTGGAGATCTGGGCCCTGCGGACTTCCAACTGTCTATCTAAGTAGCCTATATATAAGTGCCTGGACTATTTTAATGACTGTTTTAAAATTACTACTGATTTTATAGTAAAGAGTCCAGTAGTGCCTTTAAGACTAACCAACTTTACTTTAGCATAAACCTTCGAGAACCACAGTTCTCTTCGTCAGATGCAACAGAACTGTGGTTCTCGAAAGCTTATGCTACAGTAGTTGGTTAGTCTTAAAGGTGCTACTGGACTCTTTACTATTTTGCTTCTACAGACTAACATGGCTAACTCCTCTGGATCTACTGATTTTATAGTTTTTATGATTAACTTATTGTATTGTATGGATGTTATGAGCTGCCCTAACCCCATTCGTGGGAGGGGGGGAGTTGGGGTATAACTCAAATCAAATAAATAAATAAAAATAAAATACAAAACATCTAATGTTTTTTATATACCTGCGCACTTTTTCCAAAGAGTTAAAACATTTCAAATTCTGAAGAAAACGAGGAAACTTTAGCAAAAGTTGCAGGCAGTTGGGCCCTGACCTGGATAGCCCAGGCAAGCCTGATCTCATCAGATCTCAGAAGCTAAACAGGGTCAGCCCAGGTTAGTACTTGGATGGGAGACCACCACGAATGTCTAAGGCCACCATGCAGAGGCAGGCAATGGCAAACCACCTCTGAGTGGCTCTTGCCTTGAAAACTCTATAGCGTTGCCATTAGTTGGCTTTGACTTAACAGCACTTTACACATACACAAGCAACTGCCATCAGAACTGGACCGCGGGATCCTTGATTTGTCTGTCTCAAGGTCTGAGGTTTCTCCATGATCAAGATACACTTCTTCAGTGTTCCTTCCGTCTTCCCAATTGAGCAAATATTATAGAGAAAACCTGCTTTACTGGAGGATTTCTCAGGTGCTTCTGAGAAAACAGATTTGGGAATAAAAAATGATAATAAAGGCAACTGACACAAGCAGCCCTTTACTCCCTCCCCAGATGTATATCCTTCAGCAGTGAGAGTTGTGATGAAATGAAGACATGTATATGAAAATGAACGGAGAAAGAAGCTCCAATTTCAATTAAGCATTTGGATTAAGGAAAAACAGCATACAAAAATGCTGGCTACGAATTCCAACCTTTGAAAGTTGAGTGCCTTCTGGAGGGATACCGCTTGCTTGGCCGCCGTTCAAACGTGCTGGTTCTGCGTAACCTGGATCCGTGCGTCGCTTGGTACTCCGTTCTCCCACTTATAAGAAAAAGGGAGGGGAAAACTAGCACCACAGACTAGATTGATTTCACACCCCATCCCCACCTCCAAAACACAAAAAACATACACATACATTCAAGGTAGGAGCAAGAGTCTGCCTCCTTTTTTCCTCATAAAAACGCAAGATGGCATATAAGAATACATACAAGGAATTCTGAAGTAACTACTGTGAACAGCCATTCACAGCAACCAGAATAATATTACATAATTTTACAACAGCAGTGGTTAAAAGTCATACCTCAGAATGTGCCATCAAAACCTAGTTTAAAACTTTTTCATGAACAGCTCATACAGCAAAAGTTCTGTCAGTCCTGGCTAAACATCTCCTGTTGCCCTAGTCAAGTTCCACCCACAAGCCAAAGCAGTACCTCTCTGTTCTGTCAGAACAACTTACTTGCTGCTCAAGAAACCAAAATACTCAATCCCCAATGCTCTCAGCATGAGAATTCCCCTTAATAATCTTGTCCCGCCACTTCTCTTAGTAAAGGGGACCAGACCACACCAGCCACTGAACCAAGGCAACTCCTATTTAAAAAACAGGCTCTTGACATTCTAGGAGAGCAAATTCCGGCTTATTAACAAACTCCCATTTCCAGTGTCCCTTAGAAGGAGAGGCTTCCTTCAACTTTTGTACCCAAGCAGTCAAGATCTGTACAAAGTGAAAGGTTATACTACATGCAATTAATGGCAATAAAGATCATCCTTAGTTTCTGCAACTAATCACTTGCCCGGTCACCTACAATAAGTAAGGATTGCCTCCAGGTGACTACAGAGGAAAGCTTTTGCAAAGCTGAAGAGTTTGCCCCCCCCACACACACACACCTTCAAGACATCAATACCATACTATTGGCCAACATAGGTAAAGTGTGGACAATTGGTAGTTGTTATAGATTTTCCGGGCTGTATGGCCGTGGTCTTGGCATTGTAGTTCCTTCGACAATATGTGGACAATTGGACTAGTTGAAAAATGTCATCTAGTAATTTTTGTGGCTTTATCTGCAAGTCTACATATGCAATTAGGTACCTGAATCTGAAGCGAGAACCCAGTCGGATAAAATCTGACCGGTTAGATTTACTGTTTGCTGGGGTGCGTAACCGGAAGAAGGCATGGTGTTCCACCGCACATTTCCAGAGGTGCTTGCACGTTTTAGCATTGTCTAATCGGAAAACAAACGTGTGTTCTTGCTCTCTACCCTAATAGAGGAAAACAGAATTCTTGTAAGTTCTCACACATGCCATCTTGTTAAAAATAGCATCACAAAAAGAACCCTTGACCTGGCAATGTGCTAAGCCCTGTGGTGAACGTCTGCTGAAATCACAGAGCTCTGGACAGTGCAGGATCAGGCAACAGGAAATGGGTACCTGTTCATCATCTTCTACCACCACAAGTGTCAGCTTGCTCTTTTTGAAGTCCATTTTAGTGATTTTGGGCCTAATCAGAAAGGAAACAGGTAACCACAGATTACTTCACAATAGACACTGTGCCTGAGTGCCTAACTTGGCTTTAACTGTCTGCCAGTTTACCTTGCTCTATGGCAAGATCTACAATATTAAGAAACCATTATAACTTTTTTGTCATCAAACAGTATATATAACTGCTATTGTTGTGCAAAATTTGAGATACAATGCTATAAAGCAGGAAGTTCCACCCACCATTCTTATCCCCCAGGAACAGCATTTAGGGAAGATCAACGGTATGCACCAGGAAGGGTTAAGCAGAAAAATTCTGTTCCGCTGATGAAACTGTTCTCTGTTAGCAGAAAATTCAGTCTGAATTCAACTTTTGAAGAGGATCTAAAGACAGAGACAATCCCGCCTCTCGTTCTTGAGAGGAGAAAGCACGTTAAAATGTTAGCAGAAAGGACTCACCAAAAAAATAAGCCGATCTTGTTTGCTCCTTCAAAGATCAGGATACCTGTTGGCGTCAACCCAAGAGCATATTCACAACCATCTCTTCCCTACAAGCAATGCAAGATTATGTTGAATAAAAAGTTTCAGCTCTGAGGTTTATACTAGAAAACTGAAAACAGGTGAGGAAAGCTTTTTAAGTGCAACATATTTAAGAGCAGAAATCATAACATTTAGTCATAATCTTCCCGTTTGCTACAAAAATATCCTGCAGTGAGAACCGCTTACCTTAACAATGTGCATATCTACCCCGTACATCTCGAGCCATTTGGCTTTGTTCAAGTAGCACATTTCAGCCTGTGCAGGACTCTTTCCCCTAGACAAGCAAGAGGTAGGGCAAAAAAAAACTCCAGTCATTGAATCGGAAATCTTCCCTTTTCTCTTTCTGCTTGCATTTAAGATCCCAATTTTGAGGATGAAAATGCACAGCTCTAAATTCATTTTTTTTTATCATTTCCAAAATTTGTATTCAACTAAACAAAAGCAGATTTGTGCACACGTGCATGCACACACCTACAGATGCCTCTATACCTGAATTCTTTCCACTTCTGAAAAATCTCAAACTCCATTGCCTCAGTTTGGTTAGGGGTAAATCTGAATTCTGACACAAGTTCCGGAGTATGTTCAGGATGTTCACAGTCACCAAGCTCAGCTGCCAAAGTTAAAAGTTTGAAATAAAAGGTTACTACACTGCAAATTAGATTAGAATTCTCAATGATTTCCTATCCGTGTTAGCCCTCAGAGAAAATACGTCTCTCTCCAAGGGGCTATGGGTGGCTAACAGAGATTCCCCCCATAATTTTGTCTTCACAACAACATTAGACAGAAAGTACACAACTGGCCCAAGGTCACCCAGTGAATATCACATCTGAGTGGGGATTTGAAGTCTCCCCGTTCCTAATGTGACCCTGACCTGGATAGCCCCGGCGAGCCTGATCTCGTCAGAACTTGGCTGCTAAGCAGGGTCAGCCTTGTTCAGTAATAGGATGGGAGACCTCCAACAAAGAACAGGGTTGCAGAGGCAGGCAATGGCAAACCACCTCTGTTAGTCTCTTGCCTTTTTTTTTTTTTTTGAAAAATTTTTTATTGGGTTAGAATCCGTTATTTTTACATTTACATTCAATTTTCCCCAAATTTTTCATTTCTTACCCCCTCCCTTTCCCCCCCTTTTGTTGACTTCCAACAGTTTTCCAACCCTTTGTCCCTTTTCCCTTATTTCTATTAAATTCCTCTATCTAAAACAAATATATATTCTCCATTATACTAAGCAGTACATCCTTAACTATTTTTTCTTATTATATACCCAAACTGTAAGTCTTTGTTTCCATCTTAGATAAACAATTTATCCCATTTTCCATTTTTAAATATTTCTATATATCATAAACCTATATATCATAAACCATAAAAATCTTACACATTTAAATCAAACAATTTGACTTATTCTCTATATATTACTCATTCTGTCTTTTTATGGTAATTCTATATAACTCTCATCACATAGTCAATCAATTTGACTCGTCTATACCTTCAGACATTCAGTTTGGTGCATTATACAAATCTTATCAAAGAAAGAAAATATTGTTGGTTACTCAATCCTTATATTTAATCCTTATAGTTAATTATTTTCTATCAATATTCTATTTATTGACCTATATATATCTATATATATGTCAATCTATTAATCTAACTGCTTATAAATTCACATTTATCTCTTCTCCCCCCGGTAAAGTCACCCCCCTCTATATTTTATTATACTTCAATAGTTCTCAAACTGCCACAGTTTTCCTCCCACCTCCCATTTCTTCTCCAAATATGGTTTCAGCATGTTAGTCTCTTGCCTTGAAAACCCCACCAGGGGTCGCCATAAGTCAACTATGACTTGAGGGCACTCTCCACCACCACCAATTCCTAATCTGACACTACCACACTGCACTGACTTCTAGAAATGGACTTTTTGTAAAATTCTGATTTACATCTCAGGTCATGGTAGACTTCTCCACCCTATAAGAATACTTCAGAACATATTCTTCTTTAGCTTTCTACAGAAAAATGATTTGTATATGTTCATATACTTCAACAAAAGGCTTAGGAACCCAAAAGATTTGTGAAAAGCAATTTCTAAAACAGCAACCATTTAATACTTATCTCTTTTTTGCCTTCTATGAATGTCATCTTCTGTAACATTTGTGTTCTATAAACGGATAATTCATGCCCTTAATTTCCTCAGTAGAGGGATTAGTTCTCCTTCCAAACAGATATTAGTACGATAAATCTATTTCAATTCTAGCTCTCCCTGTTATTCAATTTTTTTCTATTAAAATATGGATAAAATGGAATTATTTATAGACTCTGAAGAAAAAAAGAGAACACACTCCAAACAGCACTACACCTGTAAAATAATAGTTGATGGAACAGATTTGAGTGTTCTAAACAACCCATTTGTACCTTTTAAAAAGGAATATTTCATAAGAACTTTGCTAGTAATGGACTGAACTCCAGCATTTACAACTAAGAACAGTCATTCGAAATATGCATTATCTATCTTTTAGAGCCCTGTAAAGATTTCAGTGTTCATACATGGCTAAATACAAAGGGCTTCATCAGGAGAATTTTGATTAGACCCTGCAAGATGATAGAAAACTGTAGCTGCCCTCTCAACAAAGAGAAGAACCACAGAGCCATCTTCTAAAAGCTACATCTTATTTCCAAAAAGAAGCTTTTTCTCTCACACAATCGTGAGACTTCTGAGGAGAGCATTATGTGCAGAGGCAGAATATGCATTTACTCCACAGCAACTCCAATGGTTGCGGCGGTGTCAAAACCTGGTCCTCAAACTGCCTTCTGTGAAACAGCCACCAACAGTTCTGACCAAGCTGGTGATGGCATTACCTTGGAGGCACAAGGCTGAAAGTTCCACTGCGGTTTCATAAGGGCATTTTAGTCTGGGGGAAAAGAAGACACACATGATTACTTTAGTCAAGACTCATCATTTATCATAAGAATGAACAGGCACCCCCCATCCCTGTTCTCTGGCTCTGCATTCACACCCATGAATTTTAACTGCATGGGCTCCACTTGTTTCAACAAGAAGCCCCTTTACCAACATGAAAAGGGTGCTCAAGGGCTACATCTGGGGACTGCACTCAGTGGCAGCTGAGAGGCATAGCATGCCTACTTTAAAACACACACATCCAAAATTCAATACACTTGCAGCACTCGAGTCAGCCGACCACACAATTCTGTACACATACAGAAATATCCCCTGTAAGTTAAAACAAAACAGTACTGCATTATAAAGAGTCGTCTACAGTCCTTCTCCCTGACTTGCTAGTGGTCTATGTGCAGGGATTTAAAAATGTGTGCATATGTATCAGAGCACTGAATGAAGTGAGCTCTTATCTGCTTTGCTACAGCCCACTCACAGGCCTAAATGCCAGTGAGCCTGAGAGCATCCAAGACACAGCACTGTAGCAGGGACAAGTCTTCCAAGCTAGTTTGGTGCCAGTTTGGTGTAGTGGTTAAGAGCATGGGACTCTAATCTGGAGAACTGGGTTTGATTCCCCATGCCTCCACTTGAAGCCAGCTGGGTGACCTTGCTCAGTCACAGCTTCTCGGAGCTCTCTCAGCCCCACCCACCTCACAGGGTGTTTGCTGTTGTGGGGATAATAATGATATACTTTGTAAACCGCTCTGAGTGGGTGTTAAGTTGTCCTGAGGGGTGGTATATAAATCGAATGTTATTATTATGATGTTATTTTTAAGATCAAAAGACGTGACTGCAACAGGCAATGGGGTCATTGTAATTGTAAATCCTCTTTTAAGACAACTTCCCCCTCTCTTACAGAAAAGAGAAGTTGCTCAAAGCATTTTGTGTACTGAACATGTAAGCAGAGGCTTGCAACAGAAGACACGGTCTTCAGCCTTTTTCTTGACTGCAACTATTGTTTCGTTGGATATAGACAAGTACTGGGTGAGAACTCCCCTTGGCTTCTTTAATTCATCATTTTACTTCAAAACGGGGCGCTAAGGGTGGTATGTGGTGAACTGGTCCAATATTTGACCATGGACACTATTGTGATTCAGCCAGTTTCCAAACACGTAACTTTGTTGTGAGTTGAGTTAGGTCTATTAAAAACAGGATTCTGAATCTCCCCACGTGCAAAGTGGCAAAGCCAAAATCCTGCTATCATTTCACTTCAGCGAACTCTCCGTTATCAGAAGCTATTAAAACACACAGGAACAAGAAGTGGCTGTGTTAATTTGGTGTTTCTTAATCAACTGACATTTTTATTGTTAACCAAAGTGCTTTGCAGTGTAAAGAGAGAATTTTGAGCAATATAAGACGGGACTCTGGATTTTTTATCTTAGTGGCTATATTTATTATCTTGCTCTAACTGCCTCCTGACAGGAAATGTAATTCAAATATAATAAGCATAAATAAAGATTTGCACTTACTTTCCTGAAAGAATGTCCTGTCTTAGCTGCAATACAAACAGGTACCTAGCAACATACAAGCAAAACAACAGTCATATTTCCCAATAGCTCTCCACCCATTCTGGGAAATAAAAATTTAATTTGCAACAGAACTTTTTTTTTTTTTAAACCCTAGCTACAGTTCTCAAACCATTCACAACAGACTATTCCCACAAAAAACAAAAGGGTAGTTTTAGGGTCAATTTTGTCTGAGGAGAAAAGCCATTATGGCAGCCAGGATGTAGCAGAGCAAGCCTGCGCCTAGACCCTGGAGGCAGGAACAGAACGGAGGAAGGGGGGTCCCACGTGCCAGACAGGAAAGAGGGAGAACTTCATTCTTGCCTCCCTGACTGGACAGCTGGAATCACCCAAGATGTCCTCTGCCTCAGAGGGAGAACTTACTACAGAGTTTTCTTGTTGACCTGCTTATGCAAAAAAGACATCAAATCTGTGGTACAGCAGCTAAGCATTCCCCGCCCACCCCCATTACACCAGCAGTACTGGAATGGATTACACGGCTATCCAGAACACTTTGAAGCGGCAGTACAATACTTCGTGGTAGGTTTCCTGGTTCAACTGGGAGACTACACATTGTTATGACGAACAGGAGATACACAGAGAGAAGGCGATAATGGTGACTGAAGCAACGTTTACTCCCAGATTACAGTCTTCGCCCTACAGGATTCACCAGGGCAACTGGGAAAAGAACAGGCTCTTACCTGCAAAAGCTTGCCCTGGGATCTGTCTCCAGAAAGAGCTACGGTGTGACAAAATATTGGAAAGAAGCCCACCAACTTGGAAGGTAAGCTCCAGACCTTTCCCCCAGCCCACTCCCTGGTCTCCAACCATTAGGCCACTGGCTCATCCAAAGCAAGAGACAGGCAAAGCTTGATTTCCAAGACCTGGGACTGCATCCCTTTGGGATGGTATTAAACCTGTTTCCCGGTGACCCCACCTGTTGACCATCCAGGCTATTGCCCCCAGTACAGCCCCATTTTCAGTTCTGCTTCCAGTGTTTTTTACCACCAGTTGTTGGCTTTTCACCAGCATTTGTGCTACGAACTACTTCAGTGCTTTGTACAATGCCAATCTAGAAGAAACATACTGGTGCTATTTACTCTACAAGGGTCTGAAGAAAGCAAAAACGCTCATTGGATTATTAGGGTTGAATCAAAGAGAACAGAATGTAATAGTAAGTAAGGATGGATGGACTTTCAATGCCCTGTTATTCACTACTCTTAATATCAGAAGGACAGTATTATTTTGTACATTAGAAAAGACATTCTAATAGGCAGGATGAGGAAGAATCTCTATAGATGACGGCCACAAGGCCAGCTACAGGTTCTGAAGTAGGAGTTTGCACCCAAAAAAGTTTGGTAAATCCAGGGTTTGTTTGTTTGTTTGTAACCAAAACTGAGAAAAATTCGGAATTTCCTGAATTCAGAACTGATTCTCTAATTCAGTTTGGCTATTTGCGAAAAGGTCGGCCATTGTTTTCTACAGGGAAATCACTCTGCAGAGTATCCAGTAGGCTGGGGGACTCATTCTTCAACCAAATTTGGAGGGAACCTGCTCCTAACTGTCCTCTAAAGACTTGCCAGGTTTTGTGAAGATTGGACCCCTGGGGTCAATTTTATGGGTCCCAAAAGAAGGCGTCCCACCCACTCTCCATTATTCCCTATAGAGAAAATATCTGGGGACTATCCAGAGAGCTGGGGGTGATATATTTCATGAAAGCTCCACCAAATTTTCAGGAACCGACCCCCGACTCTCCTCTAAGGATCCTCCAAGTTTCAGGAATATTGGACCCCAGGGGCCAATTCTATGGGACTATGAACAAGGTGCCCCCAGCCTCTCCCTTGTTTCCTATGGCAAAGACGTCAAAGTGCTCATTGCAGAAACACACCAGGGCAAGACTGCCACGGCCAAGGTATACACCCAAATTCAAGCTGAGCTTATCCTAGAGAAAGTCCAACAGAACCAAACTGAAGCACAGGACGGAATCTCCCCCAGAACCAAAGTGAAGGAAGGGGACCAACATCACATCAGAGAATCATTCCATCCAAACCAAACTGAAGCAAGGGACACTGTTAAATTTAGCCTAACAGAAGCACACTGAAGCACAGGAATGAATCTTCCAAAACCAAAGTGAAGCAAGGGGACCAACATCACACTAGAGAATCACACCCATTCCACCCAAACCAAACTGAAGCAAGGGATACTCTTCCAACTTGGCCCAACATAACCAGTGTCACTCACAGCAGCTAGGCACTGGGTTCAGCCAATGATGAAACACCACAGAAAAGAACCAAGCAGTACCCAGCCACAAGGACAAGGCATTTTCTTGCTTCAGTTTGCTTCTGTTGGGCTAAGTTGCAACAGTCTCCTCCTCCTGGCCATGGACTGCTTACCTCCTGGCCATCTGGATGAATGGCCAAGCAGTGACGGCACAGAGTAGCAACAGCAGATTGGGCCAGTGGGCCTTGGAGGCCCTGAGAGCTCTCCCAGGATCCACACAGGATGAATGACAATGATTAGGTCTTCTTCTCATAGTCTATAGCATCTTTTATTGAACAAAGAATAACCAAACCAAGAAGGAAGACGCTTCAAAGGAGAATCCAAACTATGCTTCAGTTGTAGCCCATTAGAAGGTACCTCATCAACTAGGTCTCAGTCCACCCAGAAGGGACAGGCACGCCACACATCAAGATTTGTCACCATTCTCCTCCTTTCGTTATTATTTATTTAACAAAATATATACCCCCACCTTTTTGCCCTCAGAAGGGCCACCAAGGCAGCTAACAAATTAAAACATGCATAATAAAATCACATCTTAAAAACCTTTAAAACCAATCAAAAACACATTATTAAAACAATCAAAACCAGAGTTAAAATAAGTACAAAACATAAAAGCAACAATTAAAACACTGGGCAGGAAGGAGGGATCACTGAGAGAATGCCAAACTAAAACAAACAAAACGTTTTCACATGCTAGCTGAAGATGGCAACAGAAGGGGGCAGACAAATCTCTCTCTGGGGAGAGCGTTCCAGAGTTTTGGTGCCACTACTGAGAAAGCCCTTCCCACATAATCTCAGAAGGCCTCCGAAGATGACCACAGAGATCACGTAGGTTCATAAAGGAGTAGGCAGACCCTTCTGGCATGCTGGTTCCATACCATGTAGGATTACACATTCTGCTTGCAGCATTTTGCAGCAATTGAAGTTTCTGAACTTAGCCTGGGAAGGATATTGAGGCAGATGGGTTCTTGCCAACATTAAAGAAGGCATCTCTCAGCACTCTGTATCTTTCACAGAACTAGGGAATGCTGGGTCAGACATTAAGTATAACTTTTACAAGAAACTGGAAACAGAAGCCTAGTGAATGTTTCGGTGTAACCGAATGAATAAGGAAAACATGAGGCATAAGGCAACTAGGTAGGGGGAACACTACCGCATCACCTTCTCCGAGATCACCTGACCTCACCATGCCACTCCTAGATGCCTTGCTCATGGTTGGGACTCCAGACCAGGGTAGGATAGGTCATCTGCCTGTGGAGAAGACAGACAGAAAACCCGGTAGTAAGACCATTTACTCTCCTGGACAGATGATCCAGAACATGTGAGATGTGCTAGCAGCTTCCCTATAGGGAGGAAACCCCAGTTCTCACCTGACAATTGTGACCTGAAGTCCCAACCATGAAATCTACAGCAGGAAGAATTCCAACAGCAGCATCATAGCCAATACCAAGTCTCCACTTTATAAGATACTCTGTAGTGTGGAAGTGAAACTGCTTACGAAGGAATGCGTCTGGAGTTGCTGAGCTATAATCCTGTAAGCAACCAGAATGTCTGATGCCTTGTGTGACTTTCACAATACAGAGTGTAGCCCAGCATTCCTCAGTTCTGTAAGGATATGGGGGTTTGAGAGTTGGCCTCCCTGCAGCTGGAAGGAACTAGCTGTTCCACTGTCCAGAAACAATGAGCAAAAATGCACTCCACCTTCATAATTAAGGCAGGGAAATATACTGTAAGACAAGGTCAAAACTGGTTGAGAAGGCATATGTAAGGAGTAATTATTGAGTGCCAACTTTGAGTGCCAGAAGGAAGGATGTCATTCCATCTATTACTTTCATCTGAAGACATTGAACAATACCCTCATATTTACAGCCCCAAACGGAACATGCATACTTGGAACCAAGATCTGCTTATTTCTAAGTGCACCAGGACTACACACTTAGTGTTGCGCCATTCCCTCTCTTCCTTCTGTCTTCTCTCCTTGCTCCATGTTCTCATGGCTACTAGGGAACAACAGCCATACACTTTCATTTGCCAAGTAAGACGAAGGAGGAATGAAAAATGTTCAAAGTACGTAAACCTCATTCTCCATCTCCGTTAAGGCATGACTTCAGTCTGACATCGGTGACACTCATTATTGAATAACTTCTACAGAGGCTTGGATCCACTAGAAATTTCCATTGGTAGAAGGGGTGTCTGCCAATGGAGCATGACCTTCTTCTTACCTTCCCCACTATATCTCAAAATGCCACCCCAAATGCTGCTCCTGGGAGACAAGGGACCCCTTGAACAACATGAGGAAGAAGCTAAAGGTCTGCAGGGGAAGGGAGATCATCTAAAGAAATCCTCCCATAGTTTTAAGTGTGATAGTTCCCCACCTGCTTCCTAGGCCATCAATAAAATCCAAAGAACCAAAAATGATTTACAATAGAAGCATCTTGACAGCTGTTAAGGAGCTTGCGGGGAATGTTTCGAAGACCCAAGTATTGAAGTTAATGCTAAGGCACCCTGATGATGTTTTGGAAGTTGGAAGCTTCTCTTTAGAGACAAAAAAGTCATGGGAGAAAATCATTTATAAACTGCCTGCTCCTCCAAGAGCTGCTAATCAGACTTCTATACTCTTCCTGTGATTTGCTTGTATTCAGCTTTGTTAATGCCTGATCCTTGAAGCACATTGCATTGCCCGGCTTCTATCTGCTTCACCACCGTCAAGATGTCACCATGTAAACCATGGTGGTTCAACTATGGCCACTGAATTCCCCCCTCCTCCACCTTAGTTAAGGCATATGCCAGCGTCACCGTTAACCTCTGACCGAAGATCTTTTGAGAGCTGCTGCCAGTCATACTGGATAGCCCTGGGCTGGATCAACCACATGGTCGAGTTCTATATAAGACAGCTTCATATGTTCCAACTCTGAGAAGACACACCCCTTAAATGAAGTTACGGTGGGAGCTGAGAAATATAATCTTGAGAAGAGAGGGAGAGAGAACATTCTCTCTTATAACTGGCTCTGGATCTTTTTACCAAAGTTAAGGGGGAATGCATTAAATGCACTGAAGATACATTCATTTACACAATGAAATCTTGTCATATTTTGCTAAATTCAGCCCAGTTTTAAACAGCAGAATACGTAAAGCCCCAATGACAGGTGATAAAGCTGGATAGCAATGCAAACAATGTAACAATGCAATGCAAACCAGGCCACAACCATTCAACGGCCATGTATTGATTTTTACTTGTAAACTGCTTCAAGCAAGACTCTGGGGATGTAGCATACAGATGGTTCCAAATATATGAGTTAAAGCAAAAGCTGCACGGAACCCTGATTGTTGAACTACTACACAAAAAGCACAAACCCAAAATTTATCTCCCACTCTCGTAACAGATTTTAAGTGCTGCAAGTCACAATTCCTTCCTACCTTGTGAATTCCTCATGGAGGTTGTTTGGTTCTGATGAATAGTATTTGATTCGGAACTGTAACACATACGGTGGTCCAACTACACAAAGAAATGGAAACCACACAACAAACAAGATTAAAATATACGTTATAGTATCATAAGGGATTTTGTGAAATAGATGATAGTCTGGTTCGAACAGCGCTGATGTAGCAGAGGAGGAGAAGAAAGGAGGCGATGCTGTGGGAGAAAGAGAGCAGAGCAGGCCACAGACTGAGAAATGGGAAATGGAGGGTCAAACGAGATGCAACGGCAGCCCTAGAGAGTGGGGCAGAGTCACAACAAACAGGCCAATTCCAGTGTGAATCCGTCACTGCATTGGTGCGACCCCGAACACCACAGTTTTAAAACCCATAGAGCTTGGGGGTGAATTCTAGATCACCATGTCAATGCGGTGACATCACTGCCAGGTTTATGAAAAAAGTGACACAGCGTTAGTGTGACACTGCCCCCTCCCCTACCATTTTGTTCCCACTGAGTGGCAGCAGGAGCAACAGAGCCTGAGGAAGCGAAGGCAGCAAGCTCTTTTAAATTGTATGTCTGTCATGTTCAGCTATTAAATGGTGGGTGGGGGGGCCCCATTTTTATCAAGAGAAACTGGAAACTGACAGGGTCAGATTCCCAGTCAGTCACGAAGCTTCACTAGGTGACTTTCAGTGCAATCTTAAACAGAGTTACTCCATAGAATCGTAGAGTTGGAAGGGGCCATACAGTCCTTCTAGTCCAACCCCCTGCCCAGTGCAGGATCAGCCTAAAGCATCTCTGACAAGTATTCATCCAGCCTCTTCATGAAATCAGTGGGCTTAGACTGGAGTAATTCTCCTTAGGATTGCACTGTCCGAGTCAGATATTCTTCAGCCTAACCTCTCTCACACAGGAATAAAATGGAGGCAGGGGAACAATGAAGGCAAGTATGTATTAGCCCTAAATTCAGGAGAGTAAGGACAGTCTAAAAATTAAACCACTGCCATCTACTTCAGTATTTTTGTTACTAGAAATACAGCATTAGAAACTGAATACTCTCAGAGTTGCTTAATTCATAATGTGAAATATGAGGCGATTTTAAACATATACTCTTGTTATGCTCTATATGTACAGACTGGGGAACCATGAGTATAAACAAGTATAAACACGACTGGCATGAAAATAAGCACAAGCAAGACAAGAAAATAAGTATAAACAAAACTGAAGACAGTCCAGCTCTGACCTAGAGTTAGAGGTTTCAAATGAATTAATTTTAAATGTTTATTTGTAATGCTTCTATCCTGCACTTCCTTGGAAATGAGTAGGGCCCATGCCCAGGAATCTTGTTGGCTTACCATGAAGGGGACGTTCACACCTGTTTAGCTTTCAACAATGCTACGGCACGCGTTGCACTCATCAGGCATGATGGATTTTGTGTTCCAGCACAGCATATTTCTGGCCTGAATCAGGGCCTTCGAAGAAAAGCACTGAAGTAGGTAGCATCAGGGAAATGATTAAAAGGCTCTGCCACCCACAATAATCTTAATGATCATTTTCAAAGGCCAGAATCAGGGTTGACTTGGTCTTTCAGCTAAATACTGGGATATGAAAAACGGGAGCTCAAGAAAACCAGAAGAGCACAACACTGGAGAGGGACAAAGAACAAAGGAGCTATAAAATAATAACGACCTCTAATACTTTAGAAATCAGTTAATTTATATCAAAAGATATAACATGTCTTGGGGCCCAGGTGTGAGAAGCATCGGAGAACGGTAACAATGTACAGTTAAGGACAATTCAAAGATGGGCTGGGAATCAGTAGAGTATGAGAAATCACTCATTTTGATATTCTTTCTTATGATTAAAAGTACCGAAAATATACTAACACTATTTATATTTTTTTAAGATGGTATCTGAGTATCAATAACCTCATCAGTGGATTGAAGTTATGAGGCAACAAGCGGGAGACTCGTACGGGGGAACCTAGCCCCCTTTGCTCGCCCACTCACTGGCCAGTCTGTCCACCTGCAGTGCCTCAGCAGAAGGAACAGGGGGCAGCTGCTTCTCCCCCACTGCAGCAACACTGCCTCTGCCGGCCATTTTTGGCTATTTTGATACATATTTATTTCATTTATACCCAATCTTTCTACACAATGAGGACCCAAAGTAGGTTATGCCATTCTCCTCTCTTCTATTACATTCTCACAACAACCTGTGAGTTAGGTTAGCTTAAGAATATGGGACTGACCTAAAGTCACCAGTCAGCTCCATGGCAGAGTGGGGATTTGAACCTGGATCTCTTAGACCCTAGTCTGAATGCTTTGTCTCCTGGAATGGGTGGGTAAAGACTTGCAGCCAAGTCCTTACCCAACATCGCACTGGTTGCTGTTGAACAGAAGTGAGTACCTAGTCCTGGGTGAGTCATGCACGTTGTGTGGTATAAAGTGGTCGCTGCTGTTGGCCCCAACAAGTCCTCACTCAAAGGCCAAAACGGCCCTGGAAAGGGCCCTGGACCCTCCCCCCCTGTCTTTTACTAGAAACCCAAGCTTTAACTGGTAATAGTGTTGTAGTTGCCTAGCAACAGCCACAGAGGGCTTGTATTTCTTAAAACTACAGGTACTACTTATATTATTGAGGGGGGGGGTTAACTGCCCCTTCCCAGTATACTTTTTCTTTTAGATTTCCAATTTTTCGCAGGTTTGTAGAAAAATCTCTCTTCTGTTCATAGCTTAAATCTCTGGATTTAAGTATCCTCAGATTTTGTCACATTGAGAATTAGATGTACCGATGGCTAGTTAGCCAAGAATGCAACCCCTATCAAGTGGGACAGCCAGGAATTGTTAAAGATGATTTTGAAAACATGTCAGTGTCGGTGTCTGGACTCACTGTTAACTGCTTCTTAGAAGGGGCTCCTTTGTCTTATGCCCTGCTTAGTTTGGGTAAGTTGTTTAACGTGCTCAGGTAATTATATACAGATGTGTGTGCTGTCAAGTTGCAACCTACTTACAACAACATCAACAGTAGTGTTGCAAGATGGTATGTGGAATACTGAACTCCCTGTTACATCCCTGTTACATCTTTTCGCACATGCACTCCTGGGCTTGGTGCAATGACGTCACTTCCAAAAGTTACATCATCTGTCCCCTCAGCTACCTATAGGGTTGCCAACTCCAGGCTGGGAAATTCCTAGAGTTTGGGGGGGGGTGCTGTGAAGCTCACCTGTCTTCTGGGAGCAGCACATGGCACACACGGCAGGAGGCAGCCACACAGGTGGTGAGCATGGTGGGTGAGCTCCAGCAGCCAGCCCTCCAGGCCCCTGAGCAGCACTGCTGAGTGGCCACACAGGTTGGCCAGCTGCTAGAGTGGTAGGGTGGCCAGGTGGGGGGTGCTGGCTGCCAAGAGGAGGCTGTGGTGGGGCTCCATTGTGTGCTTTCAGAAAGGCAACTCACTGCTGCTGTCTTCCAGAGCCACTTGGAGGCTGACCACTTGGAGGCTGTTCGCAGTGGCAGGCTGCTCCTATTAAGAGGGTGGGAGTGGCAGAGAAGGGAAATGGGCTAGCCGTCTGGACCCGTGGCTGCCCGCTCTTCCTCTGCCGGGGAGGCTCCTTGCCTGCGCTGTGCTCTTGCTTGCCTCAGCGGGAGCCCTGAGGAGGAGCAGATGGGACTATCCAGGTGCCTCTTCTGCAGGGGTGGCGACTGCAGCACAGGCGCCTCCATCACGTAGCACTACCAGGTGCTCAGGTGTAGCAGCACCTTGAACTGTGTTGGGGGGCATGAATGCAGCTGGCTCCGAGGAGGCTGCAATCGGCAGTGGGGCTGACAGTGGCAGCAAGGGTAAGAGCAGTGGTACAGGCTGGGCACCCATCAAGGTGGCTAGGGAGGGCCTGAGGGAAGGTGTGGCCAGGAGAGGCTTCCAGCTGCAGCATTGTCACCTGGGGTGGCTGCTGCGGTGGCCCCCTTGCCTGAGCGGGCACCCACTTGACTCTTGAGGGACTGGTGGTAGGGATGCCAACTCCAGGTTAGGAAATTCCTGGAGATTTTGAGGTAGATCCTGGGGAACTTGGGGAAGGCAGGGTTTAGAGAGGGGACTGGCTGCTGAGCATGGGGAGGTGGAGTGTGAGCCCGAGGGCCCACCCTTTCTCCAGCAGCAGCAGCAGCAGCAGCTGATTGGTTGGCTGTGCGGGAAGCAGAGGGGGGAGGCCTGCTCTGCTCTCCATCAAGGGCCTGAACACAAAAATACCAGACATGTATATGTCTAGTTTTTTAAAAGTGCATTTCCCCCCTAGACATTCCAAAAAACACTAGACTGTCCAGGTGAAAGCCAGACACAAGGGAACTCTACCCATCAAGGGGTTTTCAGGGCAAGTGAGGAGCAGATGTGGTTTGCCATTGCCTTCCTCTGCAGAGCAACCCGAGTCTTCCTTCGTGGTCTCCCATCCAAGTACTGATCAGGGCCAACCTTGCTCATTCTGAAATCTGATGCATTCAGGCTATATCACGCCACCTTCCCATTGCATAGGCAATTGCTTCCCTTTAATTGTTTACGCAGAATCAATAGATGGTATAGTGGTTTTAGTGGTTTTAATGTAATTTATTATGTTTTATCGTTGTAACCTGCCCTGAGCCCACTTGCAGGGAGGGTGGGTAGAAGTCTGTCTGTCTGTCTAACTAACTAACTAACATACATATTTTAAGTTAATGTTAAAAAATGTAAATATTTATATTTCAATAAAAAGATATTTTTACTTGTTTACTTTACCTAACAAACATATTCTCAGGATGCTAGCATCTGCCATACCACGTAGCAGGGGGCGGGGTGGGGTGGGGTGTGGAAGTTCCAGTGTTATGATGATGTCTTGCAGCTTCTCCCATGAACTGCCTGTTTTCACCAGATGGTTCCTAGTGCTGGGAAAGGAGTCTATGTGACCTCGGAGGCTTTATCCTCCCTTGTGCAGATAGAAACCAGCAGAAAAGGGAGTGGGGGCGGGCGGGATACTAGCCTGGGAATGATATATGTGTCTATGCTTTTGTGGTGCTTTATTCCTGACAATGTCCATCATAAGATCATGATACTAGACTCTTTCAATAAAGCTTTACAAACCTTGTGGAGACTTTTGAAAAGTGTCTTGGCAGATCATTTCACCTATTAGGTTATGAGGGGTACCTGTTGCCAAGAAATTAATACAAGAGAGCTAACTAGACAGCTAGTGCTCTTTAAATGCGTTTTAAATCCCTATACCTGAATAAGACTTGACCAAAGTCCCAGAAAAAGAATCAAGTATCACACTCAATATACTTACTTTTTATTTGCTTCTTGATGGGTTTCGAATGGTCCAGCCAGTGCTAGGAAAAGAAAACCCTGGTTTAGAAAAAATGGCAGGACTTTACTGTTCTTTTACTCTAGCTTAAACTGAAACAAGCGGAACAGAAGACATCTCTATGCAACAGAAGGCTCTTGATTCAATAAGCATTTGCACTAACGCCATAGTCTTCATTTCACTGGAATATGTCAGTTTAAAAAATGTAAAGGAAATCAATTGCTTTTGTGATTATATTCCATTCTTCAGAAAGATGTAATACAACATACCGGGGAGCCTAATAATTTAATCGATAAAAGGAAATCATCCAAGACAATGAAACAGAGGTTCTAATATAATTTTACTGAGCTGGATCCCATGGATCTGTTCTCTTAAGAGCTGCATTTCCCCATAGCCCAAGGAGCTTGAGGCTTTTCTGCCAGGGGAGAAGCATCTTACATCAGCAGAAGAATGTCTGCACCAGCAGATAATCAACACCGGGGTTCTTTTCAGAACAAGCTCCACAGCTGGCGGATGACAGTAGAAAAGCCCAACTACAAGTTGTTCTTGTACTATCCCACGGAGACAGCAGACTTCTAAAAGATATGCTGGGTCCAAGACATTTATCAGCCTCCAGGAGAAAGCCTCTGTTTTTAAAGAGAATTTAGTGAAAGCTGTAGCAGTTGAAGCAAAACCTAAGCACAGCAGTTTTGTAGGCACTCTGAAATGATGGGAAAGAGACGGCTCAGCCCTAATGCTTTGCCCCCTTGATCCAAACCTTAAACATTTGCTATTTGTTCTGAGAAGACTGCCATATTTCCTCTTCTGGCTGATACCTGAGGAAGGTACCATTAGTACTTTATTATGCTTACGGCCCAGGAAAACTCCAACTGAGCCCACCTGCAGGGAGGGCGGAATAGAAATCCAATGAAATAACAACAACAACAAGATCCCAAGGGATCTTCCACCCAGCCAGCTCTGGCAGGAGCCCCACCATCC
Source organism: Eublepharis macularius (assembly GCF_028583425.1). Taxonomy (NCBI): domain Eukaryota; kingdom Metazoa; phylum Chordata; class Lepidosauria; order Squamata; family Eublepharidae; genus Eublepharis; species Eublepharis macularius. The sequence continues at coordinate 10,320,320 of NC_072800.1, read as the reverse complement.
TGACTTTCTGTTTTTCACTATGTTGCTTAAAAATGCTACGGAGAAAACTGAGCAAGCGCTTTTGTATGCAAGTGATGCTATCCTCCATTTTGTTGGTTTAAAAAGTGTTCAGCCCACCACTCCCAATCTTCAAGGCTTATAAACTTGATCCATTTAGCCAAAAATATCCTGAAAAGAATAAAACTACTCTTAAGTAGCAACACCAGCAAAGAAAATGGCAGAAGGAAAAGAAGCCAAGAGAAACAATAGGTAAAGGCAACATCCTCCATGTACGACAGACACACACCGCACAAGCTTCAAGGCTTAATTCAGTTTACGAAATGACAGAGCCCCCCACTTTCTGCATAGCCCACATTTTATGAGGAAGACAGGATAATTGTGACTTTAAATCCCAGGGGGTAAATCTAGGTTTGTTTGTTTTTTTAATGCCCTATGGTTACACAGAGCACCTGTTGCATTATCTGCTGGTATCAAAATAGTCTTCAGCGTGCAACAGGCAATGGATGCCAATATTTACAGAATTGTTTCTCCATTTACTGAGGTGTTAAACTAACCATTTTCTTATTGGTGGCAAAATACACAAAATTAAAGGTTATTCTCACAATAGCATTTGGGAAGGAGGATCCCCTGGTGTGCTCAAGGTATGAAATGGCTGAAAAATAACAAATTAAAATTGAACACAGACAAGACTGAAGAGATGCTTGTTGGGAAGTCAGAGATCTTGAAAGACATTGTACTCCCCACTTTCGATGGAGTTCGTTTGACCCTTGAAGACTCAGTTAAGAGCCTGGGAGTTATACCGGATCCCGCGCTACTACTAGAAAAACAAGTTAAGGCAGCTGCAAAAAATGCTTACTACAATCTTAGTCTAGACTGGAAGATGGCTTTTTATCTCAACACAGCCGACCTGACCACCTGGATCCATGCTATGGTAACATCAAAACTTGACTATGGTAATGCATTATACATTAGGTCTCCCATCTAAGTTAACTAGGAGCCTCCAATTAGTGCAAAATGCTGCAGCTCGACTGTTAGCAGGAGCGAGCAGGAGCAGGAGCATCACTCCCATCCTACAATCACTCCATTGGCTACCTATCAGTTACCTTGCTCAGTTCAAGGTATTATTACATACAAAGCTCTTCACGGCCTTGGCCCAGCATACCTATGGGACCACCTCCCTCCCTATGTCCCTCCACAGCAGCTTTGCTCATCTGAACAGGGTCTCTTGCAGGTGCCAGCCTGCACATGGGCAAAATCAACAGCAGCCCGTACACTGGCTTTCTTTGTGGTGGCCCCTACCCTATGGAATGGCCTGCCCGAGGAGGTCAGGAGAGCCTCCACTCTGCTTTCTGCAAACGATGCAAAACTGAATGATTCAAAAAGGCTTTTTTCTCAGATAGGGGGGCAGTATTGTAGGGAGGGGGTCTCAGATGTTTCACTAATGAGTTGGGAACCACAGACTTCACCATTATGTTGCCTTACATATTATCTGTTGCTTTAAATATGTACTGCTATATACTACCTGTGCTTCATGTTGTTTAATGTCAGTCCTAGAATTGATTATGTTCTGTTTCATCAATTCTCCACCCCCATATCGGATCCTTGCTAATGCTATCTCTTTGTAAACTTGTATTCATTTACCCTATGACATTGTTTATAGAAATCTTCTTAACACTGTATGGAAATGCCTGCCCTTGTCCTTGCCACTGATTGTACTAATCTCACACTGTGTAATCCACCTCGAGTCTCAGTGAGAAAAGCAGACTATAACAAACAAACAAACAAACAAACAAACAAACAAACAAACAAAGATGATAGATAGATAGATAGATAGATAGATAGATAGATAGATAGATAGATAGATAGATAGATAGATAGATAGATAGATAGATAGATAGATAGATAGATAGATAGATAGATAGATAGATAGATAGATAGATAGATAGAAATCCAAAGAAAAGGGTTTGATTTTGGAGCATTATTAGTGTCTTTATCTTCACACCCACACCCCACCAAGGTAACTGATAGGTTACTGATAGCACTGGGCTTTGCTCTCCAGCCCTAAAGGTTTGACCTCCTCAGGTGGGCTGCCAAGAAGCCAGCCAGCTCGGAAAGGGCAAGGGGGGGGGGAAGCAGCAGGCTCCAAATACCTGCCCTTTGCTCCCAGCGCTGCAAATCCTGGGGTACTCCCTGCCCTCTGCGCACACACATCCTCAACCCAAGCATCAGCCTGGGAACAGGAGTGGCAGTCGCCGAATGGACTCAGAGCTCATCTCGCTTACCAACAGGCCTCTGCAAAAATCTATTTATTTGACACAGAAATGCACATCAGCACACCCTAGGTTCTTACTTCTGAAAGAGGGGGGGAGCACCTGACACCACAGTAAGTCTTAAAATACACCTCACTTTCTTCCTTGTGCACATTTAAAACAACATTGGTTTTCTTTTGCAAGAAGAGCATGCCCTCTTCAACTCCTTCCTTCTCTGCCATTAAAAAGGCAGAGAACAAGCGGATTTTCCCAAACCTTTCCTTTCCCTCATTCTTAAATTGCCCCCCCCTTAGGAATTACTAGACAAGGCTGGTGGGCGAGAGGCCTAGTCAGAGTACCTGGATTCCCCCTCCCCCAATATTGGAGCTGCCATCAAGGGATCGTGTGTGTGGGGTGTGTGTGTGTGCTTCAATTAAAGGAATAGGTGTGAATTGCTCACTCACAGGTGAACCTACATTTAAAACAGTACATTTTTGCTAGGCAGGGAGAGTTTGATACCCAGTAGATGGGGGAAATGGTAGAGAGAGAGCGCGCCACAGAGTCCCTGCTGTTGTTGCATCTCCAAAGAGGAGTGCCCAACGCAAGGAGCAGCTCAGAAGCTCTACATGGTAGCTGGCAGGCAACCTAGGAAAGAGGATAGCGCCCGGCATGCTGAACGCTCTCCTCAAAACGGCCAGTACTATAGTCTGTGTTTGGGGATAGGCCCCTAAGATTTCTGCCCCAAGGATGGCACCTCTGACAGCGGCAGTCATTTTAAGACTTTGGCAGTGTTTCTTTTTAAAAAGCATCAAGTGTTTAATAGCCTGCCACGTACTTCTCCATAAGCGTAAACTTACCTACTATCACCACATTTACTAGAATTGCAACTCATGGTTATAATAGGTATGTTATTAATGTTTTCACTGTAACCAAAGGAGAACTGTTTCCCATAGTTCAGAAAATCACTTGCCCTTTCAATTAAGGCCACTGCAAAGATAAAATAGAATAATATAGCCACCTCAGAAAATGCATCTTTCTCGATTGTGCTTCAGTTCTGGCAGTAAGAAAACACACACCCACACATCTGATCGATAAACACTTCTCTACGTTTCCCTTTCACTGGGAGGTGAGCAATCTGAAATTATCCAGCACAATCCATAAAAAGACTCACTCACAGGGAGCAAGTAAAAGATTTGGATCCAATGGCAGCAAAATCCACAAATACCAAATCAAAGACTTTCCCCCCCAAAGCACATAGCATAAGTTGATATCGGAAAACAAATTTTCTGTGGAAGAAATGGCCTTTTAAAAAGTTTTTCCTTTTAAAAACCCAAAATTCTATTTGAATTGGGGGAAGTCTCCATAACTCTTATAGCCACACACCAATTTTGACTGTACTCTTAATGCACAGCAGTTTCTTTCTATGATGAAGTACCAAGACAAATCTTGTTGCCAGACGGGCTACGAGGGAATACTTGGCCACCACCGAGGACGAAGTCAAGGAAGCTACTGACAAGGGAGGTTTCAGTTTTAAGCTTTTCTAGCTAGATGTCTCTGTAGCCTAGGGAACAAGCCACGATGCCAATATATCTACATCAGACAACATCATCATTAAGACGACCTGTAGTTAATATCCTCTTTGCCAATCTTTCATATTTTCACCTCCCTTTGCAACAATAATGGGGGTGGAGAGCCATCCGGCAACTAGTCGGCAACTAATAACTCCAGAGGGAAAAATTTTTTTCTGTGTAGAATTATATTTCTGTAGGAAAATCATCATTTGTGAAGTGGCTCCTATAGGAATCAATTTTGGTGCTTAATTTGAGGCAAGGAATCTTCCATGTTACACATTAATTGTTTTTTTCTTCTTCACTGTATATGCATGTTGATTAATAAAGAATCAAGAAAAATGTGTCCTGATTATTACTAGAATGAGTTTCTAAGAATCTTAAAGAGGGCTAGAAGGAGTAATGGAGAAGAGGAGGGCGGTCAAAAGCTGGAGTGTAGCCCTCTTATGCAAAGGCTGTGTACTTCTGAATGCCACTTGCCTGGGGGTTCATAGTAGGAGGTGAAGTTTGTTCGTTTCTTAAAACCATCTGATAGGCCACTACAGAAAATGGAATGCTGGACTAGATGGGCACCAAAGTCACACTTTGTCCAGGGTGCCAGAAAATTTGGGCTGGCTCTAGATGAGTCAGTGTACCAAATAAATTTGAACGTGTGGGTCACCATATCATAAAGATTTAATTAACCATAGTTAGTGAAAAGTCCCATGTGCAGAGAATCATACTAACCACAGCTAAATAAACCATGGTTTCACACGATGTCTGAACCAAGCCATCTTCTGTCACAGTGGGACTTTGAGACACTGTTCTTTCTCTTTGTGGAAGAAAATCATATACCCCAAATGTTTTTTCTTTTTCTTTTTGCCGTTAAGTCACAGTTGACTTATGGAGATCCCATCGTTTTCAAGGCCAGAGATGTTCAGAAGTGGTTTGCCATACTTTCCCCTGCATTACAAACCTAGATTTCTTTGGTAGTCTCCCATCCAAGTACTAATCAGAGTCGACCCTGCTTAACTTCTGAAATATAATACAGGCTGATTCTCAGTCACTCATTTGAGCAATAGATTCTTTTCATACATTTCATAACAAAGAGCAATTTCCAATGGGATGATGACTACAACTATTAGCAGCCACCAACCACAGGTTCTCTGCCAGTTAGCCCATAACCATGCCATGTGCACACATTCAAACATTTCCGGCCTAACTGTATCTGCATCATAAACAACATGGCATTCTGTGATGTGATGGCCAATGGTTGTTCTTTAACATAACAAAACCTGTATTTGCTTTTAAAAAACTTCCCAAATTATATAATGTTAAAAAGAATTTTTTTTTCCAAAATGTACATTTTCCTATGACTTAATCTAGGTTTTCAAGGATTTGGGGTGGGGGAGAAGAGTTTCTCAGCCTTGGAGCTATGGAACCACAAGAAAGCCTTCAAAGATCATGTCTAGGGAAGCTCCACAGCATTGGCTATTTCTTTAGGGTTCTCTGGGGACCACAAAGCTCTTTTAGCGGATGCTGTGTAGCTTCTCTGCGGCTTGTCCAGTTGGGGTTGCTTGGGTCACCAAAAAGAGGATTCAACTTTATGTGCAAAAATCTACCAAGATTCTACTCAGCTCTAGGTCTATTCTTGACATGCTTAATTTTCCAGTGTGCAAAGATGTTTTGATACAATCGAGTATTCTAATATACGATCCACCAACTGGATTTGGGAAAAATACACAGTCCCAAGACAGTTATACCAAGCAGATCTGGCTCCTAGCAAGAGCAGGCCTCCCATCTATTCCTCCCCTACGCTTTCCCTCCAGAGAGTTATTCCAGCACACATGGAAGACCGGAGAAAGACAGGCACAGCCACTGTTCCAAATTGGGCAGCTTGCATGAGACCGAGCATTATGAAGCCGTTCTGCTGGTGCCTGCCGAATGTCATGTAGAATCAGCTTCAGTGATAAATCACTGCTGCTAATTTGTAGGCATCCATACCCCCAGGCTTCTGGCATTGTTACAAGACATGAATACAGAAACTTGCCTCAAAACAGGCAAGAAGCCATTCTCACTCTCTTGGAGTGGGGGAGGGGAGACGACTCACTGAAAAACGAGGGGGGGATATATCTTACAGTGCTGCAGAAACCATCTTTAGATTTTCAAAAGGGCAGACAGGATCTAAGCTGTATTCCTCTGAAGATGTTAGCACAGCAAGACCTGGGATAGGTCTGGGAATCCATCTGTGTGCCTCACGCCTTCCACGTATGGCTGGCTGCGTCACAATCTACCCCCAGGGCCACCGTCACTGGAAGTTCTTATTCAACAAACAGCTTTTTACTAGCTATAGGAACCAATTTTCCTCAGCCCGTTTATTTAATCCTCATCAGGCATAAAGATCAGCCTGTAAATGGCTGAATGGGGTAAAACAACTCAGAAATGGCAACAGCCATAACTTCTTCTCCCTTACAAGCTTTGCACAAACGCATTCTGGAAGGGCCTTGCTCTGTGCTATCAATTCTTAACTCTTAGGTTAAATATGGTTTAACAGTAAAAATCTTGCCTTCTTGCCTGTATAAATAGCATGTTGCTGTAAACCTTTTACAAACAATGAAACAAAGATATGGATATCTTTTCTCCATTAAAAAAAGACAATTTTATTAAGTTTATAATAATATCAACACATCATATATATAATAAAATTCAAAGTCAATGTCTGAAAAAATGCATATAAATTACACACCATATAAAATGTTTAATCAAGTGTTATAAGATCATAAGAAAATGTATCACAGATATGATTTTCTAAATCATGAAAATTTCATGAAGCTGATATTCAGGTGCCATTTTACAGAATTTAGATCTGTTCTTCTCTCAACTGAAAATCCTCTGTTCGTTCCCGTGCATGTGCAAGAACATCCTGTATTAATGGCAAGCAAGAGCAGTGCCAATTTTTGGCTAGCAAAATCTTAAGCACTGTCCATACATAAAAGCCAGGGTTTCCCCAATCCTGAAAACTATATTGTTCCTTCAAAGAGTACTAAAGGATCAAAAGATAAACTGCCATTTTTTAACAAGTGTAGACAATAATTCTTTTTCAACATTTATACACAATGCCAGGAGAAATTTTATTAATTCTGTATTATGGAGTTAAGTACCATAGATAACTAATTTGCAATGCCTTTATTTTAACCTAATACAGAGGGCTTTGTATTATCAAAACTCCAGGTTTTATGCTCAACAGTTGCTGAGATATGCTTTTATATCATCCTTTCCCATTTGTACTTAAAATCATTTCCCATATGACCTTCTGTGATGACCAGCTATTTATAATTTTTTAAAAGTAGGCCTTTGCTGCCTTCATTCTGAACCCTAAATTCAAAATTAATATAATTTAACTGGGATTTCTCACTATTAAAATTTTCTATAGAAGAATTATAAAATTGGAACAGGAGGATTTGAGTCCAGTGACTCAGTCCTGCTGTTTCACTGCAGACCAACACAGCTACTCACCTGAAGCTGTAAAATTGGAAACCTTGAAGGCGCTGTTGCTTAATTTTTGATTTTCTGTCTCCACAATCATCAGCGTTAATTATGGGCAGGATCCAGACTAAATTTTCCATTGACAGAAGGCACTTCCACCCATAGAAGAAAACTTTCTTTGCTGCTCCCCTCTCCCTTTTCAGTTCACAGAACTGCTTGAAAGCTGCTCCTTGGAGAACAGGGGGTCTCTCAGGGATGGGCAAACTGGGGCCGTTAAAGTTGCCAAGGGCATATTCTTCTAGTTCAAAGTGGAACTCACCTCATGAGGACCACTATATTGGGGGACCCCACTTCTAACATGGATTTAGGGCTAGAAAATGGAGTCTGCATCCTGCTAAAGTTAGGTAACAGCAGTGGCTTGTTATGCAGCAGCGAGCCACGCCAAGGACAAGGACACGCCCAGCCCACCTCAGGCTGATTAATCTGAACGGCCATTCTCCCCAAGGACTCTGGAGCCTCCTCCCTGAATAATTTGACCCTAATAACTAACTCAGGTCTCTAAGGCTATGAACAACGGACTGGCCCCAGCTAGTTCCTCCCCTTATTGTAGTGACTCTACAGGAAGATCTCTGCCCTCTCCTTAATCTTGTTATTCACCCAGCCTTAGGGCTGTGCTCCTTCAAACCTCCTCCAGGAAGCATTTTTAACTTTTATGCAAACCAGAAAACCTTCCTTTTATAATATTGGCTTCCTTTCCACTTCATTCTCCAGAATTAGGTTTTCTGATAGCCTTAATCCGGAACAGGATCTAGCAGGTGATCAGCCTTATCATAGACCGATGGTTGTTGTGGGTTTTCCGGGCTGTATTGCCGTGGTCTTGCCAAGACCACGGCAATACAGCCCGGAAAACCCACAACAACCATCGTTCTCCGGCTGTGAAAGCCTTCGACAATACATCTTATCATAGACCCATCATCCTCCCAGAGACAGTCATCTGCCACTCCCTGTCTTTTGTTCACTCATCATTGCCCTGCCTTATGACCAGCACATTCCAGATCATGTACATCTGTATTATAAACATTGTCCCAAATCCTCAATACTTTGCAGCAGTTTTTTCGGCCAGGTTCCTTGGAGACACGAGCTGGTCTCTGGCTCTACACCCAACTCATCTGCTCTTCACGTCAGGACTCTACGGGATGGGTTGTATGCTCCCCCCCTTTTGTTATCCCTTATAGACAGGTAGCTGTTAGGGAAAGGTTTCGGTTTGCTGCTTTGCAATCTTTCTCTCTCTCATTTCTTGTAACAGTTGTTTAATTTGGCTTATATGATGTCAATAAAAACTCTTTTCATTTTAAGAGTGCTTATTCTCCCTTGTTATTCTGGGCTGGATCTAGCCCTTGGCATACACAGGTTAGGCTACCCTGCGAAACACGTGTTTCTTCTGGGCCAGCAAGGGGGGACGCCTTTGCTTGTTACTATAGCAATTCAGGAAACAAAAGAGCCTTTGAGGTATGTGGTGTGAAAATCAGAGGATGCATAAATGATTATTCCCGTTCCTGCCTCCCATTTCCTTCCCTCCCTGAGGCAGTAGGCCACGTTCTTCCCTTGAGCCTAATGTTCACTGTGCAGTATGTGTGCATGTGTGGGTCAGAGGGCGGGGGGTTGGGTTCCATGGCCGCATGGAAGTACAATCCTCTTTCTCGCTACTTTTGGAAATACAAACTGGGAAAGTACTTTTCTTCATAGTTGGAAGATTCCCCAGATATGCAAAATGTTTCTTCTTGCTGGAAGAGAACCCCATTTTGCCATCAGTACATGGCCATGTACTTTGCCACTTCTTGTAAATATATGCATCTGTTTATTGCCAGAGGCTAACACTGTCTGAAACGGATGACATGCGACATAAAAAGTAAAACCAGTTCATGTCATAATACGTTTAACATATGCTGGATCAGATTAGCAATTTTTTATAGCCAAAGACCACTGGGAAAAATGAAAGACGAAATTTCTTTCTGGAATTATCACCAAAATTTAGGTTTCAGCACATAAACAGTTGACATGTACTGCAAATCCTATAATTTCAATCAAAACACAAAATCCACATTTCTGGACACGCACTGGAGGGGGAAAACTGCATTTAGTAATCAGTTTGTTTATTCTAGACCTCAAATCATACATTGAAGTAAGAAAAAAACACAAAAAACCCTAAAAGATTCAGATACCTTACACTAAATTTATTTGCATGTTCCAAGCTATCAGCTGGATCGTTTAGATCCATTCTGCTAGAAGTGATCACTTTCCTCCCTCGGAAGGAGCAAGACACTGTAAACATGTAATGTCAAGGAAAGGTTCCTGCTGCTGGAAGAAAGATCCTCCACTAGGAGAGCCGGATCTAGGGGTGCGGGCGCCCGGTGCAAACCTTGCTCAGGTGCTCCTGGCACTGTGTGACGACGTCCCGCGCAGCAAGCCAGCCACCCCAGCGCCCACTGAGCCATGGAGCTGGCGGCAGTGCGGGCATGCGCTGGGGCGGCCAGCTGGCTGGCCGTGCACACAGAACCTCCCAGCCCTATGCTCAGCTGCCTGCACGGCAAGCCAGCCACCCCAGCGCACGCCCTCGCCACCACCAGCTCCACAGCTCACTGTGCGCTGGGGCGGCCGGCTTGCTGCACGGCTGGCTGAGCACAGGGCTAGGAGGCCCGCTGCACGGTTCGCATGCCCCGCTGCCCTGTGTAGCCCGTGCGGCAAGCCACCCACCCCAGCGCACGGTGCACCGCAGAGGTGGCGGAGGTGGCGAGGGCGTGTGCTGGGGCAGCTGGCTTGCCGCGCGGGTGGCTGAGCGCAGGGCTGGGAGGTCCTGCACGCATGGCAAGCCAGCCGCCCCATCGGCGGGGCTGGCAAGGGTCTCCCAACCCTGCGCTCAGCCTCCCGGGTGGCTGACAGCCATGCCCGGCACCCCCTCTTTGGCGGTGCCAGGAGCAGGCTATGCCCCCTGTCTGCCCTCAATCCAGCTCTGCCACTAGGCACAGCCCTAGGCCAAACCAGAGAGCCCCACCCAGGCTGACCCAGAGCCAGGAAGCAGAGGCCAACACTAGAATGGCAAACCAACCTCTGTTGGGATGGAGCCCAGAGCAACAGTGGCTATATGCGTTTCAATTTATGTTGCTTTTTCTGGCACCAGAAGTGGCCACCCTCTGGACCACCAGGGCTTTTACATTTTTTTTAAATCATCAGTTTCATATCACTATACTGAGCTACCATTGTAAGGTACATCACATTATCTGAAGTCACAGATTATATATATATTTTTAAAAGTCTGCAGCCCCTTTCCTTGCAAAAATATACAGGAAAAGACAGAACCAACAACAACAACAAAAACCTCCATAGAAAAGCCCTGTGTGGATCATGTAAAGCTATAAAAGTGTTAAAAGAAATGAGTGGACTACAACATCTGATTGTTTTGATGCCCAACCTGTACTCTGGACAAGCGGCTACTTAGGACAGAATATGAAGAAACAGAATGGCTTTCAGTTGGCAAAGATGTCAGACAAAGATGTACATTATCTCCCTATCTGTTCAACCTATATGCAGAACATATAAGGAAATCTGGATTAGATTTAGAGGAAGGTGGAGTGAAAAATGGTGGAAGGAACATTAACAATTTGAAATATGCAGATGATACCACATTACTGGCTGAAAATAGTGAAGACTTGAAATGACTGCTGATGAAGAGTAAAGGAGAAAGTGCTAAAGCAGGATTACAGATGAATATCAAGAAGACAATAGTAACAAATATTGAGGAATTACACAGTTTTAAGGCCGACAATGAAGAAACTGAATTTATTAAAGATTTTCTATTCCTTGGCTCAATTATCAACCAAACGGGAGAAATCAGGAGGACATTGAGACTTGGAAAGTCAGCCATGAAGGTACTAGGAAAAAAATCCTTAAAGATAAGGAACTGTCACTGGAGACACACAAGATCAAGAAAATTTATCTACAGTGTTCCTCATTACTATGTAGGGATGTGAATATGGGAAAATGAAGAAAGCTGACAGGAAAACTCTATGATTCTATTATATGATTCTATGATTCATTTGAAATGTGGCACTGGAGGAGAGATTTAAGGATGGTTACAAAGACAAGTAAGTGGGTTCTAGATCAAATCAAGCTTGCATTCTCCCCTAGAAACTAAAATGACTCAACTGAGGCTACCGTACTTTAATCACATCATGAGAAGACAAGACTTGCTAGAAAAGTTAATAATGCTAGGAAAAGTGAAAGGCAGTCGGAAAAGAGGAAAACCCAAAATAAGATGATACACAATAAAGGAAGCCACAACCTTCAGTTTGCAAGATCTGAGCAAGGCTGTTAATGATTGAACCTTCTGGAGGTCATTAATTCATAGAGTTGCCATAAGTCAGAAGAGACTTGACTGGCACATAACATACACACCTTAACTGTAGAGAAACATGAAAAGCACGTTGAGGTTTCTTTTCTAGTATCAATTTCTTAAAAGCAATAAAATAAAATAGAAACCCAGTGGCACATCACAGACTAATAAAATTTATTCCATCATAAACCTTCCTCACTCAGTCAAAGCTCACTTCATCAGATGCCTCGGACAAAAGCAAGCTACGACTCACAAAAAGCTTCTGCTGGAATCAATTCTTCTGACCTTTAAGGTGAAGTGGTCTTTGCTTCTGTTTTGATGCAATGAACTAAAATGGCCACCCCTCTGGAATTATGAACAGCAATAAATGCATGCTTTTACTTTAATCCCATTCCCAAACTTTATTTGTAAACACAAACAACAACAGCAGAATCAATGCTATTTTCTCATTTTGTTGACCTAAATTATTTATTGGGATCTCAATGAAATTGATTGGGAACTGAATGTTGCTTGCACATAAACATAAGAATCAAACAGGGCTTGGATTGATACTACAAATAACAATAAAAACAACAACATTCAATTTATATACCGCACTTCAGGACAACTTAATGCCCTCTCAGAGCATGTTATTATTATCATATGACTCAAAGAGTCTTACAGCATGCTCTTGTTCAGATCATTTACAGAACTTCTAAAAACAGTTTTACAAGCCATAACAACAGCCAACCTAAGGTTATACCATAATGGTTATGCTTCAATCAAATAGGGACCCAGGGGCCCAAAACCTACTCACAGCAGTTGCCATAGTGAATAGGTATAAAGGTCTACTCCCTCCCCTGCTCCGTGTAGGGGAAGGAGTAGGGCGGAAGTATCTGTGTAGGGCGGAAGTATCAGCTCACCGCTGTGACATTCAGAAGTGCTTAGCACCTTGGAAGCTGCAGGGACTGGCAAGCAACTGTAGTCACTGGGGACAACAGGGATAAGTCCCCGCCTCTGGGCCAGCCAGCTCAGAGGCTGGAAGAAAAGGAGGAGGGATGTGGACAAGATACAAGAGCCTGCAGAGCTTCTCTTGATGTTAAAACCAGGGCTTTTTTCAGGGGGAACGCGGGGGAACGGAGTTCCGGAACCTCTTGAAAATGGTCACATGGCTGGTGGCCCCGCCCCCTGATCTCCAGACAGAGGGGAGTTTAGATGGCCCTCCGTGGCGCTAAGCGGCGCAGAGGGCAATCTCAACTCCCCTCTGTCTGGAGATCAGGGGGCGGGGCCACCAGCCATGTGACCATTTTCTCTGAGGGCAACCCACTGAGTTCCACCACCTCTTTCCCCAGAAAAAAAGCCCTGGTTAAAACCAAAATCCCAACTCTCCCCACTTGGGGAGGGGCAGGACAACAGTGAGCATAGATTTGGGCTTCTTACCAAGACCAGGCAAGGTCTCTGGTTCTCTGATCAAAGTGGATGGTAGTGGGAGAAAAGAAAATAGGAGAGGATGCTATCCCTGAAGGCAGGACAGTGCAGTTGCTGCACAAAGAACAACAGTTCTGTTACGGTAAGATTACCATTTCCTAACAAATCCCTTTTAGATCACTCCTCTGCATTTATCAACCCTATTCAAGCTGGGTGCCATCCATATTCTGTGATCAGCTTGTAAGTTTCCACTCCTTACACATACATTCCCACGACCATCACCTCTTTCTTAATATGTTGTAACTCTTGACATTTTCATTCTCAACATGCTCTACTTGTGTATCTGCTCCAACCCCTACTTTGCAATCCTATTTGAATCTCTTGCCCCAAACTCCCTATTTCCAACCAAGTCTATTAACCATCCTAAACATTACACTGCTTTTGCCAACAGTTTGGTGAGACCTTTGATGACAGCACAATTTGAACTTGACCAAACAGACAGCGTCCCCATACTATACTATTACTTCTAACCCAATTTTTTTTTTTGCACAAGAGTAACCAAAGACATCTCAGAAAGATGCTTTATTTGGTCAGCCTAGCTGTCATGACAATGCAAGCACGAAATACTTGCATGTCTGAAGCCAGATTCCAGATTTTCTTAGAAAGCAGTGGCCCAGCACATACATTACATGAAAAACTCATCCTTTGTCAAGGCACCAATTATTGCTTCTAGACACCACAATTACTATGATATGAAAATTGCATACATACCATCACTTGGGACATATCCATGAACTGTAGGCCAAAGTAATCTGTTTCTACAAGATCCAAATGATATACAATCTGGTCAAACAAATCCTGCCCTTTTGCATGTTTCTGTAAGAAAAAAAATAAGATTTTTTAAAGGAGCAATATATAGTTTATGTATGCATATATTATGGAAACAAGGCACGCCACTTAGATGTCAAAGTGGCAGAACATGCCAGCATAATTCCTAACATCCGTATAATTACGTGAATGTGTCTCTATGCGGCAGTATGTGGTACACACACACCAGGGGACACCCCGCAATATTCATCCAATAGTAAATGTTCCAGATCAGCAATAAAACATGAACATTGTGAAAGCGCCTGGGAGCTCTTTGCTGCTAATAGAAAATTTTACAGTTTTCAATCACACAAAATGCAACAGAAGGGAAAAATGAATTTTCTGTTGTCAAAGTACTGAACAGTAATTCTGATCCACAGAGTAGCAAACTTCCCACTAAAATCTGGCATAATTTGCTATCTTGTTAACAGTTTCCTGTCAGTGGCAACCACCCAGAGCTATAACTCCCTTTAAAAGATGAAATCAATGGATGCCCACGAGGCCTAAGGAGAAACTGCACACTACTTAGAATAGCAACTGAGCCCCGTGTTAGCATAAATAAGCTAGCACAGTGTCCTGCTGGCACCACATTGGTGCAAACTAGGCATTTGCTTGGCTGCACCACCGTAGGTACCAAAAGGGAGCGACACCATGGGCATGCTGGGAAAGGAGTGAAACTTAGCCTGTATCCTAAGCTCCTTCAGCCAATGCCCCGCCCTGTATGCCAGCACATTATGCCTACAAAACACGCAGCATCAACACTCCCATTGAACTCAAGTGGAAAGGAACAGCAACCCCCTCGCCTGCTTCCTTATGCAGCCATGGCACAGATGGTGATACTAAGACAGCAGCCAACCGCAAAGCATGGAAGCAGTAAATAAACCTCAGCCAGGAGGCTGACTGCTCATGTTGCACGGGGGTTACCTCTCTCTGCCCTCGCATCATGCCCACCTACATCATGCACGGGAGGGGAGGGACTTTGATGGGAACTCTAGAGAAAGAGGACTTGGCACAAACAGCTGAGAATGAGAACATTGTTTGCACTATAACCTTTTTTGTAGCCTAAAAAGGGCCTGGTCACAGGAGTGTGGAAGCCCCATTCAACCCAGAACTCTTGTTTGCACAAATAAACCTTTATTTATAGGAGTGGTGGGAAACCAGGGGAATAAAACTTGGAGTTTCAAACAAACACTGCTGTCAGTAGACTAAATTAGGAAGTCCCAAATCCACAATGCCGGAATACTTTAGTCTCAGTCTTTGAGCTCCTACTCACAAGCTCCAGGACCGTGTAGAGGCTCCAAGAAGTCAGGGTTCCTCAGGACAGCAGAAACTCTTCCTCAGAAGGCCCACCCCTGATGTGGGTCACGCTTTGTCCAACCTTTCCCCCCTTCGTCTCGCCAGGCTCCCTCCCCTGGGACATCCATCCCCCCTCTCAGACCCTTCCCTCCTTCACCTTCTGAGCTCCCAACGGCCATTCTCCAGCTGCCCCGTTGCTAGGCAACCCCTCCTCAGCCTCTCTGTAAATCCTCCTCCCTCTAGAGGGCAGCGTTCTTTCTTTTTTCTTTTCAATTTTCAACTATTTTTAGAAGGCTTTCACCACATACTGCTAATGCTGCTCCATCCAGAAACCATACAGGTTCCCCACCCCCACACACACCTCAGGACACACGAACATCTGTCTGGACTGTCCACTCCTCTAGCTGGAAGAGGAAAACACCCCCCTCACAGGTAAGTCTTGAACTGAGTGTTGCAGATGTTCCACCCTACCACTGTCATGACCTGTTCCCACAACCTACCAATAGCTCCCTCGACTGTTTGGTAGGAGCATCTCTACAGAGGGTAAGAATAGACACAGAAGGGGAACACTGCTAGGGTTGCCAGCCTCCAGGTGGTGACTGGAGATCTCCTGGAATTACAACTGATCTCCAGGTGAGAGAGATCAGTTTCCCTGGAGGAACAACAGCTCTCTTGGAGGGTTGCCTCTATGGCTTTATACCAATCTGAGGCCCCTCCCCTCCCCAAACCCTCCAGTCTGCGAGATCTGAGCAATGATAGGATATTTGGGGGGTCTTCCATAGGGCTACCATAGGTTGAAGGTGACTTGACAGCACATATTAGGCCCTCCCCACCACCAATACCCCCCATTTAAAAATCTTTTTACTGCGAAGATGCTCTGGAGATGATCTAGGTTTGGTCAGTTGTATTTCGTGCTGCTATGTTTATGTGTATTTTAAATTGTGTAAATTTGGATGTTTTTATGGTTGATAATTTATAATTATTGTCTTATATATTTTAACTTGTATGTGTCTGTCATCCACCCTGAGCCTGCTGGAAATGTGGGGAGAGCAGAATATAAATCGAAAATAAATAAATAAATAAAATAACACACACACACACTTTATCCAGGGATAGGTCCTTTCATTGTTTTTCTCTGGCAAGTGAGAGAATTATGGGTCTACTGACCTGCCTTCTCCAGGCTCCACCTCCCCCCCCCCAAATCTCCAGGAATTTCCCAACCTGGACCTGGCAACCCTAGACACTGCAAATATGCTGGGAGAGGCAAAGAGAGAGAAAGAAACAACAAAACAGTGCACTGCTGTTAGGCAAATGATGTCTAATCACTTCAATAGGTGAAAGAATAATCACAAGACAGCCCCAATGCGTGCAAGTTCAAAAGATTCATCCCGTAAGCACTGCAGTTTCAAGCAGCTTCCTTTTGCCATCTTCTGGACAAGCTGTCCTGCAGCTCCTATCTGGGACTTTTCAAAAGGTTAGTTGCTGCTTACTGTTTCCATGTACCACTTGCTAAAGAGGGCCTGCCTAGCTGGGGAGAGTGTGTGCATGTTCGAGAGCACCTCTGAAGCTTATATAAAACAAATCTATCACTAGGCAATCATTTCTTTAAAGGCAGTCATTAAAGTATTATCTCTTAAGGAACACAAAGCATTACCAACTCCTTAAAATATATTGATTGTTTACAATGCTTTTCTGGAATTCACTATTGTGTCCCCAGGGCCAGGAGAGGTGGTGGAAGAACCACCTACCCTTGTTACTGGAACAAACAAGTTGACAACTGCATTGATTACAGATTCCATTCACAGGAGTGTGGCATGGGTGCACAGGGCACGAGGTTCTGACATCTCACCTGCTGACCCACCAGCTGGGGAATGAAAAAGGAGGTAACACTAGGTGGCGCCAGACACTGCCATTCTCTGCCATTACCAGCAAACCTAGGGAAGATCTGGCTGTATGTCATCGAAGTGCCTTCCCCTGAAGGTTTTCTAAGCCCCTCCCAGCAGGGTCAAATGGGGAGCTCACCCCACAAATACACGAGATCCAAAATCTGCCACGAGTCCGGTCGGGTTCCTTGACCCAACTTACAGGCAGATATGACACTGAGGAACTAATGTTCTCCCCAGTGCTCTGGGGCTCAATTCAGCTCAGTACAGTGGGGGGGGGGGGCTTCAGCTCCCCCTCATGCCATTTTTCCGAGCTGAAATAGCCGCAGAGTGGACCTGTTTGGCCCAATGCAGGGCTTCACATGCACTGACTGCAGCATATGACCCCCCCCCCACAGGGCCTCCCAGTGTCATTTTGAAACTGAAAAAATGGCATAGGAGGGAGGGCCTCCTCCCAAGCGGAATCAGACCCTGGAGCACTAGGGAACAGTTGTTTCCTGACGTTACATCTGCCTTTAAGTGAGCGTGGCAGATGTCACTTCTAGCAACAGTTGGGGGCAATCTGCTGAATGGGGGGTATGCCACTTTGCCTGCCATACCCAATAATTCTGGGGCCCTTTCCTTCACTTTTGCCCAGGGCTCCAAAATCACTAAGACTGACCCTATTCCTTGCTTAGAGAAGAAGTAGTGATGCTTCTTTTTGGAAGTTTAGATGCAGCCTAGCCATTCTGTAGTCCATTATGATGCTGCAGGCATCTAGTTGTTGAACTTCCGCCTGAAAAATGATAAATTGTAAGCCTGAAAGGCTCTGAACTCCAAAGAACTGACACCATGTATAGCCACCATGGTGGCTCCATACACACACATCCACGCATGTCCCATAAAACTGGGGGCTCCCCATTTACTCAGACTGGGATTTGTCATTACTGGAAATACCTCTAAAATTTGAAAACTTCCCCCTTATTTAATTGACTTTCCGCTGTCCCCCACTGTATACAGCATCTCTTGACCCTGACATGTTGCCTCAGAGAGAGAGGAGTTTCTGGAAGGGTAGAAAGACCTATAGAAGAGCTCTCAAATGTGCCCATGGTACAGCGCTTATTACCACAATCTTGGAACCTGGGAGTTGTGCCACAAACACAAACCCTGCAGACTTAGTTGATTTTTGCTTGGAGCTTTCATCAACTTCTCTTGCCTGTCTTGTGGGGAAAAGGACTTGACTCTTCTGGAGTTTGACCATATCATGAACTACCTTAAAGCCAGTCATAAAATTGTATCCCAAAACCACTACACAAGTTTTTAGGGTCTCCAGAAATTGAAAGTTGCCGATCTCCATACAGCCAATGTTCTGCTTTTGACGTGGTATAATATGTATGCATGTATTATATACAGATGCATACTTCTAATTTGGAACTTCACTGTCCTATAAGACAGCTCGCTACGTATAGAAAACAGTTCTTCTACCAATCAGTAGTAAGCAACAGGGCTTTTTTTCAGCAGGAACACGGGGGAACAGAGTTCCAGAACCTCCTGAAAATGGTCACATGGCTGGTGGCCCCGCCCCCAATCTCCAGACAGAGGGGAGTTGAGATTATAAGCATATCAAATCACATAAATAAACAATGTGCAATAAAGAACCTGACTGACTGTATCCCTTAGTTGCGGGTTTCCACTTTGATTACTCAGATTGTTGCTAAGGGAGCTTCCTTTTGTTTTACCAGTACTAATACCAGCTGGGTTAAGGTGGTGGTGGACATTACCACCTTTTCCACTCCTAATACCAGCTGGCTGAAGTGGGGGTGGGCGGGCATTGACCTCTGCTCTGCTCCTAATATTAGCTTGGTTCACATGGGGGTGGGCATTGCCACCTGCTCTGCACTTAATACCACCTAATTGCCACCCCTCCCCTTTTCAGTCCTGCACCTAATACCAGCCAGGTAAAGGTGCGAGGAGGGCATTGCCACCTGCTCCGCTCCTGTTCCCTGCCTGGGCTTCTCACCATGGCATGTTTTCTGGAGTGATATGGTGAGTCACCTGGGCTTTCCTCTGCAGCAGCGCCCTCTGGTGGTGCGTCAGGGTATAAAGTGAGTCGTCTGAAACGCTTACTCAATTATATAGTAAGATGTGAGATTTACAACCCAAGGCTTTGAGCAAAACAATCCCAAAGCAAAAAATGCCTGCCTAAAACATCCAGCTGGTAAGTAATATTATGCACTGACTTCACCTCTTGTTCTGCTGTAGACAGAAATGTATGTATGCCACTCAAAAGCATACATAAAAGTCAAAAGTTTTTGAAAACTTTCATGTTTAGTGCTTTCAAGCAGTAGCATTCACAAAACCAAAAAAAAATCTCTCCTTATGCTTCAAAGAAAACATTAATAGTTTCAGTTTACACATAGGCAGGTTGGGAATTCCAAAGATCTGCCTGCAGATCACAGCGAAAAAGTTTTATACCAACACAAGCTGTCACACAAAGGAAACTGTTAAAGGATTTCTAGACTTCTTTCCAAAAATCTTGTTATGAGCATACGTCCAAGCTAAAAATACACAAATACTAAGGTAGCCTTGCTCTAGTGTCACAATTCTTCCTCCTGAGATATCCTGTAGATCAGCTAGGTCTCGGGTAGGCAAGAAGGGTCACTGAACAAAGTGTAAGCATCCTCTTGATTTGGCTAAGATTAACTTTGGATGAACGTCTTCCCAGAAGTATAACAAAAATATGGCTCCAGCTTTTCAGATGCTTCTATAATGCGTCACTCAAGCTTGTTGGGTGCCATGCATTCTGGGAAATGTGTCATTTTTGCATCATTCTGACGCTCTTCCCTTCTTACATGTCCACCACATATGGCAGAATATTGCATCCATACATTCACATTTCCAGCACCTTCCACTGTAATCCTTGTTGGCTTTTGCATGTCCTTAGTGGTAATATACCATCTAAAAAACATTTTAGGCCAACATTTTATACCAATTCTCTCTTCACATTTGACAATCTGTAAATTTAATTTCTTTAGTCCGTAAGTTTCCCCAATGGGTCATAGAAATATTTTCTCCAAAGTTTTGCATCTACTTTATTTATTTATTTAATTCGATTTATGCCCCGCCATCCCCACAAATGGGCTCAGGGCAGCTATCAACATTAAAAAATACATTAAAATCACAAAAACATAAAATCAACAACAATTTTTTTAAAAATCATTAAAATTGTCCAGGAGCAGGCTATTTAGACAAATATTGGGAGTCTGTATACGGGCATAGCAAATGGCCGAGGGCAGCCCCAGAAGAAGTGGTGGTCTTAGATGGAAGAAGGACACCCGCTGGCACTCAGCCGAAGGCCCGGCGGAACATCTCCATTTTACAGGCCCTGCGAAACTGTAACAGGTCCCGCAGGGCCCGGATCTTGTTCCAATTCTTTGGCATATTGCAGTGAGATTTTGTATATTTTTCCTAAGTGGCTGGTCACTCCTGCCAGTACCACACAGTCACAGGAGGTCGGGTGGCCCACTCCCACCAGTGCAGCAAGGGAGGCTGGGCCTGGCCCAGGCTGGCTGGCCACGTCCCTGGGCTGGGGACAGATGTCCGGTATTTGGAGAATGTGAGTATCCCCCCAAATATCAGGCTGTCTGGGTGAAAACTGGACACCTGGCAACCCTAGTAATACCCAATTTATGTATTTCCTGAGTAGGGGCCTGTATAGAAAGGGAGAAGGCCAAGACTAAGAGAGCTCTGAAAATGTTATTACCGTAAAGGTTACACTTTGTTCAAAGACTGAGTGTGTTTCATATAGAGAGAGATAACACACTTTGAAATAATGCCTTCGCTTTCCTATAAGAAAAATTGACAAACACCCCATAACTGAAAAGAATTACAGACTGCTTCGCTCTGTGCTACCAAAGCACATTTATTTATCGGACTTATAGTCTGCTCTCCCTGCAATACTACTCATTTTTAATAAAACCTTATCTTTCATTAAACTCATTCTAATAGGGAAAAAACAGGTTTTCAGTGTTTGCTGAAAATTTCTGACATTTCCTCTTGTGTGTGTGTGTGTGTGTGTGTGTGTGAAAAACCTTGCCTTAAGAAGCACTTCACTCATCCTAAAAGACAAAATACTTATAAGAGGGTTTTTTTTTACCAAACAGTTTCTATTTCTTCTGTTGGAAAATTGGAGAGAAAGGTCCTTGAAAAGAACAAAGTTTTCTTCCTCAGGTGTTCACTCTACATACAACAGAAGCATATTGGCTGAGGGAAAGCAACCCCATTGTATTTCACCGTGCAGAAAAAGCAAAGTATTAATTTACCCTCACCCCACTTATCTCTGTGTGGGTAGCAATACTCAGATCTTTTCTGTTTTTTGTTTTTTATGTTGAACAACTTAACGTTCAAACCAAGAAAAACGTATGCATTACTCTGAGGGGGAAAAATCACCTGAAAAGTCTCTGTCTCTTGTGTGTCCCTATTACACAGTGGTCACAAGCCAACAGTATTTGCACACAAGATCTTTTTGCCACTTTCCCCCAATCTATCTCTGAAAAATGGGCATTTCCAACATATTTCAAGTAAGCATGATAAGAGCCTAAATGTCTTGCCAAGTCAGAGTTTCCCCCCAGAAGTGAAGAGGCTCAAATTCTCTGTGGCCCTTTGATGAGAAGATTCACTTGTAAACATAGAACATAGAGAAGAGAGGAGAAAGGAGAGGAGATGTTTCTTCAGCATCACAGTTGAAGCTTTAAGTCTGTCCTTTTACTTCATGTGTACCCTAACTTTCTCCTCAAGGTGGCAATTCCAGGTTGAGAAGCTCCTTGAGAATTGAAAGTGGAGCCTGGGAGAGGATGGGGAACTCCATGGGGAACTCCATGGAGAGGATGGGGAACACCACAGAGTCTACCCTACCGAACAGCCATTTGCTCCCAGGGAACTGATCTCCTAGTCTGGAGATCTTGATGTAATCAGAGCTGCCAGGTGTCCAGTTTTCACTCATGTTTAGTATTTTCTTGGTCTGTCTGGAGGAAATGGGATCAAAATACTGGACACCTGGCAACAGCCTGAGAAGGAAAGAGGTGCCTCAGCGGCCTGGGCTGGGCCTCGCTCTGCCCCTTAGTGAGGCTGGCCCAGGCCAAGGAAAGAGGGGAGGGGGACAACCATGGCCTGGGAAGGGCCTTGCTCTGCCACTCCGCCCTTCAGTGAGGCAAGCCCTAGAAAAAAAACCCAGGCAGCTGAGAGCAGCGGATTACATTACTTCCAAAAGTGACAGCATCGTGCTGGGCCCAGGAGTCCATGAAGCTCACGAGAGGAAAGTGTCTTTGGTGAGTCAAGTAATTTTTAAAATACCATCTGGCAACCCTAGATGTAATTTCACTCATCCTACCATGAAGGTAAGATTTAAACCTCAGTCTTATCTGGATTGAGATTTAGTTTATTCTCCCTCATCAAATCCAATCCAGGTACCTGTTCAAGACTTTCTCGCAACCACCCAACTCAGCTGAAGTCTCAAACTCTGAGAAAGGTCATTGCAGACTTTACAATACTATTTGTTTAAATCCATCATAAACATACAGACATTTAAAAAAATATTTTTTTTTCAAATTCACATTCCTTCCAACAGACTTTTAAAATCTAAACTAGCCTCCACTTGTTTTACGTGGAGTTAAGAAATATCTTCAGAAAATAGAAATTGCTCCAACCTAGACTGGAGAACCTTGTTGAGCCTGTTATTCTGCACTAAGTACAGAAGACAGCGGTGAGTTTGCACTTATAATCGTGTAAGATTATAGCTTGATAAAGAGTACAATGTCTGGCTCATGCCCTTGACCGCTTTGGAGGACAACAGATACTTTTGCCAACTTTACTTAAGTTCAGCAACTAACCCAGAATTAACAAAGTTGCTGAATCCTGCCAAAGCAGCACTACAGAAAGACTTCTTAAGAAGTCAGATAAGTTACGCTTCAAATACTCTACAGGAGCAGCAAACGAGAAATAGCAATTCATTCTTCCAATCCCCGTTCATCAATTCAAGAGAGGAAACACACCTATCCCTTGCAGTTCTATCACTACGGACAGAGTCAGACAGCTAATAACATCTGCATTCTGCACTACTATTTATTCAGTGCTGTACTTCTGTGACATGTACAGGTTTTCAGAAGTTTAATTAAAATATACAGAACAATGAGTTTGGATTCAGCATCTGAAGGACAACAAATTTATTTACTAAAGGTGCTCGCGTCCCACCCCACATCCTAGTGGATCCATGTCCTAGCTGAACAAACACAGCAACTAAGCATTCAAAATGCAGGGACACTGCCAGGTACTGCCTTCATTTGCTAAGGGCTCTCCCCTTCCTCTTACTGAGCCAAATGTACATCTTTTTAATGGCTCGTTAAGTATGCATGCGTGATTTCTGCTGTTGGCAAGGTATTTCAACACCCCAAACCAAGGAGGAGATATTCAGGTTTGTGCTGATTATTCCATGCTAGATAGGCGCATCTTGTTACAAGTTATAACTGGTCCAAGCCTGGTTTCTTTCCAGGACACTGAACACAGCAGAGATCCCATTTCTTGTAAAGAAGAGAACTCTCTCTCCGGGGGCTAGTCAGGCAGCGCAGTGTGGAAGGATTCAGCTTTGTCCCTGGGACAGCAGCTCTGTATTCAGGCAACCAGACCCCTCCACTCCACTACTTCTTAATGCTGATATGATCACTGTGTTTAGCATTGACTTACAAGACTCCCATTGAGTGTCTTCCAAGCATTTAACTGCCTCTGCCCTTGGCAGCCTGTATAGTAACAACAGCTGCCATAGGGAGAGAATTATTGATTTGCAAATGTAACAATCCTCTTGATTTAAGCCAGTGCAGGCCAACTTCTGCATTATCACCCTATTGTCCTGACATCAGTCCAAGGGCCAGAAAAGGGTCATGGCCTCTTACTGGGTGGTCCAGTCCCAGAAAAACATGGCTGCCATCAAGTGGTTGGACTTCATCTTTATTTTTCCCCCTCACAGATTAAACTCTTAATCAGACTTTGATTAAAGTAAGTTTTAGAGCTGCTTCAGTAGCTGCTTGTGCGTAATACGGTAGATGTTCATTTAATGTGGATTTTGCCAGTAACTCAACTGTGCAATTCACTGCCGGTGGACATAGTGATAGTTATGCACACACAGGGCTTGCCAAAAAAAAAAAAAAAAAAAAGGAATTCAATATAATCATCTCAGTTCCCATGGTAGTAACCAGGGCTTTTTTTCAGCAGGAACGGGGTGGAACGGAGTTCCGGCACCTCTTGAAAATGGTCACATGTCCTGTGGCCCCACCCCCTGATCTCCAGACAGAGGGGAGTTTAGACCGCCCTCCGCACCGTGGTGTGGAGGGCAATCTAAACTCCCCTCTGTCTGGAGATCAGGGGGCAGGGCCACCGGCCATGTGACCATTTTCTCCGAGGGCAATTTAAACTTTAAAAAACTCCCCCCTTGTTCCAGCTGACCCAAAGTGGCGTCATCATGCAGTCCTGAGTTCCACCACTGAGTTCCACCACCTCTTTTCCCAGAAAAAAAGCCCTGGTAGTAACATATGCTCTGCATGCAGGTACATCCATGCGTGCACACACGGTTTTCAACATGGTTACACTTTAATATGACCAACAAAGAAAACTCAAGATAGACTTTGTCGATGTTGGGGCAACAACTATGAGAAGCAAAGGGTAAGGCAGTATCGTTCTAACAGGCAAAGTCCCCTGAAGCCGGCAGCAGATTTGGATCATGCCCATCTGTTAACCCTTCCTTTTCTCCCAGGCAAAGGAACGATTGCCACTCCTCTACAAGCGAAAGTCAAGCACCAGGTGCGAGAACAGCAGTTCCTCTTCTTTTTGTACCAAACTGAAGAAAAACAAGTAGAAGCTCTGGACTTGAGATCTGCAACACCCCCGATGAGGGCTAATAAAATAAACCCTATTACAGACAACGTTACTGTGGAGGATGATTCAACTGACCAGGGAAAAGGCATTCAGCCAGTTTGCAATGGGTTCAGGCAAACACCCATAGAGATGCTGGAGAATCCGCCTTCTGAAGCAGAATGGATCACTGTAGCCTAGAGATCAGCTGCAATTCTGGGAGAATTCCAGGCCTCACCTAGAGGTTGGTAACTCCAGTTGAATCCTGCCATATTCTTCATTCAACCTCTCTCAGTTCCCCTCTATACTACTGCCTCACTCTGATCCCACGTTGCTTTTGTACATGCAAGGTCCCATTTTTGGATGGTCAAAGAGGACCCCTCAATCCTTTTTCACCAGCAGAAAGGCCTGTTTAGTCCCAACCTAATACCCAGTAAGTATGTCACTAGCGCATTCCTGTCTGTTTGAGACTATTTCTGCTTTTTTCTTCTTATCTCTCAGATCGCTGAAACTACAGGATCAGTTTGTTACCACTCCCCATAGTGGGTGTTTCTGCAATTTTGCTTGTAGAAAATGAAGGCATTTATACTTTTAAATGTCATAAATATGCTTAATAGTACAATCTGAAATGCTAACTAAGTTATAAACGATGCCTTTTATGTTGTTAAGGCGGTAAAGTAAGTTTAGGCTTGATAAATGTTGCACGTATTTCAATTTTCCACATACTTCTGGTTCCTCCCTCTCCCCCATGGAAAAGCACAGGGGTTCTGCCACGACTTCGAGGTTTCTGCAAGTTTTACATCTCTGCTCCTGGACATGCTACAGTTATCAATGCCCAGATAAGATCCAGGTTGCATTTCTGCAACTCTCTGTTTGTGGGGCACCTTTTGAATACAGCTGAGAAAGTTCAGCTGGCTCTAAGTGCAAGACCAAGTTTATTTTCTGGAACTAGGCCATTAAGGAACTCGTTTAAAAATCTCCCTACCAACTTCCAGCATGTTTCTGCAAACAATTCAAAGTTTTGACTTACAAAGACCTAAGTAACAAGGGACCAGCATCCCTGCAGGGCCATATGCCCCCCCCACAAGGTTGTTTTCAAAAGCCCTTCTGATGGGGAGTAGATTTCCGACTTCCAGGTGGGGGCTGGAGCTCTCCTCAAATCACAACTGATCCCCCAGACAACACAGATCAGTTCCCCTGCAGAAAATGGCAACTTAGGAGGGTGGACTGAAGGTCCCTCGACTTTCCAGTCTCTGCCCTCCCCAGGCTCCACCCCCAAATTTCCAGGAATTTCCCAAACCAGAATTTGCAGCACTAGTGGAGAGATGCCAGTGAAATGTGGTACCCTGAGGAAGAGTTCCCATGACAGACAGAAGATTCTACCGGAGGTCTACTGGAATCTCCTTTGCTACCTTTTAGGTGGCATGTTAAAAGGGCGGCTATTTGCCTACATTTTTAATTAAGTTGCTACTTTTTCCTATTAATTTCCTTCTGCTGGTTTACAATCCACGGATTTTTAAAAAATATTTATTATTGGCTGTTTGAAGGACAGCAAACCATCACCAGTAAAAAAATATATCCCCCCCCCCCCTTTTTAACTGGAAACTGCCTTGGAAAACAATTTTGAAAGGTGGAATATAAATTATTTTATTGAACAGAAGACATAGAATTTCTGTGCAAGTTAGGAGAGCCTAAGATGGGAGTGCATTATGCGCACACATGCACATGTTTTTGCAGGGTCTTCCGCCCCATAAGGACTCACCTATCACGACAGTGCCCACTTTTGCTACTCTATAATTCAGAGAAGCCACAAGAGCTTATTGTTACTCATATAAAATAGCTGATTAGAAGCCTCACGTGCCCTCAGGAGCTATTAACTCAAACTTCATGCTAGAAAGACTCATCAAGAAAACAAGAACCCAACGGTAAAGAACGGTTAGTGAATTGCCTCCTTTGTGTGTCGTCGTCATCAAGTACATTTCTAACCTCAACATAATCCTTTCATGTGTTAATGCTTAACATTCCATGTGGCTAAAACCAAGCATCGCTAAGGTAATATCAGTTTAACCCAGCCTTTGGCTGTTTTTATTGCCAAGATTACATGGTTTTAGCCTCCCTCACCAGCAGGCTAAAATTGGACACGTTGTTCACTCCATTATAAAGGAGCCTTGGGTAGAATTATGAAATTTCTTAACACAGCCTTTTCCTCATGCCAGCAATTAAAAACAAATATTGTGTGCGAGAGCGAGGTAGGTCTCTACGGAAACAAGCTTATTAAAAAAACAAATTTGCCTCCCCTGAAATTCATGAAGCAGACTGACATTGAGAAATGTGGATACGGGCAAAGTCTGGCACATAACAGGAGTTTCACAACTGCAAAACCATCTTGCAACACAACCCGAATATCAACGACCTGCAACAAAACCCCCAAAGCAGGTCAAGCCTCAAGTCGGATGCACAGCAAAGCAGGCAGGCAACCAGTGCGTCAAGCCAGGTGTTAAGCCCCCACCCTGTCTCCAAGGACGTCAGGGCCAGCTTACAAGAGCTGCCCTGCCTCCATTTTACCCTCACAACAACCCCGTGAGGTAGATTAGGCTGAGAGAGGGCGATGGTCCAAGGTCACCAAAGGAACTTCATGGATCAAGAATCTGAGACCAAACCCTCTTCCAGTTCTAAACTGGCCCTCCAGCCAGAACATCACACTGGAGCCTTACAAAGTCATGTTTTGGACGAATTATTTGGTTATATGAACTGGCCCTGAATTACAGTATTTAAAAGGATTCCTCCAAAAAAAGAACTCCCAGGGTCAGTGGGCGATCTTCACCCTCTGTTAACACACCATGCGCAGAACATGGTGGAGCAGAGTATGGCTCTGAACAGCTCGAGCATAACCATCATGCCACATTCACACCCAGCGTTCTCTGACATGATTCGGCCAGCGTGGTCCATGTTCTGATCACGTGCAAGTCACATTACTGTAAATTACTACATGGGGCTGCCTTTGAATATGACTGGGAAACTTCACCTGGTCTAAAGTGCAGTTGCCAAGCTCCTGTCAGGAGTTGGTTACAGGGATTGTTCCATCCCTGTGCTGAAAGAGCTGCATGGGTTACCCATCTCTTTCTGGGCACAATTCAAAGTGCTGATTTTTACCTTTAAGGATCTAGACGGCTTGGCACCAGGGTACCTAATGGACCGTCTCCTCCCACACTATACAGCCTGCCAGTCAAGATCTGCCTCTTGCGCCCCGCTCTCTGTGCCCCCACCTTCAGAGGTGGGGTGGGTGATGTGGTACCTACTCTACAGAAGCCCCCCCCCCCCAGTGCATACATCCCTGTGCTTTTAGGCACCATGTCAAACTGTATCTTTTCCCCCAGGCTTTTAATTAGGGATTTTATCTTTCCAGTTGTTTTATGGTTTATTTCTGGTTCCAGGTCTGTTTTATGGACAGTTTTACTCTGCTTTTGCCCCTGGGCTTGTATTAATAACGGATTGTTGGTTTTATGTCAATTATTATTTAACTGTAAGCCATACTGAGCTGGATTCTGGACAGGCAGCATAGAATGATCTCCTAAATATATAAATATCCTGGTCATTTAATGTCTAGGGTAGAGAGGTACATTTTCTAGAAATTATGAAGCCCGGAATAAAGCCCTTTTCTCTATGATATTTTTAATATTTGGCATATTTATGAAATTTTACAGTATAAATGCCTCCATAGTAAATGTGTATTTTAGCATGTGTATCTTAAATACTGCCATCTGAAAAGCTGGGGGGGGGGGGAGCTGGAAATGGGATCGATATATTTTGCAGAAAAGATTTTAGAAATATTCTTCAGGCGTTCAGGCGCAGTATTAAGGAATATCAGCAGACTTCAATGAACTAAACAGTGCAAAACCAATCTCTTCAACAGTATATCAGCAGCATACGCACAGTATGGAACATTCATAGTGGCCAAAAATTAATTAAACAATAAAGATATCATTGAAAATGTCTGATAAGTATATATGAATTATTTTATGCCATAGGTTGTCTTATAATGACAAAAGTACGCTTATATACTGCTCTTCTAGACAGATTAGTGCCTACTCAGAGCGGTGAACATAATGTTGTTATGTTATTTTAGTTTATGCTGTCCTTAGAGCAGCTTTTTAAATGAACAAAACCTTGGCTTAAAAGAAATCTGATCCATTCCAAGAGCAAAAATATTTAAAAGGAGCTTCCCTCTCCTCAAAACGTTTCCCTTACAATTGGATTGTTCGAAAAACGGGTGGGATGGGAAAATGAGGGCGTAGTGACCCCAAATCCCCCCCCCCCGCACCTTTCTTCTTAGGCCTGCACATCTCTAACCTAAGCTGAGACTGTTCTTTGGTTTGGGGGACACCAAT
This sequence comes from Eublepharis macularius, assembly GCF_028583425.1. Taxonomy (NCBI): domain Eukaryota; kingdom Metazoa; phylum Chordata; class Lepidosauria; order Squamata; family Eublepharidae; genus Eublepharis; species Eublepharis macularius. The sequence continues at coordinate 10,290,929 of NC_072800.1, read as the reverse complement.
ACATTCTGTGCCCATTCGGGGGCCACAATTCGTGGCCACCTCAGCTTATATATAATAAAGAGGTTCCGAGAGGGCTCTCTGTCTCTCTGTTGTATAAACTGGCACGAGGGAGTACAGAACACAACAAGATGCCCACATCTTGCTGTGAGAAAGCGAAGAATAGGAGAACAGACCCAGCTGTAGCCAATGCCACCAGGCAAGCAACAGAGATGGGATGAGCTCCATGATTCGTGCCTCCTCAAATACTTCTCGGTCTGTTCTCCACCCCATCCAACCCATCTCATCATCTTATAAAATGTGGCCCTCTAACCACCTTCAAAAATGAGGCGCTTCAAATGAAAGAGAAAGGATACAATGGTCCTATTTGCAAGTGCTGTGCGTAAATACCAGAAGCCTCTTCCCCGAACTTCCTTCTTTAGTTACAATCTCCTTTGAAAAGAAGTACAGTGTTCCTATCACTCACTACAGCCTAGAGGCAGGAGAAAAGAATCCTAAATATAAATCTGCCACCTGCAGCGATCTCCGTAACTCCTTCCCCATTATTAACCACAGGTGTTCAACCTGTTCTTCCCACTCCTGAACTTGTTCTCTTACCCATCCCTGCACGCTGAAGCGTTTTGTGCCAACACAGAAACTGGCCTATAACAGATTCCTCTGGGACCATTTGGGCTCCACAGAGCAAGTGCGCAATGCTGCAGATGGAAAAAATTCAGTGGGGATAAACGTGCAGTCAGCAAATGTAAACGTCTTGCACAGCCCACAGCCAAATCCCTCAATAGTCAGTCCTGTCCTGGAGACCTCGTGATGCACCAATCCGGAATAATTGTGACAAGCAGCAAAAAAAATGAGGACTCCAGTCACAGTCCCAGATGGCGAGCATGCATGTGCCTGGAAGAGCCCCCCCCCACACACACACACAGCCAGAGCTCTCTCTCTGGGGTCAGTCACAGCAGCCCCACTGCTAAGGCATCATATAGCTGTTCTATCTGAAGAGGGCTGCTGGCAATTGTGCGTTCAGAGAAAGCTGTGGCTGTGTATGGTTCTCATAAGTAAGTGTGGAGAAAGGCTACTCACAGAGCTGGATATGGGGCAGAAGTCTAGAATGCCTACCTGGCAAGGAAAGCCTAAGGAGGCGGGAGCTGGTCTGTTTAGAGAAAGGATGACCAAGAAGAGGCATGGGTGAGTTTTGTGAAATGCTGCACGTGAAGAACTTTTTTTCAGAGCAGAGACAACTGTTCCTCCTTAAGAACATCGGAAGAACCCGGCTGGGTCAGATCAGCCGTCCATCTTGTCTAGCATCCTGTCTCACAAAGTGGCCAACTAGTTGCTCTGGAGGGCCAACAACAGCAATTCTTGAAAGCACTCGATGAAGTTGATGGGCAGTAGGTGGACAAAATAAAACACTTTCCTACACAACGACTGCTTAACTTGAGGAATTCACTGCCACAGGATGTAGTGACGGCCACCAACCTAGGTGGCTCTCAGCCACAACAGCTAAAAGAAACCTCCATATTCAGAGACACAAATCCCTTGAACACCAGGTGCTGAAGAGCAACAGTCCTTGTGAGGGATGGGGACTACGTGTCTGGTTTGCAGCCCTCCCTGGGGTACCTGGATGGTTACTGTGCAAAACAGAAGGGTGGGGTAGGAAGGACCTCTGGTCTGATCCAGCAGGGCTGCTCTTACGTGTACCCGTCACCAAATCACAGATGGGCCAATGCACACATACAAACCCAGTTCAGTATACATTTTCTGACAACAGATTGACGCTTGACTCTACCATCTGTTTAATTCACACTGGATGTCACCATTCTATGTGGGCGGTCACAAGCACCATCACATCCACCAATGTATTTCCATGTGCCGGTTCATCATCCCATCAGCATCTCTTCCCAAAGCAATGACCACCCCCCAACCATTTTGTGGTGGTGCCCACAACCTGTTTTCAGAACTCCAGTAGTGCTCGAAGACTCAACAAGGAGTGGGATCCCTATTCTACCACTTACTGACAGTGATGCCCAATGGCACAAAGGGCAGATGATAAATAAGTAGTTTAGGGTCCCTGCACTTCTTACTACGGGGGCCCTGATGGACTTATTTATTTATATTTATTTACATTTCAATTTATATACCGCCCATCCCCAGGGGCTCTGGGCAGTGAACAGTTTAAAATCAATAAAAACAAGAAAACAACAATACTAAAATCAATATACAAAACAATAATGAAATAAATTAACCAAGTGCAATGGTGGGGAGAACCCCCCCCCCCGAAGGTGGAAGGCCGGCATGGCACCGCCCCCTTCAACCACCGAACACCTGGCGGAACAGCTCTATCTTACAGGCCCGGCGGAACAATAATATGTCCCGCTGGGCCCGGGTCTCCATTGACAGAGCGTTCCACCAGGCTGGGGCCAGGACTGAAAAGGCCTGGCCCTGGTTGAAGTGAGGCAGGCTTCCTTAGGGCCGGGGACCACCAGTAAACATTTATCCGCTGATCGAAGTGATCTCCGGGGAACGTACAGGGAGAGGCGGTCCCGAAGATATGCCAGTCCCAACCCGCTCAGGGCTTTAAAGGTAAGAACCAACACCTTGAACCTGATTTGGAATTCAACTGGAAGCCAGTGCAGCTGGTGCAGGACAGGTATGATATGTGACTGGTGACTTAATGCTCAACCTGCTACACAAGAAGTATCAAAGGCCAAAAGGTACAGTCTGAAAACTATGAGAGTTTCCTGAAGGGGCCCAAGCAACACAATGGATCTGAAAAGCATGAAGCAGGCATATCTGAACATTTAAGCACAGGTATTTCTCTCTTCAGTACACTGCCTTAGAGAATTACTCAAATTTGTACCGCTCCCAAGGCTGCAAAGTAAAATAGCCAATTTAAATATGGAAGATATCTAAACAAATGTGCTTGTTGGCAATAGGGGGGAAAAAACCCTTAAAATTTACATAAACATGTTTCCAGAAAAATGTCCCCTTTGACGACTGAGAAGTGGCAAGAAGTCAACCCCAAAACAGACAAGGAAAAGGGAGAATTAAGAATGCAGGAGCCAGGACCGTTTGCAGATTCTAGCAGACGAGCGCAGCCTCTTCAGAGTACGCCCGACTAACCACACACAGAACTGGAGAGTGCCTGGTAAACTCCAGAAGCCCCTGGGGATTTTCCCCCAGAAAACACTTTGAATTCCAACTGTGATGCAGGCACATCTTGTTCTAAGAACTGAAATGTCTTGAATGTGATGTGCCTCTCACAAACAGATGGTGCTCCACTCATCAAGAAAGATTAGGAGGTTTAGGCCAGAGCAAGGATGTCGCCCTCAGTAACTTCCAACTGATTCAGGGCAGAATTTGTCTGGAAATAGCCAAAGAAAGATCTTCTTAAAGGCCAATACATCTGCCTGCTCCTTGCGAAGGAAACCAAGACAGCCAGTAAGGCACAGCTGCTGAAGTGATTCAAGTATGGGAGATCCAAGCTCAAACAAATCACTTGGTCATCCAGTCCCACAAATCACTACAAATTTTGCTGTGAGCCCACTGCAATTCCTCATCTGTAACTAGAGCAAAATACCTCAGAAGATTTGCAACGAATAAAGGAAAAGAATTGTCCAACCGGCAACCTCTATGGAACAATTCTGCAGAGCCAGCTTGAGATCAGACTATGAACTCGATCATTAGATTTTTGCAAACCACCCTCTTATGTCAAACCAGCAGGAGACAGGAGGGAGTGGAGATATCGGGGTGGCAGCAGGATGTCACTGGGGGGGGGGGACACCTGGAAGTGATACTAGTCCCCTCTTAGGAATCGCCTAATCGCTACCCTTGCATGCTAGTTTTCTACATGGAGGGATTTTTTCCCCACATGAGAGTTACATCAGTCTCTTAGGCTCCCCTAAATCCCTCTATTGAGAGCCTAGGGAGTTTCCAGGAGGGGCCGTCACACAGCAAGGACCTGCTGGGAGCAGCAAAGATGTGAAAGCCCATTTTTTAAAAAACAAGAAAATGCAGGAAAAAGACCCCCGCCCAGTACCTTCCATTTTCCTAATGGAAAAACTAGGATGTTTGGGGAGAAACACTGAAAAAAATCCTAAGAATATTCTTTCCCTAGATAGAGTGAAATGGTTTTATTATAACTGGATTGCATTCAATTTTTTCAATGGAAAAATTGGGAAATTTGGGGGAACACTGAAAAAACTCCTACGATTTGTTTTGTTTTTCTTTTGAAACAAATGTAATGTGCTAAGATGGCATAGCATGCAGCAGTTTTCTGTTTTCTTTATGACTGGTGTATTTGCAATTTGGCATGTAGAAAACTAAGGCATTTATATTTTTAAATACCATAAATTCTCCAATGAATCCCATTTCACTGTATAAGCTAACAAATATATAAATGACACATTTTATGTTGATAAATAGCAAATAGTTTTTAGTTTGATAAGAATGTAACCATTGCGTATAATTTCAGTTTCCCCTCAAAATGTTCCCCCTTCCATAAGCTTCAAAATTTCTCAAAAATTTACACATCTAGTAAAGAAAGGAAAACATCTAGGAAAGTCAGCGGGGATCACTTCCCTCTCCTGTTAAATGTCATTTGCATTTGTGCATTGTTATTCCACTGCAACAGTGACCTACTTCACACAAAAAAGTTGAGAGAATCATAAAGCACTCTTCTTTCCCCTTTTCTCATAGCCTACATCCCTGTGGATCAAGTAAAAGCCAGGAGAGTCTACGAAGATGTCAGGTCTCTCAGACAAACAGAAGTGTTTTCTACTTTGGTCCAACATTGAAGGACACAAATATTAGTGCAATTCACAGCCCAAATTCTGTACATGACTAACACAGACAGAATTTCTCTAGGCAGTTTCAGCCACTGGGTTTGTGTGTACTTGAGGTAGGACAGAACAGGTGGAACAAGCTACAATTTTAAAAATAGAGAATAGTTACTCACTAGTATATAGGGGCGAACTAGCCATTTAACTTACCAGGGAAAGTTCCCGGTGGACCACTGCCTTAGGGCTGCTAGCAGCCAAGAGCAAACGGAGCCAAGCCCTGGTACCACTGCTTAACACTGCAGGGGCCACTCGGTCTTGACCGCTGCATGTTGAATTTGCAGTCCATGCCACCTACTATGGACACAGCAGCTGCAGAAATGGTTCATTCTAATCCAAAGACCAAGGATGTTCTTCAAAGCCGGGTCTCCTGATGTTTTCTGGGGTAAGGAAGGGGGCTTCAGTGGCTCAGACAACCAGTGGGATGAGTAGAGTCCCTTCTGCTGGCAGAAGGTGGTTTCCTCTGGCACAATGAAAGCATCTTGCGCCAGGTAAAGCCTCCTTCTGCCAGAGGAAAGCTCCTCTGTCCTAGAAGGGATCCATCCCTGTGGATGCATGGAAGTTCTCATTTCCAGTTTTTTTAACGCAACCATTGAGTTCTCTACATTTGTCTTGCAACACCTCAACTCTTTGAAATGCAGCTTTCCAAAGTCAGAATGTACAACCCAGCAAAGCAAGCCGCACAGAAAGATACAACTGCATTCTCTAAAATCCTATAAAGCTCGACATTGATTTTAAAACATTTTCGACCCTCTCTTCCGAATGCTCCTGCTACAGCATGCACTTTGTTCAGTCCAACAGACCCAGCAACCGAGCTCTCCTAACGTACTTTGTCTGCCCTGGGTGAAAACACATCAGGAAGTCGGCCATTCAGCAGATTATCATCTCATTACAGACCTTTTATATAATTAAACCAAGGAATATTTCCGCTGCAAGGCACTCTCATTCCAAACTTTTATTCAATTAAATGCCTCAAGAACATTTAGCAAGATATGGGAGACCTTAATGCAACAGTTCCTTTGCAAATAAATGTTTAAGGAAACAGGACTCTCACTCAACCACCCTCAACAGAGCTTACAAAGCACACTAACAGGGCTATTTCCAAATACCTATTTACCTTTACAAATACAGGGCAGAGATTTTTTCCCAGCGTTTAAGGGGGATTATAGAATAAACAAGAGGATCTTATTGACAAGTTCTCTACATTCATCCTCCTCCACCAGCCTTGCCCTTAACTCTTCTAAACAGGGTTACCTTTTTGCCGTACAGGAGCAGTGAAGGAGATCCGACCACACCCTCCTGGTGAAAATGAAAGTAACCCTCACTCTGTTTGCTCTCCTTAATGCTGGAGGGCAGCTTCCTGAGTTCAGGCAAACATTCCACACACCACAAACAGCAACAAAAACCATGACAGAGGCACAGGTTTCTGCATACGCCTAATGACTACAGAGTTTCTCACATCCAGAGAGGTCTTCCTTTATGCAATTCTGTCATTCCAAAGGGAGAGATGTTGTCCCTATTAACTGCAACTGCATTTATTCACCCCTGAAATCCAGTCAGTCTCTGAACTCTTTAAAAACATGAATGGCTTAGAAAAATGTTTCAAAAACAATAGAGCCACTTCTGGAGTCCACTTGCAAACTCTTATTTTAACTAGGCATACAGGGAACTTTGGAGCAAACGGGCTTGCTGGGTGAACATACCTCGTGTAAGCTCCCTCAATCACACACCAGGTGAGCTCCTGATCAGTTTGTGACAGCATTCATCACGAGCTGCTCATCACGAGCTTTGCGCCTGCCCAGGAAGCGCTCAGCCCTTGCAGCCGCTTGCGGATTGTGCCTGCACAGTCAGATTCCTCTTTCCAAGGAGACCAGTGACAGATGTGTGGTGTTGTGAGGGCCAGTTTGGTGTAGTGGTTAAAAGTAATGGGACTCTAACATGGAGAACCGAGTTTTTTTTTTTAAAAAAAAATATAGAAATGTTATTTAAAAGAAAAGGTACGAAAATAGAAAGTGCATGATAAAAGATCATATAAACATTACATTTGAAATTGAATTGAGACTTATACAAACTTATATAAAAAGTAGATTTCGAATTAGTTTAAGACTTATACAAGCACTGCATTTAAAATTACATTGGACTAATAGAAAAATACATGCAAAATTTGCCGTAACTAAACGTAATTGTATAATGGCTCTCCTTCCCTCTCCTTGGTTACTTATGCAAACTATAACATCAACTTTTTTTAATTAATCATTTCCTTATGTTTTATCTTCTTATCTTTATACTAAGTTACCTTAATTAATGTTAATTTCTGCCTAAGTAGTCAAAGAAATCCTTCAATTTCCCCCAAAATTCAGCTATTGGTCTATTATGTAGATAAGTAGTTAATTTTGCCATTGATGCATATTCATAAATCTCATCTATCCACTCCGACACATCAGGACATATATCTGTTTTCCATTCTGCTGTGTATAATACTCTTGCTGATGTCACCATGTAGGGGAAAAGGTCGTGGAGAACCGGGTTTGACTCCCCACTCTTCCGCTTGAAGCCAGCTGGGTGACCTTGGGCCAGTCACATGGCTCTCTGGAGCTCTCTCAGCCCCACCCACCTCACGGGGTATTGTGGGGATGACAATAACATACTTTGAAAACCGCTCTGAGGGAGCGTTAAGTTGTCCTGAAGGGCGGTATATAAATCCAAGCTTTATCATCATCATCATCATCATCATCATCACCACCACCACCACCTATTCAAGAAGCCATTGCAAGGACTGATTAGCAGGATATGTGAGGAGACAGACATGGAAGGCACACGAAAGTTTTTAAGTTCCAACCGAAAAATCTCAAGCTTTTTTTTTAGAAGACCAGTCAATAAACTCCCTTTGGAAGGAAAAAATGTTTAACACGACACTTTTAGTATCGTAAATTAAGGACTGAGAGGCTATCTTAGTTTCATCTAAAACGAGGTGGAATCAACTGAACACGTTTTGCTTTGCTATTGTTTTTACCACGAAATACGTTGAAAATTATTTTCCCTTTGCTTAGGAGACTTCCTAGCTGTTTGGATTATGATATTTGTAGATTGTTTCTGGAGGGTGCTAATTCCCTCTTTACAGTTTGCTGTGTAAATTTTTTCACAGCAGCCTGTAAAATCTGCAACGAAATTATGCACATGAAACCTAAATTTTAGCTAATTTCATTTTTAAAGTAATATTTTTGTACAATGGAATTCTGGTTGACATTTTCTGAATTTTGTATTGCTCAGATTTGTGCTGGTCTTTGACCAAATAAATTGACTGATTTGAGTTTCACGCTCCCCCCCCCCCCCGTTTATTACAGGCCCTTTAATGTTGAAGGAGATGGTGGCAGACTTGGTGGTGGCGAGCCCGGAAAGTGAAAGAAAGCCACCTAATTGCAGAGCAATCATGCAGACAGGCACAGCCAAACTCATTTCCAGGTATTCTAGTAGCTTTGCCAATTGAAGCTGTATGTTGATAATTTGGGGGGAGGTCCACTGGAACTAAGGCAGCAGTGTGAAGTATTTGAGTATCACTGTAACATAGAATCAGAAGAAATTACAGACTGCTTTTTTTTCGAACAATGGTTTAGCTTTACCAACATACTTACGCTTCCTTCAATGCTTGTGGGTGAAAGATATTACAAGTTTGCCAATCAACTTTTAATCAACCAACTGACTGAACAGTGAAAAGGCAAATCAATAGATATCAATTGGGTAACTCGCAGACTGCTTTAGCCAACAACCAAGCTCCTTGGAAATGTGGGACTCTTCATACAAGAAAAAAAACTGCATCTTAATTATTACAATCGTATTTTCACATTACAACCTACAACTATTTAAAGTCTAGCAAAATGCCATTTTCAAAAGCACTCACTCTCTAAAGCAGTGTTTTTGATTTACATTTCCACCAGGAAAAATGAGCTTCATTATCATTACCAAAGGTAAACAAGGCAAGGGGAATGCAATTTATTTAAATCTGTCATCAAACGACACAAGGGCAAGTCTATTTTCAAACATGTTTCAAACCTTCAAGTTATCTGCTTAGAAGTGAATCGTTTTAGAACATCAGCCAAAGAGCAAGAGAATTTAAAATTACTCTCTTGGGCCAGGAGAAGCAAACAAATCCAACTGGGTCAAAAGGGTTTAAAATAAAAGGACCATGCTACTAAACGAGGACTGGAAAGGATTAATACTGTGGGTGGGATGGGGCCATGGCTCAGAAATAGAGTCAGCTTTGCATTAAGAAGGTCCCAGGTTCAATTCCTGCCAGCATCTCAGGTAGTAGGCATTAGGAAAGACCTCTGTCTACCTGAGACCCGCTGCCTCTCAAGAACACGCAATACTGACTCTACGAGAGTGAAGCTCTGCCTCGGCGGAGCGTAGATTCACACCTTTGATGCCTGCAAGAGCTCTGAGAGGGCATTTCTTCACAATTAATGGGTTTCTCCCATTCCAAGCGAGCTGCTTGGCTGAATTTCACAGAAGCACCCTTGAAAAAGATTGTATTGAGCAAACTGTGTGGCACTGTGAAGAACAACCCAACATCCTCCATTGGTGGTTGAAGGTACCGTCAAATCATAGCTGACTTATGGCGACCTCTGCTGGGGTTTTCAAGGCAAGATACTAACAGAGGTGGTTTGCCACTGCCTGCCTCTGCATAGTGACCCTGGTCTTCTCCAGAGGTCTCCTGTTCAAGCACTAGTCAGGGCCGATCCTGCTTAGCTTCCGAGATCTGACAAGATAGGGCTTGCCTGGGCTATCTGGATCAGGGCTTGATCTACTTTATTCTTAACAACAACAACATTCAATTTAGATACTGCCCTTCAGGATGACAACACTCACTCAGAGCAGTTTACAAAGTATGTTTCCCCACAACAAACACCCCGTGAGGTGGGTGGGGCTGAGAGAGCTCTGAGATGCTGTGACTGACCCAAGGTCACCCAGCTGGCTTCAAGTGGAGGAGTGAGGAATCAAACGAGCAATTTTCTTAAAAGGGTAGATATTCCAGGGTTTTTTTAATATACTAGTTCTAGGGCAGGCTTATATGACTCATATCCATAATTCCAAGCCACGTATTGTGGCCTGCCAGGTCCCTCTACATCGGGAGTCCCAAGGAGGCAGCAGGACCAGGCAACTGGATTTAATCAAGCCCCCAATAGGTGACATACACACCCCAGGGGCTGCATTTAAAACATCTTGTAGACTTACCAAGTGTCCTAGGATCCTAAGAAACATAAATACTCTGCAGTCTCCAAACTGTACCTGAATGTGAAACCATGCCTCTTTGCATACACATCTTCCAATACAAAAATCTGAGCACAGCAAACTTTTTGCAAAGCCTATAACACTCGAAACAAGTACATATAAAATGTAAAATAATTTTTCTGTTTGAGATATGGTTTAGCAGAAAATAACTACTCCCCAAAGAGCTCCAGATGGGTAGTCATGTTTGTCTAAGGCAGAAAAATAAACAGGAGTCATATGGCATCTGTTATTAATTTATAAAATGTATACGCTGTCTCTCCAGAGAATGGCTCAAGGCAGCTCAAATCAACAACAAAAAAACATAAAAGCAACACAAGAATTATCAGTAACAAGTTGTAAAACCATAATGACTAATATCAGCACATATTTTTGTAAGCAGGACCTCATTCCATCAAATGCAAGGAGAGAATAATCCTGACCCACTGAATTGATTCAGTACTATTTTCACTGGATCTTGCTTAATCTGTACGATCTGAGAAACAGGGGCCTCTGACCTCTTTCTCAATTGCCACATCTATTCCAGTCCTTTTGGCAGGACTCACACATACCTGATTTACAAGAAAGCTTTCTCTGCCACAACGACACTTCACCCCTGTAAGTATGGCCATAAAGATTGATTATGCACTCAATGCATCTGATGAAGTGAGTTCTAATGGACACGAAGTGACACTGAAATAAAATTTAGCCTTTAAAGGGGCCAGAAGATTCCCGTTCATTAATTCTCAAGCAGCCCTCTTAAAGACAGAAAAAACATTTGACAGTCACAATTCAACACATATTTAAGCCCACCGAAATTCCCTGTGTTGGCCTTTCATTTTTTCCACAGCAGTCATGATGTAAGAGAAGACCCTTGTTTGCAAGGAATAGGTAATTTGCACTTCCACGTTTTCCCCCTCTGTTTGCAAATACACATTTTCCTGCTCCGTTATAGAAGATCTACGATTCTACGTATGATGTCTTTACAGCTTAATTGGCATGCTGTACGCTGTTTTCGACTGAGCAAAAGGCAGACTGTACAAGACTAGAGGATTAAATAAACGAAAGAGATATTACATAAGAACAGAATGACAAATGGCTCACATGATGTGTAGCCAGATAATAGCCCAATTCTGTAAGAATTTCATAGCTCAGTGACAGTAAAAATAATAAAGTGGAGAAGAAAGTCAGCTGATTTCACTGGGACACTGGGGGGGAAAGGTCACAAGAAAAGTTCACCTCTTAGATGTTTAGAATTTATTCAGTGGCATTCTAGTGACAATCGAACTTTTGGAGAATACAAACCTCAGTTCAGATATAAGATAGTACCACCCATTCCCGTGCAATGAGAGAGATGGCAGCTTTATGCAAACTGGAGATTCAGCTATGGAAGGGAAGGAGGGGCAGCTGTGCAGAAGAGACAGGTAGGGGAGAGGAAACGGACTGTTGAAAAAACAAGATGCAAAGACGCTTCTTGCTGGCTTTACCTTGAAAGGCGCCAAGGGCCTCAGAAACTATTCCGTTCCAGTTCTCTTGGAAGCCCATGCTGCTCTGGGCCATGTGCTGGGTTTGCAGTGGGATGCTCAGCACCCAAATCTGTTTATTAAGACTCCCGAATGCACTGAACCACCATTCAATCCCGGGTGTGATTCAAACCTCTCTGAATGAAGACAGGGATGCTTTAGACAGATTTTAAAATATGAAAACTAAAAGAAAACATCCAGTCGTAACAACCTGCCCAGGCTCTAAGGTTAACTGGTGAGGGTCTAACAGCAGAAACGAGAACCCACATTACCCCACAGGAGTGGGGTGGATCGGGCCGTTACAACAGCCAAGAAGCAAGGGGAGCCCAGGTGCCCCCCCACCGAGTCCACGCACAGCTTCAACCTGAGCCGCAATGACAATGGCCATGGGTGTAGGCAAGTTTACAGCCATGGTCATCATCACCACAGCCCAGGACCGACCTTTTGCACCACCAGCCCCACCAAGGCCACTTGGGTCCAGGGCACCAGCCCTGTTAGAACCTTCCTAGAAAGGTGAAGGGGTCATCTGGCTCTGGTTGGGGGTGACTCGTGAAAAGACTTTCCCGGTTGCTGCTGCCAAGTTGTAGAACTCCCTTCCCCAGGAGCTGTGACAGGCATCATCTTTATCGGTCTCTAGGCACAAGCTGAAGATTCCTTCATTTCCGAAGACATTCGAACTAAGTTACTCTTTGTCTGGAATGTTAATACTAGCATTATTTTTATACAGAGTTCTTAACTACGGTGTTATTGGGGAGTGGTGCAGCATTGTTAGCTGCCTCAAATACTTCCTGTGAGAGGCAAAGATGGCATGTAAATTAAATTGGAGTGAGCCTTCTCCTTGGCATCACAGGCATTCAAGAACAGATGGTGCATTCTTTTACAGCACTGTTTGCAAGTGGTTTCAACCAATCCAAAGAAAAACTGCGACCAAGAAATGGCCTCCGGTATGCAAGACCTGAGCAAGGCTGTTACCCATAGGACGTTCTAGAAGTCATTCATTCACAGGGTCACCATGAGTCAGAAGCGACTTGACAGCACATAAGACCTACAAGTGGTTTCACTATGCCATCACTTCATGGCAGTCTTTTTCAAAGTTCAGAGTTGAAATTAAGTCCTCTTAAGCAAGCTTGAAAAGGAAGATAGAAGCAGACAAAGAGTCGTCAACAGCAAGATGCAGTTCAAGTTGCACTAGGGAAGCACAGTCAACGAAAAGTCCTTCCAAATCTAGCTCGCTCTCAACAAGGCATTGAAAAAGACAGAGTAGAAGCGAGTGGAACAAAGCCAGCTGCTACACAGAAGCCAGCCACCAGACCTGTTTACCTGATCAAACCTATGTGTGATTTTCAAATGAGAGAGCCCGTAATTTTTTTAAAACTTGCTATAGATCACTAGTAGCACCACTTAGGTGTCCCTGAAAGATCTGTTTCAAAATATGTAGGGATTTAAAATGAAAATTTTAAACAGGCACAAGTATCTGTGCATACTACGTCACCTTACTTCCCCACTGGGTACCCTAAAAATACAAGAAATCATAGCAACGGAGTATGAGGAGAACACTGGGATGGGTAAAAAACACCCCAGCTCACCCAGAACGTCACCCTGAGCGGAGTAACACCCTCACGGGCCCGGAGGGTCAGAAAAAGTATAACTCTACTTAGCATTCCAGTGCTAGTTATAACTGGTCTTGCAAAATAATTAGATTACAGCCAGGTACGTTTCTAGTATTACACTTAGTTATTTAAGAGTACTTGGACTCATTCTGTACACAGCACCAAAGAAGAAAAAGAATTTGCAGTTGAGAAGATGGTGAAATGTTGTAAATTTATGTCTCACTTGAAAAAAAACCTGGCTGAAAACACACCAGGCATCCCTGCCTCAAAATGCAGCCACAGCTGGCCACACGATTTCCTCTCGACTCCGTGGGATCCTTCCCTGTGCCCTTTCACTTCATCCCTTTGACCACTTCCTTTCTACTCTACAGTCCTCGCCAACTCTCTACAGCGCATCTCTCTAGACACGTTAAAGTGAAAAGCCAGGCCTTTGTGGCATCAGCAGCCACAACATCAGCCCATGCCTTCATCTTGAACCAGGATGCCCTGTCCTTAAGCAGGTCTGTTAGGAATGCAAATGTGTTCCAAGGAGGGTACACGTTGGTGCCATGGCTGCTACTGCCCCAACAGCATGGCCTGCTTGCTAAAGCAAGAGGAACACTGACGTCTTTATCACCATGAATGAACCATCTGGAGTTTCACAAAAGAAGACCAATGTTCCCAGATAGCTTGGAACCTCTTCTCAATCTCAAACACAATGTCAACGAGGCTTCATGAATGACAGACAGCAGCAATCCCCAGTGGGGCACTCGGAGTGCCACAACACCCAACTAATGTGGAGCTTGTTTACCTCTTGGGTCTGGGGATAAAGAACAAAAAGTCTTCAAGGGAACAGCCCGGGAGACATCCCCTTCATGTCTGCAGGGAGTGTCCATTTTGGAGCAGCTTCCTCTGTTACAGGAAAATGCTTGGAAATGCCTAGCATTTTGTTATTGTCCCTGCCCCCGTGGCCAGCATTTTCTGATGGTCCCCGTTACCCACTTTCAAAATTCCAAACCTGCCTGCTGGCTCAACAAGATTGGAGGCCTATGAGAAATGGACAGAGAAACTGTGTGGAACCAGATTAAAAAGGTAAAGGTAGTCCCCTGTGCAAGCACTGCGTCATTACTGACCCATGGGGCAACGTCGCATCACAACGTTTTCTTGGCAGACTTTTGTTACAGGGTGGTTTGCCTTTGCCTTCCCCAGTCATCTACACTTTACCCCCAGGAAACTGGGTACTCATTTTACCAACCTCGGAAGGATGGGAGGCTGAGTCACCCTTGAGACGGCTACCTGAACCCGGCTTCTGCCGGGATTGAACTCAGGTTGTGAGCAGAGCTTGGGCTGCAGCACTGCAACTTACCACTCTGTGCCACGGGGCTCTGTGGAACCAGATTAGCATTTCGGTTTTAAGAGAGAAGGCTAAAGCATGCTTGGGAAGCAGCTACTCTATCTGGTGAGCTGTTGGCAGGATTAGCAGCTGCAATGTCTGATGCAGCAGCACCTGTCTGCTTCCAATAAGCTTGGCTTGCTTATCTGGAAATAAAGCAAATATTGCAAAGGCACCTTAACTCTTCAGGTTCACATGCCAAAACAAAATGAAGCCTGGTTGCACTGTCCCTAATTCTCACTGCCTGGAAAAGCAGAAGAGCAAAAGGTCAGCCTCAAGCAATTCTGCTCCATTTTTGGACGGCAGCTCTTCACCCTGTCCCAGCAAAATGGAACAGAGAAGACAGACTTGTAAAAGTGCGCAGAATTATTATAAAGGACTTTCCAGCAACTAGAACAGTTCTTTCTGCACCTTATTGGTGTGATTCTTCGAACCTTCTGGTACAGGGCTAACGCCTTGGTGATCAGCCTTGAGAGCCAGTACGGCATAGTGGTTAAGAGTGCAGGACTCTAATCTGGAGAGCCAGGTTTGATTCCCCACTCCTCCACTGGCAGCCAGCTGGGTGACCTTGGGGCAGTCACAGCTCTCTAGAGCTCTCTCAGCCCCATCCCCCTCACAGGGTAATTGTTGTGGGGATAATAACAACCAGAGCTTTTTTTCTGGGAAAAGAGGTGGAACTCAGTGGGTTGCCCTTGGAGAAAATGGTCACATGGCTGGTGGCCCCGCCCCCTGATCTCCAGACAGAGGGGAGTTGAGATCG
The DNA here is from genome assembly GCF_028583425.1 of Eublepharis macularius. Taxonomy (NCBI): domain Eukaryota; kingdom Metazoa; phylum Chordata; class Lepidosauria; order Squamata; family Eublepharidae; genus Eublepharis; species Eublepharis macularius. The sequence continues at coordinate 10,275,570 of NC_072800.1, read as the reverse complement.
CCCTCCGCGCAATCTCAGCTCCCCTCTGTCTGGAGATCAGGGGGGGGGGGCACCAGCCATGTGACCATGTTCAAGAGGTTCCGGAACTCCGTTCCCCCGCGTTCCCCCTGAAAAAAAGCCCTGATAATAACATACTTTGTAAACAGCTCTCAGCGGGCATTAAGTTGTCCTGAAGGGTGGTATATAAATCGAATGTTGTTGTTGTTATATGGCATAATGGGGCATCAGAACATTCTCTCAGTAATTGTAACAGTGACCCTATAAGGTAGGTTACTTGTCTACTGCAGATGGAGGGATAAGGCTAAGAAACAGAAGTCCCTGGCTCAAGGCCACGTGCAGCCCAGCCCCCTCCTCAGAACATTCACTTGGGAATCAACCGAATTGAAGTTCAACAGGGATTCCTCCCAAGTGGGGGCAAGATAGAAACGGGGGGAGGGGTTATGGTTCTCAGCTCCATTTCTCAAATGCTGTATTAACTCAGGTACAAATTCCTTCTTCAGACCACACGCTGCCCACCCTAGACACTGACTAAAAGCGATGTTCTGCCTGGGCTGCTCGTTCTGTCTCTCTATCTCTGTCTGTCTCCCCCTCTCTCCCTTCCCCCCCTATATAAAAAAAGACAAGTGTCCGGACTGACTCATCAACGCCCAGCCCAAACCCCTGGACCTAGAAACATGAAATTTGGGGAGAACATTCCTTTCATGATGTAAACACCCATTTAAAAGGGATTTTACGAAATCTGCCCCCTAAGGGGGTAAAAAGGGGTACAATGTGCTTTTCCAAAGGGATACAGCTTCCCTGTGTGGCTGGCAGGCTGCTGCCTGCTAGCACCCCTGCCCACTGCCAGCTCAGCCACTCTTCCGTGACTAGGCCAGCCTTTCAAGATCATTTGCATATGCGGGCTGATTGGTCCTTCCCACCCACATTCTAAACAGTCTGCAGTTGCTACTGGGAATAACTGAATGTGTCCTGAGGTAAAATACACCTCCCAGTTTCCCCCTAAAAGTTCACTAGGGTTGCCAATTCAAAACAAAAAATGTTACATGCCTGTAAGTATTATAACTGGAATTAAGGTAGTTAAATATCATAGCAAAGCACGGGTATCAAGCTAGTCATTCCATAAAATCGTCTAGATTTCTCAGCTGCTTATATAGTAGCAGGTCAACAGGAATGGAATGTCAGTTTTATACTCTGGTTCTGGAGGGCAAGTGCCCCATGGCAAAAGAACTGACCCACACCTCTTCCAAAGAGAGCGAAGTCCAACAGAATCTCTGCTACTCAGTACACTCCCCCCCACCCCCGGCGTTGCTCCTGTGAGAGGCTGTTTATGGTATTATTCAATTTAAAAGAAAATGGTTTTCAAAAGTACACATTGTAAAGACTTAAAAGCAGAGGAAGACAGCATGAACTATTAAGCAATCAAGACTGATTTGTGGAAAGTCTGATAAAGAGATTGCCATTATTTTTTTTTATATATCTATATCGATCGATCGATCGATTTTAAAAACTTATGGGGAGGAAACCACAAGAGTGACAGTAAAAAGAAGCACCAGATGAAATGGCTCATTAAAGAATGTATGGAAATATAACCAGAGCGCGAATGTTGAACACTTTATTTAGAAGTAGAAGCTTGTAGTCAGAGAGGTCGTTCGTTATTTCCCAATCACTGAGCAAAATTCAACCTCCCTCATCCTTGCAGCTTTGAAGCACACGAGACTGTTGTCTCTGCCTCTCTCCAGGCCCAAATTTCTTTCTCTCTGGCTTCCTCCTCACTTTGGACTAATCTCTCTCCACAAACCCTGTCCTAGATCTTGGACTCCAGAGGCCCCAGTCCGTTCCTTCCTTCCTAGGCACCTATTCCTAGGCACACATGTATGTATGTATGTATGTATGTATGTATGTATGTATGTATGTATGTATGTATGTATGTATGTATGGTCCACTTTTCTCACTAAGACTCAAGGCAGATTACACAGTGTGAGATTACTACAATCAATATCAAAAACATCTCCATAAACAATTACGTAGGGTAAATAGTGATAAAGTCTATGATTCCTAACTCATTAGTGGATCATCAATAATCATCAATTAGTGGATCATCCCTACAATACAGCCCTCCTATCCGAATAAAAAGCCCTTTTGAATAATTCGGTTTTGCATCGTTTACAGAAAGCGAGGAGAGTGGGGGCTCTCCTGACCTCCTCAGGCAGGCCGTTCCACAGGGTAGGGGCCCCCACAGAGAAAGCCTGTGTGTGGGCTGCTGTTGATTTCGCCCATGTGCAGGCTGGCACCTGCAAGAGACCCCATTCAGATGAGCGAAGCTGCCGTGGAGGAGCATAGGGAGGGAGACAATCTCATAGGTATGTTGGGCCAAGGCCATGAAGAGCTTTGTAAGTGATAACCAGTATCTTGAACTAAGCGTGGTAACCGATAGGGAGCTAGTGGAGTGACTGTAGGATGGGAGTGATGTTCATGCGCCTGCTCGCTCCTGATAACAGTCAAACCACAGTGTTTTGCACCAGTTGGAGTCTCCTTGCCTCCTACGTCTTTATGCAGGGGGCAGCTCAGCCAGCCAAACTCCTCAAATTAGAATACAAATTCTGACCCACGTTGAATTCTCATGTTTGAATGAATGAACCCTGGGAAGTTTAGCCAATTATACTTTATAATTGCAGCAGCAGCAAACTAATGAGAGAAGCTGTGTAAATGAGGAAAAGAAGTCACAGCTGCCCATTAAATCCACGCCTAGCAGTTTGCAAAGAACAGTAGATTGAGCTTAATATTCCTGGAACTCGTAAATCACTGAAGAGCAGTTAGTAATATGTGCTTTGAAGACTTCAGTTATGGAAAAATTATCTTAGCAGAAACTTATTCCATTGTCTATTTAACACATTTATTTATTTACTTCATTTACAATGCAATCCTAAACAAAGTTACTCTGGTCTAAGCCCATTGATTTTAATGGGCTTAGACTAGAGCAAGGCTTTTTTTCAGCAGGAACGTGGCGGAATGGAGTTCCAGCACCTCTTGAAAATGGTCACACGGTTGGTGGCCCCGCCCCCTGATCTCCAGACAGAGGGGAGTTTAGATTGCCCACGCGCCACTGAGCGGCGCAGAGGGCAATCTAAACTCCCCTCTGTCTGGAGATCAGGGGGTGGGGCCACCAGACATGTGACCATTTTCTCTGAGGGCAACCCACTGAGTTCCACTGCCTCTTTTCCCAGAAAAAAACCCCTGGACTAGAGTAACTACTTATGAAGATTGTACTACTCGACTCTACCTTTCTCTTCACTGGGGGACAAGAGCAGCTTACATTGTTCTCTCTCCTCCATTTATCCTCACAACAACCTTGTGAGGTATGTTAGGCTGAGCTGAGATTCGAACCTGGGTCTCCTAGATCCTACTTCGACAATTTAATCTCTACAAGCACATTATACAGGAAAAGAAGCAACAATTCCTATGAAGATAGAACAACAGCCACACTCTCAGCCTAAGCTACCTCACAGGGTTGATGTGAAGAAAAAAATGGAGGCGAGAAGAAAAATATGAACCACTTTGGGAAAAGGCGGGGTATAAATAAGGTAAATAAAGGCCATAAAAGCAACTTTATTGCATCTATTAATCATCAGTGACCCATTAAAAAGGAAGACAATAATATAGAACATGCACTATATGTGGATGAAATAAAGAAAGGGCTGGCAGGGAAAATCTACCTTCAATTGGTGAGGGATAAGGAGTTTATGTTTAGAACTTTAAAAAATAAATGGAATAAAGAAAAACAAATAACTTCTGAGGAGGTTAATAAGTTAATGGTGAATTTGAAGACAATCAAGCTAGAAAAGTATAGAGAACTTGAAAGAAAGATAATTATGAGATGGTACAGAACTCCTGCCCAATTGGCATACATGCTTAAAGGGATGAAACCTAACTGCTGGCATTGCAATGCAAAAGAAGGGTGGTGGGAGTGTCCAAAGGTCATAGATTTTTGGGAAAAGATACCGGGGGAAAATAGCATTGGTATGTAAGGTGAACCTTAATATAGATGTAGATCTATTATTCATGGGTGTACTGGGAAATACTAGAATTGAGAAACAAAATCAGGATATTTTTTAAAGCAATGTTACTAGCTGCACATGCAGTGATTGCATACGGTTGGAAGGAGAATTTAAAATGGACCTTAGAAAGATGAAATGATTACCTATATGAATATATTCAATCGGATATGTTGGAATGTTTAAAAAAAGATAAGGCATGGGATGGAAAAATGGAGGAGATAAAAGAGAAATGGTCTGTATATTTTCAATGGGTATATAATGGAGAAGCCAATACAGCTATATTTGGAAAATTGGAAAAAAAGTGCTTGTGGCTAAAAATTTAATCTGTAGTTATATGATGGTCACCTTGCGGCGGGGAGGGTTACAAAAGGGGTAAAATATGTATCAGGAGAACTGGGACTGTATTGTAATGTAATAATATGTGATGCATTAATAAAAAATAAAAAAATATATTAATCATCAGTGACCTAAAAGGGACTTTGAAAGAACATTTGAAATTATTTTATAATTATTGTGCTTCTCCAAGTGAAGTAATCCCTTGCAAATCTCAGCATTAATATTACCATGTTAAAAGTTCTCGCTACAACATCCCCATCTCCAGCCACAAAAGTAAGCCAAGCTAATAAACGACTTCTCATTTCTAAATTATCACAGAATTTTAAAAACCATCCTCCTATTAAAACCCGCCTCCCACAGAAGGCTGTCAACAATCAGATTTTTTTAAAAAAAACTGTGGTACCATTATCCCTACATGAAATACATTAAACAGAGAATGTTTTTTCCCCCATTGCAGAAGGAGAAAGCTCTCCATTCTGAAATAAGCCAGAAAATAAAACAGCCCATCACCAGCCTCTACTCTCCACCTGTTTTACGCTGTAAACCTGCACAGCAAGTGCCTGAGCTCTGGGATTCAGGTAAGTATTTTCTGGGCTACCGCCCCGCAGCCCTTTCCCCTGGGACGGCCTGCCCTCCTTTAAAGGAACATCTTGGCTTCCAAGTTTCAGAACTGCGCATGCCAGACCTCTTGAAGCGACCCAGCCCAGAGATCTGTGCACACATCCCATTCACAGCTATATTACATGCAGTTTTAACATATAGATGTTTACCACTCAAACTCGCACTCACCCACCCCTTCACACACACACACAAACACACACACTCAACAGGCCAGCCCAATGAATCCTGAATTCATCACCAGAGCAAAACGGCTCACCCGCAGAGCACTGGCTTCACATGCAAAGGACCCAGCCAAGTACAGGTGGTATGAAAATCCTCCACCTCTACTCAACAGCCTGGTCACAAGTTACAATGAATGCACAGACAATCTGTGCACACAAGATCAATACATACTACACGTGAAAGGTAGAACTGCTGCCCCAAACCTGACCAGAAATGGTGCATTACAAAGGTTATGAATCTCAGGTTGGTCTAAACTAGTAGAGTCCAGCACCACCTTTAAGACTAACCAACTTTATTGTAGCAGAAGGTTTTGAGAACCACAGCTCTCTTTGTCACATGCACCTGCACAACATGTGGTTCTCGAAAGCTTATTCTACAATAAAGTTGCTTAGTCTTAAAGGTGCTACTCGACTCTACTATTTTGAAACTACAGATTAACACAGCTAACTCCTCTGGATCTATAAAGTTGGTCTAAGTGACTGATAAACACGGATTTAAATTTTCAGCTGCTAACAATACATTATCCAAGCTGCACAATTGAATAATAGAGCAGCATATCTACCAACACTATGCAAACTTATGTTTTGTAAAACCAGGGCTTTTTTTTCAGCGGGAACGTGGTGGAACGGAGTTCCGGCACCTCTTAAAAATGGCGGCGCGGAGGGCAATCTGAACTTCCCTCTGCCTGGAGATCAGGGGGCGGGGCCACCGGCCATGTGTCCATTTTCGACGAGGGCAATTAAAGCTTTTAAAAACTCCCCCCTTGTTCCAGCTGACCCAAAGTGACATCATTGTGCGGTCCTGAGTTCCACCACCTCTTTTCCCAGAAAAAAAGCCCTGTGTAAAACTGAAGTGCCACCTTGTTTACAGCACACCATTTTAAACACAGCCGGTCTTCAGGGTATTTACCCAGGTTGGTGAGCGTCTTTTAGAGGGCTAGTGTGGTGTAAGGGTTAGTGTGTGAAACTGGGGCCTGGGAAACTTCACCAGGCATTCAGCAGATGTTACTGTCTCTAAGCCTAACCTTCCCCACAGGGTGGCTGCGAGGTTAAAATGGGGAAGCAAGAACCACAGTCCCTTGAGCTGCCCCAGACAAAAGTGGAAGTTAAAAACGTTCCAGGTGGGCAGATGCCAGCAAACCAACACGGATAGAGAAGCTCCCTACTTTCAACAGAAACTGATGTTAATTGTTTTGAATGACTCTCTCCAAACACAAATTGTTGTAACACCATATCAGGAGCACAAGAATTGCTGCTTTTTGAAAAAGGCAAATGTGCAAAGACCCCAAGAGTTTCATACTGAGGAAGTTTCCAAGCATTGTCTATATCTCATGGGAGAAAGCAGTCCAAAACAAGCCAGCTGTGGCTTAAGGCAACAAATTCAGTCCCCAACTAGACCTGCCCCTGACCTATTTGGCAAGTAACAGCAGGCATGGGGCTGAGGATCAGAGGTCAAGCACCCATTTTGTCGGCAGACGGTCCCAGGTTCAATCCCCGGTAACTCCAATTAAAAAGTACAGGTAAACGATTCGGATCCAGTAACACCTTAAAGTCCAGCCAGATCTCCAGAGTGTGAGCTTTGGAGAATCAAAGCTCCCTTGGTCTGAGACTTCCCCCCGCTCCTTGTTGGTCTTTTAGGTGCTCCTGGGCCCGAATCTTCCACTTCTACTGCAGACCAACCTCCAGGAAACTAAAGATCAGGCGGGAGGTGATGGGAAAGGCCTCGTTTCAGGGCAAGAGGGACCTCGGACAACCCAAGGGGCCGATTCCGGATCACCAGGCAGCGCTCTCAACGCCGCCTCCCCCCCCCCCCGAGGCTGCCCGTCGCAAGGCTCCGACGCCAGGCGACCCCGGGCAACAGGCTTCCGCGTGCCCGCGTGAGCAGGAGAAGCGACCAGCAGGCCGGCCCCTCCCTGCAGGGCAACCCGGGCCCCGATTCGACTCCGCGGGGCCGCTCGTTCTTGCGCCGACCGCCCCCCAGGGGCAGAGGGGGGGCGCGCCTCTTCCCACGTGCACGCCAAGGCTGGCCGCCTGACTCGCTCCGGCTGCAGCAGAGGCGAGGCTCGCAGGTGGGGGCGCCCCTTGCTCGGCGCGGCTGCCGCGAAGCGGCGGTCTGAAGGGGGCGGGGAAGCCCCGGCTGCGCCCCACCGTTGCAAGCGCGGGGACACCTGGCGGGCCCCCGAGGGGCGGCTGCCTGCGCGGCGCGGGGCGCAGAGGGGGGACGCGGGGAGGGACGAGCCGCGCAGGGAAGGCCAGCGGCGCAGGCGGGCGGGCACACGTGGCAGAAGCACCGGGCAAGGCGACCCTCCCCAGGCCGGGCTCCGCCGCCCGCCCCCAACTCACCGGCAGCTCCACGCTGACTTCGGCGCCGTCGAGCAGCTGCACCCGGCACTGCAGCGCCGCTCTGCCGCCCGCCGCCGCCGCCGCCGCCTGGATGTGCTGCAGCGGCGGGGCGCCGTGCGCGGCCAGCGGAGAGGCTCTCCCGGCGCCCCGCGGCGCCCCGTCGCGCTCGTCTCCCGCGCCGCCGCCTCGCCCGTAGCGCTGCATCGACCGCCGGCCGAAGGTCCTGCGTAGGAAGCGCAGCATCCTCCCGCCGCGCGGGGCTCGGCGGGCGCGTCCGTCCCCCAAACCGAGCCCCGCCGCCGGCCCCGAGACGACGGAGCCGCTGCTCTCCCCTCCGAGCGGCGGGTCTCCCGCAGCGCCGCGCAGCCGGGCGGGCGGAGGGGCTGGAGGCGCGCCGAGGCAGACGCGGGGCGGGGTCCTCCTCCTCGCCTCTCGGCCGCCCTTCCCGCTCCGCCCTCCTTCCTGCTGCAGGCGGGCGGCGCGGCACGGCGCGGGGAGGGACAACCTGTAGCCGGAGGCGGCGGCGCTTCGCGGGCTTGCGGGCGGGCGAAGGGGCTCTCCTGCCGCGGCCCGTCCGCTCCTCCCGGGCCTGCCTCCTGCCCGCCCCCCGCCCCGCTCGGGCGACACCCAGGGCGCCTGCGCTCTCTACCTGTGCCGCCTCTCCACCTGCCGAGCCTGGCCCTACCTGGCGCCGGCCAAACAGCCCCGGCCGCCGCTGCCTCGCTCCGCCCCCGGCCCTCGGGAGGCCCGCCTGGCCTGGCCGGAGCGCGGCGCCTCGGAAGGAAGTCCTCGCAGGGGGTGTCAGCCGCCAGGGGGGACTCGGGGCCGCAGAGACCAGTTCCCCTGGAGAAAATGGCAACTCCGGAGGGCGGCCTCTAGGACCTTGTGCCACACTAAGGTCCCTCCCCGAGCTCGGCCCTCCACTCTCCAGGGATCCCCCAAGCAGGAGTGGGCAGCCCCAGACCAAGGGCTCAAGGCTGGAGCCACCTGTAGGGAAGCGCTCTGACTGGGAGCGCAGGCAGAATAGGGCGAGGGGCAGGCTCGGGTGGGTTGGGGGGAGGCCTGCCCCTCAGAGGGGTGTTTCCAGGCAGACTTCAGCTCTGGCCCCACTTTTCCTAGGTGTGAAGTCAGTGCCTGCAGCATTCCTTGTTCATGATGCTCTTGCTACCAGAGTGAAGGTGAGCATGGAAGTAAGGAAGGAAGATGGCCCTAACAGTGGCTGTTGAGCGCTGGAGAGAGGGCAGTTTGCCTCACTGTAAGCCCGCCCTTTCCCCAAGTGCCAGGGTGTACTCCTCCTCCAGGCAGAAAAGCCACGGGGAGAGCAAGACAGAGGGGAGGAAGGCTTAAGCTCATGCTGCTAGTTCAGCAAATGTGACAGGAGGACAGGTAAGAGATCCAGAACCACAGTAGGGAATCTGTCGCTTTTTAAAATACCCTGCCCGGCTCTGAAATTTGGGGTGCCACACATGGTTGTCTTCTCCATGTTATCTTCACAACAAGCCTGTGAGGTAGGTGTAGTTGAGAGAGAAAGAGTAGTCTAAGATCACCCAGCAGGCTTCGTTGCTGACTTGGGATTTGAGCTTGGGTCTTCTACTTCCTGGTCTGACACTCTTGCCCATTGAACTTCACTTATGGGGACCCAAAGTGGCTTACTTAATTCTGTTCTCCGTTTTATCCTCACAATAATGCTAAGTTTGATTAGGGTGAGTGTGTATGACTGGCTGATGGTCACCCAGTGAGTTTCTGTGGCTGAACAGAGATTTGAACCTAGGCCTCCCGGATCCTACTTGGACATTCTAAACACTGTACCTCACTGACTCCCTGCAATAACACCGATACACTTAAGGCTGCAGCCTATCAATATATCTATTTCCAAGCACCTCACAGAGAAAATGATTGATGATAATAATAACTGTGCTTATATACTGCTCTTCTAGACAGATTAGTGCCTCACCCAGAGCAGTGAACAAGTTAGTGTTATTGTTATCCCCACAATGCTGCTGGTGAGCTGGGGCTGAGAGGAGCAGCTTACCCAAGGCTACCTACTGACCTCATGGCAGTAGTGGGATTTGAACCAGAAGAATGTTGATTCGCACCACTTAACCACTGTGCTACAGCAGCTTGCTGCAAATTGGAGCTAGGGACAGATTGTGGGGGGGATTTCTATACAAAACCTGAAGGAGGTTCCAGGGTCACAGAAACCTATGAAATCTAAACAACAAAAAATGTATAGGGAAATTAAAACTCCTCAATATAACAGAAACAAATCCTGTAGCTTTAAGAATGCCCATGGAACTCTCAATGGCTGTTGGGGGTTGCTAGGCAACCAGAATACTATGGCCAGCCATAGTATTCCCAGCCTTGGTTTCTGTAAAGCACAAAAATATGGGGGAAGTGAACTGGAGGCCAAAACAGCCCTAGAAAAGCCACCCCACCCCCTGTCATGTTCCCCAGTGAAGGAGGGCTTAGCAGGGACAGCCTAGCAGGGACTATTCACAGCACTCCTCGTGGCAGCAGCCACTGCTCAACTCAGTCTGGGAATTCTGTGCTTGGCATGTGGTGGCCCAATTCAGATCAGAACTGGAGGTAGAGGCAGCTTAAGATGCTGTTTTCCTGGGTCCATTTCTGGTCAGGAAAATGGTGCAAAGGGGGAGGTTTTCCACGTGCTGCAGTTCTGATCTGGGAGCTGAGTTCCAGGCAGGGAGCTCCCAGACCTTTTCTGTCGACTGCACACATACTAAGATGCGGGATTTCCTCTAATGGTTCTTTGGCAGAGTATTTTTCTAGTTTTACTTCCTCTTGCCTCCAGAGAGCTTTTACGTTAGCGCGCTTTAATGTTCTTCCTTCTGTGGTACTGTATGGGAGGTTTAAGAAAATTAGGTATTGTGCCTGTGGCTTGAGGGATATAGAAAATACTCAACATGTTCTCCTGTATTGCTTATTGTATTGTGGCATTCGCACTGTTTATCTAGAACCTTTGCTTCAAAATCATGAAGGTCAATCTGATGACAGCAAGACTCTCCTTTTACTATCCACACGTAACCCTGAGATCATGGAGTCCGTGGCTAAATTTCTTTGTTGTGCATCGAAGAGGAGACGAAGTGATGGGGCAAGGTGTGTTTCTTTTTGCCTCCTTGCTGACTGTGCATGTATATGCTGTTTTGCCAATAAAGGTATTTGATTTCAATTTCAACTGCACATGTCGGGGACATGAGGACTTTATAATGTGAATTGGTCCACTGAGAATAAAAATGGTTTATTTATATAAATCATCTCTTATCTGGGAATTTTACAAAAAAGCAAAGAGCCCTAAGGGATAGGCAAGGGGCAGAAACAAACGGAGATATTAAATGCTGATCAAAATTAGGACAGTGAAGGAAAAATACTAGTTTAGAACAAAGATCTAGCGCCAGTTCTAAGAAATGGGTTAGGTCAAGGGTATCAAAGTTACAGCTGGAGGCATACACTACAGAGGAGATGTCTCAGTGTTAGCTTGCTAGAATTTCTGTTTAGTATTAACCTCTCATTAGCTGATGAAATCGCTCACTGAAACGACGTCCCTGGGCTCAAATCCATCGGTCAGTTTAAAATATCTATCTAAATTCACAGTTTAGACTAAAGTATCAGATGGGAGGGTGTGTGTATGGAGCAATATGCAGCCGTGGTTCCCAACCTGTGAGCAGAGGACCCATGGGGGGGGGGGGCTGTCTATGGAGTTGTTGTAAGTGGTCTGCAAATTCATCCAGCTTGGGCAGATTTGCATCTTCCCCCGCACGTCCCCCCGGGCTCGCCTCCAGGGTGGCCACATGCACTCACCAACTCTGTGTTCGTTGGGATTTGGCTTGCCACAACACCGCCACACGTCCCCAACTGGGACTGCCTGTTCTGAGCCCCCATCCAGGCAGGCAGCATTGGGCTAGCCTCACTGCAGCCCCCCCCCCCCCCCGTGTGCACTGCTACTCAGGACTGCTTGCCTACTCTTGAGGAATGCTGCTACTTATGAGAATCTTGGGTGGGGCATGTTGGCTTCTGTTGCCCGCCCCCTCCTGTTACGGCTTCCTTGTGGCCCCATCTGTTGGCTTCCCTGGCCCCTCCCACATCTCTGCCAGCCTGGGAAGGCCGAGCTGCATCCAGAAGCTGGCAGGGGCTAGGAACTTCACCAGGACACGGCTTCTCCCTCTTGACCATCCCAGGTTGGAGAGAAACAGTCATCCTAAGACCATTCATGCCGCTGACTCAGAAAAGCTCGTGGTGGAATAAGTTAAATTGCCTCTGGACTTTTACTTGGCCACCTAGATTAGTAATCATTATATTGTCAAATGTGAAAAGGATCTAGAGCTCAACACATGTGCCCAGAGATCTGACAGCATATTCTGGAGATCAAGTTCCTTTTTCTAATACCCAAAAGCTATCCATGGGCCATGGGGCAGGAAGAGCAGCTAGGCGCACCTTGATCATGCCTGGATCCACCACAATTGAGAATTCTCTACAAGGAACAATTTAGATTGTACTTTAACCACTATCTGTGTTACGTTCTGATGCTTGTGAGCTTCTTTGGGATCCAATTTACCACTGAAACGCAGGATTAAAATCAAAATAAATTAACATCCACCAATTGTTCTTTCCAAGGACTGAAAAGCTCATTGCACATCCAAGTGGATTCCCAGGAGTACAGACTGGGCAGCTGTACCCATAACAACAAACTGTGATAAACATACGAAGTTTTCTTACACTGTGTCAAGTGATTAATTGATCTTGACAGGTAGGGATCCATGACATTTTTTTTTATGTTAAAAAGGCGTCCTCGTACACAAAATGATTAGGAACCACTGCTATCAAGTTTCAAAGCACTTCACAGCAATTACTCTCAGTAATTCTTACAAAAATCCTTGACGGTATACGAGTGTTAGACCTCTTCTTGCAGAGTAAGGCAGAGAGAGAGAGAGGTCTGCCCCAGGCTACCTGGTGAGATGATGGTAGAGGTGAAATTTGAACCAGGGCCTTCCCAGCGGCCATTCTTCATCACTAACTTACCAGTTCTTTGGCAATCGTATGAGGGAAAGGATTTTGCAATCCTAGTTTTCTTTCCCCTTCTGAGCAAAACAATTCTTTCACAGAATGTAGTTCTGAGGGGATTGCAGTTATTCAGAGACAGAAAGCTACAGGCGCTCTTTGGACAAAGAAAGAAGGACTAATGGAGTATCTTTGGCAGAATCCCAACTTCCTCAATCGCACTGAGCAGGCCGATATGTACCTGGCTTTCAAATAGATGTGCCAAGAAACAAAATTGTACTCCTGTGTGCTTTTAACTTGATCCAGCTTGGCTGAGGCACTCACTAATTCATCCCTTTTACCGCATGGTAGGGGTGGGGTCCCACTTCATTTGGGTCTCCTGGGGTGTAGGCCCCAGCAGTGGTCCTCAGTCTCTGCTTTCCTGCCTGCCTCACCCTCTGAGGGTTTAATTCATGCTTCTCTTCAGTATGCTGCCACCAACTGATCAATTTTGGAATTACCCACCAAGAGAGCCAGCACTCCCAGCTTCCTTTCCTGGGCCGTTTTCACACTGCTTACCAGCCACGGAACCAGGGTTTTTTTTCAGCTGTAACGCAGTGGAACGGAGTTCCTGCACCTCTTAAAAATGGTCACATGGCTGGTGGCCCCGCCCCCTGATCTCCAGACAGAGGGGAGTTTAGATTGCCCTCCGCCCCGCTTGGCAGCGCGGAGGGCAATCTAAACTCTCCTCTGTCTGGAGATCAGGGGGCGGGGCCACCAGCCATGTGACCATTTTCTCCAAGGGCAACCCACTGACGGCGGAACTGCAAGTGACAAAAGGCACAGGTTGGACACTTGTCAGCTTCCCTCAAGTTTTGATGGGAAATGTAGGCAGCTTGGCGGAATGTTGGACAAGTGACAGTTGAAAAGTCCATTGGACAGCAGTCGGAGAGCCAAGCTGCAAGACCAGGATGCCTACATTTCCCATCAAAACTTGAGGGAAGCTGACAAGTGTCCAACCTGTGCATTTTGTCACTTGTAGTTTGGCTCTATGTTCCACCACCTCTTTTCCCAGAAAAAAAGCCCTGAACGGAACATTGTGCGAAGCTCCCGGAACGACAGCATCTTCCTGGGGTGATTTCGCGCAGTGTTCCCTGGCCGGTAAGCAGTGTGAAAACGGCCCTGGTTGCCATTTGAAGGCTCTGCCTCGGGCCTGCATGTCCTGCTGTTAAAATTGCCAGGTCCCTATTCCCTTCCAGCGGGAGTAGGGGGAACCTGGCACTTACCTTGTCATTCCCAGGACTCTTCTTTTTGAGCTCGCGCTCCTGAGCTTGTGCAATGAAATTACTTCGAGGAAGTGATGCCACCATGCTGGTCATGGATGTGCTCCCTCACTTTGCATGGGGAAAATTCAGCCTGTTTGGGGCCAAAATTGGGCCCAGAGAAGCACGGGAGCACGCCCTCGGCCGGCACAACAACATCACTTCCAGAAGTGATGTCATCGCTCCCCATGGGGAGCATGCTCAGTGCACGCTTTCCTGGGTTGCCTGCCAGTGATGAGCAATCACCATGGGGGAGGAGAGTTGCAGCCTCCCACCAATTGCCGGCGATTGGTAGGCAACAAGGCAAGCCTACCTGCTACCCAGTGATTGGTTACCACAGGAGGGCTTACGGCACTTGCACACTCCCAGTGAATTAGTGACTGAGAAACCAACCACAAGAGCAGCAACAATATTTGTGTCTTTGAGTCTTAATCAAGATCCTCTTTGGTTGGATCATTCTGCAGGTAAGCGATTTAAAATTCATGCCAATGAATAAGTCATAGCTGGATTGTATTGCTTACAAAATGCCTTTCACTGGTGCTTAGCCATAGGCAGCTAAGGGGAGAAGTGGTGCTTAACCACAATAACAGCCAAGGAAGAGAGTGAGTGGTGGCAAGAAATGCAGAGTCTGATGGCTCCCGTCGGATCAGTCTTTAAACTGTCAGGAAATGGGACACTCCCCATCACTCTGCTTTTGGCTTAATCTTGGAGAAAGAGTAATCCACCTTCCTTCTGTGTTTAAAAGCAGCTGGCCAGAGAATGGTGTGAAGGCATGACACAGAAAGCCGAGCAGGCCTGACCCAGCAGCCCACCTGGTTGGGAGACGGCCTGGGAATAATACGTGATGGCTAGAGATGTGTACAAACCAGGAAAATTCCAAACCGTGTGGTTCGTGGTTTGTAGCATTTCATGAACCACGAACTTTCATGAACTTGCCAGTTCACGAACTGGTTTGTTTGGTTTGCGAAAACGTCACTTCCGGGTCTGCAGAGGCCCATTCCCCCTATTGCCTAGGAAACTGATAGATTGGTGCCAGGCTGTCTGCATTGACATACCGAAATAAAAACCAAACGAACTGGGCTAAAATTTGTCATGGTTCATGAAAAGTGAGCTCTCACAAACCAGTGGTTCACAAACCACAAACTGGCCCAGTTCATGACTAACTTTGGTTTGTATTTCGGTTCATGCCCATCTCTTGGGAGGAAAGCCACTAGGCCTGTCAGTCCCCCTATGGAGATGAGTCCAGTAGCACCTTTAAGACTAACCAACTTTACTGTAGCATAAGCTTTTGAGAACCACAGCTCTGTTCGTCACATGCAGGTGAGGAATCCTTTGCCCCCAGCCTCCCTCTCACCTGGCCAGTAGGGGGAAGAAAGGTGTGAGAACGCAGGATGGGAACGAAGTGTGCTCCCACATGCTACGGAGTGCCTCATTTCTGACATGGCACAGGGCGCTGCACAGCATGTGCACAAGGTAAGTTCCCCCCACGCAATTCCTCCCCCCACCCCCGGGCCCTCAGGAACCTGGCAACCCTAAAAGACATTGTGCAGCATCTTTCCCCTTCTCTCTCTACCCTCTGCCTTTTCAACTCAATTCAGGACTTTTGGTGGCCAGCATCACTGGGCACATTGGGTTCTGTGACTACCCATTGTTTTGTGCTCTGAGAAGTGGGACTGGTATGCCTCACTGAAGTCTCTCCTGCCTCCTGGACAGCTATGCAGTTATTAATCAGTCCAGGGCTTTTTTTCAGCTGGAACGTGGTGGAACGGAGTTCCGGAACCTCTTGAAAATGGTCACATGGCCAGTGGCCCCGCCCCCTGATCTCCAGACAGAGTGGAGTCAGTCTCTTCTCTCTCTACCCCAAATTGTGGAGAGATCAAGGCATGTGGATCACGGAAGGCTGACTGCACCCCAACAAGCCCCTGCAGACTTGGCTCATCCAACTCGCTTGCATAATTTGTGGTGTTGCAAAATGCAAGAACATGGTTTAAATCAAATTAACTATGAGTACAGTTATCGTTGGAAGGCAGGCCACTCCACCTAGTGATCAAACTAGCATCCAAAACCAGTTTGAATTCAGTTTATTAACCACAGTTTTAAGTTTGGCGTGATGTATGAATGTGGATGTCCTGGTTTGTTCCCAGGCAACGCTCTCACATGCTCCCCAATTACAGAGACACCTGGACAGACAACAAATCATGAGCCCAGCACTTGTTAAGGAAAACCAGGATTTGAAGGATAATAACAATAATAATAATAACAACAACATTTGATTTATATACTGCCCTTCAGGACAACTTAATGCCCACTCAGAGTGGTTTACAAAGCATGCTATTATTATCCCCACAACAAAACACCCTGCGAGGTGGGTGGGGCTGAGAGAGCTCTGAGAAGCTGTGAGTGACCCAAGGTCACCCAGCTGGCTTCAAGTAGAGGAGTGGGGAATCAAACCTGGTTCTCCAGATTAGAGTCCCGTGCTCTTAACCACTACACCAAACTGGATCATGTGCAAGCTGAATTCTAGGAGTTTACCTTCTAGGTGAACCAAAGCACCATAGCCTAATTTCATAGTGAATGTTCGTATAACATGGAGGCCTAGCAATGAGCTCTCATCAATTTTGCCCTTGTGAAAAGACACAGCAGAAGTGTTCTGCATAGCTGGAGGTAAGGCAGTACAATTTCATTGGCTCTGTTGTGCAATTCAGAGTAGTAGTTCCCAGTCCACAGTTATTAAGGTTAGTCTGAGGTTTATATCCGTAAATAAGTGCACATATATCTGGATGTAAGGCTGCCAGTGAACCAGGAAAAAGTCCTTGAGTAGCTGGGATATTTTTTAAAGCTTTCAAGATATTTGCTAGAAAAGAGTTTCCCTCCCCTCAGCTGTGTGTCTTTTAGAGGTGAATAGAGAGATTTTTTTCATCTGGATCCTGTTCAGCACAAGAATGCTTGATTTTAAGAGCTGGCATTGCAGGATTGGGGATGGGGTAGAGAATGCATAGAAGAATGTTTTATTGAATTTATTAAAACATTTCTGTCCCACTTCTCTTACCATCCACAGCGACTCAAGGTAGCTTACAAACAAGCACTGGGGGAAATCGTTATAATCAAACAGTTACATCAACTAAAAGTCCCAGAACATCTTCCAAAAACACAGCAAGAACGTAATTCTCTCATTTCCTCATCTGAGGGCCAAGCTACAAGTGACGAATGACACTGGCACTATGCAATCGAGTGGAGTGCAAGCGGAGTACAAGTGAACAGGGAGGAATACACGTGAGTCTGTTCACTTGCTGTTCAAGTGTCATTCATCGCTTGTAGCTTGGCCCTGAGTAACGTGGATTGATAGTGTTTGCTGAACCAGGCAAGTTGTAGGAGTTCTTCTCATATATGCTATAGTATATGTTTGTGGTAGGGTAGGAGCTTTTGTGAATCACAGCTCACCTCTTCAGATACCTGTATCTGAAGAAGCGAGCTGTGACTCACAAAAGTTCCTACCCTACCACAAATTTTGTTAGTCTTATAGGTGCTACTGGATTCTTGCTCTTTTCTACTGCTACAGACAGATGAACACAGCTACCCATCTTGACATTATATGTTTGTTAGAAATAATTGGGGTTAAGGAGATAAAAAGAAAACTTCGCAGGGAAGCTGGCTTGGGACAAGCAACATTCAGGCTAGACTTGCTCAGAAAACTCCTGGAAGAGGAAGCTTCAGCTGAAATGATACCATCATGAAATAATAGCATATTTGTAAAAACTGAAATCCAGCTGAACGTGAAGAACCAGACGAAGAAATCTTCTCATTTCACCTTGGCAAAAGTTGACTGAAATAAGACAGCAAAACACCTGCTTTTCTGGGTGGGCGGGATCTGTCAGTTGCTGGTTTCCTACTGGCACAATCCAACCAGAAATGAGAATTTGTAAATCCTACTGGTTTATCTTGGGCTGGATTGTTCTTATTTGTCTTCACTTGGCCCTGTGACTGGGAAGAGTCCAGTAAGAACAATGAAGGATTATCTATAAACATGATTGATATTAATACAATTCATGTCTCTCTAGCAATGGCCTTAGGAGGCCTGCCAAATATACTGACATTCCAAAAGCAAAGGCAGTTATCAACACCAGGATGAAATCAATAGCTCAGACTAGCAAAAAACAATTCAGAATACAGCAACATCCAGCAATCGCATTTGAAATAGGTCCAAAAATCCAAAAGGTTGGATCCGATGGGCTCCCCCAAAGTGGTGTGCCCCAAGAGAGAATCACCACAGCACTATCTAGCCATCAGCCACACTTCAGGTGACACCAGAAGATACTGAGAGGGTCTTGGGATGTGTAGCGTCCCTCTGAGACATTCCCCTTATCATAATTCTTCTGGCTTCCCTTCACCCACGTTTCTTCTGAGGAATACTCTTCCCTTCAGAATCTGCTTTTTGGCAAAGTTTCTGCAGTGATTCTAGGTACTCTCTTTTATAACACAACACAGAAGATTTGAATAATTTGTGCACAACACCTAAGCTACATGTTGCTGATCTTAATAGTTAATTCCCATGGCTTAAAATACCAAACGAGAGAGGGAAGGCTGCGTGGAATCGCCTGATCTCATCAGATTTTGGAAGCTAAGCAGGATCAGTTCTTGGATGAGAGGGCCAAGCTACAAGTGAGGAATGACACTTGAACGGCAAGTGAACAGGCTCACGTGTGTTCCTCCCTGTTCACTTCATCAAGTGGAGCGCAAGTGAATGGCAAGTGAACAGGGAGGAATACACGTGAGCCTGTTCACTTGCCCTTCAAGTGTCATTCCTCACTTGTAGCTTGGCTCAGAGATGACCAAAGAAGTCTCCGCAGAGGAAGGCAATGGCAAACCACCTCTGCTTCTCATCTGCCTTGAAAGCCTTTTGCTGAGGTCACCATCAGTTGTGACCTGATGGTACCACACACACACACAAGACCAGATGATTACATGCACTTTAAAGTATTTTGTGGTCCTACCCAACAGCTTTCCCAATTAACATGAATTGGCCCATCAATATGAGTTTGATCCTAAACACACAGTAGCCCCCTCCCCAGAAACTAGGCTTCTCTCATCTCTTTGGCAACTCAGACATGAGCTATCCGGGGACTCCCAAAATACCTGAGGAGCTGGCGCTACAAAATGAAGAAAATTCTGCACATTTTATAACTGCGTCAAGAAAATATTTGGAGTTTGTACACATTAAAAAAAGGTCCATTGTTATCTGCTGAAACCCAGCCTGTAGTGCAGCCCCTCCGGAACAGAAGGAAACTTCCAGGCAGCATGCATGCGTTACCCAAAGCATGCATCCGAGTGACTTGATTTTCACATAAGTAAAGGAATCGGAGCTTTATAAAGCCAAATGGGTCACCACTGGTGACCTGAAAACTGCAAGACTGGAAGCTGCAGTTCAGCACTCTTGCAAAGGTGACATGTGAAGGCTAAAACTGAGATGACAAGAAGAGATCCAGGAATGGCTTATTTTTAAATTTAAATTACAGCCATGCAGGGGCTGTGGTGTGACAGGAAAGCAGGGGCCTGGAGAGCTCCTGGAATTACAGTTGATCGTCAGCCTGCAGAGCTCGTTTCCTCAGGAGAAAATAGTTGCTTTAGAGGAGGAATCTATGACATTATACCCTTCTGAGGTCCCTCCCCTTCCTAAACCTTGTCCTCCCCAGCTGCCAGGCCTAAATCTCCAGGAATTTTCCAACCCAGAGTTGGCAACCCTATGATGAGGGTTAACTCCCCCTGCACCATTTTTGCTATCTGCATCCCACCTCTTAGCTATTTATTTGCCCCATTAAGGGAAACATACAGGAAAGTATGGGGTAAATAACAGCCCGGAGAGATTTAAACCACGAAATGGGTATGTGCAGAGGCAGCCATTCTCAGCCATTCTCTCTGCTATGGTCCCAATCCAAATCAGGAGCTGCAATGCAAGGCTCAAAAAACAGCATTCAGAGATCTTCTCTTTCACAGCGGAGAGGATATAGCAAGCTCTCATAGCAGTGAGCGCTGGGATGTAGCCACCAGAGACCTTGGCAAAGACCCCTGGCGCCTTCCAGTGTCAGAAAAGATGCTTGGTAACACGCATACTCACTAATGACATGGCACAAAATTGTCTTTGCGAATGTTTGCATAATATTATGTGATCACTTCCAGAATGCAAGGCCGTGTTGCTAAACATCAGCTGCGTCGGTGAATCAATGTGCAGAAAGAAAAGAAACGCTTTCCATATGCTCCTTCTGCTTGCCTCAATGTAAGTTCAAATAATAGCTGGAAAAGAAATGTGCCATAATAATAATCAGAGAAAACACTCTAACTCCAGAGGCTTGTCGGCGGCATCCAGAGTGACAAAATATTGTGGCTTTTCTGGCTCCCTAAATCAATTCACCCTTAAGGTGCCAAAGGATTATTTATATTCATAAGAGAATTGGTCTGATACTAGGATTTTAAAATGTACTATTCTTAAACAATGAACTTTGTCCCAAAGTTTTTATTTTAAAACGGATATCCCACCTGTTGGGGATTTAAGGACTTGAACCAGAGCCCTAAGCTATTGAGCTGAGCATCTTTGGGCCACAGGGACGCTCCTCAGAAGCAGAAGAAATCTGCAAGCTGAACTACCGTGGCTATAATAAATAGAACATGTCGCAAACAACAAGGCAAATCCCAGTGCAGACAAGCAAAAGAAGTGGAAACCCACCCGGGAAACGAGAAAGTATTTCTATATATTGTGATAGAATGTGATCAAACCAAAATGATCATGAATATATCAAACATTCATACAGTCATACAGAAAGTGTATTCAGACAGTCTTGATAATATCTAAACATAATACATTCAAAAGTCTACAAATTTAAAAGTTTCTACACAAACTCAATGTCCCATTAAAATCTTCTCAGTGACAAACAAACGCTCCAGGTATGTACTGCACAGTAAGTATATGTCCATTTATGACAGTATTTAAATTCTTCTCATGTTCCTTTATCTGTTCTCTTTCAGGTGCCTCATAAGATGTTACACAAAGGATCAAACATGAAACAGCCCCGGCTGCAACCGGCTAGATGGCAGATTTTGTCGTCCCGACTTCCTCAGGGGCTATGGGATCACCTGAATCAATGTGAGTACTTCATACAACCCAGAGAGTGACACGGAAGCCGAAGCCTCTGGGTTGTATGAAGTACTCACATTGATTCAGGTGATCCCACAGCCCCTGAGGAAGTCGGGACGACAAAATCTGCCATCTAGCCAGTTGCAGCCGGGGCTGTTTCATGTTGGATCCTTTGTGTAACATCTTATGAGGCACCTGAAAGAGAACAGATAAAGGAACATGAGAAGCAGGGCTTTTTATCTGGGAAAAGAGGTGGTGGAACTCAGTGGATTGCCAGTACAGGGGGCAACTCCTGGCGGGAGGTGGTGCCCCTGGTACCACATGTGCACATGCAAAGTGCGCACACGCTCCCAGGACCACACAATGATGTCACTTCAGGTCAGCTGGAACAAGGGGGGAGTTTTTTAAAGTTTATATCGCCCTTGGCGAAAATGGTCCCATGGCTGGTGGCCCCGGCCCCTGATCTCCAGACAGAGGGGAGTTTAGGTTGCCCTCTGCACTGCCAGTGATGCAGAGGGCAATCTAAACTCCCCTCTGTCAGGAGATCAGGGGGCGGGGCCATCAGTCATGTGACCATTTTCAAGTGGTGCCAGAACTCCATTCCACCGCGTTCCAGCTGAAAAAAAGCCCTGATGAGAAGAATTTAAATACTGTCATAAATGGACATATACTTACCGTGCAGTACATACCTGGAGCGTTTGTTTGTCACTGAGAAGACTTTAATGGGACATTGAGTCTGTGTAGAAACTTTTAAATTTGTAGACTTTTGAATGTATTATCATAGAATCATAGAGTTGGAAGGGGCCATACAGACCATCTAGTCCAACCCCCTGCCCAGTGCAGGATCAGCCTAAAGCATCTCTGACAAGTATTCATCCAGCCTCTTCTTGAAAACTGCCAGTGAGGGGGAGCTCACCACCTCCCTAGGCAGCTGATTCCACTTTTGAACTACTCTGACCGTGAAAAAGTTCTTCCTAATATCCAGCCGGTACCTTTGCGCATGTAGTTTTAGCCCATTGCTTCGCGTCCTACCCTCTGCTGCCAACTGGAACAGCTCCTTGCCCTCCTCCAAATGACAGCTTTTCAAATATTTAAAGAGAGCAATCATGTCCCCCCTCCATCTCCTCTTCTCCAAGCTAAACATTCCCAAGGCCCTCAGCCTTTCCTCGTAGGGCTCAGTCTCCAGACCCCTGATCCTCGTCGCTCTCCTCTGCACCCTCTCGATTTTGGCCACATCCTTTTTGAAGTGAGGCCTCCAGAACCACACACAATACTCCAGGTGCGGCCTGACCAAGGCAGTATAGAGAGGGGCTATGACCTCCTGTGAGGTCATAGCCCCAATGTTTAGATATTATCAAGACTGTCTGAATACACTTTCTGTATGACTGTATGAATGTTTGATATATTCATGATCATTTTGGTTTGATCACATTCTATCACAATATATAGAAATACTTTCTAGTTTCCCGGGTGGGTTTCCACTTCTTTTGCTTGAATTATCATGACTGGCAGGCTGTACGAAGCTTTGGGACTGGACAGGCTGGATCACTGGAAGAGGAAAAAGAGAGAGCAGCTTTAGTAACTAGAGAAAGAGGAGACACCTGAGACTCATGGCCAGAAATTTTGTGTCGTGGGAACCCAAGGACACTGAGGGGAAGGGGCGCACTGCAGGCCAGCCCTAGTCAAGTGGGCTTGTTGACGGACCAGTTTGCCCAAGGAAGATGCAAGAGGAAGACAGTGACATGACTGCCTCTCTTCACATGTTTCTGATCATAAGGTAGATGATGACTGAGTCTGCCTGCCCTGCCTCCCCTCACCCAGCCTAGCACTGAATCTGTGTGTGCAGAGGAGAAGGCTCGGCTTCAGCAGTGCTTCTTTGCAAAGGAGGGCAGGGGGCGTGCTGGGCTTCTGCAGGCATCTTAGTTGTGTCCCCCCCCCCCGTTCCTTCCAGTTTAGAAAGTTCCCTGAATCCATTGCTGTCAGTGTTCACAGGACCCTGTGCGGGGTCCGTAAGCTGGGCAGGACCTGTGCTTTCATTTGAGCACTTTCACAATGCACCACCCTTTCCAGGATAGTTACATGGCTCATGCATCACTCTGCACTATTTTGAGGAACACTTCAGTTCCGCTTTTCATAAGAAAGAAATACAAGGCAGCTCATAATACAAAGTCTGTTTGTTTTTGTACACCATGAGCATTGCCAAGTGACATCCCCAGGCACAGCGAACAGCCCAGCAGTCTCTTGCCCCTTCAACATGTTTGGTGGGTGTAGTTAACAGCAGGGAGACAACCCATGGGACTAGCTGTCCTGGTCATCTGTCTTCCTCCAGTGAAAGGAGGAGAAAGCAGAAGGAAAGCAAGCCCGCACGACTAAGGGCTTGCACGACTGTGGAGTGCAAGTGGAGCGCAAGTGAACAGGGAGGAATACACGTGAGTCTGTTCATTTGCCACTCAAGTGTCATTCGTCACTTCTAGCTTGGCTCTAAGGCTGCCCCGCTGTGTGCCTGTTCTGGAGTGGGGCCTCACAGCTCTGTGTTTAAAAACTACAAATCAATTAATATGGTATCAACAGGCATGGGTTTAAAACCCAGGGAAGGCATCACTTCTAGCTTTAAAACAGTGGAAAAAAATAGCTCGGCCTTTAGCTACGATCTGCTGTGGCATCTGCATGTCCTTGCGCTGTGCCTTGAAAACTGCCTACATGGATGTTCGCTTTTTCTCTGGCAAATGTGTGAAAGAAGGCATGCTGTATGCCAGCCAAGCGCAAGGATAAGAAAGAAATCTCAGTGGCTCACATCCCTGGAATAGTCTCCTAGGTTATCTTCTCAGCAGGGAGCCCATACCCCATTGTTATCAGGTATACCTACAGTGGGAGAACTTTGTAATGCAAATATGGGAGGACAAGCACTGAACTGCAAACTTCGGGATCAGCCTTACCACATTTATGGAGATTGTTCCAGCCCTTAAAGGTCGGCTCCAGTGGGAGAGTACTGTCATGTGGTAACCACAGAAGAAGGTTGCTCTTGTACTTTGGTACCTGGGGAGCCCCAATTCAAATTAGCTGCGTGCTAAAGGTAAACTGTTGCTGAACTGCTTGTGCCCAGTTATTCCCCCCTCCCATTTACAATTTACATGTGCAGCGGTAACTACAAGCAGGCATATATGAAAGACTTGCAGTGCAATCCTATGGAGAGTTACTCCAGTCTAAGACCATTGACTTCAGTGGGCTTAGACTAAAGTAATTGCACTGCTGGTGGTACTGGAAAGTGCCCTCAAGTCATAGTTGACTTATAGCAACTCCTGGTGGAGTTTTCATGGCAAGAGACTAACAGAGATGGTTTGCCATTGCCTGCCTCTGCAACCGTGGTATTCATTGGAGGTCCCCCATCCAATTGCTACCCAAGGCTGACCCTGCTTAGCTTTTGAGAGCTGACAAAATCAGGCTCACCTCGGCTATCCAGGTTAGGGCATGAAAAGAGAAGCCATATATCAGTAATGTGGCACACCATTGGCTAGCCATGCAAAACTGATTGGCTTTTACTAGCCCCTTGTTGATTTAATCAGCATACCTATATAATATTTTTCTCTCAAGAGAAGGCATAAAGTTGGGGAATAGTATTCAAAACTGTGTTGGGAAAGATGATGGAACGGAGTAGACAGCAATTCTTCACTGCTTCATTTACTAAATTGAGATGTCTCAAAGTTACACCTCCCTGCCCCTCGCTCCTTCCAACCTAGAAATTCATCCCATGATGTAGGTAGAAGTATGTGGTTACTAGGTGGTGGTGGGAAAAGCTGAATGACCCTGAGGGGGAGGGGAGAGGGTTGTGGGTCCCTCCCCATTATCCATTTGTAGCATTCTGAGAAGAGTTTACTTTTGGCTCAGATTTATTTGGACCCTCCCAAAGACCTTTGTTTTCTGTAGTGGGGGGTGATGGGTCTAAAGATTTCTTGGGTCAGCCTTCTGCAACCCAGTTCTTCTGAAGCAAGATGTTTGGGAGTTTAAACCCGCTTGAATGTTTATGCCTCTTCAGTATTTTAGCTCTAACCTCAGATGTTTTTTCAGGGGTGGGGTAAGGACAGGAAATTGACGGAGATGTTAGACACACCAGTTGCAGAGGCAAATAAGGCCTGCCTGGAGAAACTCCTAATTGATGAAAATCCAACTATCTCCAGGCAAATAGCCAAATTCTGTCTCTATTTGGTTAAATTCCATAATAAAGAGAATAGCCATACAGTGTCTCCTGCTCTTTTTATGATTTTAACTATTTTAATGTCAGTGTTTTAAATATTAGAATTCCTGCGGTTCCCAGAGAACTATATACATTTTAAGATTTTAAATGCTAAATGTATTTTTTTATATCCTTTACATTTTTACGCTGGATTTAATTATTTTATTGACTGATAAGGATGTATTGTCATTGTTATGGTCTCTGACTGCAAATAAATTCATTCATTCATTGACAGAGATGCTTCACTGGGACATAAAAAGCATTCTGCTCAGGTTCAGAGTCATACATAAGCAAATTACAGGAAGATGGCTTGCAATTAATGATTAAATCAGGAACCAGGCTCAGTAAAACCCGGCATTCACTTCCCAGCACCTGGTCCCCCTGCTAAGGTTTCCCACTCAAGATTGAGAAAATTCTGGAGATTTAGAGGTAGATCCTGGGAAGAATGATGTTTGGGGCGGGGAAAAATTCTGTGGGGTATAAAACCAGAGTCTTCCTTCCAAAGAAGAAATTTTCTTCATGGGAGCTGATCTCTGTGGTCTGGACATCTGTTGCAATTCTGGAAGACTCACCTGGAGATTGGCAACCCTACCCTGACCTCCCTACACAAATTCCCCACTGCAGACGAGAGGAGGCGGCCCCCAAATATCATAATGTTCTTTCTTGGCAATGTAGGCATTAAAGAGGAGAGAAACAAATGAGAAAGATACAATGGGAGAAAAAGTGGTGGAGCAGAGGGTTACTTTGGTCAGGCAGGGTGTAATGATTTCAAGAAATGGGTGCATGTGTCTTTAAATGCTTGGTGTGAGCTGGGTGGAGAGTGCGGGTGAGAGAGAGAGAGGGAAGAGTGAGTGATGTGATTGGTTGATGACTGGGAGTGTGGGCGGAGCGAATGCGGTTTGAGACTGACAGTGCAGGGAGAGAAAGGTTTTCAGTCAGGAGAGAGCAGGCTGGCTGGCTGTGCGCTGCTGCCTGAGTATGTTGGAGTGTTTATGAGAGAAATATGACCTGTGTGGAGCCTGAACTGAGCCTGTTTGTGAAGGGACACTCAGTCAGGGAAAGGGAGGCCAGCTGTGTGCTGCCTGAGGAGTTTTAAGCATTTCTGTGAGACAAATATTGAGTTAGAGAAAGAGGCTAACTGTGTGTGAAGCCTTGGAAGAGATCTGTGTGAATGAGAGTAAATGAAGCAACTTTAAGAACCCAGAACTACTTTTATGAAACCGATACGCTTCTTGAAAAATAAACATTTATTTTGTTTTGTTATATCCCAGAGTAGCGGTCAGTGTTATATCCCATTCCTATCCTCAGGGCCACATAGAACCACGAAGGAGCCTGACGCTTTGGGAACGTTACCAAAGGGAAAATTTAAATAAAATATCTTGGAATGTAATATTCCTGGTGGCAGCAAACTACCCAGAGGGTGTCAAGGGAAAGATTAAAGGCAAAATCTACCCTAGTGAAAGTAAAGGTCATAACACAGGGGTTAACTGACTCAGCACCAGCTTCTTCCAGCTTCCCCTCAAGACAAAGACTTCCCGCACATTTCCCTATACTCGGGTCATTTTGTAGAAAAAGCTGGAGGAACTCATTAGCATAACTCATTAGCATATGGCACACCCCTTGCCGGCACCAGAAGTGTGTCATTAGCATAACTGATTTGCATATGCCATACCCCCTGGCATCACCTGTCCTGGCTGTTTTGGACCCAATCCTGGCCATTCAGGGCTGAAATTGGGCCCAAAATGGTCAGGATCGGGCTGCTGCTGAGTGGGAGAGTGATCCACCACCCATCAAGAGGCCCGATCTGGGCCATTTCAGCCCCAATCCAGGCCGAAAGGGCCCAGAACGGCCGAGAGTCAGGTGGATGGGGCCACCTGTCATGTGACCTCTTTGGGGAACTGCCAGAACTGCTTTCCTGCGAGTTCCCGCTTGAAATGAGCCCTGCCTATACTTAAAAATGGCTAGACATTCCTTTTTTCCAAGTGAAAACTGAGTACTGGTCCACAGAGGGATCATGCCCCACCATTTGTCCCCTATAACCGTGAACTGGAGAAGTCCTCTCTTATCTTGTTTTTAAAATGGTCTTCTGTCTCTTCTGGCTGACCTCAAAGACTCCTATTCCAGTTTTAACTAGAGTACAGCAGAGCCCATGCCTGGCCTTGACCCAATACCACCTTTTTACCTAAAAGAAAACTCAGTATGGTTTCTGTCTACACAGCCCCAAAAGAGGATGTCCAAAATTTTAAATAATGCAAAGGATGCCCACATTGCTATTCCTTTATGTTCTTGAAGAGTAATGAGAAATGTTCTGCCATTTACAAATAGAAAAATCCTTTTGAGAATGCAAGCACATTAAATCATGTCACTGATTAGACTTCCTTCCCCTGTTGACTTCAATTTTTTTATCATATTAATAGCCAATTTTCTTAAACACCCCTAGCAATTAATGCTTTATCTCATTTGAGAGAGAATTACGGGCTTTCAAATGCAAACCTGTGCATTTAACTGATTAACAGTGCAAGAAAGAGCCACTCCTTTATGTTTTCACACCATTCCATTGAAGTTGGGAGGGAAATGCAAGAAGGTATTTAACTGAATACAAATGATCAGGAAGGAGCACATATGGATTCTTCTGTACCATTGCTGCTCACTTAATTGAGTTGATTCAGAAATTAAATCAGAGTTCTTTATGGTAACTGACTTATTAGAACAGGCTAACAACATAATGACCGAAGAATCGGACAAAGGTTTCAGTTAATGGTGGCAAGACCTCAACCAAACCCTTGTCTGCAAACCGCTGTTGAGGCAGCTGAAGACTGCCAGCTATTTCTGTGGCCGGTCTGGATTCTAGAAGGGCGGGGAATAGCTCAGGAGCAGAGTGTATTCCTTGCCTGCAGATGGCCCTACAAGCTCTCTACCGCACTTCCAGTTTTACAACTGGGGCTGAACTGAGCAAGGTGTTTGGAATTCTGTATTCAGAGATTTGTTTCTTTCTTTTGTACATCGCACTGGGATTGTTTGGAATAGCCTGTTCGTTTTCCCCAGCGGGGCAAAGGGGGGCATCTCAGTTTTGGAAAATGGCATGGGGGAAAGGGTTAACCTTCTTGTTTCCATGCCATGGTCCTAATCCAAACTGGAGCTCTGCTTGGTTTCTACTTAAAAAGGGGGGGAAATGTTTGGAAGCTCAGAAGATGGCATTCCTGTTGGAGTATAGCAACATCTTGTGTACAAAGAAGAAGAAGAAAAGATCCTGCAGGGGGCAGTAAGCTCTAGTTAGACAGGACTGTAGGGGGAGTACCTTCTTTCTAATAAGGGGTTTTCTGGTTATCTGTCTGTGGAATGTTACTCTTAGGTCTTTCTTGGAGAAGTCTCTAAACTTGCAAGATAGCTCTGTTTATTTTCTTATCTTTCCTATCCAGTTTGTTAGTTTGGAGGGCTTTTGGGGGGGAGGGAAGAGATGGTGGAACTCAGGACCGCATAATGACGTCACTTTGGGTCATCTGGAACAAGGGGGGAGTTTTTTAAAGCTTGGGGAGAGGGTGTCATCTCGTAGGCCACTGGTTTGTGGTGTGCCACAGGGAGCGATACTCTCTCCATTATTATTTAATATCTATATGCGCCCCCTCGCCCAGCTGGTGCGGAGTTTCGGGCTTGGGTGTCACCAATACGCGGATGACACCCAGCTTTATCTGTTGTTGGACGGGCAGCCTGGATCGGCCCCTGATGCCCTGGAGCGTGCTTTTGAGGCTGTGGCTGGTTGGTTGAGACAAAGTCGGCTGAAATTGAATCCCATGAAGACGGAGGTCCTGTATGTGGGTCGTGGGGAGATGGCTTTGGGACCTCGGCTTCCTACACTTGATGGGGCAGCACTTACACTGGCCCCGAGGGTTAGGAGCCTGGGGGTGATTCTGGATTCCTCCTTGAAGATGGAGGACCAGATCACTGCAGTTGCCAGGTCTTCCTTTTATCATCTTCGGGAGGCCAGGCAGCTTGCCCCTTATTTGTCTCCCCGTGACATGACTACAGTGGTCCAAGCAATGGTCACCTCTAGGTTGGATTACTGTAACGCGCTCTACGCTGGGCTTCCCATGGGCCTGATCCAGCGGTTACAGCTGGTACAGAATGCAGCAGCACGGGTCATTGCTGGAGCACCGGTGTGGGAGCATATTACACCGGTGCTACGCCAGCTGCATTGGCTGCCAGTGGAGTACCGAATCAGGTTCAAGGTTTTGGTGTTAACCTACAAAGCCCTACGCGGACTGGGACCGACGTATCTGAGGGACCGTCTCTCACCATATGAGCCCCGGAGGACTCTCCGCTCTGGCGGAAAACATCTTTTAAGTGTCCCTGGCCCTAGGGAGGCCCGCCTGGCGTTGACCAGGGTCAGGGCCTTTTCAGTCCTGGCCCCGACCTGGTGGAATGCTCTGTCTTGCGAGACAAGGGCCCGGCAAGATTTGCTTGCATTTCGCCGGGCCTGTAAGACAGAGCTATTCCGCCAGGCATATGGCTAACGCCGGGCAGTGCCCGCCCCCCCCATGAACGGGGGGTTAAACCATCACCCCTATGCAAACACAGAGGCATGTATGCAGCATGAATTGTTATATTTAATGTTTTTAAATGTTTTTAAATGTATTATTTAATGTTTTTAAATGTTTTTAAACATGTTTGTATTTGTTATCCGCCCTGAGCCTGCGAAAGCGGGGAGGGCGGAATATAAATATAATAAATTAAATTACATTAAATTAAATCGCTCTCGGCAAAAATGGTCACATGGCCAGTGGCCCCGCCCCCTGATCTCCAGACAGAGGGGAGTTTAGATTGCCCTCCGCGCGGAGGGCAATCTCAACTCCCCTCTGTCTGGAGATCAGGGGGGCGGGGCCACCGGCCATGTGACCATTTTCAAGAGGTTCCGGAACTCCATCCCACTGCGCTCCATCTGAAAAAAAGCCCAGGGCTTAAGTAATTAAAGTAATTAAAAAAGCCCAGGGCTTAAGTAGAAACCATTGGCATTGCTTTGATGCCAATTTTCCTTTTCTATTTTTCTTCAAGAGATCCCAGCCAGTCAGGCATCACATGCTGAACAAGATGGCATCACAATACTATGCAGCCCATCAAGTTTTGTTACTTGCTGATGTCTCCATGGACAAATGATGACCCTTTAAAATCAGGGCAGTGCCTTCAATACTTTGATAAGCATAACCAATCAGAATTCAGGAGTGATCAGGGATCTCACACACATAGGCCCTTTCCACACATCCTTAAAGGGATGGCCAACTCACCGAATGCTGGTGGCTTTACGTCTCCACTTTCAAAACATTTGCAGGCTGTTTGGCTTCCATTTTTTGGCACCTTTTTGGGACCACAGGAAAGTGCGTTCTCAGAAAAGGCATTGAAAAAATGGAAGCCAAACAATCTGCAACTATTTTAAAAACAGAGACATTTGGAGTCAAGGGGGAAAGCTGCCAGCATTCTGTGAGTGGGTTGTCCCTTTAAGGACATGTGGAACACAACCCTCCAGTTTTGTAACACTTCCAGTGGTTTTTTTCAAGGGACACCTGATTTAATCCTGGTATTTTTCTGACCTGCCCCCCAGGGTTCATCCCAAGTTACTATCTTTTTTACTACCCCATTGGAGGCACCAGTTGGATTTCTGCCTTGGGCACCAAAATATCTTAAGACGTCTCTTTATCATCAATTCCATGATGATACATATTTGGAAACAAAAATGTGTGAACTCTCACTAAAACACAAATTGTTCATGTACCTTTGTACCTGTGGTAGGGATGGTGGGAAAACCTCACTATGA
Source organism: Eublepharis macularius (assembly GCF_028583425.1). Lineage (NCBI taxonomy): Eukaryota > Metazoa > Chordata > Lepidosauria > Squamata > Eublepharidae > Eublepharis > Eublepharis macularius. The sequence continues at coordinate 10,244,517 of NC_072800.1, read as the reverse complement.
CAGATTAAATGCTCACGCATATTCTTGCTATTGAAGTGAACTGGCCTTTTTTGCATGATTCGTACTGCTTGTGTAATTCCCTGGACTGCTATTTGCATATTTATCTCGGGCTCCCAGAGGCAGGAGCCAGGTCTGCATAAGTCATGGTTCCCAACCTTTTTGAGACTCTAGGCACCTTTGGAATTCTGGCACAGCTGCAACCACAAAATGGCTGCCACAAGAGGAGGAGCCAACCGCAAAATGTCAGGGAGTGGCATCATGCATCAAACTTCAATATTTCAGGCAGAAGCTCTATTTAACAGGATGTCTTTCAAAGTAAACGTATTATTTAATATTTTTGCATACAGACAAACAGTCACACAGTGAAGATTCATGTGCAGCTGCCAAAGCAATTTTTTTTTAAAAAAAAATTTGTGCAGTCATCAGATCTCTAATGGCCAATCAGAAGCCTTGCTGGGCAAAAGCCCCACTTAGTCCTGCCCAACTTTCTAAGAACACTCCAGCATCAACTACACTGTCTCTGGCTCTTACAGCTGCTCATCCTCCAATGTGATATATGCCCTCATGTGCCAACAATGTCCATCTGCTCTGTACATTGGACAAACCAGCCAACCTCTGCGCAAAAGAATAAATGGACACAAATCTGACATTAAAAATGGCAACATCCAGAAACCAGTGGGAGAACACTTCAATCTACCAGGACATTCCATCAAGGACTTAAAGGTCACTGTAGTTCAACCGAAACCTTTCAAAAACAAAATCCAGCGGGAAGCTGCTGAATTGGAATTCATATGTAAATTTGACTCAGTCAAGCTGGGATTGAATAGAGACTATGAATGGTTATCTCATTATCAGAAGTAACTGACTTCCTTAACAGAAGCAAATTGATCTCCATATCAGAAGCTACTGTTTGCATCTACTCCGCCCTCCCCTCTCCACCTATATATCTGACCAGTTTCTTCTTGCCCTCCATGCATCTGATGAAGAGAACTGTGATTCTCGAAAACTTATGCTACAGTAAAGTTGGTTAGTCTTAAAGGTGCTACTGGACTCTTTTTGAGAAAAATATGTGTTTGCAAAGAAAATTAAAGAGCAGAGAAGGCTGAGGCAGAAACAGATTAATTACTCTTTTCAAGAGTAGTTAGGATAACTCCTGACTCATCAAAGAAGAATGGGATAATTAAAAAAAACTAATGCTATCTCTCTATACACATGTCATATTCAGAAAAGAGGAGATATAAAGGATGTGGTTTCCCCCCCACTCCCTCTCAGGTGCTAGGCTGCACCACATAGGTTGGCCAGGGCCCATACAGGCAGAGGAGGAGAGGCACATTTTAATGAGACCTAGGGGGTCACGAGGGGTCCTAACATTTATGTCATTCGAAAAATGGAAGGTTTTTCTTCTTTTTATGATTTATGTTTTTGAATTATGGGGCATGTTTTTATGAGTGGGTGGGTGTTACCCATTGGTGCCAAGCCGAGAGGAATGCTGTTCAGGCCCTATGACTAGCCTCAGCACTGCTACACCCTTTACCCAATAAGTGTTATGTACAACCTCCTCAGTCCGATCATCAGAATTGCACATTCTCCACAGATCCCTGTTTACCAAGGCAGCATTGATTTTCTGTTCTCTGTCCCTAATTGGTCCCTATGTGGCTCTGGATGCACTAAGTGGTCCTTTTCTTGGTTGTGGCTTCCTTCCCCTTACTTAAGTCCAGGGCTTTTTTCCAGCCAGAACACGGTGGAACGGAGTTCTGGCACCTCTTGTCCTGGGTGCAAAATTCTGAGGGGCTGTTTGCCACTGCGCAGAGATCTGAAGTGAGTTCCTGCTCAGGGAGGGGAGGCTGGATCACTGTGAGGAATGAATCTCCCCAATAGATATGAGGGACTCGCCTCGGCTGCCCTGGGGAGGGTATAGAGATGGGGCTGGAGAAATTTTGCACCCTTCAGAATTTTGCACCTTCAGAATTTTGCACCTGGGCCAAGAGTTCTTTACTATTGTGATGATATGGCCCCTTCCCGGCATGCAGCTATGCTGCTAAAGCTGGGGGCCATTAGTTGCCGCCCTGGAAGGAGGGAGGCAGCACCACCCCTGCCTTTCAATCCGGTGTTTGGCTGGGAGGGCAGAGACAAGGGCCTTAGGAGGCTGCTCCGCCCTGCACAGTCGCAGTTGGGAAGAGTCGCTCGGTCTGAGCAGGGCACATCTCAAGCTCTCTCAGCCAAGCTCCTCTGAACAAGGCTGTTTTACCAAAGGCCCTCCTGGTTATGCAGGGAGAGCTGCCTGGGAGAAGCTGCGATATTCCCCAGCTTGCTACCTTCAAACTCCAGGAGGAGAGCCAGGGCCCAGCGCCAGGCTCAGGGGTTTGGCAGAGGCTTTTTCTTACTTACATTTGGGACCTGTTGTCTGTCAGTCAGGAGGGCTAAAGCAGGATTAAATCCAGCCCTTGCAGGCCTCTGGCCTACCTAGGCTCCTCTTCCCCCCCCCCCCCATTTTACTTGGTTGGGAGAGAGGACTTCAGGCAGCAGCAATAGGCTTGGCTGTAAGCACAGGGGTGAGTTGCAGCCATCTGAAGGGTGGATTAATCGTATTCTTGCTACTGGCCTAGCAGAGTGGATGCTGGTAGCCCCCCCCACACACCCCGTCTAGGTTTTTTCCCCTCCCCTGCCGTTACACTTACTTGGGAGGGAGCATTGCCAGTGGCAATAGCTTGGCCTAAGGCCTTCAGGCAGCACAGGCTATTTTGTGGGAGGGCTTGGCAGTTTATGCTGTTGGGTGCAGCCATTTTGACAGTGGCACCCGGTGGCCTGCTTAGCCTCCTGGCAGTGGTGGCCATGTTGTGAAGGCATCTACAATATGCAGAGCTCTGGGAGGTGGCCATTTTGAGTGTGGCATTTGAGTGGCCTGATTTACCTCCTGCTTACTGGCAGTAGCAGCCATTTTGGTGGGGCTTTTGCAGCTTATCATGTGGTAGGGTGGCCATTTTGAGAGTGGCGCCTCTGCTTAGCCTCTGGGCAGTGGTGGCCATGTTGTGAAGGCATCTACAATATGCAGAGCTCTGGGAGGTGGCCATTTTGAGTGTGGCATTTGTGTGGCCTGATTTACCTCCTGCTTACTGGCAGTAGCAGCCATTTTGGTGGGGCTTTTGCAGCTTATCATGTGGTAGGGTGGCCATTTTGAGAGTGGCACCTCAGCTTAGTTTCCTGGCAATGGTGGCCATGTTGTGAAGGCATCTGTAATATGCATAGCACCAGGGGTGAACATTTTGTTTGTGGGCTTTGTGTGGCCTGATTTGCCTTTTGGTTACTGGCAGTAGTGGCCATTTTTGTGGGCTTTTTGGCAGCTTATCCTGTGCTGGCAGTGACCATTTTGAGTGTGTCTCACAGCAGCCTGCTTAGCCTCCTTGCACTGATGGCCATTTTATAGAGGCCTCTACAGGCTACACAGTGTTTGGGCTGCCATTTTGGAGGTGCTGTGTCCCTATTGGGCTTTGAAGCTCTAAGAGCAGTTATTTTACATTACATTACTGTACATTTCCGTCATGCCACCCAAAAAGGGTAGTAGCCATGCTAAGGGCAAGCAGCCAGAAAATAGGCCTCCTGCAAAGCGGCCCTGCAGACTCTTCCTTTGAGGATGATGAAGTGGCCAAGGGGAGGAGGGAAATACTGGGCTATCGGTGTCTATCAGGAGGGCTGAAGTAGGGTTAGGCCCAGCCCCTGTAGGCCTCCTGCCTATCTAGGCCTCCCTATGTGTTTTGACTTTATTTGGAGCGTGTACTTACAGCAGCAGTCTCCTGACTCCCATGTTCAGACTCCTGAGTTGAATCGTCTTGGGTTTCGCCTTCGAGTTTCGCAGTTTAGCCATTGGGTTTTTACTTGACTTAGTCCTAAAGGGACAGCCATAAAGGGAGCAGCATGTTGGGGGTTAACTTTCCTCTTCAGGAAGTGGAGGAGAAGGATGAGGTGGACCTGAGGAGGGAGACAAGCAAATGAGACTTAAGAAGGTTTACTGCACCTGGGCCAGTCGGCTGCTGGCCAGCCTTTATGGGAGCTCCAGCGGCTGGCGGGGCACCGAGCCTTGTCTCCAGGGTGTTGGCACCTAGAAGAGGAGTTTCCTTGGAGTTTCCGCTGCCTTGGGGCCCACTGGCTTCTGGGTTTAATTTAGTGGCACTGGTGGGCTGAGAAGAAGTGGCCCGTTGACCAGTCAGTACGGGAGTCTAACTATAAATCATATATGACTGGAATTTTCCAGTCCTCATGGCAGTTGGATTGTGGGGGAGGGAACTAGATAACCCCTCAACCCACTTTATGTATACAGTCAGGCAGTGGTGCCTATACCTAACCCTCTTTCATCCGAGTGGCATAGGATTTTGAGATGGGTCCTGGTGGGTTCTGGAGACTGGTCCCGCCGTTTAGGTTTTAAGGCAGTGCCCAGTATTGCCTGCAGATGGAAGGGTGCAGCCCGTCCCTCGGATTTCCTCTGAGCTATGCCTCCAGGGAGGGCTATTGTTGTTTGGCAACCAGGTGGATCACCCCCAGCATCTGGTGAACCTATGACCAAGTGGCCAGCAGTCTCTAGGCTGGGGTACCAGTTGGTCTGTAGTTCTGCCTGAGCTGATAGATCTCTCCCACAGTTTCGGTGAGCCAGTTTGGTGTGAGCGCCAGTTTGGTGTAGTGGCTAAGAGTGGTGGACCGGAATTGATTCCCCATTCCTCCACTTGAAGCCAACTGGGTGATCTTGGGTCAGTCACAGCTTTTGGGAGCTCTCGCTGCCCCACCCACCTCACAGGGGATAATAATGTGTGGGGATAATAATGGCATACTTTGTAAACCACTCTGAGTGGGTGTTAAGTCATCCTGAAGGGCAGTATATAAATTTATTAATATTATTACTATTACTATTATTATTTCAAAAGGTAAGGGTGGTCTCCTGTGCAAGCGCCAAGTCATTGCTGACCCATGGGGGGACATCGCGTTGCGACGTTTTCTTGGCAGACTTTGTGTGGGGTGGTTTGCCATTGCCTTCCCCAGTTGCCTGCGCTTTGACCCCGGGGGGCTGGGTGCTCATTTTGCCGACCTCGGAGGGATGGGGGGCTGAGTCGGCCTTAGGCCTGCTGCCTGAACCTGGCTTCCACCGGGATTGAACTTATTATTAGGGGTGTGCAAGGAAAAAACTTTCGGCTTTCTTGTTTCGGGATTACCCGAAACAAGATTCTCTACCGGCATTAGCCGAAAGCCGAAACAAGAATCTCTTTCGGGATTCGGGATTCGGCATTATTTCGGCATTCTTTCGGGATTCTTTCGGGTTTTTTTGCTGGGAAAATGCCTCCGTCTTTCAGGACGCCTGGAGGAGGCATTTTCCCACCAAATAAGCCCAAAATTGGTGGGGACCTTCCTCTAACCCTTCTCTAACACCCACCCAAGTTTCAGACAGATTGGACTTTGGGGGGCCATGTTATGGCCCCCCAAAGCAGGTCCCCCCATCCTCCCATAAAGGAGCATCTTCTTCATTATTTCCTATGGGGAAAAAATGAAGAAGCAGGCTTCCTTTGCCAGGGGTGGCATTTTGCATGCAAAATGCCCCCCAGCCCTCAGGGGCCCTTCTCCCACCCCTCCTCCCACCCCCCACCAAGGCTCAGCCTGCTCCCACTTGGGGGGGCCATTTCATGGCCTCCCCAAGTAGGTGCTCTAATCTCTACCACTGACAGCTGGGGGAGGCTTGTGTTGCCAGGGGTGGCATTTTGCATGCAAAATGCCCCCCAACCCTCTGGGGCCCTTCTCCCACCCCTCCTCCCACCCCCCACCAAGGCTCAGCCTGCTCCCACTTGGGGGGGCCATTTCATGGCCTCCCCAAGTAGGTGCTCTCAGCCCCTAAAGTCCACCCTTCACAGCCCCACACAAACCCAATTCCCCCCCAGCTGCCACACACAGACCCAAATCCCCCCAGTAGCCCCTCACAGACCCAAATCAACCCCCACCTGCCCCACACCCACCATAACCCCAGGAACAGGCTGGCCTGCCCTCCCCTTTTGGGAACCCCTAAACTCTCTTTCCCAGGGCAGTTCTGCACAGACAAGGGGTGCCACAATGGTGGCAGTGCCAAATCGTCCCTGGGAAAGAGCACCTGCCCTGGCACACAGACAACCACCCCCCTGACCCCCCCACCACCCGCAGAGAAGGCTGGCCAGCCTGCCCCATTGTTCCCTATGCTGGGAACCAACCTCCCATCAAAGAAGGGAACACAGACACACAATCATTAAGTTTAAAAAACCTTTATTTTCTCATTTTCAAATTACAAGTGGTCAACAAATCACAACATATTACACTTATTGTCCCTCATAGCACAACACAACACAATTAACTACACATCAGAGAATCTTAAACACAATTTTTTTTTTGAAATGGACAAACAGTAAAGTTTTGAACATTACAACAGGTCACATAGTGAGCGGGCACAACAGGGCATGGAAACAGAAGATGATCATAATAACTACCAGCCTAATACAACTCTCCCTCCATAACATGACTTAATGGGGGGGAACCACTGCAACAAAATCCCCCCCCAACCCTCTGGGGCCCTTCTCCCACCCTTCCTCCCATCCCCCCACCAAGGCTCAGCCTGCTCCCACTTGGGGGGGCCATTTCATGGCCTCCCCAAGTGGGTGCTCTGCTCTCATCTCTACCACTGACAGCTGGGAGAGGCTTGTCTTGCCAGGGGTGGCATTTTGCATGCCAAATGCCACCCTCACCCTCAGGGGCCCTTCTCCCACCCTTCCCCCCACCCCCCACCACATGCATTCCTTGACAATCAAGAAATCTGGAGTTAAATATAATGTGCATGTAAGTCCCTCAAAGACAGAAGCAATATGACCCATTTGATTTCCACAACCTCAGACACAATTAGGGATCCGTTTCCCCTTGGTGGGGGATCCCCCACTCTCACCTATCACCCCGAAGGGGGAAAGTCAGTGAATGAGCCTTCAAGGTACGCTCCAGGGGCTGCTGCCGTGATGTCACTGATGTCATCTGGCTGCCCTGAGAGTATGCCTGTGCTTTGCAGTGGGCTGATTTGGGCCCTGCAGGCCAAAGCAGGATCCCTTGTGGCCCAAATCTGCCTGCTGTGAATTGTGCGTGCTCCCCAGCCTTGTGTGATGATCACATCACTTCCTAGAACAGACATCATCATGCCAGAGCATTGCCATTAAATGATCATGCGTGTGTGAACAGACCCTAAGTATCCTGTAGGCTTCAGTGATGGTATAGTAATGTTTTCACTCACATTATAGAGAGAGAGAGAGAGAGAGAGAAGGGGGGGAGGCACTGAAGCTAGATTATTTCTTCTATTTTACTGTCCCCTTCCAAAGCCAGGGTGGCATTGGCACAATGCCCCCCTCCCCCCGGCCAGAGCCTTAGTACCAGTATGCATTGACAGGCCCATGCATCATAGTCCTTTTTGAGACCCAGCCAAGTTGTGTGCCTTTTGGAGAAAAATGTTCAAGTTGCTGGTGGGGGTATGAACAATTTTTAGATATCCACTGTAGTGCAATGGCTAGAGAGTTGGTCTAGAATCTGGCAGACTCTGATTCTGTGCCTTGTAGGCTTGATGGATGTTCTTGGCTCAGCCTAAGTAAACAATTGTGTTGTGTTTTCCAGAGGCAGTCTAGGTGATTTTGGGGCCCTGGACAAATGTTCTTGACGGGGCCCCAGAACCAGTGCCGCCCCACCACTGGCTCCTTGCCAAGGCCAAGCAATTTGGTAACCTAGGCCCCAGATAGAGTGGGCAGGAGTGCGTTGTTTCCTTCCTCCCCCCCCCTCCACCCCCTCATACAACTAAGAAGGCCATCGGTGGAGTCACTCCAATGTGAGGCATGGAGCAGCTGTCTATTGTTAGCCTGGTTGTGATGAGGGTGAAACAAATCAAGGGAGAACAGCAATGTGTAAACCACTCTAGGTTCCCATGGGGGAGAAAACCGGGGCATAAGATAAACCTTTAATTTGGTGGGGAGGGGGTATATACATTTTATGTGTATGTGTCTGTATGTTTTATGCATTCAAATCACTTGTGGTGTACTTTAGAATTATATTGAGCTCCACAGTATCCCAAAAACCTTGTCCATGTATTGCAAACCGAAGTCAATCTACCACATCTAGGGTATTCTTCTTTTCCCTACTGCCTTCAATTTTTCTTAGCATTATTGTCTTTTCTAGTGAACCTTGTCTTCTCATGATGTGACATAAGCACTATCATCAATTGATATCTTCAAGGGAGAAAGCAGGCCTGATTTGGTCTGGACATGTCTTTTTCGGAGTCCATGGTACATGTAAATTGAAACTTTCTTCCCACTTCACAGTGTGAATGCTTTTTCCTCCTATGAGCTTTGTCTAAATTTTACTGTACTGATACTGCTCATTTGGCCAAAAGGCCTGCCCTTGATCAATGCCACATTAAATACTTCATAATAAAAATATGTTTTTAGAACCATTTAAAAGTGTCCTTAAGTGCCATACGCCGATTTAAAAAACCATAAGCTAAATGTTTGGGAACACAACCAGATATGTGAATGACTGAAATGCAGCCCAATCCCACTGCTACTTAAAATCCATTTTTGATGGAGGTCTGGATTGTCTTACATTGGTGTCATTGGGCTTGGAATCAGGAACCTGGAAGCGTTCCATGGGGGCTACAACTTTCATGCCAAGGCTAAGAGGGTGGGAACGGGATCTCTCTGGGGTGGCAAACTCTGGCCTTGGAAGTTACTGGCAATTTGGGGGTGGGACTTGTGCAAAGGAAAATCTGAGTAGGGATCTCCCCCAGAATCCATGGTCCGCATTTGCCCTCTAAAGAGATTGCCCTTGGAAGCAGCCAGTTTATCTGTAGGGAACTACTCTCTCTAACCTGAACTCAAGCCCAACCAGGAGTTTGGCAGCCCTAGGAAAATTTCTGAAAAAGATGGCAAAGGAGGGCCAGCAACTGATAGAGGCATGGAAGCCCACACCAGGACAGTAGCAGGGGCCTACTTGGGCAAAAGGGACGACCAGTGCTCTCATCCCCCATAGTCCACTCCTTACAGCCCCACACAAACCCAGTTCCCCCACCCCAGCTGCCACACACAGACCCAAATCCTCCACTCAGCCCCTCTCAGAACCAAAACCACCCTCAGCTGCCCCACACCGAGTACCCCAGGAACAGGCTGGCCAGCCTGCCCCATTGTTCCCTATGCTGGGAACCAACCTCCCATCAAAGAAGGGAACACAGACACACAATCATTAAGTTTAAAAAACCTTTATTTTCTCATTTTCAAATTACAAGTGGTCAACAAATCACAACATATTACACTTATTGTCCCTCATAGCACAACACAACACAATTAACTACACATCAGAGAATCTTAAACACAATTTTTTTTTTGAAATGGACAAACAGTAAAGTTTTGAACATTACAACAGGTTACATAGTGAGCGGGCACAACAGGGCATGGAAACAGAAGATGATCATAATAACTACCAGCCTAATACAACTCTCCCTCCATAAAACGACTTAATGGGGGGGAACCACTGCAACAGGGTCCAGCAGAACCTATGTCATTTCCTGTGGCTGTGCTTTCAGTTCAGACACACAAAGCTGAACTGGGCACTTCCAAGGCACTGGACAATGGTATTTCTGGAGCAGTTCTGCAGAGGTCTCCCCCCACCCCCACACCAGCCTCAGAATTTACCTGGGAACATCTGTGAGAGATCATCATTGGCCGGTGCCCATCCACCACTCTTCCCGCATCCCCCAACCATGCAAACCCAACATTAACATCAAATTTTTTTTTTTAAACATGAACATTCAATCAACTTTTAAAAAACATAATCACAACATTTTTTTTTGGGTTTTTTTCCTTTTTTTTACATGAACAGAACATCAACTTTTAAAAAACATAATCACAACATTTTTTAGGGTTTTTTTTTCCTTTTTTTTACATGAACAGAACATCAACTTTTAAAAAACATAATCACAACATTTTTTTTTGGTTTTTTTTCCTTTTTTTTACATGAACAGAACATCAACTTTCAAAAAACAGTACAACAATTCTTCTACAATTTTTCTTACAATGATTTCATCTGATAAAAACACCTAAGCAATCCCTATCTAACCTGTTTCTCCCTCCAGTAGCAATCCATGTTTCTGGGGCATTATTTTTCATAATAAATTTGGTCCCACAGGGTATGTCTCAGTGATGGGAGATGTTTTGAATACCCTGGGGGGGGGGGGCTTTCAAATTGCTGGGTGTTTTCCCTTTGCCACTGGTTCCTAACCACCCTCCCTCTACTGGCCGGTTTTAACTGTATATACAGGGTTTTATACAGGGGAGAGCGCGATTCCAAAGGATTGGACTCATAGAGGATGCAGGCCACAAGTTGGGCTCACCTCAGTCACTCTGGAAGTCCAGTCCTGAGAAATCGAAGAGGCGAGAGTTGACCTTCAGGAAGGTCAACTGCTCGACTCTCCATGGGAGAAGGCGAGTGCGATGTGGGCCGACAATGTCGCCCGCATGTGAAAAGACGCGCTCGCTCTCCACGCTCGTCGGAGGGCATGAGAGCAGCCGCTGCGCCTCGAGGGAGAGGTCCGGCCAGACCGACTCCTTCCTGGCCCAGTAGCTGAGCGGATCGGTGGAGAGCGACTCGCAGGGCTCCGCGAGGTAGTCCCTGACCATCGCCTCCGCCGGATCCTCTCTCACGGTCCTCACGACCCCAGAGGGGACGAGGGCCCACCGGAGCATCTCCATCTCCATCGGCACTCCGGTGGTGGCCTCGGGGGGGGGCCTGCGCAGAGGGGGCGTCAGAGGGACCCGCACGGCAGGGCCCCTCTTGCGTCCCCCCTGTCGACAGGCGTCCCCTCTTGGCCTGCCTGCGCCTCACCCAAGAGCAGAGCCCGTCTCTGGCTTGGGTGAGGTTCCCGTCCCGCTCGGCGAAAGTGCCCTTTATGCGCGGGTCACACATGGTCGCCAACATGTATGACTCTTCCTTAGTGAGAGGAGTTAGCCTGGCAGCTATGCCCTGCTGCAGCCTTCTCACTAATGCGCGCACCGCTGGAACAAGGTCAGCACGGGGCGCGACCCGGTCTGCAAGGGTGGCCAGATTCCTCTGGAGCGTGTGCACCAGGGGAATGACCAGACCGAGGGTCGCCGTGTCTGACGAGACCGCCACAGTGAAGTCCTTGAAGGGCTTCAGGACCTCCACTGTCTGGGTGATGGTGAGCCAATCCTCCCGGTTGAACTCACCCACCTGACTCGCACCGCGGTGCTCGGAGAGCCACGCGTGGAGTGCGGCCTGCTGCTCCACCAAGCGCTCAAGCATGGCGCAGGTGGAGTTCCAGCGAGTGCTGACGTCAGTGATCAGAGCGTGCTCTGGCACACCTGTCCTGACCTGTGTCTGGCGCAGTTCGTGCGTGGCCTTCACGCTGCGCGAGAAGTGACCCGTGAGCCTCCGACATTTCTGGACAAGTAACTGGAGTTCACGGGTCCGGGTATCCACGGGTTCCTTCGAGGAGCCCAACCCCAGCGCATCTCTCACCACTAGGTGAAGCTTGTGAGCGGCACAGTAGACGCTCTCTCGGCTCACTAGATGCGCCGCTGCCCTCATGTTCTTGCCACCGTCCGTCACCATGCATCCCACGGTGGCGGGTCCCTGGCCTATCCACTCGTCCAACTGTCTCCTTAAGGTGGCAGCGATGTTCTCCGCCGTGTGGGACACGTCGAGCACCTCGGCGTGAAGCAAGGCCTTGCAGTAGCCGGCCTGGCGGTCTCGCATCCTTCCCTGTCTAGCTGTGCTAGGCACCTCCCCCCGGCCCCCACCCAGAACCGACTCGGGTTCCCACCAGTGAGCAGTAAGCGAGAGGTACGCTTGCTGCACACTTGGGCAGGTCCAGATGTCCGATGTGAAGTGCACAGTTCTCCCGGCAACCCGGGACAGCTGTGCCTTCACATGATCCCTGGCAGCCCTGTAAAACGAGGGCACCACCGATCTGCTCAACGACGTGCGAGCAGGGACGGCGTACCAGGGAAAGCAATCTTGGAGCAGCCCTGAGAAGCCGAAGTCTTCAACTACGGAATACGGTTGCCCATCCACTGCTATCATGTTGACGATGTGGCGCGTGATGCGCCTGCTCGCCCTCCGGATCCCCTCTCTGGGCACACTAGCGCCCTGCATACCAAGCATCTCCGGGAGAGAGGCTTGGCGTCCCTTTCCTGCAGGTACCCTTGGGGGGAGAGCACCAGAGGAGCCTGCCTCCTTCTGGCTAGCTGGCGGCCGTGCGGCGCCACTCGAACCCTCCTCCCGAAGAAGCACCGCCTGGTGGTGCCTCTTCATATGGTACCTCATCCCAGACGTGGAGAGATGCCACACATCTTTGCCACGGCTGACGCGCTGCCTACAATGCAGGCACAGGGCTGCTCGGGGATCCTCCGTTGTCTGGAAGTGCTTCCAGATTTCGGAGGAAAAGGGCATCCCACGCTTCCCAGGAGAAGCGCGTTCGGGACCACCCTGCGGCACCTCCTGTGAGGTGCTCTGGCCGGACACACCGTGTCCCACTCTCGGCCGGGCAGGTGGGGATGGACGAGGCTGAAGGGGCAGAGATGTGGGCTCTTCCACCACAGTCTCTGCCTCTTCCTCCCGCGTCCTCTCCTCCTGCACAGCCGCGAGAGGCCTGCTGCTGGCCTCAGAGGAAACTGGGGTGGACCGCCCCAGGGGGGGTCTCACGGGCAGTTCCTCCAACATCCTCCGGGTTCCTGGGGTGAGCGGGAGCGCAGGGAAAGTCATGTGCTCCGCGCCCATCCCAGGAGACACCACATGCTGCCCCTCCTCCAGCAGCTGGCTCGCAACCACTGGAGGAGGAGGAGCCTCAGCAGCAGGCCCCTGCCCAGTGCCAGCCCCTGCCTCACGCACCCGGGTTGGGGGTGGCCCTCCAGCAGCTGCCTCAGGAAAGAGAGTCTTGCGAACCCTCTTCCTGTCACCAGAAGCCAGGCTGGTGAACGGCAGCAGCGCAGGGGAGGGCCTCCTCCGCTCAGATGGAGGGGCTGCCGCAGCAGTCCCCCTCCCCCTCCCCTCCTCCCCTCTAGATTTCTCCCTAGCCTTTCCCCCGGGTCCCCTCTCTGCTTTCCTCTCTGACATACTTTCCCCTCCCAAATTCAACCCTAACTAATCAGAAAAGATTTAGAAAACAAAGGTCAACTTTGTTTTCAAGACCTAACTAACCTGCTATAAATCTGTGTTTCTAGTGGCTCTGTGACTTGGAGATGAACAATCAAGTGCCTTTTTAAGCAACCCTATTTATGTCAGGGAACCTGAGCCTGCCAATCAGCTGAATTCCTCTGGAATTGAGCTGGCCCTAAACCCCAATAACAGGTGACAAAGCCTTAAACACTCACACACTAGTATGCCCGGGCCGGCCTGGCACCACCACGTGTGCCAGAGATGGGCAGTGGAACCCTAGTTATGGGGGCACTAATGGGAAGCCTATTGACAGCTATTACAAATTTTTATATATATATATATATATATATAGAATTCAAACCTAACACTCACTCACTAATGCTTTCCCTGCTGAGTCCCTATTTAGTTTTTTAAAAAAAACTAGGCTCGGTTTCCCTAATAATTATGTTGAGGGCAATTATCCACTGATCACCTACCAACTGGCCTACCTACCTAAGAGACACTATTTAGCGGGACCGATGTATCTGTGGTATGTCGGTGTGGGGTGTGGATGTGGTGTTTTGAAGATGAGCCTCCCCCCTCCCAAGCTAGCAAGAACCCACCCCCAAGGCCACCCAAATGTGAACCCGGACTCGCTCACACTAACACCAGTCCTGCAGTCCAGCGATGTTCAGGCGGTCTTGCAGCTGGTCCTCCTCTCCTCCACGATGCTGTCAAGAAAATTGGAAATGTTAGCAGAGTCAACACCACACGCCGCACACGCAACCCCAAAATTCAAGGCCCCGTTGCACAAGCCAAGTCAGCCCCCCCCCCCCTTAAAGGCTAGGGCCAACCAGCAGCAAAACAAAACACATCCACCCAGCAGAGCTTCTGGCCTGTGCAGGCCAGAAGCTGGCACACTCATTTTTTAGTCCTGTGAAACAGCAGTTCATGCCCACCCCACACTCAAACTTGAAAAATGAAACATGAAAGAAAGCAGGCACTGCGATCAATGCTGGCCCCCCTAACCCCCAAACAACATCCTCTTGCCCAACCAGAAAATGCCCCCCCCCCCGGCCCAAGCCATAAAGACAGAGCCAAAGCATATGCTCGCAGGTAGGCACAGCAGCAGACATAAGCTCAAAAACCAAATTTAACAACAACCCTACCAGTCCACCAGTGCAGATGTCCAGCAATGTTGATCCTCCACGCAGAGATCTGCAGGCCGATGTCCACCAAGTGCAGTCCAGTCCAGAAGAGGTCCACCAACGATAAACAACCTGAATGTGAAGCAAAACAGTGAGTGCCAGGCCAGCAAACGGGAAGGGTTACCAAAGCCGGAGCAGCAGGCCTGTGTGTGGGCCGAAGGCTGGCACAGTTGATCAGGACGGAGCCTGTTGGGAATCCTTGCAAGCAGGGGACCAGACACAGAAACGCAAGCCACACCATTCCAGATTGTGGAGCACAACTGTGAGTGCCAGGCCAGCAACCAAAAAGGGTTACCTTGGCCAAAGCAGCATACCTGTGTGTGGCCCACAGGCTGGCACAGTTGATCAGGACGGAGCCTGTTGGGAATCCTTGCTAGCAGGGGACCAGACACAGAACAGCAAGCCACACCATTCCAGATTGTGAAGCACAACTGTGAGAGCCAGCCAGAAGAAAGGCTTCTGGCCTGTGTAGGCCCGAAGCTGGCACACTCTGGTTTTAATCTTCAAACAGTGGATCAAGCTTAAAGAAGGCAAGCACAACAACCAATGCTGAAACCCCCCCCCCCACCATCAAACATTGTCTGCCCAACCTGTCCCCCAGGCCATACCTGTGTGTGGCCCACAGGCTGGCACAGTTGATCAGGACGGAGCCTGTTGGGAATCCTTGCAAGCAGGGGACCAGACACAGAAAGGCAAGCCACACCATTCCAGATTGTGAAGCACAACTGTGAGAGCCAGCCAGAAGAAAGGCTTCTGGCCTGTGTAGGCCCGAAGCTGGCACACTCTGGTTTTAATCTTCAAACAGTGGATCAAGCTTAAAGAAGGCAAGCACAACAACCAATGCTGAACCCCCCCCCCCCCACCATCAAAGATTGTCTGCCCAACCTGTCCCCCAGGCCATACCTGTGTGTGGCCCACAGGCTGGCACAGTTGATCAGGACGGAGCCTGTTGGGAATCCTTGCTAGCAGGGGACCAGACACAGAAAGGCAAGCCACACCATTCCAGATTGTGAAGCACAACTGTGAGAGCCAGCCAGAAGAAAGGCTTCTGGCCTGTGTAGGCCCAAAGCTGGCACACTCTGGTTTTAATCTTCAAACAGTGGATCAAGCTTAAAGAAGGCAAGCACAACAACCAATGCTGAACCCCCCCCCACCATCAAAGATTGTCTGCCCAACCTGTCCCCCAGGCCATACCTGTGTGTGGCCCACAGGCTGGCACAGTTGATCAGGACGGAGCCTGTTGGGAATCCTTGCTAGCAGGGGACCAGACACAGAAAGGCAAGCCACACCATTCCAGATTGTGAAGCACAACTGTGAGAGCCAGCCAGAAGAAAGGCTTCTGGCCTGTGTAGGCCCGAAGCTGGCACACTCTGGTTTTAATCTTAAAACAGTGGATCAAGCTTAAAGAAGGCAAGCACAACAACCAATGCTGAACCCCCCCCCCACCATCAAAGATTGTCTGCCCAACCTGTCCCCCAGGCCATACCTGTGTGTGGCCCACAGGCTGGCACAGTTGATCAGGACGGAGCCTGTTGGGAATCCTTGCAAGCAGGGGACCAGACACAGAAAGGCAAGCCACACCATTCCAGATTGTGAAGCACAACTGTGAGAGCCAGCCAGAAGAAAGGCTTCTGGCCTGTGTAGGCCCAAAGCTGGCACACTCTGGTTTTAATCTTCAAACAGTGGATCAAGCTTAAAGAAGGCAAGCACAACAACCAATGCTGAACCCCCCCCCCCCACCATCAAAGATTGTCTGCCCAACCTGTCCCCCAGGCCATACCTGTGTGTGGCCCACAGGCTGGCACAGTTGATCAGGACGGAGCCTGTTGGGAATCCTTGCTAGCAGGGGACCAGACACAGAAAGGCAAGCCACACCATTCCAGATTGTGAAGCACAACTGTGAGAGCCAGCCAGAAGAAAGGCTTCTGGCCTGTGTAGGCCCGAAGCTGGCACACTCTGGTTTTAATCTTCAAACAGTGGATCAAGCTTAAAGAAGGCAAGCACAACAACCAATGCTGAAACCCCCCCCCCACCATCAAACATTGTCTGCCCAACCTGTCCCCCAGGCCATACCTGTGTGTGGCCCACAGGCTGGCACAGTTGATCAGGACGGAGCCTGTTGGGAATCCTTGCTAGCAGGGGACCAGACACAGAAAGGCAAGCCACACCATTCCAGATTGTGAGGCACAACTGTGAGAGCCAGCCAGAAGAAAGGCTTCTGGCCTGTGTAGGCCCAAAGCTGGCACACTCTGGTTTTAATCTTCAAACAGTGGATCAAGCTTAAAGAAGGCAAGCACAACAACCAATGCTGAAACCCCCCCCCCCCACCATCAAACATTGTCTGCCCAACCTGTCCCCCAGGCCATACCTGTGTGTGGCCCACAGGCTGGCACAGTTGATCAGGACGGAGCCTGTTGGGAATCCTTGCAAGCAGGGGACCAGACACAGAAAGGCAAGCCACACCATTCCAGATTGTGAAGCACAACTGTGAGAGCCAGCCAGAAGAAAGGCTTCTGGCCTGTGTAGGCCCAAAGCTGGCACACTCTTGTTTTAATCTTAAAACAGTGGATCAAGCTTAAAGAAGGCAAGCACAACAACCAATGCTGAAACCCCCCCCCCCACCATCAAACATTGTCTGCCCAACCTGTCCCCCAGGCCATACCTGTGTGTGGCCCACAGGCTGGCACAGTTGATCAGGACGGAGCCTGTTGGGAATCCTTGCAAGCAGGGGACCAGACACAGAAAAGCAAGCCACACCATTCCAGATTGTGGAGCACAACTGTGAGAGCCAGCCAGAAGAAAGGCTTCTGGCCTGTGTAGGCCCAAAGCTGGCACACTCTTGTTTTAATCTTAAAACAGTGGATCAAGCTTTAAGAAGGCAAGCACAACAACCAATGCTGAAACCCCCACCCCACCATCAAACATTGTCTGCCCAACCTGTCCCCCAGGCCATGCCAAGAATAAACTGCAACACCTTTTTGCAGAGGCAGGCCACAGCAGCACATTGCCCGGCATCAAAAAAATTTACAAAAATTTTAAAAAGGCCTACCAGGTGTCCTCTCAGGATGTCCAGCACAGTTGATCCTCCAGGCAGATGTCCTCCAGGCTCCAGGTGCAGTCTCTCTTCTTCTCCTCTCTCGGTCACAGCTCAGCAGCAGCAGCAACAGAAGTGTTCCAGACAGTCTTGCTCCAAATTTAAATCCCCTGCTGCAGCCTCAGCCAAAGATTTAAATCTATTGGCTGGCATGAGAATGCAGCAGTGGGATTGGTGACTCCTAAAGTCCCCAGTCCCCTGCCTTTCCCCACCCACACTCCAAGAGCCACCCTCCTCCTGCTCCCCCTCCCCTACCTGTTAGTTTTGGCGGGAATCTCTGCTGCTTTGCAAATGCAAAGTGCAATGCAATGCTTGCACCTTGCATTTGCAAGGCAAAGCAGGATTCCCTATCCTCCTTTGCAAGAGGGGTGGGGGGTGACAGAAGGAGTGAGTGATTCACTCCTTCTCCCCCCCTCCCCTCTTCTAAGAGCCTGCAGGAAGCCTTTGCTTCCAGCAGGATTTTGCTAGCCGCTTGCTAAGGCAAACGGCTAGCAAAATCAAAATGGCGATTCTCGAATGCCGAAAGAATGCCGAAAGAATCCCGAAACGTTTCGGGTTTTTCTTTCGGCAATCCCGAAACGTTTCGGCATTCCCCGAAACGTTTCGGGATTCTTGAAGAATGCCGAAACACTTTTGTTTCGGCATTCTTTCGGCATTCAGAATGCCGAAACGCACATCCCTACTTATTATTATGGGTGAGTGGAAAGTTAAGGGGCTTGCCTCACATCCAATGGCTGCCATCAGACAGCTTAGGCACCTTATGGTTCGCCAGTAAAGCTCCAAGTTTGAAGTAAGCCCGGGCAGTTTTCAAGGTCGCATGACATTAATGGTGGGCATGGGAGTTAGATCCTGAGTGTTAGTGCAGTGCTGACCCAAGCCCTTAAGGAAAGGTCTGGTTGACTCTACATTAGCCACGGGGGAAGTGATGGCTGAGTTGCTACTTCTGTTTGTTGGGATGTGGGGTCCTTTGCCTCACTCCTGGTCATTCATCTGGGATTAATAAACTGGGCTTCCCAAGGGCACAGCCCTTCCGTTACAGGCCCCACAGATGTGCATGCATAGGCAAGGTGGTCCAGTGCGCTCAAGGGGAGGAGCAGTCCTCCACCTCACATACTCGTCATTCACTTGGGCTGTAATGACCTTGGCTGCGGGGCATGGCCATTCCGGTATAGGCTCAGGCAGATTTGCACACATAAGCATGGTGGCCTCATGAGCTGTAGGGGAGAAGCGGCCTCCGTTTCATGTTCGGGTCATTCACTTGAGTGGTATGACATCTCACAGGGCATGGCCCTTTCCTTACAGGCTCACACAGGCTTGCAGTGCCCAGGCAAGTAGTGGTCTGTTGGTTTGAGGGGAGGTGCAGTCCTCCACCTCACGTTCTGGTCATTCACCGCGTGATAATGACCTTGGTTTGCTGGGCATGACTTTAGCTGCAGGGCATGGCCCTTTCGTTACAGGTTCACACAGACTTGCAATGCATAGGCAAGTAGTGGCCTGGTGTGTTGATGATTGGTCCATAATGCTTCCGTGTCAGTGCTCTGGGAAGCTTGGGTCTCGTTAGCCCTTGAGAGGGCTAGACGAAAGGCTGAGCCATAGAGAAAGCTTTCGGGGATGGTATGGGCCTTTATTTGCCACACCTCCACACACTAGGCTGAATTTGCCAACCTCTACCGAGGTAATGGGGGTTCACCTGGCCACTAAGGGCAAAGACATCTTCCTCAGCAGGCAATAACAATTTTTATGGAGGATTTGCGCCAAGGGCTCTGGTTAGCCCTAGGCTACCAGTGGGGTCACTAGGGCCTAAGCAGAGGCTTGGCCCTGGCATTGGCAGGTTTGAGTTTGAGATAGGATGCGGGCTGGTGAGCACCCTTGGCGCTTCCCTATTGGTGGGAAGAGGGGCCTGCCTGAAGGGCTGGTACTGCTTTGACGGCTGCCAGCTGCAGGGGCAGGCTGCCTTCAGGAACCCCCGCATGCAAGTCCTTCCCTCACTGCTGTACGGCTGAGGTGATCAGGAGCTTGAAAGGGGGGTGACCAAATTGCCTGGCCGGCCGGGTCTGCACCATCCATGAATGGGTCACACCTGGGGCTTCGGGGCTTGCCCAGATGGTCAAGGCAGCGGTCCAGGGTGGACCCCGTGGCTTGACCTGTACTGCTTTATGCCCTTGCCGCTGTTCTGGCTTGTTCTAGTTGTATGAAGTTAATAAAGTGTCCCTTATATCCAAACATGGTGTCTGTCTCTTCATTCTGACTAGGGTGGCAACTGTGATCCTACTGGGTAGTTCCTATGGCATTTAATACCACCACCACTCCACAAGGTAGGGGGTTCTGTCTCACAGTTGATGTAAGTCCATGATGCATGGAAATAATATTATTTCAAAGAATCCCATGTGTTTCTCCCTCATTTCCCTCTTGAGAGTTCCACCGCCTCTTTTTCCAGAAAAAAAGCCCTGCTTAAGTCTAAGCTCTAAATGCAAGTGCAAGAACACAAAGGCACCATGCAGTGCTCAACCTGCCTCTTTTATTTATATGCAGCAGTTGGTCAAGCTCATTTCCACCTGTTAGTTATCCTAAAATATTAGAAACTCAGAGTGAAGGAATACAGTGCATAACATCAGAGTGTCTAATAATGTCTGTGTGAAAGTGGAGGTGCAATTTGGGGTGTGAGAAGAGAGTAGGGATGCTCATGCAACTACTAGGTTGGCGCATGCACAGCATAAGCAGAGAGCCAGTCATTGGGCCAGCAGTTCAGGCCATCCTTGGGCAACTCAAGACTATTCTTCAGGTTATTTTCCATGCCAATACAGCGCACATTAAACCTCCCACCCATGTCTCCCCACATTCCACTGTCAATTGTTTGAATGAAGAAGGAACAAAAATAGTCATTTATAATTTGTAATATATATATTAAAAAGTCTTACCATTTGGTATTCATCAGTGTCTTTCAGATCAACATAATCAGCTGCTGTTCTGTCTGGACCACATGTGTGTTCTGCACAGACCTATGGGAGCCATATCTTCTCTCTCTCACTCTCTCTGAGAGCCAAACTACAAGTGATGTCTGACACAGGTTGGACACTAGTCGGCTTCCCTCAAGTTTTGATGGGAAATGTAGGCGTCCTGGTCTTGCAGCTGTAATGGAGAGCCAAGCTGTAAAACCAGGACGCCTACATTTCCCATCAAAACTTGAGGGAAGCCGACTAGTGTCCAACCTGTGTAAGGCGTCACTTGTAGTTTGGCTCTCACACACACCAACATGTATGTGCACGTGCACACACACACCAGTGTCTTTTCATTAGCTAATCCAACCATCCCTGACCCCCTCCCCAAAAACCTGGCTTTATTCACCTATTCTACATGAACAAAACCAGCCTTGAGGCAGTGAAGCATCACCTCTGGGATACTGTGCATCTGCAAACCAGTTCAGCAGGCTGCTCAAATCGAACAGGTGTGTGATGACAAAATCTGAGGCTAAAATGACCATACAGAGAAGTATTGAACCATGTGAGCCCCTGCCCGCGCCCTTGAAGTGGCTCACTCAAACATAGGGTTGCCCTCGCACCTGCTGTTTCTGATCACTGCACCTGTCACCAGACTCCCACTTATCCCATTCCTGGACGTTTTGCTCCTTCAGATCCTGGACTTACAGTGACCATCTCTGCTCTTGATTAGCTCACTAACCCCAGAGGCACTGTTCGATGGGTTCCAGATTGAATTCATCATGACTTGGGCTCAAACAGAAACTTCTTCTAGCCTCCTGTTTCTAGGACACACCCTCTTGTGATCTGCAAGTCTGGCATTATGACATCAGAAGTGAGATCAGCCAAGTCTTGGGGGAGGTGAAGGAACTAGACCGGTTGGGCTCTGGCCTCCCCTTACCTAGAGAGGCTCAATGAGAAGATGGCTGAAAATACGCTCAGTGGGAGAGCAAAGAAAACAGAGAAATCGTTAAAGGAGGAAACATCTGAGCCTGTTCAGGTGATAAGATTGAAAAATACAGAAGAGCAGGGCTTTTTTTCAGCGGGAACGTAGTGGAATGGAGTTCCGGCACCTCTTAAAAATGGTCACATGGGTCAGCTGGAACATTTTGGGTCAGCTGGAACAAGGGGGGAGTTTTTTAAAGTTTAAATTGCCTTTGGTGAAAATGGTCACATGGCCAGTGGCCCCACCCCCTGATCTCCAGACAGAGGGGAGTTTAGATTGCCCTTCACTCCACAGAGGACAATCTAAACTCCCCTCTGTCTGGAGATCAGGGGGCAGGGCCACTGGCCATGTGACCATTTTTGCCGAGGGCAATTTAAACTTTAAAAAACTCCCCCCTTATTCCAGCTGACCTAAAGTGACATCATTGTGCCAATCTGACATCTCTAGTGGATCTAAAATTCGGGTGCTGATAAATGATAAAAGTACTCTTGAGCCAGCCAAGTATCTGGCCTCTGTGGAAGTAAATAATTTCAGAAGGGCATTTTCTTTGGCCAGGTGTTCTGCTTTTCCATCAGCAGTTGTTGAGGGTGGGTAGAACAAAATTCCCTATGCAGAAAGGCTGTGTCTATGCCCTTTGGCAGAGGTAGAGTCTGAAGAGCACATGTTCTTCAGTTGCCCATTCTATGGAGAGGTTCGTTTAAAAATTATTACCCCACTATTAGACAGGATCCCCAGTCGTATAACTATAAATAAAGCAAAGCTCTGCTGGCTCTTAGCCGACAAAAACAACGTGATCACATGGCAAGTAGCCAGATTCTGTACATTAATTTTTAAACGGCATGAAATGTATTTTAAAAGTTCTTAAATAACTGATGGTTTTTCTTTTTATTGATAAGTGGTTTGGTAACATAATTTTTGTATTGGTATTGTAATAAAAATGATGACGACGTCATTGTGCGGCCTTGAGTTCCACCACTGAGTTCCACCACCTCTTTCCCCAGAAAAAAAGCCCCGCAGAAGAGGAAGATCCGGGTCCAGGAACACCTTAAAGACCAACTAGATTTCCAAGGTATGAGCTTCCAAGAGTCAGAGCCCTTTGTCAGGCAGCGATACAGACATAGTTCTCTGTGTCAAAAAGGGCAGCCTTGGTATTTGGCGAGGGCACCAGTGCGGATTTCATCCCAACTCTCTTGATTTTCCTCCGTCGCAGTGCCACAAGCAGAAGAAGATGACTGTGAACCAGGGGAAGGGGAGCAGGATTGAAGAGAAGACTAAAGGTGAAGGAGACATCCCAGGGGCTGTGATGGGGGAGGAGAGGAAAGGAGATCTGGTGAGAAGGAAAGGAGAGAGTGGGTTGATGGCGCAGCTGTGGGAAGGGAAAACGGGGCAGGTGCAAGGACGGCCAAACAGGTAGTTCGTGGCACTTGAGTGAGTAGTGGGTGGAAAGTAAGGTTGCCGACCTCCAGGTGAGCCCTCGTTCCCCAGAATTCAAACTGATCTCCAGGTCACAGAGATCAGTTCCCTTGGAGGGTAGAGTCTATGCTATCACATCCCATTGATCTCATCACTTCAAACTCTGCCCACAGGCACCGTCCCCAAATCTCCAGGAATTTCCCAAGCTGGAGCTGAAGATAGACCAAGATGGGTAGCTGTGTTTGTCTGTAGCAGTAAAAAAGAGCAAGTGTCCAGTAGCACCTACAAGACTAGTAAAATTTATGGTAGGGTAGGAGCTTTCATGAGCCACAGCTCACTGAAGAAGTGAGCTGTGACTAACTTAAACTCAGGGCTTTTTTTCTGGGAAAAGAGGTGGTGGAACTCAGTGGGTTGCCCTCAGAGAAAATGGTCACATGGCTGGTGGCCCCGCCCCCTGATCTCCAGACAGAGGGGAGTTTAGATTGCCCTCCGCGCTGCTCAGCGGCACGGAGGGCAATCTAAACTCCCCTCTGTCTGGAGATCAGGGGGCGGGGCCACCGGCCATGTGACCATTTTCAAGAGGTTCCGGAACTCCGTTCCCCCACGTTCCCCCTGAAAAAAAGCCCTGGTTAAGCTCATACCCTACCAAAAATGGTGCTAGTCTTATAGGTTACTGGACTGTTAATCAAGAAGGACGTTGCTCTTATCAGGAAGCATTTAATTCACACATCAATAGATATCCCCATCTCCATGATGTTATTGAAGGGGGAGGTTTTTTCTCTGTATTTTTGGATGCCTGTGCTTCAGTGGTGGAGATGGGAAAAACATCCCCCTCCCCACCCCACCAAAGAAAAATGGGTGGGTGAGGAACATTTGAAATAGTGAGCCAGTTATGTCTGTGAGCAAGGGGGAGGAAGTTGTGGCCTGCCTAGCAGCAATGTCATCACATGCCTCATCTAGTCAGTGTCCACTACAACCCGCACAACCACCCCCTCTTCAGTGTAAGAAATTAGCAGAGATTATGCAGTATTTGCGCATTGGAAGTAATGAGAATTGACACAGACTCCAGTGTAGCTCTGTAAAAATACTAAGAGGATAAAAATAGGGTTACTTTGGAAGAAAATAATAAATGCTATATAGACTACATCTTGCTAGTATAGATAGTGAACTAAAAGAGGACTGAAGACTACAAAACAAAGAGCAATAAAACTTCAGTATATAGCATCACTTAATTGCCCCCCCCCATAAACAAGTTGCCCAATAGGAAATCC
This sequence comes from Eublepharis macularius, assembly GCF_028583425.1. NCBI lineage: Eukaryota > Metazoa > Chordata > Lepidosauria > Squamata > Eublepharidae > Eublepharis > Eublepharis macularius. The sequence continues at coordinate 10,220,437 of NC_072800.1, read as the reverse complement.
TAATTCTACTTCATTATGCTTAGAGACCTCCTTCTACGGCGGGAATCTTTACTTGAAGCCCTAATGGTTACATGGAAAGTAAGTTTACTAAATAAGTAAGTAACACAAATAGTTTATCTCTTTTGTGACTGAAATGGAAACACTTGTTAATCCCCAACATTCAGGATTTCACTTGACCAGTTTACATCTAGGGGAAAGAGCCAGAGTTACCCAGACCCTGGGCCTGGCCCTTGCAGGCTAGGAAATAAACCCCCTCCAAGACAAGTGAGGACTGTGACGGGGAGGGGTTACAAACAGCCATTTCCCAAAGAGTAATTTACCACAGGGGCCACAGAGCCACTTGGAAAGCCAGTCATATATACTCTGTAGCAGAAACACTTGTCAAGAAGAACGTAAGGAGGTAAAGCAGTTATTGGTATCCATCAATCATCCAGACAGCTTTAGTGATAACTGCAGAATGCCTGCAAGATAACAGCACCCAAGAAGGCAACTGCTTTTTCTTCCACAACAGCATTGTTTTATTATCATGGGGGGGTTTGCTACCTGATGTTTCTGCACGTGGATTTTCCCCTCCTGCCAAAAGCAGCTATGGCAAATAAAATGGAATATTGTGTAGCAGAAGCTACACATTTGCTTAGTTACTAGCAGGGCTTTTTTTCAGGGGGAACGTGAGGGAACAGAGTTCTGGAACCTCTTGAAAATGGTCACATGGCTGGTGGCCCCGCCCCCTGATCTCCAGACAGAGGGGAGTTTAGATTTGCAGCACGGAGGGCAATCTGAACTCCCCTCTGTCTGGAGATCAGGGGGCGGGGCCACCAGCCATGTGACCATTTTCTCTGAGGGCAACCCATTGAGTTCCACCACCTCTTTTCCCAGAAAAAAAAGCCCTGCTTACTAGGAAATTTGTCAGCATCAGATCCCCCCCCCCAAAAAACACTCCCCATTCTACTAGTTTCCTCAGCCATCCCTCCTTTTCCAGTAAGAGACACAGCTGAGCATTATCTGGACATCAGACCCGCAAACCTTTGGAGAACCTGGCAATGGAAGGCGACCTCTTCGCCACATGAGGGCTGAGAATATCCTGAAGAACTGGTTGGATGAGCTGCCAGCCCAGGCTTGGCACAAGGAGGAACCGAGAGTACATGGGAAATGTTTATGAAGCCAGCTTGTCATGGAGGCTGTAAGCCTGCATTCCGTTCTAGTACTCCAGCCATATAGATCCCTCACCACCAAGTGTTTGTTCATGAAAACAAATCTCTGCACAGACACAGCTAGCAGGATGTTGGGACTATAAGAAGCACAAGCCATTTTTTATATTAACCCAACAATAATAGGAGATAGAAATGTGTTCTTTTTGGCAGGGCTGTATTATTCACAAGGCTGACTAGGCCGAAGCCTAGGGGCCCCGCAGGGACTAGGGGCCCGTCAATTTTTTTTTCCAAGGCACACTCCCACATAAATTACAATTAATTGATTCTCTTATATAACCTCTGTCAATAAGATAATTAACTGTTTCCTTATTGAAGTGAAACAAATGGTCTGTTATATTAAAACAATTATCCATAGATTCTATATTTTAATAAATAATAAAAATTTTATTCATTTCAAAATATTACAGTATTGAACTATTGGACCCCCAAAATGTGCTTTCCTGAAGAGTTCTACTCGAGCAATAAAAATATTTTTAAAATTGTAAATATTCTTCAGGAGACCCTCAAAATGGATATAGGGCTATGTACTGCAGTCTAGTACCTACTATACCAGGGCCAGGCTGTCAGCTGGAGTGGGGTGAAGGATTGAAGTGCTGGAGGGGGTCCAAAGTGCCTGAAAGCCTAGGGGCATGGTCATGGGTTAATACAGCACTGCTTTTTGGTATGGTAAGAGAGATTTCCTCTTGCAACGAGCATCGCTACGACTTGTAATGTCCATCTTACTTTTTATCTCTTGATGATTCAGCAGCTGCATTCAGGGCCCTGGGGAAGCTGTGCCTCTGGGTATCAAGGAGCGGTGAATATATGTGCCTATGGAATGCAGCCTACCTTTAGGCAATAGAAATGAATCCATTTTGCACATTGTGTCCAGAATGGAATTTTCATCCCTTTTGATGTTTCCAACTGTGTTTTTGCAAAGAAAGGCCTGTGATTTCTTGTTTGAAGCTGTCCAGTGAAAGAGAAATAATGAATCTTCAGTTCTAGGTGTGAATGAGATTCTTGTGCTAGGAAGCAAAACTGTTTGAAGGGGGGCATTATTCTCTGGCTCTATGTATATCACTCAGTCAGTGTTAAATTCCAGAGTGGTTGCTGTATTCATCTGCCTTGATCAAATAACAAAGAATCTTGTGGTGCCTTAAAGACTTGCTCTGTTGTTTTGCCTATTTTTTTTATTTAAAGATTGTATTTTATTAACAATATCAGTGCTAAAAAACATGAAGTTAAAATAGTCAACTATAACAATACTAAACATCCTTATATAACAAACAGAGGCGGTCACAAACCAAAATATGAACCAAAATTCATCACAAACCAGGCCGTTTCATGGTTTGTGAACTGGTAATTTGTCAGAGCCCATTTCTGATGAATCACCATGAACTTTAGGCCAGTTCATTTTGTTCGTTTTTTGGTTTCACTAACCAATTTTCATTTTCACTAACTGATTAATCAGCTTCCTAGGCAATGGGGGGATGGGCTTTCTGCTGCCCCGGAAGTGATGTTTTCACGAACCAAGCAAACTGGTTTGCAAAATGGGGCAAGTTTGTGAAGGTTCGTGGTTCGTGAAATGCGACAAACCACATGGTTTGTTTTTTCCCCGGTTCGTGCCCACCTCTAATAACAAACCAGTCTTTGATCTAGTAAATAAATCCTACCTATTAAGCTATTTGCATCTTTTAGCTAGGATATTGTCATACAATTTTAGCAACTTTCAGAAATATCTTGAAGAGATATTTGGACAAAGAGAGCCTGAGAATAGCTTTTCAGTTGCTTTTCAGTTGCCTTTTCAGTTGCTTACAGATTGTTATTAGATTCATGATCACAATTAATTGCAAAATATTGGAAACAAACTAATTCTTGTTTTCCCCTGTTCTCTCAAGAAAGTGACTCCTGAGTACCCATCTAGTCCTGTCAGTTTGCTAGCCTCTTCAGTTCCCTGGGCGCATGCTGTAGCTCTAAGAGCCAAGCTACAAGTGACGCCTGACACAGGTTGGACACTTGTCAGCTTCCCTCAAGTTTTGATGGGAAATGTAGGTGTCCTGGTCTTGCAGCTGTAATGGAGAGCCAAGCTGTAAAACCAGGACGCCTATATTTCCCATCAAAACTTGAGGGAAGCTGACAAGTGTCCAACCTGTGTAAGGCATCACTTGTAGCTTCACTCTAAGACATGCTTGTTGCAGAATGTGGGTTACCTTGGTGCAAGATTTCAAGGGGGGAGGAGTGTTAAAGCAAGGGACACAGAGCCATGCTGACAGGGAAGAGTGGGGAAGTCTGCAAAGGCGCTGGTTGTGATCAAAATGATGCAAGAGATAACAGCAGGATGCTCCAACTGAGCTTAGAGTCAGATTCAGGCACAAAACAAGACGAAGTGATTGAGGCAAGAATCAGGCACACAGATGAAACTTTTACATCAACCTTCGAGATTTCTATAAAGGAAAATGTGGGATGTAATGTAATCCCAGCTGGCAGGGTTCCTACTTTTGGTTAGTATACACTTCTGCCCAGGGCTTTTTTTCTGGGAAAAGAGATGGTGGAACTCGCGGCGGAACTCAAGACCGCACAATAACGTCACTTTGGGTCAGTTTTTTAAAGTTTAAATTGCCCTCGGTGAAAATGGTCACATGACTGGTGGCCCCGCCCCCTGATCTCCAGACAGAGGGGAGTTTAGATTGCCCTCCACACCGCGAAGCAGCACGGAGGGCAATCTAAACTCCCCTCTGTCTGGAGATCAGGGGCGGGGCCACCAGCCATGTGACCATTTTTAAGAGGTGGTGGAACTCTGTTCCACCACGTTCCCCCTGAAAAAAAGCCCTGTTCCTGCCCCAGCCACAATTGCTAAATGGTCAGCATAACATGCTCACAACATCCACTTTTGCTTCAAGCCCATTGGTTGCTTATTGAGTAAGAGGTCTTTCTCTCTTTACTAAAAACACCAATGGCCTTCTGCAAGAAAGTCTTTGGGAAGTCTGAAACGGCTTTTGGTGCAGGAATTGTACAAACTGGATTTCAACACAGTTTTTAAATTCAAACGAACAGTTGTTTAATACATAGCTGATAACAGTTAAACAGAATAGGCTTTCCCCTCGGATGCTAAGGGAGCAATCCTAAGCAGATGTGTTCAGAATTGAGCAACTATTTTTAAAAGATAAACGCAGCCTGCCTGCCTTCTAACTTGCCCTGTTTTCCTGCATTTTTAACCCAGACTGCATCTACATGAATGCTTTTCTCTGACTCTACTTCCAAAGGGACGTGTGTGTTTTTTTAAACTATACAATATCCATCCTCTAATCACTACTTTCCTGGTTTTCCTCTGCTTTGTCCTGACCTTTCCCAAACCTGCTTTGCTACAATCTTTTTTTAAAGAAAGGACCTTTGGACACCATCTGGACAGCAAGATGCACATTTTTGGAAGACCCACCCTGTTGGTACCATTTTTGCTCTGTTAGCCCCTTATGGCCATGATTTTTCCCACTCTGCCATTCGAGCACCAAAAAATGGTAATTGCTATCATGCTGTAGTGCAATAAGATTACAAAGAATGTTATATTGCCATGATCTACTAGTTCATTTGTATCCCTACTTCTCCTTTTTTTGAAAGTAAGTTGTTAACCCCTTTCCATTGCAGAGATACAAAGGGAAAGATGCAGGAATTTTTATAGAAAGATTGTCCAGAAAGAAATGGGAAGTTCCAAAATGGCTGGAGCAGGTTGGGAATTTTCTACTCAACGATGTGGAGGTTTTGTTCCTGCTTATAAATACGTTCACAATGGCAATGAAAGCAACCAGAGGACTGTCAACATGTGGAATATTCCTATTATTCATGGGGATTAGAGCCCTATTATTCCTAACTTTTTAAAGTAGTAGAGTTTACCTCATATGTTTTCAGAAAGGTTAAGTCCCTTTGTCAGGTACTCCATTCTCTCTTTCTGTTCCAACTGCCAATTCTCTTCCCCACGAAAAGAACCCTCACCCACCCTCAACAAGTTCCCTGGCTGCAAAATTCTATTTCATCTACTCAACACCATCCAGCTTCCTTTTTGACTAGGATTTATTATCCAATAGAAAGGAAGTTTTTCAATGCGCCTCAAGCTCCTTTTTAACCTTTTTGTGTTTGTCTCTTTCTCTTTTAAACCTTGCTGACACACTCTTCTAAAAATAGAAAACCCACTTTGAAACTTTACATTTTTTTCTTGTCTTCCCACAAAAAGAAAATGTGGCAAAATTCATTGAGGCGAAAAGCACAGCAGACTGAATATTTTATTTATCTACAATGTTTCTTCTGTGCCTTTTCATCAGATGGTCCCTGAGGTAGCTCACAACTCCTCATATAAACACCATCATCCTAAAACAGGGGGCCCCACATTGGGGCGGGCTGCCCATGAAAACCCCACCAGGGGTCGCCATAAGTCAGCTATGACTTGAGGGCACTCTCCACCACCACAGGCACCTTTAGAATTCAGACACAGTGGACCCACCCACAAAATGGCTGCTGCAGAAGGCAGAGCCAACCACAAAATGGTTGCCACAACGTAGGAGTGCCATCCTCCCGCCCGGGGAGGGGGGAATTTAGATTGTTTTCTTCAGTGAGGGCATTTCCCTCTTGAGTTTCAGACTACTATCCCCAGGGTAAGGCAAAAACCTCCAGGATCCCTGGACTAACTGGCCTTGAGTAAAATTCCTTCCTGTCCCTAAAGTGGCGATCAGTATTATCCTCGACCCATGGGAAGGAGCCACAAGAGCCTAGAAGCAGCACATCCCTTCCTATCCTCCTTCTCCCAATCTGCCTTGCCTAAGGAGAGCTATCCTCAGCCACTGACTATCTGCGAGACACCAGCCTCACTTTTTTCTGCTAAATTTCCTAATCTGGGCAGATGCGCTCCTCTGCAGAGTTACAGGCAGGGATTTTTACAAAGGAAGGCTCCTAAAGTTCTTTGCTGAAGATATTTCAAAAATCCAGAATGGCACTGATCGCATGGCTTTTTATATATAAATTTTTTATTTTTCAAACTACAAAACACTACACAGCACTACACAAGACTATCACAAGGAAAGGGGAAAGGGAAGGGACAAAGGGGATGGAGAAAGAAAAGGGGGGGGATAACCTACAAACACTAAACACTAAACACTACACTTCAATGTTTTCCCTTCATACTGTCATAATACAAAAATAGCTCCATAGGATAATGATGGAGTGGTTAATCATACAGAGAATAGGCATTTCAAATTCTGATTAAACTTTCCTCCCCCTTCTAGGTCCCGGACGCAATTCTCTCTGTGCAACCGCTGTTGCGGTGCTCTCCTCCTCCTCCCCCCCCTCAGGCTTCTCCTTTTCTTCGTTCTCGGTGCAGCAGAATTCCGGGTTTTTATCCTCAAAATCCTTTAGTTGATCTTCTGATAGTATCTTATAGGCCTGATCTTTATATCTAAACCATATTCCTTCCGGGAATAACCATTTGTACTTTATTCCATGGTCCCTCAGAAGAGCTGCAAACTTTTTATACTTAAAACGTCTTTTCCGGACTAGAAATGGAACGTCCTTCAAAATCTTGACTTTCAAACCCATAAAGTCCAAATCCGCATTGTATGAGTTATATAGGATGGTGTCCCGAATCTTTTTAAATGAAAAGTCAATAATGATCTCACGAGGCAACTGTCGCTTTGTTGCATATTTTGAAGAAGCCCGACGGACCTCCAAAATGGCGCTTTTAACCTCTTCTTTAGTCGTCCTCGCGGGTATCGCCAATAGTTCCGAGACCACATCCCACAGATCCTCATTTTCCTCCTCTTTCACGTTTTGGAGACGCAAAATTGTCTGCGTTCGTTCCATCTGTAGCCCGATCAGCTGGTTCTCAACCAACTTCAGCTCCTTTTTTGTAGCCTTCACAAGTGACGCACTTTCCAGAGCAGACTTCTCTGCCCCCCCCGCTACTTCCTTAATGATTTTCACTTCGCTTTCAATTAAGCCCACCCTTTGATCAGTTTCGTTCAGCTTGTCAACAAAGGGTTTTATGGCTTCCACCACCGCCCTGCGCACCAACTCTTCGAGCGACTCTCCCTTCAAGGTAGCCGAAATTGACTTACCGAGAGCGGGACTTTGCTTCTTTGCTGCCATTTGGGGGGGGGGGGCGCCAACAAAATTCTGGAACTCACCGAAGGGGAAGAGCGAGTCTTCTTCAGATCAACCTCTCCTTCACTAACGCTTGTAGAACAGAAGGGATTCGCTTGTTTACAGGCTTCCGCCTGTTTCTTTTATTTGCCGTTTCTCATTGCCCGGCGGCACTCGAGGCGCCGCGCACGTCTGCCGGCCTCCATAGGGACAAACGGGCAATTCCCCCCCGCATTGATTTCGGGGGGTTCTTCCCGCCGCGTCCCGGACCCTGGCTCCCTCCCTGGGAGTCCTGGGGGCTAATCCTTGCAGATCAGCCGCCCGGTCAGGGTGCCCGGTCGTTTCCTCCCGGACCAGCCGAGAGGAGCGTCCGGCATGGCTGAGAAAACGAAACCGAATCACTGATCGCATGGCTTCATGGCCATCCTTCTCCTAAAATCTGGAACAATTCCAGCTTACTCTAATTATAAAATTTATTATTTAATAGTAGTATATTATTTTGATCCTGTCTTCCTGATTCAGACAGTTGTCAAAACAACTTCCAATAGTTAAAATATGATCGATACATCAATAAAATAAAAATTAAATTACAATAAAATAAAACTATAGCTAAATAAAGTCATTTTAAGGATAGCAAAGAAACATCACTATAAAAACAACCTGTTTAAGGGCCAATTCTCATATTGTAAACATACTTTGTAATTAATAACATACTTTGTGAACCACTCTTAGTGGGCATTAAGTTGTCCTGAAGGGTGGTATATAAATTGGATGTTATTATTATCAGGGCTTTTTTTCTGGGAAAAGAGGTGGTGGAACTCAGTGGGTTGCCCTCGGAGAAAAGGGTCACATGGCTGGTGGCCCCGCCCCCTGATCTCCAGACAGAGGGGAATTAAACTCCCCTCTGGAGATCAGGGGGCGGGGCCACCACCCATGTGACCATTTTCAAGAGGTTCTGGAACTCTGTTCCAGCACGTTCCTGCTCAAAAAAAGCCCTGATTATTATCATTACAAAGTTGGACAGCACTGGGTGTTCTCCACTGGGAATTGAGTTCCCAGGCAGGTGGGAGTAGGACTTCAGCATGCATGGTGGGGCTGGAGCCTTCAAACCTCCCTGGGTAGTTTTTTCTAACTGAAATAAGTCTCGGAGCCAGTATTTGTCTCATGGAGGAAGCTTCCATGATGGAATGACTTCCCTAATGGAAGGCTTACCATTTGTCAGCTTATGGCAGTTAATCTCCAGGTAATTTTCTCTAGTTGGCTTTCTGCACTTCCTAGAGCTGCCCATTTGCCACTTCTGGGTTGTACCCCAGAAGTAAGCTTACCAGACCCCCTGGCAATCATCAGGAGGTCAGAGTGGGGTGGGGGTGGGGGGTTATGGTACGTACTGTTGTCTGTTCCCACATGCCTCACACAAGGTCACTTTCAGTTACACGTCATCACTCAGGCCACAGGCACGTGTGATCGCTTTGTACCAGTACCCATCCTTTAAGAAGCAGCCCAAAATAGAGCATTTGAGTCTGATTCTTAAAGAATTAGCCCTCGCTCGACGCCATCTCTTCTGGTATAACCAGAAGCGATGTCGTTGCATGAATGTGACAGTGCACCCAGGGCCATTTGCCCGGGCTATCTGCGGATGACAGGTGATCTCCAAGTGGCTCGTCTCCTCCCACTGATTGCCAGTGATCACTGAGCAGAGAGGCAAATTGCAAGTGGTTTATGGCCACTGATGGGCACCTGGCAAGTCTACCTGGAAGTAGGGTTGCCAGGTCCCCTTATCCCCCCAGCAGTCTGGGAGGGTAAGGGGACACTTACATTTTCTTTTTGTGGCATTCTCCATGCATGCATGTGCAGTGCACACATGGCCTCGTTGCATGCACTTCCCAGAAGTGGCATCATTGCGCAAGGCGGGGGAGGCATGCACACTTCACAGCGCTTCACAGTGCAAATCAGCATGCACCCGTGGGAGCACCCGGGAGGCCCATTTGCCACCTTTCCCACTGCTGGCCAGGTAAGCAGTGCGGGGGGTGGTGGGTGGAAATGGAATCCCTACCTGGAAGTGACAAACCAGTGACTAGTCTGGAGACATAGTCCCCCCCGCCCACCTGCTGCCATTCCGTAGTTACCAATCATAGTTACCAGCCTCCAGAGACGACCTGGAAATTTTCAGACTACAGACGGCAATTCCCCCGGAGAAATGGTAGCTTTGGAGGGGAGGCTCAATGGCAATATACCCCACTGAGGTCCCTTCCCTCCCCTCTGCCAAACCCCTCCCCAGACTCGGCCTTCCAAATCTCCAGGATTTGCTCAGATCCTACTAATGGGATTTGAGCTAACAGAACAAATAGTGGCTCAGCTCCCCAAACCCCATGACAGCAGTTCCAATCCAAATCGGTAAACTCCAAGACCATATTTTCAACTGGCCATGTGGACTTTGTAACATGTGAGTGGGTACACAGGTGTCTAATAGGATCCCTCAGTAACAAGAAGGGGGAGAGAAAGAGAGAGACTGGTCCTCCCACCTTTAATTAAAACTTAAGAACTTCAGAGTTGGGAAAGGGGTGACCATCTGCCCGGATAATGTAGGCCAATCAATATTTTACAAATAACAGAGACTGCAAAGAGGCAGATATTGAAAAAGCCAAAGATGGAAACAGAGTGTATAATGAGGTTTCCTTTCCCGTGCTGATTTAGGCTCATTAGTCATAGGTGGAGGACAATTAGGATTACCTCAAAAATCTATTCTTCACCTTTCCAGGTAGTCTGACCAATGTCAGTATTTATAAATCCTTAAAGAGAGTGGGCAATAATTTGCTGTAATCAGGGGGAACCGAGTACGGCTTCCGAGCAAAGAGACAAAGGAGGTGTGTGTTAAGGAAGCCTCCCTACCTGCCTTCTTTGCAAGTTGAACTGACTCCCTAAATAGAGCTCACTGCTTTTCTTGTCAAATAAGTCATTCCTCAGCTACCAGTTTTGTGCATTTTACTCTAAATGGAGAAATGGTTGCTCTAGTAAAATCGTCGTCTTTTTCACTGGCAGGGCTGCTAAGGAGAAGAGCAGCAGCAACAGTACAAAGCAAACTTACTCTGTTCAGCCTCTCAGGAGTTCCTTCTTGTGATGCCTCATCTTCCCCTCTTTGTCACAATCTCCGTTCTTCCCTGACCATCTTGCATGATGGATGCAGGACTTGTCCTGCAATCCACAGACATCCTTACAAGACAGACAGAGAGGATTGCCAGGTCCCCTTACCACCATCCCCACCCCCAAGCAGGAGGGGGAGGGGAGACTTGGCTCTTACCTTGTTCTTCTTCTTTCTTTACTCGCATGCGCTGTGAATGCACAGTCCCACAGCTGTGTGGTGACATCACAGTGCAGGTGCAGGGGTGCACACCTGCTTCATAGCAGGCCAATTTGGGCCTCAAATGGGCCCAATTCAGCCAGTTTGTGGCCCAAATTGGCCCACGCCAAAGAATGGGAATGCTCCCAGGGTAATGCAATGACATCAGTGAGGTCATTGCATCACCCCAGGGAGCATGCCCGGAAGGCCCGTTCCCGTGCCTTCCTCCTCTGCTGGCCAGGCGAGTGGAGGCGGGGGACAGAGGGTGAAAGCGAGGGATCCCCTGCCTTCACCGGGGGAATTGGATCCCTATAGACAGATGGGGATCCATCTCCCCTCTTTCCTATTAAGTATGGAGTCCTACAACAGAGAACTCTCATTTGTTTTCTAAACGTTAACTAAGGCTCTAAGTGTATGTTTGTTGTTTGATGATGCCACTTCTTGTTTCTTAGCTGGAAATGACATTGTGGCATTGTGCAACACTGCTCAGCCCCCCCCCCCCCCATCCTGTTATCTTCCATTGCTCATTACAGCAGTCAAGGCCTGGAGAACGAAGGGAATGAGGCTGCTTACTTGCAGCCTGAAGCAATTCTATGTCTTTCTTAAGCATTTTATCCAGCCTTGGCTGTCGATGTTTGCTCCTTTAGACAAATTGCTTCTGGCTAGCCCAAACTCCCAGCTTATTTTTGTTGAGACCTGATCCTGCAAAGGCATATGAAGTTGCCTTGCCGTAGCAGCCCGTAGTCCACTGAGCCCATTGTGGCCTATAGCAGAGATGCTGGGGTCTTTCCTCAGTAGAATCATGTGATGCCTGCAGCTGTTGGAAGTCTCTTAAAACGGCAGACGGAAAAGACCTGTTCCCCTAACATCCTGGCTTTGGGTGTGGTTGGAGGTTTCGATATGAGCCAGCTTTCAAACCTGTGCATCTGATTGTACTGCTGGTATAGGCCACCGAAAGTTGTGCCGAAGGATTCTAGAGTTCCTTTGGCTTTGGGCGGAATTCTGACCCTTCATGAAAAGCATCAGCCGGAATCAACAAGATGCACCTGAGGGCCACAGTTTGCCTGAGCATAAATCTTAATCTAGCCCTGCACACAACTATAGATTCAACTGACAGGACTCCCCACCCAGTCCCCCTCAGGTAGGAAATAAATAGTGATATTTATGCAGTGGCATATGAAAGCACACCGTAATTTATCTTCTCTTAAGCATAAACTGCAGGCACATGCTATATTTCCTAATTATTTGCTGTGGCTATAAATTTAAGGATGCACTTAAATCTGGGTGGTTTTCAGGACCCAGAGGTTTGAGTGCGTATGCAGATTTCGCAAGTCCTTAATTAACCAACAGAAGCTGTTTTAATCGGTTACTCTCTGCTCAGAAGTAAGTGAAGCCACATTAGAGCTGAGTCTGAATATTGGCTGTGAAATTTTTTAGAACAAAAGAGCATTCCGAGCCAAGCTACAAGCGATGAATGACACTTGAACGGCAAGTGAACAGACTCACGTGTATTCCTCCCTGTTCACGTGCACTCCACTTGCGCATCACTTGATCACTGTGAGCCAAGCTACAAGTGACGAATTACCAAACGGTTTAAATAATGAAATTAACGTGTCCTGTTTCCTCTGAATTTATTAGAATTTATTAGAATATGTACAACACACGCATTGTGTCATCTTGAACATCATCTTGGAAGGCTATTGGCATTATACTGTACATAAATTATGTATTGTTACTGTGTCTTTAAGAGCTTTCAGCTTGGGGCTTTATAAGCTGGGCGTCTTGGGCGAGTCGGTGCTTAGCTGCCACCTTTTGACTTCGCTCTGAGCATATTGTCGATTCATGAACTGCTTGTTGTTTTGACTCTCTTACACTTGTGAGTACTGTCGAATAACAACAGAATCTTTTCAATATAATGTTTTTATTTTTGTACCATGTAACCCTGCAGGGTTTGTATACTTTGTAGGTAACCACAGGTGTTGTTGTTTGCCGCCCCTGAAGAGGTGTTGCACATGAAACAACTGGCAAAAGCCGGCCCAGGTTGTTGGGCCAGGAGCTTATATGTCCATACTACATCTGGGACAGCATACCTGTTGAAGGAAGAAATTAGAACATTACCCACTGTGGAACTTTACTCATTTGGACTTACTTCGTTCTTTTCCACTTATCACATCCCTTTGTACAAGTGAAGGACTACACCTGTTGGACTTCAAAGAGTATAAGGAGTGGCTTGCCTGCTATTGATTCACATGTAATCTGTTTTTGACTTATGGTCTATACATGTTTGCGATATGGTTGCAATATTTATTGATTATACATTAGAGTATTGATTTTTGTACTTTTGGGTGTACTGACTATTTTCTACCATCCACTTGCGGTCTTTCCACCTCTGTTCACATACAAAGCAGGGTGAATGGACTTGTCTGGGGTCTGAGGCTCAGGCCCCAGACTCACCAGGAGAAGAGGACAGGGGACGGCCAGGAGACAGCAGCACAGCTGCACCAATGGACACCCAGGTCCAGAACCCACCGGAACCAGAGGGAGGGAAAAAAGCTCCCAAGCCTCAGAGGGTCAGATGGGGCAGGTGGAAGCCAGCTAGCCCCACCCTCCAGTGGGAGGCTATAAGCCCAAGCAGGGAGACCGTGGGCAACCGGGAAGGGACTCGACCAAAGGGAGAAGGCACAAGAAGCAGGGACAGCCAGCCAGCAACAAGCCAGCCAGCAACCTTACCAGCAGGGAAGGAAAGGCAGCCAGGGCAACCAAGGGCTGTCCCCCAACCTGCAGGCAGGGAGGCAGGCCAGGACCAGGTGAGGCCAGGAGCAAAGCAGCCACAGGTGGGGCTGCCTGAGGCCATCAGCAGAGAAAGCCCAGCAGCCAGCAAAAGAGGTGCAGGTGCAGCTGCCCAGAGCAGCCAGCAAAGCAACCACAGGTGTGGCTGCCTAGGACAGCCAGGGCCATGGCTAGATGGGTGGGGGAGTGGTTAGCAATTGGAGCCGGGATGGGTAAAGGTATATAAGGGAAGTTCTCTGTTGGGATTTGCACGTGTCATTCACTTCTGTCATGAAGGGGTTAATCTGTTTCTGTCTTAGCTAGGCATAATTAATTAGCATGAGGCCAGTTAAGTGTTGAGTAACTGTTCCCGCCAGGGCAAAGGGGAGTTGCATGCCTAATGAACTAATCTAGGATTGATTATTGGCTGACCAAGTTTATTGGGGGCAATTAACATTCTTTCCTTTGTCCAGGACGCCATTGCCCACTAGTCAGTTGCACAGTTACCTCCAGCATGTAAAGATGTAGAAGCTAGTTAGCTTCTTCTTTATTTTATCACCAATGTAACCTTTATTATTTTATCCTTTATGTAGTAAACATTATTTTAGAAGCTGAACACATGTCTCTGTGATTCTGTGTATGCTGTGCAAAGCTCTACTCTGCTAAATATTATCATAATCAAAAATCATAAGTCATTAACCCAACATTCTCCCATAAGGTGGGGTGGTGAGTTAGGAGCAGGAAATGGGTTGTGTAGGAGCAAGGAGGAGGAGGTGAGGTGAGGAGAATGAGAGAAAGGATGGAAGGAAGAAAAACTGGAGGGAGGAAGGAGAGAAGGAAGAACCAGCAAGGAGGAGGCAAAGAGGGTGGAAGCTGTGGAAGGCTGGAAGTAGGAGGATGCTGCAGGGACCCTGACAGGTTGAACAGGCCCGCGACTGGTAGAGAGGGAGCAAGGGTGATGTATACCTCTCCTCCTTCCACAGAGCGAGGACCTGTGTAGTCCCTGTCCACGGCCAAGGCCCGCAGTTCAGGCACACCAATGCCATGTGCAGCTATGCCCCTGCCAAAGCCTGACAGGACTAATGTTTATATTCTGCCAGACTTGGGCAATGGAGCATAGGTGTAAACTATGGGGGGGGGGCTGAGGGGCTTGAGCCCCCCTGGATTTGGCAGTGGGGGCAAGCAGTGACAAACTCACATGAGGAACTCAGTTATAATGGCAGATGTAGCACAGGACTGTCCACCCTCCCTGTTGTATCATATAACAATTTCCATGATTCTTTGGGGCTTTGTTCCTGTTTTTTGCTCTTATGTATTTCTGCATTTATTAAGAATTTATAATTTAAAAAAGGAGTTGCAGTTTATATAAACAATTTACAAATAAATGTTACAGAAGAATTAAGAGACTCTGACATATGTGATTTTGAAAATCAGGCTCCTGGAAGGCAAGATTTACACACTAGCAACAGCGTATGTGCCAAAGAATGCAAGAGAAAAAAATTTATGAAAATGGTGTCCAACCCATTTTTGATTTTCAAGAAGATAATGATCTTTGGAGACATGAATGGGGTAATGGATCTATAAAAAAAAATGATAGGTGAAAAAAACCAAAGAAGGCAAACTTCCCCAAAAGGTGTTTAATTATGTGGAAATGCTACAATTGGAAGATGCTTGGAGGATCAAAAATCTGAATACTGGAGACTATACTTTCTTTTCTGACAGACACCAAACACATCCACGGATTGGTCTATGCTGGATATAAAAAACCCTGAGTTATTTATATTATTTATTATATGTTTACTCTTTTCTTTTCTTTTGGATGTAATTATAATTGTGCTATCGTTTTTATTTTATTTTCTCTGTTCTCTATTTATAAAAATAAATTTTATATAAAAAAAGAATTTATACACTGTCTTAATACCTATGGCATGGGTGGGGAACCTTTTTTCCGCCGAGGGCCAACTTTGTTCTGTCCCGCGTGGGGAGCACCCTTTCTCCTGTGTGCGTGACATCGCTCCCGAAAATGACATCATCACACAGCATGCGTGATGACGTCACTTCCAGGAGCGATGAGACATGTGCAGGAGAAAGGCCGCTTGTGTCCCCTTTCTCCCTGCTGCCACTGCTGTGGCCCACTTGTGGTGGTGGTGGTGGCAGCAGCAGGAGCAGCAGCAGCAGCAGCTCTGTCTCCAGCGGCAGTGCCCCCCCGCTGCCGCTGCTGCCACTTGCTCTCACCGCAGCGGCACAGACCGCTTTCGCTAGTGCTGCAGGTTGCTCTTGGTGGCGGTGGCGGCGGCAGCGGATGGTGCTGGCAACAGCAGGTGGCAGTGGCAGCTCAAGAGCTTTCACCACCACTGCCACCTGCTCTCGCAGTGTGGGAGCATGCCCCCCGCCAAATGGGTAACGGAGCGGGGGGGGAAGGGTGGGAGAGGGGGATCCATCTGCTGCGTTCGCCCGCAGTGCTGCCATTCGCCCGCAGCTCTGCCACTCATTTCTCTCTGCGGGCCAGTCCAAATGACTTCGTGGGCTGTATACGGCCCGTGGGCCGGAAGTTCCCCACCCCTGACCAATGGCTATAGCTTAGCCCTTATTCCTGGCTGGCTGCACTCACTTTCAATGTAGCAACAGTCAGATTGCAAGGTCTCTGTTGAACATAATTGCAACATAATTGCAATTATGCGATTTACATTTGGAAAACAAAACAATGGCCCACAGACTGGAAACACTCAGTCTGCATTACAATTCCCCCAAAAGGGGATGCCAAAGAGAGCAGCAACTATAGAACTATCATGTTAATTTCCCATGCAAGCAAAGTGATGCTCAAAATTCTAAAGCAAAGAATCTTACCATATATGGAATGAGAAATGCTAGATTACAAGCTGGATTCAGAAAAAGAAGAGGCACCAGAGATCACATTGCAAATTTACAATGGCTAATGGAACATACTAGGGACTTTCAGAAGAAAATCAGCCTGTGTTTTATAGATTACAGCAAAGATTTTGTCTGTGTGGATCATGAAAAGCTATGGAGACTGTTAAAAGAAATGGGAGTGCCACAACATCCAATTGTTTTGATGTGCAACCTGTACTCTGGACAAAAGGCTACTGTCAGGACAGAACATGGGGAAACAGAATGGTTTCCAATTGGCAAAGGTGTCAGACAAGGATGCATATTATCCCCCTACCTGTTCAACCTCTATGCAAAGTATATCATAAGGAAAACTGGATTAGATCTAGAAGAAATTGGAGTGAAAACTGATGGAAGGAACATTAACAATTTGTGATATGCAGATGACACCACGTTACAGGCAGAAAATAGTGAAGACTTGAAACAACTACTGATGGAGGTTAACGGAGAAAGCGCCAAATCAGGATTACATCTGAACATCAAGAAGACAAAAGTAATGACTACTGAGGAATTACTCAATTTTAAAGTTGACAATGTGGAAAATTGACGTCGTTCAAGATTTTCTGTTCCTTGGCTCAATCATCTACCAACAGGGAGACTGCAGTGAAGAAATCAGAAGAAGACTGAGACTTGGAAGAGCAGCTTTGAGGGAGCTAGAGAAGATCCCTAAAGATAAAAATCTCTCTCTGGGAACCAAGATAATCCAAACTGTGGTATTCCCCATTACTATGTATGGATATGAAAGTTGGAGAGTGAAGAAAGCTGACAGGAAGAAAATGGATTTATTTGAAATGTTCTGGATGAGAGTTTTGTGGATACCATGGACAGCCAGAAAGACAAATAAGTGGGCACTAGATCAAATCAAGCCTGAATTCTCCCTAGAAGCTAAAATGACAAAACTGAGGCTATCGTACTTTGGTCACATCATGAGAAGACTCTCTGGAAAAGATTCTCTGGAAAAGTCAATAATGCTAGGAAAAGTAGAAGGCAGTAAGAAAAGAGGAAGACCTAAAACGAGATGGCTTGACTCAATAAAAGAAGCCATGTCCTCCAATTTGCAGGATCTGAGCAAGTCTGTTAATGATAGGACGTTTTGGAAGTCTTTCATTTATAGGTTCACCATAGGTCAGAGGCAACTTGACGGCACATAACAACAACAACAAGACTCCACTTCTAACCCTTTCCTCAGGTTTCAGAGGGGAGAAATCAGAGTTAGAAAGATAGACAGGTCAGGGCATCTGTTTAGTGTTTACTCCTTTACTGCTGAAGTATCCTTTGATATGTAGATTGCTAATCTCAGGACTTCCTCCTCAGGAATAAATCAGTAGATAGGAATCTCTCCACTTTCCTATCATAGTATGGAATTCCTATAATAAAGAACTCTTACTTCTTTTCTAAAATGAAGACAAGTATACGTTTGTTGTTTCCTCTTTCTCTTTCACCCTCACACCAGCCAGCACGCTCCCACCACCCATTATCAAGTTTTCTCTGCAATCAATGCTACTCTGTTAAGGAACAGTTTCTGTTCCTTTTAATAGGGAAAAAGTGAGTCTCTATTTTATTTTACTTTTCAGTTACTTTATCATTACATTGTATTTTGGAAATGGAATACTGGGAAAGGGTAGACCCTATAGTTCCTTGTTGAAATAGCTTTGTTTGTTTGCTTGCTTGCTGTTTTTTGGGGGGGGC
The DNA here is from genome assembly GCF_028583425.1 of Eublepharis macularius. Taxonomy (NCBI): domain Eukaryota; kingdom Metazoa; phylum Chordata; class Lepidosauria; order Squamata; family Eublepharidae; genus Eublepharis; species Eublepharis macularius. Next base: position 10,202,422 of record NC_072800.1, on the reverse strand, counting down.
TGGGTGTGGAAGAACAGTTAGTTTTTTAATGGTAGTGGGGGGGGGGCTACTTCAGCCACTCCTAAGCTCCTCTTTCAATTTCCATTCCATTTTTAAATGGAGAGGCGGTAGAATTGCAGAAAAGGACCATTCTTAAAATGGCAGCCTGAGTGCTGTCTCTTTGAAATGATGAGAAAGCCCGTCTGCATGAACAAGATTGGGGGGAGGGATGCAGATGAGAGGCCTTTTAAAAATTTCCTTTTGCCTTGTGTGCAGCTCGGAAAGAACATTGGCAAGGAATGTGCACTTAATTATGTGATTTTGTTAATAATGTGTTCTGAATGTCTGCGTTTTTTAAGCAGTGTGCTAAGAAAGCAAGGTATATACAATTCTAGGTAGTGTTCCACACAATTTGTGGTATAACTGTGAGTTTTCTTGGGAGTTGTAACTAGCAGTGTTCTGAATTGCCTCAAAATGTGATTGTACTCACTTATAGGATATGAATCTGAAATGAGAAAAAGGAGATTGCTACTACTCTGAACTCAGAGTAGAAATCGAGTGCACAGCAACTGTTTTGTATTCTGCCCTGGTTCAGACTTCAACCACACATTTACCAAATGAAGGCATCTGCGATGCCACAATTTAGTAAATTTAAGTCACCCTTATGAGTAAGGTAGAATCAAGACTCCTGTAAATGAATGTCCAGGAAAACTTTAAAGATGTTCCCCTACAGGCTTTTCTGTGTTGACTTTCTGGCTGATATCTGCTCCTAAGAAATTCACATGTGGCCAAAACAATGGGGGGGGGGGAGCAGCCTAGCTGTAAACATCTGCATCTAGAACTAGACAAGAAAGAGGCATTGGTGGGAGGGCTGCTAACTATGTACAGAGAATGGAAGGCAATACACAAAATCTCCAGTACAGAATCCATTTAAGAGGGATTGTGTGTGCGGTTAGCCTGCTTCTCCTTCCAGATAGTCTCTCACACAAGGGCAAATGTGTCCACATGCTGAGTGTTCACAACGATGTTCCATACTTGATATATATATATATATAGCACCTTGATGGACATGCGTATCTGAAGGGGAGTCCTTGTACAACCACCTTTCATTTCTATTCAAAGGAGAAACGATGCTTTCTGGATTTTCCAGCTCCTTAGTGGCAGAATGGTGAAGTACCACATCAGGGCTGTTCAAAGCAATAACTGAACATTGAATCAATGGCGTTTCGGATGATGTGGTTTTTTGTTAAGCACAAATAGAGCCTTGTTTCCACACTCCCCCCCCTCCAGGGCCGAAACTCATGAAAACTATTTCAACAGGCCGAAACTCATGAAAACGAAAAAACCAAACGGATTAGAACTGAGCTGCCACCTTATTATTCTGGAACTCCCAGATCTGAAACTGAAATGGAAATTTTCTCTGTGTGCACTCCTAATTATATTTCCACTTCTCTGAAACTGGACATTGCTGTCATTCTCAGATGCTTTCTGCACCTGGGCCACAACACATGGCATCAATTGATGTGGGTTTGACCTGGGCTCTTCTATCCTACACAAGGCCATACAACTGTGTTACTCCTTTTTTTTTCTAATTTTTTTTATTAATGCATCACATATTATTACATTACAATACAGTCACGGTTCTCCTATGATACATCTTTTACCCCTTTTGTAACCCTCCCCCCCGCAAGGTGGCCATCCTATAACTACAAATTAAATTTTTAGCCACGAGCACATTTTTTCCAATTTTCCAAATATAGTTGTATTGGCTTCTCCATTATATACCCATTGAAAATATACAGACCATTTCTCTTTTATCTCCTCCATTTTTCCATCCCATGCCTTATCTTTTTTTAAACATTCCAACATATCCGATTGAATATATTCATATAGGTAATCATTTCATCTTTCTAAGGTCCATTTTAACTTCTCCTTCCAACCATATGCAATCACTGCATGTGCAGCTAGTATCATTGCTTTGAAAATATCCTGGTTTTGTTTCTCAATTCTAGTGTTTCCCAATACACCCATGAATAATAGATCTACATCTATATTGAGGTTGACCTTACATACCAATGCTATTTTTCCCCGTACCTTGTCCCAAAAATCTATGACCTTTGGACACTCCCACCATAAGTGGGAGTACCACCCTTCTTTTGCATTGCAATGCCAGCAGTTAGGTTTCATCCCTTTAAGCATGTATGCCAATTGGGCAGGAGTTCTATACCACTTCATGATAATCTTTCTTTCAAGTTCTCTATACTTTTCTAGCTTAATTGCCTTCAAATTCACCATTAACTTATTAACCTCCTCAGAAGTTATTTGTTTTTCTTTATTCCATTTATTTTTTAGAGTTCTAAACATAAACTCCTTATCCCTCACCAATTCAAGGTAAATTTTCCCTGCCAGCCCTTTCTTTATTTCATCCACATATAATGCATGTTCTATATTATTGTCTTCCCTTTTAATAGCTTCTTTATATTTATCTTGTTTAATTAAATGGTGTAACCCCATTAAATTTAACCAATATCTTTCCCCCAATTTTTGATTCAATTCCTGTGTTACTCCTTTATTTCATTTCCTGTCCGCAATGGTTCTATTCTAGGCCTGTAGCATCCCTTCTTGGCATGGCATCTTGCATCCTTTCGGAGGGCCTGCAAGCAGAGATGTTCCACCAGACACATGAGACCAGCATTAGATCCACCAAATAAGCCTCCCTGCCAGTCTCCTACCAGCAGGGGGGCTATATGGCCACCTGCCTCCCCACACATGAGAAGTTACAGAATACCAGCTCATACCTCCACCCTTTTCTTATATGGTGCACAGGGAAGGACAAAGAGGGCCCCCCCATCTTGGGATACTGGAATTTATGTCTGCTAAGTTTGCTTTACTGAAATGTATGTTTGTGAGAACTGTGATTTTACCATTTTTATCATTGTATATTTATTTGTTGCTGTAACCCGCCCTGAGCCTGCTTGCAGGGAGGGCTGCCTATAAATTAAATCAATAATAATAATCAGTAATAATGTCTAGCTATGGGACAATGCTAGCTTTGTTTCTGTGAGCAAAGACATCTATAATTTTCTTGGTCAAATCCAGCAGCAGTTCCCCTCTATTTCTAGCTATAGCCACGACCACGACACAGGGTTGGTTAGACACTCGTGAAAAGGGACAATGACAAGAAAGCCATCAATGAAGGTGCCGGCATAAAACGCTTTCAGTACAGTTTTAGACAAATTTGGACTGTTCGATGAAAAATGAACTTTTTAACCTGATCATCCAAGAATGCTGCTCAATGCACCCTCTTTGCAGTTAAGTTGTGATCTGAGTAAAGGAGAGATCACCTGTCACTCGTTTCTTTACTTTTTTTACTTAGATGGCAAATGAGCACTAAAGTCAGAAAATTGAGGGTTTCCTAGCAACAATAATGGTATGATTAATGGGGGGGAAGAAGTAACGCAGTCTAATCAAGTACATTTTTTAAAAAATTAAAAGGGCTACTTTAGAAATTCAGTAATAATTCACAAATATAAATGATGTTCTCTAAGTGCATTCCAGATACAAAATGATTGAAGTTCCTCATCTTTCTTCCAGGCCTTCCTCTTCTTGGCCATTCCTTATTTTCATCACCAGAAAAAATTGGCAGGTGCAATTTTTAAGGGGGGGGGCCAGGAATCTAGTCCGGCATCCCGTCTCACACAATGGCCAGGCAGTTACTCTGGAGGGCCAGCAACAGAGCATAAGGGCCAAAGCTCTTTCCTGATGCTGCCCTCTAGCACTGGGTATTCAGAGGTGCATTGCCTCTGAACATGTAGGACTCCCTCGGTCACCAGGACTAATAGCCACTGATAGACCTCTCCTCCCCGAGTCAGTCCATCCCCTTTTCAAGCTGTCGATGCCTGTGGCCTGATCCAGTGTGACTCAGGATCAACTAACTTGGCTGCCCCCACCCCACCCCCCGATATTTAACCCCGTCTCTATTTTCAGCTTATAGGTTCTACCACCCACTATATTTATAAGAAAATCAAATGGCTCCACACATATATTAAGAATAGATGCCCAAGGCACAAATCCCTCTACTTCCCAAAACGGTTTATTTAACAATTCTCTGTCAATAACATTTCTACCAATATGAGGGAGTCTTTATAAAAGAAAGGAAAAGAATCACAACAAAGATCCAGAGAAGTTAGCCGTGTTAGTCTGTAGTAGCAAAATCGAAAAGAGTTCAGTAGCACCTTTAAGACTAACCAACTTTACTGTAGCATAAGCTTTCGAGAACCACAGCTCTCTTCTTACAATGCATCTGATGAATGCAGTAAAGTTGATTAGTCTTAAAGGTGCTACTGGACTCTTTTCTAATCACAACAAAGATTCTGAAAAATACACTGCTTTCTTGCAACCTTAAAATTATCCAAGAACATGTTTGTGGACATTTCTTATTTGGACTGCCTCCCCCAATCTGAATGGAGCCTGTTTTGAACAGTAAGGTCTGCAAATGTGCAGTTTTTTGCATATCTTTAAAAATTAACTTAGACATGTATATTATCAATATCTTCCACAGACTTCACAAGAACCTGTTGCCTAGGAAATTAAGATTTTTTTTAAAAAAATGCTGTCTTCTCAGATAAGAATCATCCTCCCCCCCCTTTAAACCAAAAAACGCTTCTTACTTTGCTAATCAATAGAACACTTTTTACACTGCCTCAGAGAAAATGAAGAAAGAAAGGGAAGGTTTGTTTTCCAATGGTGCTTAAAGGAAGGGGGGAAACTTGATACAGAAGAGACTATTTCAGTTTTTCTCACTGCTTTTGATAAAAGATGAATTATAGAATGAAAAGGACAGTTGCTTCATGTTTCCCTTGTCAAAGCTTTCACAATTTGGTCTCACTGACTCAGCTCAGAAATGACGGAGAGAATCTTCTTGCTTGATGCGTTAAGGAAGGAAAGATATGCAACATGTCAAGAATTTTGCTCTAATAGGATACTCCTGGTCTTTTAATTAAACAGAGGCACCAGGTTAAAACATCTCTATATACTTTCCATTGGAAACAATCCAAAAAAACACATGCCATTTAAAATAGCCAGAAAAACTGGTCAATGTGTTCGTAATTATATACAAACCATGCATGCAATCGGGGTTCATTAAAATAAATGAGAATTCTGCCACTGATTTAGGACCATGTTCCACTGCCAAGATCTAGCAACAGGAGAGAGTGGATCCCATCACTTGATCATAAATTGCTTGTGCACATTGGATGCATGCCTGTGTGTCCCTGCACATTTGGACCTGAGGTATTTGATGAGGCCCTCATTCATTCATGGTCACAGGTGGATGGAGTAACTCATTGCCATCTCTATTCTCCTAGGGAAGGGGATGTGCCATCGTCCTGGGATGGGTATGTATTTTGCGTGCAGTTATACCAGTATTGAGGCCCACATTCAAGGTACAGTGACTACTTGACAAGAAAAACTTCCTTTCCTACTTAGAGTCCCCCTAAATGGATAATGCTATCAAGCAATGAGGCTTAAAACAAACCTATAGTACATAAAACTATTTTCAGGTGTTGCTCTAGAATGGAAGCAGAGATTCTGTAATAGTATTACTTGTGTAGTATACCTGGAAAAGAACCTAAAATGTTATTGAGGTGTCCCTCTTGCCAGGTGATAAATGATTTGATACAGGAAAGCTAACGAGATGCTCAGGGCTTCTTATGTGCACTCCTATATCTGAATCAGGCCAGACCAGAGAAAGCCAGAAGAATATGCACGAGGTCAAAAGTGGCTATCTTCTCTTTTTAGGGGTTTTTCCACTCAACAAATAGTTAAATTGTGGAACTCACTGCCAACAGACCTTGTGATGGTCACAAGCATAAATGGCATTAAGAGAAATTAGATCCAGAGGAGTTAGCCGTGTTAGTCTGTAATCAAAAAGAGTCCAGTAGCACCTTTAAGACTAACCAACTTTATTGTAGCATAAGTTTTCGAGAATCACAGTTCTCTTCGTCAGGTGCATGGAGGGCAAGAAGAAACTGGTCAGATATACAGGTGGAGAGGGGAGGGCGGAGTAGATGCAAACAGTAGCTTCTGATATGGAGATCAGTTTGCTTCTGTTAAGGAAGTCAGTTACTTCTGATAATGAGATAACCATTAATAGTCTCTATTCAATCCCCGCTTGACTGAGTCAAATTTACATATGAATTCCAATTCAGCAGCTTCCCGCTGGATTTTGTTTTTGAAAGGTTTCTGTTGAACTACAGTGACCTTTAAGTCCTTAATTGAATGTCCTGGTAGGTTGAAGTGTTCTCCCACTGGTTTCTGGATGTTGCCATTTTTAATGTCAGATTTGTGTCCATTTATTCTTTTGCACAGAGGTTGGCTGGTTTGTCCAATGTACAGAGCAGATGGACATTGTTGGCACATGAGGGCATATATCACATTGGAGGATGAGCAGCTGTAAGAGCCAGAGACAGTGTAGTTGATGCCATTGGGTCCTGTAATTGTATTTCCTAGGTAGATATGAGGGCAGAGCTGGCATCTGGGTCTGTTGCAGGGCCTGGTACCTGTGCTTGTGACTCTGCTAGCCAATTCATGATTGTAAGTGAGAAGTCGTTTCAGGTTGGGGGGGCTGTCTGTAGGCAAGGAGAGGTCTTCCACCCAGGGCTTCTGAGAGAGAGGCATCATTTTCCAGGATGGGTTGTAGATCACTGATGATACGTTGGATGGGTTTGAGATGGGAACTATAGGTGACAACCAGTGGTGTTCTGTTATTAGTTCCTTTAGGTTTGTCCTGGAGCAGACTGTTTCTGGGTACTAGTCTGGCCCTGTCGATTTGTTTCCTCACTTCATTTGGTGGGTACTGTAGCCCCAAAAATGCTTGTTGTAAATCTCTCAAGCGGGAGTCCCGATCAAGAGCATTGGAGCAGATACGATTGTAACGTAAGGCTTGGCTGTAGACAATTGACCGAGTGGTATGTTTAGGGTGGTAGCTGGAGGCATGTAGCTATGAGTATCGGTCTGTGGGTTTCTGGTATAAGGTGGTATTTATCCGTCCATTATTTAGTTGTATAGTGGTGTCCAGGAAGTGTACCTGTTGTGTAATAATAATAACATTCGATTTATATACCGCCCTTCAGGACAACTTAATGCCCACTCAGAGCAGTTCACAAAGTGTTATTATTACCCCACAACAATCACCCTGTGAGGTGGGTTGGGCTGAGAGAACTGTGACTCGCCCAAGGTCACCCAGCTGGCTTCGTGGAGGAGTGGGGAATCAAACCCGGCTCTCCAGATTAGAGTCCTGTGCTCTTAACCACTACACCAAACTGGTGTAGAGTGGTCCAGGCTCAGGTTGATAGTAGGGTAAAAGTTGTTGAAGTCCTGCACCATCCCAGATCCCCGCTGGCAGCACTGTGTGATGACATCATCACATGATGATGTCATCGCGCAGTCTGGGGTGTGCACACTGCGCGCATGTGCAAGGCTTGCCTCTGGCACAAAAAACCCTAGCGCCAGGGCTGGCAGCAAACCTCTGAAACCCAGCATGTAATAATTGTAAGCTGGGCTTTTTTCTGGGAAAAGAGGTGGTGGAACTCAGTGGTGGAACACAAGACCGCACAATGATGTCACTTTGGGTCAGCTGGAACAAGGGGGGAGTTTTTAAAGTTTAAATTGCCCTCGGTGAAAATGGCCACATGGCCGGTGGCTCAGCGCTTGGCTTGGCGTAGAGGGCAATCTAAACTCCCCTCTGTCTGGAGATCAGGGGCCGGGGCCATCGGCCATGTGACCATTTTTAAGAGGTGCTGGAACTCCATTCCACTGCGTTCCCGCTGAAAAAAAGCCCTGATTGTAAGTGTATGTGTGTGTCTTTAAATGCTTGGTGGAGAAAGAGAGGGATGAGAGAGTTGGGGGGGATGAAGCCTGGGGAGGAAAGGCTTTGGGGAGGGGAGGGGAGGCACCTCCGTGGGGTATAATCCCATGGAGTCCACCCTCCAAAGCTGCCATTTTCTCCAGGGCAACTGGTATCTGTAGTCTGGAGATGGGTTGTAATTCTGGGAGATCTCCAGGCCTCACCTGAAACTTGGCAAGCCTAGAATTAGAACTCTCCCATTTCAATTCATTTTGAACCATTTTTGAGGCTTTTTGGAGGATTTTTAGAAAATACAAACATGGTTTCTCAAGAATTGTCCAAAGCTTGGGAAAATCCAGTCAAGGGCACTCTTCCACCACTGCTTGCCTTCACAAATGCTAGTCTCCACTACCCAGCACTTCCCCAAATTTAGCAAGTTGTGCATGGGGGAGACATCTGACCAAAACACACATACACACATAGGCAGAGGAGAAGGAAGTTGCTGAACCAATATGAGCCAAAGTGAGTTTGGGTATGGAGTAGGTTGGGCTTGGATCACGGTGACTTGAGGACCTCTTAACTGAGAGAGGCCTCATTTCTGAAACTGCTTGCCAATCCTAATCTCTTGCACTGCCAAGAAAAAAATTACTTGCCTTGCCCAAACTGTTTTGAGTGCAGCCCCCTCAAAAGGCATGGGTTCTGGTCTGTGCGTGTGTCAAGGGTGCACTGCAAGCTGATGAGCTTCTTTGGGTAACTGATGGCGCTTGGGTTTCCATGTACAGCATAGGAAATTCAGGGATTTTTCAGGGAGTATGTGCTGGTACAGTGCCAACATCTCTTTACAGTATAACTGGTAGTTCTTGGACATTCAGAGTTTGGGATGAGAGGGGAAACCATTGTGCATTTTTTCCAGCCGTTCCGTGTCCAGGTTCAGAGTTTCACAGACCCCACACCAATTTCAGCCCATCCGCTGAACCCAGCACAGGGTCTGTGAAACTGACAGCCCCTGCACAGGAGAAAGGGGCTGTCAGTTTCACAGACCCTGCCCAGGGTTCAGCCTGCGCGGGGTCTGTGAAGCTGACAACCTCTTTCTCCTGTGCAGGGGCTGTCAGTTTGTCACTTTCACAGACCCCGCACTGGAACACTGTGTGGCCTGTAAAACTGACAGCTCCAGCAGTAGGAGAAGGAAGCTGTCATTTCACAGACCCCGTGCTGGTTCTAGCTGATCGGCTGAACCCTGGGCAGGGTCTGTGAAATGACAGCTTCTTTCTTCTGCTGCCAGGCAGAACAGAAAGGGGCTGTCTGTTTCAAAAGCCCCGCACTGGCTTCAGCAGCCAGTGCAGGGCAATTGAAATGCCATGGAACAAAGAACCACCAACTGGGAATAGGTCGAAAGTTCGTGGTTCGATGTTCCATGGAATGCTATGAACCACGAATCACGTAGTTCGGGTTTTTTTCATTCCATGCCCATCTCTACTCTAGAACCATATGGAGGGTGGCAACCCTACCAGATAATCCATAGACAACGTAGCGGATTCTGTTTATTACTGGTGGAAGAGGGCTTCTCCACACAGCCTTTATGACTTTGTCTGTCAATGTCCACCACCAGAATGGCCTGATGAGGACTGGATATGCTCCGTGCATCACACAACGTTAAGAGCAGCCCCTGATGTTCACGGGGTGTTTGAAGGGAATTGTGAGTGGGAGGATGAGACGGGGTTTCCGGGTTACTGTTCTCTCCTCCCTTCATTCTTCATGGCCCCCAGCTTCTTTGCAGTCATCTGCATTTGCAGCTACCCACATTTTTAAATATATGTAATGATTTCAGATACAAATGGTAAAATTGGTAATGTTGGATCAGGCCAAGATCCATCTCATCTACGCCACTCATGGCTGCAGCTCCAGGCTACAGAAGTCACAAGGAAGCTGCAGGTTGGAAGAGGAACTGAAAATGAATGGGGGGGGGGACTACTGTGATGGACCTGTGCCCTTGAAGCAGTGAGCGTGAAGGGAGGGGGTTGCTTGTTCTGCTAGGGCTTTCGAAGGAGGATAGCCGTTCTCTCCCTGCTTTGAGCAAAACCATTCCACGATTAGAATAGATGGTGCGAGGCTCTTCTCTGTTCTTTAGAGACAGCCTGTTAATTAGATGAAAAATGAGTGCGCAAAGTAATTTGCTGAGTGACTGAACTCCGGGGTTGGCCTTAAAAATGCAATCAGTATTTGCACCCAGGAGTCTGAGGCTGAGCTCAGCTCCTGATTTCTAATCCCACCCTTTGCATTAAACCAGCGTGGACTTTGGATGGTGCTCCATAGTATGAGATATATTGAACAGCCATTTATTCCTAATTTGTTTATTGAAATCAGTTTTACAACCATTTATTCCTAATTTGTTTATTGAAATCAGTTTTACTGTCCTGCCTGCTGTTTCTTAACCATAATCATGACCAGGAAGGTGGAGAGAAGAATTTAAAAATACTGCAGGTCCCTTTTAAAGTTGCTTCCTCTCTTATTTGTGCCTTTTATCACTGCAAAATCCCACATGAAAAGGGTGGCATCTTATTCTATTTACCAGTAAAACAAATATCCCACTCTCCCCAGCATCACTTGAAAAACCTGGATAAACTTAAGGCATCAGTTGATCTCCTGGAGCTCAAATCTGAAGAGCAGCAACAAATATTCCTGTACAAGGATACTGAATTCCAAATGAAGATTTAACAGCTGATTTATGAGACTGAAGCCCCTTCTGCACCAGGGACGTAACTCCTCACTATCCCAGAAGTCAAACCAAAAGGCACGGAATTAACTTGTCTGGGCCCTTTCGTACCTCTCCTGTTTGATCAGTGTGGTGCCTTTCTTTTTAGTCTGCACCATGTCAAAATGCGTTGGAATTGATGAGTGCTGGAGATTTTGTCACTGATGCCATCATCGTTGACGTCACAGCGCCAGCTGTCCCCCCCCCCTTTTTGCACATGCAATGAATCAATGCATTGCTGGAAAGCTGGATTGATGTATTTCCTAGATTTCTCCCTCTCATCCCAGCGGTGATTCAATCCTATGCTGGATTAAAAAAAAAAAACGAGTGAGAGAGGAAAGAGGAATGGGAGGGAGGGGGAGGGAGGGAGGGAGCAGCTGGATAGACAACAGTGGCCAATCACAATCGAATGGGCTGGCAGAGGGGGGCAGGGGGCAGAAGAGGGTGGAACATAAAGAGTATGCACAGGGAAACATCAGGGAACGCTCACGTGTCCGGCGTGATGACTTTGTCGCCGGAAATGATGTCATTGTGCATGCACCAAGACATGCTGGTAGCTCGAGGTAAGTGCCAGGTCCCCCCACCGGGAGGGTAGAGGGACCGGGCAACCCTAACTGGAAAACCAGAAAAGCCGCGGAAAAGCCGCATAGCAGCCAGACTGACTGCTCATGGCAGTAAATTGGGTAAAGACGGTTATGAAAAAAACGCTACAGTATGGGAACTTAACCAGCAAAATTGGCCCATGAAGAAGGGGCTTCAGGCAGACCAGGAAGCAAAGCAGCAGCGCAGAGTGGTTTATATTGTTAATAAAGCTGGGATCAATTCCTCTCTCATAATGAGAAAAACACACATTACTTGCGATTCTTGAGAGATTTCTTTGGTGCGAATGGAAGGATTAAAAATAGCAATCTTCCCATTCTGCAATTATCTCTCTGAAGCCACACATTAAAATCAGATAATACACACACTCTAAGTGTCAGAGATCCTTCATTAAAAACCCTCTTCTTGTTTCTTTGGTTAACGCTAGATCCTCCTAAGAACATCAGAGCCCTGCTGGGTTGGGCCAGAGGGATATCTCTTCCGGCATCCTTTCCATTTGTCCATCTTGAATCTACTTAATGTTGGAAGAGAAGGACTCAGCGCCCTCCCTTTCCTCAGGTTTCAGAGGGGGACAAACCAAAGAGTCAGAAAGACAGAGAGGTCAGGGTAGTGTGTCCTGCTTTTGATTATCCCTTTCATATGTAGCTTGCTACTCTCAGGACTTCTTCCTCGTAACATCCCCCTTCTCATTCTTCTCTTCCTGGCATTGTTCCAGGCACCATCTCTCTCCTTCTCCTCCCTCCATCTTGCAACCATAGATGCAGGACTTGTCCGTAGCATCCATGCCCATCCATAGACTAGATAAGTAGATAGGATCTTTGTCTCCTCCTTTCCTATCAGAGTACAGAGTTCCTACAATAAAGAACTCTTATTTCCTTTCTAAATATAAACAAGTATACACTTTGTTATTTTCCCTCCTGCACACACACCAGCCAGCAGAACCAGCTCACAACTACCTATAATCACCCTTCCACAGCTAAATGATGGACTCTGCTAACAGCCCAAACATGGAATCCTTTAATTAGGTTTCTGGGGCCAACATACAATTTTTTTTATAACTTAACAACTTCATTGAGTTCCTTAGCAAATCGTCTTGCTCGGGGAGGGGGGGATGCTCTGGAGAAAGCTAAGAAAGTTGCAGCTGCCCGTCCCCAAAGATCATTGAGAGCAGGCTTGCGACTGGAGAAACGATTTGCAAACGCAGGCTTTCTCTGACTTTTAAGGCAGCGATCCTAACAGTTCTAACAGAGAGGGGAGGACTTCACCAACATGTCAGCTTTCTCTAGAGCATCCCCCACCCCCCCAGCAAGACGATTTGCAAAAGCTGCTGTCGTAGGCTTTCTCCGTCTCTTCAGGCAGCCGTGCTAACAGAGAGGGGAAGGAACAGAAGGAAAAGGGGTGTGGGAGAGGGACTTCAGTACCCAGCAAGACTTGCGAAAATGATCAAGTGCCCTTCTCGTGAAAGATGTCACTTGTAGCGAGGCTCTCAGTCAGAGCTGCATCCAATTTGGAGGAATAAAGGTCCATGTCAGGGGAACCCTCTTCCGCAGCTTGGCTAGCTTGGAAAACTGAAACCAAGGAAAGGCGAGTAAAAAACAAGCCAAGAGACCGTGAGGTGGCTACTCCAATTGCTTTGTATTGATAGTAAGCAAGCCGAACACAAGGAAGAAAAAAGGAAAGGGGAGCGCCTACAATCTCGGCTGCTCCCGACGGGAAAATGGCAACGGGTTTACCAGGTTAAATTATCCCGTTTCGCAGTAACTTAGGCTTCTTTAACGGCCATTATCATGAATTTCTGAAAACGAACAAAACACAATTCTTAACACAATGAACAACTTTACACGGAGGGCAGAAATATCATAAACACATGTATATTACAGCTACATTTACCGTTTCAACATAAATCTCTTCATTTTAAACGTAATATTGCGGCTGACAGACGGGAACAAAAAGTTTCTTCTCAATCTCAATTATCCTTGTATGTTTTTCTCCAATCTGCAACCCATCAAGAGCCGGCGTGGTTTAAATAGCATGCCCGGAGATAATAGAGACAGTCACGGCAGTACAAATTTAAAGGAGAACGGAGCATAAAAAATGAATAGCAATTAAAATAAGCAGGGCCAATCGGATATATCACTGCAATTGGTACAGGTACCTCATCCCAGAAACGGGGTAAAATCAATCTCTTGGTTGAGTCCTTTGGGTGCCACAGTCCCAAGAGTAAAAATCCATCTGGCTTCCAAACGAAGTAGAGCTTTGCAATCAGCAGAACCCCCTTTCATGTCCAACACATGCAATACAGTATAACAAAATTCACGCTCACTTTTATGGTGTGTTGCAAAGTGTTGGGTGAGCGGAGCCTCAATAACAGCATTTCTGATTTTTGACATGTGCTCCTGAATCCGGAGCTTCACCGGTCTGGTGGTGCTACCAATATACAGTAGATTACATGAGCATTTAATGGCATAAATAACTCCTGGAGAGCTGCAAGTGGAAAAGCTTTTTGTATACAACTTATCCCCAGTTATTGGGTTGACAATAGTATCCATGTTTACAGAAAAACGGCAAACATTGCAATGGCCACGTTGGAAGTGGCCAGCGGGTCTGGGGGTCCTCAGTAATGATCTGGTCCTTCCAAAGTCAGAATGTACCACTGCATCTTTAATACTGTTGGATTTCCGAAGCCCAATTAAAGGAGGCTCAGCACAACCGGTTATACTCTGAATAATGTGCCAGTTGCGTTTAACGATCTTAGTAATAGGCATCGCTAAAGGAGAATAATCTATAGACCATGCTATTCTGTTTTGTCCTTCCTTTGTAGAAGGGGCTAAGAGGGAACGCCTAGAAATCCCACTGGCTCTCAGTCTGGCTCTTTCTTTTTTTTTTTTGAATTTTTATTTATTTTTTTATTACCTACATTAACTAACAATACAGAGGGAAAGAAGAGGGGCAGGGGAAGGAAAGAAAAAAAACCAGCAACATATAACAACACTACACTACAAATAATGCTTTCCCTTCATACTGCCATTATTAAAAAATTAAAACTTTGTAAGATATTGATGGAGTGGTTGACCTTGCAAAATATAGATTACAATCCAAATTAAGTCTTCCTCTCCCACCCCTGGGCCTCAGACGCAGTTCTCTCTGAGCAACTGCAACCGCGGTGCTCGTTCCCTCCCCCCCCCTTCAGACTTCAAATCCTTTTCTTCTTGCTTGGTGTCTTGCTGAAATTCTTGATTTTTGTCCTCAAAATCCCTTAGTTGATCTTCTGCTGTTATCTTGTAAGCTTGATCTTTGTAACTAAACCAGATACCTTCCGGAAATAGCCATTTATACTTTATTCCACGTTCCCTCAGAAGAGCCGCAAACTTTTTATACTTAAATCTTCTTTTCCGAACTAAAAATGGAACGTCCTTCAGTATCTTAACTTTATTACCCAGAAAGTCCAGATCCGCATTGTATGAGTTGTATAGGATAGTTTCTCGGATCCTCTTAGATGAAAAATCGATGATGATCTCGCGAGGCAGCTGACGCATATTTTGAAGAAGCCCGACGGACTTCCAAAATGGCGCTTTTTACCTCTTCTTTAGTTGCCCTCGAGGGTGTCGCCAATAGTTCTGAGGCCAGATCCCATAAATCCTCATTTTCCTCCTCTTTCACATTCTGGATGCGCAAAATTGTCTGTGTTCGTTCCACTTGTAGCCCGATCAGCTGGTTCTCCACCAGCTTTAACTCTTTATTCGTTGCCCTCACGAGTGACGCATTTTCCCGAGCAGACTTCTCTGCCCCCCCTGCTGCTTCCTTAATGGTTTTCACTTCGCTCTCAATTAAGCCCACCCTTTGATCTGTTTCATTCAGTTTGTCAACAAAGGGCTTTATAGCTTCAATAACCGACCTCTTCACCAAGTCCTTGAGCGACTCTCCTTTCCCCTGCAGGGCAGCTGAGATTGACTTGCCCAAAGTGGGACTCTGCTTTTTCGCTGCCATTTTACGGGGGGGGGGACCGCTGACCAAATTCTGAAACTCAGCGAGGGGGAAGAACGAGCCTTCTTAGCTTCAGATCCCACCACTCCTTCGCGTGCGCTTGTAATAACAGAAGGGATTCGCTTACTTACAGGCTTCCGCCTAGTTCTGCTCTTTGCCGTTTTCCATGGCCCGGCAGCACTTGAGGTGCCGCGCATGTCTGCCGGCCTCCATAGGAACAAACGGGCAATTTATCCCCTGCATAGGTTTCAGGGGGCTCTTCCCGCCGCGTTCCGGACCCTGCCTCCCTCACTGGGAGTTCTGGGGGCTAATCTTCGCAGATCAGCCGCCCGGTCAGGCTGCTCGGGCGCTTCCTCCCGGACCTGCGGAGAGGAGCGTCCGACATGGCCGAGAAAACGAAACTGAATCCTCAGTCTGTCTCTTTCAACTACATGATATGGGTAACCTCTCTCCATAAATGCCTGCTGCAATCTGGTAGCCTCCCTGTCATAATCCTTTGCATCAGTTGAATTACGTTTGATCCGCAAAAATTGACCGAAGGGGATATTTCTAATTAAGTTAATGTTGTGGTGTGATGAATAATGGAGATAAGCCCACCTGTCGGTGGGTTTTCTGTATGGTTTTACACCTAAGGTGTGGGGGGTATTCTTATAAATTATTACATCCAAAAAGTTAATGTTATGTTGATGGGATTGCCACGTGAATTTGATGTTGTTGTCTACTGAATTCATCCATTCTCCTAAAGCATCTATACAGGTATTATTCCTCAGGATCATGGCCACATCGTCTATGTACCTTTTGTAATAGATAATCTCCTCATAAAAAGGATTCACTTCTGGGTTCAAAAGGTATGATGCCTCCAAATCTGCCATGTACAATACAGCAATACTTGGGGCCATGGGACACCCCATGGCAACTCCCTTACACTGAAAGAAAAATTGATCCCTAAACCGAAAATAATTTTTCTCCAAAATAATGTCTACCAATTGTAACAAAAATTGAGTGGGAGGGACCTCAGAGGTTCTAGCACGAAGAACCTTCTCAACCACTGATCTGGCACCCTCATGGGGGATCGAGGTGTACAACGATTCCACATCCATCGTAACAAGGGATGCCTCTGTTGGAATTGTCAACTGTTCGATAGACTTAATCAATTCAGTGGTATCCTTGAGGTAAGTTGCTGTTTCCTGAACAATGGGTTGCAAAACATGATCAACAAAAAAGGCTAGTGGTTCCAAAACAGAGTTCGAACCTGAAACGATTGGGCGACCCGGGGGAGGAAACTTGTTTTTATGCATTTTAGGTAACACATAAAAAACGGGAGTGCGGGGCGATTCATTAATAAGGTCCTTAT
This sequence comes from Eublepharis macularius, assembly GCF_028583425.1. Taxonomy (NCBI): domain Eukaryota; kingdom Metazoa; phylum Chordata; class Lepidosauria; order Squamata; family Eublepharidae; genus Eublepharis; species Eublepharis macularius. The sequence continues at coordinate 10,185,907 of NC_072800.1, read as the reverse complement.
GCAGGGTTTCAGTTAGGGTCCCTAACACTAATGCTTCATCCAGGACTACTTTGATCACCCTTTGGATGTCTGGAAGCGGGTCATTCTTAATGGGTTGATAATGATCAACGTTGTTTAGCTGACACTCTATTTCTTTAAGATAATCGTCTGTATTCAACACTACCACACCACCGCCCTTGTCAACGGGCTTCAAAACAATAGAATGGTCATTATCCAGATCCCTAAGTGCTTGGCGTTCAGCTGCCGTTAAGTTTTGCCACACCCGACATGGTTGTGACTTTAATCTCTCTACTTCCATTAGCAATAAACTTTCAAAGGTCTCGATTAACCTGTCATTTATTTTCGGAATGAAGGTAGATCTGTGCTTAATGCCCCCCACTCTCATGGGTGCATTATGTTCCCCGAATAATTTCTTTAATTTAATTAATCGGATGAGTTTAAATATGTCTACCCTGGTATTGAAGCCATTATAATGAGCAGTTGGGACAAACCCCAATCCCTTATCTAGGACCCTGATCTCTATTGGTGTTAATGGTCTATCCGATAAATTAAAAACTAAGTTCGAAACCTCACCCATCTGGGTCTGTTGCCCTTCCCTAAAAAAGAGCCTGATCGACTACTACCAAAATGTACTTCTCTGTTTCTAAGTGTCCTGACATTCTGATTGCTCATCCCCTGAAAAGTCCGTGTCCGACGGATCAGTTGTATCAAAATCAGAACCCGCCTGTCGGACGGGTCCCCAGGTTACTCGTTTTTTCTTACGTTGGGACGAGGTTGTGTCTCCCCAAAAGTAAATATTTCCACTATTATAATCTCTGCGGTCCCTTACCAATTTTCTGTGTTTGATGTCACGTAATCTATCCTCACACTCCTTAATCAGACGTTCTATCTCACTAGTCCTGCTTTGAAAAACATCATTTGGCACCGTCTCCTTAATTTTATCTTTTAACTCATTAATTTCGGTTGTAATATTGTCTGCTTCCGTAAAGGCTGTCTCAATAATTAATAACATCAAATCAAAAGAGCTCACAGATGCGTGTGAACCATCAGTGCCGTCTGATATAATTTGGAGCAATAAGTACAAAGTCAATGTCCCATCATTTGTAGACAGCACGGACAGAAGCATTGGCTTTTGTTTTTTGCTATTTGCACAGCACCTCTTGCACTTTAGTGCTTATGTTCACAGTGGGACATTGACTTTGTACTTATTGCTCCAAATTATATCAGACGGTGCTGATGGTTCACACGTATCTGTGAGCTTGTGAAATGTTATTGTAATGTTATTGTATTAGTAGTAATGAACTGCAATTAATTGTTGTGGATGTAATGTTTGCACACTTTGCACTTTGAATTTAAAAAGAACTTGTTGAGACCAATTTATAGTTTAAATTTGTTATAGGGGACCTTTGCTAGTTATTACTTATATACATCCCCTGTTCTTTGCCCTTTTTTCTATTTTGTTTAACTCTACCTTTGAGCCAGCAGAGGGAATTAGGCTGCCCACCTTTAGCTGGCAGAACAGCAATAGTTATAAGAGCCTGCACAAAAGAATATCAAAGAAACAATTTTAACATCCAGGAATTCAGCGTGAGTCCTGGGTGCAAATTTGTGGATTTCCTGAGCTAGGAATGAGATTTCCCAGAAAGATAACAAACGGAGGCTGCCTCTAGGAACAGCGGACAAAAAGGGTGCAGAAAAGGCTGGCATGGTGGAAGTTTCACCCATACTGGTGGCAGGTTAAAAGGAGATTGTCTTATATGCCTGTCTGCATATCTGTCATGAATGTATTCTGTGTTACGTACTGGTCCTCTGACAGCAGGAGAAGTTTCTTATTGATGTTAAGGCAGTAGGTTACCTCACAAGTATTTACTTTCTCTTTCCCCGCTGCCTCCAGCAAGTGTCCTTGAAGACTGGCTGCGGCCAGCTCGAAATGTGTCTTTCTTGGGAACTGAGATGATTTCATTCTTTGTTCTATCTAGCCTAAACCTAGCTTCTCTCTGACACCGCCCCCTGCCACTTTCATGCCCAAAACTTGGCATCATGACAGGAGTGAAGGGGCCCCATCTCAACCAGGAATAAGAAGGACGCCCGAGAGACTAACTATGAGCACCTGCGGGCCATGTGGGGGGAGATGGGCAACCTAAAGAGGGAGATGGCGCAAGTGACGAGAGGATTACAAGAAGTGATGCACCATCCGCCGAGGGCTGATGCGCCCACGGGTTTGGGGCCCGACCGAGATGGACTGGGGGGGGGGTCCATCGGGGGGACCACTCAGGCCACGATGTCCCCCTCCCCCCTTCCTCCATGGGGAGGGCCTGTGCGGCCAATGGGACTACCCTCCATCGTTCCTCTACCCCAAGGAGGACCATGCGCCCCATCACCCCAGGGAATGGCAGGGGGGCCATGAGGATTTCAACCCCTCCCTCTACCTCTTATAAGGCCCCTGGTCTCCCACCCATGTGGAGGGGTGTCAATCAGTCCACCCCTGCAGCCACGAGGAGGGATGCCAGCCGGGCCGCCCCTGCAACTGCCGCAGCCGCTAGGAGGGGTGCTGGCCGGACCACGCCTACAACTGCCACAGCTGCCAGGAGGGGTGCCAGTCGGGCTGCCCCTGCAGCCGCCACAGCTGTGGCCACTTCTCCTGGCTCTACCATTGCCTGGATTACCAGTCGCCCCATCAGGGGTCCCTCCCACGATGCCACCGCAGCTGGGGTAGCACAAATTGGATGCGCAGTTCGATGGAGACCCAGAAGAATTGGGCTTCTTCATTGTGCAAGCTTTGGAATTTTTCCAAGAATGGGGCCATACCTTTCTAAACAAGCACAGCCGAGTAAGCCACCTGGGGTCCAGGCTGGGTGTTCAGCAGCTAAGTGGTATGTCACCTTGTATGAGATTTCATTCTTTGTTCTGTCTAGCCTAAACCTAGCTTCTCCCTGACACCACCCCCTGCCTCTTTCATGCCCAAAACTTTAACGGCCCTTATCCTGATGGCAGGAACCTTCCCTATAACTAACATCACAAACCGCAGTTACATCACTTGTGCCAATTGCACTTGTCTGAGCACCTTGAACTTGCTGAATCTCTAATAAAGTTACTTCAACCAATACACCTGCGTGTTTGCTGTGGAGAACTTGGGGATTCTACCTGCCAAGGACTGACAGAGATATTCAGGCAGGATCAGGCCCACCTGGTTGCTGGATAGTAATCAGATGTGGTGCTCAAGAAGACCTGTCCTTGTCGATGAGATTACATTGATAGATTGAGGTGGGTGCAAGCCCCTGTGGCAATGGGTAGGCATGCAGATGCCCCATCAGTGAACCAGTCTTCCGCTTGGCCTTACCTTCTCCCGAGTATGGCACTGCTAACTCCTAAAACAGCTGTCAAGATCGAGTCAGAGCAGACAGCTTGTATCTGGGAAAGGAGATCCTGCTAACACCTGAGAATGCAGTTTTATCTTCCAACTTACAGTAGTCCTCATCCTCCTACCGTCCTTGTCCAATCATTTCCATCAATTTAAAGAAAAATTCTATGTTCTTGAATGTCTTCTGTTTATATTTGGCACTATGGCTTAGTTTTCCAAGTCAGCTTTAAAAAGGCAAAGATACAATTATATCTAATTTTGAACAACTGTCAGGCAGACAAGCCTGCACTCATGATGGGGTTGGGGCTGGAAGTGTTGAAGCTACCTGAGCCCCTAGTCTTCGAACAGATGGACAGTATGGTGATGAAGGGGACCTCTCTAGTTACAAAACTGAGACCACCCCAGTGGGAATGGGGGGATATTGGGAGGAAAGGACTTCTGTGGTCAGCCCCACCACCAAGTTTCCCCTGGTGTTGGGAGTAAGGTGGCTGTGGGACCACGACCTCTACATGAGGTGGAAGGCCGGGGAGCTGTGTTTTCCTTCTGAAGCTTGCCATAAACATGTGTGGGATGTCAAGTGGGGCCAAAATCCCCCCCCCCAGAGACTGTGTGTTTAACTATGGAGGAGAGGGAGAGCATCCCTCCAGAATACCAGGACTTAAGTCAGGTGTTTGAAGAGGAGGAGGCAGATTAATTACACAGAGCTACAGACTGTGCAATTGAGATGATCCCAGGAACTAAATTACCAAAGGGGAAAATTTACTCGATGTGCCCAGGAGAAAGAGCAGAGTTGTGTAAGTTCATTGATAAAAACCTGGCATGAGGTTTCATCCGACCAGCTAGCTCCCGCCATGCTGCCCCAGTACTATTCAGAAAGAAAAAGGATAGGGGCTTGCAATTGTGCACAGACCATAGAGGAATCAATGTGGTCTCAATGCTGAACGCCTATCCCATCCCGTTGATCAGAGACTTGTTAGGGGTAGCGGCTCAAGGGAAAATATTCATAAAGCTGGACCTCTGAGATGCCTATTTCCAAGTAAGAATAAAGGAGGGAGACGAGTGGAAGACCGCTTTTAATACCCCTCTGGGGCAATTTGAATATCGAGTCATGCCTTTCGGGTTGCAAGGGACCCCTGGGGTGTTTATGAATTTAATTAATAAAGTTCTCCACAAGTACCTTTATAAAAGAGTGATAGTTTAGCTTGATGATGTGATGGTGTATTCAGAGGATTATGAATCCCATGAGAAATTGGTGTGGGAGGTGCTAAAGAGTCTACCGACCCTTCATAAAAAAATTCTGTTCATGTAGCTTTGCCGCTTACAGACTTACTAAAAACCAAGGGGAAGGGATCTGGGAAAGTGAAACCGAGCGCTAAACTAGCCTGGTCTAAGGAATGCCAAGCGGCCTTTGAGGAATTAAAAGCTCGCTTCACCTCCGAACCTGTGTTGCGCCATCCTGATGAGACCCGCCCGAGCAATGTTGCCATGGGAGGAGTCCTTCTGTAGAGGGGGATTATGGGAAAATGCACCCCTGTGTTTATGTGTCTAAGAAGTTTTCTGAGGCCGAAAGGAACTGGTTGGTGTGGGATTAAGAAGCGGCAGTGGTCAAACTGGCCCTAAGTTTGTGGAGGCACTGGCTGGAGGGGGCTAAAGTGCCATTTGAAGTATGGACTGATCATAGAAGTCTGGAGGCATTGCAAGAGCCTTGCAGACTGGGAGCCAAGCAGCTGAGGTGGGTGGAGTTTTTCTCACATTTCAACATTGTGATTAAATATTTCCCTGGGAAGTCAAATTTCCTGGCCTTCCCCAACACAACAATTTCCCGCCTTCCCCAACACAACAGCCAGAGGGAGGAAGTGGTAGATATGATGTTTTCCCCCACCCAGTTGGGAGGGTCCATGATGACCAGAAACCAAATGGCCAAGGTGAACCACCTTCCCCCTTCTCTCCCCCCCTCCTGGGGTGAGAAGAGAAAATTAAAGTAGAACTGGAAAAGGAGGGGGAGGATAATTGGCCAGAGAGAGAAGGGGGGAAATGATTGTTGGTATAAGAACAACAAACTGTATATCCCGTAGGGTCTACGGGGAGAACTATTAAAACACTGTCATGATGCCAAGTTGGCCGGGCATCTGGGTTATTTAAAAACACTGCACTTAATACAAAAACAGTTTTGGTGGCCAGGAATGTGGAAGGATATGTCACAATATGTATCCACGTGTCAGACCTGTTTAATAGGCAAAAAGAGGGGGGGGGAATCTCCAGGACTACTACAACCTCTGGAAACCCCACCCCACCCTGGTCTGTCGTATCCACAGACTTCATCACTGACCTCCCACCAAGTAAGGGGAAAACAGTGATTTGGGTGGTGGTGGATTTGTTTTCCATGCAAACCCATTCCGTTTCGTGCTCTAAGTTGCCAACTCCCCCTAGGATGTCTGGGTAACCACACGCTAAGACTGCATTTGGGTGCGTAGAGCAAAGCACCAGATATTTCGTTACTTGCTGTCAGGTTTACTGAGTGGAGAACTACATAAGTGCCCCTGAGGAAACGGACCATTGTGAAACAAGCTGAGCGATTCTTGCCGGCCGCTTGTAGAGTGGAGGGGAGGGAGACCCTCGTGGGTCTCACTCTGATGTGTTCTTTTCTTTAATTGAAAGATATTTATGAGTAAACCGCAAACGGGTTTGCAAGGTGGTTACCCAGACACAGTTGAATCTGTTTTGGAATGACAACTTTCCACAGGACTCTCTCAATTGCACTGGGAGTTTCGTGGATTGCGGTACATTGAGGAACAATTAGGAAGAAAACGAGTCACAAGTTCAAGTTTGAATAACTTTATTTACATGCACTGCAAGAGTAAAGCTGGACATATGGACTAAGAATGACCAAACATGGTCTATTGTTTGTATAGGTGTATGTATGTATGTAACAACTGAGGATTCATATGTATGCTATGAGTGGTACTTTATGCATTTTGAATGAATATTTTGGAACAACATTAGTTTGATGAACCTTTGTACATGCATAACTGAGCAATAAATCTTGTTCCAGGGGTTGGTGTTGTAACAGCCAAAAAGTTGGCTACATTGTTCATGCAGCATGTAGTAAGACTCCATTCATTCTCGGACAAGGTAATATCAGATAAGAGCCCACAATTTGTTGCCAAGTTTTGGCGGGAGCTGATGGAAGTAACAGGCATGACTCAAGGGTTGAGTTCAGCATATCATCCTGAGACCGACGGGCAATCCAAAAGGGTTAATCAAGTTTTGGAGCAATTTTTAAGGTGTTACATTAATTATAAACAAGATAATTGGACTGATTTCCTGCCATTTGCAGAGTATTGTTACAACAATAGCATTCATAGCTCTACGAGAGCATCCCCATTCAAAGTCACACAGGATTTTGAAGGCAAACCCTTGCCATTTGTGAAAGACCCCCGCCCAGGAGTAGGGGGAGGATCTCAGTACTTGGTGGAACTTTATTGTAAAACAGTGGGATCTAATAATGAAAACCCTGGAAAGAGCCAAACAGGATTACAAAAAGCATGCTGACCGTAAACGCTCCCTCCTCTGGGATCTGAAACCTGGAGATGAGGCTTATGGGTCCACAAAAGATCTCAAGGGTGAACAACCGAGCAAAAAATTAGGATGGAAGTATATCGGACCTTATAAAATCGTCGACATCATAAATGGAGCAGCTGTAAAACTAGACCTGCCCAAGAATTTAAGACATATCCATCCAGTATTCCATTGCAGCTTGTTGAAGAAAGCCCCAGAAGCAAACACCTGGCCCCCAAAATCTGGAGTTCCTCCCCCTCTCATGGTGGATGGACAACCTCATCATGAAGTGGAAGAGGTGTTGGACTCAAAATGGAGAAGAGGAAAATTGTTTTACTTAATAAAATGGAAGTACTTTGACCGGGGTCAAAATGAGAGGGTTCAAGCTAAAGATGTAAAAGCTAAAAGACTCATCAAAGCTTTTCACAAACGTTATCCGGAGAAACCGAGGGAGGGGTGATCCTGTTATAGAGGTAGTTGGGGAGGATAATGTCAGGCAGGCAAGCTAGCCTGCCTGACATGATTGTGAATGCATGTCTACTGGTGGGGTGGGCTTTCTTCCTGTAGTGTAGCCTATGCCTATGCTTTACTAAGCTATACTTTGCTAAGAGACCTTATCAGTGCAGCTGTGTAGGAACCAGGTGTGGGAACTTTGGCTGGGCGTCTTTTGCAGGACTTTCGCTGACTTCAACGGACTTGTTTGGACTGTGGGGAGGGGGACTGGGGTATAATCTCTCAGGGAAGACTGTACTTCAGCATTCTGGGCAATTGCTATGTATCAGTGCACTTCTAGGGAGTTTTATCTGAACAAAGACCCTTTTAACTCATACCACTGTGTTGGATGAAATGGAAAGTCTGAGAGAATCCCCTAGGGACGCCTGACAACAACTGCCTGAGAGTGTTGACCGAAACACCTCCTAGTGGGGCCAGTTTTAGATAGGATGTATTTTTCTACAAGCTTGAGGTAAGCATCAGGTTTGCAGAAAAATATGAAAGGTAATAATAATAATAATTTGGTTAAAAATCCCTAGAATAATAGAAGCAATGTTTGCTTCTTTAAGTAAAGTATGCTACTGAAATCTTATGAGATGACATTGATTTCATGAAGCTGCCTTACCCTCGGCCTACCAGGGTCAATATTGTTTACTCTCATTTGGCAATGTCTCTCCAGGGACTCGTGTCAAGGTTTTTCCAATCCTTTGCCACTTGGTCCTTTGAATAGGCGAATAGGGTCTGAGCCTGGGACCTTTTGCAGGCAAAGTGTCCGATACACCTCCAGCATATTTGTCATGGGTTATGGATTCCTTGCTGCTGTGTGTAGTGTACCTCTGAGAACATGCAGAGGGAACCTGTTTTGCTGACTGGGTGCTCACTGCTTATCTTGCAGGTGTTTTAGTTACCATTTCCTGGCCAGCCTGAGAACGTGGCCTTGAAGTTCCAGCCGAGACCGCACCAACCTCCTAAGAGACTGAGCAGAGCTCATCCTTTCCCTCCTCCCCTCTCTCCTGGCTCCCTGACTCAATGCACCAAAATCCTAATGGACTTCCTTTCCCACTGGGGGGGGGCATAGAGTTTGTCCTATAGTTAACCTTGCTTGGCTACCTTGCGTCACTTCAGCCAATGATCCTATCTGACCATCTTGATACTGGTATTCTTCTTTAATAAAGTATCTTTAACTCATACACTTGAGTGATGCAGTGAAGTGCTTAGGGAAAATACCTGGCAAGACCTGACATAAGACAAATGTTCTGCTCAGATGGCATGCCATCTCTTGACCCAATCAAGGTGCAAAAAAGAGGGATTTATGAGGTCTAGGACATGAAAGGTGCTAGATGTTAAAGATGCTCTTGCTAGACTGGCCAATCAGGAACATAATTTGTATTCAGTGTCCCTAAGTCTTCTTTTCTCTGTTCAGAAGGAAGTTGACAGGAGGAGCCTTGGTTGCATTCAAGCAGTTAACCTCAAGCAGCTGCCAACGATGCGATAGAGGGTAGAAACCGTCACCAAACGAAACATCTATCATGAGCCCTTCAAATTGGACAGCTTTCTTCACTTTCTCAGAATCTGAAATGTCGTTCCCGTGACCTTTTGCATCATTTCAAGTTTGCAGTGCGCTCATCAGTGGGTTGCCTGTGAAATCATGATTCAGTGTTCAGGTTATGTAACCTTTTTATATAACATGGTTGGGCTTGCTGAGTGAGCGGGCTTTTAATTGAAGCTACTGATGTGAATTAGGCATACTTAAACTTCTAAAATTAAAGCTCAGAATCCCTGTTCAAATTCTTGCATTGGCCAACCAAAAAAACAAAAAAAATAGATTTTTTTCTGAACTGCACAATGCTAATTATGCCTCTGAACCCTGCCTGTTTTGCCTTAGAGCCCACTGCTCTGCCAGAGGCAGGAGTTTGTCAGAGGATTTGGAAGGTCAAAGGAAACTCAGAGGCAAGATTCTCTGGCAAGATAAACAGGATTTTAATTGAAAAACACAGGCAGTCCACAATGCAACCATTCCTTTGATACTGCTAGAAGGCTCAGAGCCAAGCTACAAGTGACGCCTGACACAGGTTGGACACTTGTCAGCTTTCCTCAAGTTTTGATGGGAAATGTAGGCGCCCTGGTCTTGCAGCTGTAATGGAGAGCCAAGCTGTAAAACCAGGACGCCTACATTTCCCATCAAAACTTGAGGGAAGCTGACAAGTGTCCAACCTGTGTAAGGCGTCACTTGTAGCTTGGCTCTCAGTACAGCAACCAGCACACCCCTGAGTGGCTCTCGTGCAGGCTCTCTAAAGCTCCTTCTGCACCGGAGACAGAACTCCTCACTTCCCCTGAAGTTAACCCAAAAGACATGGAATCAGCTTGTATGTGGCCATTCGCACCTCTCTAAAACGCAATATTAAAATCTTTATTTTTGATACCCAGATATTTAGCCCCTTATAGAATATTCCCACCCCTGCCAAAACAAAAAGAATAAAAAGGGAACTCTCCCTTGTGCTTTCAAACCAGCAATTCATCAACCCTGCACTGGACTTAAAAAAGAAAATTTTAAAAAGAGGAAAGAGGGGAAGAATGGAAAGGAGGGGAGAGGGGGTGGCTAGATGAGAGTAGCCAGTCACAATGCAGGGGGCTGGCAGGGGACGGGAGAGCAGGGAAGAGGGTGGGACACCTGAAACGGAATAAAGAGTATGCCCAGGGAAACCGCAGGCCACAAAGCAGTCATGGTATAAGCACTCCCAGGGGAGCTGGGAAAGCCACACGGTGACCACTCATGGTGGCAAATCTGGTACAGGGGGTCACGAAAAAAACACTGCAGTCTGGGAACTGAACAGGCAAACCAGACCTGTGCAGACTCGGGTTAGGTCTCTTCTTCCTACCATTTTATACTGGGCCTCTGTTTCCTTGGTGCAGCTTCCAGGACCAGCAACATCTGACAATCTGTTAGGTCCTGCGGCCCAAGGCTGCTATCTGCACCCGGCACTCCGGCAGCACCTTTAACCCTTTCCTGCAAGGTTATAGGAGGAGGTAATCCTGCAACCTGCAGCCCGACAACACCATTCTCTGCTCCTCCTCAAGGGTTCTTCCACGCTGGCGCTGCGCCCACCCCATCTTGAAGGTTCCAGGCAGATAGCAAAAGCAAGCTCCTCCCTCTGACGAAAGACAATCATATGGCGGGAAGTGAAGGATGATGCAGCTCTTTCTAGCACACTGGGGGAGGGGGGGCATTAGAACGCATCAGGCAGCTGGGGGGGAATTCTTCTGCCTGCTTTCCTCGTCGGTTCTGCTGTCACCCCTTTGCTGCCTAAGCTGCTGATCCTAGGAGCTGCGCCTCAGTGGCAGAGCATCTGCTTGGCACGTAGAAGGCCTCAGGTTCGATCCTCGGCATCTTCCAGCGAAAAGGATCAGAGAGCACGTGATGGGAAAGACGTCGACTGGAGACCCTGGGATGCTGCTGCCTGATGGCCCAAGGGTCTGATTCAGCATACGGCAGCTCCAGGTGTTCGGTGTGTCCCTGCTTTCAGGAAATGCTTTCCCAGCAGCCTCTGCAGTGTAGCCCCAGCACGCTGCAGAAGATTACAAGGCGATGCTCTAAGGTGGCCTCACACTTAAGCTGAATCTCTGTTGTAGATCACAACTGGGCTTGTCAGCCTCCAGGTGGGGCTGAGGGGTAGACGATCTGCTTGGCAGGCAGAAGATCCCAGGTTCGGTTCCAGCATCCCCATCAGGCAGTAGTGGGGGAGAGTGCCCTCAAGTCATAGCTGACCTATGGCGACCCCTGGTGGGGTTTTCATGGCCAGAGACTGACAGAGGTGGCTTGCCATTGCCAGCCTCTATGTTCAGCCCTGGACTTCCTTGGTGGTCTCCCATTGAATTACTAACCAGGGTTGAACCTGCTTAGCTTCCAAGATAGGACAAGATAGGGCTAGCCTGGGCCATCCAGGCCAGAGTCTAACAGTATTGTGTGTGTGTAGTGACCACCACCACCACCACCACAACAACAACAATAACAACAACAACATTAGGTTTATATACTGTCCTTCAGGACAACTTACTGCTCACTCAGAGCAGTTTACAAAGTATGTCATTACTAGCAACAAAGCCCGTTGCTGGGGGGGAAATACAATGAGCTGGGTTAAGGCAGGGGGTGGGCATTGCCACCTGCTCTGCTCCTAATACCAGCTGGATTAAGGCGGGGATGGGCATTGCCACCTGCTCCGCTCCTAATACCAGCTGGGTTAAGGCAGGGAGAGAGCATTGCCACCTGCTCTGCTTCTAATACCAACTGGGTTAAGGCAGGGGGGCATTGCCACCTGCTCCACTCCTAATACCAGCTGGGTTAAGGCGAGGAGAGGGCATTGCCACATGCTCTGCTCCTAATACCAACTGGTTAAGTTGGGTGGTGGGCATTGCCACCTGTCTCACTCCTAATACCAGCGGGGTGAAGGCAGGAGGCGGGCATTGCCACCTGCTCCCATCCTGTTCCCGGCCTGGGCTTCCCACCATGGCACGTTTTCTGGAGGGATAGAGTGCCTTGCCTAGGCTTCCCTCCATGGCAGCGCCCTCTGGTGGTGCACCAAGGTATAAAGTGAGTTGTCTGAAATTCGCTAACTCAATTATACAGTAAGATTATCCCCACAACAAACATCCTGTGAGGTGGATGGGGCTGAGAGAACTCCGGAGAGCTGTGACTGACCCAAGGTTACCCAGCTGGCTGCAAGTGGAGAAGTGGGAAATCAAACCCGGTTCTCCAGATTAGAGTCCCACTGCTCTTAACCACTACATCAGACTGGCTGTCAAGTCATAACTGACTTACGGTGACCCCTGGTGGGATTTTCAAGGCAAGAGAGAAACGGAGGTGGTCTGCCGTTGCTTGCCTCTGCAACCGGGGTCTTCCTTGGAGGTCTCCCATCCAATTACTAACCAAGGCCGACCCTGCTTAGCTTTTGGTAGGTACTGTGAAAGATCTCAGTATCAGACCCTGGTGAGCCACTGCCAGTCTGAGGAGAAGAATGAGTCAGGGATCTGATCCCATCTAAGGCACCTTCCTGTGTTTCTGAAGCTTCCTTCCTTTCAGCTGCTCCTCCAACCTTTGAGAGGGGCACTAGGAGGTCCCTCCTATGCCTACCTCACTCTTCCTATCACAGTGTGGATTTCTTTAGCCTTTCCTTTCATACAGCAACTAGCATCATATGGACTTTGTCTTAAAGCATCCTCCACTCTGCTTGTGTGAGGCCAGCTCAAGCTAACACATATTTCATCCCATTTCCCCGCTGCCTCTTAATGCTGAGCTCAAAGACTAACACAAAATACAGTTTCTAACATTTCCGGTAGGTACTCAGGCGCCCAATTACTCAGGCATCTGGCAAGTGATTGGTCTTCTGCAGAGCCATGTGAACCCTCCCCCTCCATGATCAGCAAGTTCTGAAAAGCAGCATTGTCGATCACGGAGAGGGTGGTGTATGGGTCTATTATGATAGGGTGCCTAGAACAATGTAGTAGTTTCTTGGAATGTGTACTTTTCCACAATTAATTTAAAAAGAACCAAAATGTCTCATTAGATTGTTATCATTACAAAACAAATAGGAAAATGAACAAAATATTGTTGCACCTGGTTGTCTGGTTTAGAGAATTCCAGTAGAGTTCAGATTCAGTGAAACAGGAAGAAGAGAGAATGAAACTGACAGGGAACATTGCCAACCAATAAAATAAAACAAAGCTTGCAACAGAAGATAAAATTTATAAATGATAAAATTTATGATACAATTTATAATTCAGCACCCTTGCTGAATTAAAGCAGGCATTCCTGATTCTGTATGAGAAGTATCGGTAGCCCGTTATCTCTTTGCCTGACTGTGACCTCCTTCTGGTGCTTTGCAGATGGCACAGCTACAGTTCCAGGTGGGTAGCTGTATTGGTCTGTAGTAGAAGACTGGGAAATGGTAGCTATCCAGAGAGTCACATCAAAACTCACAAAAACTCACTGCCACCACAGTGTTGGTTTTATTCTGACTCACACATACCTCACTCCCAGAGTATTTTTTAAAATTATTCCTCTTGTCCCCTGCACTTGGCCTCCCCCTGTGTGTGTGTGTGTGGCTCTGCCTCCTGTGTTGGCCTTTTTGTATTTGTGCCCACTACCCTTTCACCACCCTGTGCAATAATTCCAAAAGTTCCCACAGTTGCAAAAAGGTTGGGTACCTTCGCAATATAATGCCTTTATTGCACTGTCTTTTATATAACTCTGTAATCCCTACTGAGTCTCAAAGGTAGATGAGAAATGAATTAAACATATAAAACACAGAATCCAGGTCTGGTTCAAGGTACTTTATCACCCCAAGAAGGTACTATATTGCCCCTCCATCCCTGAAAAGTTCAGCATAGGTGTAGGGAAAATAACCTGCAGTTTGCATTTCTTTAAATTTTTTTAGTACTTTTATCAATGTTAATATATCTATATCCAGGGTTTTTTTTCTGGGAAAAGAGGTGGTGGAACTTAGTGATGGAACTCAGGACTGTACAATGACGTCACTTTGGGTTAGCTGGAACAAGGGGGAGTTTTTAAAAGTTTAAATCGCCTTCGGTGAAAATGGTCACATGGCCAGTGGTCCCGCCCCCTGATCTCCAGACAGAGGGGAGTTTAGATTGCCCTTCACGCCAGCGGAGATCAGGGAGATCAGGGAGATCAGGGGCCGGGGCCACCGGCCATGTGACTATTTTCAAGAGGTGCCGGAATTCCTTTCCACCACATTCCAGCTGAAAAAAAAGCCCTGCCTGCCTATCTCTAAATTTAAGCCACTAGCTATGTCTAATTCTTACAGAACATTGATAATATGTTGGTAACTGACTTTTCTGATCATTTGCTCTAAATAAAAGCTCTTCAAATTCAATAACAAATTTCTTAAACAATGTTGTCTATTACTTCTACTTGTGTAATCTATTAGGTGAAAATATTGAAACTACTGAAAAATCATCTTTCTACAGTTTTTACAACTCATAATATAATACAATACATTGCCCCTCTCTAGCAACATCAGTAAATCTTGCCAGGTTATATTTGATGCATATTGAAGAATGTAACACAATTTTAAAATCATAATGATAAATAAAAGATGTTAAAAGAGAATTATCATGAAGCCAACTTGGGATAGCACTGACTCACACAGATAAGTGAGAAGAACATATATCCTGGAATTTTGGGATTTGGCTGATACAAATGTGAAAGATATTTTGATTTGAATTCCTGGTAATACTTGATTAAATTAAAATGTGCTAGTCTGTTTGTAGCAGTAGAAAAGAGAGGCCAGTAGCACCTATGAGACAAAAAATAAATTGTGGTAAGGTAGGAGCTTTTGTGAGTCACAGCTCACTTCTGCAGATACAACTAGAATGATTCTAACTGTATCTGAAGAAGTAAACTGCGGCCCACGAAAGCTCCTACCTTACCACAATTTTTTTTGTCTTATAGGCGCTACTGGATTCTTGCTCTTGATTAAATTCATTCATTTTTACATTATTGTAAAGCTACTTGGAGTTTCTTGTTCTGTCATGTAAAACCAGAGACTATATTTGCCAGTCCTTTAAAATTACACAAGCCACAGACGAAGAGAACTGTGATTCTCGAAAGCTTATGCTACAATAAAGTTGGTTAGTCTTAAAGGTGCTACTGGACTCTTTTTGACAAGCCACAGAGGGCACTCTGGGAAACAGAGAAACCACAAGGGAGAGCCCTTCCCAGAGTGAAAAAGTCACTACCAATATAACCAGAGCTTTTTTTCAACAGGAACGTGGGGGAATGGAGTTCCGGAACCTCTTGAAAATGGTCACATGGCTGGTGGCCCCGCCCCCTAATCTCCAGACAGAGAGGAGTTTAGATTGCCACTCCCCTCTGTCTGGAAATCAGGGGGCGGGGTCACCAGCCATGTGACCATTTTCTCCGAGGGCAAGCCACTGAGTTCCGCCACCTCTTTTCCCAGAAAAAAAGCCCTGAATATAACAATAATGAATCTAGTATTAAAGTGCAAATAGTGCTCTACTATCATTATAATCAATAATCAATCCATACATATCCAATGTAAACGCATTAATATCATTCAGTAATTACAAATAAATAGAAATAAGTCATTAAATACAAATATCCTAGCTCAAACACTACTCCACACCAGCTCTTCAAAATGAAAATTCTACATTAAATCCTTAAAAAATCCAGTTTTATTATTAATTCAATAACCAGAAGATTTACATCATTTAAAACATTGGTTTGAATGCTTAGGATTGGTTTAAGAAAGCAACAGTTTGTTAAATTTGTTTATAGTCATTAGCTGTTGAATTCCTTTAATTTCTTGAGTTGTGCTCATCAAAGCTGCTGTTAGTTCTATATTCAAGGTGAATAAAACGGCAGAGAGAGATCATCATTTGCCCCAGGGACATCTTGGTGACAGATGACTTCTTCCAATGCTGAAAAACTAGGAGCTGTTTTATTTCTTTTGATTAGATCAAGAAAAATGAGAGTTAGCGTGAGGGTAATGCTTAGAGGATCAAACTAGGAACTGGGAGCCCCAGCTTCAAAACCCTGCTCTGCCATGAAGTTCACTGGGCAATCTTGAGTCAGTCATTCTCTCCTCGGCCTTACCTACCTCACAGGGTTGTTGTGAAGATAAAATCAGGAAGGGCAGGATCATGAGGACATAAGCAGGTGTGGACAGCCCGAGGTTTTCTGGCCCCCTAGGCAATAGAGAGAAAAGTGCAATGTCTAGAATGAATGTTTTACTTACTGGGTAAATGAACAGTGCAAGCATAAAAAAGATAACCTCTGGGGATTCTAGAAGCAAGTGAACACCAAGGTTCCCGTCAAGACAGAAGAAGCAGGCCCACTCCGCGTTTCAGTGCCCTTCAAAATCTGGTGCCCTAGGCAGCTGCCCGGGGTTGACTAGGGGTTGGGCAGACCCTGTAAACTGGTGACCAGCTTTAAATTATCTTAAGGTTTTAAATAAAAATCACTATTACGTGCAGTTAAAATTCTTTGCTTGCGACTTACCTTTTGAGATTTTGCAAAATACATTTAATGAAGCGATTGGTTTCCAGTAGCTTAATTTGTTGTGTCTTTCTTAGATTTTTGAATTAACATAATTTTTGTTTCAGGTGGTAGCCATGATGGTTTGCAGCAGAAGAGCAAGATTTGGGTCCAGTAGCACCTTATAGACTAGTTTTCCAGGGTGTGAGCGTTCAAGAGTCAAAACTCCCTTCATCAAATACATTCAGAAGCAGAAGTATGTAGGGATTTATCCAGCCAGAAAGTTTGGAGGGGCATTGTCATTCCATGAATCTGGAATGTGCCAATCCTGAAGATACTCACTGGCATTAGTAACTAATGGCTGAGATGTGAATAAAGCTTCTAGAGAATTCTGCAGGGAGCTCTCTCTGTGGACTTGGGGGCTTACTTTCATAATGTGTGTATTCACTTAATACCCCAATTCAGTATATTTGATCCTCAAAACGTCTTCTCTCAACTTTCATTACACCGGACTTCATGTCCCACATTTTGAAGGAAAGATGAAATAGGTAAACTTTTCAGACTTTTTCTAGTAACCAAATTGTGTGGATCTACAAGTATCAGATTTTAGCTGTTCTGAAATTGCCTTAACTGTATTGATTAATCAGTCAAGGAAACCCAGGTGTCTTTAAACAGAGGTGCTGTGGGGAAAAGGTCCAGTGCTGGACTCTCACAGTCCCTGTACATCTCTTGGCAGGCTCAGCCCCTTCCTTGAATATGACAGATGCGTCAGCTTTTACTCATGTCTCTCAAACGGATACATTCCTTATTTAACGCCCTAAATCCCCGGAGCCAATGATCTTGTTTTTAATTTTGTTGAATTGCAAAACACTCTTGTACCTTACTGAGAAGGCTGCTGCCTGAATGTGTCATTCCTGTTGTTGCTCTTTGTTAAATTATGAACACACTCTCATCATGAAAGACAAGAGCATCTCCACCAAAGTCAAGGAAAGAGAGCACAGAAGATGTTTTTTCCAGGGAGTCATCACCAGTAACCTTCACTATTAGAATAAAGTTGTTGCTCTGGTAAGCGTAGATCTTGCTTGCTAAGCACTTAATGAAAGTAGATTACTGTCCTGATCAGCGGAGGGTGTGCAGAGCTCTTTTTTAAAAGCTAAAAAGGTTGCCAATCAACTCTGTGCTGCAGAGAAGGGAGGGGTGTGTGTGTGTGTGTGTGTGTGTGTGTATGTGTGTGTGTGTGTGTGCTGACTCCAGTCCTCTCGCTCTTGCTCGTGAGCAGCCATTTACCAGGACTTTAGAAAAATGTCCCATGGACACAGCCTTAGCAGATGCATGAGAGAGGAGAACAACAATTCTCCGTCCACCTAGGTATACCTATGTGGAAAGCGACTTCCTAATAGTTGCTGCCCTCAGCTGCAAAAGAAGTATTTTTGCCCCAGAATACCCCTTCTGGTGGGTCAGTATTTGAAGCAAGGGCCACCAAGAAGGGAGGAGGACAAAATTGGGCCCAGCTGAGTGTGTGGTTGTAGTCTTAAAAAATTGACTGCAGTATTCCTTCCGATGGTGTAGAGCCAGAATCCCATAGATGACTGGTGGGAGGTTTGGGAGGGGGTCACAGCTTCACATGAGCTGTTACAAACTTCTGGTGAAAACCTGGATATGACAGGAAGGAGCTCTAGGAATTGCTGGAAAATCTATGGTAAAATCATAGAGTTTCCAGTGGTTTCTAGAGCTGCCCTCTGTTGCCTCTGGGATTTCACCAGAAGTGATATAATGGTGCATGCAATGCAACCAAGTTTTCAAAAAATCTCCCACCACCGCTTGGTGCAACAGTAGACAATGGGGCCTGGAGTCCCACTGCCGCCTGGGAGACTGGCAAGCCTAGTCTTCTGTTACCCACACCGTGGTCTGCTGAGGACCTTCTTTTCCTCAGGCTCAAACAACAACAACAGGGCCTGCCTTCTTTTGGAGGATTTCCAGGCCAAGCTGCAGCATAAAAGCCAGAGCCAGGCTTCCAACCCAGCCACCATATGCTCAACCTGGACCCATATTTTTCATATCAATTTCAATAAACCATTCAATAAAGCAGAATTAAAAGTGGACCTGAGTCAAACACTGTCTGTGTGAAGATTCCTGCATGAGCAGGAACAAAACAAACAACTTGATCTGTATTTTAGCAAGCCAGAGTCCAGTACCAGAACCTGATTCCAAAAAGTATCCAGAAATTAGCTAAATCTGAATCCATTTGAGAAGCACAGATCTAGGAATTCATTGTGCAGGAAGGGGAACCATTTTAGCTGCATCCATTTTCCTAAGCGTACAGAGGTTTTTGCACCAACGTGAAGTCTGTACAGGAGACTTATCTGAGAGATATAACTGGGATTCTTCTAAACATAAAATAGCAATATCTAAGCACATTTCAGTCAGTATATGGATCTGGTTTCCAAGCAGCACCCAGGAAATATTCTGAACGTTGATCTTGAATATTTTATCATAATCCAGAGGACAATAGCATGAGAGGAGGTGGGGCGAAAGTCGTATAAGAATCAAAGGAAACTCACATCACTTGCTGGTTGTTGTGTCTTTGGCTGCTTGGCTTTTAACTATAACACACATAAAATCAATATGTCTCAGCTGGAGAACAAAAATTCAGGACCAGATGACAGCAAAAATATAAGGAACCCAATTCTGCCACTGTGTTGTGTCCAGGATTGCATCTTTTCAAAAAGGGGCTGACCCAAACATAAGAGGGGGAAATGATTTGTTATCATGGTGAAGCACTGAATGTTCTTTGGCAGTTTTCATAGCCGTGCCTTCCTTAATTATCAACATGCAAAGGAACACTTCAGCATAATTAAGATGCAAATTCAATATGTTGTTGATAACCTGAGCAGAAGCCGTAGGGCAAAGACTGATGTTGCAATCCAGCAAAGCTGTTAACACATTGCCATTTGCCTGGAAATGGCATTTACTGGAAAGTAATTCCAGTATGATGGCATTCTGCCGGTTGTTCAGTCAGAGGAAGAGGAATGTTAGAAGGCTCCCAGATCCAACAAGGGCAGGTCTGTAAGTGGTAGCAATTTACTAGCATGGAGCCCATTAATTCATCAGATTCGTCCCCTGGAAAACCATGCTACACGGAACAGCTGCCCTGGAAAATGTATCCATCTACATACTGGAGCATCCCTGTAGGGAGTCCTCCAACCTTCCTCCAGTGGGAAGTGCAGCTAAAATAGGTGGGTTCTAGATCAAATCAAGCCTGAATTTTCCCTGGCAGCTAAAATGACACAAATGGGGCTCTCACTTTGGTCACATGGTGAGAAGACAAGACTCACTGGGAAAAGTCATTAATGCTAGGAAAGGTGGAAAACAGTTAGAAAAGGGGAAGATCCAAAATAAGATGGCTCAACTCAATAAAGGAAGTCATTTCCTTCACTTTGCATGATCTGAGCAAGTCAGTTAATGATAGGACATTTTGGAGATCTTTGATTCATAGGGTCACCAGAAGTCAGAAGAAACTTGATGGTGCATAACAGTTTAATGAGTTTAATGAGCCACAGGTGCACATCTTTCCCTGCTATCCTCTTCTCACAGCAGCACCCTGCAACCCTCCCCACAAGGCATTTTGGAACCCAAATGCACAAAGAGGCAGCAGCCTAGATTGGGCTCATCAGAGCACAGGAGCTAAGCAGGGTTTGCTGTGGTCAGCATTTGGATGGGAGACCACTAAGGAAGACTGGAGCTGCTAGGCAGAGGAAGGTTATGGTGTACCACCTCTACTCTTCCCTTGCCTTGAAAATCCCATGAAGTGAAACTTCATTGGGTTGCCATAAGTCAGGTGCGATTTGATGGTGCTTCTTTATTATTATGTCAACGAGTCACTGGGAATGCAGGGGAGTCCAGTGAGAAGAGGGAATCAGGCAAAACTGCTTCCATATTGCGCTTCCACTGGCAAAGGAAGCAAGCTTTTCATTGGCCACAACAGCAAGGGTTGGGTGACTTTGCCTGATTTTATCCTCCTCACTATAGCCTCATGTGCCTGATGGCTTTTGATCCATGGTGGGTCTGCAGCAACCAGAAATGCTCTTGAGGAGACAACGGAAGGCCTCTGTGGGAAGGTAGGGAAGATCCACCTCTGCAGATCCCATCTTCTAATGAACCTACAGGAGTCAATCCATGTGTGCAAATTCTCATCACGTGACACAAGTTGCAAGCACGTAGGGTGTATCATCTCCTATGCTTGCTGTCAGCATTAGCACAGGGATGCTCCATAAGGGCTGGTACACTATGCACAGGTAAAAACACAAATATTAATAGCAGTTATATTTCACGTGTGTGTGTGTGTGTGTATAAATATGACACTTTAAGAGGTTTCCAAGAATTTCATATTGGGATGTCCAATAATCCTTATAATCAGGGCTTTTTTTCAGCTGGAACGCGGTGGAACGGAGTTCCGGAACCTCTTGAAAATGGTCACCTGGCTGGAGGCCCCGCCCCCTGATCTCCAGACAGAGGGGAGTTGAGATTGCCCTCCGCGCCGTTGAGCAGTGTGGAGGGCAATCTCAACTCCCCTCTGTCTGGAGATCAGGGGGCGGGGCCACCAGCCATGTGGCCATTTTCTCCAGGGCAACCCACTGAGTTCCACCACCTCTTTCCCCAGAAAAAAAGCCCTGCTTATAACAACCTTGTACGGAAGATCAAGAGCTGCCCATCCTCACGCGTTCTCTGTTACAGCTCGTATCATGTGGAAAGGCCTGCTTGATGAGGTCCGGGAGGCTCCCACACTCCTATCATTCCGTAAAATGTGTAAAACAGAATTTTTCATGAGAGCATTTTCATAAAGCAAGTCGGCTTTTGTCTGTGGAATTTTAAGGGCCTATATTATGCTGTGTTTATTGCAACGTTCTGTAATATGCTGGTTTTATTGCATTGTTCTTTACTTCTGCAATTCAGCTTTATCACACTGTTGATTGTTTATAATATACTGTTTCATGCCTTGTTCCAGTGTCTTGTGAATGATTCCTGCTTAACTATCTGTATTATAGTTTGTTTTTAATGAAATGTTCTCTAGCTTTGCAGCTGTTCACATTATACTGCTGTTACTGCATTTTAAAAAATTCTGATCTACTTTGAGCGACAGCAAGAAGGACAAACTAGGAACAAAGTAAATGAACAGAACAGAATTAATAAGCCCATGTTGCAAACCAGGAGGAGGCCCAATAACAGGGCAATCCTCTGCAGAGTTTAAATCCACTGGTTTCTGGAGTAACTCTGCATAGGATTGCAGTGGAAAAGAATCCTGATTTCATCTCTTCTTCACCACTAAGAAACTCAAGATCTTGTTGCCAGTGTCTGATTGGAATCCATGGAAGAGCTGAACTCGCAGCACTGTCGAATGCACTTTTACCCATGCGCTAAGCCCACTGAACATAGCAGGGTGCGCTCGTAAGTAAACGAGAACAGGTTTTTAGTTGCAAACTAATTTTGATGGTTTGTAGTCTTGATGTCTGATGTATGCCAGAACAATTGATGTCCAAAAGTGTCTAAGTGTAACTGAAAGGAAAGTTTCTACCTTGCAAATGTGAAACATTCCATTTCTTAGCTAAAATGTCTCATTCAGCATTTGAATAGCAAAATGGGATTTTAAAAAAATTGATTACAAATATTTGTGAAATCAAAAAGAGTCCAGTAGCACCTTTAAGACTAACCAACTTTATTGTAGCTTAATGCTACAATAAAGTTGGGTCAAATCCACATTACTCATTCTAAGTCGCATGTTCCCCGCATTCCCCACGCAATCCCGAGTGCCGGTCACATTACCTCATTAAACAGACGCATTTCATTCGCATTTCTCCCGAATATGTGGTCACAGGTTTTCAACGGGAGTTTCACGGTGGCCGTGAACGGGCCAATGCGCAATTTACGTGGTATTTTTAAAAACCACCCCTCTTCCTGTCTCTCCGGCTGTTCCGAGAGTTCCTGTTGGCTGATTCAACTTGCAAGTGCTCCGTAGTCTGCAAAAGCTTATGCTGTTTCTGAATCAAATCTTGTAGTTTGAAAAATCATTTTGGGTTGAATCCATCCTCAGAACGGACTCGCGAAACTTCCTTTTTAACTGTTTTTTATTTTTTTTATTTTATATTACTGTAATATCGAAATTACGAAATATCGAAATAATGACACTCCAAGGAAGTGAAACCAGTAAAATTCAGGCACTGAACTGTCCTGCATAGGAAATGCCCACGAAAGCTTCCCACATGCTTCCAAATTTCCAAAAAAGAAACGGGAGAGAGCCATCAGTGCTGTCAGTAGGGGAAAGAGAGGCATCATTATCTTCAATGATGTTTCTTTATAAGGCAAGATCGAAATAATGGGAAAGTGCGCTCAAAATTTTTTTAAAAAAATGGGCGGGGAAAAAAGGTCCTGCCCAAAAAAGCGGTTTTTGAGTGGCCGTGTGACCGGAGGGACGCAGGAGAAAGACAGATTGGAAGCAGGAATGTGAACGAAGAGGAAAAAATTGCGGATTGGAGGCAAACGGAAGATATCCGATAAACATGCGGGTAATGGGTGAATGTGGATTTGACCTTGGTTAGTCTTAAAGGTGCTATTGGACTCTTTGGTTTTGGTACTACAGACTAACACGGCTAACTCCTCTGCAAATATTTGTGAATATTTCAGTTCAACTCTGTCATTAAATTCTCAATTTTTCAACAGGTATATGTTTCTGATTTGTTCCTAAGCCAAATGTGATAAGCACGAATAAACTAATTATTTTTATTCTTACCTCCTGCAAGCTTATGGAGTTCCCAAAAGCATTTAAATGGCATTGTAGAATTGTTAGATTTTCCTCTAAATAGGAAAGAATCTTATAAGATTTCCCCTTGGATCTCTCAAGGAGACGCTGCACATTTTCTTTCCTCTTGTGCTGTACGTGGGAAATTGTTACTCTTCAGAAGCGCCATTTTGTCCTATTATGTAAGTGGCAACCTCCGCTTCGTAAATGCTACTGTAGGCTCTGTTCCAGGAGACCATAAAGGTAATTACATGTCTTGATGCAAAGGCACACAGGGCTCACCAAAGATAAGATTTCAAAGGTGCAGAAGTTTGTCTGCAGTGAAAACTTTACCAAAGAGGCTTTCCAAAAATCAAAACACATTGGGTTATTTAATCAAGATTGCTTTCATCTTTTGCTTATTGTCCATTGACCCGTGTTGACTCTCCAGTTACATTACTGCACTGCAGCAGGATACTTGCTATAGAGCAAATAATGTTAAATATACAAAATTATTAATAACACAGAGTCCCACACACACAGTTTAAAAACATTTTGAAAGAGATTCAAACCCATAATTGAGGCTCTTGAATACCCCATGACAGCCTGCTTTCTTGTGTGTGTGTGTAAAATTCCATCAGGTCTCTAGTGACCCTCGCTTTCAAAGAGCTTTCAAAGCCAGAGATGAGCAGTGGCCATCTTTCACTGCCTTCCTTTGTGTAGTAGTGACCCTGGACTTTGTCCGTGGTCTCTCATCCAAGCACTAACCAGGGCCAACCTTGCTTATCTTCCAAGAACGGCAAGATCCAGCTAGCCTGGGCATTTGCCCACCAGGGCCCAAAGGTGGATGGCTGAATGGGTTTGAAAGGAACTGGCCCTCGCCCCCTTCTCCCCTTTCCCATAGCTATTTTTCAGAGACTCCAATCATGTGATCCAAAGTTTTGAAGAAAATCTCTGGTGTCTCACAATGCAGTCTGTCAGATTCTGACTCAGGATTTGGGGACTGAATATTAATTGGCATAATATTTTTAACTCCACTGAATGAAGTCATTCACTGTGGATTTTTGAGTGGAGAATCCAAAACTCAGTTTGATCTTGTCCTAAACATTTTGTAAAACAGCTTTTATTCCGATGTCATCATCACCAGAGCACAATTATCTGTGGAATTCTGATCAAAGCGCAACTGAAGCACAAAGTCGCCTCATCAGATATGAAGCTCTCTAACTATTTCAAGGTCATCAGCTATCACTCTTCTGGGGCGCTTTCAAAACCACACAGTTCAGATCCTGAGCTCGTTCTGGTGTGAATTTTGAGGCCATTTTTTCCTTTTGACCACGCTTTTTTGCCTCCTTTCGTTTAAATACAAGAACAGCAATACATACCACTGCTTCCCTGTAAAGATATGGGTGGGTGCTCTGGCACCACGGGACACCACAGTGAAGACCACTGGATGAACGGCCATCTCAGCAGTCCCTGGTTCCAATCTCACCTCTGCCACAGTCTCACCAGGTGGAGTTAATACTTGTCTGGCTTGTAGGACTATTGCCGTAATGGCAAGAAGATAATGTATATGAAGTGCTTTGAACAATGGACATGTCCAGGGCTTTTTTTCAGCTGGAACGCGGTGGAATGGAGTTCCGGAACCTCTTGAAAATGGTCACATGGCTGGTGGCCCCGCCCCCTGATCTCCAGGCAGAGGGGAGTTGAGATTGCCCTCCACACTACAGAGCGCCGTGGAGGGCAATCTAAACTCCCCTCTGTCTGGAGATCAGGGGGCGGGGCCACCAGCCATGTGACCATTTTCTCTGACGGCAACCCACTGAGTTCCACCACCTCTTTCCTCAGAAAAAAAGCCCTGGACGTGTCACATGATGCGGAGGAGAAGGAGGAGGTTACAGTTTGTGTACTTTTTTCTTCCGTT
Organism: Eublepharis macularius; assembly: GCF_028583425.1. Lineage (NCBI taxonomy): Eukaryota > Metazoa > Chordata > Lepidosauria > Squamata > Eublepharidae > Eublepharis > Eublepharis macularius. The sequence continues at coordinate 10,160,790 of NC_072800.1, read as the reverse complement.
TCTCTATAGCTCATCTCTGGTATTGTAACGCCTATCACATGTTCTGTCTCCTCTCAGCCTCCTAAGGGACCTGTGTGTTCCATTTTGTTTCTAGTCGGTACAGAGCAGAACCAGAAAGAAAGGTACGGTGCTAAGGAACTGCAACGGCTTGTAATGTGTGAGAACCCTGGTTCGAGTCCTGGAAAGGCCTAATTTCATGGTTAAATACCCTTTGCTTACTACTGTTCATGCCCCCAGAGATAGCCCAAAGTATATCTATCTCTGGAGAGATGTTGCAATTGGCACCCTCAATATATTTGAAAATACGTTCAGGGGGAGCTTATAAGCATACCTTATTTCCTAATCTAAGGGGAAATTGCAACAAAACACTGGCCCAACAGGCAAAATTACCCATATTTTGCTTACATTGACTCTTTGTAGGGTATTAATTAAAACTAACCTCCAGCATTGCTAATATAAGGGCTGTGTGTGTGTTATGTGCTGTCAAGTCACCTCCGACTTATGGCAACCCTACCAAGGAAAGACCTCCAAAAATCCTGTCATTAACGGACTTGCTCAGATCTTGCAAACTGGAGGGCGTGGCTTCTTTTATTGAGTCAAGCCACCTCATTTTAGGTCTTCCTCTTTACCTACTGCCTTCCACTTTTCCTAGCCTTATTGACTTTTCCAGAGAATCTTGTCTTCTCGTGATGTGACCAAAGTACAGCAGGCACAGTTTTGTCATTTTAGCTTCTAGGGAGAATTCAGGCTTGGCCTGATATAGAACCCACTTATTTGTCTTTTTGGCCAACTAAGGTATTTGCAAAACTCTCCTCCAGCACCACATTTCAAATGAATCAATTTTCTTCCTGTGAGCTTTCTTTCAATATAAGGGCTACTATGTTTTTATTTGTTCTTGGTCTTATAAGGAACACATGTGTTCAGTCTGGAGTTTCACTGGCTTTGCTGTTTGCACGAGGGTGGTGTCCATTTTTACTTCTCCATCCCAGACTACAAGGGGTATGGCCTGAAACTATCCACACCTTGCACACTCTGAAGTCAGCAGAGCAATTATGCCCAGAACGATGGGGCTATAAGACCGACACGGCCTCAAGGTTCTCTCCCCCTTTTCTTTTAAAGTTGTATGTGTGTGTGTGTTTCTGTCTCTTTAATATTCAGCTTGATGAAGAATTCTGGAGAATTCAAAAGCTTGTACATTCTGCTGCACCGTTTTTCTTGATCTTAATACAAACTATTACATGCTTTGGGGTTTGGGATCTTACCAGGGCTTTTTTTTCTGGGGAAAGAGGTGGTGGAACTCAGTGGGTTGCCCTAGGAGAAAATGGTCACATGGCTGGTGGCCCCGCCCCCTGATCTCCAGACAGAGGGGAGTTTAGATTGCCCTCCGCGCCGCTGAGCGGATCAGGGGGCGGGGCCACCAGCCATGAGACCATTTTCGAGAGGTTCCAGAACTCCGTTCCACCACGTTCCAGCTGAAAAAAAGCCCTGGATCTTACTATCAACCAAAACAGCCGCTTCCATCTTTTAACCCTTCACAAGTTACCATGTGAAGCTCTGCTAGTGCTATTATGTCCCCTTTCTTCTTCCAGCCTATTTGGCAATCCGTGCAAGTTCTCAGGAATAAAATTTCCATGGGATTCAAACGGCTGCTAGGGGGAAGGAGAAAGTGATTAAGATCAACAACAGTCAGTAGCTTCTGCTGATAGGAGACACACTCCAAAGGCTGGAGAGAGATCCCTAACTATCAGGAAAATACCCGTTCATGAAAGACCATCAAGCTTTTTTGCTTTAGGTTTGCACCTACTCTATCCCGTTCTATCGAGGAGCAGGCACCAGTGTAGCAGAGGAGTGACAGGCCATAGCCCTGTCCAGGTTCTGTGTAGCAGCCAAGTTCATGGCTTGCAAGTGGTGCTCTGTTGGGAAATCTTCATTTTGACAGCTTCAGCTGAAAACCTCTTCTCTGGCAGGGCAATCAATTCACTTTGCAGGATACAGCAGTGTTTCCTCCCTCCCCCTTACTGAAGCAAAGGGCAGTAACAGGTTCACGCTCCCTCTCGGAGTTTAATCCTGTCCTGATGTTAGAAGCTTTTGCTCCACTGGGAATCTGAACTCTGCTTGTGCCCTTTTAAGAAAGCTGACAAAGAAAGCCAGTGTGCCCGATTGTTTGTGGCTGTGTATTCTTTTGACGCATGGAGAGCAATATCTTGATTATTGATCCAGGAAGAAAATGTCCACAATAAAGCCAGAATCAATATTTAACTTAAGGGACAATTACCTTTCATATTGAGCAAGGAGAAGAGCTAATAAAATACTACAATTGATGTATGTTTCTCCACAGGCACAGTGACAAGAAGAGAGGAGTCCCTTGCCTGCGAAAAAGCAAAGGGAGGGCTTACTCCTCCCCCATTTCTGCTCCATTTTTGCACAATGGACCTTCTTGAAGTGCTGCAGCAGGGGCTTGGCTGGGACCTTGCCGTTGGCCAGCCCCTTCCCCAGCCACCAATGGCGAGGAGCAAGAGGGGCCCCTGAGAGGCCTCCACGCTAGGGTTGCCAGGTACCCCTCACCTCCTGTCCGGGGGTGGGTGGGTGGAGTACCTGGGAATTACCTTGTGCCTAGCAAGAGGTCTTCTTTCACTCGTGTGCACACCCCAGAGCCAGTGTGATGATGTCACTTCTGGTAGTGATGTCACCACGCTGGTCACATGAGCACTCCTGTGCTCCACACAGGGCCGATTCAGCCCATTTGGGGCCCAAATTGGCCCCAAACAAAGCGTGGAAATGCTCCCGTAGGCGGTATGATGATGTTACTACCTTCCTCCCTGGGCCACCCCAAGTAGTCACACAACAAATCCACTTGCTCCATGAAATGTCTGCGCAGAGGAGCAATTGAGCTCTGGAGGTTAGATGCTGAGTGCAAGCCATGGAGGAAGGTAGGGTTGCCAGGTCCCCTTACCCTCCCGGTGGGAGACCTGGCTCTTACCTCCTGCTTCCCCTCAGCATGCATGGTCCCACGGCTGCATGAAGACATCATTTCCAGTGATGTCACTTCCTGTGACGCCACAGCACAGGTACAGGAGTGCACATGCACTTCACAGCTGGCTGACTTGGGACTCAAACGGGCTCAGTTCAGCCTATGGGTCCCAAATTGGCCTGGGAGAAGCACAGGAGGGCTATCGGGGCAGCATGATGACATTGGTGCTGTCGTCCTGCTGTCCCGGGAGCACACCGGGAAGGCCCATCCCTGAGTCTTCCTCCCCCACTGGCCAGGTAAATGGAGGTGGGAGGCAGAGGGTGAAAGCAGGGGATCCCACACCCCCACTGGGAGAATGGGATCCCTAGAGGAAAGCCACATTCAGGCCCTGCTTGTGAATGCCCCAGAGGAATCTACCCTGATGCAGAAAGAGAGATCTTCTTTAGTTCCTTTGCTTTGCTTTGCTTTCTGGAACTTTGAGGAATTGTGTCTGTGGTTGTAAAACTCAGAAGTTTTATTAAATGCTACAACAACATGAGAAGATTGTGCCGGATAAGAACATGGGTCCATCTAGTCCAGCTCGGGGTTGGGACATTTCTGGAGATTTTGGGGGTGGAGCCTGGAGAGGGCAAGATTTAGGGAGGGGAAGAGCCTCAGCAGGGGATAATGCCAGAGTGTACCCTTCAAAGCAGCCATTTTCTCCAGGGGAACTGATCTCTGTTGACTGGAGATGAGTCGTAATTTGGGAGGATCTCCAGCCGCCACCTGGAGGCTGGCAACTCTAAGTGTCAGAGCATTATGTTTCCAGCAGAAGCCCTCCAGATGCTTCCAGGAAGCCTGTGAGCACAGAAGGAAGGCGCCAGTTCATCTCCCAGCAACTGGTATTCCCTGTATTTATGATCAGGACTAATACGTAGAGCTACCCTTCGTATTTTGTCTAGGCCCCTTTTGAAGCCACGCAAATGATTTTCCATCACAAGCTCTTGTGGCAGCAAATTCCAGTTAAAAATACAATCAGATCAACCCCCCCTTTCCCCACTCTGATTTAAAGAGCGGTGCAAACACTAGCGTAAAAAATGCTCAATGGTGCATCTAAATAGCACAGTGTGTTGGATGGAACTAACAAAGGTAACCTGGATTTCATAGATGAGCTTCTTCTAAATTAAATTAGCTGGAAATATGCGCTTGCCAACTGCTCTTGTGAACTCAAGATTTTTTTGTTTTATGAGCGCTTACCTGCCTGCATGCTATCACGTTACTTGCACTCCACAGAGATGTGAAGGCAGTACCGTTAGCTAATGGGATAGAACATTTTATGCTGAACATACGGGATGCCTTTAAATTGGTTTCATACGCTTGAGCAGTCTCATTATTCTTGAAAAGGAGAAGAGAAATTGATCTATAAACATATACTCTACAAAGCACCAAGCTTTGCAGTTCTGTGAAGCAAAAGGGCAGGGTGGGGAGAGATGGCAGAAGCAAAGCGACAAGCCCAAGTGGTTGATTCAGGGTTCCCTTCTTGGTTGCAGAATTATCATCATTCTAGGGTAGTACTCTGTAGTACCCTGATTTCTCCTATTATACCCACAGCCATTCAGCACACAGCTTCCTTTTTTCCCCAGGCATCCTATTTATTTATAAGATTTATATCCTAAATATACATACACAAAGCAGCTCACATTGATAAAATAAGACTACAAAATCAATAAATTAACGAAGAAAACATCCCACCAAAAAAAGAAATGAAAACTGAAATGGCACTAGAGAAATTCTAAGGCAACGCTGATCAGCGTCGATCTCCCCTCTGTCTGGAGATCAGGGGGCGGGGCCACCAGCCATGTGACCATTTTCTCTGAGGGCAACCCACTGAGTTCCACCACCTCTTTCCCCAGAAAAAAAGCCCTGGTCAGGACTGTTAACATGTGCATGTCCCTCGGCGCTGCAGTTTGGACCAACTGGAGTTTCTGAGTTGACTTCAAAAGCTGCTCTTGTTTTATACCTTTGGAACAGGTGCAAACTAAATTTTTTGAGAGCTGCTCTTCAATTGCCTCGTTGTGTTTCAAATGCCAACTTATGCCAGGACTCTGGCATGGTAAAAGTGGAGGCCAGGGTGTGCTTTGCCTCGTTTAATTTCTGGTTAAAGTTGAATTTAACTCCTTTGATCCTCAAGGATAATTAGTCTGCATGGCTAAAGACAGTCAAAAATAAGTTACAGAGTTTGGGTTTTTCCTCTCACCAAGTGTTAGAGCTGGAGTACGAACAGGCAAAACTAACCCTAAAACAAAGGATGCAGGATACAGATTGCGGCAGATAGATCTAGAAAGGTTACCGACTTTTTCATCGTGGATAGGTCTAGATACGTAGCCTCTCCGGCCACTTATCTAGCTCAACTGGAGTTACCCAGTCATAGGAGGGCATTTCTCACTTGCAAGACATCCAGCCCTCCCCTCTGCAGTTCTAGACGGGTGATACAAAAATGTTCAGATGGAAGATAGGTTGTGTCCTTATGATATAGGGGAAATTGAAAATATAATAACAACAACAACATTCGATTTATATACCACCCTTCAGGACAACTTAATGCCCACTCAGAGCGGTTTACAAAGAATGTCATTATTATCCCCACAACAAAACACCCTGTGAGGTGGGTGAGGCTGAGAGAGCTCTGAGAGAGCTGTGACTGACCCAAGGTCACCCAGCCGGCTTCAAGTGGAGGAGTGGGGAATCAAACCCGGCTCTCCAGATTAGAGTCCCGCACTCTTATCCACTACACCAAACAAATAGAACATGTTTTGATAACATTGCCCCTATTATCAAGAAATTCGCATTAAGTTTGTTTCCTATATAATCAATAGGCCCCCTGGCCGCTCAGAACGTGAGCATACCAGATTGCTGTTAATAGGTGAAAATCCAAAGGTTACAGTGTGTGGTGTGAAGTTTTTCACAGCAGCTTACAAAATCCGCCGGTTAAGGAAGGCATAAAAATATGTGATGAAATGCTTTTATAGTATTTTAATTTTGTGTAATATTTTTAGTAATGTGGGAGCGAATAATTTTTACCTTTGATCTCTTGAAAATAAGAATACTGTTAAGTTTTAAGCGGATCTAGGACTATTTTAATAAAGATTAAAGAAAGATAAAGATTACTCTCTATGTAACCTAACTTTGATGTGACCAGTGCTAAAGTCACCAAGGGAGGCCATTTCTTTCTAGGAAGCAGCTCAACAGGCAGCCAACTGAAGTTAGTCAACATTGTTTTACACCACGAACGCCAGCTGAATTCAGGTAGAAGGGTTGATCTCAAAGCACAGCCAAGGAGAGAACCTGGCCCTTCAGAAGGACTGCAGCCTTGTCCAGAACAGGCAATTCACAGCCCTTCTGGTGGGAATGCCCCTAACAGCACCTCCGCCGGATCTGAATGGTTCATTGGTCGAGCAGGTCCCCGTGGAGAGGGACCTGTGGCAGACTGTAGGGCCCAAGTGGACATTTTACTTGGTTTATACCTGCCCTACTTTCTAAAACTGTTAAAATGAAAGCTGAGAGTTCAGATGGGGAGGACTGTGCCATGGCCTTTTCTGAGGCAAGATAGGAATAATTCTTTATTCCTGTTTTCCTAATTGAGTCCTACAGCTTTTCTTTTCTACATTTGTCCTCATATACCACTTACTAATGCTATTCTCCAGAAGGTAGTAGAGATCTGAACCTGTGACTCCCACAGTAGATGGTTTTAGCTGGTGCCACCCTGGTCCACAGGGTCTGTTCGTAGGCCTAGGAGCTCCTGGCCCTTTTTGACATGGAGCCCTGTGGATTCAGCTGGTACAGGGGCCTGGTCAGCAAGGGGTAGGCAGCTAATGCCGGGCACAGTGAGTGTTGCTATGGCAGCCTTTTGCTGCATTGTGACACGCTTGTAGAGGTGGGGGCTGGTGCTGACAATGAGGGATGTCTGCGGGGTGGGGGGGTGCCTTTGGCTGCCTGCTTGGTGGTTGAGCTCTACTGCTGAGGGTTGGTAAGGACCTTCCATCTTGTCTTGAGTTATCTTAGGCTGTTCTCCTGGCGGCCTTTAATTTTAAGGGATGCCTTCTGTTTGATATTGATGTTTCATTTTTATTTTATTTTTAAATAGATATTTTTATTTTTAAACAATAGTGGGTACAGAAGAAAAAAGGGAAAAGAGACAAAAAGGTCTAGGATTACAAGAAAATTAAAGATACATAGTAGTTTGGGTTAAACTCAGGTTTCATTTTATACCAGGTTATTTCTTAAAAAGCTACTCCATATAACTGTACATTAAAAATTAAGCAGATTATTGTTTAATTCATGTTTGTTGATGATGGTTAATATTTGCATGTGTCATTTTCACCTAAAATTCCCCTGTATAATCATCTTTTGGATATCTTTTCATTACAGATGGTAATTATGAGATTCCTGACAAATCAGATATAAGGACCCAGTTGATTAGCTAAGAGATTTCACACTGCATCTACGTTGCTCTTCCCTCCATATCACAGTGCAAGCAGTTTATGTTCGTTAATTATGCCTCTGAATCAAAGATCCAAGGAGGATGTCATATATACCTGTCTGCATATCTGCCATGAATGTATTCTGTGTTATGCATTGGTCCTCTGAGGGCATGAGAAGTTTCTTATTGGTGTCAAAGGCAGTAGATTATCTTGCAAGTATTTACTTTCTCTTCCCCCGCTGCCTCCAGCACGTGTCCTTGAAGTCTGGCTGCGGCCGGCTCAAAATGTATCCTTCTTGGGAACTGAGATGATTTCATCCTTTGTTCTGTCTAGCCTAAACCTAGCCTCTTCTCTTTGCCCCCCCCCCAGCTCCTTTGCGCCCAAACATTAACAGTCCCTATCCTGATGGTGGGAACCTTCCCTTTAACTAACACTACCGACCCCATTTACGTCACTTCTGCCAATTCAGATGTCTGAGCTCCTTGAACTTGATGGCTCTCTAATAAAGTTACTTCAACCAATACACCTGTGTGTTTGCTGTGGAGAACTTGGGGATTCTACCTGCCAAGGACTGACATTAGAGAGATAAGAAGGGAGACGGTTCCTGGGAACAGCCCTCCTTTCATACACTTTTGAAAAGGATTCTGACTTAAATATTAGAGCTTTGGATGCTCCCCTAAGAGATAAATTTTTACACATGTAAATTTTGAGAATCCAGTTGTTAAATTGGCTCCCTCAGATGGTTACAGATTATTTAGCTGATTGGTCACCCAGCTTTTCACCAATTGGTAGATTGCATCCTAGGGACAATTACTGCTAACTGAAGGGTAGGTAATTCTGCTGCTTCTCCATTTCCACTGCAGAGCTCTGACTCCTCATGCCTTGAAATTTCTGGGAAGTCCCTGCCTCCTCTGGAGCTGTATTTGGTGCTGTGGCAGTGGGTGGAAGATGACGAAGTCCCACTCTGTGGAGGTAAGGGAGCCCCATCACCAGAGAGCTCCAGAGGGAGCCAAGTCAGTGAATGTATTGAATTATAATCAAAGCTCAGATTCTCAGTCACAATGAAATGCAGAAGGGAGTGAAGAATTTACCATTCAATAAAACTAAGTTATTGCTTACGGACAGAAGGAGAAAAGTTATTGCTTACGGACAGAAGGAGAAAAATGATATCTAACATTATGTTATTCAATGCTGGGCCCTCCCCAAGGCTTTTTTTCAGCAGGAATGCAGTGGAACGGAGTTCCAGAACCTCTTGAAAATGGTCACATGGCTGGTGGCCCCGCCCCCTGATCTCCAGACAGAGGGGAGTTTAGATTGTCTGGAGATCAGGGGGTGGGCCCACCAGCCATGTGACCATTTTCTCCAAGGGCAACCCACTGAGTTCCACCACCTCTTTTCCCAGAAAAAAAGCCCTGGCCCTCCCTATTAGTTAGCTATTGCTTTAGCAGCTTAAACCAACTGAAATGTGCAGCTATGCCACGGCATGTGATATACCCTTGTATATCACCCTTGTGCCTACCCTTGTGCCTGACCCGAAGATTACAGCTGGTGCAAAATGCAGCGGCGCGCATCATTATGAAAGCACCAAATAGGGCGCATATTGCACCAATATTGCGCGAGCTGCATTGGTTGCCAGTGGAGTATCGGATCAGGTTCAAGGTCTTGGTATTGACCTATAAGGCCCTGTGTGGACTGGGGCCAGCATACCTGAGAGATCGTCTCTCCCCGTATATTCCCCAAAGGACCCTCCGATCAGGAGAAAAGAAATTGCTATCAGTCCCCGGCTCCAAGGAGGCCCGCCTGGCCTCGACTAGAACAAGAGCTTTCTCAGTCCTGGCTCCTACCTGGTGGAACACTCTGTCTACCAAGACCAGGGCCCGGCAGGATTTACTATCTTTCCGCCGGGCCTGTAAGACAGAGTTGTTCCGCCAGGCATATGGCTGAGGCTGGGCATCCACTGGCTGGAGGATACAACATCTACTCCCCTCCCTATGAGAGCTGCCCACCACTGTTCTGAAGCTGCTGCCATGTTCAACTGCACTGTCGCACTTTCTGTAATCAACGGTATTGCCGCCATCAAGAAAAGAGTGCTGCTATTTTTAATATCTTTATACAATGTTTTTAATGTTTTATGTTTAATGTTTAATGAAATGTTTTAAATGTTTTAATGTTGCTATCCGCCCTGATCCTGCTTGCGGGGAGGGCGGAATATAAATACGATAAAATAAATAAATACAAAAATACAAAAGCCATGTAATACCTTTTCTTGGGCGTGCGTGTGTGTTATGTGCCTCCAACCTATGGCAATCCTATGACTGAGAGACCTCCAAAATGTCCTATCATTAACAGACTTGTTCAGGTCCTGCAAACTGGAAGACGTGGCTTCTTTTATTGAGTCAGACAGGAAGAAAATTGATTCATTTGAAATGTGGTTCTGGCGGAGAGTCTTGCAGATACCATGGGCAGCCAAAAAAAAAAGGAAAGAAAGGAAGGAAGGAAGGAAGGAAGGAAGGAAGGAAGGAAGGAAGGAAGGAAGGAAGGAAGGAAGGAAGGAAGGAAGGAAGGAAGGAAGGAAGGAAGGAAGGAAGGAAGGAAGGAAGGAAGGAAGGAAGAAAGAAAGAAAGAAAGAAAGAAAGAAAGAAAGAAAGAAAGAAAGAAAGAAAGAAAGAAAGAAAGAAAGAAAGAAAGAAAGAAAGAAAGAAAGAAAGAAAGAAAGAAAAGAGTGGGCACTAGACCAAATCAAGCCTGAATTCTCCCTAGAAAGCAGAGACTATAGTACTTTGGTCACATCACGAGAAGACAAGATTCTCTGGAAAAGTCATTAATGCTAGGAAAAGTGGAAGGCAGTAGGAAAAGAGGAAGACCTAAAACGAGATGGTTTGACTCACTAAAAAGAAGTCCTCCAGTTTGCAGGATCTGAGTAAGTCTGTTAACAATAGGATGTTTTGGCAGTCTTTCCTTCATAGGATCGCCATAGGTCAGAGGTGACTTGACAGCACATCACATAACAAGCCGTCCCAGGGAGGCCATCTGAGGCATCAGGGCTCAATCTGTGCCCTCAATGCCATGTAGCCACAGGAGGGCCTTCTCTTCCATTCTGGTCGGCTTGGAGACCTGGATCCTTCTTGGGAAAGAGACTGTCATCTCGTGGGCTCTCCAGGACTTATTGGACTCCTGCATTCCATTGGGAAGTGCAAATGTAGTTCAAGGAAAGATTTGGGATTCCCTGAATGGGATTCCCTTGTCTAGTCCTTCCTGGATGGTGTTTGTCAGAGTGACAACAGACTCAATGTGCACTTTTGACTGGATTTGCATGTTTGCTTTAGGAAAGCTGCCTTCAAAGCTTTGGCTTCTTCAAGCCCTAATGCTAAGCCAGACTCTGCTTGATCACCAGTATAATCTTAGTTTATTTACTTATAGTCAATGACAACTTGTTACTTTGGCAAATTAAAGGCACTCGCTTGCCCTGGAAACAGCAGGATACATTTATTTTTATCTTAAATTTATATTCTCATCTGTAACATTAAAAAAAAAATTCAAGGTGGTATAATTCCTAAAACAACAACCATATTAAATATCATTCTAAAACATTTAAAAATTAACTACTATGAAATCAGACAAATAGCAGGCAAAAGGATTCAACATGAAGATTGAACAGTAGTTTTAGGTTTGCACATAATCTGTTAAAAACTTGGAATGGAAATATTTGTGTAATGCCATGAGGGGATACAGTGAGATTTCAAGTGGCTTTGTTAATTCTAAAAGCATAACACACCACATGCTTGGCGTCTATGAGAGGTTGCTCAATTTATAGACTAGATTTTTAAAAGGATGAGATCTATCAACAGAACATATACCCCCATCAGGAAGTACATTGACTTTCATCACAAGGCAAGGGCTTAGTCAGACTGACATATTTATCTCTCCATGTCTGCACCCCACCCCACCAATAAATATGGGTTATTGAAAGATTCTGAAACAGAAATAAACATTTTACATCCCAGGCACAGCCTTTCCTCTGCTTTTGCAGCTGTCTCAAGAGAACATTGTCCAAGTACACTTTTGCATTTTGAGCTGGGTAACAAGTAGACATGGTCACGAATCTAAATAAAAATCAAATTTTGTGACAAATCGAGCTGATTTGTGTTTCGCGAAACGCGTTTTGTGGGGCCGCAGTTTTCATTAAATTCATAACTTTTTGGCCCAGTTCGTTTGATTTGTGAATGATTCATGATGCTAGATAGGCTGGCGCCAATCCATTGATTCCCTGGGCAACATAGGCCCAGAATGTCTGCAGACCTTTTGTTGCCATTGGAAACCCCAATCTTAGCCAACAAAACCTTGATAGGCAGCTCTCCTTGCCAACTGGAGAGCTTCCATTCTGTCCTATACAGCGAGGAGCAGGGGGTTAATCCCCTAGGCAACTGAGGAGATGGGCCTTCTGCAGCCATGGGAACACCAATCTCATCCCTCCAAACCCTGTTAGGCAGGTTTGTCTGCCAACCAGAGATCTCCTGTTCTGCTCTATGTGAGGGTTTGTTATATAAGGCAGAGCTCTCTGCCTCATGCTTTTCAGTCTCAGTAGACAGAGGGAGAGAGAGGGCCTGTTGCTCGGATTAGAGTGAGAGAGAGAGAGAGAATTGAGTTTTTGGCTGCTGCATCTTTAAAACAGACTGAACAGCCTCGCATTTTCAGCTCTTGGCCTTGCTGAGAAGGTCTTTGGGTGAGGGTTCCTTTTTTCCTCCATCCTACCCCACCCTAGTCTCAGGCCTTTGCCTGGCTCTAGGACCTAGCTTGACTGAGGCCTCCCTTATTTTTTCTTTGCTTGTCTTTGTTTCTTCTTAATTCTTTCTCTGCTCTTTTGAGGATTCACACTTTTGTTGTTTCCTTTGATTTTATTTTGTGCACCTCTCCCATCTGGGCAGGTGTCTGTGTGGTGGTTTTGAGGCCCTCCCCCCAAACCCAGTCTCTCTGGTTATGAAGGGGGCCACTGAAGTGCCCTGGGTTCTGAACTAATACATCATATTGCGGAACAGGACAATTTTGTGGAAGTTCGCGTTTCATGATTTGTGGAATATGATGAAACACGAAACTCTCGTTTTGTTTTTTCCCATTTCGTGCCCATCTCTAGTAACAAGCCCTTGAATTGCAACACGGTTGTTGTTGTGCATACTGGTGCTTTGAATTTGGTTTATTGTATAACATGCTGTTTTTTTAAAAAAAAGAAGATATTTATTTATTTACAAAATTTATACCCAGCTTTTCTATCTTCATCAGGACCAATGAGGTGGTTAACAGATTGAAACATACATAATAAAAACACATCTTAAAAATTCTTAAAACCAAACAAAAATACATCATTTGAACAATTAAAACCAAGTTAAATTACATACACAACAAAATATGGATACATAAAAGGCAACAATTAAAAACATGACAGGAAGAAGGAATCACTGAGGGAATGTAAAAAAAAACAAAACACCTTTACCCGCTGGCTGAAGACAGAAACTGAAGTGGCCCGGCTGGAAGAAAGTTTATTGATCAAAGTTGTTGCAATTATTATTTTATGGTCTTTCTTCTTAATTTTGTTGGTGTCTTATATATTTTGTTGGCAGCACTGTAAGAGTTTCTCCCTTCTCCGCTTGCAAGATGCTTCAGGGTAGCCTTTAATAGGGTCAGTTGCCTTTGGGGGCAAACAACCAGAGAAGATGCCATTCAGAGGAACCTCTCAATTAGAAGCCCCCACTTCCTCAGACTGTTAACTCTCCTTCAACTCCACTTTCAAAACTGCTTTATTGGGCTCCAGTGTCCCAGTAAGCACTCTGGTCCCTAACCCCCACCCTAACCCCCACGCTCCATGAATTTCTAGTTGACCATAAACCATGCAGGTGAGCAGACATTATACTACTACTACTACTACTACTACTACTACTACTACTACTACTACTACTACTACTACTACTACTACTACTACTTTGCCTCATAGCATGTTTATGTTTATGTTTTATTCCATTTATATCCTGCACTCCCTGAAAATGGGCTCAGAGCGGGTTACATCAAGCATAAATTACAATTTAAAATCAACATTAAAATCATAAAATTACAGAGCGCAGTCACCAAGGTGGCAGTCTTCACCAACAGCAATCCCCTGCCTCTAATACACGGGGCGGGCAGGGGGAGGGAAGAGGGACGGAGGAACAGGCTCAAGTTTGTTCATATAGAGGCCAAGATGATATTATGGTCCCCTCTCGACAGGAAACTGGAAAAGAGGCTCAGCAGATAACATAGAAGCATATCCCTCAAAGCACCTTCCTATTGAAATGACCATCAGTTGAGCAACAACAATGAATGATAAGCTACAATAGGATAAATAGTGACTCACAACAATAGCCTGGATTCCTTTAATAGGCTGCTCCGCTGTTGCTGTTGCCTTCTTGTCCTACTCATGGGCTTCCTCAGGGCATCTGGCTAGCCATTGTGGGGAACAGAGCTTGAGCCCATAGAACCCTTCTGCTAGAAGAGGGCTTTCTGCCAAATGGAGGAATAAGACAATTGGAAGAGTGTTTTGCTTTATTTGTTTGTTTATAAAATTTATATCCTACCTTTCTGCCCTCATCAGGGCCACCAATATAGCTACCAGATTAAAAACATATATAATAAAAACATGACTTAAAAAACATTAAAGCCAAAAACAATTCAAACATCATCAAAACCATTAAAACTAAGCTAAAATACACATGCAAAAAACCCACCCATTTAAAATGTAAGGCAGGAAGGAACACTCGATGAAAAAAAGTCATTAACCCCTGGTGGGAAACGGCAACAGAAGGGGACAGCTGAGTGTCTTTGGGGACGGAGCTCTGAAGTTTTGGTGCCATGAATTAGAAGGCCCTCTCCTGGGTTGCCACCTGCCTCATCTCAGAAGGTGGGCCTCAGAAAATGACCGCAGCAGTCTCACCGGTTCATAAGGGAGTAGGCAATCCTTCCCGTATGCTGGTCCCAAGCCATAAAAGGCTTTCAAGATCAACACCAGCCCCTTGAATTGTGCCAGGAAACAACCTGAGAGTCAGTGGAGATGGGCCAAGTCTGGAGTGGTATGGTGTCTCTAGACAACATCCTGGCTGGAGCATTCTGCACCAATTAATGTTTCTGGACAGTTTTTGAGCGTGGTCCCACACAGGGCTTTTTTTCTGGGAAAAGAGGTGGTGGAACTCAGCGGTGGAACTCAGGACCACATGTCATGTCTGTACCCATACATCCAGGCCATTGTCTAATGTTGGCCTGATATTTTAAACCATTGCTGTTGCTGTACCCCAATGTCATATTGCTAATACCATAGCTTGCTTTCACAGGCCCTCTGAAGCTGCAGGTGTCTTATCTAGTGCTTGGAAGCTCTCAGTGCTTATGACCTTGTACACTGCTCGTTCCCATGAATTACTGTGTTTCAGTTTTAATCTCATGCCTTTTTAGTGTCTAGACTTGATAGGTAAAATATGTGAGAAGTTCTCAGGACTGGTTTGCACAAAAATTGTGTTTTACTATTGGGAGGGGGAGAGGAGTAATTGTGCTCTATAATAGAATTTCACATGCTTTGAGTATTCCTGTCAACCTGCTATTGCTGCTTAGTTGCTTACCTTGCTTCTAAGTAATCCTATGGACATATCTGTGGAAATGATCTGATTCCTGAATAAAACCTTTTAACCAAGAACCTGGATTGCTTGCTGTAATGGTACGGGTCTATCTGCCATAGCCTGTCATCCATAGCCTGACATCGCACAATGATGTTACTTTGGGTCAGCTGGAACAAGGGGGGAGTTTTTTAAAGTTTAAATTGCCCTCAGCAAAAATGGTCACATGGCCGGTGGCCCCGGCCCCTGATCTCCAGACAGAGGGGAGTTTAAATTGCCCTCCACACCGCATGGCGCAGAGGGCAATCTAAACTTCCCTCTGTCTGGAGATCAGGGGCGGGGCCACTGGCCATGTGTCCATTTTCAAGTGGTGCTGGAACATGGCATGAATTGTTGAGTCGGCTGTAACACTTGTGGAAAGTCAGTCTGAAACAGGCATGCAAGCCGGTCCCCTCTCAGGACAACGGCGCCACCCTATTTTCCAGCAATTGCTTCAACCTGATGCCTAATATGCCCTTTGCTTTCAGTTGTATTATTTATTTCTAGACTATAAGGCAGTTTGTGCTAAATTTAGACAAGCTAGTCTGTACTGCTTAGAGGCAAGATTGTGGCATATGACCATCTGTAAACTGGTTAAATATTTTGGTTGTTATGACTTCTGTTCACACCAGTACTGCAGTTTGTTAACATTAATTGAGCCAGAAGTATTGAATATGCAACACTGAACACTGAAGCACATTCATAATTGTATACTTCTGCACTTTACAAAGATTTTATAATATATCTTTGATATAAGCATGTTGTTACATGGTATTTTATGTATTAATATGTTGCATAGTTAGTTTGTCACAGTTCACCTGTTGTTCTAGTCTTTCCCATGATTTTCTCTCTGCTTTGTTTGTTTACATGCATAGTGGAGTCAGCTTCTCCTGCCCCTGTGTGAAAGTGGCCCACATTCCAAAAAAGGTCAACATCACATCAACTCTGCAATTGCATAATTGCAATCCTCTACATCAAATCAAGAAGGAAATAAAACAATCGTCTTGCAAGCCCTATGAGAAATAGCCACGGAAAATGTTCTTTGCACTTGTAAGGGTAGGTCAGTACAGAGCATTGGGACTATTATTATTACTGTTATTGTTATTATTACTGATACGCATTTGCCCAAGCTGATGTGGAACACCCTGGTCCATGGGAGGGTATGGTAAGGAGGCATTTGTTCAAGGAACAGAGTTGATACACAGGAGTGCAGCAGGAGATGTGGTCCTTGAGGAATGAAGGCCCCTGGCTGCGAAAGTCTTTAGAGATAAGAACAGAGTTGCCAGGTCCCCTCTCCCTCAGCGTGGGAAGCCTGGCACTTACCTTAGTATATGTTTTCACATGCACTCCCAGACTGCATGATGTCATCATTTCCAGGAAGTGACATCATCACGCAGGGCCTCGTGCCGCCCCTTGTAATGCTCCCATGCTCCACGGTGGGCTGATTTGGTCCCCAAATGGAGGCCTATAGGTATCTCACGCAGATATTTTAATTTACAAGCAACTAACACCAGACATCAGCCTAGCTTTTTGTACCAGCTAAAGCTTCTATGTCATCTTCTAGGGTAGCCCCCACCCCCCATAAAATATGTCACAGTAGTCCAACTTGGAGGTTACATAAGCATAGATCAGAATAGCAGCTGTATACAGTGGAGTAAGGACAGGAAGAGAATCTGCATATAAAATGCAATTGGAAAAAGGTGCACCAGGCAAGCCCAACCTCACCAGCTCTGAAAAGCTAAGTAGGGTTGGTCCTGGTTAGTAATCGGATGGGAGACCACCAAGGAAGACCAGGGTCGCTATGCAGAGCCAGGCAATGACAAACCACCCATTATCCTCTTGCCTTGAAAACCCCAGCAGGGATCGCCATAGCTCGACTAATACTTGATGGCACTTTACACACACACACACATATACAGAGAAACAGCACCAACTTGGTTTTCCACCAGGAGCATGCCTAACCTCTTTACCTGATCCATTAAGGGAAGTTTATGTACTTCATTTGTACCCTGCCTCTCTCCCCAACTGCTTTGAGTTGACATCATTCTCCTCTCTGCTGTATTATCCTCACAACAACCCTGTGAGGTAAGGCAAAGAAAGCGTGTGTGACTGGCTCAAGGTCACCCAGTGTGCTTCCATAGGAGAGTGGGGGCTTGAACTTGACTCTCCCAGGTCCTAGCCCACTATACCCTGCTGGCTCTCTAGCAGATCAATTTCCATCAACTCCACCTTCCTCAGCAGCCTCACCTTGTACATTAAGTCATTGGGGCTAACAGCTATTTCATCGACGCCTCTAATCAGTTTTTGAAGGCCATCTACACTGGTAGCAACGGATTCCATGAGTTAATTTTGGGCCATGTGCCAAGCAATTCTTGCTTTTGTCAGTCCTAAACCTGCTGTTTTCCAAACCATGTGAGGGGGAAATCTCTCTCCCCCCACTCCACCTTGTTCATGATTTTATGAACCATCACAACTCCTTTGGTAACCCTTTATCTAGGCTTCAAACTCCTCAACTTTTCCATTGATGAAAGGTGCTTTAAAATTTCACATCACTTTGGTTGCCAAGTACTAGCACGTGCCATTATTCAAATGCATTAATGCTCCGTGCCTGTACTCCAGAACAGCGCTTAATGAATTAAGCATGCCCTCTCATTTTAATATTCTGAATTCTTATCCTTTTAAATCAACACATATAATTATAGACTGATTATGGGAGAGAGTGTAGCTGTAGCAATCTGTCAGACACTCAACAGAAAGAGTGACTTAAAGTAAGATTGATCTTATTAGGAGTTTTTTTTTTTAACTAACACGAAGCCTGCTTCTGAAATCATTTGGCTGTTTTTTAGTACTTCTTCATTGGTGAGGATCATAATTTCATGGTTAATTAATCTATAATAGAGACCAAAACTCCCATCAGTTTTATATAGTTATGGTTGAAGCACATACTTTCTTATTTTTCCAAACATTGTAGCTAAAAATAAAGCAAGTTAAATCATAATACTGCTGAAGTGATCATTTCTGTATATCAAAGAGATTACTCTGGATTACTTTCTGAGGGAAAGAAAAGTTTCGAAGACGAAAGCACCTCTCCCTGTATTGTCTGGCACGTGGTATGCAATCACTGACCATTCATGTAACCTGAACAAGTGGCCTGTGACAACTTGGGATCCCCAATTCAGATCTCCCTGTTGTTCTCAAAATTACCACACAGGAATGACTCGGGCCGTTTTCACACGTCTTACCGGCTGCGCAAAACTCCCAGAACAACAGCGTCTTCCTGGCGCGATTTCCCATCATGACTCTGGTTTGTGATGAATTCCCTGGAGTCATGACGGGAATTTGCGCCAGGAAGACGCCATCGTTCCGGGAGTTTTGCGCGATTTTGCGCAGCCGGTAAGATGTGTGAAAACGGCCTCAGTGTCATATCTTCAGTTAACCTTTGCCATTCTGAAAGGGCTTTCTATTCTGAACTCTGGCTAGTTTTACTTGTTCCCTCAACCAGACATTTTGCTAAAAGATTTTCTTTGTGTTATTGTCTAGTGTGTGTTTGATCAGAATTATTTGTACATTTATGATTTGTTGTGCAGGCACACCTGATGATTCTTTGATAAGCTAATAAGAGTTTCACAGTAAGTTTGATAGTTTTAGTTGTACAATGATTTGTGTGAAGGCTAATCTGATTTGGGGAGGAATCTTCTGCTCTTACTCCTTTCTGTAGCTCTCTCTCCCCTCTCTCTGCTGTTGCTAACAAGAGTGAAGGCCCCCTCTTCCCCACCCCAGTAAGCTCCGCATCCCGCTGATTATTTCCCTACAAACCAGGTTATCCCAAATTGTACTTAGATGTTATCCCTTTCGGCTAATATGACTCTTAGAGGCCATGGAACTAATGGATCCTCCTGATTAGCCAGAATGCAGCAGCTCCTACTCTCAGCAAGTGTACGTGTGCTCAGCTATAACCAGGGCTTTTTTTCTAGGAAAAGAGGTGGTGGAACTCAGTGGGTTGCCCTCGGAGAAAATGGTCACATGACTGGTGCCCCCGCCCCCTGATCTAAAGACAGAGGGGAGTTTAGATTGCCCTCTGCGCTGCTGGTGGGTAGGGCAATCTCAACTCCCCTCTGCCTGGAGATCAGGGGGCGGGGCCACCAGCCATGTGACCATTTTCAAGAGGTTCCGGAACTCTGTTCCACCCCGTTCCAGCTGAAAAAAAGCCCTGGCTATAACCCTGAAAACAACTCTGGGCAGAAGTCATGTTTTCTGGTCACCTCCATAACTTCTCAGGCCATACGGTTCCTGAGACTGCAAGACGGGGGGTGGGGTGGGGGAACAGTTTGCTACCAAACTGAGACACATTAAGTTCAAGTGGCAGGACTCACAGACAGGTAGGTAGCCAGGGTCTTGTGGGGACCTGGACACTCCCTTGACAACAGTTCTATTCTTTGGCTTCCTGAGGGTCATCACAGTTCAGGCCATATTTAAAGATCAGAGTTTGCTGGGCAATAATTTTCCAGGACCATCAAGGAGTCTGCTTTACAATGCAGATTTCCCTGAGTGAATTAATCATAAGGAAGTCTAGAACATCAGCTCTCTCCTGGCCTTTGTTAAGTCAATCAAGCCAATCAAGTCTTTGTCCAACAGGCTTGAGCTTGCCACCTGTAAGGTAAACCAGTCATGTCCATATTTGGAATTCCCTCCACTCCCCTAAAATTCAAACCTTCCAATCAGATTCAAAGTGTCTAGCCTGAACCTAATCCCATTGCAGCAGAGAAAATGTTCTCCTCTCAATGTAACTAGAGATGCATAAAAATTACCTCTCAGTCCTCAAATTTTGTAGCTGGTTTCTGGATCCTACCTGCTAACCCCACAGTTGGCTTACAGTGGCTGAAATTGCTCACTGACTTCTGGGTTTGTCAAGGACCGCAACAGACTTCCTGCCCACTGGATCCTTCCTCCTCCTGATTTCTACGCAGACTAGGAAATGTATATCTTTGCTCTCCATTCTTAATCTATCTCCTCTTATTTTCCAATTCACACTGCAGCATACAGAGAGCAGGCATTGTGCTATTTGTTTGGAGCTTCCAAATATCTCCCTATCCTGCATGGGGAGATTCAGCAGGCACTGTTCGTTTTATTTGTTGTCAACTTCCATATGGGGTCTGCAGATCTCCCAGAATTACAACTGATCTCCAGACTTCAGAGATCAGTTCCCCTGGAGAAAATGGATGTCTTGGAGGATGGACTTCCTGGCATTACAACCTGCTGAAGTCTGCCCTCTCCTTAAAACCACCTTCCCCAGGCTCCAGCCCCAAATCTCCACGGATTTCCCAACACAGTGTTGGCAACCCCATTTGGGCATTATTAATTAACTACAGCAGAGTTGGAAAGTGGTAAAGATGAGTATATTATAGCATTTGACTTGGAAAATGCAGATTACGTTATGTTGGGAGTGGCTGCAAATATAGTAAAAGACAGAATCAAGATTTAAGATGGTCTTGAAAGGCTGGACAACGGCTAAAGCCAACAAAATGAAATTCAACAGTGATAAATGTGAAGTTCTGCATTTAGGTAGGAAAAATCAAAGGCATAATTATAGGATGGGGGAGAGGGGGGAGACTTGTACATGTGAAAAAAATCTAAGGGTCTTAGTAGATGATACATTGAACGCGAGTCAGTTGCGTGATGCGGTAGCTAAAAAGGCAAAAAGTCTAACTAGGCTGTACCATAGTTTCCAGATTATGAAAAAGGATGGCATCACTTTACTCTGGTTAGACCACACTTGGGACGTGCGGCTGGATGTTGACAAATGGGAATGTGTCCAAAAGAGGGCAACAAAGATGGTGAGAGGTCTGGAGACCAAGTCTTATGAGGAAAGGTTGAAGAAGCTGGCTACGCTTAGCCTGGAAAGGAGGCGAATGAGGGGTGATATGCTAACTGTCTTCAAGTATTTGAAGGGCTATCACATAGAAGATGGAGCAGAGTTGTTTCCTGTTGTCCCAGAGGATTGGACCAGAAACAACAGGTTAAAATTAAAACAATAGTGTTTTCGGCTATGCAACTCCTGTCCTGACAGAACGGTTCCTCAGTGGAACAGGCTTCCCCAGGAGGTGGTAGGCTTTTTTTCCTTGGAGGTATTTAAGAGACTAGATGGTCACCTGACAGCTATGATGGTTGTCTGACTTAATATGAATGTACACAGATCAGGAGAGGGAGGCCATGAAAGGATGAGCTGGTGCTATGCTCTCTTGACCCCCTCTTGTATCTCCAGAGTAATGTCGATCCACTTTGGGATCAGGAAGGAATTTTCCTCCAGGCCAGGAGGCCGAGGATCCTGGAGGGCTTTTGCCTTCCTCTGGGCTTAGAGCAGGGGTCACCGGGGGAGTAGGGGTCACATTGTGCAGGGGCTGGATTAGATAACCCTTGGGGTCCCTTCTAGCTGTTTTTATATTTCTAAAATATAATTGCAGACACAAGGCAGAGTTAAAATGAAGAAAAAATTAGAAAACGCACTTCCTCAAGGTGATTTCCATTCCCCTCGAATCAATCCTACCTACATAGTGGTTGCTACAGCTGGCCCCTGAATGTGCCCCCCATGTGCATTTTAGTCTACATGGGCAAGAATGGAAAAGAGAGACATGTGCGCATGCTGCTTCCTTGGCACGCGGCACCAAAGGGTGTGTGTGTGTGTGTGTGTGTGTGTGTGTGTGTGTGTGAGTGAGTGAAACTGGACTAAAGGAAACTCAAGTTACATGCAGACAATGAGAGGCCCAGCCCTTTTATCCCAATTCTGTTGGTAAGGTAAGCATATCACCTCTCCAAGTGTCCAAGCTGCAGAGCTGCCCTTAATTCCATAGCCTCTTCCCATGCTTCCATTACGGATCCCCATTTAGAACCAGCCCCCGTTTTGTGGCTATGCCCCTTCAGAAAACAAGCAGACGGGAAGCAATAAAGTCAAGCCCTACTGAACATGTCCAGACAGAACAATGGCCTCCTCTCTGAGCCCCCGCAGGCAGCCCCAAGGCCCTCCAAAAGCGAAGGCACAGGGCTGCCTTGCCCGTGGGCTCCCTGACCCCTACCACCTCCCTTCAGGGCATCTTGTGTGGCAGTTGGGGACGACGACAACTGAATGCTTATTACTTCCATAACTGAGTATTGGTGGCAAATGCTGGGAATTAGTGTCAAGATCGAACTGAGGCCTACAAGAGTCTGTTTTATTTTAAAAATATTTCAAACTTATAGCAGTCCTTCTGTGCCACCACTAAATAGGGTTCCCAGGTGCCTGCCAGTGGGTGTGCCCCCTTGCCTGCTAATCCGCCAGTGATTGGTGGTAGGTGGCAAGCCCTCGGAGGTTGCATGCCACTGGCAGGCACTTCAGGAACACAGGGGGTGTGACGACGACACTCCTGGAAATGACATCGTCACATTGGCCATAGGAGAGCTCCTGCACTTTGTTTGGGATCGGCCCCACATGGAGTGGCCCGCGTAATGATGTCACTTCCGGAAGTGAAGGGAGAACATGCTGACAGCACGAGGGAAGTGCCAGGTCCCCTCTCTCCCGCCAGGAGGGTATAGGGACCTGGCAGCCCTACCGCTAAACTTTATCTTGGCGCTCCATACCCTCCCTTGTACCCACTCTCTTGCCCTACTGAGAAAGCGTGTATTAACAGCCATCTGTATTCTCCCCCCCACTCCTAAAAGTTGCCAATATTTGGTTCCCCTCCACCAATATCATGGAAGAATCTACGGACTCCGGGGTATGATGGAAACACTCTGCTGGGGCTCCATTTTTTGTGCCTTATTACCCAGTCATGAGGCTCTGGAGTACCAGTAACATCCTGGAGGATACTTGGAGTAAAGCAGAGGCTAAAGCAAGTCTTTCTGTTGTGTATTGGCCCTAGCTTCAATGAAAGTTAGGCTCCTCTGGCTTCGTTTCTCATTGGTTGTTACAGTTGGCAGCAGCCAATTGGTCCTCTCTTAATAAAGACCAATCACTATCATGTAAATATGTTATACTGTAAATAGTTCATGCAAATGATGGTATTCTAGGGTACGTTTCTATTGGTTGATGGTTAATACAGGGGCAGGGTTGGTGTGTATATATTGGGCTTTTGTTGAACTGGAGTCGGCTGTCCTGGTTTGCAATAAAGCATGTGGGTTGAACTGAAATCACTCTGGGCTAAAATCATTCTGAGCTCCAAGCTCAGTATTTAATACTTTCATTCTGCCGAGGCAATCATAACATTCAGAGATTGAGAAGAGGACTAACTTTTGCTTTCTGATGTGAACATAAAAATGTGTCCTGATTTCTCTGTAGTTACTAGAATCAGAATACAGGTAAGCATTAGAGGATCTCTGGTGTACTCAAGTAGGCCGTGGAGAGGCCTGGCGGCAAAAAAATGGCTCCTTTGACAGGATGTTCATATACTAGGATTCAAATGAACACCATGATGAGAGGGAGCCCACATTCAGATAGGGGAAGACCCTGCCTTCCTGTGCGACGTATTTCCCTCCCCCTCTGTCCATTCACCAACTAGCTGCTTTTTCCATTTCCTTGGGACAGACACAGATTCTGCTATTGCCACCTACAGGTCGAAAAGGAAAATTGAAGACACGTTATTCACGAGGCAACTCAAAGATGTATAAATACTACCAGTAAAAGGGCACAATTAGGAGCCTCTGTGGAGTTCTGGGCGGCACGCCTGGCTCTCCTCTCACACACTTTTCCCTTGCAACAAATCAGTGGTTAGGTTGAGAGAAGCCATTGTCCCAAGAACAAATCCGTGTATCAAGTCTTCTTACATCGCTGCAGGGTCTGTCGTTGTTGTAGTGTTAAGTGTGCCAGTGTGGTATAGTGGTGTGAGTGCTGGACTAGGATCTGGGAGGCTCAGGATCAATCCCCACAGCCACAGAAGCCTGATGAGTGACCTTAGGCTAGTCACCCACAGGGCTGTTGTAAGGATAAGCTGGAAGACAGGCGGCCAATGCAAGTTCCAGGATGCCCTTCGACGGCGTCTTGAAGTCCAGTTGTGTGTGTGTCTTCTCAGAAGTAACTCCCCCCCCCCAGCTTAATTATCTTCTTTCCAATACAGACACTGCCTAGCGATAGGCAAGAATGCTTTTTTGCAAGTCCCTCCCATACAACATTTATATTGCAACCATCCTATTTAGCTACAGGAAGCTTTAGGCCGTTTTCACACTGCTTACCAGCCACGGAACATTGTGCCGAGCTCCCGGAATGACAGCGTCTTCCTGGCGCAATTTCACTGCTGTTCTCGTGTGAAATTGCACCAGGAAGACGCTGATTTACAAGAGACCTCAAGGGATCATTTGTGGTCTTTACATGATTTTAGCAGCCAAGACGGACAAGAGTCCAGCGTACAGGTTTTCACAGATGACAGGATCCTGTCAATATCCATTGTTTTATTTGTGAACTAAACGATGCAATGGGTATTTCTTTGACCTCACCTATATTACAGCTGGCATCCAGATCTGAGCATGTGTGTGGTATTTTCTCAGCAAAGCCCCCTGCAAAGTCAACAAGGGCAATGGTCTGTTCTTCAGACTCTAGAGTCAGATTTAGGAGTAAGGAGATACAAGATACCTTGAACAACTGAGATGGTTGTGAGCAGGCTGATGCAATGGCTGCAGACCACTGCCAATTCATAGGCCTGCCAATGGTCTCTGTAGCACGCTCTATCAGTTTCAGCGTGAGTTTTCCACTAGTGGTTTCTAGACATCTTCCAGCCTTCTTTAGGTCACCCAGCTCCATGGTAAACCATGCGGCAGGTTTCCGTGACAAGGGGGGAGAGGTTGAAGATGTCAATGGCAATGTTGTCAATAGCTTCAAGGCGCTTCACATTCCATGCTCCTGCAGCACCTTCATTAAGAGCATGTGCTTGGAGTCCTAAGACCCCCAGGGCATTTTGGAATTTAGAAGGGTCCATTAGCCAGCTTGGTCTTTTCACTGATCTGGAAAGACTTGGGTGTGTGTGTGTGTGTGTGTGTGTGTGTGTGCGTGTGCCACCACCATGTCATTTAACGCTGGGTTGACAGTTTTTATCAAAGAAACCCAACAGGCCTGCCAGGCGGCTTTCTGGACAAGATGAAATTCTTCCTGCTACTCCTCGACCTGCTGGCTTTGGAGGACTTCTTCAGTCCCCGTGATGGCCCCGGCATCGCGGCACCAGCAGCAGGCCCCTGAAGGGCATGAACCAGCTCCACATGCTGGGACCTCCTGGCTCTCCTTTAATAATTGCTTTTTCTTTCCAATTCTCACCCTCATCTGCGTAACATGAGCCTTTGTGGCAGCTGGGAACTTGGAAGCGGAAGAACACCTCCTTCCTCAAACTCCTACGTGCAGGCCTGTGTGCATGTTGCCGGCCTTTCTTGGCATTGTGCATAAATTCACAGAAAAGGATGGCAATGCTGGTGCCAACAGCGTTGTGCGGCCCGCTGCTCTCCTCCCTAGGGCAAAGTAAACCTTTTGAATTCGCTCTTAGCGAGCCACTCAATGCCCTTGCACCTGCGCATGCCACACACATCCCCTTCCCACCAAAGGAGTTAACACTAAGCTGCTAGCCCTGCACTGGGCAGGACCCTCGTTCTTCAGTGGCAGAAAGCCTAGGCTGAGGTGGCACAAAGGAGAAGTGCTGGCATGCACACCATCTCCCTGTGAGTCTAGAGCAGAGTGCTGAGGGTAGCACTTCCTTGCAGGATCCTGGCCAAAGTTCAAGCCAGCCTCAGGAACTCCAGCGCCTGCTGACAGTGCAGCTGAACCCAATTTCCTCCCAGCCTACTTAAGGTGAGCCCTAGGAAGGCTGCTTTGCTGGACGAACCGGTCCAGAGTGCACACCTTGCTCATCACGCTCTAGCTCCCAGCCCACCCCACGGCCAAAGCTCTAGTGCCACTCTGAGGAAGCTGGACCGGACCTGACTCCAGAGTGCAGGACAAGTTCAGATCTTGCGGCATGGGAGTGACATGACCTCTTGACAGTCACCTGGCTGCAACAGTTCGGACCAGCTGAAGTCCAGATATTTTCCATGCACAGCCCACATGACAGTAATCCAACCTAGATGCAATCAGAGCATAGATCGTATATTTACCATTACTTATGGCACCAGTTTCAAAATAGCCTTGGCTGGGCTCATTTGACAAGGCACTGCAGACAAGTTCAGCTGGCCATAAAACAGCAAAGATATGACTAGTGTTAATCCAGGCTCTGGTTCAGATCCAAATGGTCCATCTTTGAGAGAAATCTGAAATTTTCTGATGACTTTCTCTTGTAAACACATTATCTAATATGCAACACTCCTAACATGTTGTGCACGGGGCTTCTATGTTCAGAGGCAGAATGAATGCCTCTGAATGTCATGTCTGAGCCACATATCAGCCATGCCAATATCAATGCTGTTGTCAGCAATGCTAATTCCAATGCAAACCTGTTGTCCTGAACCGTTTCATGCTGTAACTTGCTATAACTTGATATCATATTGCCAATGCCATAACTGTTTCTCTTGCAGGATTAGTACAGGTGCTTATCTAACGGACCGTAGAATCTTTTAAGTGTTCGTGACCTTATGTAATACTCACTCCCATGTATTGCTATATTTTGCTTTCCCAGTGACTCAACTTGATAGTACAAAGATGTGAGACGTTCTCACGCCAGGTTCGCACCAAAAATCCTTTTCACTGTTGGGCGGGGGGAAGGAGCAAATGCATGTGTTAAGAAATGTTTTTCCACATATCACTATTCCTGTCAATCTTGCTCTTACTGCTTAGACGCTTACCTTGCTTCTGAGTAACCCTATGGACATATATATGGAAATGATTTGATTTCTGAATAAAACCATTTAACCAAGAGCCTGGAATTCTTGCTGCAATGGTCCAGGGATCTTTCTGCCATATCCTGTCACCCATAGCCAGACACTGAATACTAAATTGTGGGGAGCAGTCAGCAAGTAAGAGACGTTGCTCGTGGGCCCTACTTGTGGGCTTCCCTGTAGTATCTGACCGTCTACTGTTGCAATCAGGTTACTGGACTAGATGGACCACTTGTTTTGTCCCGCATGGCTGTTCTTGCGCTCCTCTGATGAACTTGGAATAAAAAAATCCCCCTTACGGCAACAACAGCTGCCACCACCACCAGATCAGTTTTTCTTTGAAAAAACTCGTGCGACTTTTATTCTAGTTGGCTGGGCTCCAAACCATCTTAGTATTAGCAAAATTTTCAGGGGTTGTTTTAAGCTTTTTTGATTATGAAAACTGTGTGGTAAGTGGACAATGTTTATAACGTGCTGGTGATGATATTCTGTGTTGCCGAGCCTCTTATCTATGCAGTCTTCCAAAAACTGTGGTGGGATTTCTCTGTATGTTCTCTCTGATGAATCCACCAGGAAACAGCAGTTCAGCGCAAAATACATTTCAATCCAATGATGATTCCAAACTGCAAACCCTCATCCATTGACCCCTGCAGGTGACTGTGACCACGGTACATCGGCAGTTTACTCCTACATATTAAACAGTAAAATTAAATTTTAATGAAGAATATATACACACACAGTTTCTCAAATTTCTAGATAGATTTCTTCAGAAATAGGTTTGAACGTAATTTTATACATCCTTACAGAATATTTACTTTAACCAATGGATGAATTATCAACAGGCAAAAAGTCCAAAAACTACCATACAGTGGTAGTTTGCACCAGTTCCCCCTTTGAAATGAAACTGAGACCAGTGTACCCTAAAATGAATTACCAATGAACGAATTGTTCTTACTTTACACAGAATTTTTCACATCCATGCAGATAAATTTCAGCATTACATCCATCCTGCTTTAAAACGTCAATTCTTACATCACCTACTACAATGCCCCCCACCCATGGTAGCTGGCTACCGTGTCAGTAAGACACGGATACAACGTTTTTTCCATGCACAACACTGTTTTGTGTTTTAGGACCAAGTGTCAGGCTTGCATACCCCCACTCCCATATCCCTCCAAATTTAAGTACTTCCTCTTCAGAGCAAACCATGTTACATCTGAACTGGCAAACTATACTTAACTACTCCCTCCAGACCAGGATTGCACATCATAGTTCAAAGCTGGTTTGCAAGCCTGATTTAGAGGGCAAGCATGCCCCACAGTTTGCCAGTTCAGAAAGAATGGCCAGCGATAGTGTGAAAGACAGAAAAAGTATCTAATGTCTTTTCCACATGGGGCCTTTTCATTTCTTCCTCTCCAGACTTTTGCATGCACAGTCAATTGGGGTATTCCCAATTCAGTCTCCAGACTGCTTCCCGGACTTCTTTGCGTTCCGCTCAGAGAAAGGTTGCAATTGCCACAGGACGCATGTTTGTCCAGCTTTTATGCAGCTTCTCTCCCTGCCAGCAAAACCCAATCGGGACTTTTTTGAAGTGTGGAATGCTTTCTTTGGTGTGAGGCCCAGCCCTGGCCCCGCCTTTCACCCTTCTCTTTATTCCACTGCACCCTGATTGTTTGAATAGCAACAAATCTAGGTTTTTTTCTCTTGATTTTTTTAAAAAATAGAATAGCAACATTGCAATATTGATGCATGGGTGGAGGGGCAGAATGCTGCAATACAGCTAACATAAAAACTGCAGACAGTCCTGAATCCCACGTGTTATTTTAAAGTTTTCACCTGTTTTTCCTATACTTTTTAGTCTATTCTTTTTGATTTTTTAATTAAAAATATTTAAACAGCAGCATTGCAGTATTGACCCCCCCCCCCCGCAAAATCCCTTGTAAGTTTCCTCAGCAAACTGATGTGTCCTCAGCAAATCCACTGAGGAAACTGAATCCTCAAAGCCCACAGCAGAAAACGGGGCATTTTTCTAGTGTAGAAATAAAAAACAGGCAGCACTTTTGTTCAAATCCCTCAAAGTGTAGAATTAAAAAATCAAAGCAGTATGGAGCCAGAACCGCTGAATAAAGCAGATCCAATCCTCGTTGGTTGAATATGCAGAAAACCCGAAGTAAAGTTCACCATGTGGAAGAGGCCTAAGCGAATCTGAGACAGGAGGGAGTGTGTGGGCTTGAGGCATGGCCGTGGAATGACAAGTAGTGCTCAAGTGACATGATGAGCCAACACACTGCAAATACTCGCTGAAAATGATTTCTGAATAGACCATTGAATGAATTTAATTCTCTGCAGCCCCCCTTCCCTCATGGCATGAATGGCAAGAACTTGTGTTCCTTATATGCAGGGCGTTTTTTCAGGGGGAACGGAGTTCCGGAACCTCTTGAAAATGGTCACATGGCTGGTGGCCCCGCCCCCTGATCTCCAGACAGAGGGGAGTTTAGATCGCCCTCCGCACCGCTCATCTCAACTCCCCTCTGTCTGGAGATCAGGGGGCGGGGCCACCAGCCATGTGACCATTTTCTCCGAGGGCAACCCACCGAGTTCCACCACCTCTTTCCCCGGAAAAAAAGCCCTGCTTATATGTATTGACGTGTACGCCAAGGGACTACCGAGGGGCAGGGAATGCTAGTCTTCAGTACCCAGGAGATCCAGTACATCCCTGTTAAAAGTATCCGTATTTCCCCAGCATTATCTTGGATGCAGGCCCAGGAACGTAGCTTTGTGCCAGCAGCTGTGCCACAAAAGCAAGGGATGAGCTGGCTTACAACTGGAGTAGGGTATGTTCTTCTACTAAGGACAAGGGACTCCGTGTTTTATCATCTGAGTACCAGAACATTTTTAGCAGCAACAGTATTTTCATTACTATAGTTCTCCAGCACAGGATTAACACAAGTTTACACTAATAGGAAAGACACTTCAGCAGCCTTGCGCAATAATTATTTGATATCTACATCAGAAGGTTCACAATTGGACTCTGAAACATACAGAAGAACCATTCAGACCAATTCAATTTATAAAATGTTATCAGTCCATACTCAACATTATCAAACATCCAGACGAATGAACGAGAAGTACAAAGAGAAAGGTAGAAAGAGAGAGCACTTAAAAAACACCATGGAAGATGAAGACTGTGCTCTCTCTCTCAGAAAGGTGCCTGACTGTACTACTCTGAGTATCATGCCATCTACAATGTAGTAGTGGTGCAGACTGACAGTATCATAGCTCCAGCCCTTATGTGAAAGCCCTAGGCTTTCTGTTTCAGGAAAAATCTCCGCAAGTTGAACAGTATTTCCATTGTTACCTTGTTACCGAAGGATCCCATGTAATTGTGTGAGCTGTGGCGCAGTCAGCTGTCTAGGTGAGGAAGGCACCTTGGCCCTTCATGTCACTGGGTTGCGTTTCCACTGGTATTGCTGGTTTTTTGCTTCCAGTTTAGAATAATAAGCGCTGGAATTACAGTAACTTCTACCGAAAAACGTCTTAAGGCAATAGAAAGTGCAGAGAGAGGCTACAGAAGATTTCCCTGGTTGCTGTGTGTGAATGTTCCACAACAAATGCCTCCGCCAACCTACCTGTTTTCTGATATACATAACAAGGTCCAGTAATTTTCTACAGAATTTTAAAGTGCCAGACTACAAACGTGCTTATTTGTTTTCAAGAGCCTTGGCGAACTCCGCTATGACTAAGAAATCATAAACCCCTTGGGTTTGATCCATGTATTGTTTGGAAGACGTACTCCGTTTCTTCATGATGCTAACTGGAATCCAGCGGGCGAACGAGTCCTTCTTTATAAACATGAAGAATAGCTTCACAGATAAATTTGTACTGACTCTGTACAATATAAAGAAGGATAAAAGTTAAAATGTTTTAAAATGTATAGAATGTGGTATAATATTCCGCAATAATGCCTTCATCTTTAACATCAGCACTGAAAGTTAGACATAATAAATGTAGTTTATTATGCGAATATCAAACAGACCTCAAAGTCATTCATAGACACTAGCAACAAAAGGGAAAAACTATACTTAGGAGAGCCAGGGAGAAAATATAATTCTCAATTTCACCCCATATTCCAGGGGTCCCCAATGTGGTGCATGTGAGCACCATAGTAAAGAGTCCAGTGGCACCTTTAAGACTAACCAACTTTATTGTAGCATAAGTTTTCGAGAATCACAGCTCTGACGATGCATCTGACGAAAAGCTGAGTTTCTGCTTGAAATGCTGAAAAGTTACTATTAGAGTTATTCATTACCTCACTCCCTGACCTTTTGTGCTTAGCTCCGCCTCTTATGGAAGCAATTTGTGCTTGTGCCCGCTACCATAGGTCAGAATTCCAAAGGTGACCACAGGCTCAAAAAAGGTAGGGGCCCCTGCTACATACCCATTTCAGTTTCTCTTTCAATACCATTGGCAGTAGAAATGACTCTAACACCCTCAGTTTATGCACTGCAATTTACAGAAAAATTACAGTGGCAGACCTCGGAGCACCACAGGTCAACTGACCTCATTATGTTGAAGAATACAAGGAAGAAGTAGTTGTACGAGTTGACATAATGTTTTATCAATTTCCCCCCACTTTCTGTTAAGAGTTGAAACACAGGGCATGCATGTGCGCCACAAGTCCTGAACAGTTTCCCCAGCTGGAGAGACCACGAAGGTCAGGTATTGCAAAGGCTTTAAGTCCAGCTCTACAGGGCAGGGACAGGTAACAGAGGCAAAAGGGGCAAACGGAAATCTAATTTAAATAGGTTTTACTGCCGCTTGAGGTTGCTGATAGTTGTACTTTGTTTTTAGTAAACACTGGCGTTGTTTTTAATTTGTTGTAAGCCACATTCAGAGGAAGAAAAATATTTTGCACAAACAATATGACAAATTTATTTTACCAGGTGCCACGTGCTTACTTGAACCAACTGCTACTTGCCCTATGCAAATAGCAAGTTGCAACTATCTTTATTAAGTTCCTTAAAGAGTGAAACGCTTATCTGGCCTTCCTTAACAGCAGTTGTTTTGCTGCTACCATGACATGCAAAGATTTTTTTGTTGAACAAGGTTATGTTTACAATAATCTATAGTGTAGTAAGATTCTGGGGTCCAAATAATTAATTTAAGCTTATGCCCAAGTCTTACCCCAAAGTCAGTACAGAAACAAAACACATCTCCTTTGCAAGGCAAAAAATGTGGTTTTTTTATTATTGGATGGCTGCCAAGATTGATTTTCACCTGGAACATGCATCACTTTCGTAAGCAACAGTGGGCTAGAACCTGAGAATCTGTTCCACTAACAGGAGCACTTTCCCCTGGTGCAAGGAGCGTTCCTTTGACGCTGGAGGATCTTGATTCCGCTCCCATTTTCCTCCCTTGCTTAAATACAGTGGATCTGCAACAGTTTCCTTTTAGTTTATAAGTGACTACTTACAAATGGTATCAAAGACGGACACATTTTAAGAGTGGAAACTGTATAGTCTACTGGCTCAGCATGTGATCTATGAACCCATTGTCCTTATTTCAAATCCCACGGCAGCCATGAGTTCATATATGGAGAAAAGTTTTATAAACTTGTTGCAGGATTACTGAAATACTGAATTTTTAAAAATGCTCTGAATGCTCAAAAAAGATTATATAAATGCTAGGTGTTATATTATTTAAAATATCCCTAAGCCTCAGAGATATGTAGGATACAGACAGTGGAACTTCTGGAGCACAGTAATCAGTGAGGTACAGAAAAGTGATTGTTCAGAATCTTCTATGCTAGAGTTTCAAGCTTAATAGAAGATAATTCTTTACAATGGCATGTGTATACATGGCTAGACCTTAACTCCCATCTCTGTAATTTACTTAAATATTTGTTAACATTGATAGTATGTCTCTGGCAAATATTTTGAAAACGTTCCAAGGAAAAGGCATGGGGGGGGAGGAGTTTGCTTGTGAAATTTCAAAATATTAACATTTTGAATTATGCCACTATATAGGTGTACATTTCAAAAACCTTTACCTTTTATTTATGACCATGATCACTGTAAAATAATGGATATCATGCCACATAGCCCAGTAATTGTGTTTTGTATAAGATTTCAAGACAGTTCTTTTTTTTGCAAATTAACTGTCTGCACTTTATAAATCTCTAATGCAAGATACTGTTCATAACATATATATTTAAATACTTTTTATCTGAGGGATATTTATCTCTTACCTTTCTTAATAATATCTCTCTTAATAATAATATGAAAATAATGTCCATTTGCATGCCAAGAAGGCAATAGATTTGCTTTAAGAGGTACACTAAAAAGGTTAAAAACAAGTCACACTAGTAAATGCCCAGCTTATCCAGGGGCACCCTTTGTACAACATGAAAAATATCTCGCAAATGAGCCAGGTTTTAATAAGACAATCCATTATACTGAAACAGGCTCCCTATCCCTCTCGCTTACCGACGTCTGCACCATCATAGCACGATGTTCTCGCATTTTTCGTACAATATCCAGTGGATAAACAGGTTGGTGTCTTTCAATTAAGCACATCGCTGTTTCCATAGCAACCAGTACTCCAGTCCGGCCTATTCCAGCACTGCAAGATGGAAGTAACAATAGTGTATTAAAGAAACTATTTGCTTTGTACCAAATTCATATTATTGCAACCTTGACACTTCATTACCCTAGAAATCTCTTGAAAATACAAAAAGACTGAATGCAGCAGAATGCATACAATCATTTCAGAAACATGTCCTTTGCACATTTCCAAGGGGAAAATGCACAAGCAGTGTATCTTTTAGCAAATTAATGGTTACAGATATTCAAATTAAATACTGCGTTTAACACACACACACACACACACAATTTTGAGGCACAGCAAGGTACAAGAGAGAGAAAAATCATTGTTAAGGCCTAGATTTCTTGCCTGCCTTTCATGCTAGAACCCCTTTCTGAAGTTTTTCTGTTGATGTAGGGTGACTAATTTCAACCACAGACTGGCCTTGGGGGGACTGAAATGTCCTTCCAATTTTAGAATGTTGCCATTTTGTGTGTCCATTATTGTCTTGAAAGAGATGTGGATTTCCTTCTCCTGTGTAAATGGCAAAAGGATTTTGTTGGTCGGGGATGGCATGTATTAGCCGGAAGGCATGTCAGCACATAACACACCTTATGGAATGGCTGATATTATTAGCGTCTATAACAGTACATGGGGGAGGAGGGCTGTAAGCAGTCGGCCCAGCCCCCGCCATCTTTAATAGCCATTTTGACTTGGCTGTGTGTGATATTAAATGGCACCAGGCCTCTGGATTTAAAACGGCAGCTTGGATTGCAGCCAGAGGACTGCCAGCTAACAGTTGCTGAGTCCCGCCCGGGAGACCCAGGCATGAATGGATTGCCGCACAGGAATGCGGAAAGATTCACGGTGATTAGTTTTGCAGTCTCCCCAGCCCCTAAGAAATCCAGTGCAACAAAGGTCTCGCAGAGTCATCCCCACTTCACCCATCCCTTTCTCTCCTCCCGTGATGAGATCTCCTGTCCTTGATTGAGGAGCTAATCAAATGACATTCATAAGTATTTACAGTTCATTTCTGGGAAGGTGCATTCCCCAACTAAATTAATCAACTTAGTTCCGGTGAACTTCATTAACTAACTGCTCCTTTGTGCAGCGCTAGAACCAATTTTGCATTCTCTTTCACACTCCCCGGCAGCTACCAATCAAGGTAATCAAACCTTTTGTTAATCCCAGGAACTGACTGTTGGAGACTTTGTTTTAACAGCTAGGTGGGCCACTCCACCTCAGGGCATGTTTTACCCTATAAAGGTAGGGCCCCGGCCCCATTCAAATTATGCACACTTATTTGATCCGAAGTGCTGCTCCCCTGAGGTTACCCCAAGCCTCTTGCCCTCCTGGCTGAGAACGCTGGCATTCGAAGCTCTCCCTCCGTGGACTTCCCTGCTCTCCGGGTAGGTAATTATCGCAATCCCTCAAATCTATTCCACCTTCATCACTGCTTTTCCTAGGCCTCTTGTATGTTTGCATGCAATCTTCTGTGTATGCATTTGCCCCTCGAATAAAACAATTATCCTTTAATTAAAGAACACTGGCTTTGTGTGTGTATCCTTGGGAAGGGACTCCATAAATTATTGGTGAACAAGTTCCCGTGGTTACCGGCCTCTCACATAGCTGTCTTCCTTGCTTGCTAATTCCCCCACAAATTCCATTTACTCTCAAGAAGACCAATTCAGGTAACAGGGCAGCAGTATCAAGGGGCAGGAGCCCACTACAGGTTTCTTTTTTGGGGCCCCACAAAAGTTGGCAAAAGTCAAGTGTAGCATTACTTTATGTAATTTACTTCCACAACATATGACAGCCACTAATAATAGCTCTATTTATTTACAAAATTTATACCCCTTCCCCCTTTCTGCCCAATCAATTAAAAACAAACCATCATAAAAATATAAAACCAATTAAACCAAAACTATCGAAGTATATTTTTAAAAAAGCAATTAAAACATAGGGCAGGAAGGTCATCGGGATCATTGATGGAATGCTAGCGGAAATAAAGAAGTCTTTACCCACTGGCAGAAGACAATGACGGTAGGGGACAGGAGACGGAATTCCGTAATTTCAGTGTCAGACCAAGAAGGGCCTCTCTTGGGTTCCCACCCGTCTAATCTCAGGAGAGGGGGACACCTGAACCAGGGCCTTGATGATGACCTTAGCAGTCAGGTAGGTTCATATGGGTGTAGGCAGTCCGTAAGGTGAACTGCCCACAAACCATTTCATTCTTTAAAGATGAACACCAACACTTTAAATTGTTCCTGGAAATAAACTGGGAGCCACTGCAGATGGGCGAAGACTGGAGTGATATGGTCCCTACGAACAACTCCAGTCAACATCCTGATTGCAGCAATCTGTACCGCCTGAATTTTCTGAACACTTTTCAAGGGCAAGCCCCCCCCCCACAAGCATATTGTAGTAATTTAATCTAAATGTTACTAGAGAATCACAGTTGGAAGGGGCCATACAGACCTTCTAGTCCAATTCCCTGCCCAATGCAGGATGAGCCTAAAGCATCCCTGACAAATATTCATCCAGCCTCTTCTTGAAAACTGCCAGTGAAGGGGAGCTCACCACCTCCCTAGGCAGCTGATTCCACCTTTGAACAACTCTGACCGTGAAAAAGTTTTTCCTAATATCCTTTGTGCATGTAATTTAAGCCCGTTGCTTCGGGTCCTATCCTCTGCTGCCAACTGGAACAGCTCCTTGCCCTCCTCCAAATGACAGCCTTTCAAATATGCACAACAATGTGCATAACAATGCACAACAATGACCAAATCTTTTCTAGTCAGGAAAGACTGCAGCTGGTTAACCAGTCCAAACTGTTAAAAGGCACTCCTGGTCACAGCCACCCTTGCTTATCCAGCAGTAGACATCCAGGAGCACTTAACTACAGACCTCTTATTTCATGGGGAGCACAATTACATCCCAGATCAGTCATTCCATTCACCATCAGCACTTCCATCTTATCAGGATTAATCTTCAGTTTATTAGCCCACAACCACCCCAAAACTGTTGTGAGGCCCCGCCCCGCCGGCCGCGCCTTCCCCGCGTCCTGCCGTCCCGGGGGTGACCACCAGGGGGAGGTTGAAGGTGCTCCCTCGGCCTCAGACTGGATAGGGGCAGTGGTTCAAGCACCAAGCTCTGCCTCCTATCTGGCGTTCTGGAATATACTCGCTCTCTCTCTGTGTCCAACCTTCCAACTAGCCGTCTCCTCCTCGGCGTCACTGGGAGCTCCCTTCTTATAGTCCCTCCTGGCTCTGCCCCCTGGCTTTCCACCAACCCTCTCCCCTGGCTCATCTGCCCTAGTCGCTAACACCTGGCTACTCCCGCCTGGTTGGTTCCCCTGCCCTTCCGTCACCCTTCCTCCCCCTGCCCTCTCTCTAGTGCCTGTTTCTTCCCTCCACCACCCTTCACCAATCCCCGGTGCCGCTTCAGACCGGGGAGCCCTCCCAGGAGCCATCCAGCCAACCCAGAGCGGGGATGTCTCGCTGGGCGTCCCTCCTTCCGCCCGCCCCATCTGGGCTTTCCCCCCTCCCCGCGCTGGGCCGCGCTCGCCCCAGAGCCACCTCCCCGGGTGGCTGCGGCGGCGTCGGAGCTACTCTCCTCCGTCCGCCGCTCCCGCTTCTCTGCCGCGCGGCCGTCGTCCCGCCGGGCAGCCCGCCCGGCTCCGGCCGCTCCGCGGTCGCGAGAGGCGGCCGCGGCCGCGGCCGGCCCCGCCGCGGCAATGGCGGCGCCGGGCTCAACTCTCCCGGCGGCGGCGGCGGCGGCAGACCCGGCGGTTCTCGGAGCGGCGGCGGCGGGCCCCGCTGCCCCTGTGAAGGCTGCGTCGGTGGCGGCAGGTCTCGCGGCTCCCGCGGCGGCGGGGGCGCAAGCAGGAGCGCGGCCGGGAAGCCGAGGGTCGACGTCCCCTCCGAACCCTGTGCCGTGGGCTCCCAGGTAGGTTGGGGGGCTGGGCGGGGCTCGGGGGGATGGTGGTGGGCTCCCGAGGGGGTGGGGGGTCGGGTCCAGTCCGGGGGGGAGGGCCCACCCCGGACACACACCCCCCCTGGGGGTCGGGAGCCTCCTGGTCCGTGGAATGTTCCGGGATTCGCGACATGTAGTCCGCATTCGCATGGAGCCGTCCCGGACGGTGTCGGAGCTGGAAGCTGAAAGGGAGCAGAGAGAGGTACCACCTGAGAACCCGTGGGTTGTGGTCCTTCATGCGGGCCATCCATAGCAGGGGGGCGTGGTCCGTGACCAGGGTGAAGGGGTTGTTGGCAAGGTAAAACTGAAGTGCCCCCACTGCCCACTTCACCGCCAGGGCCTCTTTCTCTACGGTAGCGTATCTGACTTCTGCCGGTTGCAGCTTCCGGCTGATAAACAACACGGGGTGCTCTTGACCGTCGACTTCCTGGGAGAGGACCGCCCCCAGCCCCACGTCGGAGGCGTCCGTGTGTACGAGGAACGGTTGCTCAAAGTCGGGGTTCCGCAACACGGGGGCCCCTGACAGGGCCCGGCGTAGGGCTTCAAAGGCACGGAGCCGGTCGGGGTCCCAGTGTATGGTAGCCGGTTGGTCCTTGCGCAGGCAGTTGGAGAGTGGGCTGGCCTGGCTGGCGAAGTGGGGTATGAATTTACTGTAGTAGCCCACCAGCCCCAAGAAGCGCCGCATCTGCCGCTTGGTTCGAGGACGGGGGCTCTGCTCCAACGTCGTGACTTTGTCGGGTACGGGGGCGTAAGACCCCGCGACCCACCTGGAATCCCAAGTACGTGAGTTCCTGGAACCCGATCCGGCTCTTGCGCGGGTTGACTCGCAAGCCGGCCCCGGCTAGGGCTGCCAGGACCGCACTCAGGTGCTGTAGATGTGACGTCCAGTCCGGGCTAAAGATGATGATGTCATCTATATAGGCTCGGGCGAACCCCTGGCAGTGGGCCAGCACCTGGTCCACGAGGCGTTGAAAGGTGGCGGCGGCCCCATGCAGCCCGAAGGGCATGACTTTGAATTGGAACAGGCCTTGGGGGGTCGCGAAGGCCGTTTTCTCCCGGTCTTCGGGTGCCATGGGTATTTGCCAATACCCCTTTGTGAGGTCCAGGGCTGACAGGTAGCGCGCCGTTCCGAGTTGGTCGATCAGTACGTCAGCCCGGGGCATGGGATAGGCATCGAAGGTGGCGATGGCATTGACCTGCCGGTAGTCCACACAGAAGCGTACGGAGCCGTCCGGTTTCCCCACTAGCACAATGGGGCTCCGCCACGCACTACGAGAGGGCTCGATGACGTCGAGGCGGAGCATGTCCTCCACTTCCTTGGCCACGACTTCCCACCGTTTTAGGGGGAGTGGCCTCCAGGGGGTCCTTGCCACTTGCCCCGGGGGTGTAGGTATGTGGTGAGACAGCATAGTGGTCCGGCCCGGTCAGCAGGAGAAAAGACCTGGGTTCTGTCGGATCACTGCCCTTGCCTGCGCCCGTTGATCGTCCTGGAGGTCCGTGTCCAGGACGGGCTCCTCTTCGGCGAGTCCGCTCGGGGTCCACGGCAACTCGCCAGCGGGGAGTTCTAGGGGGTCGGGCGACAGGTTGCACTGGTGCGCCTCCGCCTCGTGCCAGGCTTTCAGGTCATTAATGTGCAGTCTCTTCCGGTGTCGGGGGCTCGGCCCGCACTGGACTTCATACGACAGGGGCCCCCGCACTTTGGTGACGGGGTAGGGTCCCCGCCACGGGGCCCCTGGGCCCGGCCCCATGACCCGATGGTGGACAAGGACCTTCGCCCCCACCTGGAATGTCCGAGCTTTGGCTCCCCGGTCGTAGTAGGCCTTCTGGGCCCGCTGGGCTTCCCGTAGATGTTCCCGGGCGGCGGCCCGACAGGTCTCCAGCCGGTCTTGGAGGTCCTGAACATACTCGGGGGCGGGTCGTCCCTCGGGGTCGTCCCTCGGGGCCCACTGCTCCCCCACCAGTCCCAGTATCCCCCGGGGTCGCCGCCCATACAGGAGCTCGAAGGGGGCATATCCCGTAGAGGCCTGGGGTGTCTCGCGGACCGCGAAGAGCAAGGGGTCTATGTACAAATCCCACTGGCGGGGGCGGTCATGGGCTAACTTGCGGATCATCGCCTTCAGAGTCTGGTTGAACCTCTCCACCAGCCCGTCGGTTTGGGGGTGGTAGACACTGGTGAAGATTTGTCGTACTTGCAGCGTACGGCACAGATGTTTGGTGAGCTGGGCCGTGAAAGGCTTCCCGCAGTCCGACAGCAGCTCCCGGGGCAATCCTACCTGAGCGAAGAATCGCAGCAGCACCCGGGCGACCCCCGGGGCCTTCATGTCGCGCAGGGGAATGGCTTCAGGGTACCGGGTAGCATAGTCCATCAGGACCAGGATGTAACGGGCTCCCCGTGGCGTCCGTGGCAACGGGCCGACGAAGTCCATGGCCACTCTGGAGAAGGGCTCCTCGATGATGGGTAGCGGGGCCAACGGGGCCCGGGCTGGACGGCGGCTGGCTTGCCGCTGGCACAGCGGGCAAGCCTGACAGTAGCGTTTGACCTCCTTGGCTAGCCCCGGCCAGAAGAAGTGGGCTTCAATCCGGGCCGCAGTGCTTCGCGCACCCTGATGGCCGCCCCAGGGGTGGTCGTGGGCGGCCTTGAGGACCTCTGGGCGGTAGGCAGCTGGGACCAACAGCTGGGCCACTTCCCCTGGTCCTCCTTTCACTAAGTGGTACCAGCGCCCTCCTACTTGGATGACCCGCGGTAGCCGTCCTGCTCGGCGGGGATCAAGGACCCGTCCCTCACTTACCGCGGTCATCCGGCGTAGGCTTTCCAGCGAGGGATCCTCGGCCTGGGCGGCGGCGAATCGGGGCTCGGTTCCCCATCCCCGGCGGAGTTGGGCTGGGACATCCCCGATTCCATTCTCCTCCGGGTGTCCCTCGGCGTCTCCTTCGTCGTCCCCGACCATGACCTCCCCAACTTCCTCCAGATCCGGGGGAAGGGCCGTCTTCATGGCGGGGCGGAAGTGGGGGGAATCCCTCCCCAGCAAGACTGGGTAGGGGAGAGCCTGCACCCGGGCCAAGGGCGTCTCGCAGGTCTGGCCCCGGTACGTCACTGGGGCCAAGACGACGGGGCATTCCTCCACATGGTTGTGGACACAGGCGATGACGGCCTGACGGACCACCGGGAGGTCTGCAGGCAGGAGGTGGGAGCGGATCATTGACACGGAGCTCCCGCTGTCGAGGAGTGCCGTCAACTTCCTACCCATCACCGAGACCAAGACAAGCATAGGGGGAGGCCGGGGGGCCCGGCTCGTTGCGGGCAGGGCCGTGTCCCAGCCCAGGTCGCACTCCATGAGGGGGCATTCTCTTTTCCAGTGCCCCCGTTGCCCGCAGGTGAAGCACGGCCCTTTGTCTCCCGGCTCCCTAGCTGAGCTGCCGGGCTTAGGCGTAGCGGGGGTTACGGGCGGCGGGAGAGCTAGTCGGG
Organism: Eublepharis macularius; assembly: GCF_028583425.1. Lineage (NCBI taxonomy): Eukaryota > Metazoa > Chordata > Lepidosauria > Squamata > Eublepharidae > Eublepharis > Eublepharis macularius. The sequence continues at coordinate 10,119,858 of NC_072800.1, read as the reverse complement.
GCCCGGCCGAGGGTCCTCCGGTTGCTCGATTCAGCGGGGCAGGGGCGGGGTGCCGGGGTCCCGCCCGCGCCCGTCCCCCCTTTTCGCCTGTGCTGCGGCTCCCGTCGCTGCCGGGGCGGGGCTCCGGCTTCCCAGGCTCCCGGGGCTCCACGGCCATCACGTTTTCCCACAGCGTGGTGGCTTCTTTCAGGGTGGCGGGCTTATTATAGGCCACCCAGTTTCGAGCGCGCGTCGGAATCACCTGGAGCAGCTGCTCGAGGACCACTTGGTCAGCAATCCTCCGGCCGTCATCCGAGGTGGGCTTCAGCCAGCGGTAGGCGGCATCCTGGAGATTGGCCACCAGGGTGCGAGGCCGGTCAGTCTTCTGGAAGGCGATGGACCGGAACTTCTGCCGGTAAGTCTCCGGGGTGATTTCGTAGCGATCCAATATCGCCTCCTTAAGCCTCGCGTAGTCCGCGCTTTCGGCCTTGGGAAGGGCCTTCAGGGCGGCCTGCGCCTCCCCCGTAAGGTAAGGCCCGATGATGAAGGCCCACTGGCCCGGTGCCCACCCTGCCGCCTCGGCGGTACGCTCGAAGGCCTCCAAGAACGCATCCACGTCATCCTCCGGGCCTAGCTTAGCGAGGTGGAACGGCGGCCTGGGGTTGGGTCCGGCGCCTCCGGCGGCCCCGGCCCCGGCGCCAGCCAACGCCTGTTGAAGGTTCTGGATGAGGTTTGCCTGGGCGTCCTGCTGCTGACGCGCGAGAGCGGCTTGCGCATCCAGTTGCTGTTGGGCCACCTCCTTCAATAGTTGCCCCTGGTGCTCGGCTAGCCACTGGCCAAACTGCGTGAGATCCATCGTGGAGCCTGCAGTCTCGGCAGGGGTCTCCACACTCGCCGCTTTCAACACCGCCGGGCGCAGGAGGGGTCGGGGGCTGCTCCAGCCGGCTGGAGTGGGCAGGTGCGGGCGCGGGTGCCTCACGGGGCTGCCAGTGCCGGCATTCTCCACCAGTTTGTGAGGCCCCGCCCCGCCGTCCGCGCCTTCCCCGCGTCCTGCCGTCCCGGGGGTGACCACCAGGGGGAGGTTGAAGGTGCTCCCTCGGCCTCAGACTGGATAGGGGCAGTGGTTCAAGCACCAAGCTCTGCCTCCTATCTGGCGTTCTGGAATATACTCGCTCTCTCTCTGTGTCCAACCTTCCAACTAGCCGTCTCCTCCTCGGCGTCACTGGGAGCTCCCTTCTTATAGTCCCTCCTGGCTCTGCCCCCTGGCTTTCCACCAACCCTCTCCCCTGGCTCATCTGCCCTAGTCGCTAACACCTGGCTACTCCCGCCTGGTTGGTTCCCCTGCCCTTCCGTCACCCTTCCTCCCCCTGCCCTCTCTCTAGTGCCTGTTTCTTCCCTCCACCACCCTTCACCAATCCCCGGTGCCGCTTCAGACCGGGGAGCCCTCCCAGGAGCCATCCAGCCAACCCAGAGCGGGGATGTCTCGCTGGGCGTCCCTCCTTCCGCCCGCCCCATCTGGGCTTTCCCCCTCCCCGCGCTGGGCCGCGCTCGCCCCGGAGCCACCTCCCCGGGTGGCTGCGGCGGCGTCGGAGCTACTCTCCTCCGTCCGCCGCTCCCGCTTCTCTGCCGCGCGGCCGTCGTCCCGCCGGGCAGCCCGCCCGGCTCCGGCCGCTCCGCGGTCGCGAGAGGCGGCCGCGGCCGGCCCCGCCGCGGCAACGGCGGCGCCGGGCTCAACTCTCCCGGCGGCGGCGGCGGCGGCGGCAGACCCGGCGGCTCTCGCAGCGGCGGCGGCGGGCCCCGCTGCCCCTGTGAAGGCTGCGTCAGTGGCGGCAGGTCTCGCGGCTCCCGCGGCGGCGGGGGGCGCAAGCGGGAGCGCGGCCGGGAAGCCGAGGGTCGACGTCCCCTCCGAACCCTGTGCCGTGGGCTCCCAGGTAGGTTGGGGGTCTGGGCGGGGCTCGGGGGGATGGTGGTGGGCTCCCGAGGGGGTGGGGGGTCGGGTCCAGTCCGGGGGGGAAGGGCCCACCCCGGACAACTGTCTCCAGGTGCTGGTTCAGGGTTTTGATAGCCTCCCTGAGACCTGCTGGAAGTGTGAGAGGGAGCTGAATGCCATCTGTATACTGGTGACAACTCAGCCCAAATCTCCAGGTGATCTCATTCATCAGTTTTATGTACATGTTGAAAAGCATGGAGACAATAACAACAACGTTTGATTTATATACTGCCCTTCAGGACAACTTAAGGCCCACTCAGAGTGGTTTACAAAGTGTGTTATGCTGTAATTTTCCTTTTAAAATGCTGGGTAGATCTGTCCATGGAAACAGCAATGTCCTGCCCAGTTGGGCCCTATTATCTCATCATAAGGATGCCAGGTGCCCGCTGGTGGCAGACAAACTTTCAGGGATTTTCCCCCTTATCCGCCAATTGCTGAGCGATCAGCGGGAAGAGGCAAACTCCTGGAGCGTGCCCGCCACTGGCACGCACTTCAGGAACATGCGCCCCCCACCCCTTGCGCTGGCTGCAGGAGCATCCCTGCACTCCGATTTGGCCCCAAACTGGCCAAATTGGAGCGTGGGAGAGCTCCTGCGGCCGGTGCGACGTCACTTCCGGAAGTGACGGCGCCATGTACGTGACATGTTGACGTCACTTCCGGAAGTGACGCCGCCATGCACTTGGCGTGTTGATGTCACTTCCGGAAGTGATGTCATCACGCTGCCACTGGAGCGCGCACACGAGGTTAAGTTCCAGGCCCCTATCCTCCCACTAAGAGGATAGAGGGGCCTGGCAACCCTATCCCATCACTTCAAATATTTCTGGATGTTCCCCAAACAAATCTGAAATAACATGAACAACCTTAATTAATGTCCAGTTATTAATAAAAGGCGAAAGACTTATAATTAGCTTCCAGTTATAATATGCTTTAACACACATGAAATACTCGCCCCAGTATTACCACAGACTAGCGGGTCAAACAGTTTTATGCACAATGATGCCTAGTACCTGCAATGAACAAGAACTGGCTCATTTTCCACTCTCTTTGGTCTCATGTAGGTCACAAATTCCAAAAAGTCTGTAGAATCATCAGGTACACCATGATCAGGCCAAGCCACATACTGGAGATGAGTGACTGTGTGTTCTTCTTCAGTCTGAAATGCATCAATATTTTCACTGTAGGTTACTGAAGGCGTTACAAGCCACAGGAATATAAACTTGCATCATGTCAGGCATCAGTTATGTACTTGCCAGCTCATGCTCTTCAGATTCAATAGCTGAAATCTTACAAGAGGTATAATGAGCTGACTTGTGGCTTATTATGTATAGAATATGTTGTTTGAACCCTTTTCTGTTCTTCAAAGCAGCTGTGTCTCAGTAGCTCTATGTCAACGTAGCCCTGCTGAAAAGTGCTCTTCTAAGTTCTTACCTGGAATGCTTTCTGTGTTCTTCAAACTGATCCTAAAAGTAGAACTGCCATAATTCTAAGAATAGTCCTTTTAAGAGTCCAATTATTTTGAACACCACGCTGCTACAATTCAGTTGTTACCAAGGGAGAACGAGGCCACGTGCGGGCTATTATAACCCAGGCCTCACCCGTGGCAGGCTGGAGGTTCCACTGCAAGGCTCTTTCAACATGCTTTCTCTACACAATACCCCTCTTAGAATCAGCCACTAGCAGTCAAACTTTTAACTAAGTTCTGTACTGCTTTCTTTTCTTAGTCCTACATAAAACATCCTTAAAGAAAAGAAATGCTCAATGGCTATGTTATGAGCCTTGGCCTAGTGGCTCTGGAGAAGCCTGCACTAAAGTTACTGCAGGGCCTGCACTTCCCAGGTTCCCTTTGGCCCCTGTGATTGGGTAAGAGGGGATTCTGAGGGAAAATCACACCAATAGGGAAGTAGAAGGAATGATGTCTGAGAGAAGGGAGGCTTCATTCCTCGGGAGCAGAGCTGAGGAGAGGCTGCTGTGGACGGAGGGATCCCTCATCCAGAAGGGGTGAGAGTTGGAAGCCAGTCACCAGGAGACACCTTAAGAACAGTCTAGTTAGGGTGTGTTAGTTTATTCACCAACCTTTACTATTCTCTTTATTTTACAAAGCACCAGTTATTAAGAAACCTTTTAAATAAAGTTCTTTATTATTCTGTCTGGGTCCTCACGTCTCATTTGGTCACATATAGGGAAAGAGTAAACAGAAGGGGTTCGGCTGGGTGCTCTGGGCCCTTCAGAGGAAACCTGTACCAGAGTGGTGGCAGCCTAGAGAGAGCTTCCCTGGGCCTCAGCCCGCAGCTGTGACAGGCTATTACTGAGTTTATTTGATAATGCCAATCACAATCATGTAGCATATTTCAAGTGATCAAAGCACTTCTCCAAGTACTGTTTTTTAATGTTTCTGTTTTCAACCCCATACCTTCACATCTCTAAAATACATAGTATAAAACTCTCTAATTTTTTCAACACAAGCACAAATCTAAATAAGACGTTTTAAATTTTTTTAAGCCAGCTGGCCATACTTCCCTTGCCCAACTGTGGCCCATATGCTTCCTTGATCAGGTTGTCTTTTCTTCTGCCATCTTGCCATTCTATCTTGGTGCCAGCCCAATATAGACAAGGGTTCCTTTGCACTGGCAGTTTTCCCCTCCTTCTCAGCATGTGATAAAGGTTTGTGCTAAGTCTTGCCTCTTTTAGGAAACAAACCCTCAGCACTGCCCCCACAATGAAAGCCATTCCTTTATGTACTTCACCCAAGAAACCTGCAACCAAATTGGTGATATACTCACTGTGCTATTGTGGCTGAGTCTACTTGTCACTTTACTTTGCCATTGGTCACAAAATTTTGCAAATGCCACAGGCACTTGAAAGTCTGCAACACAGAGCAGTATTGCAAGAGCAGCAGCAGCTGTCCCTAAGGTAGACTGGTCCCAGTCCGTTTAGGGCTTTATAGGTTAATACCAAAACCTTTAACCTGATCTGGAACTCCATGGGAAGCCAGTGTAGCTCCTGCAGAACTGGAGTTACATGTGTCCTGAAAGGCACACCCATCAGGACATGGGCAGCAGTGTTCTGGACCCGCTGTACTTTCCGGGTCAGACTCAAGGGAAGCCCTGCGTAGAGCAAGTTACAGTAATCTAATCTGGAGATGACTGTTGCATGGATCACTGTTTCCAGGTCATGAGTTGGGAGATAGGGAGCAAGCTGCACGGCCTGCCGAAGATGGAAAAAAGCAGACCGGGCAACTGCTGCGACCTGGGCCTCCATTGATGAAGAGGAGTCCAGCATCACGCCAAGACTTCTGACAATGAAACGGGCACACGTAGTGCCCCATTGAAGGCTGGAAGCTGGATCCCCCCCCTCCAATGCCCCATGGCCCAAGTACAGGACTTCCGTCTTCATGGGATTCAACTTCAGTCTCCTCTGTTTCACCCAACCAGACACAGCATCCAAAGCTCTAATCAGGGCTTCTGGAGCTGAGCCAGGCCATCCATCCAACAACAGATACAACTGGGTGTCATCAGCGTACTGGTGACGGCCCATTCCAAAACTCTGTACCAGCTGGCTGAGGGGGCGCTTATACAGATTGAACAACAATGGGGAGAGAATCGCCCCCTGGGGGACGCCGCATACCAATGGCTGGCATGCAGACACCCTCTCCCCTAGCACCACCCTCTGTCCCCGACTGGGGAGAAAAGAGACAAGCCACTTGAAGGCAGTCAGTCCCTCATATCCCCACATCGGCAAGGTGGTGGGTCAACAATTCATAGCTGACTGTGTTGAATTCTGCCGAAAGATCCAATAACACTAGCAGCGCCGACCCGCCTCGATCCCGATGTCTACAGAGATCATCTGTGAGGGTGACCAACTCTGTCTCAGTTCCATGGCCCGGGCAGAAGCCAGACTGGAATTGGTCCAGGACCGATGCATCTTCCAGGAAAGCCTGCAGCTGCTCCACTACCGCCCGTTCAATCACCTTACCCAGAAACAGGAGGTTCGAGACTGGGTGGTAACTGGATGGGTTGGTGGGGTCCAAAGTTGTTTTTTTCAGGAGAGGCTTCACCACGGCTTCCTTTAACACCCCGGGGAAAACCCCAGAGCTCAATGATAAGTTTATAATGGCCTCCAGCGAAGCCCTCAGCCGCCACGAAGGGCAAGGGTCCAAGGAGCACGCAGTGGGCCTCACCCGCTGCAGGATCCTGTCAACATCCTCCTGGGAGACCAGACTGAAGTGATCCAAGATCGGCCCAGATGATGGCCAAGTGGTCTCCAGTTCCCTTACTGTATCAACCGTGGCAGGCAGGTCGTGGTGGAAAGACAAGACTTTATCTGCAAAAAAGCTCCCAAAAGCCTCACAGCTAATAACCGAATTATCAATTTGACAGTCTCCCTCAGAGAGGGAGACCAGAGACCAAACTACTTGAAACAATTTTGCTGGGCGTGAGCTTGCAGAAGCTATGGAGGTGGCGTAGTAATCCTTCTCTGCCACCTTCACAGCCACCTCATAGGCTTTCATAAATGCTCTACGAGATGATCTTGCTCTAGTTATAGTCATACAAAATGCTATTCTACCCATAACACACTTTGGAAACTTAGCTTGGGGCCTATTCGGATGGTATGTCTATGTGAAATAAGGTCAGGAGCAGGGCAGGGCAGGGCACTCCCTCTCCCATACCGCTACATTGCACATAAACTCCAAGTGAATCAGAAGGGCCTGCATTCAAATACACACGAAAAATCTCAGCAAAGCTGTTTGTTTTCTCTAAAGCAATGGCAAGCTATGGTTTGTGGCTATGTGGACAAGATGAAGGAACACACTGAGATAATTAATTCATTTCATTTTCTGAAGAAGCACAAGCCTAGAGTTACAGGCTCTATAATTGACATTCTGATCTCTGGACCAAGTACAAACATAGCTTCCCATTTGGATGTAATGGTACTGTATGGTTTGCTGTAAAATTATGTAACATGAGGAAATGAGGTAGGGCGGGCAGGCATCATGCAAGCAAGCTCAAACTCTTTCAGGGCTCACGGAAGTAGAGGCACAGCATGGATTATTGTTGTGGTCAAACCATTCTGTTTTCTCTTTTGTAGATGTGTGCAAATGTAGGCAAGTACAGGAGGGCATAACGGTGGGCATGGCAGCACCTGAGCTCTCATAGTACACAGAGAGGCCGGGAGAGAAATATTATGGGAATGATGTTTTTGGTGAACACAGACACATAGTAAGTAGAAGAAATACATAGTTAATATTTTAAAACCTGTTCAACAAAACTCACTAGGAAAAAAAACTCCAGTGCAATCTTACTGCATTTTGCAATAACAAGAAAAAAATTAGCCAAGCCTTAGTCACTTACTTCGATCTTTGTAATAACCATTTCTCTAAACACGTAGGCAATGGTGCAATCTTCAGACCGACACTTCACACGGAAGTTGCCATACTCCATGATATCTGGAGGATCAGGCCAATAATGATGGCATTTGGTCTAACAGAGGGAAAATGACACAATATTCTCATTTTCCATTCTACATGGCAATATATTGGTCATGTTCTTATTTATTATTTAATATTAATAATATAAAGTGTACATGCCAAGAACATGTGTATCCCTTTATTAAATTCATCCTATATGATCACGATAGCTAATCTGGTCATTCTCAATCCCAATTTTGCAGAACCAAGTATGAAATTCTGTGGACCTGCTACTTTGACTGAGAGTGGGCCTAGACTTGTCTGAGTCCTTGTTCCTCACAAGGAAGCACTTCAGGGCAAAATCATGCCTGGGCTATGGTTTGCCTAAGGGTCTGGTTACACGCGGGCTTAACTCATGTGTGTTTGGGGGAAACCCTAACCCAATTTGAGGGACAGTTGAAGCCACTCCTGCCTCCACACATATGCATGGGAGTCCTTTTCCATTTCCCCAAACAATTTTGAAGGTGAGTGAGGTCAAACATTAAACTTGAGTTGGAGTTTCCCCCATCACACATGGGTTTAGTGCAACCAGACCCTTGGGCTACCTACAGGATCTAACAGGGACTTTTTGCAACTGTTTGCCACCACTTACAGTAAACTGACATATCACCATGTGTACTGGAGGGGAAGGAAATCATATAAGTAGAATAGGGGGCTTGGCCCTAAAATGGTCGCCTCCATAACAAGAATGAGCGAATTCTCTTATAAAATGAACTCTAGCAACTTGCATCTTTGCATCCTTTCCCAGGCTTTAAGGGATATAGTTAGGTTTGAACAGCCACTAGTAACTAAGAGAGCCTAGAGCAGGGAAACACCTTAAAGGGTTACAGCAGCGTTTTGTTTGTGCAGGCAATGAAGCTCACAACAGTGATCTGTTAGCTCCTGTTGAGGGAGGCAGGAGGGGATTCATTACCCTTTGGGATACCCACGACCGTTTAGTCAGAAAACATAGCAATAAAAAGACTGATTCCTTGCGAAAGAGCTCCCTGATTTCCCAGCTGGGCCTGGAAAAAGCAGGAACCCTAAACCCACATAAAACTAAGGAAAACAAAAAGTGTTCAGCAATGGAACCGTCCAGTAACAACTCAGAGAAAGAGAGAGAACTGGGGAGAAAATGGAGGAGGGGAGAACACTGTAAGCTGCTTTGAGTCCCCACTGGGGTAAAGTATGTATGTGGAAAGGAAATCAATCAATCAATCAATCAATCAATCAATCATTCAATCAATCAATATCCCTGAAACCCTCACTGGCCACATGAGCCTGCCATTCACAAAGACAAATCAATCCCAATCTAAGAAGAAGAGGTGAGAGGGAGGTCTTGTGCTTTCCGTAAGAATAGGAATTTATGGTAAGCAAATTCTCCCTGAGGGCAGCAAGGCAGCATTTACTTTCTTTCAGGATGTAGCACAGCAGCCCTCGCAACAGGCAGGCGTCCCCAAAGGCCACAAGTCCTTACTGTACAAGAACCATCAGCAGAGACCACCTGCTAAATGCTGCATCTGCAGAGGCAAAGACCTTCTAGCATGTAGGAAACTCACGGGTTAATGCTTGTGTCCGTTACTCCACAAGTCTTGCGGAGGCAAAAGCCTCTCCAGAATGCAGGTGGTACAGCCTCCAGCTCTGACACCCATCCAGCCAAAGTAAAAATAAGAAGCTTTCCTGATTACATTAAATGACACTGGCGGCGGGGGGGGGGGGGGGCTTTATCTCCCTCCAGACTGCCCTCAGAAACGTATTCTCAGGGCCCTCCTGCAAGACGTGGTTGCATTGTACAAATCGACTGACGTGTATGTGCAGTCTCCCATTTTCTGAAGACCACGCCATTGCTATTTCTATTTCTCCTCATCACGTGGTATAAACAAGCACCAGCACTGATGTTCCTTGAACCTTTAATACCGCGAGAAAGCCCTATAAAGTCATAATAGACACACAGAGTGCAGGAGATGCAATTTAGTACTTTCAGTGCAAGGCTGAGAAATTCCACAAGTCACAATTTCTTTCTTAGAGTTACGTTACAGAATAGAGATGGGAACTAACTCCCAAAAGTGCTGGACAGAAAAGCAAACCCCATCTTTCATTATATAAAAGTCTCTTGCCTCAAGCACATACTCCCAATTTACTCCCCCCTCCCCCATTATAGGCAGAAAGCGAGAGAACTCCACCTACCCGTCCTCGTTCTGTGAGGGTTGTTAACATGATAATCAGCGATAACCTATGATCCCAAACTGCCTGCCAGAAATGTGCACAGGTGTGTGGAAGAGGACCTTGTGTGGCAATGTATTTGTTCACAAGGCCATCAAGGGGAATTTCCATCTGTCAGGGAGAAAAAACAATCTATGTAACATTGGTCCTTAATAGACAATGCTTTGAGAAGTGTTTCATAAATGCAAGTGGAGCAATAATTAGATTACAGACAATTTCAAGTAGCCCTCAAATATCAAACCAAAACACTACATCAAAATTAAAGGAATTCATGTGTATGACACTGGCAGCTCCATTTTAATTCAATTTCTGCATTAGTCTAAATGTAAGTTGTAAGCTCACTTCACAGGAAGAGTAAGTGCTATGGAAACTGCCTGGAATTGCACTGATGCAGAACGCCACTTTCTTTGGTGAATTGTTACGCGCAGCAATTTACCATGTGAATAGTCCTGCACTGCAACAATTATGCAAGTATGGTAGCATTACTACCCAAGTGACCCAAAATGTTTTGCAATGGCATGAAAAGAAAAGGCACGGCAAAGGCCAATCCACATAAAGAAATGCATTGTGCGTGGGAAACAGGGTTGCCAGGTACCACTACCTATATCCTCCAAGCAGGGGGAACCCCAGCACTTACCTTAAGGTCTCATTTTGTGTGTGCGTGTGCATGCTCCTGGCACTGATATGACAGATGTTACTTCCAGGAAATGATGTCATTGTGCCGGCAGTGAGTATGCTCCTGTGCTTCGTGCAAGGCCGATTCAGCTCAACTGGGGCCAAAATTGGCCTCTGTGAAGCACGGGAGCATGCTCGTCAGCAGTGCAATGATGTCACTTGTGGAAGAGATATCATTGCACCCCGCCAGGAACGCACCTGCTGAGTGTTTGCCCAGGTTGTCTGCCACATTTCCTTTCTCATTTCTTCCTCCCATTTTGCATTTCCACTCCCTTCAGCTGCTGTCCCACACGGGCACTTCACCATCTCTGTCACACAACCCCATCCTCTCTACAAGCCACACTATTTTCTTGTGTACCTGGAATTCCTCCAGATATGCAGCATTCATGACCTTTGAGCCTGACCCGTTGCTCTACTTTCATTATCCACACAGGGACCAGAATTTTACCACTAGATTCTGTCCTGGTAAGACTCAAGTAAAATTAAAGATCAGCTTTCTCCAGAAACTACTTGATTAGCAATCATTTCAGAAATATCTAGAATGCCATACTTCAGAAACAAAATATACTGATGACTGACTGTCAAACACATTTTCCACAAATACTTCAAAATAACTCAACATTTTATTTCAGCAGATTATTTAATCCTATAGTTCAATTAGAACAACATGCCTTATTTTCTCAAAATATATTGAAGGGAATGCATTCTTAAGAGTGTTAAAATGCACTATAGTATGTTTTAGCCTGGAATAAATCTTTCTTCCTAAATGCTGGCTAAATGAATTAACAAATTCTAATCAGAATATTTTACAAAGAAGAACACTAAGAAAATTCAAAACCTGGGTTTGAAAGATGTATACAATTAGTTCAGTTAGCCAGCACAGGTTGTCTTTTGGCTATTGCTTCTCACACAGCAGGACAACATGCCCCGTGGAAAAGTTCTTTGATATACGACAATGGTCTGCTGTTCAGAGAAAGGGGTGTGGGTGGGTGTAAAAATACACGGGGCATGCCCAAACTGGAGTAGCTTTTTCGAATGCGTAGGGTTGTTGTTGTTTTTTTACCACAGAGATTTGTGAATTCAGAAAATATGTCTTTAATACAATTTGTACATTAAGAAAAATAATCATTCTTCATTCTACCTTTTATATAAACTTTAAAGCTTTAAAGTTTAAGTAAACTTTTAAACTTTAAGCAGTGTCAAACTCATGCTTAAACTTCAGAAGTAAAGTCAACACATTCCAAATAATTTCAGTTTACAAACATTATCCGTATTAGCACAAAGGAGGATTTCTTGCCTTGACCCTCCTGATTTTACTACAAAAATTTGTCTGCTTTAAATACATGCTTTATCATGTTAAAAGATGCCTGAATTACTTACATTCACATAATTTGCATTTATATAATCTTCATTTCCTTTTAATATTACTCGGGTGATATCATCTGGTAGAAGGAAAAAAGAGAAAAGAAGCAAATAGCAGTAAAGTTGTATAATTTCACACTTTTTGAAGAATTATTTAAAAATCCTATTGGATTGCAAAGGCCTAAATCAAAGAGGCATGAGCTCTCCAAATTATGCACCAAAGATTTATTGTGGCATTTTGCCCCCTTTATGTGACCTGTACATTGCTGCCTCCCAGATTTCCTCAAAGTCCCTAAAAGGTTTTCCCTGCCAAAGGCTCTTGCCTTAGTTCTCCCTCCGTTTGATTTATTGTATAGGATGTTTTAGACAATAGTATGACACAATGGATAGCACATGGGGGTTTCTGTGAGGTAATAAAGGGCTCCTTTATGCTAGACGAAACAGCCATTTTACTTATTCAGAAATGGAGTTTATTAATATATTGATACGTGTAACAGTTTTAGAGTAAGTGTGCTAGTTTCAGTGTAGCAGTTTCAAAATAGGTTTCAATTAGAGATGGGCACGAAGCGAAATACGAACCAAATTTCGTCATAAACTGGGCCAGCTCGTGGTTCACGAAATGGCGGTTCGTCAGAGCCCATTTCTGACTAATTGTGATTGGTTCATTGGTTTGTTTTTCAGTTCATCACTGCAGACAGCCTGGCACCAATCTATCATTTTTCTAGGCAACCAAGGATGGGCTTTCTGCAGTAGAGGTATACACCCGTCCACTTTTCAACTGATGGGAGGGGGATCCCCAATCAGCTGAAAAAAAGCTGCCGATGTTTAAAAGCAACAACACTTTTATTGAGTGAAGCCTCGGTGCAGTTTCAGGCTTTCACAGCTTTGCAATTCATGTCACACTTTAAAAAAAAAAAACTGAGCAGGTGTAGTAATGTTGCAATGTTGGGACCCTTCCCCCCCTGTATTTGCTGATTGGGCTGTCCACTGCCTAGGCAACTGGTGGCAGAGTTCTGGGGGAAACCATGTACTTTTTGTGCTTATTCCACTCTCATTTATTTTTTTAAAGCTAATCCAGGAAAAGATTAAAATGCTGCTGCTTCATCCCCTTCCGGCAGCTTCCCTGCCACTTTGTTTTCAAAGGGCTGTGCAAAATGCCAGAAACATGCCTGTAGGGGGGGGGAGCAGCAATTTAATAATTTCCTGGCTTTTAAATCCAGGAGGAATGTGCAGTAATGTTACAATGTTACAACCTATTCTTGCCTTTGGAAAAAAAGAAGTGTGTGCATACCCCAAAGAAGGAAGGGGAAAGCTGCTATTTAACCCTTTCCTGGCTTTTAAAGCCAGCAGGGAATAAGCAGCAACATTAGGAATCATTCCTGGCTTTGAAGAAAAAAAAAAGAGTGCTTGCATACCCAGGAGGAAGGAAGCCAACAGAGAAGCAGGCTTATGAGCCTTACCTTGATTCAGATCCCAGGGAAAAGGAGAGCAGCGGGCATTGGAAAACAGCAACACTTGCCGCGCAAGAAAAGTGTTGTTGCTTTCAAACGCCTGCAGCTTTTTTTAGCTAATGGAGGATCCCCCTCCCATCAGCTGAAAAGTAGTGGGTGTTTGAAAGGAGGAAACTGGAAATGCACACCCCATTCTGCAGACCTTCTGCTGCCCCAGAAGTGATGTTTTCATGAACCAAACAAACCGGTTCGCGAACCGGGGCAAGTTTGTGGTGGTTCGTGGTTCATGAAATGCCACGAACTGTGTGGTTCGGCATTTTCCTGGTTCATGCCCATCTCCAGTATAGATCTTTAAATGTTTATACGCAGACCCGGTTACAAAGACTAATTTTCCCCACAGTTGCCACTTAGGCTAAAAATATACCCAACAGACTTTTTCTCTCAGAACTTCACTCGCAGAATAACTTTCTCTTCACACCCACACAGATACAGTCTTCCAAAGAGGACTGCCTGAACATTTTCCCTTAGCACTCTAAACTGCAGTCCTCTCTGCCCCCCAGGGTACAGCTACTAGGCAATTATAGCTTACTGCATTCACCTATTCAGCCCCCTCCTTCTCACCTCAGAGGCCTGCATTGAAACCCACAGTAACAAATATTTTAAAAATCTCATTAACAAGCAGAAATAAAATACAAACAACTTATATGGGAAAATATTACACACTTATTTTGAAAAATGAAGTAAATTAACAATATCTAAATGTATTAGCCAACAAGATAATACAAAACCAGTATCAGGATAGTAGTTTTGTAAAATATAAAGCACTCCATGGAAAATAAAATGATATTCCACAGTAATATGTAATACTTACAAGGTAAAACATCCTTGTACCGATTTTTGTCCATGTTTTGAGGTAGCTTTGCATATGTAACAGCTAATCCTGGCTTCTTCCTATAAAGTTGCTGAAAGATATTTTAATGAGAAATAGTTTAGAAACAACAGGTCAGTAAAAAGGGAAGTAGTTCCCGAATCTAATTCAGAATCATGCCAACACTTTAGGTCAGTGCCCAACAGAGAAGCAACAGGTGAAATTGCAAACATTTCAGGTTTATATATCATCCCTCTACATCCCTCTTACGTTTTTATCATGTTCTTTGGCCAAAAAGCTCAGAGCGATGTACATTGCACTCCTCATTTTAACCTCACAAGAATTCTGTGACGTAGATGAAGCGGACGGAGAATGACAGGTCCAAGGGCCACTGGACTGAGATTCACTTTGAACTGTGAAATCTCCTCCATCCTAGTCCAACACCCTTAACCATTACACTGACTCTTTTTCTATTTATTCCCTCATTGGCTGTTTCCTTTTAGTTTCCACTGGTCTCAGTGCCTGCTCTGCGGTTGCCTCATTTCACCTCAAGGTCCCCCTCACCAACAGGATGGCAGACGGATCCACTGAACCTGACCCTCGGTCCACCAGGGGCAGTATAGTCTACCTAGCAGCAACTCTCCAAGATCTCGGGCAAGAGGTCTTTCACATCAACTGCTGTCTGGTCCTTTCAACTAGAGATGCTGGAGATTGAACCTGGCACCTCCTGCATGCTAAGCAGATGCTCTTCCTCAGAACCACAGGCCCTCCCAAAACAGGGAAGGGGGCAGAGCTCAGGGAAAGAGAACTGGCAATGGTGGGAGTTTCGTTAACTCCATGCCTGCCTGATTCCCCCTGCAGATCCCTCCTTACAAAAGGTGCATTTGAACCACTAAAATTTGTTATAAAATATCCTATCCTTGTCAAGTAGTCTCACTTCAGGCAGCCAAGCCCACTCTTGTCTAAACAGTCAAGGCCATTCACCCAAACATGCCCACAACATATGAAATGAGCCTACGTTGTAATGAACCTGGTGGGCTCGCATCTGCAAATATATGTGCCTAATGCTGGCAACACAGAAAAGGGCACTTAAAAAAAAACTACATTAGATTTCAGACTTCCAAAGCTGGCACACAGAATGGCACAGCTAGAAGAGAAAAAGGCGTTTTATACAGTTCTCTCCAAGGCTGGAGCTATCTGTGCCCATTCTCAACATAATCAATGCAACATGGAATATTATTTCACCGTCTAAGGAACAAATGACTCTTATTATGAATGCCATTCAATAGTGGAAACACCAAGTCATCCAAATAGTAAGCATTCCCACCCGTTTGTTTGCCAGCACCTTTAGAATTGTGTTTTGTAGAGTTTGCTGAAGGCCAGGAGTGTGGGAGCTCTCCTGAGCTCTTCAGGCAGGCTGCTCCACAAGGTGGGGGCCACAACAGAAAATGCATGTTATGTAGCCACAGCCTGCTCTTGAGTGACCATGCAACCACTGGACCTAGGAAAAGGCCTCCTCCCCAGGGTCTCCTGGCAGCTGTGGGGCTCCCTTCACTTCCTGCCAGAATGAAGCCTTCTCTCCCCTTGGCCTTCAAGCAGAATGTTCCCGTCCAGTCAACGGTCTCAATGGCCTCGGAACTCTCTCCCTTTGTGTCCTCTCACTCCCATGGCAACCAGAACTCATCCACCTCTCTGGGTCAAACTTTTCTTTGCTCTCCTGGCAACAGAACTCAGCACAAAACTACTTAAAATGTCATACCTATCATTATAACCAAACTGCACCATGTACAGCCAAAATATATTTTAAATGCTAATAGTATATAAATATTCTAATTATATGGTACAACTACACCATAGAACTACATACAGCGTGGAGACCTGCAGTCCATGGGAAGATGTGATTTCTGAGCTGCATGAGGCATGGTAAAAATTGCTAAGGGAAGGGTTCGTTTGAGATGACTTTGCTATGACTTTTGGGTGATTTGTTGTGGTTGAAACTGTTGTGAATGTAACTTTTGGGATGACTTGGTTGAAATCTGAAGTTTATGACTTCTGATAAAGACAACCAGAATCAGGTCTGACCGGGACACTCATTAAGTTTGTTATTTGTAACATGTTATATTGATGGATCTCTTTTTTGATGTAAAAACACACTACCCTATACTTGTACAACAGTAGAGGGCGGTAGAGTCATTCTTTTGTATTATTCTTATGAAAACCTTGAAGATTTATAAGAGTGCATATTTGTTTATATTTGTTCTGTCTTGGATATTACAGTAACTGTTTATATTGTATTTGCTCATTAGAATGATTGAAACAATGTTTTTACTTTATGAGTGTTACTGGAGGATAACTGTTTTGATATTGATATTGTAAACAGCTATTGTGTGGATATTGCACCATATAATTAGCATATTTATAGTTTATATACTATTAGCATTTAATATATATTTTTGTTGTACACAGTTGTTTGTTTGGTTTTTGGCACTGTGGGTGTCATATACAAATACTGGATGGGGGATACACTTCTGGGCAGTAGTATATGCAAAAGGGATCTTGGGGTAAGAGTGGACTGTAAACTAAATATGAGCAGTCAGTGTGATGCGGTGGCAAAAAAGGCTAATTCAATCTTGGGTTGTATCAAAGGGGCCATAGCATCGAAATCGCAGGAGGTCATAGCCCCTCTCTATACTGCCTTGGTCAGGCCACACCTGGAGTATTGTGTGCAGTTCTGGAGGCCTCACTTCAAAAAGGACGTGGACAAAATCGAGAGGGTGCAGAGGAGAGCGACGAGGATGATCAGGGGTCTGGAGACTGAGCCCTACGAGGAAAGGCTGAGGGCCTTGGGAATGTTTAGTTTGAAGAAGAGGAGGTTGAGGGGGGACATGATTGCTCTCTTTAAATATTTGAAAGGCTGTCATTTGGAGGAGGGCAGGGAGCTGTTCCAGTTGGCAGCAGAGGGTAGGACGCGAAGCAATGGGCTAAAACTACATGCACAAAGGTACCGGCTGGATATTAGGAAGAACTTTTTCATGGTCAGAGTAGTTCAAAGGTGAAATCAGCTGCCTAGGGAGGTGGTGAGCTCCCCTTCACCGACAGTTTTCAAGAAGAGGCTGGATGAATATTTGTCAGGGATGCTTTAGGCTGATCCTGCACTGGGCAGGGGGTTAGACTAGAAGGTCTGTATGGCCCCTTCCAACTCTATGATTCTATGATATATGTCTGTCTACATATCTGCCATGAATATTTTCTGTGTTCTGTGCTGGGTAATGATCCTCTGAGAGTACACGAAGTTGCCTATTGATAGTCTGCTTGGCTGGAAGTTCCTTATCTTGCAGGTGCCTATAGTGGCGTCTACTTTCGTTTTCACAGCCGCCCGAAAGAGTGTCCTTGAAGGCCGGGCAAACCTAGGAACTGAAAATGACTTTATTTTTGCTTCTCTCCTCCAGTCCCTCTCCCCTCCTGTTTTGCCAGCCCTTCCTCCCCCTCCTGACCCCTTTGCGCCAGAATCTCAACCGTCCTTATCCCAAAGGTTGGAACTTTCCCTATGACTGACCCCTCCACACTCCCATACATCACTTCTGCCAATGACCTTGTCTGAGTATGCTGATACTGATAGATCTCTAATAAAGTTACTTTAACTCCTATCCTGGAGTGTGTGCAGTGGAGTACGATGGGGATCTCACTGCCAGAACCTGACAGTGGGCCTTCTATTTTCATGCCTACTGTTCTATTCTTCTGAATTGCAATCTTTTTATTTATTTACTTCATTTATACCCCCACCTGACTCCCCAATGGGGACCCAAAGTCGATTATATCATTCCTCCATTTTATCCTTATAACAAGCCTGTGATGAAGATTAGGCTGAGCGTGTGGGACTCTCAAAGTCACCCAGAAAGCATCCATGGCACGATGGGAATTTGAACCTGGGTCTCCCAAGTCTAGTCCGGCACTGACCGCTACACACACTGGCTCTCTCTCCTCTCTAATTGACTCTCACACAGCTCAATCTACGATTGTTTACGTGCTACTACAAGCCATTAATGCATAGACCCCTAAAGCTATTAGTCTACTACGTACTTCTGCTATGCCTTAGACGGGGCCCTAGCTGAGCGGCAGAGGAGTAGCTTTGCATGCAGCAGGGCCCAGGCTCAGTCTCCAGCAACATCTGGAAAAGACCTCTGCCTGAGACCCTGGACAGCCACTGCCAGTCAGAACAGGCAACTGAACCTCAGAAACCAAAAGTCTGACCCAGTACAAGGCAAATCCCTGTGAATAGATCCATTTACAGAATAGCATTATAACACATGGCCTTATGAATACCATTTATGGTAAATTAAACATGAATGCTCATCCCAGTCATCATTCTAGTAGTCTTCCTTTGCATCATCTGCAGTTTGACTTAATTCTCCAATATGGGCTGTCAAAACTGGACGATGCATTCCGGACATGGCCCCTCTAGCGCCTTTTATAATGGCACCAGCAGCACCATATCCCTGTTAGAAAACCCGACCATTCCGCAGCCACATTCTGTGTTGTGTTAACAGATTAACAACAGCATCCATCAAAGAAAGGTGTTTTGTGAGAGGTGAGTAGTTACAAGAAAATGCTCCATACTCTTTCTGTGTAGGAAAAGGATTTAAATTGAAGTGATAAAAGCTCTTCCAAAGGCACCGATTTTGAGAAGATAATTATGCGGAACAAGAATCATATTCTGGGCCAAATTTACAAGCTTTTACTTCAATATGACACAGAAACAGAACAAGTTCAAACTTGTATGATAAGATGGATGCAAAATTTTGGAGAAGAAATAACATTCCAACAGTGGGAAAACTTATGGACTAAGGGCATAAAATTTACAGCAAGCCATGCACTGAAGAGAAAATTGGTACAAGATGTTTTTCTGATGGTACATTACACCAAAAGATATTGAAAAAATGGGTAAGAAATATGTAGGGTCATGTTGGAAGTGTCAGGAAATAGATGGTTCTTTCTTTTATAAGTGGTGGACATGTAAAAAAAGTAAAAAATTCTAGAAAGATACACATGCAGAGATTCAGAAGATTTTGAAAATTAAGTTTGCTATGAAACCCCAGACTATGTTGTTGGGAATAATACCATATAATATTGATAGAACGCTATTAGTGCAATCCTAAACAGAATTACTCCAGTCTAAGCCTATTGGCTTAAGCTGGAGTAACTCTGCTTAGGACTGCATTGCATATTTTGGTATTTTGGTATTTATTTTGGTATTAATTTTGGTATTAATTTTGGTATTTATTGACAGTAGCAAGAGTGGTAATGGCGAGTAAATGGAAAGATGGAGAATGCCCAACCAGAGAAATTTGGAAGGATAAAATGTCAGAATATGCGGTGATGGCAAAATTGACAAATTACATAAATAGAAGGCCAATTAAAGAATCTGAAGAGAAATGGAGAAAATGTTTTGCTTATAACGGATAAACTTTATAAGAGACTGCAGTCTTGTACATTTGAAAGTGATTGTATATTGATATATTTCAAAATTTGAAGGTAGGATAATAAGTTATATAAAGATAATTGGTAGAATACTTGGTATAATATTGAAATACTGGTAAAAAGTCAGTATTGTTAAGTAAAGTATAAGTAAAAGGTAATGATAAGTAGAGGGGACATAAGGATTTTTTTGGTTGTTGTGGATTTTCTGGGCTCTATAGCCATGGTCTTGGCATTGTAGTTCCTGACGTTTCACCCGCAGCTGTGACTGGCATCTTCAGAGGTGTAGCACCAAAAGACAGAGATCTCTCAGTGTCACAGTGGATATTTTCATTTTGTAAGGATTGTTTTCATTTTATAAGATAGAAACAGGTTACAATTTGTAATAGTACTTATCTTAAAACTCTTAGAGGGTAAGACAACTAGATATGTTAAGTAATAAGTATTCTTATTAATAATTGTTAATTGTTAATAATTGTCTTTTTTGTTTTTTATCTTTTTTTCTTTTACTATTACTAATATAATGAGCAGAAATAGGTAAGAACTCTCTATGTAATAACAACAACAATATTCAATTTATATACTGCCCTTCAGGATGACTTAACATCCACTCAGAGCGGTTTATGAAGTATATTATTATCCCCACAACAAACACCCTGTGAGGTGGGTGGGGCTGAGAGAGCTCCTAGAAGCTGTGACTGATCCAAGGTCACCCAGCTGGCTTCAAGTGGAGGAGTGGGGAATCAAACTCGGTTCTCCAGATTAGAGTCCTGCGCTCTTAACCACTACACCAAACTGGCTCTCTGTGGTTTAATTGGAAAAAATATATACTAAACAGATTTAATTATTACTCTAATCACTATTTAAAGGTTTATAAGGTTATGATTTTTGTATTTTGATAATCCTTGTAGCACACAGTTACATATTTGACTTGCTTGTCCCTGTTTTCTCCCCTTTTTTCCTGTACCCCCTTTTTGTTTCAATAAAATATTTTTTTTTTAAAAAAACAGGTACCAGGTCAATTTGGCCTAAATGGAAATTCCTTCCGGACCTCAAAGAGACTATGAAGTGGATACGCTGGGCCTCTGAAATAAAATATTACGCAAGAGCAATTTTTGCTAGAGCTAAGTTTCTTTCTCAAACTGCCTTAGATGACTCAGAGAAAGGAATTAACATTCCAAAACCACAGAGGAAAAACACCTTTCTGACCCCAATCTGCCAGGCCTTGAAAGACTAAAAATTAAAATTCATCACACAATGCCCTTCACAAATTTATCTAAGTCTCAAAATGAATTAAGTGTTTTGGGGATATTGGTTTAGAATTCACATCCCTTTAATTCCCTAGAAATATATTCAAGAATGATTCACAGGTAACTCTGCAAAATTCTATAGCAGCACACATAAAAATCAAGTGAGTGACAGTTACTGATGCCGCTGTTCCCACACAAGAAGCACTTGGTTATAAAAACATTACAGAATAAAAGGGTACCGAAGGGGTGAAGAACATCAAAGATGGCACTTCACTCAATGAATAGCAATTGAAATTAATATCTGCACTGAGATACCGGGTGCATAAAAACTATTTTCCCAAGAGTTTGTTAAAAGAAAAAAAAATACACTGAAACTGGTGTGTGAGGACACATGCTAAATTCCATTTATGAGAAGCATAGACTAGAATTTAAATTAAAAATGCTATTTGACCAGTTTGGAAATAGGAACAATCACTCTGTCTTGTCTAATACATGCAACTGAGGAATCTTTATGGCTTGCTCTCTGTCTGCTCTGCAATAGGATGCCAGTGGACACACATCTGCTTCTCACTTCATGGAAGAGGGGAGTGGACAAAAGCAGGAGAGCTCATGGATATGGGTGGCAACGGATGGGTCAAGTTTTAAATTAAATGCCCGAACTTGTCCAAGTCTTGCCTCTCTGATTAAAAGGCTGAACTGGTGTCTCGCCCCACATCCCTGTGAACATCAATCTAGCTCATCAATATCCCCATCTTTCCTCTGAGAGCTCATTCACAGCTCTGTGCTCAAATTCTCCAAAGTGAATGGGAACTGGGCGTGACCAAGTGAAGCAAAATACAGGAACAAAAGCAGCGGAGATACCTTTCAGAATGGGGAGAAACTAGGAGGGAAATCAGCTCTGTTCCAAATTTTTACTTGGTTTTAATTTCTACAATCCCAATCCTATTACATTTACATTTGAGTTGGCACAACTGGGGGGGGGGTAACTCCAGGGCTCAGTTTTGTTGGCAGCCCCTTTGTCTTCCCTTACTGCCTGCCAATGGAAGGAGAGGGAAAGGCGTAACATCAAAAGGGGGCACATCAAAAGGAGGCATAACATCAAAAGGAGGCACAAGTACTTCCAGGCATTATGGAGTGGGAACTGGACCCAGGATTTCTGTCTGTTTACTATCACTTCAGAAAAGTCCCTTGACTGCTGTTAAGGTGAGATACACACTCAACAAATCAAACAGCTTCAGGACTGTGTGGTATATGTGGGCTATATGAAAACTATGGTCTCTAATGGACTCCAGTCCTGCTGTTCTACTGCAGACCAACCTAGCTACCTATATGAAAACAATTATATATCTTCCTAGAAATGGTTACTGTTGTTTTTTTCCAGCTGCAAAGCCACCTTTTAAAAAAGCATTGTTGATCTTTGCCAGGCACAAGTCCATTGAAAGGCTTAATTATTTTTTTAAAAATTCACAAAAATGTATGGTGAGGCATGCCAGTTAGTAAAATGGTTAATGGAAATAAGGAATGATTATGTAATTATGGTGTACCTTCTATGTATATTACACTGTTCAAGTTCCAATTCCAATTATGCAACAAAAAACTACCTTCCCTGTATTAAGGATACATTTCAGTAACTTAGAATAGTTCTTCTTTATTAGATATGCTTCAACAACTTTAAAAATACTTTGTTTTAAATGTATGAGGGGGGAAAGCAAACCTTTTATGCTGCTATTTTAGTAATTACAATTCCTGTAGGCTTAGAAAATTGTACACGAATTATGTTCATGAAACTGCTTTCCAGTGAGTTAGACCACCGGTCTATCAAAATAGTAAAGAGTCCAGTAGCACCTTTAAGACTAACTAACTTCATTGTAGCATAGGATTTTGAGAAACACAGCTCTCTTCGTCAGATGCATCGTACGAAAAGAACTGTGGTTCTCGAAAGCTTATGCTACAGTAAAGTTGGTTAGTCTTAAAGGTGCTACTGGACTCTTTACTATTTTGCAACTACAGACTAACACGGCTAACTCCTCTTGGTCGATCAAGTCTACTCTGACTGGCAGTTGCTCTCCAGGATCTGCGGGAGATACCTTTTACATCGCCTGCTACCGGATCCTTTCCACTGAAGATACTGCTGAGGACTGAACTTGGGACCTTCTACCCCACAAAGCACAGGTTCTACCACTGAACCACAGCCCCTCCCTTATTATACAAACATGGCAATATTATACAAATTTTGAATTAGATTACTGCTTTGGTATGTCCACAACTCCACTTGTCAAACAAGAGCGTATTTAGATAAAGCCCTCAGCATCTGAAAAACTGGCAGCTCCGTTGTTGGAGTGCTGACACAGAGGAGCAGTTGGGAGACGAGAGCAGCCATGGAAAGGATGCTAAGTCTGGTATTGGTCAAGATGAGCCCTGGTCCCCCAACTTCTATTCTACAATAAATACGAGAGAGGGACAACAAGATTCATTATTGTTCATGTGGCCACGGACTCACCCGACTATCCCTCTGGAATGGTTCTGGCAGCTTTCTCTGGATATGGTCAAGAAGGAGCAAATTTCAACCAAGCCTCCAACAGCCACTTACCTCAAACTGAATTAAGACAGTCCCACTTTCTAGCCCTTTTTTCAGTTGCTCCATTGACTCCTCAAGGGTCTCGCCATATTCTGAACAGGCAGGAAGACTGGGCTCTGGAAAAGCTTCTTCCTCTGACCTGCTATCAGAGCACGATCTGACAACTGGAAGACACAGAGGCAAATTCAGATCTTTAATATTTGCCAAACACTGTAATGCTTAGATGAGTTCAACGATAAAGCTATATAAAAAGTTGCTTTGAGCCTATGTAATGAGAAAGAAGCAAACTCCAATTTGTTGAGCACCCGCATTTGGCTCAACAAACTAGAGTTAGATCAAAGTGTTCCCACAGCAGGGAGTCTTTAGTTGTGCTTCAAACTTGGAGCAACCCCACCACAACTCTACTACAATAAGCATAATATAGTTACCTTTCCGCCTAATCAGAAGCACAAGCTCTCTGGTATGCAACTCTCGGCTGGCTTTTATAAACCTCACCACTTGGTCATGGGTATGCTCAGAGATGTCCCGGCCATTGATTAATACTATTTGATCTCCTTCATTCAGTTTTGGAATGCATTTATCAGACTGCCATAAAACCAAAGAGAAGTATGTCAGAAGTATTATCAGATGTCTGAATCAAAGACAGCATTTAAGACATCCTAATTTAATCACTGGTCAGCACTGTTATCTTGTATCTGGGTGAACTTTCATTCTCTTCAACAAGAGACGTTGAAAAACAAACTTATTCTAGCCCAGATGGATATACTGTAGATAGGGGATAAACTTGGATTAGATTCGAAGCCTATTCTGAACGGGATTGCAGTCCCTCTGTTGGATCACACCTGGCGGTCTGGAAACACTCCTGCACTCAACTCTGCTGCTCCAGAAACAACTGGTGGGAGGAATTCAACACTGCATTTTACTAGCTGCTGCTGTTCATGCGCGTGACGTGCCTGGCTACAATCCTAGTATGTTCATAATACCTACATGCTGGATCACAGTAGCAAATGCTACACGGGCCACCTTTAAAACTGGCCAGAAACTTCAATTGTTCCAAAAGATGGCTACAATGGTTTTAAGCGGAGCCTACCATGGGCCAATTGTGGCTCATTTGCATGGACAATTTAATTTAATTTAATTTTAATTTAATTTAATTTATTATATTTATATTCCGCCCTCCCCGCTTTCGCAGGCTCAGGGCGGATAACAAATACAAACATGTTTAAAAACATTTAAAAACATTAAATAATACATTTAAAAACATTTAAAAACATTAAATATAACAATTCATGCTGCATAGTGGTTCATACATGCCTCTGTGTTTGCATAGGGGTGATGGTTTAACCCCCCCTTCACGGGGGCGGGCGGGCACTGCCCGGCGTTAGCCATATGCCTGGCGGAATAGCTCTGTCTTACAGGCCCGGCGAAATGCAAGCAAATCTTGCCGGGCCCTTGTCTCGCAAGACAGAGCATTCCACCAGGTTGGGGCCAGGACTGAAAAGGCCCTGGCCCTGGTCGACGCCAGGCGGGCCTCCCTAGGGCCAGGGACACTTAAAAGATGTTTTCCGCCAGAGCGGAGAGTCCTCCGGGGCTCATATGGTGAGAGACGGTCCCTCAGATACGTCGGTCCCAGTCCGCGTAGGGCTTTGTAGGTTAACACCAAAACCTTGAACCTGATTCGGTACTCCACTGGCAGCCAATGCAGCTGGCGTAGCACCGGTGTAATATGCTCCCACACCGGTGCTCCAGCAATGACCCGTGCTGCTGCATTCTGTACCAGCTGTAACCGCCGGATCAGGCCCATGGGAAGCCCAGCGTAGAGCGCGTTACAGTAATCCAACCTAGAGGTGACCATTGCTTGGACCACTGTAGTCATGTCACGGGGAGACAAATAAGGGGCAAGCTGCCTGGCCTGCCGAAGATAATAAAAGGAAGACCTGGCAACTCCAGTGATCTGGTCCTCCATCTTCAAGGAAGAATCCAGAATCACCCCTAGGCTCCTAACCCTCGGGGCCAGTGTAAGTGCTGCCCCATCAAGTGTAGGAAGCCGAGGTCCCAAAGCCATCTCCCCACGACCCACATACAGGACCTCCGTCTTCGTGGGATTCAATTTCAGCCAACTTTGTCTCAACCAACCAGCCACAGCCTCAAAAGCACGCTCCAGGGCATCAGGGGCCGATCCAGGCTGCCCGTCCAACAACAGATAAAGCTGGGTGTCATCCGCGTATTGGTGACACCCAAGCCCGAAACTCCGCACCAGCTGGGCGAGGGGGCGCATATAGATATTAAATAATAATGGAGAGAGTATCGCTCCCTGTGGCACACCACAAACCAGTGGCCTACGAGATGACACCCTCTCCCCGAGCGCCACCCTCTGTCCCCGATCATGGAGAAAGGAGACCAGCCACTGCAGTGCTGTCCCCTGAATCCCCACATCGGCAAGGCGGTGGGTCAAAAGCTCATGATCGACCATATCAAACGCTGCTGACAGATCCAGCAAAATCAGCAGTGCTGATCCGCCCTGATCCAGATGTCTGCGGAGATCGTCTGTGAGGGCGACCAACAATGTCTCGACCCCATGTCCCGGGCGGAAACCAGACTGGAAGGGGTCTAGGGCTGAGGTCTCCTTCAGGAAATTCTGCAGTTGCTTCTCTGCCGCCCGCTCAATCACCTTCCCCAAAAACGAAAGGTTGGAAACTGGTCGGTAATTGAGCAGGTCAGCAGGATCTAATGATGATTTCTTCAGAAGAGGCCGTACCACAGCTTCCTTCAGCGCCTTGGGAAAAACCCCAGAGCTCAAGGACAGGTTTATAATCGCCTCCAAGGAATCCCGAAGCCCGTCAACACTGGCTTTCACCAGCCATGACGGGCACGGGTCCAAGGGGCACGTGGTAGGCCGTACCACATGCAGAATCCTGTCCACCTCTTCCCCGAAAAGAGGGCTGAAATGATCTAATATGGGTCCCGAAGACGGCCAAGGGGCCTCTAGTTCATTTACTGTATCAACTGTGGCTGGTAAGTCGCGGCGGAGAAGCAAGATCTTATCAGTAAAAAAGCTCGCAAAAGCCTCACAGCTTATCTCCAAATTCAACTTTTGATGGTCTCCACCTGATTGGGAGACCAATGAACGGACCACATTAAATAATTTAGCTGGGCGAGAGCTAGCTGATGCGATGGAAGCTGCATAATACTCTTTCTTCACAGCTTTCACTGCCATCTCATAGGACTTCATAAACAGCCTATAAGATGTTCTTGCTTCCTCGTCACGAGATCGCCGCCACACGCGTTCAAGTCGTCTTAGCTCCCGTTTCTGTTGCCGCAGCTCCTCTGTATACCAAGGAGCCCGGCGATTCCGGCAGCGAAGAGGACGACGGGGGGCGATTTCATCGATGGCCTCAGAGAGCTGGACTTGCCAGCCCTCCACTAGCTCATCTAATGAACCACCGTGGAGCATTGGTTCCCGCAGAGCATTCTGGAACCCAATTGGGTCCATAAGTCTCCGCGGGCGAGCATAAATTTGCTCACCGTCCTTGCAGGAGGGGGGTGGCACGCCCAGCCGGGCCTTCACAACTGCGTGGTCTGACCATGGCACCAACTCTACTTTATCCAGAACCACATCCAATCCCATCCCGAAGATCAGATCTAGCGTGTGGCCTGCTTCATGTGTGGGTGCCGATACAAATTGGGAGAGTCCCAGTGTTGCCATGGCTAACACCAGGTCCGTGGCCTGTATCGAGGTGGCATCATCTACACGGGCATTGAAATCCCCCAGCACCATCAACCTGGGGTACTCCAAGGCCCACCCAGCAACCACCTCTAGCAGGCGCGGTAAGGCGTCTGCTGGTGCGCTGGGCGGTCGGTACACCAAGCAGACAGCCAAACTCTCCTCGGCATTCCACACCAGGCCCACACAATCAATGCCAGAGATCTTCGGGGTGGGAAGCGGCTTGAAGGAGAAACCCTCCCGGACAACCAATTTGTTTCCCAATTCAGTGTGCTGGTTTTGCCCTTCAAAGGGAATAGAGCCAGGCCTGCTTCCACCCAAACAGGACTGCATGTGCTGTGAGCTCAACTTCTGGTGCCAGTCTCTGCATTATGCATTAGCGGAAGTGACACGGGGGGGGGGGGGAGCGAGAGAGAGGGCCCTTTTAGCTTCTGCCCCCATGCTGTTGAACTTCCGGGCCAGGAAACTCAGCAATAGACATGGGCACAATCTGAATTATGATTTCAAGCCAGCCACCCCTTATCCTGGGGAAAGGCAAAAGGCAGCGTGGGAGACTGGGAGGCCACCTGCGCCGTTCGCCTTTCCACAGGACAAGGGACGCGCGGGCAAGCTGGCCGCCCCTTGTCTTGCGGGGCAGGTGAATGGCGCGGGCAGCCGCCGAGCCACTCGCGCTGCCGCCAGCTCCGCAGCGCACCGGGACAACCAGCTTGCTGCGTGGGTGGCGTGGGGGGTGAGCCAGGAGCACGCGCGCAACAGCCTGTCTACGGATGCCCTGGGAGCTGGCAACTGTAGATCCGGCCCTGGGAATGCCCCCTCCCTGAGGGGAGGCGGCTTGTTGCAGGGTTAAAAACTCCCCCCCTACTCTAAGTGTGTGTGTGTGTGTGAATGTCCCCTCCCTCCCTGAAGGGAGGCGGGTCATCGCTGCCTCCCCCTGCCCGCTGGGCCTGGCGGCCGCTGCCACCAACCACCATTCCTATATTGCCGGATTGGAAATGGGACTTGATCGGTTAGAATCGGTGGCCTGGGTTCGGCAGCGGCCCGGATCCACGAACGGCTTAATCGGTATTTTTTTTTTATTGTGTCCATCTCTACTCAGCAGGCCCACCCACTCCAACCCTTCCAAAGGCTTGTGAACCCTTTTGTTTTTTAATTTAGAGACTTTTAATGCTTGCCTTTACTTGGCAATCTGCTGTTGTTTTCAACTGCACTACCGGTTCTTTTAAAATTTTTATTCCTAGTTGCCTTGTTACCGTCCAGCACCAAATAGTTGTTATTGTATTAGACTAAAAATTGGGAGTGGCACCAGCTTTAAAAAGTTATTTTTTACTGATGTTAAGTTCTATTTCATTTGTGTTTTAGATTTCTGCTAGCTGCTACTTTAGACTGTTTTAGATTGTGGATTTTGTTGCACATATTTTGACATTTTTAAGAAACTGGTATCCAATGATGCCTTGAATATTTTTTGTAATAGAAAGGTAGGGCATGAATTTCCTACATAAAATAATTATTGAAAAACAACAGTGCTATCTATACTGTCTAATGGGTTGGGGTTTCTTTTACATCATAGTAACATATTATTAAATTCAGATGGAGAAGACAGCTGACGACATGCTCACCTGAGCACTGACAGAGACCCAGATTCTGAATTTATGCATTTCAGTGGAGAAAACGCATACTCCGAGCCTGTTTCCCTCAATTAGGCTAGCAATGCAAAAACAAAAGGGCAGGCAAAAAGCAATACTTACAGGGGACCCTGGAATTATTCTGGACACAACGAGAGGCATCTTCTGATCAATGCCACCCTAAAACATTGAGCAAGAAAAAAATAGTAAATTTGAACAGACAGGTGGCATATGATTCACAGTTTGTCATATATGCCTTTCTGTATATCTGCCATGAATGTATTCTGTGTTAAGTACTGGTCCTCTGAGGGCATGAGAAGTTTCTTATTGATGTTAAGGCAGTAGGTTATCTCACAAGTACTTACTTTCTCTTTCCCTGCTGCCTCCAGCAAGTGTCCTTGAAGGCTGGCTGCAGCCAGCTCGAAATGTATCCTTCTTGGGAACTGAGATGATTTCATTCTTTGTTCTGTCTAGCCTAAACCTAGCTTCTCCCTTTCACGCCCCACCCCCCCGGCTCTCTCGCGAACAAAACTTTAACGGTCCTTATCCTGATGGCGGGAACTTTCCCTGTTACTAACATCACCAACCCCATTTATGTCACTTCTGCCAATTCAGTTGTCTGAGCACCTTGAACTTGATGGATCTCTAATAAAGTTACTTCAACCAATACACCTGCGTGTTTGCTGTGGAGAACTTGGGAATTCTACCTGCCAAGGACTGACACAGTTAATCTGTTCCAGGCTATGTTCCAGGGAACTCAAGGATTCTTAGAAGCATATCAGACACTCAACCAATGCCCACTGTCCTTCTAAGAAGCTGGACACAGACCACTCAAAGGCAGCATAACCAGCTAAGTATGTTGGTCTTGGTTAATTCCTATAATTTCTATCAGTATAGGTAGATACAATTTTTTGAAACACATCTTAACCAAAAACCTTCTGCAATACAGAACTACAAAAGGATACTGGGCACAATCTGATGCAAGTTCACAGTGTTCACATGAGGTAACCTTGAGGCCCCACCTGCCAGGCTACTTGTGGGCTGAATATAAACATCCCTGGAACTCTCTACAATGTGCCAAAATTTAGAAGCACTTTGTATTTAACATTTGATTGCATTAACTAATTTCTGCTCACCACATCTTACGTTATACAAATGTATAAACTATTTTACTCAATGAAGGGAGTGTCACAAAACTTATTTCTAAAAATAGAGCCATGACTGGAGAAAAAGCAAAACACACCAGGACCTCATGTGCCTACCATATTTTGCCAGCTGGTGCTATACCAAGAGGCAGCAGCTGCAGTTATCTCTAGATAGTTACAAGGCTTATTTTTAGATCAGTGATTTTGTTTGTATTTCCTTAAAGCTAAGGGTTAAACAATTAAAGTCAGAATGAAAACTCTGAAGTACTTTTATTAGAAAACAACAACCCCTGAATAGCTCCCCGCCCCCCAATTTGATGCATAAAAGAGCCTACCAAGAGGCAAGGGTGAGTGAGTAATAATTGGGCTAAAACTGTAAGATGACAAATAGCGCAAAATCTTTGGATGAAAGAGAAATCAGTATCGAAGTTCAACCTTATGCAGACTTCCACCTAAAATGAAGTGCAAGTCAAATCTGGAAGGATTTTAAGAGAAAGGTAAAACTAGTGAAGCTTGTCAGTAAAGATACAGTCTCTTTACACAAGACATCTTACAAAGGGATGCTCAAGTGAAAGATCTTACACTTGTTCTCCCATTGTGGACACACATGCACTGCTAGGGAGACAGAGTACACTTGAATGTAAGACCATACAGAAAGTACATCACTTGAGTATCCCCGTGTAAGATGCGTTGTGTAGAGAGACTCACAGTGATTGGATTAGGATACTCAGTGAACTTTTTGACAGTACATGGATTTGAAATGAATCGCCTTTCCCCTACACAGAGATTAACACTTGACCACACTAACTGTGAACAACTGCGGCATCCTACCATTTTGACAATGCAGGAACATGCTATATACTGACATTTTACTAACTGTCAGGAGAATTATAATACAGAAGCACTCAAGACATTTTTTTCCAGCTACAGTTGAAAACCAGTGCCTTTTACCTTCAAATTAAATCCAAATTTCCCATCTTCATCTGGCAAGATGCGTATCAAAAGCAAGTCTCCATCAATAATGTCATTCTGGAAGAGATGAAAAACAGGATTTGATTTACTAAACACTGTATTTATGGGCTGCATTGAATATTATCATCCCTGCATGTGGTAAGGCTATAAGAGTCCACCTTCCCATACTACTCCGGGCCTGTGCTTTTTCTACCAGATATACACATATCTCCATAACGATTGTACACAAAACATGTGCATAAAGTACAACATGCATAGGCTTGAACAGCACAGTGAATATCCCAAAAGACAATGCCAAAATTGACTACATTATCTGAGCCTACAAATTCTGGGCTTTCTGTACTGACACACTACCCAAGTTGCCCTCACCCACCCACAGAAATTCTGTGGGATTCAAGCTAGAATGTGTGTGTCCCCCCCTTTGTTCTTTACTCTTGCAACAATAATTGTATTATATGTGTAAACATGCCTTCTTTGTGGGGGGGGGGAAGGGGAGTGTCATTTGATTCAGAATCAATGGACAATTTTTATTGCCCTTTCACAGAAATGCACCAGCACATCATTTCTGTACAACATACAGAATATGACAATGGTGATAAATGACCTTCAAAATGATCTTCTGTTGCACTAAAACACGTATTTTTAAATGTATAATGACAAATCATATTCTCTCTTCTCTCTAAGCAGAGTATGTCTGTCTTTACTTGATGCAAAGGATGTTGACAAATGGCAATCAAAACTGATTTATTCAACCTTAATATATGGGAAATGTCACTGAAAAGACACAACATGAATTAAGCAAATGTGTTGTCAGGAACGGCCAAATGACCAAGTCTGAACCAATGCCTGAACTACATGAAGAGGCAAAGAACCATGAAGATACACTACCAACTTTCGCAGGAGAGCAGCTGAATCCAACAATCACCAGTACATGCACAATATGAGATATTCACCTAGGCCGTTTCCAGACGGCTTACCTGCCTCCGGAACGTCGCGCCATGTTGTGGGGAAAACGCGAAATATCGCGTTTTCTCGCGCGAGTTTTCCACGACTCACGCGAGAACATGTGATATTTCACGTTTTCCCCGCAACATGGCACGACGTTCCGGAGGCAGGTAAGCCATCTGGAAACGGCCCTATTTCATCTCATCCATCATACCTTATCACAGTAGTACTGATTGGACTCCTCCACTGAAATTCCTTTCGTAACATTTTCATTTGTTTCTGAAGATTGCTTATCTGTTCCTTCCAAATGACAAGAGCCTGAAAAGTTCCCAGTTCCATTGAGAGTCCGGGGTAAAGAGGTCTGTGTTGAATTATCTTCCATAATGTTTCTGGATTACAGAAGTTAAAAAGTGCAGTATTAATAGCCAGGCTCAGTATAAACTGTATGCCCTGAACTTTATGCTAAATTCTTTTACGAGTAAGAGTGAAAGAACAACTCAGATCTTCGTTAGCTTTAAATCAAAAAGTCATATTTTGGCACCTTAAAGATGAACAGATTTATTGAATCATGAACTTTCATAAGCTACAACTCATGATGCAGGAAATGAATTCTCAGTTAGCAGGTATATATTCACACACACGTAGGGAAAAAATTGTGAAATTGTAAAAAAAAATTAGAGTTCATGTTGTAGATAAATAAATTGTTACTAAATACTGAATTTTTTAGCAACTAAAGTTGTCTTTCCTGCGTTGAAGTAATTTTTGCATGTTAAGCTTTCACATTTTACTTGTAATACCTGATAACATACTGCACTCACTTTTAGCCAAAAGGATGAGAAGTGGTAATATTGAATCACAACGTCATTCTCTAAGGCAGCAAAAATTAATCCAACATCAAGGGAAAGTGGTACTGGGAGCAACCTTAAGCAGGTCTGCTCAAAAACAAGTCACACTTACGCAATGGTGCTTGCTCTGATTTTGTTTTAAGGTATCATCATTTAAAGCACTGGAAAGAAATATCTGTTCTGAAAGGAACATTTAAATTGTTGCTGCAAGCCCATGTGCAATAATTACCCGCACTTACAGAATTTTTTCTAGATCTTTAAAAAAAATTATCATAAAAAAACTCTGTAGACAAAATAACCATCTATTCTGCTTATTCTCAATTTGAAGTTACAAGCTGATCTCAAAAGTACAACCTTTTGAAGAGTTTATGGTAATACTAGAAAACTCACGTTGGTGATTCTTGTTCTGACGATCTGCTGATAAAATAAAGATAATTAACTTGTGATGGTTTTTGTAAGAGTTTTGCAAGTGCAGAAAGGAATAATCAAAACCCGAGCAGCCACAATCCCGCCCATGCTCTTCCAAAAGCTCAAAGGCACGCAGGCTTTTCGAGGAAAGGGCAGCAATTTTCACCAATTCCCTGTTCTGCTGCATCACGCACCCCTGTGGCGGGGGGGGGGGGCTGGCAGAAGATACTGAGGAACAGTTTGATTTGACATAGAATACAAAACTTGGCAGTGGCTACGTGTTATTTCTCCGTGACATGAAGTCAACTAAAGGAAAGGAGGGTCTGCAGTCTAAGCTTCTGTCCATCAAATACACTTGATCTTAGCCAAACGGCTGAGAAGCGAGGCTTTTGTCTGTTGTTTTACACTGAGCAATTAAAGACCAGAATCCCTGCTTGAAATTACGACCAGGAGCTCTCAAGGGAACCTATAAGTATCTACTGTCAGGAACTCTCTCTGGAGACACCCCTGAATCTCTCCAGTAGAAATGTCACAACCCAACAAGGGCCGGTCCCACATGGCTCACCTGCACCCGAAACGCTGCGCAACATGCCGCAAAAAACGTGGAAGATTGCGTTTTCTCTCGCAAGTTTTGCACGACATTGCACAATGTCGCGCAAAACTCGCGAGAGAAAACGCGATCTTCCGCGTTTTTTGCGGCATGTTGCGCAGCGTTTCAGGTGCAGGTGAGCCGTGTGGGAACGGCGTAGATCTTAATGCTTGTTCTCACATTATGCATTACACCGAAATGCATGTTCAGTCTAGTGCCAATAGGCCAGGATCCAATTATGTCCCTGCCCCAAAATAAACTGTTTTGTCCCCCCCCATTACAGCTGTAACTGCCCTAAAATTTTGTTTATGAAGATGGAGGAAATGCTCGTTCAAAGATGCCATGAGGTGTGAACAGATGCTGATGCACGAGAAAGACAAGTAACACTCCTGTGCTAGCTTGGAAGTGCTTGCAATTTGTGCACGTGGCTCCTTGACTCTTAGCAAATCGATTTTCCCCACTGTATGTGTGTAACCAGGAGCCATCCCCAAGAGCTGTGAGGAGCTTTAATAATAAACTGTAACAAAGAATATTACATGCATAATATATAAAGTCTTATGAAATTATGCTGATTATCTACCATGAGTACAAACGGGCAAATTGACAGTGAGCTACGGATGCCATCGTAAGAACAGTTCCCTACAAATAAGCACCACTGAATAAAATGAGACTTACTCCTGAGTAGACGTGCTTTGGATCACTTTCCTATAGGATATCTGGGTCAAGATGTTGTGTATGCAACAAAAAATAGAAGATGGAACACAGAACATATCTAATGCCTGAAGATTATTTGCAACACTAAGAAAGCAAAGTGAATTAAAGCAGGATGGATTTCTTACACAGACTGCACTTGACAGAAATGGGGGTTGGGGAAACCACAAAGTTGTAAATTGTAACATGTCAGTGTGATGGGGAAAGCAACAGGAAAACAATATACAAATGCCTTAAATAAATTATACAATTCCATGAAACATAAATTGCAGTTTTTATGAGTTTGGTTGAAGTGGTTAAGAGCAGCAGGACTCTAATCTGCAGAGGCGGGTTTGCTTCCCCCCTCCTCCGCTTGAAGCCAGCGGGGTGACCCTGGGCCAGTTGCAGCTCTTCCAGAGCTCTCTCGGCCCCACCCACCTCACAGGGTGATTGTTGTGAGGATAATAGTAACACACTTTGTAAGCCATTTTGAGTGGATGTAAGCTGTCCTGAAGGGTGGTATATAAATCAAATGTTGTTGTTGTTATATTAAAAGAAATGAAGGAAAACTCTAATGTATTTACTGTGAACATAGAGAAAGATAAAGTTCTTGCCATACAGGTGACTTAACAGCAACTCGTGGTAGGGTTTTTAAGGAAAGAGACTAACAGAGATGGTTTGCCATTGCCTGTCTCTGCAACCCTGGACATCGTTGGAGGTCTCCCATCCAATTACTAACCAAGGCCAACCCTGCTTAGCTTCTGAGATCTGACAGGATCAAGCCCTCCAGTGCTATCCAGGTCAGGGCTACTGTGAACATAACAGCTTCTTTAAAAAATTAAACAGCCTTTAAAACTGACACTAATGTCACGCCATGCACAGTCACTTTTCTTCCCTACTTTAATTTTTTTTAAAAAAATTCAGGCATTCAGATGCCAACGTGATACAGGATTGTAAACAAATTTCACTAATGTTCAAAAGCACGCACATACAAACTCCACTCTGTAATATCCACCAGTCTCTTTAGAGTCTCTTTGCATCAATAAGTGGATGAATTATATTTTCTGTATGAGAAATGGCCAGCTGCTGCAAAAACTCAAGGATATAACTAAAATGGCTGGCTCAGCAAACCTAGGCCATATATTCATGCCCCTGAAGAAGGTGGGGAAATATTTTGTTTGCTCACTTCAGCCCCTGAGTCTCCTCAATTTCATGAGTACCAACGATGGATTTTTACAGATGTGCCTAAATAAAAGGGGCATGGGGGACACAAGTCTTCCACCTTTCTTGCTTACAATTTATGCAGCTCAATTCTCAGTTTACCACAGGAAAGAAATATCATAGAATCGTAGAGTTGGAAGGGGCCATACAGACCATCTAGTCCAACCCCCTGCCCAGTGCAGGATCAGCCTAAAGCACCTCTGACAAGTATTCATCCAGCCTCTGGATTCAAGTATGTTTCGAAAGACTCCCGAAGAGTTAAGATGTATTCCTCTCTGAAAGGAGAGACATGAGAGTGCTTCTGTCCACAGCAAAGCTATTATCTGCAGCTGAGGGGACCATGAATATTACTCCCATGCTGCAGTCACTCCATCAGTTACCAAGCTCAATTCAATTAACTACTGTAATGCGCTGTTCACAGGTCTCCCCTCTAAGAGCCTTGCTACAAGTGACATTTTACACGTGAAGGATAAAGGATCATTTTCATAAGTCTTTCTGGGAACTGAAGTTCCTCTCCCCCACCCCTTTTCCTTCTGTTCCTTCCCCTCGCTGCCTGAAGAGACAGAGAAAGCCTACGGCAACATCAGCTTTTGCAAATCGTCTTGCTGGGGGGGGGGGAATGCTCCGGAGAAAGCTGAGAAAGTTGCAGCTGCCTGCCCCAAAGATCACTGAGAGCAGGCTTGTGACTGGAGGAACGATTTGTAAAAGTTGCTGTTGCCGCAGGCTTTCTCTGTCTCTTCAGGCAGCGAGGGGAAGGAACAAAAGGAAAAGGGGTGGGGGAGAGGAACTTCAGTTCCCAGAAAGACTTGCGAAAATGATCCTTAATCCTTCACGTGTAAAATGTCACTTGTAGCAAGGCTCTCAAGTTAACTTAGAGACTCCACTTGGTGCACAACACCTGCATCTTGTTTACTATTGGGAATTAGGAGGACCATGAATATTACTCCCATTCTGCAGTCACTCCACCGGCTACCTATCAGTTATCAGGCTCAATTCAAGCTACTGGCTATCATATAAAAAGATCTTTATGGCTTTGGTCCAGCAAGATGCCCTCTCTCTCTCTATGTTCCCCTGCAGCAGCTTCGCTCACCTGAACAGGGCCTTCTGCAGGTGCCACCTTGCACATGGGCAAAATCCACAGCAGCTTTCTCTGTGGTGGCCCCCACTTTATGGAATGGTCTACCTGAGGAGGCTAGGAAAGCTCTCATTCTCCTGGCTTTCTGTAAACAATGCAAAAATGAATTATTCAAGAGGGCTTTTTACTCAGGAGGGCTAAACTGTACGGATGTGGTCTCACGGAGATCCATCAGTAAAGAGATAGGGAGGGACCACAGACTTTAGTACTATCACTGTAAATATTGGTGGAGCACAGACTCCACTACTCTTGCTATAAGTATGATCCTACTGGGTATATTAGTGTTTACTGTTGTTGCGATTGTTGTACTATAATTCTGGTGCTGTTAGTGTCAATTGCTAAGGCTGTGAGCCACTGCAATAAAGCTTATGATGCGTGATCCTACTTTGACTGAATAATTAAGATGATTAAGGAGTTTGGGATTTTCAGTTCAGAAAAGAGACTGGGGGTGGAGCATAACAGAGGTTTATAAAATTATGCATGGGGTAGACATAGTGGACAATAAATTCAGGATAGACAAAACGCAATACTTCTTTACACAACAACGGATTCGTGTGAAATTCACTGCCAGATGATGTAGTGAGGGCCACAGGCTTGTAATTACAAAAGCTTGTAATTTACTTTGGTGCCAGAACACACTGGTACCAAAGTAAATTTAATGCAGACTGGATAAATAATGAGCATATCATGGAGAAAAAAATCCTGTCATTGTCGTCACATCTGCGGGTCACTCTATGACTACTTAAATACCAGCATGCAAATTTCTGCAAATAAATTAGAACGAATTAGGCAAACTTGTCATTCTTAGTTCTAGATTTTAACTCTTTGGATTTTAATGTTCACATTCAGCCTTGGAATACGGATTTAGGAGTATACTCTACTACTAAAAACTTTCATTATGAGAATACTACCAGCTGCATACATATATTTGATGTATACATTAAAAATGCATAGAAAACACCGGTATATTAAAGAGGATGTAGTGATGGCCACAGGCATAGACAGCTTTCAAAGGGGATCAAGCAGATTCCTGGAGGAGAGGTCCATTAAGTGGCTACTAGCCCTGGTGACTAAAGGGAACCTCCACGTTCAGAGGCAGTCAACCTCTGAATCCCTGTGCCAGAAGCAACATCAGGGGAGGGCCTCAGCCTTGCTGAGTAACTAGCTGGCTGCCGTGAGAGTCAGGATGCTGAACTAAATGGATCACTGGTCTGATCCAGCAGGGTTCTTGTGTACTTAAATAGATTAATGCCACAAACATCAATACAATGTGGGAAAAAATTCCACTGAAACCCATGAGAGTTCCAATACATTTGCACTTCTCTTGCAGTGTAAGAGAAGACAAAGAGAGGATCCAGTACTCGCGTATTCTGATGTGGGAATCAGAATATATTTAAGAATGGCACAAAAGACAGTCTTAAAATCTTACCTCCTCCCTTTTACCAGGCTTTCCATTTTCCCCATTTCTCATGTCTCCCCTCAGAAAAATGCATCCAACATTACCACACCACCTACACCAGAGTCACATACTTTATTTACTTAATAGTATCACTATTATTTCTTATTCCTTTTATTTTTACCCAGAGACTCTCAACTGAATTTCCATGCTCAGTTATATGTATTTCCTCATAAGTATATACATCCTTTACATATAATGCTACTCCTCCCCCTTCCCTATTTGTCTATCCCTTTTGAACAAGTTGTATCCCTCAATCCTAGTATTCTAATTGTGTCATTCCACCAAGTTTCAGCAATGTCTATTATGTCATAGTCCCCTTCCTGTATTAGAACTTCAAGTTCCTCCTACTTGTTTCCCATACTCTGTGCATTAGTGTAGAGACATCGGAAGCCATGAGTTATATGCCCTGAGGTTTCTGTTTCAGTGCTTACCTGTGAGTTAATGTTTCCTAGCCTATGTTCCACTCCTTGCAGGTCTTCAGTGTTCCCTTTTCCAGTTATAGGTTTGGAATTTTTGTCTCTCCCCCACAGGATTTAGTTTAAAGCCCTCCTTATCAGGTTTGCAAGGCTCTTACCAAAAACATTTTTAACTACTCTCATGAGGTGCAAACCATCTCTTGACAGAAGAGCTTCATCTCGGAAGTGTAAGCCATTGTCCAAAAAAACCAAACTGCTCCTGATGACACTATCTACATAGCCAGTCATTTATTTGCAGCATTCTTTCCCTTCCTAAACCATGGCCTATGACAGGAAGAACTGACAAAAACACAAGTTGTGCTCCTAGGTCTTTAACCTTTTTTACCCAGAGCCATATAGTCTCTTTTAATGCATTCTGGACTGTGCCGGGCAATATCATTTGTTCCCACATGTATCAGGAAGAAAGAAGGGATAATGGAAGATTTATATTTATTTATCATGAAGCTTCCTTTCTCGGTGGTCCAAGAGTGGGTCAGTCAGTACGCTCGGGTAGCTCCTCCTCCTCTTCTTGCGCAGGGTCAGACAAACTTGCGATCCCAGGGGGAGGGGCTCCCAGGCTCTTCAGTTCCTTTTCAAGCCCCAGAATCCCCTTCTGTCCCAGTCACTGTATACTCAACACGTATAACTCAAAAAACTGGTAAGAAACAACTGTAAAAACCAGCAACCATTCCAAAAAACCACGAAAACAGAAGCTAACACTTCCCTATATCCTCTCCCTCTCCCTTATTTATTTATTTTACCTTGGACTGCCCCACTCCTGGACCATCGAGAAAGGAAGCTTCACGGTAAGTGAATATAAATCTTCCATTCTCCTGTGGTCCGGGAGTGGGACAGTCAGTACAGTCGGGGCATATCTCTAGCAGTGTACCCTTGGGTGGGTACTCTAGATCTTAACCATTCAGGATGTGCTGTAGCACTTTCCTCCCGAAGCCTGCTTCAGCCGAAGCTATCTGGTCCATCTTATAATGTTTTGTGAATGTGTGAACAGACCACGCCGTTGCTCTACAGATTTTCTCTAACAACGGGATCTATGTTTTGCTGAAGCAGCTGTTCCTCTCAGGGAATGGGCCGTG
The DNA here is from genome assembly GCF_028583425.1 of Eublepharis macularius. NCBI lineage: Eukaryota > Metazoa > Chordata > Lepidosauria > Squamata > Eublepharidae > Eublepharis > Eublepharis macularius. The sequence goes on along the minus strand of NC_072800.1, from coordinate 10,080,260 downwards.
ATTCCAGTTGGTGGGACCAACTTAGTGCATCTGTACACTAAGCTGATGCATTCCCTAATCCATCTACTTATAGTAGAAAATGTCACCTTTCCACCTAGCGAACTCTGTCTAAAGGAAATAAACATATTCTCCACCTTGTGGATGTTCTTGGTCCGTTCTATATAACAGCTCAATGCTCTTCTCACATCTAACCTATGCAACTGTTTCTCCTTCTCATGTTTCGGGTTAGTGCAGAAGGAAGGCAGAACTATGTCTTCCCCCCTATGGAAAGATGAGTTGACCTTTGGGATAAAGGTAGGATCTGTCCTTAACACAACTTTGTCGTGATGGAAAATATGTAACTCCTGATTTACCGACAGGGCCCCAATTTCTGACACCCATCTCGCTGAGGTTAACCCCACTAGGAAAACCGTCTTGAGGGTCAACTCTCTAAGGAAGCATGTTGCCATGGGCTCAAATGGTTCCTTAGTTAGTGAATTAAGAACTATATTTAGGTTCCAAGTTGGAAATCTATGTATTTGCAGAGGATTAATTAATGCAGTCCCCCTTAGGAACCTTTTAATGTGAGGATGCTTGGAAAGGGACGTCCCTCTCTTTGACCCCCTAATAGCTGAAATTGCCGCCACTGGTCTTTTCAATGTGCTAGTACTAAGCCCTTTGTTTAGCCCCTCTTGCAGGAACAGAAGGACCTGTCTCATGGATGCCGTCCTTCCCCCTTTTTTCGCACCATTCCTTAAACACTTGCCATGTCCTATCATAGCTTTTGTTCATGGAACATCTTCTTGATGCTAGCATCGTGGCAATCACTCTGTTGGAATAACCCAAGTCATTAAGCTGGCTGTGCTCAACTTCCAGGCAGTCAAGTTTAGGGATTTCGGGTTTGGATGCTGAATCTTCCCTTGAGTTAGAAGGTCTTCCCTGCAAGGGAGCATCCAGGCATCCATGCACAATTGTCTCTTTAGGTCTTGGAACCATGGTCTTCGCGGCCAAAAGGGGGTCACCGTTATCACTTCCACCTTTTGTTCCACTGTCTTCTGTATCACTCTGTGTATTATTTTCACTGGTGGAAAGGCATATAGGAGATTCCGTGGCCAGTCTTCGGCTAGTGCGTCTATTCCCATTGCGTCCTGTTCCTTTTGCCTTGAGAAGAATTTTGGAACTTGCCTGTTTACTGCAGACGCAAATAGGCCCACTTCTGGTTCGCCAAACTTCTGGCATATCAGCGCAAACATCTGCTTGTTCAGCATCCACTCTGCTTGATCCACTTTGTTTCGACTCAGCCAGTCCACCATTGAGTTCTGCCATCCAGCCACGTGAACCACTCATATAGACTTTAGGTTTGTCTCCGCCCATCGGAGAATTTCTTCAGCCTCCTTGTTCAGGGTCTTTGACTTGCTGCCGCCTTGCTTGTTTATATAAGCTTTGGCTGTCACGGTGTCTGTTTGTACCAAGATGTGGTTCCCCTTCAGACAACCTTGTAATTCCCTTAGGCTGTTCTTTATGACTTTCTTAGCTCCAGCAGGTTTATGTTGCAAGCCTTCTCCCAGGCGTGTCATTCCCCTTGGGCTATTCTGTCCTTCGTATGGGCTCCCCATCCGGTCAGACTCGTGTCTGTCATCATGGTTATTCTCTGAGGTTCTCTGAGCGGGAAACCTTCCGCAAATCTGTATGTCTCCGAAGGAACTTCTGCAATGGCCTCGTATGGGATCATGACCATTGGAGTATATCTTGGCAAGATACCATCATCCCTAGTAGTTTGGCCAGCTGTATCACCTCCCCCAGTCTGTCGTTTTGAATCGACTTTATGAGAGTGGTGATCTTCTGCTGTCTCTCTAGGAACACAAAGGCCTTGTCCATGACTGTCCACTACCACTCCCAAGTGGACTATCCTCTGTGTTGGAGTAAGGACGCTCTTTTGGCGATTGATGATGAAGCCATGTCTCTCTAGGCAATTTATCGTTATCGATACTGCCTCCTGAGCTGTTCCCAGGGATGGGGCCTTTATCAAAATGCCATCCAGATAGGGTGCCAAGGCTATGCCCTGGATTCTGAGGAAGCCTATCAGAGTCACCAACACTTTTGTGAACACCCTTGGCGAAGACTTCAGACAAAAAGGCAGGGCCCTGTACTTATACTGCTCACTGTTGTAAGTGAAAACGCAGGTATTTTCTGTGTGCCGGTCTTATAGGAACGTGTAGATAGGCCTTGGACAGATGTATGGAGGCTAGAAAGTCTCCTTGCTGAATGGACCCTGTCGTGGACTTCATGGTCTCCATTTTGAACTTCTTGGATCTTATGTGGAGGTTCAACCATTTTAGATCCAGAATGGCCCTGACATCCCCGTTCTTTTTTGGAACTACAAAGAAGACCAAATACACCCCCTGTCTTCTGTGTTGTGTTGGTGCCGGTTCTATCGCCCTTATCTTGATTAGGTGATTGATGGCTTCTTTTATCTTCAAGTGTTTTTGTTGTGATGGGTTCTTGAATACTGTTTCCAGCACCCATCTGTCCGAAATCGTCTGTCTCCACTAAGTAGCAAAGATCTATAGATGACTGCCGATCCTGGTTGCTCGGAGGTACGGATAGTCACGCTTGACCACCTTTCTTCTGTCCTTTGGATCAGGAAGCTGACTTTTTGAAGCTAAAGGATCTGTGTGATCAGCTCTTGTTTTGGATTACCATCTACTTATGAAGAGTCTTTCGGTACCCTATCTTGAAGACCTCTTGTAGTCCTGAAAGGAATGTTTACCTTTGTGCTTCTGGTCCTCTCTCTTAGATGGTGGGACTTTTTTCTTCTCTGCATCTTCAACTAGATATTTATCCAGGGCTTCACCAAACAATTTGGAGCCCTTAAAAGGTACTGCCACCACCTTGCTACGAGTAGGGGGATCCACATCCCAGTTTCTCAGCCACGTGTTTCGTCGTGCGGTTATGTTAAACCTCATGGCTTTGGAAGACATTTGAAACGAGTCCAGTGTCGCATCTGCTGCAAAGGCCGCTGCCACAGTTATTTTCTTAACTTCATTTCTGATCTCCTTTGGGACTTCTCTACCTGCTGCAGCTAAGTCCGAAGCCCAGGTGTAAGCTGCCCTAGCAAACAGAGAGCCAGTGGCTAAAGATCTCAATGACGCTGCTGATGCCTCAAAGTTCCTGCATACTGCCTGCTCTATCTTTTTGTCAGAAGGGTCCTTTGGCTTGCCTTCTGCAGCCATAGGTAACACCGACATAGTGGCCAGGCTAGTTACTTTGTTACTGTGGGCAGTTTAAACTTTGCCACATCTTCAGGTGTCAGAGAGTACAATTTGTTAAACACCAATTGGTAGACCTTTGGCTTAGCAGGATTATCCCATTCTGTCTTAAGAATGTCAAGAAAAATGGCTGAGAGGGGCACCCCAGTCTGCTTGGGCCCCAACTTTGGTAGTGCCCTTTCCAGACCTTGGGGGTGCAGAGTTACTGCCTTGACTTTGCCTGTACTTGTTTGAGAAATTTCCAATCTCCTCAGCACCTTTGTAAGCAATTTGGAATATACTTCTAATGGAAAAAGCCTAGTTTGCACTTGACCCACTTCAGCCTCTTCCTCATCAGACAGTTCACCCTCCTCACTCTCCGAGGTTTGGTGCGATGTTTCTGAACACTACTGGGACTCCTCCGAGTCACTGGGATTCCTTTCCACCTTCTCCATCTTTTTTGGCTTTGTTTGGGCAGCATCTTTAGCAGGCCTTTTACCTTTAGAGCTGTCTGAGCAATGTTCTTTGTTTTGAGATTGCCGCTTCAGGTGCATACAATGAGGCTTCCGCCGCTTCGGAGCCCTGCAGGCTTTCCCTCTTTCACGGCTGCTGCGGCATGCGTGCGCATTTGCCGTGGCGTCTGTGCACCTCTCTCCTAGCCTAAGAAGTAGCCAGGTCCTAGCGCTCTAGGAGCATCGGCTCTGCAGCTCACAGCTGGAAGGTGATGGGGGTGGGGTGGGGAGGAGGAACACGTCCTTCCTTTTCCCCCAGCGAGCCCACACTTCCACTCAGCTTTCTCTGGCTATTCAGGATCGCTGCTCCGTAGAGCAAAAGAGGTCCGTGACTCCTGCTGAGCAGGGCTGGAAAAAACTGAAGAGCCTGGGAGCCCCTCCCCCTGGGATCGCAAGTTTGTCCGACCCTGCGCAAGAGGAGGTGGAGGATCTACCTGAGCGTACTGACTGTCCCACTCCAGGACCACAGGAGAATAATCTGTGGGTTTGATAAGTCTTCCTACCCTTTCTGTCACACCTTGGATGCGTGCACCTGGTAGACAGCATACCTCTCAAGATGATAAGTCTGGTTGGTACACTTTACCCTCTACCTCCCTCAGTAGGGAGTCCTCAATTACCAGCACATGCCTTTTCCTATATTGAGGAATGGAAGCTTGAGTCCTCTCATCTGCAGGGGCCTGAGAAATTTATTTCAAGGTTCAAGGAGTCTGGGGGGAGTAGCTCTTGATCTAGTGGTCCAGAATCAATATCTAGGGGGAGATCCTGGAAGCGATTGCTTAGCATCAGAGGTTCAGAATGTCTCCTGATTATCCTGCTCCTGTGGGTTACTTTCTTCCATGCGCCCGCCTCTTGCATTGGGTGCTCCTTAAAATCCTGAGATACCTTTCCCTCCTCCTCCTGTTGCCCTCTGAAAAGTGCTTCATGCTTTCTGTCCATGTACTCTTCACCTTCCCTTGTTAAACTGAGTGTGGACAAGTGTGCCTCAAGTCCTTGTATCTTCTCCTCCAGTAGAGCGACCTACTTACACTTGCTGCAAGTGCAGTTGCTGTTACTCTCAAGTAAGAATACAAATATGCCACAGACTGTACATGCCACTGCCTCAGCTCTCTCACCCGCCATGCTGCTGCAATTTATTTCAAAGGTGGTTCAGGTTTTATGGTATTTCCCTGATAATTCCCCTGCTAAACTGCCACAGAAGACTACTTGTGAAAGGGTGGCAGAACCAACTGGCGCCATTCTACAGCCTACTTAAATACCAGCATGCAAATTTCTGCAAATAAATTAGAATGGATTAGGCAAACTGTCATTCTTAGTTCTAGATTTTAACTCTTTTAAAAATGTTCATCATGTATAACTATGAGAATACTACCAGCTGCATACATATATTGGATGTACACATCAAAAAAGCATAGAAAACACCAGTATATTAAAGACCTTCTGCCTATACGCTGCTATGTACTCACATTGACTACAACTCTCACAAACACTGGAAGCAAGCCTGAGAAGGTCTACTCAGAAGTCCCATTTTATTCAGTGGGGATTACTGCCAAGAAAGTGTTCTTAGGATTGCAGCCACTAAATATTAGACACAGTGGAATTTATATCTGAGTACATGCTTTGGAATGTGGTGTATGGCTTTGATACAACGTTCTTTCACTAATAACAAATCTTAAGATTGAATGTCATCGTTATCATAAGGTTATATCAATTAGATATATAATTTCCAAACTAATGAAAAAAGGAAGCCAAAAGCCTTACTAATTATACTAATTAGGCTAACAAAAACAAAGAAGAATGAATGAATGTTAAAAATGTTCCTGTGTTTCACCTTCAATTGTCACGTACTTTACCCTTAACTGCCTATAAAACAGGACGTCTGAAATTTGGTAGGGAATCTCTCTTAGATGAAGTGTATACTCCCTGAAAATTCTATCTATATAGGATGAGAAATAAAATTGTGATTGGAATGTTTTCCAGTGAAACCACTGGAAATTAAGTATAAAATAACAAACAAAACTAAAGATTTTGAAACAAAAATGATACATACTTAATATCATTATCTAATATATTTATAACCTGGTCTTTCAATGTAAATATTCCTGTTGTGAATAGAGATGGGCACGAACTTGAATATGAACCAAAAAACCCACAAACCAGTGGTTCGCGGAAGCTCGTTTCCACGAACTGGTCTACTGGTTCATTTGGTTCATGTTAAAACAGCAATACCCCTTTCCGTGCTGCTGCAAAGCAGCAGGGAAAGGGGCATTCAAACCCACAGATCAGCTGCTTGTGGGGGAGATCCCCAACAAGCAGCTGATCATTTAAACAGCGGGGCTTGGCTGCCTGGCCAGAAGTTCCCAGCCGGCTAGCCAAGCCCACCTACAGTTTAAATTGCCATTTCTTCGCTGCTGGGAGTGGCCATTTAAACAGCCCCTGTTTAAATGATCAGCTGCTTGTCAGGGATCTCCCCGACAAGCAGCTGATCCGGAGGTTTAAATGCCCCTTTCCCTGCCGCTGCTAAGTGGCCGGAAAGGGGCATTTAAACCCAATGAACCACAAACCATGAACTGGTTTGTGAACTTGCCCCAGTTTGTGGGAGTTCGTGGTTCCTGGTTCGTGAAAATGCCACGAACCACATGGTTCGGGTTTTTTGTGGTTCGTGCCCATGTCTAGTTGTTAACAGGTTCACACCACAATCACCAGTATCTAAAATCAATAAGAAAACAATCATCAACCTGTGTCTTCCAAAAACCCATATCAAACCTCTATCAATTAATTAATTACCTCGGGTTGCGGCTCTGGGACAGCTCTGAATCACTGTCTTTAGAAGTCGGGGAAACTTTATAGGTGTAAAAAACGTCTTCAGTTTCTGTTATATAAGAAATCTCATTTGCAAGGTTGTCTACAGATGAGTGTCGTGGTTTACGAATTTCATGACGTAGTCTAGGACTTCGCCTTTTTAAAAAGAGAAGTGGGATTCAGAAATCAGTTATGATCGAGCCTTTCTTAAGAGCTTTAAAATGTGAGAAGTCTACCGTATTACAACCATTGCCCCATGGTTTCCTTCCATGCCATTAATAATATTTGAAATCCATGGCTCAGTTACTATGTATGAGCCAATAATTGCAGGGCAAACCATAAAATACCAAATAAAGCAAGTAGGCTAAACCTTCTCAGAAAGGGGTGGGGGGAGAGTGCATGCCCATGTTGCCTACTGGGGTCTGGGAAGAAGGCAGTGGTTCTTGCTGGGGGAGGTACCCACGTGGCAGCTGCTGGAACACCCTCCCTTCAATGCTTTTCCCTAGCCCATCCCTGGAGAGATCTGCTCACAAGCCAGAGGGAGAGAAATACTCTGACTGGAACTGGGCAGTGGGGCTCAAGCTCATGGACACAGTGCCCAATGGAATCCCCTCTCTTGTGATGTATGCAGGAATCAGTTTGATGCATGCAGGGAAAAGCCCCCTCCCCTCTGGTGCTACACTGGAGATTGCCCCAATGGAGGCAATTATCCCCACTAGCTGATCTCATCCTCTAAGAAAGTGCAGACAGCATGCAGTCATTGAAAAATGGCTCTTTTCTCTAAGCTATCCACAAGATTATTGCTTTGCTTCCCTTCTCCTTTCATGTTATAAAAATATTCAAAAATTAATTTACCAGTTTGGAGTCACTGGAGGAGACCGAGAAGGAAGACTTTTGGTCTCTAAGTGTTCAACAGACAAAGACCTCCTCATTGCTGGATTCCAGATCATGCCCCCTATTACCTTTCTGCAGCACTGATTATTAGAAGATCTGAAATGAAAGAATGCATGCCCGGCTAAGTACATTGTGTACTACAAGATTTTGTTTATTTCAGGTATGGAACAGATCTCTCTCAGAGTCCCAGATGCCTTCACAGCTACGTGTGCTTTTTTCAGACAAGGCCATTCACGGCTCGCAATGAAAAGCAACCCAAATAACAGTGCTCCCCAGCTACGTATATAGCTGTCAAAAAAACAGAATCCAAAAGTGCTGTCATTCCATAACATATAGCAATAAACATCCTGTTTGCACTCACTCACTGGATGGCAGTTTATTATAACTTGTGAATGACAGAAAATCTCTTCTCCACATCCTCTAGCAAGAACACCTTAACAAATTGTCTCATTTCTGCCCTAAGGACTTCATGGAGCTTTAAAGCATGTATAAAATTCACAACAATCATTTCATACATATGGGGTGTCTCATTCCAAGAGACCAACAATTTTACCATAGCTGTTCAGTTCAAAAATATAGTACCTCTGTTAGGCAAAAAAAGGAATAATAAGCTACAAACAATAAACTGACAATAAAGTTAACCCTGTAGCCACCTTCAGTCTCAGGAGCAGGCAATTTACCAGGAGCCTCCATTAACCAGCTGTTACAGGGTTCTGGTACTTGCATGTAATTCTCTCTATAGCAGACAAGCACATCACACATGGAAGCAGTGCCTCTTCTACACTCAGAGCTCAACACCTTGAGCCTGCCTCGAGGGATTTTTACTTGTTGTTAGAACAGCAGGCTCCTAAGCCATACCACAAACTGGTTCCGGAAGTCCTTTCAGTCTCAAAAGCAGTTGGTCAAGAGGCACTTTAAAACCAGCTATAAAGCATAAAAATTCCCAAATGTAAAAATCTTATGAAAGAAAGAATATGGGGAAATTTCAAACATTGTGATTCCCAACAGAATCAAGGGTCAATTATTCTTCCACTTACTGGTTGCTGTTAGAATATTGGTTGCCCAGTTCTGTAGGAGAAGTGCCTTCAATTAAACCACGAAAGAATAAGGGCTGGGCAATCATAAGTACTTGAAAAGTTATACAGCACTGAATTCTTGAATGTTATGAAAATGTTTTTGCAATTGGTAAAGGTAGAAGTGTGCCTCATAGCTTGATTGAAATGACAACTTAATGAAAAGTTTGGATAAACCAAGAGGTTGCTTCTGAGACTGATATGGTTTATGTATGACTATTTTATATTTTTACACGTATGACTAACAGAATGGAATCCACAGATTTTTATACTCTTTTTGTATTATTGGTATTAACTAGTATTATTTTGTTATTCATTTGTTTGTTTATCATGTTCATAACAAAAACCTTTAAAACTAATTAAACAGTCTTCTTGTGGTTCACAGAACCAGTTGCGGAGTTCTTTGGATCCCATGCATGAATGTTAGGCAGAGTTTTCTCCAAGGTCTTCTGGGACAATGATCTATTAAACGTTCTTTTGATGAAGGAACGTGGCTGCAGTTTCCTTCCCTGCATTTTAAAAGTGCTGCAAGGCAATGCTGGATAATCCAGAGGGTTTTATTCCTGGCATCTCCGTTGAGGTGCTTCCTGTGATCAGCGTCAGGGGGACAGGAAGCAGGTGATCATTATAAAATGAACTCATTACAGTTTGCATCTGAGATGGGAGACCCTAAAAAGACATCTTACGTACGACGTACATATAGTTAGAAAAGTAACTTGAATTTATGTCAAATACAGAGGAGTTAGCCGTGTTAGTCTGTAGTAGCAAAACAGAAAAGAGTCCAGTAGCACCTTTAAGACTAGCCAACTTTACTGTAGCATTTTTGTCAAATACAAAATAAGAAAAAAGCAGAGTGCTCATTTTTAAACTCGAACCCTTGAAAGATGCTATTTCCCTAATAATTACTCTGGCCTGAATCCCAGAATAACTAGAACTGTAGTTAGTTACTATCTATTACCTTCACTAAAGAACATGAGCTTGGCAAGAGTCCCCTTCTGAGCAAAAAGAAGCCAAGCTGTAATAAACGAGTCACTGAAACCAACTTAAATAACTGAAATGCCACATTTTTTCCTCTTTTTCTACATCTGATTTAGTGATGTAAGTTAAAGACCCGCAACAGCCCAGGGACACCGGCAGGATGAGTCCCTTGTTTCTTCAGTGAGAAGATTGCAACATGACCTTGCACTTCTGTCTCCTTTCCACTCAGACAGTTGCACGTGTATACCTACGCATTGCTCAAGCATTAAATGACGTCACTGATATAGGGCAATCAAGTCCTACTGATCCATTTCCCTATTTCATCTTAAAGCAAAGATGTTTCCAGACAAAGCAGGCAGAACTAACTAAACACTAAACTGTTCCAGCATTTCCAGTCCTCACAAATCTACATCTGCAGCACGCTTCAGCTACAGTCAGTCATTTTTTTTTTTTTTGAAAATTTTTTTATTGGGTTAGAACATTTTTATTTTTACATTACAATCAATTTTCCCCTAATTTTTCGTTTCTAACCCCCTCCCTTTCCCCCCCTTTTGTTGACTTCCAACAGCTTTCCCACCCTCTGTCCCTTTTCCCTTACTTCTATTAAATTCCTCTGTCTAAAACAGATATACATTCTCCATTATATTAAGCAGTGCATCATTAACTCCTTTAATTATTATACACCCAAACTATACGTCTTTAGATAAACAATTTATCCCATTTTCCAGTTTTGAATAATTCTATATAAACCTATATATCATAAACCATAAAAATTTCCCACATTTAAATCAAACAATTTGATTTGTTCTCTATATATTACTCATTTCAACTTTTTATGGTAATTCTATATAACTCCTCAGATACTCAATCAATTTAACTCTTCTATACATTCAGTTTGGTGCATATAAATCTTGTCAAAGAAAGAAAATATTGTTAGTTAGTCAATCCTCATGTTTAAACCTTATCATTAATTATTCTCTATCAGTTGACCTATACATATCTATATATATCTCAATCAATTAATCTAACTGCTTATAAATTCACATTTCTCTTCCTCCCCCGGTAAAGTCACCCCTCTCTTTTATACTTTTATTATATTTCAGTAGTTCTCAAACTGCCACAGTTTTCCTCCCACCTCCCATTTCTTCTCCAGGTATTGTTTCAGCTTCTCCCAGTCTGTGTTGAACTGCCCTGAGTCCAGATCTCTCAGTTTTCTTGTCATCTTGTCCATTTCAGCCATATACAGCAATTTGTAGATCCAATCTTCAATAGTTGGTACTTCTTGTACTTTCCATTTCTGCGCATACAAAAGTCTAGCTGCTGCAGTCATATAAAAAATCAACGTCCTATGATGGGCTGGAATTCCCTCCATTCCCAAGTTTAGCAGCAGGAGTTCTGGGTTCTTATTTATTTGAAACTGTAAAATTTCACTCATTTCTCTTATTATTTCCCCCCAGAACTGCCTAGCTACCTCACACGACCACCACATATGATAGAGGGAGCCCTCATGTTTCTTACATTTCCAGCATTTATTAGAAGTATTCAAATTCCCTAGCGCAATCTTCTTTGGTGTCATGTACCAACGATAGATCATTTTGAAAATGTTCTCTTTAATATTGATACATGTCGTTGTCTTCATTGTAGTTTTCCACAAGTATTCCCATGCCTCCATTGTTATTTCTTTATTGAAATTTATAGCCCATTTCACCATCTGTGTTTTAACTATCTCATCCTCAGTATACCATTTCAGCAATACTTGGTATACCTTGGATATTCTTTTCTTGTCTTCTTTAAGAAGGGTCTGCTCTAGTTCCGAGTTCTCTGTTCGTATGCCCCCTTTTGCAAAGTCTGAGTTGTATAAGTCTCTAATCTGTCTATACTGAAACCAATCATAGTTAGGTGATAGTTCCTCTTGCGTCTTTATTCTAAGTTTAGATACTTCAATCTTAGTTATTTCTTTGTACGTTAAACATTGTTGTTCATTATCCACAGCTCTCGGATCTATCACCTCATATGGAACCACCCACAAGGGGGTTCCTTCTTGTAGGTAAGTTCTATACTTCTTCCAGATTGTAAATAGACTTCTCCTTACAAAATGATGCAGGAACATCGAGTTGACCTTTACTTTGTCATGCCATAGGTATGCGTGCCATCCAAAAATTTTTTTATATCCCTCTAGGGCTAATAGTTTCTTATTCTTTAATGTCATCCACTCTTTTAGCCAAACTAGGCAGATTGCATCATGGTAAAGTCTCAGATTGGGCAGTTGCATTCCGCCTCTCTCCTTTGCATCTTGTAAAACTTTTACTTTCACTCGAGGCTTCTTGCCTGCTACAGTCAGTCATTTTTGCTGGCATCCCAAAGCTGAAATCAACCTTACAGCTGACTTTTAAGATCTAGGACTGCAACACCACCACCACCACCCCATTTCCACCTTCTCCGGCTTTTGGTGGCATGCTCTAGGTTCCAACAGAAGCTCGCAAAACAAGTCAGAAAAATTTACGACCCAAGTCACAAGCTCTTGCAACTTTTTGCCCCAAGCCATTCATAAACGTGCTTCTTCCCATACAAGACCTGAAACTGGGTTTCACGTTACTTTTCGGAAGTTTTCAGTTTAGGAGTACCCACTTACTTTGTTGGGGTTCGAGAACCAATCATCCAATAATGAGAGAGTAGCTTCTTTTCATGAGGTAGCATCTTCTTGGCCTGGAAAAATGTGTGAAGTTCTACACAAGATTTCCATAGGTTCTTGCACGCTCGGTAACTCAACATATTGAAGGCAATTATGTGTTCCCTGGATTCACTCTGTAATAAAAACACGCACTAAAATTGTTTTAATCAGTCATCTCATTCTACTCATACAAAATATCCTTTGCAACAGGAATCCTAAATTAAAACAAAATAATTAATCCTGCTCCACATGGGCAGTTTGAGGGCACACTTAACTGCCCAGTGGCTCCATTCCCTACTCAGCATTGCTGACTTATAAGAATGCAATTTATTTATTTAATTAAAATAATTATAGCCCATTTCATCTCCTTAGGCTGAACCATCAATTCCATGTTAACTTTAAATCTCACAAACCATCTTATATACTTTGCCTGCAAAGTGCCTTCCCTGCTGCTATTCATCCAACATTTACTCTTTGGAGTTTTAGGTGCCAGGGAAAGAATTTTATTCACTTTGGCATTTGACAGTTCATGGTAGGTTTGACCCAGGGAAAACACATGAAACAATTACCTTGCACATAAGTATTTCTGGTTACTGAAATCATTTTGTTTTTTACAGTATAATAACAAATAATAAAGCAAAACAAGAACCAGCCAACATACAATCAGGTCTTTATTTACTCAGGTTTATACTATTAATGGATTATGCTGATTGCCGAGGAAACTTACAATAGGTTTTTTGGTGCTTTTCAATGGCACCAAGGTTGCAATGGTGCCATTTAATGTTTTAAAAATTCAGGAAAAAACTAGATTGCTTGCTATTCAACCAATCAGGAGGAAGAGGAATAAAGGGGAGGGGGAAAAGGCAGGGACAGGGTCAGGCTTCACACCAAAGAAAGCATTCTGCACTTCAAAAAAGCCCCGGTTTGACTTTGCTGGAAACATAAATATTGGGGTACGTGTGCAGGGAGGAAAGCTGCAGAAAAGCCTGGGAAAGACGGATTCTGTGGCAGCTGCTGCCTATCTCCGTGCGGAATGCAAAAAAAATCTAGAAAGCAGTTTGGAGACTGAATTGGGATATTTTAACCGTGTGTGCAGAAGTCCGGAGAGAAACTGATGCAGTATGGGGCCAGAATTGATGAATAAGCCCTACGTGGAATAGACCAAACTAAAGAAAATGTAGGATACATCCATTTTAAAAACTTCATTCTGCAATTCCATCTATTGCTGCAAGATGGCCTCATACCACCACTTGTTTGCCGCAGGGGGAAAAAAACTTGCAAAAGTATGTTTGTATCAAGTAGCTATACTCAAAGTTGTCCCCATTTAAATTCATTTCATTTTGCTCTCCATCCCAACCATACTGCATACATGTTAGTAAGTTGCTAAATATTCTCCCAGCTTTCCAAAACTTATTTGTAATTTTACATTTCCCGATCCCATGGATCTGGAGAAACTGGAAGTGAATTCTCTAAGGTCTTCTAATCTGACCCGCTAAAGGCAGGAATGAAATGAGTACAGACAAACTGACTGTAACTTTAAAAAATATGGGAGTTTTGAACATGTCAGTCATGCTACCTTGCATTAAAAAGTTTGAACAATCTGCCCCTTAAACTTGCCGCTGAATAGGAAGAATCTTATTAGCTTTGTACAGAATTTGACCCTATCTGTGAATTTCTATTCTCAGTCAGTAAGCGGGGTCATACAACAGAGAAGAAAAAAAGGGGAGGGGCTTCCTCTCAACTCCCACACAGTGTCTGGAACTGGGAAAAGTCCCCCACATTAAAAAGTGGAGAAAAACTAAAGTCCAGTAGCACCTACAAGATTAACAAAATTAGTGGTAGGGTATGCGATTTCATGAGCCACAACTCACTTCTTCAGATTAAGAAGTGAACATTCTTGAAAGTCAAGCTACAACAACCAGAACACAAATGGTAACAATTTGAAATGTAACATTGATCTGAAAACTTGGGGTGGGACAGAACAGAAGGGAAAACCACTGGAGTTTGTTTAAGCTGATGCCAAAGATGCTGCCTATACTGAGCCCTGAGTCAACTTTATCCGTAAAGTTCCAATGACTGAAGGCAATGGCTGCTGGAGAGATCGGGTCTTCCTCAAAGACAGCTTCATTTCCAAAAGCAGCAAGACTGAAAAGGGCAAATGGATAGAAATACTCAGCCTCATCTAAGAAAGCCTAGCCTTGCATGTTCATCAGGCACTTGAGCATCTTATTCTGGCTCCAGCTCTGTAGTTAAGTCGTGGCTCTGAGGGTCAGGAGCCTGAGGGTGACCCTAGATGCCTCCTTGAAAATGGAGGCTCAGGTCGCCGCGGTTGCCAGGCCTTCTTTTCTCCATCTCTGACAGACCAGGCAGATTGTCCCTTATCTTTTCAACCCGCGACTTAACTACAGTGATCCAGGCAATGGTCACCTCTAGGTTAGACTACTGTAACGAGCCCTACACAGGGGCCCCCTTGGGTCTGATTCGGTGGTTGCAGCTGATCCAAAACGCAGTGGCGCGTATCATCAGCCTAGTGGCGCACATATAACACCGGTATTGCGCCAGCTGCATTGGTTATTTGTCATTTGGAGGAGGGCAAGGAGCTGTTCCAGTTGGTAGCAGAGGATAGGACTCGAAGCAACGGGCTTAAATGACATGCAGAAAGGTACCAGTTGGATATCAGGAAAAACTTTTTCACAGTCAAAGTAGTTCAAAGGTGAAATCAGCTGCCTAGGGAGGTGGTGAGCTCCCCTTCACTGGCAGTTTTCAAGAAGAGGCTGGATGAGTATTTGTCAGGGATACTTTAGGCTCATCCTGCATTGGGCAGGGGGGTGGACTAGAAGGTCTGTGTGGCCCCTTCCAACTCGATGATTCTGTTACCTGTGGAGTACCGAATCAGATTCAAGGTTTTGGTATTAACCTATGAAGCCCTATGCAGACTGGGACCTGCATATCTTCAGGACCACCTCTCCCCATATGTGCCCCAGAGGATGCTTCAATTTGGACAAAAACAGCTATTAATGGTCCCTGTCCCCAGGGAGGCCCGCCAAGCATTGACTAGAGCCAGGGCCTTCTCGGTCCTGGCTCCAATCTGGTGCAACACTCTATCTAATGAGACCAGGGCTCAGCAGGATTTGTTATTCTTCCACCGGGCCTGTGAGACAGTTCTGTTCTGCCAGGCACACGGTTGATGCTGGGCAGGGCCCCCACTGGTCGAATCTGAATAGAACGGGGCCCTCCCTATCAGAGCATCCACCTCAAGGAAACTTCTTTTAAAAGTATCTTTTAGTGACGGTTACATGTTGGACTGAGTCAAACTAGTTTGTGCTGCTATGTTTTAAATATTTATATTGTATTTATAGTGGTTTTAAATTGTGGACTGTAATTTTTAAAGTTTTATTAATGTAATCCGCCCTGAGCCTGCTGGTGTGGGGAGGGCAGAATAGAAATTGTAGGTAGGTAGGTAGGTAGGTAATGAAATTGCCAGGAGTCCAAGGAGAGTTTTTCTAGGGGTTTCATCACCATCGCCTCCCTCGAAGAGGGTGCAACAGGACTCTCCTTTAAGGAAGTACTCCCAGCATACTAGACCCAGCCAAGCAATCCCCTCTGGCTGGATGAGTAAGCCTGGAAAGGAAAAGGTCAAGCAGTGATGCAGTCTGCTCAGAGGCAAAGGTAGGCAAAGCAGTGCAAAGGCCCTGCTCTCTGCTGAACATAAACGGATGGTTGGGAGCCCCTTTCCTCAGAGATGTCCTGCAATGTGACCCTGGTTAATGAAGAAGTGAAGCAACCATATCAGTCAATGATGGGCCCATCGCCCAGACCCCTCTGCAGAAGCCGTCTTCTTGCCTTTTCTTCCTGTGACATAGTAAAGGTAAAGGTAGACCCCCTAGGCAAGCACCAAGTCATTACTGACCCACGGGGGGATGACAAATCACTTCGTTTTCTTGGCAGACTTTTGTTACGGGGTGGTTTGCCATTGCCTTCCCCAGTCATCTACACTTTACCCCAGGAAACTGGGTACTCATTTTACCGACCTCGGAAGGATGGAAGGCTGAGTCAACCTTGAGCCGGCTACCTGAACCCGGCTTCTGCCAGGATCAAACTCAGGTTGTGGGCAGAGCTTGGGCTGCAGTACTGCCGCTTACCACTCTGTGCCACGGGGCACAGGAACATCTGCAGAATCAGCAAGAAAAGCTCTTGAAACAACCAAGGAAATCTCTGACCATGACATTCTGAAAAGAAGGTTTTATGGACTGCATAATAAAACAAATACTGATGCAATGGGTAATCCAGTAGGATAATCTTCTGAAACATAAATTTCATGGCTATTTACTTTTTCCTTTATAGGACATGAAATTCTTCTTCAGACCTAAGTGAAGATAATCACACATTCTGCATGATCCCACTCCTGCTTGTATTCCCATAACAACAACAAAAGCCGAAACCCAACTTTCTTCATTCCCTCGATAAGTGCCTGCTGATTTCTAAATAATGCTAATTAATTAATAATGTACAGGGTTCTCAAATCCAAACAGTGCAGGGAAAACCCAGTTTTAAAAATGCATTTAAATATTTTAGATATTTATACCCTGCCTTTCTCCTCAATAGGGCCCCAAGGCAAGTAAGAACAGCATTCTCCTCTCCTCCATTTTGTGTTTCTTATTTATGGATATCTATTCCCTCCAATACCAGAGACAGTATGCCTTTTTATATCAGCATGGACAAAAAGATGCTGTTGCGGTCATCTTGCTTGTGGGCTTCTTACAGGCAAGCTGGTCAGCCACTGTGTGAACAGAATGCTGGACTAGATGGACGCGTGGTCTGATCCAGCACGGCTCTTATGTTCTTATCCCCTTAACAGGCACCCTGTGAGGGAGTTTAGGCTGAGAGAGTGACGGAACCGAGGTCACCCATCAAGCAGAGCAGGGCTTTGACACTCGGTCTCTCAGATCCTAGTCCACCACTCTCAACACCACCTAAAGATGAGAGAGTCCAGGAGATGGAATGGAAGGACTGCACTGTACTGGATAATGACATTCACAAGAACCAGAGCCTGCCGCTAGATAAATGCCATAAACAGGCCCCACAATTGTTACACAGGACAGGAAGTCAATACTTGGTTGCTGCTGGAAATGGTATAAAGTGCACAAAGCAGGTCTATGGACTCCACAGGTCTTAACCACAGGACATCCAGGGCAACTGCCCCAGGCCCCCCACTGAGGGGGAAGGAATTCCACTCTGGGAACTCCCACCACCCTGCAGCCAGCTGCTGGCCTGAAGCCCTCAATACTGTGGAGCTGGTGCAGATACCCTCTGCCTGAGAATCAGGCATCAAGGGCACGAGCAGCTGTAGGGTGTGGAGCCCCCCAAACACACTTCAGGCAATCACATACCCCTGTGCTGCTTGAGTGATTCTGGGGGCCCATCCTCAAGTTTTGCCCATGGCCCCAGAATCACTAAGATCGCCCCTGGGGCTTCAGAAGTGATCTCAAGTTCACTTACTACCCATTTCACTTGAACATCCCTTTCACTCTCTTTTCTATTCCTCTCCTGATAATGTGGGAAATCTCTCAGCAACTACTAAGTGTTTGAAGTACAGGAATTCCGCTAGCAATTGATCCAGCTTGTGATGCAGTGCCCCTAAAAGGGGTGCATGTAACCTTGTGATGTAAGGGTTCTTCACTCAAGTCAAGCGTAACTCAGTGCCACTGGAATTGCAGTCTGGAGTCAACAAAGACCTAAGCTAAAGTAATTAAAGGTCACCTAGGAAATACTTACAAACAGTCCTCTGGCCCATTTTTGTCAACTTTGGTTTAAAACTTGACTTAATGGGGTTATGACTGGGTTTAATTGCAAGTGATGAAGTTTAACTACAATGGAATTGAATGGAGCTCAGAGAAACTATAGATTGCTATAAGGTCAGCATATCTCAAGCACTTCCTACACTCACTGATAAAGGAATTCTTTAATTTTTCTATCTAGTAGACTTTTATCCTGGCCTTTCTCCAGGGAACTCAAGGCAGCATACTTTGTCTTCCCTTCCCATTTTATCCTGATTACAGCCTTGTATGAGCCCCATGGCACAGAGTGGTAAGCTGCAGTACTGCAGCCCAAGCTCTGCTCATGACCTGAGTTCTATCTTGGCGGAAGCCGGATTCAGGTAGCCAGCTCAAGGTTGACTCAGCCTTCCATTCTTCCGAGGTCGGTAAAATGGGTACCCAGTTTCCTGGGCGTAAAGTGTAGATGACTGGGAAGGCAATGGCAAACCACTTCATAAAAAGTCTGCCAAGAAAACATTGTGATGTGATGTCCCCCCATGAGTCAGCAATGACTCGGTGCTTGCACAGGGGACTACCTTTACCTTTATAGCCTTGTGAGATAGGATATGCTGAGCGTGCGCGATGGGCCCAAGGTCACTCCAGCAAGCTTCCACAACAAAGCAGGGATCAGGATCCAAGTCTTGTAGATTCCTGTCCAACACTGTCACCACTAGACTACACGGATGTAATAAAATTCATGGCACTGGATAATGAATAGACAGTGCTTCCTTCAGAATAGTTAGAGTGAGGGAAAGGAGTCCCACAAAGGAAGATCCCCTTTCAATACAGAAGAGAGACTAAAAGCAATAAGAACCAAGGGCCTC
The DNA here is from genome assembly GCF_028583425.1 of Eublepharis macularius. Taxonomy (NCBI): domain Eukaryota; kingdom Metazoa; phylum Chordata; class Lepidosauria; order Squamata; family Eublepharidae; genus Eublepharis; species Eublepharis macularius. The sequence goes on along the minus strand of NC_072800.1, from coordinate 10,061,466 downwards.
TGGATAACTGACTTTAGCTACCCAATATAATTACACTGTACATTTAAAATTAGAGTTAGAAAAAGTCTACGCAATTGTACTCACATGTTTTTGCCGCAGCTGAATAAAGAATTTCTTTCGTTTGAAAGAAATTTTTACTATGTTCACCCTGGGGGGAAAAAGCAAGATACACAATATTTGCTCCGTAAAAACACAGCACAATTGAAATAAAGACTGACAGATAATTACGATTTCAATTAATTAATTTCTGTTTCAGCGTATCTGAAACCCAATGAGAATGGCAAGAGCCAAGCATTTATGAGGATGGACAATAAACAAAGAAACTATGTACAATCTCTCTTTTACAAGAAAAAGGCTTCACCACCACCAAGTAGAAACGTAGCAGATCACAAAAAATGGGAGGAGGGGTGGCCATTTTTTTCTAAATAGTTACTCACAAATTTGGCAATGACAGAAGCTAAAAACAACAATACTGGGCCTAGGTGGGTGTAGTTGTGAATTTCACAACATAAAGATTCACTCTTAGACAACAGGAATGTACAAGATTGCAAAATTCTTGACAACTTTTCATGTTCTGCTATAGGAAGTATCACCCAAAACCAAATCAGCAGTATAGTCAAGTAAGGTTAGACTACATGTCTGACAAGAGAAAGAACCTGAGTGCAGCAGCCCTCAATTTTATTAGTGTGTCTACAGGAATATTAATTTTGGGTTGGTAGCCATGTAGGTCTGCAGAAGAACAACAAGATTTGAGTCCAGTGGCACCTTAGAGACCAACAAGATTTTTCAAAGTTATAAGTAGGGGTGTGCGCTTCGGGTATCCGATTTGGGTAAAATACCCGGATCGGGCCCGATCCGGAAAGCTTTGTTATTTCCTAACTGGATTCAGAAATACCAAAACAAAGCTTCCCGAAGCATTCATGCTGCTTCGGGAAGCTTTGGAGCCCCTGGGGGTTAAGTTTAAAGGGCCCTGTTGCAAGCAGCAGGGCCCTTTAAACTTTTCCATTCCCACCCTTTCCTCCCCACCTCCACTTACCTGGCACCAGCTGGAGGAGCAGGCCCTCCCATCTCCCCGCTGGCCTCCAGCGGTGGCGGCCCTCCCTGCCGGCCAGCTGCGCCAGTGCAGTGCCTGCTGGCCAGCCGCACCAACACAACACCAGTGGCAGGGAAGGCCCTCTCTGCCAGCCAGCTGTGCCGGCCGTGGTGGTGGCAGGGAAGGCCCTGTCTGCCGGCCAGCTGCGACAGCCGCGGCAGCAGCAGGGAAGGCCCTGTCTGCCGGCCAACCACACCGGTCGTGGCGGCGGCAGGGAAGGCCTTCTCCGCTGGCCAGCATGGCCTTGATGGCTGGAGCATGACCAGGTAAGTGGGGTGGGGGTGGCTTCCCCCCTCCCCCGTTACTTCAGTATGCTCCAAATTTTTACGGAGCATACCGAAGTGACTTAGAAACCCGAATCCGGATTCCAGAGTTTTTTCCGAAGCTCTTTCCGGCTTCAGGTAAACCCGAAGTGGGAAACCTGAATATTTTTCGGGTGCGCACCCCTAGTTATAAGCTTTTTAAAGTCAGAGCTCCCTTCAGATATTTGAAGAAGGAAGCTTTGACTCTTGAAAGTTTATATCCTTGAAAAATCTTGTTGATAACTAAGGTACCACTGGAGTCATATAACTTAGCCTCAGCCAACCAATTCAGCAAACCAGTGATTCTAAAGCTACTTACTCCTGAAAGATCCAAATATGTTTTCTACATTACATCATGCCATCATCAAGACCTCAGCTAACCCAAGGGTCACTAATGTTCCATCCAAATAATACCACCCAACTCCACAAATTATACAACCCAGGGAAAGATCAGAAATGTGTCCTGGTCTCCAAACCAGATCTTATTTCTCAGAATTAGGTTATGTTCCAATAAATTCTGGATTCCTAATTCAGTCAGTCATTTCTCTCCAGTGTTGGGAAAGGTGAAAAAGCTGCCAAACAAGGACCAAACAGTCTGCAGACACCTGTTCCTACTTGTTTGTGATAAAGGTGAAAAAGCACCTGAGCCCGAAGCTCACTCTTGATCTCGCCACAGTTCCAACACAAGAACAAAAATACAATCCGAGCAAAACCAAGAGCTCAGCCCAAGAACGCAGGCAGCAATAACGGAGAGAGTCTGAGGAGAGCTCCCTTCAACTCAGAAGTGAACAACAGTTCGGGGAGGGACTACTGTGGAGCAGAAAATCACAACCTTGTACGCATAACGACTTGGACCATCTTCAAAATTTCAGGTACTACAGCTGGAGAAGCATTCAGAGCCACAGTATCCAGTAACTTACATGAATTAATGGCCCAAATCAGCACAAGGCATACATACAGCTTATCTCCATATATCTGATACAGAAACCAGGTTTATTAAAATAGTGTTTGACAACAGACCACTTCAGAATTAAAAATCAGTCTTCATGGTCTGTTTATTTTTTAGCTTCTGAAACACATTTTGATCTTACCCTGGAAAAGCAGGATCTTGTCCTATTTTTCAAGATAGTAACAAGACCAACAGGTGCCCACCAATGGCAGGAAGAATCACTGCCATTAATAAAACACATTCTGTGCAGTTAGAAAATGAAATGACAGGCGGCTCCCCATCAGACTGAAATCATGGAGACTTACCAAAAATGGGGTGTATAGCTAAAAAACCAGATTTCTTACCCCAAACGTGTTCTCAGAGTGCAGAGTTTCCATTTGGAAATGCTGAGACCTAAATTTTAGGTGCAAAAATCCTCCTCCCCCACTTAGGAGGCACAGTCTTGACTGTACATTTCCAGATGAAAGGCTGATGGCATACATGCATCCAGCCAATGTACAAATTAAGCAGAAAGCGAGGAAGGACGAGGTCCTCAATTAAGTGGAACCAGAAAAGTACTTTTAGCAAGAACATTACATTTGGATGCAGCACTGCTTTGTTCCCATGGAGATGAAGGTAAGGAGTGTATGAGCACAGTGCACACAGCTCAGTGGACTTACTTGCCTAATAAAGCTACCTCAAAGGCACAGACAGAAGTAGCAAGACAGTCAATGGGCATTATCATTACTTGACTAATGACTGACCAACCTCCAAGTCCCATGATGGTGGTATCATGGGAGGGTGAAGCCTGCTTGAGCCTTTGAAAATTTACTTCACTATTGGCTGGGGAAAGAGGGAGCAACGTTGTACCAGCAGATGCCATGCCAATGGAGCAGCCAGGTGAGCTTTTTAAGGTGGAGCGCTTTAAGCATTAAGAGCACAGGTGAAGCGGGTATTCTAGAAGAGAATCTGCCTGTGGAATGTCTCCCCCACCCCCTACCCAGTTAACAATGAAGATGCAGAACTGCATTTGCTTTCCCTCGGAGACCAGAATTATTTCCCAAACTACTAGCTCCAAAGTGTGCATCGACCTGCAGAATCCTGCCCTGGTTCTGTGGCAGAAGGCCTGACACCTTGGCCTTAACACGTGGAGAAAAGTGTCCTTTAACGGGTGGAATGTCTGGATGAACCAGGGTTGTCTCAGCTAATAAGGACAAGTACACAGTTCATCCTGTCCCTGGCAATCTTGCCAATGGCTCTGCTAGTAAGAGGAATGGGAAGGAACAAATAAAACCAGCTCACTATCCATGTAAAAGGAAGCCATCTTCCAGACACAGGGAGAGCACAAAGCCGCTGGCATTTGGCACTGGCTGATAAGGCAAAGTGACCTGCCTGTAGAGCTCCCCAGCAATCAAAGACTGATGTCAGATAAGACATCTTTGTGGGCCATTTGTAGGCAAGTGGCTGCGTCTGGGCAAGAGACTCTGCCCAGATATTGCCCTTGTCATCAACGTCGGTAGCTATTGGTATGATACAGCGCTTAACACATTTCCCTCATAGGCTAGTCGGGTAAGCGAGATGGCGCTCACGCCCCCTTGACTGTTTACATAATACTCTGTGGTCATGTTTCTCATGGCCACTGGTACCATTTTTGCCTACAGGCAGAAACAGAAGGGGTGGTTTGCACACTGCCAAGAATTTCAGGTAGTTGATATGAAGCTACCTCGTCTGAAGAGAACAGGGTTGACTGATTGTGTGCCAAAGCGCATACCTCACTCCTAGAGAAAAGCATCTGTTATGAGAACCACTTACGGTGCTTAAAAGAGCAAAAGGAGCAAAACTCCACGTCAAAAGATGAAAAGTTTAAAGTTCAGCAGGGGAGGTTTGGAAGGCCCAGTGATGGAAGACACAGAAGCATGTGAGTCTCAAACTGGCTGGAAGTTGCAGCTGAATCAAAACTGCCGAGGTCATTAGCAAAAACTAAAGATTATTTTCAGGTTCAGAAGTAAAGTTACAGAAAACGTTATTCATACATAAATTACAAAATAAATATTTTACCATGGATAGAAGCTTGTGCAAATAAATTTTCTATATACAGCAATACCTCCTGAAGCGATTCCAATCATCAGGTCCAGATTATGCAGATCCTAGAAAGAAGAACACATCCCAGGAGAATCTTATAAGTAGGGAAGACACAGAACTGAAATACCAAGAATTCTAACCTTATAAAGGGTGTAAGAAAAAAATGAATATGAATTAGGGATAAATGGATTCCCCTCCCATTTCTGCTCCATTATTGTTCCAGATGTGACACTGGAGATCTGTGGACAGACCTTCCTAGCAGATGTTAAGGGGAAAGAGGATCCGGGCCACAAGGTAGGGACCAAAAAGTCTAAGAGCCAAGCTACAAGTGACGCCTGACACAGGTTGGACACTTGTAAGCTTCCCTCAAGTTTTGACGGGAAATGTAGGCGTCCTGGTCGTACAGCTTGGCTCTCCATTTAATTAAAGTTTACAGAACCCCACCACACACAGTGGGGGGGGGGGCGCCTGGCATGTTCTCCCTCCCATAGACTGCCGCTCTGTAAACTTCTGTAAGCTGCAAGACCAAGATGCCTACATTTCCCATCAAAACTTGAGGGAAGCTGACAAGTGTCCAACCTGTGTCATGCATCACTGGTAGCCTGGCTCTAAACCTTCCCCTCCTGCCCTGATTAAAACTGAAACCACTGCCAATCAATTTTTGTCTTTCCCCTACAGAGAGGATCACACTTGGACAGGGAAGAAGATCAATTATAGAAGTCACGCGGAAGGGTTAGGCTGCCCTCTACCTCACTCTGTGGCCCCCATCTGATGTGATGCCTGCCTGTGCTCCTTTCCCCATTTGGGAAAGAAGAAAACTGTGAAGATCTGACTATATATCTTATCTGGTTTGTTTCTTAGTGTAATGAAAAGACTTTTCTTCCTCCTCTCAGACAGAGACTGTGGCTTTCCTTGATTTACATTTTCATAGTTTTCATTAAGTACTCGTGAACAGAGTCAGAGATCATCAGTGTCACATTGATAAAAGGTTTTGGAGAGAAATTCAGTGGGAGGGGGCATTCATAAGTGATCCGCATTTTCAATTTCTCTGTATGAGGATGAAAAAAGAGATGGTCCCAGGTGGAAAAGGCAGTAGAACAACAGATTCTATATTTTGCAAAAGGGTAACAAAAAGTGACCAGCAGGATTTGAGTCCAGTGACCAATACAGCCAGAACGGCGAAGTGGTTAGTCAGACTCAGATCTGGGAAATCTGGGTTGGAAACCCCACTCTGCTATGGAAGCTTGCTGGGTGACTTTGGGCGAATTGCACACTCTCCGCACAGCCTACCTCACAGAATCTTTAGAAATTGTGCATGTTTAGCTTGATCGTGTGATTAATATGACTAACTAATTTGTTGGGCTCTGTCTACTCCTGTTCACTTTTATCACGGCCCCAGCCTTCAACACTGCAAACAAATCAGTGCCCCCACATGACTTCTAATGGCAAACGTTGAATCAAATCTAAGTGGAGCTCCTGCGTCCCTTCTTGTGACAGACGTTCAGCTGTGGCACAGCCAGAGGTACAGAGCTGAAGGGCTTTTGGCCTTTGGCTCTTAGCCCACAGCTCATAGCCTTCAGCCAAGTGAGCCAGCCCAGTGGATTCATGAACAGCTCAGGAAATACACCGTATTTCTGCGGTCTGGATGATTAAATGATATTTTTGTGTTTCTCTTTAAGCTGCTTTGAGTCCACAGTGGGGAGGAAAGTGAAATAAAACGATTTACAGGAAAAGAATAAGAAATAGTTACTGTATCAGAGGGTGCTATGCTAGTTACCATAAAATTTGCCATGGCCAGAATCCATGGTAAATTAGCTCCAGACGTCCAGAAGCAGCGGCCACACATCCAGTACTATGTACTGGAAAGAAATTGGCTGCTTCGAGAATTCCAAGAGAATGGCCCAAGGTCATCCCAGTGAGCTTTCATAGCAAAGAAAGGATCCAAGGGAAACATACAGCTGCACATTTCCCCTTATAACTCTGCAACGAAAAGGATTACGGTACTTGTAGCCCTGGTAGACTTTCAAAAATAGTTTAACATTTGGTAGTGGAGGAAGGCGACTACCGCCCCCCTCAAAAAATTCAATGAGCATATCAACGAACTAGGGCATACATAAAGTAGGTATTTTATTTAGTTGAGCGTTTTTAGGCCACTTTTCCCCCTGAGGGACACAAAGCAGCTAACAAATTGCACACAGACACACAAAAAACAGATTTTGGATAAGCAGTTATACCACCTTTCTTGTATTGATTTTAATAGCAGAGAATAATGAATGTAACTTGCAGCACACAAGCTAAGAAAAATTTCAATGATACAGCATACTACGACATTCCTGGAATGAAGCAGCTGACTTCCACTGTTGATGGGAGTACTTTTTACCATACCAACAATACAAATATACAAACAAACTACACAATGCTAACTGAAGCCCTCAGTTAAGAATCGACAAGAATTGCTTTGTCTGGAAGTTGTAGTTTTAGATTACCATGAACCCTGGCTTTATTGTCTCCATTCCCAACAACAGAGCCATCTTAATAATACAAGATACTCTAAATGTAAAGCAACACTGTAAACATACTCTACCACTGTGTAATTCTACTCCATAGAATTCAAGCGTTCTTGCTATGTTGATGTAGCAGGACTCTGCTTCTGATTTTTTGAGGCCACTGGAGGAAGTCAATAAAATATTAATGCAATAAAAATTAACATCATTGAAAAATCATTTATCTATGAGGTAAGTTTTTTCATGCCATTATACACATTCATGCAATGTATACATTTTTTTTAAAAAATCAGATTCGTTTTCACATTATGAAGTCATGAAATGTGAATTTCAAAAGTGATTTGCTCATACTTCTACCATACTAAAGAAAACTTTCCCCCTCATATGCCATGTTCCTCCCTTTCCTAAGACATTTGTCAAAGATGGGAGGACAGTTTGAATGAGTCCTTACCCAACTTTGCTGAGGAGCAAATTTCTTCAAGTGGCTCCTATCCAATACTAACAATGGAAAGAAATGCTATGCAAATTCAGAGAGCAGAGCAGTTTCCTAGAGAAAGAACCGTCACTTGCTCAGAGATAACATAGCTGTTAAGAAGTCTGGCCAGCAGGCCATTTAACTGATCTGCAGACATCATTTTAGCTAGCCACAAAGGGAAAACCTTTGACCACATATATCCCTTGCTTCCTTATCATTTGCACCTCAAATCACCCAATATAAAATATCTCAGGGGCTTCAGAAGCAGTTTGCTTGCCCTCCCCCCATAAGTGCCACTATTGCCATTTCTTCCCCATATTCAAGGCCCAACATTTTTTGTTGGAAATGTAACACACAGCGTTCCCTACCACTAACAATACTACTACGTGTTATGGTTATGCATGGGTGTGTATCCCGCCCTGTCCCACCCCATGCTCTGCTCTCTTTTTTAAAGACAGTTCAGAGATTAAGCATTTCTCCACTTTCTCACGTATAATAGTACTAATTTAACTGAAATAATTAAAGTGACAAAACATCAATAACTCCTCCACATACACACACCAATTACCAGTCATTTCATTATCTCGCTGCTTTCTTTTTTAAAAAACCCTCTATTTTAGGTAGACATTTGAATCCTCCAATACTGGAGTACACACCTTCACTGCTTTCTTTATTTATTGGAAATGATAAAAGGCCTCACCTCCAGCATCAACGTTCCTGCATTACCCTTGGATGGGCGACTGTGCTACTAATACTGAATTTGGGCTGCAAACATAGTTCTAAGATTGTAATCTGTCTTTGTATTGTATGGAAAGAACAACAGGTCAGAATAGAATACAAAAGCATTCAGGGGAGTGCGATACTAAAGCAAGTGACAACTCTTCTGCCTCTGAAGCTTACCATCACTATTTATACATGAGTCTCTCTGCACGAGACACTTTACACAAGGACGCTCAAGTGTAGGGAGATGCAGTGTTTGCTAGGAAGCACAGTTTAAAAAGACAGAGCCAGCAGAGATTGCTCCTCAGAGGGTTTGTTAATTTCATCTTCGCCTCCCTGAAGGCTCTGTCAATTTCACCTCCCCTTTCAGGAGGCAAAGATAATCTTAACAAATCCTCTGAGGAGTGATCTCTGTCGGCTTTTTTTAAACTATGCTTCCCACCTAACATTGCATCTCCCTACACTTGAGTGTCCTCGTTAAGATGTCTCGTGCAGAGAGACTCATGTATAAATACTGATGGTAAGCTTCAGAAGCAGAGGGGTTGTTACTTGCTTTAGTATCGCACTCCCCTGAATGCTTTTGTATTCTATTCTGACTTGTTGTTCTTTCCATACAATACAAAGACAAATTGCAATACAGTTCAATTTGAGCTTTTCAAAGTAGCTATGGGGCAGAAGGGAAGCTTTGACAGACGACAACAGAGGGAAACAATCAGCTCATTGGACAGATGGCTAGGGATCATCTAAAGTTCCAAGCTGAATGGCACCTTCAAGTCTGGAAAATGTGAAGAGGTTCAGAAGATGCCTACAAACATTCCCAGGCTTGGCTTGCAGGGGGGCTAGAATGACTCCATTTTCCAAAATTGCAATACATTTCAATTTGAGCTTTTCCATGTGTCTGTGGACATAAGGGAAGCTTTGAGAGAGCTCAAGCACAGGGCTTTTACCTGCTTCTACTATATACACAACAAGAGCAGGGAAACCCCGGGTAGTCAGAAACTGGAAAAGGAATGCCGGGAATATACAATCAACAAGGTCTTCAAAATTTATAACCAAATTTTTAGTGCATTCATTCATTAGTCCGTATTATTCATAATACAGAATGTTCATATTTATTACTTGTATGTATAAATTATATTTATTTGATTGGCACATTGCACTTTTGCACGCTTTGCACTAAAAATTTGGTTATAAATTTTGAAGACCTTGTTGATTGTATATTCCCGGCATTCCTTTTCCGGTTTCTACTATATACACAACAATTCAGGTTGCAAACAGTGGTTTCCTTGGGGGTCATTGTGACTCCCAATTCCAAAAGTAATGTAAAACCCCAAAGTCAAAGTGTGACATTTTTACACGACAAATGTCTATTATGAAGAGAAATGTTAGTTTTCACTATTTGCTCCACCTTCCTATAAAATGTTGGTCCATCTATTTACACATGGAAATAGTGCTAAAATCATTTTTCAATATTTGTTGGGGTCACTAGAACCCCCATTTACAATTATGCGACATACTTTCACTTTCAAGACAAGTCTATTGGGAGCCAGAATGACCTGTTTACACTTTTGACGAACCTCAAACTTAAAAAAGAAAGGAAGTGTGGAGGGAAGAGAGGGACTTCAGGGCACTGGAGTTCATTGAGGAGGAAGCATAACATAGATTTGGTGTCTGCAGAAAGTTTTAAATGGGTAAACCAATTTTGCCAATGACTTCTGGGGTCAAAATAACCCCCATTTCCTTGGGAGGATTAATGATTTACAAGGTGGATAAAATAGGTAATTGAAGACATAAAATTGTGATTACCTGTGTTGTTCATGTAATGATTCTACTTTGGTTAGAAAATCTTTATTTTGCTCTGGTACAAAGCAATAGTCAGAGAGATATCCTGGGAGATGCAGGAAAGAATTGTAGTCTCCAAGCTGAGCTTTTAGTGGGGAAGAAAAGAACACAAGAAAACGATTCATTTGCTTTTACACTGTAAGAAAGGTATTTAGCAAAGCACTGACTAATGTTCTAACGTTAACTCCTACAGAAATTCCTAAAACTGCTTCAATCCTGCCCAACTTTTAAAATATATTGTACAAATTTCAAATCTCAGGAAATGCAACCACATAAAAACACGTCTGATTTACATTTCTATAAATCCACAGAACATTGAGTAAATGGTTCATAATGTTTGTCCTATTCCTTCTTCGGTGAGATAAGTAGACAACAAACAATATGTTTTAACACAGCTCAAAAGACAAGCAAACTATAAACCACCGATATTTACAACTTCTTCCATCTATACAATATCATCATAACATTTTAAAGATTTTTACACAAACACAAAAATACTTACAAGGAAGAGCAATTATAGAAAACTATAAACTGAGTGCCTGTTCCCAAAAATTTCAAAAAAAGGTTGCCAGCACTCATAAAAAAAGACATTTTCCCTGTCTTCCATCTCTTAACCATACAATCTCTGCTAATTTGCAAAGTTTTAGAAAATACTATATTTTCTGAATCTATACTCTAACACTATTTATTGTAGTATATTCTTAATTTTTTGCTACTGACAATTTAGTAGCTATCAATAGATCTTGGACCATATTTCTATTTGTACTCAGTGCATAATCTCCAATTAGACTCAACAGAATGACTTTAGGTATCAGAAGTCATTTATAAGTTGTCATACGCTCTATTTCCGTAACTATTTTAAGGCAAAAAATCTTAGCAAACGGCAATACTAGTGTTGTGTACTGACAGCTTCTGTCTGAGCCTAGGCTCCTGAAGCCCTCATTTCTATTGGCTATTTTCTGCTGGTTGCATCCAATCCGTACTGTACAATACAGTCCAATCACAGCACTGTAAATATGTTACTTTGTATATAGTTAATGCAAAATAAGGATTCTAGCTTCATGTGCCTATTGGTTGTTGGTTATCTTCGGGGCGGGGTTTGTGTGTATATTTAGCTCATGTTAAGCTTGTGCTGTCTGTCTGTTCTGATCTTCAATGAAGATTTTGCTCTGAGCTGAAATCCTGACTAGCTGAAATCACCATGAGCAGAAATCACAATACATAATAAGTACCACATGTGGTCAGAATCTTCACAAACATGTCCCATTCAATCAGACAGCAAAGACCTCCAATAAACAATGCAGTAAGACTAGGTTTACAGAACTGGAAAAACCATGCAAACAAAAAACGGCCTAAGGCATGACCCACCATAAAGAAGAAATGGGGTTATAAGAGTAGAGGACATTGCAGGAACAGAGCCGCATCAGGCAGGACAGCAACCGACAAGTTAAACATCACTTTTGTCAGGGCAGGAATAACTGCCCTTCATTTTTACTATTCTTTCCACTGTCGCTGTTCAAGGAAGGAGGGCTTCATGTTCTCTGAACGCCAACCATGGGGCCAAGTAAAAAATCTGCTTTCCTGTCAAAGGCAGGATCTGGAGAAGCCGTTTCTTTAGCCTACTTCTTCCTAGAACGTATTTGATTTACATCCCACTTTTTGACCATAAAGCTCTCAAAATGACTTAAACATTTTAAAACTATTAACTATTTCTTCCCCTGCCATTCCCAATGTATTAGTCCCCATGTCATAAGCCCCTTTCCCTCAGGATGAGAAGCCCTCAATGGCAAGAGAGCCCAAGTGCAGGATTTTACGTGTGGTCCTCAATTCACGTGTAGGGGTATGCAAGAGGGGGTTGATTTGGGTTTCCCGCTTCGGGTTTACCCGAAGTGGGAAAATTATTTGGAAATACCTTAATTCCGAAGCGGCAAGCCACTTCGGAATTAAGGCACTTTACTCGCTTCGGTATGCTCCGTAAATATTTGGAGCATACTGAAGCAAGGGGGGCAATTCCCCTGCTCCTACCCCCCACCCCCCTGGAGCAACCCTTCCACCCCCCACGGGGTACCCCTCCACCCCCCCATCCACTTACCTGGCGGGAAGGTCAGCTGTGCTGCGGGCCACTGCTCCAGGTCGTCGCAGCAGCCTTGTGCTGCTGCTGCCGCGGTGGTGGCACGAGGATGCTGCGACAGCCTGGAGCCTCCAGGCCATCGCAGCCTTGTGTTGCTGCCACTGCCTGGGCCTCCAGGGCATTGGGGAAGGCCAGAACTGCCTCCTCCAGCCCTTCCTGCCCCTCAAATGGCTGCAGCACACTGGCGCTGCAGTGGCCATTTGAGGGGCAGGTGGGGCTTTCTCAGCCTCCTTCGGCCCTTCCTGCCCCTCAAATGGCCGCTGCAGTGCCGGCGCACCACGGCCATTTGAGGGGCAGGAAGGGCTGGAGGAGGCAGCTCCAGCCTTCCCCAATGCCCCGCAGGCTCAGGCAGCGGCGGCTGCCGCCAACAAGGTAGGTGGGGGTGGGTGGGGGTGGGATGATGTTTAAAGGGCCCCGCCTCTGCTTGCAAGCAGCAGCGGGGCCCTTTAAACTCAGCCCCAAAGCTTTCCAAAGCTTTCCCAAAGCTTCGTTTCTGGATTTCTGAATTGGGCCAGCATGCTGGCCTTAATTTGGATATCCAGAATATTTCTGAATCGGCTTCGCTTCGCGTATTTTTACCCAAAGCGAATACTGAAGCGCACAGCCCTATTCATGTGCAGGCTGATCCTGCTCAGCGCATGTGCATGCCATTTTCATGGGAACTCCCTCTGTGTGACTGCATCAGCAGGTACTTCCACAGTGCCATTTCAGCTCTGTTTTTGCTGTGAGAACAAGTACTGTAGGCTCCCATTTGCATTTCTTTAAGGTGTCCGAAAGTGTCAAGATCTGCATTTCAATGAATGGATATGTGAGGTGGGGGAAACTGGGATACTTTTAGCAGTTGAGGAGGAACTGATATCTAACGGAGCAAACTGAAGTGTGACTATGTGAGTGCATGGAAAGCTGGAGGGGGGAACACATGAAATGAAGTTCACTTGAGCGTGCTTAGGTACTTGGTGGTGTAGAGTGCCCTCAAGTCATAGTTGATTTATGGCAACCCTGGTGGGGCTTTCATGGCAAAAGACTAACAGAGGTGGTTCACCATTACTTGCCTCTGCAACCCTGGTCTTCACTGCAGTCCTCCCATCCAATTACTAACCAAGGCTGACCCTGCTTAGCTTCTAAGATTTGACAAAATGAGGCTCACCTGGGCTATCCAGGTCAAGGCCCCCCCAGTTACTTAGTAACGTGTATTTCCACCCAACTGGGAGTCAGAGCTGTTCTGCCTCTGCAAGATAGGAAATTGCTCAGTGTCTTTCAGGAGAGAAATGCAGAGCATTTCAGAGCAAAGAAAAATGATTTCCTGTATTGGCAAGATATCATTTGTATCTGTGTTCTTTCCATGACATTTACCCATAAGCTCAACAGTTTAGCTTCTTTATCCTTTTGGCCAGTTCATTATAATAAATGTAATCCTTCCATAGAACTACCATTTAAAAACAAAACCAAAGTGGCCATAACAAAAAGAATTAAATACACAGTTTAATCTGCTACTCCTAGACTTTAAAAGAACATCCAGTTGTTAATTCTGGGCATCTAGATACTGAGTAATGGGACAGTCAAGGAGCCGTGCAAAAATTGAAGCAATGTAGTGCAATACAACTAGTGAGCATCCGGGAAGATGAAAATGAACGAAAGCGTCCACATGGGACAGCCTTTCAAATGTGTGGGCCAAGGTCATGAAGGGCTTTCAAGGTCATGAGTAGCATCTTGAATTGAGCTCAGAAATGGACTGGCAACTAATGCAGTTGTTTTAAAACAGGCAACGTGTGTTCCCAGCAGCTAGCCCCTGACAACAGTTGGGCTGCCGCATTCTAGACCAGTTGCAGTTTCCAGGTAGTTTTCAAGGTAAGCCCCACTTTGAACATATTGCAGTAATCCAACCAAGAGGTTACAGAAACGTGGATCAATGTGGCCAGATCAGCCGAGTCTAGATAATAAGAGAGTTGACAAACCAGATGCAGCAGCTGATAGAAGGTGCTCCAGGCCACCATAACTACCATCTTTTTCCATCTCCGGCAGGCCAGGCAACCGGTGCCCTCTCTCTTGCCCCAAGACCTGGCTATAGTAATCCACGCGACAGTCACCTCCAGGCTAGACTACTGCAACTCACTCTACACTAGGCTGCCCTTGGGCCTGACCCAGAAGTTGCAGCTGGTCCAGAATGCAGAGGCATGCATTCTTACAGGAACGCCAGTTCGAGTGCACATCCATCCTGTGCTGCGCCAGCTACACCGGCTTCCAGTAGAGTTCCGGATCCGGTTCAAGGTGCTAACCTTGGTGTTTAAAGCCCTTCACAGACTGAGACTGGCATACTGCGGGACCATCTCTCCCATTATGTCCCCTGCAGGGCGTTGCGCTCAGCAGACAAACAACTCCTGGTGGTCCCCAGCCCGAGGGACACCTGTCTGGCCTCGATCAGGGCCAGGGCTTTTTATGTCCTGGCCCCGGCCCAGTGGAATGCTCTCCGGCTGGAGGTTTGGGCCCTGTGGGACCTACTACAGGTCCGCAGGGCCTGTAAAATGGAGATGTTCCGCCTGGCCTTTGACTGTGGACCAGCATGTGTCCCCCTCTCACTCCATCTAAGACCACCACCTCTTTTGTAATTGTCCTTGGCCATGTGTTCTGCTCACATGCTATGGCCTATATCCAGTTTTCTGATTAATTATCTAAAGTAGCCTATGTATAAGATACCTGTACCATTTTAACGACAGTTTAAAGAGTGTTATTGATCTTATAGTTGATGATGAATTTATTGTATTTTATGGATGATGTGAGCCACCCTGAGCCCATTCGTGGAGAGGGCAGGGTACAAATTAAATAAATAAATAAACAGGAATGTGGATTTCCCCACCAATTACCACACATCCTTGCTTCTGACTGAGATGGTTTACTTTTTGTGGGATGGGGATAGGTCATGGCAGTTATGTGACAGGGCAGAAGGGGCAAGTCAAAGCAGAATGGAACACTGAAAAGATGAATAATAATAATAACAATAACAACAACAACAACATTCGATTTATATACCGCCCTTCGGGACAACTTAACGTCCACTCAGAGTGGTTTACAAAGTATGCTATTATTATCCTCATAACAAAACACCCTCTTGAGTTGATTCCCACCAGGACTTTTCCCCACGTGGATGTTCTGCTCTTGGAATCAAAACAGAACATCTGTTTTGGAAGTGTCACATGACATCACCCTCTATTCAACCTACTTCTGTACCATCACCTCCCCCAGCCTTGCTGCAATCTTTCCCGAACCTCGTCCGGTACAATCTTTTTGTTAGTATCATAGTCAGAGTCCCTTTGTACAACATGTGGACAGGAAGGTGTGCAATTCTGCATATCCCACATACTCCAGTACTATTTTCCTCATCTCAAACCCTGTGAATGCCGTATTGCCACACCCATACCCTGGAGAACTTTTTAAAGATCAGGAATGGGTAGATCATTATTATAATAAGCTACTAGATACTGTTTTTCATTTTTTTAAAAATCATCTCTAGTCCTTTTCATTTCAGAGTTATGAAGGGAAATGTGCAGCTGCATGTTTCCCCCTTCTAACTCCACAATTAAAAGTGGTAGATTTCTTTTTTCTTAGTGATATAAATCGTATCTTAAATTCCTCACCCCCAAAAAACCATAAAACCCATGGAGCTTGATTGGGTAGTTGTGTTAGAATATATATTAGGTCCTAATTTGCATTTTGGTACTGTTTGCCATTATATTCCATTGAGATTATTTTTGTGGTCTGTTTCAGTAGATTTTGGATTTGTGGTAATTTTTTAAAAAATCTTTAATTTATTTGCCTGATAGGATGATTGAAATTTTGTTGTTGTTGATTCAACATTTTATTGGTATTATATACAAAAAGCTTACAGTATGAAGTTACTTATTGTTTGGCTATTTTATATAAGTACTTTATTGAGAACTGGGTTTTGTTATTTTTAACTTTTTAATATATTTATATCTTCCTGGTTTTATTATCTCTTCATAATATTCTTGGTTTCTCACTTACTATGAATTGGTTGCAATGTTTGATCTCTGTGATTTTGTATGTTTAATTCTCACTACTGATTTAAGATGCGAGAAAGCTCCCTAATTCTTGAATTCACACAGATGACACAATCCCATACATAAACTCTTAAAAATGAATCCATGATTCAGATCTCAAGTCAAACCATTATTTGTTCTACTCGATCTTTAGATCCCATATCACAATTTGTAGTCCCTCACACACAGCAAGAAAGCCATGTTGGAGAGCTACTATTTTGTTTTCATTTTCATCCAGCTTTGTAAAATTTCCTAAATTCCCTCCTGTCTCAAGGTTGTAGCACCTCTGCAGGCATAACTATAATTTGCCAATCCAAACAAACACACAAAGTCATAATTAAACTTCTTTTAAGCATGCTGTGGCACAATGCATTGAGTTAAAAGCCTGCAGTTCGGTTTAAAAAAGCACAGATGCAAATTATATGACTTCTCAAATAAAATGCTATAAATAAAACACAGTAAGATCACAGATACTGAATGTGTTATTGTACACACACTGAATATTTGAAGTGTTGTCGACCAAAGAGCAGAAGCATTTATTTCTATCTCATAGAAGAACATTCCTCTGCCTAACAGCTACCCACCCTTGCTCGTGGGCAGGTCTGGGCAAGTGATCTGAAAGTGATCTTGCTTTGTCTCCTAGCACATATACAAAGAGGGCCGAATAGAAATCCTTAACTTTCCAGCAGTTCCCCTGCTTCCACCCCAACATGTGTGTGGACTGCAGGATCAGGACTGAGATGGACAGTATAAAGTCCCCATTTAGTTGCCAATGGGTATATTTTCACCACAGCAACAGATTAGTAGAGGAAGCACATGAATCAGAACTTCTAAAAACATTGATTTGAATCAGCCACCCTGATTTTTGCTAAAACTGTGTGAAGCTCAGAAGTGCTTTTTTCAGAACAGCATAGTGAATGGATTGCTGTTTGCAAGCAGTAGGGGTGTGCAATTCGGGTTTCCAATTTGGGAAAAATACCCGAATTGACCCAATTTGCAAAGATTCGGGACTTCTGAATCAGGCCCAGCAGCTGGGCCCGATTCAGAAACCCTGAATCAAAGCTTCCCCAAGCAATTCATATTGCTTCGGGAAGCTTCGGGTCAAGGGTTTAAATGCCCCTTTCCTTGTCCCTGCAAAGCAGCAGGGAAAGGGGCATTTAAACCGGGATCGGCTGTTTGGTGGAGAAATCCCCGCCAAACAGCTGAACCAAGGGCAAGGGAAATGCCTTTGGCTTTTTCAGTCAAGGGGAGGGAGCTCCCTCTGCCTCCCTCCCACTGGATGAAAAGCCCTGCTCTGAGCTTTGAAAAACTCCAAGCCAGCTATTTCACCCAATGGGAAGGAGCTCCCTCTGTCTCCTTCTCATTGGATGAAATAGCCAGCCTGGATATTTTCAAAGCTCAGAACAGCGCTGAAAAGCCCTGCTCTGAGCTTTGAAAAAATCGGAGCATACACACTGCCTCCCTCCCATTTCACCCAATGGGAGGGAGGCAGAGAGAACTCCCTCCCATTGGATGAAATAGCCACCTTGGAGTTTTTCAAAGCTCAGAGTAGGGCTTTTCAGTGCTGCTTTGAGCTTTTAAAGTTTTCAGGCTGGCTTTTTCACCCAATGGGACGAGGGAGATCCCTCTTCCCGCCTCCCATCAGGTGAAAAAGCTGACAGCTCCTGCTGTGATCTTCTGTATGCTCCGAATTTTACGAAGCATACCAAAGCAGCTAATCCTGAAGCAGCTTGGGTAAACCCGAAGCAGGAAACCCGAATCTTTTCCCTGTGCACACCCCTAGCAAGCAGTGGCCGGAGAGGCAGGTATTGAATTTGGCTGCATAATTCTGTTCTGAATAGCAATGTATATTTTGAAAATGTGTCTTCTGTTCACCCTCCCCCAAGTGTACATTTCTTTCATTTGGATGAAGAAATGTACATGGCGGGGGGGGGGGGCAGTGTATTTCTGTAACTGCTAGTTAAAGTCCCACTCCAGTCACCTTAATACACAGATGAGGACCTTCCTGTATTTTGAAGTTGTCCCACGCAGCAATTTTTCACATACCAGAATCAGCTTTAAAACTGGGGAGACTTTAAAAAAGCAGCTTGCGTTGTGACTCAGGATTACAACTGTTCTAAATGAGCAAAGGGCCATGAATTGTTGCAAAAAAGGGACACAAAACCATTTCTTCCACTCATTTTTTTTTCAAATTATAAACTGGGGAATAAATTCTAGAAATTTAGAACCATGTTCAGTAATGCCTGAACTCAGCCAACAAAACATTCACAAACCTTCTACTTGCATCAATGGTGACCATTGTAAAGAAACAAAAATGGGTAAACATTTATTGAGAGAATTCTGTTTCTAGTACATGCAGATGCATGCCTTTGAAGGCAGCTTATATTTGGTAGCAAGTTAACTGGCTCTTGCCAGCAAGTTCAGATAAATGACAGTTAAACATTAACTTGAATAAAACTTGTCAAACATTAACACTTCCCAAACAAGGCAAATTGCAAATATCTCACATATCACTGCAACTTAATTTAGAAGCGATCATGCCACTCTCATTCCTTAACACTGGAAGTACTGACAAACAAATCTGGCTATGCAGTTAACAAAATATAGGCAACATCAGTGAACAGAGTTAATGAGAAGGAAACCATTTAAAACAAAAGACAAAATGAAGGCATTGTCATTTACAGAACAGCCTCATCCACACACACGCAGGTTTGAGGGACAGCTTTACAGTAAGGAGGGCAGAATATCTGATCTCACCGTTTTTGAACCACTTAGACTACTGCGCTGCATGCAGCTTTCCAGCTAAATAACTTTACTTCGAAGCAAGCAAAAAAGATGTTTGCAAAATTGTATCAAACAGTAGAGAAGTGGTATGATGTAGCGGTTTGAGGGCTGGATTAGAAGTAGTGAGACCAGAATTCAAATCTTCAACAACAGCAAGGGCTTGTTATCGTTCCAGCTACTGCCCAATTCCAATTAAGTCAACTGAGTGAGAAAAACAAACCAGCACCAACAGCAAAACAACAGAGCCCAAAAACAAAAGACAACAGAGGGAGGGAGAGAGAGAGGGGGAGAGAGAGAGAGGCCGATAAACCTGATAAATAAAATAAAGGAACTCTTGCCAGAGCGCAGTTACACACAGCTGCAGCACCACCCAGCCCAAGAGGAAGCAGGCCAGCAGCAATAAACTCTGCTACTAACTTCACTGCCTGCAAAATGGATTCACGCGGGGCACTTCACTGACTCCACACTACCACACGATGGAATAAGTAACTCTGTGAGCACTTGCAAAACAAACACTTGCAAATAAGTAATTACATAAATAATTACAAAAATTCTGTGTATTAAACGGCCCTCAGGCTCAACATGAAAACCATTCCTTATCATACATAAACTACACATCTCTTACATCTACAATTAAATACAAAGGTGAATCCAAAAGATACCACGACCAAAGTCCCTTGGGGAAGTACTGCAGAAGCAAATCCTCTTCAGTGTGAAATTTCAGCCTGTGCTAAACTGCAGACCTCCAGGTGGAAATTGGAAACAAAACAGTAAACCAAGTCCAGTCTGTTGTTTAGATGAAGATGTTGAAACACAGGAAAAGCACCAGTAAGGACGACAAACTCCTGACAGATTGCAAGGAGCAGCGTCGTGAAGAACGAGTAAAATTCTGTGGGTTTCCTCGTGAGAAGGTGGATCTCAAAAGACAAGGTGCAAGCCCACTGGGGGCTTCACCTGGCCCTACAAGCTGCCGGCTTGATGTTCAGCTTGTTTCATATTGCATTCACTTCATCAGGGGCCAATATTTCCACCGACACACAGTATTTTATCGGTCACAAGACCAAGAAACATTCAAGTGCCATATTTAACGCACAATGGGACGGTTTGCATTTGTGGTTTGCCTCTTCTGTTTGCCATACGGAATAAGTAACTCAGCATGCCCTGGACATTGGGGGGCACTGCGTGTCTATCTGTCTTGATAGTAAGGTACTTCTCTTTGTCTAAGGCAGGAATGCCTCCTGACGCCTCCTCTGTCTCTTGGGAGATTTCTTCTTCTTGCCTCATGGCCTTTCCAAGGGTAAAGATGTATTTCTCAGAGCTCCTGCCATAAAGGCCTCATCCACATACCCGCACCCAGGCTCGATGCCAGACAAGCTGACCATATAGGGAAAGTAACTCTTTAGACTAGGAATCTTTCTATCTACTGCAAGATATTGGCATTAACGGAATCTATCTCAGTAAACTGTAAATTCTTTCTACAATTTGATTGCCTGAGGATTAATTACTGCACATTGGGATATGTAACTCTGCTACCACTCGGCTACCAAACAAAATATAACTATTTCTAATACCATCTACTTCCTTTTCCCACTGCCAGTAGTCAGAGCTTTGCTTTAAACTACACCTCTGAGTAAGCTGTATCCACTTTACTTAAGCTAATTGTAAGGTTAAGGTTAGGGACAATTCATTTCCTTCTCTTACCCCTGGTAAATGGGTAATAGGTTAAATGTATATTATTCACTATGAAAAAACACACGTAGAACCAATGTTAGCAACCTGAGCAAGTAGACTGATTCACAAGTTAACATACAAATTTCTATGTACATACTTTAAATGCATCAGATTGACATTTTGTTCTGCCATAGCCTTTTCTGTTCAGTATCATCATCTTTTGACCATAACATTCTTTCCTTGCATAACTCCCTGAACTTCATTACTCTACTCCCTTCCAATTCTCACCAGCACAATATCTATCATTTCCCAACTGTCATCCTTTAATTGTCATAGATCCAGAGGAGTTAGCCATGTTAGTCTGTAGTAGCAAAATAGGAAAGAGTCCAGTAGCACCTTTAAGACTAACCAACTTTACTGTAGCATAAGCTTTCGAGAACCACAGTTCTCTTCGTCAGATGCATGGAGGGTAAGAAGAAACTGGTCAGATATATATAGGTGGTGAGCGGGGGGGGGGGGAGAAGATACAATCAGTAGCTTCTGATAATGGGATCAGTTTGCTTCTGGTAATGAAATCAGTTACTTCTGATAATGAGATAACCATTCATAGTCTCTATTCAATCCAAGTCTGAGTCAAATTTACATATGAATTCCAATTCAGCAGCTTCCCGTTGGATTTTGTTTTTGAAAGGTTTCTGTTGAACTATGGTGACCTTTAAGTCCTTGATGGAATCTCCTGATAGATTGAAGTGTTCTCCCACTGGCTTCTGGATGTTGCCATTTTTAATGTCAGATTTGTGTCCATTTATTCTTTTGCGCAGGGGTTGGCTGGTTTGTCCAATGTACAGAGCAGATGGACATTGTTGGCACATGAGGGCATATATCATGTTGGAGGATGAGCAGCTGTAAGAGCCAGAGATAGTGTAGTTGACGCCATTGGGTCTTGTAATCGTATTTCCTGGGTAGATATGAGGGCAGAGTTGGCATCTGGGTCTGTTGCAGGGTTTGGTACCTGTGTTGGTGACTCTGCTAGCTGATTCATGGTTGTTAGTGAGAAGTCGTTTAAGGTTGGGGAGCTGTCTGTAGGCAAGGAGAGGTCTTCCACCCAGGGCTTCTGAGAGAGAGGCATCATTTTCCAGGATGGGTTGTAGATCACTGATGATACGTTGGATGGGTTTGAGCTGGGAACTATAGGTAACAACCAATGGTGTTCTGTTGTTAGTTCCTTTAGAGCAGGCTGGAGCAGGCTGTTTCTGGGTACTAGTCTGGCCCTGTTGATTTGTTTCCTCACTTCATTTGGTGGGTACTGTAGCCCCAAAAATGCTTGTAGTAAATCTCTTAAGTGGGAGTCCTGATCAAGAGCACTGGAGCAGGTACGATTGTAACATAAGGCTTGGCTGTAGATAATCGACCGAGTGGTATGTTTAGGGTGGTAGCTGGAGGCATGCAAATATGAGTATCGGTCGGTGGGTTTCCGGTATAAGGTGGTATTTATCTGCCCATTATGTAGTTGTACAGTGGTGTCCAGGAAGTGTACCTGTTGGTTTGTCTTAAAGGTGCTACTGGACTCTTTCTTTCAACTGTCAGCATCTTAACTGTCTCTTCTGCTTCTGTTCCTCAAGATTCTAGAAGGGTCCTCGCTTACCCGGTTGCACCGAGGATACCTATTTAACCAATCATATCCACACTTCTTTTGTAACCAATAAACTCCTGTCTTACAACTTCAAACACGAGAACTTGGTATCCATTCTAAATACACACACACTAAAAAGCAAACTTGCACATCTAATACATATATAAAAAGAGTGATGCCATTTCTTCACAGCTACCCGACAAAACTCAGTACAACTTTCAGGTTCAGAAGCAGCGCACCTTTGACTACCAGCTGCTAGTGGGAAAACAAAGAAAGGCTGTAGCCCCAACAGAGAGGGCCTGGGCCCTCATGCACCTAAGGAGCAACCCTCTCCAGAGCTGCATGGGAGCCTATGGAGTGTAGTGTGGAACTGCAAGCGAGGGCAGCCCAGCACTTGTGTTAAAGTGTCTATTCCACACAAATCAGTTAAAGGGTAACAAGATCACACTGGTATTTCAAAAAGCAGGTCGATCACACATTTTGGTATATGCCTTACTCACGGAACTGAATCCATTTACAGAGCATCCTGTTTACAAAACATCTTCATAATGTTTTCTAAAGGAGCCCTCTAACTTAAGGATCTCGTGTCCGAGTGTCAAGTTCCACCAACTGATACTGAATTTCAATACAACTTGTCAAAAGCAGCATATCGCATCACTCACTCAGGACATGGCAGAGAAACCAGTCAATATGGATCAAAACCCTTGGCTCGTTCTTATATGACCCAAATATTTCACAGACAGTAACAAACAGCATTACTTACACTGAACTGCATATGATGCCAGGACCACAGCTGAATTTACAGGGCACAACAACCTGGAAGTGAAGAAAGGAATTCTATAAGGTACATGACAAGACACTGCATGAACATTCCTTGCTGGCATTAATATTTAGCATTTTAATGTAAGTTTAAAAAATAAATTTAGAAAGCATTTCCGTACCATTCTCCAAGCACCACAAATTGCATACCTGTAACTTATGTTCTATCACTGGTCATCTGTGTTGTTTCATGGGGGTTCTGTACTTCTGCAAAAGGCAACGCTGGGAAGTTCTAGAGTTCTAGGATAAAAATTGGTGCTCAAATGCCCTCCCCTGAGAAAGGTGACTACGCCTCTGTGCATGTCTCTATGACACAAGCAAAGGCTTCTTCCGCTCAGTCCCTTCCTTCCACCTCAAGCCGCTCCCTCAGAAGATACAGCATAAGAGATGCCTGCTGTGGGAAAGGAGGATGGTTTATATGATCGCACAGATGACCAGGTAAAGAACATCAGTTAAGCGACTCATTTTGCTTTTTCATGGTCTCTGTGCCATCTCACATATGGGTGTGATTAGCAATGTCTACCTAGTGGAAGGTATTGATTCAAGAAATGGCATAACGGGAGATTAACATCAAGGCTACTGACTAGATTGCAGTTTTAAAGACATCATG
This sequence comes from Eublepharis macularius, assembly GCF_028583425.1. NCBI lineage: Eukaryota > Metazoa > Chordata > Lepidosauria > Squamata > Eublepharidae > Eublepharis > Eublepharis macularius. The sequence continues at coordinate 10,037,817 of NC_072800.1, read as the reverse complement.
TAAGGGCACCATTTTTAAGCAAGCACCAAACAAGGAAATTACTCTGATGGGGTTGCTAATTGATAAAACAATGAAATGGTGGAGGCCATTTTTTGAGCGGAGACTTGGAAACTTCTTTGCAATCTCTGTAGCATAAGAAGAGATTGCAATCCTTCCTGAAGTCCTTGGGGACAAGTAGAAAGACAGGGCTCAGATTTCTAGGATGTGGAATGGTCACTGCCCATCATCTTGGAGATGAAGGAAGAAACTGATAACTCTTTTCGATGAGAGGCGGGATGCAAAAATCCACTTTTTCACAAAGAGGCAGTGTCATATAGAGCACTACTGAATCTTGATGGCAGGCTGTACGTGAGACTCACTAGACTTCTGAAGACAAGATGGCAATCAAGGAAGCAAATGGACAGCCTGGTCACATCAATTCAACAGGTTTACCCATTAACTTGGAAAGAACAAGGGATAAACACTATCTGTGGTTGAACTAGTGGATGTAATCATACAAGCCTCTTCGGTAACCCTTCTTCACTATAACATTAGAAAACAAGTTATGAATGGTGAGCCAAGGTTGCTGATAGAAGCAGCCCAGACTCAGTTCTTTATCTGAAGGTTGCAAGATAGAAGGTCAATGGTTCCATTTATTTATTCACTTACAAAATCATCCACGTTGAAATCCTGAAAAGTGGTGTACAATAAATAAATCAACGGGATACAAAATCGTCAGAACAGCTTTAAAGCCACGAAGATGAAATGAAAAAAAAAATCAAGGATTCAACTAGAAGTGACAGCTCAGAAGTGTTCCATTTAATCACAGATGATTTCCTACTCAACAGCCTGTAGGACTTAAACAAGACCTTGCGCACAGCAAGCACAAACGCAGCTACAGATGGATCTTCCATCCTGCTAGCTTCACTATCTCCAGACTGTGGTCTGAGGAGGCTCCTATTGCTCTGGGAGAGGAGGCTGTGGTGCAGTGGGAAATGAAGGCACTGGCCTTTGGACAACTGCAATTACTATGTGAACAAGGCAACCACAGGACCGTAAGAATGCAAAGTGCTTCATTTACAGCAATCTTCCATAGTAAAGTAGGGATTACAGGAAACACGGGAGGTATTTTTCCCAGTGGTGTAGGAAGACACGGCCCGTGGCGCTCTTCCCACTCCTCCCCTGCTGCAATACAACTGACGTTGTATGTTGCTATTGGCAGCAGATAAGACAAAGAGCCCCTGTTATAAAAAGGTTCTGTTGAGATATTCCAAGCCTGGGACCCATTTGTGTGCTGTTGTGGCTCGCCTGCTTAGAGCACTCACCTTTACACTGTCTGCTCATGGGAAGTAGAAAATTGTGTGCCAGGGATGCTTACGGCATGAAAATAATGAGGAAACAGAAGGGGGAAGGTTTTCACTCCTCCCCAAGCTTCTGGTTCCGATTTGGCTTGAGAGTACAGCTCATGGGGAGGAGGGGCTTCGACCGTTCCTCCTGCGCCTTTTTCATGAGACAAAATGGCCACAGGGAAGCCTGTTTGCACTGCTGTGGGGCTCCATATGCATTGGCTGCAGCACATGGCACCCCACAGCATGGAGGCAGGCCCCCCCCTCAGGGATAATTCGGTCTCAGGAAAAGGGCATGGGTGGGGAAACTGAAGTGCCCCCACCCCCCGAGATGCACTCCTGAGACAAACTGGGCCCCGGAGTGCATGCAAACTTCAGCTCCTTGATGTCACACGTTATCCCCCCAACCCAAATTATGTCATGCATACGGCCTAGTTTGGCCCTCAAGAAAGGGATCTGAGCAGTAATTTTCAGGCAACCATTTTCTCAGGAGGTCCTCCAGGACAACCGGGAACTCATATATGTGGCTGCACAGAGACCAGGAAGACCCAGAATGAGCTTCAGGTTCAGACAAAAGCTGTTGCTGCCTCACCAGGTATGTGACAAGGTGGTGATCACCATAAGCCAACTAATAAATAATTTTTATTTATTCAAATCCTATCTCATGTTTCAGGCCTGCAGTTTATTTTTAGTAGACTACAGCAACACTGGAATAACCTTTACAACATATTCACATGGAACAGTTGTACAATGATGTGTAACTTTTAAAAATTACATCTTCTGTTTCAAGTTTGGCTTAGAGAGCAACAAACATATTCCCGATGGTTGTTGTGGGTTTCCGGCCGTGAAAGCCTTCGACAATACATCGAAACATATTCCCACTTGTGGAAGGTTAGGTAAAGTTTCCATCTAGCACTTGAAAACAAAAAAATGCAGAAAGCCAGATATGCTGATTTAGATGATCCAGAGTTGATCTGCCACCAACCTATTAGCAATGCTGGGTACAATGAATTCAACAAAGATTTCATACACAATTCCAGTACTGTCATAAGTGGAGAATAAACAGGGAACTGGACAGAACTCCAAAATACTGTGCCTGTTTATTAAAAGCAGTTTAGTTATTTAAAATATATTTTCCAAAGACTCAAGGCACTGAATCATACAAAGTTACAGTGTGCTGATAATCATGGTCCATTAAGGATTGGAATTCAACTCTAGTAAGTACACCTACTCATAAGAAAGACTACTTGCAATCAGTTGATGAACTTCATACAGCAATACCATTGGACAGCCCAGCTACTGATCTTGTCCACTCATGCAAAATTCAATTCCTATAGGAGCTCAGTTATGCTTCCTTATAGTGCTGCATTCCCCGTGTCTCAAAAAGCTCTACATTTCACATGCTCCACCCCACACACACATGAATAATAAAGCAGTTTTGTCTGTTCTTGAGTGGTTTAATGAGGATTTCTTACCTTCCTTCCAAAATGTCAGCCTTCAATTGCAAGAAGAATAAATGTCTACAAATCAGAATTTGGAAATATTTTGTGATACTGACCCAAACATAAAAACAGGTACTCTACCCCTTGCCCCTGCCAATATCCCCAAGACTGCTCCATTATGAACAATGTCATATGTCAATGTATAAACACACAAGAATTAGTACTTCCATCTGAAACAAAGGAATACATAGTGCATTCCTCAGAGTTACACCACCACCACCACACGGACTTTAATGGACTTCGAAGAGTGTAATTCTGCTGAGGGTTGCATAGGTAATTCTTATAGACAAGCTTATATTTCACAAAACTAAAGTTCTAAAATACAACAAACAAAAATGTTAATGGCACCCTGAAGAACCTTTGCGGAATAAACGTATCACGATCAAATTTGCACCCCCAACAATGTACATATTATCGCTCATGAGTTGGCAGCAATTTTCACTTTGCGGTACCATTTTAGTTGCATGGAGACTGTTGCATAGGTGCATTATGTTAGCAGCACTTCTGAACGTTTTAAATTTACAGGGTTGGACCCCGAAGTTCCATTCCACTCGCCTTGGAGCCTTCTGCTGGTGCTTCTTCAGCTGCACCAGATTCTTTGCACCAGAGGAAGGCTTCACGGTCCAGAGAACAGGACTTCTGGATCCAACCCACAGTTCATACTAAAGTCACCTTGACATTTTGGAGGAAAGGCAATATTCTCCAGCCCTTGGCACCAAAAGATTACTATATGAAATTGCAAGCCTACCCCCCCCCTCCCAGAGCATTTAGTGTAAAGCAACTGCAAGAACAATAAAGAAGAATGGAAGTATGAAATAGATTTAGAGCAGATAAAAAGTTTTGTATCTGCTGTTGCAATATTTACCTGCTGATGCATACACATAACCCTTTTTATTGAAATACTTTAATAATTTATTCCCAATATGAAATTCTAACAAGTGAATGTCTTCATGCCAACTACATGTACAAAGTAGTGGTGCTGGTATATTTCCTATGAACTCTAGAATAGCAGAAGTTCTTTAACATAGCTGCAAATTTTGAAAATAAAAGGTTACCTGGTTAGTTCCTGTTGCAGTGTGTTAGGATCAGGTATAAAAAACCTTACTCGAAAATGTAGGCTGCAGGGGAAACCTCCTACAAGGTAGGACAAAATAAAAGCAATCTATTACTCCATTTATATATCATAGAATTATAGGGTTGGAAGGGACTTCTAGGGTTATCTAGTCCAACCCCCCTGCTGAACATATATTTTAAAAGGTCAAGAGAAAAATACATTTCACTCCATAAAACAACATATTGGGGGGATGTTTTCTCTCTCCGTCTGAGAGACAGAATTCTCAGTTGCCCGCCAGCGGCAGGATATCTCCCAGCGGTTAGTAAACCACTCGGCAATCACCCACCACTGGCAGGCAATCCAGGCAAGCACGCAGAGGGCACACTCCTGGTGGGGCATACCAATGCCCCATTCTTTGCAGGGATGGCCTGAATTGGCCCCATGCAAAGCGTGGAAGCATGCCTGCCCCTGGCATGATGATGTCACTTCTGGAAGTGACATAATCGCATCAGCGTCGAAAGCGCGTGCACGAAGATCTTCATCCTGGTGTGTACCGCCCCCCATCCTGCCGGGAGAGTAGAGGGACCTGGCAACACTACTGAGAGATCTGCTGAACATATCCACTCACGCCTTCAAGTAAGCAAAAAAATGAATCTACGATGTTTCTCTTCTTAAAACGGAAAATGAACACATCACTAATATTAAACTTTGTTTCATTAGGAAGAATTCAAAAATTTAGTGGCATCTGCAATTCTTTTAACCCAGAATATATAGTATACTTACGGGATTATGTGGTAGTGGAGAGTTCCCTCAAGTCAGAGTTGACTTACGGTAACCCCTAGTGGGGTTTTCATGGCAAGAGACTGAGGGGGTTTGCCATTGCATGCATCTGCAGCCCTGGTCTTTGTTGGAGGTCTCCCATCCAATTACTAACCAAGGCTGGCTCTGCTTAGCTTCTGAGCTCTGACAAGATCAGGCTCGCCTGGGCTATCCAACAGTATATATATGAATAAATATACAGTATATGTACACGTATTGCTACTGTGCAGAGTGCCTTAAGCCACTGGAGCCCTAGGGCACAGGTAACAGTGCCTCAGCAAAAAAAAAACCCTGATGGCCTCCTAGTCCCTGTGGGGCCCCTGGGCTTCAGCCTAGTCGGCCTTATGAATAATACGGGCCTGGCCAGGCACAATTCTGATTTAACACAACAACAGGCTAACTGTTAAAAGATCCCACTTCCAATCTGCATCTTGAACATAATGCCGTTTTGGATAAGGGTAATCATGATCTTTCCCAGATTCTCCTAGAATAAAATGCAGTCTCAAGAATCTTCAAACTATCCATAAATACAACATATGGCACTCACCTCTCTTCAAATTTACCAAAGAAGTAAAATTACCAGGTCTACACCTGAAGGAAGGATTTAAAAACTGCTCTCATCATCTAACAGTGACAAAAAGCACGGTTCATGACCACTACAACTAGAAATTCCAAGGGCGGCTATAGACCCAAAAGCACTAATAAGACTGCACAATTAAAGTTATCATGGGAAGTGGAGTCCCAGTAATTTACTGCACCATCTTTCATAGCTTTGCCGTGTTGTGTTCACAGGATTCCGGTATTTATGGTTAAACAATAATTCAGCGAATAAGTATATAACATCTCTTTACAACCATATTAACCAAGGATCATTGCAGCAGTTTTACAATAGCCATTCTATAAATAAGTTCATCATTTTATTTATTATCTCACCTCTCAGTCTAAAAGGATTCCAAGGCTGAAGAAAGATTCTAAAGCCTTACTCACCTTTTAGCTGTTTTCGAACAGGTTTGCTGGATTCAAGCCATCTCTGCAAAAGCAGAAATATGTTAGATGGCCTACTGATTGAACATTTCAAAGATTTACATTTTTAATATTTATAGCTATTCTTACTGGTGAATCTGCTGACTCTTCAAAGTGCTGTAAACCAAAATATTCCTTCTCCGTCACACCTAAGTGATCATAGATCAAATCCAACAAGACCTGACCAATGTCTTGTTTCTGAAAAACAAATAGAAATATATTTAGTAGAATAATCTAACTCCTGTGCCAGACAGATTGTTTCAGTACAGCACTTCTAACCCCCATACATAAGGAAGTTTGACCTAGAGGAAACTATAATCATTAAAACAACAGTACTTGAAACTTCTCTTCTATAACATCACTTAACTGCAAGCCAGAGCCTGTTTATATACACACACACCCTGCCAATCACACACCCCAAAAAGCTGATTTGCCCTTCTGAAATACACAGTATGCAGTACTTCACACAAACAAGATATAATTAGATTGTGACATTAACAGGCTTGGGTTGTCCCATTCTACCTTCAAAACATTATTGTGAAATTTACAGTGTGGTTCACTACAATGGTGCATCATAATAATAACAACAACATTCAATTGATATATCACCCTTCAGAACAACTTAATGCCCACCCAGAGTGGTTTACAAAGTGTCTTGTTATTATCCCCATGGCAATTGGCCTGTGAGGTGGGTGGGGCTGAGAGAGCTCTGGAAGAGCTGTGACTGACCCAAGATCACCCAGCTGGCTTCAAGCAGAGGAGTGGGGAATCAAACCGGGATCTCCAAATTAGAGTCCTTCCACTCTTAACCACTACATCTAACTGGCTCGTACTGATAGGCATACCAAGTGCTGAGGAGATCCAGTCTCCTATGAGTCAGGTGGTAGTGTGGATATGGAACAGAGCAGACAAAGGGTTGGGTTGCTGGTACCCTAGTGGGGGTGGGGGATCCCCTGCTCCCAGCCTCTGTCCCCACCACCACCACTTACGTGGCCAGCAGAGGGAGAAGGTAGGGAACAGGCCTCCTGGGGCAGTCTTGCTACGGTGACACACACACCGTAATCTTACACAATGATGTCACTCCCAAGAGTGATATCCTGGCGCAGGCTCCGGGAGTGCTCCTGTGACTTGTGCCAGGCCTATTTGGGCACCAAACTGGCTGATTCTTTAAAAATCAGCCCAGTGCAAAGTGCGGGAACACTCCTGATGCCTGTGTGATGATGTCACTCCGGAGGTGACATCATCACGTTGTGCCAGGAGCGCACGAGAGAAATTCCTAAGGTGAGTGCCAGGTCACCCCTCCCCTCCCACTGGGAGGGTAAGGGGCCCTGGTAAACCTACATAATGGTGGGATGGAAGCTCAGGGCCTCTGCAAAGGGCTGCCTACACTGAAGAAACGTAGAAGATGTTGAACATTCTCTCTATATATGCGTTGAGGGAGGCAGTGAGTTCTGTCATAGTGCTTGGAATGGATTCAGGAGAAAGAAGATGGGAAAAGGGAATTACAAAGAATGCAACTGTAATGCAGTTTTTCTGGGGGGAAATAGGAAGAGGCAGTGAGAGGTAGGTATCATGGAAGCAATAGAGGAGAGATTGCCCTCTACTAGGAAAGGAGCCCTTTTAGGTGTGACTCCAAAGCTAAAAATTCTCTCCTTTGAAAGGTTTGTTCTTTGATCTTGTTTCAGAGACATGTATAACATTCATACTTTGCCAGGCCTTTGGAAATTAACTGGAATTAATTTGAAAAATGTTTGACAGCATTTTTGTATCAGATTGTGTGTGTGTCAATTTTTAAAGCATTTTTAATGACCACACCTTGGAAATTGTTTAAAGAAGACTGTGCATAAACAAATAGCTGGAAACCAGGGCCTTATATTGATACCAAAAAAATCACTAATTGTGAGGCTTAAGACAGAAGCCTTGTATGTCATGCATTCCAGTGACTACCAGCCCTGGTAGTGCAGAAAGGAGGAAACTGTAGGCTGTTTGTGCTGGGGTACTAACAGCATATACCAGACTCCTCCTGCTCTGGAACATTGAGAGATCATAGAGAGCATCTTCTGGGTTGTGCATGCTACAAAGTGCCATTTTTTATCTCCCTCTTAAATCAATGGCTGTCTCCAGGGTTTTTCAGCAGGAATGCAGTGGAACAGAGTTCTGGAACCTCCTGAAAATGGTCACATGGCTGGTGGCCCCGCCCCCTGATCTCCAGGCAGAGGGGAGTTGAGATTGCCGTCGGCGTGGAGGGCAATCTAAGCTCCCCTCTGTCTGGAGATCAGGGGGCGGATACTGCATATCCGTAAGACAGACACACACTATCTACAAATGTCTCAAATGCACCAAGGAAAACTTTGCCAGGTCATGAAACCAAGTTTGTTTTACATTAACAGTGAAAAGTATCTTGCCATACATAGTACTAAAAGCAAACTTAGACTATTCGCTGATCTTTCAAACTGTAATACTGTGTGTGAGATTTGTTGCTGCTCTGGTGCAAAGCTATTGAGCCGTTGATCCTATTATGTTTCTGAATAGCTCTTTCATATATTTGATCACAAGGTATTAGCAAGACCCACTGCATGACTTGGCAGGTACTGCCAGGGCCCCTCCCTCTCACATGGAAATCCTAGAAGGCAGCCTCCTGGACACACTCCCGGCGAGGTTTCTTTCTCACCCCTTTTCCTGTTCAGAGTATGCACAGATCCTTAGACTAAGTAAAGGTTTGCATCTTCGTGCCTTTGTGTGTGGTCATTATCCAACCCCACCTTTTGCATCTTACCCCACAGTTATAGATGGGAAAGCCCAGAAAAAACTGGAAAAATTCAAGAAAATGTTTTTCTGGGGGGGTTTTCCCCCAAGACCTTTTTTAAAAAAAATGTCCAATATTTTTTTCTTTACGCGCACACAGAAACAACCACCAGACAGACAGAGATGAGACCGGCGCCAGCAGGGCGTTGCAGGGGGCCTGTTCCCCTGCCTTTCCCCCTTGCCAGCCAGGTGAGTGCCGGCGAGGGGCAGAGGGTGGGGGCAGGAGATCCCTTGACTCCATCGGGGGACCGGCAACTTTAAACATGAGTCAGCAGAAGAGTGACAACCTTGCCTGCCTCCAGGGAGAAGCTTCTTTCGTTGGCTGTGACTCTCCTACCCTGGACCACTGGAGAAATTAGAAATATTAGGAAGGACTAAAAAAACTATGAAATATTTTCTCTTTTAGAATGAGTGAAATACTTTTAAAGACAAGGTTGAAATGCTGTAGATATAGACCGCTCTTAAATCCAAGACACATTTCTCCATCTAGGAAGTATGAAAGAGTAGAGGAGCTTGTTTCAATTTGTACAAACTTCAAGTTTTCTAAAAAACGAGCAAATGATGGTGACATCCCACTTTTCTCCTTGATCAGGGACTCAATGCAGCTTTTCACGTTGTTTCCCACGCCTCCATTTAATCCCCACCACAACAACCTTGTGAGGTAGGGATCCCATTCCCCCAGTGTGGGCACTTCCCCACTTTCCCCACTCCCAGCCTCTGCTCCCATCACCACATACCTGGCCAGCAGGGGGGAAAGCCATGGGGAGTGGGCCCAAAGAACCTCCTGGGCAAGCACGCAGCAGGCACGCTCCCAGGGTCTCCCATCATTCCTCAAATGATGCCATAACACCTAGCAGCAGGCACGCTCCCAGTGTCTCACAGAGGCCAATTTTTGCTCCCAATAGACTGAACTGGCCCCACGTGAAGCACGGGAGCACACCCACTGCTGGCACAAATGACATCACTTCCTGGAAGCGATGGCATCACGTCAGTGTCAGGAGTGTGTGCACAAAGTGCCCGTATGGAATTTAGCCTCCAGGTAAGTACCAGTCCTCCCCCTCCTCCTGCTGGGAGGGTATAGGGGCCTGGCAACCCCATTGTAAGGATAGGCTAGGCTGAGAGATTGTGATGGGCCCAAGGTCACCTGGTGGCTTCCATGGCCCAGAAAGGGATTCACAACCGGTCATCCCAGGTCCTAGTCTACAGACCTTAACCACTACACCACACTAGGCAGCATAGGGTGCATCAGCTTGCACTTCTGTCTCAAGTACTGGATATATTTGCAATTTTGCTTATAGAAAGCTATAACTTTATAACTTAAATTCGATAAATATGTCAAATATTGCAATTTTATATGCTAAGCAAGTTATAAAGGATGTATTTTATGTTGCTAAAGCAGTAAAATTAGTTTAGGTTTGACAGTACAGTAAGTATCGCATATATTTCAATTTCCTCAACATTTCATTTTTTTCTGGAAAAAATGGGGGAAAAGCTTTTCTCTATGGCTTCAAAATTTTTGGAAATTTTACATCTCTACCCACAGTCCAAGAGATTTACTGACTAACTAGCCATTTGAAAAGAACAGAGGCCAGACTAAAGCCAAGCTGACTGGCAGACCAGTTGATTTTTCAGGTTTGGAGAATGTCACTAATGCTGATGCAGTGTTTGGTTCACAGGGTGCTGGTTTAATAAGATTTGGAGGCTGAAAAGAACATGACACTCTGCCCTCAAGATTAATGATGGCTGTGGAATAAAACATAAAAACAAATTACCTTGCCAGTGGATTAGCAAGGGAATTCCCCAAAGATGGGGGTCCCCGGCAGCAGAGGAGCAAACAAAAGGGCAGGCCATGGATCATCACATTATGTCACAAGGCCAAATAGCCCAGGCCTTCAAACAGAGTATCAAGGAGTTGGCGCCAGTTGCGATGCATTGCAATGACATGGAGCATTTGCAGTAAAACAAGGACAAAGGAAAGGTAAAGTATGTAGGTGAAAGTATGACAAAGTCATTTTGTAGAAGATTAGGAGCCACCTAGAAACACACCCTCATAGCAAGGACTCCACACCATAGGGGTGGCCCCTGAGACGGCACTAACTCTCAGAGTCACAGCACCACAAGAGTGCTCTGGAAAGAAAAGAGCACTAAAAGCATGAGAAAGATGCACATATGCTTTGTCTAGGAAAGAAGAAAACAAATGTGGGTATTCCTTGAAGTGTGAAACTTTAACTGAAGACTAAATTCTGCCAAGGTGACACATACAGGTATATAAGAACACAGAACTACCATTGTGAAAGAGAAAACACTGAACAATCTTAATAAAACGTGGATTGACTAAGACTGAAAAGGCAAAGGATACTCTTTTTCAACTATTAGCCCCCCCCCAAAAGGGGGGGTGCCCTGGAAAGAGTCAGTAACCAACCATAAACAAAGCAGAGGAAAAAACTATACTGCAGCCTCAAGGGGGATACCCTAGTTATCATGCGTTTTATAAACATCCCAGGCGTTGGAATTCTGCCAGTCAGCTCCCCCAACAGCAGGGAAATTCTCTGCAGGATTGTAGAGATATATACGAATAAGATAGTGAAGCACAACTAGAATACACAAAATTAGATGACTAGACCTGAATAGGCTCTCTCATCTGTCCTCCTTAAAAAAATAAGGAGCACTCAAAAATAATGCCCTTTTTCTGTCATAACTGAAATACTGAATAGTTCAATTAATGGGAGGACAGGTGACCTCCCCTGAGAGGAGAAGTGGGGAAGATTTGGGGTCTTTTGAGTTCACAAAGCAACACAGATATGAAAAAAAAACCTGTAGGAAACTCTGAGTGGCAGACATGGCAGCAGAACACTGGATTTTTACTTTCTCTTGAAAAAAGAAATAAACACTGAGAATAGACAAATGAATTTAAAGGATTCGACAGCAAGCCTGTTCCTCACCAAAGAGGACTGAAGAATGAATGATAATAATAATATTCGATTTATATACTGCCCTTCAGGACAACTTAACACCCACTCAGAGTGGTTTACAAAGTATGCCATTATTATCCCCATAACAATCATCCTGTGAGGTGGGTAAGGATGAGAGAGCTCTAAGAGCTGTGACTGACCCAAGGTCACCCAGCTGGCTTCAAGTGGAGAATAAAACGCAGTTCTCCAGATAAGAGTCCCAACACTCTTAACCATTATACCAAAATGGCTCTCAGTCTCTGTGTGAAGACACAGTGAGAGCCACTGCTTTTTTAAAAAACAACAACGACACTGAGTCCTAGCATGGACTGGAGCAGTCCAGTTCCAGATTGAAGGAACAAACATGTCACACTCATTACAGTTATAGGCTGTGAAAGACAGTTATCTGAAGGCATAAGCTGAACTCACAAAAGCTCATATAAAATAAATGTTAGTCCTTAAAGAGTCACTGGGTTTTTAATCATATTGTACAAAAAGGCAATCTGCTATTGGAGATGGTCAATGGCAGTAACATTTTGTAACACTTTGGCCAATACTCTTTATGCCTCAGGGAGGGGTTAAAACATATGTCATGCATCCTTCAAAGGGGATGGTAAAAAGATTGTAACGACCTGTTGATTAGCAGCTTCAAGGAAAAATCACAGTATGAAAATTCTGCTTCTCACATAAGCCAACAGCTTATAGCATTACCATTCAACAGTCACTGAATTAGAGACAATATGCTATTTAATCTGCACGTCATCAACAACAATGATAATGACCACTGAAACGAAGTATAAATTTGCTAAAAGACTGCAGCAGGGGCCCTGACAACAGCCAATTTAATGAAAGTTTGTGGGTCAAGGACTTCTTGTCCTGGGGTACCCTTTCTGAATAGGAACATAAGACACCCTTTCAAAAAATAGGTGTGGAGTTTATCTAAACCCCACCCTTAAGCCCCAAAGGGGACTTAAAATTGGCTATAACATTTTATACCGTTCCATTCCATCCACAACTGCAAAGCAGGCCAGGCTGAGGGAATGCGGCAGGTCCAAGGCCACAGGCCAGCCTTTCAGACACAATGGCATTTGAATCTGAATTTCCCAGATTCTAGGCCAATGCTCTAACCGCTATACCAAGCTGGCTCGTGTTAGAAATGGTGTCACACAGGAATGACAGAGACGGGATGAACACTACTGCAAGAAGAACTCTCTCCGAGCAGTGGCAGTTGTAATGCTGTGGAGGGTTCCAGGCGGCTCTTTCACTGTTACTTCTGTTACCCGCTTGCCTTCAGGGCCCTCGCCTTGGAACTGAGAGCCTTGGGGGGGGTGGATTCCTTGAGTCAGGCAGACACATTCCCAAGGGCCTTGGGGCGAAAGCCTCTCAGCCTCGGACTCCAGGCAGCCCTTAAGTTACACCTCCAGGTGCCTCCCCTCAAAGCCAACACAGTCAAGGGAGTCGAAGAGCTGTTATTCAGCTGGGCAGGCAGGCAAAGCCTTTAGGAAAATAAGCCTCTGAGAGCCAAACTACAAGTGACGTCTTACACAGGTTGGACACTAGTCGGCTTCCCTCAAGTTTTGATGGGAAATGTAGGCGTCCTGGTCTTGCAGCTGTAATGGAGAGCCAAGCTGTAAAACTAGGACGCCTACATTTCCCATCAAAACTTGAGGGAAGCTGACAAGTGTCCAACCTGTGTAAGGCGTCACTTGTAGTTTGGCTCTCAGCCTCCAAACTGACAGATCTGTTATGCTACCCCTCCAAGGGTCTCCACTCAGAGCTGACACAGCCAAGGAGGGGAGGGGCATGCAGGAAAAGCCTTTGGGGAACTGAGGGGTCTGTCAGGCCTCATTTCCAGGCTTCTCCCCTCAGAACTGAGGGGGCAGGTGCCTTTAATCAGGCCGTATTGAGGAGGTTCTGACAGGCCACACCTCTGGCCTTAGCCCTTAGTACTCAAGGGAGTCAGGGAAGGAGCAGGTGCCTTTAATCAGATGGGCTTTTTCCAACATCTTGAAGAAGCCTCTCTTGAGCCATAATGACAAAGGAAAAGAGAGATTTTTATTCTTTAAATTTAATTTTATTCTTCACTTGAATGTCTAGGGAGGGATAAAAACTATTAAAAGAAATAATTCTCCTCAGCCTCAAGGATTTGAGGAAAAAGCAGAGAAGAGCACGGAGATCCTCTCTCCGCTGAGGCAAAAAGAGAGAGCTGAGGGAATAGCGCCCCTTCCTCTTGGTCATGTGATGGCAAGAAAGAGCGGAAAGAGCAAGAAAGAGCGGAAGGGAGGACAGGCACTCCTAGTCTCCTAGAAAGCTCTGAAAATCTTCTCCATGGCTGGCCTGCACATGCGCAGTCCCAATGTGGGACTGCACAGAAGCTGCAAAGATGAACTGTAGCTTTTTAATCTGAATTTTATTTCTAAGGACTTCAGAAAACAAAATGTTTACATAGAATGAAATCAGTTTTACTCTCACACGTTAGTATTTCAATATGCAGATTTCCAAATGCAGATGACTAGCAACAAAGCCCGTTGCAGGAAAAATACAATGGGCTCTAGAAAGGGGAGGCCAAGGAGGTGGCCACTGCCTCCTCCTCGATGACCGATCCTGGCTGAGTGAAGGGGGGCCGGGCATTGCCTCCTGCTCCACACGCCTGATCCCTGCTGGGTGAAGGTGTCAGATGGCCACTGCCACCTGCTACACACCTGATCCCAGCCGGGTGAAGGGGGTGGGCATTACCACCTGCCCCGTTCCTTATCCTGGCTGGGTGAAGGGGGGGCGGGCATTGCCACCTCCTCCGTTCCTGATCCCAGCTGAGTTAAGGCAGTGGATGGGCATTGCCACCTTCCCCGCTCCTGATCCCAGCTGGGTGAAATCGAGGGTGGGTGGGGATCGCCACCTGCTCCCCTCCTGATCCTAGCCTGGGCTTCCCACCACAGTGCACTCTCTGGAGGGACAGGCTGCCTCATCTGGGCTTCCCTCCACGGCAGTGCCCTCTGGTGGTGCACCAATGTAGGGTCGTCTGGAACATGCTTACTCTTTTGTATAGTAGGATTTCTATCATATGCTGCAGAAGATTAAAAAAGGCAAAGCAGACAAGACGATCAAGTTGTGTATATTTACAGGAGTTGCAATTGCCTAATACTGTTAGGCTCTGACCTGGATAGCTCAAGTGAGTCTGATCTCATCAGATCTCAGAAGCTAAGCAGGGTCAGCCTCAGTTAGTAATTGGATGGGAGACCTCCAACGAAAACCATGGTTGCAGATGCATGCCATGGCAAACCACCTCTGATAGTCTCTTGTCATGAAAACCCTGCTAGGGGTGGCCATAAGTCAGCTATGACTTGAGAGCACCACGCATACACACAATACGGTTAAACCCTGACCGTATTGAACACAATATGGCTAGCCCGATCTTGTTAAATCTTGGAAGTTAAACAGGTTCAGCCCTAGTAATTCAATGGGAGACCACCAAAGAAGTCCAGGACCACTACATAGAGGCTGATAATGGCAAACCTCCTCTGTTAGTCTCTTGCCTTGAAAACTCTATGAGGTCACAATAAATTGGCTGCAACTTGATGGCACTTTCAACCACCAATATTGTATGGACTGTTAGAAGCTGTTGAGGAGAGTAAAAGGCTGCTAAATATTTCAGAACCTTGGCTTAAAAAGCATTTCACTCATCCTAATATGTTAAAACGTTTCATAAATTAGTCTCAGTTTTTCCACTAGTAAAAGTGTGTGGGAGGAAAGTGTCCTCAAAGGGGGAAAACAGGAAAAAGTCTCACCCACCCTAGCAATTCTTCCTCTTAAACTTTCGCATCTGAATTATATCGCTACTTCCACTACAACCCCCCTTATGATGCAATTGTGGCTATTCCACAATTAAACACACCAAGCTGATGCCTTCATCCTAATCCGGCCTGAACAGCCTTGCTGCCTAATCAGACACAAGGCGCGCGCACACACACCCGGATTTTCTCTAAGGAGCAGAATCTCAAAAGGAACAGAGGAACGCAATTGTCTTCATAAAATGCAGCACCATCCTCTGAAAACGATAGTTCTTTCTAGAGAAAACCGTTAGCCGCGTGAGGCCTTCATAATTAATGGCCAGGAATGCCAGAGTTCCTGATTTACAGAGACAACAAAGATCTTAACTAAAGAAAGCAACTAGAACGTCAGCCATTTGAAAGACTATGCCTTGTTGCCAGGCCAGCAGATACAGGCTCTTCAGTAACAGGATAACACAGCCAACCATTCCATTTTATCTGATTCAAAAATAGTTTAAATGGTATGCTTACAGCCTGCATGTCCCAACACCTAAGGGCAAAAACCATAATGATTCACAGACTCATGACTTCAGTCCTTGGAAAGGTTTTGTTCTACTACCTTTAAGACTAACATAACTCCTACATTTACGATGGGGTCCAAAATTTAAAATGTATATACCACTATGGAGAACTAGTTAACATGAGACTACAAAAGCATATTACCTCAGAGGAATACAAAGATAACTCACTGTCTGCCATCTGAGACAAAAAATTTAAAAAGTGTTTATATTTTGCCCTTTGCTAGACAATAGCATGGTAGTTAGCCTGCCGCACACTTTAGCTAACTTTCCATGAACCCAGTCTTTTGCAAAATATTCTAAATGCTATGGAAGTCTGGATTTAATTGCAATCGTTCCAAGCTTCATGTACTGGACTGTAGGGTCGCCAGGTCCTCTTACCCTCCTGGTGGGAGCGGGGGAGGGGGGGGACCTGGCACTTATCAGGGGTGCTCTTCTCAAGTGCGGGCTCCTAGTGGGCATGATGACATCACTTCCACGCCTGGCAGCCTTTCCCCCCCCCCACTGGCCAGGTGAATGGCAGTGAGGGGCAGAGGCTGGGAGTGGGGGATCCCCCACCCCCACTGGAGGACTGGCAGCCCTGTTAAACTGAAAGGAAACCCCACCGACCTCCCTCAGAAGAAATTGGACACCACATTAAAAAGAAGAAGAACGGGACCATGTTACACTACCATTTTCCATGAGTTGTGTTGGGATTTTCCAATCTGACTTTCTATCAGTCAATGACTCATCAGCTGAAAGCACAGCATCAGCAGCCAAAGCACATGTTGAAGTTCTGAAACCTATTCATACACCACAAAGGATTTTCAAACCGCTAGGTAGCAGCATAAATTGACAAACAAAAACAAACTTTAGCAGAGGACACAAAATATGACCAGAGGCTGTCTAAAAAGACAACTGCTTAAAGATACTGGTGCACCAGAAAACTTTCTGCTATAGCATGGTTCAAAAACAAACAAAAATAAAATGGAACATTTAGTCCCTTCCCTTACGAGTGAAGTGCCCATGTCCACACTACCACCAGTGAGAGACATCTTTGAGGTTCAGGGCAGGATGTGGAGAAATGCTACGGCAACACTCTTCTTATTCTCCATTTAGATTTGGAAAGTCCATGATCTCTGCCTGAGTTTCCTGAGAGCTGGAGCTGGCCTGCTCACAACAGCAAAAAAAAGCACATTTAATCTTTGCTATCTTTGTTTCTTTCCGATTTTCCTTCTTTTTTCTCCATAAGCAGACAATAAATGCCTTGATGCAGGGGTGTGTCTGCTTATGTATCTCAAAGTACCTTGTACATGGATGGAACTGTATTATTAAGTAATAAGATCACAATTCCAAAAGATCAGCACAATATAAACAATACACAGTGGTGGCCTGAAAGGCTAGACAAACACCAAGGGCAAACTCTAAACTTTTCTTTTTTGGCAGAAACTGATTAAGTAGACTTCAAAAGGTCAGGCACTAAAAATGTCTCAGATTGAAAGGGGGGGGGGAACAAATTTAAGACTGTGCCAGTTTTCTTTGATATTAAAAGAAAAATAGATGAGAAACACAGAAGTGCCAGTTCATGACAGACGGATTAAAAAGCAGAAAAATGGAACAAACACAAAAACATATCAAAGAGCTATCAACAAACCTGAGATATCAAATCCCCTTTTAAAGATTAAACACATCCTTCAATAAGGGTTAGCAGCAGCCCCACTTATAGGAGTATCCATAATTTGGATTGTTCTGAACTGGGCATAATCTTGGTAAATTATCCTCGAAGCTGTCAACTGCACTCCTTTTTTATTCATTAGGTACACAACAACGTAAAGCCAAAATACTTACCCTGCCTGGCTATTTCCAACTGCTAAGTACTCCAGCAAAAAATATTTATCAGTCCCTCCTGTGTGAGAAGAAATGCTTCTCCTAGTGTGCTGGCCACTAACCAAAAAGTGTACCAGAATACAATTGTGTTGGTTGCCACACACTGCACCTCTGAAGTCATAATAGCACAGCTCAGCATGATCGGGACCTCATCTATATTTCATATGCTTCAGGTCTTGTGACCACATGGAGTCCATATTTCAACTCTTTATGCATTCCTCAGATTCAAACAAACAGCCTCCACATTCCTTCTCTTTCTTGAGTCTGTTATTCTGCATCTTTGTTTTGGCCTTAAACAGAACAGGTATGCCAAGCACACCAGAGATGGGGCTGAACTATAGCTGGCCTGTACTAGGTTTTGGGGGCCCTGAAAATGTCTTGAATGTGTTGTACCAATCAGAAGGAAATTTATTAAGGACCATCTTTGCTAAACTTGGAAGATCTAAATACGAATAATACTTATTATACAGTCCCTTAAAACACTCAAAGCACTTCACATACATTATTGCAGTAGTCCTTAAAATTCACCTGTCAAGCCAACTAGTGCAGAAATTGCCTCTTTGAAGAGTCAGGATTTTTAAAAAATGATGATCCTGCATACTTTACAACTGAAGAGAATTTCAGGGATATTATTTATACAGTAACATCAAGACTCATCTATGCACTCTACATAATTCTCCCCCAAAGCTGACTCAGAGACTCCAGCTGGCGCAAAACACTGCAGTGCCTTTATTCTCAAAAGTTGGACGCAGCATGCATATCACTCCTAATCTGCAGTCACTCCACTGGCTTCCCATCAGTTACCAGGTCATGATGATCACCAGGGCTTTTTTTCAGCAGGAACACGGTGGAACGGAGTTCTGGAACCTTTTGAAAATGGTCACATGGCTGGTGGCCCCGCCCCCTGATCTCCAGACAGATTTTCTCGGAGGGCAACCCACCGAGGTCCACCGCCTCTTTTCCCAGAAAAAAAGCCCTGATGATCACATTAAGTCCTTCACGGCACTGGCTCATCACAGCTTTGCAACTGCCTCTATGTTCTGCCACAGTAGCTTCACTCATCTGGTCAAAGCCTTCTGCAGATACCACCCTGCACCCCACCTTATGGAATAGCCTGCCTGAAGTGGTCATTAAAGCTCCCGCTCTCCTTGCTTTGTGCAAACTATGCAAAACTGAATCATTCAGGAGGGCTTTCTACCCAGATTACAAGACTGTGTCAAAAGAAATATCTCAAAAAAATGCCTTGGCAGGGACGGGGACTAAAAGCTATGAGGCTGGATCCTGTCTGCTGATGTAGGTATGTGCCTACTAAGAAGTTTCTATGCTGCTAAACATGCCATGGAAATTAGTTATGCTTTGCTTCAGATAGATTTCATCTCTGTGCTCAGCATTATGCTTGTTTAAAATTTTTCTGCTATCATTTCTATTGTATCTGTTTCCCTGAATGTTCTAACTGTTGTCCATTGTTGTCCGTTGTTGCATGAATATCCTAGCTGTCGATTACATTGTATTTGCAATTTGCAATCAACCTTGGCTCTCAGTAAGAAAGGCAGACTATAAGTCAACAATAATATGCGAGTTTCCCTTTAATACAGATTATTTTTTAATCTATTAAGACTCAAATCTTCATCTTGCATGATACATTTTTATACTAAGGTTGGTTTGTAAATGTTTGTGTAAATGTTCCACCGCGTTCCGGCTGAAAAAAAGCCCTGGGGCCACCTGTTGCTATTTGATTGCAGAACAAACCCAATTTAAGACAGTGTCCAGAAAAAAGTCAATCTGAAGAAGTGAGTCACTAAGACAAATTTTTAAAACAAAATACATGAAACTGGATTGTAATAACTATATACACATTTAACAGGCATGCCTTCACTGTAAGAATTAGCTTCAGAAGTTATAGAAGGGAAAGAGATTTTTTCTCCTTTTGCACAATTTGGACCTTGGGCCACTATACTTGTCTGACAAGTTCATACATGATTATTGTACCCTAAATCCCATTATTGTACCCTAAATCACATTTAGGAAGGCAATTGCCAGTCTTACACATCTCGGCTGCAGTACACAACTGAGCTAGGTCACAATAAGGACAGCCTAGGTCGTGAACACATTACTTAAATTAAACAAGTCTTCAGGACTTACGTTAACTTTGAAGTTTTGCACTGAGCTATCCAAAAAGTGAACATTGCAGATGATCTCAGATCGTGTTCGTTCCTTTGGTAGTTCTGACACTCGACTATTATTTATTCTTCCCCCTAGTGCTCGCAGCCGCGAGTTCATAACTATTGCTGAACAACCTGCAAACAAAGAGACAGTCAATTAGAGTTTCCTTTGTATATCAGACTTCATATGCTCTTGGTCAGGGGAACCCACCATGATGCCCTGGCTCCCACGTTCCCTGCCACCCATTAAGTGTTCAGCATTACGATGAGATGTATATTTTAGGGCTGTTATGGGGTGGGGAAATTCTTTTTCTGCAATTCACTTTTTTAGATATAGGCATTGATTCCTTTTAGTCTCTTTAAAGAACAGGATTTCTTTCATTTCTCTTTGAAGAGAACTCAAAGTACCCTTTTGTAATTTCAGTGCTTGCAGTTATTTTATATTATATGCCCCAGGAAGATAGCAGGAAGACGACTTGGGGAGATACTGCCTGCCTCTGAGCATCTACAGAGTGAAATTCTGAAATTCTGCAGACCCTCCTACCCTTCCTCTCTTCAAATTTTTCTTTGATCTAAAAGGAATTGACAGAAACTGACTTCATGCTCCAAAACAGAGGGAAAAGAAAGCATTCTAGGATTTCAGGGAGAAACTGGGTAAAGAGGAATTAAGAGAATTCTTCTTAACAACCCTAGTATGTTTGCATGTATGTGGAGAAAAGATTTTCATGTCGTAAGGCCAAGAAGGGAGGCACAATATACTGTGAGCTCTGTATGAATGTGTGCAGAACTTTACTTTTTCCAACAGGAATGAATGACAAACATCCACTTATGTTAGAAAATAAGCAGGTGTGCTTTTGACTGCTGTGGTGGCACAGAGGCCAAGCTGAACTCTTGCGTTTGGTGATCTTAATCATTGAGAATCAAGCCTTCAAAACATCTGCATATAAACCAAACTTAGGTTCTATTTATAATATCATTTTGACAAAAAATATTCTTAAGAAAGAAAACCCAAAGTTTTAACTTAAACATGTGCAAAGAATTCTGGAACCAGAATTCCACAATGGAATTGCTCCACATGGAATACGTTCTCTATTAGATCCCCCACCTCATTTATCTAATAAGAGAAAGCACTGTCAAACTTTCAATTCCAATTGCAGCAGACAGGAAGCATAAACAGTGTCACAACCCCTTCTCACTGCCTCCCATGCAAAACCTCTCTCCACAGGTTCAGGACTACAGGTAGGTAACGCCATCACAATTCACCACCCATTTTGTCTCTCTTTAGTAGGCAGAGAGCCTTTCCACACACACAGTGGCCCCCTCTCTTTTTCTCTCTCACAGATATCACCAGACAGGTCAGTCAGCTCCCTAAATTCACTACCCATCACCCATACAGCCCAGGGTTATTGGAGTAAGGGAACTCAGTATTTAGAAGTAGGAAGGTTTATTGTATTCAGCTATAGGCCATTACAAGTCACAAACAACAAACAAAACAGAAACACAAGCTTGAATAAAATTGATGTGACATGGTCAAAGCATTAAAATTTAAAACTAGATACAACCATCGAACCATTTCCGGTTGTCAAATTCATACAGGACAATAAAAGTATACACAGTTAAAACAGTAAAAACAGTAAAAATCCCCAATGTTCAATGTTAATGTTATCCCTTAAGCACAGCATTAGCCCGTATTTTTTTGCAGCCAGGGCATATAAAGCCAAGGGAACTCAGTATTTACTTCCCACTATACGCTGCCAACATGAAGTTGCATACATATATATGTTTTGACCAGAATATCTCTTCCCTGTAGACTGTTTCCCCTGATCCCATATGCCTCCAGCCAGCCAGAGTTAAACAGAGTGAAAGAATTAACTTTTATTTACAAGATTAACAACATAGCAGTAAGTGAGTCAAACACAGGGATACATTGCTCTTAACAAGTGGACTCATTATCCTATACTATCATATCAGTGCGTGGTTACAATACAATATAACAGGCGTCAGCAGACAGCTATTCCTGCTTTCTCCTTCAGCAGCATAAAATGCTTCTTCCTTCTCAAACTGTTTGAATGGATCTCAACTGCCAGCAGCCCCAACATTCCATCATCTCCCATTGGCTGTTCATTAGAAAAGGCAGAAGTGGTCCAATCCATCACAGGCAACAAAAAAATAGTAGCGGCAGGGTGTGCTAATTCCTACAAGGCTAATAGCAAACAGAACATCTACTTATGGAGAATTCTTTCTATTTTGAAATATCTAACACAATGCTGGAATCAGAAAAGACAATGGTCTTATGGGTCAAATCACCATACTATTGTATGGGAATGGGTGGACTCCCTACATTCTAATCTGGAGATACTGGGCCTACTGAAGTATTTTTCCAGATACCTCAAAACATTCAGGTAAATCCAGGGCCTCTCTCTACATCTGACTCTGACTAACAGGTTACACCTCTCCCTGTGACAAGCGGCCAGTGAGAGGTGGCAGAATGCTGGGGCTGGGGCAGTTGAGACCCATTAGGGCATTAAAGGGAGGAGGTAGTTTGAGGGGAGGATTATCTAAATCATAAAAGGGAGCAGCTTGAATAAAGATGACTTCTGAGAATTCTGATACATTGTGATTACTGACTGCTGGTATGAACTGGGAATAAAAATTCAAATATTAGAAACAATGTATCTCTTTTTGTGAGTTATCTAAATGAAGTTGTAAATAAGGTCTAAACCCTTCTTCCTGTTTAAATCCTATTGACTGGATGACTAGTGTCTCAGGAAACATAAAACACCAACCTTACTGGTCCCAGCTAATATATCTAAACTAAATGCTGGCAGTGTATAAGGTAAAGTACTAACTCCAGTAGCACTTGGTATCCAGCTGTGTGAGAGGTGGTGCACTGAGGGAACTGGCTGCCTGTCTAGTGAAGTCCATGGGAAGATGAAAGTGGGGGCCCTGTGTGGATTTGGGTCAGGGCTCTTTGCTTGGTAATCAGGGACTAGACAGGTGGTGTGTTTTGTAACTGTCCTGAACAGCCTGTGAAGCCCAGAACCTGAGAAGAGAGGTTTAAAGTGGGTGACAGTGAGACTGGGGGTCACACTGATGTACCCAACCCATCTATCCTGCCCCTGAAAGGTAAAACAGCCACTCAGCTGTTGCCTATGGGAGTGCTGTCAGGGGGGGGATGGAATCTTGGAGGGAAGCGCAGCAACATTTCAGTTTAGAGCTGCTTCAGAAAAAGAGCAGATGGCGTTAAGGGTAGCTTTTTCTGCCCTCGCCCCAGCCTGGTGGAACACTCTCCCGCTGGAGATCCGGGCCGAGCGGGACCTATTACAGTTCCGCAGGGCCTGTAAAACAAAGATGTTCCACCAGGCCTTTGGTTGAGGACCCTCTTATCCTATCTAAGATCGCTACCTCTTCTATGACTGCCCTCGGCAGCTATGACCTATGCAGGTCTTTTATTAGTATCCAAAGTAGCCTATATATAATGATGCCAGAGTATTTTAATATAAGTTTTTAAATCTGTTTTTAAAGTTGACTATTAATTTATTGTGTTTTAATTATGATGTGCGCTGCCCTGAGCCCATTTGTGGCGAGGGCAGGATATAAGTTAAATAAAATAAATAAATCTATAAATAGTGTGGCTGAGTGGTTTAGCTGCACCTCTAGGACAAAGTACCCAGTCTCTGATAATGAGCAGACCTGGTACAATTAGTCTGACTCTTGGGGAAAAGGTAAGCTGGTATGGGTGGAATTCTGTGTGTGTGAAAGGACCCAACCTGGTGGCTAGGCAGTGAAAGAGAACTCAAACTGTAACCAGAAGCCATAACTAGCTCACGTTTAAGTAACTCAGCCATGCTGTGAATGTTGAAAAACCTAGGCTGATGATGTCTTTAAAAACAACCTGTATGTAAATAAATTATCTTTGTTATTTTTATAAATCTCCTGCTTCAGTGATCTCTGTTCTCTTCAGGAGCAAGACAAACATCACCTCACAAAAGCAAACCCCAAACTCTTATGCATGCTACCATAAAAACTTCTAGTAACAGAAAGGTTTCCATTTCAAAAAAAATCTAGTTCCCCAAAATTATAGGAGGTGGCACGGATCCCCTCAGTTGGAAGAAAAAGCTGGCCACAACATCATATGTGCACCATCCATAAGGAAAAAAGCTTCTACACCCTTTCAGAGACTGGAAAACGCTTGAGAACACACCTATGGAAAACCTAAGAATCCAATCTGTGATTATTTTTGGATTCTGACAATATATCTAGTATTCAAAACATTTTCCATCACTTCTTTGAATGGTAGGCTTGCCTTTAAAAAAAATGATCCCTTGTTGGAAAAAAGTCCCATTAGGTTTCTTTCAATATACATAAAAACTTGCTCAAATATTTGTAGCCGAAAGGCAAGCGCTAACAGTAATAGTTCCAACTTCAACCAGTCCTGTCATGGGGGTTCAGGCTACCTTGACAAACAGAAGAGCAAGATTTGGATCCAGTAGCACCTTCGTCTTTTTAGGATGCTATTGGATCCAATTCTTGCCCTTATACTAGAGATCAACTCAGCTAACGACCGGAAACTATCAACTTGATAAAGAGGAAGCCAACAGAATGGTGATTAGAAGACTGATAAGAAGAATCAAAGAATCAGTTTGGGGTGGGTGGGGGAGACTTCACTAATTAGGAGGGCAGTATTGTAGGGAGGGGATTCAGATGCTTTGCTAATGAGTTAGGGACCACAGACTTCACCACTATGTTACCTTACATATTATCCGTTGCTTTAAATATGTACTCCTATATATTATCTGTGTTTCATGTTGTCTAATGTCAGTCCTAGAATCGCTTCTGTTCTGTTTCAGCATTTCTTCAACTCTGTATTGGATCCTTGCTAATACTATGTCTTTTTAAACTTGTATTTATTTATCATATGGCATTGTTTATGGAAATGGCCTTGACACTATATAGAAATGTCCTTGATACTGTATGGAAATGTCCTTGATACGGATTGTACTAATCTCATACTGTGTAACCTGCCTTGAATCTCAGCGAGAAAGGAGGACTATAAATGACATAAACAAACAAACAAACAAACAAATCTGAAAGAAATCAAGCCTGAGGATCCAAATCATGCAAACATAACATGTTCGAAGTAGGCATACACTCCCTATGTACAGCCTTATGTATCCGGCCTACAGCTACAGTGGACCTAGAAATAGTATGGCAATTATTCACAAGGCTCCATTTCTTCCCCATCCTCCCACACACAACAAAAACAATGGCATACAGGTAGATTTCTGACAATTTACAATTACACTGATTGCAAGATGATATGCAGGAGTTTTTCTGTACTTTTTCCCCACTGTCTTCCTATTGTACGCACAAATGAGTTGCCACTCCACGCCTGCTTACTTCCAGTCAGGAGGCACACCCAGAACAGTCACAGAAACCCTTTGGTGGTTTTCACACAGGAAAAGACTTGGGTGAATCGTTATTACACTTGTTTCAACTGGAAGCATGTTTTGGGGTATAGTCATGTACAGTGCTTTTTTTCTTTTTTTAAAAAGGTGCAAGAATGCATGCTTCCTTTGTTTATACTCTAAGCACCATGTGGAGTAATCAGCACAGTATTGCTAAATGTTTTAATGACACTCCCATCCCCAGTTCTGGTGGGATGGTGAAAGATGTTGGAACCGAGTTCCACTGCACTCAGTTTGAACAAAAAAAAACCCACCTGAACTTGTATAATTGAAAAGCCTGGCAATAGTTTATGTGGTGTAGCAGTCTGTGTATTAAATCCCCATTCTGCCATGAAACTTACTGAGTGATCACCAGCCAGTTTTTTCTGTGCCTCCCCATGGCTCCTGGATAAAGGGCATGATTTTAAAAAAAAATCAAATAAGGAGCAGCACATCTTGTTTATCTGGTCAGAACTAACTATTTCAGTACTAATTTATGCTGGATTTTCAGATTAACAACTAAAAAGAGCTACAGGAAAATGACAACCTTTTCCATTCCCATGTTTTTAATAGATAACCTAACAAAAACTGATTTTTCACATAAAGCCACTTGAATCCTATAGCATAAACAGGGCAACTAGTGACAAAGGTCCTCAAATTATTTCTGGTCTCAACACAAAAAAGGTAATTGGCAAGTTTTAAAACAGCTTAAGTACCTAAACGCTAAAATACTAGGAATAAAACAACAATGCAATTCTACATAGAGTTTGCTTCACACCAGATTCACTGAAGTCAGTGGGCTTAAACAAAAGTAACTTTGCATTGTGAATGCACTGTAAGTAACTGAAGTAAGAAACTGAAACACAGCATAGAATCACAGAATCATAGAGCTGGAAGGGGCCATACAGACCATCTAGTCCAACCCCCTGCCCAGTGCAGGATCAGCCTAAAGCATCTCTGACAAGTATTCATCCAGCCTCTTCTTGAAAACTGCCAGTAAAGGGGAGCTCACCACCTCCCTAGGCAACTGATTCCACTTTTGAACTACTCTGACCGTGAAAAAGTTTTTCCTAATATCCAGCCGGTACCTTTGTGCATGTAACTTAAGCCCATTGCTTCGCATCCTACCCTCTGCTGCCAACTGGAACAGCTCCTTGCCCTCCTCCAAATGACAGCCTTTCAAATATTTAAAGAGAGCAATCATGTCCCCCCTCAACCTCCTCTTCTCCAAACTAAACATTCCCAAGGCCCTCAGCCTTTCCCCATAGGGCTCAGTCTCCAGACCCCTGATCATCCTCGTTGCTGTCCTCTCCACCCTCTCGATGTTGGCCACATCCTTTTTGAAGTAAGCCTCCAGAACTGTGGCCTGACCAAGGCAGTAGAGAGAGGGGCTATACAACCTCCTGCAATCTCGACACTATGGCCCCTTTGATACAACCCAAGATTGAATTAGCCTTTTTTGCCACCGCATCACATTGACTGCTCATATTCAGTTTACAGTCCACTCTTACCCCAAGATCCCTTTCGCATATACTACTGCCCAGAAGTGTATCCCCCATCCAGTGTTTGTGCTTCCCATTTTTGTGGCCCAGATGTAATACTGTGCACTTGTCTTTGTTGAATTGCATCCTATTCACAGCTGCCCACTTCTCCGGAGTATTCAGGTCTTGTTGAATTTTAATTCTATCTTCTTGGGTGTTTGCTACTCCTCCTAATTTGGTATCATCAGCAAATTTAATGAGCAGCCCTTCCACTCCTTCATCCAGATCATTGATAAAAATATTGAAAAGTACTGGGCCCAAAACCGAGCCCTGCGGCACCCCACTGGACACCTCCCTCCAACCTGATGAAACGCCGTTGACCACCACTCTGCTGCTTTACCATAAAAGTCCATCTCTACATTTTGTAAGGTTCAAATCAGACTGGGAAAAAAGTTGTCAGCCATACCAGCACACACAAAACCCAGAACAAGAAACAAAATCCACATCATACCTTTTATAATGACCAACCAAAATGATACAAAACGTGCAAGCTTTCAAGCTTATCAGAACTTTTCATCAGGATGAAAGTTTCAAAAATTAAACTTCACATTTCACACCACATTTTGTCATGTACGCCTGCCTGCATACCTGCCAGTAATATATTTTGCATTTTGTGCCGATCATAACTGTTTGCTAAAGTTGTATTCTGTGTTGGTCATCTGAGAGTGTGTAAACTGCTAACATGACCTGTACTCGGCCAGTGGGGGTTGCCTGTTATCTGTTGAAGGCATTTACTTTCATTTCTACAGTGAATGTCCTTGAATGCAAGCTGTGGGCAGCGAGAAGTGTATCTTTTCTCAGAGACTGAGATGATTTCATTCTGTACTGTGTGTAGCCTAAACTAATCAGTTCCCATGTAATTCTTTGGGGTTTTCATGCCAGAATGTCAACGGACCCAGATAGAAGTACCCATTTTTGAATAGTCACGTCTGCCAATTGCTACCTTTATGTGAACACCTTGAACTGTATGGATCTCTAATAAAGTTGCTTCAACTGGAACACCTGCGTGTTAACTGTGGAGAACTTGAGGGATCTAACTGCCAGGGACTGACACATTTACAAACTAGGACCTCTCTCTGACAAAAAAAAATCCTCGAAAGCCCATTCCTCAGATAACTCAATATTATACAAAACAATGTTTCTTACTTGGATGTTTGGAACAGGAAATGGCTGTTTTTAAATATAGGCAGTAATTGCATTGTACTTCTGCATGACTGCAAATTCATTTGTTTCCTTAATTGAAATGCACAGGAATTCTATTGCTTCCTGAAGAGATTGCTGCCTCTTTAAGAACAAAGCCACGGTATATATAACAAG
This sequence comes from Eublepharis macularius, assembly GCF_028583425.1. Lineage (NCBI taxonomy): Eukaryota > Metazoa > Chordata > Lepidosauria > Squamata > Eublepharidae > Eublepharis > Eublepharis macularius. The sequence goes on along the minus strand of NC_072800.1, from coordinate 10,009,660 downwards.
AAGAACAAGGCACTTACACAACAGAATTTCAGCACCTTAGATGTTTTACTGTTATCCATTTCACACTGTGTCTTGCTCCCCAGGACTGTGTACAGCTAGCAATGATGAATAGGCTTAGTTACCTATTTATCTTGCCTACTGATGTGTGTGTATCTAGTGAGGGCTTACCTCATGCATCTGATGAAGTGGATTTGGGTCCCTGAAAGCTTAAGCTAGAATGAAAACTTGTTATTCTTTTAAGTCCTGGTGAAAGGACTTAAAAGGTGAAATGGTCAAAGCTTAGACACCTGATTAAGATGCATTCACCCCTTCACCAATCCATGGTTAAAGCAGCAGAAGAGAACTGACACTTCCAGTGAGGGGAGGGGCGAATTAAAGGGTAGTAATTGGACAGCACCAGTAGTGGAGGATCTTTCACAGACAACAGCAATGACACTTCAGCTAACCCTGGTTAGTAGTACTGCACAGAACAAGGAAATGGCAAACCACTTCTGATCATCTCTTATCTTGAAAACCATATGATGGGGCAACACAAAACAGAAGGAGCTATTAAGTGCTGGAAGAGAGAACCCCCACACTGGAAGACACTCAACTAGCTACTGGGGAAGAGTAGAGGACAAGCACAAATACCACTGTTCTTAATGACAAGACTGGATCAAAGCCAAAAGGATCTCCAGTAGCTGATGTGAGCGGATGCAAAAGGAAAATCCAAAGCTGTGTGACACATATATGAGGAATCTTGAATGTGCAAAATGAACATTTAAACATTGTAATTAATCTCAGGTGTGAACGAATGAATGTGGACAAGATGAGAACACTTTCAGTTAGAGAATTACGAAGTGCTTTATTCAAAAGAAGATGGCTTGACTCAATAAAGGAAGCCGTAACCTTCAATTTGCAAGATCTGAACAAGGCTCTTAATGATAGGATATATGGGAGATTGTTAATGTATAGGGTCGGCATACGTCAGAAGTGACTTGACAGCACATAATACACACCGTCTTTGAGGTGCCTCAAGACTCCTGTTTGTTTGGGCTTCAACCAATGAACGTATCTACTCCTCTGGAATTACTACCACAGAACACACCACGTTTAACCATGTGGGGCAAAAATCCACTGACTTCATGAAGAAATGTGCGCAGGTACTAACAGATATGACCTTTGTATCCAAATACAAATGGCTGGACATTACGGCCAAGAGACTGAAAAATCCACTTCAACCAACCAGGCAATGGTGAGAGATTGTGGCACACACTTTACAGGAAACCATCTAATTAGCATCTTGGATATGAAATGAGAAAGGATCGAGACCTCCTATACCTGAATTCTTAGTAAAAGTATAGGAGGTTGTTACAGGAGAGTAAAGAGCCAACTCTCCTGTAACAACCTGCCCCGGAACACAGCACCAACTCTCAGAGGGGTTGTCCCAGCTATGGAGAACAGCCCCCCTCCAATGCCCGTTCCCTCCCCACTTCTTCAGGCTTCAGGGATGGCAAGCCAAGCTGCCACCAAATTTTTTGACACGGGATGGGGACCACCCTGACTTTTCTCCCAGCCCAAGTTTGTGCAAGACCCCAGCTTCCTCAGGCTCTCTCTCTATACACAGGTTGTACCACACAGCAGACCTGGATATCCACAAGCAAGACAAATCCCACACTCTGGGGGAGAAAAGCAAGAATTTATTGAGGGATAAATAGCAGGAGAAATCAAGATTAAAATAAATAAAGACCCACAGCAGTTTGAGGGAACTTGGGCTCTGAACATAAAATGGTAAGGACCTCCAAACAACATAGAATCCCTATCGCATCTAACTACCATTAGTTAAGATTTCTGTCACCTTCCTTGCTCTCCTTCAAGAGGAACAGGCACCTAACCCCTGTGCACTGTTTTTGCAGGGGTGGGGGAAGCTGGGGAGAAAGGCCGGAGCTCTCCCTCCCCCAGTGGCAGTTTCCGAGCCTATTTGCATTTTTTTTATGGAAGCCAATCCTCAGAGCTGACATCTATCTGTGTGGAGCACAGGTCGATTCCATGAAAAATTCAGAAAAGAAGTAACGTGTAGACTGAACCTGTCTTTGAAAACCTCCAAGCTTAAGAACTATTCTGAAACCAATATGCTTATCAAAACTCTGCAAAACCATCACACGTACTTACAAATAAATTCTACTTTTGCTTAAGAAAAAATATCTCTTCCTTCCCTCACAACCACTCTCATGTGCTGACCGTTCTGTCAAATGACCAACTATAACAAGCCTTCCTAGATTACAAGTTAAGCCAAGGAGGTCTGAGGCAAAAGCCTTTGGTGGCAGCGAAAACCTTTTAAGGAAGTCAGGGAGGCAGCAATATACGGGCCACACGAAGAAAAAGGGGGAGGGTGTCCTTGAGGTAAAAGCCCGAGTAAAGTGGGGAACACCAGAAGCTCTGTGTCACCGTAAATACAAGGAGTGTTGTTTGTGATCAGAGCCCTCCTGAGCTATAAGTTTAAGGTAATGTAAGGAGGAGCTGAAGTAAAGAGTCAAAGGTTTAACAAAGGTTTTTAAAACATTCTTGTGGATTATGCATTAGGCTTATTAACACATTATAAAATAAGTATCTTGTAGCTCATATTCACCCTAAATCAGTTATTTGCTTTAAGAATTACACTGGAGAAGACTATTAAAGCCAGTCAACTTTTGACACTGTCTTGTTTTCCAGTTACAACTTTTATGTTTCTTACTAGTAGGTAAAATAACTTCTTATCTACTTCTCAGTAAGTCATTTTTGCATGCTGAGGCAACTGATTCCGAAAGAATGTCTAGAGCATGCCAACATGACAGACTTTGCACTGAAACAGAGCAGCAGTTAAGCAATCAGATTCAGTGGCAAAGTGCGCGTCTTATTTCCTGCCTTCCCTAGCAATTAAGAAATAGACAGCTGCATTAGGGTCTGAGTACAGAGGGTCTGCTGGCTCATAAGAAAAAGTGAAAAAAGATACACAAGGGAACGACGTACATTTTCAGCACTTGAAGATCTAAATAGCAATAGCAATGATTATACAGATAAAGGACTGAAGTCCACAGCTATTTAACATTCCCTTTACACCAAACTAAATTCTTTATTAACTCAGGATCCAACAGTATGATCCAGGAAATATAGCTGCTTCAGTCCCAGGATTCTGCTCAGGGTAATACAGGGAGGGAACCTGGGCCATGTGCAGTCCCTACCCTGCCAAAAGGAACCTAAAAAGTTAGCAATTTCAATTTGGTGCAAGTGAATACAGCAGGTTTCAGAGCAGTGACACAGAGTGACAATTAGCATGCCACTAGCTGGAGTGCTAAGAGAAGAGGCTGGAATTCAGAATTAACTGCAGGCGAAGAGGTGGTGATTGCTGAGTGAGAAATTAAAGAGCAATTTCTTTAATCTCTTAGAAAATGCAAGGCTAATAAACCTTACAAAGCCTTTCTGTTTGCTATCCTCTGGTTTAAGAATGGCAGCCAAAGACAGGTAACGAAATGTATTTTGTTTTCATATCAGTAAGTGGTTCCCTCCCCCCCCCCATTTCCCCACAGCATCACATGAATTCATGTATCTCTAGGGGTTTTCTCAGCTTCTCTCTGATCTTTCACAAATCTGCTGTGCCCCAAAGATTTGGAAAGATCACAGTAAATTTTATTAACATTTTTATAGTTGGCCTTTCTCACTGACACTCAAGACAGACTACACCACATGGGTCAGTAAAGGCAATTTCAAAGACACTTCAAGACAAATGTAATAGTCTACACATGCAAATTTGCAAGGATTTAAAATCAGAAGGAATCCAATACAGAGCTGAAGAAATGCTAAAACAGAGCGTAAGTAATTCTAAGACTGACATATTAAACAACATAGGATCTACCCAGTACGATCATTCTTACAGCAATAGTAGTAAAGTCTTTACTGATGAATCTCTTTGAGACAGTTTCCTTATATTACCGCCCTCCTATCTAAATAAAAAAGCCCTCTTGAATAATTCAGTTTTGCATAGTTTGTGGAAAGCCAAGAGAGTGGGAGCTTTCCTATCCTCTTCAGATTGTCCATTCCATAAACTGGGGGCCACTACAGAGAAAGCCCGTGTATGGGCGGCTGTGGATTCTGCCCATGTGCAAGGTGGCACCTGCAGAAGGCCCTGTTCAGATGAGTGAAGCTGCCAGGGTGGAATATAGGAAGAGAGGCAGACCTGTAGATATGCCAAAAAAAGTCCATGAAGAGCTTTGTCTGTCATAGGCAATGCCTTGAATTGAGCCCAATAATTGATAGGCAGCCAATGAAGCGACTGCAGAATGGGAATAACATTCATGCTTCTCTGAACTCCAGACAATAAATGAGTTGGTTGTTGTGGGTTTTCCGGGCTGTATTGCCGTGGTCTTGGCATTGTAGTTCCTGACGTTTCGCCAGCAGCTGTGGCTGGCATCTTCAGAGGTGTAGCACCTCTTTTGGTGCTACACCTCTGAAGATGCCAGCCACAGCTGCTGGCGAAACGTCAGGAACTACAATGCCAAGACCACGGCAATACAGCCCGGAAAACCCACAACAACCATCGTTCTCCGGCCGTGAAAGCCTTCGACAATACATCAATAAATGAGTTGCAACATTCTGCACCAACTGGAGTCTCTGAGTTAACTTAGAGGGGAGACGTATCTACAGTGCATTACGGTTACGACAGTGCAGTCGGAACCGCTACCCAGAATTCCCGGCTTTCTTTTTTTTTTTTTAAGTAAGTATCTAGCCCCTCCCTTAGTGAAGATACAAGGGAAAAGGCATATATTAGCAAGGGAAATTCCAGCATAAAATGAGCACTTCAAGCCATCCTCCACTTACATTTTTTAGCTTAAAATTCTATAAAGCAAAGGCACATTTCTTAGCTGAAATGGCTTGATGAGAAGTTCAAAAGGTTGAACAATACAAGCGAGAGTAAACAATTCTGGCTAGGCTTTCTTCACAGGGCTGTTATTATCTGCTGTCAAGGTACACACCAGTTTTTTATTGCCCCGGAGGTGTCATATGATTGAACCAGTAATACAGGCTTCACATTTCCTGTGGTTAAGAGTTCACGCCTCCTGCAGAATTTAAGCCAATTCATGCAAGCTAGGTTTTTTCCTGCCTGGCAAACCAAAGGGAAAGATAAACATAGTATGCTCTAATGAATGATGTGGATTGCATTTGATGCCTTTAAAACAGTAACAAACAGAGGTAGGTTTTTCTGGTCACCCAAACAAGTACTGGTCTACTTATCTGCACAATCTAGCTACATTTTTGAAACAGTAATGGATATTGTAAGTCTAAGGAAAGTTATAATAATTTTGTCAAAAGAAAAACTGAGTGTTGCCTATGGACAGAGCAATCCAATAATCTCAACAGCTGCTAATGTGAGCAGTATAAATAAAAATACCACTAGAGACAGAAGTAGTACTGATATGCATCTTCCAGTGTGCCCCAGCAGCACTGCTGACACCTACCTAACATCCACAGATCATCTGCAAATACGAAGAGACACTCCATGTACAGTGATGGGAAAAGCCTTCAGAACACTACACCCTTCCTCTTCAACCAAGAAACATCCCAACAGTCACATGGACTTCACAGTGCATTCCACAACTGGCATTCCACAACTGGCTTGACATACAGGATGAGAACAGCACACTTGAATTACATGTAAATGATAGACAGATTAATTTTTTGGATATTATAGTCAGGGCTTTTTTTTTCAGCGGGAACACAGTGGAACGGAGTTCTGGAACCTCTTGAAAATGGTCACATGGCTGGTGGCCCCGCCCCCTGATCTCCAGACAGAGGGGAGTTGAGATTGCCCTCCGCACCGCGGAGGGCAATCTCAACTCCCCTCTGTCTGGAGATCAGGGGGCGGGGCCACCAGCCATGTGACCATTTTCTCCAAGGGCAACCCACTGAGTTCCACCGCCTCTTTTCCCAGAAAAAAGCCCTGATAGTAATTATCAACAACATTCTGACAGTTTGTATTTAAAAACCCACTAATAAAAATTTCTCAGGTATGACCGAGACCATCCGCTTCACTTGAAGAATAATTTGCCATACGGACAGTTTTTAATGCTTAGGAGGAACTGTACTAATATACAGGATTTCCACAGGGAGGCTACCATTTTAGAACAGAATTTGGTAACCAGAGGATACCCATATCAGGTGTTACATACAATCTGCTTATTCCAAGGCCACTGCTTGTAACAGAAGGGGCTTGTTATAAAGTAAAAAAAATCCTGACCTCGGGAGACTGGCTTGCAGCCTAACCTTCAATCATGTAAGTGTCGGACTTAAGACACTTAGAAATTGGAATATATTATATGATACTCCTATGTGTGGTAAGAAACCAATCACCTCATTAAAAGTTGAAAGATCAATTGATGCACAGTAATACATATCTACCTGTTAATTCACAACTAATCCTGCTGGAATCCAGACCACCTATAGGACATTTTCCTTGTGGCAGCTGCTCATTCTGCAGGCTTACAAGCATACAACAACAAACAATACTCTTTCAATAAGCTATTTTTAGATCTGAACACCGATACAATGTAATTGAAAAAAGAGGCAAAGTGGATTTTGAGACCTGACGGTTCTGATCCCCCACGGGTTAAATGAATGCCTCAACCTGTTACCTCTTATAGGAGATAAAACCTGAGTCAGATCATCACACCTTTCTTTGAAGTTCTGTCGCTGTGGGAACAAGTTTACAGGTTAGTTATACTTTTCTAACTTGTGAAAGTTTTAAAGTGATCTACATTATTTTTGTTTTCAGATCTATGTTGCCACCCAAATATAGCCTATGTAATGTTCCTTTATTCCACCTGTATAATACCTGCAAAATGGGTTTGTGGTTTTGGATACATTTATGCACCTTTCATACACTGAGACTGTCTTTTAACTACATTTCTTAATTCTGCTTTTTAACAGTAAATAGTTTTTTCATGTTTTATCTACATCTCCCTGAAGAAGTGAATATGAAATGCACAGAGGAAGCACAACTGAATAAAATATTTTTTCTTCCCATGGCACCATTGCGGTAAAGAGAGGAAAGGGGCATGTTATGAACCCCAGTAAGAGACCCAACTGCTACAGAACTGTGGAAAAGAGGAAGGGAGAGGGGGTCCAGCCCCACCACACAGATCGGCTGAAATGATCAAAAGTCACAATCCCCTTTTGGGATGCCAACAAACCATCATACTATAGGCAAGAAAAAAGGCAGTGGGGAGGGAGGAGGAAGCACCGGAGAACCCAAATGGCTTGCTCCAGAGTAGCTCTCTGGTCACAAGAGTAAGCAGGAGAAAGGTACAGGATGGGGCCTTTGTCAATTCCCAGCCCAAACACCCAATAATATGCAGTAGGGCGTGCAGCACTACTTAACGAGTGCTGTTTCCATGGAACAGCGCAAGTTTTGAGTGCATGAGTTCCCATGAGGTCTGCCTAAGAGGAGGCACCACAGACAGTGTAGTACATGGTTCTCAATGATGCACAGGCAGAGCTGCTGCTAGGTAATTGACCGTTGCATCACCGCAGCTGCTTTTCATTGTGGCCATCCACATCCATCTGATAGCCATACGACTATACCCCCCTCAATTCCTGCAGTCCTACTGGGGGATTGCAAGCCATTAAGAGACTGACCTATGAAAGGAATGATGGTGGTTGTGGCCGTAATCTACATACTGGTGGAATACAGTAGTAAGATGGCTTCTTACCTCAACATTGCTGACCTGGTCATCTGGGTGACCTGCTATGGTAACATCAAGACTTGACTATTGTAATGGTCTCCCATTCAAATTAACTAGGAGACTCCAATTGGTGCAAAATGCTACGGCATGACTGTTATCAGGAGCTAGGAGCATGAGCATCACTCCCATCCTACAGTCACTCCATTGGCTATCAGTTACCGTGCTCAGTTCCAGGTACTGGTTATCACTTACAAAGCTCTTCACGGCCTTGGCCCAGCATACCTACAGGACCGCCTCCCTCCCTATGTCCCTCCATGGCAGCTTCGCTCATCTGAACAGGGTCTCCTGCTGGCGCCACCCTGCACATGAGTGAAACCAACAGCGGCCCATACACAGGCTTTCTTTGTGGTGGCCCCTATCCTGTGGAATGGCCTGCCCGAGGAGGTCAGGAGAGCCTCCACTCTGCTTTCTGCAAACGATGCAAAACTGAATGATTCAAAAAGGCTTTTGTATTGTAGGGAGGGGCTCTCAGACGTTTCGCTAATGAGTTAAGGACCAAAGACTTCACCACTATGTTGACTTACGTACTACCTGTTGTCTTAAATACATGCTCCTATGAGCTTCTTGTGCCTCACGTGGTGTAATGTGTTAAGTAGTGGGTTCAGACTCTGAAGTGATTTCAACAAGCTCTTTATTCAGCAGGAACATCTCTGAAACACAGGCAGCAAGCTGCAAATATTTATACACAATTTCAACCCCCCCCAACCACGCCCCAGCTGTGTTAACACCCAATAAGAATCACCTAACTATAAGCCCTTGTTTGCATCAACTATATATATTGTAACTTATTTACAGCATAGTGATTGGTCTTTATTGTGCTGTTATGATTGGCTGCTGCCGGCACTAACAACCAATGACAATGCAGAATTCAGGAGCCTTGTTTGTGATAGAAGCTTGACCAATACATAACAACGTCAGCCCTAGAATTGCTTATGTTCTATTTCAACTCTGTTTTAGATTCTTGCTAATCTTATGTCTTTGTAAAATTGTGTTAATTTACTCTATGGCATTGTTTATGGAAATGTCCTTGGAACTGATTACACTAATCTCACACTGTGTAATCTGCCTTGAGACTCAGTGAGAAAAGTGGACTATAAATAAATAAATAAAATAGGGGGGGAACCCTGATGTCCTCCTCCCAATGAACCTCACCCTGAAAATAGCCTACGTGCGCAACAAGCAGGATAGGGGCGGTAAGGATCCCCATCTGCTAAACCTCATTAACACACTGCAGAACAGCCCTTTCCTGAACTGTACCACTGTGGAGGAGTGAGTTTTAAAAGTAATGCCGATGCTTCGCTGTAGTGCGGGTAGAAGGTGGATGGCGTATTATTTTTTTTTTACTCTCCACTGAGTTCAACAGGAATGTTTAAATTTATTTCATCCTTTCATGGATATAACATTACGCTGCCACTTGGATCAAGAGGAGGGAGTATGACATACTAAATCCTGCTGCATTCCCAGCTCTGCCCCCTGCACCACGGTGACATCACACCATGGCATTGCGCCAGCACAGATACCCAGCACAGATTATCTGCAGGATCTGAAAGCAACAGGGGGCTCATTTGGTATATGATGTCCCTCAAGTCACCATAACTGAAGCACAGGATTGCACAGTTATTTTTTTCCTAACGGACCTTCCAAGGCAGTAATTTATTTATTTAACATATTTGCATAACACTTTTCGGACAAGCTCTCCAAGAGGCTGCAGAAAAGAAAGCCAAGGCCTGGGACAAAACATAATCTTGGGGTCTTCCTCATACACCACTGCCAAAATGTTGTCAGTAGGTAACAGCGTATTTAAGTACATTGAATATCAACATAAAATATATATTTCATAGTTTAATGTGTAATATATAATTATGATTAATTCACTAGTAATTACAAAGGCCAATTCATCAGACAGGCAAATAAGCTTCCTAATTGACCCCTGTAAATAAACTGCATTGAAGGCCAAAGCTGGGAGATAGAATGGGCTTCGCTGTCCCAGTGACGGAGCATCTGCTTGGCCTTGGGGTCAGTACCTCGTATCTTTCATTAAAAGTCCCTAGGAACTGTATGAAAGCATACATGTATGCTTTAGCAATTTGTAAACTGGAAATGGAGGAATAAATCATAAATACATATAATAATCTAATTTAATAATTAAGTTTACCTGATTGGCCTTGCAGGAAAAATAAAAGCCCAGAGTAAAGCAACAAAAAGTCAATTCCTGACTTTGATTGCCTGCAAATACTCTCTCGGTTTGTTTCCTGAGCAAATGGAATGTTCACAGATATACAATATCATCACATAAAAGCTCAGCCAATATTCTGACATTAATTGCATGACTCCACTAGGACCTTCCACTTGGTCTTCCTCAGACAAAGATTTGGCTGAATGTCAGATTATTATAGCAACTAGAGTGTCATTCTAGGATCTTGGAGACTCAGGTTCAAATTCCCACTCTGCCATGGAAGCTTGTGGGGTGACATTTGGCTAGTCACTCATTTTCAGCCTAACCTACCTCAGAGGATTGTTGTGATTCAATAGAGGAGAACGATGTAAATCTTGGGTTCCCATTGGATAGAAGCAGGATATAAACAATGCAAAATAAAATAAACAAGAATGGAACCTTGTATACTACCCTTAGTTCCTTGGAGGAAGGGTGGAATAAAAGTGAATAGACAGGATACCATTTTGTAAAAATAAATAAACAAAAAGTTCTACGTGTCATGTTCACATGTCAACTGTACTGTAAATCACATTTAGAAACAAATACCAGAGTTATGGGCAGTTAAATACATAATTATAAAGTGCCCTGAAAGTTTCTGTATTTACATTAGCAAGCAGTAATAGTAACATCAGTAACGTGAGAAAAAAACTTGACTGACAAATGCACAGAGGAATTTTTAAGAGCTTTGAATGGGAACTGTTTTCACTCAAAGCCTGTAACTCATGGCAGAAAACTAGGTTTCTTGATATATACAAAGGATATACCAGTGGCTACCTACAACGCGTCACATCACTGCTGGGATATCCACAGTACCCCAATATTCCAACTATCCCATCCAATGACTACCTACCACAATTGCCAGAATAGGGGACAAAAATTCTAGAAGCCTGAAGCAGTACGGTATTTATGTAGTTTCATCATGCAATAACAATAACAACATTTGATTTATATACCACCCTTCAGGACAACTTAATGCCCACTCAGAGTGGTGTACAAAGTGTGTTATTATCATCCTCACGACAATCACCCTGTGAGGTGGGTGGGGCTGAGAGAGCTCCAGAGAGCTGTGACTGACTCCAGGTCACCCAGCTGGCTTCAAGTGGAGGAGCGGGGAATCAAACCCGGTTCTCCAGATTAGTGTCCTGCCTCTCTCAGCCACTACACCAAACTGGATCTCTTCAGCTGTGGTGAATCTCTCTTGGATTCTCTGCAACTTCACAGAGAATCCAAGACAGAAAGATCTCTGCCCCAAGGAGATCCGGCCTGTTGCACTCCTGCTTCTCTCTCCTATGTTCTTCTGCAACATACACCCCCGCTCAGGATACCAGAGACAAATCAACGCTAGAGTGACGTTATCTGTTATTTTGGGCTTCACGAGGCACTTGTGCCAAGCAAACTGGCCAACACCATTTTATATAAAGCTACCATCATGATAGGGAATATCCAAAGCGAATGAGTGCAACATCAAGAATAGAAGAGCATGGCAAAAGAAACAGGACGACTGCTGAAACTGCAACCAAGTATGGAGAATAAGAAACCACCTAAAAGCACACTCAGAGCAAGAACAGAGTACGGGTGCGTAATATAAGTGCAATAAATAAAAGCAAATGAAACAAGCATGTGGTTCTTTTGTAAAAGCAGAAGTATACTGAACATCTGTTCCTCCTACACAGATGATAATCTGCCAGTATTACACCAGAAGCAGATTTTAAGGAGATACCTAAATGATGAATTCTATTTCAGCTGTAAAATATCAAGCACTTTTGCCTTTGGGCCACTAATAGTCTGACTGAAGCAAAATATTTTCATAGCCAATCCCACTTTACATGCCAGGAACATTAAAAATACAGTAAAAACAATAAACTAATGACAAACACAGCATCAGAGATTTCAGCAGGAAAAAAAACCAGACAACAGGAACAACGATAGTCAAAGGAGGATGAAAACAAAACCCAAAAAAACAGTAGTAGTAAAGACAGTGACATTAACCACCAACTAAACACAACCAATGGCCTGGGGGAATGGATACATCGTCACTTGTCGCCTAAAACTCAAAGCGTGTGGGCACCGTCAAAAGGATGCAGGCAGAGAATTCCATAATCAAGGTGTGACAACTAAAACGCCCATGGCTGGTATCCTCGACTTTGAAGGTGGGGGCAGATAGAGGAGTGCTCCTGAAATGGATTTCAACTATCAGGCAAGTTCCTACAGGAGCTGGAGGGCCATAAACTGTCTCTACAGCCAGAATAAGAACCAGCACATTGAATTGTGCCTAGAAATGTACAGTTCTTACTCTCAAGGGCCGTTTTCACACTGCTAACCGGCCACGGAACATCATACCAAGCTCCTGGAATGACACCGTCTTCCTGGCGCAATTTCACACAAGAACTTCCCGCGCGAAATCATGCCAAGAAGCTGCTGTCGTTCCGGGAGCTTGGCGCAATGTTCCATGGCCGGTTAGCAGCATGAAAACGGCCAAGGTGTGCTCCTGATAAGCTCACTTGGCAAATGCCATGTGAGCCACTTAAAGCTTCCAAGCAAACTGGCAAAAAAGGGATCATCTCTCTACAGAAGTTTCATTTTCAGTTCATTTATGCATTTTAAATGGGTGATGCAAGCAAAGGCAACCTACAGGAAAAACTTACTATATTTCATGGCTTCCCTATTTGTCCCCTTACTATAGCACAAAATCTGACCTAAGAGAGGCAGTTGGTCCAAAGCAAGTCTCTTTAGATCCAATAAAATTTGTTTCCATGTAAGTGTACTATGAGCATAAGCATGTAGCCTGGTCCTTCGCACATTAGTTCAGAAGTAGGCCTACAACACTCCGTGGAATTTGTTCCCAGGAAGAATGCCCAGGATTGCAACGCGACCTTAAACAACATTTTTGCAAGTAACTGAAGAGGGAAGAAACAGAGAAGGCAACATGAGCACAGAACAAATCCCTGTTCAGTAATATAATACAAAAAACAAATGATTAATTCGTCATGTACCTACTTATGGGTGAGGAGGGGACTGGGAAAAGTTTGCTAATATTAAGTAATTTGGCATTTAATAGTATGGTAATAAATAAATAACCACCATGGTAATAAATAAGAGCCATAGTACTCTTTGCACGCCCTCGTCTCTCAGCGATTTTATGGAGCTCAAACTAACTTGGGATGTGCCAGTATAAAAAGCAGTTCTGAACACTTAGACATTTTACCAGATTTTTTTCCGTTGCAGTAGGAAGTGTGTGTTCACACCCTAATAAAGCAAACACAGGTTCACCAAAATAACTTGAACTGGTGACGATGTCTCAATCTATGTTTGTGTGAATATTTACCGGAAAACGGCATCAAGATTTCCCCAGATAATGTCATGCAAGGCACACCGTGTCAGCCAAGAGAAAAGAGAGCTTGTCCCATCATGTCAAGATTGCTAGTAAGTACCTGTAACAGAAGCCACACACCACGGCCTCACACCTCTGTTATTTTGCTTGCACCATGCATATTGCTACCACATAAGATGAGGAGTCCCTCAGTCACAAACACATACATGCTACTGAGACACCCATGCAATACGTCCCAGATTTCCAAAAGTAGAAATGTGAGTAATACCTGGAAAAGAAATACTACACACACCCTTCCACCACACAGAGACTTACACTTGAGATGGTAATTTCCCAGAAATCAGCATGCAATCAGGCAGCAGATGGTCCAGTGGGATGTGAAAAATCAGGTGCACTAGGTGAGTAGCTACTCCACCTCCACCCTTATCAGTGTCAACAGAAACGGGTACAAAGAGAGTGCCAGCAAAACATTCATTCTCACAGTGGGACTCATCTAATTTGTAAAGTGCCAGCAAAATATGCAGTCCATTTCACCACTCAGAGTCACACCCCACTTGCTCAGTTGCAAACGTGTCATCATGGCACATACAGCAAGAAGCACTAGGCAGTACTTGCATTTTTATCCCCTGTTATCCTGGCCTCTCCCTCCCTCTCTCAATCACACACCACACTATGCTTCCAGTCTGATGGTAAGCTGTTTGGAGCACAAGCCCGTCTCTTTGTTTATGCTGCTCTGTAAAATTCCTGATACAGTTAAAGGTACTGCAGAAAGATAAAAAGCAGCAATAGGCAATTCTCGACAATGTACCACATTCTAGTGTGATAAAACAGGGCTTATTTCAATAAATGCAGCCTCCATCCCAATTAAGTTCCCAGCTAGCACACCTTTTTATTTCTCCCATATAAAAATGAATAGTTGCCAGTTACTCCAGTGGGACAGCCCTCAGGTGGCACAGCCCTCAGGGCAAATGCACAGTGCACAAAGATGCTCTTGAAATACAGAAGCCTATCTTTGGTAGATAAATACAGTCTAACAACAAGCATTCTGCAAATAATTATCAGGGCCACAATATTTATTCAATTTCATTAAAAATCTTTTGATAAACACAAGGCACCCCCCCTCCCATCAAATGTTACGAACTCTTGCAAGAGGCAATCCCCTCCCTTCTTCACAGACACAAGCGAATCCCACAACACATTATAGGCAAACACACCCAGATTTAGTCAAGTGGGGAAGCCAATCAGCAGCAGTGGCAACAACAAAATAAGCGACTCCTAGATTCTAGGATAAAACCCAGGTTGCTGAGGGACGAAAAATTCCCGCCCGAACATCTGGTGGGCTATGGAAAATAAAATAATAGTAACAGTAGCAGTAGTAGTAGTAATAATAATAATAGGTAACACTCCGTTGACCCCTAGATCCTTTGATAAAATCTGAGTCAGTGAAGCTGACTCAAACATCTGGTGGACTACGGAAACTGAAGTAAAAGTAACAGTAGTAGTAATAACAGGCAGTACCTCACTGACTCCAAAACTTCCAGCCCCCCCGGATCATGACCGCCATGCCACTTCCCACTAGGCCCCACACCCGCGACGCTGAGGCGGCCCCACGAGCCCCCCCCGGAAGGGGTCCCTGCGGGCGGGAAACGAGCCCCTCGGCCGGGCTGAAGGCGCTGCTTCCCGGGGCGGGGGCGGCGCCGCGCTCAGAGCTCCCACTCGGCCGCCCCGCCCCGCCCCTCCGCGCCTACCTGGCAAGGGCGTCGTGCGGCCACAGGGACGGGGAGAGGCGCCGGCGCCGCCCCGAGGGACGCGGCCGAGGACAGGCGCCTCCTGCCCTTCCCTCACCTGCCGGCGGGGGCGGCTCGGCGTCGGCGCTCCTGCCGGTCCGGCCCGGTCCGAAGCCCCCGCGGCGCGCCTGGCCTGGCCTCGCCTCCGGCCCGGGCCCCTCAGGGGGACCGGCCGGCTGCCGAGCGGGGGGGACCGGGCTGGGCCCAGAGCCAAGGCGGCGGCCGCGCTGCTCTCCCTGCCCGCCGCTCCCGCCACCTGCCCCGCTCCCGGCAGGCGCGACTTCCCCTCGGGCGCCCCGCCTCGCCCCGCCTCCCGGCACTCCGCCCGAGCCCAGCCGGCGGCCCGCCTCCCCGGCCCGGCCCGGCCCTGCCCGACGGGAGAGCGCCCGGCCGGGAAGCCGCCCCGGCCCGCTGCGGCTGCGGGCGCCAACTCTGGGGCGGGGAATTCCTGGAGGTTTGAGGCGAAGGGGCGGGGAGGGGCCTCCGCTGGGGTTGCCAACCTCCAGGCGGTGCACAACAAACACGGCAAAGAGGCACCTCCGGGAGAAGCACAGGGGAAACGGGGAACCGCCCCCACCCCCCGCCCAAACACTGGAGAAATAGCAATAGTACAAAAATACTATGCATATATGTATATTTATAAAGTGGCGAGTACATGAAGTGCACAATCCTCCCAATATTTCCAAACCGTGCGTAGATAATGTACGTATATGTATTATTATGTATATCAATGTATAATTATACTTTTTTTTTCCTTCCATGCCTCATGAGAAATATTGGAGGATTGTGTATAGGTAGAGTATATTAACTATGTACTAGAATATATTGATATTTTTATATGGGGTATATTTATTCACTTCATGCACTCACCACTTTATAAATATATGTGAATACCAGTATTTTTGTACAATTGATATTTCTCCAGTGTTTTGTGGGGAGGTCCCCATTTTACCTGAGCTTCCAGGTGGTGGCTGGAGATCTCCTGGAATTAAAATTGATCTCCAGGCCATAGAGATCAATTCCCCTGGAGAAAATGGTGGCTTTGGAGGGTGGACGCTACAGCATTATACCCTGCTGTGGTCCCTTCCTTTCCCAAACCCTGTCCTTTCCAAGCTCCACCCCTCCCCCAAATCTCCAGGAATTTTTTGACTTGGACCTGGCAATCCCAGCCGCAGTGGGAAATACTGCCAGAGTCCACCCTCCGACTCAGCCGTTTTCTCCAGGGGGGCTGGTCTCTGTAGTCTGGAGATTAGCCTTCCTTCCAGGAGATCTCCAGGCCCCACCTGGTGGTTGGCAACCTTACACTCATGTCCGCAGCTACTCTGCAGACTTCTCTCCCCAGGAATAGGGGGGGGCTCTTTAGACCACCTTTGCAGAAAAGGAATCCCTGGTCAATGTCCCCCCTCCAGGCACCAGCAACGGCTTTTCCACTATGCATGCGACTTAGGAGTTCCTAAGGTTGCCAACTTCCAAGTGGAGCCTGGAGTTCTTCCAAAATACTGAGTGACCTCAGGGCAATCACTTCCCCTGGAGAAAATAGAAGCTTTGGAGAGTAGACTCTACGACATTACACTCAGCTAAGGTCCCTCGCCAAACCGCACCCTCCCCAAATCCCCAAGAATTTTCCAACCTAGAGTTGGCAATACTCGGGCCCTCCATCATAGGGCCCTGACCTGGATAGCCCCGGTGAGCTCTCAAAAGCTAAGCAGGGTCAGCCTTGGTCAGTAATTGGATTGGAGACCTCCAATGAAGACCAAGGTTGCAGAGGCAGGCAATGGCAAACTGCCTCTGATAGTCTCTTGCCATGAAAACCCCACCAGGGGTCACCCCATGAGTCAGCTATGACTTGAGGGCACTCTCCACCACCACATCGTAGGGCATGCCCCTTGCCTGGCCGAAAATGTTGTGGCCCTGAACTACCATGACTTGTGTCAGCAGCAGCTTCCATGGAGTGGAGCCCACTTTCTCAGGTACAGGAGAGGATCCTCGCTACTGTAAAGGAAGGCGGCCAAGCCTTGTGGTCCCTCTGGTCTCTCTCTCTCCCTTGCCCCAAATAACTACAGTGCACCCTGCACCAGAGGCACTAATGTGGATCCACTAGCCCCTAAGCTAAGAGCTTTAAGATCCTGGTCTGGAATAGCTTCTCTTCCCACTTTTTTTTTAAAAAAATGGTAACATCTAGCTTAAGGAAGAGTTCTTGAAAGCCTGTCTTTGTAGCTGGTCCCAGTAGAAATATTGTGTGGGTTGTAGTTTGTTACAGGCTGCAGCGAACTTCTGTCTCCCCTAGGTAGGCTTTTGATGTAGGAAGGACAAAACGAACGGTGAGGCCGTGAAAAAGTGGGGAACTTAGGTTTCAGCTGTTTTCTCAGAGGTTCAGTGCCTTAAGATCTTTCAGATGGATTATTCTTGTTCCCCTCAGTGGAAAGGCCCTCTGCATGTGCTCAGGAGTCCCGTGCCACCCATTCCATTTTAAATAGCGATCTTACCTTCAGGTAGTAACTAGGATGTTTCCCAGGAAGAAACACCGGAGCTTGGCTGGAGTGTGCCAAGCAGCCATGGTGCATCACTCCCTGTATTGCGCCAAGCCCTTGCTCGGGGTGGGCCTCCTGGAGAACTGGCCCTGCCCGAGTCACTCGGCCGCCTTATGCTTAATTGTCCTCTGCTGGGCTTCTATCAGAAGTGATTGGCTTTGTTTCTACAGGCAGGAAGGAGCAAGATGGAACAGGCACTCGCACTCGTAAGCTGAAACTGCCCTCTCCCACCCACCCTTTCTCTTCCTTGCTGGTTGACAGATTGCTTGCTTCATGGCTGATGTGGTTCTCCACGGGAAGCTCCAGGGTTATATATGAGCTAGCCTCTTGTTTGCTCAGGGCCATGCCCATCCCAGTTTTCTGCATGATTATTCAGAACAGAAGCAAGTCCTGCTCCATTTAATGGAGCTTACTCCCAAATGAATGTAACAATAACCTCCACAGAATAATAACGTAATAATAACATTCTATTTATATATCGCCCTTCAGGACAACTTAGCGCCCACTCAGAGCGGTCTACAAACTGTGTTGTTATCCTCACGACAATTACTCTGTGAGGTAGGTGGGGCTGAGAGAGCTCCGAGAAGCTGTGACTGACCCAAGATCACCCAGCTGGCTTCAAATGGAGGAGTAGGGAATCAAACCTGGCTCTCCAGGTTGGAGTCCTGCTGCTCTTAACCACTACACCAGACTGGCTCCCTGTGGGATTTTCTTCTTAGCAAAACAAACATAAAAACAAGGTGCCCACAGACATCACAGAAGGCACTGGTTCGAAATGGTTTGCCTGACCACAATGTTCCTTGATTGTAACATCCCCATGTTACAGGAGAGAGCAAGTGCATCTGTGGCTCATGTTAAGAGCAAGTCCTTTGTATATATTTCCTCATGTAATTTGGTATGGGGCTGGCACTGGAGCTCTGGATATGATTATTGTTTCTAGGAGACAGACTCTTCCAGGATATCCCAGGCATCTTTTCTGGTTAAGACGAACTATTTTTTAAAAATCTCAAATTATATCCTCCTATATAAAAGGCTTAAGTGTATTCAAGACAACTCACTTCCTACGCTGATGCACCACCAGAGGGCGCTGCAGTGTAGGGAAGCCCAGATGAGGCAGCCAGACCTCCAGAGATCGTGCCATGGCAGGAAGCCCAGGCCGGGATCAGGAGTGGAGCAAGGGGCAATGCTCACCCCCCGCCTTTACCCAGATGGGATCAGGAGCAAAGCACGTGGCAATACTTGACCCTGCCTTCACCCAACTGGGATCAGGAGCAGAGCAGGTGACAATGCCCACCCCCCGCCTTCACGCAGTTGGGATCAGGAGAGCAGCAGGTGGCAATGCCCACCCGCTGCCCTCACGCAGCTGGCATCAGCAGCAAAGCAGGTGGCAATGCCCGCCCACCCTTTACCCAGTTGGGATCAGGCATGGAACGGGGTAATACCCGCCCTCTGCTTTCACCCAGCTGGGATCAGGAGTGGAGCAGGTGGCAATGCCTGCCTTCCACCTTCACCCAGCTGGGAGCAGAGCAGGTGGCAATACCCACCCCTGCCTTCACCCAGCTGGGATTGGGAACAGAGGAGGTGGCAATGCCCACCCCCTGCCTTCACCCAGCTGGGATCAGGAGCAGAGCAGTGGCAATGTCTGCCCTTTGCCTTCACACAGCTGAGATCAGGAGCGGAGCAGTTGGCAATGCCCACCTGCCCTTCACCCAGCTGGGATCAGGAGCGGAGCAGCTGGCAATGCCTGCCCTCTGCCTTCACCCAGCTGGGATCAGGAGCGGAGCAGGTGGCAATGCCCACCTATCCTTCACCCAGCTGGGATCAGGAGAAGAGCATGTGGCAATGCTGGCCCCCTGCCTTCTCCCAGCTGGGATCAGGAGCAGAGCAGGTGGCAATTCCTGCTCCTCATCTTCACCCAGCTGGGATCAGGAGCAGAGCAGGTGACAATACTCACCTCTGCCTTCACCCAGCTGGGATCAGGAGAGGAGCAGGTGGCAATGCTCACCCCCCTTACCCTCACCCAGCTGGCATCAGGAGCAAAGCAGGTGGCAATGCCCACCCACCCTTTACCCAGTTGGGATCAGGCGTGGAACGGGACAATACCCACCCTCTGCCTTCATCCAGCTGAGATCAGGAGTGGAACATGAGGCTATGCCTGCCCACTTCACCCTGCCTGGATCAGGTGCGGAGCAGAAGGTAGTGCCCGCCCCCCATTCAACCTGCCAGAATCAGGAGTGGAGCAGGTGCCCCCCTTACTTGGCCAGGATCAGGTGCAGAGGAGGTGGCCATTGTCACACACACACACCCGCCATCCAGCTGGAATCAGTGACGGAGGAAGAGGGAATACCTGCCTGCCCGCCCTCCCTTTCTAGGGCCCGTTGTATTTTTCCCACAATGGGGTTCGTTGCTAGTTATCTATATAAATGACATAATCTCTCTCTTTCATAGTCCAACAGGAAGTTTCAGACAACAACCCTTCTACACATTGAGGTTTTTTGAGAGGAGAGAGCCTTAGAGTCAAACATAACTTTGTGGATCTCTGTCCGGGTCTCCTGACATGAAGTTGAGTCTCAGCCCCAGGGCATCACAATTACGAATCAGGGGCCCGGGATTGTGGTTGGGGGAGCGAAGTGTTCAGCTCCACAAAGTGTGTTGAGAGTCGGTCCTGTGTGCCAGAGAAAAAGGAGGGAAGGCAGAAGGCTGGACTCTTCAACCATCCTGGTGAAATGTGTCCACTCATCTCCTGGCACTCTGTTACTTCGGAGACTGCCTGTGGCTGATTGTTGAGACCCAACTTCATGTTGGTGGACTCAGACATGGATCCACACGGCCATGTTTGACTCGAAGGCTCTCTCCCAGTTTGGTTTGGAAGTGAGAGGCTTGACTGCGTTGGGGAGACGGGACCTTCCCTCACTGAAGCAGATGTCTGAAATAGACCCCACCTGTCTCCACTTTGTACATTTTCACCTCTGAAAAGTTGGCAGTACATGGCAATAAATCCTACCGCTTGCCCTGTCACTCTGTTGTTTCCGAAGGGGCCAGTCTACTGTCTACCATTATGCTTTTAAAAGGAGAGGGAGAAGGTGAACATTACAGTGTTCATCTGAAGGTCGCAGTTAATGTCAAGAATAAGGCCTGTGCTCCATTCGTTTAAGTGGTTATTCCTGGAACATGCAGGTCTTTCTCATTTACTGTACAGCAGTCCGGCCCTAGTTATAAAATACCTACAGGGGGAAATGAATAAAGAATGAGGTTAGGAGCCAGGGGATCAGAAAAGACTAATTGATTTCCATATGGATGTGCTTTAAAACTCTGTACAGATGGTCCACTTCTATATTTGGGGCTGGTAAATGAGGTTTGCTCTGGAGCCTCTCAGTAACTTATCAGGACCTCCAAACCCAAGCAACATTTTCCTTAAAGGGCCAGGTGCCGCTGTGGCTTAATTTGTGTTACATTAGAAGCATCTGCTCAAAGTTGCATCCTTCTGACACCGTCAGGCTAGGGTTGTCTACGGTTCTTTTGTGGGGCATGAAAGATTCAGTCTCTTTCCACTTCCTACCTATCTTGCACTTGCAGAGAGCAGCAACAGAGGGCCAAGCTACAAGTGAGGAATGACACTTGAACGGCAAGTGAACAGACTCGCGTGTGTTCCTCCCTGTTCACTTGCGCTCCACTTGATCACGTGTAGCTTGGCCCAGACTGAATGTTGGCAACAGCTGTGGAGAAACAAGAGCAAGCAGCTATCCAGGAAGGAAGGGAGAGTGAGCCAGAGCTGGGTGGGGTGCGACTGCAGAAGCCGCTCTGCAGGTGCCTAGATGGGAGTAGGTCAAAGGAGAGAGAGCCAGAAGGTGTGTGCTGATTATTCCTGGTCTTTTCTAAAGAGGAGGCGCTTGCCTGGGATTGTGGCCTCTCAGCCCAGGACGAGAGACCTGTCTCTGACACTGATTAGAGTTGATATTGTGTAGGGGGGGGAGCATTAGAACCAGTGTTCGTGTTGCAGCTGAAAGCGAAGTCTGTGTGCAAGAAGCCTCATTATTCCAGATGAGACGTAGCCTGTCTTTTCTGTCTTCTTGCAAGGAAGTCTCTCTGTGGGACAGAATTGTCTTTTTCACCAGATTTCTAGCCCTTCCTGGCTTATAGGTAACCCCTCTATCCCGAAACAGCTTCTCATTGACAACAATGGGCCACCTGAAACAAACACAGTAAAGAGTCCACCAGCACCTTTAAGACTTCACCCAGCTTTATTGTAGCATAAGTTGGTTCGTCTTAAAGGTGCTACTGGACTCTTTACCATTTTGCGACTACAGATTAACACAGCTAACTCCTCTGGATCTAACACAAACACAGACCCTGGAACAAACCTAGACGCCAACTTTGTCCCTGTATTCTATGGTTGCCAACCTCCAGATAGGGCCTGTAGTTCTCCTGGAATTATAACTGATCTCCAGACTACAGATTCCCTGGAGGAAAAGGCAGCTTCCAGGGGCATTATGGCATTATATCCCTGTTGAGCCCCTCCCCAGACTTCACGCTCTTCAGGCACCGCCTCCAAATCTCCAGGAATTTCCCAAGCTAGAGTTGGCAACCCTACTGCGTTCACTCAGGAGCTGCTGTTATAGGACCTAGCAACACGAGCAATATCATTTTGTCGGGCTCATCCACTTGCTCATTCTCCAATGTGAAAATACACTGTAGTGTGTCAATAATGCCCATCAGCTCTTGACATAAAGATAAAAATACAGTGGGTACAAAAAACAGTAAAGTGTCATCAAGCTGATAATAAAACCTGCAACATTCAGAAACCAGAGGGAGAACATTTCAGCCTATCTGGACTCTCCAACACAAATTCTTCAACAAGAGAACTTCAAAAGGAGATTCCAGAGTAAAACTGCTGGGTTCGGTTCATTAAAACATTTTGCAACATCTCTGAAATCTGGGATTTTTTATCCCATATCATAGCAGAATCTGTGACAGGTGTTAACTAAATGAGCCTAACTAGTAAACAGTCTTTCTGTTTTTCTTGATTAGATGCGAATTTTCACATAATCACATTTCACCCTGTACTTCCTTCCTTTCAGATTCCCTTGACCGGGTTGTTCCTTTGTTTTTCATACTCCTATGTAAAATGGCCTCATAGTGAGGCTCCACTCATTGCATCTGAAGTGGATTCTGGTCCATGAAACCTTGTGCTGGAATAAAAAGTTCTTCGTCTTTAAGGTGCCGCAAGATTCCTGTCCTTTGCCTTCCCAATGTCAGCCAAGGCTCCATCCCTGATAGCAAAACTGTGCCGGGTTTCATCACTGCCCTTAATTAGAAAACTGCTTGAAGCCGATTCTGTGGTTAGCCATTTCCCAAAAAGCTGCCCCATATATCCTGCAGGCACAAGGTTTTATACGTCCACAGACTTTCCAATAAAGATAGGTGGATTCATTTCCTAGCAAACACAGGTTCTGAATTGATAAAATAACTCAGTGGGTGTCTGACTTATATCAAGAGGTGTTCGTTTAAAACAATTCAAAATGCCCCCAATGCCAACCTGCTAGTTTTGGGCAAGCCACATACATACTTCGAGCATTTCCATTTGCTGTGGTGTGTGTGCACGTGTGTAATATTTGCTTAGGTCAAATGGCCTACTCTTAGATCCATTTGAATGCCATAGCAGCAGTGTTATCTGAAGAACATCTGTTGGAATTCTTTTCTTCCATGCCTCATGATGAGAAATATTGCAATGTTATCAAATAGGAATCCTCTTCCCCCTTTTAATTTAAAGCAAGGAAGTCAAATGTGTTTGGTGTCATTCCTGAGAAATAGGTCTATATTATTTACACCAAATGTTTCTAGAGGAATCTGAAAGCTGTCTGGAGGAATAAGTCCTTGTGGCCTGGAACAGCTGCCTACAGCAGCTGCCTAAATGACACACCTACAGGTGGCAGCTCAGGGCTAAACTACCTTGACCTGCTCAAGTTCATGCTCTTTCCCATATGTCCCTTGGTAGATATGCACAATTAGAAGGGCGAGCTGGGAAAACATTCTCAAATGTGAACTAAAAGGATGCATTCTCCAGCACAGAACTCTTGGGATCTTAAAGATAGCAAGGCTATTTAACTGTTCAGTATACCCTTATCCTCCAAGATTTTAATCCTCATTTTATCTTCAAAACAGCTCTGTGAGGTAGGTTAGGTTGAAAGTGTATGACAGGAGGTCACCCACAGAATCACAGAGCTGGAAGGGGCCATACAGACCTTCTAGTCCAACCCCCTGCCCAGTGCAGGATGAGCTTAAAGCATTCCTGACAAATATTCATCCAGTTTCTTGCCTGAAAATATCCTTACATATTTCTTTCTTCCCCGTGTGTGATACCTCTACGTTGATACATCGTAAGTCGCAATAGTACGTTAAACTTATCTAACTGGTCTTTCTTTTGAGGAATTATTTTCTGTTTTGCAACATTTTGCATAAATCAGTTTAGCTGCAATAACAATGTATAATACTATCACTTGTTGATTACTTGGAACTGGTGCTGCATAGTTTAATAGAAACAATTCTGATTATTGCTTAGGTCAAATTGAATACCGTGAGATATCACTGAAGACACCATTTTCTTTAAAAGTTGTGACTGCCTGTGAAGCCACCACATGTGTATAATTTCTCTTGTCTTCGGCACAAAACCAATGATCAGCACCAGAGTTCCTATACATGCTTATTAGCCTTATTGGCCAAACATGCCAGAGATTAAACATCTTACAGATATTCTCTCAAAAAAGGAGATTAACCAAGAAAGTTGAACCAGCTATCAACAAGAAGGTCCACACACCCATGTTAATCACAGAGAGCCAGTTTAGTTTAGTGGTTAAGAGCAGCAGGACTCTAATCCGGAGAGCCGGGTTTGATTCCCCACTCCTCCACGAAGCCAGCTGGGTGACCTTGGGCTAGTCACAGCTCTCTGGAGCTCTCTCAGCCCCACCCACCTCACAGGGTGTTTTGTTGTGGAGATAATAGTAGCATACTTTGTAAACTGCTCTGAGTGAGCGATATATAAATGGAATGTTGTTGTTGTTGTTGTTATAGAATCACAGAGTTGGAAGGGGCCGTTCAGACCTTCTAGTCCAACACCCTGCCCAATGCAGGATCAGCCTAAAGCATCCCTGACAAACATTCATCCAGCCTCTTCTTGAAAACTGCCAGTGAAGAGGATCTCACCACCTCCCTAGGCAGCTGATTCCACCTTTGAACTACTCAGACCCTGAAAAAGTTTTCCCCACTATCCTGCCCGGTACCTTTCTGCATGTAATTTAAGCCCATTGCTTCGAGTCCTACCCTCTGCTGCCAACTGGAACAGCTCCTTGCCCTCCTCCAAATGACAGCCTTTCAAATATTTAAAGAGAGCAATCATGTCCCCCCTCAGTCTCCTCCAAACTAAACATTCCCAAGGCCCTCAGCCTTTCCTCGTAGGGCTCAGCCTCCAGACCCCTGATCATTCTCATCGCTCTCTTCTGCACCTCTCAATTTTGTCCACATCCTTTTTGAAGTGAGGCCTCCAGAACTGCACACAGTACTCCAGATGCAGCCTGACCAAGGCAGTATAGAGAGGGACTATGACCTCCTGCGATTTTGATGCAATGGCCCTTTTGATACAACCAAGACTGCCTTTTTTGCCACCGCATCACACTGACTGCTCATATTTAGTTTACAGTCCACTCTTACCCCAAGATCTCTTTCGCATACACTACTACCCAGAAGTGTATCCCCCAGCCTGTATTTGTGTTTCACGTTTTTGTGGCCCAGATGTAATACTCTGCACTTGTCTTTGTTGAACTGCATCCTATTCACAGCTGCCCACTTCTCCAGAGTATTCAGATCTTGTTGAATTTTAACTGTATCTTCTTGGGTGTTTGCCACTCCTCCCAATTTGGGATCATCAGCGAATTTAATGAGTAGCCCGTTTACCCATTCATCCAGATCACTGATAAAAATATTGAAAAGTATCAGGCCCAAAACCGAGCCCTGTAGCACCCCACTGGACACCTCCCTCCAATCTGATGAAATGCCGTTGACCACCACTCTTTGGGTGCGGTCCTCTAACCAGTTCCCTAGCCACCAAACTGTCCTATAGTCCAGTCCACAGTCTTCCAGTTTACCCATTAGATGTCATGGGAAACCTTTTCAAAAGCTTTACTGAAATCCAGGTAAATCACGTCGACAGAGTTCCCATCAAAGATCTTTGATCAAAGATCAAAGAAGGAAACCAGGTTGGTCTGACAACATTTGTGGGGACAAAACCATGTTGACTTCTCTGGATCACTAAGTGGTCCTTCGGATGCTTACAGTTCAATCCCTTTAAAATCTGCTCTAATATCTTCACAGCTACAGAAGTCAGACTGACCGGCCTGTAGTTTCCCGGGTCATCCTTCTTCCCTTTCTTAAAGATTGGGAGAACATTCGCTCTTTTCCAATCTTGTGGCACATCCCCAGTCCTCCAGGAGGCCTTGAAGATGATGGACAGCAGCTCTGCTAGTTCTCTAGAAAGTTCTTTGAGCACTCTTGGGTGCACCCCATCCAACCCAGGGGATTTGTATTCATCCAGTGCAGCCAGGTGCCTCTCTACAACCTCTCTGTCAATGTCAACTAGCCACCCAGCTGTCATGTCTTCTACCATCTCTAGATGGGCTCGAGTTCTTCAGGGAGAAAACAGAGGCAAAAAAGTCATTAAGCCTGTCTGCTTTTTCTCTGTCCGCCATCAGAGTTTCTCCTTCCACTCCCAACAGCAGTCCAATTGCTTCTTCTACCTTGCGTTTGCTTCTCACATATCTGTAGAAGTTTTTCTTATTGTAGCAAGCCCCCCTGGCCAGACCCAGCTCGTACTGAGCTTTGGCCTCTCTGATGGCTGATCTGCAGTGCCTAGTAACCCTCATATATTCCTCTTTAGAGGTCTGTCCTTCTCTCCATTTCCTGAACATTTGCTTTTTCTCCCTTAGCTTATTCTGGAGCTCTCTGTGCATCCACATCAGTTTCTTGGAGCCCTTACCGTGTTTCCGTCACCCAACCTCAGTGCAGGTACTTAAGCATGGGTCTCCCAGATTCTAATCCAACAGTCTAATTACTACACTACTATGAAGGCCAGGATGATATTTGACATTCCAATACCCTTTTGTGCCTGAAGCACAGATTGTCCGGGGGGGGGGGGGGGGCTTGACAGTCATATTTTTGGGGTTGGTCTCCATCCATAGATGTGCCAAAAATCTTTTATTTTGCATTGTGATCCATGAAGAAAATGATTGGCTTTGCTTCTGGATCCACAGTATATATAAAACCATTTGCTTGTATGTCCTTTTGGCATTTTCTATGGAAAATGTAGATCAATTAAAATAAACAAAATAAGAACACACTGACTACCCTCGCAACCTCTGACCAGGACTGGGATGAGGTACAGATTTTATCTGATTTTTGTGATGTGCTCAGGTACACATAACTTGAAAATCTGATGTTGTGAATGTCCTCTGGGATACACATTTATAGCTAGACTAGAGTGTGTGTGCTTCGGATGTCTTCCATTTTCAAGCTTACCTCAAAATACTGAGCTGTCTGCACATGGGGGCAAGAACAACTGGGATCTTTAGATACGCAAATTAAATCCATTTATGTGATCCATAGAATTTAGGGCTCAGGAGGCTCCATAAAACTGTCTGCTACAAATCAGCCAAGTCCCAGAGGCATGTGGCTTTCAGGAAATACCTGCTTCTTGTTTCAAGCAGGCTTATAAATTAGTGCAGCCAGAAATGGATTCAGTCCGTGGCTGTTGGTAATGTTGGGCGCAGCAGTTCCTCAGTTATGGGCAGGGCTTTTTTTCTGGGAAAAGAGGTGGTGGAACTCAGTGGGTTGCCCTCCGAGAAAATGGTCACATGGCTGGTGGCCCCGCCCCCTGATCTCCAGACAGAGGGGAGTTGAGATTGCCCTCTGCGCCGCTGAGCGGCGCAGAGGGCAATCTCAACTCCCCTCTGTCTGGAGATCAGGGGGCGGGGCCACCACCCATGTGACCTTTTTCAAGAGGTTCCGGATTTGTCTGCAAGGCACCCCAAGGGAACCTGGCAGGCCTGTTCAGGGCTAGCCAACCTTACAGGCAAATTATAACCCATGAACAGAGGGTGCTTGTGCCAGTGCTGAGCTGGCAGTGCTTCTTGGGCTGGCATTGCTTGGCCAACACTGGCACCAGGGACTTGGTGGCTTGAATGTGGAAGTTTTAGGGCTGTCAACCTTCACGTGGGGCCTGGAATTCTCACAGAATTACAACTGATATCCAGACAACAGAGTTCAGTTCCCCTGCAGAAAACGGCAGCTTCGAAGGGTAGACGCTATGGCATCCCTAAGCTTCATGGCCTTGGGCTTGGACTTAGACACACAACTCTCTATAGGCATATGCCATCAAGTCACAACTGACTTATGGTGACCCCCCCCCCAAAAAAGGGGCTTTCAAGGCAAGTCAGAAGCAGAGGTGGTTGGCCATTCCTTTCCTCCGCAGAGTCTTTCTTGGTGGTCTCTTATCCAATTACCAACCCTGCTTAGCTTCTGAGATCTGATGAGATTGGGTTATACAATATCATTCCACACCCCCTCTGTCAAGATAATTTTATTTAATTTAAATGTTCTGGTAGCTAAGTGGGGCCTGGGACCCCAGCTTTCTCGTTCAGAGGACAAAGAGGCAGAAGCAATGACCGGCATAACATAAACAAAACAAAAGGTAACATTGTTAACAGAAATTCTCTGAATTCCTCTCTACCCAGTTTCTCCCTGAAATCCAACAAACCATTCTCCCATCCCTCTTTTTAGGAATTCAGTCTATTTCCAATTAATTCTGCTTGGATCAGAAGAAAAATTGGAAGGTGGAGGGGCAGGAAGGGAAGATCTTCAAAATTTCAGAATTTTACTCTGCAGATGCTCAGAGGCAGGCATCATCTTCCCAAATCTTCCTATACTGCTACAGCACCATCTTGTGGAGTGTAACATCAAAAACTCACCTGTAAGGGCTGAAATTATAAAAGACCATATAACACAATAGTAGAATAGAATACTCCAAGGAAATGAAAGAGAATTTCTAAAAGAGAATACTAGAAAGAAAAAAAAGAAATTCCTTTTGAAGCTGAGTAAGAGGAATCAATGGCTATATCTTAAAAGGGGGCATTTTGGAAAAATTCTCTGTAGCACTCCCCACCCCACAACAATTCTAACAAAAGCCAGGATCTCTGTTGTAGTAGTAGTAGTAGTAGTAGTAGTAGTAGTAGTAGTAATAACATTCGATTTATATACCGCCCTTCAGGACAACTTAATGCCCACTCAGAGCGGTTTACTGTTATTATTACCCCACAACAATCACCCTGTGAGGTGGGTGGGGCTGAGAGAGCTCCAGAGAACTGTGACTCGCCCAAGGTCACCCAGCTGGCTTTGTGAAGGAGTGGGGAATCAAACACGGCTCTCTAGATTAGAGTCCCGTGCTCTTAACCACTACACCAAACTGGCTGGTGGTGGTGGTGGTGGTGGTAGTAGTAGTAGTAGTAGTAGTAATAATAATAATAATAATAATAATAATAATAATAATAATAAGCCTTGCAATGATATTTTCTTATAATGGAAGTCTGAAAGACTGAGGGTCTGGATCTTGTGATACTCAAGTGCTACTCAAGCTATGCTCCCGAATGTGAAAGACTCCTCAAGCCTTATGGAAGGCTAGGTCAGTCTAAACTAATATTGTCAACAGGTAATACATTCGTTACTTTTAGAATGGCAGGGTTTATTGGATTTGTTATGAAGAAAAAGGCAAAAACATTGGCCTCCAACAAACACAGCTGATTATTAGATATAATGGTACCACACTAAATCATTTGATATTTTACATGTGATATTTGGTAATCAATATTTGTAATTACTTAATATCAGATTGATACTTTTGTTAAATCTGCAGTATGTAATTAGTTGGGTTTTAAGTTGGTAGTATTCAATGTTACTATCTTACATATCATTTTAATGCTGCAATCATATTTTCCAGCAGCGTAAATGTAAGAAGAGTCCTGCCAGATCAGCCATCTAGTCCAGCCTCTTGGTTCACACAGTGGCCAACAGATACGCCTGAAAAGTCTGCCAATCGAACATCCAGCTCTCCACTGGTCCTGCCCCTGGCAACGGGCACCCAGGGATAGACTGCCTCTGAACATTCTCATTCAGCCACAATGACTAACAGCTCGTGATGGACTTTTCCTCCAAGAATTTGTCTAATCTCCTTTAGAGACACCTAAGCTAGAAGCCATCACCACGTTCTGTAGCAAGGAGTTCCACAAGTTAATTATGCCTTGCTTAAAGAAGTGCTGTCTCTTGTCTGTCCTGAATATAATCCTCATCAATTTCATTGGGTGTGGCCAAGTTGTAACATTTGAGAAGAAGTTATTTCGAACCACTGCCTGCACTCCGTGCATCATTTTATAATCCTCTATCATGTTCCCACTTAGCTACCTTCTTTGTAAACTTTTTTTTTAAAAAAACTCATTAGGTTTTCCTCATAGGGAATGTGTTCCAATCCCTTGATCATTTGGGTTGCCCTTTTCTGTATATTTGCAAACCCTTTTTCAGGATGGGGAATCAAAATGGGGCACAATATTCAAACAAAGGCCACATCATAGATATCTGTACAAAAGGCATTGGGACAGTGGCTATTTTATTTTCAGTCCCTTTCTCCATAATCTCTAGTGCAGAATATGCCTTTTTTAAAACCTCTACCACACCCTAAGTCAACATTTCCTGAAGCTGTTTACCAACTAGGACACCGAGATCTCTTTCCCACTCGGTTGTCACTAATTTGGACACCTTCATACATATGTAAAATGTTGATTGTTTCCCACAGTGTGCATCATTGTATACATACTCGCACTGAATCCAATTTGCCACAGTGTTACCATTTGTCGTCTAGTTTCATAGAGATTCAGTTGGAACTGCTTTGGAGTTCCCCAGCCTTAATAATTTGGTGTCATCTGCAAGCTTGGCCACTTCACTGCTCAACCAATTTCCACTGATTCCAAACCATTTGTGGACAAATTAAATATTACCAGTTCTAATATTTCTAGGACTACTCCATTGTCAAAACTGTCTATAGCAGAACCCCCTCTCTCACAGCCTTTCACAGGTTTGGGGCTTCCCCTGCCCATAAAGTCTGGGTCACTACACCTGTAGAACCTCCACTATAACAGGCGGAGAGCCCCCTGACCCAAATCCTCACAAGGTCCCCTCTCTCCTCTTTCAGAAGCTCCATAGGTCAGGCAGCCAGTTCCCTATAGGCACCTCCCCTCACCCAGCTACAATCCAAGGCTATTGGAGAAAGAACAACTTAGAGAAAACTTTCCCTATAGATGTGCTGCCACCATTTAATTCACTACGTCCCTTGGTCATGACCAGAGGCTTGGTATGTGCATGTGGTATCCCTTTCCCCTCAGCTAACAACTTCAGGCCCGCCAGGGCTGAACAAAAGAAAATATTTATTTACAAAGTGGAACATATGAGTGAATGGATTTCAAACTAACAAACAAACTGGAGTTAAACAGAATGTTTCAATGTGTAGAGTTAAGATTTTTAATATACTTTTTCTTATAAGGGTTTCATAGAATTTCATGCTTTATACACGTATATTCTTAGAATGAATTAATAGTGCAAAATGCCTTTTCGGAACCCCCCGCTTCTCTTTTCTTCACATATCGTTCAACTTTTGCTGAAAGCTGATTTTCAGAGAGAGACAGAACATAACCAATGCCGAAAATGTTTCTCTTTTCTCAGTTGCTTAGGAAACTTCAGATAAGGCCACGTTCTTTGAGCTACTGTCTCATGAGAAGAGAGCTACAAAAAAAAGAGCACATTCAGTCCATGTATCCATAATTTTTGAAATAACATGGCCCAAACCAGGGCTTTTTTTCTGGGGAAAGAGGTGGTGGAACTCAGTGGGTTGCCCTCAGAGAAAATGGTCACATGGCGGGTGGCCCCGCCCCCTGATCTCCAGACAGAGGGGAGTTGAGATGGCCCTCCACGCCGCATGGCGGCGCGGAGGGCAATCTCAACTCCCCTCTGTCTGGAGATCAGGGGGCGGGGCCACCTGCCATGTGACCATTTTCAAGAGGTGCCAGAACTCCATTCCCTCGCGTTCCCCCTGAAAAAAAGCTCTGGCCCAAATACTGAACTTCAGGTTGAATATGTTGGGCCTTGGCTTGGGAGACACAACAAATGGATCAGAACAAGCTTGGAATTAGCCTGCAGTACCTCTGCGGCCTCTCCTCAGTAGAGGCGATCGCCTTCTCCTTCCAGCAGCTCAAAGCCTCCTCTCCCTCCAACAGACACTAGCTCTCATTGGCCCAGTATTCCGCCCCCTCCCATTGGCTGTCTCTCAGGAGAGGCGGACCTGGAGCCTGTTCTGTCAATCATAATGTCCCATTTCTCCTTCCTGTCATTTAACCAGTTATTAATCCAGGTAAGGATCTGTCCTCTTACCTGTTAAATTTATGCACGTGCCTATGGAGAAGGAGTTTATCCGTTTTTACCTGCCTGCCCTACCCATTCCAATTGCTGAAGAGGAGTATAGTTTTAGTATTTTTGCTGCTATTGGATATGGTTTTATGATTTTAAACTGTTTGTACTTCGTATTGTATTATTAATTTTATACTATATTTATTGTTATTGTAGTCTTTGTTGTTACCCACCTCACCAGTTTGCGGGGAGGGCAGGTTAGGAATTTAATAAATTAAGTTTATTAATTACTTACCTGATCACCCTTATCACAATGCTTGTTACTCTTAAAGAACTCCAAAGAATTGGTGAGGGAGGACTTCCCTCTGAAGAAGTCACGCTGATTCTTCTCAGTAGGATTTGTTTCACTACATGCTTAATAATTTGATTTATTGCATTTAACAATTCCACCAATTTACTTGGAATAGTCAAGCAAGTGCAACCCTCTCCAGAAAAAGCTGACACCTTATTCCCTACTGGGAGGGAGGAGGGAGGCCAGCACCTGCTTTTCTTATCCAGTACTACACTGTGGGGAGTCAAGAGACGGAAGAAGGAAGAGGGCCCACCCACACTCTGGTGAAGGAGGGAAGGAGCCCGCCAGACATTGGGCCCAGGGGGGCTTCCTGGGGCTGCCACCTGTCGTGGCACTAGCAGACTCCAACACCATGGGCAGCCTGGTCGGTACCCCTCTGCCTCTGGGGCCCTAAGCAACCACCTAGGTCCACCTAGTGGATGGGCTGGCCCTGTCAGTTATGTTCTCATTCTCTGCTAACCCATTTCATAGCTCCTCTGTCTTGCAGAAGCAGGGCAGAGCAGTAGAGGAAACACTGAGAGCATCTCTGTTCTCTAGCAATCGTCTGGCCATCCCTAGGAGCACCACATTGTACAGTGGATGGTGCCTGAATGTTAATTCCTGTACTTTTACATGCATGTGCACTATAGTCAGGATGCATCAGCTACCCCATAAACTCTCTGAAAGCCTGGAGGAATCTCTCAGCAGAGCTTTCGAGCCACCAACAATCTAAACCTCACCCACCAACAAATGGTCCATAACAAAGGATGTGTAGGAACCTTTCAAGTTTCCAAACAACATTACTTTCTGGGCACAGAAGATCAAATCAAGCTTATGACCTGCTAGCATGCAGCTTCCCTGGTGTAAATAACTCTTCCGATCATGCAATTATCTTTGTTGGGGCTAATTCCCAGCTGCTTTGGGGGAACAATTTACACTAGAGAAATGACATGAGAATAAAGGGTTCAACATGCCCCTAGCACCACTTTCCCATCTTCAAAGCAGCCATATGGGGATTAACAAAAACTCACAGGAGATCTTAATCATGGAATCCCCCATGACACGCCTAGTTTGGCCCCGAGCATTTATGACCTATGTGAGTGAGATTAGATAAGCTGCAATTTTGGAAGAGATCCAGGACCTGCCTAGAGCTTGGCAATCCTAGGTGAGATACCAACAGCTGACACCTTTTAGACGTCTGACACTCTTCTTTTCTGGTAACTCTATAGTCCCCTTCTGGGACTAGGGTTTGTAGTCTATGGTGGGATATAAAAAGCTGCTTGTTTCTAAACGGTTGTAATATATCATAATCATTTTGGTTTCTGCCATCTACATTCCAGCTGAAAACTGTAGCTACACAAATGCATGGGCAGAATATTGGTCTCAGCTTCCACCTGACGGGGAGGTATGCTCTCTAGCTAGCAGCCACCAGCCAGCAAAAGCTATGAAAGAAATGTATTCTAGCCATTAGTGCCCATTGAGGAAACATCTGTAGCTACTGGCTAAAGCAGAAAGCAGAGAGAAAAGATCATTCTTCTCTCTTGAGGGCTATTCTGAGATATTGAATGTAAAGGGCTGCCAAGAGGCTGGGTTAAATTAAAGAATGGGGGAATTTTTTCCATTTTATCCAAGTCTAACCCAGTTTTAACAGCAGGAGCATAAAGATCAAGCATACATGCAGGGGGGTATGGCAATTACCCCCTCCCCCCTTACACACACCTATAAAGAATAGATTGGAGCATGTTCAGTAGCACAATTCTGGCTTGGGCAATTCTGTTTTCATTGAATGTCCCAACTGTTGATCATATTGTATTTTTGCTCCGTGATTGTCCTAGCTATTGATTATATTGTATTCACTTGCAGTATGTAATCTGCCTTGGATGTCAGTGAGAAAGGCAGACTAGAAATAAACACCAACAGCAATCCTCAGAGATTTGGGGGCAATGCCTGAGGAAGGAGGAAATCCATGTGGAATTTCATCTTGAATCTGCCCTCTGCCCTTGCCATTTTCTCCAGGGGAACTGATCTCTGTAGTCTGGAGATCAGTTATAATTCTGGGAGAACTTCAGGCCCCCATCTGGAGGTTATCAGCCCTAGCATTAAATGTATGTAACTTTCTCAAGCAGGCTGACCATTCAGCCTGTCCCGGCAGAGAGCACCAGCCCCACCAACAGAGATGTTGATTGGAATAATTTGCAGGCACAAAAGTGAAGTCAGTTCCTTCAGGAGTTATGAAATGTTACTCTGGGAATTATTATGAGTCTGAATGGAGGAATTCAGATTGTTATGAAAATATGTAATTCTCACCATCTTTTTGGAGATGGCATCAACAGGATATATGTTAATGGTGGCTGAGCCCAAGCCCCTAGCATTTCCCACTGACCCACAAAGGAAGCATCAGCGTCAGAAGGGTTGGAGATGCTGACGTAGATCTGGTTGAGACAAAGGCCTGCTTGGACTAGCCCTATTCAGAAGTTCATTTTTCCCGGTCCAACCAGGAGTCATGGGAGGGCACCCGACTTGCAATCTTACTGCACCTGTCTTGCGAGAAAAGGGGCGATGCTCTACAGCTTTGGTACATGCAAACACACTCCTTCAAAAAAAAAAATGGAAGTCGGATTCGGTTTCGTTTTCTCAGCCATGCCGGACGCTCCTCTCGGCTGGTCCGGGAGGAAACGACCGGGCACCCTGACCGGGCAGCTGATCCGCAAGGATTAGCCCCCAGGACTCCCAGGGAGGGAGCCAGGGTCCGGGACGCGGCGGGAAGAACTCCCCGAAATCAATGCGGGGGGGGAATTGCCCGTTTGTCCCTATGGAGGCCGGCAGACGTGCGCGGCGCCTCGAGTGCCGCCGGGCAACGAGAAACGGCAAATAAAAGAAACAGGCGGAAGCCCGTAAACAAGCGAATCCCTTCTGTTCTACAAGCGTTTGTGAAGGAGAGGTTGATCTGAAGAAGACTCGTTCTTCCCCTTCGTTGAGTTCCAGAATTTTGTTGGCGCCCCCCCCCCCCCCCCAAAATGGCAGCAAAGAAGCAAAGTCCCGCTCTCGGTAAGTCAATCTCGGCTACCTTGAAGGGGGAGTCGCTCGAAGAGTTGGTGCGCAGGGCGGTGGTGGAAGCCATAAAACCCTTTGTTGACAAGCTGAACGAAACTGATCAAAGGGTGGGCTTAATTGAAAGCGAAGTGAAAACCATTAAGGAAGTAGTGGGGGGGGCAGAGAAGTCTGCTCTGGAAAGTGCGTCACTTGTGAAGGCTACAAAAAAGGAGCTGAAGCTGGTTGAGAACCAGCTGATCGGGCTACAGATGGAACGAACACAGACAATTTTGCGTCTCCAAAACGTGAAAGAGGAGGAAAAAGAGGATCTGTGGGAGGTGGTCTCGGAACTATTGGCGATACCCGCGAGGACGACTAAAGAAGAGGTTAAAAGCGCCATTTTGGAGGTCCGTCGGGCTTCTTCAAAATATGCAACAAAGCGACAGTTGCCTCGTGAGATCATTATTGACTTTTCATCTAAAAAGATTCGGGACACCATCCTATATAACTCATACAATGCGGATTTGGACTTTATGGGTTTGAAAGTCAAGATTTTGAAGGACGTTCCATTTCTAGTCCGGAAACGGCGTTTTAAATATAAAAAGTTTGCAGCTCTTCTGAGGGACCATGGAATAAAGTACAAATGGTTATTCCCGGAAGGAATATGGTTCAGATATAAAGATCAGGCCTATAAGATATTATCAGAAGATCAACTAAAGGATTTTGAGAATAAAAACCCAGAACTCTGCTGCACCGAGAACGAAGAAAAGGAGGAGCCGGAGGGGGGGGAGGAGGAGGAGAGTACCACAACAGCGGTTGCACAGAGAGAACTGCGTCCGGGACCTAGAAGGGGGAGGAAAGTTTAATCAGAATTTGAAATGTTTATTCTCTGTATGATTAACCACTCCATCATTATCCTATGGAGCTATTTTTGTATTATGACAGTATGAAGGGAAACATTGAAGTGTAGTGTTTAGTGTTTGTAGTTCATTCCCCCCCCTTTTTCTTTTTTCTCTTTTTCCATCCCCCTTTGTCCCTTCCCTCTCCCCTTTCCTTGTGATAGTCTTGTGTAGTGCTGTGTAGTGTTTTGTAGTTATGAAAAATAAAAAATTTATAAAAAAAAAAAATGGAAGTCCACTTATGCATACTGATTGTGCTAATCTCACACTGTGTAATCCGCCTTGAGTCTTAGTGAGAAAGGCAGACTATAAATGACATAAATAAATAAATAAATAAATAAAATATTGGTTGTTGTGGATTTTCCGGGCTGTATAGCCGTGGTCTTGGCATTGTAGTTCCTGACGTTTCGCCTGGCGAAACGTCAGGAACTACAATGCCAAGACCACAGCTATACAGCCCGGAAAATCCAAAACAACCATCGTTCTCCAGCCATGAAAGCCTTCGACAATACAAATAAAATATTGTTGCCCTTTTCACACAAAATGGGGGCCTCGCTTATTGTGATGATAGTGGGTGGCATGCATTCGCATTACTTGTGGCTGTGTTAGCCACCAGACCCCTCTCTCCTACTAGAAGGGCAGTTTATGAATGTGAAACATCATAAACCCCTTTTTGCCAGCAGTTCCAGACGCTGCCCAGCAAGGTGGCCTCGAGACTGGAAAGTTACCAAGACATGAGTCACAGGGGATGACTGAACAGCCCCCATGCCCTGGAGAGCAGCAGAGATAACAAGCGTTCCTCAGACACCTCCCTCCACCTTTCCTCTCCCACTTACCTAATCCAGGCTATTCAATGCATCTGATAGCCTCCCTATCCGGTAGTTACTGGGACATCAAGCAATATTTTACTTTTAGTCATATCACACCTTTCCCAACTTATTGTCCTATCTCTGAAAAAGCAATTAAGTCATTGTTTTGGAGGCAAGATGTCAGTCTTGCTCCAGGGCACCCTTTGCACTGTAACTAGACTGCCCAGCCGTATGCTCCGGATGTGTGTGTCTTGGTACTGGTCCACATGCCCTCAAGTTCACTTGGGCCTCCTTCTCATCGTGAAGTGCAGGTCACTTAGCTTTTCCTCCATGGATCCTCTTCTCCACCTCCCCAAGACTGGTAAGTATCACCCGCTCCCAAAAACTCTCTCCCATTATTCTCCCAGGGTTTAGCTCTGTATATGTTGTTTGTGTGTTTCCTGTGTTTCCCTTTCTATCGCTCTGTTAATAAAGAAACCTTTCCAGTTGTACACCTGCCTGTTTACTTGAGAGTTCTCTAAGGGAGTATCCTGGTATACATTGGTGATCCCAGGTACCCCCTCTCACTGCATCTCCTTGAATGCTAATTCTCCTACCTTACAAGGAGACCCCCCATTTGGGTAACAGCTGTAGCACCAAAACCAAATGTCTAAACAGAGTTAATGATTTGCAAGTCTCAGCAAAGGCAGGTCTGCAGTTTCCCAGCATCACAAGTTAAGTGGCTGTGAGCCTTTTTCATGTACCCAGCCTGGACTTACAGTGCTAGATGTTCAAAAAATTCAAGGTATATCAAAGAAATCATGTTTTCTTTCCGCTTTTGGACTGTGAGCCTTGGGCCATGGATGAAGTGGTCAGATTCTGTGCAGTTGCTAGAGCCTATTTTAGTTCTGTATTAATTTAATGGATTGAAATGGGAAAAAGTACAACTTTTAATGTAACATTACAGATAATGTATATACTTTGGAGCTGGTCTTTGACCATAATAATTTATTCATTCATTCACTCATTCATTTAAGGCTAGATACTATGAAATAACAGCAAACAGAATGGAGGCATGGTTAGCAAAGGTGATTATTATTACCACAGTGGTTTCGTTGACAATTTTAAAAAATTAACTACCATTAAGTGCAACTACTGCTATTTCCTTACTTATTGGTGTACATAAGCATAATGCTAAAACAATTAAACCAGAAATAGCTATATACACACACTGGGTAACCATGAGTGGGAGTTTTGTTGTCAAAACACTTCCTGCAGACATTGGACTCATAGAGGGTTACATAAGCACAGGACGGAATGTACTGGGCAAGGACGTTATCAAAGGCACAGTTTCTGCAATACAGCTCCACATGTCCGCCTGTATGCAAGCAAGTCTCTGGCAAGGGCCAGTTTTCTGGCCAAGCCCCTTAAGCCATGGCTCAGAGTGGCACAATGTGGACAAAGGCATGCCCCGTGAACTCTTTAAAACAACTAAAAGTTCTTATTTCATCTGCCAGGCTGCCTGAAAAGGCTTGGGAGTATGGTGGCCAACCTCAGGTGCTAGCTGGAGTTCTCCAGGGATTACAATTGAACAACAGGGATCATTTCCTCAGGAAGAAGTGGCAGGTTTGGAAGGTGGGATGTATGGCATCACATCTCCACTGAGTTCCCTCACTTCCCCAAACTCTGCACTCCCCAGACTCTGGCCCCAAATCTCCAGGAATTTCCCAAACCAGAGTTGGCAACCCTACTTGGGATGAACATCAGTATGACAAATTAAGGAAGGAAAGAAAGGTGGAAGAAGGCCCAGTGAGAAGGGAGGAGGGCCTGCCACTCACCAGTAGTATGTCTTTATAGCTGAATTTTAATTTACATTTCCATTACTGGTAGGCATCTCACTAGTGAGATAGTATCACTGTTGAGCTTGGTATTTGATTTTTAATTATCAACATGTCAATAAATAATTAATAAATATATAAATAATAAATAGACCTTCATTCATACCCTTTTTTTCCCTGTGCCCATTTCTTACTGCATCTTAACACCGAAGGGACCAAATCAAATTTGGACCTAGTGATTCATGTAATAGAATTTAAAATAAGTTAGTTTGCCTATTTTTGCTTTTAGTAATAATCACCTCAGTGCAGAAACTCTGAACTAATTAGGCCTGGAAAGAACTGGAACAATCCCTGTACTTTCAAAAAGAAACAAATGAAAACATCTCAGCTTGACTCTAGAAGGCTTTCTCAGACCACCTCTGATGAAATGAGAATATATCTACCTCCTAGGCATAAATCTGACTGACAAGCCATTCACTCACTCCAAGAACCCCTGGGCTTCACCAGCAGCAATCCCCAAGATGCTTTGGGGGGAGCAAAGATAGCTGAACTGGTAAAAACCCAATATTCATATTTGTACTGCAGCCCCAGCCTTCCTGGTACTTTGACAGGGGATCTGGGGCATGCCTTGGGAGTTCCACCCATGTCTACAGCAACGTTACATCCATCAACATTATTTATGAAGCACTGACGGCATTCCCAGCTTCTACCATCCCCACATGTTGGCTGGTTGACAAAGGCAGCAGCAGGGCTTTTTTTCAGCGGGAACGCAGTGGAACGGAGTTACGGAACCTCTTGAAAATGGTCACATGGCTGGTGGCCCCGCCCCCTGATCTCCAGACGGAGGGGAGTTTAGAGCTCAGTGTGGAGGGCAATCTCAACTCCCCTCTGTCTGGAGATCAGGGGGCGGGGCCAACAGCCATGTGACCATTTTCTCTGAGGGCAACCCACTGAGTTCCACCACCTCTTTTCCCAGAAAAAAAGCCCTGGGCAGCAAAATGAGGCAGTGGATTCCTGAGGTGACAGAGCAGGCCAAACTGCTTCAAGCTGCAGATGGGGGAGGGCACCATTTTTACTGTTCCCCCACTTGGGGAAAAACATATAACATTGTTACCTAGTTTGTTCCTTGCTGTGCTAGTTTTTTGGGTCTTTTACATAATAATTATATTAATAATTGTGTGCCGTCAAGTTGCAACTGATTCATGGTAACCCCAAGACTGTGGGGTTTTCAAGGCAAGAGGTGAGCACAGGTGGTTTGCCGTTGCCTTCCTCTGCTTACTAACCCCAGTCTTCTTCGGTGGTCTCCCATCCAAGTACTAACCAAGGCTGACCTTGTTTAGTTTCCAACCTCTGATGAGATCGGGCTAGTCTAGGCTCTTAGAATGCTATATGGTGGTGGAAGTGCCACCAAGTCATAGCAATCCCTGCTGGGGTTTTCAAGACAAGTGACTTAGAGCTAAACTACAAGAGACGAAGTACACGAAGATGCTCATGTGAAGAGAGTAGCAATGATAGCCAGGAAGCTGAGTTTTAAAAGACAGGTCGGAAGGATGTCAATTTCCCCTCTCTACAGAGCAGCAAAGAGCCCCTCAGAGAGTTTGTTAATTTCCTCTTCTCCTCCTAGAAGGGGAGGTGAAACTGACCCAGCCTTTGGAAGGTGAAGAGGAAATTAACAAACCCCCTGAGGAGCCAACCTTGCTGGCTCTGTAGGGAGGGAAATTGACAAAACTGTCTGATCTGTCTTTTAAAACTTGGCTTCTCAGCTAACATTGCGACTCCCTTCACCTGCATGTCCTCATGTAATTCATCTCTTGTAGCTTAGCTCTAACAGAGGCGGGTTGCATTGTTTGCCTCTGCATAGTGACCTTGGTCTTCTTTGGAGGTCTTCCATCTAATTACTAACCAAGGCCAAAACTGCTATATACAGACTAATAAATAATGTGATTTCCCACCTGCAACCTAAAGTGTTTCAATCCACTCTGATGACTGTGAATTCATGTTTGAAGTACTCTGTTCCACAAGGCTTGGGACCATAGCTCAACCAGGAGTGAAAAGTAATTGCAAGAAAATTTATGCTAGTTACAAAAAAGTTAGCAAATGGTAATAGTCAAATGTCAGATAAGTGCTGGAAGTGTAAGAAGCATGAAGGTTCTTTCTATCATATGTGGTGGTCTTGTGAAAAAGCTAAACAATTCTGGGGGGAAATTGTAGAGGTTATGTCAGATATTTTACAGAAAAATGTGATTAGGAACCCAGAATTGTTGTTATTAAGTCTGAACCTAGAACAATTTGATAGAATGGACAGAACAATGGTGTTCTATACAATTACTGCGGCTAGGATGTCCTATGCGCAGTTGTGGAAGACTCAAGAGATACCATCAGTGGAAGATTGGATTCTGAAACTACTAAATATGGCAGAAATGGACAAGCTAACAAGGAAGTTGAAAGAACAAGATACTGTGGAATATGTTAAGAGTTGGGAGAAACTTAAGAATTATGTGGAAAAAAAGTGGGACATGAAAGGCAAAATGTGGTCTTTGGATAATTGTTAAGAGGGGGGAATGGATCTTTACTTTATATTAGTTAGAGGTGAAAATATGGATAGTATATAAGTAAGAATGATATAGTATATTTTATATTATAATCTTGAAAGTAGTTCTAGAGATTTATTTTAAATATGGCAGATATAGATATGTTATATATTATGATATAGAAAGTAATATTATAAGAGATAGCGATGTAATGTAGATGAAAGGAATGGAAAACTGTTGGAAGTCAACTGAAAAGGGGGGGAATGGGTGGGAGTGACATAATGGGATGGATGTTTATATTGAATATTATGATTTGTGTATACTGACCCACCCAATAAAATTTTTTTGAAAAAACAAAAACAAAACTCACATACACACAAGCCACCAATGGTAATTACCCTAAGCAAACAGAGTCTGCAAAATACACTTTTAAACGCAACACTTCTGACATATTTGTCAATTGCAAAATGCAGATATCACATTTCAAGAGTAACCTTTGCTTTTCCTAAGGCATTTTATTGCTACTCATAAGCGACCATGGAAATTCTGGGTTTTGTATGTAGAGCCTTTGTACCCTCTAGTGCTGCAATATAGTATTGCAGGTTTGGGAGTGTTTTTCTCAAGCTTGGGGAAATATGTTGAAAATATTGATCTTCTGAGATGCTAATTTTTATTTTATTTATTTACTTCATTGATACCCCACCTTTCTCCCTGATAGGAACTCCAAGTGGCTTAAAGTATTCTGCGCTCTTCCATTTTATATTCACAGCAACCCTGTGAGGTCAGGCTGAGTGTGCATGACTGGCCCAAGTCACCAACAACCCTGCATGGTAGAGTGGGGATTCAATCCTGGGTCTTCATTTTCCCATGGATATTATCAAGATGAAATAAAGACATTCAACGTTCCCCTTCAAAAAAATGTCTTTCCAGTGCATATACTTTATACTGTTAATATAACAGAAACTTTATCTTTAATGCACTGGATAAGAAAATTAAGGGTTAGTAAAATTGCCACGGGGGAATAGATGGCCTTGTACTTTTTGCCCTCTGAAACGACATAAATATGCACACTTCCTTCACCATCATTTCTAAAAAGGAATTAAGAATGTGCTTTCAGGGTGCTGTGCCATTCAGTACTAGGATCAGGGCTTTTTTTCTGGGAAAAGAGGTGGTGGAACTCAGTGGGTTGCCCTCGGAGAAAATGGTCACATGGCTGGTGGCCCCGCCCACTGATCTCCAGACAGAGGGGAGTTGAGATTGCCCTCTGCACCACTTGGCGGTGCGGAGGGCGATCTAAACTCCCCTCTGTCTGGAGATCAGGGGGCGGGGCCACCGGCCATGTGACCATTTTCAAGAGGTGCTAGAACTCCGCTCCTCCACGTTCCCGCTGAAAAAGAGCCCTGACTAGGATTGTGCTGGGCCCTGTCTCAGAGGTGCCACACTGATTGCAGTACAGCTGGCCCCAGGGTTGGGAATGAGCGTTGTTTTGAGTTTTTCTAACTGAACCTGCAAAATGACTCTGACCTTGAAGTGGGGGGGGGACAGAAGGAAATGAACTTGTGCAGCAGCTCCAAGTTGGGAAATTCTGGAGGTTTAGGGGCAGAGCCTGGAGAGGGCAGGGTTTGGGAATAGGAGGGACCTCAGTGGAGTATAATGCCATAGAATCGGCACTACAAAGCATCAGTTTTCTCCAGGGGAACTGATCCCCGTAGCCTGGAGATCAGTTGTAACTCCAGGAGATCTTGAGTCACCACCTGGAGGCTGGCAACCCTATGAGCATCATAAGCAATAACTACTCTGAAATACTTCTGAAAAATTGTCTATAGACAGGTGAAGAAAAACAGAATTATTATATCCCATTTACATTAATACGGAAATGTAAATTAGAATTAGGTTTGCAACAGCAGAAAAACCACCCCTCCTCTCTTTCCTCAGCAGTCAAGGGTCCATAAACCATTCTCCCTTCTTCACTCAAAGCCATTCCACCTCTTTTCCCCTCTCCTTTGTATGTGCTGCAGGCAGGGCCGGTGCGTCCATTGAGGCGGTGCCAGTAGCCGCCTCGAACGCTGAGTGGGGGCAGGGGCACGCACCATGGGGATGGCGGCAGCTGCGCTGGGCAACTGAGCAGGCAGCCTTCCAGCCCTCCCACTCAGTTGCCCCGTGCTGCCGCCGCCGTCGCCGCCACCACCACTGCCAGCACACAGCTGCTGGGGCGGTGTGAGGCAACTGAGCAGGAGGCTACCCACGTGCCGTCCCAGCCACCTGCCTCGCCAATGGGGCGGCTGGCTTACAGCGGCATGCCCTGCATGATGATGTCACATGCAGTGACGTCATCACGCAGTCTGGGAGAAGCAACACCCCTGAAGCTGCCCCCGGGTGCGGGTATCTGGCCTCAGGTGCCTGAAAACCTGGCACTGCCCCTGGCTGCAGGCCCCATCCCTCCACCCTTGCCCTAAATGTCATGCTTTCCATTGGAATCAGTTCAGCTGTCAGTTTTTATAAGTACAGTAATCAACTGCAGAAAAAATGACCTGGTGTGCCTATGGGAGGAAACCAAATTTTAGACATAACTTCTGGAGATGCATCACAAAAGGCTGTTTGGGACTCTCAGATGGGCACCTGGAGTCACATAAACAGCCGTTGTGGACTCCTCCTCATTCTCCATGGGAGCAAAAGGAACTCGGTGGCATGAGGAATTATCTTAGATGCAAGTTTATATTTCGGCCCCATTCTCTGCTCTGAAGTGCTGACCCCTGGATGGCATCCATCCAGCCTCCAATCACTTAGAAAGAAATATTTGGTCTACACTGAAGCTCAGGTTTTACTGGTTCTTTTTAACAGATTCAGAGCCATTGTGTCCCACTGCAATGCTTAGGTTTGCCAAACTCCAAGTGGGGCCTGGAAATATACAGATATCAGTTCCCTGGAGAAAATGGCAGCTGTGGAGGGTTGACGCTGTGACATCACATCCCTGCTGAGCTTCCTCCCTCCCCCAAACTCCGCCCTCCCCAGGCTCCACCCCTAATCTCCAGGAAATTCCCAGTCCAGAGCTGGCAACCTAGCAATGCTGGATATGGGCCAAGTGCAAATTCTCAATGAGT
The DNA here is from genome assembly GCF_028583425.1 of Eublepharis macularius. Classification (NCBI taxonomy): domain Eukaryota; kingdom Metazoa; phylum Chordata; class Lepidosauria; order Squamata; family Eublepharidae; genus Eublepharis; species Eublepharis macularius. The sequence goes on along the minus strand of NC_072800.1, from coordinate 9,965,031 downwards.
CCTACACTCCAACGGTGACCTTAAACCTCTGAATCTCACTATGTCAGACTGGAATAATAATACCTCTTTTCTGGTTTGTGATTAATGGGATCATGTTAACAGCTTTTGCATACAAAAAATTATATAAAAATGGTGAAATGTGATAATTTGTTTAGCTCATAGTTTGCGACACAAAACAGATGCTGAGTTATGAAGTGTGAGTGGCATTTTAATACTATTTTGGAGGCTATGATCAGACTGGGAAAACCATAGACAGGGTCTTCTTAATTCTCTTCCCTCCACAAATCATCCCCAGAAAATTCCCCACATAAAGTCCCCCCCCCCACTCACACACACGCACCCCTTTCAGGAAAAGAGATGGTTACTGTGAAGACACCGGTATCTTGAGTCATCTGTATTTGCATCTCTCAGTAAACAGAATGATGGTGGGGGAGGCCAAACACAACTACCCATCAAGCTTGTCTGTGAGCACAATTTACAGGGAAGGTTTTCTGTTTCGGTCCCATGGAAGCAGGAGTCACACAAGAGCATTGGCCAAAGTGGTCAAGGAAGAGGATGGGATGCTCAGGGCCAGTGCCTCCATTGAGGCAGGCCTGGCAACCGCCTCCAGTGCTGAGGTGCTGAAGGGGGTGCCAGGGGCGAGGGCGCATGCTGTGGAGCGGGTGGCAGCAGCGCGCGGTCAGCTGAGCAGGAGGGATGGGAAGCCACCCGTGCACCTCCCCAGCTGCCTGCCATGCCTGGCCCGCAGCTACTGCAGCCTCCCAGCTCTCCTGCACTGCCGCCGCCAGCAGAATGCACCTCCGGCTGGAAGCAGCAGCCGTGGGCCAGGCACAGCAGGCATCCAGGGTGGTGCATGGAGCAATGGAGCAGGAGGGCTAGGAGGACGCACGCACGTCTCCCCAGTCACCCACCGTGCCTGGTTGGGAGCGCACACCAGCGGTGGCAGCGTGGGGCAGTCTGAGTGGGCAACCCTCCCGCCCAGCCGCTCGCGGCCCTGCAGTCCAGGTGCGTGCGCGTGTGCGCGAGGGGGCAAGAGCAGACCTGAAGCTGCCCCTGGCCTCAGGTGCCAGAAACCCTGGCGCCAGCCCTGGTGATGCAGTCACAAGACCGGGGTGAGCCAGGTTCAAATCCTTATGAAACTCACTGGGCATAACCTAGAGCAGGTCACTCTTCCCTTGGCCTAACCTAACCCACAGGGTTGTTGTGTGGATAAAAGGGAAGAGGGAGAATCACATGTGCCATTCTGAGCTCCTTGGAAAAAGGCTGAGATAAAATTGAACAGCTGATAGACAGCGTATTCCTAACATGGCTAGTATGAGTAAAAATTGTCCACCAGTCCAGGGCCAACGGACCAGCACCCATATTAGGGATGCAAGGCCTCCCACTACAGTCATAGAGTTTTAAAATAAATCCTAAAGTTTTAAAATAAATCCTAGAGCATCTAAAGATGTCACTTCCTGTTTTTACTGGAAGTGATGTAATCATGCTGGTGCGATGCTGGCAGGCCAGGCACTGACCACCAGTTCCTCCTGGCTGGGACTTGGCAACCCACAACCCAAATCTTTCTCCTTCTCTTCCTCCTTCCTGGTTTACTGGCAGATGGATCAGCAACCATGCCATTCAGGGAACCAAGCACATCCTGGGCCACCCTCTGGCCTTGGCATTGTCACTCACAGTGAAAACAGAAGCCGTACCTCAGAAGGTGCAATCACAGAGTCACAGAGTTGGAAGGGGCCTTACAGACCTTCTAGTCCAACCCCCTGCCCAGTGCAGGATCAGCCTAAAGCATCTCTGACAAGTATTCATCCAGCCTCTTCTTGAAAACTGCCAGTGAGGGGGAGCTCACCACCTCCCTAGGCAGCTGATTCCACTTTTGAACTACTCTGACTGTGAAAAAGTTTTTCCTAATATCCAGCCGGTACCCTTGTGCATGTAATTTAAGCCCGTTGCTTCGGGTCCTACCCTCTGCTGTCAACTGGAACAGCTCCTTGCCCTCCTCCAAATGACAGCCTTTCAAATATTTAAAGAGAGCAATCATGTCCCCCCTCAACCTCCTCTTCTCCAAACTAAACATTCCCAAGGCCCTCAGCCTTTCCTTGTAGGGCTCAGTCTCCAGACCCCTGATCATTCTCGTCGCTCTCCTCTGCACCCTCTCCATTTTGTCCACATCCTTTTTGAAGTGAGGCCTCCAGAACTGCACACAATACTCCAGGTGTGGCCTGACCAAGGCAGTATAGAGAGGGGCTATGACCTCCTGTGATTTCGATGCAATGGCCCTTTCGATACAACCCAAGACTGAGTTTGCCTTTTTTGCCACCGCATCACACTGACTGCTCATATTCAGTTTACAGTCCACTCTTACCCCAAGATCCCTTTCACATATACTACTACCCAGAAGTGTATCCCCCAGCCTGTATTTGTGCTTCATATTTTTGTGGCCCAGATGTAATACTGTGCACTTATCAATGTTGAATTGCATCCTATTCACAGCTGCCCACTTCTCCAGAGTATTTAGGTCTTGTTGAATTTTAACTCTATCTTCTTGGGTGTTTGCCACTCCTCCCAATTCGGTACCATCAGCAAATTTAATGAGTAGCCCGTTTACTCCTTCATCCAGATCATTGATAAAAATATTGAAAAGTACAGGGACCAAAACCGAGCCCTGTGGCACCCCACTGGACACCTCCCTCCAATCTGATGAAACGCCAATTACTCCAGAGGAAAGGAAATTAACTGTCTAAAGAGTCCACAAGAGGGGAAATTAGGGCCAAGCTACACATGACGAATGACACTTGAACGGCAAGTGGATTGAGTGGAGGACAAGTGAACAGGGAGAAATACACTTGCTGTTCAAGTGTCATTCGTCATGTGTAGCTTGGCCCTTAGTCGCTGAAACCCTTGAGGAAGGAAGCCCTTTTCAGGCATTATAATTTTGGCCTCCTCCTTTGCGTGATCTTCGCACAATATGCATGTCTAGGCGTTCTACCCCCCTGGCCACCATTCCAAGCACTGATCCACAGCCACTCAGACCCTTGGCAGCCCTCCTGGGAGGTTGAACAACCTTATTTAATTTGAGACTCACCAGTCTCTGGGTTCTTTCTCTGGGGGATCTTGCACACAGTCAGTCAGACACTAAAGACACAAGACTTATATCTATAGTTGTTTATTTAGTTTAGAACAGTGTGTGCAGGGTGCAGGAACCACTCTATTAAGGCACAAGCAAAAGGCAATAAAATAACAAACAACTTGTCTATTCTTTACTAGACCTATCTGACTAAAACATAAGCTTGCTAACCTGCCTTTCTCTGAAGAGGCTTGAGGCCCATGCGAAGTCCATAAACCATTCCAGGCAGGTCTGGTCAGTTCAGGCCTGGCATGGCAGGGATCAAAAGTCTCTCACATGCTGATGGAATAAGGTAGCATAGAATGATCCAACGAAGTCTCAGTGGGAGTGTGAAGTGTGGTGGTGCAAGCAGAGAGGAGCCATCTTTTCTATGAATGTCAGCCAATCAGAGGCACACTTGCAATCAGCGTTGCTAGCCTGAAAACGGAGAAGGAGTGCGTGCGGAGCCAAGACCCCCTTGTCTCTCAAGGACACCTTCCCTGGGCAACAGCTCACAGGTGCAATTAATTACTGAGCTGCACATTCTACTCCCAGGGTGACAAGCCCAAACTGGGCCTGTAAGATCTTAGAAGCCTGAACCAATGTACTCAATTGGCCTCAATGTGGCTCTGCTAGACAATGCACAATTGCTATTTTGTGGGAATGTGACTGGAAAACCTTTTTTTACTGAAACTGGAGAATACATGTGTTGCCCTAACCACACAAAATTTAAACTTCGTTCCCCTGATATGAAAAAGGTAGTAGAGCTAAGATTGTATCAACTGAAAATAACTTGAATATTCGGGAGACTGTGCCTTTCAACCCCAAATGGAATAACTTTCATCTCTTATTTTCATTTTTTTAAAAACACATCAGTTGGATATACACTCATCCTTCAGGTTCTTCTCCCGAAATCAAAAACATTTTTTTAAAAAAATACTTGCTAACCACCCTAGGAAACAGTGTTTTTGTGATGTCATAGATAAGAGAAACCTACCAAGCCAGTTCACCCCAAGTCAAATGAACTTCTACGTCACACACATGAACAAATGAACCAGACCGGCAGAACCATTTTTTAAGGACTCACCCCAATTGTAAATTGAATTTGACTGGGGGCAGATGGTTCTATCAAACCATCTCCACCGTCACTCTTAAATTGCAACACCTGATTTCACCCTAAACTACAACAAAACTGAAGTCTGTTCATCACATTGTGATTCTGCCCTCCCCCGCAAGAGCTCAGGGCTGCACATCTCCTTCTCTCTCCCATCCTCATAAGAATCCTTTGAGCTAAGAGGGAGGCCCGTGATCACCCAGTACCTTTCACGGCAGAGTAGGGATTTGAAAGCCGATCTCCCTGATCCCAGGGCCAAGTGAATGGCAAGTGAACAGATTCACGTGTCCTGATCGAGTGGAGAGCAAGTGGAGCACAAGTGAACAGGGAGGAATACACGTGAGTCTGTTCACTTGCCGTTCAAGTGGCATTCGTCACCTGTAGCTTGGCCCCCAGTTTGCCACTCTGACCACTACATCACATGGGCATTGAGGACAGCAAATGAACAAGACTCAGAGGGGGAAAGTACAGGAAATCTGTTACACTAAAGCCCAAGTTCATCTTTCTGTGTATCCCATTTATTTCAGTGAGAGAGTTAAATGTTCTTAAATTGCTCCTGTTGAAATTAATGGGGCTGAAGAACACTTCAGTTTGGCTGGATTCTGCACGTGGCTGGCATTAGCAGCACACAGTGAGGTGGGGCGGCTGCCAGAGTCCATGATGACTTCTAGTGGTGCCCGCTGCTGCTGCTGCTGCTTCCCTCCTACGGACCCATCTCCCCTGCTGCCTGCACTCAGACCCTCCCACTGCCTGCTTGGGAGGGCTTTGCCACCTCTGCTCCCACCTGCAAATGCTGCCAGTGCTGGAGAAGGGCATGCGAGTGGTACTCAAAGCATCGGCGTTCCTGGTGGCCGTGGCAATGGCACTCCTCGCTGTACCCTCCACTCAGCACCAGCAGGGAAGGGGCCGTGGGGGCACATGTGACTGCAGGTGGTGGGAGAGCTTCCAAGTGGGCAAAGGAAGGACGCGCAGGCAGGTGGGGGCATGTGGGTGGGAGAGCATGAGGGCAGCCTAGTCGTGGGCATAGAGGGGGCCTGAGCATTCCCTGCCCAGCCCCCCTCCCCAACCTGGAACCAGCTTTAATGGCTGGCATAATGTGCTGCCATCTCGAGAAAGCTGGACGCCCCCTCACTTTTCAGTGTCAACAACGTAGTGATCCGTCTATTCCCTCGCTGACTTGAGGCCCTATCTTGCCCAGCCTCGCTCCACGTTCTGTGGAAGGCTGTGAACGCATGCAGCACGACCGGGTGAGTCACAGCTTAGCCAAGAACAGTGTGAGATCCTGGCATTAAGTCGGGCCTGTAAAGCTTCCTGGCCTCCTTGTGGGGCTGTAAAATGAACAAGGGTAAGCCTGCTTACTGGAAACGGGCCCTCTTCATATTGGCAGCTCATTTATTTTCCCTGTAATATTTCTTGCTCACTTCCTAGCCCTGACAAAAGCCTTCAGAAATGGCCCATCTCACTAATGGAGTTTTATCACCCCCTATTAAAAATGCAGGCAATAAACGAAAAGATTGCAATGAAGTGATGGAGAGAACTTTAAAGTACAGATTTGGGACATTAAACATATCATCAGCACAAAACTTCCGGTCTCTTCCTGGAAGAATTCAAATCAGCACAAGCTAAAATTGCCCATCTGAGTGTTAATACTGCTAAAAACTACTTGTTTGCTTCAAACAACACGGGCATTTAAAGGAATGTTGTTGCGAGCAATGTGTGCTAAAACTGGCAATAAAAACAATGTCTAACAAGAAGACTTATTGCTTCTATCTTCCCCGTATAAAAAGGCCAGTCCCTTGGTTCTATTGCCTCCTAAAGTGACCGTGAAATGGAGCCAGCGCAGGGTCACGCGGCTCGGAGCTGTCGCGGCTTTAGAGTCGCCTGCTCCAGGGTGGGCAATTCCTGGCAACTTGGGGACGGAGCCTGAGGAGGGGAAAGTTTTGGGGAAGCGCAGTGGGAATGTGATGAGAGGCTCCACCTCCACACCCCGGAGCGACAGTTTCCTTCATTTTAATGGTTTTGGATCGTGAAGGCCTTTGGCCATATCCAATAAATTCATTCAATAGTCAATACTGCCTCTTTCAGGGTAAGCCATCTCTTTAGATCAGTTTGTAATTCCAAGAAGACTCTGGGATCCACCTGGTGGATGGCAACCTTACTTGGTTCTCAACGTTTCTAGATTGCACTAACCACTGAATATAGTTTTCCCAACTTGGCAGGAAGGGCTGCACTGCTATTTCCTGTGAAAGCTAACATGTATTGCTTGATCCAAAGATCCCATATGCCGGGTATACCACCTGATCCTATTGGGAAGTGTGGAGCGGCTCGGGCTCCTCTGGCAGTGCAACAAACCGTGCTGATGAAATGCTACGGCACCTCTGGTGCAGACAGCTGCTCTCCTCCGCCCAATACAATCGATGGCTTAGGCGCGGTTACTAGGGTTGCCAGCGTGCAGGTGGGGGCTGGAGATCTCCCTAAATTACAACTGACCTCCAGGCCATAGAGCTCAGTTCCCCTGGAGAAAATGGCTGCTTTGGAGGTGGGTCTGTATGGCATTATTCCTTGCTGAAGCCCCTTTCCTCCCCAAACCCCACCCTCTGCAGGGTCCACCCCCCAAATCTCCAGGAATTTATGAACCTGGAGCTGGCAACCCTAGCAGGTCAAAGTTGCAGCCTCCTGAGGCAGTAAAGGATCTGGGGGAGCCATAGTTGATCCTCTGCATAAAAAGGGGCAGAAACCCCTTTCAACCTTTTGTAAGATCTCTAGCACCTCAGGGAGAAAGGTTTTAGCTCAGGCCACTTCATGCTGTGCTAGCTTTCTACTTGGAAGGAGGTGGTTGTTGTTACTGTCTTTACACAGAAGGCCATCCAATGATAGGACTGTCCATGGGCAGCGCCTCAAGCGTCTTCAGTAAAAATCCTACATGACCGAAACATTTTCTCTTAAACGTATTTCTGTGGTTCTATCAGCTGATGCAGCCATGAGTCAAATATTTGATTCCACACAGGGCAAATGATACAAATGTGACTAATATGGGACAGAGCTGCGCAGGGGGGAAACGGAAGAACATTTTCTCAGGCTCTTTTGACCTTAAGTTGGAATTCAGTGATGACAGAAATATTAGTCCGGAGAGGCAGTGTGGGGGTGTGCGCTACCTTGCTTTTGCAGGCAGGTGCAAGTGTGAGGCCCCAAGGCTGGGCTCCCTGAATGTTTTGTGAAGCCGAGAGCAGCTTGGCAGAAGTCTAGACTCAGGAGGACTGGTTACCAAAATCAGGGCTTTTTTTCTGGGGAAAGAGGTGGTGGAACTCAGTGGGTTGCCCGCAGAGAAAATGGTCACATGGCCGGTGGCCCCGCCCCCTGATCTCCAGACAGAGGGGCGTTCAGATTGCCCTCCGCGCCGCTGAGCAGTGTGAAGGGCAATCTAAACTCCCCGCTGTCTGGAGATCAGGGGGCGGGGCCACCGGCCATGTGACCATTTTCAAGCGGTTCCGGAACTCCGTTCCACCACGTTCCAGCTGAAAAAAAGCCCTGACCAAAATCATGCCAGACCTTTCCTAGAGCTTTGCAGTGGAGTCGATAATTGCCTTAGACTGTGCAGGAAAAGATTATATCGAGTCATAGATTTTGATAGACCTCTTTTGGCAGTAGCTGTGATATTTTAATGGAACTTCTCTTTCTAGAGGCAGAATGCTCTAGAGAGCCAGCGTGGTTGTCGTGGTTAGAGTGTCAGACTAGGATCTGGGAGACCCAAGTTTAAATTCTCACTCTGTCATGGAAGCTTATTGGGTAGCGTTGCCAGGTCTCCTTACCCTCCCGGCGCGAGAGGCAGGACCTGGCACTCACCATTTGAGATGTCTTTGTACACGCGCAAAGTGCACACGTGCTAGCAAGGGGGCACAATGATGTCACTTCCGGGAAATGATGTCATTGTGCAGGGGTCAGGAGGAGCACTCCCAGGGTGGCACAATGATGTCACTCCCGGGAGTGATGTCATCGCACTGCCCCAGAAGCACACCTGGGAGGTCTATTCCTCTGCCTTTCCACCTAGCCATCCAGGTGAGTGGGGGGTGGCAGAGAGTGGAAGCAGGGGATCCCCTGCCCACCCACCCCCCGGGGGACCTAGGATCCCTAGCACTATGTAACCTTGGGGCAGCACACATTCTCAGCCTAACTTACCTCAAAGGATTTTGTGAAGATGAAATGGAGGAGGGGAGAAGGATGTCAGCTGCTTTGGCTCTCCATTGGAGAGAAAGGATGGGGTATACATTACGTATACTCAGAGGTGGAACATTGGCCTGATCCAGCCTGGCCATTCACGCTTATTGCTTCTGCTTCACTAAGGGCCAACCAGCCTACCTCTCAGAGTTGTTGTGAGGAAAAAATGAAGGAGGGAAGAATAATGTAAGTCTCCTCGGGTCCCCATTAGGGAGAAAGGGAGGGGGGTCTAAATGAAGTCCACATAGATTTCTGGGCTCAGAGTCCCCCCCAGTGGTTTTCAAAACTCAGCTGTCGGGCACGCAGGGCCAAAATTCTGAAGAGCTCAAAACACAAAACTCTCCGTACACATTTGGTGGCTCTAAGTCACCTAGTGACCAATAAAATGCAACACCCTTTTGAATTGTCATGGCATTTTAGTTGATATTTAAGCAAAATATTGTGTCATGGTTTTTATTATATGTTTCCTGACATTCATTTTTGAGGGAAAAGCTAGCATAGAAATTTAGCTAAATAAAATGCATACAAACACATACGCAGCTACAATTTTTTCTCTAATCATATAGTTCTGTGTGGAATTTTGTAAATCCTCCTTAGAATGGACGTGTGTGCCTGTCATTACTCATGGAAAATGCACTTTGGAAGTGGGTAAAAGCTTTTTGCCCTTTTAGGCCATCGTCATGCACCGCTTTACATATAAGCAAAACGGGCACCTTCCTTTCTCTAGGTTGGGGTACTTTAAAGGTCTTCCTTCCAAACTAGAAACCCCCCACAGGGCTCTGAAGCATGAGAGAATGGCTGTGAGTGTTTTCTCACACATATTTCCAGGCCCCACTTAGGCCGATTCCAGACGGCCCTCTGCATTCCGAAATGTTGCGCGTCGTCGCGCGTTGTCGCGCGGAAAACGCGATATTTTGCATTTTCCGCACAACAACGCGTGACGTTTCGGAATGCAGAGGGCCGTCTGGAATCGGCCTTAGTTAAGCCCAGAACCAGACTTGAAAGTCAGATGAGACTTTCTCCGGAGGCTCAGGGCTGGCTCCTTCACGGTAGGCATGAGAGGCACACTTCAGATGTTTTCAGCATTATCATAAATATGTAGTTTGCCAATGAGAGCCATTGGGGGGGGGGGAGAAACACACCAGTTGTACCTCACCAGAGAGCCAGAACTGGCCACAGATCTCTTTTGAGGGCTCATTCCATCCACACCTGGGTTTGTTGTCCACGTGTCATTCCCCGCTCACACACTCACAAAGGCCAAATGAACTTCTCAGGGCCAAGCTACAAATGACGAATGACACCTGAGTGGCAAGTGGATTGAGAGGAGCGCAAGTGGAGGGCAAGCGAACAGGGAGAAATACACTTGCCGTTCAAGTGTCATTCGTCACTTGTAGCTTGGCCTTCAGTCAATAATTTCACAGAGAACAGGATCTCCCCCCCAATATACTTCTGCTGTAGCAAAAAGTGGTTTCACCCCTCAGTCTCTTACCCCATTAAAAATAGCACATGTTCTTCTCTGCTCCACCTCCCTTTTGCCTTGTAACTTCAACATTCAGATTAAAATAAATTCAGAAATGTGAAACTTTCTTTGTATTTGCTTGAGGACTGCACTCCTTAAACCAGACTTGCCCTCATTACTTTTCAATCACCAGATTTTCAGTTCTTATGTCAGACTTACATTTTTCTGGAGGAGAAGCACCTTCTAGCCATATCTTTTGCTCCACCATTGGATTCCTTGTTGTCCTTTCCGTGGTCAACTCAAAGGCATTTGGTCCTGTGTGTATGTTAGAGAAGCCCTTAAAATCACTCCTGATAACTTCAGAATTGCTCTCCTTAATTTTGCACCCGCCTCGTCCTAATTACAATGGGCCTGTTCCTATTCTTTGCCTTCCAAACAAACCTGCTTGACTGGTCCTGGAACTCCTCTGCTATGTATGTCAGAAGAGGCTTTAATTGATTCAGTGCAAGTCACACCCACTACGTGCACAGCCCTGAAAGGGAACACACACCTCATACTTAGAAGTTGGCCACTGGTCTTCTGGCAGGTGCTCCTACCTTGATCTTCTGCACAGCAGGCAGAAATGGACAATTTCCCCATCATCGTAATCATCCTGCAGACAAAGAGCCCTTGAGAAAATGCAAGGGCATCAATCTTCCGCATGCCTGCTGCCCTCACCAGACCTCTCAGCCGGCTGAATTTTGAGTCTGGCACCTTGAAAACATGTCACCCCGACTCAAAAGACAGCATTACATCACACTGTAGTGACTCTCTGTATGCAAACATTGGCATCACTCACAGACTATGGGCCAAGCTACAAGTGACAAATGACACTTGAATGGCAAGTGAACAGACTCACATGTATTCCTCTCTGTTCACTTGTGATCGAGTGGAGGGCAAGTGGAGCGCAAGTGAACAGGGAGGAATACACGTGAGTCTGTTCACTTGCCCGTCAAGTGTCATTCATCACTTGTAGCTTGGCCCTGACTCAATCTCCAGGGTATTGAAATGGAATATTTCTGCATGATCCAGGAGCCTGAAATTGTAGCCCAAGAGACTCATCTGAAAGGGGCATTTGGGGAGCATTAATTGTATCTCCAGGCTGGGAATACAGTATGGTATAGCTCAATATTGTCAGATCTTTGAAGCTAAGCAGGACTGGTCCTGATCCATACTTAGTTCAAGGAAGACTGGAGTTGCTCTGCAGAGGAAGGCAATGACAACCCAATTGCTGGAAAACCCCATGGTCACCACGAGTCGGTTGTGACTTGACAGCAGGCACATACATATAATCAGGGCTTTTTTTCCAGCAGGAACGCAGTGGAACAGAGTTCCGGCACCTCTTGAAAATGGTCACATGGCTGGTAGCCCCGCCCCCTGATCTCCAGATCTGGGGGCAGGGCCACTAGCCATGTGACCATTTTCACCAATGGTGATTTTAACTTTAAAAAACTCCCCTCTTGTTCCAGCTGACCCAAAGCGCCGTCTATGTGCAGTCCTGAGTTCCATCACAGCAGTCAGAGAGCCAATCTGTAAAACCAGAATGCCTACATTTCCCATCAAAACTTAAGGGAAGCTGACAAGTGTCCAATCTGTGCCTTTTGTCACTTGTAGTTCCGCTCTGAGTTCCACCACCCAGTTCTGAGTTCCACCACTGAGTTCCCAGAAAAAAAGCCCTGCATACAATTGTACCTCCTTGTATAATTGGCACACTGGCAAGAAAGCTGAGTTGGTGCATACCTGCCTTGAACCCTTGTAATGAGTAGCAGTACTCCAGTCCAGTCCAGAGCAAGCCACAATGCAGATATCGAAGGGTTCTGAGGTTTCTTTAGGCTCAGATTTGGAGGGAGGGACTCTTCTATACCAGGAACAGTGCTTGTAGAAAACAACAGTATAACTGTAAATACTTCCTTTTATCCTTTGGTATAAGGGAAAAGCCTGCTGATGACCTGTTGACATATTTCACGGCTGAAAATATACATTGGTGAAATTGCTTGCTAAGATCTTTTGCTGCAATGGGAACACAGAATATAAAGGGCATTGCATTAAACAGGAACGCCCACCCAAGGCTTTGTGGGTTTTTTCTGTATTTAGTGAAGTGTCAAGTATCCTATTTTTGTTTTGGTAAAGAGTATAAACTATTCTAACAGCCATATTAACTGTTGTCTCTCTCCTGGCACAAATCAGTGGGATGATGACAGTTCTAGGGATGGCAGTCCAAGGCAGATAGATCCCCAAGCCTCTCACAGCAAGCGTTCCAGTGCATTGGTTGAAAGACTTTTATTTAGAGATCCATTAAGTTCATGGGTACATCCATAGATGGGAAAGTTGGCAGGAATGATTATACAGGCAAAAGCACTATTGATATAGAGAGCATCATTTCCCCCTCCCCTTGAAGGTCTGAAGGAGAAAGACTCCCGAATGAGCAAAGCCACGCCTCCCCCTGACCACTTGACCGGGACTGGTGGAGGACCATATAACCTGGGGGGGGGGGCTAGTTCTTTCAAAGCGACCGTCTCGCCCTCCCTCACCCAGGTCTCGGTCACGCAAGCCAGGTCCACATTCAATGCTGCAAGATAATCTTGCAGCGTTTTGGTCTTATTATTTATGGACCTGGCATTCTACAACGCCAGTGTTGGAGAGTGGTTTAATATCCTAGCCCCACAACAAGTATATCTTGGGATGGGACGCAGATATGCGGAGGGGTGCAATTTTCCCTCCTCATCAATTTGCAGAAGCATCCCCCCAGCTGTAACATCTGACGCGTCTACTTGCACCACAAATTTAAGGTTTTCGTCTGGGTTTTGTAACACCGGCTCCGAGGTAAACAGTTTTTTCAAATGATCAAACACCTCCTGGCACTCGGTAGTCCAGTTCAATGTAGCACTGGGTTTCGTTCCTTGAGATCTCTTCCCTTTTGTTTTCAGCAAGTCAGTTAAGGGTCGGGAGATCGGAGCAAAGTTCTTTATGAAGGGTCTATAGAAATTGGTGGAACCCAGGAACGATTGTAATTGCCGTCTAGTTTTGGGGGGATCCCAAAATCAGCATTTAATCATTATGGAAAAATTCAATTTTAATTCCCTCATGGTAGTCCCGCACTTTGGCCGCATATTGCCTGAACTCGGCTGCGTATTCACGGATGGGTCTATGCCCTTGTCTTATTGTCTTTAATTTTGTCCTGGCCCTCTCCTCATCAAGAGGATCTTCGAATTGGGCTCTAAAGGCATACACAAATGCATCTAAGCTATGTAATTCGGGTGCTCCCGTCTCATAGAGGGTTACGTACCATGTCAGTTCCAGGGACGGCAGTCCAAGGCAGATAGATCCCCAAGCCTCTCACAGCAAGCATTCCAGTGCGTTGGTTGAAAGTCTTTTATTTAGAGATCCATTAAGTTCATGGGTACATCCACAGATGGGATGTGAGCAGTCAGCCTGGCCTCCACCATTTTAATAGCAGTTTTCATATGACTGCTCATGATATTAAAAGTATACAAGCCTCTGGAATTTAAAATGGCTGCAGCACTGCCAACTAGAGAGCCCCTGTCGTTGCCAGATCCTGCCCTGGAGAACCAGACGTGTACAGAATGCCGCATTGGAATGCAGAGGCATTGTGATGCAACTGGCCTCGCTGTCCACCCAAGTTCCAGAAGGCCCAAAGCAATAAAGGTCTCGCTGAGTCACCCTGACTTAGCACATTCCTGTCCCTCTTCCCATGAGGAGATTTCCTATCCGTGATTGAGGAGTTAATCAAAGGGCATTCATAAGCAGGTACAGTTGTTCCTGGCACATTGTATCCCCTCCCTAAAAACACTTAACCTGGCTCCGGTACTTCATCAGGAAAACTGTCCCTTTTGTGCTGTGCTGGAACTAGTTTTGCATCTGCTTGTACGCACCCTGACGGCCATCAACCAAAGTACTTGAATCCTTTGTTACACCCAGGAACCGACCATTAGACTCTTTGTCCTAACTGCCAGGAGAACTCTCCTCTGCCTCAGGGCACATTTTATCTATAAAGGTAGGGTCCTGGCCCCATTCAACTTGTGCAAGCTTCCTGGCTTCTCCCTTAGGGTCACTTTCCCTAAGTCTCTCTTTGTCCACTCTTGCTTGCTTTCCTGGATCTCTTGGCTGACAACGCAGGATGTTTGAAGCTTCTCTCCTATGGACTGGACCCCTTCTCCAGGATAGGTAGATATAATTGCTTCCTCTTGCTCTATTCCCATGCTTCTGGCTATTATTTCCTGTGTGTGTGTGTGTGGTTATTTTCCCCAGAAATTGGCGTGTATGTGCATGAAGTTCTGTACTTTAAAATAAAAGTTATTGATTGATTTGAAGCACCAGACTCGCTTGGCTTATTGGGATTGGGACCTGGTATACATAGGTGATAGATTCCAGTTACCGCCTCTCGTATAGCCGTCTTCCTTGCGAGCTAATTCCCCCCATAAATCAAATTTATGCAAGGAGACCACTTCAGGTAACAGGGAAAGTTGGCAGGAATGATTATACAGGCAAAGGCACTATTGATGTAGAGAGCATCATTTCCCCCCTCCCCCTGAGCAGTTTGCATTTAGGCGCGAAAACCTAAGAAGTTACGTGAGAACACAATAGCTTTGTCTAGGCAAGAGTACAAAGAAATCAAAGTCTCTTCCTCTCTCCTGTGAAATGGTTACATTCTTGTTTTGCAGCTGCAAGGTCAGCAGACAGCATACTTTTTAAAGATAACAGGCTGAGCACATATCTCTGTGAAAAACGTTAACAAGCAAGGCACTTTCGGTTTTAGACCGGCTAACTTTGGTATGAACTTGTTATAGGAATGCAACACAGTATTAACATGGCATGAGATCAGAACATCAGAAAACACATAAATGGCACGGATGGGTGCATACATGACAGATGATTTAAAACAATTGCTTAAAATCATAGGAAAAAGAAAATATAAAACAGATGGATTTTGAATTGTGTAACTTTTTAAAAAAAATTCAGAAAGCAAGAGGACAGAATGTTGATTTTTGGTTTGTGTTGCTCCTGCGGTCTTGGAATGGGGGTGCACTTACAATTCTAGCCAGCAATATATTTTGCAGCTTGCAGAATGCATTCTTCAGTTACTATATAGTTAAAGAATAACAATAGTCACTCACTGAGGCAATCAGTCAAGTGATAGAATAGTTAGATTCAGTGACTGATGTATTAATTTACAGATAAATCAAAACTGGATTTCCATACGATTTAGGAAGATAAACATTGAAGTATATACAGTCAAAAATCTCTAATTATGTTTTCCCTTTTTAAAAAAAAACTGTAATATCAAAAAAAATGCAAAGTAAAAAAGACCACATAAATTAAAAAGAGAGTTTCAGGCTGATGGTCTTAATTGCTATTAAGCCACACTTCCCCTGAAAATATCCTTACATATTTCTTTCTTCCCCGTGTGTGATACCTCTACGTTGATACATTGTAAGTCGCAATAGTACGTTAAACTTATCTAACTGGTCTTTCTTTTGAGGAATTATTTTCTGTTTTGCAAAATTTTGCATAAATCAGTTTAGCTGCAGTAACAATGTATAATACTTGTTGATTACTTGGAACTGGTGCTGCATAGTTTAATAGAAACAATTCTGATTATAGCTTAGGTCAAATTGAATACCGTGAGATATCACGGTAAAAGTTGTGCCTGCCTGTAAAGCCACTACATGTGTATAATTTCTCTTATCTTCAGCACAAAACCAACAGTCAGCACCAGAGTTCCTATACATCCTTATTAACTTTATTGGCCAAACATGCCAATGATGAAACATCTTACAGATATTCTCTCAAAAAAAGAGATTAACCAAGAAAGTTGAACCAGCTATCAACAAGAAGGTCCACACACTCATGCTAATCACAGAGAGCCAGTTTGGTGTAGTGGTTAAGAGCACGGGACTCTAATCTGGAGAGTAGGGTTTGATTCCCCACTCCTCCACTTGAAGCCAGCTGGGTGACCTTGGGCTAGTCACAGCTCTCTGGAGCTCTCTCAGCCCCACCCACCTCACAGGGTGTTTTGTTGTGGGGATAATAGTAGCATACTTTGTAAACTGCTCTGAGTGGGCACTAAGTTGTCCTGAAGGGCAGTATATAAATCGAATGTTGTTGTTGTTATTATAGAATCACAGAGTTGGAAGGGGCCATACGGACCTTCTAGTCCAACCACCTGCCCAATGCAGGATGAGCCTAAAGCATTCCTGACAAATATTCATCCAGCCTCTTCTTGAAAACTGCCAGTGAGGGGGAGCTCACCACCTCCCTAGGCAGCTGGTTCCACCTTTGAACTACTCTGACCGTGAAAAAGTGTTTCCTAAGATCCAGCTGGTACCTTTGTGCATGTAATTTAAGCCCATTGCTTCGCGTCCTACCCTCTGCTGCCAACTGGAACAGCTCCTTGCCCTCCTCCAAATGACAGCCTTTCAAATATTTAAAGAGAGCAATCATGTCCCCCCTCAACCTCCTCTTCTCCAAACTAAACATTCCCAAGGCCCTCAGCCTTTCCTCGTAGGGCTCAGTCTCCAGACCCCTGATCATCCTCGTTGCTCTCCTCTGCACCCTCTCGGTGTTGTCCACATCCTTTTTGAAGTGAGGCCTCCAGAACTGCACACAATACTCCAGGTGTGGCCTGACCAAGGCAGTATAGAGAGGGACTATGACCTCCTGCGATTGCGATGCAATGGCCCCTTTGATACAACTAAAGACTGAGTTTGCCTTTTTTGCCACCGCATAACACTGACTGGTCATATTTAGTTTACAGTCCACTCTTCCCCCAAGATCTCTTTCGCATAAACTACTACCCAGAAGGGTATCCCCCATCCAGGGCCAGCACCTCCATTGAAGCAGGTCTGGCAACCACTTCCAGTGCTGAGGTGCCAGAGGGGGCGCCAGGGGCAAGGGCACATGCTGCGGAGCTGGCGGCAGCAGTGCATGGGCGGCTGAGCAGGAGAGATGGGAAGCCACCCACACACCACCCCGGCTGCATACCATGCCTGGCCTGCAGCTACTGCAGACTCCCAGCTCTCCCGCACTGCTGCCGCTGCCAGCATGCGCCCCTGGCCAGGAGCAGCAGCCATGGGCCAGGCGTGGCAGGCATCCAGGGTGGCGTGTGGAGCAACGGAGCAGGAGAGCTGGGAGGATGCATGCGCACCTCCCCAGCCACCCGCCATGCCTGGCTGGGAGTGCACACCAGCAGCGACAGAATGGGGCAGTCTGAGCGGGCAGCCCTCCTGCCCAGTTGCCCGCCGCCCTGCAGTCCGGGTGCATGTGCAAGGGGGCAAGAGCAGACCTGAAGCTGCCCCCAGCCTCAGGCGCCAGAAACCCTGGCACCGGCCCTGCCCCCATCCAGTATTTGTGCTTCACATTTTTGTGGCCCAGATGTAATACTGTGCACTTATCTATGTTTGTGGATTTATGTATTTATTTGCGGTCAGAGACCATAACAATGGCTATATCTATGTTGAATTGCATCCTGTTCACAACCACCCACTCTCTCCCAAAGTGTTCCATCATGTTTAACATCATTTTCAACACTAT
Organism: Eublepharis macularius; assembly: GCF_028583425.1. Classification (NCBI taxonomy): domain Eukaryota; kingdom Metazoa; phylum Chordata; class Lepidosauria; order Squamata; family Eublepharidae; genus Eublepharis; species Eublepharis macularius. The sequence goes on along the minus strand of NC_072800.1, from coordinate 9,947,550 downwards.
GGGCTAAAATTTCTAACTTCTAAACTTCTAAAATGTCTAATTTCTAAAAAAAAAAAAAAGACTGATGGTGTAGTCCTTTAAGTAAACAAGATTCAAAATTAGTCAAATCTCTTGTAATCTTACCAATGTGTATTTTAGCTAAGAGAAAACCTTTAATTGCAAATATTAAAATGCTAGTATGCTAACTGCTCAGCAAGACCATGTTAAATCAAATTATTGTTTTGTTCTTCCCAATGAAGTCATCTGAGGCCCAACGTTCCAGCACTGTGGCAAATCATACTGCAGGCACTGGGCACCCCTGGCTTACACTCCTTTCAACTTCAGAGCGTATTGAAAGTGCACCTGACATAAAAAGCCCGGCAATAGCCTCAGTCAATAAAGGCGTCACCAAAGTTAGTGGTCCTAAGACCGGCTTTCTACCCTGTTGAAAGTTTCCACACGTCCTTAAAGGTACGGCCCACTCACTGAACGCTGGCAGTTTCCCCCCTTGACTCCAGATGTCTCCATTTTCAAAATGGTTGCAGGGTGTTTTCTGACTATTTTTAGGCATTTCTTCTTTGACTGCACTTTTGCAGGTCTTTTCTTTTGGCACAACTTGACAGAGCACTTTTTCTTCATTGTTGGGCACGTGAACGATTAAAGCACTCCAAGGAATCCTCCGATCGCCGCCCAGCTCCTCCCCTGAAGCTCTCAGCATGAGATCACACATGTGCAGAGCAAAAACATTTGAAAGGGAGGTGGGCAATGGTGATGTAAGTGCCTGACCTCCCCTCCGAACTTGCTTTTTATAAGAACTGCTGAGGCTGCCTGTGACCGCAAAGCACAAGGTAAGTGCTTTGGAGGAGTGTGTGTGGAGGCTGAATTTCCAGAGCAAAAGAGGTGTTAAAAGAGGCCATGGTGAGGCCTCTCCTAAAGAAACCATCATTGGACCCTGCTGACCCGGTCAGTTACTGCCCAGTCTTGAACCTCCCATTTCTGGGTAAGGTGATTCAGCAGGTGGTGGAGCAACTGCAGAGTTTCCTGAAGGATACCTTGGCCTGGATCCTTTCCAGTCCAGTTTCTGCCCAGGGAATGGGAGGGAGACTGCTGATCGCCCTCATGGACAATCTTTGCAGACACCTGGATCAGGACGGATCGGCACTGCTGGTATTATTAGATTTTTCAGGAGTGTTTGATATGGTTGACCATGATCTCTTGACCCACCACCTCGCCAATGTGGGGATTCGAGGGACAGCCCTACAATGGCTTGTCTCTTGCAGCACCAGCTGCATTGGCTACCAGTGGAGTACCGAATCATGATCAGGAACAGGGGGTGGCACTGGGGGAGGAGTTGTCGCCTCGCCACCCACTGGTGTGTGGTGTGCCTCAGGGGGGCAATATACTCCCCATTGTTGTTTAATATCTATATGTGTCCCCTCATCCAGATGGTGTGAAGTTTCAGGCCCCAATAATATCTGTTGATGGATGGATTGATGGATGGCTGGCCTAACTTTGCCTCAGATGTTCTGGAGCGTGTTTTTGAACCCATGACTGGATGGTTGAAGCAGAGTTGGCTGAAGTCGACACCTACAAAGATGGAGGTCCTATACTTAAATTGCGGGTGTGTGGATTTGGGACCCCTGCTTCCAGCCCTTTATGGGGCATTACTCACGCCAGTGAGTGAGGAGTGAGGAGGAGGAGGAGGGGGTGAGGAGCTTGGGGGTCAGGAGCTTGGGGGGGGTGCTCAGGTTGCAGTGGTTGCCAGGCCCTCTTTTTTCCATCTGTGACAAACCAGGCAGCTTGCCCCGTATCTCTCGACCCGTGATTTAACTACAGTGATTCAAGCAACGGTCTTGAATCTGGCTGGATTACTGTAACATTCTCTATGCAGAGCTTCCCTTGGGTCTGATCTGGTGATTATACCTGGTTCAAAATGCAGTGGCATGTGTCATCACCGGAGTGCCAAATGGTGCACACATAACACCGGTATTGCACCAGCTGCATTGGCTACCAGTGGAGTAACGAATCAGATTCAAGGTTTTGGTATTAACCTATAAAGCCCTATGTGGACTGGGACCAGCGTATCTGTGGGACTGTCTCTCCCTGTATGTGCCCCAGAGGACGTTATGATCAGGAAATAAACAACTGTTGGTGGTCCCTGGCCCTAGCGAAGCCCGCCTAGCCTCTACCAGAGCCAGGGCCTTTTTAGTCCTGGCTCCAACCTGGTGGAACTCTCTGTCGGATGAGACCAGAGCCCGGCAGGATTTGTTATCCTTTCACTGGGCTTGTAAGATGGAGATGTTCCACCAGGCATATGGCTTGGCCTCCACCGGCCAAATAGAGGAGATCGGATCCCTCCTGATTAGATGCATCCACCATCTAGTTTTTAAAACTTTTTAAATGGTAGTTAAGGTGGTGAACCCTATTACTGAGTGCTGCTATCTATTTTTATACTATACTGTCTTGTATTGTTATTTAAACTGTTTTAATATAATTTATATTGTAAATGCTCTTTATTAAACTGTAATCCGCCCTGAGCCTGTTTGTATGAAGAGAGCAGCATATAAATTGAAAATATAAATAAATAAATACATAAATACATAAACAAACAAACAAACAAACACACAGTAAGCGGGACAAGGGCGGGAACGACCGAATGTGTGGAAACAGCCCAAATCAGTCAAGTTGAAAACTATGTATGTTAAGTGATAATTTACGCCAAAGTATAACATCTGCTTGATCTATGTGGACGTATTTAGCAACGATATTTATTAATCATAATTTAGAAGGGAAATAGGACAATATGAGGCAGAAAGAGTATCATCTTTTCAGATCAGATCATTTTGATCTGAATAATCTGATCTGAGTATCATCTTTTTCTTCTTTTAATAACATTAAAAGAATTAAAAGAAAAATCCCAAGTCACAAGAAAATCCTGAAGTTGAACGGGAAATACATTGTATCCCCAAAGGATTAAATTTCTCACTCAGCATTTAGAAAAATTAAATTTACTAACACAAGTAGTTCAAGTCACTGGGATTACTTGAAAATTGGAAAATGGGACACTTTTTCCTCAAACATCTGAGTCATGGCTTAGTGGGAGAATGTCTTGTTTGCACACAGAAGGCCTCGGGTTCAATCCCCAGCATGTCCAGTGAAAAGGACCAGGCAGTATGTGGTATGCAAGTCCTCTGCCAGAGACCCTGGAGAACAGCTGCCAGCCTGAGTAGACAATGCTGACCTTGATAAATGGTTCAACACAGTCTAAGGCAGCTCCATGTGTTCAACTAAGCTCACAATGTTTACCTCATAACAGAGGTTCATAGAAAGAGCAAGGCCATGCAAGGGGAATGCCGTTGCTTCCCAAGTGTGACTCAAGGCTAGTCTGGGGCAGTGGGGACACTTCACGTTCCAGCAAAACATGTATCTACACATGCAAGATGCCACTTCATTTGCTAATATTTAATTCTATGGCATATTTTACACCCTGGCCCTGTCTCAGGTGAATAACGTTGGCATGATGGAGCAGAGCTGTCATGTGCTAGTTTGGTATAAACTGGAGAGCCGGATTTGATTCCACACTCCTCTGTGTAGTGTCTACATGCCATTCATCCATGCCGTTAATATGTTCTCTGCTCTCTGTAGTGATCTAATCAATGTATTGATATCCTATGTGCTTTCATGTCATGCTCATATACTGTAACCATTATAATCATGCCATCCTTGGCCTGCCTGAAATCGGAAGTACTAATGCTGGGCCTGTTATCTCTGGAGTCTGCATGTTGACCTTGCAGCTGTACTGTAACTTTTCACAAGAGACAGAGGGAGTTGGATTCCTTGTAATCTTTTACCTTTCTCTGCCCAGACAAAGCTATTGTGTTCTCATGAGACTTTGGGATTTTTGCACCAAGTTGCTAACTGCCCAAGGGGAGGGGGGAATCATGCTCCTTATATTGAAGTGCGTATGCTTGTATCCTCATTCCTGCCAACTTATCCCATCTTTGGATGTAACCAAGAACTTAGTGAATCTCTGAATAAAGAACCTTTCATTGGAGTGCTTGCTGTGAGGGGTTTGGGGATCTATCTGCCATGGACTGTCGTCTCTAGAACTGACACTCTGCTTGAAGCCAGCTGGGTGACCTTGGATCACTCACAACTTCTCAGAGTTCTCTCAGCTCCACCCACCTCACAGGGTGATTGTTGTGGAGATAATAACATACTTTGTAAACTGCTTTGAGTGGGTGTTAAGTTGTCCTGAAGAGCAGTATCTAAAGCGAATGTTATTATTATTGCTATTGTTGTTAATTTAGATGTTTTCTTGTGCCTGAGGAAGTGGAATGGCAGTGGTTGAGCTACTTGCTAAACTGGAAGGTGTCCAAAGCTGAAGGAACACAGTCTGAGTTATTGTATTCCTGTATGGGTGATCAACAGAGGAAAGTGGTGTGGTTTTGTGTGTCTTTCAGCCAGGTGCCAGTCATGTTGGATGAGCTCAACAGGGCCTGCTAAGCAGCTAGTCGAGAAGGACAGAGCTTAGCTAAAATCCTGAGTGAATGAGAATTTTTTTTAATTAAAAAAAGCATATTAATGTTAACAGAGGGCAACATTTTTCTTGAAAACTGATGTAACACAGCAACAGAGCTGGTTCAAGGGATTTTATCACTCCAAGCAAGACACACTGATCACTCCTGGATCCACACTGGCGCAGCTGATGTCAAGCCAAGCCCCAATGGTAGCCATTCACTCAAGCACCCACTTGGGTGGCTTGGCCACACAGAAGCAGCGCCACAGAGCAGTGGAGACGCTGAGCAGAAGGCCTGTTTCAGATTGCAGCTCAAATGCTCACAGGATCTTTCTTAGGGCTTTCTGTGCTCTTTCTCTATGATTAATGTTGTTAAATTGTCTCAATGCCTCCTTAATGTAATCGTCCCTGTCCCTCTTAACTGGGGTTACCAGTCCCCTGGTGGCCTCAGGAAAACCATTCTCTTTCAGCCTGACTGTCTAGAATACAGGGCGCCTGATGTGCCACCTTTCCTCCGTGCCAGAACGCAACAGAAGATTCATTGGAGAGCTCCCTTCCAGGCAATGGCTGTCTATGGGCCTATTTACCTTTGCAGTGTTGCTGTATTACATTTCCTCCACTTTACGTGAGACAGAGTTGTCATAAGGATTGCAGCCAGCCTTTCATAGGGATGTACAAAATGAAATAAATGAGCTGGAAATACACCTGCTTTGTTTCATGAAAGTGGCTTCCAGAACAGTCAACCTAATCCGGGAAACAAAGCTGCAATGGGTCCCACCCACACTACCAAAACGTACGCGTGCCTTGTTTAGGTTCTTAGCCCTGTAGTGGCAGACCAGGCAGGCAGGCAATGGGCCGGTCCAACAGCACCTCTCTCTCTCTCTCTCTCTCTCTCTCTCTCTCTCTCTCTCTCTCTCTCTCTCTCTCTCTCGTAGCACCTATAAGATTAACAAAACTTGTGATAGGGTATGGCCTTTATTTATTTACACAGTGTGAGATTAGTACAGTCAATATCAGACTCATTAGTTCATTAGCAGGAATCTAGTACAACAATTATGTTTTCTGAATAATTTGGTTTTGCATCATTTGCAGAAAGCCAGGAGTGTGGGGGCTCTCCTGACCTCCTCAGACTGGCCATTCCTTAATGGCAAGTCTACCAACCAATCAGATCCCAAGGGGAGAGACTGAGTACTTCATATTATACTAATTAACTCCAGTGACAGGAAAGGGAATGTGCATGAATGCAGAGGTGCATTTTTGGTTTGGTGCTTCCCAGGAAATAGCATTGTCTCCTACAAATCGGGTCATCAAAAGACGATGGAGCTAGAGGAGCCTCAAAACATTCTAGAACCCCAGCTGGATCCAAGCCCAGGGAATGGAGTGGCTGGGGACCTTCATACAAATGGGTACCCAAACCCCAGCCTAGGGTGGAGTACCTAATGGATATAACCATGGATAAAGACCCCGCAGGGATGTGTGGGCTCGGGGCGGTGGGCGCTGCTCCGATAAATGAGGAGCTTGGAGCGATCCCCAGGAGGGGTGTTATTCATCTGAGCTGGACATTAGCTATCCCCCGATAGTGGGCACCACGCCAGTTGGTGACTCAAAGGACGAGGGAGGAAAAGCAACGGTGATGTGACACGATCTTTTGCCACCGTTTTATTGAACTGAAAGAGTTCTTCAGGCTGGAGGTGGCCAAAGAAGAAAAAATTTCTCGCAAGCTTAGCAAACCCCCAGATTACAGAACCCTGCCACCAGCAGGGACCACTGTCGAAGACCCCGCAGGAATGTGTGGGCTTGGCACAGCAGCAGCTGTGCCCATAGACCAAGAGTGTGCTGTAAACTGGCAATTAACAATGCAAAGTTTACTCTTACGATACTTAACAAATTAAAATAAGGCGTGTGCAGAGTCACCAGGGACTAATACTCCTTCTATGACATTAATAAGATGTATTAAATACATTAATATATTAAAGATACTAAGCATCTTATTAATGTCATAGAAGGAGTATTAGTCCCTGGTGACTCTGTTTTGCTCACAGTTGATGTGAGAGCATTATGTACCAATATTCCCCATGAAGAGATTAGACTTGTTGTGGAGGATTTATTGGAACAACGAACAGATAAATCAGTGCCTACTTATTTTCTTCTTGACTTACTGGATATCATATTAGAAAAATTATTTTAGATACGCAGATGATTTTTATTTTCAGTGTAGAAGTGTTGCCATGGGCAGTCCTTGTGCACCATGTTTGGCCAATATCTTTATGAATTATTTTGAAAGGAAGTATTTTTACTCTTCAGACAATCCCGTCAGGAACTCTATTTTTATTTTAAGCAATTTGTAGATGATTTATTTTTTGTGTATGAGAAAGGAAAGGAGATCACACATTTTTTGGAATGGATTAATACTATTCACCCTATCATCAGGTTTGAGGGTAAATTTCTTAAGGTCAGGATCAATTATTTGGACACCATCATTTATAAGGAATCCAATAACAGATTGGCTGTGAAGCTATACAGGAAAGACACTGATCGTAATGCTCTTTATAGCTCTTCGCACCCTTCTTTCCTACAAAATAATTTGCTCTATGGGCAATTTTTGAGAATTAAGAGAAATTCCACCGCATCCCAGGATTATAGGAAAGATTCTGAGACACTTCAAACACAACTAATTACTAGGGGGTATCCAGTTCACATAACTAGAGCAGCTAGAAGAAGGGCTGATAGTATTGAGAGGAAGGAATTATTAACGGAGAAGCCGTCATCTAGAAGTAACAACATTTCATGTGAATTAGATTTTTCTCCCCTGGCTGTGGCCATTAAAAATATCATACACAGACATTGGCATTTAGTGACTAGTCTACCAGGATGCAAGGAGAAGCCAAAAATAGGTTTTAGGAGGAATAGAAGCATTAGAGACTTTCTGGTTAGAGCAGATACAGCTATTGCAAAGGAGAGATGTAAGCCAAATAAATTAACAGGTCACTTTAAACGTGGTCAGGGCTGTGCTGCCTGTAAGTTTGTTGTAGAGCTAAAAGAACATACACACCCTCAGAAAGGGTATACCATCACATTAAAAGATTTCACCAATTGTGAATTTAAAAACATTTTATATTTAGCTTTCTGTCCATGCGGCCTTTATTACCCTGTGCAAGCACCCATGGGGGGACGTCACACCATGACGTTTTCTTGGCAGACTTTTTCTTACAGGGTGGTTTGCCGTTGCCTTCCCCAGTCATCTACACTTTACCCCCAGGAAACTGGGTACTCATTTTACCCACCTCGGAAGGATGGAAGGCTGAGTCAACCTTGAGCCAGCTACCTGAACCCAGCTCCTGCCAGGATCGAACTTGGATCATGAGCAGAGCTTGGGCTGCAGTACTGCAGCTTACCACTATGTGCCACAGGGCTCTTATTTAGGCATGAGTACAAGGAAAATTAAAGTAAGGATGTTGGAACATGTGTCTAGGATCAAGAATCAAATTGTAGAGGCTCCTTTAGTGCAGAATTTTTTAGATAAACATGTCGCTGAAGACTTAAGATATTTGGTAATTTATAAATATGACCCTAACCCGTACAATCTAAAGGATATAAAAAAGACATTGTTACAGAAAGAAAAGCAGTACATGTATGAATATAAAACTTATGCACCTTATGGTCTCAGTAATGAGATAGATTATACTCCCTTTATTTAATGGTATCTGTTGCTTTAAGCAACAAGTGTAATTGATTAGAATGTGGATTTAACCATGACAATACAGGCAAAGACAGGCAGATTTCTGGAGCTACGGACTGGGCTGCATTGAAGGGAAGGGAGAGGTGGAACCCTCTAAAGTAGGAGAAAGCTCACAAGTCGTATGTTTGTTGCGTGTAGGGTGAATTTATTGTTGCAAAATAAGTTTTCTCTATATATATGTATGTAAAAATTATTTCTCTAGTTCATGTTATTTTTTACACAGCTATTGTGAAACGCGACTCTAAGGAAGGCACTGAAACGCATGCTATAACCAGACGTGCATAGGTCGTGTGTTCATTAACAGCATTACAGAAGATGAAAGACTGAAACAGTGGGAAGAAAGTTTCTTGTATATTGAGAATGACTTTCATTTGATTATATATCTGCCTGTACATGCCTTATTTTAATTTGTTAAGTATTGTAATTGCATTGTTAATTGCCAGTTTACAGCATGTTGTTTATTGGTTTTCTTTGTGCTCCAGCCGTACTCTTTTTGATAGACCAAGAGTGGAATATGACATCAGAGCATTATATTAGGACATTGATGATGAAGGGCAGTGACACCTCTCCGGGAGAGCAACTGCATGACTCCCCTAAAGCTCACCTATGGGGTAACGAACACATCGGGCTGGGGTCCCAAGAGAGCATTGCGAGAGGAGGCCCGGAAGCGACCGAATCCCAAGAATGGCAGGTTGTACGGGCTGAAATGGACTTCGGTGAGACATGGGGCAAGTAGTTCAAGGACTACAGGAGATGATGCATGGTTTGCCTATTGCTGGGGTCCCCACGGGCCTGATACCTGTGCAAATGGACTAATGTCAAAACAGCAACAACCCCCACCAGAGTGACCAACTGCTCCTGTTTCTCCATGGAGAGGACCAGCTACCCTGCCACAAAATGGGATGGCGAGGGGGTCGACTCCCCAGAACGGCTCCGAGTCGCCACCACTGCACGGATTGGTGACGAGATTACAGTAAATTCCTGCTACTTTGCAGCCCCAGAACAGGATGTCGCCACTTCACGGACCGGCGACTGGATTACAATTAATTCCTGCTACTTCGCATCAGGCTGTTTCACAGCCCCAAAGGGGGCTGACAGTGCCGCCACCATGACAGCAACTACCGACTGAATTTCTGTCCCTTGGGGACACTGCGGCAGCATTACCCCAGCCAGGAGAAAGGGGGAGAAAACCGGTCCCACCCTCCTCTGCAAGGCTGATCTAGGCAATACCAGTGAGAGTACAAGTCAGCCCTTCACGAAATGGCATACCGATGAGTCCACCTCTTCAGGGGACCCCCTTCATGCGGCCACTTTGAGGAACAGTGGTGGGCCTGCTGCTGCTTCTGCCAAAGGGGGTACAACTGCTGCAACGTCCCCCCGTCTTCCCACTCCAAGCACTGCTAGCGGGGATATTGATTGCTCTGGCAGGGAATGGAATACAGTGGGGGGGGTCTGCTGTATCAGGGGGCGCCTGCCATGCAACCACTTTCCGGAGTACCAAGACGGCAGCCACTGTTGTTCCAGCCACAGGTGGCCCCTCCACCCTACAGAGGCCCTGATGTACTGCTGCCACCCCCAGGAGGGTGGAGAGGACATCTACCACAGCCTCCCCCTGTGGCCCTGATCCTTGGAATGCAAGCTGCTCCAGGGGGAGGCCATGGGCCCACATCAAGGGTGGCACAAATTAGATGCAAGGTTCCATGGGAACCCAGAAGAATTGGGATTCTTCATTGTGCAAGCATTAGAATTTTTTCAGGAATGGGGTCATACTTTTCCCAATGAACATAGCAGGGTGAGCCACCTAGGATCACAATTAGGTGGACCAGCAGCCAAATAGTATGTGACCTTATATGAAGCTGGGGCACCCAAACTACAGTCCCTCGACGCACTCGTGCATGTGCTAAGAGCCCAATTTGAGGATCCTCTCGAGGAAGAATGGGTAAGAACCAAGCTGAAAACTATGCGGAAAGGACACAGGCCCACGTGGGAATATGCCGCTGAGTTCAGACAATATGCAGCCAAAGTGCATGACTGGACTGAAAGAATTAAAATTGAATTCTTCAGAGCTGGATTGAATGCAGACCTAGCAGCGAAAGCCCTGGTGCAAGATGACCCCAGAACCCTGCTGGGATGGATTCAGCTGGCACGTGAGGTCAAGAACCGAGACCAAGCGGTGAAGCTACTATGGATGCAGCAGCAGGTGGGAGCCAAGAAACCTCGCTCAGAAACAGGAGCAAAAGACTGAAAATGGTCCAAACCTCACTCCTTGGAGACGGAGAGAGCCATGCATTGGAGACAGGGACTATGCATACAGTGCGGAGGAGTGGGCCACTTTGCCACTGAATGTCCGGGGAGGAGAGAACTCATGGAAAGGAGTCGCCTCATGAGGAAAGTTGCGCTGCCGGCTAAAGCAGAGCCCAAAAAGGCACCCCTGAAATGGAATTGACCAGAGACCGGCCTTGAAACTGCGGAAACCCTGGGTGAGGTGAGCGAGGACCCCTTGGAGGGAGAGGGGGACCAGCCCACCCAAGCGGCAGGAAACGCCGGCAGCCTGCTATAACAAGGCCCCCGATGGCAGGTCTCGAGAGAAACAGCACCAGCTAACCATGCTGACTTCTTCAGATCACTGAGTGGTCCTTCAGATGCTTACAGATTGATCTCTTTAAAATCTGCTCTAATATCTTCCCAGCAACAGAAGTCAGACTGACCGGCCTGTAGTTTCCCGGGTCATCCTTCCTCCCTTTCTTAAAGATTGGGATAACATTCGCTCTTCTCCAATCTTGTGGCACATCCCCAGTCCTCCAGAAGGCCTTGAAGATGATGGACAGAGGCTCTGCAAGTTCTCTAGAATGTTCTTTCAGCACTCTTGGGTGCACCCCATCCAGCCCAGGGGATTTGTATTCTTCCAGTGCAGCCAGATGCCTCTCCACAACCTCTCTGTCAATGTCAATTAGCCACTCAGGTGTCCTGCCACATTTTCTACTATCTCTAGATGTGCCTGAGTTCTTCAGGGAGAAAACAGAGGCAAAAAAGTCTTTAAGCCTGTCTGCTTTTTCTCTGTCCTGCATCAGAGTTTCTCCATCTACTCCCAACAGCGGTCCAATTGCCTCTTTTACCTTGCGTTTGCTTCTCACATACCTGTAGAAGTTTTTCTTATTGTTGCGAGCCCTCCTGGCCAGACCCAGCTCGTACTGAGCTTTGGCCTCTCTGATGGCTGATCTGCAGTACCTAGTAACCCTCATATACTCTTTAGAGGTCTGTCCTTCTCTCCATATTACCTGCTCTATCTCCTCAAACCTGGCTGAAAAAATAAATTGCTGCCTTGAACCCATTTCTAAACAACTTAAAGACATTCAAGAATCTATGGCAGCAGTTACAAAGACTGCAGATAAAGCCATAGAACTCTGTCTAGCCTAAACTAATCAGTTCCCATGTAACTCTTTTGGGTTTTCACACCAGAATGTCAGAATGTCAACGGCTTCAAAGGGTGAGAAGTTTTCCCTATAATTAGTAATGTTTGTTTCTGCCAATTACTACCTTTGTGTGAACACCCTGAATCGTATGGATCTCTAATAAAATTGCTTCAACTGGAACACCTGGGTGTTAACTGTGGACAACCTGAGGGACCTAACTGCCAGGGACTGACAGTCTGTATGGTCCCCTCCAATTCTCTGATAAAATATAATGTTTGGCACAAGTATGTGAAGGGGGGCTCCTTCCTATGCATTAAAGCATGTTTGCAGTTACTTTGGATGAGAGGCTACAAATATGAGCTTTCCCCTACAGACCCCCCCCCTTCCAAGCCTGAGCTCCAACCAGGGATTACTCAAAACGGAAAGGCTTTGACCTGGGATTTTCCCTTTCCAAGATTGATTCCAGGGAGCAAGATCTTGATTATCTGCTACAGAACAATACATATTATATGTTGAGTGTACTTTTTGGTGGTGGCACCCTGTCTCTGGAATACCCTCCTACTACAGTAGTGTCTTCCTGCTTTATTTGAAGTGGGATCTGCTTCTAAATTTGCTCTACTCTGATTAACTCAATAGCAAAATAACTCCATGCTGCTTTCGTGTCAATTAACAGTGAATAAGCTTTTTGGGGGGTTATATTATTTATGTTATATGCAGCATTATTGAGCAATAGGCTGCTTTTTATGGCTGTTTGTACACTGTATGGAGACAAACCTAAATATAAGCCTGTACTGAAAAAAGGGTTTGGGGCCTAGGACCTAGATCTGATTAATAGACTGCAGATACATAGATAGACCAGACTAACAGACAGGACTAGCAGATAACTGAGCTGTACCTAGGTTTGTATTAATTTGCATGCTTAGCAAAGGCTCATAGGGCATGTATTTTTTTAAAAGGTCACCATGACTAGGAGAGGTGGTATAATGCAGGGCTAGGCTAGCTGGAAAGACTGGGAGAGAGAGAGGAGTGCTGAAGCTAAAGCTACTGCTCTTTGGAAGGCAAAGGTTGTTTCCAAGCTTTGGCTCTAAGAAGGTCATAGAGCTGAAACTGGTAGCTGGGAAGAGTTGAACCCTTCTCCCTGGGAGAACAGCAGTAGTTGGGAAGAGCCGAAGAAGCAAGGAAGAGAAAAGGGCAGGAATTGCTGGCAGCTGAACTCTTCGTTGACTGCTTGAGGCCAGCACCCTGGCACAGAGCTGCCCCACTTCGTCTTGCCAGGAGGAAAGGGGACCTGCTCCTAGGGCAACAAGCAAGCTCCAGGATTCATACGGCAACTTCACAAAAAGAGTCCTGCTGTGGCAAGGCCTTCTGGATATTTGGGACCCTGTTGCAGGTGTAGCCTCTGGCCAAACCCACAGAGCTGTCTCCGCCCTCTACCAAATGGATTGTGAGTAGGACTCTGCTCTGGGGTCACTGGTTACTGACCCACCCAGTATTTATAACTTTGGGAGTGTTTTCATAGTTGTGTTCTGCAATATTGAAATAAATTGGATTTACATTTTGAAATAAATTGGATTTACATCTCTCTAGACATTGAACCTGGCCCTTGGGACTCTGGGAGTTACATTTGTGGGGGCTCGTCCGGGATTTATTGTGTATTTGTGAAATTGTTGTTGTTGTATATTATTTTAAACTGTTTTATTATTGTTTTATTATTGTTGTATATTATTGTTTTATTATTGTTGTATATTATTTTAAACTGTATATTATAAACTGTATATTATTTTAAACTGATTTATTGTGTATTTGTGAAATTGTTGTTGTTGTATATTATTTTAAACTGTTAAGCTACAAAATGGAATCCCAAAGATTGAATTTGTGCCAAAGTATTAATGTAGATCCTCTAAAAGCTATCTTGGTTACCCACTTGGCTGGAAAATATGATGCTGAAATTATACAGAGGACTTTGCAGGTGGTGACATCACTTCTGGAAGTGACAGCATCATGCTGGCTCGGGGCACGTGGCACAAGGTAAGTACCAGGGACTCCACCCTCCTGACGGGAGGTGAGGGTACCTGGCAACCCTAGTCATCAAGGTTGCCAGAGCCTTCTCTCCTGGGTCACCGTGTTCCAGCTCCTCTCTTCTGCCTTTGTGGCCCACATACAAGAGGGCTGCAACCCACTTAGTTTGGGAACCACTTCCCAGAGGTTCCCCTGGCACCTAATTTGTTGGCATTCATTACTGTTTTTGCTGCAAGCCACCTTGAGCAGTTCACTGGAATAAAATTCTTTAATTAAATCTATCTGCAACAATCAAATATGAGTCCAGCATTCCCAGGTGTTATGTACCTAGGCCTATGTAGTGAGGCCTAGTGGCTCCGAGGAAACCTGTACTAGATTGACTACATGGCCTACATTTCTCAGGTCCTCTTTAGACCCTGTGGTTGGTTAAGAGGGGATTTGGTGGGGAAAATGGCACCAATAGAAAAGTAGGGGGGTGGTACCTGAGAAGATGGGATAAAAGGCCTTGCCGCAGTAGGAGGTTTTTCATTCCTAGGGAGCAGAGCTGAGGAGATGCTGCTGTGGACGGAGGGATCCCTCATCCAGAAGGGGTGAGATAGTTGAGTCAGTCACCAGTAAACAGCTAGTAACAGACTTTTTAGACATGTTAGGTGTTTTATTTAGTTTGTTCACCTACCTTTACTGTTCTTTTTATTTTACAAAGTTTTGAACACTAGTTATTAATAAACCTTTTAATTAAAGTTCTTTATTATTCTGCCTGGGTCCTCATGCCTCATGCCTCATTTGTTCACACATAAAGTAAAACCTACTGGGAAAGAGTGGACAAAAGGGGTCAGTTGAGTGTTCTGGGCCATTCCAAGGAAACCAGTACCAGAGTGGTGGCAGTCTACAGAGAGCTTCCCTGGTCCCCTGCCAGCCTGCCTGCTGTGACACCAGGTCTTTTAGTGTGATAAGGAAGTCAGGAAGAGAAGTTATTTGGGTAGCCGTATTGATCTGCAGCAGCAGCAGAACAGCAAAATTCAAGTCCGATGGCACCTTAAAGACCAACAAGATTTTCAGGGTATATGCTTTCAAGCATCAATGCTCTGTATCTGACGAAGGGAGCTTCACTATTAAAAGCTTATACCCTGAAAATTTCGTTGGTGTTTAAGAGGCCACTGGACTCGAATCTTACAGAAGTTAATTGCCATTCATTACAACAGACAGAAAAGATATGTCTCAGAACAAGCAATTTGCATGTGTTGAGTCCAATGAGTCAATAGTGTGTCAGTACAGTTTGAGGAGGAAAGATGCTCAAGATGCAAATGCCCCAGCTGAGGTCCTTGATCCTCTGTGGGAATTACAAATATAATTACAGTCTTTGCATGATTGCATGTTTCAGTCCCACATTAACTTTGCCATTGGTTCCCATAAATGTGTGAAGTCAGAAACGTCTCAACATGTCTACAGTCCTACACTGCTTCACATAATGAACAGTTTTTCCCTGATTTTGCAGCTTACATATGACTGGCAGGCAATTCCCCAGCCTCTTCGATTCTTCCCCCGTCTGGCAAAAATTTAACTTTGGGCAGCTGCCTTAGAATATGTTAGAGCAGCTAAGAAATAGCCATTGTATTCAGCAACACTTTTCCAACTTGAGATTTGAAATTCTTAACTCAATTTTACATCAGAATTAGTTACAGAGTACAAAGCTGGAGTCCAGGGTCCCTATCTTAAGACCTGTGTAACAATCACATGTGAGTTGCAGGTTCTCAGTTCTCTGGAGAAGTGGGAAGCTGTGAATAGGATGCAATTCAACAAAGACAAGTGCACAGTATTACATCTGGGCCACAAAAATGGGAACCACAAATACTGGATGGGGGATACACTTCTGAGCAGTAGTATATGTGAAAGGGATCTTGGGGTAAGAGTGGACTGTAAACTGAATATGAGCAGTCAGTGTTATGCGGTGGCTGGATGAATACTTGTCAGAGATGCTTTAGGCTGATCCTGCACTGGGCAGGGGGTTGGACTAGATGGTCTGTATGGCCCCTTCCAACTCTATGATTCTATAATTCTATGATATGGGCTGTAGGCGATTAGGTCACGATTGTACGGCGTGTGGAAAGGCAGCTTCGTTCTTCCTTCTTGCACCATTTTCCTGACCTGAAACAATCCAGACTGAGGTGTGTTGGGGATACTCACAACCAGGGCTTTTTTTCTGGGAAAAGAGGTGGTGGAACTCAGTGGGTTGCCCTCAGAGAAAATGGTCACATGGCTGGTGGCCCCGCCCCCTGATCTCCAGACAGAGGGGAGTTGAGATGGCCCTCCACGCCACTGGTACGGAGGGCAATCTAACCCCCCCCTGTCTTTAGATCAGGGGACGGGGCCACCAGCCATGTGACCATTTTCAAGAGGTTCCGGAACTCTGTTCCACCATGTTCCTGCTGAAAAAAAGCCCTGCTCACAACCATACATATGAGTTTACCCAGTGGGTCTATTCCTGGATCACTGCACGTTGGGATATAGGGTCAAACAAACGAAATGAAATACACTTGAATTGCACTTGAATTACACTCAAATACACTTGAATTACAAAATACTTCATGTCATCTATGTCATTTATCACATATTGTCAGATGTTTAAACAGGAATCTGTTTTTTAAAAAAAGTTTTTATTCTAGTATAGGCATTCGTGGTTTAGAGCCCACCGGCTGCATGCAGTGCGCGTTCTCACTAGGCACGTACTCCCCCCTCCACACGGGCATGCAGATGGTTATGAAGCAAAGAAGTTATAAACAGCAAGGCTAAGGGGCCATGCGTGCAGGAAGTACAAATGTAATTGTGTAAAATTAAAATGTTATCAGGAAAAATACAGGAGACAATGTCAGTAATTACTGATAATGTAATTTCCATAGTCTTGCTAAGGAAGTTAACACCTGTAATGGCTAAGGAATGCCAGGTGCTTGTTAAGTCTTGGGAGATTATGTTAAACTTCCTGATAAAATCCAATTTAGCAGAAAAAGCCATGTGAGAGCTTTTAATAGGACTAGCCAAAATAACACAAAACATTGTGGAAGCTTTCAGGTTCACCAAACCATTTCATTACTCTGACATTAAAAACAAAAAGTGGGAACAGTAAAGGGAAAAAGAGAAATGGCAAACTCCATTTGAAAACATAAAAAGGTATTTTTAACATGGCTTTTTGTTTTGGGATTTTACTTTGGACCAGGGTAACTACGTACAGTTTCTGCTTTTCTGGAAATTCTGTTTAGCCGTCAAACAGAAGGATTCTTCAGCTGGGGGAAGGTATTTTGAGGAGGACGGCGCTGACGGGCTCGGTTGCTTTCTCCTGACTTGATCATATGACCAGTTGACTTCCACTGACTGTTTACCTACAACCTCCTGTCAAATTCACCTCCAGATTTGTTGCTATAAGGATTTGCATGTTTTCCTTTTGCATTTGGCCTTTTAAAAGACCTGCATACCAGAGACCAACAACCACTTTTTAATTATTTTCAGTTTGAGCCTGCCATTTTCACCTCTTCTTCTCAGAAGGGTGCTGATCTAACTGGATATCGATTCCGTTTAGGGTTGTCAGTTCCTGGAGATTTGGGGGTGGGGCCTGGGGAAGGTGGAGTTTGGGGAGAGAAGGGAGTTCAGCAGGAATGTGATGCCATAGTTGTAATTCCAGATCTCCAGGCCCACCTGGTCCACAGCTTCAGGGGCTGGTCCCTTAGTGGAAAGAGCCCAGGAGGGGAAGCGAGTTTCCTGCCATGCCACTGATGCCCGGGAGAGGCACCCCTACAATGCACGGGCGCCCTCCTTACTGTGCCAACCCAAACAGTCACTTAGATGGCTTGGCCACAGAATTGGTCCTGATTCAACACAGGATGCCGACAGAGGCCTTAAAGAAAAGGAAAATGTTTAGAATACACAGGATGAAAAGACAGAAAAATTGCAACATTCAGAGGGAGAAAGTGTCCAGCAAGCAAAGTATGGGGGTATTGTGGTGAACACCTCAGGAGTGCTGCCCTTCTTCTACCTCCTGGGGCAGAACCCCTTTCTCCTTTAGAGAGTTTCTCCACTTGCCCCAGGTAGCCCCTTTAATTGATTAACCCTCTTCCACTTTCCAAATATTTCACTTAGTAAACCAAGTTTTATTTGACAGACATATATAATGGGAAATGTGAAGCAGAATAAACGTAACCATTAAGCAATAAAAATCCTAGACTGACAGACATTAAAATATTCATACACAGACACAGGCAGACTTTTCTCTCTCCATTTACAAAAATCAGCCTACAAGCCATGTCTCCTCAACAATAAATTATACACTACCACCCATTTTCTTTTTTCTTTTTTCTTTCTGTATTCTCTTTGTTTCTTTTTAATTTGTACTTTAAAAAAAATGTTTCAATAAAATCTATTTTTAAAAAAAAAGTTTTATTTTGATAACAATAGAACAAGTGTGAATTTTGTTATCATCTAATATGCATAACATTGACCTCACACACACTCACTGGCTCACTCATTCAACCACTCAAGCCATTCCTTTTTCCCACACTTACCAACAATAAACAATCACTGTCTAAAATATTTATATGTAATCCAGGAACATCTCAAGCATATGAAATCTCTTATCAGCATTCTAAAATTCTCTTTTCTTGCCAGAAGACTACTGGAGCAGAATCCAAGGGAATCCAAGGGACTTACCCAGGAGCCAGTTTGCAGCCTGGGGTGGAGGTTGGAAGAAGGAGTGGGGGGGGGTGCATCCCCTTCTTCCTCTTTTCTTCCTGGTTGTCCTCCTGCCAGGTGGTGCATGGGGTGGCTTCTCCATTCACATTCTTTGACTTCTGGGGGCAAGGAGGGACCTTCTGGGCTGTTTCCCACAGCTGCAGCCATACGCCTGACCTCGGGGGGCAAGGCTGCCCTGGCAGATCAAAGGGCAGAAGTTTTCCCTCTGGTCCACCTAGTGCTTTCATAGCCAGGGTCCGCCGCAGAGCACGAGGCAGTTCACTTTGGATTCCCCACCCTCCCTCTATAGATGACAGCACATGCATGTGGAACAGCCTGCTGGTTCTCTTCTTGCTTGTTTGTCACAACTTTGGTGGGTGGTTTGGGGCACTGGGCTGGATCCAGCTGTGTGCAGTCTCATTCCTGTTTTGGGGGTCGCCTTAAGGGATCATTGAGTGGAGCCATTCAGGGATGTGCCCAGCTTGGGCTCCATTGTCTGGCTTCATTCCCAGGTGCCAGGGAATCCTCAAAGGGGCTTGGCCCGAAGTAGAGATCACATTGCCTGGCATCCTACCGTGGTCTCCCAGCAAGCAGGCTGGATGGGGTGTCATTGGATGGCAGGGGCGTTATCAGATGCCTGGACCAATGCGCTGGCCTGTGTCAATGCTCCAATGGCTGTAATCAATAAAGTTGCGGCTGTTTTTCACTCCAGCCTTACGTGGTGGTGATTTTGTTCTTTCGCCTCCTGAGCTGTTTCCAGATGGCTTACCTGCACCCGGAGCGTTTTCCCCGCAACGTGGCGCGACGTTCCGGGTGCAGGTAAGCCATCTGGAAATGGCCCTGTTTTCCCCCTTGCCCCTGGGATTGCAATGATAACAGTGAAGCAGAGCTGGGAAAACCCACTTCTCCTTAATCAAGATGAGATGAACAAGCTGGAAAGGGTCTTAGGATGCCCCAGTCCTGCCCCATATTGTGTCTCAAGCCTTAAGCAGGGACCCACAACCAATGCAGAGAGAGAAGACCCCCCCCCCGAGTTCAGGAGTGCATTCATTTCTTATTGCCATTTGTATAACAAATGAAGTTCAGGTGTGTAGCTGTCTGATATCTGATGGAGCCTGATTCTTGAAAGCTTATAACCTTGAAACGCTTGTTGGTCTTTAAGGTGCTACTGGACTCAAACCTTGCTGAAAATGAATAGGAAAACTGATGCTGTTTGTTCGTATTAATTTATCTGCATTATTTTGTTGCCTGGATGTCAGGGTTAGGCAGTTGGCACAGGGGTTGGCACAGGGAGAAGTAGATAGGCCCAAGGTCATAAAGGATTTTAAAAGAAAACAATCTAACTAAACTGGACATATGTGCCTAGTGGCTAGATCTTTTAAGTAGACAGCTTCATTCCGGACTAGTTGAAGCTTCTGGGTTGTCTTCAAGGGCAGGCCCATGTGTTACAGCAGTCCAGTTCAGAGGTTAGAGAAGCATGGATGAAGGTAGTTCAGGCAACTGAGTCTAATTAGGCTGGTTGCAAGAGAATTCCCAGACACTTTACCTGGCTTACCAATGATAACCATTCAATCAGTTCAATCAGCCCCCTCCAAAGCACCCAACCGCCAAACCAATATCACTTCTAACTCATCTGGATCAGCTTCAGCTTGTTCCCCATCTACACAGCATTGCTCCCAACTGAACATGTGTTTGATACACAACTGCGTGGTCTATGCTCAACTGGAGCTGGATGACAGTATGAGTAATTAAATAATGAAGGTACATACCTGGTAAGTGGTCGGCTCTGTGGGATTTGTTGCTGCCCAAGTTATCAATTGATTTACATTTAATTTTATTTTCAAAACCCTCTTTTCCCTTTGAATCATAGGGTTGGAAGGAATCTCCAGGGTTATCTAGTCCAACCCCCTGCACAATGCAGGAAATTCACGACAACCTCCCCACCACACACGCACCCAACAACCCTGCTCCATGCCCAGAAGATGGCAAAACACTGTCAAGATCCTTCCATTTCAAGTTCTGTAATTTGCATTATCTACTCTAGAAATGTGTACTTTGAGACAATTTAGAGAGACCTTTAGCTTCACCCGAGTATAGTTTATTCATTATTTATTTCATTAGTTGCAAAGGTTCATATGAGGCCATGCCTATTTTCATAAGGGGATGAGCATACTGCAGTAGGCTGTGGTTGTATATTCTAGTAGCCCAGTTATCCCAAACGTGATGGCTATGGGTAACATTGTGCCTGCCAATGGATGTCCTGGCCCATTTATCCCCCCCCCCAAAGTATCTCTTCTTCAAAGTCAAGAGCCAATCCGGCCTTTCCTCCACATAATTGGAGCAGGAGCAGGGCTTTTTTTCAGCGGGAACGCAGTGGAACGGAGTTCTGGCACCTCTTGAAAATGGTCACATGGCTGGTGGCCCCGCCCCCTGATCTCCAGACAGAGGGGAGTTTAGATTGCCCTCCGCACCGAACCAAGTGGTGCAGAGGGCAATCTAAACTCCCCTCTGTCTGGAGATCGGGGGAGGGGGGCCACCGGCCATGTGACCATTTTCGCTGAAGGTGATTTAAACTTTAAAAAACTCCCCCCTTGTTCCAGCTGACCCAAAGTGCATCATTGTGCAGTCCTGAGTTCTACCACCTCTTTTCTCAGAAAAAAAGCCCTGAGAAGAAGAATCTAGAAGCAACTGACTTCATAGTAGGAGAACACTTGTCTTCCAGCTTCTCAACATCTTTGTGATTGCCCTCAGTACTCCAAGCAAGTCACATTCTGATTAGCTCGGGCCCTCTTTAGCAGACCCTCTTGTGGTGGCATCCATTCCCTGCTTTCAAAATTCTACAAGTGCCCTCAAACCCATCATGATTGGGGACTCTTGCAGTAGCCATTGAAGTTCAAGATACCATGGAGTTTAAAGCTAGTGTTTCATTTATTGTTTCATTTACTGTTATAATGACAGACAATAGTCTGGCAGTGGCCCTTCACTGTCTGTAAATGTGTTAATGCACAGACTCTGACAGCCAGAGAAGGCGGCAGGTAAGCTGCTCTTTGCAGGTCTGGGGAGTCAAAAAGTGTCACTGCGGCCACCAGCTCAGCCAAGGTGGTGACATAAAGTGCTAGCAGGGTTTCACCTGGCCCAGCAACATGCGTCAGTCTGGCTTGGTTCTTCAGCCCAAGTGGCTCTCAAACTGCTCCTCTCCACTTATCCACTCACCTGCCTGGCAGGCTGCCTGCTGCACTCCTTGTGAGCTTCACAGATGAAGTAGCTGCCTGGTACCTTAGTGGCAGCTGATTCCTTCTGACAAAACTCTTCTACGGCCGTTTCCAGATGGCTTACCTGCCTCTGGAACGTCACGCCATCTTGCGGGGAAAACGCGAAATATCGCGTTTTCTTGCGCGAGTTTTGTGCGATGTTGCACGATGTCGCGCAAAACTTGCGCGAGAAAACGCGATATTTCGCGTTTTCCCCGCAAGATGGCGCGATGTTCCGGAGGCAGGTAAGCCGTCTGGAAACGGCCCAGATCTCAGAAATGGAAAATATTATATAAACCCTAGAAAGCGGTAAGAATAAAAGACAATTGACTAAAATGCCTTTCTCCAAAAATTACTTTAGAAAGACTTTGCTTGAGTAAACTCCTGAATGGAGCTCTATGTCACGTGGTCTATGTAGGACACCAAACTCAAGCAAACAAAGAATCTTTTACAGACAATTCACTCATACTCTGAGTATACCATATTTAGCTCTGGACTCCTCACCACTAGGAAAGTAATGGCACATTAGAGGTTGTTCCAAGAGTAGCAGAAACAAGAATGGAAGTATCAATCTGAGCAAAGATGAAGAGTTCAGCAAATTTGCCAGCCAATTACTGAGCAGGAGAAGGTAACGACAACAGTCAGGAAGGTGGGAAAGCAGAGGCAGGAGACGCTACTTAAAACAATGTAAGTGAAAGAGACTTATTGCCAGGGCTTTTTTTCAGCTGGAACTCGGTAGAACGGAGTTCCGGAACCTCTTGAAAATGGTCACATGGCTGGTGGCCCCGCCCCCTGATCTCCAGACAGAGGAGAGTTTAGATTGCCCTCCGCGCCCACAATCTAAACTCACCTCTGTCTGGAGATCAGGGGGCGGGGCCACCAGCCATGTGACCATTTTCTCCGAGGGCAACCCACTGAGTTCCACCACCTCTTTCCCCAGAAAAAAAGCCCTGCTTGTTGCACAGGTTATATTATAGAAAGAACTGTTGGCAATAATATGCCTAAGAACAACAGCTCCCAAATTCATGATGCAGAAATTGGCTTGGTATCATAGCACCCTTGGGCATAAATGGTGGCAGGACTAAGGCAGATGGTTAGACACCACAGTCACAATGTTCAGAACTGGCCAAGGAGTTTGGAATGACAGCAGAGATGAGGGAAGGAGTGGAGTGCATAACTACTCCCACAGGGCTTTTTACATAACCAGTGGCTTTGGGGGTTATAACCTTTTGAGAGGGGGTAGGACTGTCAAGGATGTGGTCTTACTAAGGCATAAGGGACAGTGAGGAGGTATAATCTGAGTAGTCCATTCTAGCCCAAGGCTGGTGATGGAAAATGTCATCCCACTTGCATGTCATAATGGAGTAGAACACGCTGTGGCAGTGGCTTGAAGATACCGGGGGTGTTTATGTGTACTTGTCATGATGTGATGTGGCACTGAAAAGGAATTCCTTGCTACAGTGAGAGAATGACACAGGTTCTGGTTTTCATTTTAAAGTACAAAAAGACATCTACACTTTGAGTTGGCATTGAATGGCTTCAACAGCATTACACATAGTCCAGCGAAGCACTAAGGATGTTTGACTCCTTTCCATTGGTATCTGAAATTCCTTGCAGATTCAGTGGTGTTCATTTCAGTACTACTGGCAACGAATGAAATGACTGGCATTAAAAAAAACAAAAATCTTACTGTACCAGACTGTATGAAACATCAACACACAACAGTTTATTTGCATTTAGTTCAAAATTTCATGCACATCCTATGAAATATTCTTAATGTTATGTATCTCCCCCTGGCCTCATTCCTTGTCTTACTCTGTTGCAAGTACCATCTTGATCTTTTAACCCACCATTCGTTTTTATACGCACAAATACAAGCAATTCATACAGGAAGGATGATGTTTGCCATCTAGTGGCACAATGTGGAACTCCACCCCCTACCCCTCACCACCACAATGAACTTTGAGGTTTGAGTTTTAAGCTGTTTTACCTTCATTTACTATCTAAACAAAAGGTCTCATCCTAAAAAGCATTAAGACAAAAACGATTAAAAGGCACTTCATCCCCACAAGATATTTCCATATTGCAAAGGACAATACTTAATTCTCTACTTTCAGGCTGCCCTCCAGGACAGTATCTCACAGTAACCTTCAGCAGGCCACATGAGCAACAGAGGATTTGGGGCATTATAACAGCTTCGAATCCAACTGTGTCACCTGGCCCTTTGTGGTGGCTGCTTAGCTCCTGCCTGCAATGGCCATGACAGCAGGTGCCCATTGGTAAGCCTCCGTGCATTGCCACCACGGCTGTGGCTTCGGTCTGAATGCTGCCAGTCCTGCAGGGGCCACTTGAATGAGCTTGCTCTCGGCCACCAGTGGTCCTCCAGGGCAGCTGCCCACCGGGATCTTCCCTCGTAAGTTAAAGGGCCACGCAAAAGAAGTCAGTGTGAGCATCGTATCCCTCTAACCCACGTGCATTAGAAGAGCTCCTCTGGGCCTCAAGGATGCTTCCGCAGAGAAGGACCCTCATAGCATCCCCGTAGGAGTCACTGCTGCGGCCTTGATGCCTGCCAGCTGGACTCTCATTTTACTGGATGTGGTTGGATCATTCAGTGACACACACCTCGCCCATTCAGAGATGACAGTGAAGCCAGTGAAGACGCACCCAAAACAGAAATGCAAGTGGCAGGCAGTTGCTGCTCCACACCCTCAGAGCAAATCTTTTCTCAGGTGGAAATTAAGTGTACCTCCCATTTAAGGCCAGGAAAAGATGCACGCTTCTGCTCATTGTTCAAAAACAATGAATCAACATTTATTGCTGGATCAGCAATGCTGCTTCTTGGAAGGCAAGAGTTCAGGGTAGGTTCCTTGGCCTGAAGGCTTGGCTTCAAGAGAAGGTGCTGGTTCAGGCTCGCTCTTTGACCTGAGCAAGACGAGGTCTTGGCTTGCTGTTCTCTTCTGAGACAATTCACCCTGCCTACGGCTTTGTGTTATTCAGCCTGGCCTTGGTCTCCAAACTTCAGCCTTGGATCTCACCCAGTCAGGAGGACATGAACAGGACTAATTGGTTGCCATTTAAATATGGTTGGTTACAGTACAGACAAATTAAAGATTTATTTGACTCAGAACAGAGAAAGAATGGTTTTAGAATTAAAAATTCAGAACTAGAGGAGTTGTTATTGGGGGATAATAGTAAAGCAATATCTAAAATGTATAAGTTGTTATTGAAGTGGTTTACAGAAGATGAAACAGTCAAGGTGCAAATGGTAAAGTGGGCTATAAATTGTAATAAGGAAATAGCGATGGAAGCATGGGAACAATTATGGAAAAATACCTTAAAAATATCAACTTGTACCAGTATTAAAGAGAACGGTTATAAAATGCTGTATAACGCCGAAAAAATTAGCTATAGCTAACAAACAGTTATCGAATAAATGTTGGAAATGTAAGGAGCATGAAGGTTCTCTATTTCATATGTGGTGGACTTGCCAAAAGGCTAGAGACTACTGGTCTAGAATATGTGCTGAAATGTCTTTGATATTACAATATAATGTTGCTAAAAATCCAGAAATGTTATTGCTATCTTTACATTTAGAAGAGGTCAATAGAAATGATAAGATATTGTTATATTATATGATAGTAGCAGCAAGAATTTTATATGCTCAATATTGGGAAAAAGAAGTACCGAATATTGAAGAACGGACAAGGAAGCTGTTGTACATGGCCGAGATGGACAAATTAACTAGAAATCTGAAAGAGCAAGATCCAGAAACTTTCTTGGAAGATTGGAAGAAGTTCAAGAAATATTTGGAGAAGAAATGCGATGTTAAAGGTCAACTGTGGTCTTTGGAGGGATTTTAAACTTTATTAAATAAGACTTTAACGAAGGGAATATAAAGATCTTTACCATGGTTAATATAATATAATATAATATAATATAATATAATATAATATAATATAATATAATATAATATAATATAATATAATATAATATAATTGCAATATAGTGTAATAATAATAATCTTTATGAATAAACGGGGGGTTCGAGTGTTGTTGGAAGTCAACAGAGAATAGGGGGAGGGGAGGGGTGGGGTCATATATTTAGAAAGGTTTAATTTGGATAAGATGTATGTATTAACCAACTATTTTATATCACCTCATCCAATAAAACCTATTTTTTAAAAAAAGAACAGGACTAATTGAATAGGTTGCTTCTTGTCTCATCATCACCTAACTTCAGGGGGAATTTGTTCATGGATTCCTGGCAGACTTGTCAACTTGGGGTTGGAAAATTTCTGGAGGTTTGGGGGTGGAGCCTGTGGTGGCAAGGTGTGGGGAGGAGAGAGACCTCAGTGTGCTATAATGCCACAGGTTTACTAGTCCTCCAGCAGGGGTAGGGCATCACCACTTCCAATTTCCCTTGGAGCAGTGGGAGAAGACATTTTTTAAAGAATGGCTGTTGGGCTTGTAACGGAATGGTTACCAAGGTGAAATGAGGGCCAGTTGCTGTTAATCTGTCTTTAAAGAAAGGGGAGAAAATGTTCCCCATGAGGTTTGATGGGCTGTGGGGCCAGGGAGAGGCCTGCAGGAGTCTTGGTGTAGGACGCCCTCCTTCCTGGACTACAACTCCCAGCTGCCCCTGGCCAAGAAAGTGCGGGAAAAATAAGGGGTGGAGCCTGAATAGATAGACTCAGCCGATCCTGAGGAAAAAGTTAGTCACCGTCTTGGTTGAAGAAGGAGAGGCTCCTGCTGCTGGGTGAAGCCCGGGTGCCTAGGCCCTAACTGTGGAGGGCCTGGGAGGCAGCAGAAAGGAAATAAAGGGGGAACCTTCCCTCAGACCCCCCCCCCTTTAAGGTGGAGTAGGGAACAGTGTGGTAGGGAAAGCAGACGGCGGTTCTCTTCAGTTTGATTTTCTGCCCTATGAGTTTGAACAGGGGGGTCTACCCCTATGTGTTGTGCCTTTACCTGCTTTGTATATAGTGCTCTGTATATAGTTAATAAATTATACTTTTTTGAATATAAAGAATCTTGTGGTGCTCTGACTACGTAAACTCCCCCACTTGGCACGCTACAGGAAGGGAGGGAGCCCAGGAGAAACTGATCAGGCCAGACCTTGGTGGGTTGCCAATTCTCCAGGGCCCACCCAAAGATTGGGGAATTCACTTCCCAGTAGGGAGATTCAGCCAGAGGTGTCTCACTGCCCCTCAGTCAGGCGGTGTACAATTCAGTGAGTGGTGGCAGCAACGAAGAGTGTGAGCCATGCCCACCAGGGATGGTGGGAGGCGGATAGCGGGGCTAGCAGGCCATTGACGGCAGCTCAGTTGCCCGGACTGAGAGCCAGCGCCCGTTCCACCACAAACTAAAGGTATGATATCACTTCCGGGGAAAAGTCAGAAGTTGTGCCAATCCTCTCTAGGAATCACCCCAAATACTATGGTTTTACCATAGAGTTTCTGGCAATCCCTAGAGGGGCATCACTTCCAGGTTTTTCTCAGAAGTGACATCATATCGTTGCCTGTGGTCACCTCCCCATCCCTGCCTCCCCTAGTCTCCTAGTGGTTGCCAAGACAGGCCTGGTAACCCTACATAGGGTCCACCTTCTGAAGCAGCCATTTTCTCCTGGGGAACTGATTTCTGTTGACTGGAGATCAATTGTAATTCTGGAAAATCTCCAGGCACTACCTGGAGGGTGGCAATCCTAGTACCTGGGAAATGCTTTGGAATTTTATAAGCCCCTCTGAGTCCCCAATGTGGGAGAAGCATACTGTGGTCAAAGAGCCCCCAAGTAAGAGCAGTTTTTGCCAATTAAGATATCACGCGGCTGCCAGACATAGTTTCTAGGGTGACACAATGGAGTAGCACATGTTTAATAGCTGAATAGAATATGGAACTTTGGTGGTCTTCCAACTCAGATGCACCGTTTGAGCAAAGACCCCAGACCCAGGCAAACTTAAATTATAGACATCTAGAATTCAACAACCTAACTATAGGGTAGGTGCCTGGTTATTTTTAGGGTATAGGAGGGTAAGAACAAATTCTGAGCAGTGTGTCTTCAGGCAATGGGTTCACAAATCAATGCCTCACAAGCCTACAGTTAGGACTATATAACAAAAGCCTTTTTTTTACTCACTTTGAAGTTTCTACAAGATTTAAACTGAAATATTGAACGTGCCTTCTTGGAAATGAGGGTGTCTAGTTGATGTAAGCTAGAGTTGTCAGGTCCCCTGGAGTTCAAACCGGGGAACTGGGGGCTGGGGTGTGTGTGTGCATTGGGAGTTCTTTCCTTGTGTGTGCACAAAGAGCGCTCAATTGCTCCTGAGCACTTCCTTGTCATGCTGGAAATGATGTCATTGATTTTTATCAAATCAGCCGAGTGGTGGCCTTCACTTCCTTGTCATGCTGGTAATTGCAACAAGGAAGTGCTCCGCAGGGCACAGGCATGAGCTGCAGGGCTCCTGGGCCCATTCCCCGTGCCTTTCCCCCTGCCGGCCAGGTGAATGGTGGCGGGCAGTGGAGGCTGAGAACAGGGGATCCCCCACCCCCACTGGGGGAATAGGATCCCTAATATAAGCTCAAGATGATCGTTTTACTGTATGGACAGGAGAATAATAGAAGGCCTTCTTTAAATCTAGAGTACTGATGAAGCCAATATTCACAAACATTTGAAACCTGGCAAAATTTCTAAAACCCTTAAATTTGGACAGCAACGTTTAAAATTTAAAAATTAATTCAATAATTAAAAATTACCTCATAATTTGAAAACTGAAAACTGAATTCTTTATGGCGGTATTTCTTGATTGTTTTGGCATACATCAAATAAGAAATCTCATAAGCTATCCGCTGTCAAATACTATTATCACTGTGAGTCTTCTATTAAACATTTTCAGATACGACATACCATTGTATGTCAACCAGTAACTGCTTTTAAATATCAAGTCTCATAGGATATAAAATGTTGACAAAATATATTAAATATTTAACAGGGACATTTGTTAATTATTTATATTTATTTATTCAAATATTTGTATCCCACCTTTCCTCTTGGCTTAAGTCAGCAAAGCAGAATTGTGGGGAAAATATTTGATGAGCAAATTAGTGCAATATCTAATCATGAGATTGCTGTCCAAAGCAGGATTTAAATGTATTACTATGACTAACACACAGTAACACGATTTTGCTTCAATAGACAGTACACATTTAGTTTTTCATTTGGGAAAAATGGGTACATCCATATATTCCATTTGACATTTTCTCTGGGTAGGCTGTAGCTATATAAAGCTCTCCATTCCATCCAAATACATTAACCAATTGGGTCAGGTTAGTCACTCAATGAAGTGTCACAGAGCGTGTTTCTTGACATATTCTTTGCTTTAAGCTTAACAAGCTCCCAATTACCATGAAACACCTGTGGGGAAAGCTGGTGAGATTCTATGAATGCACAATGAATTAGTTATGCCTCTGCAAGATGACATAATAGAGCACCAACATTCTCCCTGCATAGCTGATTTAGGGTGCAGCACAAGAGACAGAATCCCCAAGCAGCAAAGGGTACAAGGGTACCTGTGGTGTCAAAGCCATGCCAGGTATGTGTGGGAGGTGTGTGTGTGTGTGTGTGTGTGTGAGAGAGAGAGAGAGAGAGAGAGAGTGCAGAGATGTGCATCAGGGAAGAGAGAAATGAGTGAGACAACAGTAGTGGGGGAGAAAGTCCAGAAATCAGCAATGGAATCAGCGGTACTCCACCTTCCCAGGACAACTAATTTTTTTCAGGAGGAGACTATGGGGACAAGACCTTGGCACGATTTGGGCTTTATTATGGAGCACCGAGCACACGTGTTCTTGGCAAACACACAGTGAAGGTGAGGGCTGCCCCATCATGTGAAGGTCTCTGCCACCAAAGTATGGACCAGGGGACATGGTGGAAAGAGAAGTGATGCAGGGGTCCTGCTCTGGTCTTGATTAGGCATGGACATGATCAGAAAAAAACAAACATGGTTTTCATTGTTTGTTGCCAGCCATGAACAACGAACACTGACGAACATGATCCTGTCACAAACATGTTCGTTGTTCGTTGTTCTTGGGGGTCAGCAGGCCTCCAACCATCAAGATCCCTACCACACCACTTCCAGAAACCCTACCTGAGCAGGCAGCAGGAAATGTACCAATAATAAATAATAGCTTGGCCCCAGAGCCTAGCAGCAGCCCTGGAACCTGAAGGGGTAGATCCCTACTGCACCACTCCCAGAAACCTTACCTGAGCAGGCAGCAGGAAAGGTACCAGGAATAAATAATAGCTTGGCCCAGAGCCTGGAAGCAGTCCTGGAACTTGAAGAGATAGATCCCTATCCCACCACACACAAAGAAAATTCAAGCTCCAATGTACTCTCCCTGTCTCTCTCTCAAAATGCCAACAGCAATTTTGCTTCCTTGTAACAAATTTGGAGCTCCACATTTGAAAGGAAGACCTGCTTATCAAGCTAAATTGGGCTTAGATTGGGGTTTCCAGGGCAACAGCAGGAGTTCAGACAGAGTTCAGGCAGTCCCTGCGTCTGGTTCCCAAGGGACTTCATTGCAGGTGCAAGATTGTCTGGCTTGACGAACAGCAACGAACGAATGAGGCTTGCAATGACCACCTGTTCGTTTAGAATGGGGCCTCAGGAACAGCTTGTTTGTGAACAGCTGATTGGGCTATTCGTGGCTTTTTTTAGTTCGCATTGCTGTTCGTGCCCATCTCAAGTCTTGACTGCAGGCCTCTTGGATATGCCATATGGAAATGAAGGGGAGCCATGCAAGAGCTGTGCTGTTTTCATATGGCAATATGTATTTCCGTGGGGCTTGCACAGGAAAACTTCCCATTGGATGACACTGTTAAATAGCAGATTATGGGGAAGAGTAATGGTCATGTGATAAGAGTGTCTGCTTAGTATGCAAAAGGTCCCTGGTTTAATCCTCTGTAGGGCTGTTAATGGGATGGGGGATTTCTTTTTCTGAAATTCACTTTTTACGATAGAGCTGTTGATTCCTCTTCTGCTTTTAAGAGAAAGGCTTCTCTTTCATTTTTCTTCTTTTGTAACTTCAGCCCCATGCAGTTGTTTTATGTTAACCACCCCTGCCCTGGAGGTGTTCTAGCAGGTGGATAGGAAAGCTTGGGGAGACGTTGCTTGCCTCTGAACATCTACAGAGTGGAATTCTGAAATGCTGCAGAGCTCTCCTTCCTGCCCCTCCTCTCTTCAAATTTCTCCTTAATCAAAAAGGAATTGGTTAGAAACTGACCCCAAATTCCTAAAAAGAGAGAAAGGATAGTTGGAATTCAGAGAGAAACTGGGTGACGAGTGTCAGGATCTAATATGTTGTGGATTCCTTGGTCAGAGTTACGCCATATTTAATCTGTAGTTGCTAGCCTTTTTCTCCCTCCAGGTCCAGGTGTTACTTTGACTGTGCTTTCCATGGGAGAGAATACTTTTTTCTGTTTCTACAGCCGAGCCTTCCCACAGCAAAGTTCCCATCGCCCTGGAAGATGGGGGGGGGGGGGAGGCTGGGAGTGAAGGGTTTGATGTATCACCAGTTTCGTTTTCTTCTCCTATTCTCAACAATGCATATGTTCAGCCAAGATCCTTGTGTCAGAGCCTAGTCTTTCAATAAACCTTTTGAAATCAAGAAATTGTGCTTCTTGCAGAAGGGGGAGACGAACTCTAGATAACAGGGATTCCATAGTCTGACAACAAGGAATTAAGAGAATTTCTCTTAATAACCCCAAGGACATCTCCAGCTAAAAGAACCAGGTGATGGGAAAGACTTCTGCCCAAGACCCTGGAGAGCCACAGTCTGTCTCAACAGACAATACTGACCTTGATGGATGAAGGTCAGACTCAGTATAAGGCGGCTTCCTCTGTTCATGTGACTGGTTTCCAGGAAGTCAATTTAATAAAGACTTCTAGCCAAGTCTGGCTGAATATCACATGGGTGAGATCCCACGACCTGTCAACAGATGCCACTGAAAATCACAGAAGCACCCAGCGTCTGCTCCTCCCAGCAGTCCCTTCTGATCCCGGGGTGTTGACTCGAGAGGTCGCAGGATCCACAAGGGTGAAGAGACCAGGGATGGAGAGGGGCAAAGTCTTTATCCTGCTTCTGGCACCTCTGGAGATGTCACTGGCAGAAGAGGAAAGGGGGCAATTTTGCCCCTTCCTTCCTCATCAGCTCAGCCCCTCAATCCTGTGGTTATTAATCCTCATGGATCCCAGATCCCTGGGAATCAATTTATGCAGGATTAGAAGGGACTGCTGAGAAGGAGGGGAATATGAGAATGGTCTTCAGTCCAGTCTTTGTATCCATGCATTGCAAGCTCGAACTCAAAGCATGTGCATGCGTCACACTCACTGTTCACACTTTACATTTGCAAGCACAACTGTAGGACCCCTTTAAAAAACCTTTTAAAAATCCTGAGGAGTTAGCTGTGTTAGTCTGTAGTAGCAAAACAGTAAGGAGTCCAGTAGCACCTTTAAGACTAACCAACTTTATTGCAGCATAAACTTTTGAGAACCACAGCTCTGAATCATCTGACGAAGAACCATCTGATGAAGAAAGCTGTGGTTCTCCAAAGCTTATGCTACAATAAAGTTGGTTAGTCTTAAAGGTGCCACTGGACTCTGTTATTTTAAAAATCCTGTGTGGATTTGCTCTAACAAATAGGAGTTCTTAGACACTAACCCTAAAATTTTAACACAGGAGGAAAAATCCACAGCACACAATTCAACATGTCCACACATTGTGTTTTCTCTTGTTATCACTGTGCAACGTTTAAATAAAATCCCCATTCTGCAAAGATGTTGCCATACAAGAGAGATGCCAAATTCCCTCCAAGGTCACAAAACAGCAGGCTGCTGAATGCCAGATTTCCCACCAGTGCATTGGTATACAAACTAAAGTGTTGTTTTTATGGCATAGTTAGAAATTATAGGAGGAAGCAGTTACTGATTTTGATAGCAGGAAATGGCAATGCAACATTTTTCTCTTCCTCATTACAAGTATCAGTTACAAAGATTATACATATTGAATTATTCAAAGTAACTCTCTCTCTCTCTCTCTCTCTCTCTCCATTTACTGCATGTGCAAAGAGGACAATTTTTTTTCCAACATAAAACTAATAAAAGAGACCGAGTGGAAAGGAAAAATAATTAATTCTCTGGATGCCTATGAAGCTCAGCCAAGGGTGGTGGGTTTCCTGGCCAGGGCAGGGCCAAGGAAGAGGGCTGCTGTATGAAATTTTGGCAACTTCAACACGTTACAGAAGACAGAGGAGAGATGGGGTGGGGTGGGTATTAGGCCTGAGGGGCCAGATAGCTTTGCTGATCTGAGGGGAGGGCAATTCCCTGAAACTGATTGGAAGTAGATGTACACAATGAATCACTTCCATTATGTCTCTGAATCCCAAGTGCCAGAGGGTTTGCAATATGGTTGTTAACCTACAGATGCGGCTTGGAGTTCTCTCAGAATTCCAACTGATTTCCAGGCTACAGGGATAAGTTCCCTGGGAGTTCACATAGCAGGAAACTTCTCGGTGGGAACGCTGGCCAGCCAAGGTCGGCTGAGAAGAGAACAGATAAGATGCAGTATCTTCTCCCATGGAATTAGCTCCTGGCATCCCATGGGCCTAGAGAGAGAGGAAGACTAAACAACTACAGAAACAAGTATGGCATTACTCAGGTTGCATTTCTCTAGAACAACAGACACTGTTAAGGGTGTATTGAATGCCGTTTTCCATTCATCCCCTTCCTTTATTCTTACATGGAAATAAGCATCTTTAAGGTCCAATTTTGAAAAGATCTTATCTTGAGCCACGACGTTGAGTAGGTCTCGTATTAGTGGGATGGGATAGGCATTGGTTGCCGACACAGCATTGATCCCTCTGAAGTCGGTGCATAGCCTTAGAACTCCATCCTTTTTCTTGACAAAAAGTACGGGGGCTGCATGCGGGCTGTTTGCAGGACGGATGAAACCTCTTTCCAAGTTTTTGTCGATGAATTTCCATAGTTCCTCTCTTTCTAATGGGCTCATGGAGTATAATTTGCCTTTGGGCAGACTTTCTCCCGGAATTATTTCGATGACGCAATCTGTGGCCCGATGGGGGGGGGGGGAGGCTATCGGCTTCCTCTTCACTGAAGGCTTGTTTGAGATTTCTATATTCCTTTGGAATACAATTGATTTCTTCTTGGGTTAAGAGAACCACATCAACTAGGGGTGGTTTGTCTTTCCCTCAGTCTACTTGCCAAAAATGCTGTTCGCAATATTCTTTGTTAAACATGACAATTCCTTTAGCCCAGTCTATATAAGGGTTATGATCCCATAGCCAACAACTGCCTAGGATAAGGGGGTATTTAGCTGCTTGACTGATTACAAAACTTCGGCTCTCCCAATGTTCCCCCATACCAGTGAGTATTTGTTCAGTTTCCAGAGTTACTGGGTTCATATTAGATCCGTCCATCTGTTCAAAAATGATGGGGGTGTCTAACTCTTTGGTTTCTAATCCCAAGTCATTCACTAACGCAGGTGCTATAATGTCTCTGGAGCAACCGGAATCAATTAGGGCTTCTACACAGATATGAGTTCCTCTTTTGAGATTTAATAGAATGACTGGAAGAAACAATACAGACCCTTTTTCTCTCACCTCTTTTTGAGTGATTCTTTTCTCGATCTGCCGGTCGGGTCCCTTTACGACAGATCCATCTTGTTTCCCAACTGGGGACTGGGTGCTTCTTCTTCGCTTTCGGTGGGCTGCATATCTAAGTCCATTAACACCTCTTCTGCTTCCAGCCCCTTCTCCGGTTGAGTGCGCTTTTGGATTCCCGTCCGCAGCTAGACCTCAGTGCTGGGATAGGGCGAGAAGGGGTAGCGGGGTGGAAGTGTGTACGCGAAAGGGGCATTGAGAAGCAAAGTGTCCACTGCGGCTGCATTGAAGACATAGTCCTTGTCGCCAATGAGTTTCTCGCGCACCGCAGCTTGGCGGACCTGCTCATCCCTCCTTGGGTATCACTGGAGTTCTTCTTGTTCCTAGGGCTTGTTGTTGTTCCACTAGCCTCACTTGTTGGATGCGGTTTTCCACTTCACAGGCCAATTATATCCAGCCCAACAGTGTTGGGGGGGTCATCTTGTATTAAAGAACGATCTAGGAGTCTAGGGTTCATGCCACTTTTAAACATTACTATCTTAGTTCCTTCTTCACAATGGGGACATTTAGCCGCTAGTTGACGGAACTTGGCCGCATACTCTCTGATTGGTTGCGCACCTTGTTGGAGTGTTTGCAATTCTGTGCGAGCGTGGTCTTCTTCTAACGGATCCTCATATTGGGCTCGTAAAGCGGAGACAAAATTCTGTAGTGTGTCCAATTCAGGAGCTCCCGAATCATATAAAGTCACATACCATTCGGCTGCTTTGCCTTCCAGCCTAGAGGCCAAGTGATCAATCCGGCTTTCCTCATCTGGGAACAGATGTCCCCACCGGTTGAAAAATTGAAGCGCTTGGACTACGAAGAACCCTAGTTTTTGCGTATCCCTGTCAAATGTGGCTTCTAGTTTAATCCACCCCCACAGCAACTCAGAAGCCCCTTGCCTATCCGGCTGTGCTGGCCATGGGGCCGGAGGGGGTCCAGCTGGTAGGAGCTCCTGCATCAGTCCTCGGGGACGGTCTGGTGGTCCTCGGGGAAGGGGTATATGTCCTACAACCCCTTGCGGCCTGGGCCGTGGTGCTCCAGGGGGTGGAATTCTTGGGCCTTGCCCCAGTGGACCCTGCGGAAGGGGTCCTGGGATTGGCTGTGGGACTGGTTGTGGGATCGGCCGTTGAGGGGGCACTTGTTGAGGAAGGGGTGGCAGAGGAACCTGTCTAGGAGGAGGCGGCGGCGGCGGTGGAATTTGCTGAGGAGGAGGTGGTGGAGGCAGGGCCACTTGGCCAGGCGTCGGTTGAGGTGGAGGTTGTGGCTGCTGTGGAGGGGCTGGTAGTACCAGCAGGATCAGCGGTTGTGGAGCTGGTGCTGTTGGTGTTGCCTGGACCGGCAGTAGCTGTAGAGGAGTCGGTGATGGGTCGGCCCCCGACCCTGGAGTGGACTGAGTTCCCAGCGGAACTTGGGTCGGTGCTGGAACTTGGCCCTGCGCTGCTGATGGAGCAAGTGGGGCTATTGCTTGTCCCGCCGCTGCTCGCACCTCCCTCTGCTCCCTTACGAATAGTCCGATGAGATAGATGGCCTGAGCTAGGTCTTCCTCCATAGCCCCCATTCTATCTTCCAACCGACTATAGTGGTTCGGAACTCCGTTGGACGTTCTGTCTTCCCCGCGGTCACTTACTTCCAACGACTCTCTCAACCTCGGAGGAACGTATTCCCTGGGCCAGGGTCTTGTTGGACCTTCCGCACCTCCAACCGACCTCCAATCATGAAAACTCCCTGTAGGATG
Organism: Eublepharis macularius; assembly: GCF_028583425.1. Taxonomy (NCBI): domain Eukaryota; kingdom Metazoa; phylum Chordata; class Lepidosauria; order Squamata; family Eublepharidae; genus Eublepharis; species Eublepharis macularius. The sequence continues at coordinate 9,911,474 of NC_072800.1, read as the reverse complement.
TGTCGGACCTTCCTCTCCTCTGCCTTGCAATGACTGCTCCTCCTCAATGGTCATGTTGGCGAGTATTCCTTTAGACAAACTGGTAACGGCCAAAATTCTGGATTCCACCGCCTGGGCTCGATACTCCAACTGCTGTGTGCGCCCTCATTCCCAAGCCCTGGCTGAATTCACATCCGTATAATCCCAGCTCATGAGCTCGTTACGTGTGGTTTCCCAATCCTGGGTATCTTCGGTCCCCTTTTGGGGGTCCCACTCTTCCAGGCGGCCAGCCTCTGCATCCCACTTATACCAAGGCTGAGTGCTGGCCAGAGTCTCCTCCGGAGTGCAGGCGGCCCTAGTTAAATCCCACACGATGCTTGGGCCCTCCTGCTCCGTCGACCTGACAGTTCGCCTCACATCGATCATCGATCGGGAAAACATGGTGCCCGCTCGTCTCTCCCTAGCCTCTCGAGGCCGGGAGCCCCACTGCCGCGGTGTCAGCAGCGAAATCAAATGGTGCTCCCTGGCAATTCCGCACACCTTCGGAAGGTGCCTCCCGTAGCCGAGTCGGTCGGTTCCCCCCTTCTGTTGGGCACGGGCTCAGTCCTGCTGTCAGGAACAAGCTCCGCTCCTTGGGTAGGAACGACGTTAAGAACAGGATCAGGTACAGTCTCGGATCCACCGAGTACCGACTCGGGTACCGTCTGAGACTGATCAGGAAGTCCCCCATCCTCAATGCCAAGTTCAGACAGATCAATCAAGTCACCCTTGGTATCCATCCTCCCTTGATGAGGTGTCGGGGGAAAAATAAAAAGGATTCCTAACAAAATGTCAGACTATGGCATTCCAGTTGGCTAGAGTCTGCCTTCCTCTCTTCTGCAAGAAGACAAGGTCTTTTGATTTCAAAAGGCTGTATTAGAAAAACAGCATTCAGGCCCAGGTGTCCACATTCCAGGACCAAGCAGATCCTGGCTGAGCAAAACTTTGTTAGGAATGAGATACAGAACGAAAGTTGTTACACATCAAACCCTCAGAGCCCAGCCTCCCCCCAGAGTTCACATAGCAGGAAACTTCTCGGTGGGAACGCTGTCCAGCCAACGACAGCTGAGAAGAGAACAGATAAGATGCAGTATCCTCTCCCATGGAAACGGCTCTTGGAATCCCATGGGCCTAGAGAGAGAGGAAGACTAAACAACTACCGAAACAAGTATGGTGTTACTCAGGTTGCATTTCTCTAGAACAACAGACTCTGACACTTCTTGCTCTCGTGTTGCGGAATGTGCGAAAGGGCATCCGCCAGGAAGTTAGATTTGCCCGGTAAGAAATTCAGAGTGACAATAAACTTAGAAAAGAATTCCGCCCAGCGGAGTTGCTTAGCATTAAGGCGTCGGGGCGTTCTGAGCGCTTCTAAGTTTTTGTGATCAGTCCAGACCTGAAAGGGATGTCGTGCCCCCTCCAACCCATGGCACCAAGAATCAAGGGCAATTTTAACCGCAAACGCTTCTTTTTCCCACACACTCCAATTCCTTTCTGCTTCTGTAAAATTTCTGGACAAATATGCACAGGGCCGTACCTGACCACTTTCCCCTTTTTGCATGAGGATGGCTCCAACGGCAGAGTCACTGGAATCCACTTGTACTATGAATGCTTTATTCTCATCAGGGCGTTGTAGAACCGGCTCGGTAGTAAACTGATCCTTCAGCATTTCGAATGCTAGCTGACAGCTTGGGGTCCAAAGGAGTCGGGCCGTGGGTTTAGCTGTTTGCTCCCCCCTCCCTTTTGTCTTAAGTAATTCCATAAGGGGGAGAGCTATCTGGGCAAAGCCTTCAATGAACTGTCTGTAAAAATTAGCAAAGCCCAGGAACGATTGTAATTGTTTGCGTGTGGTGGGCGCTTGCCACTCTTGCACTGCCTTGATCTTTGCTGGGTCCATTTTTAGTCCTTGTCCTGAAATGCGGTAGCCTAAATAGTCCAATTCTTTTTTGTGAAATTCACATTTGGACAGCTTGATTGGGAGCTTGTGGCGCATCAGGGTGGCAAGGACTCTTCGGATTAATTTTACATGTGCTTCTTTATTTTCTGAATAAATAAGCACGTCGTCAAGGTAAACAACAACTCCTTTGTACAAAAATTCATGTAGGACCTCATTTATCATTGACACGTGAACTGAAGGGGCCCCAGATAAGCCAAATGGCATGACCAAATATTCGTATTGGCCTAAGGGGGTATTGAACATGGTTTTCCATTCATCCCCCTCCCTTATTCTAACATGAAAATATGCATCTTTGAGATCCAATTTTGAGAAGATCTTACCCTGCGCCACTTCACTCAGCAGGTAACGGATTAACGGGATCGGATAGGCGTTGGTCATAGACACAGCACTGATGCCTCGAAAGTCTGTACACAGTCGGAGCCCCCATCCTTTTTCTTCACGAACAACACAGGAGCTGCATGTGGGGAGCTAGCTGGACAAATGAATCCTCTCTCCATATTCTTGTCTATGAATTTTCTGAGTTCTTGTCTCTCTGCCGGACTCATGGAATATAACTTTCCTTTGGGGAGCTTCTCTCCTGGGATTAATTCAATAGCACAGTCTGTGTTTCGGTGCGGTGGCAGGCTATCCGCCTCCTCCTTACTAAAGGCTTGAGCCAGGTCTTGATACTCTGGAGGGATTAAACTTAGCTCTTCAGTGGTTAACAGAATGACCTCTGATTTTGTGGGGCCTACTGCACCCCATTCTGCTTTCCAACGGTGTTTTTGGCAATATTTCGGATCAAATACTATCATTCCTTTGGCCAAGTTGATGTAGGGGTTGTGATCCCACAACCATCTACTGCCTAAGATGAGTGGGTATTTGGCTGCTTGGCTTACAATAAATGGACGCACTTCCCAATGTTTGCCCATGCCTGTGGGCACTTGCTCTGTTTCTAGAACCGCTGGGTTCATATTGGATCCGTCCATTTGTTCAAAGACAATTGGGACTTTCAGATCATGCGTTTCTAGACCCAGTCCGTTTACTAGCGCTGGTGCTATAATATCCCGGGAGCATCCTGAGTCAATTAAGGCTTGGACTCGAATGTGGGTCCCCCTCTTCGGATTTACTAGCCCCTCTTTCTCTCACCTCCTCTGGGGTGATCTTCTCCTCGATTTGCTGTTGAGGCCTCTTCACGACAGATCCATCTTGCTTCCCGATGGCAGGCTGAGCTCATCGGTCTCTGAGATCTGTGCTTCAAACTCCATGCACACTTCTTCTGTCTCCAAGCTGTTTTATGAGCGCTCCTTCTTAGGTAAACCCCGGCCTCTGCTGGATCATGGGGCTGGAGTGAGATGCGCCGGGGCGCTGGCACTTGCCTCCGAAGAGGGCATTGGGCTGCTGTTTCTGCATTGGAGGCATAGTTCTTGTCTCCATCTCGTCTCATGGGCTCCTCTCACAGTGGGAGCACCCCGTCCTCCCCGCTGACTTGACAGGGCTCTTCGGGTCCCCATGGCCTGTTGTTGCTCCACCATTTGAACAACTTGGGTGCGATTCTCCACTTTGCAAGCCAGTTGTATCCACCCCAGAAGCGTTGGTGGATCATCTTGCATTAGCGCCCTGTCCAGTAATCTAGGGTTCATCCTATTCCGAAAGAGTACAATTTTGGTTCCTTCTTGATGTGGGCACTTGGCTGCCAGCTGACGGAACTTGGCTGCATAATCTCTCACTGACTGGAACCCTTGCCGCAAGGTTTTCAGTTCCGTGCGGGCCCGTTCCCCTTCTAGAGGGTCTTCGTATTGGGATCTAAGCACAGCAATAAAGGCTTGCAGACTTCCCAGCTCTGGGGCCCCTGTATAGTAGAGGGTTACATACCACTCAGCTGCTATGCCTTCCAGGTGGGCCGCGAGGTGCATCACTCGGCTTTCTTCATTGGGGAATAGGTAACCCCATTGATTGAAGAATTGTAGGGCTTCTACGACAAAGAACCCCAATTTGCGAGGGTCACCATCGAAGGTAGCTTCCAGCTTAATCCATCCCATCGGTAGTTCACCCTCACCGGCTCCTCCCAAGTCCACGGGTTGGGCAGGTGGTTGTTGTGGCGCAGGAGGTATACCTTGGGGATGCGGCTGAACCTGCGCAGGTCTTGGTAGCGCTCCTGGAGCAACCGGACGCGGCTGAGGTGGAGGTGGAACAGGGAGACTCCCTGGTGGTCCTACTCCCCCTGGTCCCGGTTGTGGCGGTGGCACCAGCCCTCGAGGTTGAGGTACTGCTGCCGCAGGAATAGCAGGCCCTGGTCCTGTAGGGGCTGCTCCTCCAGCAGTAGGATCCGGGGAACCCCCACTGGAGGGACTCCTGCTGCTGGTCCCTGGGGCACTACCCCTCCTTGCGCACCATTTGCAGCGGGTGCAACTCCTCCCGGTGGCGGTGGTAATGGGAGTGGTGGGCCTTGTGGCGGGCCGGCCGGTCTTGCGTTGCCCCTGCACGCCGCTAGTTCAAGCAACTGGTGTAGTCCTGCTGGGGCATGGGCACCGGAGCGTCTCGCACCTTCCTCCCCTTGGACTAGCAATGCAATCAAATAGGTGGCTTGTGCTAAATCTGCCCGCATTGCCTCCATTTGTGCTTCCAAGGCTTAGCAGCAGTTCTCCTCCTCTACATTGAGATCTGGCTGAATCTCTTCCTCTCCGTGCTGCTGTAACAGGCTCTCCTCCCAAGCTCTCTGCTGGCGGTCGGCTCTCTCCACTGCTTCCTCCGTGGCTTGCGCTCCTTGCAACTGGGCTTGGGGACCAGACGTCGCAGTTGCCCCTGAAGGGACTTGGTCCGACATCTCAGTTGCGCTAGCCACTCAACCCTTTGCAATTCCAGTCACTGCTAGTACTCCGTACTGTAGCACTTGGGCCTGCCCCTGAAGAGCGGCCAAATGTCCCTGTGTTTCAGGAACTTCCATATCACTCTCCCAAGTTCCGACCAAACCAACATCCGCATAGTCCCAGCTCAAGGGCTCCGTGCGCGGCATAGTCCAATCTGGGAGGCTGGTCGTCTCTTCTGGCGGGTTCACTTCCACCAGGCATTGCGCCGCCTCATCCCACCGATACCACGGCTGAGTGCTGGTCCGAACTTCCCTGGCGGAGAGTGTGGACCTCCTGCCAGTTTCCCACCCCGGGCCTCCTGTTGCTCCTAGGTCTTTCGACACTGGTGCTAGGTCCATCATAGAGCGGGAAAACAGAGTGTTGGCACGTCTTTCTCTGGTTTCCCGGGGCCGCGGGCCCCACTGCTGGAGTGTAGGCACGGACGTCAGGGGGGTAACTCCTCTTCCCACGCTGATCTGGGGCCTGGCGCCTTCCCTGCTCGCTCGCGCCTGATCGGTATCACCATCAGGCTGTAGAAACTGCCCTTCACCCTCCGTGCCTGGATCAGGCCTGTCGGACGTGGTCCGGTATCCATCTCTTCCAGTTGAGGGGTCGGGGAGTTAAAAGGGGATTCTCAACAAAATATCAGACTATGGAATCCCAGTTATCTAGAGTTCGTCTCCCCCCTTCTGCAAGAAGCACAAGGTCTCTTGGTTTCAAAAGGTTTATTGGAAGATTATGCTCAGGATACAGGGGTCCATGATCCAAGGACTTGAGGCCCTTGGCTGAACCAAAGCTTTGTTGAGAATGACACATAAAATGAAAGTAACAACACTTCAAACACCCCTTCCCAGCCTCCCCCCTTAGTCCTGTCTAGAAGGCCTGGGAAGGCGAGGACATCAAGGTCGTCCGGGCTGATAAGAATTCTTCGTTCCCATTGATATAGGCGGCCTGGGCAGCACCTGGGCCTGCAGGGGGAGAACTAAATAACTACAGATTATAACAGAACATGGCGTAGCTTTGACTTGAGAACTGACATTCTGACACCCAGGTTAGACTCCCCGCTTGGTCATGAATGTTCACTGAACCTGAGCCAGACACAATCTCTCAGCCTAACCTACCTCACAGGGTTGTTGTGGGGATAAAATGGAGGGAAGGAGAACAACATAAACTACTTTGGATCCCCATTGGGGAGAAAGGCAGAATATAAATTAAGTAAATAAATGAATAACATTTGAAATATTAAAAAGACCAACCAGGGCTCATTTGGAGGGGGAACGCACTGGAACGCCCTTCGGGCAGTTCTCTCAACAATCAGGTGGCCCCGCCCACCTGACATCTGGCCATTTGGGGCCTTTTCAGCTTCGATCGCGGCCGAATGGCCCGTATCAGGATCAAAACAGCCCGGGTCAGGTCGGTGCTGGGTGGGGGAACCCCACCCCTGCCTGGCACCAACCTGATCCCGGCCGTTTCCACCCAAATGGGCCCAAAATAGCCATTTTCTGCCATTTTGGGCCCGTTTTGGCTTGGATCGGGGCCGAAACAGCCTGGATCAGGTTGGTGCCAGGTGGGGCAACCCTCCCCTGCCTGGCATTCACTCAATCCCAGCTGTTTTGGCCCCAATACGGGCCAGAATGGCCCAAAATAGCCATTTTTGACCATTTTGGGCTGGTTTCGGCTGTCAGGTTCAGAGTCTTATGTGCTGTACCAACTCCATTTTCTCATGCTTCTAGTGTTTAAGTGCTTCCTCTGCAGGTGCCCAGGTTCCCAGGCAGATTTCTCACAGAGAGAGATTGTTTGGTCTACCGACGTTCCACCCCGGACCGGCCTTGAGAGACTCCAACTTCCCAAGCCTCAAAGACAATGTTTTGAGAACTGTGGGGGGAGGCTGGGCCAAGTGGGAACTGTTACTCTGTACCGTAAGCTTTGCTTGTCATTGGTAACAATGCATATGTACCAACCTGGATATTGCATTCAGGCCAGTGGACTATAATAATCTTTTTCTTCAGTAAATGCTTTTTGGAAACAATGGACTTTTGTCTAATTGCAGAAGGCAGACTGGAGTAAGGATTTTATCTAGCCACAGTTCTGACATTTTGTTACCAATCACACTTTTCTCACCCCTCACCCAGAGAGGATGGATACAGGAGAGCCGTCAACACCTGGAATGGAGGAAGTGAGATTTTTTGATCAGACCGCCTGGGGCAGAGCGCATCAGACAGGCCCTCGTCAGAAATCCCGCAAGAGGCGAGGTGGTTCCCGGCGGACCCTGCTACGAAATCCCTGGAGGCCAGGTAGCGAAGGTTGTATCACCCCCATGTTCCCTTACTGGGGGGCTAGCCAGGAACCCATGCCAGGGATAGTGGTGCAGGGATACGTAGTCAAAGATGACTTCGGCTGGCTGCTCCGCGAGGTACCCTCCCCAGTTTTACGAGAAAGGTCAACAGAGGCGGAAGAGAGCGTAAGTTGCTGCCAAAGTACCTGGGAGCCGAAGCAGGACGAGGGTGTATTGCCGGTTGCACCTCCCGGGAGGGATAAAGGCGCCATGCTGGCAACGCTGCCAACCCTCTGCCAAGCGGATATGGAGGGTCAGACCAACATTGCATTTCCCCGTCCCCTGATGGACTTAGCCATAAATCCCTTGCCAAAAGAAGTTAGGGAGACGAGCATAGGGATGCTGAAGGCAGACCAAGGGACCACGGTGAGAGATGATACTTTGGGAGAGAGTCTTCCGGTCCTGAACGCTTCACTAGTGGAACTCAAGGCCTCAGATTACGTGCAAGCTAATCCGGCAGCAGCTGAGAAGTTGCCCAGTGAAGAGCTAGAAGTGTCATTAAGAAGCTTGGAAGATAGTACAGAATGTATTGCTCACAGAGTGGCCTCTGGTCGCAAAACTCGCCCGTCCATTGAGTTATGGAAACCAGGCGAGACGGCGAACGGTCAGTTACTTATCTATGGAGGAGGGGAAGTGGAGCTGAACCCTGACAACCATGCTGTAAAGGCCCCAAGGAATCCCGGAGGTGAAGAGCTGGCCGCTGAGCGCGGGGGAAGCCTGCAGCCGCGGCCAGACTCCCAAAAAGAGGACCCGCTTCTGCGCACCCAGTGCATACCCGCCGCACAGCCGCCATCGATGACCACGCAGACAACTGCAGAAGCGGGGCGAATGGCTGAGAAAACTGTAATCTCATACCATCTAGTCCTGCGAGATACTCCAGCGCAGCCTAGGATGCAACAAACCTCAGCAACAAACCTTAGGGCTGAAATTGCTCAGCACCGAGCAATTTCACCACCTTCCCCACAGCCGCCTGTACGAGGAGAAGAAGAGGTGCAGCCGTTCCTTCCATGGGAGATGGATACCAAGCAATACTTGTTTGATCTGTCTGATAGCGGTACTAAGGGAAGGGAGCTTACAAACCTGATCCAAACGGGTCCTGACTCCGCCAACAACACTGGAATGGATGGAGGAGTGGATCCCGTGCGAGGTGAGGACTCGGTTCAAGGGTGTGGAACAGCACCTCATCTGGAGGCGCCTGGAGAGCAAGTCCACCCGTCAAATGGAGGTGTCACATTCGTACAGTGCCCAGCACCCAGCAAATCACTAGAACTAAGAATGAAAGCCGAGGGTGAAACCCCAATGCAAGACCAACCAGACGAGGAGCGGTATGAGCTCCAACGTCTAAACCAAGCCTCCAAAGCGCCTACCATACAACAACAACTGCCGCCAACCTCTTTGGGGGAAGAGAGGCAAATCCTTCTGCAACTGCTTCAAAAATCATCAGGGGAAAGGGTGATAAAGGCACCAGCCCGGATAGGCGCGCCCATGCAGCGATCACGGAGGACAGTACCGGTTCAACAGGTGCAGTCACCGCAGCTGAAAGAGCAGCCAAAGCCGAGAGAACGAGCGGGGGCTGAAGCCCCAATTGACTACCAAGATGGGGAGATGCCTACCCCTCGGTTGTCCCCACGTTTTGGTGGAAAAGAGAGGCCTCCTTTGTTACTACAAATGCCTCCTGCCATCCCTCGCAACAGCCTCTCTCAATCGCCTCTCTTACAACCTGTAAGAGGAGAGGGGAGATGTCTTGAATCACTCGGGAGGCAGACCAGGGCAAGAGATCCCGCGCAACAGCGGTTTAGCGGGGAGCCAAATCTGCTGAAGCAACAGCAGCTCACACAACCTCAAACAGCCCTTGGAAAAGACAGACCTCTCAACTCTACGACACAAGAATCCACGCAGCACTCACCTAGCAAAGCAAAATTAAAGCAACAATGTCCAACACCAAAGCTGATGAAAGAAAAACCGGTAACGCCGCCCGAAAATCCAGCCCCACCCCAAGTAGGAAAGGGAGAGACACTGAGAAACTTGTCCAAGTTAGAAAGGACTTTGAACAAAAGGTCCTGTATAATAGCAATCCTTCTTATGGGGTCCACAGTGATGCAAGTGTTACGATCTTGCCACCAATGGCATCCCAGTTGGGAAGGAGGCTTCTCCAAAGATTGGGGGATATTTAGCCCACAAGCACGTCCTGTCGTACGGAACATAAGGAAAATCCTACTACAAGATTCAACGTCTTCATCTGATTTTCCTCAAGCACTAATCAAATTGGATCAGAAAGAAAATACAGAGAAAATAGACCTTGGCATGAAGAAGAACCTCAAAGACTTTGCCAATAACGTACCTGTCTACCTGTTTCCAGTGTTGGCAAAAGATGCAGATTGGAAAAAGGGATGTTCCAGAGCTAACTGGAGTTGGCAGGGACTTCTGAGCACAATACATGACCTTATTAGAGAGACTACTGCTTGCCATACAAGTAAGACTATGCACCTGTCCCCTACTCAAGAACGAATGCAACTTTCTGGGGTCCTAAATGAGCGTGGTAAGTCTTTTTACTTTACACTGACCCTGCAGACTTTTAGTAAAAATAAATATACCCAAGTTACTGAGAAGCCCAGAATTATTTTGGTTGAAAATGTCAGCCTGTGGCTAGATAAGGCTCTTCCTACAGGTTCCCTTTCAAAATCAAACAAGAGTCCATTGGTTGAATAAGGAAACTTTACTGCAGAAAAGGTCCATTATAGTCCACTGTCCTGAATAGGAGACTCAGGATGGTACACAGTCATTGTTACCAATGAAGGGCAAAGCATGAGGTACAGAGTAACAGTTCCCATCTGAACCAGCCTCCCCCCACAGTTCTCAAAACAATATCTTTCAGTCTTGGGAAGCTGCTCTTCTTCAAGGCCAATGCTTGGTGGAACGGTGTTAGACAAAACAGTCTCCTCCGGTGGGAATGCTGCCTGGGAACTGGTGCACCTGCGGGGACAGCACTTAAACACTAGAAGCATTAGAAAAGCATTAGAAAATGGAGTCAGTACAGTTTACATATACACTGGACCTGACATTCTGCCCCCCTTAAAACAGATCCCCCCCTGGTTTATATGGGTAACGAGTATGAAAAGCTTTGGTTAATCTAGGAGCATGAACATGTACAGAGTTCACCCACTCATCGTAACCAGAATCAAAGTCCTTCCACCTAATGAGGTAAAAAAGCTGATTCCGTTTGAATTTAGAGTCCAGAATTTGTTGCACTTCATAGTGTACTTGGTCGTCTATCAAAGTTGGGATGGGTGGAGCTTTGATGTGCCACTTGTCGTCGGTGGGAGCCCTTTTTAGGAGACTGACATGGAATGTATCATGAACATGGCGCAAACTCTTGGGCAAATTTACAGCAACAGTCACTTTATTGATTACTTTGCGCACAGGAAAAGGTCCAAGGAACTTTAACGCTAGTTTGCGGCTGGTCTGGGCTAATTTCAGATTCTTGGTGGAAATATAAACATGATCTCCAGGTTGTAAATCCCATTCGGCCGCACGATGGCGATCTGCGTACTTTTTGTAATCCAGTTTGGCTTTTTCGAGGTGTTTCTTAATAAGAGTCCATTGCTGCGCGGCCTCCCCCCACCATGAAGATACATCAGGCGAACTAGAGGAATGGAGAGGGGGAGTGTCCAACGGGAAGGGATTGAAGTGAGCTCCATATACGATTTTGAAAGGAGCCTCCCCAGTGGAAGCATGCACACTGTTGTTGTATGAGAATTCAGCCAGAGGGAGAAGGTCGACCCAGTTATCTTGTTGGAAATTAATGTAGCAACGAAGGAACTGCTCTAAAATCTGATTAGTTTTTTCGGATTGTCCGTCGGTCTGTGGGTGGTGGCTTGAGCTGATTCCTTGTTCAATATTCAACATTCGCAAAAGCTCCTGCCAGAAGTTGGCAACGAACTGTCCGCCGCGATCCGAAATCACCTTGGACGGAAAAGAATGTAATTTCACGATGTGTTTTAAGAATAAATCCGCCAGTTTTCGAGCGGTGGGTATAGCAGTACATGGAATAAAATGAGCTTGTTTGGAAAACAGATCTACCACGACTAAAATGCAATTATGTCCTTTCGAAAGGGGTAAATCAGTGATAAAGTCCATGGATATTATTTCCCAAGGTCTGTTAGGTGTTTCCAACGGTTGTAGGAGACCTGGAGGTTTCCCTTTCCGGGTTTTGGCGCTGAGGCAAATGGGGCAGGAGCTAACGTATTGGGAAATGTCTTTGCGCATGCCCGGCCACCAGAATTGTCGTTGTATTAGATGCAACGTTTTCAGATACCCATAATGACCGGCAGTGGGGGCATCGTGACATCGCTGTAATACCTCCCGTCGGAGGCTGTCCGGGACATAAAGTTTGCTTCCAGCTAGCCAATCCCCTTGTGGGGATTGGGTCAGTTTGTTTTTAGGTGCTTTATCCCCCTCCTTTTCCACCTCAGCTTTAAGTTTCGATTTCCACTCTTGGTTGTGCGGGAGGGGCTGGCTTGCTCGGCTGCGGGTAGTCACCACGCCTCCCAATTGCGTAGGTGAGAAGACCGTGTCTACAGTCTCCTCCCGTTTGCTTTTGTGTTGGGGCATGCGCGATAGGGCGTCTGCAAGAAAGTTAGTCTTGCCCGGGAGGTAATTTAAAGTGAAATTGAATTTGGAAAAGAATTCTGCCCATCGTAATTGTTTGGCATTCAGTCTGCGAGGGCTTCGAAGGGCCTCCAGATTTTTATGATCTGTCCAAACCTCGAAGGGGTATCGCGCCCCCTCCAACCAATGCCTCCAGTTAGTGAGGGCTGCCTTTACTGCAAAAGCTTCCTTCTCCCACACATTCCAATTTCTTTCTGCATCAGAAAACTTTCTTGACAGGAATGCACAAGGCCGCAGTTTCCCATCCTCCCCCTTCTGCAATAATACCCCTCCTATCGCCGTATCGCTGGCGTCGACTTGCACTATGAAAGGGTAATTCTCGTTGGGGTGGCAGAGGATGGGTTCTGTTAGAAATTGCCCTTTCAGGCATTCGAAAGCGGTTTGGCAATCGGATGTCCATTGTATTTTGGAGGAGGGTTTTTTAGCCTGGTCCCCTTTATTTTTAGTCTTTAACAGTTCCGTTAAGGGGAGCGTGATCTGGGCGAAGTTTGCAATAAAGTCTCTATAGAAGTTGGCAAAACCCAAGAAGGACTGCAGTTCTTTGCGGGTGGTGGGAGTTTGCCATTCTTGGATCGCTTGTATTTTGGCTGGATCCATTTTTAACCCCTCTTGGGAGATACAGTACCCAAGGTAAGTGAGTTCAGTTTTATGGAATTCACATTTGGACAACTTGATGGGTAGTTTATTATTCATCAAAGTGGCCAGGACTTTTTGCACCATTTGAATGTGTTCCTCCTCTGTGTTCGAATAAATTAATACATCATCAAGGTACAGCACTACACCGTTATAAAGGAATTCGTGTAGAACTTCATTTATCATGGACATGAATACAGACGGGGCTCCCGCCAATCCAAAAGGCATAACTAAGTATTCATACTGTCCGAGGGGTGTATTAAATGCGGTTTTCCACTCATCTCCTGCCTTAATACGAACGTGGAAGTAAGCATCTTTTAAATCTAATTTTGTAAAGATCTTACCTTGGGCCACGACGTTGAGAAGGTCCCGGATGAGCGGGATGGGATAGGCGTTGTTGGTTGACACAGCATTAAGTCCTCTAAAGTCCGTGCACAGCCGAAGTCCCCCATCTTTTTTCTTCACGAAGAGGACCGGAGCCGCATGGGGGCTATTGGCTGGGCGGATGAACCCTCTTTGAAGATTGGTGTCGATGAATTTCCGGAGCTCTTCTCGTTCATGGAGACTCATGGGATAGAGTCGTCCTTTGGGCAGTGAGGCTCCAGGTAAAATTTCCACCGCACAGTCAGTTCGTCGGTGCGGGGGTAAAGTATCAGCTTCTTCTTCGGAGAAAGCATTCAGAAAGGGCCAATAGGGTTCGGGTATTTGGTTTATTTCTTCTTGGGTGAGAAGAGCCTTCTCCGTGTGAGTTGGATCACTACCCCAGTTTTGGTTCCAACGATGGTTTTTACAGTTGGCGTGATTGAAAGTGATGCATCCTTCTGCCCAATTTATGTAGGGATTGTGATCACATAACCATTTGCTGCCTAGAATTAACGGGTATTTGGCAGTGGAGCTGATGGCATAAGACCTTTTCTCCCAGTGTTGGCCCATGCCCGTGATCACTGGAATGGTTTCGGTGGTAACAGGGTTCATATTGGTGCCATCCATTTGTTCAAATATTACTGGATTTTGCAATTCGCGAGTTGGTAGGACTAGTCCGTTGACTAGGGCTGGGGCGATGATGTCTCTTGAACAGCCCGAGTCGATAAGGGCTTGCACACGGATGTGCATCTTCCTCTCCGGGTTAAGTAAAGTCACTGGCATGAATAAGATGGACCCAGGCGGCCGGTTCCGTGCAGGGACGGGCTTGGGGTGGATCTGTCGTTTGGGCCCTTTTACGACAGATCCATCTCGTTTCCCGACTGGGGGCTTTCTGGATTTACCTCTGCATTTGGGGAAGCGGGGTCGTATTCCATAACCTCTTCCGCCTCCAGCCCCCTTTCTGAGGCGGGCCGTTGGGAAGCGCCGCGACCTCTGTTCGCTCGGGGAGCGGGAGTCGGGCGTTGGAGAGTAGGAAATGGAGCAAGGGTTGGACGCCGTAGTTGAAGCGGAGGTCTTTGCACAGGCCGGTAGGGGCATTGTGCTGCAAAGTGACCGGCTTGTCCGCATTGCAAACACAGCCCTTGTTGCCATCTAGCATCTCTTGCTCCACGAGTGGCGTATCCAGCTCCCCGTCCTCCCCTCTGTAAAGTCAAGGGTCTTCTTTGTCCCGTTTGTTGTTGTTGTTCAACCAAACGGACTTCCAAAATGCGATTTTCAACTTCACATGCAAGCTGGATCCAACCTAATAACGTAGGAGGATTGTCCTGCATAAGAGCTCTGTCCAGAAGCCTCGGGTTTAGCCCTTGCTTGAACAGGATAATTTTGGTGGACTCCTCACACCTAGGGCATTTGGCAGCTAGTTGTCGGAATTTCGTAATATAGTCCCTTGCCGACATGCTGCCTTGTTTAATGGCTTGCAATTCTGTTCGGGCCCTAGTTTCCTCTAAGGGGTCTTCGTATTGTGCTCGAATAGCGTCCACCAACCCCTGGAGAGTATTGAGTTCGGGGGCCCCGATATTGTATAGACCTACATACCAGTCTGCTGCTTTACCTTGTAAGCGAGAGCCAAGATGCTCAATTTGACTGGCCTCGCTGCCGAAGAGGTGTCCCCACCGGTTGAAGAATTGCACTACTTGCACTAGGAAAAATCCTAGTTTGGAGGGATCCCCATCAAAAGTAGCTTCCAGTTTCACCCAGCCCATCGGGAGGTCTTGCCTCGGAGCCGGTGCTGGGTAGAAGTCCGTCGGAAGCATCAATGGCACTTGAGGTACGAGGGGAGGTAGTTGGGGACCCGGTTGTGGCAGCGGTGCTGGTTGCACTGGCGGCGGCAACACCGGCTGAGCTGGTGGTGGTGGCCTCGGCTGGGCTGGCGGTGGTGGTCTTGGTTGGGCCGGTGGCTGTAGCAGTGGCCGGGCAGGCTGCTGCAACCTTGGTCGGGCTGGTGGTGGCAACACCGGAGGCGTTGGCAGTAGCGGTTGAGGTGGAGGTGGCCGGTGCGGTTGGGTGATGATCGGCCGCTGAGGGGCGGGTTGGTGGGGTCGTAGTGGTGTAGGCCCCACCGGTTGATTCGGAGGTGGTAATACGGGTTGGTCCCGTGGCAAACGTATCGGTTGCTGCAAAGGGATTAGTTGCGGTCGAAGCGGAAGGGGCCGCAGCGGCGAAGGCCTGATGGGTGGTGGGCCGCGCGGGCTTGCCCCTCCCGGCATCGTTACTCTGAGAAGCAGAGGCTGGTCTTGTGGCACCGGTAGACCTTCCCTTGGGATTTGCTGAATGGGGACAACTTCTAGCGGTTGTTGTGGCAATTCCTCCCTAGGAGGAGCCGGAGGCTCTTCCGACTGATCCGGCCGGACCGTTATTGGAGAAGCGGGAGGGGGTATTACCGACGTCTCGGTTGGACGGGTTGGCCCTTCTTCCCCGTCTCTAGGCACCTCAGCTGGAGTCTCCTCGGGAGGTGGATCCCCGTCCGGTCTAGGGAGTTCCGTTGGAGCTTCTCCAGGTACCTCAGCTGGAGTATCCCCGCTAGGCGGAATTTCGTCTAATCTAGGAAGTTCCGCGGGCGGTTCTCCCGGTTCTCCAGGGCAGGATTCCTCTTCTCCTGAAGGCGGCGGCTGTTGGGGAGCGACCTCCACCGGATAGGAAATAACGCTTTGGAGGGTAGCTATTTGTACAGCCATTTCTTCAGGTGATAGTCTCTCTCCTGCCCCCATCGCTGAGATTAGGTGAATGGCATGAGCCAAACTTTCCTCCATGTCGATCAGCCTAGCTTCTAACTGTTGCATTCGGCTTGGACCCGGTTGCCCCATCGCGGAACCTCCCTCAGTTGCACTCACCGGGGAAAACGGCCCCCAAGGCGGAGGGTCTCCTTGATCGACTCGCGATCTCGCTGCTAGAATTCCTTTGGCTAGACCCGTCACTGCCGAGATGCCGGAATCTACAGCATGGGTGCGACTTTGCATCTGCACCCAACTTTGATCAGGAACTTCCGTTGGCTCTTTCCACGGGGCAAGTTCCGAATAATCCCAACTCAGGGCGCCGCGGCGGGATGTGTTCCCATCCGTCTGTTCGGTTGTCCTGTTCCAAAACAGCCAAGGTTGGCTGCTATCCAATTCGGGGACAGTCTCTAGGCTTCGGCGCCCGTCCATCGAAACTCGTGGATGTAGTCCACCGGCCCGGCGCTCTCTCGTTTCTCGGGGTCTGGCTCCCCACTCCGACGGCGTGGGTAACGAGATCAGGGGGAGAGCGGCAGCCGTCGGCCTTGTCCCCTCACTGCCAAGATCGATGAGAGGCGGAGTAGAAGTCGAAGCTCCGGTCCCGGCTGGCACCGGTTCCTGAAGTTCTTGGGGTTGCCCTGTTTGACTGTCGGGAGACGCATACGGATCAAACAAAGGATCCCTGTCCGGGACTACCTTGGATTCCGCTGGGCCCGACTCAGGCATGATTGGTAACAAAATGTCAGCCTGTGGCTAGATAAGGCTCTTCCTACAGGTTCCCTTTCAAAATCAAACAAGAGTCCATTGGTTGAATAAGGAAACTTTACTGCAGAAAAGGTCCATTATAGTCCACTGTCCTGAATAGGAGACTCAGGATGGTACACAGTCATTGTTACCAATGAAGGGCAAAGTCTGAGGTACAGAGTAACAGTTCCCATCTGAACCAGCCTCCCCCCACAGTTCTCAAAACAATATCTTTCAGTCTTGGGAAGCTGCTCTTCTTCAAGGCCAATGCTTGGTGGAACGGTGTTAGACAAAACAGTCTCCTCCGGTGGGAATGCTGCCTGGGAACTGGTGCACCTGCGGGGACAGCACTTAAACACTAGAAGCATTAGAAAAGCATTAGAAAATGGAGTCAGTACAGTTTACATATACACTGGACCTGTCAGAAAGAACTCTAACCATTAAACTGGGGAAGGTGTCCGGCAATTATGACTTAAACCTAAATTGCAAAACCCAGGAGATTCTGTATATGATCTACTATTATCAAACTCCGGGGACCGAAGCCCTCTCAGGGGTTAACTTCTCCCTCTCATCTCCTCCCAACCGAACCAACTTTTTACGCATGCCGCAAAGCGAAGGGGAAGCGAAACCACTTCTCCGTTCCAGCAAAAGGAGGGAGGGGCACCAGAATAACCTCTCCGTTCCAGCAAAAGGAGGGAGGGGCACCAGGAGTAACCAAGCAAACCTCCTTCCTTTCGGACGGGGGAGGTGGACCGTTGAGGGGGAAAGCAACTTAGAGAACGAGGGGGAGCGAATGCCCACAAGGGAAACACCCCTACCAGCTAAAAGGAATGGGTTTCAGAGGGTGCAAATATGGAAGGCAACAATGAAGACACCTTACTCACTCTACATATTAAATACTTTTATGCAATCCTGGGGAAGTTCAGGAGTCTTGGTCCAACTTCCCCTCCTCCTCTTTTTGTCTTATTTGATGGACTGACCTGGACTCTGGGTATAATGAGTGGGTGAATTCTATACATGTACCTGCTCCTAGAGTAACCAAAGCTGTTTATTCTCGCTATACATATAAACATGGGGGGGGGGATTTATTTTAGAGGGGGCAGAATGTCAGGTTCAGAGTCTTATGTGCTGTACCAACTCCATTTTCTCATGCTTCTAGTGTTTAAGTGCTTCCTCTGCAGGTGCCCAGGTTCCCAGGCAGATTTCTCACAGAGAGAGATTGTTTGGTCTACCGACGTTCCACCCCGGACCGGCCTTGAGAGACTCCAACTTCCCAAGCCTCAAAGACAATGTTTTGAGAACTGTGGGGGGAGGCTGGGCCAAGTGGGAACTGTTACTCTGTACCGTATGCTTTGCTTGTCATTGGTAACAATGCATATGTACCAACCTGGATATTGCATTCAGGCCAGTGGACTATAATAATCTTTTTCTTCAGTAAATGCTTTTTGGAAACAATGGACTTTTGTCTAATTGCAGAAGGCAGACTGGAGTAAGGATTTTATCTAGCCACAGTTCTGACATCGGCCTGGATCAGGGCCAAAACAGCCCAGGTCGGGTCATTGCTGGGCAGGGGAACCCTCCCTTGTCTGGTGCTGCCCTGATCCCAGGTGTTTTGGCCCTGATCCAGACCAAAATGGGCCCAAAATTGCCATTTTCGGCCATTTTGGGCCCATTACGGCCAGGTGCAGGGCTGAAACGGCCAGGATCAGGGCCGAAATGGCTCAGATCTTGTCAGTGCCAAGCAGGGGAACCCTACCCTGCCCGGCACTGTCCAGGTCGCTGGTGTTTCAACCCCAATCTGGGCCAAAACGGGCCCAAAATGGCCATTTTTGGCCCATTTCTGCAGGGATCAGGGCTGGAGAACTCTCTCCCACCCAGCACCGAACTGATTCCACCTGTTTCGGCCCCAATCCGGGCCCAAAATAGCAACCTTTGGCCATTTTGGGCCATTTTTTGCTGGGATCTGGGCAGAAACGGCCTGGAATCGGGTTGTTGCTGGGCAGGGGAAGCTTCCCCTGCCCGGAACCAACCCTGTCCTGGCCATTTCAGCCCCGATTTGAGCCCAAACATGCCCCAAATGGCCATTTTGAGCCATTTTGGGCCAGTTTCAGCCTGGATTGGGGCCCAAATGCCCCTGATTGGGCCACTGCCAGGTGCGGGAACACTCCCTCATCTGGCAACAGCTGAATCCTGGCCATTTCGGCCTGATCAAGGGGCATGGCATATGCTAATTATTTATGCTAATGAGTTCCTGCCGCTCTTTTTCTATGAAATGACCCCTGAGACCAACCAACCTGAGTATGGCTTTTACTGAAATATCAGATTCTTAAAAATACAACCCAGATCCTGGGTTTCGTTTCTGTCTCTCTAGATGAATTAGAATTTGAAGTCCTAGCAGGGGCTATGCAGATAAGAAAAAAATAAATTCTTAAAGGATCCCTTTGTTTCTACAGGACAAAGTAAGCAACGACCTTGTCAAAAGCTATTCCTTGCATTGGTCATCACTTGTTATAATGGTGTGGCTTTTCCAAGTGCTATCTGAACAGCGGTTCCAGTCTATCATTCTAGCAAGCAAATGCAAGAGCTTCAAAAAACTAACTCCTCCTCTTTACTTATAGGGGACCTCACCTCTTTGCATCCAGCACATTATTATTATTCTCTTTGAGCACCAGCCATTTGTAGTTTCCACACCCACCCTTCTTTACCATCCAAGCCCTCTCCTCACCCACCTTTCGCCCATCAGCTTCTGGGAAATGGATTTAATGAAAGAGATTTTATGTACCTGATGTGCCTTCTATCACTGTTATGCACCTTTACTATTCTCAGGAGCCAATGTATTATTTGTAATGCAGCTTGCAAGAAAATGAAACTTGAACCAAAAGACCAAAACAGAACATATGTTACACATGTAAATCACTGTGAGATGTAAGATCAAAAGTACTGTGAAGCTTGCTACCAGGTAGATTGCGCTTAATAAGTTTAATAAGCACCTGCTTGTTTCTTGACACCTGTTTCTTACTTGTTATAGAAACCTCTTTGTGAAACTGTCCATGCAAACTGTTGCAATGAAACCTAGCTAGATTAGCAACATCTCTCAAGGCTGAAAGAGGAAACCACAAAGCAGAGAAAGGGTACTGAATGTAACTATAAGCACATTCCAAGGGAAGGAGAGCGCTTCTCTCCCACAGAAACCAGAGAAATATTCTCCACTTGAAGCCCACAAGGTTGCCAGAAGCGACATAGGGGTGCTGCTATTAAATATTACATAGGCCAAAGGAATGGGCATGAATGAGAAGCCCATGAAAGAGATGAGTGAGAAAGGAAGGAAGATGTTCCTTCCAGAGATAAAACCAAGGACAAGATAAGATAAAGAAATAGCGATCTTGTAATGCTGTTGACCTAAGTTGTTTCTTCCAATCAGAATACCCTTAGACACTTGTATCATGAGAGGTGGTCGCCCACTTGAGCCAATGGGGGGCACTGTGTTTTCTGAGCCAATAGAATAACAAATACTATAACCAAAATGTATTAATTGCTTTGTACTGCTATTGTAGCTTTGAAGAACGTTGGGCATGAAGGGACCTTTACTCTTTGTGTAACCTTCATTCCTCCATCGTTTAATAAACGGTTATAGATTGCTTCATCCGCAGGACTCAGCGACTGTCTCTTATTATGATTGGCTAAAGGGATATTCGAAGTACCGGTTGTGTACTACAAGCTGTACCTGCAACCCTGGGATCATGGCTACAGTCTCCACGTCATAAGAGCCAAACCTGGGGCTACCAGTGCCAGAAGACCTCTCAAATCAACGAGGACCGGGTGCAACCCTAGAAGGGGTTTCCATGGAGTTAGTACCTGTGACCCACATTTCTTTGGAATTTACAATGGACC
This sequence comes from Eublepharis macularius, assembly GCF_028583425.1. Taxonomy (NCBI): domain Eukaryota; kingdom Metazoa; phylum Chordata; class Lepidosauria; order Squamata; family Eublepharidae; genus Eublepharis; species Eublepharis macularius. Next base: position 9,891,269 of record NC_072800.1, on the reverse strand, counting down.
ATAATTTGGCTGCTGCAAGGGGACTTAACATGGCTAGAGCAGTTCCAATATATTGCGAGCGTGAGGTTTTACACCTGGAGTTAATGCCTAGATGACTGGGGATGATTCATAGGTGAGAGGTCACACAGCTTACGTGGACTACCTTACCCACTCCTTGGCAATGGGCTCTACAGCCTTGGGAGGTGAAGGAGAGGTACTGGGGGGGCACGATTTGGCCGCCTCGTAGAGGAGCTGCTGCAAACCCTCACCTTGGAGGTCATTTCAGAGACAGCGTCGGGAGATGGCCTGGGAGAGGGAGCAAGCACTGAGTGGGAAGGAGAGAACGTTGTAGAGTCCAGGGATAGCGAAAGTGAAACGGAGGAAATGAGTCCAGAGCAACTAAAAGGATATGTAAAGAGGTTAATTCCTGAGTATGCCAATACACGTGTCCAAGGTTTGTTGGACAGGCTGCAGAGGCTCAGGGTCCGAGGAGAGACTCAAGCTAACCACGTGGAATATCCGGAGAGTGCCACCAACCAATGCATGGATCTTTTGGACGCCTGTGAGCAGGGGGCTGTGGCTGGGCCAACCAACCAGGAATGGGGCCAGATGCTGCAGCTGCCTCTGCTACAGGAGGTACCAGCACAGTCGGTGTTGGGGGATGTACAAATGGGAGCCGCGGCTGGGCCAACCAACCAGGAACGGGGCCAGAAGCTGCCGCTTCCTATGTTTCAAGTGGTGACAGCACAATTGGTGCCGGAGGATATACCAATACAGGGGGACCCTGAATTACCCCCAGGTACCACCGTTGAGCATTGTGGGAGTACTGTCCACTCGAGCACTGATGCTTGGGAACCCTGTGAGCTGGGGGCTGCAGCCGGGAATGTATACCAGGATTGGGGCCAGACGCCGCAGCCATGGAGGCCACAGGATAAAGCAACACAAGCAGTGTTGCTGGAGTTACAAAAACCAGGGGGACGTGGATTAACCCCTGAAACCAAATGTGCTGTAGGGTGTTACTCGGTAGTGGATGAGACGGACAGGAGTATCCTACCACATTCCCAGCTAGCACAAAGCATACCGCCTCAGGGAGCAGGAGCGGTACCAGCTGGGAAAGCGCAACCGTTGACAGTTTCCCAAACCTCGAAAGGTGCCAGGGTGCCACCAAAGGGGGTGAGAGCGCAAACGACCGTACAGAGTCAGCTTCCCAAAACGGCACCCCTGAGCTCCAAGTTATCACTCCAGGGGGGACCTCAATCGAGAGGGGCCCAGCAGGCCTTGCCCAGGCCGTCCTCCATGAGAGGTGTGGGAACACCTGAGACCACGATGTGGAGGTAGGGGGCATTTTGCTGCGCAGTGCCCCGAGAGAGCGGTACAAGGGGAAAAAACCCAGAATGTACCTAAACCCAAGGCTCCCCCCAAACCGCCGAGCCAAAGAGGAGGTACAAGAAGGGGAAAACCAGAGACTGGGTTGGAGGTCAAGGATACCCCTGAAGTCACTGAAAGGCCTCCATCCAAAGAAGCTGAGGAGGGTCTCACTCCCCCGATGGGAAACGAGGAAGACCTGCCGTAAGAGGGTCCCGATGGCAGGTCTTTAAAGAATACAAAATCCCAAAGGGGAGAGAAAGAGGGGCCGTATTGTTTATGCCAGTGACTTTACTAAACCCAAGAAGGGGAACTCATGTACGGGTGCAAGCATTAATAGACTCTGGATGTTCACGAGATTTAATCTTGCCAGCGCTAGTAAATGGGCTGGGCTTCGAAGTAACAGAACTCAAAGACCCTATAGTGTTTGAACAAATTGATGGATCTAGTATGCAACCTGCACAGCTTCAAACCGAACCTACAGCTACTGGAATGGGAGACCATTGGGAGAATTGGACCTATGTAGTTAGTGATGTAGCCAAATACCCCTTGGTGCTGGGAAGTCGGTGGCTATGGGATCACGATCCATATATCAAACGGTCCACAGGAATGGTAGTCTTTAAAGGTGATCGTTGTGCAAAACATGCATGGACTAAAGTATGGGGAAAGGAGGCACCCTCCCCCTTAGAGGCTGTACTATTAACTTCAGGAGAGGAAGGGGGCATCCCTTTGGAGTACCATGATTTAAAGCAAGTGTTTGATGAAAAAGAAGCAGATGAACTACCCCCCCCTCCATAGACAAACGGACTGTGCTATTGAACTCATTCCGGGAGAAAAATTGCCTAAAGGTAAATTGTATTCAATGAGCCCTGCTGAGAGGAAGGAACTTAGAGCCTTCACTGATAAAAACTTGGAGCGCGGATTCATCCACCCCCGCCAGCTCCACCCATGCAGCGCCTGTGTTATTTCGAAAAAAGGATGGGGGGGTTAAGGCTGTGTACGGATTTCCAGGGTTTAAATGCAGTCTCAATGTCAAATGCATACCCCACACCATTGATTAGGGACTTGCTCATTGTGGTGGTGCAGGGAAATTTTTTTCCGAAATTGGATTTAAAAGATGCTTACTTCTGGGTGAGAATAAGGGAGGGGGATGAATGGAAAATGGCATTCAATACGCCCCTTGGCCAATTTGAGTACCTCGTCATGCTGTTCGGGCTTCAAGGGTCCCCAGGTGTGTTTATGAACTTAATCAATGAAATATTATATGAGTACCTGTACAAAGGTGTTGTTGTTTACCTAGATGATGTGTTGATCTATTCTGCTGACGAAAAATCACACGTGGAGGTGGTCTGAAAAGTGCTGACCACTTTAAAGAAACAGACTGCCAGTTAGGGGTGTGCAGTTCGGGTTTCGGAAAATCCGAAAAAACCCGAATCACCCCGATTCGGGTTGATTCGGAGAAACCCGAATCGATTCGGGAAAACCCAAATCGATTCAGGTTTGCCGAATCGCCATAACCCGAATCGATTCGGGTTGATTGGGGTTAGCTTTTTCAATGGGAAAAAGCCTCCACAGGCTTCTCTGAAGCCTGGGGGAGGCATTTTCCCACCGAATCACCCCAAATTTGGTGGAGGCCTTCCTCTAACTCCCCTCTAACAACCCCCCAAGTTTCAGAACGATTGGACTTTGGGGGGGCATGTTATGGCCCCCCAAACCAGGTCCCACTATCCTCGCCTAAAAAAGGGCATAGCTTTAGGTTGCTGCTGCTCATCTTCATTCATTTTTTCCTATGGGGAAAAAATAAAGAGGCAGGCTTCCTTTGCCAGGGGTGGCATTTCGCATGCAAAATGCCCCCCAACCCTCAGGGGCCCTTCTCCCACCTTTCCTCCCACCCCCCACCAAGGCTCAGCCTGCTCCCACTTGGGGGGGCATTTCATGGCCTCCCCAAGTACGTGCTCTTTTCTCTACTACAGCTGGGGGAGGCTTGTCTTGCCAGGGGTGGCATTTTGCATGCAAAATGCCCCCCTACCCTCAGGGGCCCTTCTCCCACCTTTCCTCCCACACCCACCAAGGCTCAGCCTGCTCTCACTTGGGGGGGCATTTCATGGCCTCCCCAAGTAGGTGCTCTCAGCCCCCAAAGTCCACCCCTTACAGCCCCACACAAACCCAATTCCCCCCAGCTGCCACACAGACCCAAATCCCCACATTAGCCCCTCACAGACCCAAATCCACCCCCAGCAGCCCCACACCCATAACCCCAGGAACAGGCTGGCAAAGGCCAGCCCTCTCCCTTTGTTCCCTATGCTGGGAACTTCTAAACTCTCTTTCCCTGGGCAATTCTGCACAGCCCAGGGGTGCCACAATGGTGGGCACACTTCTGAGTGCCAGCTGGTCCCTGTGAAAGAGCACCTGAACCACAGACACCGTCCCTCAAATTCCCCCACCACATACAGAGATGGCTGGCCAGCCAGCCCCATTGTTCCCTATGATGGGAACCAACTGCACAACAAAGAATAAAACACGAACAACACAAAATAAAGTTTTTAAAAAATTATTTTCTCCCTTTCAAAGTACAAGTAGGCAAAGCATTACGACACATTACACCAGCAGTCCCCCACACAGAAAAATAACACAACTCACTTAACATCAGAGAATCACAAAAGCACAATTCCTGTCAAAAACACTTTATTTCTTGAACAGCTTTAGGTTACACAGCAGGGGGGCACACCAAAGGGCATTCCAGCATTCCACCTCACAAAAATAACACAATTCACTTCACATCAGAGAATCACCCAAACAAAATTGCTGCCAAAAACGGTGAAGTGGGTTGTATTATTTTGTGTAGTACACTGCTATCATGCCCTGTTGTGCCCTCCTACTGTGTAACCTAAAGCTGTTCAAGAAATAAAGTGTTTTTGACAGGAATTGTGCTTTTGTGATTCTCTGATGTTAAGTGAGTTGTGTTATTTTTGTGAGGTGGAATGCTGGTGTAATGTGTCATAATGCTTTGCCTACTTGTACTTTGAAAGGGAGAAAATAATTTTTTAAAAACTTTATTTTGTGTAGTTCGTGTTTTATTCTTTGTTGTGCAGTTGGTTCCCATCATAGGGAACAATGGGGCTGGCTGGCCAGCCATCTCTGTAGGTGGTGGGGGAATTTGAGGGAGGGTGTCTGTGGTTCAGGTGCTCTTTCACAGGGACCAGCTGGCACTCAGAAGTGTGCCCACCATTGTGGCACCCCTGGGCTGTGCAGAATTGCCCAGGGAAAGAGAGTTTAGAAGTTCCCATCACAGGGAACAAAGGGAGAGGGCTGGCCTTTGCCAGCCTGTTCCTGGGGTTATGGGTGTGGGGCTGCTGGGGGTGGATTTGGGTCTGTGAGGGGCTAATGTGGGGATTTGGGCCTGTGTGTGGCAGCTGGGGGGGAATTGGGTTTGTATGGGGCAGTAGGGGGTGGACTTTGGGGGCTGAGAGCACCTACTTGGGGAGGCCATGAAATGCCCCCCCCAAGTGGGAGCAGGCTGAGCCTTGGTGGGGGGTGGGAGGAAAGGTGGGAGAAGGGCTCCTGAGGGTAGGGGTGCATTTTGCATGCAAAATGCCACCCCTGGCAAAGGAAGCCTTCCTCTTCATTTTTCCCCATAGGAAAAAATTAATGAAGATGAGCAGCAGCAACCTAAAGCTATGGCTTTTTTAAGGAGAGGATAGGGGGAGCTGGTTTGGGGGGCCGTAACATGGCCCCCCAAAGTCCAATCGTTCTGAAACTTGGGGGGTTGTTAGAGGGGAGTTAGAGGAAGGCCCCCACCAAATTTGGGGTGATTCGGTGGGAAAATGCCTCCCCCAGGCTTCAGAGAAGCCTGTGGAGGCTTTTTCCCATTGAAAAAAAAACCCGAATCAATCCGAATCAATCCGAATCGGTAAACCCGAATCAGCTGGGCGATTCGGGTTTCTGCTAAACTCGAATCGGCCTCTCGATTCAGGTTTAGCAGATTCGGATAACACAAATCAGGGTGCCTTTGCACACCCCTACTGCCAGTGAAATTGTCTAAGTGCAAATTTCATAGAGAGAATTTTTTCCTCTAGGCGTCTAGTCTGATCAGCTCCCTTTCACCACTGCTAGCTCCGCTTGCTCCCCTAAAAGCACTCTGCAGCCAGAGGGAGCTGAGCATGCTGGCGGCAGCAAGAGGGATGAGGAGCCAGTTGCCACTGCCAGCTCCCTCTGACCGCCTTTCTCTTGCCACCGACATTTCATCTGTTTTGACTCTGAATTGGTTCCAAACATGGTTGATCTTACCAAAGGACATCCATGCTAGCTTATTCTAGGCATCCTGGAAGTAGCATGGAGCTGAGAAGCTCTCTCTCGCTCTCGCTCTCACACTGCAGCTGGTTGGCAATGGTTGCAAGGTTGCAAACTGATCAACTGCCTAGAGACAAAGAGGCTTCTTGAAATCTGGAGGGGCATCAGCCCACTCGAAGAACCAATTAGGGCTGGCTTATTTAATTGGACATTATAGCCTGTGAAAATTTAGGGAGTATGGCTACAGCTGAGCTCAGCACCAGGCTCCAGCCTTCTCAAGGCCACTTCCCACAGGAAGAAAGCCGTTCACAGGTGCAGTTAATTATCAAAACTAGGGAGTTTCCAGTAAACAGGCCTAGGAAGAAATTTGCAGGACATGAGGCGTGAACCAAAGTTTCAAACTTAACATTCTGTCTTAGGTGGTACAAAGCTTGGTCCTTACACAACCATGCAACTGGGCTACAGAGCAGAGGCTGGGGGCAGGGGTGAAGATGGAGGCAAACAAAGGCAGGTGGGAAACAGGAAAAGAGGGAGAGGTTATGGCGGGCAGGGACAGGGAAGACAGCATGGTGGGGAAAAGGGAAATGAGCCCCCCCCAAGTCCTTGTGGGTTCCCCGCTTGTTTTATTTGTTTCCTAACATAAATATTCTGCAATGTCTTGTTCCCACCTATCCCAGGCCCAACAAACTGACGATAATTTGAAAGAGTTGTATGGCTTTATTAATTGTAATTACTGACATAGACCAAAATTTGACAAACATTACTGGAAAAGGCACTCAGTGTTCTGAAGAAATGCGAACCGTCTGCAAGGCAGCCTCGTCTGGGGGCTTAGCTAGTAAGTCACCCTGAACTCTGCTCTTCAGGAGACTGTGAACAAGTGATGTTCTTCACCACAGAAAGTACCTGAGAGCCGACAGACAAGGAATTTGGAAAGGAAAATGGGCTCTTGGGATGATTCATCAGGTAGATTCCAAAGTTAGTCTGAAAAAAAAATTAGAACAATTATTATGTCAAATATCTAATAGACCACACCAGTCATGCTGATGTGGCAAGTTACAACCACAGTATTTTTTGTTGAAGAAATAGAATTCCAATATTATATCATCTAGCAACAGTAAACTGAATAAAACAGCCATGTCATTTAGAGGCCTGGAACTATTTTTCCTGTTGACTGAGTTTACGCTTAGCATATGCTAAGATTCGGTGGAAGCGCAGTAAATGCACAGAATGTACTACTAGCCTCAGAATTCAGTTTCCTGAAAATTTTCACTTTAATTTTACATAGTTTTTAAAAAACAAATGAACATGTTTTGATGATTGTACAGTTGTGCCTCACATTACTGTAGAAAACAAAGGGGAAGTTAAATAAGGAAGATTCTCATGGTAGGAGAAAAACTTCAGTGCTTCTATGGCTCGCAAGAAAGTAAATAGATTATGCCTATTTGCTCAGATCTCACAATTTAGACAAATCTCAGAATTTAGTTTTTTTCACCGCAGAATCTGAATTGTCTAAGGTGTGGAGTTTTCGAACAAAGGCTACATGCAGTATTGCTTTATGTTAAACTAACTTCCTTCCAGGGAGTCAAATGACCATTCAAGCTTCCATACCTGAACAGTGCATTTGAAGGGCGTTTGTAGAAACAGACAAGGTAAGAGTGCAAGGGAATGTTCAAAAAGAGAGTTTATGATTTAAATTGTAAATTATTCAGCATTAGGAATTGAGCAACTGGTCTTCCTAAGTGCTTGTTTTTATGGATGTTTTAGCGTTGTCTGTGGGAGGCGAATTTTCAGTTTTTAATTAGCGGAGCTCATGATACTTCCGTTGCTGCTTTAACGAGTTTGCAGGGAAGGTGAAAGGAGACCCAGAAGCACAGGGGGCACGAGGGACTGGATCCAGCTGTGCACTGTTGCTGAGTATCTTCAACAAGTGCTGGAACTCCGTTCCACTGTGTTCCCGCTGAAAAAAAGCCCTGCTCAGTGTAGTAAAGCCTGAAATACAGGCATTGCCTGAACGAAAGGATAACTCCCAGCACCTGGATATGCATTGCCCTGACAGAGCACTCAAGCATCTAATTCTTATTAAAGGGAGACAGAGTTCGTTTCCTCTCATTGCTGCCTCTTCATTTGTGTTTTTGGCAACTTAAGAAATACTGAATGGATCAAGAGTTTATGTCTGGAAAAAAACTTTCTGGGTGAATACAGCTTTAGAGAATTATACTGGAAATATTTTTTTTAAAGTTTTTATTGGATGGGTTAACATATATCACTCATAACATTCAATTAACATTTCCATCCCATTTCAGTTCCCCCACCCATTCCCCCCTTTTTATAATAGACTTCCAACAGTTTTCCAACCCCCCCTATTTAAATTGCAATCTATCTGCTATTTCTTCTATTAAACTATATTTAACAATAAAAATCCCTTATCTATCATTATCTATTGTTTAAATATTTCAGCTACCGGCAAAGAACTACCTTCCCCCTTTACAAGTTATCCAAAGACCAGATTTCCCCCTTCATGTCCCCCTTTCTTTCCATATAGTTCTTAAGTTTCTCCCAGTTCATAATAAATTCTTCTATATCTTGTTCTTTAAGTTTCCTTGTTAATTTGTCCATTTCTGCCATGTTCAATAACTTCTGGATCCAATCTTCCACCGATGGTATCTCTTGTGTCTTCCAAAGTTGTGCATATAACATCCTAGCTGCTGTCACCATATAAAACACCATTGTTCTGTCCATACTATCAAATTCTTCTAAGTTCATACATAACAGTAACAGTTCTGGGTTTTTAACAACATTTTTCTGCAAAATATCTAACATAACATCCACAATATTCCCCCAAAACTGCTTTGCCTTTTCACACGTCCACCACATATGATAGAAGGAACCTTCATGTTTCTTACATTTCCAACATTTATCTGACATTTGGCTATTACCATTAGCTAGCTTTTTTGGTGTAAGATACCATCTGTAAATCATTTTATAAACATTTTCTTTTATAGTGGTACATGTTGAAATTTTTACTGTATTTTTCCACAATCGTTCCCAAGCTTCCATCATAATATCTTTATTACAATTTATTGCCCATTTAATCATTTGAACTTTAACCACCTCATCTTCTGTATACCATCTCAACAAAATCTTATATATTTTAGATATCAACTTTTTCCCTTCTTGAAGTAAACACTCCTCTAACTCTGAATTTTTAACCCTAAATCCTACTTTCCTACGATCTGCATCATATAAATCTTTAATTTGTCTATACTGAAACCAACCATACTGAAATTATAAATCTTAATTGGTTTTCATAATATATGTATTTTGTTCCACTCTTACAGCCCAATCCTAAGAAGGGCACGGAAAGTGAACAGGAACCGAACTAAGGCTTGCGAGGGCGCATCTAGCCCGTACGCCCGCGTAAGTGGCCCTCCGCCCGCGCTGGGACGCGGCGCTGGCCCGCCGGCGGGCCAGCACTGGTGCAAGCCACAGGCGCCCGGGCGGCGGCGCAGGAGTGGCGTAGAGCCCTACGCCGACGCAGGGGGGGGCAGGGAGCAAGGCGGGGTCGGAGTTAGTCCGCTCCCTAAGCTCCTCCAGAAGCGGGAACGCCCACAGCGGCGCAAAAAAGCTACGCCACGGAAAAAGAAGGCGTAGCCCATAGGCGTCCATGGAACGGCGAAAAATCAGCCCCCTCTCTGAGCGCCCCGCCCCACCCCGCCCCTATGGCCCGAAGGAGCATAGGATGAGAACTATCCCGGGGACCAATCAGCGTGCGCGCCCGGCGTGGACGAGCCCCCCTCTCTGCACCCAATCACCTGCGACCGCGCCCTACAAAACATCCGGCCAGCGCCGCCCAAACCCCCAGGTAAGTGAGCACTCGGCCGGAGGCTCTGCCCGTCTGCTGAGTGGCATTGCCCCTTTGAAAACCGAAACGGGCTGAGGGCATTCACATTGGCAGGCGCAGAATGCACTCGGGGGACTTTGCGAAAAACTGGGGGAACTTCGCATAAAGGGGAAGAGGTGCAAATGTCTGCCTAACTCTCTTTCTACCGTGATAGAAAGAATGACTCAACAGCTAACTGGACTCATGCATGCTAGTTGCTTCTAACTAAGCACAAACAAACTAACCCTTCCGTGGCAGAAGGGAATGACACTTTGCAAATTAACCGCATGCTCTCCCGTTTCCTTGCAGGTGCCCTGACTCTGGCGCTCCCACCTCGTGATGACCGACGGAGCGCTGACAGGTAAGGAGGAGGTGGGGGGGCATTCCGCAGATTAGTGCAAACCGCCCATTCACCTGAACCCACCCGCTCACTTGCCGCTTTGGGTGAGGCCCAGCAGGGGTGGGGGGCAACCATGGCCGCCCCTGGCTGCCTCAGAGGCAGGCGCCTCGAAAACCACATGTGGCCAGGTGTTTGTTGTGACCAGCTCATTCCCTCCCATAAAGGTAAAGGCTTCCCAAGGCTGAGTGCATCCTCGCCAGACCGTCAGGCATCAGCTGCTGCCCTCGACCATGTGCAACCCCCCCCGGATGGCGGAGTGTGGGGCTTGCCTTGCCAGTGGAACGAGGCAAAGCCCACACGTGTCTTTTCCCCCCACAGGCACGTCCAGGGCATGGCTGCTCCCCCGCGCCCCGCCCTCCCCAAACATCTCTGACGGACGGTTGGCTGCAGCCCAGGAAGCACCGTCGCGCCGCGGCCTGCATCCCAGCCCCGCCCCTCCAAGCGGGAAGGAGGGCTGTGTGGAATGCTCCGGCTCCCTTGCCAGCCTAAACGCAAGCCCGCTCTTTCCAGTGCAATAAAACGAGATGTACAACAACTGTCTTCTGTGTCTGCGAGTCTGACTTCGTCCTCCGCCCCTCCCCCAACACTCCCGTCACATCTCCCCACCTGCACATTGCCACAAATGTATCCGACACACCCCGTCTTGCCTCCCCGCCCCCTCCCTCCCTCCTCCTCCCCTCCTCCTCCTCTGTATTTGACCAGTGTCTGTACCACCCATCTGCCGAAGAGAACTTGATTCTCAGAAGCCTATGCCACAATAAAACTGGATAGTTGTAAAGGTGCTACGGGACCCTTTTTGAATTCGCTACCACAGGCTAACACGGCTAACCCCCCTGTATCTATGGCCAGGTAGAGGGTTGGGGTGGGGCATGTGAGCGGGGAGGGGGATCAATCCCCGGTGGGGAGAGTAGCTGGCACCCGATAAGCCAGGGAGAGGGTGGTGTGAGCTGCCGCTGCAAGGGGGTGGGAGATGGCAGGGGAAACGGTCCGCTCGCGGGAACCCTAGCCCCCACCAATGGAGAATCCAGGGTGGTGGCAGGCGGATGCCATATCCCGGGCAGGAGGTCTCGCGCGCCTGGGGAGGGTCGCCCCCATCGCAGCCGCAGCCCCAGCAACACAGTCCCATGAGTGGCCGCCTCCCAGAGTGGGTCCAGCCCCTCGGGCGTCTGCAGCAGCCCCATTGGTCATTCCAACACCTTCCACCCCAGGGCGTCCTGCCTCGCATCCAATCCCGTGGAGCAGTTGCCAGCCTCCCACGCCAACAGGCCATGGTTGTTGGGAGGGGTGGGGTGTGCCTCTCAAGTCCGTGCCGAAGCCCTGCTCGGGCAGCTCGTCGCCATCCTTGACCCTCCGGCCCCACCCGCTGCAGCAGCTCCACCCGCCCCAGAGGCACCCCTCCCTCGGGCCCAGTTGCGTGCGAGAGGCCGGGCCCGTGGACAGCCAAGGGGGTCCGGCCGCCGGCCTCGCCGGTGACCGCCGCAGCCGCCTTGGGGGTGGGGTGGGGTGTTTTGCTGCACAGGCGGCTCTCCTACACGCCTAATAATAAAGGCTGATTTCTGTGCAATGGGTGTCTGTGTTCTTTGCCTTGGGATGGGGACGAGGGGGCAGGCCCGCTGTGTCTGCCTCTTGGTGGCGGCCTCAGGCCAGCCCTCCCCTTCGGCGCCACTTGGGGGCTGTCCCCTGCTGCCAGAGACTGGCTGCTGCCCTGGATTCCTCATGGCAGGGCGCCTGCCAGTCCCATGCCAACCTCTCTGGACGCGGCCGCCACGGACTTGGTGCTACATTGGGCAAACGGGGGAAAGGCTTCTCAGACTACACCCACCCCTCTCCTTCCCGACTGCGAGCCCCGCCCGACACACGAGCCGAGGCAGTCTGCCGGCATGGGCGCGGTTTGCCTGCTGCTCTGGGGCCTGGCCGGGATCGCGTGCTGCCCATAGGCTGCGCCTTTCCTGGCCCCTCCCCCTGACGCTTGTCAGGAACAGCGCCCTTTGGCTGCGCCTGGCGGCGGCCGTGCATCAGACCCACCCACAACACTTTCTGGTTCTCCAAAATTGCATCTCTGCGCCGCTGCGGGCGCCGCTGCGGCCACACTTTGCTGGCACATGATCCGGCCCGGCGCCGCCGCCACACCACCAGTTCAGCCGCGTCGGCGTTGGGGCCGGCCATAGGATTGCGCTGTTAAAATTTCTTTATACGTCATCCACTCCTCTCCACCATGTTTCACATTCGGGTTTACGACTTCAGCTGGTATAATCCACAATGGAGTCTCTTCCTCAAAATATCTTTTATATTTTTGCTACACTCTAAATAAACTCCATCTCACAAAACGATGCAAAAACATAGCATCCATTTTAATCTTGCCATACCACAAATATGCATGCCATCCAAAAAAAATTTTATATCCTTCCAAAGCCAATAATTTGTGGGTTTTCAATAAAATCCATCCCTTCAGCCAAACTAAGCAAATGGCTTCATGATAAAGTTGTAAATTTGGTAATTGTAATCTACCTTTTTCCTTTTCGTCATATAACACTTTCATTTTCACTCTAGGCTTCTTCCCTGCCCAAAGGAAGCTCAAAATCTTCCTTTGCCATTTATCGAACTGCTTATTATCTTTCACGATTGGTATTGTTTGCATCAAAAACATTATCCATGGAAGTACATTCATCTTAATCACAGTAATACGACCCAGCCATGATAAATTCAATTTATTCCATTTCAACATATCTTTATCTATCTGTTGCGGTTGCTTGTCGTAATTGTTTTAAAATAAATCAATGTTCTTCACAGTTAATTCAATGCCTAGATATTTTGTTTTATGCACCACCTCACAGTTCGTTATCTCCATCAATTCTTGTTGTTTTTGTTTAGTCATATTTTTACATAGTAGCTTTGATTTATTCTTATTAATATAAAATCCTGCAAGGTCACCAAATTCTTTTATTTTTCCCATTCATCTTGGCATATTTTGAATTGGATCTTCAACTATCACCATCACATCATCGGCAAAGGCTCTCACTTTATAGGAATGACCTTTTATTTTCAGTCCTCGTATCATATCGTCTTCACGTATCTGTCTAAGTAGAAGTTCTAATACCATCACAAATAACAGGGGAGAGAGTGGACACCCTTGTCTCGTCCCCTTCCTTATTTCCAGCTTTTTTGTTAAGTCACTATTTACCACAATAGCTGCGCATTGGTCTTTATATATTGCCCTTACTGCTTAGATAAACATCTTACCCATCTGCATCTTTTCCATTGTAGCAAACATAAAGTCCCAATTTAAATTGTCAAAAGCCTTTTCTGCGTCAACAAAAAAAAAGCCAACCTCCTTCCCCGGATGTTTATTATAATATTCAATGGCATTCAGTACTACTCTTAAATTGTCTTTTATCTGTCTCTCCGGCAAAAAACCTGCCTGTTCTTCTGCAATAAACTCCGTCAACCAAGTTTTAAGTCTTTCCACCAATACTTTAGCAAATATCTTATAGTCATTGTTTGTTAGAGATATCGGTCTATAATTTTTAACATTCGTTAAATCTTGGGTTTCTTTTGGTATCAATGTAATGTTTGCCTCATTCCATGTTTCCGGTATTCCCTCTCCTTCTAATATTCCATTCATTACTCTCTGCAACAATTGTATCAATTCATCAGCCATTACTTTATAAAATTTAGCCGATATTCCATCTGGTCCAGGTGCCTTACCCGTTTTTGTTGCCTGTATCGCTTCCATTATTTCTGTTATTTTAATTTTGGCATTCAATCTATCTTTCAATTTATCAGGTAACGTTGGTAAGGTTATCTTTCGAAAGTACTCATCAATTAGTCTAATATCAATAGGTTTTTTCTGGTACAATTTCGCATAATATTTATAGAATGCTCTCCCAATTACATCTTGATCAAACAACTCCTTGCCGTCTTCCATAATTTTACTTATTAATTTCTTCTCTCTCTTTTTTTTCAATTGCCATGCTAAATATTTCCCAGGTTTGTTGGTTCCTTCAAACGATTTTTGCTTCAATCTTTTCAATTCCCATTCCATTTCTTTATTTTCCATTGCTCTTATCTGCTCCTGTAAAATTCTAATCTCAAGTTGAAGTTTCTTCTTACCCGGTCTTTTCTTTAATTGTTGCTCTTTTTGCTTTATTGTTTCTTGTATTTCTTTCAATTTCATTTCTTTGCTTTTCTTATCTCTGGCATTTAAATCCATCAAAACTCCTTGAATGACCACTTTATAGGCATCCCGAACTTTTTAAATTGACACCCCTTGGTCCACATTATGTTGAATAAAACACTTGTTTCTTTCTTCAGGACATCCAAATTTACTTGATTGTATAAAAGATCTTCATTTATTCTCCATCTCAGCTTTTTACGTCTCATTCCAAACCTCCAAAAAATAGGATTGTGGGCTGAACTAACTCTTGGCATGATATCAATCTCCTTTGTCCAAACCGCTAGTTCCTTAGATGCCCAAATCATATCTATTCTTGATAACGATTGATGACTAGCCGAGAAATACGTATATTGTCTGATCTTTGAATTATATTTCCTCCAGATATCCTCAAGGCTTTCCTGCTTTTGAAGCCAAAAAATACCTCTGGCAGTTTCCCTGTTTTATTTTTACTCACACTAGTTTTTTTGTCCAATTGCAAATCCACCACTCCATTAAAATCTCCTGCCACAATCAATTGAACATATGTCATTTGACCCAGTTGGGCCATAACTTCATTGAAAAATTGTTCTTTTGCTCCATTCGGAGCGTAAATTCCCAAAATTAATGCCTTTTTGGTATTACATTTAAACTCCACAGCCAAATATCTGCCATTACTGTCACTCACAATAATCTTTGGTTGTAGCTCTTCTTTTATATAAATTGCAACTCCTCTCTTTTTCTGCTTTGCCGCCGCCACAAACTCTTGTCCTAATTTCTTATTTTTCAAATATTTAATATCTTGATCTTTTATATGGGTCTCTTGTAGACAAATTATATTACATTTTTGTTTGGCCAACCAATGAAATAATGCCTTACTCTTTGAAGATGAATTAAGTCCATTTACATTCCATGATATTAATTTGTACTCCATATTTAAAGCCTACTTGTGTCAGGTAAGTCTTTCTCATTCTCTAACAAGAAAACCTCCATGTCATGCCTTGATTTAATCACTCTCCTTACCGTTTGAAATTCGAAGCTCAGACCTTCAGATATCTCCCATCTGTATCTTATATTCAAAGTTTTCAACTTCTGTGTCAAATCTCTGTATTTCTTTCTCTCTTGCAAAATTTTCCTTGGTAACTCTTTCATAATCCTGACCCACTTCCCTTCAAGTACCAATGGGGTCTCAAAATGCTTTCCAAGAATTTGTTCTTTCATTCTCTTTGTGGTTAATTGGACAATAATATCTCTTGGTAAGTCTTTTTGTTGTGCGTATCTTGAATTAACTCTGTATGCTATATCCAGATTGGCTACCACCTCTTCTTTCTCTATATTTAAAAAATCTGCTATTATTTCAGTAATTTGCTTCAGGGTTGGTTATGCCATTGTCTCCGGAACGCCTCTAAATCGCAGTTGTTTTTCAGTAGCTTTACACTCCATAACAGCCATCCTGTCACTTAACACTGATGTCTCCACTTTTAGGTTAGTGGCCAAATTCTCCGTTTTCCTCTCCACCTCTTGCACTTTCTGTTGGGTAGTCTGAAGCTCTTTTTTAATCTCATCAATATTTTTCACCAACTCTGCAACTTCTGACTTTATTGCCTCTTGAATATCTTTTAATACATTATGCTGTGACTCCTGTAAATTTTTCTGTGACTCCTGCAACATTTCCTGTGTCTTTTGTAGTCTCATTTAATTCTTTATTGACCTCTGTCACTTTTTAATCCAAATTCTCAATCGCCATCTCCCAATCTTTATCCTTCTTTGACATTGTTGGGCTTGCCTTAGCACCTGCCTATGAGTCCGGTCTCTTTCTCAACTCTGTTTTCACCTGTCACTTTTTGCGCTCGTGTCAAGTTTAAAAGTTACTAAAATCTGTACCTTTTCCAGCAATCAAAATGTCGGGCGTCTTTTCTCTATGGTGAACTCTATTGTGAAGTCTCCAGTCATTCCCTTATCCAAAATGGCGAATTTCCACTTCCTCTTCAGCTCTTCCTTGCCTCCTTGTTTTTCTTCCGCTGCTACTCTGGCACACTTCCTGCCCTTCAATACACGGCTCGCTGTTCCAACAAACAAACTCCTTCTTGCGATATTTCCGCCACTTCTCACACTCCTTCCCGCCGCGTCGCTTTGTCAAAACCACAGATATGTAAACAAAAAGTTCCTTTTTGATCTTTTACGCTTTATATGTTAAAGAGTCTCACAGTTCTCACTCCCAAACTCTACTGGCTCTTCCACTTTAATTAACCCTGTCTCTCATTTAATAATTTTTGGTCTTTGTTTAAAAATCAAGCCCGTTAGGGGAGATAGCAATCTTTACCTCCTCTTCTTTCCTTGGGGTTGTAATAACTGCTTCTTTTGCTAAATCCCAATCAAATCCGTAACTGAAGCTAGGGTATGACGATCCTATGCCAATTTGTTGACTCCAAAGCTGCTGCAGAGATATAGACTCGCCCTTCTACGAGGGGACCTCAAGGCTGGGGGAGAATCCTTAATTCAGAACCCCCCCTCAGCTGAGATCACTCACTCTTGGGGCTGCAGAGCGTTCCTGCCTGATTTCTCCCTGAAATCGGGGGGCTGTGGGTGGTCGAGGCACCTCACCAGCCTAAGAAACAGCAACTTGGATGATCCAGCTCCCTGGATCTTTTTTTTTTTAACATTTTTTATTCTTTTTATTAACTACATTAACTAACAATACAAAGGAAAAGAAGGGGAACAAGGGAAGGAAAGAGAAAAAAAACCAAAACAACAACATATAACATCTACACTACACAGAATGCTTTCCCTTCATACTGCCATTATTAAAAACTAAAGCTTTGTATAATATTGATGGAGTGGTCGACCTTACATAATGCAAATTACAATTCAAATTCAAATTAAGTTTTCCTCCCCCTCCTGGGTCCCGGACGCAGTTCTCTCTGAGCAACTGCAGCCGCAGTGCTCATTTCCTCCCCCCGCCCCTCAGACTTCTCGTTTTCTTCTTGCTTGGTGTCTCGCTGGAATTCCGGATTTTTATCCTCAAAATCCCTTAGTTGATCTTCTGATAATATCTTGTAAGCTTGATCTTTGTAACTAAACTAGATGCCTTCAGGAAATAACCATTTGTACTTTATTCCACGTTCCCTCAGAAGAGCTGCAAGCTTTTTATACTTAAAACGTCTTTTCCGAACTAAAAATGGGACGTCTTTCAGTATCTTGACCTTGTTACCCAAAAAGTCCAGATCCGCATTGTATGAGTTGTATAGGATGATGTCTCGGATCCTTTTAGATGAGAAATCGATGATGATCTCGCGAGGCAGCTGACGCCTCGTTGCATATTTTGAAGAAGCCCTACGGACCTCCAAAATGGCGCTTTTTACCTCTTCTTTAGTTGCCTTCGCGGGTGTCGCCAATAGTTCCGAGGCCAAACCCCATAAATCCTCATTTTCCTCCTCTTTCACATTCTGGAGACGCAAAATTGTTTGTGTTCGTTCCACTTGTAGCCCGATCAGCTGGTTCTCCACCAGCTTTAACTCTTTATTCGTAGCCTTCACGAGTGATGCACTTTCCTGAGCAGACTTCTCTGCCCCCCCCGCTGCTTCCTTAATGGTTTTCACTTCGCTCTCAATTAAGCCCACCCTTTGATCTGTTTCGTTCAGCTTGTCAACAAAGGGTTTTATGGCTTTGGTAACCGACCTCCACACCAGTTCTTCGAGCGACTCTCCCTTCCCCTGCAGGGCAGCCGAGATTGACTTGCACAGGGCGGGACTCTGTTTTTTCGCTGCCATTTTAGGGGGGGGGACCGCCAGCCAAATTCTGAGACTCAGCGAGGGGGAAGAACTAGCCTTCTTAGCTTCAGATCCCACCACTCCTTCGCGTGCGCTTGTAATAACAGAAGGGATTCGCTTACTTGCAGGCTTCTGCCTAGTTCTGCTCTTTGCCGTTTTCCATGGCCCGGCAGCACACGAGGCGCCGCGCACGTCTGCCAGCCTCCATAGGGACAAACGGGCAATTTACCCCCCGCATAGGTTTCGGGGGGCTCTTCCCGCAGTGTCCCGAACCCTGCCTCCCTCACTGGGAGTCCTGGGGGCTAATCTTCGCAGATCAGCCGCCCGGTCAGAGTGCTCGAGCGCTTCCTTCCGGACCTGCGGAGAGGAGCGTCCGACATGGCCGAGAAAACGAAACCGAATCCCAGCTCCCTGGATCTTGTCAGACCGCCATAACACCAAGCCGGAAGTCAGAATTATACTGGAAATATTAGTTGATGCGAGGGCTTCCAGTAAACCAATATAAGCTGTAACTAGAAATGAGACTGGATGAAGAGGGAAAACCCGCGAGGGCTAATGGCGTTAGTATGTCTTTCTTATCAACCAAAAATAAATCACCATTCAATAACAGCACTAATATGCCTTTTTTTCTTTTTGTGTAAACCAAAAGTAAATCACAAAGCAGTCTTATAATGACTTATAACTTAAACAGAATGAACCTTAGGAATTCAAAATAGCCCATCAAATACATTTTTCTTATTTTGTACAGACAGAACACATGTACGAACAATACAATCAAATAAGCAAGTGTATTAGCAGTCCAGGTGGCGGCAGCAGTGCGCATGCAAAAATTGAGGGACAAACCCCCTAAGTCAAGTCCGCTTCAGATCGGAAGCCAACCGGTCAATACGGATACGCCCGATCTGTGGCTGGCTGAAGCACAGATTTCGTCCCGCGCCTCGTCAGGGGCGTCTATCCCTGTTGTTATTCGTATCCCAAAGTGAACACTCTTTACGTCTACAAAACAAATAGATCCTTATACAAAACACATTGCATTGCCTGCCCCACTGGATAAACTTACCAATTGCCTAAACACCAACCTGTACATTCACCTGGGAATGTTCTTTGTCTGCATACAATCCAAATATTTTTACAGCGTATTTTCACATTGGTTGTATGGGCGACAGTAAATTCTCTTGCGCGCCTCGTGTTGATTGGGACGCTCACTTTTAAAAGTGAGGTGTGGGACGAAATCTGTGCTTCAGCCGGCCACAGATTGGGCGTATCTCTCCGTATTGACCGGTTGGCTTCCGATTTGAAGCGGACTTGACTTAGAGGGTTTGTCTCTCAATTTTTGCGTGCGCACTGCCGCCGCCACCTGGACTGCTAATACACTTGCTTATTTGATTGTATTGTTCGTACATGTGTTCTGTCTGTACAAAATAAGAAAAATGTATTTGATGGGCTATTTTGAATTCCTAAGGTTCATTCTGTTTAAGTTATAAGTCATTATAAGATTGCTTTGTGATTTACTTTTGGTTTACACAAAAAGAAAAAAGGCATATTAGTGCTGTTATTGAATGGTGATTTATTTTTGGTTGATAAGAAAGACATACTAATGCCATTAGCCCTCACGGGTTTTCCCTCTTTATCCGGTTAGATTTGGCGAGGGTAGCCCCCTCTTTTTTCCTCCGTAACTAGAAATGAGGGCAACTCTATCTGTAACAGATTTTATGCATGTGCCAAATAGACAAAAACTGCAGATTTGGAGAGCAATTCTAAGATGGTTGTTGTGGATTTTCTGGGCTGTATAGCCATGGTCTTGGCATTGTAGTTCCTGACGTTTCGCCAGCAGCTGTGACTGGCATCTTCAGAGGTGTAGCACCAAAAGACAGAGATCTCTCAGTGTCACAGTGTGGAGAAGATGTTGGCAGGTAATTTATATCTAATCAGGAAGGTGGGTTTCGGCTGAGTCATCCTGTAAGAGTTTCCCAGGGTGTGGAATGCTAATGGAGGGAGGCTTCACTGAAAAATACCCACCAGAAAAATACAACAGATTCTACAATCAGCAAAAGATAGTAGAGACCCCCCTCACCTCTGCAGGAGTATACCACATACCCTGCAGCTGTGGACAAGTTTACATCGGGACCACACAGCATAGCATCCAGGCAAGAATAAAAGAACATGAAAGACACTGCAGGCTTGGCCATCCAGAAAAATCAGCAGTGGCTGAACATAGCCTAACTCAAACAGGACACAGTATCCTATTCCAGGACACTAAAATACTGGACAACACTTCCAACTACGTCAGATTGCACAGGGAAGCCATTGAAATTCATAAGCATAAGCACAATTTCAACAGGAAAGAAGAGACTTTAAGAATGAATACAGCATGGTTTTCAGTCCTGAAAAACACCAGGCTAACAAAATACGCTATATCCTACAATAGCCCTGCAGAGAAGATTAGCATATCAAGCACCAATCCATATGCAAAAGAACCTCCTCAGGATACAGTGAAGCCTCCCGCCATTAGCATTCCACACCCTGGGAAACTCTTACAGGATGACTCAGCCCAAACCCACCTTCCTGAGTAGATATAAATTACCTGCCAACATCTTCTCCACACTGTGACACTGAGAGATCTCTGTCTTTTGGTGCTACACCTCTGAAGATGCCAGTCACAGCTGCTGGCGAAAAGTCAGGAACTACAACGCCCAGACCACGGCTATACAGCCCGGAAAATCCACAACAACCATTGTTCTCTGGCCGTGAAAGCCTTCAACAATAAATCCTAAGATGGTCTACTCAGAATTCAACTCAGGGCAATTAAATGGATGTTACTCCCAGGAAAGTGTAAAAACCCAAATGCATACACAGTGCATTAAGGGAAGAGCAAAACAGAGAATTGATTCGAGGTTTGTCCTGTATACATGTATACAAGCAAAGCAAACTGTTCTTGATCAAGTGGAGAGCAAGTGAATGGCAAGTGAACAGGGAGGAATACACAAGAGTCTGTTCACTTGCCAGGCAAGTGTTATTCATCACGTGTAGCTTGGCCCTCAGTCAGCCTGGCCTCTGTCCTAGGGAAGATACTGGTGCAGATATTAAAGACATCAGTCTGCAAGCATCTGACAGACAACATGCTGATATGAGGAAGTCAGCATGGATTTGTCCCCAAGTCCTGCCAGACCAACCTCATCTTCTTCTATGATCGAGGGACAGGCTTACTGGATCGCGGGATTGCTGTCGATGTAGTTCATCTGGATTTCAGTAACGTTTTTGACAAGGTTTTGATGTTCTGATGGTTAAACTGGTGGACTGTTGATTCTAGGATAGTTAGATGGATAGGAAACTATCTGGATAATTCCACTGAAAGAGTCGTTGTCAATGGCATCACGTCTGATTGGAGGGAGGGGGTCCAGTGGAGTGCCACAGGGCTCAGGTCTGGGCTCAATGCTTTTCAATATTTTTATATATGATCTGGATGAGGGTGTGAAGGGATTGCTCATTAAATTTGCAGATGATACCAAACTGGGAGGAGAAGCAAACACCCTTGAAGATAGGGATAGAATTCAACAAGATAGAATTCAACACACTGGGGAAGTGGGCAGATTTGAATAAGATGCAATTTAACATGGGTAAGTGCCAGGTTCTCCACCTGAGTAACAAAAATGCAAAGCATGCATAATGGATGAGGGATACACTTCTGCGTAGCAGTGTGGGTGAACAAGATCTTGGGATAAGGATGGATGGGAAGTCATGGATGGGACTATATGAATAGTCAGTGTGATGCAGCAGCAAAAAACGTGAATGCAATCTTGGGGTGTATCAATCACGGTATAACATCCAAATCACAGGATGTCATTATCCCATTGCATTGGTCAGGTCCCACTTCGAGTATTGTGCAGTTCTGGAGGACTTGCTTCAAAAAGGATGCGGACAAATTGGAACGGGTGCAGAGGAGAGCAACCAGGATGATCAGGGGCCTGGAGACCAAGCCCTACCAGGAAAGACTGAGGGACCTGGGGATGTTCGGTTTGGAGAAGAGGAGGTTGAGGGGAGAGACATGATTGCTCTCTTCAAGTATTTAAAAGGTTGTCACTTAGAGGAGAGAAGGGAGCTGTTCCTGTTGGCAACCGAGGATAGGTGTCAGGTGACAGACCGGGGCGGCACAAGCTGCATTCCCACAGTATGAAGGGCTCAGGCAAGGGGCTAGTTCCAGTAGCATAGCCAAGGTCCAGTCCTAGGTCAAAAGCAGGGAGTCCAAAAGCCGGAGGTAGCCTGGTCCAAGGGGCAGTCCAAAACGCAGAGTCAGGGGGTCCAAGGTCAGTTGCTGGCAAATTCAAGGGCTAAACAAAGGCAGAATCATGGCATGGTCTGAAGGTCACAGAAACAAGGCAGGTTCCAATACAAGAATCAAAGGGTGGTGGCGACTTGTTGCTTCCACACCCGATGGTCTCTCTTGGCTGGGTTCTATAGACAGGCAGCAGAGGGCTGGGCTTGCAGCCAGCTGCTTGGGAGTGATTCTGACACCACTCCTTGTCACTATCAGCAAGCAGCTGGCATCTGGCCGAGAGGCGTTCACATTGCCATCTCTCCTGCAGGCTTGCTCTTTGTCTTTGTCTCCAGCGCTCCAAGGGTGTGGGCAACGCTGGAGGGCTAGGAATGATCAACTGGGATTCACCTGTTGCCTCTGGGCTAGAAGGCTTTGGCGGCTCTGCCTCAGCTGCTGGCTGTTGGTCCTGACGAGCCTGCAGCTCCTCAGCTTGCATGCTGGTTCCTGGTTTGGGGCTAGCTATCCAGGGCTGCTCTTCTTCTGAGGAGTCCTCTTATCTCAAGGAACCCTCAACACTTGTCACCGGCCAGTCTGGGCTCAGTGAAAGTGAGGATTCCTCAGGAGGAGAGAAGCCTTGTGTAGCCAGCCCTGGCTCCTCAGGAGAAGAGGAGCTTCCTGTAACAAGCCCTGACTCAGCCACCACTGGTGATCAGGAAGAACAGCTGCTGGCTAATCAGAGTCCACAACCAGCAGCTGAGGCAGAGCTACCAGCACCCTCCAGCTCCTACACCACAGGGGAAGCCCAGCCAGGGACATCCAACACCACAGGGGAAGCCCAGCCAGAGGCTTCCACCCCCCAGGTTCACCCACACCCAAAGAACGCCGCAGACGAAGGCAGAAAGTGGAGCTACAGGAGAGAAGGTGCAGTGCTCGCCTCCGGGGACGATGCCAGCTGCTTGTCGATAGTGACGATGAGTAGCATCAGGACAGAGCCCAAGCAGCTGGCTGCAAATCACACCTGGCTATAAAAGCCAGTCTAGAGGAACTGCTAGGTGTGGAAGCAATGAGTTGAATGTCTGCTACTGCTGTGACCACTCCCTTGAACCTTGCCTTGTTCCTGTAGCTTTTGGACTGTGCCCTGTCTCTGCTCGCATCTGGACCTGACTTTACCAGTACTGACTTACAGACCCCCTGACTTGGCTCTTGAACTCTGGACTTGCACTCTGACCCTGGACTGGACTTTGACTACTCTACTTGGGCTAGCCTGGCACATGACAGCACTACTGTGCCCTGACTGGTCCACGACAATAGGACTCAATGCAATGGGTTTAAACTACAAGAGGGAAGGTACCAGCTGGACATTAGGAAAATCTTCTTCATGCTAAGAGTAATTCAGCAGTGGACTCGGCTGCCCAGGGCTGTGCTGGGTTTCCCCTCATTGGCAGTCTTCAAGGAGTGGCTAGACGAATACTTGTCAGGGATGCTTTAGGCTGTTCCTGCATTGGGCAGGGGGGTGGACTAGATGGTCTGTAAGGTCCCTTCCAGCTCTATGATTTCTACGGTTCTACTCATTTGTTGTGCTGGAGACAATATCACATTAAAGTGCTGTGTAGCACAGTGGTTAAGTGGTTTGGCTGCGAATCAGCACTCAACTGGTTCGAATCCCACTACTGCCATGAGCTCAGTAGGTGGCCTTGGGTAAGCCCCAGCTCACCAGCTGCATTGTGGGGATAATAATAACACTAACTTGTTCACTGCTCTGGGTGAGGCACTAATCTGTCTAGAAGAGCGGTATATAAGTGCAGTTATTATTGTTATATTTACTCAAATAAGATGATGTGAGATTGATTGCATCAGTGGGATGCGATGGAAATGATAACAGTGGAAGTTAGATATTATCCAGGACTGATGGCAAAACAAAAGGCTAGAATATAAATGAGTCATTTTAATTCTGTTTTTGGTAACAAGCTCTTTATTTAAAAATATGTAGGTTGAGCAGATAGTAAGCAATCAGGAAAATGGGCAGAATCAGCTGTTCAGGAACTAGCTTCAAAGACCACAGCTATAGGGACATCAACAGGGGTCAAACGAGATGTGCAGGCAACCCAAGCTTATTCATGACGGAATATTGTCCACACCACAAGCATTTATACTCTGAAAGCTGCGGCAATGCAATGCTGTTTTTTTCTAAAGGGGTTATGGAAAGAGCTGCATGGGTGTGACTTCAGATGCAGAAGTGACCAAGATGTGGGTTTCATATAATTCCATTCAACCTCAAGAGTGATGAAGGGACACCCCCTTGAAGACTGACTTATGATCCAGCTGGTGACCCCACGGCAGGCTTGGTAAAGCAGCCCCAGGGGAATCTAATGTTTTGACCAGTATCATCATCCTCATCCTCATTTATTTATTTATTACAGTCATAGACCAGCATAACACAAAACAAGAGATACACTTCCCTAAAAATCAATTAAAATATGGTACCAATATATACTAAAAGTTAGGATACCATATTTACACACAAATAATTTTAATTGGTTAAGTACAATAATTATGGCGAGATTATTTTATAAAATTATGCCAGCTAGTTTATACATTGGTAATGTTTTGACTATATTCTCCCAGCAAGCTCTAGACTTATGAGGTGTCTTCCTCATGCCTCAGAAGGCATTTGAGTTTGAGAAATGCAGTCTAAACTAACTTAGGAGCAGCCTTGAAACTGACCAGCAGAAGCATTTGCTAAAGGAGCGAGCTGGCTGCTGAATCACTCTCATGCCTAATGCAGGAAGCTGGTGGGCTTTGGGAGGACAGGCAGCCTGCAATAAAGGGGGCGGAGCCTCTGGGCTAAGGCACGATCCTCGGAAGGGCCAAGCCTTGTGGTACTTGGTGGAGGCTGAGGAACAGCTTGTCCATGCCGGGTGGCTCAAAGCAGTGTATGAAGGAGTAAACAGTGCTAAAACAAAAGCTGAAACCTCTGAGGCCCAATTAAATCCAAAATTGCCTGCCTCCTTGCACCCTGAGAATGTACTCCAGAGACCCTGAGAAGGAGGCTAAAGTAGGGCTGCCAATCCCCCGCCCGGGGCGGGGGATCCCATGTTCCCACCTCCTCCCCCCAGCCCCACTTACCTGGCCAACGGGGGGTGCTCCCTGGGGCACCCTCTCCGGGGGTGCAGCATGCCCCTGCGCCCTGCAATGGGTCCATTTCAGGCCAAATCGGGCCCGCAGGAAGGCGATTCAGCCCTTTGGCAAGCATGGGAGCGCATGCTGGGCTGCCCTTTGATCCGCATGATGACATCACTTCCCGGAAGTGACATCATCATACACACTGGGGGTGCTGAAGACCATGGAGGGTGAGTGCTAGGTTCCCAGTCCCCCACCGGGGGAACTCAAGGGATCTGGCAACCCTAGGCTAAGGTCTAAAAATTCTTCTCAGGAACTTCAGCAGAGAGGATGCTAGAGAGAGGCAAAGTCAGAAGAAAATGGGTATTTGTTGTATGCTGATGCTTACATCTCACATGACTGCTTGGAAGTACATAAATATCTTCTTCCCTGGGACAGCACAATAGGCAAAGTTAATTAGAACTATGCAGCTGTTTTTTTCTTTTCTTTTTTTGTGGATGACGGTGATTTAAATCTGGCAAGGCTGCATGCTATCCATCAGAGGACGAAAAGGATTCGCAAGGGGCTATAATGTCTAGTCACCCCCCCCCCCGCCCCGGCCCCTGTTCCAGATTTAGACTGACCTTTCTATCTTTGGTGGAAGACAGAGTCTGAAGAAATTCCTTGTTTCGTTGTCCAGTTTGCTGATCAATACAGATAACAAGACATCTGTGACACGGCCCCATAACCTGAAATGTCCAGAGAAAAGGCTCTTGGTTCACTGTCTGCACAAGGCACCATCTTCTGCCTCAGCACAGAAGTCACATCCACTGTCAGCTGTTGCTGTAACAACATACCCAGCACCTCTGCTTCACCATGTTCAGTATCCCCAGCAAGATCTATGGATGGCCAGTAATTTAAGAGCTGGCAAGTATTTCAGGGTTTCTTATAGCTGCACCATGTAACTGAATAGGACAATTATATTAACTAATAATTTTGGATAAAACCACCAACTAACACAGGTCTGAAACATGCCCTCTTCCTCCAAGCAAAATATATATCCATCAGCTGATGCGCTACTTTTAATACATTTTGAAATTTGAAGTATTTAGTTTTTTTGCCTGAAATGGAAAGTGGTAGAAAGGCTGCAGTAGCCGAAGGCATTTTTCCTTTAGTGAAAATTTGTCCATGAAGAAGAAATTTCTCTTCTTTTTAATAAATGCCTGTCTGAAGTCACTCAGACTTTTAAAATGTATCATTTCATTAAAGGGCACCAGAATTTGAAACATCAAATTAAGAATATCAGAGGCACATGTGTAGATTAAAATATCATTTATTCTACAAATTGGCCTAGAATTGTTAGGTGGAGGGAAGAGGGAAGGCTGCTCTTCTGGCTGAAGGGGAGTTAAAAATGTAAAATGTAACCAAAAAATAAAAGCAACAATTTAAATACTCAAAAAAAAATAAAGATACTTTTAAAAGACTATAGATTGCATACAGAATAGGGGTGTGCAAAGGCACTCTGTTTCGTGTTTCTTGTTTCGGGTTTACACAGCAGGGGGGGCACACCAAAGGGCATTCCAGCATTCCAAAAATAACACAACTCACTTAACATCAGAGAATCACAAAAACACAATTCCTGTCAAAAACACTTTATTTCTTGAACAGCTTTAGGTTACACAGCAGGGGGGCACACCAAAGGGCATGGCAGCAGTATCTTACACAAAAATAACACAACTCACTTAACATCAGAGAATCACAAAAGCACAATTCCTTTCAAAAACACTTTATTTCTTGAACAGCTTTAGGTTACACAGTAGGAGGGCACAACAGGGCATGATAGCAGTGTACTACACAAAATAATACAACCCACTTCACCGTTTTTGACAGCAATTGTTTTTGGGTGATTCTCTGATGTGAAGTGAGTTGTGTTATTTTTGTGTAGTACACTGCTTTCATGCCCTGTTGTGCCTTCCTACTGTGTAACCTAAAGCAGTTAAAGAAATAAAGTGCTTTTGACAGCAATTTTTTTGAGGTAATTCTTTAATGTGAAGTGAGTTGTGTTATTTTTGTGTAAGATACTGCTGCCATGCCCTTTGGTGTGCCCCCCTGCTGTGTAACCTAAAGCTGTTCAAGAAATAAAGTGTTTTTGACAGGAATTGTGCTTTTGTGATTCTCTGATGTTAAGTGAGTTGTGTTATTTTTCTGTGTGGGGGACTGCTGGTGTAATGTGTCATAATGCTTTGCCTACTTGTACTTTGAAAGGGAGAAAACAATTTTTTAAAAACTTTATTTTGTGTTGTTCGTGTTATATTCTTTGTTGTACAGTTGGTTCCCATCATAGGGAACAATGGGGCTGGCTGGCCAGCCATCTCTGTAGGTGGTGGGGGAATTTGAGGGACGGTGTCTGTGGTTCAGGTGCTCTTTCACAGGGACCAGCTGGCACTCAGAAGTGTGCCCACCATTGTGGCACCCCTGGGCTGTGCAGAATTGCCCAGGGAAAGAGAGTTTAGAAGTTCCCAGCATAGGGAACAAAGGGAGAGGGCTGGCCTTTGCCAGCCTGTTCCTGGGGTTATGGGTGTGGGGCAGGTGGGGGTGGATTTGGGTCTGTGAGGGGCTAATGTGGGGATTTGGGTCTGTGTGTGGCAGCTGGGGGGGAATTGGGTTTGTGTGGGGCTGTAAGGGGTGGACTTTGGGGGCTGAGAGCACCTACTTGGGGAGGCCATGATATGCCCCCCCAAGTGGGAGCAGGCTGAGCCTTGGTGGGGGGTGGGAGGAAAGGTGGGAGAAGGGCCCCTGAGGGTAGGGGTGCATTTTGCATGCAAAATGCCACCCCTGGCAAAGGAAGCCTTCCTCTTCATTTTTTCCCCATAGGAAAAAATGAATGAAGATGATCAGCAGCAACCTAAAGCTATGGCTTTTTTTTAGGAGAGGATAGGGGGACCTGGTTTGGGGGGCCATAACATGGCCCCCCAAAGTCCAATCGGTCTGAAACTTGGGGGGTTGTTAGAGAGGAGTTAGTGGAAGGTCCCCACCAATTTTGGCTTGATTCGGTGGGAAAATGCTTCCCCCAGGCGTTCGGGAAGACGGAGGCATTTTCCCATTGAAAAACCCGAAACAACCCGAAACGTTTTGGGTTATTTTGTTTCGGATAACCCGAAACGTTTCGGGTTTCCCAAAACGTTTCGGATAACCCGAAACAACCTGAAACAAGTTTGTTTCGGGTTTCTTTCGGGTTTCAGAAACCCGAATTGCACACCCCTAATACAGAAATGAAGGTGATCCTATTAGCCATTCTAGAATGCAACAAATCTTTCTTCAGTTAACTCCTCCACTACTGCCGTCCTTTCCACTCACTTATATATTACATTTAGTAGCAATGGCCATATCTCAAATCCTCAGATCCCCTCCCTGATGCTGCAGGCAATGACAAGCAATGCTGGATTTAACTCATTATTAAGCAAAAGACAGGTGGCCCAGCACGAGCTCTGTCAGCTCCAGGAGGCATGGCTTAGGAGCAAGAACAGTACAATCCTGCACAGCGTTTCCCCCTTCCAAGTCAATGGGCTTAGAAGGTTATAACTCTGTCTAGGATTGCACTGTGAGATCCACAGGTGGGTCAATAAGGAGTAGGGTCGCCAGGTCTCCCACTATGGCACAAGGCCTCCAGCGGGCAGCCCTCATTGTCCACCACCACTCCTAGCGATGATGGGAGGAAAAAAATGGTGGTGGCGTGTGTGCCATGATGTTACCTCCGGGGAAAACCTGGAAGTGATGTTGGGTAGCTCTAGGAATCACCAGAAACCAAATGATTCCTAGCAACCATAAGAATCACCAGAATCACCAGAAACCCATCAATTCCCAGCAGCTGTAATAAGGAAGCAGAGCTTTACTGCTAGCCTTCCAAATGGGGTGTGGAACGGGGCGGATAGTCAAGGAAGGAAGCCTGGGAGGCGTTCAGGGAAGCAGGCCAGATGCAAGAGGAACCCTCAGGCTGATAGATAGAAATGCCTGGAGGAAAAGTTGGGAAACTCCATTAGCAAGGCTAGTATGATACCAATTACCTCAAGCAAGAACCACCTGCCCCCACCTGCACATGCGCTTCCATGCTCGTCACCTCCCACGCCACTGATGGTTGAGTGGGCGCTGAGCCCTTGTGGGGCATTAGTGCCCTCCTCACCGAGTTGCCCCAACCAGCAGCTTAGGTGCCTTGGCCCAGGAACCAGCCCTGCCTTCCACTGCTCTCTTTTCCTACCCCAGCACAGCTGCAGCCGTTTTGTACCTTGAAATGCAGGCTGCCGATTGCAATCTCGTCCCACTTGTCTTCTTCGAACGGCTCATTTGTGCTGATGACAATGTTGGCACGGAAGCGATGGATGAGCTTCTGTAGGGGAAGTGACTCACCTAGTCTGTTCCACAAAGGAAAAGCAAATGTGCTAATATTAACTCAAACATGTAATTTACTCACTTGCAATTTCAGGTCTCTCGTCACGACAAGGAAGATTTCTGTTGTATTTAACACCCTTTGTACACTTTCCCACACATGAAGCTGTCCTACACTGAATCAGATTGCTAGTCCATCAAGGTCAATGCTAGGGCTGCCAGCCTTCAGGCAGGGCCTGGAAATCTCCCAGCATTGCAACTGAACTCCAGACAACAGAGATCTGTTCCACTAGAGAAAAAGGCTGAATGTAGGTTGGATGCTATGGCGTTAAATGCCATTGAGATAGCTCCCCTTCCCAATCTCATTCTCTCCATCCTCCATCCTCCAATCTGCAAGACTTTCCTAGCTCAGAGTTAGCATTGATTGTATGCTCATCACATTAGGGACTAAGGACAGATTAGGCATTCTGCTTGTTTACCGGCCACCTAGTTCCTAGTTAAACAGCCTCTCTGAGTTGGCGGAGATACTCTCAGATGTGGTGCTGGAGATACCTAGACTGAGAGTTAAACTACATGAGATGCCCGACATGGTCGAGTTCCCCCAAGTTTACCTGGGAAGGGTAGTTGGGCCAGCAGCACTGGAGCCAGAAGGACGGGAGGGAAAGAGTCAGCAAGGGGAGTCTCCTTCCCCTCTCTGTGAGAAAGGATGGTTGAGTTTAGCAGCTGTGGCGGTGGCGGCAGTGGCAGCAGCAGCTTCAGCAGTTCCTTCTGTTGCTGCTAGCTGCCTGTCAGCTTTGGGCTCCCCTTGCTGACTCTTTCACTCCCGTCCTTCTGAGCCTGCTGTTGCTGCTGGCAGCCTGAATACACTTCCCAGGTAAACTTGCAGGAACCAGACACATGTTGAGTGTCTTGTGTAGTTTAGCTCTGATTGTCCTGGATGACTTCAACATTCATGCTGAATGCTCCTCACCAGGGCCAGCCCAAGAGTTTATAGTCTCTTTACCTGCCTTGGGCCTCTCTCAAATTGTGATGGGTCCAACAACTGAAATAGAATTTTTTTCACTGAGCCTTTGAAGGCAGGTCTTCTTTCAGGACTGGGGATTTAGCCTGAAACATAGTCTGACCATTATCTACTGAAGGCAGGGGTGAATGTGGCCCTTACACACTGCAAAAAAGGGGGCACCATTAAAATGGTCTGCCCACAGAGGTGGATGGGTCCTTTCAGATTTCAAAATACTCTGGGGGATTTTAGAATTCCAAACACGTACTGTGTTGAGGCTGTAGTGGAAGCTTAGAACATGAAGCTCTTTGAAGCTTTGGCAAGATTGCTCCACTTCATCCTCGAGGCAGAAGCCAGCCTTGTGGTTTACCATACAGCTAGGCTAGAACATCTCTAGAAAGATGGTTGTTGAAATTTCATGCTGAATCTGATAAACAGTGCTATACAGCCCATTGGAAGGCCTATGAAGTGGCTTTAGTGGATGACCTCTATCTGAATGTAGACCAAGGTCATGCTTCTTTGTTCCCTCTCCTGGATCTATCTGCAGCCTTTGCTATAATAGACCATGCCATCCTATTCAGGTGTTTGGAGGCAGAAATAGGTATCAGGGGACGTGCCTTGAACTGGTTTAAATTGTTCCTCGTGGGATGGACTCAAAGGGTTGCTGTAGGAGACTATCTTCAGCGTAGGAATTATCTTGCAGTCTTACCCCCATGTTATTCAACATCTATGTAAAGCCTTTAGGAGAACTCATCTGTAGCTTTGGAATTAGATGTTATCAATATGCAGATGACATCCAGCTGTATGTCTTGCTATACAAATCTCCTGGTGATGCAGTCTTGAGTTGCTGCTTGACTGTTTGGATCAAATGGCTGAAAGTGAACAAACTGAAACTGAACTCAGACAGGATGGACGTGATGCTGACTGGGAAAGCTGAGATTTTGAAGGGCACTGTGCTCCCTACTTTCAGTGGGGTTAAACTGACCTTTATTGACTCAGTAAAGAGCCTAAGGGTTGTCCAGGACCCAGCACTGCTGCAAGAGAAGCAAATTAATGCAGCAGCAAAAAATGCTTTCTTCCAACTCTAGTCTCAAGTGCATTCTTTTTGGTGACTTTGCTCCTCTAAGGGTTATGTTCTCAGCACTAGGGGTATGCGCTTCGGCTTCCCAGATTGGGGAAAAAACAACGAACTGGGCCCAATTTGTAATGATTCAGTATTTCCAAATCGGGGCCAGTATGATGGTCCTGATTCAGAAATACCGAATCAAAGCTTCCCGAAGCAATTTGGATTGCTTCAGTTAGCTTCAAGGCCTAAAAGGGTGCCTGGCCTCCCGCCCTCCCACCACCACCCCACTTACCTGGGGCAGTCTTCTGGCACCGGTGTGGGTGGCACCGGCACCAGTGTTCGCTACTGCACTGCCAGCTGCTGCTTCGGCCTCTGTGGCAGCGGTGCCAGTGTTTGCTGCCACCCTGCTGCCGCCCACCGCTTTGACCTCTGTGGTGGTGGCGGTAGCAGCGGTGGCAGCATTTGCTGCCACCCTGCTGCTAGCCGCTGCTTCAGCCTCTGCAGCAGTGGCATTCGCTTCCGCCGTGCTGCCGGCCGCTGCTTCAGCCTCTGCAACGGCATGGGCGGCAGCGCTGGCGTTCGCTGCCACTGTGCTGGCTGCCGCAGAAGCTGAAGTGGCAGTGTGAGCGGTGCTGGTGCCGGCTGCAGCCTTCCCCGCCGCCCTGCTGGTCGCAGTAGTGGCAGAAGGCCTGCCCCAGCCTTCAAGGTAAGTGGGGTTGGGGGAAGTGGGAATCTCTCTTCGGTATGCTCCGAATCATTTCAAAGCATACTGAAGCAATTTCTGAAAACCTGAACCCGAAGCGGCTTGCCACTTTGGTTTTTGAGTTATTCCGGATCGTTTTCCTGCTTCAGGTAAATCTGAAGTGGGAAAACTGAATATTTTCCCCGCTGCACACCCCTACTCAGCACTGGTCATATTCAAGCTGCCTTCCATGAAGCTCCAACATGCAAAGTCACTTTCAATGAGCTTAGATCACCACTTACACTCTCAAAGGCTTTCATCAACAATGCCAAAATATTTTTAAGTATTGCTATTAATCTTTTTTATACAGGAGTTGTTATTTGATTCCCATTAGAAATCATCTCCTTTGAAGTTCCATATCCTATCATTAAATAATTTAATTGGTTTGCTTAATCCTTTTCAAGAAGATCATACCACACAAGTTATAGTAAACAGGGCCCAAGCAAGACTTGGGGGTGGGGTGGGGGGAGGCTGGAGCAGGAAATTGGGCACACCATGAATTTCTGTTTTATGCTAGAGCAGGAAAGCCAGTTTTGAATGGATTAACCCATTTTAAAATCCCCTGCTACAAAGAGGCAATGTGGCCCCATCCTCAGACTGAGATATAACTTCAACATCTGGCTATACCTTTGAAATGCTTAAGAAACTATCCCCTTGCCTTAGTGGTCAGAGTTGCCCCCACAATATTCAATGAATATAGTTATGCCATAGGCCCCTTATCTGACTATGTTTCAAGCACTAAAAGAAGAAGGCGGAAGGCGGAAATACGGAAACCAGATCCCGGCCCTGTGGTCAGTGCACAGTGGGAAAAGAGACCTAATAGCGAGCAAGAGAAAAAGGCATCCACAGGAGATTCTGAAGCAACTCAGCAGTCCACAAGTTATGCTAAAGGATAGCTGCAGGGGATCTTGCCAGACTCAGTGGGCAGATCAGAATTCAGGCTAGAACTGAAATTCAGAGTAGGTCCAACTTTCCTTTCTCAGACAGTAAGCTTCCAGGCCTGGGATGTTCAAAAGTAGTGAATTTTCTCTGAAAGGATCGGAACAGAAGATCTCTAGTCCTGCCTGCCTGCTACCTCTTGCTTAGAACATAAGTTGGAGCATCCTTCCAAAGGATGGTTTGAACCGCTGAAAAGGTAAGTTACGTATGGTACAAGGTGGATTAGCCACCTTGTTGCCCAATCACGGGATTGGCATTTATCATGGGATCAGGTATGGTCCTCTAATTGCCTAGAGTCTAAGGGGGGAAATCCATGAACAAAGCCACAAATGCTGAGTAGGCTGAGCTGCGCCATCCCAAGAGAAACCAGCAGACAGGAGGATCCTTGAAATATTAGAGCCTTGGTGCGGCCAAGAATACGGTAGAGAGTACTCAACGATCTTTTTGCTGGGCCCTTCCTAAATCCTTCTACAGCAAGCCAAGGATTTAGAGCACTGGTAGCTGACTTGGACACACAAATAGTCTGGTAGAATTACTAAGTGCATGACTACTATGACTTACAGTGGTTTGGAAAGATGCATCAGACATCTGTTCAGGACTGAATCCTGCAACAGTACTATGCTCTTGCTCAGAACTTCCACAGTTTTTATTCATTTAGCTATTTCCATACT
Source organism: Eublepharis macularius (assembly GCF_028583425.1). Taxonomy (NCBI): domain Eukaryota; kingdom Metazoa; phylum Chordata; class Lepidosauria; order Squamata; family Eublepharidae; genus Eublepharis; species Eublepharis macularius. Next base: position 9,857,280 of record NC_072800.1, on the reverse strand, counting down.
GCTTTTGTCCTTACAGGGGACTCAAGGAGGCTTACAAAGAAGTGGAAAATAAAATGTAGACAAAGAAGAAAATATACAACCCATCTCCAGTTCCTGAGCTGGTCCTGGAACCAGTGAGGTGGGACACTCAGGGACACCACTTTGACCTTGCCCACTGGCTCGTGCCAAGGGCTCATGCTTCTGACCATGCCTGCGGTGATACCCGCAACACAGAGGAAAAGAAGTTCCTAAAATGCAGATCAGCTACTAGGATCACAAGGGTGAATTCTCTCGAGGTGCTGAGTGCAGCCCAAACAATCGGCTGATGTTGGACAAAACTGAACAGCACACCCAATGGCCCCCTACTTCCTTCCAATATGGCAACTTACCATTAAAGCAAAATCTTTGGTGGGGGGGGGGGGGACTTGATATGAGGAGCATCCAGAAGCTCCCCAAAGCAGCAAGTTGTATATGGCAAGGCACAAACAAAAGCGTGACTGTCCCTGATTAGTGTACACTTAATGATTGGCAGTCGAATTTGTGATCTGATTGAAATGCATTGTGATTGAGGTGGTAATGAACTTCCTGTCTGGGCTGGCCCGATCATTAGACGCTATTGCTATGGATCGTGCAGCCTAGCGTACTGGGCTTTGCCTCTTTGTCACTCAAATGTCGTCCCTTCCCTTCCTTTGGTTTGTATTTTGCAATATATACCCTTTGGGCCTCAGCTTTATTGAAACTTGTTGTTACCACATCACACAACACTGAAGGAAATGTGTTAGGAATCACTCAAAGCATCTGGATAGTACCTGAAGGATGAACCCTTATCCTACAAGCTGAACATGAAGCCAGAGACAGAGCCCAAGGAATTAAAAGGTCCCCAAAATTCGGCTGGCATGTGTATTTAATACAAGCAACAATCATTTTAAATAAATAAATAAATGCTTCTTTCTATTCCCAAACAACTCCTTTTGATTTCTATCCCCGTTGCTGTTATGGAGCACATATTTCCCTTAATCCAAAAAACCCAACTACATTACTTTGGAATAGGGGTCAAACTGGCCCCACAGTACAGCAAAAAATAAAGGAAACCTGGTAACCCTCTCAATCGTGACACTAGCTACTAAGAAAAAAATCAGGCCTCAAGAATAAGCATTGATAAATAGGGTTTTGAAAGTCTGCCTGCAGTTTTAAAGAGACTGTTCCAGCGTCTGTGATAGGAGAAAAAATAATCCAGCATCTTTCTGCCAACTTTCCCAATCCAAGAACTGGGGACTGCAGAAGAATATGAGTTTTCCTTACCACGGTCGACAGTCCTCATGTAAATAAGGAAGAAGAAGGGAATTAAGCAGATCCAACAAAAACCGGTCTTGTTCATGAGGAAGGTAAAAACATCAAATTTCAGGAAAAGTGTGATTTTGGAGAGGAAACACTTGCCTTGCGGTGATCTGATCGCTGAGTTGTAAGACACTTGTTCGATTTATCAGGAGATATTGCGCTTCATTCACCAGAGAGAGTGGGGCAGCTGTGGGGGTTGCCTCTCCTGAAATATCCCCAGCATAAGTAGACAGTTAGAAATAGTAAGCAAAATGTGAGGAATCAGATCTTCTCCTGGTGGCCTCTTCACAGTGAAACAGATGTGATGATTTGAGCTACCAGTATAGGGCATACCTTTGCAAATATTCCATGCGTACGCGGTCCTGTTTAAATACCCTTACTCATGAAACAGGTCCATCTGAGCCTAGCATCAGCATGCCAGTGGCCAGCTGCTCAGGCAGGCAGCTGCTGGTATGCTAATGGTACCCATGTGGTAAATGCAAGTAGATGCCAAGGGGCATGTGTGGAACATTTACCCAGGCAAGCATTTGGAGCATGTGCTGGATCAGCCTCTGCTTCTTCCTCTCTCTTGCTCCCTAACCCAGATCAGCCACTCAGTGACACACGACTCTGCATTCTGTTTTCTAACAAGTCCGGTCTGGGATCCCCGGACCCAACTCCCTTTCCCTGCAGCCTGCTATGGGAAATGACATTTTCGAGGTCCACAGGGGTCCAATTTGGGTCAGGAGGACCACGGTGTGAGCCTGCCATTCCTCCTGCACTATTTTCCAAGCCCAAATGGCCCCTGGGGGGGGGAGGTATTTGCCCCATTTTGGAGCCGCACACATGCAGCACATAAGTGGGGCAAAGAACTTCCCCAGACCCAACTAGTTAGAATAGGTAATGTGGAATCTAGACCTGGGAAAGGCAGCGAACAGCTCTTCTTTCCTACACATGTGTCGGAGATGGCAGAGAGGTGATACGATAACTATCTTCAAGTACTTGAAGGGCTGTCATATAGAGGATGGCGCGGAGTTGATTTCCACTGCCCCAGAAGATCAGACCAGAACCAACAGCTTGAAATGGGCAGGGGGTTGGGACTAGATGGTCTGTATGGCCCCTTCCAACTCTATGATTCTATGAAATCAAATCAAAAGAGTTTTTGGCTAAACATTAGGGAGAATCCTGACTGTTAGAGCAGGCCCTCAGTGAAACAGGCTTCCTCTGGAGGTGGTGGGCTCTCCTTCTTTGGAGGTTTTTAAGCAGAGGCTAGATGGCCATCTGACAGCAATGCTGATTCTGTGAGCCTAGTCAGATCATGAGAAGGAGGGCAAGAAGGGCTACATCAGTGCTTAATTCTCGTGGCCCCTTCTTACATGCCCAGGGTAATACCGACCGCCACCTCAGGGTCAGGTAACAAGTTTCCCCAGGCCAGTTTAGCTAGGGATCCTGACAGTGTTTTGCCATCTGAGCATGGATCAAGGGTCACTGGGTGTGTGTGGGGCGGGGGAGGTAGTTGTGAATTTCCTGCATTGTGCAGGGAGTTGGACTAGATGGCCCTGGTGGTCTATGATTCTGTGTAACTGCAACACTCTCCTGCTTTCTCTGACAGTAGGCATGGAGGGAGTGACTTGAGAACCAGGGAGTTCTCACAAAGTGAGCTCGTTGGAGAAATTAGGTAGTTTTAGATTCTGAATTTAATTGTATTATTATAACCCATCCATTAGAGATATTGTATACTTCAAATGTAAAGCAATCTCCCATTTTGGGGCCCTCCAGCTGAGTCCACGAGCAGGGATGCTGGGCTCTTGCTGCAAAGCAGCCCCCTTTCTTTGCATACCCTTTCCCAGTATTTATGTTCTAACTCCATCCACTCTGCACTTGCTCTCCTAATTCATTTCTTAATCATCTTGCATTGCCCATCTAAGTAATTTGTCATCTGCTCATCCACTTCTTGTGCTCATGCCTACTCACACAACTACTTCTCTTGGGAAATCGGAGCCCAACTGGGTCACTTCCCTTAGCATCGTTTGACTCTAGGTTTGTCTCCACTGCAAATCCAGAAGCCCAAGAGAGTTTTGGTGCATTCTGTCCCTCTACTCTCCCCACTGCCTACTGCCCCTCAATGAACTGGTTATTCTCTGCTCCCATTGTGCACTTTCAGTGATGGGAAACAAGAGAGAAGAAACAAACAGGAATTTAGTGGCATCTTACGACTTCCAGAATCCTATTTATTTCTGCCACAAGAGACACACACAGCTACCAAGGGCGAAGCAGCAGCAGTCTCCCCTGGTCGAAGCGCTGCTATGCAGAGGAAAGTGGTGAGTGGCCCCTTCCGGCAGGGATGCCTGTTCCTTCCTGTCCCCTAACTTTTCTCTTGCTTCACATGAAATGTTTGGAAGCTATTTTTGTTACCTAGTTAACTGCATTTATTGTGTTTACTGTATTATTATTTTTTAATTTTTATAATCCACCTTGAGTCTTTGTTAGAAAGGTGGACTATAAATGAAATAAATAAATACCATACAAACATATTATTTTATGCACGTATCTTAATTTTTCTTACATGGGGTTCCTGGAGGACTACTATCCAGGCACAGACCAAGCCCACACCAACTTAGGGTATTTTTATATATGTGCTAAACAACAGTTTGACTGGGAGAAACCCCAACTCTACTAGTTTTTGAACATGTGCCCCGAAGCATACCTTAAAAGGGGGAGAGGATTGGCTCCCACACATGCATGGAGGCAGGAGCAGCATCTTCATTCTCTCCTTTAACTATCACATGGGTCCTAGGGGGAGGGATGTTTATCTTGATGCCAGTTCTACACGTCTGCCCAGTGTAACTAGGTGATATGGGCAGATCCTCGACAGGTGCATGGAACTGGCTATAAGACAAACAGTCCTCCCTGCCCCCCGCCCCCCATGGTCCTCCTCTGCTAGTTAAAATGTGCAGAGTGGAAAGGAGGGAATTAAGACGCCCCTCCTGCCTCCCTGTACATGCAGGAGCTGATTTGCCCTGCCCCTCTTTTAAAAGTAAGCTTCTGGTTACAACTGACTTTTAACGTCAGTTGAGTTGGAGTTTCCCCCAATCAAACTCCTGTTTAACACACATGTAAAAAGACCTTTAGCGTCAACAAAACTACAGCATCATGTGCTCTCAGATCTGTTACTGAACCACTTTGCACATTTTGTAATGAAGTATTATACAAACATCAACATTCAATTTTTTTTATTTTCAAAAAGACAAAGTATTAAGGTGTTTTCAGATATTGTTTTAGTTGTTTGGGGTTAATAATATGTTCAATATGAATATAATTTCAGTGATCCTTCGTGGATCCAATTTAGGGTTACATGTTGTGGAATACTAAAGAAGAGAGCCACATATAAAATGTAGAATTTTCCCCAGACCTTGCACAGGCAGAGCAGAATCAAAAGCCTGCCTTCTGCATATCTATTTTGCAATTCCCGTGCAATCCATCTCACTGGGGCAATTTTGATTTTCATCTAAAACACAGCATATAAGTCATGCTGACATTTCTAATTTGCAATGCCAGGTTATCCATTTCCTAATAGCTGTGCAAAATATATACCCTTTTCATGCTTCTGATTTGCATTTCTTTTGAAGTCCGAACTCTGCCTGATCAGGTAGCACTGTCGGCCAAGAAACTCCGAAAACCAACCTGCCAATCGTTCTCCACAACTATATGTCTGAACTCTGCAAGGGAAAAGAAAAAGAGGAAATGGGGTATAGCAATCTGTTATGTCAGCTGAGAGGCAATGTATAATTAAACATCTCTTACACTCGCTACCACAGTTAAATTTTAACCTACGATGTGAGTTCATACATTAACGGCTTCACTCCCAACATTTGGAATTGTTCTGTTTATCATGAGTATTATTTGTTCCCGTTTATATAGCATTTTAATGTACAACAGGCTGTATTACATGTATCATTTGCTTAGCCCTTCTCTCTCCACCCCCTCCCCTGCAGAGAGGCTTAGAATCCTCAGCAATGTTGGTTACAAGTTGCCTAGCAACCCCCCAAATGGCCACTGAGATCTCACAATATAGTCTTGTGAGATCTGAGTGGCACACTATAATGTGGAACCAATTTACCAGTTTATGAAGGAATCTGAACTATAATGGTAGGAAAAGAGGAATTTTCTGTTTGCAATGAACCCCCAAACACCTGTTTGAAGTCTTGTAACATTCTAATGGGTAACCCATTCTAATGGGTAAACTAGAAGACTACGGACTGGACTATAGGACAGTGCGGTGGATAGGGAACTGGTTAGAGGACTGCACCCAAAGAGTGGTGGTCAATGGCGTTTCATCAGTTTGGAGGGAGGTGTCCAGTGGGGAGCCACAGGGCTCGGTTTTGGGCCCGGTACTTTTCAATATTTTTATCAGTGATCTGGATGAAGGGGTAAATGGGCTACTCATTAAATTTGCTGATGATCCCAAATTGCGAGGAGTGGCAAACACCCAAGAAGATAGAATTAAAATTCAACAAGACCCGAATACTCTGGAGAAGTGGGCAGTTGTGAACAGGATGCAATTCAATATAGATAAATGCACAGTATTACATCTGGGCCACGAAAATGTGAAGCACAAATACAGGAATCTGGGATACACTTCTGGGTAGTAGCGTATGTGAAAGAGATATTGGGGTAAGAGCGGACTGTAAACTAAATATGAGCAGTCAGTGTGATGTGGTGGCAAAAAAAGCAAACTCAGTCTTGGGTTGTATCAAAAGGGCCATAGCGTTGAAATCCCAGGAGGTCATAGCCCTTCTCTATACTGCCTTGGTCAGGCCGCACCTGGAGTACTGTGTGCAGTTCTGGAGGCCTCACTTCAAAAAGGATGTGGACAAAATGGAGAGGGTGCAGAAGAAAGCAACGAGAATGATCAGGGGTCTAGAGTAGAGATGGGCACAAACCAAAATTTGTGATGAACCAGGCCGGTTTGTGGTTCACGAACCAGTGGTTCGTCAGATCCCATTTCTGACAAACCACCATGAAGTTTAGGCTGATTTGTTTGGTTCATTTTTTGGTTCATCACTGCAAACAGCCTGGTGCCGATCAATTAGTTTCCTAGATAACAGAGGATGGACTTCCTCCAGACCTTCTGCTGACCTGGAAGTGACCTGCTGCTGGCCCAGAAGTGATGATTTCATCAGATTGGAGGGAGGTGTCCAGTGGGGTGCCGCAGGGCTCGGTTTTGGGCTCGGTACTTTTCAATATTTTTATCAAGGATCTGGATGAAGGAGTGGAAGGGCTGCTCATTAAATTTGCTGATGATACCAAATTGGGAGCGGTAGCAAACACCCAAGAAGATAGAATTAAAATTCAACAAGACCTGAATACTCTGGAGAAGTGGGCAGCTGTGAATAGGATGCAATTCAACAAAGACAAGTGCACAGTATTACATCTGGGCCACAAAAATGAGAAGCACAAATACTGGATGGGGGATACACTTCTGGGCAGTAGTATATGTGAAAGGGATCTTGGGGTAAGAGTGGACTGTAAACTGAATATGAGCAGTCAGTGTGATGCGGTGCCAAAAAAGGCTAATTCAATCCTGGGTTGTATCAAAGGGGCCATAGCGTCGAAATCGCAGGAGGTTATAGCCCCTCTCTATACTGCCTTGGTCAGGCCACACCTGGAGTATTGTGTGCAGTTCTGGAGGCTTACTTCAAAAAGGATGTGGCCAAAATCGAGAGGGTGCAGAGGAGAGCGACAAGAATGATCAGGGGTCTGGAGACTGAGCCCTACGAGGAAAGGCTGAGGGCCTTGGGAATGTTTAGTTTGGAGAAGAGGAGGTTGAGGGGGGACATGATTGCTCTCTTTAAATATTTGAAAGGCTGTCATTTGGAGGAGGGCAAAGAGCTGTTCCAGTTGGTAGCAGAGGGTAGGACGCGAAGCAATGGGCTAAAACTACATGCACAAAGGTACCGGCTGGATATCAGGAAAAACTTTTTCATGGTCAGAGTAGTTCAAAAGTGGAATCAGCTGCCTAGGGAGGTGGTGAGCTCCCCTTCACTGGCAGTTTTCGAGAAGAGGCTGGATGAATACTTGTCAGAGATGCTTTAGGCTGATCCTGCACTGGGCAGGGGGTTGGACTAGATGGTCTGTATGGCCCCTTCCAACTCTATGATTCTATGATTTTCTGACCTGGATGTGACATTTTCACGAACTGAATGAACCGGTTCGCAAACCGGGGTCAGATTTGTTGTGAAAGTTCATAATTCATAAAATTTGACGAACGATGAACCACATGGTTCATTTTTTTCCCAGTTTGTGCCCATCTCTAGTCTGGAGACTGAGCCCTACGAGGAAAAGCTGAGGGCCTTGGGAATGTTTAGTTTGGAGAAGAGGATATTGAGGCGGGACATGATTGCTCTCTTTAAATATTTGAAAGGCTGTCATTTGGAGGAGGGCAAGGAGCTGTTCCAGTTGGCAACAGAGGATAGGACCTGAAGCAACAGGCTTAAATTACATGCAGAAAGGTACTGGCTGGATATTAGGAAAACTTTTTCATGGGTAGAGTAGTTCAAAGGTGGAATCAGCTGCCTAGGGAGGTGGTGAGCTCCCCTTCACTGGCAGTTTTCAAGAAGAGGCTGGACAAATATTTGTCAGAGATGCTTTAGGCTCATCCTGCACTGGGCAGGGGGTTGGACTAGAAGGTCTGTATGGCCCCTTCCAACTCTGCGATTCTGTGTGATTCTGTGATTCCCCTAGGGAATGTGGATTTAAATTAATTACCAACCTTCCTTAAGTTTGAGATATCACATTTGGCAGTCTTCTGAGAGGTGTTTGTCAAATATAAATGACTGGAGCTATAAAATATGAAGCGTTTTGGTAATTACGTGAACCTTAGTGAAGGCCAAATAAACCATGAGGTTATTTGTTTATTTATTTCATTGATACACTGCCTTTCTGGGGAACCTCAAAGCAGCTTACATTGTTCTCCTTCATTTTATATATGTTGTTATTTGTTATAATTAAGTGCCTGTAAATTTGTACTTTGTTTTGCACTAATAATTACATTTTGTTCTCCTCTCCCATCCTGAGAATTCATACACTTATTTCTTTTTCTTTTAAATGGGCTCTGTTTTGCTCCCTATCTCTACAGAAACTATAAAAATGCTCTGTCAGGTTACCCTTCCTTCCTCATTTAAATCGGAATTGGTGGTGGCTCTGCCAAACTTTAAGGATTGGATCACTTTAGTTTTTGTTCTTTGGAAGCCATCACAGTCTCTTTCTGAGTCTGACAGAAGAATGGTAACTTGCCAGGATTGGTACTCTTTCTTGTGACGGTCGTGGGCAGCACCAAAAAGGGGCTTACTACACTGGGCCAGGTGGACTTGTAAGGTCAGTACAAGCAAAAGAAGCATGCTCTGTAGAAAGGCTCCCACACCAGAGTTTGTAAAAGAGATCACACAATAGGAGCAGTGAGTCAGGCTTGTGAGAAGGCCCTGGCACTTCAGCTGGGGTGAGTGAAGAGCTCCCCCCAGGTGCCTAGACAGGAAAGCTTATGTAAGTTGGGAGTCTTAGATCTTTGTTTATCTGTGGTGTGATGCCCTGCAAATGACTGACATACAAATTTTGGGAGACAGATGGCATACTAATTCTTGCGATCTAATTTGTGACAGTGTATTAAGATGCTCTCTCCACAATTGTAACAGCCCAAATACCTTTGGACATGTAGCATGTACAGCAGTTAATGATCACTGTGGGGCTTAGAAAAAAGTTCATAGCACCATTACAGTTGTCAATAATCAAGTATATGAGGACCAATTCTAAGTCTAAATTGTCTTAAAGCTGTTTATATCCTGTTTCTTCAGTTTGCCTCTTGAGATGGGAAAACCTATCTTAAAATTCAAGAAACCAGTCTGTGTAATATGCAAACCAGGAGATAACAAAAAGTAGCTGCTTGCACAGATAGTTTCAGGTTGGTAGCCGTGTGGGTTTGGAGTAGAAGAGTGAGATTTGTGTCCAGTAGCACCTTAAACACCAACAAGATCTTCAAAGCTTCCTTTGGGAGCTTTGATTCACAAAAGCTTATACACCCTTGAAATCTTGTTGGTCTTTAAGGTGCTATTGGACTCGAACTTTGCTCTTTGGTAATATCATTTGTGACATGGCTGCAACAAATAATTTGAAGCAGGCTTTAATGTGCATGCACTTGGGCAGATGCAGACCAGAGTGCATAAATGGGAGCTCTGCACATGAGCCTCCAGCCTGAGCCCTTTAATAAAATCCTGTCAATCAACAAGGAAAATAGCGGGCAGGATTCATTCCACTCTTTCTTTCCCTACCAAATAGCCAATCAGCAACAGTCCAGGATTTATTTTTATTTATTGAAAGGGATCTGTGCATGGACACCCCCCACCCCCACCCCACTTGTTCTGCAAGAGTCATGTTGGATTGTGGCCCTGGAGAATGGTTATTTTCTTTCTAAATCAAATCAGCCGTTAATCCTACACTGATAAGACAGGATTTATTCATTTATTTTCTAAACTATTGTTTTAAAAAAAACCTACATTGTTCATTGAACAGTTGTTTTCCTTTAAAAAATGTACAATATAAAATTCAAAAAGAATATCCACAAATATGACTTCTATAACTTTCAAGAGAATCTCTCTTCACCTAGGGGCGGGAGGCACAAAAAAACCCTGAAGTGGGGAGAAGAACAAAAGGGACAGGGAACCTCAACTTTAAACTAATGTTACCCAACAGGCTGTCCTTTTTCACTCATTGGCTTTTCATCCTTTTTCATTTTATCAAATTTCTACCCCACCCTCCCCGTGAATGGGCTGTTACAATTCCCGGGCCAAAATCTCTGCATTTACTAGATTACTCAAACAAATCTGTGTGGGAGGCCCCTGTTCCCCTGGCAGGCACCTTCTCAGCCTCTCCTTTTTAACCTTCCATGATCATGGAGAGCCAGCACTGACAGCTCTTCTGCCTAAAGGGGCTGGGAAATCCTGTGATCAAATGGAAGGGGAAATCCACTAAAAGGCTGAAGTCATCATGACCCCAAAGATAGTGGGGACTAGAGAGTGTTCCGGTAGCCTTCCAGAGCTGGGAGGATCAACCCTTCCCTACGTTTCCTGAGACATGTCCAGAGGTCCTTCAAGGTCCTTTCAAAGTCCTTCTGTAGCATCCCAACCCCATTTACCCATTCTGACGTACATGTTCCTTAAGTATTACTTTACATTTGTCAGCATTACATTTTATTTGGCACATCAGCACATTTATAAAACAGGCTCATGATTTTGTTTTCCTCCAGATACTACCGGCTGTAAAGCTGCGTGTTCACTATTTTGTCATGAACAAATTTAGCTCTAGTGCTGTACAGCTGGTCCCACTGGCTGGGTAATTTATAGAGTGAGAAACAAGGACAGAGTCTGAATATTGATCCCCTGGGGATCAAATGCCACTTGCATTTGTAGTGAGTCAAGAAGAAGCACAGAGGGATGCTGAAGGTAAAATTACTGATTAAAACAAAGGCAGTTAGATCTGGCTTGTCGTAACAGCGTTTTCAATTTTGGGCAGGGTCTTCTCGTTGTGTCTGTTTGTGTACCGTTTACTGCAGCAGATTTCACTTCTGACTGAGAAACCACTAAGGGGTTGTTTAGAGTTTAGACTCTCCAGAACTGGAGCTTGCAGCAGTTCTTGATCGGGAGACCAGAGTGATGTAGGCAGGGGGGAGGCATTAACTTGTGTACCCCACCCAGGTCTAGCCCAGTGAAGGAACTGCAGGGAGACTGTAACCAGGAAGCCCCTTCACCCCGTGCCAGAGAAGGCCAGGAAGCGTCCCCTCACTTCTGTAAAAGCCTCAGTATCAATTTATAATGAAATCTGTGTAACAATGAATAGACTGCCATAGCATAAAAGGGGGGAAAGACCGCAGCGTTTGCTTTTGTACGTGCTACATTTTTATATGTATCTGTTCAGTTTCCACTATACCACTGGGCATGCATTTGCTGTGATGGTGCTTTCGTAATTAAAATTTACCTCGAATTTACAAGAGAAGGCACCTCCCCCTTTTAAAAAAGACGAATCCAGATTGTGATTTCCCTCCCTTTCTCCTCTTACCTGTGTGAGCAGACTTTGCTGTGGCAGACAGGAGTCTGACTTCCACTGTCTTCTTCTAAAGATACAGAAATTGGATCCATCCCTACATAGAAAGGTACAGAAAAGGTTTCAGCAAAGTAGACATGCCTGTGGTATGAATAAGAGTTACATTTACATCTTACTCCAGAAAGGGCAAGCCAAGCGCTGGAGACGGATTTCTGCAAACAAAGCCCCACTGTAGCTTTTCTATTGAGCAGGATTGAACAGAATTATGGTAAAAAGCCAGTTCTAAAAGGCACACAATAGCACCATTAATACTGAGCAGGATTCTGCACCCAGCCCTCAGGACTTCTTGATGCATCGGGACCACGAGCAGGATCACAAGCAGAGCTGACCTTGTTGGGGAGTGGTTGGAAATAAAAATTCCATCACATATTGATCTAATGAAGTGGAACTGTAACCAAGAAAACTCATACTGAAATAAATGTTGTTGTTTAACCCATCAACAATAAATATTGTTGATTCTGGGGAATGATTTGCCCATCCAATTCCCCTAACAGGAGAGAAAACAACACTGCCTGCCTCTAAAAGATTCTTGTATACTGCAGCCCATTCCCCTGCACAAGAATTTCTGGATTCTGATATCCACGTTTCACAGCAATTTTTCAAGCCATATACACAGATCTGGTACAGCTACAACACCAACTTCCTGAAAACCTTGGTCTGCCAATTGACAACCAACCTTCAGAACTGGCCCTTTCTCCTCCGCTGGAGCAAATACGCCCCCTTTTATCGACATTAACTGTAGTTTAGCGTGTCATGTACATGGATTGAACTTGGGACCTTCTGCATGCCAAACAGAGTCTCTAGTACCACAGAGTCATTGCCCCTTCCCAAAGCTGCACGGCCACCTTCTGCCACAACATACTAGGTTTGAATCCCCACTCTGCCATGAAAGCTTGCTGGGTGCCCTTGGGCCAGTCACAAGTTCTCAGCCTAACCTACTTCGTCGGATTGTTTGTGAAGATAAAATGAAGAAAGGGGAGAATGTTGTAAGCTACTTTGGGTTCCCACAGAGAAGAAAACAAGGGTGTAAACACTGGTGGTAGTGATGGTGATGACGACGACAGGTTTGGAAACCCATTTTGATTCATTGTTGCAAACTGTGATGTATGAAGGAGCCAAGCTTAGCATCAAGATCCCCCGTAACATCCATTGTGGGGAGGAAGAGATGAGGTTGCTCTGAAGAAGGGAAGAGGAAGCCCGCCTCCCTCTGGGCGGCTCCTAGCTAACAATGTTACAGTTGGTAGAGAACCTGTACCAGATCATTTTTGTAGAGAATTATAGATATATATATAGATAGATATATATATTGCCTGCAGGTGGCTCCAGATGATAATTAAACAATGATCCAGCAACAGTTTATATGACCTTGATCCCCAAAGCACGTTTGGCAATATAAGATTTCAGCTTTTAGAAACTTGATTCCCTGAGTATCTCATACATGGGGGTTGGCATAAATGTACTGCAGCCGCCACGGCTGCAGCCTCTGAGAGATCGCCTGATCACAGCTCAGCCTCCTCTGATCAACGAGAATATGGGCTGCAGGCAGCAGAGGATAGAAATGGATGTAATAAACACACATTCAAAGACAGGAAATAGAAATGCTCGGTATTCGGGGAAGGAGATAAGTTTGGGGGTGGGAATCACTAGAGAAGATCAGAAGCCTGTAGAAGGCCAAGAATAAAGTATTTTAACATTTATGCAGATATTTCCTCAGAGTTCAACAGAATGAAAAAAAAAATCAGCTCCAACAACATCAGCTATAATTTCCCCATCTGGAATAAAACAAACTGAGGGAATGTAAATGCTGTATTGGTTAATGAGTGTTTGGAGGGGGGATGTGAATGGATTGGGGATGTTGCTAACTGAAAAGAATCTTAAGGGGCACATTTTTAACCATTTTGAGAAAAGGATTTGGCACAATAAAGGCATCTCTGTTGACTTCTAAGAGTTTAACAGCACTGTGCTAAGGCTGTTGTTGAACATCCTAGGAGGGCAATGAAGCCTGAATGCCCGCAAAACCTCAAGATAAACAAGCTCCTTAAATTACAAGAAAAGCCATGTATCTTAAAAACCTTAGTTGTGTTTCATTTTGTAACTTACAGTAATTATAGACTTTTCTGAAGAGATTTGCCATACGAATCTCATACCTTGGCCCACTGAATTGTTTATAACAACAGCAATGCAGGGTACGCAACCATTCAGCAACCCAGAGATTATATAGGTGCTCCCTTTGAATTAATCACTTGCCCTCTGATACATGGTGGAGTGGGTAGAATATAGCTTCCGCTCCCTTACGATATCCTTGATTTGCCTTACAAATAAGGTTTTCTCATAACTGGTATAAATGGCTTTGTAGAATGAGGGTTTTTTTTTTTGCAAGATGAGAAATAGTAAATTGCACACTTAGGTAAGTTAGACAGTAACTCACTTCAGATGAGTTAAATAGTAAAGCAGAAAACTGCTTCAGTTTAGCAGTTGGGAAAATGGGGAAATGTATTATTCAGGCCCACTTGGGGCTGAACATTTAAGGCTGAATCAAATGTACTATGAGAAGAACAGAACAGTGTCTCATACCATATAACAAAGGTTTCATTTGAGCTAGGGACCAAAGAGACACAGCCCCTGGTTCCATTTAGAAACTCGTGTGTGAGTTTTAAAATATAGAAAGCAATCAAGGTGTGTTTCTGTGTCTCTCTCTACACAAGACATCTTACACGGAGACGCTCAAGTGTAGGGAGATGCAATGTTAGCCAGGAAGTGTAGTTTAAATTTCACCTCTACACAAGGGTAGTTTAAAAAGACAGATTGCTCCTCAGAGGGTTTGTTAATTTCATCTTGTCTTCTCTGGAGGGGAGGAGAAATTAACAGCTTTTGGGAAGGTGAAGATGAAATTAACAACTTTCACACAGCCACTGCCTGCACCACCAAGAACACTGCCTGCGTCCCCCAGTAAGAGCAGTTGTCCTCTGCACATCTGGATGTCAGTAATGGAGCTGCTGAGGGTCACCACAGCCCCCCCTCCGACAAAGATGCCTTCTGTTCCCCCTGGCCCCCAACATTTCTGAAGAATTCTAAAGTTAAAACTGAAAGAGAGAAAAAAGGGGGTATGCAAACTGGAAGAAATGTGAAATAAGACTCACTGAACTTTGTGGACAAGAAATATATAGGGTTGTGCTGGAAGTGTAAAGAAGCTGAAGGTACTTTTTATCATGTGGTGGACGTGTGAAAAAACAAAAAAAATGTGGAAAGATATACACGCTGAGATACAGAAGATTCTAAAAATTGAGTTTACTATGAAACTTGAGACTTTTTTGTTAGGAAGTTTGCCAGATAATATTGAAAGGACACTACATGAAGCGCTTAGATATATGTTGATGGCAGCCAGAATAGCAATGGCAACTAAATGGAAAGCAGAAGAATGTTCAGTCAGAGAAAACTGAGAAGCTAAAATAGCAGAATATGCAGTAATGGCCAAATTAACAAATTATATAAAAAAACTCAATCGAAGATTTTGAAAAGAACTGAGAAACTTATTATTCTTACTATAAATAAAGATGGGATATAAGTAATGCAATCTAACTCTTATATGGAATTATGGAAATTATGGAAATAGAAATTGCCTTAAGTTCATGATCTAGAGTTAATTAAATAGATAGATACATCAGTTAATTGATCAGTTTAGCATTATCAGTATTAATAAACTAAATATGATATAATAATTTAAATTTCATCAGTTATAGATATAAAACAACACTATCACAACATTTGAAAATATTTTAAATGTATTGTTTGTTTTTTAACTAGTAACCATAAAGTATAGTAATGTCACCGTTGTAGTAATATTTTAATATATGTTAAATACTTTATAATTTGTAGTAGTTGATGATAAATAATTTTTTAAATTTTAATCCAAGATGATTATATAGCTCAATAATATTGTCTGATTTGAGAATGAGATGATTAGGATGGAGAGCGGAAATATTTCTGAATTTGTGTTGAATACCTGAAAAATGTAACATGGTTGTAGTATATTAATAATCCTTGTAATGTGTATCTTTAATTTTATTGTAAACCTAAACTTTTTAAATTTTCTTGTAAACCTAAACTCTGGCCGTGAAAGCCTTTGACAATATACTAAACTTTTTTTATTCTTTTTCTTGTTTGTATCCCCCATTGTTAAAAAAAATCTTTTAAAAAAAGAATGAGTGATAGAGAGAGTATGTACTGCAAAATCCATTCTTTCATATCCACATGGGGTATAAACATGCTTTGGCTGAGATCTTTCCAAAAACCAAGTTTGAGAAAGATCGCAGCAAAGCGGAGGAAAACATGGAAGCAGAATGAATAGAGGATGTTATTGGATGCTCCCCCTTCAAAAAACCACTCCAGGGCTGTCGTCACACGGGCTTCTATTTAGCGCGAAAATGGCGCAATTTCCTGGCAAACACCCACCTTATTCCAACACTGATGCGATTTTCTCTCTTCTGCTTTGTGCTTGATAGTCGCGATATTTTGCGCCTCAGTGTGAATGCCTCACATCGATGTTTTTCGCCTTGCCACGCCATAGGCCCACCATTTTTTTCTCTCCTCAATTCCAGAATTCATTTCTCCCGCGACTCCCCCCCTTTTTTTTGTAATAATGTCCTTATATCGCTATAACGACATCACACAATGAAAATTTTCTGCTGAAGAAAACAAGTAAAAATGACTGAATTTCCATTCGAGCAATTTTTATTTTAACCCAAAACCACACCTTGCTAAAAATGGCCATGTTCAGTCATTTTCCAGGGTTTTTTTTAACATTACGATGTTATAGCGATATAATGCCTTTTTTTTTTTTTGCGCGGGAAAATTTTAAACTCCGCAACCATTCTATCCGACTTCCGCTTTCAGTTTTGCGTTACTGAGAGGATCTTAGGCGCAGAAGACTGCAGCCTCGTCCAGCTGACAACAACTTCAGTTGTGCACACGGATTTGGGCTACTGGCATGTTTATCTAATGTTATTCCGTTATAGCGGAATTAAATGCCAAAATAGAATTTTAAAAAAGGGGGGGAGGAGCTGCTTCTGTGCCCATTAGAGAGAACGGAACAGAGCGCTTTGGTGTGGACAGCT
Source organism: Eublepharis macularius (assembly GCF_028583425.1). Classification (NCBI taxonomy): domain Eukaryota; kingdom Metazoa; phylum Chordata; class Lepidosauria; order Squamata; family Eublepharidae; genus Eublepharis; species Eublepharis macularius. The sequence goes on along the minus strand of NC_072800.1, from coordinate 9,840,718 downwards.
GGGAGCGCGAAGAAACGTGAGGTGACCCAAAGAAACGTTACTGTGCCGATATCAGCGATGATGCTATATGCTGTAAATTTAATGGAACAGATGCCCGTGTGACGACGGCCCAGTTTAGATGCCATACCTAAATTGAAGTAAAACTTCCATTAGGAAGCAGGTTATCATCTTACCCAGCAGTTTTCAAACCATGTTTTGGAACAACTCAGCGGTTCTTTGGCCATTTCCACAGGGGCTGTTCACTCCATGTTCACTGCCGTTGGGAAGAAGTGGGAGTCCCACTTCTCCAAGGTGGTTTCCACACAATAACAGAATTGTTTGGTTTTCCTGTTGCTTACCTTCTGCCTTGATGGTCATCACATTTTTCTCTAGGTCAATTAGGGGTTGTACAAGGCACAGTTTTGGTTCCTGCTTCTGAGTAATACAAACTCCATTCTGATTCACAACCATCCAGTTACGGTCATACTGTAAGCCTTGATTTCCAACGGGCCACTGTGCAACCTGACAGGGCAAGAAGAAGAGAGAACACTTTGCAGCATAAAATAGGAGTCCTGTGGCACCTAGCAGAATTGATTCCAGTACAAGGTTTCCTTATGCATTGTATCTCACTTGTTCAATGAAGCTCTTTACAGAGATGCATAGATGCTTAATGCAAAGAAAGGGGAAGTTCATGGGTGAAAAACAGTTCATTGTTGAAATCATCTGAGAAGTGGGTGAACACTGTAGGCATCTGTGTCAGGTTTTTAAACAGAGGCTTTAATTAACAAATCAAAAGTAAAACTCTCATTACAACAAGCTTGGCAGGACAAGATGGGATATTTGCTCTCCTTTTTACTAAAAAAGTAAAATTACATTGACAAAATAAAGGGGCTTTTTGTCTTTGCAAGCCTTTTCTTCCAAAACTGCCATTTTCACATTGATACATGTGGTGTATTCTAGCACAAAGGGGTGGGGGGCTTCCTTTGTTTTAAAAAATCTGAACTTTCAAACCAAGAAGAACAGTAAGTTCTCTGACACCAGCCCCACTGAAATGGGAAAAAAGCTTGTAAGACCAGGGAGGGTGGCTGGCAAGAGGAACTTCAGAGTGGATTGGATCCGAGGCTTTTTGTTTCCAGCCAGCACTCTAGGAGTCATTGTTGCTCGAAAGATAACTGTTTACAGCAAGGAGAGCTTGTGAGGATGTCGCTCCAAATCCCAAGATGGCCATTTGGCCATTTCTGAATGGTCCTAATAAAAGAGTTTTGGTGTGCCTCAGATACCTCCAAGAGCATGGCCTGGAAATATGTACTCCTCAATCCCTTTCTCTCTCACACATACACAACCTCAGTTCTCACATACAGTGCATAGGTCCCTCTCAGTGAGAAGCCTTTACCAGCCTTAGCCAGTAAAAGCTCATGAGGATGCGTAACAGCTCCTTTCCCCGCATACCATGTGAGGCACAGACGTTAGCACTTGTCCAGAGCCCTTCGGGAAGAGACAGCGTGAGACAGGCCCAGCTAGAGAGGGATGCCCGCAGCACTCCTGCAAGCAGGCAGTCCCCACCCACTCATGGATACAAGCCTCAAAAGATCAGCCATCACACACAATCGTCACACTTTCACTTCTTCACGCATCCTCAACCTATTGCTTCCTTACACATCCCAATCCCTTTCCTCCTGCATTACGCAATGTCCTTTACAGTCCCAACCGTCCCCTAAGCTGACTCCTGTGGGCAAAATAGGGCACCGTGGTAGCCATTCCAAGTTGCTTTCACCCATACATCAGAGATTCAGTGGCTCATTGTGTTAGGTAACAGGCTTAGGGCCAATGAACTGCTCCCACATGTCAATCTGCTTAGCCCGAACTAAGACTCTGAGGGAGCTGGTATCTGCTTACTATTTCCCTACTATCTTGAACGAACTGTTCCATCCTGAAAATACGACGTAACTGAATGTAATTTTGATTGTCATTTTGTACCTCTGTCCAGGTTGTGTGGGACACATAGTTATATTACAGGCCTCTCCTATAACATCTGCTTTCTAACCCTCTAGGTACCCCCCTGCCTTCTAACAGGGAGAAATGTGTCACTCCTTCCTCTTGAGAAGGGGATGGTTCCACACTTAGAGACACACATAAAGGACATCTGTACTACCTTCAATACCTTTGCAAAAGGAAGAGGCAGCAGCAATCAGAATAAAAGGTTTGTACTTCCCTTTCCATGCTTTAGCATTCACCCATTTTCCTGCATGCCATCTGAGAAACATGCCAGGGTTTTTTTTTGTTTTGTTTCTTTCTTTCTAGTAAAAACAATGTTGGATTAATCAAGAAGATTTTAACAAGAGATACAGCATTCGTTTTATGATGTCAAAATAGCTGGAGGAATTCTATTACAATAACCAGGAGTCATTTCCTAGAAAAAGAACTGCAGGAACTCATTAGCATATTCATTAGCATATGCCACAACCCCTGACATCTCCGGAAGTGTGTCAGAAGGCAACATCCACCCCTCAGGCCCCTTTCCGCAAAAATCTCCAGGTATTTCCTTAAAGCAGAATGAACTCAAAGCAGCTTACCCTCCTCCGGAGAGCCAGCCCTGCTTGCACCCGCACACTCAGTCTCTCTCACACAAGTCACAAAGGAAAATAAAGCAGCATGAATTCCAAGCAGCTTACGTTCCTTTGGAGCCCAGTGCCAATTGGCTTGCACCCATTCACTCATTTTCTCTCCCCCCCCTCATGAGTCACAAATGAAAGTAAAGCAGCAGAGCAGAATGAATCCAAGCAGTTTATGTTCCTTTGGAGCCTAGCCCCAATCGGCTTGCACTCGGAGGAAAAGGAATCACGTGGGCGGGGCCAAAACCTACGTGACCTCTTTTCAGATCTACCGGAACACTGTTCCGGTGCATTCCGCCTCCAAATGAGCCCTGACAATAACTGCAGGAATATTTTGAAAAAAAGCTTGTAGCAACGAGATCTGCAGAAAGTTTGGGTGACTGACAGAGCCAACATAAGAACGCTTTCCTTGGAGTAAGCACCATTAAATAGACTTCAGTAGGACCTGTTTAAGATTGTTCTCTTAGTCAGGAAAATATAAAAAGAATAATGTCATAGTGCATTTTAACTAGAAACATGTGAACAGTTAAAAATGCCACTGGATTCCAGTGTCAGCTGAAGTATTCATTGCATTTGAGATTAAACACTCTTTTATTTATACAGTCTGGAGTAAAATCCTAGAATGTGACTAGCCTGAAATCTGTTGTTCAGCTAAAGTAATGAATGTTTAAAATTTACCTTTTTTATTTTGCAGTATTTGCAATGCAAAATTTATGTGCATCAATCATTTATGCTTATAAATGCATATATAAGATAACATCACATACTTGAACAACGAATAATTCTCTTCTTTATTGTTCTCTCCACCTCTTCAATGAGATGAATACATGTTATTTTGGAACTTCATTGAAAATATTGTCTCTCTTATTGTGGTCGAAGTACAGCTAGCAAGAAGCATACTGTGCAAGTCCCAGCTGCCTCTAATGTGTTTTGAAAAATGATTTTTAGCCTGATTTCAGGACTTTCTGTCTGCCTATTAATTTAAGATACATTTATTGCCTTTATTTTGGCCTTCCTTAGAGCTTGAGACTTCACACTGCTCTACGAAGGGCCAATTCGCCATCTGGCAGCCCCAAACTCCCTAGTCCCTGGGCTCCAAGGCGATCTACAGAAGTGTTCAGCAGATCATCTTGGACTTCAGTGACAGTGGCATGTGTGGGTGGGGGCCTTGCCTCCTTCTTTGCCACTGCTGCAGACTCTATGGTGGATTGCAAACCATAGCTCAGCCAACCTTTGACAACTGCAGCATCAGCGTGGCCCAGGAAGGTCACAGGTGGTTCAAGGCATGCCACTTGCCTCCTCCCACATACCACCCTCTGCTGCTTTGGTGCCACTCAGGTCACTTGCACATTAAACAGACTCATATCAGCAAATACATGAACTGTAAGATAAAGCAAAACAAGATTTCCATTAATCTGTGATCTGTAATCATGTGCTTTAAAGTGGATTGCATATTCCAGGTTAATGGAAACTCACGCTAGCCTCCAAGTGAAGAATGGTGCTGATAAAGTCCTTAGAAAGTTAAGGAAGGAAATTTGCTCCAGAGAAGGAAAGGAATATGGACAGAGATCCAAGGCAGAACCTGATTTATTAACTGTAGTGGGAAGTTACACTCCCTTCCCCCTATTAAGGCTGCTTTTACATATGTTGGATAATGCACTTTCAGTGCACTTTCGCAATAGTTTGCAACTAGCTTTTCCTGTATAAAACAGGAAAACCCACTTACAAACAATTTCTGAAGTGCCCTGAAAGCACATTATGCAATGTGTGTGAAAGCAGCCTCAGTAAGCTCCACTTCCCAGATTCAGAGAAAATTAGTTGTGCCCAAGTCCCACTGACTTAGAAGTCAGTCAACATGATTAACTTTTCCTATTGATGTCAATGAGATACATTTGACTTTTCCAGGATTGGGTGACTTTACTTCTTCCGTTGCTAAAAGCCAACCTCCTCATAACATTATTTATAAATGTGCTTTGCATTCATATAAAGGTTTCTAAATCCCTCCAGCAAAGCCATCCATAAAGAGCTTCTGATTACTTTTTCCTAATAATTCTGTGAGATTTTAATCTTCCAAGCCAACAAAGACATCCAGTTACAAACTAGACAGCAAAGCCCGATGAAGAGTTCATCCTGAATGAATGGATGTTATTACAATTAGGAGGGGGCTCCCTCCTGGTCATTCTGATAGGCTCCCACCACCCAAAATGAACAGGGTTGACCCTTCACCAGCTTGTTTGGGAAGCCCATGAGGCTCTGAGTGTGTACAGATTTCTAGCAAATGGCTTGATCAGAAGGGCTGTAGGTGAAGAAATGTTGACACAGCTTAGCCTAACTCAAAAAGAGCTGTATTTGTTTACAGAAGAATACAGAAGATAGAGAGAGCGCACAGTATATAGGCAGTTACTATAAACTAGGGCTGCAGCTAATACAAGAGAAGTAGAAGGCAAGAGGTAACTATACTTTGAGAACTACCAAACAGACCTGGACATCAATCAATCAAGTTTATTTGATCAATGACCAGCATAAATCTCAGACTTACAAATTACAAAAGAGAGCTCAGCTATAATAACCAAAAAAACAAAACAGGATCAATTTATATAATTTAACTAAAATTTAAATTCAATATACATGATTGCCTGGCAAATTTTGTGAGCCGCCACAAAAAAGTTGCACAACAGATTGTAATCTGAGAGATAACCCTCTATAAAGACATCCTTAATATAGCATAGTCAGAATGGCCGGGAAACCTTCTAAGCAATGGAAAAATATATTGTAAATGGATTTCCTGGTACAGGCAACAATAAAGCAAAACATGTTCAGTTGTTTCCACCTCACCGGTGTCACAGAGGCAAATTCTCTCTCACATGGGGATCTTTTCCAAAAGACCTGGACATCCTCTACTTGGATGGGTGATTGTTCGGAGCGTAGGCCAGAGACACGCCAGCCTCTAGCACCTTCCCAGCTCCATCCCTACGACAACAGCCTCCTTCACCTCTCCCAGGATGGCAGTTTTTTATCAGTTACATGAAGGTTCCAAAGAGGTGTCCATCAGAGCAATTGGAGCCAATGGTGTTCTTTCCTGCTGGCATTATATCCCTCTCTTCTCTGCTTTCCCAGGACACATTTAGAAAGGTGACTCACAGGCCAGCTTAATATCTGAAAGAGGCCTGCAGATATAGGCGCTTATCATGACAGATGTGGAAAGGATTAATTGTCATAAAGGTAAGTCACAAGAATCAAGACCTTTACAGACATTAGAGGATGAATAATAATAATATTTGATTTATATACTGCCCTTCAGGACAACTCAGAGCAGTTTACAAAGTATGCCATTATTATCCCCACAACAATAATCACCCTGCGAGGTGGGTGGGGCTGAGAGAGCTCCTAGAAGCTGTGCCTGATCCAAGGTCACCCAGTTGGCCTACAAATGGAGGAGTGGGTTATCTGACAACTCTTTGGGCTGATGAAGCTCCACAGGTGCAAAACAAAGTGGGGCAGAGAAAGAATGGAGCTGCATCGACTGGCAAAAGGTAGCTGGCAGTGGGAACAAGCAGAGACTGGCCCATTTGGCTGAGTGAGGCTCTGTCCCACCAGGGTCCATTGTCCCAGCCCCTTTGTGCCTGCGTCCTTATTTACTAGGAGTTGGAGGGCAGCCTGTCAGCGTCATCCTCAGGTCTCACTTTTGGTAAGCCAGTTTGGTGTAGTGGTTAAGAGCGCAGGACTCTAATCTGGAGAAACAGGTTTGATTCCCCACTCTTCCACTTGAAGCTAGCTGGGTGACCTTGGGTCAGTCACAGCTTCTAGCTCTCTCAGCCCCACCCACCTCACAGGATGTTTTGTTGTGGGGATAATAATGGCATAGTTTGTAAATCACTCTGAGTGGGTGTTAAGTCATCCTGAAGGGCAGTATATAAATCAAATGTTATTATTATTATTATTATCATCCTTGTGGACCTCCTACATGGACTCACATGCACAGGCACCCTTTTCCCTCTTAAAAGTACAGTGAGAAGAGATGGGATAGTTATTCACAGATGGAAGTCATCCTCCATCATGGAAAAACACCAAAGGAGGAAAAGCCAAGGGGAAAGGTAGGGAAAGGCCAGGTAAAAAAATCTTACAGATTCTACTGTCCTCTCAGGGACTCCCAAAGGCCACAGGGTTCTTCACATTAGCTAGTGAGGTAGTGTGGAGTTGCCTCAGCAGATGAAATGGGGGGTGGAGTATCATTGGTGAGCTGAGGATACCCAACTCCAGTTCTCATTTTCAGCTAGGTTGGATGAAACATGTCCCGAATGAGTGTCTCAGTGTGGTAGTGAAGTGGATGAGGGCCAAAAGCTCAGGCCAGGAAAAAACCTGAGGAGCGATTGGCCAATAATATTATTAATTGAGGTGCAGAGTTGGTCTGTTCTGCATACATTGTCCTGCGCCTGAAAGATTGGGTTCTCAGTAAGGGCATGTTGTCAGATCCACATCTGCGTGGAACTTCAGGTCTCCTCTGCAGCGGATAGCCCCTTTAACCCAACTCTGGCCCTTCCTTGAGATGCACAGTCGATTCAGAATCATCCACTGCTTTGACTGCATCAGCATCAGATTTATTGCAATGCTGCCGTGCTGGGCTGCCTTTGAAAACTGTCTGAAAATATCAAGTTCAAAACACAGGAATACGATTGCTTGTTAGTATGAGTTAGAGAGTACATATCTCACCCATCTGAAGGTAAACGTTTCCAAGCACAGCTTAAACTACTGGTTTACCTTTAAAGAGCTAAATATTTTGGTATCATGGGTCAGAATATTTAACGGTCCATTATGAACCTCACAGTTAACTGAAATAAGCTTCAAAGGCCCTGCACTGCAAGCCTCTGTCATTAACTGTAGAACTCTTTCTCCAGCTATTCGTCATTCACTCATCATGAGTGTAGAAACATTCTCCTCTTCCCAACCACTGTGGATCTAGCAAAGGCTAGATGGCCATATGACAGCAATGCTGATTCTGTGAGCCTGGGCAGACCGTGAGGGGGAGGGCAGTAGGGGTTGCATCAGTGCTTGGTTTTCGTGGCCCTTCTTAAATGCCCAGGGTGGTGCCGATCACTACCTTGGGGTCAGGTGGCATTTTCCACAGGCTGGTTTGGCTAGGAATCCTGGAGGTGATTCACCATCTTCTGGGCATGGAGCAGGGGGTCACTGGGGCAGTCTGGGGGGGAGTATTTGTGAATTTCTTGCATTGTGCAGGGGGTTGGAGTAGATGGCCCTAGAGATCCCTTTCAACCTTATGATTCTATGATTGGAAGCCACCTCAGAAACCCATGTGCTATTAGTGCAGGATATAAATATTTTAAATACATAAACAGATCTTAAATATGACATTATTAGGGAAAACTCACAGAACTATGATACAGAATTAAGGGTAAAGTGTCCTCCAAAAGACAAGAAATTCAAGGACTAATGTATGACTCCTAGTGGAGGAACAGTTTGTATTGCAAGAAGAGCAAGATTTGAGGCCAGTAGCACCTTAAAGACCAACAAGATTTCGAGGGCGCTTAACTCTCAAAAGTTTGTATCCAAAGGGAGCTTAAGACGTGAAAGTTCATACCTTGAAAATCTTGCTGGTCTTTAATGGGCTACTGGACTCAAATCTTGCTCTTCTACTACAAAGCAACACAGGTGTCCCCCCCCCCCCCCGGAACTACTGCAAGAAGAGGGTGTTTTGATCACCCCTGAGAAGTTTCATTTGATAGAAGTCAAGTCTTGAATTTGAGCACTGAAGAGACTGGCGACTTCTTTGTCTCACTAGGATATAATGCTTTATACCTTACAGGAACCACCACACGATAAGTAAGATCCGCCCATGACTGGCAGTGCTATACAAGCAGAATTAAACTCTTCTAAGCTTGTTGGCTTTAATGGAGGTTGTAACTCTGTTTAGGACTGCACCATGGGTCATGCATATTTACTTAATTTGAACAATTCACACAAATTTCAGGATCCAGTTTATTTCTTCCCAGTATCTGGGTTACCTAGCTGCAAAATTTTCATCATTTTTTTTTAAAGTTCAGAATACACATAACTCTTGGTTGTGGTTCCCTCCCTCACCCCAGTAAAACTACGAATTCTGCCACAAGAACCATTATTTTTATATAAATCTGCTTTACTTGCATCGCTCTGCCTTCAGCAGATGTATTTCTTGATCATGGCATGCTGACCTGCTGAACTGGTCTCCATCTTCCAGGGGTGAGCCCATGAATTAAGGACTGTACTCACAGGGCAAGAGAAATGTGCTATTTATGCTTAGGAAAAATAGGCAACTGCTTTGATAAAATTTTCTACTGCATTTTACTTTAAACTGTCAGGCAATTAAAAATCTTATTCTTGAGCATAACATACTTTAAATGTGTGTGAGTTATCAATGGCTTTGACCTCAATTTTCATTCTGATGGGGGACTGTGACCCACAATAGGGGGTTTTCATAAAAGAAGCTATAATAATATCGACGTTCATTAAAGCACTTCAAAATACATGGCAAGGGAAGACAGACGCTAGGTCAGTGTGTGGATCATCCACCCATTTCATCACGTGCTATTCAAAAAAGAGGGGGGAAAGCCACACACAAGGTGATCATGTTACTAACTTGGGAGGGAGGGAAGCAATTAACATCTGCAGAGTGAACTTTCATATAGTACCACAATACTTAAATGTCATATTTCTGTGGCAAATATATTTTTAATGATAACATTTCTTTGTAATGCAAATCAGCATCCTCTCAATTATAACATGTTAATCAAGTTTTTCTTCAATTGCCATATGCTCGTCATTGCCTGCAGCCCTGCCATGCCGCTGAATACAAGCTTGCTAATTACAGAATTATTATTTGGCAAGGCAGTAAGATCATCAGCTATTCATTCTCAAGCAAGGTTGTGAGTTTTTTTGTAGAACCATCAAAAATAAATGTAGTTATATGTATTATGTGTCTCAAGCAGGAACGCAGTGGAACGGAGTTCCAGAACCTCTTGAAAATGGTCACATGGCTGGTGGCCCCGCCCCCTGATCTCCAGACAGAGGGGAGTTTAGATTGCCCTCTGCGCCACAGGGCAATCTAAACGCCCCTCTGTTTGGAGATCAGGGGGCGGGGCCACAAGACATGTGACCATTTTCTCCGAGGGCAACCCACTGAGTTCCGCCACCTCTTTTCCCGGAAAAAAAGCCCTGGTCTCAAGTCTAGTGGGAATAACTCTAAAATATCCAGGGCTTGGCCTGCTCACACAGTCAACTGCCCTGGGACAATCTCATGGAAGCCAATCTCTGATTTATTTATTATTTCAAGAGGAGAATTAGAAAAATTCAATCACCTCAGGCAATATCAGGAACTCTTGACAGTATAAGGGTCTATACCAGTGATAGTCACTCAGTGACTCAGGAGCCACATGTCGCTCTTCTGAGCACAGTTCCCCAATATGTTGTCTGCCCCACATTTTGGGAAAGTGGGCAAGTCCATTGCCCAGTAGGGATTGTGGTTGGCAGAAGGTTTCCACCTTGAAATTGCTGCCAGATGAATAGGTAAGCTGTGAGGCTCTCCAAGGTGCAGGTGAAGTAAATGTGTTCTTCTGGTTGCTAGGGGTTGAGATTGTGGTTCTCTGCAAGATTCAGAGTGAGCACCACTCAGTTATACAAACAAAAAAAGGCTATCTCTGGCAGGCAAGGATAGGGGGCTGGTCACAGATCCACAGAACTGAAACAGCAAGCAGTGAAGGATGGGGGCATCAGGAATTGCAGCCCCAATCCTAGGAGTTTCCAGTAGAGCTCTGACACTAAGGACACACCTACATCTTGTCCACTAGCTGCTTTCTCCCATGTAATCCAAATACTCCTTAAGCCATGTCTTTTCGGCCCCTCACTTGAATCAGACTGAAGAGAAAATGCATCTGTGACAGACCTAATGCTGGTGCTACTTAAACAAGGATAAACCCCTGAAGTGAATGGCTGGAGGGAGGGCTCTGGCAAAGCCTGGGGCTGATCATGTTAGGGAGGGGGAAGCTGAAGAATCTTTAGCCTGGATCGTGATTTATGAAGGAGTGAGTGAGTAGGCAAAGCCGATGTTACCGGACTTCCATTCCTTGCTCACGTCAAAGTGTGGCCACTCTCATGTGGTATTCACCACAGAATTCCTTGGGGAGACAGGGCTGTTTCAGGATAACAAGCCTGTCATTGATTTTGAAAACCAGCCCTCCATATATTTAAGAAAACTTGTGAATGGAGATTTAAAGTCAGCTGGCTTGATGTTTCTTCATACCCTAATGCAGGCTCACATAACTGACGCTTCTCCATTCAGAAACAAATTCTCTACATAGAAAATAGAATGTCAAGGAACTACATGACAGACAACACAATGGGAATCTTTTAAAACGTCATTGAAGGCATTTACCTCAAAGGCAGCACAGGATTTGATTGGGTAGAGATAAATGTTGGTGACAGTGACTGGCATTCTACCATTTTGTTGTACTTCTGTTGAATTTTCAGAGGTTTCAGCCTTGTCCCTTTCTGAATGTTCCTTAGGAAGAGGTGGACAGACTGGGGTCACCACTGAAGGCGAACTGGTGTCAAGCTGAGAGTCTGTGATGATTCTCTTTAGAGGAAGTTTGTTGACGTTGTTATTACAAATGTAGCCATTTTCTTTGGGAGACACTGTCACTTGTGAAACATTCGCTGCTGGAGGGCAATTAACCATGTTGCAACCACACAGCCTGGTGGCAATAATGAACTTCAGAAAGGTTTCTGCATCTTCAAATGTTGACATATAACCAAAGGAGATCCTCACAGACCCGGTGGGACGTCCATTGATTACATCTATGTCATCTCCGCAAACATGGCCAGCCTGGTTAAGTTTTAAAAAGATACTATGAACATTTATTGTAAACATTACAACAATATGAAATATTTGACTATTTTTATAGCAACAGATTCTGTTCAAACACAGAGATGGAGGGGCTGCGGATGGTAGTGGAATCCCTCAGGATACTGTCCATGAGAATAAGGAGGAGTCTGGTTTGTGGGGCAAATGCACCTCAGATGCCATGGGCTCTCGCACCTCTGAGACAGTTTTCATTTGGCAGGAATGAAGGGAATTAAATTGACCATGGCTTTTCCTCCTTCAGTACTTTCTTTTGTAAAATGAGAGAAAAGAAAGGACTATAACATGACAAAGTAAATCCCAGTAGGAATTCTGCTTCACTGGGCTCAGCACCTGTCCAATGACTTTTGTTGTTCTTAAAAAGACCTATGGGTATTTTGCTTTAATAATCCTTACCCCACTAAGTTATTGTCTACAGCGAGTGCCCACCCTCTGCAGTCGGTTGCTATAGAGATAACCGATGTTTACTTTGACCGCCAACATTCCAAAGCTGTTGCTCACTCTGGCAGGCCAAAGCAGAGGGACCTGCAACCCCTGCCAAGGTTCCTCACGAGGAGCAGTGAGCTTCAGGAGGGAAGCCGTGTTCGTTTGTAGTAGTAGAACAAACTTCAAGTCTGGGAGCACCTTCCAGACCAACCAAATTTCCCACAGCATAAATTTTTGTGAGTCAAAGCTCATATTGTCTCATAAAAGCTTGTACCCTGTGACATTTGCTCAGTCTTGAAGGTGCAACTGGACTTGAATGCTGAAAGGTGACAACTCCAAATACACTGAAAGACCTTTCTGCAGATCTCGTAACATATGAACAAGTCCATGGCCATAAAAATCTCACAAAAAGGAAAGAAGAAAGCAAGTTAAGAACAGAATTAACAGATGGAGAAGAATTTAACAAAGAACCTGAAGAAAGGTTATTGCTGTTATTGCTGTGTTTTGGAAATTACCAAGGCAAGCTAAATGTTGTCTGCATAGATTAGAATGATCACAGTAATGGACACAGACATAGTTAGACATAGACATAGTGTTAGACATAGTTTCACGAACCACGAACTTTCATGAACTTGCCCCAGTTCGCAAACCAGTTTGTTTGGTTCATGAAAACGTCACTTTCAGGTCAGCAGAAGGTCTGCAGAGAGCCCATCCCCCGTTGCCTAGGAAACAGATTGATCAGTGCCAGGCTGTCTGCAGTGATGAACTGAAATATGAACCAAACGAACCGGGCTAAAATTGTCACGGTTTGTGAGAAATTAGCTCCCGTGAACCGCCAGTTTGCGAACCACAAACCAGCTCGGTTCATGATGAACTTCAGTTCGTGTTTCGGTTTGTGCCCGCCTCTAATCCTGAATGACAAGGTAGCATCATCGAGCATTGATGAACTCAGCCCATACTGACCTGCAGGTTCTTTCTGATGTCATCATTGCTGATCCCCAAATGCTGCTGACAAGCTCCAGTGTTACAGAAGCAGCCTGTGCGAACATGGATGTTGTAGAGCCCAGCCAATCTGTCTACCTTCAGGTTTCAAGAGGACCACAAAGTGAGATTTTATTCATCGATATAATTAAAACTGTAAATCGAGAATGCGCTAGGATTTTTTCCAGTTTTAGTCTAGTTGTAGAATTTAAACTTCATTCTATGCAACAGAGAAACATACACAGCACTTTAAATATAATTTTATATAAGGAAAATTGCTGATAAAAAGAATATAAGAAATATATGCAAAGGAATAGGGTCATTTAGCACGTGAACAGAAAGATAAAAACACCAGCAAGATTATATATATCCCACTTTTTGGATGTGCACAAGTAAACCTATCACACTTTCACCCAGCCCACCTGACAAAGAGCTCAGAGCAGATTACATTGTTCCTTTCCTTCATTTTATGCTTACAACAATCCTGCAAGGAAGGCTAGGCTATGAGAGTGTAAGTGGCCCAAGTTTTTTTAGTTGAATGGAGATGCATACCCAGGTCAACTCTGTCCTAGTGAGGTCCTTTAATCACTACATCATACTTGCTTTCTCATGTTTCAATAACTTTCAACATTCAAAAGTGTATCTCTGCATTTATGAACACTCACATTTTCTTGAGATTATCAATATATACACAGAGATCTCAACAGTCATTATATTTCAGAAATACACACCTATGAATTGGGTCAAAACTGAACCCCAAATTTCAATTCCTACAGGAATAAATTAAGAAAATTAGCAGAATGAGAAAATATTGCTTTTTATAGAGAGTTATCATTGTACACAATAAAGAAGCAAGTTCTACTAAGCTCAACTGAAGTTTAATTACTAGATTGAAAATATTGAAACAAGAAGGCATAAACAGCATTACGAATGCAAAAAAGCCCACGAACAGCCTGTCCCTGCCCCCTCCCCACCCCTCTTAGCACTGGAAGAGCCGGCACCGCGTGGCTTCTTCTGCCTGGTGCAAGAGCGACAGGGAGAATCTCCCTGCCTGGCTTGCATGGGGCAGGAGCAGCACCGGGGCACTGGTCCTGCCGGGTGCGAGCGGGACAGGGAGACTCTCCCTGCCCCCCTCACACGGGGCAGGAGCAGCTCCGGAGCGCCGGCCCTGATGGGTGCGAGCAGGACAGGAAGAATCTTCCTGCCTCACTTGCACGGAGCAGGAGCAGCTCTGGGGCGCCAACCCTCTCGGGTGCGAGCAGGACAGGGAGAATCTCCCTGCCTCACCTGCATGGGGCAGGAGCAGCCCCGGGGTGCCAGCCCTGTTGGGTGTGAGCGAGACAGGGAGAATCTCCCTGCCTCGCTCTCAAGGGGCAGGAGCAGCCCCAGGGCGCCGGCCCTGATGGGTGTGAGCAGGACAGGGAGAATCTCCCTACCACGCTCACATGGGGCAGGAGCAGCCATGGGGCGCTGGCCCTGATGGGTGCGAGTGGAACAGGGAGAATCTCCCTGCCACGCTCGCACAGGGCAGGAGCAGCTCTGGGGTGCCGGCCCTGCCGGGTGCAAGTGGGACAGGGAGATTCTTGCTAGTGGCAGGACAAGGCCCTTTAAACTATCAGCTGGCAGGCAGCAGGGGGGAATCCCCCCCCCGCTGCCTACCAGCTGATAGTGTAAAGGGATTTTAAAGGTCCAGGTAAGTGGATTAGAGGGGAGGGGGGGCTAAGTGTGTGTGTGTGGGGGGGTTGGGGGGGTTGGGACTGCAGGCTCCCATGAACAATGAACAACAAACATGTTCGTGACAGCATCATGTTCATCAATGTTCATTGGTCGTGGATGGTAACAAAGCACGAACAGCGTGTTCGTTTCCCCCCGTGTTCGTGCCCCTATCTACTCACGACCCACCTCTTCTCTCCCCGTTTGTGACTTCCCCTTAGGGCTGCCCCTTCAGGTGTCCAAGATAGTGGGCTCCGACTCAGGGTTGCCCATGCTGGAATTGCCGCTGTTGGCCTTTCTGGTGCCACTGGACATCTGTTTGTTCAGTTGCAAAACACAACAATATCAAAGAGAGATATGGCAGTACAAGTAAACCAAAAGACAAACACCATGGTGTACTAACAGCTTCAATTTAAAGAGATATCAACATATATTTTTTCAATGTATTATATATACACAGATGAAGTGGCATATACAAGAATTTGAAAACAGGTTACAATTTGAAGGCAAGCATCAAATAAGGCATTCCTAACTTTAACTCTCAGAGATAGAAAGGCCTGGAGGGATACGATCTACAAAGTAGCCAAGGATCGGACACGATTAAATGGCTAGGATTGGATTGGAATTTTAACTCTATCAAAATAAAACCTTTTGAAACCAAAAGACCTTGTCTTCTTGCAGAAGGGGGTTAGACAGACTATCGTGTCTGGAACGCCATAGCCTGACATTCCAGAGGTCAAGAAAGCCGTCAATCAGAGGGAAGGCGACAGTGGGTGTGGAGCCCGAGTAAATATGCTGTAATATTTTGTCTGTAAATTTGGACTCAGTAGATGTCACCTCTATCTCCAGCCATCTCTATCTCCAGCCATACGCTGGAGGAGTTCATTATACACCCTGAAATCATCAGTGGGCGATGCATCCTCTGAAGGGCCAATCTCTCTTTCAGGAGATTCCGACAGGAGAGAAGTACTGTACTGAGCATGGCTCCTGGGGAACTCTACATCAGATGGGTGCTGTGTTCACCTCGATCCATCATAGGAGTAGGCCCGTAGCGAGGGAGACCTAGAGTCTCTCCTATATTGACGGTCAGAGAAGGAGGAGCCCTCTCTACGATGGTAGGAGATGGCTGGATCATCACTGAACTGGTGCTCTGATCGGCTTCTATACGAACAGGGGCTATAACAATGTCTGGAACGGCCCCTTCGACTCCCAGTTGACCTAGGAGACCCTGACTCGTATGAAGTTGACCTGGCTCCACACCCACTGTCGCCTTCCCTCTGATTGACGGCTTTCTTGACCTCTGGAATGTCAGGCTATGGCGTTCCAGACACGATAGTCTGTCTAACTCCCTTCTGCAAGAAGACAAGGTCTTTTGGTTTCAAAAGGTTTTATTTTGAAAGACAGCATTCAGGCCCAGATGACCATACTCTAGGATTTGAGATCCTAGCTGAACAAGGCATTGTTAGGAATGAGATACAGAATAGAAGTTGTTACATTTCACACTCTCAGAGCCCAGCCTCCCCCCAGAGTTCACATAGCAGGAGAGTTCTCGGTGAGAACACTAGTCAAGGTCGACTCGGCTTCCAGTAAAGATAAGACAGTGTCTTCTCCCATGGACTCGGCTCCTTGCAGGCCATAGCAGGTGCACGACCAAAGGTGCGCGAAGCTACCGGGGAGAACCATTTAATTTCGCTGCCGACACTGAGGCAGTGGGGCTCCCGGCCTTGACAGGCAAGGGAGAGGCGAGCGGGCACGTTTTCCTGATCGATGTGAGATGCACCATCAGGTCGACAGAGCAGGAGGGCCCCAGCGTTATATGGGATCTAAGGAGAGCAGCCTGCACTCCAGAGGAAACGCGGGCCAGCACCCAACCATGGTATAAGCGGGACGTAGACGCGGGCTGCCTGGAGGAGTGGGATCCCCGAGGAGGGGCCGAGGATATCCAGGATTGGGAAACCATCCGACATGAACTCATGAGCTGGGATTGTACGGACGTGAACTCGGCCAGAGCGTGGGAGCGAGGGCGCACACAACAATTGGAATATCGAGCCCAGGTAGTGGATACCGGAATTTCGGCCGTTACTGGTTTAACAAAAGGGATTCTGGCCAGCATGACTATGGAGGAGGAGCAAATGTTACAAGGCGGCGGAGTAGAAGGTCCGATACGGCCCTATGACACTAGGAACACAGACCATGAGTGGAGGCCAATCGGGGGGGCAGAAGGACCGATAAGGCCTTGGCCCACAGACTATGTTCCGCCGAGGTCACGGGAACCCTCTGAATCCAGTGAACGAGGGCAAGATGGAGCAAACCGCGAAGTTCAAGAATATTACCGCAGGATGGAAGATAGAATGGAGGCGATGGAAGAGGACTTAGCCCAAGCCATCCACTTTACTGGCGTGTTGGTGAGAGAACAGAGGGAAGCAAGAACGACGGCCAAACAAACAGTAGTGCCGCTAGTGCCACCCGTAGCGCAGGGACAAGCACCAAGGAGGGCCCCAGTATCAGTAGGTGCCCAATCTACTCTGGGGTCAGGAGCAGGGCTGTCACTGATTCAACCTCAGCAGCCGACTCAGATTACACCGGCGGCCCCGGCCCTGTCGCCATTGATCCAGCAAGTAATACCAACCCCTCCGCAAACGCTACAGCTCTCAACTCAACCGACACCGGTTCAAATGGCCCCACGGCAGGTCCCACCACCACCACCTCCTCTTCAGACTGTACCGCAGCCATCACTTCTTCCACAACTGCAACCGCCTCCTCCTCCTCCCAGACAGGTGCCTCCTCCACCTCCTCCTCAGGTACCTCCTAGACAGGTGGTACCCCAGCAACCACCTCCGCCGAGGCCGCCTCCTCCTATGCAAGTCCCTCCGGCACCCCAACCACGTCCAGGAAGTCTCCCACCGGGAACTCTGGGGCAGGTTCTGCGAGCCCCGCTGCCCGGAAGCATGCCCAGACCTCGGCCACAAGGGATTCCCAGAGGCCAGCAAGACCGGCCCAGAGGACTGATGCAGGGGCTGATGCCGCCTGGGCCCCCGCCAGCCCCATGGCCAATACAGCCGGACCGACGGAGGGAGCCTGAGTTACCGTGGGGATGGATTAAACTGGAATCCACTTTTGATGGCGATACGCAAAAGTTGGGATTCTTCGTAGTACAAGCACTCCAGTTTTTTAACCGTTGGGGACACCTTTTTCTGGACGAGGAAAGTAGGATTGATCACCTGGTGTCGAGACTGGAAGGCAAAGCAGCCGAATGGTATGTAACGTTATACGACTCTGGCGCTCCTGAACTAGACACTTTACAAAGTTTTATGACAGCACTACGCGCCCAATACGAAGATCCCCTTGAAGAAGATCATTCCCGCACAGAATTACAGACCTTACGGCAAGGTATACAACCAATCCGAGAATATGCAGTCAAATTTCGGCAACTAGCTGCCAAATGCCCCCATTGCGAAGAAGAGACCAAAATTGTAATGTTTAAAGGAGGCATGAATCCCAGGCTGCTAGATCGAGCCCTAATGCAAGATGACCTGCCAACACTGTTAGGCTGGATACAATTGGTCTCCGAAGTCGAAAATCGCATACAACAAGTAAGGCTAGTAGAGCAACAACAAGCCTTAGGGGCGAGAAGAACACCGGTAGTACCCAAAGGGGGGCGAGCAGGTCCCCCAAGTCGCGGAGCAAGACACTCGTTGGCAACAAGGACTATGCCTACAATGCGGAAGGAGTGGACACTTTGCAGCTCAATGCCCATCTCGCATACCGGTGACCGCCGCCCCTACTCCTACTTGCCCCATCCCGGCCCCAAGGGCCAGCAGGGGATGCGGAATTCCAAAACACAATCAACCGGAAAAAGGCTTAGAAGCAGAAGAGGTTTCAATGGATTTGGATATACAACCTGCAGAGAGTGAAGAAGCTCCCAGCCCCCAATGGGGAAACGAGATGGATCTGTCATAACGAGACCCAAACGGCAGATCGAAAAAGAAATCACCCAGAAAGAGGTGAGAGAAAAGGGGTCTGTATTATTCCTTCCGGTAAGACTACTAAATCCGAAAAGAGGAACCCATATATGTGTAGAAGCTTTGATTGATTCTGGATGCTCCAGAGACATTATAGCCCCAGCCCTAGTAAACAGCTTGGGCTTAGAAACCAAAGAATTGGAAAATCCAATCATTTTTGAACAAATGGATGGGTCCAACATGAACCCAGTGACTTTGGAAACCGAACCAATACCCACAGGTATGGGGAAGCACTGGGAAAGCAGATGTTTCGTCATCAGTCAAGCAGCGAAATACCCCCTTATCCTTGGTAGCCGTTGGTTATGGGATCATAACCCTTACATAGACTGGGCTAAGAGAATAGTTATATTCAACAAAGACTATTGTAAGCATCATTGCTGGCTGGCAGAATGGGGGAGAGACAAACCACCCCAGTTGGATGTCGCCCTTCTAACTCAAGAAGAAATTAATCACATTCCTAAAGAATACAGAAGCCTGAAACAAGCTTTCAGTGAAGAGGAAGCGGACAGTCTCCCCCCCCCCCCCATTGTGCTACAGACTGTGCCATTGAAATAATACCGGGGGAAAGTCTACCCAAGGGCAAATTATATTCAATGAGCCCCTTGGAAAGGGAAGAGCTACGGAAATTCATCGATAAAAATTTGCCCTGCTAATAGTCCTCATGCAGCTCCTGTACACTTCGTCAAAAAAAAAGGATGGCGGCTTGAGATTGTGCACAGATTTCAGAGGGGTTAATGCAGTGTCAACAACCAATGCCTACCCCATCCCACTCATCTGAGATCTACTCAACGTCGTGGCTCAAGGTAAGATCTTTTCCAAATTGGATTTAAAAGATGCCTACTTCCATGTCAGAATCAAAGAAGGAGATGAATGGAAAACCACGTTCAATACGCCATTAGGTCAATATGAATACCTTGTCATGCCTTCTGGCTTATCTGGAGCTCCTTCTGTATATATGTCTATGATCAATGAAGTACTGCATAAATACTTGTATAAGGGAGTGGTTGTTTACCTAGATGATGTGCTAATTTATTCAAAAACGAAAGAGGAACATATAAAACTAGTATGAGAAGTACTAACCACTTTAATGTGCCACAAACTCCCTATCAAACTCTCCAAATGTGAGTTTCATAAAACAGAATTGGACTACTTAGGCTACCGCATATCTGGCCAAGGGCTAAAAATGGATCCTGCCAAAATCAAAGCGGTACAGGACTGGCAAACCCCCTCCACTCGTAAACAACTGCAATCCTTCCTAGGGTTTGCCAACTTCTACAGAGATTTCATAGAGGGGTTTGCCCAAATCTCCCTACCTCTAACCGAGCTCCTGAAAATGAAAGGGAGAGGGGAACAAGCAAAGAAACCCACCTCCAAATTGGAGTGGAACCAAAACTGCCAACTGGCTTTTGATCAACTCAAAATTAAATTTACGTCCGAACCTGTATTGCAACACCCTGATGAAAATCGCCCCTTCATAGTACAGGTCGATGCCAGTGATACAGCCATAGGAGGAGTGCTCCTGCAGAAAGGGGGAGACGGGAAAGCAAAGCCCTGTGCGTATCTCTCTAGAAAATTTGCTGAAGCAGAACAACATTGGAACGTCTGGGAAAAGGAAGCCTTTGCCATCAAAGTAGCTCTCACAGTATGGCGTCATTGGCTTGAGGGGGCACGGCACCCGTTTGAAGTTTGGACAGATCACAAAAACTTAGAAGCACTAAAAAGCCCCAGACGCCTTAACGCCAAACAACTCAGATGGGCAGAATTTTTCTCTAAGTTTAATTTCACCCTTAACCTTTTACCGGGGAAAACTAACTTCCTGGCCAACGCTCTCTCGCGCATGCCCCAACATCAGAGTAAAAGGGAGGAGACTATTGACACTGTATTCACCCCCCGGCAACTAGGGGGTGTGGTTACCACTCGCAGCCAAACCCAAGCAGAAGAAAAGGGGTGGAGAGCAAAAGTGAAAAGCGAGGTGGAAAAGGGGAGGGAGCGCCGAAAGCCAAAATGTCTCAAATGGCGGCGGGAGACTGGATTAAAGACGATCGATTATATATACCAGCCAGCCTCAGAAAAGAAATTCTACAACGCTGTCATGACGCCCGTACCGCTGGTCATTTTGGCTACCTGAAAACCCTCCACCTAATACAAAGGTAATTCTGGTGGCCTGGGATCCACGAAGATGTATCCCAATATGTATCCTCCTGCCCACCCTGTATAAGCACCAAAACACGGAAAGGAAAACCACCGGGACTTTTACAACCCTTAGAAACACCCAATAGACCCTGGGAAGTAATATCCATGGATTTTATTACCGATTTACCACTCTCCAGAGGCTGCTCCTGTATTCTAGTAGTTGTGGATTTGTTTTCTAAACAAGCACACTTTATTCCATGTACAACTATTCCCACGGCCAAAAAACTTGCAGAATTATTAATGAAACATATTGTGAAGCTGCACTCTTTTCCCTCTACGGTAATATCGGATCGCGGAGGACAATTCGTTGCCAACTTTTGGCGGGAGCTTCTTCAATTAACCGGAATAGAACAAGGGATCAGCTCCGCTTTCCACCCACAATCTGATGGACAATCCGAAAAAACAAATCAAGTCTTGGAACAGTTCCTACGTTGCTACATTAACTTCCAGCAAGACAACTGGGCGGAGCTTCTGCATTTCGCCGAATTTGCTTATAACAATGCAGTCCACAGTTCAACAGGTGAAACCCCCTTCAAAATAGTACATGGCTACGATGGACAAGCATTCCCCTTTGAAATGCCACTGAAAAAACAACCCGCCAGAGATCTACACCAATGGTGGACTAACATCACCGAGCAATGGGCAGCTATCCAAACAGCTTTAACCAAAGCCAAAGCAGACTACAAGAAATACACCGATCGCCACCGTGCAGCCCAATGGGAATTACAACCAGGAGATAAAGTATATATCTCTACAAAAAATCTCAAAGTGGAACAAATCAGCAAAAAATTAGCTTTAAAATATTTAGGTCCTTTTCCTGTCAAGAGAATAATAAATCACATGACTGTAGAAGTTATCCTTCCAAAGAATCTATGCCACGTCCACCCTACGTTCCACGTCAGCCTATTAAAAAGGGCTCCTACACCAGATAAGTGGCACCCATCACCAGCAGCCCCTATTCCCACCATGATTGATGACCAAGTGCACTATGAAGATGAAGAAATTCTGGACTCTAAGCTCAGATGTCATAAGCTTTACTATTTAATTCGTTGGAAAGACTTTGAGGAGGGGTACAGAGAGTGGGTGGAGTCAATTCATGTTAAAGCCCCCCATCTAATCAAACGCTTCCATTAACAATATCCCGACAGGCTGGGGGGAGAGGGGTCTTAAGGGAGGCAGAATGTCAGGATCTCTTTGTATATTGCCTGACAGGAAGCAACCTAACTAACGCCATGTTTAATTCTTTAATTGTTTAGTCTTCTTTTCCCTCTAAGTGCTGCCTGCAAGGAGCCGAGTCCATGGGAGAAGACACTGTCTTATCTTTACTGGAAGCCGAGTCGACCTTGACTAGTGTTCTCACCGAGAACTCTCCTGCTATGTGAACTCTGGGGGGAGGCTGGGCTCTGAGAGTGTGAAATGTAACAACTTCTATTCTGTATCTCATTCCTAACAATGCCTTGTTCAGCTAGGATCTCAAATCCTAGACTATGGTCGTCTGGGCCTGAATGCTGTCTTTCAAAATAAAACCTTTTGAAACCAAAAGACCTTGTCTTCTTGCAGAAGGGAGTTAGACAGACTATCGTGTCTGGAACGCCATAGCCTGACATTCCAGAGGTCAGGCTATGGCTCCAGAGGTCAGAGCATGGCTCCTGGGGAACTCTACATCAGATGGGTGCTGTGTTCACCTCGATCCATCATAGGAGTAGGCCCGTAGCGAGGGAGACCTAGAGTCTCTCCTATATTGACGGTCAGAGAAGGAGGAGCCCTCTCTACGATGGTAGGAGATGGCTGGATCATCACTGAACTGGTGCTCTGATCGGCTTCTATACGAACAGGGGCTATAACAATGTCTGGAACGGCCCCTTCGACTCCCAGTTGACCTAGGAGACCCTGACTCGTATGAAGTTGACCTGGGCCGTCCCGATGGAGTGGGAGTCTTGTCAATCAAAATCACGTCCTCATCCTGGCTCGCTCCCTGAGGGGGACTCCGAGGTGAGGAACCGTCTCCAGAACCTCTATGCCTCTTCTCTGGAGGGTCGGAACTGACTGTTTCCGGTGGAACCAAGGGAGACGCGGAAATCAAGCTTTCTAGCACAGCCTTATCGTGCTTCGAAGAATGCTTATGCTTCTTTCGCTTCTTCTCCAGGCTGGACTCCGATGGCTTCGATGTCGAGGTTGGATCCGAAGGTCTTGGAACCGAAGAGGGAACCTCCTGAGAAGACGTTGGTGTAGTCCTCGGAACCGAAGGTGTTTGGCTGTGAGGAATCTTAGGATCAGGAGTTTCTTGAGGAGAAGCCGAGACGGAAGCCAAAGTCAAGGGTGGTCGGCTCGGAACCAATGGTCTCCAATCGTGAATTGCTGGTTCCGACGAGCTCCGTGTTGCAGTGACAAGCGACTCCGTAGGTCTCGGTTCCGACTGACTCGGCGAAGGGCGGGAGTATAGAGTCTTTGAGCCCGTCGATCTATGGGCAGGTCGGGAGGCGGAACCGGATGAGGCAGATGGTGGTGCCGTTGCTGGTTAGTCTGTAGCTGCCATCGCGCGCTTCCAGAGGGAGGCCTGTAGGCGACCCGCTCGTTCTGCCCTAGCCTTAGATGTAAAGGCATGGCAGTGCTTGCACACCTGGGTGTTATGGGTTTCCCCTAGGCCATCTGACCTTGTCATCTTTCAATCTCAGGTTTCACAACGCTTAAAAAGAGCTGTTTCCGACATTGCGACTATTGAAGAGCTGGAAACCTCAACTACCGGTGGTGAAAGAGAAACTGAGGGTATGTGGGGGGCGCTCCGCCTCTTAAGGGGCTGTTTCAGCGGGAAGACGGCTGCACATGCGCACTGAGAGGCGAGAGCACCCCCTGGCGTTATTGAGCTTTGGAAATCTCCGTAATCGGCAGGTCTACACATGCACAGTCCCATGTGGGACTGCACAGGAAGACCGTAGATAAACTACCATTCAACATGATCAAATACTTTTTTGGTATCTAATAATTTCAGCCCATTTCAAGGTTGTTTGGATTACAGAAATTACTCAGATTCAATGTGCTCCATATATCACTTGATATAAAATATGCCTGAAGAAAACCCATCTGGTCATTATTAATATAATTAACAATAAGTGTATTAACATTGCAATCCTAAGCAGGTATATACAGAACTGTATTGCTCTATTCAATGTGTCTTACTTCCATAACAGTGTTTTTAGGATTGTAATACAAGTTCCTTATCTAATTTATACATAAAGATTTTACAGTTCTGATTCAGATGCCAAGTCTTCACAAGACTGGCAATGCCGTCCTAAGCATAGTTACACCTTTCTACTGAAGTCAGTGCAAGGCACTGTACTGTTGTGCACTTTGCCTTTTGTGAATGAGGCTAACAGTGAAATCTTATGAATTACTCCAGCCTAAGCCCAGTGAAATCAACATCCTTACATTGGAGAAAGTCTGCACAGAATTGTCCTTTATAGTTCAGGTTGTTTAATAGTCATTAAACAATTCCACTAAGGGCCTAATTAAGTTACAGAGAGGTTTTACAGAACTCTACATGGACTCGGGATTCTGGAGACTTGTTGCTTTTTAAGCTCTTGTTGAATAATAAGAACATTTAATATAGTTTTATGATCTTCTGGCAGCTGCGGAATAGCAAGTGTTCAATGTCACTTTTATCTGGAGAAGTAGAAAGGTATAAGTCTTGGTAAAGCTTATTAAAATTCAGAAACAGTTCAATCAATACTGTTTTACTAGTGTAAGAGTGTCCACAATTTTTTTCAACAACAGAGAATAATATTTGTTCTAATGCTAGCTGATAAAATACAAGTCTTATTTTTTAAAATACTTCTGCTGACAATAGTGTAATACCTTCCTATCCTCATAAGATAATGTAAGATTTTCTGCGGGTTATCAATTCTTCCAAGACAAACTAATCCAGAGGGGTTTTTAACGTGATTTGAAGGGTTTTTAAAATGTAGTTTCTAGCCTTTGAATATTCTCCATAAGTTTAGACTTAGGCTCTACTCTTAATTTATTGTGATGGGTAGAAATGTTAATAAAATGTTCATTGAATTTTAAATAAAAGTCACCTGGTCAAGTAGCATCAATTGCATGGTTAAACTGAAAGCATTCAGGAACAAATTTATTTACTTAATTTATTATTTCCCATACCATGAAAAAACAATGTTTTTTTTCCAAAAACACTTATTTGGTAAAAAAATAGAGAGAGAGAATGAAAGTCTACTGTAAGGAAGATCTGAGAGAACCTGAGAGCCACTCTCCCCCTTGGTAAGATGAGATGCCACTTTTTAAGCCACACAAAAATAAATGATTGAATATAGCTTATGAGGAAAACAAGTATATTTTTTTTCTCCTTGTGGATTAAAAAAATCACTGAATTAGCCTCAATAAATCTGTGCCAACATGAAAAGAATGATGCAATGCATCTGAAATCTCTCCTCCTTCAGCAACATCCAATAATTCTTGAAAGATTTTATCATAAAATCTAGACCGATGGCTGTTACCAACATAAACATTAGCTATCGTAATTAGCTAAGATCTCTGACTTTTGGAATAAAAACAAATCCTAAATAATTGATGAAGATAAATATAATCATTAATGGATACTGGAATGAATAAGTTATGTGGGTGATGGGAAAGAATGCAGCTACATGTGGTTGACTTGAAGGTATAATGGTATCCATGAATGAGAAAAAGAATGGATATTTTAATAATCAAACCAGGGCTATGTTACTCTACCCTATAACCACCGTAACACACTGAAACAACAAAATAATCTAGTTTATCAAATACATTATTCACATTAAGTACATGTCGAGAGATTTACTTTCCTCAGCTTCCAAAACCTTTAGCTTCTGTCAAGATATGAAATGCAAGGATGGGAGAGGTAGCTAAGAGAGAAGGCACTGATTGATCAACTAGGGCAAGAGACAGAGGAGCTGGACAGAGCAATGACTAGGAGACCTACAGGGACACCTCCCTGCGCCTTGGTTTTTGAAAGCATAGCAAAAACAGACCCAAGAAAATGAACTGCAGTGAGCCATGAAGAAAAGTTGACTTTCAGCCCGCTCTTTTCATACATCCAGATTACTAATGGCCTTTTAGGGGAAAACAAGTGCAAAAACATAAAATTGCAAGTAGTCTTTCCCTACATACATAAAAAGATTTTTACTCTCCCAAAAGAGCAGTTCTGCAAGATCCTGTTCTGCAAGATCCTGTCAATGCAGATTAGTTAAGATCCCAGAGACATTATGGAAAGTGGGAGTTATTAAATAAGTGGCTTTTGCATCATAGGATCCTCCCAACAAGATATGCATGACTCTGTGATTTGAAGAGATAAAAACAGCACAGCCAAGTAGCTAGCAGTGCATATTTGAGCAGGCTGTAACATGCTGCCAGCAGGCATTTTAGAAAGGAACAGTTCCACTTGCATGCCTCAAAGCCTACCTTTGCAAATAAAATAGAAAATATACCCAAATTGGTGGGAATAATACCAGCCTTTCAGCTCCCTTCCCTTGAGCTGAAAAGAGATAAATCAGAATATTGTATTTGTAGCCCACTCCCACCCTGAGCCCCATTATTGTACTTTGTGTTTTACTATATGACATCAGTTAGGCTATAAATTTTTCCCAAGACCAATGAGTAACCTTTGTTGCTCAAGAGGTTGTTGAATCCAGTTGTCAGTTCTTTCTATGCATCACATCAGCTCTCCCTGCTAGATGGCACCTCTGTTTTTCTCTGAATCCTTAACCTCTGCATTACACAGAAACCCAGTTTCCTCTTGTGCCTGTCCTTATTATTGCATACCATTCTCTCTGGTGTGTTTGGGTGGGTATACTGCTCTTCCTCTAGGACACAGACGATCTCTGTCATCTGGAGATCAGTTGTATTCCAGGAGAATACTAGGCACTACCTGGAAGTTGGCAGCTGTAGGTGGAACAGCTTTCCAACCTCCCAGAAGCAAGGAGAGCTTCACCCTGGAAACACCAGAGAAAGAATGCCTGCTGAACAAGAAAACAGTAACCCTGATGATGCTCACATGCATCAATGGTTAACTGTGTTAGACTGATTTAACTATCTGCAACAGGGATCCGGCTGACGGGTCTGCAAGCTGGAAACACCAGGACAGAACTTCAAGCAGCACACTAACACTTTGGTTGTTGTGGATTTTCCGGGCTGTATAGCCGTGGTCTTGGCATTGTAGTTCCTGACGTTTCGCCAGCAGCTGTGACTGGCATCTTCAGAGGTGTAGCACCAAAAGAGGTGCTACACCTCTGAAGATGCCAGTCACAGCTGCAGGCGAAACATCAGGAACTACAATGCCAAGACCACGGCTATACAGCCCGGAAAATCCACAACAACCATCTCTGGCCGTGAAAGCCTTCGACAATACAGCATACTAGCACATTTACAGCCTGCCCATTCTAAATGTTTCATCCCCCAGGAAAATGTGAGCATTGCTTTTTTCCCCCATATGCATCCTCAATATATCTGCCTGGAAGCCTAGATTCCCACAAGCCATTAGCTAAGCACAGCCAGTGTCTAAGGCCAACAGCATGCTCTCCCCCACCTTTAAATTAATCCTTTCTTGGAACTAGAAATACAGTAATTTAACAGCGTAAAAAAAAATCTCCCATCCACGGATTGTGAGAGACTCTCTCCGCATAACTGGTTAGAGCAACGCAAAAGTAGGTCACAAAAGAAACCCAGCTTTCTTTGAATTATTTTTTCTTCTCCAGAATGAGGAACTCAGGCTTCATTTAAGTTAAAATATAAAACCAGGGCCTTGGTCATAAAATCTATTTTTCCTGTCCTTAATAGGACAGGACACTATGGGCTGGACTGCATTTTTCTGGACAGCTGAGGCCTAATTAGAATGGCGTGAAACAAAGGAAGATACAGAAAAAAGCAGCAAGAGCCTGCATTGTAAATTAAAGCCACGGGCAGATGGAAATATCAAAAAAGGCCTGGGGAAGCCAAGTCAAGTGGCCCCTAAGATACAGCAATTCTGTGATGTTTCTGTGATGCTTTTTTTCAGCTGGAACGCGGTGGAACAGAGTTCCGGAACCTCTTGAAAATGGTCACATGGCTGGTGGCCCCGCCCCCTGATCTCCAGACAGAGGGGAGTTGAGATTGCCCTCCACACCGCGGGGGCCACCAGCCATGTGACCATTTTCTCCGAGGGCCACCCACTGAGTTCCACCACCTCCTTTCCCAGTAAAAAAGCCCTGGATGTTGCTATGTCACTTCCGGGTACAACCCAGAACTCTGATAAAACTCAATGTTTTCCAGCGATTTCTAACGTTACCGTTTGCCACTTTTATGTTGTACCTGGAAGTCAAGCAGTGACATCACCGATGTCACACTCACACACCTTTGTGCAACCCAGCCCTCCCACCAGCAGCCGGGATCAGGCCTAACTCCTTCCCTTTGACCACATCTCCCTTACAGGAGTCTCTCAACCTGCAATGCACAATCCAACTTTTCTGTAGTGTGGGAAGAATTAGTATCTCTGTTCAGATGTATGCTGTCCACCGTATCTCTGAAGAAAAATAGCAATTCTCCACCTCATTGTCTGCAGGAGATCAAGACAACCGTTTTAACAAGAGTTACGTTTATTGAGAGACGTTTTTCCAGTCTGTATTCTAGCATCATTTTGTTTTTAGTAGGGCAAAAAAATATCATCTAATACTTTGGTTATGAGGTCTTCTGCCAAGATATCTGCCACAAAACAGCGAGGCTGATTTGAACCACAGAATTACTTGAGGTTGAACAGAAGGCACCAGCACCATCTCCTTCCTCATCATCCAGTTTGCCGGCTGGACTTCTAGTCCATCATCTTTTCCTAGTTGCCTGAAATCTTAACTACTAAATCAATTAAAAAAATCAATAGTGAACAATCACAGCAGTCGTTTTTAAGACAGCTCTTTGGAACTCAGCCAAAAAAGCCATTAGGCCAACTATGAATATTTGTCTTAGCTGGAGTCATCACATTTAATTTAATAAGTGGATGTGTTCTTAAAAGCATTACAATGGTTAATTCATATTCTTTGACCATCGCTGCACAGTATATTTGAGAAGAACTGAGAATCCAGGAGATTTTTGGTGGGGGGAGTGTTGGCCTTGACTCTTTCCAATATCATTCAAAAGACTTTTACGATGTACCTCACAAAAGAACATAAGAATAATTTTTCATCACACTTTGGCTGGAGTTGGCCCCGCGGCCCACGCCGGATGTTGCTGGCCACGGCCACCCTCTCCCTGGGCCCCAAACAGCAACTACCTGGCCTTGGTGATTTCTGGGTCAGCACTGGAAGGAACAGCACATGGAGGTGGCCTGGGGGCTGCAGCAGTTGCAGCAAAGGGGGGGTGGGGCAGCCAGATGGGCCCAACCACTTCCCCAGAAACCGCGTGTGCACCAGAGGCCTGACGCTGGAGCAGGGGCACTCAAGCAGCCTGAGCAACCCCCCCCCCCCGCATTAGTTGGGTACGGTCACAGCAGGTGGCCAGCCAGCAGTAGCCAAAGTGCCAGTTCTGCAGCTGGAAGCCCTCTCTCAGTAGTGGGGCCAGCAGCAAGCTGGCCACGACGGCATCCGACACAGGGCTGCCTCTGCCCGGCCAGGGTAAGCACCTGGGTGGGGCAAGAGGGCTGGGCAGGTGGTGGTCCTCAACAGAAAGCAAGAGCGGGGCTGGGACGGGGCCAAGTAGCAGCCTCTGACCCAGGTGTTAGGACTCACCCTAGGGGCGGGGACCTGGAGAGCAAGGTGGGGCCATCATTACAGGAGGGAGCCTAAAGGGAGGGCACAGGGGAGGAGAGTGGAGGACTGATCCTGTTTGCCAAGGGCAGCCTCTCAGGCAGGAAGGAGTTCCTCAGGAGTGAGGCAACCCTGACCCCACCCCTGCCATTTCTGAGGCCAGAAAATGGGGAGCCCTCAAGTGTGGCTGGCAGGTAGCCAGGAGAGGAACAGCCCCAAGACACCGGCAGTCATGGCAGCACCACGTGCATGTGTGCTCCAGAGGACCCAATGACATGTGGGGTCTCACTGGGGTCAAAACTGCCCCCAAACATAGCATTTTCACACACAACCTCACAGAGCACAACCCTAAGTCTGCATATTCACAAATAAATCACTTGAAGTTCAGTGGGTCTTACAGTTTAATTTAAGATTGCAGCCACAGTCTTTCAGTTATGCTACAATAAGAAAGAAACATGCCTCAAATCATGTACAGAGTGCCTTCCCTTTTCCCCTGCCCCAGTTCATACGTACTCTTCTTCCTCCCCCATCTAACTTTTCTCCACCAGCTTCATACAGTGCGATGTCATGCGGCAAACACCATCAGCCTTCCTGGGGCTCCATTTCTTGCTTTCCTCAGCTGCATGATTCACTGCTTGGGGGTGGAGGAGCGAGGGCAGCTCTTGGGCTCTCCCAGGCTCCTTTGTTCCACTTCATGTCCTTCAAGTCCAGGAATAATGTGGGGACGCTGGCAATGTAAACAGTGCAACCATCTTGCAAGAGGGCAACAGAGTTTAAACCCTTTTGGGGGGGGGTCAGGGAAGCCTTAAACTACCTTCTGGAAACGGGTGTGTGTTTTGGACATTTAATCGTTCTCCCATACTGAGATTTGGCTGGGGGGGGGGGAGGGGGCGCTGCCTGAATCTTCCTGCCTTGGATAAGGTGGAAAGTGAGAGTAGGAGGAGATCAACATGCATCCCCACGCTACCACTGTCAATTATCCAGCTCAGGTGGCCGCCATCGCTTGCTCTGGCAATTAACTTGAAAAGGAAGGTGATTGCGAGAGAGAAGGGGATTGCATGAGAAATCTGAGTAAGCTGACACCTCGAGACAGAGAATGTGATGTTGACTGAGGTGTCTGGGCAGTCCACTGGCTGCTGGGTGGAAGTGGAGGGGGTGGAGGAAGTGAGGCAGACTCTGAGCTCTGCTCTTTTCGGCAAGGGCCTGCACTTTTGTGCCCTCCAGCAGCAGATTAGCTGCTGGATAGAAGCAAAGGCGGGAGAAGGGAGGAGGAAGGGAGACAGAGCCTGAGCCCGAGCCCCACTCTCCTTGGTGAGAGCCTATGCTTGTCCTCCCCTCCTACAAGACACTGAGACACTAGCCAGCCACATGGCATATCAGCAGCCATAAGAACCTGCTTGTGCCTCTGGCTACCCGCCCAAATTCTTGTGTACCCAGGCACAGCTGGCAACACTCCTCCTCCGTATCACATGAAAATGTTTGGTATCTTCTTTGAAGTTTCCCTGGACAGTTCAAGAAAATACAGGACTGCCTTGGTGAAAACCAGACACTTGGCAACCCTTGTCCCTATCCCCCTCCCCCGTTCTTAAACCGGCTACCTGTGTTGTTTCTTAGAACCTCTCTGCATCCTTTGCTTGTGGGGGTGGGAAAACAACATGGTTGTTCGATTAAACCTTCTGGAGAAAGAAAGAGAACTTGGGGGGGTTATGAGTTGCCAGGCCGAGATTGGCAACTCACAATAGACATAGAGAGGTCTATGTCTATTGTAATTGACATAGAGAGTAGACATGGGCACGAACCAAAAAAACCCCAAACTGCGCGGTTCGTGGTTCGTTCATTTTGACAAACCACAAACCTTGCTGAACTACTGATTTATGAAAGTTTGTGGTTCGTGGCTCCCTGGAATGGACCCCTTCATGCTCAGAGAGCCCATACTCGCAGGGAGTTTTCAGCAGGCTCTAATCCAGCCACCCTCCAAGTTTCGACAAGATTCCAATACGGATCTCTGAGTTATAGACCCCCAAAGCCGGTACCTCCAGGAAACTCCCATACAATACAATTGGAGCCATCCATGCCAATTGACTATGGGACCTTCAAACATGGCCAGTGTCAGGGAGGCAGTCAGTCAGATGGCTGCCTCTCTTCTAGGGGGCGGGGGGCTGGCCACCCCCTGGTGGCCCCTCCTCACCCGCCTGCCTGCCTCTATGGGCGGCCACTATGGAAGGACCATGTGTTTTGTCGGTGGCTGCCCTCTCTGTGGGGGCTGTCTGTCACCTGGAGGCCCCTCTCCACCTGCCCGCCCACCCCTATGGGTGGCCACTACAGAAGTACCATGTGTTTTGTCGGTGGCCACCCTCTCCGTGCAGGCATGGGAAGAGGGGCTGCTGAGGGACCCCCGGCCAGGCAGCACAGAGAAACAAAGGGAGGCCCCTCTCCACCCCTGTGGGGAGAGGGGCCAAGCACGCACCCCTGGCCATGTGGCACAGGGTCACAAAGGGAGACCCCTCTCCACCCCCATGGGGAGAGGGGCCATGGATGCACCCATGGCCATGCGGCACAGAGTAACCAATTAAGGCCCCTCTCCACCCCCTTGGGGAGAGGGGCCAAGGACACACCCCTGGACATGCAGCGCAGGGTAACAAAGGGAGGCCCCTCTCCATCCCCTTGGGGAGAGGGGCCAAGGACATACGCCTGGCCATGCAGCACAGGGTCACTAAGGGAGGCCCCCTTTTACCGAGACCAACAGGAACCTCCAGAATCCACCTTCTGGGAGTGGTGGTCACAGACAAAACACATTGTCCTGCCGTGGTGGACAGCAGGAAGCAAGGAAAAAGCCCCCTCTCCATCCCCTTGGGGAGAGAGAGGCCAAGGACACACCCCTGGCCATGCTGCACAGGGTAACCAATTAAGGCCCCTCTCCACCACTTTGGGGAGAGGGTCCAAGGACACACCCCTGGACATGCAGCACAGGGTAACCAATTAAGGCCCCTCTCCATCCCCTTGGGTAGAGGGGCCAAGGATGCACCCATGGACACCCAAGACAGGGAAGGAAAAGAAGGCCCCTCTCCACCCCCTTGGGGAGAGGGGCCAAGGCAGGAAGGGTCACAAAAAAGCCCTCTGGGGCCAATGGAGGATGCGGCCACTGGCAAAACCAATAGTTCTGCCATGGCAGCAGAGGTGGATGCCCTCCCCAACCATGCTGAGAAGAGGCTGCCACTAACATAACTCATGGGCCCTAGCCCCATATGTTCCTTGGCTGAAGGCTCACACCAACAGAACACTACTGACATCACCTGCCGACCAGCTGTGGCTGCACAGGAGGAACCCCTTCCCCCCTGGCCCAGAGGAGTCAGTCGATCCCATTTGGGACCATAGAGGCCCGTGGCTGCCAAAAAACCCCATAGTCTGGCCGTGGTGGGCGGCAGGAATGACTGTGACAACAGCACTGAAAATGGTCAAAGCAGCAAAAGGCCCCACTGGCCTGAAGATGATGTGGCCACTGGCAAAAACCATGGTCCTGCCGTGGCAGCAGGGGTGGATTCCCTCCCCAACTATCCAAAAGGTACAGGATTCAGCACCAGAAGGGGGGGGAATCCCAATGTTGCGTGGTGGAGTGGGAGGGCCATACGTCCCACAGATACAGGGACTCTCACACCATACTGTACAGCTACATGTGCAAACCCTTCCTCATGCTGAGAAGAGGCTGCCACACGAACGCCTGCCTCCTGATCCTTCAATCGCACCCTTATCCCCGACCCCGAGGGAACAACCTCTGCAAGGGTGGCCTGCCTGGGCATCCCGCTCCCACCCACTGCAGCCTCGGAACAAGGCTTCCTGATCGGGGTGGACTCCCATTCCTCTCCCACTTCTCCCTGATCTGAACTGGAAGCCGCCCTCTTTCTCCCCCTGATGGATGTTTTGCAGGGTGAGGCCAGAGGCAACAGGCTCGGGTGGTGCTTCTGCAGGTGCTTGCACAGGGCCGTGGACAACAGGTGCTTAGGGTCACAGCCCCTATGTACCACGCCATCGCAGGAGAGGCACTGTGCCACATAGGTCATTGGGAACGGTCTGATAGTGCTTCCAGATAGCGAGATTGAAACAAGGGCTGGCAGGAGGTGGCTCACGAGGATAACCGAGGATCACCAGCCGTGGTGTGGAGCATAGCTGGGAAGACAGAGTGCTGGGTGGACTGCGGTCACTGTCAGTCCCAAGGGGCTGGGATGTGGGTGGGGTGGAGGTAAAGAACTGCCATTCCTTCTGAGATCCCTCCTCCTCCACAAACAGTTTTTGGAGATCCTCCTCTCCCCCCACCGGTAAGACAGCTTCTGCCTCCTCCACAGGCCCCCCAAGCAGATGTTCTTTAGAGGGAGTCTCTGGTGCCACTGGGTCTTTCCCCTCACCAGTACTAGTCGATGGACAACCAGGACAACTTTTGCACACGACCACCCTTATCCCCTGCTCTAAGCCTCATAGTGCTGCTAAGCATGTATAAATGGAAAGCAGAAGAGTGAGTGTGAGTCCTTTTCAAGATGTGCCCCCTTTGCTTGGCCCCAGAGTCTGGCAGTGACCCTGAGACCAGTGAGGAGTAGATCCCTACCTCCCCACACAGAGAGACACCTGACCTGACCCACTTGAGCAAGCAGGACAGATGCTCAAAATAAAAAGAGAGAGCTGAATAACAAACTCAAACAGAAAGGTGAAGTGACCCCTCAGCCGAGGCGGCCACTTAGCTTGGCCCCAGAGCCTGGCAGTGACCATGAGACCAGTGAGGAGCAGATCCCTACATCCCCAAGCACAGATGCCTGAGGTGCACAAAATTTAGAATTAATAATTAAACAAAGAAGGAATGAAAAGACCCCCCAAAAGAGGGTAGTAGGCCTCAGTCAAGCTAGCCCCCAGGCCAGATCCAAGTGGCCCAGGCCTTGGGTGGGACTGGGGTGGGGTGGAGGAAAGAAGGTACCCAGGACAGGATACAAATGCACTAAATAAATGGGGCTGGATCCAGCCAGTTTTTTTATTCAACAACCCCCAATTCCCCTCCCAGCTGCAATCCCATGGTTCTCAGCATACCTCCTTCATTTGTCACTAGCAGAAAAGCTGCTTGGATCCAATCCACTATGTGAGATTTGCTTATACATGCAAATTACAGTTCAAAAGGATGGAAATCATGCTGAGCTTTGAGGATCTTTTCAGAGAACGTCGCCCCTCACCCACTCACCCCGCACCCACATTGCTGGGATAAAGTCTACAAAAGATGAGTCCTGCCAGAATGAACAGGGACTCAGGCTGGCTCACGGAGACCCGCAGAACCAATATGCTGGGAGCAAGCTGGCAAGTAAGATAAAAATATCTCTGGTTTTCATTCTACGACAGTCATTTAACTGTACATTGTGCCATACAGTTGTGCCCACCCCTTACATACCACTTGGTGAGATGATAAAAAGGACCAAGCTGACTCCAGGGTAGTTCCATTGCCAATATAAACATACATACATACATACATACATACATACATACATACATACAAAAGATTGCTTAGCTTTGTAATCTTTTCTTCTAATGAATCAAAAAGCTTTCTCTCTGTGAGTTTTGCACAGAGCTACAACATTTGAAAGGGAGAGACGTGTTTAACCCCTGAGAAAGCAATTAATGTAAATTATTGGGAAATGAATATATGACGCTGTCTCATACTATGTCAGACCACTGGTCCATTTTGCACTGTACTCTCTGTTCTGACTGGCAGTGGCTCTTCAGGGTCTCAGGTAAGGAAATCTCTTTCCTAATATCTATTTTCTAGGATCCATTGATTTGGAGATGGTAGGGATTGATCCAGGGCCTTCTGCACGCAAAGCAGATGCTCAGCCACTGACCTATGACTTCTTTTATTTTAAAATTTTTTTAGAGTCGAGGTAAGAACAGGCAATCCCACCCCAATGTATTCTGGTGTGCAGCACACAATCACACAAAGCGATATTAACAGTCGGGCAGCCTTTTTAGCCAATACTACATGGTCCTTAATACCAGAAACCACGTGCATCATCACAAATCATTCTTGAGAAGGGAGACAGTGACCAGGGGAGGGCAGTAGTTTTTAAAAAGAGCCTTACGTGATTTAAGACAGCTTTTGCTTAACCACAGGGTTCATACAGCTCTTTTGTCAACCTGTCATCATATCAAACTGAGTTTTTTGAAGAATGTGAGACCTGTGAGACCTGTTTACCAGGTGCAAAGTGGGTAAGAGTATTCTTTGCAAACTACCTTCAGCAGTTTCATTTGTCTACATCCTAAGCAAGGAGGAGATACAACAGAGTGACATACATGCCCAAGGTGCATATAATCATTTCTTTTATCCCACTATTGCTTTTGGTCAGACAAGCTTTGAAGGTCTCTGAAGCATCACTAAAACCTGCAGATCTGTTTGACCAGACATAACCAGGACAGATTAACAAAAGACAGTCCTTATCATAATCAATGACATCCTATCATTCTGCTGTCAACTTTCTGAAAAAAGTCAATGTCTGTCTTGTAATTGCATTTAGGTACTATAACATTTTGATGAATTACTTCCAATTAGTGGCTTAGATGATAAACAGAGACAAAAATAATTTTGCTGTGGACCAAAAGAAGCAGAAGCTTTAGAAAACCTATGTTTTCTTCGAACAAAAAATAGAGTAAGTAAAGAACGGTATTATGCATGACTTAAGCAACGAAAACAAAACAGAATTATTAAAGTATACCTGTGAAAAACCAACTATTTCTCCGTTTTCATCCAATACATTAAAATTAATTATTGGACCTTGGACATCTGGGTTGCTGAAGTTCGTATCATTGTAAATGCGCACTACGCGTGCCCCATTAGCATACGTTAGTGTGGAGAGGACTGTATAAGTGTATTGTGCTAAGGCAAATGTGTGCTGTTTTATGTTCTCCATTCCACCTAAGGAAGAAAAAAAACACAGTGATCAACTTCTTGTTTTGTCCTGAAAGATTTCCTTTAAAGCAATAGATGCAGAGGAGTTAGCCGTGTTAGTCTGTGGTAGCAAAATCAAAAAGAGTCCAGTAGCACCTTTAAGACTAACCAATTTTATTGTAGCATAAGCTTTCGAGAATCAAGGTCTCTTCGTCAGATGCCTGATACAGAGACTGGACAAACACAGAAGAGCAGAGGGAAGAGGCAATTAGGGGGGGAGGGGGAGGGAGCAATCAAAACATTCCTTTGCTAGTATATGTAAACATCTCCTTTTGGTGTGTGGATCAGTTGGCTTCAAAGGAGTTTGCCCTGTTAGTTTGTAGCAGCCAAACAGCTAGACCATCCAATTCCAATGCAGTATGGGCCTTCGATAACCACAGCTCTCCCTGCCAGATGCATCTGACAAAGAGATCTGTGGTTCCCGAAAGCCCACGCCAGGTGCCACTGAGCTCCCTCAGACCCCACCTCTGTAAAGGAAATCTGTTACCTGAGGTAATGTGATAACCATTCATAGTCCCTATTCAGTCCCAGCTTGACAGAGTCAAATTTGCATATGAATTCCAGTTCAGCAGCCTCCCGTTGGATTTTGTTTTTGAAAGGTTTCTGTTGAACTATAGTGACCTTTAATGGAATGTCCTGGTAGATTGAAGTGTTCTCCCACTGGTTTCTGGACGTTTCCATTTCTAATGTCAGATTTGCGTCCATGAATGCAATTCCCTGAAAAGTAATCACTTTGCATCTTTTTTTAAAAATAGCCCTCTCGGACAACATTTCAGCCGCTGCGCACCAGGAAGGGGCAGAAGCTTAAGGCTCCATTCATACAGATCTGCTGGTAACTTTTCCAGACCGGGGCCCCCTTTTAGCCCCTAGGTGGCAGCATGAGATTCTTGAGTTGCAAGTACATGATGCCTGAGCCTCACGACACTGGGAGCTTGATGGCGAGCAAGCAGGCATGTCACGTCCATCATTTTTGCATTTATTTAAAGACAACAACAAAAAGAGGTTCTGGGACGGTTTCCTTTACTCCCTGAATTCTCCTCCTCCTCCTCCTCTTCCTCTCTCTTGTTTATTTTCAATCAGGCTTTGCAGCATCTCACCTTCCGCCATCTCTTTCCTGTCATCTGTGCTGTTTTCTTTGCCTCCTTAGTTTCTCTTCTGCTTCTACCCTATTTTATTCCCGTTCACAATCTTCCTGCTCCCTCTCCCTTCCTCTCTGTCTCCTCAGCTTTTCTTACACTGCCACAACCATCCCCTACCCTCTCCAGCTAGGCAATGAATGCACACACCACTAACTCCAGGTAGATCTTCAGGACTAATATGAATCAATACCTGACAGTGTGCATGGGGGACAGGGGGAGACAGTCATTTGAAAGACAACCTATATTCATACAATCATACAACATCAATATCAGTGAGAGTTTCTAGATTAGCATAAGTCAGAAATGCCAAGACGTCTACACAGTAGCTTCCAGTTTTAAATTTATTTGGGGAAACTACATAGATGGTGTGATAAAGAAGAAAAAGGACCATTATAAAGAAGAAATGTGAGGAAATGCAGTTGGGCTGATCCTGTGCATGTCTACTCAGAACAAAACCTTGTGGAGTTTAATAGGGCTTACTGCTAATTCCACATGGACAGGACTAAAGCCTTAGAGATCAGGACATAGAATCATAGAATCATAGAGTTGGAAGGGGCCATACAGACCATCTAGTCCAACCCCCTGCCCAGTGCAGGATCAGCCTAAAGCATCTCTGACAAGTATTCATCCAACCTCTTCTTGAAAACTGCCTGTGAGGGGGAGCTCACCACCTCCCTAGGCAGCTGATTCCACTTTTGAACTACTCTGACCGTGAAAAAGTTTTTCCTAATATCCAGTTGGTACCTTTGTGCATGTAGTTTTAGCCCATTGCTTCGCGCCCTACCCTCTGCTGCCAACTGGAACAGCTCCCTGCCCTCCTCCAAATGACAGCCTTTCAAATATTTAAAGAGAGCAATCATGTCCCCCCTCAACCTCCTCTTCTCCAAACTAAACATTCCCAAGGCCCTCAGCCTTTCCTCGTAGGGCTCAGTCTCCAGACCCCTGATCATCCTCGTCGCTCTCCTCTGCACCCTCTCGATTTTGTCCACATCCTTTTTGAAGTGAGGCCTCCAGAACTGCACACAATACTCCAGGTGTGGCCTGACCAAGGCAGTATAGAGAGGGGCTATGACCTCCTGCGATTTCGACGCTATGGCCCCTTTGATACAACCCAGGATTGAATTAGCCTTTTTTGCCACCGCATCACACTGACTGCTCATATTTAGTTTACAGTCCACTCTTACCCCAAGATCCCTTTCACATCTACTACTGCCCAGAAGTATATCCCCCATCCAGTATTTGTGCTTCTCATTTTTGTGGCCCAGATGGAATACTGTGCACTTGTCTTTGTTGAATTGCATCCTATTCACAGCTGCCCACTTCTCCAGAGTATTCAGGTCTTGTTGAATTTTAATTCTATCTTTTTGGGTGTTTGCTACCCCTCCCAATTTGGTATCATCAGCAAATTTAATGAGCAGCCCTTCATCCAGATCATTGATAAAAATATTGAAAAGTACCGGGCCCAAAACCAAGCCCTGCGGCACCCCACTGGACACCTCCCTCCAACCTGATGAAACGCCATTGAGTGCGGTCCTCCAACCAGTTCCCTATCCACCGAACTGTCCTATAGTCTACTTCACAGTCTTCCAGTTTGCCCATCAGAATGTCATGGCGGACCTTATCAAAAGCTTTACTGAAATCCAGATAAATCACATCAACAGAGTTCCCCCGATCCAGTAAGCTGGTCACTCGATCAAAGAAGGAAACCAGGTTGGTCTGGCAGGATCTGTTAGGAACAAAACCATGCTGACTTCCCCGGATCACTGAGCGGTCCTTCAGATGCTTACAGATTGATCCCTTTAAAATCTGTTCTAATATCTTCCCAGCAACAGAAGTCAGGCTGACCGGCCTGTAGTTTCCTGCGTCATCCTTCCTCCCTTTCTTAAAGATTGGGATAACATTCGCTCTTCTCCAATCTTGTGGCACATCCCCAGTCCTCCAGGAGGCCTTGAAGATGATGGACAGGGGTTCTGCAAGTTCTCTGGAAAGTTCTTTCAGCACTCTTGGGTGCACCCCATCCGGCCCAGGGGATTTGTATTCATCCAGTGCAGCCAGATGCCTCTCCACAACCTCTCTTTCAATGTCAATTAGCCACTCAGGTGTCCTGACACATTTTCTACTATCTCTAGATATGCCTGAGTTCTTCAGGGAGAAAACAGAGGTAAGAAAGTCATTAAGCCTGTCTGCTTTTTCTCTGTCCTGCATCAGAGTTTCTCCATCTACTCCCAACAGTGGTCCAATTGCCTCTTTTACCTTGCGTTTGCTTCTCACATATCTGTAGAAGTTTTTCTTGTTGTAGCGAGCCCTCCTGGCCAGACCCAGCTCGTACTGAGCTTTGGCCTCTCTGATGGCTGATCTGCAGTACCTAGTAACCCTCATATAATCCTCTTTAGAGGTCTGTCCTTCTCTACCTTTCCTGAACATTTCCTTTTTCTCCCTTAGCTTATTCTGGAGCTCTCTGTGCATCCACATCGGTTTCTTGGAGCCCTTACCATGGTAGGCTACCTGCGGGATGTCACAGGGCTCCCACTTCCTGCAAACACTCTCTTGTTTTCTTTCCCCCCTCATCTCGCTCACCCCTGCCAGGCCATCCACACCTGTGCTTGTGGGTGCTTCTCATCTATGCTTGCAGTGTGCAACCTACCTGGAAGAAACCATCTTTCTCAGATAAAGGGGGCCCCACACCACAAGCATAAGCCTGGAGCACTGGATGCCTGACTGACAGGGACGGGGAGGGGTCCCATCATGCCAAACAAAGGGAAAGAAAAAAAGGCCAAGGAGAATGCGGGTGGGGGTGCTTCGTGCCATATGCATGTATGTGGAGCACTGGATGGCTGAGTGAGAGCCAAACTGGATGGTACGAGTGATGTGATTTGGGTGCCTGATCTGACTCAGGGTCACACGAGCTGGAAGCTTGCAGCATTCATTTGTGTGGCCCAATCACAAGGCAGCCACCTGGCTGCAGCACAAACCTTCTACACAACTTGCAGGGAGCTCAAGGAGCTGTGCTGGTGCCACCTCCCACACTCACACCCTATCCTTTCCCAACTGCGAACAGAGTGGGGAGACCCTGAAGCCTAGCCTCAGCCTGAGGCCCTGGCAGCCCAGTAGTCCACAGGAGTAGAGTTGGGCTGAAGACGGGGTGGAGTTCCCCTTATGTAAGGCTATGACACAAACCCAGGGATTGGCACAGGCTCTGGGGAAAGGGATAGGGAAGAGGCATAAAACACCCAGGCTGGGTGGCCGGGAGAGAGCGAGAGCGAGAGAGAGCGAGAGAGAAAGGGGGGGGGGAGGCGCGGCACAACCCTCCAGAGAGACAGCAGGGTCTTAGGGTGACATAACCCATCCTGTTGCTCCTGTTCTGAGGCCTGGGGGAGCCCTCAGGAGAAGAGTCATCAGAGAAGTGGACAGTCATGGATTGGACCCTGAGACTCCCAGCAGCTTACAGAGGGAAGCTGTGTAAAGGAATGGAAAGGAAGATGGTGGTCCTTCAGTGCCAAGATGTTCTGCAACCATTGCCGTGCAGTTGGTGAAAACCCTCACAGAGGTGAAGAGGCTGATAGGTAACTCCTTGGTCTGGTAGTAGGCAACTCCTCCAGCAAGCCAGAGAAAGTGATGATCTTGTGGCCTGATTGATACAGGGAAGTAGGCATTTCTGAGACCAATAGAGAACGACAAGGGACTGGATGGATGGTTGGGTCTACATAAACTCACTGGTGCTTAAAACTGACGACTCTGTGGAAACTTCCATCCTTTCTTTGGGATGTGAAGTACCTGGACTTGTTACTGGAAGGTCTATAATAGACCACTGATTAGTTTTATATCATTTAGCCAGGAAACATACATCAGCACCAAGAAGTAAACTACACGTGGCTTTTATGTACCTCAAGGTGACCTTTGATGCAATTCCAAGAGATTGTCTATGGGTCAAACTCGGGAAATCTTCGATTGATCAAAGATGGCTATGGTTAATAAAGAAGTTATACGATTATTCTTCTGTTCAGGTTTATTGTCGTTTGGAAAGCTATGTGTCCAACTCTTTCTCTTTACTGAAAGGTGTCCTACAAATATGCTTCTTAGCCCCATTATTGTTTAATGTGCATATAAATGATATGGCACATTTTTTGAGAAACCCTAAATTTCACCCATCAATATTAGCTGATAACCTAATATCGGTGTTATTTTATGTGGACAACACATTTTTGCTAGTTAGGTCTTCTGTGGGCCTTCAGCATTTGTTGGCCTTTTCAGAATACTGTAGTGCAGAAGGGTTGACAATGAACTATGGGAAGTTTAAAGTTATGGTATTCTCTAAATCTAATCATATACAGAAATACAATTGGAAAGTTAATGGGAAACTTGTGGAGTAAGTAACTTGGTTTTGTTATCTAGGAGTCTATTTTCAAGCTAATTTGGCTTGGAGGGCCCACCACAAGAATGCTCACAACTGGGCCTTGATTGCAGCAGAGGCCATAATACCTTTTTTCCCTAACAAAGGTGGTCAGTTTGTCCCTGCTGCTATTTCACTTTTTAATGCAAACATAAGTGGTTAGCTTCTTTACAGAGCTCCAGTGTGGATCTGCAGAGAGACTTTAGACTCTCCTCCCCTATTACTTTTGCAGACTATCATGGGTGTTCCAAATTGTGCGGCCAGTGTCTCTCTCAGGGAGGGACTGGGCCTGGGATCTCTGGAAGTGCGGGCTTCGGCAATGGCCTTTGGGCTCTGGTTGAAA
The DNA here is from genome assembly GCF_028583425.1 of Eublepharis macularius. Taxonomy (NCBI): domain Eukaryota; kingdom Metazoa; phylum Chordata; class Lepidosauria; order Squamata; family Eublepharidae; genus Eublepharis; species Eublepharis macularius. The sequence goes on along the minus strand of NC_072800.1, from coordinate 9,798,283 downwards.
ATTCTATTGGCCTCAGAAGCTAACAGGTGTCTCTATTTATTAAGCTCTGATTTATTAAGCTCTGGGGGTAATTAATGGAGACTAGACTTCAGTTGTTGGGGCTCAACAATAATGGGTTAGTGAACATGGGAAGGTTCGCAGCATGCTCTTTGGTGAATGAACACTTCTATACTTTGGATCTTTTGAGTACTGTGCAGAGCACCTGTCGGGTATGCTCTCCTGTATAACTTGGATTATCCTATTCAAAGGTACCTTTACCATACTTGCAAGATTAAATTCTATCCCTTCTCAAGACATGCACGGTTGAATACAAAGGATTTCATATTCTGATAGACACTGTGCTACTGGACAGAGAGAAACTTTGGGGCATTGTTTATTGGAATGTAACATTTTTCATGGTATAAGGGATGTCTGGATTACTCCTATTTTCTGTGAGAATGTAGGATTGTCCATACCAGACAAAGTAAAAATACTTCTCCTGGAAGGAGTGGATTTAGGAGTAACACTGGCTGTAGCAAATTTTTTTGCTTATGTTTTTAAATTCAAAGGATTTTAAGCGTGGTAATATGGCATGCACATTCTGAAGGAGGAAGTTTTTCACAAAGCTAGCTCTAGATGGTTCTGAATCATAGCTCTGTACAGGGGCAAAGCTTATCAGTGTGAATGTACAGATGACCACTTAAAGAACAACAAACTGTTCTCTCACACAAATGTTCCTCTCTAGGTACTCACTACACGGAGTCAATTATTTACTTACAGAAAGACAATCATCTCAGGAAAGTCACAATGACCAACATAATGTACAGATGAGGAGCTGTCACCAACCCAAAGGGAAGCACCCATCTTTGAAACGGATTTGGGAGGAATGCAAAACAAGATCCACCTGTGCTGAGGTCACATGGTAATGAGAAAGCAGGCATCCTTCAGACTGACAAGCGCAAACCTTCTTCTAGTATGGTGAGGATGTTTGTCATTGATACTATACAACTGTTTTTTTGTAAAGGATAAAAATATTCACATGCTGGCAATCCAGAATGCACTAAAGGCTTGCTTTAGTACTGTGAAACTCTTTGGAATCAAAATACTTTCTTCTCCTTTTCCAATCTTCTTTGAATTTTCCTGGCTCCACAATGCTCAGTATCTGTAGTGTTCAGTGGAAATTAGAGAAGAGTGGATGACTAATGGAGGCAGACTGCACACTGGCTCCATGAGGGGAAGAAACAGGTGACACCACCATTGATCTCTGTGGCACCAATGCTGACTGTGACGCTGGTATCTGTATGAAGGTCAAAAGGATAGGCTGAGCCACAGACTGCTTCTCCCTGAAGCTAGGCACAGAGGCAAGACATATGGCTCCTATGGGCTTGCAGAGTAAATCCTACACAATGTGGGCATGATTTGATTGTCTGCATTACCTAGACAGGGGTCGTGTGTGTCAGAGACGGGGAGCTTACTCTTGTAGGTGCAGCCAGGTTGTGAAAATGCCTGCAGGAATGTAACTTGGAAGAAAAAATAGAGAAAGACATTGAAATAGATAAAACATGGGCAATGTCCACCTACCTAAGACACACAAAAAAATCCTTAATGATATGTAGTGCCCTCGGGCGGCACCTGGATATTAGGGGACTTCAAAGCAGGTGTGCCTACATTCCTTTCATGGGGTTGGCATCACTGTTGATCACCAGGCAAGGGTGGTGGGTACCTCATCATAAGTCCCATGAGTCCAATGCATTTGAGAGGCACCAAATACAGGAACGTAGGTTAAGTGCAATGAGGTCAAGATTACTACCAGAAAACAGATAAGATGTGTGTGGGAGGCCAGTCCAGGGTTTTGCCCTTCTCACCCACAGTATGTCCTCTTCCACTGGTCCCTAGGTCCATGGAGTCGAGTTAAAGCCCAGCTCCTCTGTCTCTGGTGGAGACTAGTCTTCATTCAGCTGGGAGCTACTTGTCTTATAGTGCCCAGTTCCTCTCTTCAGGCTCTATCTCATCTCTGACCTCCTGGCAGACCTTCTTCAGTGCTGGCTCCCTTCTGGCTGCTTTTGACTGTGCTGAAGACAGAGGTAGCACTTCTAGGTTCTAGCACTGGAGGCTCCACAGCACCTCCAAGTTTATATCCTGGTAAGCCACCAGTGGTCAGAGGTCAATGTGTTATTCCACATCTCTCTTCCCTTAAGGGTAAGCCTCTTTCCCAAGGGCAGGATCATTTGAGATCTGGAGAGGCACATGAATGGAAGTTGGCACTGTCATGGAGTTTGCCTGCCTGACGCAGGATCATGAAGCAGTAGGGTGGAAAGGTCAGTGACCACCATTACACCCATGGATTGTTTTTACACATGGACTGCAGACATTTTGCATTGACGGACAATGTAAAGAGATTTATTTCAGGATAGCCCCATTGGTGAAACACTACGTATAGTTGTTTCTCATGTAGAGACCATTTGTGTGGTAAGAACTGTGCCCAACTGAGAAAGTCTGTGATGTTGGTCAGTTCTCTGGGTAAGTGAATAGCTCTGAATAGCCCCTTGTTGGCAAACAAGTCTTAGATCTATACAGCTGCCTTGCAGAGAGCTAAGGTGTCCCGGGGGGAGGGGCGGGGGGGGGGGGTGAGTGGACACAGCCCTGGACTCCAATGCAGATCAGGGGGAATCTGACAGCGATTGGAAGGGGGGGGTGAAACAAGTGGAGTCTGCATGAACTCTAAGGAATAACCAGACATCGTTATCAATAGAACCCAGCAATCATTAGTACAGAACCACCAAGGTATCAGGGACAGAGGGATAAACAAAGGTCCAAATCGCCCAAGACCCTCCTTCCTCTCAGAAGCAAGGCATTTAATGCTTTAGAGGCACTAGCTGTTTCAGACACTGTTATCCCATCTGGCCATTCTGCCACTTGAACCTGTTCTTTTGTATTTTATCAAACACGTCTTCAGTTTTTCAGGTGAACAGATCCTTCCCCTCAAATGGTAAATCTTCTACTCTGGCATTTGTCTCATGAGGCAGAGAAGTAGACCTCGGCCATGAATGTCTCATCTCTACAGCTGTAGTCAATTATATGCTGCACAATCTGCAACATGTCTGGATTTGGAATAAGAGAGCCAGTTTGGTGTAGTGGTTAAGAGTGCAGGACTCTAATCTGGAGAGCTGGGTTTGATTCCCCACTCCTCCACTTGAAGCCAGCTGGGTGACCTTGGGCTAGTCAGGGCTCTCTGGGGCTCTCTCAGCCCCACCCACCTCACAGGGTGTTTTGTTGTGGGGATAATAATGACATACTTTGTAAACCGCTCTGAGTGGGCATTAAGTTGCCCTGATGGGCGGTATATACATCAAATGTTGTTGTTGTTAATTTGGTGCTTAAACAACTTTGAGGCCTCTAACTGGAGTACCCTTGCCAGTTTACATTTATCCTCTGAAGGAATTCCAGACACAGGCCAGTTTTTTCCCATAGAACAGTTGGTATCAGTTGGTAAAAGTTTGTAACAGTTGGTAAAAGACAATACAAAGGATTAATATTTTTTCCCATATGCATCAAGTTATCTCCCTTCCTTGTTCACAGAGAAACTGTGCTCTTTGCTTGCCCTACAGAACTTCTACCACAATGGAGTGTGAAGCCCAGGAGTAAAAAGGAAAGGACAACTGTTCCTTTTTAGTACAAGAGAGTTTTTTTTTTAAATCTTCAATGATGTTGGAACTGAAGCAGGATTTTGCCACAGATTTGTGGTTGTATCCAAGAAGCCATTCATGACTGGATATTCTACTGGTCCTATGGAAGAGGAATCCCTAACTCTAAACATAGGGCTTATTGGCTTTGATAGTATAAACAAGTTCTCAAACTCCATCCTGCTTGCCTGCTTGCTGTACAGCCAGAGATTTTCACCAGGTGAGTGTTCTGGGGGATCCTAGAACAGATCATTTGGTGATGGTTCCAAAGCAAATTCCACCTCTGATTCAGAATAATCCAACAGAAACTATGGTGCAGAGCGGTTGACGTCTGATGGAACTAATGGCCCTGGAACTGAGCAGTCTCCTGTATCTGCGACGTGCAGAGTGACAGGAGGATAATTTCCAGTGAAGGATCATTTTTCCTTATAAACATCCACATCACACCTATAAAACAGTCCCCAGGAGTAGAGGAAAGAATATGGGGCTTCTATCCACAGGCTGAAGGGAGGGCAAGGCCAAGTGTATGTTGATACTAGAGATCCATATCTCAAATATGAGCTGTGCTTCTGAGCTCTGGTGCTCTCAGGGGAATAACTATGACAAAGTGCCAAGGATGGAAGAAGCCTCTCAAATAGAATTTTACAACCCAATGTAAAGGAGTTCACAAAGTGATGTTGAGATTCTCCAGCCTCCCTATCTGAGAGAGAGACTGGAGACTAAGGGGGCAAGGTAGGTTGCAAATGAGGAAATGGAGTTCTCAGAACTGGTCTACTGGCCTTGAAGGTGTCCTAGATTTGGAGAAGTGTCTTTCCTTAGACAGGGAAGAAACTGAGGCACTTGGTTCTGAGTGCTTGGATTTTCTTTTAGCCTTCTTTGCAGCTGCTGAGCTGCACCTTTTGCAAAACTGGAGCCAGTTGGGTCAGTTCCAATGATGCCTTCAGAACCGATGATGAATGTGGTGCAACCGAGGCTGCCTAAGGCCCATGTTGTGGAGAAAGCAAATATAGTGGGTGATGAGGCTTCTTTCTGGGGAGGATCAGTTAGGGCCTTTTCCCAGAGCACAGCTTTTTGTCTTGATGCCCTGTCATGCCTGATTTTTTAAAATGGTGGCAAATTTTACATTTTGTCACTTCACTCCAAAACATAACAGATTGGGTAATTGTCTGTCTGTGGCATCTCGGCACCACATTTGGTGCACTTTTAAAATAAGGCTCTCTGGGTCACGGCAAAATCTTCGGTGGAGACTGGATTGTTAAGAGCCGGAAGACCCTGAGAGAGTTAGGAGAAAAAAATGCTTCAGCGAGAATTGGGTATTCTAAAAGGTATCTCTTGGTAGGTCAGAAATAATATCAAACTTCTTTCTCTCCTTTTTTTACAATAATACTGAGAGAAAATGATAAGCTACAGAGGTGTCCATTCTCTGCAGTAGCAGAGAGGGGGGAGGCTTTCCCCCTCCCTTTCACCACACCAGAAAAAGGCAGGAAAACTGAGTGTGCGACAGGGTCTTGGGAGTGTATCAAGTGTTCTTTAGATCTCTATAAGTTTCTCCCATGGCAGGCCTGTGCACACACAGTACTCATATGGGACTGCCTTGTGACAGCCCAATATGGGTACTGGGCTGAGAGCTTTGGGAATGTTTAGTTTGGAGAAGAGGAGATGGAGGGGGAACATGATTGCTCTCTGTAAATATTTGAAAGGCTGTCATTTGGAGGAGGGCAAGGAGCTGTTCCAGTTGGCAGCAGAGGGTAGGACCCAAAGCAATGGGCTTAAATTACATCCAGAAAGGTACCGGCTGGATATTAGGAAAAACTTTTTCACGGTCAGAGTAGTTCAAAGGTGGAACCAGCTGCCTAGGGAGGTGGTGAGCTCCCCTTTACTGGCAGTTTTCGAGAAGAGGCTGGATGAATATTTGTCAGGGATGCTTTAGGCTCATCTTGCATTGGGCAGGGGGTTGGACTCGATGGTCTGTATGGCCCCTTCCAACTCTGTGATTCTGTGACCCCAACAATGAACAGGTTTTTCTGCTCAAGTTGCTTCCTGGTCACAATGTCATGGGCAATTAGTAATTTAAGAATAAGCTGCATTTGTAACATATGTGCTTAAGCTTGTGGTAGCTTTTACATCTATGCACCTATGATGACAAAACTTTTGGTATTAACAATGAAAGCATGTATTTCCCTGCCTAGAGTCATCGCTGTGGTATTAAAGTGATCTACTTGTCAATCACAAATCACTCACTGCTCACTTCCTCTTTGCACCTTCAATCTATTTGTTTAAATGACCAGTGTAAAACAAAAACCTACATAAAGCATAGCAAGAATGCACATGCACATATTGTTTCTGATCTGAAAAAATTGTCTGCAATCGCCATTAATGAACACTGTCAGTAAGGCACAAAAGTATGTCTACAGGTCTCTAACTTTAAAATGTAAATATTTTACATATTTAAGGTGGCTGGAAGCAGATGGGAAACTCTGGGAAAACAGTATGAGAATGCTCATGCACCAGAGGCTTTTTTCACAACTGAATATGCTTGTGTGATGGGCAGGTCTAGTTCTGCCACTCCCGATGAACAGCCAATGGAATCTGATGGAATGTTGAGGCTGCTGGAAGTTGAGATCTGTTAGAATAGTTAGAGGAGGAAGAAGGATTTTATACTGCTGAAGGAATAACTGGCAGCTGACACCTCTTGTGTAGTAAACATCTGCCATTATGATACTGTGGGATTATGAGTTCACATCTTAAAAACAATGTTACCATATATTTCACGCACACACTCCTATGGAGTTAATCTTGTAAATAAAAGTTTACACCCCCTCATACCCCATTTAAGTCTGGCTGGATGGATATATAAGGTTCAAAGAGGACCATAGTGTTCTAAGGCTAATATAAATACAATTACCACCATGTGCAAAATAAAATCCAAATATTTTTAGTAATATCTACCATACATTTGTGTTCAACACAATTGTATTCTTACAAGAATACAAATTCCTTAAAGAGATAATGCACAATTCCAAAGATAAAAATAGTTGTACAAAATTCCAAAGGTAAATGTGAAGTTAACCAGTGTCTTAATGTATTATCTTTTTTCTTCCAAACCCTTGAAGAGAACGCCAGCTTTCCAGTGACCAAAAAGGAGAATATCACAGAGTGAGTTATAAGTAAGGAGTAATTTAATAAAAAGGGATTGCCCTCCTAAGGTAACATTTTAAAGTAAAAGTATAAGGATGAGTAGTAATAAGAATCCCGTGTGGTTTAAAAGAACAAGTATGGCAAAAAGGGTTGCCCTCTTGAGGTAAAAGGTTTAAGGGAGCATAAGGAAGAGCTTGAATAAGATCCCAGATAGTTTAAAAGAAAGAGGACAGATGTAGCAAAAAGATTTGATACTCCTGAGGTAAAATCAGAATGGGTAACAGGTAACACCCCCTCATACCCCATTTAAGTCTGGCTGGCTGGATATATAAGGTTCACGAAAATGTCACCTAAGAAAATGAAGCCTGCTACAGAGAAAGAGGGAATTGTTGAAGCTACATATAAGCAATGATAGCATTTAAAGAGAACCTTTAAAAGAGTAAATAAATAGGAAGAGAATTGAATTACCTAAACTGGAAGCTCAAAAAGAAGAAAGAGAAAGAATAGTGCAAAAGAAGAGAAAAGGAAAGAGAATCTGAATTAGTCAAAATAGGCACTCAAAGAGAGGAAAGAAAAAAGAACAAGAACTGGAAAAAATTAGAACAGAAAGAAGCAGAAATAGAAATGCATAAAATCAGATAGTGAGAGAACTGGAGGGGATTAATCTAGCTCCTAGAACTCAGGAAAATAATAGCCTGAGGGTGGATATGAAGAAAGCCAATTTGGTGTAGTGGTTAAGAGTGCGGGACTCTAATCTGGAGAGCCAGGTTTGATTCCCCACTCTTCCACTTGAAGCCAGCTGGGTGACCTTGGGCTAGTCACAGCTCTCTGGAGCTCTCTCAGCCCCACCCACCTCACAGGGTGTTTTGTTGTGGAGATAATAATGACATTCTTTGTAAACCGCTCTGAGTGGGCATTAAGTTGTCCTGAGGGTGGAATATAAATCAAATGTTGTTGTTGTTGCTATTATTATTATTAGAATCCCGAGATTCCAACAAGGGGATAATTTAGTTGCTTACTCTGTGAATTTTTAAAAAAGCCTTCCTAGATTATAACATCCCGGATGACTAGAGAATGGCCTACATAAGGTCACAGATATCTGGGGATCTAAGTGAAGTTTACAGTGAAATGGGGGGGGGGGGTGATGAAACAAACTATTATGTTGTGTTTTAAGAGCACGCAAAGTAAAGGTTTCAAGTAACACCAGAATATAGGAGGAAGGAATTTAGAAGTCTGAGAAAGAAACCTGATGAGACTTATGTTCAGGTAGCATGTAAATTAGACCAGTTATTAAAGCAATGGCTGGAGAAAGCGGAAAGCTGCCTCCTCGGTCTGAAGTTTTAGAAACTGTTACCAAGTGAATTTCACTGGCTGGTTCAAGATAAAAAGCCAGAAATTGTAGCCAAAGCTGTGAAGATCATGGACCAACTGGTGTTGATAAGGGGAGAGCCAGGGAGAAAATATTTTTCTTCAGAAAAATATTTTAAATGGACTGAATCACATGAAGAACTTTTCCTGACAAAACTATACTTGGGGTAGTAGCAAAACGACTAAAGAAACACCTCGAGGCAGAGATGAGGGATCATGGAAAGAAGTTATAAGTATGGTAAAGCAAGGCACTTGCATTATGACTGCCACAAAATGAATAAACAAACAGCCCCTATAACTAGGAGACGGGGGGATTGTCAGGGGGTGCGCATGGAGAACTTACTCCTGTGCACTCTGGAGAACTTCCTTGTTGCACCGGGAATGATGTAATCCTGGCATGACAAGGAAGTGCTCTGACGCTTGCAGGAACACGCTCTGGAGCTCCCAGGCCCATTCTCCACACCTTTTCCTCTCTGCCTGCCAGGTAAGCAGTGGCAGGGGGCGGAGGCTGGGAGTGGGGGATCCCCACCCCCACCAGGAATGAGACCAGGAATGGCCTATAAAACCCAAACAAGTAAATATTATAAATAATGTACGGCCTGTCATGGCACCTGAACAGTTAGCACCAACTGACGCTTGAGGGCTTAGAACGTTCAGAGACTCCAATGAGACCAACTGCCATTTTAAGCTCAGGGCATGCCAGAGTGTGAGAGAGTAAAACATCAAAAAGGCATGGATTCTGATTACAGGGAATCTGTGGTAATAAACAGATTTTATTTTTTTATTTAACAAAAAGTATATCCTGCCTTTCTGCCTCATAAGGGCCACCGAGGCAGCTAACAAATTAAAACACACATACTAAAATCACATTATAAAACCATTAAGATCAACCAACACATTTCCATTAAAAGTTACAACCAAAGCTTTAAAAAAGTATAAAGACATAAAAACAACATGAAAGAGGGATCATTTAGAGTACACCAAGTGAAACAAAAAGTCTTCACCCGCTGGTGGAAGATGGCACCAGAAGAGGAAAGAGGGAACCCTGTGTGTATTTGGCTCAGGGCTCTCTACCCGATAAACAGGGACTAGATGGGCAGCAGGATTGTGACTCCTCGAACTGCCTGTGTAGCCCAGAACCTGTGAAAGGAGGTTTATGGTGGACAGTAGAGTGCTGGGGGGGGGGTTCCGCAGTTTATTTGTTTACCTAATTTATGCCATACTTTTCTATCCGATAGGTATCCAAAGTGGCTTGCATAGTCACTATGCATAGTCCATTTTATCCTCACAGCCCCTGAGGTAGTTTTGGCTAGGCAGGTGTGATTGGCCCACCGTCACCCAGCAAGCTTCCATGGCAGGAGGGTGCTATTTGAACCTGGGCCACTAGATCCTAGTCCAACATTCTCAACACTACACTAGCCTGGTTCTCCACATAGGGAAACTGTTGAATGCAAACAGTTTTGTGAACATCCATTTGGGGTGATTGAAATTTGCAGATGAAGCGTGAACCATCCTGGTTACTGACCAAGCATCCCTTCCAGAGAGTCATAAGATGATTTTTAGGGCAGGGAAAAAATGTAAGCGCCTACAAATATTTCTCACTTGATTTCTGCTAGTTACAGTAATAGGACTTCTCCCTTCCACGGTTCCAACTGTCATTCTTCTTTAATAGCTGTAATCTTTGAAATGAAGATACTCTTAATACCCTGAAAGAAGCTTTGCATATGAAATGAACTGAACCCTTTAAGCTCATGAGAAATGGCTTTCATTTAAAGGAACTAAACAGCATGAAAGAAAGATGCTGATTTCTCTTTCTGCATCTTCTGTATTTAATGTGCTGCCATTAGTAACGATAGTTTCTTCTGGGCACAATATACCTGTCATGTGTCAGGTCACTGGTACATGACAGGACTTGCAGTCGAATGTACATTGGGGGATTCACCTTAAAAACACTTGTTCACTTAGCGCTGTGAGGGAAGTCTGCAATGGGGGAGATATTATTTACCCCTCCCACCTGGTTTTTGCCAATGGAAACAGCCTGGGGAGGGGGGTGCCCTTCTTCTCTGGCTTCATGGAGTGCCAAATGAGTCAGCCATTTTAAGGTGAGTATGTCTGATTGTGAGTGCAGTCACACACCTGTGATTCAACATATGTTGGGCATATTGTGATCCATGACCCAACACATGTCAAGGGTATTGTGTAGTTGCGTCCTGAGATGTAGCATTCATAAGACAACAGCCTGTCATAGACCAAAAAGGCACACAATTGGTGCTGGCCACTATGTTGATTCTTTTTTTTTTTTTGCAACTACTGTCTTCTTTGACAGAGATATGGATATTTATTCACTGAACAGAATTTTTTGATGCTGCATGATAGCAAAGCATCAAACCATGTTATGCTTCAACAATATACTGCAAATGTAAATGGATTTTAAGCCAATTTAATAAAAATTCCAGGAACTGTAGTTTGATAATGAACAATCCTTTGTTCTGGGGAAGCCACTTACCAAGGCCTGGATCACACTAAAGCTAGCTCATTCTCCCTAGCGCTGATCTGAGCTACTGACGTAGACAAACACCTCTGTATAGACAAGATCTTAACCAGTACTGAAGGTTTATTATAGAAACAAGAAAAGATACATTAATAGCAAGACAAGGCGCCAGCACTGGGCCTGTCTGTCCTTGGATGTTTCAAATGGTTAGTAAGACTGATAATGACACAGACATACAAGCATGCAACAACATATAACCCTTATATAGACTTAGCAAGAATACTTATTACTATAATATAAAATCCTATACAAACCTATAACAGTTCTATAATAAAATCCTTATACAGGCCTATAAGCATGCAAAAATAACAGTTCTATAATATAAATCCTTATACCTACAAGCAAGCAAGCATAAAAGCACTATAGCATAAATCCCTATACCCACAGGAGGTTGGCAACTCTATTCTAGGCCCTTAGCAAGCAGGCTTTGTTACAGGAAGATCTACAACAGACCCTTGTTTAGCTTTATATTATTTAATCAGGAAATACACATCAATATCAAGAAGTAAAGTATATGTGGCTTTTATGGACCATTGATTCAATTTCAAGGATTCATTTATAGGACAAACTAGGGAAATCTTCAATCAATCAATGACTAATGTCAGTCCCTGGCAGGTAGATCCCCAAGTTCTCCACAGTTAACACACACGTGTTCCAGTTGAAGAAGCTTCATTAGAGCTCCATTCAGTACAAGGGACTCAGACAGTGCAATTGGCAGAAGTGATGTATATGGGCCCACCAATGTTAGTTATAGGGAATATTCCCGCTTTTGGGAAAAGGACCGTTAATAAGGGGTGGGGGTGGGGTGAGACATTGCTTTAGATTAGACAGTGAGAAAGAGGGACTTATCTTTGCTTCTCAAGAAGGATATATTTCAAGCCAGTTTCAGCTAGCAGTCAAGGATACTGGCTCAGCGGAGTGAGAAAGAGAAAGTAAATATTTGCAAGATAACCTACCAGCATTACAGCAATAAAGAACTTCCCATACCCTCAGAGACCAGAGTCAGAGACAACATACATTCATGGCAGATATGCAGGAGGCATGCATGACAACTGCTATGGTTAATTAAGAAGCTCTATGATTCTCCTGCAGCTCAGTTTCATTGTAGTTTGGAAGCCCGTTTGTCCTATTCTTTCCCTTTACAGAAGGGCATTCGACAAGGATGCTTGTTAGCTCCATTATTGTTTAATTTGTATATAAATGATATGGCAGCTTTTTTGAGAAATCCTAAATTTCACTCTCCTATGTTAGTGGGTACCCTGATTTCAGTGTTATTATATGCAGATGACACACTTTTGATAGCTAGGTCTTCTGTGGGCCTTCAGCATTTGTTGAAGGCATTCTCAGAACATTGCAATGCAGAAGGGCTGACAATAAATCAAGGTAAGTCTAAAGTGATGGTATTTTCTAAATCTAATTACCTACAGAAATATATTGGCAAATTAATGGGAAACCTTTAAAGCAAATAACTCAGTTTTTTTACTTCGGAGTTCATTTTCAAACTAATTTGGCTTGGAGGGCCCACCACAAGAATGTTCATAACCAGACTATAATACGTTCTTTCTGTAATAAAGGTGAGCAGCTTGTCCCTGCTGTTATTTCAGTTTTGAACACAGAAGTAGGGAGTCAGCTTCTGTATGGAGCTCCAATATGGAATGAGACCTGCACAAAGACATTGGATTCCCTTTTGCTGCTCTTTTCGAGGAAGATGACAGGAGTGCCAAATGGTGGGGCACTTCTCTAAGGGCGCAATTGGGCCAGCGATCTATTAAAGCACGGGGCTGGGTAATGGGCTTTGGGCTTTGGCTGAAAATTTTATTTGAAACAGAAGCTGATGGGTGTCTCTGTTTATTAAAATTTGATTTATATGTCTCTCCACGGATGAAACTAATAGAGACTAGACTCCAACAGCAGCGGTTCAATGGTAGTGAGTTGGTGAGATTGGGAAGGTTAGGAGCCCACTCTCAGGTGAATGAACACTTGTACTCTTTTGATTTCTTTAGTATTATACAGAGAGCACACAGGGTATATTCTCCTTTGTATTTGGGATTGTCCTATCCAAAGGTGCCCTTACCATATTTAGATGAACCATTCCAGGATCGCAAGATTAAATTCTATTCCTTCCCAAGTAATGCAAGAGCGAATGCAAAGGACTCCATATTCTGACAGACTTCGCAACTGTGCTACTGGATAGATAGAAACTTTGGAGCACTGTTTATTAGGATGCAATGTTTTTCATTGTATTAGAGACTTGTGGATTATTCCCATTATCAATACCAGATAAGTTAAAAAACTTTTGAAAGGAGTGGATTTAAGAGTTACGCTGTCAGTTGCCAATTTTTTTGCACATGTAATTAAATGTAAATGATTTTAAGTGTGGCAAATGTTAGGTTATTTTAAAATTGTTTGTTTGTTGAAGTAGTAGTTAGTGTGGCATGGTTCAAGGCCTGTTGGCCAAATAAGCAGTATCATTAAAGTAAAGTAAAGTAAAGTAAAGTAAAGTAAAGTAAAACTGTGATGTTTGAGGGAAGGTTGAAAGCGATGACATGCTTTGCTTTTTGTACGGTGAATAAACTGAATACATTATCTCTATGAGTTATCTTTGTCTGACAATGGATGGAATTCTCGGGAGTGAGCATAAATATAAAACTTTCTTCTGTTCCCTACCAAGGCTTGCTATTTGCCTGCCCATAGTGAGCAAACCCCCGCCCTTAGCCCCTTGCCCTTGATGAGAACTGAAGAGCAGGAGAAAATATGGGGAGGAATAGTGTTGATGGTGCCATCTACAAATTTCTCCAATCTCTGTGGTAAAGACCATAGAGATTGTAGGGACTGCTAGAGGTGACCCATGTGACATTCTCTAAATCTCCCACCTAGAAATGACATCACCTCCTCTGTGATGCCCTAGGAATTTCCCCAGTTTCTTTACTATAGAGATTAAGGAAAATCCTAGAGCATCACAGAGGCTGTGACATCACATCCCCTGAAATGTCATCTCCCCTGGGTACTGTTCCAAAACTCTCACTGCATTTGGTGGTGCAGGGCTGGCAATTCTGCCCCAACCTGCTGGTTAGGAGGGTTGAGGTATGGGTGCAGTATACACACTGAAGCAACAGACTAGGTCTTGCTAACAATAAAAGTGAAGCCTAGAAAAATCCCCACCATCAAATTTGTTGTGGCTGGCCCCATCTCTGCCTATTTTAAGGACAAACTGCCCCATGAAGAGAAAGAATTATTACCACTGTTTCCAGCAGCATCTTGGTACCTTTAAAAGCTAATTCAAGAAATGAATGCTTCCCTATAGATTTTTTCCCTCCATGCCAAAGAAGGCTGCACTTGCTGAAATTCTTCCCCTTGTGCTACTATTAAAAGAACAAGAGCCAGGAGAGAAAGCAAGTATTGGTCACTTAAGTAGATTATGGGACTTCTACCCTATAAGAAGAGGAAAAGAACATTATCCATTCCTGGTTTCATAATATTCTGCAAATGTTAAAACCCAGATGCTTGAGCACTCTACAGCACTAGACTACAAACTGCATTTAGCATTTATAGAACACATCTAAGTGTTCAAATTGCTTTATATGTCAGTTATAGCTCAGTTATTCTTACAACAACCTTGTGAGACAGGTCAGGAATTATCACCACATTGCAGACATGGGCTACTTGAGAACAGCTTGCCTAAGGATACCTACCAAGTTCACATTTGAACCACTGTACAGCATTTATTACAGTGTTAATGCTAACGAGGGCTGGATGAGCTGGACAGCCATTACAGGGACGATATCCAACACACCTCATCAACTTTTTCTCTGGAGTACACTTAATAGTATTAAAATAACTGCTCTACTATAATAGTACAGTGAAGTGCCTGTGACCAATGACATACATTCTCCCTCCCTCTCTCTCCCCTACTTATCTACCCATCCATCCATCCCCCCCCCACTTTTTTCCTTAAAAAATGTGGTGCTGGTACTAATGATGTCCTCCCATTTCAGCCCTAAATGCCAAAAGGTGCCAGTACTCCATAAAGAGGTGCTGCACTCCGTAAAGAGGTAATGGTACCTTGTACCAGTGCATGCCTCCCAAACAAGCCCTGTGTGTGTGGATACTGCCAGAGTCTCTGAGACCTGGCTGAAACTAGACCAGGAGAGCCAGTTTGGTGTAGTGAGAGCCAGTTTGGTGTAGTGGTTAAGAGTGCAGGACTCTAATCTGGAGAACCGGGTTTGATTCTCCACTCCTCTGTTTGAAGCCAGCTAGGTGACCTTGGGTCAGTCACAGCTCTCTCAGAGCTCTCTCAACCCCCCTCCCCCTCACAGGGTGTTTTGTTGTGGGGATAATAACAACATACTTTGTACACCACTCTGAGTGGATGTTTAGTTGTCTTGAAGGGCAAAATATAAATCTAATGGTGTTGTTGTTGTTGTTATTATTATGTCCTTAGAAGTTAAAGGCATCAAGCCACTTATGCCGCTGAATGATTTAGCATGTGCCTACACAACAAGGATTGTAGTTATTCTTCATAAACGGAGGGGTTTTCCAGTAAACAGGTCAAAAACCCATATTGTCTCTACTACAATCTGTATTAAAATTCAAGTAACAGAAAAATTAAGGTAAAATTCCAGGAGTTTCTCTTCCTGTTTCAATTTTTACATGACTGGATTCAAAGAGGGAACTTGTACACAAGAACAGAATCTAAAACCCATCAGAATTGCTTGGGGGGGGGTTCTACAGGGCCTCTTTCAATGCAATGAGGGACTGGAACCAAAGATCAAGCGCATGGAAGGTCATTTACCTGCAAGATTAACACATTGTTAGTGAATGTATAGTTATCTGTGGCTACTCCAAAGTACAGACAATTTCACAACCATGGTGATTATTTTAGGCAGCAACTTTTCATTTTTTAAACTGAAATTCTTCACACATTCCCCTCAATATTTAATATAGCTTTCAATTCCTTGCAAGTTTCAGTTAATTCTGCTTCCATTGTACACAATCTCTAAAACAGTAATCTGGCTATTTATCACCCAATGTTTGATGTTTAAGTCATATAAATACATTATATATTTGAATGCAGAAAAGCAGTTGGCATGAATAATTGGAGGTTTCTGTTGGAAAACAGTTGACTGATTTTTTAAACTACCTATGGGGAATAAGCTGCTACATTATTTTGATTGTTATTCACATTTTCATAATCACATTATAAACCTCTACTAAGAAATAAAACTGTAACTGCTTTTCCTAGTTTCCCAAGAGTATACTTCCTCTTTCCTCGTCTCCCTTCAAAAACAGGATATGAAACTGAAAAGCCAACAAAAATATAGTGTTCTGCCTTCAACCTCGATGCATTAAATAATCCCCCTCCTTGACAGCACATTTATATTATTGAAGTTTTATTCAAATTTTAAATTGTTACCAAAGAACCAACGTAATATAGAAAGAAGACCCTCCTACACACACATACATATGTAATGCTGGGACAATGAGAGAAAGGTTGAGATAAGAGAAGAGCAAGGAAGCTCAGGCCTGCGGAGCCATCTCTGAACCACAGCCCAGCCTGGAGACAGACTGGAAAGTGTTCAGACCAGAGGAATTATGCAAGAATGCCTGGAGTTGGTCCACAAATGCTCTCTCAATCACTTTGCTCAGGAATACCAGATTAGAGACTGGATGATAATTAGTCACCTCATTTTCTGTAGGGATGGTATTTAGAAGTGGGTGGGTAACTGCCTCTTTGAGTAACCAAGGGAAAGTGCCCTGAGTTAAGTTACTGGTTTATAATAGATACTAAGGATTCATTGATATCCAGGATCTTGTCAACATCCATCGCAGAAAGTGGATGAAAATGGACCATCAGGCATTTCTTCTGGTGGACCTGTGTTACAGCCAACATCCAGAGTGTATTCTTGGTATTTTATCTGCAAAGAACTTTGCAAAACTATTACATCTAATTGTTAAGCCCAGTATTGTACACAGGTGCTTTACCTGAAAGCCCCTCTCTTTTTCCCCAAAGGTACATTCTGGAGATTGTCTCACCAAGTAGTTTTGCTGCAGACATTGTATTCAGAAACCTTTCCTTTCTGCTCATTTATTATGGATGGTTTTTCCCCTGGGTGGCCTATACCCAACTTTTAATGTCATGGATGTACTTCTAATGTTGTGTGAAATGCACAGACAAAAAAAGAAAAATAGAAGAATATGTAGCTGTGATTCAAATCAGACTTTATTTACATTTTGTTTGTTTGTTTTCAGATCAGGATTATTTGAACCCTTCGTAATTTGTGAGTGTTGAAAGAGGACTTTGGCTTATATCCTACCACTCTGCTCGTCCAAGTCTGAAACTCGCTTCTGGCTCAATGAGCCTTCCTCAGGCAGAAGAGTCTATTTCAAGGAGGAAGGACAGGAGGGAGCTTCAGGCTTGGCTGAGCAGAATAGCAGAACATGAGCCTTGGTCCCCTGAATTCAGAAGAGAGTCTTTTGGTCTTGAATGTTTCTCACTGCATGTATAGTTACTACTTCTTTCAGGTCCCAGAGAAAAAATAGGATCTGGTACCCTTTAATAAAGAGCTTCTTATGATCATGTCCTCCACAAAGTATTACTTATCTCGCCAAAGATGTCACATAGAGGTAGCAAAAATGAAGTAAACATTCAGAAAAAACTGAGAGAAATCCAGGTGGCTCATAAGATGGAAGCTTTAAGTGGTTATTTTTAGGGCTGTGAACAAGGTCTTGCTTCAATAGAGACCTGAATTTCTGAACTTGATTTACAAAAACAGGTTCAACAAGCTGACCCTCCCTGCCCCTCCTCTGGTGCCCCACACCTGCCCCATCCTCCTTTTTTGTCAGTGGAGCTGCTGGCACCATCATAAATCAATGCCATGTGTGCATAAATTCCAAATGTTTGTGTCAGGAATTTGGGGCCCGGATGTCAGGTGCCATGATCAGGCTGAGCCCCACCACTTATGCTGACTCTTCCAGTTAAAAGGCTTTGCCTGAACTGCTTGGCCTTGCATCTCAGACCCGCGATGGGAAACTATGTGAGGGAATTGTTTGTTCTCGCTGTTATCTGTACACTCCTGTGAACCACACCAGAACTCTTTCTCCCTAGTCTGAGAAGAGACACTGGCAGGACCTTGACAGCTCCCATTAACATTCCTGCTGTTTTCTCACTTTGCTGCTTTCTCACTGACTACTAGATGATGTTAGACTAGGGGGAGGGGGCTTGGAAGCTACTTGCGCTTTAGAACCTATAACTGCTTGAAAGAGTCTGATTTTGGGCAGAAAACTCCCTGAGGCAAAAGTGTGGAAAATATTCAAGACCTGCTGAGAGACGCCTTTCAACCTGATCTGGCCGCCCAGATCGAGTTGCCCAGCCGCTGCAGGGCCAGCAGCCTATCCCTCCTCCAGATGGACAAGGAGGCCAAGCTCCTGTGGGGCCGCCTGGTCAATCGGTTCTGCCACCGGTTCCCCAAGATGGAGGCCCGGCTGGGCCCGTCCCGGTGCAACCAACCCAGCCGCTGCTGGGGCTACGCAAGCTAGAAGCCTGTTTTGAGGAAGACTCTGAAGAATTGGGATACTTCCTGGTGCAAGTGGCCGAGTTTCTGAGAGAATGGGGCCCCACCTTCCCCGATGAAGCCAGCTGGGTGAGCTAGCTGGGCTTCAGGCTGGAGGGAGCAGCAACAAAATGGTATGTGACTCTCTACATGGCCCAAGCCCCAGAACTCCAGAGCATGGGAGCCTTTGTGCACACGCTCAGACAGCAATACGAAGATCCTCTCGTGGAGGAGAGGGCGCAAGCGAGGTTGAAGCACCTGAGACAGGGAAATTGCCCAGTGAGAGAATTTGTGGCCAAATTCAGGGCGTGTGCAGCCAAAGTGCGAGACTGGATCGAGTCGGTGAAGACTGAGTTCTTCCATGCCGGCTTGAACCCAGACTTGATGGATAAGGCAATGATCCAAGATGATCCGTGCACCCTACTGGGGTGGATCCAATTGGTGTGCGAGATTGAGAACAGAGAGCAGGTTGTGATACTGCTCTGTCTCCAACATCAGGTGGGCCAAAGGCGAAGAACAGCCGAGTACAGAGAGGAAGACAAGCCCTGTCTGAAAGGACCCGCCCCTCTGGCTGAACAGGAGAGGAGAATGATGTCAGGGCTTGCCACCGCTGCCGCTGGGCGTGGCACTGGGCAGTCTGCTCCTGATGTCATAGGGGGGCCAGGGATTCTGCAGGACCCTGCTCTGTGGAAGGAGGGGCGGTATACCTCACCCAGACTCCCTCTCAGTCCACTCGCTGGCCTGCTCAACCTGGCCTGCTTACCCTCTGCATCCTCTTTCACTTCTTCCTCCCAGAGCTCTCCTCCAAACCTCCACACTTGCATCGCACCGCTCTCACTCCACATCATCACTCCTTGCTCACACCCACCACCACAGGGCTCTTCCCAGCCAGCTTTTATAGGGCTTCCTTCTATTGCCCCACCCCTCTTCCAGCCTGGTCTTGGGCTGCACCAAGCAGTTGCAGCTGGGGTAGCTGATCTGGCCCCACTGACCAGCACCAGCTGTGCCTTGTTCCCTGGCTGCCCAGCCTCCCTGCCTTGGCTGATTGCTGAAGGCCTGTCCAGCTGCCGTCCCCTGGCTAGCAGCCCGGCCTCCCTGGCTGAGCTGATGGCTGAAGGTGGGTCCAGCTGCGGCTCCTTGGCTGGGTGCCCAGGGCTTCCTGCAGAGTGCCTCCAATAGCCCCACCTGGAGTGGCTTGGCTTTTGGCAACTCCTGGGCCAGGCTACTATTTTCTAGCTGGGGCATGGCTTTGGGTTGTTGGGGCTGCTGCTGCTTCTCCTCCTCAGGTAAGGTCTTTGGGTGGGTGACTGCTGGGCTCCCAATCCCTCTGCCCTTGCCCCCTTCCGCCTTGCTTAGTCCCCTTTCCTTCCCTTGGGGAGTGGGACTCGCTAGCCTCTCTCTGTCTCCCCCTGCCTCCTGAGGCCCTGGGCTTTTGCCCCTTGCCCCCGGCACCGGCAGGTTCTGGCTCCATTTGCCTGTGGAAGGGGTTGACCTGCTGTCCCCCGGCTGCCCCCTCTGCCTGCCAGTCAGACCGGTTGACCTGCTGTCAGCTGGCTGACCAGTTGACCTGCTGTCAGCTGGCTGACCAGTTGACCTGCTGTCAGCTGGCTGACCAGTTGACCTGCTGTCTGCTGGCTGCCCCCTCTGTTTGCCCGTCAGCCCGGCTGACCTGCTGTTCCCTCTTGTCAAGTCTGGGGGCTGGGACCCAGACCCTGGACAAATGAAACAAGGGGCTGTGCCTAAAATGCAGGGCAGCCAGGTCGGAAGTGCCCCGACATGAAGAAGACCCTCCCTGAGAAGGAAACGGGACCCAAGCAAGGTTTGCCCCAGCGCCCCTAGTGGAGAGGAGCAACTGCACCAGCCAGAGAGGAGGAGGCGGCAGGAGTGAGTGAGTTTGGGAGATGGCACACCGCCCAGCAGCAAGGGAGAGGAAGCGCAGCTGGCGGGAAACAACATAGACCTACTGTGAAGGGCACCAGGAAGGAAGCTACACTACAGGAAGAAAGGCCATCCCCCCCCCCTCCCGTGGACATGCATTTACAATTATAGCAGGCAGGCTGACATTATCCCCCCCACCAAACCTACATCTATAACAGGATCACCCCTCCCTCGGTTTCTCCGGATAACGTTTGTGAAAAGCTTTGATGAGTCTTTTAGCCTTTACATCTTTAGCTTGAACCCACTCATTTTGACCCTGGTCAAAGTACTTCCATTTTATCAGGTAAAATAATTTTCCTCTTCTCCGTTTTGAGTCCAACACCTCTTCCACTTCATGATGAGGCTGTCCATCCACCATGGGGCGGGACCTTGAAAACTCTCATTCAACATTCCTGCTGTTTTCTCACTTCGCTGCTTTCTCACTGACTGTTAGATGATGTTAGGTTGGGGGGAGGGGGCTTGGAAGTTACCCGCAGTTTGGAACCTATAACTGCTTGATGTTTACATGTAACCATTATTCCCGGCAAAGATGGTGTAAGTGTATGATACTGGCAATATCAATACACTTATCAATAAAGAATTTTTATTACTCAAAGTGAAGACTTTTGAGAGTTGCTTGGCATCCTTACACTCAGAGAGACAAGGGGGGAAACGTCAGGGAAAACAGCAGCCAAGGGGCAACCTTCCCTGCCCCACAGGAGCCTGGACCTGCCCCCTGCTCAGCTGCTGACACAGAACCAGGACTCAAGGATGGCTGTCTCTGGCGCTGTCCCAATCCAGCCAGGCTGCTGCCCTGGGAACTGGCTGCAATGCACCCAGGTGCTGGACAGGCTGCAGACAGGGCAGGTTTCTTGGAGAGCCTGGAGGCAGGGCAGATAGAGGCCTCTCCTGCACCTGGGAGGTGGAAAGAGGCAGGTCTGCAAGGCCTACAAGGGGCTATTCAAACCGATCCACTGCAGGTGCGGGTCAGGGACTCCTCTGCTGCCTCTGCAAGGCTGCCAGGTCCGATGAGGGGCAGGGCAGGGAGGAGGAGAGCCCAGTTCAGGAACCCTCTTCCCTTTGCAACAAGGCCCTGGAAACAAGTGGCCGAGCTAAGGAAGAGCCCACAAGCCTCGGAGCGCCCTTCCCCTCATTTTAATTCTCATTCTCAACTTATGTGTGTGTGTGCGCAATACTTTAAAATGGCAAAAACAACAATCAGAGCGGCTCCCACACAACAGCAGAGGGAACAGCACAAGCTGGATAAAGCAGGGCTGGATTACATCACAGCACCCCACACGTGCACAAGCGTGCACACACAGACACACACACAACCGTCTACAACAGAGCCCTGTTTATTTTGCCTTTACATGTAATACTGTTACCAGAACTGCTCTTTTATTATAATGGGGAATTAGCTGTAGCAGTCTGTAACTATTAATATTAAGCGAGGATCATAACCTATGTTTACGGAGGTCCCGATCCCAGACACTCTAGTGAAAAAGAGGCAGACAAGGAGTAAGGTCCAAACACGTGTATTGAGTGTAGCGTAAGCCTAGCTTGCACAATCATACAAAGAACATACAAGGTCTAAGAAATACAGAGTAGGAAATACAGAGACGTTCGCATTAGCTGGTTCCCAACGATGATAGGGGGAATACTCACTTATCCTGGAGCGAAGCAGAGACGCAGCAGCGAGGGTGGCCCAATGCCAGCACTGGGACCACAGACGGACAGCAAGGAAGTCTGGATAGGAATGGCCTAAGCACCGAGTGGTCTGGGAGACCATCTTAAATACCCCAAAACGTACCCTGGGGCTGGTGCTGTACTTGGTGGTTCTCACAGATTAAAACAAAGGGTCTAATGGGCTACTGAATGGCTTGGATGGGCCACTTTGGTAATCAGATTGTGATAAGTGACACCTCAGGAAGAGGGGACAAAAGAGGGAGGGGGAAATCCAAGTGGGCTGAAAGGATGTTCCAGCGGACAGGGCTTGTCCTGATGTCATCAGCTTTGGAATGCGGAGGTTTCTTTGAGATGCATTCTCTAAGTGCTTGGGATGGTCGGCACTTAGTTCCTTCTCCGGGGTGGCTCCTAAGATATGCAGAGCGGGGCGAGGGGCTCTCGCTGCGGACGTGGTGTGCCCGCTTCGCTGAAATGGCTTCTCAAAGCAGTCTTCTCCCTCTGGGTCTTCTGGGTGCCTGAGAACATGGATGCCGGCTGGGCATAGCTGGGGCTGGATAGCAGGCTGCCCGGTAGCGAGGGCAAGCTCGGCGACCGGCCCGCGGGAGGCTCCAGGCGGGAACTGACCAGGGAGCGCCTAGCCAGGCTCGCTGGAGGTTTCCCCGGCAGGCGCCCGGCTGCTAGCAGCGGCTTGGGCCCATATGAGGCAGGCTTCCATGGAGGCAGGGGTAACAGCACACAAAACACAGTCCAAAGCAGGGAACAGGCACGGTCCGTGGCAGATGGCAATGCAGGCACGGGGCACACTTGTAATAAAGTCCAAACACACACACTGGGAATCCAGATACAGGTCAGGGCAGGGCTGCCCAGGAAAAGAGTCCTTTGTGCAGTTAACCAAACATGGAGTCAGTAAACTACACAGTCTATAACAGCAGCAAGGTAATTGACACGCAGGCAGGAAACTGACACGTGTATCAGAATACACACACGTGCACAGCAGTCTTTGGGTGTAGCAGTAAAACAGCAACGCAGGAAACTTTAACACAGTTCATAGCAGGCTTCAAAGCAGGGGAGGGGGCCTACTTGGCAACAATTCCCCCCCTCGGAGACCCCGGGACGTCAGGCGCGCGGGTCTCCGAACTTGACTTCAAAGGCGAGGTGGTCGGCAATGTCCGGTGGTCGAGCTTCGAGCGAAGAAGGAGTGGGAAGGGAAGGAGGGGGAGGCGTCACTCAAAAATTTAGTTTGGAGAACCACCTAACCGAATAAGTGCAATTTAGATCAGCCAATGGGCTGCAGGTCTCTGGGTTCACACCAGGGGGTGTGCTAAGTGCAACCGTCAGAATAAATAGTAATAATTCATAGCAATAGTAATTCATAGTAATAGGCAGCAATGATCAATTCATGCATATAAACAACAACAATTCATGTTTGGGTACATTGATCAATTCATGGCGGGAGGTAATTCATACGGAATTCATGGAGGAATAAAACACTTAAAACCAGGAGCAATTCATATACATGGATTAATTCATAAGCATAAGTATAAAAGCAAAGGCAATTCATGGTTCAATTCATGAATGTAGGATTAAAAGCAATTCATACAAGGTAAAGTGAAATGTGCAAGCAAGGCATAATTCATTGAGGGTAGGCTAGTTCATAAATGGTTAAAATCATAAATACATAGATACATAGGGTTTAAAATGATAATTCAGGAAGTTAAAACCGATTTCATAGATGATAGCAGCAATAGTAAAAGCAAGTGCGGAGAAATAATTCATGGGGGGGTAAGCGGCGGAAGGGTTCATGGGGGCCAGAAAAATACACTCTGCAATTAAAAGACCAACTCATATAGTCAGATTAAAACCAAATTCATCGAGCTTAAAATCAGAAATAAAATAACCTTTAAAAGAGACCGTTCAGGAGGGGTCCCGGTTAAAACCAAATTCATAAAATAATAGATATGCTAGAATTACCTCGGCGGAGGGAGTCGGGTTAAAAAGGCAATTCCTGAGGTTAAAATCAAATTCATAGGGATAAAGTTCATGGGCGCACTTGCAATAGATAGAGAGAGGGACTAGTTCGGGGCTAAATTCATGGGAGTTAAAATTCATAAAAGCAGTGGAGGGAAACTCATAAAACCATAGAGTAACAAAGATCACAGGCGGCTCAGTCCGCAGTACAGCTGCTGGACTGGGTTGCATATATACAGGAACAAGCAAACTTAGTCCATGTGTTCCAAAACACACTTCCACCCCCCCTTGCTGTCTGCGTCAATCCGCAGAGCAGGGTCGGCAGGCGGCGAGAAGGGCTTCAGGCACACAGTTCTAGTCCTCATGGAGGTAGTGCCGCTGGCGGTCGTTTGGAGACGGGCCGTGGGCTGGGAGGCAGAGAAACACGTCCCCCCCTAGTCCACAAGAGGGCCTCGGAGCGGTGTCCAGCAGCAAATCGTCCATGGGGCCGGTGCAGGATTCATACACATAATAAAATCCAAGCATAGTTCATAATAACATAAGCAAACAAACGAGGGTTAAAGGAGGGCGCCAAGAATAACCATTAGGGCAAGAGGAGGTCTGGATTGTAATGATCCAGACGGTAGGACAGTTGGAGTTGCTGGAGCTGTCGGCGGCTCCAACAGCCCAAATAAAGCAGTGAGGCACACAACAGAACTTGAAAGGCCAAAATAACGATGATCGGGTGCAAAGCCAAATTGTAAATTCCAGTGGCAGTGGGGCTCCAGCCAAAGAGGGTTTCCCACCACGAGTGCTCGCCGGTGGTCTTAATCCGCTGGACAAGATCCAAAATCTCCTTTCCGTTGTGGGACACAACCAAAGCAGTGGTATCCCCGTCCCTCTGGATGCTCTGGAGGGTGCGGTGGAGCTGCGGGTGGGCCAGGAGCTCATGGATTAATTCCAGACCGATGCCAAGGGCGACAGGCTTCACATAACGATAGATGGAGGGTGCCACCAGGATCTCTTCTTGGGTCCAGACCGGTACCATGTAGGTGAAGTCGCAGGCTGCCACCGAAGACAGGTTGCAAAAGCAGCGATTGACTCCCGGGATCACGGGCTTGAGCTGGAACGAGTTCAGGATCACAAAGTCGCAGGCCGTTCGCACGCAGGCACATCCTTTCCCAATGTAGACCACAGCGGAGCTGTTCTCCCGGACGACCTCAAAAGGGCATTCGTTGAGGGCGTCGACTTGCGGGGCTACACAGGGGTGATGAGGTGCAAAGGCTTGGTCCTGGCAAATGAAGCCGGTCTGGTCTCGATGCTGGCACCCTTGGAGGCTGACGAGCTGCCATCCGGTCGGGGTGAAGCGGGCCCAATGGTCGGGGTGGCGAGCGTAGAGGACTTCGGTGTCGCTGACTTGGAGTCCCAGAGGCACGACTGGATACACGTGGAATGACTCGTGCGCACTGGCCGTTAATAAAAATAATTTAAGCTCCTGGGTGGTCGGTGAGAATGAGGAATTTACGAGAGACCACCAGGATTCAAGCTCCAGTTCTGTGGGTGACAATTTGGGCATAATCAATCTTTTAATTTCCAGGGGCAAGTGCCCATCCATGGCTTGCCGAATTAGCCCCATGGCCACAGCCTGATTTAATTGTTGGGCTTGCATACATGCCATAGCTATTGACACGTTGCGTTCAAAAGACTGTGTCCCTTTGAGCAGCAGAGAAAAATCTCTTTCAATTTGACTCTCCCAGTTAACTAAAATGGAGCTGATCTCGTGTTGCCCATTCGAAATGGAATTTAGGGACTGCACCACCGGTTTACCTAAGTCAGAGATGCTAGTCGTAACATGGGCAAACTTATTAGCGAGAGTCTCAATGTTGACCGAATCCATGATTGCTAAGCCTCCGGCTGCTGGAGCAGTCCAGTCGGCAATGCTTCGTCTGGCACGCGAGAGAGAGGGGGAGGGATCGATCCACAGTTGTAGCCATGCATTCCAACCCTTGCTACCGGCCTCCAGATAGGGAGCGCACTGCGGCAGCCTCTGGGTTACATTTAGCTCAGCTAAGTCTATGCGGATCTCTTTTAAAGACATTTGCGGGCGGACTAGAACTCTCTCTCGAATGTCAGTTTTCAAAACATGGGAGCCCACTATATGCGTGCCGCCTTGGCTTAATTGTTCATTGCTAGCAATCAAAGGGTCAATTTGGATGGTGTGGGTCTCCTGGGTCCGGATCAGCAGGGAATAATTGCCTGGTTCGTGAGTCAAATTTACAAAGAGCAGCCCAAGCCGGTGAAATTTCTCTACTAGGGGCTTGGTTTGGCATTCGGGCGTCTGTTGAACCAGAATCCAATCGGGTGGGCCGTGTTTGGCTAGATCTTCCTCTTTTACAATCCAGGTCAGGTTCTCCCAGCGCTCTATAGCAAAGGAGAGAACTGCGCCTGAAGGGGGCGTGATAGTGACTGATGCAGACTCAGTGGTGGTGGTGCCTAGTAGGATGGTCATTCTAAAGGGGTCTCCTGCCTTCCATACTGCGGCCGACACTAAAACAACTTCACAGTATGGTCCGAAAGCCTCAGTGACAAATGGCGAGGTTTCGAAATTGGCAGGGGTGGTATATTTGTCTACCACCGGGACTGCGGTGGGGGCTGGCCTGATGCGGGGGAGAAACATACAGGGAATCGGAGCGAGTGGTGACACTGTGTCAGTAGGCGAGTAGCATACTAGTTCCTGGGACATAGTTTTTACTCCCACACATAAAATAACAAGCTCTGGGGGTCGGATCCACTGCTCTTCACAACTGCGGAAGTTAGTGCGGTCCGTGGGGGTGGTCACATTGCTCTGCTGCACAACTTTGCAGACCATCATTTCATTTCCTGCCAGTGTATTGATACATCTCCAGTGGGGGTAGGGCATTAATTTGGACGGGCGTCCCTCTGTTAGGGTGCCTGTCAGCACGAGCAAACACAGAGTAGCCAGGTGCCTCATCTCCTGGCCTTCCTTTTCCTTTTGTGGTGAAAATATCCTGGGGAGACCTGCGGATATAAGTACAGGCTCCCTGAGTTTCTTGCAGCAAAATAAAGAATAAAGTAAAGCGTGGAAAAGGGAGGGCGTTTTTCTGCCAGCACTGTATGTTAGGTGGGGTTCGAACGAGAAGTCCCGGAGCACTAAGCGAGCCTTCCAGCTTGTTGCTCTGGGGAACTCCTGTGCGGGGGCTTCTTCCTAAAGCGTGTATATTTCAGGGGGGGACGTCTTTGCGTCGAGCACGGGTCGGCTGTGCGTTAGGCGGGATTATGCAAACTCGCCCCAGGGGTCCCTGGGTGCCTAGGCTATGTGGCCTTCAGGTGCCCCTTGCTCGGTGGCGGGCTACTTTTATTTTGCGGGCTGAGAGCTATCTGTCCGGCTCGGCCTGGCCTTGCCGTTTTAAAAAGAAAAGAAAACTAAAGAGCGGCTTACATTGACTATAAGGGTTGCTGCAGACGGGGGCCCTCGCTTTAATTTTTCAAAAATAGGCCTTCGTCATATGTTTGCAGGACTAGCAATTTTTGGAGGGACTCCCTCGGGAGGCCCCATTTTCTGGTTTAAAAAAAAAGGTTGCACCGGGCAAAAAGAAAAATATACTGAGCAAACGAAAAATGCACTGAGCAAAAAAAGGAAAAACACATGGAGCAAGAGGCATACGGGTGTGGGGTACTTTTAGGTTGCCCTCACTTGGAAGGCCTGGCAGGGCTTCATTATAACTTCAATATGTCTCCCCCCCTTCTTTTCCCTTATACGGTACGGGCAAGGGAAAAGATTACGTGGGGCGGGCGGCTGCTGGCGGAAAGGGCCGAAATGGAGCCGAAGGCGCTTGGCGGCGTTTATCGAAAAGCGGCGGAGGCGGCCGAGATCTGTCGGCGCCACTGGGTCTGGGTTATTTGGGGGTCATCTTGGCGCAGGGGATCCTGGCTATGTAAATGAGGCACGCTGCCCCTTGTGCGTGGCGAACGCACCCCAATAACATATTCCAGAGGGCACATATTTACAAAATACTGGCGGGTCTTTTACCTTTGCACTAAAGCGTACTGGCTGGTGGCGCCGTATAGCAACTCACCATGACGAATGTGAGCATTAGTAAAAGAGAGGTGTTGGGCTATCTGGGGGACCTTTTCCAGGGGAGGCACGGCCCTCAAAGCCAAAGCCGACCATCATGCGAAAGCGTGGGTCTGGCAGGTGAGACCCCGAATCTACGTAGATGCGGGATCTTCACCAGCACGGCGGGTGAAATGTTTTCAAACAAAGAAATCACCTTATTTGGTGATTTCAACGTTGGAAGACTGCATTCACTCCGGGGCCAAAGCCTCTCCAACCACCTCCACACACAGCAAATCTCTTTTGCCTGTGCAATTTTTTTCCGAACATGCGGCTTATAATCCAATTGAGAATCACTTTCGGTGGTGGTCCTATTTGGCTTTGATTGCCGTGTCTTCTCCTAAGGGTCCCAACTGTGGGGCCCGCCTAATGAGGTCAAAGAATAGAACTGGAAAAACTTTTACCATTTACACCGATATCTACATATTCTATTGTTTCTTTTATTCTAAAGCTACAAAAGTCTGATCTAAGGGGACACACGGTATCTCTGGCCCAGGGTGGAGTGATATCTGGCGAATCACTGGGCAGAGGGGGGCTGGGCTGGTGGTGGTTCCCCCAGGATCATACACGGGGGGGGCGGTTTGCAGCGGCTTCCCTTTCCATTCTTTTAATTGAGAGGCATGAAAGTATTTTAGCCACGTTCCTCCTGTCTTTCTTTGGATGGCTACCTGATAGACAGCTGGGGAGACTCTTTTTGTGATAGGGACTGGGCCTTGCCATTTGGCTGCTAGTGAATGCGCCTTTTGCGAAAACTTCCTGTACAGAACGAGCTGTCCTTCTTCCCACTGCCTGGGGTTCCTGACCCATCCTAGTTTGCGGTCCATATCTTTCTGAGCTGTGCCCAACCTCTGGGCCACTTGCATGTGGACGGCGTGTATGGATGAGAGCAGATCCTGGACCCAAGCATCATTAATCACTACGGGCTGCATATCGGAAGGGAGCTGCGTATCTAGCCAGAAGGCTTCCGGGAGCTGCATTCTTCGCCCTGTCATTACCATATGGGGTGTGAGCCCGTGAACTGCGGTAGTGCCTCTAATGGCCATTAGGATTATGGGGAGTTTTTCATCCCAGTCTCTCCCGGAGGAGCGAACCATCTTGCGGAGAGCCTCCTTGAGGGTCCGGTTGGTTCTTTCTATGGCGCCTGAAGCTTGGGGGTGGCCGGCTATGTGGAAACGTTGCTGGATGCCCAGTGCTTTACAAAGCTCCTGTGTTACTTCTCCGATGAAGTGTGAGCCTAAATCAGAGTCCATGACTCTCACGATGCCCCATCGCGAGAAAACATTATTAAACAGTAATTTGGCTGTGGTGGCTGCATTGTTGCGCTTGCATGGAAACGCTTCGACCCATTTGCTGAAGGGGTCTATGACAGTGAGGCAGTAGCGATTGCCGCGAGCAGTGGGGGGAAGAGGGCCGATAAAATCAATCTGTATGCGAGCCCAGGGTCCATCAATTCTCTGATGCTGGAGGGGAGCTCTAGGTCCAGTGGGGTCGGCATTAACCATAGCGCAGGACAGACAGTTGTCCACCCATTGCGCTACTTCGGTGCGCATGCCAGGCCACCAACCAACCTCTTTTACCCTTTCCAGAGTCAGATCCTTGCCTCGGTGTCCCTGCTCGTGGACAAACTGAATTAAGTCAGCCCTAACTTCCAATGGCACTACCCAATGTCGTTCGCCGGCTGCATCTACTGCCCAAACTATGCCTTCCTCTTCTCTGATCATGAGTCTCCCTGTCTGATCCCTTCCTGCGGCTAGGAGGTCAGTTATTTCTGGGTCAGATAGTTGCAGTCGTGCTAGGTCTAGTGTTCCTGCGGTTCCCTGAGCTTGGCTGCGGGCTTGTGCCCGAGTGGTGACAGGGCGGAGGGGACAGTCGGTGGCTGATTCCGGTAGGGGAGCATTTTCAGTGGCGGCTGCCTTGGCTGCAAGGTCTGCCTGGTCGTTCCAATAAGCGGTCTCTGAATTTGTCTTCTGGTGTCCCTTGACATGGGCCACCTGTGTTGGGCCTGAGCGGGACTGGAGGAGTGCTGCTACTTGCTGCCATAGCTGTAGGTGGGCTACGGGTTTCCCATCGCTAGCTCTCCACCCCTGATTCTGCCATACCGGGAGCCAGACCGTGGCGGCTTTGGCCGTCCAATCTGAGTCTGTATAAATGGCAAGTGGGCTTTCTGGGGGCTCAAACTCAAGCACTGCCAGAAGCGCTTGCACCTCAGCCGCTTGGCTGGAATGGGGGCGGGCTGGACCTTTGAGGGTATGGGCGTCGCTCACTCGCACGGCGCCATAGCCTGTCCGAGGGGAGCCCCCAACGTGAAAGGAGGAGCCGTCACAGAACCAGCATGTGAAGCCGTTCTGTCGGGCTTCCTCTAGCGGGACTCCCCAAGTAACTGGCCAGACAACCTGTGGTGGCGGGTCCAGGGGGCACTCGTGCTCGGTCCCGGTTACCAATAGGCCATAGGGGGCTGGTGGCTCAGTGGTTTCCTTTTTGAATTCTACTCCGCGGTTGACTAGGGCCAGGGTCCACTGCGCTATGCGGGCGTTTGAGACTTGTCCGTCTTGTATTTTGCCAGACAGAATATATTTGAGAGGCGTGTGGGTAGTTTGAACTATTGTGCGGGAGCCTCCTATGATAAATTCCCAATGGGTCAGACTCCAAACTAGAGCAAGGCATGTCTTCTCGCATGGGCTAAACTTAGTCTCTACTGCGGTTAGGTTGCGAGAGGCATAGGCTACTACTCTAGCGGTTCCCGCTTGCTGCTGGGTGAGCGTGGCTCCTATGCTCTTGTCTGATACTGCTAACTGGATAAAGAATGGCTGAGTTACATCTGGATGGGCTAGGGCCGGGGCCGCGGCCAGGCTGCGCTTTAGCTCGGCTAAGGCTGTCTGTTGCTCCGGTCCCCACTCCCAGGGAGTGTTCTTCTTGAGGAGAGCATAAAGGGGGCGAGCTTTGTCTGCAAAGGACTCGATGAAGTCTCGGGAAAAGTTGAAAGTCCCTAGAAGGGCCCTGAGGGAGGGGACATCGGTGGGTGCAGGCAGCTTGGAAATGACCTCCATTCGCTGGGCGTCCGGGGTACGACCCTCGGGTCCCAGGGTCAGACCCAGGTACTTGACGCTGGTCTGAACCAATTGGGCCTTTTCCCTGCTTGCCTTGAACCCAGTCTCGCGGAGGAGTTCCAGGACTTCCCTGGTGATTTGGCGGGCTAATTCTTCCGTGGGGGCGTGGACTAAAATGTCATCCACGTAGCTCAGTACGTGGGGCCTCGAGGAGGGTTGGAGGCGTTCCCACATTTGAACTACATGGGCATGACAAATGCTGGGGCTGGAGTGGAATCCCTGGGGTGTCCGCTTGAATGCGTATTGCTGGCCGCGGAAAGTGAACGCGAACTTGTACCAGCAAGACTCATGCAACCGGATGGAGTGGAAGGCATTGGCCAGGTCTATGACCGAGTAGAACCGGGACCCAGCGGCAATGGCCGTTAGGATCTCATTATACTTGGCCACAACCGGGGCAACTGGAGGGGTGGTGGCATTCAGGGCACGGAAGTCGACCGTCATTCTCCAGGTCACTCCATCTGCTTTCAGAACTGGCCACAATGGGGCGTTGCAGATGGACTGCATTGGGAGTATGACGTCCCACTCAAGGAGTCCTTCTATAGTCTTGGCTATCCCTGCCTCAGCTTCTGCTGGGTACTTGTATTGTCTTTGGGGAGGGGGGTCCTTTCCTTCAATCAGGACGCAGGCGCCCTTCACTATCCCACACTCGGCTTTATCTGTCACCCACACTTCGGGAAAGTCCTGAACCCAGGGGTCTCCTGTGATGGGGGCGAGAGGAAGGGGGGCCTTGAGGGCTGCACATCGATGGACTGCATTAACAAAGTCTGGGCCTCCCGGGATGCGCCACAGGAGCCCGTTCGCTAGGTCAATGGTCAGTCCCTCGGCACGGAAAAATGGCATGCCCAAAAGTCCATCGTCTTCTCCCCAGTTTGCGCACGCTGAAATCCGGGTGGCCAGGTTCCCAACGGAGAGGGGGATATCCTGCCAGACCGGGGATTCCTGCGTGCCGCCTCCAAAACCGGCGAGCTGCATGGTTGTGGGGGTCTGGGTGCCCTTTGCAACTAAGGTGGGCCGGAGTATATTAAGAGAAGCTCCGGTGTCTATAAGGAGAGTGGCAGGTTTCTTCTTTTCCCCGGGAGTCCCGATCCCTGCCTTTACTGTCGGTCTCCCCCATGTGTCCGGCTTTAGTTTGGCAACTATGCCCACGGAGGGAGACTGGGACTCGGGGCAACCCTATTCTGATCCTGCACTCTGGTCGGTGGAAGCGGCGCTTCTTCTAAAGGGGTTGTTGGGGCTCGGGTGCTCTCGAACCGCAGCTATCGGGGGACTCGAGAAGGGAGGGTCTGGCGGCAAAGGAGGCGCCGACGGAGGTACTGGGGGCTGCTGCTGGTCTTCCCACTCCATGATCGCCTTCATTAGAACGGACGTGGGCTTTCCGTCGAAGAGCTCCATGTTCGCTCCAATGTTTTTGAGGCGCATCCAAAGTTCCCAACGGAGGGAGTCCCTGGACTGGGGCGTGCTGCCGCGGTCCCGGTAACCCTCGTGGTCGCCCTGCGATGCTCCCCAAGCATTGGACTGATCTGGAGGCGGGTAGACCTGATGGTGGTACGGGTGCGATGCTCGCGAGTGAGAAGGGGCTATGGGTGCATCCTGCAGTCGGGGCTCGTGGGGTCCTTGCTGGGAGGAGGAACTGTAACTCGGGGCGGGCGCAAAGGAGACTCCCGGGCGGTAGTCCCTTGGTCCTCTTCCCCGGTTAAAGCTGCCGCTCCTTCCCCTCAGGATTCCTCCCCTTGCCTCCGGATACGGGCTGCGTCCCTGTGGTCGGTATTGAGAGTGGGGGCCATGATTGGCATAGGTGACTGCACTTATCGGCTCGCTCTCCTTCCTACGAGAGGCCGGGGGCTTCACATGGCGGATGGCGCCGGTTTCTCGCAACAGGCCAGCAATGCTTCTGATGCGAGCTTCCAGGTCTCCCCATGAGATGCTCCCGGGCTCCACTCCTGCCAGTGCTAGGCGGGTGGTACTATTGAGTCCATCTAAGACTGCTCTCCTGAATTCTAATTCGTCAAAGTCGGGTACATCGCTGGCATCCAAATCTACTTCATCTGCTAGCTCAGCAAGAAGCTGCTTTCTGGCTAAATATGCCTCTGGGTCCTCTCCGGGTTTTTGAGACTCTGCGATGTACAGGGCTTTCAAACTTTTGGTGGGCCACAGGAATGCACAGATCTCCTTAATTGCTCCATACTGGCTGCGTGTGGCTAGCCTTCGGTTAGAGATATAGGCATTCAGGGCCGAGACTATTTCAGGGGCAGCGCATTGGCGGGCCAGCTGGGCCACATCGGAACCACTAGCGGAGGGCTGGGAGGTGGTCACATGGGTGAACCACTGGATGGCCGTGTCTCGGTTTAGGGGTCCCATACGGTCTGCTATGGCTTGGAGCTCATCGGGCCTCCAATTGCGGGTTTCTTTAACGACCCGGTCTGTTTTCCTGCCATCCTCGTCCATGGATACAATTTCCTTGGTGGCTATTGGGTGGAGGGGCTGTGGAGCTTCCGCAGGCTGGGGCGAAGGGGGTGACCAGTTGTCGGTACTACCTTCGGGGAGGGCCAAGAGAGCCGCGGGATGCACGGCGGAAATTACGGCCTGCTGCATTCCCAGGTGCTGCTTTAGGGCCTCTAGCTCCCTCTTACAAGCGGAGTGGTCTGCGGAGGTTACCTTGGAGTGGTTATGCTCTGCCATGAACTGGGCGGCATGGGTTAGCTTAGCGATTCTTTCCTGTCCCTCGACTACTGCATGTTCAGCCATGTCGGCACGAGCGGTGGCCGCCTCAGCCTTGTGCTGGGCGTCCTGGAGGGCGGTAGTTAATCCTTGTTTTTCCAATATGAGATTGACGCGTTCAGCGCGCCACTCAACTGCTTTCTCCTCATGGTCTCTTTCCTGTTCGACTAGTTTGGCCCTGAGACTCTGGATTTCTAGATGCAGGGCGTCCTGTTCTCGTTTGGCTTTCTCCTCTAGCTCCTTCCTCTCTCTGTCCTGGGCTGTTCTAAGCCTCTCTATCTCCTGCTCACTATCTTCCTGCGCTATCTGTAATTTATTTATCAGGGACACGCTGTCCTGTAAGGCAGTGAAAAGTGCCCAAGCTCCGTATCTGTCTTTTTTGCTCGACTTGGGTTTCTCTTTCTCACAAAAATCTTGGAAGGCACTTCTGACTATCTGGAGCGGGTCAGGTCCCTTGAAGGAACCGGCTTCCCAAGGGCAATCTCCCTTCTTAACTAGCCACTTCTCCAGGCGGGGCACGGTGGGGTTTGCCCGGTACATTTTTACTTTTTAGTTTAAGGCTGATCTCGGGGGAGGTTAAAGAGTAGATCAGCGACACCAGGGGTGGGGCGATTAAAGCTGCTCAAGGGTTTTAACAACTTCTTCCTCTCTATGTTCCTTTTGGGAGGTTTATCCTTCCCTCAGGTCCTCAAGGGTTTTTACCAGGGGGTTTTTAAGGTTCTACTTTTAGGGTTCACAAGGGTATTTTTAAGGGTTCTACACTCGGTTCTTCTCCACCGGGGGAGAAGGAAGAATTCCTATTCCCGTTTCAAGCTTGCCTACAAGCCACGGGACCAGGAAACGTTTACTGGCTCGGAGGGTGCTCTCAAGCTCTCTAAGCCCAAGAACAAAAACGCTCAGTGCTTCCAAGCCTCTGCCTAGAAGCTAAAGCTCAGGGGTCTCCCAAGCCTCTACTCGGAAAACCAAAGCTCAGGGGTCTCCCAAGCCTATGCGCTCAGAAAACCAAAAAGGGTTCCCAAGCCTCTGCCCGGAAACTGCAACTAGGGGGGTCTCCCAAGCCTCTACTCAGGCAACCAGAAATGCTCCCAAGCCTCTGCTCAGAAACTGAAGTGCTTCCAAGCCTCTGCTCAGAAGCCAACAATGCTCTCAAGCTCTCTGCCCAAGAACTAAACTCCAAAAAGTCCCCAGGCCTCGTGCTCAGAGACAAACGGTTAAACTGTCTCCAAGCCTCGACCAAAAGACCAAAAGCGCTCAAGGACTGCCTCTGCACGTCCCCAAGCAAAATTGCTCAGGAGTAAATTTACTGTACTCCCAAGCGGAAAAGCGCTCAAGAGTCCTACTAACTCTCAAGCGGGGTGCGCCCAAGAGTCCCACTGACTCCCAAGCGAGGTGCGCCCACGAGTCTAACTTAAAACTCGCAAGCGGAAAGGCGCCCAAGAGTCTACCTTAAAACTCTTAAGCACGGTGCGGCCGGCTGCCGCGGGGCTTCAGGAACCTGGCTTTAGATTCCCAAAGCTAAACTGACTGAACAACCAAACGGACTATCGATCCCTTCACGTTTCCTCCGGAGCGGGGATTGAAGCCTAAGTGCTGGCAGGAACGGGGGTTTGGACGGACTTAGGAGAGACGGGGGAGGGCGGAAAAGAATTTTATATGTGCTGCTTCAGGAGGTATATAAATCTATAGAGCCTACTTCTGGGATCCCACCCACATAGACGCGTTTAGGCGGCCCGGAAGGTGGCCAGGAACTTCACCAGTTCAGAGGTCCTCACCCACAGTACACCGGTTATAACGGCTGGAGGGCCTCGCGGTGCACCACAAAAGGCAAGTAGTCCAAAGCTGGCTGAAGGAGGAAATGGGGGAAAAGCCAACCCACAAGATAGAAATGCTCGCTAGAGCCACACACACTCACACTTTTAATTCCCTGAGCTAAATTGCGCTCTTTACACTGAGGTCTGGAAAATTTTCCTCTAAGTCAGTTCGCCGAAAACACGCGTGTCGACTCACGTGTATTCACACGAACCGGGTTATGCCCGCATTCTCCACCAGTAAACTGTTACCAGAACTGCTCTTTTATTATAATGGGGAATTAGCTGTAGCAGTCTGTAACTATTAATATTAAGCGAGGATCATAACCTATGTTTACGGAGGTCCCGATCCCAGACACTCTAGTGAAAAAGAGGCAGACAAGGAGTAAGGTCCAAACACGTGTATTGAGTGTAGCGTAAGCCTAGCTTGCACAATCATACAAAGAACATACAAGGTCTAAGAAATACAGAGTAGGAAATACAGAGACGTTCGCATTAGCTGGTTCCCAACGATGATAGGGGGAATACTCACTTATCCTGGAGCGAAGCAGAGACGCAGCAGCGAGGGTGGCCCAATGCCAGCACTGGGACCACAGACGGACAGCAAGGAAGTCTGGATAGGAATGGCCTAAGCACCGAGTGGTCTGGGAGACCATCTTAAATACCCCAAAACGTACCCTGGGGCTGGTGCTGTACTTGGTGGTTCTCACAGATTAAAACAAAGGGTCTAATGGGCTACTGAATGGCTTGGATGGGCCACTTTGGTAATCAGATTGTGATAAGTGACACCTCAGGAAGAGGGGACAAAAGAGGGAGGGGGAAATCCAAGTGGGCTGAAAGGATGTTCCAGCGGACAGGGCTTGTCCTGATGTCATCAGCTTTGGAATGCGGAGGTTTCTTTGAGATGCATTCTCTAAGTGCTTGGGATGGTCGGCACTTAGTTCCTTCTCCGGGGTGGCTCCTAAGATATGCAGAGCGGGGCGAGGGGCTCTCGCTGCGGACGTGGTGTGCCCGCTTCGCTGAAATGGCTTCTCAAAGCAGTCTTCTCCCTCTGGGTCTTCTGGGTGCCTGAGAACATGGATGCCGGCTGGGCATAGCTGGGGCTGGATAGCAGGCTGCCCGGTAGCGAGGGCAAGCTCGGCGACCGGCCCGCGGGAGGCTCCAGGCGGGAACTGACCAGGGAGCGCCTAGCCAGGCTCGCTGGAGGTTTCCCCGGCAGGCGCCCGGCTGCTAGCAGCGGCTTGGGCCCATATGAGGCAGGCTTCCATGGAGGCAGGGGTAACAGCACACAAAACACAGTCCAAAGCAGGGAACAGGCACGGTCCGTGGCAGATGGCAATGCAGGCACGGGGCACACTTGTAATAAAGTCCAAACACACACACTGGGAATCCAGATACAGGTCAGGGCAGGGCTGCCCAGGAAAAGAGTCCTTTGTGCAGTTAACCAAACATGGAGTCAGTAAACTACACAGTCTATAACAGCAGCAAGGTAATTGACACGCAGGCAGGAAACTGACACGTGTATCAGAATACACACACGTGCACAGCAGTCTTTGGGTGTAGCAGTAAAACAGCAACGCAGGAAACTTTAACACAGTTCATAGCAGGCTTCAAAGCAGGGGAGGGGGCCTACTTGGCAACAATACAAAACGTCACAAAATGACTTAAGGATAAGGACCAAACTCAACTGGGGAAGGGGAAGAGAAATGACATGTATTTTTTCACGTGTCCCTTTTTTTAAACTGAAAAGGGAGTATGTAGATAAGAATCCTCTTCCTTACTTTGCCTCTTGAGTTTTCCAGGCTGGCTCCCTTCCAATATTGCAGCTCAGCCGGGAGAAAACCAACAGAATGCAGCAAGCTAGGAAACGGTAGGCAGGATTACTAACCTCCAGTTGGGGCTTGGAGTTCTCCTGGAATTACAAATGAGCTCCAGTCTACAGACATCAGTTCCCCCGGAGGAAATGGCAGCTGCAGAGGGTGAACTCTATGGCAACACATCCCAACTTAGTTTCATCCCCTTCTCAAAAGTTGTCCTCTTCAGAATCTACTCCCAAATCTCTAGGAATTTCCCAAGCTGCAGTTGGAAACCGAAAGGGTAGGGTTTAGCTCCTCTCACTCATGGGCTTCATTTTCAGGGAAAAAAGATCCCTCCATTCATACAAATGGATCTCTCATCACCTCTAGCTTGGCCTTAAACTTGTTCCTCATTTAAATGTGAAAAGGGCTTGCTGACCACTCGGAGAGTTGTCCATCTAAGAATTTCATCTTGTTGATAGGAGGCCTTGATTGCTTGCCCGAGAGATAAAGAGGCTTTGAACACTCGTGTTTTTTTCATACACAGAGATGTCCCATAGCCTCAGAGCTTTCCAAAGTATACTGTGCACCAGCTTCAGCCGTTCTTGCTGTGATTTCATCTCTAATACTCATAAAGAGGAACAGAGATGCCATAAACAGACAGCTGGCTTCCTAATTTAATTTGAGTGTTTGAGGAATGGGAAGCGTGGGTCCCCAGTTAATTCTAATTTGTTTAGTGCAATACATCAAACATTAGGGTGAACTTTATCCTAAAAGGTACTTGAGCGCTCAAGCTTAGTTGTTTAACAAATGTGACGTTCAGCAGAACATGTTCACTGGCATCACACCACCATACTGATCTTTTTGTGCATATGGCACATTAACCTATAACAGGAGCATTCAAGTTGTAATTCCATTTAAATGTTGTTGATCTTATTGAATTAAAACAGCTTCTTCTCTCAACTGCGGTATAATTCCCCTTATGATATATTATAGACTTGATTCTTAAAAATCACAAAGAGCCATTTCAACTGGGAGCAGAGTCAAATGTCAGCCTTGTGTGCTCAGAAATCATCACAAAGAACATTTTCTGCTGTTTTAAGACATGTTTTTCCAAGTCTAAAGATTTTATCTGGTTAGTGATCAATGGCGTACTCTCACAAATGCTTCAGGGAAAAAGCAAAGGTAGCTGACACCAAAAAAATGCATACAACTGGTCCCATGACAGAGTACAAAGTGTTGTATTAGTCCTTGTTCTGTAATTAACAGTTTTCTAAAAAGCCAGAATGATTTTTTATTAGGGTTAACCAGTGTTTTCTGGATCTCACCAAGAGCAATGAAGATTATTCACTACATTTTTTTAGTCCATCAGTAACGGAAAACCATTATGTAGTCCAGGAGTTTTGATATGCTATTACCCTGAATAAAAATCCTGTGTTTTAGATCCAATTATGCATCATAAATGTTTAGCTTCCCATTATGAAATCACTTATTTCTATTGGTTCTATTTCTTCCCACCTTTGTTCCCAGGAGCTGAGGTCATTTGTGCATACATGGCTCCGTCCTGACCCCGTTCTATCTTGACAACAGCCCGGTACATGCTGACTGAACACGAGGGAGAACAGCCACATAAGCCCTCTGGCCCCATGTCCTGCCTCTGTGTGATCACCTGGTTGTCTGCAGAGTGTGACCACGCGGAGGAGGTAGATACACGGATGCTTCCTCCCTGGGATCCATTACACTCTGGAAGCAGTGCTGAAGGGCAGCTAGCAACTGACCAGCAAACTAATGTTCGTTTCTAGCTGACACTTGTTTGCAATAGAAATGATTTCTCCTTTTACGGGGCAACGATCTTCAACAGCATACTTCACATGGAATAGCAACAGATTATTGTATCTGCAGAAATTAGGAGATGTCAAGCAGACTTTATTACATATTTCATGTGGCAGAGTAAAGTATTCGGCGACTTCAGGGTGACTTCAAAAGGATTTACTGTATCCAGTGTTTATGATTAGTGCCATTTAATCTGGAGTTGTTGAATAAGCAGCATTTTACAAAATATGCTAATTTTCTTTTGCTCTAATATGCTCTTGTTGGAATTAACATAATATTTCTGCACTCCAGAAAAGATCAAAACAGCTGAGAAACTATAGATTTTGCAAATGAAATAATTTTTGATGTAATATTGCACCTAAATATTTGAAGGCTGGAAAAACTAGGTACAGTTAGAACACATTATGGTTTGGGTGCTTCTATTCTACCAATTTTCTCTGGAATAAACACAGCTTTTCAGGAGAATCCAGGTGACATTACTGCCAACAACAACAACAACAAAATTGCACTCTAGTGTTTCCCTTGCTATCTTTCTGTCTTACAAAGGCCTGGCTTGCGGCAATTTTTCTGATTTACAATACAGTCAATAGGGTTGCTCTGAGACTAAAATGAACCCTGTGAGAGCCATCCCAAGTTGCCTGAAGGAAGGGTGGGCTAAAAATGTGAGACAGACAAACAGATGCATGTTACATCATCTCCCTCTGGCATTGCTGATGGCAGCCGATAGCTGGAAGGCAGGTGCTCACTGCTGCAATGTAACCAGGCCTGTTAAAGGGATGCTCAGTAGTTTTATCTTTTGCTTTGTGGATGGCAATTGACAGAACGTAGGAGAGGATCTCTCAGTCAGCTAGTGGCTGGCCTTCTTATAAATATCAGGTCTGATCTACCAGCTATTGTTATCTAGGTTCACCGCTCATGCTGAGTGTTTAATTAAAATACAAAACTCAGTGGAAATCAAGAGAAAATGGCAGCTCTGGAGGGTATGGTATACCATAGAGTCTAGGATAAGCCAAAGCCTCTCCTCAACCACAGCCTCCAAATCTCTGGGAATTTCCAAGCCAGAGTTCACAACCCTACCCAAGCTAAAAAGGATCCTGGAAACTGAAGGTATGGCTGGTGTGTTTGAAAATGCTGGGCAATGCTAAACTAAAGAGCTCCCTCCTGAAAAGGAAAATTCTGTATGATAGAATTGAAAACAGGGTTGAACTTACCCGAAACTGTTGTTCATTGAGGTCTTCTGTGCAGGCACACATGGGACCGCAAGTGCACAGGCCTGCCAACCAGAGGATTCTGTAGCTTTAAATCTGTAGAGGGAGGCATCTAACCTTCCCACAGGGCATCAATGGCTGTTTCTTGCCCACACGACCCATGTGCTGGGAGAGGAGATGGCATATTCCCAATTTCTCCTAAGCCACTGCACCCTTTCAGGTAAGTATTGAAGAACTCAGTAGGGTAGGAGGGAGGGTACGCATGCCTGCACAGAAGATCTCAATGAACAACAGTTACAGGTAAGTGTAACCCAGTTTTCATTGTCGGTTTTTCTGTGCAGTCCCCCGTGGGAGTCTAGCAAGCCACTTATTCAAGGAGGAGGGTTGGGCTCTTTGCATGAAAAGGACTGGAGGACAGCTTGCCCCACAGCAGCATCTCTCCTGGCATTGACGTCCTGTGCACAATGCATTATAAATATAACTGCAGAAGCCCACATGGCAGCTCTACAGATGTCCTGCAACGGGACTCCTTTGATGAAGGTTGCTGAGGATCCATGGAACCTGTTCGAATGTGCGTGTACCCTCCAGGCACAACTAAAGTTAGCCAGTTCGTAACATAAATTGATCATTTGTATGACCCAGTAGGAAACAGTTTGTGATGAGGCTCCCAAAACCTTTTTATTCCTGGCAAAACATATGAATAGTGGAGACCCTATTCTGAATTATGTTGTGTGATTTAAGTAAAACAGTGGTGTGTAGAGCTTGTTCTGCATCTGAAGAAAGTGAGGGGGGGGGGGAAACACAGAGAGCACAAACGCCTGGGATGTGTGAAACTTAGAAACCACTTTGGGTAGAAATTGTAGGCTCATCCTCAGCACTACCTTTTCAAGCAGCACTTTTAGAAAAGGAGTGTCCCTATGCAGTGCTGCTAGCTCACTCGTCCCTCCTTGCCAAGGTGATGACACCTGAATAGGCCACTTTTAGAGGTAGCGGTTTTAATGAACAGGTAGCCAAGGGTTCAAACAGGTTGGACATAACCTGGAAAGTACCACTGAAAGTGACCACTGAGGGATTATCAGTGCTGCTAATGGGGAAAAAGTTATAGAGGCACTTAAGAAAAACTTGGAGGTGTAGTAGGAAAACAATGTCTTTTCATTGACAAGGGAGTGGAAGGTTGAGATGGCAGATGAACAAGGCAGATAGTTTCTCTCGTTTGAGTTCTAAGGGGTATTCTAACACCGCAGCCGAGGGGCAGGTATGTGGTAAAAAGTCCCGCAACCTTTGCCCGTTTCTCAAATCTGTTCCATTTTCTTGCATACTGGTGGGTTTTCTCGCATTCAGATGACATTAGCCACCCCATCAGACAAACCCAGCATTATGGAGAGACTAGCCAGGCTGTGAATCTATGTTTGGGTATATTGGGATGTCCCACTGTGTAAGAACTTGGGAGCTATAGGCAACTGACTATATCAACTTGGGGCTAGTGTTAGCAGTAGACGGAA
Source organism: Eublepharis macularius (assembly GCF_028583425.1). Lineage (NCBI taxonomy): Eukaryota > Metazoa > Chordata > Lepidosauria > Squamata > Eublepharidae > Eublepharis > Eublepharis macularius. Next base: position 9,756,357 of record NC_072800.1, on the reverse strand, counting down.
CCACAACCGGTGAGGCCAAAAGGTTGCTATCAATATGCACGTGGCTGATTCCCTGTAAATCTTGTTGACTATTCTGGAGAACAGAGGAAGGATTGGGAAGGAGTAGACAAGCGCCTCTGACCATCTGATCTGAAATGCACCCCCCACAGATGTTTAGTCTGTGCCTCCCCAGGAGCAGAACACAGGTGCTTTCATGTTCTCTCTTATAGCAAAGAGGTCCACCTCTTGAAAGTCCCACTGCCTGAATATGGGTAGGCTGTAGCATTCTCCCAGGGACCATTCATGGTTTGTGTAGCCCAGTCTGCACAGTAGGTCCGCTATGATATTGGAGGACCCAGAGATATGAACTGCCTGCAGGGATAGTCTGTGCTGGATAGCCCAGTCCCAGGTTAGCACAGACTCTTTGCACAGTGTTGGAGATGCCACACTCCCTTCCTTGTTCAAGTAAAACATGGCCATGCAATTGTCTGTGAGACCTTGAACCACTTTGTTGCTTACAAGACTTGAAAAGGAGATATGTGCATAATGTATTGCTCTCAGTTCTAGCACATTAACGTGGAAACTGTTTTAATCCCTTGTCCAGGTACTATGGTTGGAGGCGCGCTGACAATGAGTCCCTCGGTAGTGATTGTTATGTTGATGCCCGAAGAACCAAACTCCATTCCTTGTAGCAGGTGTATATCATCCACCCACCACCCCAAGGGTCTTACTATAGCCCTTGAGTTAGAGTATTCCTTATCTTGGGAGTGTTTTTGTAGGGTTGCAGACTGACAAGAACCAAAGTTGTATCTATCTCATGTTGAACCAAAGTTGTAACTGTCTCATGTTAAACCTAGGAAGGGGCAAGACTGCAGTAGTTGAAGCCACGAGGCCCAACAACATCTGTATCCTTGATGTTGACTGGAACCTTTTTGAAATATAGAGAACACTAGAGTATTAATCTTGCCTGTCCTCTCCTGGGGAAGGAAGGCTTTGTCAAGTACAGCTCCTATGAACTGGACGCTCCTGGAAGCCGTAGGGTTTGACTTCTTTAGGTTGATAACTAGCCCCAACTAGACACTTCAGTTGTCATAACTCTTTGATTTTCCAGAAGTTCCTTGGACTGTGTTGAAATCAGTCATTCATCCAAATACAGATAAATGGAGCACCCTGGTGTATCCTGTTTCACAACAACTACCACAGCGACACACTTGATGAAATCCTTTGGGGCCGCTGCCAGTCCGCAGAGTAACACCTGACATTGATATATCTCAGGGGTGGCCAAATTGTGGCTCGGGAGCCACACGTGGCTCTTCTAGACATATTGTGCGGCTCCTGGAGGTCTCTGAGTATCGCCGTGGCCATACATTTTATTTTAGTCTAGTTTATTTCCCTCCCTCCCTCCCTTTCCTCCTTTCTTTTCATTTCTTTTCCTCCTTTTTCCTTTTCCCCCTCTTTCCTTCCTTCCTTCCTTCTTTCCATGTCTTTCATATTTTCAATAAAAATATTGGGGTTGCCAGGTCTGACTCAGAAAATACCTGGGGACTTTGGGGGTGAAGCCTAGCAAGGATGTGACGTGACTTTTCAGATGTCACTTCCAAGTCAAAGGCCAGGTGATGGCTCTTCCCAAGTTCCACCCCTTCCAGTGATGTCACTTCCAGCATACAACACCAAAACCCCACCCCCTTTCTATGATGTCACTTTCAGGATACTCCCCCAAACCCACCTCCTCATCTGAAGTCACTTCAATGCATCGTCTTGCGGCTCTCAAACATCTGACGTTTATTCTATGTGGCTCTTACATTAAGCAAGTTTGGCCACCCCTGGTATATCTGAAGAGAAACCTTTGGAATTTCCTGTGTGCCAGAGTATGGACACATGAATGAACATATGTATCCTGCAAGTCCAGGACCTTGAATCAGGATCCAAAGGGCAACAGTTGAAGGACTAAGGGGAGTGTGACCATTCTAAATTTTTTAATGATGCTGTTGAGGTCTCTGAGTCCAGGATAGGTCTGTGCCCCCCCCCCCCATCTTTCTTTTCCACCAGAAAAAAACTAGAATAAAATCCAAACCTGGGCTGATTCTGCACATGTTGGATAATCCACTTTCAATGCACTTTATCAATCGTTTGAGGTGGATTTTTTGTTCCGCACACAAAAAGATCCAAATGATCTATAAAGAGGATTGGAAGTGCATTATCCAACGTGTGCGGAATCAATGCTGGACTCAGTTTCAGCAACACGATGAATTGTTTCTTCATCAAACAAAGCCTGGAGCTCTCTTGCTAATTCTGGTGAGCTAGCACTGTTAATCCTATTAGAGAGACTCAGACACAGAATTCTCTCAAATTCAATTTATACCCATTTTTAACTATATCCAGAACCTGAGCATCTGAGGTGATAGAGCCCCATGCAGGTGCAAATTGTGAGAGCCTATCTCCAAACACCAGCCACTGAATCTCCCCTAGTCAGAAGGGTTGCTTTGTGCTCTGGGACTGGTCCTTAGAGGTATGGGTCTGATTGCCAGGCCTCTGCTTATGGGACAATTTCTGCTTCTGGCCCTGGACAGGCATCGCCTAGAAAGAGCGATGTGGAGGATACTGTTAGAGAACAGAGTATAGGCCAAGATATTGATAAAATCAAAATTGTCCGTACATTCCTTGCCTGCTTGCTTGTTGGTTGTTGAGGCCTATCCAGAAAGCTCTCAGCCTCAAATGACACTGGACAGAGAGGCAGGCCTGCGTCCGGGTGCCAGGAGCCAATCGATTGAGATGTTTGGCTAGCATGTTTACTCTGAAAACTCATGTCACAGTGTCCAGCTGAAATGCTGACTTGAAATCAAATCAATTTAAAATGGGGTGGGGGCTCTTTGAGCAATGAAAATGCTTTGTTTTGTTTGTAATTTAAACATATATTTTCCCTAAATGAGTTTGAAAAGGAGGAAGGTGGGGAAACTGGAAAAGAAACTTAATCTTGACGATTCACTATATTTACTATACATACATATAGCCCACTGGTCGCAGGCTAGAAGGACTAGAGGGAGGTTTTGGGCTGCCCAGAGATTGCCTGCCATTGGCAAGGACCCCAGGAACACGCACGGCACACACACTCCTTGTGGGCGCAATGACGTCACTTCCTGAAGTGTCATCGTTATGCTGGCCACAAGCTTGTTCCTATGCTTCGTTGGGACCAATTTTGGCCCCAAACGGGCTAGAATTAGCGCAGTATGAAGTGTGGGTGTACGACGTCACTTCCCAGAAGTAATGTCCTCATGCAAGTACCAGGAGCAAAAACCACCACGGCCGAGGTATGAGGTACGTAACAGGTCCCCCCGGTCCCCCCAGGAGGGGATAGGGACCTGGCAACCCTATACATGCATGTGAAAACAGTTTAGGAACAGGCAATGAAGAAGATCAGCTTCAGTAATTAATCATTAACGGCAGAGTCCAGGTAGAGAACGGCTAGGCCAGGAGGCCTGCCAAAGGGAAAAAATTCCCAATTACAGAGACACTTTTAAACACAAGCCACAGAGAGAGGGAGGGGTGGGATTGGAATCCCCTTTACATTAAATGCGATCTTTAAAATAATAAAATCCTATTTTGTAAGGCTCTGTGGTCATGTGCTACTGGTGTGCTACTGGTGAAATGAGGTAAAGCTAAGAAGCTAGAACTGAACAGCAGAATTAAAAGAGATTTCTCCTTCTGATGTCTGCAATTTCAGAAAACAGATCCAGAAGGGTAATGTTAAATAGTCACAAGTCAGTGGGACAGTAACTGTTTTTGAACGGAACCTGAGGTTGTCTACAAGACAACCTTCTGTGTCTACAAGATTTTCAAACTTTATAGCCATCCTTTCTATGAATATGGTTTCTGTCAATGTCTATTCGTTTCACTAATCAGTGAAGAGATCGTACATAAGCACCTTCTGGAACAACGGCTATTAGGGATAGTTTTCATACTGTGGATTCCTAAAATGGCTCCTGCTAGAAGCCATTTTAGGCTTGTGCTAGAACAAGGTCCAGCAGTAGTTTTGAATCAGCTATTTCTATGACCTGGTATAAGACCAGGACATTTTGTCTTGACCTGGCACACGAAATGGGACTTTTGGGGGCATGAGGGGCTTGCTTGCTTTTTGAGAAAAAGGGAATATTCATGTAAAGAATTTATGCCAAGTGCTGACGTGTCTTTTGGAGAAGCCCCAAAGAGCAAGTTGGTGAAAATCCAAAGATGATAAAATGGTAGAGTTGCCAGGTCCCCTCCCCTTACTCTCTTGATGGGAGGTGAGGACATGACCCTTACTTGTAGTTTTTTCATGCACATGTTATGATGCACAATGACGTCACTTCCAGGTGTGACGCCATTGCGCAGCCCCAGAAGTGGTCTCGGGCTTCATACTGGGCTGATTTGGGCCCCCAAATGGGTTGAATCAGCCCAGTGCAAAGCCTGCATGATGACATCACTCTTGGGAGTGATGTCATCACACTGTGCAAGGAATATGCAGAATGACATCATTGCACTGTGCCAGGAGTACGTCCCAGGATGCCCAATCTTGTTCCTTTTCCCCTGCCAGCCAGGTGAGTGGTGGCAGAGGGAGGAGGCTGGGAGTGGGGGATCCTCTGCCCCCAATGGGGGAACAGCAACTCTATGACATAGTCTTGTGGCTCACACATAGAAGGACTTGGAGTTTTGTGATTGGTCCATTAATATTAAGACCATAGAGGTGGACCCTCAGTTTAGAGCATAAGAATCTGCCTATGGGAAGTAAGGTCTGCCTATGGGAAGTAAGGTGGTGTAAGTACACACTTCACTTCCTCGTGTGATGTGTGTACACCCTACTTCCGTTGCAAGCACCTTCTTCAACCCATCGTGAGGAAGCCAGGAACTTGCTGACTTAAGAGGTTTCACACAAGTCTCTCTCTCTCTCTCTTCATGATTGGTAAGATCATAACATCATAATTGTGTAATGCATAGGATAATACCCATATGTATCACACAGGATTAGTGGCAGTGAAGAGAGGCTTGATGTACTCTTGAAATTTCTTTCTGGAATGGGGAAACTAATGGATTATGAAAGCTTTTCCATGTGACTGCAGGGAAGAAACTCCAGTTAACCTTATGCATCGATAAAGTATCATAAAATGCACATCCTGTTTCATGATCAATTCTTTTTTCCCTGGAAGTATTATTTTCCTGCCTTGACAATAAAAGGATCCCCTTTGGGAAACTGTTTCAACTGTTCTTGGTGACAGGGCTGGTAGCAGAACTGCCGTCCTCTGTAAGATTGCTTTCCATAGGACCTGAATCCTATAGGCTTGGGAGAGGGTAGCCCTCCACAACATCTTGCCATCTGGCAGTCCTTATGCTTTTATGACAGAGATTTGTCCATCTTTTGGGGAAATAAAACTGGTCCTTCAAAGGGCATATCTTCAATTCTGTTCCTTGTCTCTATGGGTGTGGGTGTGTGTGCTTGATCTTAAGCAAGTGTGTCTCCAGAGAGCTACAGAAGATGCCAGGGCCCTGGTGGAGGAGTCTGCAATGCTGAGGCTAACATTGATGTGCTGTTTTGACAGATGTATAGCCTCCTCTTGTATGAACTTGATCAGCACTTCTTTATCCTCAGACAAGTAATCATTATATGCAGCCATCTTGTTCCACAAAAAGATCTGATACGCATCCATGGATGGCTGCATTATCTGTGATCTCGATATTGAGAGCCAAAGACGTGCAGCTCTTCCTTCTGACTGTATCAAATTTCTTGCCCTCCTTGTTTGCTGGTGTTGAGTGCGTGCCCTGGTGATGCCTGGATGGCATCTCTTCCATTACTAAATAAAATGGAGAAAAATACATGAACAGAAAAGCAATTGTCTTCCTCGGTCTTATATAAATCCTTCAACATTCTTAGACAAGGCCGGGATGGTGGTTGGCCTCTCGTAGAGAGCAAATATTAGCTTGACAAAGCCCTCAACCATGAGAAACGTGATCATAGATGGGTTCCCCAAGTATAAATGGTGTAAAATCTTATCCTTGTGCTTGGGATCTGTTGAAGGGACATCAATGTTGAGCGATTTTGCCATCCATAGCATTTGTTCTGTATAGATCCTGAAGTCGTTGGTGGGTGAAACTGGCACCCTATTTCCCACCAACTCGTTGAAAGACGGATCCGATGGGACCCTCAGGCTCTGATCCACACCTCTGACTTCCATCTCAGATTCTGAGAGGTGGAACGCCACTGAGGATTGCAAAGGATCACTCACTCACTCCAATGAGCTCTTCCCTGCATTGGCTCTGAGATGGAGCCAATGGATTCCAAGAAGTAAACCTAACACTGGAAGGTGGAGTCATAGCATGTGGGTACCATGTCAGTTACCTGTGAGAACAGCATAGGTAACTGACATGGTACTCACATGCTATGACTCCACCTTCTGGTGCAAGCATCCTGGTGTAAGCATCCATGGCTCCAGTAGTTCGACTCCAGTCTCTAGTAGACCAGCTCTCCCTCCTTCTCTGAGGAGTATGGAGTAGGAGATCTGCAGCGAGCATAGGGTGTACGTGGAATCTTGATGATCTCTACCTCCTCCAAAAGTGGGCTCTGGCTTGATGGTCCTCAGGGGACAAGTCATTTTGTGCTTGGAGGAGTGCTTGTACTTTGTCCTTGCTTTCTTGGCTGATGGCTCTGAAACACTCTGCTCTTGCCTGTAGATAACGGGGGATTCTGCTCTTTCTGGTTACAGATCCAAGTGGAGCTCACTCAGTATCAATGTTGATGAGGGGGTCCTCGACATTGGTTTCAAAGGGTTTCTTGACCTCGACTGCTGTTGGATCCAACTTGATGATGTCAGATCCAATGCCCCTTCACTGTTGGATCTGAGTCCAAATGGTCTTTCAACTCAACTAAAGCAAAGAACTTAGCTGCTGGGCTGGGAGCACGAAAGAGGGCTTTCTCCCACAGGATGGCTTTTAGTTACATGCTTCTTTCAGCCCTGGCCCTGGGTGTAAACACCTGATAGTGTTTACATGCTCCAATGTTGCGTCCTTCACCCAAACAGATTAAACAGGGGTTGTGCCCATTTGTTTTAGTACTGCCTTGTATGCACTTTTTGAAAAGAGCTTTATTGATCATGATAACAAATCTTCTCTGTTTCCTTCTCCCTACAGACGTGTCTCAATGAAGCATAGGAAGGCCTTCGACAAGCGAACTTGCAACGACGTTCCTCTCTGGTTGGTGGCAGGAAAGAAACTGAGGGTAAGGAACATCTCCTCTGCCAGAGTGCGGGCCGTTTGGATGGGAAACAGTTGCACATGTGCTCTGGGAAGGGGAGATGCCTCCCTTTACAGATTTAAAGCTACAGAATCCTCTGGTTGGCAGCCTGCACATGCACAGCGCCATGGGGGACTACGCAGAAAGACTGACAGTGAACCTACCTGTACCACAACGTAAAGTGTGCAGCTGTAATTTGAATCAATGCAGTGAGTTAAGTAGATTTACAATGCTAATGCATCAGACAGGTCAGCTAATGCACTAAACAAGACTTCCATTTTTATTCCCCCTCCTCAAACCTGCTAACAATCTAGGGCAGTGTGTTCTGATTTTCAAAGACACTCAACACCTGCAATCCTCTGCCTATGGATCATGACTTTTGCTTCATAAAGTAATAGCACTGTCAAACTTAAAGTCTTGTTATTCTCATTTATTGCTGAATGAAAAACCTCAGGCCGAGTTTCAGCTACTACAAGAATTACCCCTTAAATCAATGAACTCATACAGTCCATCATACATCATGGGCAGCCATGGCAGCATAACACACAGACAACTACGTGTGTGTGTATGGGGGGTGGGGGTTGAGGGATTTGTTCAGACTTCATTGCACCCATTAGGCTCACTGGCCTTTGGAGAAATCTCTTCTTTACAGTATTAGTCCGAGAAAAAATGGTTGAATTATCAAGTGCTTTGCTCGTCGAAAATGTTGCAGAGGTTAGTAACAACTTCAACAGGCTGGTTTGGCTAGGGTTCCTGGAGGTGTTTCGTCATCTTCTGGACATCGAGAAGGGGGTCACTGGGGCAGTCAGGGGGGTATTTGTGAATTTCCTGCATTGTGCAGGGGGTTGGACTAGATGACCCTAAAGGTCCCTTCCAACACTATGATTCTATGATTTTATGATTCTCCTCTTTTGGAGATTTCTGTATACGCACTTGACCAGTACAAGCACAAACCAAGATTCTGACAGTCACAATATAAGAGGGCACCCAAACCCCTTTAACATGGGAGAGAAAATGAGATGGAATTACTACTACTGCTAATGTTGGATATTATGATGCAACGTCTGCAGGTATAGTTCAATGCAGTAAATAATATCCATGCAGAATCTACCTGGGGTTGCCAGGTCCTTGTAACCTCCTAGCAAGGCGGGGGGCACACCTGGCACTTACCTTGTGCCAGCAGTGTGCGCACTCCAGTGCCTGTGCAATGACAACACTCCCAGAAGCGATGTTGTGGTGTTGGCCACGTGAGCTCTCCCGTGCTCTGTATGGGGCCGATTTGGCCCATTTGGGACCAAAATCAGCCCCAAATGAAGCACATGAGCGCTCCCATGGGCGGCACGATGACATCACTTCTGGGCGCGACATCGTTGCACCCCTCGGGGATTGGGGGGCAAGGGCGCAATTCCCTGGGAGTTTGCCCGTCACCAGCAGCACCCAGGAACCCTACATCTAATAGGCCAAATGTTGAAATTTGTGCTGAAGAAGCTACAATTAAAAATCAGTTGCTTATGCGGAAGTTGCCATGCCCCTGGGAAACGATCAATGTCGCAGATCCATGAGCTTCACTCCTGTTTGTCCATTTCTGAATATAAATTCTCACTGTGTTAAGTGGTTGGTATGTCTAATGAACAGCTGCTGGTAACTAATCACAGATCTAAGCATGCCTTTCCTATTAAATTAATTGCTTTCTCAACAATAGCTTTCTTTTTTTAGTTCAATAACCACCCACAAAGCTTTAGTTTTTAATCCTTTAATAAGTCCTTTAAGAAAAACTCTTGATGCTTTCCAGAAATTATTGAATTACTCTGGTTGTGTATTAACACACTCATGCAAATAATTTGTGTCTTGACATAAACCTTCTTGGTTGTTGCTTGGAAGGGGTAAGTGTAAAGTACTGACAGTAAAGACCTAAGGTTCTGTCAAAGGTGGCTGGACTTTGGTTCAGTGCTGTAGATCGGTGCAGGCCCAGTTTCAGGCTTAGCTAGAAAAAATGTTCTGGCTCGGCTCATTTTAGCCCCTGTGAGTTAGTTCCTGTTCCCTGGAGATTTGACCTTTGGAGGCTGGCTGTCACAGGCACTATCTTCACTCCCCGATTTCACACAGCTAGCAATTCTAATTAAGTAAGTGAGCTCGGATTGGCTGTTAGTTGGTAGGGTGATGTCGGGAGTCCTGAAAAGATGGCTTCCTAGCTCACCCTTCTCCTCCCTTCTCTGTGGATTGAGAGTGCCCTCAAATCATAGCTGACTTATGGCGACTCCTAGTGGAGTTTTCATTGCAAGAGACTACCAGGGGTGGTTTGCCATTGCCTGCCTCTGCAACCCTGGTCTTCACTGGAGGTTTCCCATCCAATTACTAACCAAGGCTGACCCTGCTTAGCTTTTGAGAGCTGACAAGATCAGGCTCACCTGGGCCGTTTCCACACGGCTTACCTTTGCTCGTAACGACCCAGAACATCGTGCAAAAAACATGGAAGATCATGTTGTCATGTCGCGCAAATCTTGCACAAGAAAACGCGATCTTCTGTGTTTTTTGCACGATGTTCCGGGTCGTTATGAGCAAAGGTAAGCCGTGAGGCCCGGGTTGGGGCCTCCTTTCTCTAACCATCATGTGAAAGAGAAGCTACTGGCTCCACGCCTCCCTTCATCTCCATATGCCTCGTGCTGCATGACGTGGAAATGGACTCCTTTACTGAACAGATGGGTAAGCAATCACCAGCTAAAAAGCTAACCAGAGAAGCATAGGCAGCAAGCTTCATGTTTTTTTTAGACAGGCAGATTTTAGCCTAGGAAAAGAATGGTTTATTTGTTTTCATATCTGTTACCTGAATTGAGTGCTTTATGCTCAGCAACACTCTGTAATCAATAAACTGGAGGTATTTTATTAAAGCCTATGTCTGGATTCCTAAGTTGCCTCAGAGAACCCAGAGGCTGAAAAGCCTCCCAAAACAAAATGGACAAGTGCCTTCCTTCTGCCTAAGGGCTCTGGAGTGGCTGTCATCAGTTGGGGGTACCTGGTTCATATAGTAAGATTCAAACGTTATGTTTTAAACCTTCAAATTTATTAGCATATTTAGCCAATTAATGACTGTTCCAGATAACTGAAATAGTCTCTTCTGGTGGGTTTTTTAACCTGTTTATGATTGTTTTGGTTAATACACAGCTATTCTTAATTATTCTAAATTTTTAAAATTAATGATAGTTGGGAATGAAAGATTACTGGACCAAATGAAACATGTTGAATTGAGTACTTTAGAAATTCAACTAAGTTTAGTGAAAGCCAAGTGCTTTGGTAACTGTCTATACAAAAGCAACCATTAACTAGAATAACAGATCATTACTGTGGCCTATCAATACATCACATCTGTAGTTCGGTTTGGTTAACTCTGACAAAGGATTAACCAAGTCTATGAAAAGGTTGCTGAAGGAGTGGCTTATAAACTGCATTTATTGCGCAGACATCGATCCATTCTAGAGACAAGGGATCTTGTCACACTTATTCAAGCTTTTGTTATAATTAAGATCTCATTCAAGTTTGCTCTAAAAGACAGCATTTTTAAAATTCTTCACAAAACTGCTTATACAACTTTTAATTCCATTTACTATCTCACATACCTCGCCATGAACAGTGCTAGACATTTCAAGTCCTCTCCTGCAGAGGAAGGTCATTTCAGTAGTTCATACACTGAACATAACAAACTAGTATATGAGCAAGCTGCGGGTAGTTCAATATTTTATCAATTATCAAGAACTCAAGACAAACCAAGCTAGAGAAATTTAAAATAAAATAAGGAGACCACTAGCAGCAGCAAGGTCTCAGCTGCTGCACACACCTGCTCATTAAGCTTCAGTGATCCTGGCTGATCAGATACAGTTTAAACGGACTTGTGATATAAAGACAGATGGCCAAGGTTATGTAAAAATCAATAGGATTACAGCATCATTGCTAATATTTATGTCCAGATCCTGTGACCATATTCATGTAGATCCTAGAAAGTGTACAGGGCTGCTAGACTCAGAGACACTCAATAGGGGGACAGTTTATCAGACTTTCTTGTGGGAACTCTGCAGTCCCACGAGATCTCTGGAAATGGGACACATTCTTCTACTGCCCCCAGGCTCCACTACAGCTGGCTTCTCCCTCCCCTCCCCAATTGCTGCTTCTGGAGGGTATGTTTTGGGAAAGGTAAGCCTCTGTGGGCAGGTGAGAACATCACATTCATTCACAGACCTAGCTGAAATTCAAATGAAATTTGGATCAGGTCATACAAAACTATTTTGAAACTAAGACTCCAAGACTAGTACTTAGCAATATCATTACTCTCAAAGTTCTCGCATATGGGCTGTCATAAATGTGAACCAACTCAACGAATGACTAGGCTGAAGTAGCAGCTACTCACAGGATAAGGGCTCTCAAAGGCAAGAGATGGTCTGCTGGAATCGGATCAAAGCTGCTCAGTCAGATGGTTTGGTTTGCAAGCTGTCTACAAGTTACACTCGGTGGCACCATTAAAAGTTCACTGTTAAATGTTCAAACTGCTCACCTGTATTCTTGTGCACGCACATTCTCATATTGCTTTTTTATAGCTTCCCTGGGCTGCTGTAGTTGTACCCCCCCCTCCCTGTCTGCTGTTGGCTGCATTCGGTCTTTAAATACAACATTTCACAGGGAGTGATGTGCAGATATGAAGTCAGTCCCTTAGGGCTGCCTGACTTGCTGTTGGTTAATAGGAAAGGCAGGAGAACTGTCTGGAACAATTTGGGCATGCATTCTCCCTGGGCCATCAGTTGGTCCGCACACTTGACGGCTTTCCTTAAGTCTGGAAACTACTGCTCAGATAAACTAAAGATGGGAGGCAATAATGGCACTCACCGCTCAACTACCATACATTTGAAAATAGTAAAGAGTCCCGAAGCACCTTTAAGACTAACCAACTTTATTGTAGCATAAGCTTTCAAGAACCACAACTCTCTTTGTCAGATCTGGCACCTCTGACAAAGAGAGCTGTGGTTCTTGAAAGCTTATGCTACAATAAAGTTGGTTAGTCTTAAAGGTGCTACTGGACTCTTTACTATTTTGCAACTAAAGACTAACATGGCTAACTCCTCTGGATCTATGTACATTTTAAGTTCAGCAAATGATTAATTTCTGTGTGCATGTTTTTAATTGGGTGGTAGATAGTCCATTTCATCAAAGTTAGAGGATTGTGAATACACATGTTCCCAGATAATGTACGGTACAATCACTGTTGTAGTGTCTGTGGAAGTACTACCATCAGTCCTCCTATTCAATGAGAAATCACCAGGCCCTAAGACTGGGATGCTGGAGAGCTGGCAACCCTGAAACATAAATAGGGGCTGAAATATAATATAGAAGAGAGGAATAGGATAGGATCCCCCCCCTGCCCATCCCAAAGAAAATCCTGATGACTGTGAACTGGAAATCAGCAAATCTTAGAAGTGTTAGAGAGACTGACCTGTAAGTCTTTCCAAGGCATCAAATCCATGCTTTAATGCAATGATATCAAGGAAAGAAACGGTTCCATCCTCAAACCTGTGTGAAAAGAAAAGAATCAGTCTGAAAACACCTTTTTGCCACCTTTCATATACAGGTTAATTTATGTTTACTGAATCACACATAGCGTTTATATTGTGCTTTCAAAGTGCTTCACACACATTATTTTGTTGTCATGCTCAAAGCAGTCCTGTAAAGTAAGCCAGCATTATTTCCATATTGCAGATGAGTAGCCAAGACTCAAATAGCCTGGCTTGTCTAAGGCATCACTATGTAAGTGGCTACCTCATACTCCTGATAACCAGGAATACAGAAATCCCTGGATGGCTCACATGGAGGGTGAATCATCGCTGCTCTCCCAGAGCAAGCAGACGCTTATTCAACGTCTTCAGAATCCAACTACTACCCCACAAACCCCAGCCACCCAGCAGCATTTCAAAGAATATTCTACGGTAGCCCCTGACAACACTCGGCCCAGAACTCTTAAGGGTTCTGTATTCATGGTAACAACTTGGATAACATCAAAGCAAGCGAATGGACTGCATTTGCAGTGAAAGACATTGGTTGAAAACTTCCATAATAACCTAAGGAAGAATGAGAAGATATCTGTTGTTCAAATCTTGGACTCTATTCACACAAAATCATTCTGAGAAGGTTATGACAAAAACAGAGCTTAAACTAAAGGCTACTATTTGAAACAGGGAGACAGGCTAACATGCTTTGAAAATCAGTTATGGAAACAATGAGGCCTAGCCTTCCTCAGTGGGGTAAGCAACCAGGACCTTGGCTATGCCCATAGGGATTCACACCAAGGAATGCTCCTCCATACAACTTCTTCCCTCCCCCATCTAAATCAACACAGAAAACTAGTGTGCCAGGGAAATTGTTCAAAACTAGGCTTCTGCCTAACATGCTAGTTTTCTACATGTAGGGATTTTTTTATGGAGGAGCATTCCATCACATGAGTTTCTGCCTGTAGTCTAAAAAGTCTCAACCAAGGCACAGGCTAACCATCATATTGAATATGAAAAAGAAGAAGCCTTCGTTTGCAGAGAAATGGTGTCTGCTGAAATTTTCCTAACCCTGGTATCCAGTGACAACAGCAGATTGTCTGGCCACAACGAAAGATTAAATATTGTACCAGTAAACTCTACCTGTGCAGTCCTGATTACTTTCTTGACTGGGTATTTATTGCCAGTTGGATGTTGATAAAGAATGTTCCATATTCAATGCAGCATGATTTATGAAGCAAATTTTGAAATTATTCCAGATATTTTGCAAGGTATAAGTAAAATACTAGTTTATTAGAACTGGCCAGACCTTGGTCAGCTTCCCCTGTACATATGAATGTTTGCCTTTATTGGCCATAATTATAAGGGGAAACCCTGGCAGAGATCAGAGTTCAGTTTTGACAACTGAGTCAAAGCTATTATGATGTTGTTTATCACACTGCCTGAAATATAATTTGGAGCAACGATACTAAGAACTCTGTGTGACAGTTACTCAGCGACTAAGTCTCTTTAAGATGTCCTGCTAACTTTATGCAGATTATTTCACAGAAAAGCTGCTTCAGGCAAAAAATGCAGGGACAAGTTGCCACAACCCAGTAAAAAGCTCAGAAATCTCTGTCCTTGTTTAGTGAAATATGGTAATTAACTCATTTAGACATGCAGAAAAAGCTGAAGGATAAAACTGAGGGAGAATAAAATGAGTTATCAAACTAGCTTAAATCAGATAGGGACAGAATGCATTGGGCAAGGACACTTCACTGGGAAATACAAATGAACACAAACTTTATTCCTCTCTCCTCCCCATCACAATAATTGAACAGAGGTTGTTAAGGTCTATCTCCTCTTTGGCTGCGGCAATCAATCCCTTTGCAGTGTCTGATGAAGTTTATGATCATGGTGATGAACAGATTCGTGTGTGTGTGTGAGAGTGAGTGAGTATGTGTGTGTGAGAGAAAGAGAGAGAGAGACTTGATGGTTGAACATTTGAATAAGTGAACAGTGCAGCCCTATGAAGAAGATTCAGCTGAGAGATGGTATTTAACAAAAGCCATTCTGTAAGACTTTGGTTGACAATCTGCAGGTGTGGGCTGGAGTTTTCCAGGAATTTTGGCAGACCTTCAGACCTCACAGATCAGTTCCCCCTGGAGAAAATGGCAGCTCTGGAGGCTGGACTGTACATCATCATCATCATCATCATCCACAACAACAACAACAACAACAACAACAAAGCCTTTATTGGCATATCTCAGGTTATCGATTCAGGCAGTAAGCAAATATAACGGTAACAAGGGTAATTTGAGTGAAAGCAGTTAGATGTTTTGCAATCGATCCTTGATTACCAGACTTAAAAATAGGGCTACCTTTTCAGTTATTTTGGATGACGAATCATTCAGAAGACGGTACACCATTAAGGCCTCCGAATGGCCCAGCATATTAAGTAAAATTGGGTCTAAAAGATTAGAACGAATATCAGCATACTGAGAACAATGGAGTAGGATATGAGGAACTGACTCAACTGGATTTGAATTACAAGCACAAAGTCTTGCAGAATATGTGATCTTATTATATCTGCCATAGGTGACTGCAGAAGGGATAGCGTTGCACCTAGCAAGTGCGAACGCTCTGCGCGTTTGTGGGGTATAAGAGGCAGATAACTAAGGAGCCAGTCGGCCAGTAATTGAAATGGTTTCAAAATTCAAAGGAGAGCAGGATTTTTGGGCAGAACTGGCAAGCTTTTGCAATTCAGTGTCCAAAATTCTGCGTTTAATTGATTGATATGCATTTGGAAAACTGAGCATAAATAATGAATCTAAAGATAAGCCCATTGTAGTTATTTTTTTCTCTTTGGAGGCAGTCCAGTTGGAGATGGTAAATTCTGACAGCATTTGATGTAAAAGGCTCCTAGGGCCAGCATTATAGTGCACTCGTAGCCAATATTTAATTGACATAAGCCATGCTCTTATTTCTACCATGTTAAAGCCAGTGTCTAAACAAAGGACTGCATATGGAACACAGCATGGGAGACCCATGATTTTTTGCACGAACTTGGATTAGACTCTTTCAATACCAGCCTTGAAGGCACTTATCCATGCTGGAGTACCATACAGTAGCTGTGGGATCACTTTGGCCTTAAAAACTTTTAGTGTGGCTGGAACAAACTGATTGCCTCTATTGAAAAAGAAGCGTGAGATGGCTGATGCACTAATGGTAGCTATATTAATTGCTGATTTACGATGGCTTAACCAGGACATCTTATAAGTAAAAGAAGACCCAAATATTCAAAGTGCTTTACCTGCTCTATTTCTTTTCCATCAAATATCCATTTTTGGATTTTACAGGACTTGGCAAATACTAATATTTTGGATTTCTCATAATTCAGCTGTAATTTGTTTGTAGAGAAGAAGCTTAAGGCATCTATTCAGCAGATGTCTGAGCCCCACCCTTGTACAAGAAAGTAGTACTGCATTGTCCACATAAAGTAGAATGGGTATGTGGGTAGAACACAATTTAAGAAAATGAAATTGGGCAATGCCTTTAACTGCTCTAGAAGCACTATTTAAGTAAAGTGAGAGAGGCCATAAAGGTCTCCTTTCTAAGATCTATAAAGTACTATTATCAACATGTAATAAACCTATTATAACAGCTGAAAGAGGTTGGATTGCAGATTGTGAAGGTAGAATTTCCAAAGAAGAGTTTGAAAAAGCATGGAAGGCCCCAAGTTTTAACTCTAAAATTTTAGCAATTCACCTTAACTCATTTAAGGTATTACATAGAAGCTATTTAACTCCAATGAGAATGGCTAAATTAAAAAAAAAATTGAACTTAAAATGTTGGAACGGTTGTGGACAGACTGGAGACTTTTTACATTGTTTTTGGATTTGCCCCACCATTAAAAGGTTCTGGAATAAAGTATTACTGCAAATAGAAAGTATAGTGGGCCAACAGATTCCAAGAAATCCAGAAAATATTTTTCTAGAAATAGATTTGTTAAAACAAGTAGATAAAAACAAGCTGGTTACAATAACAACTTTGTTAGCAATTGCTAGGATAGAGATTGCCAAGAAATGGAGAAATAAGAAAGGGCCCTCACTACAAAATTGGTATGATTCCATCTGGAGCCATTTTATATCGGGTAAAGTGGATTGCTCTACAGGCATTCAGAATTTGGAAGCCTATCGAAAAAATTTCCAAGCAATATGGTTTCCTATTGTGCAATTTTTGCAGGAAAAAGATATTGTTTCTTCTAACATTCATTGTCAAGAACTATTGAATTTCTAGATGTATGGAATTCCTTAGGAATTGTTATATTTTGGGTTTTGTATGATTATGTTTATGTGGAATGGGTTTTGTATGGTTATGTTTTAAGTTAAGGTGGAATAAATTTATTATAATAAAAAAAAGAACATCTGCTTGCTCTGTTTAACTCCTTTGCTGAAGGGGATTTTGGATGTTAATTCCCCTGTAGTTGAGCATTTAATTTGACAGGTAGTAGAAGTGTAAAGCATTACGATTAGTTTGAGGAGTCTCTTATCAATGCCCGATTGGTACAGTTTAACCCACAATAACTCTCTATCAACTGAATCAAATGCTCCTTTGAGATCTAAGAAAGCTGCATAGAGTTTGGAATGTCTAAATTTAATATGCTTTTCGATCAAATGCGCTAAAGTGATACAATGGTCTAGTGTAGATTTACCCTTGCAGAACCCAAGTTGTTCGGGGCCTGGAATGCCTTGCTGAGCCATCCAAGAGGTTAATTTAGATAACAGATGCTTGGCGTATAACTTGCCTAGGGTAGAGAGGAGGCTAATTGGCCTATAATTAGAAGGATTTGTGTGGTCACCTTTCTTATGGATTGGGACCACAACTGCATTCCTCCAGGCATCTGGAATAAGTTCCGTTTGATCGATTATAGTAAAGAAAGAAGCAAGAGGGACAGCCCATCATTCTGGGTCCAGCTTTAGAAGCTCTGGGGGAATCAAATCAGGATCGGGAGCTTTTCCAGTCTTCAGCTGACCAAGTAACTCTATTATTTCATCAGGGGTCACTGGTGACCAATCAGGTAGATCCTCATCGCAAAAGTCAAATGAGTTAACAGGGAAATCTTGTTTCTGCTGGAATAAAGCAGAAAAGTATTAAAACCAAACGTGAGAGGAGATAGCAGACATATGAGGAGGCTCCACACGGAGTGTACCTGAGACTATGGCCCGTGTTTAGGACCGTGGCTTGGTATGATTGTTCCCACTGATCATTAAAAAACTCTAACTTCTTCTTTTTCATACTCTCCTGAAGCTGTTTTTTAACCTGAAAATATCCAAAGAGGAGGGCAGGGTCACTGGAAGTTTGAAATTGGCTACAGATATTGCGCAATTGGCGCTTAAGTACTCTGCAATCATCCGTAAACCAAAATTTAGCACCCTTGTTACTCCTTTTAGTTGAGGGTCTCTTCAGTGGCAGTCCTACTATTGTGGAACAACCTCCCCAAGGAGGCATGCCTGGGCCCCTCACTCTCAATCTTTAGGAGGCAGCTGAAGACTCTTTTATTTACGACAGTTTTTTTTAAAAAATGTGGGCTGGATTGTAACTGTGTTTTTTCTCTGTTTTAAATGTTTTAATTGTGTTTTAGCCGTTTTCCTTTTATATACACACTTTGTTTATATTTTACTTTGTAAACTGTCTGGAGCACCTTTGGAGGAAAGGCAGCTAATAAATATTTTAAATCAATCAATCAAATACTTATTTCAAAATGTACAGAGAGTTTAATTAGCTTTATTAGGCTCTTTGTCAAGATTACAATGATTGCTGATCACCACAATAAAAACAAGATAAAACAACTCTAACACAGTAGATTTAAAACCAACAAATCGGATCCTGCACACACGGCAATAACACTGCCCCTCTGCTACCACCCCAAAGGCCACTCTAAGCATGAATTCTCTAAATGGTGGTCAGTCTGCACAGGGAAAGACTTCCAGAGGTAGGAAGTCACACCATAAAAGGTCTTTCATCTCACTGCTACACCTTCTTTCCTCTTGCTCCCTACTGACCCCCACTGTGGAGGCAGGTCCTCTGTTTTAGAGGGTATTCCTTTGGCACAAGGTGCGTTCTGCTCATGGAGGGTAAGTGGGAAACACCTTCCACCAGAGAAAGTCACACCCAAGGGAGGTCCACCTCTGCAACAGAGTTCTGCACAAGTAGAAGGGAAGTACATGATCCAGAAGTATAGGATCATGCTTCCATCCAACAAATGGCTCCTCCTCCTACTGCACTTCATGGTGAGTCTAAGTACTTGTATATGCTCTGGATAGGAGTTGGAACTCAAAGGCAATCATGGTTGTAGTCCTATTATCCAGTTTGTGTACCAATCTAAGGAACTCGAAGGGTCTACGGCATGCACGCTTGGCAGCAAGACAGCTGCCTTTAACAGTGATTCTTGCTTTCACAGTAGAAGAAGTTTATGATTAACATGAATTGCCCAACTGACCTTCCAACTGATATGTAAGACCTTCCAGTCACACTGACACATGAACAGGCTGTACCTTGAGCACAAAGAACGATGAAAGTGCAGTGATGGTACAAAAGCATGAGAATCCAGGATGCAATCCTAAGAACGCTTTCCTGGGAGTAACCCCCACTGAAAAGATCTGAATAGGCTTCTGACTGGACCTGCTTAGAATGACTCCTTAAAAGAGTATTAGGCAGTCAAAACTAGCCTCCCAAATTCTGCTCAGAATCCAGTAATTGTAGATGTGAGAAATTGGCTCTTAGGAGTTGGCTCATAGGAGCCCTTTCAATAAACTTATAGCCATATTTATCTGCCTTGGTGTTTCCATTACAGTCCCAGAGGCAAGACTATTTATTGACAGCACTGTAGGAGACAAGATTGGGCTGTATCCTACTACGCTGCTCAGCCAAGCACAGAGTCTTCCTCTACTGGAAGAAGCCTTCCTATAGCACAGCAAGCTCTTCCTCCTCTGCTGGAAACCCCCTTCTGCCAGAGGCAGGGGCTGATTGGACCTTTGTTTGAAAGCAAACAAACTGAAACTGAACCCAGACAAGACAGAAGTGATGCTTGTTGGGAAGCCAGAGATACTTAAGGACAGTCTGCTTTCCACTTTCAATGGGGTTCAGTTGACCCTTGCAGATTCAGTTAACAGCCTAGGGGTTACAGTGGATCCAGCACTGCGGCTAGAGAAAAAAGTTAATGCAGCTGCAAAAAAAATGCCTTCTTCTAACCCAGTCTAGCCCAGAAGGTGGCCCCCTGCCTTGGCATGGCCAGTCTGGCCAACTGGATCCATGCCATGGTGACATCAAGACCAGGCGGCTGTAATGCCTTCTACACGCCCCCCCCCCCCCATAAAGTCAACTTCAAGACTTCAAGTTGGTGCAGAATGCCACAGCTCAATTATTATCAGGAGCCAACTGGAGCATGCTTATTACTCCCATTCTGCTGTCACTCCATTGGCCACCCATTCGTTTCCAGGCTCAACTCAAGGTATTGGCTATCAAATACAATGCCCTTCACGACCTTGGTCCCTCATGTCTCCGGGACCACCTCTCTCCTAATGCTCTGCCATGGCAGTTTTACTCACCTGAACAGGGCCTTCTCCAGGTACCACCTTGCAAAGGGGCAAAATCAACGGCTGCCCATACACAGGCATTCTCTTTGGTGGCCCCCACCTTATGGAACAGCCTACCTGAAAAGATCAGGAAGGTTCCCACTCTCCTAGCTTTCTGCAAATCATGCAAAATTGAAGTACTCAAGTGGACTTTTTTACTCAGATAGGAAGGCTGAACTGTAAGGAATTGTATTGTCGAAGGCTTTCACGGCCGGAGAACGATGGTTGTTGTGGGTTTTCCGGGCTGTATTGCCATGGTCTTGGCATTGTAGTTCCTGACGTTTCGCCAGCAGCTGTGGCTGGCATCTTCAGAGGTGTAGCACCAAAAGACAGAGATCTCTCAGTGTCACAGTGTGGAAAAGATGTAGGTCATTTGTATCTACTCAGGAGGGGTGGGGTTGAGCTGAGTCATCCTGTAAGAGTTTCCCAGGGTGTGGAATGCTAATGGCGGGAGGCTTCACTGTATCCTGAGGAGGTTCTTTTGCATATGGATTGGTACTTGATGTGCTAATCTTCTCTGCAGGACTATTGTCGGGTGTAGAGTGTTTTGTTAGCCTGGTGTTTTTCAGAACTGGCAACCATGCTCGGTTCATTCTTAAGGTTTCTTCTTTCCTGTTGAAGTTTTGCTTATGCTTGTGAATTTCAATGGCTTCCCTGTGCTGTCTGACAAAGTAGTTGGAAGTGTCCAGTATTTTGGTGTCCTGGAATAAGATACTGTGCCCTGTTTGAGTTAGGCTATGTTCAGCCACTGCTGATTTTTCAGGTTGTCCAAGTCTGCAGTGTCTTTCATGTTCTTTTATTCTTGTCTGGATGCTACGCTTTGTGGTCCCGATGTAAACTTGTCCACAGCTGCAGGGTATACGGTATACTCCTGCAGAGGTTAGGGGGTCTCTACTGTCTTTTGCTGATCGTAGCATCTGTTGTATTTTTCGGGTGGGTCTGAATACTGCTTGAAGGTTATGCTTTTTCATAAGCTTTCCCATCTGATCAGTAATTCCTTTGATATATGGCAAAAACACTTTTCCTGTGGGAGACTGTTTTTCTTTAACAAATGCGCTGATCAAGAATTCCTCACTACATCCCGACACGCACAGAAAACTATGCAAGACTGAAGCACAGCCACCTAGACTATATGGACTCCCCAAAATACATAAGGATTCAGTCCCACTCCGACCCATTGTGAGTGCCATTGGTTCACCGACATATGAATTAGCTAGACATCTGGCAGATCTCCTGCAGGACCACATCGGGAAAACCTCATCTTACATCAAAGATTCAGCAGATTTCATCAACAAAATCAGTTCTCTGAAACTCAATCCACAAGACATACTTGTCAGTTTTGATGTTGTATCCCTGTTTACCAAGGTTCCAGTAAAAGACACTATTGCACTTATTAATCAGATTTTCCCAGAGGATGTAACAGCCTTATTCCACCATTGCCTGACAACCAGTTACTTCCAATGGGACAACGAATTCTATGAACAGATGGTTGGGGTGGCCATGGGGAGTCCACTCAGCCCAGTTATAGCAAACTTCTACATGGAACATTTTGAAAAAACAGCTCTAGAATCAGCACCCCACAAACCTAGTGTATGGTTCCGGTTTGTGGATGATACATTTATCATTTGGAGCCATGGGGAGGAAGAATTGATGGGGTTTTTGAATCATCTCAACAACATCCACCTGAACATACAATTCACCATGGAGAAAGAAATCGAGGGAAAACTCCCATTCCTGGATACCTGGGTCATCCGCAAAGCAAACTTTCAGTTAGGTCACAAGGTCTACAGGAAACCAACTCACACTGATCGGTACCTACACAAAAACTCCAATCACCATCCCCGACAGAAAAGAGGCATAATGAAAACCTTAGTGGATCGTGCAAGACGGATATGTGAGCCGCACTTTCTCAATGAGGAAATTAATCATCTAAACCACGCACTTCAGGCAAATGGCTACTCCAGAAATGAAATCCGAAGAGCAATCAAACCCAGGATGAATCAAACAACCAAAGAAAAACAGTCTCCCACAGGAAAAGTGTTTTTGCCATATATCAAAGGAATTACTGATCAGATGGGAAAGCTTATGAAAAAGCATAACCTTCAAGCAGTATTCAGACCCACCCGAAAAATACAACAGATGCTACGATCAGCAAAAGACAGTAGAGACCCCCTAACCTCTGCAGGAGTATACCGTATACCCTGCAGCTGTGGACAAGTTTACATCGGGACCACAAAGCATAGCATCCAGACAAGAATAAAAGAACATGAAAGACACTGCAGACTTGGACAACCTGAAAAATCAGCAGTGGCTGAACATAGCCTAACTCAAACAGGGCACAGTATCTTATTCCAGGACACCAAAATACTGGACAACACTTCCAACTACTTTGTCAGACTGCACAGGGAAGCCATTGAAATTCACAAGCATAAGCAAAACTTCAACAGGAAAGAAGAAACCTTAAGAATGAACCGAGCATGGTTGCCAGTTCTGAAAAACACCAGGCTAACAAAACACTCTACACCCGACAATAGTCCTGCAGAGAAGATTAGCACATCAAGTACCAATCCATATGCAAAAGAACCTCCTCAGGATACAGTGAAGCCTCCCGCCATTAGCATTCCACACCCTGGGAAACTCTTACAGGATGACTCAGCTCAACCCCACCCCTCCTGAGTAGATACAAATAACCTACATCTTTTCCACACTGTGACACTGAGAGATCTCTGTCTTTTGGTGCTACACCTCTGAAGATGCCAGCCACAGCTGCTGGCGAAACGTCAGGAACTACAATGCCAAGACCACGGCAATACAGCCCGGAAAACCCACAACAACCATTGTAAGGAATTGGTTTTTAAGAGAAGCATTGGTAAAGGGACAGGGAATGTAGACTATACTACGTAGTGTCTGTTGCTGTAGGTATGATCCCACTAGATAGTTTCCTTTCCTTTTATTCCCTTAGAAGCTCATTGGTTAACAAATCGTGAACAGCAGAAAGTTCTTGTTCATCGTTTTTTGGACTCAAGGGATACAAGGGCTGAAACAAATTTTGCTGCCATCAAAGTAATCTTAGGACCGTTATTTCTAAGCAGCTAAAATGTGTTTCCGAGGTGTAGGGGGGTGATTGATCAGTAATAAGGGGCTTAATAGAATAGTCTCTGATATTCTCATACCAATGGCATTCAAGCAGGGCGTGTAACGTATCAATCCTCTTAAGACTGCAAGAGCAGGTTCTACTGGAGTAAGGCCTATTTTAAAATCTTCCTTCTAAAACCACTGAAGGAATAATATTCAATCTCACAAATAAAAAAGCTTTACGATAGCATGGAACAGTCAAATAATACATATAGAGAGGTAAAGATTCTGGAGGATTAATGCCAAAGAATGGACACGACGAGCTCTATATGTAAAGATTCAGGATTTCCAAATTGGGCCCAGCCTGCTGGCCCCGATTTGGAAATACCGAATCAAAGCTTCCCAAAGTGATTTGGGTCACTGCAGGAAGCTTCAGGGTGCTTTCAAACTCCTCCGCCAGCTTCAGCTGCCTGGCAGGGGGGGTCCTCCCCGCCGCCCAGCTGAAGTTTAAAGGGTCATATCTGTGCCACTTGCAAGTGACATGAAAAGGGCCCTTCCGACTTCCGGTTTGGGATCTATGGAGGTCTGAAGCAGCTCCAGTTGCGGAGCTGACCGGACTGCCGTTTTAAGCGGCCGGCGGGGTGAAAATAGCCCGCGGCCGACTGCTCTCAGGCGGAGAGCAGGCAAAGAACGCTCGAGACCCTAGGGCGCGTTGATCTCGGACGAGGGGGGGCTCTGCGCAACGGGCCCCCTCCCGATCCTCGAGGTCCCACCCTGCGACGGGTCGGCTAAAATCTCTGCGGCAGTTTTGGGGCCAATTCGGCTGGCATAAGACCTACATACCCAAGCTTCGATTGGGAGAAGAAGTGGAGAGGAGAACTTAAAATCGAAACAGCGATTACAACCCGAGAAAAGTGAAGGGAAGGTAAAGATCACTATCTTCCGATACGGGACAGATTGATAAAAAGAGAGAGGAAAAAAAGTAGATTTTTAAACTGCAACAGACTAGTGAAAAGGAGGGGAAGACTCGGCAGGAGTTGTATTTGAAAAGAGACTAAGTTTAAAGAAGTTATTAAAGAAACTGGACTATTGTTTTGAATACCTGTGGTTTTGGAGCTGTGAGAAAAAGACACCATCGCGAGATCTGCTGTGGGAAGACGGGAGACAGGAAGTGCGTAACAACAATAGAGTGGCTGGAGAGAAGCGGCCCTTGCTGGAGGGCAGGAAGAAGGGAATCGCCATCTTTGAGAGGGGAAGGGTCGCGGCCTCAGCGGAAAAGGAAGTAGGCCATCTTGGATTACAAAATCATAGAGAGACTATAGAGAAAAGACGCCCGACATTTTGGACCTTTTAAAATTAATTTACGCAAGAAGACCGGGACATTTGAAATAAAAAAGGTACCAAATTCAACGCCACGGAGTTAAGGAAGAGAGCGGACTCGTGGGAGCGAGCTAAAGCAAGCCCCACGATGTCGAAAAAAGAGTGGCAATCGGCAATAGAAAACCTGGACAAAAAACTTTTAGAGGTGATTAAGGAATTTAAAGACATGAAATTGGAGCTGATTAAAGAGGTTAAACAGACAGTAAAATCGGAGCTGTCAGAAGTAAAATCGGAGCTGTCAGAGGTGAAGAAAGGTATGGAAACAATACAAAACGAACTACAAGGGACGCAGCAGAGAGTTAAAACAGTAGAAGGAGCGATGGAGAACTTAGCAGACACGCAACAAATGGAGATGAGATTGATGAGGGGAAGGATGGCGATTGCGGAAAGTAAACACATGGAAAAGCAGCTCAGATTTCGCGGTTTGCCGGAGATAGAAGGAAAGACAGCGCAAGAACAGATGACTGAGGTGTTAGCTGAATACCTGGGGAAGGAGGAGGAGGAAGTTGTGGCTATCCTTGATGTGGCATATCGCGTGAATTCGAGAATTGCAACCCAGAGGAAAGTACCAAGAGATGTGATTGTGCAATTTACAACACGAAACATGAAAGAGAAGATTGTGACTAAACAGTTTCAAGATCCATTGGAGATTGATGGCAAGACAATTATTATAATGAAGGAATTACCCAGATCAGTGTTGCTAGATCGGAAAAAATACAAAACGCTAATCCAGATGTTGAAGGACATGAAAATCAGGTACAGATGGGAGCTTCCAGAAGGTGTGTCCTTTGAATTTGGAGGTGTCAAAAAGCGCATTAGATCTGAGCGGGAGATGGAGCGATTTATAAGGGACAATGAAAAAGACTTACCAACAAGATTATGAGTATGGAGTGTAAAGTATTATCTTGGAATGTAAATGGACTAAACTCACCGAATAAGAGGAAAAATATCTTCCACTGGCTATTAAAACAAAAATGTGACATTGTTTGTTTGCAAGAGACTCATATTCGAAAGCAGGATGTAAAATATTTAAAATTGGGAAAATTGGGCAAGGAATTTGTAGTGGCCTCAAGCAAGAAAAAAAGAGGAGTGGTGTTGTATGTAAAAGAGGAGCTACAGCCAAAATTTGTAATGAAAGATGCGGAAGCCAGATTTGTAGCAGTGGAATGTATTTGGAACCTAAAGAGAGTGTTGGTAGTCGGAATCTATGCACCTAATGGTGCAAAAGAGAGCTTCTTTGAGGATTTGAAGAAGCATTTAGACGATCTCTCATATGATCAGATAATTCTTGCTGGAGACTTCAATGGAGTGACAGATTTGGAATTGGATAAAAAGACAATAACGGCACAAAAGAAAAGAGGATTATTACCAAAGTTCTTTTTTGAGTTGATTCAACAAGAGGCTCTCGAAGATGTATGGAGGAGAGAATATCCCAAAAGCAGACAGTTTACTTTTTATTCTGCAAGGCACTCTACATTATCGAGAATTGACATGATCTGGGCCTCAAAAGACTTAGCGTTATGGACTAAGGAGGTAGAAATAATGCCGATGATAGGCTCAGATCACAACCCAATTATGTGGAAATTAGGGAAAAGGAGAAAAAGGAAAGCATGGAGAATAAATGAGGACTTGCTACAAGAAGACGAGAACATGGAGATATTGAGAAGAGAGACAAAGTTCTTCATACAGTATAATGTGAACAAAGAGGTACCAACTGACAAAGTTTGGGATGCTTATAAGGCGGTTATAAGGGGCATACTAATGGACTTAAACGGCAGAGCAAGAAAGAAAAAAGAGGAAAAAAGACAAGAGATTGAGGAGAAAATAAAAGCCAAAGAAATACAGCTAAAAAAGAGACCAGGGAAAAAGAAACTATTTCAGGAAATTAAAATACTTCAAGAACAGCTGATAGCAATGAGTAACAAAGAATTGGAGTGGAACCTTAAAAGACTGAATCAGAAAGCATTTGAAGGTGCAAATAAACCTGGGAAATACCTGGCATGGCAATTGAAGAAGAGAAAGGAAAAGAAAATAATAAACAAAATTTGTGAAGACAACAAAACGTATTTGGAACAGACTACCATTAGTAGAGCCTTTTATAAATTTTACGCTAAGCTGTACAATAAGAAAGAAGTAAAGAAAGAATCAATAGCGTTATACTTGGAGAAAATGAAACTTCCAGAAATCTCGGAAGCTTGGAGAAATAAACTGAACGGTGAAGTAACAGATGAGGAAATAAGTAAGGCAATACAATCTGCAAATCTAGGAAAGGCGCCAGGGCCAGATGGACTTACGGCTAAATTTTATAAGACAATGGCCAATGAACTGGCACCATTCCTAAAAGAGGTGATCAATGGAGTTTTAAGGGATCAAAGGATTCCAGATACCTGGAGTGAAGCGAACATATCATTGATCCCAAAAGAGGGCCAAGACTTGACTAATGTGAAAAATTACAGACCGATATCGTTACTTAACAATGACTATAAAATCTTTGCGAAGATACTGGCGGAGAGACTGAAGGGGTGGCTCTCGGAAATCATAGAGGAGGAACAAGCAGGTTTTTTGCCAGACAGACAAATCAGAGACAATTTAAGGACAGTGATTAATGCTATTGAATATTATGACAAGCGTTGTGACAAAGAGGTTGGTTTCTTCTTTGTTGATGCTGAAAAGGCGTTTGACAATTTAAATTGGGATTTTATGTTTGCCACTATGGAAAAGCTACAACTGGGAGAAAGATTCATCAGAGCAATCAAGGAAATTTACAGAGACCAGACTGCAGCAATTGTGGTGAATGATGAATTGACTAAGAAATTGACTATTAGTAAAGGAACAAGACAAGGTTGCCCGTTGTCTCCACTGTTGTTCATTTTAGTATTGGAGATCCTGATGATACAAATACGACAAGACGAGGAAATTCGAGGAATAAAAATTAAGGACTATTCATACAAGGTCAGAGCATTTGCGGATGATATAATGTTAATCGTAGAGGACCCACTGGAGAACATGCCAAAAGTGATTGATAAGATTAAGGAGTTTGGAGACTTGGCAGGTTTCTATATTAATAAAAAGAAGTCAAAGATATTATGTAAAAACATGACTAAGCAGAAACAACAATTGTTAACGGAAATAACGGACTGTGAAGTAACAAGCAAGGTGAAATATTTTGGAATTGAACTGACTGCAAAGAATATAGACTTATTTAAAAACAATTATGAAAAACTATGGATTCAGATAGAGAGAGACTTGATTAAATGGAATAGATTGAATCTGTCATGGTTGGGTAGGATTGCAGCAGTTAAGATGAATGTGTTACCAAGAGTTATGTTTTTGCTACAGACAATACCAATCATCAGAGACTCTAAACAATTTGAAAAATGGCAGAGGAAATTATCAGATTTTGTATGGGCAGGCAAGAAGCCTCGAGTGAAAATGAAAGTTTTACAAGATGCAAAGGAAAGAGGCGGAATGCAACTGCCCAACCTGAGACTCTATCACGATGCAATCTGCCTAGTGTGGCTGAAAGAGTGGATGACATTAAAGAACAAGAAATTACTAGCCCTAGAGGGATACAAAAAAATATTTGGATGGCACGCATATCTATGGCACGATAAAGTAAAGGTCAACTCGATGTTCCTGCATCATTATATACGGAGAAGTCTATATACAATCTGGAAGAAGTACAGAATTTATTTACAAGAAGGAACTCCTTTGTGGGTAGTTCCATATGAGGTGATAGACCCGAGAGTTGTTGATAATGAACAACAATGTTTAACTTATAAAGAAATAACTAGAATTGAACTATCTAAACTCAGAATAAAGACGCAAGAGGAACTATCACCTCATTATGATTGGTTCCAGTATAGACAGATCAGAGACTTATATAATTCGGACTCTGCAAAGGGAGGCATACGAATAGAGAATTCGGAACTAGAGCAGACCCTTCTTAAAGAGGACAAGAAAAGAATATCCAAGGTATACCAAGTACTGTTGAAATGGTATACTGAGGATGAGATAGTTAAAACACAAATGGTGAAATGGGCTATAAATTTTAACAAAGAAATAACAATGGAGGCATGGGAATACTTGTGGAAGACTACAATGAAGACAACGACATGTACTAGCATTAAAGAGAACATTTACAAAATGATTTATCGTTGGTACATGACACCAAAGAAGATTGCGCTAGGGAATTTGAACACTTCTAATAAGTGCTGGAAATGCAGGAAGCATGAGGGCTCCCTCTATCATATGTGGTGGTCGTGTGAGGTAGCCAGGCAGTACTGGGCGGAAATAATAAGGGAAATGAGTGAAATTTTACAGTTTCAAATTAATAAGAACCCAGAACTCCTGCTACTAAACTTGGGAATGGAGGGAATTCCAGCCCATCATCGGACATTGATATTTTATATGACGGCAGAGGCTAGACTTTTGTACGCGCAAAAATGGAAAGTACAAGAAGTACCAACCACTGAAGATTGGATTTACAAATTGCTGTATATGGCTGAAATGGACAAGATGACAAGAAAACTGAGAAATCTGGACTCAGGGCAGTTTAACACAGATTGGGAGAAGCTGAAACAATATTTGGAGAAGAAATGGGAGGTGGGAGGAAAACTGTGGCAGTTTGAGAACTACTGATGTATAACAAAGTGCAGAGGAGGGTGACTTTACCGGGGGGGAGAAGAGATAAAAGTGAATTTATAAGCAGTTAGATTAATAGATGGATATATATATAGATATATGAAGGTTAACAAATAGAACATTGATAGAAAATAATTAATTATAAGGTTTAAATATAAGGATTGAGTAACCAATAATATTTTCTTTCTTTGGTATGATCTGTATAATGCCAAACTGAATGTCTAAGGTTAAAGATGAGTCAAATTGATTGACTATATGATGAGAGTTATATTGAATTATATTGAAGAACTATTATAAGAAGACAACAATATATGGAGTATAAGTTAAATTGTTTGACTTAAATGATTGTATGATTTACATGGTTTATAGAAATATCTGAATTATAGAAATTGGGATAAATTGTTTATCCAAGATGGAAACAAGGACTTACAGTTTAGGCATAGAATATTAAAAATAGTTAAGGATGTACTGCTTAGAATAAAGGAGAATATATATTTGTTTTAGATAGAGAAATTAAATTGAAGTAAGGGAAAAGGGACAAGGGGTTGGAAAGCTGTTGGAAGTCAACAAAAGGGGGGGAAAGGGAGGGGGTTAGAAATGAAAAATTGGGGATAATTGAATGTAATGTAAAAAATAATGGATTCTAACCCAATAAAAAATTTTTCAAAAAAAAAAGAAAAGGGCCCTTCCTTCTCATGTTCACTTGTTGATTTGCTCTTTATTGTTGTGATGTTTTATTGTTAACTGTTAAATATTTAATATTAAAAAAATAAAATTTTTAAAAAATAATAGACAGCAAAAAAAAAGGGCCCTTCCCATGCTTCAGCTAGCCGGTGGGGGGATACCCCTCGCCAGACAGCTGAAATTTAAAGGGCCCTTCCTGCACGTCTGTGTGCGGCACTGAAAGGGCCCTTTAAACTTCAGCTGGCCTCATCCCCCTCCCATCGTATAAAATAAGAGGTGGGGCAGGAAGTTTCAGTGTGTTCAGAATCTTCACGAAGCATATCGATGCGGGGCAATAAGCAGTTTCCGAAGCGGCTTGCCACTTCATTAATCGCTTATTTCCAATTCTTTTTCCGAAGCAGGAAACCCAAATTTTTCTGTCTCTGCACACCCCTAATGTCAAAATTCTGTGGTCAATTTCTAGAATGTGCTTTTTAATCAAACAGAGAGCTTTTGATTTGCCCATCTCAGAGATAAGATTAGCTGTCATACCAACTAGCAGCAGTTTCTCATTCAAAGTTTTAATCCAAACCAACTTGAAAGTACCAATGCAGCCAATAGGACATCCTCAGCAACCCCCCTCTTTATTCTCAATTTGAGGGCGGAAAGCCACGCTCTTACTTCCAAAGATGTTTGGCCAAATTCCATCTGCAATGTAGTATTTGAGATTTAACAGAGTACATTCAACGGTTTTCTCAGAAAATCTGCAAGGGGCTGATCAATCTTTTCAGATGCTACTTTAATACAAATAGCTGAAACGTAATGAGGGGAATCACTTTCAGGTTAGAAGCTTGCACAGCTCTGGGAATGTACTCCCCCCCACCTTATTATAGACGAACCTGTTTATAGCATTTTCACAGGGTTTTACGCTATTCCAAGATAAGTCTGCCAAAAAGAGGATCCCCAAATTAGAGAAGGTCCTAACTTGCTCGATATTAAATCTGTTGATTGATCAATGTAATGGGGGCTATCTCCTACTTTTGGTGAAGACTAAGATCTTAGATTTCTGGTAGTTAATCAACAGGCTCTCATGCAGACAATAGGTGGAAAAGATTTGCAAGGCCTTTGCAGACGAACCCTGGTGAGAAACAAAATGGCGGCATTATCCGCATAGAGCAAGACAGGGACACTAGTCTCAGCTAATTTAGGTGGATGGCATCACTCATCAAAATTAAATACTAAATCGTTTAAATATATATTAAACAGAAAGGGAGCTAGTAAAGTCTTACCCCTTTTTCCAGGTTAAATGAGCTTGTTAAATGTCCTTCAGACCCACAACACAGTTGAGCAGCTCAACCACAATCTAGTTGTTGTATAAGCCCTAGAAATCTTTTGGTTTGGTTTGGTTTGGCCAAGTTTACTCCACAATTTGGGGCAATTTATAGAGTCAAAGGTCCCTTTAAGATCAATAAAGGCCACATAAAATTGCCCCCTTTTAAAGGATGAATATTTCTCAGCCAGATGGTAGAGGACTAGGCAAGTCGAGGAGCCCATTTGAAACCCATCTGCTCACGACCCAGCACTAGTTAGTTTCTGCATTGTTTAATATGTCAGATTCAGAATTGCTTATGCTCTGTTTCAGCTCTGTACAGATCTCTGCTTGCTTCCAAATCTCTGTAAATTTGCATTTGTATACCCTATTGCATTGTTTATTGAATTCACCTGCTGTTGACTGTATTGACTTACACTGTGTAATCCCCCTTGAGTCTCAGTGAGAAAGCTGGTCTATAAATAATATAAATAAAAATAAATGTTCAAAATTACCCACAAAATTCTCAATGGCCACTGCCCTGGAGGGCCACTGGAGGCTAAGAGCAAACTAAGCCAAGTGGCCCTGCAGAGTGCCTGCGTCCCAGAGGCCACCTGACTCAACCTGTTAGAGGGCTTTTGTAATGTTGCCGTTCATTCCTGGGCAGAGGAGACCTCCATGCTTAGCAGAAGAGGCGGCAGGACCAACCTATTCTAATGCAAGTAGAAGACATCAGATTGCCGTGGCCTTTTCCTGAAGGGAAACGGTTTAGTAAATAGAATTACAGCCCCATTTCTTCTCTCCTTCCCCCACGTATAAGGGTTTCTGACTTGGCTGGCAATTTTTACTAAAACCAATAGCACCAGTACTATGTTTTTTATTCTTAAATAGGTTTATTTTTTAGGACTGGCCTCACTTAAAAATTAGCCATTCCTCTAAAAGCGTGATCTGGTCATGGTGATCCCCACTCTGATCACATCTAGGTTAGATCACTGTAATGCATTTTACATGGGGCAGCCTCTGAAAACTTTCTGGAAATTTCAGTTGGTCAAAATGTGGCAGCCGGGCTACCATCAAAGGCAAAGCACAGTATCTATCTAATTCCAGCATCTATCGCTCCTGCGCTGAACAAGCGGTACAAGCTGTACTGGCTGCCCAGGTCTCCAGGCTGCCCAGGTTTCCAGCCATAATTCAATGTCTTCCATACCTCTAAGGCTCTAAACAGCCTGGCACCAAGGTTCATGAAGGACCCCCTCCTCCTGTGCAGTCCAGCTCACCAGTAAGCCCTGCTCTCTGTGCCCCCACCCACAGAGTCAGGGCTTTTTCAGTGGTAGTCCCTTTGCCTTTGGAACGCCCTCCCTCTTTTGGCTCCCCCTCCCCCACAACACCTATCCTACCCTCTTTCAAGCACCCAGTCAAAATATTTCTTTTTACCCTGGCTTTCAAGGAAAGGAAAGGAAAGACTGTCAATTTCACCTCTCCTTTCAGAAGGTGAAGAGGAAATTAACAAACCCTCTGAAGAGAGATCTTTGCCAGCTCTGTTGAGAGGTGAAATTGAAATTTTAAACTACACTTCCCAGCTAACAGCATCTCTCTACACTTGAGCGTTCTTGTCTAAGACATCTCAAGCAGAGAGACTCATATTTACCAGTGATCAAGTGTACATTAATCAACAGCAGAACAATCAAGTGGAGCCCAGGCTTGCGTAAATCCAATCAAGGGCTTCCAATTATCCCCAGCAGAATATCCAACAAAACAATTATGTTAAATTAATCTGTCACAGAAAGGGACAGGATTGGGTGGGGTCTGCCAGGTCAGGATGTCCTTTCAGAGCAGACTTGCCAACTCCAAGATGGAAAATTCCTAGAGCTTTGGGGGTGGCGCCTGAGGAAGCGAAGATTTGGAAAAAATCCTCAGTGAGGTTTAACGCCACAGAGTCCACTCTCCAAAGCAGCCATTTTCCAACATGCAACTGAGGAGAAAGGTCTGTGTGAGCACGTGACATATTCAGGACCCATGGGCTGGAGGTCTGGGAACATGACGCCTGATCTGGGTCAGTCATGATGATTAGGATCCTATGTATGAGGGGAATAATCACTGAAGACAGAGAGATTCTGTGTAACAGTTTTACCTTTCAGCTACTGAGCGTCTTGGTGAATAGAAATCCTCCCCTGCAAGGTAGGCAGCTGCGGTTCCCCCTCCAAAATAAGTTTTCCTCAGGCGAGAAGCACTTTCGTTCTTCACCAGCAGAGCACCCAAACCGGTGGGGAATCCAAACATCTTGTAGAACGACAGGGGCACAAAGTCCGCCTGATGGGCGCTCAAGTCTAATGGAGAAGTACTGACATAAGACGCCGCATCCAGCAGCACGAACCACTTCCCGGGGACACTGATGGGGCGGAGCTTTCCTGATTTGATCTCTTCAATCCATGAAAGGGGATATTTAGTCCCTGAAAAATTGCTCTGGGCAGGGTAACAGAAGAGAAGAGGCGTGTTGCAGCCCTGCTCCTCTACCCGCTCGTCCTTTGCCCACGACACCATTTCCTGAGGTTTCACTGGGACAGACGGGACATCCACTGCAGCGGCGACCGCTCTCATGCCCACCACAGATGTGTGGCTATCAGTGAGGTAGCAAAACCGGCTGCCAGGCTGCCCCAGGGATTCAGGCACCCAAGGGAAGGCCTCTGCCACAAGCTTGAGAGCGGCTGTACATCCGGAAGTGAAGATGACGGTATAGTCTTCAACTGTTGTATTGAAGTGTTGCAGTAGCCTGCAAAAGAAGAAGAAACATTGAAGGGGTGGGGGAGGTTTAAGGTCTAATTTTCTATTACTGAAACCTCTTGGCTACTAATTCCAGTATCTATCTAAGCTCATATCGAAACCAAAAAAATCACTTTCTGTGAGTGGAGTGGCTGGAGTGGAATGGAGCACTACCAAACTTTTACTGCTCAGTTTTGTAAAGTATCGACAAACTAGACAATACACAGGAGCCACATCAATGCTTCTCTCTTCCCATCTTGGAATCACTTTCCCTAGAGGTGAAATACAAAAAGACCTTTAACTTTTCTGTCTACAGATAGAAAGATACTTTGGGATATGATTTTTAACAGGAAATGGCTGAAAAGTAAAATGTTAAATGCCTCCTTTGCCCTGCTGCTAGTAGCCAAGCCACACCCTCACGCTAATAGGGCAGTTTATGAATACGGCTATATCATAACTCCCTACCCTCATGTGTTTCAAGCACATGGCTCATTGCGTGGCTAAGCAGAACATCTGGTTGGAAGGGGAAATCACTGGAACGTGAGTCATGGGGCAGCACTGGCCAGCAGCCCCACACCCCGGAGATGCACAGATGTAAAGACAAAAGGTCTTCCAGGAGTTCCTGAATTAATCACCATACCCCTTCCTAACCAGAGTTAATCAGGGATCTGATAAACTCTTCCCTTCCACTAATCAGAGGTTATCAATCACCTTTTCTTATCTTTAGTAATACCCTGGAAGGTTTAATCCAACCTTTCCCATTTTATTGTCTCACCTCCAGAGACAGACATTAAGTTATTTGGAGGGGCAGATGTGATCTTGCTCCAGGATACATACCCCAGTATAATTGGACTGCCCTGCCATATTCTCTGGGTGTGTGTGTGTGTGTTCTTTGGTCCCTATGCACAGTCTCAGATGTGTGTCTGAGCTTCTTGCCGCAAAGCGCTGGTCGCTCAGCTTCTCCTCTCTATGGAAGTCTTTTATCTTCTAGACTGGTAAATATCACCCGATCCTGTACTCCTCTCTCTTTTCCTCCCTGTTTTTCCAGTTAGCTCTGTGCGTATGTTGTGTGTGGTTTCCTATGTGCTTGCTTTTGCTGCCCCTTTAATAAAACCATTCTTGCCTGGTTTTTTCAGAGAGTTCTCTAAGGGAATGGTCCTGGTATATATTGGGGGAGATCCTGCTAGTTACCCCCATCTTTTCACTGCTTTTCCTTGTATGCTAATTTCCCCAACTCACAAGTAGAACACACACACACACCCCAATTTAGGGTAACACTGTCACTTCTCCACTCAGAATTACAGCCTACTAAAGCTACTTCGGATTAAAAACACTGAAAATTCATTACTCTGATTTGTATGAAATATGCATTTTGCCACTAACTAAATACATTAAATCTAGCAAAAGAGTAATATTAGCCTCTTACTACAAACGCAACAGTGTCCTGAAGAGCCTTATAAAATGTACAGTGACAAACTTCCAAGGGCCAGATTCCACTTCATAGGGTCTCCCAAGGCTTAGATTCTGGGAATGAGTCTTGGAGGTAGGGGTGGCATCTGGTGGTCTGCAGACAGAGAACCCACATCTTTTGGGCTAGGGGGCAGAGCTTGGCTCTTCCTAAAGGTTCAGAGGAACATCCTAAAGGACAGTTGTGTCCAGAGCTTTTTTTCAGGGGGAATGCGGGGGAACGGAGTTCCGGAACCTCTTGAAAATGGTCACATGGCTGGTGGCCCCACCGCCTGATCTCCAGACAGAGAGGAGTTTAGATTGCCCTCCGCACCGCTTGGCAGTGCGGAGGGCAATCTAAACTCCCCGCTGTCTGGAGATCAGGGGGCGGGGCCACCAGCCATGTGACCATTTTCTCCAAGGGCAACTCACTGAGTTCCACCACCTCTTTTCCCAGAAAAAAAGCCCTGGTTGTGTCAAAACAAGCCTTGCTCATACCTTGCAACTTTGTTCCTTCTCTCGGAGATCTTGAGAAAAAATTTGAGAACTCCGAAACTTCAGGCTGGATTCTGGGAACTCCAGTATTTTTTCAGATCCATGACAAAAATAAGTTTTATGAGAGGTGGCATGACAGGGTCATTGTTGCCCACAGAATACATCCCCATTTATTTTTTTCCGACTGTATTTTCTGGTCAAACAGGATTCTGAAGTTTGTAAAGCATTGCAAAAACCCCTGCAAGGTAGGTTTGGCCAGAAGCCATCAGGAGCAGAACAAATTAGTTAAATAACCAAACTGTGTAGCCGGAGTATACACTGGAGAAAGGATCACGTTATGAGAAAAGTGGCAGAATGTATGGTACAGGCGGCAGGTTATCAGTGCTACAAAGCAAGAAAACACCCATGTTCTGAACCCAAGATCACAGGAGAAGCCTGAAAACAATTCAAGAAGGCAAAATACTGCATATTAGCACAAGAGTTGAAATGATTGAGTAAGCTTACATATTCTGGCATCGTTTTAAAATAAAAGACAAGAGCATACAAGAATATCTCAGCCAGTTTGAAAAGCAGCAAACATAGGTGAAGGGAAATGATTTTGTTCTGAAAATACTCCAGTTTTTCAGCACCAGGCTTGACTCAATACTGACCTAGTTTCTAATAGTAAAGGGGCTAGCCCCACTGTGGATCGCGAAAGTCAAAAAACTGGGCTGCTGTCACACAAGGAAGGGGTCTGCTTACTCAGGGATCTGAGGAATGCAGGAAAAAGTATGCAGGAAAAATAGTAATTTCAGAATTGCATTTATTTAATCCATATTTATTAAGGGTGGTTCTCAGCTCTTACGGGTTATCTTCATACCCACCCTTCGAGGTAGGTTAGGCTTCAAAAGAATGACTGATTCAAGGTTGACCAGTGAGTTTCACGGTGAGTAGGATTTGAATGGAGTCTTTCCAGGCTTCATGCATTGTGAGAAGCCAGCCTGACGGGGACTCAACGTGCTCCAAAAGGAATGGAACTTTGAGGGCACTGAATATCAGCCAAGTTTTCTCACGATATGTAATCTGCCTTGAGTTTCAGTGAGAAAGGCGAACTATAAATGATGTAAAACAAAAAAATAAATACTTCTTTTCGTGAGTAATTAAGATGTGGAATTCATAGCCGCAAGTGTCAGATATGCATGCAAACATATCTATCATGAAAGTGTTCTGTAATGGATGCTGATCCTCTGAGACTATGATAAGTGTATATTGTACTGTGTACTGAAGTTATGAGATATGCCTTTCGCAGTTAGGATTGTAGCTGTTCCACTGATCTTGCAGTTGGTTACTTTCACTTCTGGAGCAGACTGGAGAATGACCTTGGATGCCAAGCAAAGTCTGAGAACTAAAATGACTTCACTCTTTCTTTCTTTCCCAGGCTCCTCACCCTTCACACACACACCCCTCGGCTTCTAACCGCCCCTATCCTAAAAGGCGGGAACTTTCCCTGTAACTAACCTGACCTTTCATACCCACGTCACTTCTGCCAATGCTGTAGTCACGTGTGCACTGAACTGATAGATCCTAAATAAAGCAACTTTAACTCATGCGCTGGAGTGTCTGATGTAAAGTACTATTTGGGTCTAACTGCCAGAACCTGACAGCAAAAACAGTTTTAAAAGGGGATTAGACAGATTCATGGAGGATAGGTCTATTAGTGGCCGCTAGCCATGGTGACTAAAGGGAACATGGTGACTAAAGCTCGAGAGATAGGGCACATTTCAGGGGACCTAAGAAGAGCCTTGCTGGATCAGACTAGTAGTCCATCTTGTGCAGCATCCTATCTCACACAGTGGCCATCCAGCTGGTACGGATGCAACATTTTATCATATGTGGTGGACATGTAAGAGAGTGTGAAAATATTGGATAAAAATATATGAAGAGATGCAGAAGATTTTCAAACTTAGATCTGAGCTAAATCTAAAAAATGTTAAATATCCTACCGAATAATCTCAGAAAAGAACAGGGAGACCTTTTCCGTTACATGGTGACAACAGCAAGGGTGCTATATGCAGTGAAATGGAAAGCAGAAATGTGCCCTGATATGTCAGAGTGGATAGATAAGATCAAGAGTGGAGCACGTGGCAATGCCCGCCCCCTTCACCCAGCCAGGATCAGGCAAAGAGGTGACAATGCCCACTCCCTTTATAAGGCTGGGATCAGGTGTAGAGCAGGAGGCAATGCCCCCCATTCACCTGGCCAGAATCAGGCTCAGAGCAGGCAGCAATGCCTGCCCTCCCTTCACTCAGCTGAGAGCAGGTGCAGAGGAGGTGGCCATGCCCCCCCCCCCCCGGTCTTCATCCATCCGTGATCAGTGACGAAGGAGGAGGGAATGCCCGCCCGCCCTCCCGTTGCTAGAGCCTGTTGGGCTTTGTTGCTTGTAACAAGATAAAACACAGGGAAATGTCTAACCAAAGCAGTTGACATTAGAGTTTGTATAAGTAACCAAGGATAGAGAAGGAGAGCTATTACATAATCAAACGTTGCTATTGTCAATTCTGACTATCTTTCTACTAATAATAATAATAACATTCGATTTATATACCGCCCTTCAAGACAACTTAATGCCCACTCAGAGCAGTTTACAAAGTGTTATTATTACCCCACAACAATCACCCTGTGAGGTGGGTGGGGCTGAGAGAGCTGTGACTCGCCCAAGGTCACCCAGTTGGCTTTGTGGAGGAGTGGGGAATCATACCCGGCTCTCCAGATTAGAGTCCCGTGCTCTTAACCACTACGCCAAACTGGCTCTCTTTAATCTAATTTTAAATGAAGTGCTTGTATAAGTTTCAAAACTAATTTCAAATGTACTGTTTGTATAAGTTTGTATAAGTTTCAAATCAATTCCAAATGTAATGCTGTATAAGTTTCTTTTATGTCTTTCTATTGTTATATTCTTTCTTTTTATATAAATTTTCTATACCTAAGAGAGAGAGAGAGAGAGGGAGAGAGAGAGCGAGAGAGAGAGAGAGCCCTGCTGGATCAGACCAGTCGTCCATCTTGTCCAGCATCCCATCTCACACAGAGGCCATCCAGTTTTCATGGAGGGCAAACAAAAGGTCATAGAGGCCGAGGCCTTCCCCAGACGTGGCCTCCTGGCAACTTTCTGAACGACGTACCACCATCACTTGTGTTTGGTACTGACGAAACGCAACACCAAGCACATATACAAGGAATAAAGCATATGGCAAATAGAGTTATCTTGTACAGCCACGTATGCCATTTCCTTAACAGATTTTCTTTTAAATCAAGCAGTCGCCTTTTATAACAGGAAAACTGCGTGTTTCAAAATGTTTCAGAAACTGTGAGATTTATTTTCTCACTAAGCTATATGCCTGAAATGTAACTCTCTCTGAAATGCATACGGTGTCCTAATCGATAATATATTGTCTCTATGCCCAAAATAGTAAGCCGGTATTATTGGGATGAGTAAGTGCTGTACGTCAAAGTACTGGACAGCAAACGTTCAAAATTCAATGCCCAGTTGTAATGGTGTTAGCTTAGAATGCAGGGAAAATAAGCACCTCAAAAAAGAAATCTTCTGATGTACACAAAAGGCTTACACACACACACAGAACTCAGACTGCTGCATGCAACGCTTCTAAATATTCATAAAACAAAGTCAGCCACCTATAACTAGAATTACACCGAATTTATTCATTTTATTGCTCACTCTTGTTCCCCCCCAAATTAAATGGGTTATTGAGCTTCCCCACTGTGTGCTTATTATAGCTACCGGTAATTCAACTGAACTTCATTTTAAAGCTGTGCCTTACACGCTGCAACCATACAATACTGCTTTCTTACAGCACTCGGATCTCTTATCCCATCTTCCTTCAAGAAGCACTGAGCAGCACACATCCCCTCACTTTTATTCTAACAACAAGCCTGCAAGGTAGGCAAGGCTGAGAAATAGTACTGGGACGAGGTCACCCACTAAGCTTCACAGATCCCAACCTAGCTCTCCCAGGTCTTCCAGTTCACACAACCTACAATCCTGCACCGGGTCTCTGTTTTCAATTAGAGGAAACATATATTCATATTTACAGCTACTTTCTGTTTTCTTTTGCCGTGTGTACCTTAAGTCAGCACCCATCCCCAATCCCTCTTCACACTTTGTTGTGCAAGGGCAGTGACACAAATGTGAAGCTTGCTTTTCATATTTCATCTTGCAATGCTGTCTGTCCTCATTCTAGAGCTCTAGTAGAAAGAATGTATCTTTTCTAACTCAATTTAAAGATGAGCGGTATTTGAAAGTAAGTAGTAAGCCCAGAACCTGCGTAGCCCTTGGAAACCCCTTGATGGGGTTGCCGTAAGTTGGCCGCAATTTGACATAAGTACACATACTAGGTCCAGCAATAACAGGAAATGCAAGAACGCAATAATTCTCCCTGCAAAAGAGTAACTATAAAAACAGGCTCCTCAATATCTGGTTCAGAGCGAACCACAGATCGGAACCAACGTGAGGACGTTTTCAGATGTTTCCGTACCTTATTCAGAAGTTAGCAAAACAGACCTGGCTATTTCAAAAACCAAAATTATACTTAAAACCCAACTCCCCCCTCCAAAAAGATAAATAAAAATAACAGTGTTTTGTAGAAAATGCAAAATAAAAGGGGCAATGATCCTCTACATGAAAGAAACTTGAAGGTATCTCTGTGTGCTCTGGGTCCAAGGGCTATTTTTACTTACTTATACTGACCAAACACAGGTCTACTGCCAATTAGTTAATCCCACTGCCTTGATATTTTAAACATATATTTGTATTTTGCTTTGCTTTTTCAAAAGATAACCTAAGGCAGAAAATAAGAATTGTGAAATACAAATTAGTGAATCAGGCCAATGGAAAAACCCTCTCTGTCTCTGTGTTCCTCTTCTACCAAACCGATGGCTGCTAAGGTTGCTAACAGTCCTGAAGGGAAAATGTCCTATCCATTTAAGAGAGGTTTCACAAGACTTTTTTTACTAAATGATGTTATTAACCACCGTGCCATTAAAAACTTCAGCTGCCCATTTTCAGCTGTCCCTCTCTTATAGGACAAGATCCAGAGGAGTTAGCTGTGTTAGTCTGTAGTTGCAAAATAGTAAAAAGTCCAGTAGCACCTTTAAGACTAACCAACTTTATTATAGCACTAGCAACAAAGCCCATTGTGGGGAAAAATACAACGGGCTCTAGAAAGGGGCGGGCGGGCAGGCGGGCATTTATTCCTCCTCCGTCACTGATCACGGGCGAATGAAGGGAGGGGGTGGGCATGGCCACCTCCTCTGCACCTGGTCTCAGCTGAATGAAGGAGGGGGGCAGTCATTGCCATCTGCTCTGTGCCTGATCCCAGCCGGATGAATGGAGTGTGTGCTGGGGGTGGGCATTACCTGATCCAGGTTGGGTGAAGGGGGCAGACATTGCCACCTGTTCTGCTCCTGATCACAGCTGGGTGAAGACAGGGGGTGAAGATTGCCACCCGCTCTGCTCCTGATACCAGCTGAGTAAAGGCAGGGGGCGAGTACTGCCACCTGCTTCATGCCTTCACCCAGCTCGGTGAAGGGGAGGCGGGCATTGCCCACCTGCTCCGCTCCTGATCCGGGCTGGGTGAAGGCAGGGGGTGGGCACTGCCACCTGCTGGGCTCCTGATCCAAGCTGGGTGAGAGCAGGGGGTGGGCATTGCCACTGCTTTGCTCCTGATCCAAGCTGGGTGAAGGCGGGGGATGAGCATTGTCACCTGCTCCGCTCCTGATCCCAGCTGGGTGAAGGCAGAAAGCAGGCATTACCACCTGCTCCGCTCCTGATCCCAGCTGGGTGAAGGCAGAAAGCGGGCATTACCACCTACTCCACTCTTGATCCGAGCTGGGTGAAGGCAGGAGGTGGGTATTGTCACCTGCTCTGCTCTTGATCCCAGCTGGGTGAAGGCAGGGGGTGCGCATTGTCACCTGCTCCTCTCCTGATCCCGACCTCGAATTCCTACCATGGTGCGCCCTCTGGAGGTCTGGATGCCTCATCTTGGCTTCCCGCCACAGCTGCACCCTCTGGTGGTGCACAAGGGTATGAAGTGAGTTGCCTTGAATACGCTTAGCCTTTTTACATAGTAGGATAAGCTTTTGAGAACCACAGCTCTCTTCGTCAGATGCAAGACTTTTTTCTCAAGGTCCTAATCGCTGGTGAGCAGCAAGAACAGCTAGGCCTAGGGTTGCCAGGCCCACTCAACCTCCGGGTGGGGGATAGGGGCCTGGCACTTACCATGGGGGAGAGCCCCTCACAGGTGCGATGACATCACTTCAGAAGTGACGTCATCGCGCAGCCCCTGGGAGCACGTCCAGGCTTCGCAGGGGCTCAAAAATGGCCCAATCCACACAGAATCAGAACCGTTTTTGAGGCGCTGTGGAGCACAGGAGAGCTTCTGTGCTCCACAGCACCTCAAAACGGGCCCATTTCAGTGCAGATCGGGCCTGTTTTTGAGGCGCTGTGGCGCGCAGGAGCGCTCCTGCGCTCCGCAGCACCTGAAAATGGGCCCAACCTGCGGCAGAACGGGCCCGTTTTCAGGTGCTGCAGAGCACAGGCACGCTCCTGCACTCCACAGCGCCTCAAAACTGGCCCTATTTGCGCCTGAAAACGAGGCCATTTTGCCACGGATCGGGCCCATTTTCAGGCGCTGTGGAGCGCAGGAGCGCTCCCGTGCTCCGCAGCGGCCCCAATCCAGGCCAAAACGGGCCTGATCCCAGTGGGTGCTGCGCACAGGAGCGCGCAGCGCTGCACAGGAGCCGGTAGGGAAGGTGCGCGCCCACCCGCTGATAAGGTAAGTGGGGGCGGGGTGGGGGAGCAGGGGCAGAGGATCCCCCGCCCCCACCAGGGGTCTGGGATCCCTAGCTAGGCCAGGCAGGCCTTGGGAAAAATCTCCCCGCCCTTTCCTTTCTTTCTGCTAAATTGCAAAGCAGCTGTCCATTGTACAGAGTACCTACATGTTGCTTTGACAGTTTACATTTTTAGATGTGTACTTTATATCTTCATAGAATGTGTGACGAGGCCTCAGCTCAATTCAAAATCATCTCACTTATTGGAAAGAAACAAACCAATGTCATTTTGGTAAGGCACTCAAATGCAGAGATAATAAATGAAACCAGAAAGTTCTCAATCTCAGCTTTACATTCCGAGACACAATGAAAGGAATGCGGTAGAGTCAAGGTTCTTTCATGTCTGAACAAGGTCTGAATGCAGCCCCCAATCAAACAAGGGAACTGGATCTCTACAGCTGTTCAGACTGACAATACTATTTCATAGGTGGAGCTTCGTGCCTTTTGTTTTAGAGGGCCAGGTCTTCACCGTAATTCAACCCTACCCTTTTTGCCGGCTCAGAGAAATCTCCAGTGTCACATTTCTAAACTGAGAAAGGGAGAGAAGTATGCCTAGTTCAGCAGAAGTTTATTTATACAACATTAGCCTACAGCAGATTAATGGAGCAAATAATGAGGGTTTTTATTACCATAATTAAAATGGGGATTGTCCTGACACATTGTAAATTAGTCACTGAAAAGGTTGTTACTATGCAAACATTTGGATACCGAAAAAAGGTCAAGGAAAATATGATAATATCCCTTCATCATGCAGCCTCACTGTTGTCACTCACTGTACTAGGCACAGTGGGAGACCAAGAGCAGATTTTACCATTCCTTGCATCAGATATGCCTGTCTGGCTTCCGGGACAGCCAGATGTCCATGCATGGGTGTAATGTCTGAAATAAAGTGCAGAAGCCCTTGATTCCCAGGCTGAAGTACATTGTTTAGTACTATACAGGCTGGATTTTACCCAGGGGCACTATTCAAATATAAACTCCCACACAGAGACAATTACTAAGACATGCCTGCTCAATGGCCAGGGCCACTGGCTCCCTTCACCCACCACTTAGAGTTGCCAACTTCCAGGTGGGCCCGGAGAGCCGTGGAATGACCACGGCTCTCCAGACTAGAGGTCAGTTCCCCTTGGGGAAAATGGCTACTTCGGAGGGTACACCCTAAGGAGCCCCCCCACACACACTTCACCCCCAAATCTCCAAGAATTTCCTAACCTAGCTGGTAACTCCAACTCCATTGCATATGCACAGAAAGTTGGGGAGGGGAGTATTGCCTGATCTGAGGCAGTGACTGCAGAAATTTTGTCCAT
The DNA here is from genome assembly GCF_028583425.1 of Eublepharis macularius. Classification (NCBI taxonomy): domain Eukaryota; kingdom Metazoa; phylum Chordata; class Lepidosauria; order Squamata; family Eublepharidae; genus Eublepharis; species Eublepharis macularius. The sequence goes on along the minus strand of NC_072800.1, from coordinate 9,712,018 downwards.
TTGTTATATCTGTTTATGTACTTCAGTTATACTCCATCTTTCTCTCCAATATGGACCCAAGATGGCTTGTGTGATTCTATTACTCTGATGTGAGGAGGGAATCCCAGCCCTTTGTCGTCAAGTGTCAACGCACACGCACGGGTTACAAGCTTAAATTGTTTTTATTTAACTTCTTTATACATTAATCTCTACTCACAGTTCAACTAAATAATGAAAGGAGAGAGTACATCTTTCATGCATAAAGGTCCATGGTGGAGCTTTGTAGACCCAGTGAATGTGGGTGGGTGGGGGGGAGAGATCTCTGCCTGCCCAGGAGTGAATAAACAAAGGAAGAAATGGCCATAACAAGTTTTGGCGGGTTCTGAATGCCCCAGGAACTGAAACCTGTGGGGTCAGACACCACAACTCCCAGAACGAACTTCTCTTAAAACTACAGGCATACATTCTAGTCCTAGTACATTCTGATTAACTGAGTAATATATTCAGCTTGCTGCTGGAACAGTACATCTATTCACCTCTATTTTATCCTCACAACAACTAGTTCATTTAGTATTCTTCTTGATAATTATTTTCAGATTGATCTCACTGGTTTGCAGAGGCCTTATCGAGGCACGGATTTAGATCCTCAGGCAATTTTTCAAACCATATTTCTAGTTAGGTATGAATGGGCTAAACTGAAATGAATTGTATTTTCTTATGGTGACAACTGACAAGTCTGTCCGTGCTTTGCGCAAACCGGGGCTGGTTTGTTACAACCCTCATCACCATATATTCAAAAGAATCTATCCTTGGATTCGTGACAGGAGGCACAAATGTGGGGTGCCCCTTAACACCTCTGTGTGTTAAGACCTGGGGATTGATCCTCAAAAAACTTTTTAATCTGCCTGATCAATTTAAAGCAATCAACTCAAGTCTGAAAAGATCTGTAGATGGGGGGTGGGCACAAAACTCAAGCCCTTGTTGAGTACCCTCTCCTCAAGCTGACTCAATGGGCGGGTGGAGAGATTAAAGACTAAACTTTCTTTCGTCCCCTTTCATAGGGTCACTTCATGCCTCTCCCTAAAAAAGAGCGGTCATTATTGTAGACAGTCCAGCTTCTTTTACTGCTAATGCCCTCATCTCCAGAGATTTCCGTATCTGATGGCTCTGAGGATTCTAGGTCCAACCAGCGTTCTAATGGTTTGGACCAAGAGATCGACTTGATTCCGGAGGAGTTAGTCTGTGACTGGTCCCACCACATATACACTTTCCCAGCTGTGTAATCTCAGGTATCCCTTTTGAATTTTCTGATCTTTAAATCCCTGATTTTGTGTTCAAACGCTTTCACTTCCTTATCAAGATCATTTAGCCATGTCTCAAACTCGGTGGAAGTCACTGTCGCTTTAGGCGACTTCTTAATGCGCTCTATGTCTTTACTAACTGCCTCTCTTTACCTCTCTTTCTTTCTTACAGGTCTCCATCAACAAAAGCTCAATCCACACAGGTTTTCTGTGGGAAGAAGAAATGGGTATGTTAATAATACCATCTACTTGTTTGTTTAAGTCAGTTGTGGAGCTCCTTTCCCTGACTTGGTTTTAAGGATAGTTTTCTTGAAGAGATAGATGTTTATGGTCAGGCTGATATTTTTATGTTGCGTGTACTATGGTTGTATTTGCATATGTATTTATGAATGGGTGTTATTTATGGATTTGCATATGTATATTTTTCAGTGAATTCATAATTATTGTATTTTTGTATTTATATTATCGTAGAGCACTTTGTATGAGCACTTAGTCACTTTAAGAGTAAATGTTATTTACTGTATGGTCAGGGGTGTTTACTCTGTACTCCTGACGGGTTCTTCTTTGGGTTCGTAAGCTGTTATTGCCCGGAGAGCCTTGGCTGCCTTGTTAGGATAGGAACGTTGAGCAGGCAAAAGGGGGGGGGGGAGTTTCTGCTGCATGGTTGTTAAGGGAGGAACCCGCCCCTTTGTATCGGTGGGACTGAGAAAAGGGAAGGAAAGCAGAAAGAACAAAAGGGAAGTTTCAGGCTTATGGTGAAGGAGATGATCCTATTACTTGACTGAAACTGTGGCTGAAGGAAAGAACAGAGTAAGATTTATTTTTTATCCTGCCTTTCTCCCTACTGAGGACACCACGTGGCTTACACTGGACTCCTTTTAATCTTCACAACAACGCCGTGAGTTAGGCTGACAGTGTGCAACTGGCCCAAATTCACCCAGCAAGAGATTCGAACCTGGGCCTCCCAGATCCTAGTTCGATACTCTAATCACTGCTACAAGAAAAACAGGTTTTTACTTACCATAACTGTTGTTCATCTAGGTCTTCCGTGCAGGCACACATGGGACTGCGCACGCGCAGGCCTGCCGATCCGGACATTTCCAAGCTCAAAAAATTCACCACCAGGGGGCGCTCTCGCCTCCCACCGCGCAAGCGCGGCAATTTCCCGCCGAAAAACGGCTCCCAAGAGGCAGAGCGTCCCCCCACATACCCTCAGTTCCTTTCTCGCCGCTGTCTACAAGGAAAAAATACCAAAAGACTCAGCGGGGAAGGAGGGAGGGCATGTGTGCCTGCACGGAAGACCTAGATGAACAACAGTTATGGTAAGTAAAAACCTGTTTTTCATCTACGGTCTTCCAGTGCAGTCCCACATGGGAAGATTACAAAGCTTAACGCCAGGGAGGTGGCATTACCTAAGAAAAAACACAATTAGACACTGTAATCATGTCCTTTATTAATCTATTCAGTTATTTATTTATTTATTGTTAATGAAATTCACAAAAACATGGATTGCAACACTGCAGTTCCCACTAAAGACTCCTTCCTATCCAGGATATCCAAAGCGTAGTGCTTTATAAACGTGTCAGCCGAGGCCCACGTTGCTGCCCTGCAAATATCATGGAGAGGGACTCCCCTCAGCAGGGCCGCAGAAGACGCCTGCGCCCTAGTAGAGTGAGCACGTACACCCAGAGGGCAAGGTTGATTTGCTGCAGCATAGCAGGTCCAAATTGTTTGAACCACCCAACGAGAAATGGTGCAAGATGACGCTTTCTTACCCTTATTGGGCCCTGCGTAACACACAAATAAATTAGAGTCACGCCTAAATGGTTTCACCCTGTCCAGATAAAACAGGAGTGCCCTGCGAACATCCAAGGAATGCAACGCCCTATCAGCTTCCGTAGATTGGTCAGGGAAAAACACCGGTAAAGTAATATCTTGGGAAAGATGAAACCTTGATACCACCTTTGGCAAAAACTCCACCTTCGTCCTCAAAACAACCTTCTCTTTATGGACCTTTAGGTAAGGGGGTTCATGAGACAAAGCTGCCAATTCCCCCACCCTCCTGGCCGAGGTGATAGCCACCAGAAAAACGACCTTCTGAGACAAAAGTCGAAGAGGACAAGTGGCCAAGGGCTCAAACGGTTTTCCCATCAAACGAGACAACACCAGAGGCAATGACCACTGGGGAACGATAGCTGTCACTGGGGGGAAGAGGTTATTCAGACCCTTCAGGAACATCTTCGCAATCGGATGAGAAAAAACCGATCTCTGATCAATGGGAGGATGAAAGGCTGAGATAGCCGCCAAATAGACTTTTACGGAGCTATTAGCCAAACCCCTCTGTTTGACCTCCCACAAAAAATCTAATATTTCCGGCAACGAAGCCTGAAATGGATGCGATCCCTTTTGTTGACACCACAAAGAAAACTTTTCCCACTTAAACACATATGACTGTCTGGTGGAAAAGCGCCTAGCGTTCTCTAAAACATTAGTTACATCAACCGAAAAAAAGGGCCTTGTGTGATCAGCCAAGCTGTGAGCTTGAGCCTCTCGATATCGTGATGTAACACTCCCCTCCAAATCAGCAGGTCCGGCACCGCCGGTAACTGAATCCACTGTGCCTGGAGCCTCCAGAGGGCGTGAAACCACGGTTGGCATGGCCAAAAAGGGGCTATCAGTATGACCGATGCTCCGTCTCTCTGAATCTTGCTGACGACTCTGGTCAACAGCGGAAACGGGGGGAATGCATACATCAGGGGACCCGACCACCCAAGTTGAAATGCGTCCCCACGAGACCCTAGGCCTACTCCTCCCCTGGAGCAATACTTTTGGACTTTGCAATTCTCTTCCGAGGCGAAGAGATCCACTTCCGGGAACCCCCATCGGGAGAAAACAGCGAGCAGATATTTGTCCTGCAGGGACCACTCGTGATTGTCCCTGTCCAATCTGCTCAGATGATCCGCCATAGAATTCTCGGCCCCTGGTATGTGCATTGCCTGGAGCCACACCGAATGTTCTATGGCCCAAGTCCACAACTTCTTTGCCTCTGCACACAGGGACATGGACGCCGTGCCCCCCTGTTTGTTCACGTAAAACATTGCTGTCGTATTGTCCGTCAAGATCTGGACGGACTTGTTCTGTACCGTATCTGAAAAGGAAATCAAAGCGAGTAAGATCGCTCTCAACTCAAGCAGATTAATATGCTCAATACGTTCTAGTTCAGACCATACCCCATGAGCATACAATCCCTCACAATGAGCACCCCACCCCAACAGTGAGGCATCCGTTGTAATAGTGATTTGAGGTTGTTTATAACCAAACTCAACACCCTTCATAAGATTGGCGTCAGACAACCACCAATCCAGCGACCGCAGAACCTGTCTGGGGACGGAAAATTTCCTGTCCTGGGAATCCCGTTCAGGGGAGTAAACAGAATTGAACCACGTCTGTAGGTCTCTCATAAAAAGCCTGGCAAGGGGGACCACAGCCGTCGTGGACGCCATGCATCCCAACAAACCTTGAAGGAACCGTGCCGGCTGGTAACGGCATCTCCTCAATTTACGAACAAGGGTCTTAATCTTTGATGCCCTCTCCTCAGGCAGGAAACCCATGTTCCTAACACCATCTAGTACCACTCCTATAAAAAGGAGGGACCTTACCGGGGTCAATTTAGATTTCTTCTGGTTGACAACAAGACCCAACTGAAGACATACAGATAAGGTGAGGGCGATCTGCCTATCGACCTCTTCAGGGGAGTGTCCCACCAATAACCAATCGTCTAAATACGGGAAAATGCAACATCCCTGGAGTCTCAAATGGGCCACCACAACTGCCATGCATTTTGTAAATACCCTCGGTGCGGTAGCCAAACCGAAGGGCAAGACCCTGTATTGAAAAACCTTGGTACCACACGTAAACCGGAGGTACCTCTTGTGATCGGAAAAAATTGAAATGTGAAAATAAGCGTCCTTGAGGTCAAGGACGGCAAACCATGAATACGAGGGTAACAGTGTTAAGACCGTCTGTAATGTTACCATCTTAAACTTCCTAATTCGAACCAGCTTATTTAGTTTTCTGAGATCTAGGATAGGCCGGAGACCTCCATCCTTTTTCTCAACCATAAAAAGGGGAGAATAAAACCCCAACCAGGATGATGTGCCAGGGACTTCCTCAATAGCCCCTTTAATCAACAATGCAGAAATCTCAGATAACACCTCTTGTGAAGGTGGTTGAGAAATAAACACAGGGAGACTCAAGGAAGGTAAATCCAAAAATTCAACTTTATAACCTTTTTCAACTATTGATAAAACCCAACTGTCCGAACAAATAGAACACCATGCAGCCTTGTAAGTGCTCAGCCTGGTCCCGAAAATGGGGTCAGGGCTCTGTAACTGTCAGAATTGTTTATTTGCTTGAGGTAGGTCTTTAGCCTGTCGCTGTTGTGAACTGGCTCTACCCCTCTGATTTTGCCGGCGCCGGTAAAAGGAAGGCTGAGGACTTTGATAATTTCTGCGGGATTGGTACGCATACCCGAAGTATGGTTGGTATCTTTGCTGCCGATTTCGTTGAAAAGGCCTATAATATGGACGAGAGGCCTGCTGAGGATTCTGGTGGAGCACACCGTACGAACGTGCAGTCAGGCGGTCCGTCCTCTTCTTTGAAAGGAACTCATCCGTTTTTTCAGAAAACAGTAACGTTCCTTCAAAGGGGAGATCTTCTACTCTATTCCTAGTCTCAGGAGGCAGCGCCGTGGTCCTCAACCAGGCGTGACGACGCAAAACTACTGCCGAGAGGAGTGACCTGGCCGATGTGTCCGCCATGCTTCTGCTTGCATTGATCTGGTGGCGAGACAGCCGTACCGCCTCCTCCTGTATTACCCGCAGGAAGATTCTCTGATCTTCTGGGAGCTTTGGTACGAAGGCAGCTACTTTCTTCCAAAGCAACAATTGGTATGCGGCCATCATCGCTGCATAGTTTGCTATCTTGATCCCAAAGGCAGCCGAAGTATAGAATTTTCTGCCTAAAGCATCAATCTTTCGGCTGTCCTTATCGACTGGTGTGGAAACAGAACCTTGTCTAGGTCTAGTTTGCATCTCTTCAGTAACTAGAGATGATGGAGGTGGATGTGTCGATAGAAAAGGATGAGCGTCATCTCTAAGACGATAGAGATTTTCAACCTTACGATTAGTGGCGGGCGTAGAGGCCGGTTTAGACTGAAGGCCCTTCCACAAATCCACAAATCCATCAATCAAAGGAAAAGCCACTGTCGGAGTGGATCCTGAGTAGATGTGCTGTAAAATTTTGTCCGTAAATTTGGACTCGGTTGCAGAAACTTCAAGGTCCAGAGCTTTGGCCATGCGCTGTAACAGGTCATTATACGCCCTGAAATCATCCGTAGGAGAAGCCTCATCAGTGGGGCCAATTTCTCTGTCAGGCGAATCAGAGATTGGTGAATCACTATAATGCCGACGAGACCTATGGAAGTCGGTATCAGAAGGGAGAGGTGTTCTGCGATAGTCCCCATAAGACCTCCACGAAGGCGACCTGGGGCTCTCCTGATAAGGTCGGTCCGAGATTGGGGAGGCTCTCTCACTGTAATACGATCCAGCCGGATCATCGCTGAGGCGATCGTCCCGCGACCGACTTCGATAGGAACGTGGACTGCGCCTGTGGGGTCGACCCCTGCGACTGCCCGATGAAGCAGATGATCGTGCCTCTCTCGAAGTCGACCTCGGGCGCCCCGTCGGAGTGGAGGGTTTGTCTAAAACGATAACATCACCCACCGGACTGGAACGCTGAATGGAACCTCTGGGCGAGCCACGATCAGCCGAATCCGCACGTCGGTCCTCAGCCGGAACCGCTTGCAACGGTTCCGACGAGGGAGCGGTAGGAGGCACAATAAGACTTTCCAAGACTGCCGTGTCCTTTTTAGAAGAGTGTTTCCGCTTCTTCTTTTTCTTTTCAATAGTCGGTTCCGGAGCCTTCGACGTCGAGGATGGTTCCGATGTTCTCGGAACCGACAAAGGCACAGCCGGCGCGGATGTTGGAACCGTTTTCGGAACCGAAGGAGGTCGGTGTCGCTCCGAGGGTTTATGTGCCGATGGCGCCGAGGCCACAGATGAAGTCGAGGGTCGACGGTTCCGACTCGCCTTCGAGCCCGACGATCTCCGACCAGAAGCTGCCGGTTCCGACGCGCTCCGGGATGACGTGGTCGGGGGCTCAGAAGCCCTCGGTTCCGAGTGGCTGGGAGAGGGACGGGAACGCGAAGTTCTCGAAGATGTGGAACCCGGGCCAGATCTATGGGCCGCAGAACTCGGGCCGGGCCTAATCGAATCACCAGTCGCGCCCGGTGGATCGTGGACTTCCATTGCCCGCTTCCAAAGAGAAGCATGCAGCCGGCCTGCTCTCTCCGCCCTAGCCTTGGAGGTGAAGGCTCGGCAGTGTTTGCAAGCCTGCGTATTATGGGTTTCCCCCAGGCAGTACAAACAATGAGCGTGGCCATCAGACCGAGTCATTTTTCTATCGCATGACTCACATCTCTTGAAGAGGGCAGTGTCCGACATAGCGAAGAGCTGGAAAGAACCTTCTCGATCGGCGGCGAAAAAGGAACTGAGGGTATGTGGGGGGACGCTCTGCCTCTTGGGAGCCGTTTTTCGGCGGGAAATTGCCGCGCTTGCGCGGTGGGAGGCGAGAGCGCCCCCTGGTGGTGAATTTTTTGAGCTTGGAAATGTCCGGATCGGCAGGCCTGCGCGTGCGCAGTCCCATGTGGGACTGCACTGGAAGACCGTAGATGAACACAACTTTTTAAGGAGCCAATTCCATCCACCATACAGCTTGCTGCAATTTCTCTTTTAAAAATGTTAGGTGATTTCTGCTTATTTTACAAGATTTATATAAAAGTTAAAACACCTGTCATATATGCCTGACTGCATATCTGCCAATAATGTTTTGTATTGCCAATAAGGTTCCTGTGCTGGGCACTTGGATCTCTGAGAACATGGGAAGTTCTTTATTGATGCTAGCTTAGCCCGTTATCTCGCAAGTATCCGCCCACTTGGTTGGGGAGGGCGGACTATAAATCTAAATAAATAAAAATAAATAAAATAAAATATGTTCTTTTGCTTTCCCAACTGCTCTGAGCGAGTGTCCTTGAATGCCAGCTGCGGCCGGCTCGAGATGTATCTTTCCTGAGAACTGGGATGAGTTCATGTCTAGCCCAAACCTATCTTTTTCCCTGAGCTCTTTCACGCCCAAACTTCAACGGCCCTTGTCCTTAAGGTGGGAAGCTTTCCTATAACTAACACTACCCATTCCATTTACGTCACTTCTGCCAATTCCACTGTCTGAGCACCTTGAACCTGATGGATCTCTAATAAAGTTACTTCAACCAATACACCTGAGTGTTTGCTGTGAAGGGTTTGGGGATATACCTGCCAAGGACTGACATTTTGTCAAAAGTCTCTTTTCCCCAGGACCAAAAGCCTGATGTCAGTCTACCAGCAACATGTTGCACAAGACAGACACAGGGACTTCGGACTTACTAGAGGGACCACTGATTAATTTGGAGCAAGAACAAAGTCGTGGAGCAGTGGGGGGGGGGAGAACCTTCAACAGAACCCCTGCCCAGGTTCAGCGTCACTGGGCAAGAGCTTGGAGTGATCCCTAAGCAGGGGGCAGCTCACTGGAACTGAATGTTAGCCAACCCTAGGGAATGGGCACCCTGGATATCGGGTGGCCAACCGACCCGAGAGGAGAAGATGCACCGGCAAGGCATGATTTTTAGCTACAGTATGCCTGACCTGGAAGAGTACTTCAAGTCGGGCATGGAGAAGGAGAACCATGTTGACCCAGGGGAGGGGGGTCGTCAGAGGACGAGTCAGAGGAGGATAAGAAGAATCCCCAAGAGCCTAACACTGAGCAACTGCGAGCCGTCTGGGGGGAGATGGGTGAGCTCAAGAGGGAGATGGTGCAGGTGATGAGAGGACTACAAGAGATGATGCGTTGCATGCCATCATCTGGAGCGCCACCAGGACAAGGGCCTGATAGAAATAGGATAGGAGGGGGGTCGCTAAAGCCAAAGCAGGCCCCTCCTCCGATTCCGCCAAGGAGAGGCCCAATTAGGCCACCAGGATTACCACCTGTTGCTCTCCCACCCCAAGGGGGACCGGCTGCTCTGCAGCCACAGGGAGCACCAGTAGGTCCCCTTCTTCCACCTCCACCCAGAGGCCTGGCCATCCCGCTGCCACAGGGGGTGCCAATTGCCACAGGGGGTGCCAACTGGACAACCGCTACAACCACTGCAGCCGTTGCTGCAACCTCCCTCCGTTCTACCGCCTCTGGGGATACCGCTGCAACCTCCTCCTGTTCCTCGGCACCCAGGATTACCACCGCCGGGCGGGTGCTGATTAGACAGCCGAGGCAGCTCCCCCTTGTTCTACTGCCTCCAGTGATACCAGCAGTGCTGCTGAGAGCCCCTCCTGTCACGCCACCACAACAGGGCTGGCATAATCTGGATGCGTGGTTCAAAGGAGACCCGGAACAGTTGGGCTTCTTCATTGTACAAGCGACGGAATTTTTCCAAGAGTGGGGGCATACCTTCCCAAATGAACACAGCCGGGTTAGCCACCTGGGATCCCAGTTAGGTGGCTTGGCAGCTAAATGGAATGTCACCCGACACGAGGCCGAGTGAAACTAGTGCGCCAGGTACTAAAAACTCTGAGGGACAACCACTTGCTGGTGAAACGGTCCAAGTGTGAATTCCAGAAAGAGGAGCTGGACTTTTTGGGATATAGAATATTGGGACATGGATTAAAAATGGATCCCACTAAAATACAAGCATTAGTGGGGTGGGACCCCCCCTCCCAAAACCACCCCCCTCCCAAAACCACCCCCCCCCCAAACCAGAAGGCAGTTGCAATCTGTCATGGCCCAGTCTGGACTCAGTGAGGGTGAGGTCTCCTCTGGAGGAGAGGAGCCTCGTGTAGCCACCCAGGACTCCTCAGGAGAACTGGAGTTCGGTGTAGCCAGCCCTAGCCCTGACTCAGCAGAAGCCGGCAATCGGGAGCAACAGCTGCTGACTGATCGGAGCTTACAGCCAGCAGCTGAGACACCAGAACCCTCTGGCCCCAATGCCACAGGGGAAGCTCAGCCAGGGACATCCCAGGCTACAGGTGCAGCAAAGCCAGGGGCCTCCACCCCCCCAGGTTTGCCCACGCCCAAAGAATGCCGCAGACAACCCCAGAGACTGGAACTGCAGGAGAGATGGCGCAGTGCTCGTCTCCTGAGCCAACGCCAGCTGCTGGAGATCGATGATGAGTAGCATCAGGATGGAGCCCCAACAGCTGGCTGAAAACCACGTCTGGCTATAAAAGCCAGTCTGGAGCAACTGCCAGGCATGGAAGCAACATGTTGATTACCTGCACCCACTTCCTGGTACCTTGCATCTTGTTCTTGCCTGCACCTTGACTTGATACCCTCATGCTCTGACCTACGGACTGGACTTGGCTTGGCTTTTGGATCCTGGACACACCCCTGGCGTTTACCTTGTGCTCTGACTACGGACTGGACCTGGCTTGTGAATCTTGAACACTCCTTGGCTTCGTGATAGTGCTTGGACTGCCAGCTTGGACGGGCCCAGCCCATGACACAATCATTCCTGGGCTTTGCTAACTTGACCACTAATTGACTTGCTGAAAACCAAAGGGAAGGGCCCCCAAGGGGTGAAACCCAGTGCTAAATTAGGTTGGACTAAGGAATGCCAAGAGGCTTTTGAGCACTTAAAAAACCTATTCACCTCCAAGGTGGTCCTGCGGCACCCAGACGAGAACCAGAAATTTATCGTGCAGGTGGATGCAAGCGACGTTGCCATGGGGGGGGGGGGCGGGGGGTGTCATTAGATGATGATGGAAAATTACACCTGTGTGCTTATGTATCAAAAAAAAATTGGAAACTGAACGCCATTGGGTGATATGGGACAAAGAGGATTCGGCCGTTAAATTAGCTTTGTGCACCTGGAGACATTGGCTGGAAGGGGCTAAAGTGCCATTCAAGGTTTGGACTGATCATAAAAATTTAGAGGCACTGTGCACCCTGTGCAAATTAGGCGCCAAACATCACCATAATCTGACTGAAAATGCTTTATGCATTTCGCTCTCAGTCACTAGAAGCACCAAGGGGCAGCACTGCCATGTTCTAGCTCCACCATTCAACTATTTTCTGATATTACACGTGTTTGGAACTGTCCGGACATTGAACAATACTGAACTTAACTTCTGGAATACATTCATGAAATTACCAGTTATTATGTATACTGCTTCTTAGTAGTTTCATATAGAACATAGTATAAATTTTGAAATAATTATTCATTTATTAATAACAGCAAAACCATTACACAGCATTATCTATAATGTCCCAATGATAATCATACACCAATGAGAGAAAGAAAAGAAACGGATAAAAAAGAGCCGCAGCAATTTGATTCCCAATGTGGGTATCGTAGTTGGGCAGGTATTCCATTAAACTGCTCTATCCATTTTCTATCAGGAAAATCATCATCTTTGTCTGGATACACCAACCCTCCTGCAAACTATCTGAGAGTTTAAAAGTGTGTGTGTGGGGGGAGGGGGTTGTTTATTTATTTATTAAATTTATATGCCACCTTTTTATTAGTATGAATAAGGTGGCTAACAAGATCAAAGCCACGAAGTTATTTATGTTAAATAAATGCAATCTAGAAAATGTAGACTTGGCTCCTCTCTCTCAACTATTGACAGCAAGGAAGGCAAATTTATATTGAAAATTTTTAACGTCACTAAACAATCATGTAAGCACCAAAACAAGCACTTATGACTTTGATGTTCTACTGGGGTTGACAGAGCAGCTTGCACACCTCAGTAAACAGTCTGCAGCTTTTTAAATGCATTTGGAACTAATGAATGAAAGATCAGGGAACAGAAGAGATGTAAGGGGGAAAACACACACATTGTTAACAAAAACTCGCTTTACTGTCCAATGAACTCCTGATTAAATTTCCTAATTAAGAGTAGTTTAGTATGGGCACGGGATACATGCCCTGGTAAAAGAATTAATGCCCTTTTGGACTTAAAGACTGCAATAAACATTTCTATTTCTCACGCAAGCTAGCAAAAAACACCCCTCAGTGTAAATGGAAAACAAATTTCAGCCATCAATTAACTAATGCCAATTCCTAGTACGCTGAAATGTGATAACAAAGATGGCATACTTAGAACGTCCAGATTTCAAATGTGCTGCTGCTCACAGTGGAATTGATTTCTGTGGTCTCCTTCTGCACAGCACTGCATTGAAGGCAAAAGAATAATGCGTTTCCAATTTCCAAAAACACCTTGCCCAAGAATTGAGGGGAGTTAGAACATACACAAGCTTTCCCAAGGGCCAATATTAAAATTTCCCGCAGTAGCCTTTAAGAGTTTAACATATTGGCCCATGATGTATGCCAACACCTCACTATTAATATTGTTATGATCTTAAGTAATAATATTTAACATTTATATAATGATTTTCCTATACTGTGCCTTTCACATATATTATCTCAATGATCCTTATAACAGCAGCACATTAGCCCATATTACTGGTGGGGGCCTGAGCCCTTGAGAGCTTGCTTAAGGTCCCTACTGATTTCATAGCTGAGATGAACAGGAGGCTGCTTGGCTCAGTGCTCACTCTTTGCTACCACCTTCCTTCCATCTCTGCTGCCTTCCTTCCATTCCTGCTCTGCATCCCTCTCTTCTCCATCCCTCTTACTTCGCCCCATTCCCCTCCCCTCCAGTCTCTTCACTGCCTCCATGTCCATACCCCCCTCTCCTCCTACCATCCCTGCCACTGGTGCCCCCTAAACACCCCCTGCTCATCACTCTGGATGCCGTCTCACCCAGTTTGGGAGAGAGCTCAAAACTCCTGATTTCATTGCACACCCATCTTCAGAGATGGGCTTCATGCTGTTCTTTGTAACGACAGGTGTTGCATGATGTGATCCGCTGCTTCCGAGGAGGGCAGACCACAGATTTAATAAATAAATAAATAGCCTTGAGAACCCAGGGGCAGTCACGATCTTGCAACATCTTATAAGAGCTTGAGCATTTTTTCCTGTGCAGACATCGCTGTTACTTTCCCTTTTGTTTATTCCCTTCCAGTTTAAACCTGGGGGTTCCAGGTATGAAAGAAGAGCCTGGTCTAACCCTAAAATACAGCATTGGGGGTGGGGGTGGGGGTGGGGGAGCATTCTGAGATCTTCGGTGTATAGAACTGAATCACCACAAAATTTCTGAGCAGAAGGGTCCAAATCTACAGCCTGAAAAGTAAAGCTTAATCTGATTAGAACGGAAAAGATCTATATAGTTATTTCAACTGAAGAATGTAAGAGACCAGAGCGACACAAAGAACTAGGCAGCTATTGCTCCACAGGGAGAGAACTTGGGGCCTAAATTCATCACCGTGGCTTACAAACGAAAAGGAAGTGGCTTCACACTGTGTAGAGGGTATAAACTGAAGTCTCCTGATTCATCCTTACCATCAATATCCACCTTCAGAGGTAACCTGAAGGATTAGAATAATTGTGGAGATCCTGGACATTTGAAATCTTGCTATCCAAATTTACCTAAGAAACAGCCTGTCCCTTCTGCCAAATATATACTAGTACTACTAGAAACAATGCCCATTGTGTGAACAAACACAACGAGCTCTAGAAAACTGATTTGGCGGGCCCCCTCCCAGTGGCACGTGGTCTCTCAGGCCAGACTCTGCCATTGCCCCGTAGGGCCGCCTCCCCCTCCCAAGGCCCAGCAGCACCCACCCTCATCGAGGCCTCCCTCTGCTCGCCTCCCCCTCCATCTGGCTCCCTCCCTCCTCCCCATTTCTCCCTCCTCCACCTTTTGAGTGTAGTGGTAAGAGCCCTTCTTCTTATGTAGTCCCCAATGATTGGCAGGGTTGACAGTGATAGGCAGGGCGCTGCCACGGCAATGCAACAATGACACCCAGCAGGCCAATAAAAAAGGTAAACAAAATGTATTGTCGAAGGCTTTCACGGCCGGAGAACGATGGTTGTTGGGGGTTTTCCGGGCTGTATTGCCGTGGTCTTGGCATTGTAGTTCCTGACGTTTCGCCAGCAGCTGTGGCTGGCATCTTCAGAGGTGTAGCACCAAAAGACAGAGATCTCTCAGTGAGAGATCTGAGAGATCTTTGTCTTTTGGTGCTACACCTCTGAAGATGCCAGCCACAGCTGCTGGCGAAACATCAGGAACTACAATGCCAAGACCACGGCAATACAGCCCGGAAAACCCCCAACAACCATCGTAAACAAAATGCTTCGGTGCTGTACTCACTTTGGATTTAGGGGAAAGCCTATTCCCAGGAGCAGTCATTCTACTCTGTGACCTGTCATTCCAAGAACACTTCTGCTACTCCCAGAGATTGTCATTCCACTGTGGGGCCTGTCATTCCAGTCCAAGAACACTTCTAATTTAATTTAATTTTAATTTATTACATTTATATTCCGCCCTCCTTCAACACTCAACACCCCAAAGCTCATTTGGAGTACACCCCTTGACTTCCTCTCCTACCTTCTCCTCTGGAATCAGATGGGTTGTTCTCTGACCCTGCTGGAGAGGCTAACTGTTCCCTGCTTTGCACTTCTGGCTTCTAGCTATAATCCACATCTGAGCAGCTGCCACCCACAAGGCATTTCCAGTCAATATGGGAACAGGTAAATATCTTCCTGGTTTCAGGTTCTGTTCCACCCCATATAGGAAATGGGGAACCTCCAAGCCCCTTAATGCTCTGGGCTTACATTTCCCAGAGGAGCCTCCACTTTCAAATCTCTCCACACCAGGATCTCTGTGCGTTTGATCGCAGCCACCTCTGAAACTCTTCAGCCATCAGCTATTAGAGCTGGTGAAATACGCAAAGCTTCCAGCTCCGCTCCAGCAACAGATCTGCTTTGGGGCAACAGGCTAGTGACATCATAATTTGTGTCTCTCTGAATGAGCCAATCAGGCCACCGCTCCATGGAAACAGATGGAAATGGCTAGTTGGGCTGGGGAAAGAGGAGGAAGGTGCTGTACTCACTTTGTTTTTCTTGTTTTTAAGACTTGTTTTTCTCAATGGCTTCTTTTACTGTCAGCTTTTCAGTTAGAAAGTGAGTCCATGTTGTACCTTCAGTGGACGAGGCTTTTCTTACTTAGTATGATATATGGTGCCTGCTGTGATACAAATGTAGGCAAGCTTTTTTTAAAAATCGCTTCCATTTTCAAATTCCTTTCGGGTTTTGACTTTTTTTTTCTATTTTCCATATTTCCAATTAATAATTTGACTATCTGAATGGGTGTTACATAATAAACATCTGGAACCTTTGGGAGTCTTATGGGGGGCTTAACTCATTCCTGGTGAAGGCCTGACTAGTGAGAACATAAAAGTCCTGCTGGACCCCAGCAGCGTCTCGGGAGTGAAGCCTCCAGGGAACCTTGAGGAAGTCACATGAAGTTAGGGTTGCCAACCTCCAAACTACTGAATTATGTCTCCAGACTACTGAAATTATATCTCCAGATATAATTCTGATGAGGTCCCTCCCCTCCTAAAATCCCACCCTTCCCAAGCTCCACCCCCAAATCTCCAGGAATTTCTCAATCCAGAGTTGGACACCCTAAGGCTAAGACTGAGTATCCACAATCAAAAGAACTTCAAAGACCAAGCTGTCAGGCTATGGATGACGGGCTATGGCACATAGATCCCTGTACCATGGCAGCAAGAATCCAGGCTATCGGTTAAATGGTTTTATTTAGAAATCAGATCATTTCCACAGATATGTCCATAGGATTACTCAGAAGCAAGGTTAGCAACTAAGCAGTAAGAAACAGGTTGACAGGAATGGTAACACGTGGGAAAACCCTTCCTCTTAACCCACACTCTTCCCCCCTCCCTTCAGCAACACAGGGCTTTTGGCGCGAACGCATCCTGAGAACGTCTCACATATTTGCACTATCAAGTCTAGACACTGAGAAAGCAGGAGATCAAAGTTGAAACATAGCAGCACATGGGAGTGAGCGGGATACAAGGTCAGAAGCACTGAGAGCTTCTACAGTCCGTTAGATAAGACACCTGCAACTTCAATAAGCCTGTGAAAGCAAAACAGTTATGGCATTAGCAATATGACATCAGGTTATAGCATGGAACATTGGTTCAGAACACCCAGTCAAGCATGGCACGGATGAGGCACATGGATGAGGCACAGATATGACACAAGCAAGCCAGAATTGCTTAGAATACAAGTGTACAACTAAGAACCACTGCTCTAAGATGAGGACCTTGAGATGAGGAAATGCCCAAGAGGTTTTTGTAATCCCAGATTGCTTTATATCTTTGCCAAGGTGGCAGCCTCTGATCTGCCTCCTTCTTGCTTCTGCAGCTGAGCCAGCTGCACTCCTTGCTCGATTGTTCATCCTCGTTCCTTAATGAGCCACACGCTGAAAATAATTTTCCTTCTCCATCAGCTTCCAAGATCCGACCAAAGCAAACCCTTTTGCTGCTTGTCCCCAACAATTATTACTTTTCTAATTTACCCTGTCTGCGTGCAACTTATCAGCTAGTTCTCACAGCACGCAGCCTTTTCCAGGCAAAAACTGGCGCTGTCGATTTGGGTTCAAAAGATTACCAGCACTTACCTTTCTTCCTGTGGGCACAGCTGTACTTGGTAACAATGACGAGTTAGTCTTTGCAGACTGGCACTCAGTCAGCACTGTTTCGGCTTAGACTGCAGAAACTCACACCCTATTGTTTTAATGGGATGTACAAAATGTTGCAATTATCTCTCTGAAGCCCAAGGAATTCACTTTTAAATAGAAACAAGTAAAAAAACAAAAAAAACACAATTCCATCCTGTGCTTAAAAAAAAAAAAGAAAGATCCAAGTTGGTCAGGTTCAAATTGCAAATTCATTTAGTTCTGTAGTACAGCAGTATTTGTTGCAACTGAGATTCATGCAACTGTTGAGTTATGATTTCTTCCCACAAATTTTTTTTTGTTTGATCTTTGCTTCCAAACACAAAGTGTTAATTGGCCTCATCTCTTCAGGATACATTTTGCTCCACAAGCAGGAATGTTTGTTTTAGTATTCAGCAGGGGTCATTTCACAGAAAAAGAGCTGGAGGGACTCCTTAGCGTAACTCATTAGCATATGCCACACCCCTGCCATCACCGGAAGTGTCATTGGCATAACTGATTTGCATATGCCGCACCCCCTGGCATCACCCATCCTGGCTGTTTTGGACCCAATCCTGGACATTCAGGGCCAAAATTGGGCCCAAAATGGCAAAAAGGGGCTGCAAGTGGCCGAAAAGGGGCCCAAAATGGTCAGGATCGGGCCATTGCTGAGTGGGAGAGTGATCAGAGCCCCGATCCGGGCCATTTCAGCCCCAATCCAGGCTGAAACGGGCCCGAAAGAACCAAGAGTCAGGTGGGCGGGGCCACCTGACATGTGACCTCTTTGGGGAACTGCCAGAACTGCGTTCCTGCGTGTTCCCCCTCGAAATGAGCCCTGGTATTCAGCATTGCTAAAATATTCAACTCAAGCAAATGAGAAATGCTTATATGTTTGGTCCACCTAAGTGTTTTCAAAAATCTGAAATGTGCAAGTTTCACAATTTATAATATGAGCAAATCACCCTGTACCCAAAGTATCTACTTGTACTGCTATGTTTGTCCCTGTTACCTTCACCTGGCCTCTCCTCTGTGTTGAGTGCGGCTCTTGTTTTTGGTTGTTGCTGCTCTGTAAAATACCACGCCTCGTGATGGGGCTGTAACACTCCTTCCTGGTTCCAGGGGATTCACACTAGCTTTTTGATGCCTTATATCAATACAAGATTATGTTTCTATGCTAAATGCTCCGTTAAGCACGCCCAGTATTGAAGAAGCTTACTCCAGCCCCTTGTTCAAAATGACTATTACCATTTAATTTATCAGTCCTGGGTTGCTGTGCAATTAATTCCCATTATCAGGATGCAGAATGATCTTGGACTAAATCAATGTACGTATTTACACAGTGATTGACAGCCACTTCTTAATGGATTTGGACTGACAGCTAGATCTTAATGGATTTGGGCATTTAACGGGGATTGTGTTAGTGTAGCACTTCTGAGGAATTAGCCATGAAGCCACCGGCTCATTATCCATTTTACATACTGAAAAAAAACCCTTGAAAAGTACTAGGAAAAAACCTGAAGTCCAGTTGAATAAAAAATGGAATATTCTCAGCAAAAAGAGTATACAGGGATTAATTTAGGGCTGTAGAATATATTCTGGTTTAGCAGTGCTTAATGTGTCAAGTTCAATACATCAAGAAATATAAAGTCATGCCGGCTTTACTTACTGACTAATCAGGTGTCAGAACTGTTAGGTTGTTTTTCTAATTGTGCAGTAAAATTTTATAAATACTCCCCTGTTACTAGCAATGAAAAGGAAAGACTTTTCTTTAATATGAAGTTTTCTGCCAAAGCAGCCAGCAGAAAACAAGCCAAGCCCCACCAACCGAATGGAGGGATGTGGTAGATCGATGTATTGTCGAAGGCTTTCACGGCCGGAGAACGATGGTTGTTGTGGATTTTCCGGGCTGTATAGCCGAGGTCTTGGCAGCTCCTGACGAAACATCAGGAACTACAATGCCAAGACCACGGCTATACAGCCCGGAAAATCCACAACAACCATCCATGTGGTAGATCGATTTCTCAGGGATCAACAGATGCCTTCACATCTTTGGGGGCAATTTTTTTGCAGCATTTGCAAAATGAAGGTGTGTACCCACTACCGACTCACTACCGATATGACTGTGGGTTATGCTTGCTACTCTCTCAATCTTGCATGTGATGCATGCAGGCACACACTGAAAGCCCAGAATGGCAAGAAATACAATGTACATCTGTGCAGAGAAACTGCCGTTCTCACCCCACAGATCTTCCTCCCATAGTTCCCTGTTCCTGCCTTTCCAGGGCCAGGGGAGCATCCTCTTTCTTTAAGGGATATACACAAATGAAGCCTGGGGGCTGAAGCTACTGTTAATTAGACAAGAACCACGACTTGTTATGCCATTCCATTTGTAGCCCAGGGCTCATTTCGAGGGGGAACGCGCTGTAACGCAGTTCCGGCAGTTCCCCAAAGAGGTCACATGTCAGGTGGCCCCGTCCACCTGACTCTTGGCCATTTTGGGCCCGTTTCAACCTGGATTGGGGCCAAAATGGCCCAGATCGGGCCTCTGACGGGTGGTGGATCACTCTCCCACTCAGCAGCGGCCCAATCCTGACCATTTTGGGCCCCTTTTTGGCCATTTTCAGCCCCTTTTTGCCATTTTGGGACCAATTTTGGTCCTGAATGTCCAGGATTGGGTCCAAAACAGCCAGGATAGGTGATGTCAGGGGGTGCGGCATATGCAAATCAGTTATGCCAATGACACACTTCTGGTGATGTCAAAGGGTGTGACATATGCTAATGAGTTATGCTAATGAGTTCCTCCAGCTTTTTTTCTACGAAATGACCTCTGTTGTAGCCTATCTTAACCCAGAGGAGTTATATCACTAGGGCTGCCTCTGAACAAGCACATCGTTTCCTTCGATACATAAGGCATGCAAAGCAGGGACTGAGCTGCAACAGTTCGCCACTCCTTGCTGATCACCGTATTACATTCGAAGCACTACACTTTGTGATTAAACCACTGACTGCTCCGAGTGCCTGGAATTATGGGCTTTTATAATTAACCTTGTGGTCTACATTAATGAAAATTTGTTCTCTTCACATTCTGTTTAATGTTCTGTGTAATATGAAAACTTTCATACTCTGGCACCAAAGGAGTTAGTCCAATAAAACCCTGACCATTTTCAGACCTCTGGTTCTCTCATATCTACATGGGGGCACAACCACCAAACTATTTCAGATAAGAAACATGGAGTGGTTTTCTTTTCTTTTCTTTTCTTTTCTTTTGTACCACACAGCTGGCTGTTTTTTTTAAGGTAAGAAAATCATCCAATGCATTTCTTTACATGAGCAAACATTACTCAGATGACATCTACCCTCATGCTTTGCAGGAGCTGCCCTCCCCTGGTGCACCATAACAGCACCCCGTGCGTGTAGGAGCAACACCTGCTGAGCCATGAACAGCCGGAGCTGTGCCCCTGCTCTAAGCCGGTCATGTCAGAGCATCACTCAGAGCAGTGGGTAGCAGGCGAGGAGGGGAAGCTGCACCCCTGCCCTTCCACACATCACCACAGCAACAGGATCCACGTCCGGAGTTTCCCTCAGAGCCATCTGGTTTATTGAGCCCCGTATTGCTTGCTATGTAAAGTGTTGCTGTATTATAGCTCATTTTGTCCACTGAGCTACCAAAACAGGAAAAGGCATGCAGCTGAGGCTTAGCGGCAAGGCACAGAACAAGGAGTTGTGGGTTGGGAAGTGTGGCAAACACTGGGCATCGTCCCTAACACCCATGGCTCACAATGCATTGCTCTTCCAGCACCCACGGACAGTGCTTATGGTGCACTAAGGGAGAATGATTTCTTCAAAGAAGGGTATGGACTTCCACAAAGCCAAACAAAATTTTGACTGGTACATGAAGCTGCTTTAATCAATGCTCATGGCAAATCAGAAGCAGCGCAGGGCCAAGTATCCTTGCAAAGTTCATTTATCCAGGAAGAAGATGAGCAATATTCTCTTGGTCTGGGCTGGTGGTACAGCATTGCCTAATGTGCCAGGAACAAGTATATAAGGCTGACCAGCATTCAGGCAAAAATATCTTTAATGGAGCTTCGGTGGTAGCAGAACAAGGCCTGGCAATGGCAACTGCATTCAGGAAGCCCAACTGGGCATGTGAAACTTCCCATGCTGCGTGGGGGACAAGGAGGGAAAGGGTGTTCGCTGTTATGGGTGGGACAGTGACAATGAGGTAAGAGTGGTGGCAGAAGCTCCTACCACACCCCCAGCTTGAGGTTGCCACCACCTGGCCTCATTATAGAGCTTCAATGCCCTGGCTCCTGCCACCAGTTGCTAAAACGGTACTTTGGTGTCAAGCCAATTTCTGTGACTTTATTTCTCACCAGACTGATGTTAGCTCACTTTTTTCTTCTCCACATCGCATCAAGCAAAGAAGAGGAAGAGGAAGAGGAAGATGTTGAGCCAAGGCATACGAAAGAGAAGCCTTTCTCAGACTCGTTTACATAAGAAAGAATATCGCTTGCTGCAACTCCCCTTATGGAAAGTGGAAGTCCTCAAGCCATTTTCATTACGGCTACACTGAAATACATTGGAGACACAGCCAACCCCTAATAGAGTCCACACATTACTTAACATAATCACTTAATCGCTTCCATCAATGCTTAATTGCATTCCTAATTACTTGACACAGGGCTAGTTTACAGCTTGTATGTTTTGTTCATTGAAAAACTTGAGGCAGAAGAGTTGCGGCTGCATTCTGCTAAGGTTCTTTGCATCAATTTCTCTGGGCTTACCGAAGTCTCAAGCTTCGGATTTTCCTATCTAGAGTTTCAATTCCGTACAGCAGGTGCTTAAAGAAAGTTGTCTTCACTACAAACCTATAATCCCCTTCCATTTACATTATCAGGCTTCAATAGAGCATTAACTCTTAACCAAAATCAAAGCAAAGTTATATTAATGATTTTTAAGTTGTCTTTTTTTCGCCAAGTCTACCCATGAAAGACTGATGGGTAATTAAAACAAATCAGTGTTCTCTTAAAAACAAACCAGGAAGATGTAAGGAAGTTTGAGATATGTTAGGGGACAGGTGTGTTTGGTGAGGAAGAAGCCACCTAAGGAAGAATACCCAGTCCCTTCAGATCCTCCGTTCTTGAGTAGAATTTCGGAGGAGCTCTAATCCTGGGGACCTCTCTTTGTGGGCCTGACTGAATGCTCCAACACGCCCAGCTCTCAGTGGCAAAGGTGTGTGGGTGGCAGAGAACGGCTCTGCCCAAGAGAGAGAAGTTGGCTTGCAGCAGAACAACTCTGCCTCCCTCTCCTCCACCTTAACCATACAGTAAATAGCAGGAGACGAGCAGCCGGCCTTTGGGGAAGCTAAGCCTGAGAGAAGCCATACAGCACTAGGACCTACAAACAAGGAGAATTAGGAAACAGAGAAAACGAAATAAAGGTAAAATTTCTGGGCTATTTGTTCACTCCAGCTGAAATGATATACTATATAATTAGGAAGTGAATATGAGAGCAATTGGTTATACATTTCTGAGATATAAAATCTGCCAATTCTGAGATATAAAATCTGCCAATATGCCAGATAAAAAACACACAGACTGAATAGGAAAAAAAATGACACCACCACATTTTACAAAATTAACTAGAACCCACTTTTCTGTCATGCCTCTAGCAGTCTGAGGCCCTTCCCAGTAATCTCCCAGAAGAAAAGATAGACCAGCTTTGTTCCACCTACAAGGGCTCCCAATTAGTTTCCAGGTCCAATCAAGAAGTTTGTATTGACCTTTAAAGCCCTATACAGATTGGGACCCACATACTATAAAGACCACCTTACTCGGTCTGGTCATCTACAGGAGTCCATCTTTGGGTGCCCTTGCCATCCAAGGTTAGACAGGCGGGGGTAACCCCCCAAAAGGCCTTCTCAGTCACAGCTCCAAAATTACCGACTTCCCTCCCCAGGGAGATCCTTGTGAATAAGAAGTCAGGGGTGCCTGGTTCCCTCCTGGCCCAAACACCAACAACACTCAGCACTGTCTCTCCTGGCTGGCATCTTCTTTTCCTCCTGACAGAGAGTAGCAGGGAACAGGGGAAAGAAGGGGCATCAGGAAAGCTGGGGGTTGGGAGTGGTGAAGGAGGAAGAAGCGGGGACCAGTATTGGGGAGGGACGGGAAAAGGGGGCACAGAAGGAGAGGCATTGGAGGGGTCAGAAATCAGGGGAGAAAGCAGGGAGCTTTCAGAGTTTCTCATAGATCCCTCTTTGTTTCATGTATTCAAGGAACAATCAGAAAGTATTAAATCTGTAAATGCATTTCCCATTGCAAACAATGGAAATTACTGTCAGACTGATTTCATAACACAACTAGCTTTAATCTTAACAGCAAATAATCCATATATAGTTTTTAAAATAATCAACAACTTAAATCCAACTTAAAGTTTATTTTTGGACATACGTAATGCACAGTCCAGTCCAAACAAATGTGGTCTGCTCCAAAATAACTTATGTAAATATCTCTCTCTTTAGCCTCATTCTAGGCAGCGCCGGATCTAGGGTTGCCTGCACCCGGGGCAACCCAAGGCCGACCACCCCGCGCGCACGTGCTCCCCGCGCTGTGTGATGACGTCCCTTTGGTGACGTCATAACGCAGAGTGGAACAGCGGAGGCAGCGTGTGGGGATGGGAAGCCACCCGCGCCATTCGCCTGCCCCGCAGGACAGGGGGCGGCTGGCTTGCCGTGCACCCCCTGCCCTGCAGGGCAGGCAAAAGGCAGCGCGGCCACCTGCGCCATTCGCCTGTCCTGCAGGGCAGGCAAATGGCGCAGGCAGCCCCGCAGCCCCCCGTGCTGCCTTTTGCCTGCCCTGCAGAACAGGGGGTGTGCGGCAAGCCGGCCGCCCCCTGTCCTGCGGGGCAGGCGAAAGGCAGCGTGGGGGGCTGCGAGGCTGCCCATGCTGCTGCCTGTGCCCTCTGGCAGCTGCTCCCGGTGCCCCCTCCCTGGTGGTGCCGGGGGCAGACTACCCCCCCTGCCCCCCTCGATCCTGCCCTGACTCTAGGTATCTTTATAACAGAACTGCAGACTGAATATAGAATATGAATTTCTTTAACACACCAGGAGACACCAGAAAATTGACCCAATTTTAAAAACAGAGGGCATCACTTCACATAATTTGCCTCAATATCAACGAGGAAACAGTCAACGTTTAGCTTGGTTCAACAGGCAAATAGAATGCTTGCAAGATCAGGTTGTAACATCATGACCTGAAAAATCTGCTTCCACCACTTTACACGCAACCTGATGAACAGTTCTGGTGAGCTTGAAAGCTTGTACAATGTTTTGTATCAATCTGGCTGGTCCTCTGAACAAAAGGTTTTACATGGATTTTGTCTTCGTATTGGAAACTTTCTAGTTAATGCCCTGCATCAATCTCCTTTGCTCAGTAAAAAAACACTACGGTGATATCATTGTATGGGAATAGAGAGTTAATTAGACAAGCAACAAGATATCACCCAAACCAGTACAAATGACTGTGTCATCATAACTTTAAAACTGGACTTCTGTGCAGACCCATTAAGCCACAGAAGGATTCAAGTTTCATCCATTCATAAAGTCTCCGGTTAGCGACCTTTCAAAAGGACAATCAATACTGAGTAGATACTGTATCTGATGTTTCTTACTGTGCATTAAAGGCCAAATGAAATTTTCATGTACGTTAACTGCTGCCCATCTGACGAAGAGAACTGTGATTCTCGAAAGCTTATGCTACAGTAAAGTTGGTTAGTCTTAAAGGTGCTACTGGACTCTTTTCTATTTTGTTAACTGCTGTTGAGGCAGATCCTGCTAACAATCCAGAACAAAATAAGAGAAGTACCAAATGTAGTATGCATCCTTTCAGAACCAGCACTGACACTTAGGAAAGCAAAGCACCAATCTTAGTCAATTCTCTCCCTGCTTAATCAAATTACTTTGGCTGTGCTACTACATATGATTACCAGGGAAAGTTTTAAAGAGATCCACTGGGCTTTCTTCCCAGAGAAAGCATTTAGAAGTGGGACAAAGCTGTTGTTCCTAAATATCATTTCCTATCTGTTCTGTACTATATTGTTTTCATTAATGCACTTGTCACTTCATGAAATATTGGTAGGATGATGCTGTGTAACACCTACATGAGACTTGAACTTGTGAAATTATAATTTCAACTTGTCTTTCTTAAAGATTTGGCTTTTTGAATTATTGCTGTTTATGTTTCTAGTTAGATAGTTGCTGGGGGTTTCCTCTATCCAATACTGGTTTCTAAATATCATGGCGGGAAGTACTTTGCGAAGTAAGTGGGGATTAGAACTTTAATAGGTAGCAGTGAACTTCTACTAGGTAAAGGTAAAGGTAGTCCCGTGTGCCAGCACTGAGTTATTACTGACCCATGGGGGCGGGGGGGGGGGTCATCGCATCACAACATTTTCTTGGCAGACTTTTATTACGGGGTGGTTTGCCATTGCTTTCCCCAGAACTTTTGCTACCATTACATAAATTCAATCATTAATATGAACGTTCATTAGTCCTCCCAGTCAACTGCCAGCTGACCATGCTGAGCAGAAAATAAAGTGTGCAAGCATGCCATGTTGCCTTTCCCAGCATGCATGACCTTGAAGTACGGGGGCAGGGTTTATGCCAAAGACATAAAATATAGCAGGCAATAGAATGCTTACAGAGTAAGCCATAGCCTAATATCATTATTGGATTTGATAACAAAAACTTTAACCCATGTTTACTTACCTTTGCAGCTAGGCTGCCAAGAGAGAGGAACAGGGGAACAAAAATATGGTGCTCTGATTCAAATGGGGGCAGAGTTCCTGTGGCACCAGAAAGCTGCTCTGGGCAGCTTCTGTTGCTCTCTGTTTCTTTCCCAAAACGGCACTGCGCATATAAGAGAGTCACCAACCTCAAGGTGGGGCCTGGAGTTCTCCCAGAATCACAAATGATCTCCAGACTGGAGCAAATGGCAGCTTCAGAGGATGGACTCAATGGTATACCATAGAGAAACAGCACATCCCCCATGAGCTTCCTGCTCAAATTCTGCCTTCCCTAGGCACCATCCCCATGAGTTGCCTGAGCCACAGTTGGCAATCATAAGAAGTAGCCTAGTCCCCGCCAGTGATTGTTGTGCTGTATGTTGTGGGATCCTTCCTGCTTGAATACAGATGCGTGCATATGTGGAGGGAGGGGGAGCTGAGCCCTCCTTCAGCCCCAGGCACACTCCTGACAAGTGCCTTAAAGATGAGAGTACCTTAAAGGTAAGCAAGAAGATAATTCCCTCCTTCTTCACTTGTGTAACTGAAAAGTGGCATATTATCTATTTGGACCAACAAAAACAAAAAATAGTGGCAAGCAAGCTTCTGATTTCAATAGAACTGTTCATTAGGCTGTCAACTAAGCAAGAGAAAAAAGGGGAGGGGAGAGAATATCACAGAACATGATGGGAAATCCCCAGTCTACAGTTTATAATCAGGAGCAGGGTTTTTTTTAGGGGAATGCTCCGGAACGGTGTTCCGGCAGCTCTGGAATCTGCCCATGTGATTTCTTCTTCCTTCGGCCCCGCAGGCTCAGCTGAGGAGGCTAAGCTGCTTTGAGTTCATTCTGCTTTCTTTTCATCCTCCCCCCTCTCTGTGAGTGAGTGAGAGAGAGAGAGAAAGAGAGAGCGCAAGCTGGGGCCCAGTGTGGGCTCTGCAGAGGAGACTAAGCTGCTTTGAGTTCATTCTGCTTTCTTTTCATTCCTCTGAGTGAGAGTGAGAGAGAGAGAGAGAGAGAGAGAGAGAGAGAGAGAGATGAGGCCCGGTGCAGGCTCTGCAGAGTAGGCTAAGCTGTTTTAAGTTCATTCTGCTTTCTTTTCATTCTTCTGTGAGTGAGAGAGAGAGAGCTGGGGCTCCATGCGGCCTCTCCAGCAGAGCTGCTGGGGCCAGCTCTCCAGAGGAGGCTAAGCTGCTTTCTGCTTTCATTTCATTCAGGGGGTTCTGTGTATGTGTGCGCTGCTTTGAGTTCATTCTGTTTTATTTTCATTCGTGGAGCTGTGTGTGTATGTGTGCTGCTTTGAGTTCATTCTGCTTTCTTTTCATAGGGGGTGGGGCTGCTTATGTGTGTGTTCATGTGTATTGCTTTGAGTTCATTCTGCATTCTTTTCATTGGGTGGGAGCTGTGTATGTTTGTGCTGCTTTGAGTTCATTCTGCTTTCTTTTCATGGGGGGTGGGAACTGTGTATGCATGTGTGTGTGTGCTGCTTTGAGTTCATTCTGCTTTCTTTTCATGGGGGTGTGGGGTGTGTGTGTGTGTGTGCTGCTTTGAGTTCATTCTGCTTTCTTTTCATGGGGGCGGGTGGGGCTGTGCATGTGTGTGTGTGTTGCTTTCATTCTTTTGTTGACTGAAGTTGACATTGTTATGGTTCCCTCAGCTTTTGAAAGCAGATTGGTTCTGTGTTAGTTAAATATAGCAGTTATGGTTATTTGTATTAGTTAAAATATCAGTTATGGTTATTCCAGTTTTATGCTAGGAATGGATAGCTGTGTCCAAGTCACAGAAGGCTTTCATCAATATATTCATCAGCATATAGGTGTTCTTATGTCTTAATAGCTGTAACTCAAATGGTTCTCTCCACCCTCAGCTGATTAACATCACTGAAATTGCAGTGGACATATGGGTGTTAAGGAAGTTTTTATGAATATTGTTCGTCTGGGACACTGGAATATCTATGAGCATTTCACAATGTCACAACAACTTAGCTATTGGTAAGGTAGAGTTGCCAGGCAACAAAAAAAAGCTAGTTTAAACTAAGTATAAATCTAATGCAGCTAAAGTGGAGTATCTTCTTTTGAATTGCTCCAGTAAAGCATAATCCTCCCTGAAAAGTTGAAAATTCAATATTTATTAGATTAGGAATTTCAGACTCTGGAATTTTGCGAAAGAATTTTGGATTTTTTTTTCTACACTGGCAGAAGGAATCTGTTAGAATTTGGATTTGTGAGATAGGTTTTGGATTTTTAGAGGCCCCCTCCTTCTTGCATATTTTAAAATATGGTTCTAAAGTAATGAAATGTTTGGGAAAGGGAACGGAAGATTTCACTTTTTGTAGAGGATACAGAAAGGAAAAAAACCGTTCTCATAATAGTGTAATTTTTCAAACTTACTAACATTTATCTCATTGTAATGCATTGTGCTGGGTTCTGAGAAGCAGAGTCACTTCTGCTAAGTGGCGTCACTTCCAGGAGTGACGTCATCATGCATTTTCGGGATCGCGCACGCGAGCTTTGTGCCCGCACATGTAGTAATAGAGAGTTCCACCACCTCTTTTCCCAGAAAAAAACCCTGATCAGGAGGTTTATCTTCAGCCACTGAAAAGGAAGCACTCACACAATGTTGTGGTCTAGCCATGCTCCAGTCGTCCTTTCCCCATCCCTTGTACGGAAACCATACACTGAAGAACTATACAGAAAAGACAGAAGGGTGATAGATTCCTTCAAAGAAGAATCTTTTGACTAAGAACCTACAGTCTTAAAAAGTAAAGTGAAAAGAAATAGGGAGAAATAAACCACCAGGAGTAGATCATGTACCAACAGGGCTATTTCAAGCTCCTGGAATGGAGTCCAACAAAGTTTTAACAAGATTATGTCCAACAAATATGGAAAGCAAAATAACGGCCCACAAACTGGAAACACTCAATTTACGTTCTAGTTCCAAAAAAAGGAGATGCCAAGGATTGCGGCAACTATCGGACCACTGTATTAATTTCCAATGCAAGAAAAGTGATGCTCAAAATTCTACCACAAAGAGTCTACCATAAAGAAATGCCAGACATTCACACTAGATTAAGAAAAAGGCACTAGAGATCATATTGCAAATTTACCGTGACTAATGGAGCATACCAGGGAATTTCAGAAGAAAATCACCCCGTGTTTTACAGACTACAGGAAAGCTTTGGACTATGCGGATCATGAAAAGCTATGGATGGTGTTAAAAGAAATGGGGGTGCCACAACATCTGATTGTTTTGATGCGCAACCTGTACTCTGGAAAAGAGGCTACTGTTAGGATGGAATATGGGGAAGCAGAATGGTTTCCAACTGGCAGTTTGAACCTTTCACCTCTTATGAACCCTGGAATCCTTTCAACTAATTTTAATCCTTTCAAACTAATTAATCACACAGCCTGATCTCATGAGATCTCAGAAGCTATGTAGGGTTGGCCTTGGTTAGTAATTGGATGAGAGACCACCAATGAAGACCAGGGTTGCAAAGGCAGACAATGGCAAGCCACCTCTGTTAGTCTTTTGCCTTGAAAGCCCCAGCAGGGGTCACCATAAGTCAACTATGACTTGAGGGCAGGATTTCATTTTTCATTCTTGATATGGAAAAATATTCAAAACAATATTATTACGTTCTAGAGTCAAGGATGAAAGAACAGGTTGCAGGGTACCATTATTCTTACAAACTCCACAACACAGATATTTCTGTACCTGTATCGGACATGTTCAATAGTATCATATGTCAACTTGCTACTGATGCTCTGGCTGTGCGGGTTGCCTAGAAAGCAAGAGAGAGAGAGATTACCGATTGATAAACAGACACACCAGACACAACCCGTTGAGGTTGTGTTTGGTGTAGATTAAACACAGCATTCATTGTTGTGCTCTCAAGCTTTTTAAAGTAGCTTTTCAGTGGGACTAGAAAATGCAAGCAAACAATGACAGACAGTGAAGCTCCCACATTGAGACTGGAAAGAATCAGTTACCATTACAAAAGAAATCCCTGGAGTCTGCTCAGAAGTTGAATTCAAATATAACCCATGCCAATCAAGCCACAGTTGGTGGATTATGGAAGAGTATTTTGTGAATATACATAATTCCTTTGAATGGTTCAAGTCTTTTGATTCTTTGTCTTAAAAGGAAAGACTTTTTATTTTTACACCTTTGGGGTGCTTCCCAATCAAGTTCTATTATATCACCATGAGCTCTATATGAAGACTGATACTGTCTATCCAAACCTAATAAATCTGAAAACGTGGGATACAAAGAACCTTTAGGCTTCTTGAAGCGTTTTTGCATTTTTAGGCAAACATGACCCATCTCAAGCCAACCATTTCATGTGTTACATTAGATACAGTTTTACCAAGTGATGCACAGCAGGAGGAGCATGAATATTTACTCCCCTTCTGCAGTCACTCCATTAGCTACCAATCAGTTACCAGGCTCAATTCAAGGTATTGGCTATCACAAACAAAGCTCTTCACAGCTCTGGTCCAGCATATCTATGGGACCACCCCTCTCCCTATGTTCCACCACAGCAACTTTGCACATCTGGACAGGGCCTTCTAAATCAACAGCTGCCCATATATGTGCCTCCTCTGTGGTGGCCCCCACTTTGTGGAATGGCCTACCTGAAGAGATTAGGAAAGCTCCCATTCTCCTCGCTTTCCACAAACTACGCAAAACTAAATTATTCAAGAGGGCTTTTTTCCAATCTGGAATGGTTTCCTAATTTATTTAATGGAATTTCCAGAATATAGCTCTTTTAAAAATGTTTTTTAATTGGATGGAGACACTTATCTGAAATTTGACTAAGGTACTGAATAGTTATTTTACAGAATATTATTATTTAGAAATTGATTTAACGCATGTATGATGGAAGCTGTTTCCCTCCCCACATTTTTGTCTTCTCCTTGAAATTTGTTTTATCTTCTTGTTGCTCATTTGTTGTTGTGTAAAATATATTTTTTTTAAAAGAGGGCTTTTTTTACTCAGACAGGGTGGCTGTAATAGAAAGAAGCGGTCTCAAAGAGATGCATCAGTAAAGGGACTGGGAGCGACTACAGACTTCACTGCTATCGCTGTAAGTATGATCCAACTGTGGTTAGATCCTATGTTGTTAAAATACGTCCGTTTTAGACTCACTAATGTTCTGTTTCAGCATTTCTTCAACTCTGTATTGGATTTCTGCTGGTTTAAAATCTTTGAAAATCTGCATGTATATATGCGATTTCATGTGTATTGAAATGTCTTTGAAATTGACTGTGCTGACCGACAGTGTGTAATCTGCCTTGAGTTTAAGTGAGAAAGGCGGACTATAAATAAAAAAATAAAAACAAGTTAAATACTCCTACAGTTTTCACTGCACTTCCTTATCCATTTTAGAACAGAAGGTAGCATAAGTATATTTATTTGTCTGTATATTTTAGTTTCTAATAGTGACAAAATGAGGACTGATAAAATCCAAGTGTTTACACTTCACATAAAAACAAACCCACACAACTCCTAAACTATGAAACTAAACACTGCCCCCTAGAGCCAAGTGCTGTGGTCCGCTAGGTACTAATATCCAAATAATTTGCAGGCTCCGTACAGGCAGCAAAAACGGGATTTATCCAGCCCTTAGATTACCCTACCCTTCTGCAAGGAGCTTAGGATGATGTTTGTGTGTCCCCCACCCCCAGCAATTTAATTTTCATAACAGCCCTGTGATGTTGGTCTGAGATCACGTAACTGGCCCAAAGTCATCCAATCTGCCCCACAGTGAGCAGAGATAGGAACCCAAGTCTTAGCCAAACACAACACCCAACTGACTGCCCCATCTATGCTGCACTCAGAGAATCAGAAGTTGTGCTCATCTGCCACAGAAGTGCTCATTATCTAGGTGCATAAATAGAGAAAAAGCAGTGGCAAAAATATTACAGCTTCTATGGGCTGCATTTTAACCATCAACCAACCCTGATTCTTCCTTCATCCACTTCTGCCCCCTCCCTCTGGAGAGGAGAACTGAGACTAGAATATGGACTATTGTCACCAGCTGCCAAGGGCCAGAAGAGACTGCCCTCCACGTACTTAGGCTTCCCTAATAATACCTTTGCATTAAATTGTCATCATCATAAGCCACTTTGGAAGCCAATCATTGCTGAAAAGTGGGACGCACATAAAGAACACAAGCAGTCCTATTTCTTTTAGTCTGGTGGTCCAAGCTGAAAGACCGAACCGTCTGCAACTCCTTGTTTCTTAATTACACAAGAAGGGAGCAACTTTTGCTGACTAGCCTTTTGCAAAGACCATTCTAAGTATTATCTTGCTTTTACTGTGCAGTTCCGCTTACTGCATTGTTCAATATAGTGCACTTTGCCTCCGTTTGTTGTTCATGTGTTTCATGTTGTCTGCACCAGTGCATTGGCCACTGGATGCAATACACTGTATGAATGATGGCTTTTATTCTGTAACATGCCTTGAGGTTCAGAAAGAAAGGTAGGCTACAAATAAAGCAAATAAATAAGTCCTAATCAAAATTACACCCTTCTAAATTCATCAGCTTCAGTAACGTAACTCTGCTTAGACTTCACTGCTAATATTCCAAACTTTCATTGGGTGACTTCATCAAGAGCATAGGGGTTGCCTTAGATTTACTGATGGAGAATTAAGTTGATACAGTTCTTACCTTCACAACTGGGGACTCTTATTAGGGACCCTCCTTCCCTGTACTAAAGTGTGAGAAATTCTTTTATGAGCTGACTTGCCGTCTCCTCCTTGAGAGAGAAATGCAGGCTAGAAATAGTTAAACGAATGCTGTGAAGCAGACCTTTAGAATACTAGCCGCTCCAAGATATTATTTGTCAACCAAGCTTTTGATGGAGTTTTCCCCTTCAGCAATTCTGCATGAGCCAAGGGGAAGGGAGGCCTCTGTTGAAGCATCTGCTGCTATTCGCAATAGGAAGAGTTAAAAAGTCCTGGTAACTGGGAGAAACTGGTGCTGTTGGGACATTTGCCATTCTTCATGTTAAAGAACGGCACCTGTTAAGAACTGGCATCTGATCAATTCCTCAGGGACAGTCCAAAAGAAAAGAGTGGAATTCCAATCAGTACAAACTAGAGAAGGGGATACTTATGTTGCTGAGTTTCTTCTTACCATAAATATTTGCATTGAGGTCATCAGTGAAGGCTTTCAGTAAACTCTGAGGAAACAGCGTCGTGCCAGCATGGTCGAGGTAAGTCATTCCTACAAGGGGTCAGACAAAAACGTATTAAATATTGAAATATCCTGTTATAACAATGGGAAATCTCAGAATTAAAATAAACACTTTAAAAGCACATGCAGTCTGCAGAAGAAAAGTCACTTAAACTGAAGCTTTGTTTGTTTGTTTTTTAATAGCTCATTCCTATGGCCATTCAGGCCAGGTTGATAAAACTTCCCAAACTCAAGGTAACATTCTATTAACTCTAGAATGAGGATGGCCAGCTTATTTACTCTTGGGGGGACAAAAAGACTCTGTTCTCAAGAGCAGTACTCCATAACACTTATTGCCTGCAGCAATAAGTTTAAGTGTTATGGAGTACACGCTTTCCAACATAGCATTATACACAAAATCCAAATGCAAGATATAATTCAAGTATATATTGCATACTACAGCTTTAAACATCTTTTCTTTATTAAGGCAACTAGGGAAGTTAATATGTTATGGGCTTCTGGCCTGTCTAACCCACCAGGGTTTTGTTTCTTTGTTTACCATATACCGGGTGAGAAAAAAAAGGGGAAACTCTATCAGCTGCCCTTCATACCTACACTAATCTAAATGGGGTTAGGTGCACACCTTCCTTTCCACTCTCTTGAAAAAGAAAAACTAACAAATTGCTCAACAAATCAATCCAATGCCCAACCTTTCCAACATCTCTAGTAGTAGCACTGACACACTTAATATGCACCAATGGAGAATCAAGAGCGAAAAGAAAAAGAAAGCACTCTCAATCGCTACAGGTGTTACAAGAGAAGATCAGCAGAGAGAATACCCAGCAGCCTGTTAGTGACCAAAAAGTTTATTATTCTGATATATCAGACTTCCCATTTTTCTATTGAGCCTGGAGAGGGCGACTCATGAAGACAGAAAAATAAACTAGACATCTTGCTTTCCAATTCTTTTCAAAGTCCACATAAGGTTTGGGAGACAAACTCAAGACCTCACACTGAGCAGGGATGTGTCTGATTTCCTCCCAAACAGGAATTATCACCAGAATATGTCACTGCAACACAAGCTGTCCATGTTGTAGAACGGAACTACATGCATATACCTTTCACCTCTTTTGTTGATACGTATAAGACTTGAAAGGAAGGTAAACATTGGATATGTATCAAATATTATGGAAGTATCACACTGAATTAAAGATCAATAAATATGTATTACTTGTGTAGATGTGAAAAGTTCACAGAAATTCGCAATGGATTATGGAAGAAAGCAGAAAACAGAGCAAAACAAATACGGAAAGAAGCAAATGATGTTGCCGCCTAGCGTTGAGGGTGGGAGAGAGAAGGGGGGTTCGAACAGACACAGACCACACCAGTGCTTGGGGAAAACATGGCCACAACTTTATTGACAGCAGCAACAGAGGAGTATTGGCGCAGCATGTGGATCAGATCCCAGAAGACATCGGCTGACCCGCCTGCCAGCCGATGGACCTCAACCCCCCCCCCCAGACCCCGGCTGGGGGGAGGGAGCACCGAGGAGTGGCATTTGGGGGGAGATCACCTGGGTGTACACCCCTGAGTGAATCCCCTGCCACCTGGGAGTGAGGATGCCGTGGCAGCCCCCGAGCTGGGCATGCACCCCCAAGCCTCACTCCCAAGACTCCTTAAGGGAATCCCCTAACGGGAAGCCTGGGGCACGGCGGCCCCCAGCTTCCCCCAAAAGTGATCTGATCCAATGCCCACCGCCCGAAAGTTGTGACATAGATTCAAACAAACAGAAAGTGAGGGAGAGGTGGGTGGGAAACGCGACGAGACGAACTAACGAGGGGCGGGGACGGCAGCTGGCTATATACCCAGCTGCCGGACCTGAGGGAAGACTGCAGACCTGAGGTCCGCAGCCTAGCCCCGCCCCTGCACGGAGCCGGCCAGGCCGCCCCTGATTGGCCGGCTCCCAAGTTTGAATTCTATTCGCCATCAGTCCCACCCGGGGATTCCCCGGATGGGACCGATGTGGCGAACGCTGCTCCCCCTGCTCCCTCCACCCGCCGGCGGCAAACAGGCGCCCGGTAAGTCGGACGCCTCCGCTTCATGCAACCCTCTCTGGGCTTCCCCAAGGCTCAACAAGCTGGGAGGTGCCCCCACCACCTGCTGACCCTCTACACGGTAACAAGGTTCAGGGTCTCACAGAGTCTTCAAGCCGAAGGAAGAGGCAGAGACACTGTGCATGGTGATTTTAATTTTGATATTTCTATATTTTCACATACATGAAAAAGAAAATCACTAAACAGGCTAACAAACATGTATCACATCTACTACATTATATCAATGATAAAATAGCAAAACTGCTATCCCTTTCTCACTATTCTACTTTAATCCTCACACAGACTCTCTTCTCTCTCTCCCTTCTCCTGCCTCTCATGTTCCTCCTTTCCTGCTTCTGGCTGAATTCTCTTAGAATCTTTTTTTCACCCATTATGCTGAATTGTAGTACACTGAAAACAGGGGTATATTTATTTACTTGCTTCATTTATATCCTGCCTTTTTCTCCATTGAGGACCCAAAACAGCATACATCATTCCCCTCTCCTCCTTTTTTATCCTCACAACAACCTTGTGAGGTAGGACAGGCTGAAACTATGTGACTGGTCCAAGATCTCTCAACAAGCTTCCTCAGCAGAATCCTGCCCAACACTCTAAACAATACCACACACTGGCTATGACAGCCACACGCCAGAAATAAGCCCCTTCTGGTAAAATGTCACCTCACCTCACAGGTAATTGGTGCAAACATTAAAACTTCAGAAGATAATGTTTAATTTGTTCAGGCTCAGAACCTATAGAACGTGTTACACTAGCAAGTTTTCAGTCTGCCTGAGGGGGAAAGATGACAATTAACGGTGGGCAGCCAAGAGAGCAAATGGAGTTCTTTCCCTGTAGCATCAGGAATGGACTCCTGTAAACCTCCTACGGCTACAAGGACAGCAACTTTCCAAAAATGGGCCTGAGGGCCAATTCAAAATCTTGAGGACTTACAATCAAACATGTCGTCACAGTGGTTCAGGGGGAAGGGCAGAAGAAAAATACAGACGGAGGAACCCCGCCCCCCCCAGCCTCCTTGACAATGTTTGGCTATTGTTTGCCCCTGAACAATAGCCCATACTCACAATGGATAACTGCCACCAACCTGTCCCTTTAAGATCTTAGACAGACTCTGACAGGCTAAATTTTGACACTCTCTACTGTACACACACACACACACCCCTTATCCAACTAAACACACAGCCTAGCTCCGCTCAGAGCTACTGGCATACAAGTGACCCAGTTCTCAAGCAATCTGGGGATGATACAGGCTCTCTTAAATTTTTATTAAAAGTGGAGGAAGGAGGGAACTTGCGTATTACTCGCATTGGAAAAGGGGAGTGTGGAATCATTTCAGTCACACTGGAGAATGAAAAACATGGTTAAAACAATGCAACCTGTCTGAATTAGTTCCCTAGATTGATGGCTTACAGTCCTTCAAAGATTCCAAGCCATTTCATGAGCCTGCCCTACAAGGGATTCGATTCTCTTCCCCAGCTTTGCTCCTGGGAAAGGCAACATTAATTCTCTCAGTAGGGGTTTATCCATCTTTTATCCATCCATCCATCCATCCACCCACCCACCCACTAAAAAAACAGAACATAGAAAGGCAATAAGTATTAGGTTTGCTAACATTTCCTAATAAAATTTTAAGTTTAAAACAGTCAAAGTTTCTATGAAATGCATTATGATTCCCATAGCATACAATGCAAAGAGAAAATTCTCACCTAGTTTCTCAGGAGATTGCTTCCAATCAGAACCCTAACACGCTATCTGAATTTGCATGTTTATAGGTTATCTTATGCAAATATCTAAGATTTTTTTCATGCGATAGCATAAAACAAATATGATTGGTTTGATGCTTCATTAAATATTCATAATTTCTATTGTATAACCTTCTAATTAGCCAAAACATGACATTATATTCAACTTGCAAAACTATAAATCTGTGAGAAATGATAGAGTTGGTAGATCACCATTGGTTCATTTTCTGATAGAAGTACATTAATCTAGATAGAGTCCACTATTTTTAATTGGCTGTCAAAGATGAAACACCTGTTTTGGTTAGCTAACATTCTGGAAAAAAACCCAGACAGTTCATGCAAAGTTCAGAAGTTCACCTAGAATACAAGTGTATTGCTTTGTATCACTTACTGCAATGTGCTTTAATCTATATTACTCCAATAGGAGTGGGTCACAGCAACCATACCCTTCAAATCTGCACTGGCTCCCAATTTTGCTTCTAGACCCAATTCGTTATGCAGTTATTGACTTTTAATGCGCTATATGGCTCAGTGCCAGCATACCTTAAGAGCCATTTTCTTCCATTTGAGCCTACCCATTCGCTCTGGTCAGTGGTCCTGCTTTGGGTGTCCCTGCCCATCTGAGGCTAGATGGGTGGCAACCAGAGAAAGGGAGGGCCTTCTCAGTTGTGGCACCAAAACTTGGGAACTCCCCCCCCCGGGCCAGGGAGATTTGTCTGTCTCCCTTTATCATTGCCAGCACATGAAGACTTTTCTGTTTTGTTCAGCGTACCCCCAATAAACTCTTATTGGTCCTCCTCCCTAGCTGTGCCTTTTGTATGTCCTATGTCTTATATTGTTAAATGACGTTTTTAATGTTTTAATAAGTGGGCAGCCCAATCCTAAGAAGGGCACGGAAAGTGAACAGGAACCGAACTAAGGCTTGCGAGGGCGCATCTAGCCCGTACGCCCGCGTAAGTGGCCTTCCGCCCGCGCTGGGACGCGGCGCTGGCCCGCCGGCGGGCCAGCACTGGTGCAAGCCACAGGCGCCCGGGCAGCGGCGCAGAAGTGGCGTAGAGCCCTACGCCGACGCAGGGGGGGGGGGCGGGGAGCAAGGCGGGGTCGGAGTTAGTCCGCTCCCTAAGCTCCTCCAGAAGCGGGAACGCCCACAGCGGCGCAAAAAAGCTACGCCACGGAAAAAGAAGGCGTAGCCCATAGGCGTCCATGGAACGGCGAAAAATCAGCCCCCTCTCTGAGCGCCCCGCCCCGCCCCTATGGCCCGAAGGAGCATAGGATGAGAACTATCCCGGGGACCAATCAGCGTGCGTGCCCGGCGTGGACGAGCCCCCCTCTCTGCACCCAATCACCTGCGACCGCGCCCTACAAAACATCCGGCCAGCGCCGCCCAAACCCCCAGGTAAGTGAGCACTCGGCCGGAGGCTCTGCCCGTCTGCTGAGTGGCATTGCCCCTTTGAAAACCGAAACGGGCTGAGGGCATTCACATTGGCAGGCGCAGAATGCACTCGGGGGACTTTGCGAAAAACTGGGGGAACTTCGCATAAAGGGGAAGAGGTGCAAATGTCTGCCTAACTCTCTTTCTACCGTGATAGAAAGAATGACTCCACAGCTAACTGATGCATGCTAGTTGCTTCTAACTAAGCACAAACAAACTAACCCTTCCGTGGCAGAAGGGAATGACACTTTGCAAATTAACCGCATGCTCTCCCGTTTCCTTGCAGGTGCCCTGACTCTGGCGCTCCCACCTGGTGATGACCGACGGAGCGCTGACAGGTAAGGAGGAGGTGGGGGGGCATTCCGCAGATTAGTGCAAACCGCCCATTCACCTGAACCCACCCGCTCACTTGCCGCTTTGGGTGAGGCCCAGCAGGGGTGGGGGGCAACCATGGCCGCCCCTGGCTGCCTCAGAGGCAGGCGCCTCGAAAACCACATGTGGCCAGGTGTTTGTTGTGACCAGCTCATTCCCTCCCATAAAGGTAAAGGCTTCCCAAGGCTGAGTGCATCCTCGCCAGACCGTCAGGCATCAGCTGCTGCCCTCGACCATGTGCAACCCCCCCCCGGATGGCGGAGTGTGGGGCTTGCCTTGCCAGTGGAACGAGGCAAAGCCCACACGTGTCTTTTTCCCCCACAGGCACGTCCAGGGCATGGCTGCTCCCCCGCGCCCCGCCCTCCCCAAACATCTCTGACGGACGGTTGGCTGCAGCCCAGGAAGCACCGTCGCGCCGCGGCCTGCATCCCAGCCCCGCCCCTCCGAGCGGGAAGGAGGGCTGTGTGGAATGCTCCGGCTCCCTCGCCAGCCTAAACGCAAGCCCGCTCTTTCCAGTGCAATAAAACGAGATGTACAACAACTGTTTTCTGTGTCTGCGAGTCTGACTTCGTCCTCCGCCCCTCCCCCAACACTCCCGTCACATCTCCCCACCTGCACATTGCCACAAATGTATCCGACACACCCCGTCTTGCCTCCCCGCCCCCTCCCTCCCTCCTCCTCCCCCCTCCTCCTCTGTATTTGACCAGTGTCTGTACCACCCATCTGCCGAAGAGAACTTGATTCTCAGAAGCCTATGCCACAATAAAATTGGACAGTTTTAAAGGTGCTACGGGACCCTTTTTGAATTCGCTACCACAGGCTAACACGGCTAACCCCCCTGCATCTATGGCCAGGTAGAGGGTTGGGGCGGGGCATGTGAGCGGGGAGGGGGATCAATCCCCGGTGGGGAGAGTAGCTGGCACCCGATAAGCAAGGGAGAGGGTGGTGCGAGCTGCCGCTGCAAGGGGGCGGGAGATGGCAGGGGAAACGGTCCACTCGCGGGAACCCTAGCCCCCACCAATGGAGAATCCAGGGTGGTGGCAGGCGGATGCCATATCCCGGGCAGGAGGTCTCGCGCGCCTGGGGAGGGTCGCCCCCATCGCAGCCGCAGCCCCAGCAACACAGTCCCATGAGCGGCCGCCTCCCAGAGTGGGTCCAGCCCCTCGGGCGTCTGCAGCAGCCCCATTGGTCATTCCAACACCTTCCACCCCAGGGCGTCCTGCCTCGCATCCAATCCCGTGGAGCAGTTGCCAGCCTCCCACGCCAACAGGCCATGGTTGTTGGGAGGGGTGGGGTGTGTCCGAGGCTGCGCGTGGCTCCGCCCTGGCTCGGCGCCGTCTCCTGCGTTCAGCAATTGTGGCCACTCGCGTTGCCCTGCCGGGGGGGGGAACCACTCCGAGGCTGCCAGCCCCGCCAATCCTGCAGGGAAGGCCGCTGGCCCCGCCCACAGGGGCAGTGGAAGAGCGCATCAGCTGCACAAAGTGGCTAAAATGCGGGAGCCCGAGGCCTCCCGGCTGGCTGCCACAGCGTGCCCCTTCCCCGGCCGGGCCATGCAGGCTGGGTGGCCACCCCAGGCCCGGGAGGGCCCCCCGATGGCAGGTTGCGTGACTGCCCCAGCTCAGGGCGGCATGCCAGGCAGGGCAGGTGCGTTAGGGCAATATGGAAGACATGCCAGAGCGGCCCCTGGCCAGTCCTTGTGCATCCTAAGCCCCCCCCCCCTTGGAAGGGATGCGCTGTCACCGCGGGCCTGGTCATGCGCTCATGGTGCCAGGGCAGGATATGGCTGGCAGTTCACCAAAGTATCGCAGGCAGACACGGGTCCATGTGTAGATGAGCTTTATTCCCAGTCCCACGGCGCAACGTACAGCCAGGCCCAAGGGTTCACGTCCCGCAAGGATGCACTTGAGCAGCACAGCATCCCCGCAAGGGAAGAGGGCCCTGGGGCCATAGGAAGCCAACCACCACGGCCCCCTCCCCTCCAACCCACAGGTCTGAGACGGGGGGGGGGGCTGTGCTGAACCTATCCATGAACTATGCAGCTGCCAGACAGAAGATAGGGAATTGTTACATCTCAGACCCTCCAAGGTCATGCCGGCGGGCGGTGTAGTTCGGTGGGCAGCACAGAAACACTATACCCACAGCGGTCCCGGCTGCATGGAGGGCGACGGGTGGCGGGAGCAGTGGGCGGCCAGGCTCGGGGCCCAGCTCATTGCCAAGGCAGCCGGGAATGACCTCCTGGCAGATGAGGGTGCGATGACTGCGCGGCCAGTTTACCTGGAGGAGCTCTTCCCTGGCCGTGCGGAGGAGGCCCACCTCATACGAGCGTGGCTAGACACGGCGCTGTGCGAGGTGGAGCATGACCTCCTGGAAGAGGAGGTGGCTGCGGGCCCCGCGCGCAGTAAGTCAGGGTCCTCGGCGCCATCCAGGGAGCCTCCTCCGCTGCCACAGAGGGCAGGCCGTAAGGGCCCGGAGGCGTCCCAGCCACTTCCGTCGAGGCGCAGGTTGCAGGTGCTTGCAGCAGATGCCGGGCTGCCACCAACGGGTGCCCCCCCTCCCTCTCTCCCCCCTCTGCAGGGACCATCAATGACAGGTGGATGGCTGCCATGGACCGGGTTCACGGGGCATTCCAGCAGGCGCGGGCAGCGGCACCATGTGAGTCTCGCCAACAGGAGGGGCACGGGCATGTGGGGTGGGGCGGCCTGCGGCCGCGACAACAACCCCAGAGCCCACAGGGGCCCTGACGCTCCCATCCCCCACCTCTTGCCCCCACAGCGGCGCCCGCCCGGAGCCCCTCGCCAGATGAGGAGGAACTTGGGAGGGGCTTCACCGCCTGGTCTCCACCCCGCTACCCGCCACCCGCTGAAGACCCAGAGGGTGACCCAGTGGAGGGGCCTGGCAGGAAGCGGCCGAAGCTGGAGCCCGTCCCCGCAGACGGCCGGGCAGCTGCCGATATGCCATCCCAGGCACAGGCATCTTGGACCCCAGCCGGGCCCCTGCTCTGTAACGGGGATGCCGTGGCGGGGCTGCTGGCCTCCCCCTGCTCCGACGCGCTACCTAGCCCTCACCCTCCTGGCTGCTGAGGCCGGGGTTCTGGGTTGGCAAGCTGCTCTCTGGGCGCCTGATGCGGCCCTGGAATCGATTGGGAATAAAGCCAAGTTCGTTAACCGCTTTTCCCGTGCAGCCCGTCCATGGGGGGCGGTGGCTGCTGGCCGGGGCGGCTTTCCCATGCTCTCTACATGCAGGGGTTGAGGGAGCGGGGACTCGGAGGGGCCGCCTGGGACACCATAGGGGCGTAAAGGGCGAGTGTTTGGCCGGCCGAGCCCCCCATGGCCAGGCATGGCCCTCAGCGCGCAGCATGCCACAGGTGCTCCGCGACCCTGTCTCGCACAGCTCGGTCATGCTCCTGGGGCTCTGCAGGGGCGTCAGGAGAAAGGCGACCGGCGGGCGGCAGCCAGGGGTCCTTGCCTGGGCCCTCTGTGGCTGGCAAGGGGAGCTGCTGGCGCACGGCAATATTGTGCAGCATGACACAGGCAGCCACGAGCTTGGCGACGGTGAACGGCTGCATGGCCAGGCGGCCGCCCGTGTGATGGAGGCATCTGAAGCGCATTTTCAGCTGACCGAAAGCACGTTCGATCACCATCCTCGTGCGCCGGTGGGCCTGGTTGTAGTTGGCTCTGTCGGCGGGCTCATCCGCAGGGTATGGCGTCAGGAGGTAAGGCAGCAATGGATAGCCACGGTCACCTGCAAGGGGAGGCGGAGTTAGGATCTCCCTTCCCATCCCCGTCCCCTCACAGCTCCCCCACCAACTCCTGACCTAGGAGCCAGCCTCTCCCCTCAGGCCATGATGACAGGAGCCTGTTCAGGCCGGAGGTGGTGAAGATCTGTGCGTCGTGGACGCTTCCCGGGAACTTGGCAACGAGGTCCGTGAAGATCCCCTGGTGGTCGCAGGCTGCCTGGACGTTGATACTGTAGAACCGGTGCCGATTCCTGTAGACCTGCGGCTCCTCTCTGGGAGCGCATATGGCCACATGCGTGCAGTCGACTGCTCCAATCACATTGGGGAAGCCTGCAAAGGAGGAGAAGCCAGCCCGGATGGGTGCCAACTCTGCCTCCGAGGTGGGAAAGTGGATGTGCTCGCGGATCCGACCAACTAGGGCGTCCAGGAAGGCATGCAGGCAGCGGCTGGCGGATGACTGGGAGACCTCCAAGGCCTCAGCCATGACTCCCTGGAAGGAGCCGGTCGCAAGGTAGCGGAGGGACAGCAGGACCCTCTGGAGGACAGGGATGCCCCGGGGAGCCGCAGCTTGCCCCTGAAGGGCGGGCGCGAGCTCCTCGCACAGAGCCTGTATGGCTGCCCTGTCCAGGCGGAAGCGGTCCAGGCAAGTCATGTCGCCCAGGAGCAGGGATGGCACCCTGGCCTGGAACCGGCGGCGGCGTCTGAGGCGGCGCCGCCTGAGGGCCGCTCGGACAAACACGGCTGGCAGGAGGTGGCTGGTCCGGATGGCTGGGAGCCGCGGCGGCAGTGGCGGGCACCAGGCGGGGATGATCAAGGTCCTGCCTGGAAGGAACGCAGGTTGAGTTCCAGCACCCTGAACCCCCCCCCCACGCACAGCAGCAGGCCTACCGGTCTCAGCGGCCCGTTGCAAGTGGTGCTCAGGAGCAGGTCCTCTGTCCGCTGCATGGGCCGTCCCAGCCACCCTTCCCGGTCCTGCACCCCCTGTGCCCTCCTCCATCTTGCCGAGGGGATGGGTGAGCACATGACTAGGTGGCTGGTTCCCACCACTTATCTCGGGGACCGGACATTCCAGCGGGCACTACCCCTATGTCTGCTGAGAGCACTAGTGGCGGCGGAAGCCAGCGCCAGGCAAACTGGACAGAGGCCGAGAGAGTGCTGCTTTTTGGGCTCGTGGTGGAGAATGCGGAGGTCGCCCTGAGCACGCACAGGGGCGCCTCGTCCCGGTCTCGACGACGGGCATTCTGGCAGATGGCAGCTGACAGGGTCTCGGCTGTGGGCAACGCGCCCCGCACTGCTCACTCGGCAATGAAGCGCTGGAATGATTCTTTCGGGCCCGCGCGCAAACGAGTGCGCCTCCTCATGTCTCAGGGGGTTCCTTATGAGCGGGCCCTTGACGAGGGGCTCCCAGGCCCAGAGGCGGTCATGCAAGCGGTCATCCCGGAGGCGGTGGTGGGCGGCCTGGGCGTTGAGGTCCTGCCCGGTTAGTATTTGTGGATTCAGGGAGGCGAGGGGGGGGGGGACGTATGGATCGTGGCACATGTGTGACAGGGCCTCTCCCGTGAGTAGGCACGGCCCCTGAGGGTCCAGACCCAAGCCAGGCGGAGGCAGAGGCAGCGGAGTCTGTGCCCCCCCTGGCAGAGAGCGGGGCCCAGGAACCGGCAGCCCTTCCACCGCCACAGCAAGCCCCTGCTGCCAGCGACGAGGAGCCTCAACCGGGCCCGTCGGGGGGCATGGATCCGGAGCACGGTATGTATCTGTGGCCCTGCTGCTGGTGGGGCCAGGGACCGGCTCGGCCGCCGGCCTCGGCCACACATCCAAGGCCACTCATGGCGCCGACCGGTCTCAAGACGAGGGGCTGCGGCCGCAGTTGGAATGGGTGTGCTTGGCCCGGCTCGGTGGCCTGTGGCAGCCCATGTTGGGCCGCTGCTCTTCCCTCCCTGGGGCCTCTTCCCACCCATGTCTCGCTCCAGCAGGGACCATGCGCCTGGAGATAGGCGGGGAGGTGATTGCCCAGCTGCGCGAGCTGCCACCCTCCCGGAGGACCTCTGCTGCCGGAGCGGCTCTCCTGCAGTCGCTCGGCTTCCCTGTGTCGGTGGAGGGTGAAGGTGGCCCTGGGACTCCGCCGGTTCAGGACACCTCATCGACAGAGCCGCTCGAGGAGCTGTCCCAGCCTGCAGCACCATCCCCTCCAGCCCCCCCGCCCCCGGGTGCCATGGGCCGTGTGCGGGAAGGACCTGGCTCCGCCTCTGAGGGGGAGGGGCCCATGGAGGGGATCCTTCCAGGCGCACGGGCTCGCGGCCCCCGCCCTGCCCAGCGGCTTCCCCCGACACTAGCCGCAATGTGGGCGGCGATCGAGAGGGAGCGGCTAGAGGTGCACGCTGCATGGGAGGAGGCGAACAACCGCGGCCGGGAGTTCATGGCTGCGGTACTGGAAGTGGGGGAAGGGCTCCGTGCCTCTCA
This sequence comes from Eublepharis macularius, assembly GCF_028583425.1. Classification (NCBI taxonomy): domain Eukaryota; kingdom Metazoa; phylum Chordata; class Lepidosauria; order Squamata; family Eublepharidae; genus Eublepharis; species Eublepharis macularius. The sequence continues at coordinate 9,667,198 of NC_072800.1, read as the reverse complement.
AGTCCGTGCCGAAGCCCTGCTCGGGCGGCTCGTCGCCATCCTCGACCCTCCGGCCCCACCCGCTGCAGCAGCTCCACCCGCCCCAGAGGCACCCCTCCCTCGGGCCCAGTTGCGTGCGAGAGGCCGGGCCCGTGGACGGCCAAGGGGGTCCGGCCGCCGGCCTCGCCGGTGACCGCCGCTGCCGCCTTGGGGGTGGGGTGGGGTGTTTTGCTGCACAGACGGCTCTCCTACACGCCTCCCCTTCCTCACGTCTGCTGGGGGAGGTGGGATGATATAATAATAAAGGCTGATTTCTGTGCAATGGGTGTCTGTGTTCTTTGCCTTGGGATGGGGACGAGGGGGCAGGCCCGCTGTGTCTGCCTCTTGGTGGCGGCCTCAGGCCAGCCCTCCCCTTCGGCGCCACTTGGGGGCTGTCCCCTGCTGCCAGAGACTGGCTGCTGCCCTGGATTCCTCATGGCAGGGCGCCTGCCAGTCCCATGCCAACCTCTCTGGATGCGGCCGCCACGGACTTGGTGCTACATTGGGCAAACGGGGGAAAGGCTTCTCAGACTACGCCCACCCCTCTCCTTCCCGACTGCGAGCCCCGCCCGACACACGAGCCGAGGCAGTCTGCCGGCATGGGCGCGGTTTGCCTGCTGCTCTGGGGCCTGGCCGGGATCGCGTGCTGCCCATAGGCTGCACCTTTCCTGGCCCCTCCCCCTGACGCTTGTCAGGAACAGCGCCCTTTGGCTGCGCCTGGCGGCGGCCGTGCATCAGACCCGCCCACAACACTTTCTGGTTCTCCAAAATTGCATCTCTGAGCCGCTGCGGGCGCCGCTGCGGCCACACTTTGCTGGCACAGGATCCGGCCCGGCGGCGCCACCACACCACCAGTGCAGCCGCGTCGGCGTTGGGGCCGGCCATAGGATTGCGCTGTAGATGTCACTGTCTTCTGGATCTGATTTGGGTGGAAAGGAGGCATACAAATGTTTTAAATAAAATAAATAAAATAATCCTCAGACACCCTATTCAGATTGGAACTGTGACACAGAGAGAAGGGGCTCAAATCCTCCCCCCCCCATGCCCTCCGTCCATCCTGAAATGGTCCTGGGGAGCCACTATTTGCCCTGCTGGGAAAACTTACTGTGTACTGATGCAAAATAGTAAAGAGTCCAGTAGCACCTTTAAGACTAACCAACTTTATTGTAGCATAAACTTTAGAGAACCACAGCTCTCTTTATCAACACGGCTAACTCCTCTGGATCTGTGTACTGATGGTTACACGTAAATTTTCCCAGTGGGGCAAGTAGTGGCTCCCCAGGACCATTTCAGGTCATAACAACAGTGGGGGGGGTAGGGGGGGATCTCCTTAAGCATCCCAGTCCTGATCCAAATTGGGCTCACACACCCCTGGGAAGCACGGAGCTCCCAGAAAATGTCCGACTGAAAGTCCTCATGGATTTTGTAATTTGTGGATAACCAAGTCAGAGATCCATCCCATTTATGAGAGGCTGAGATAATCTCTTACAATTTCTTCCATGCCAAATGGTTAAGAGATTCTGGACTGGGATGTGTGTGTGAGAAAGAGCACTGTAATTTGGGGCTGTTCCTTGGCTGAGGCCATAATTTGGCTTCAAAAATGTGACAGAGGTGGAAACTGGAAGGTTATTCTACCTACCTATTCATCCAATACCATAGAGGAGTAAGTTTTAGAGAGAAAGGAAGAGAGAACTGCATACCACTCGGATTTTATTTTTTCCATTGCTCTGTAGTGGATAGATTCTTGCTCAGATACAAATTTCCCCTTGTTGTAACCAAGGACATTATTTACAAGGTTATTATTTTTAACATGACTGAACACAGCAATAATGTTTTAAGGAAGACACACATTAGAAAATATACATGATCTTATCACTATCAAGCATTACACAGTTTAGATGACACAGAATTGCAATAACTTACAGGGGTTCACACAAATCTAACTTTATCCATAATTTAGTTTAAACCATTTGATATGTTGACATGTCTAGGCAACAAAAAAAATATTCTTTGTTCAGCAGTTTGGTACAAAAATAGCCACCCCAGCATTTTTTGCTGCCAAAATACTCCAGGCCTAGAAAACACCTTTGACAGTCAAACCCCCAGGTATACAGGAGAAATAGATTGCTCCAGACATGCTGCCATGGGAAAAAATACAGGGTGTATATACCTCTAAATACTTTCAAAAGAGAGGATCACACCTGACATGACAGGTTTCACCACCAGCTCCTTAACAGTTATGCCTATTATTCAGCCTACGTTTTAAAAGCAACAGACAAACAGTAAGGTTTAATTCAGACATCATAATGTTATGAAAATTCCACTATCATTTTGTGTGATATCCAAATTCACAAACCATTCTTTGCAACTGGCAAACCAGAGGCAGAAATTATGGCTTGGATACCTTGATTTGATACATTATGTAAAGTTCAACTGGTGGATCCATGGATCTTTCTCTGCAGCCCCCTGGACTGCTATGCTGGTGGAAAGGAAAGCAAGACAAGCAACTCTGAACCACTGTTTGTCTGTGTTCTTGGAAGCTGAAGCTGTGATTTGGTTTCTAAACCTCAGATTGGCATGTATTTTGAAGGGTTAAATCTTCACCTAACCAAACTCAGGCAGTTAAGTGAAACTCAGATATAGTTTATTAGACAAGGATACATTACAACACGTTAACTGAGTTAGAAGTTTGGACTTTAATGGCAGAAGAGTATTCCAAATCCAAACCTGGAGTGAGTCTTCTATTGCGTTCTTTTTCACTTGTGTCACACCGGGGTTCCTCCAGTAAAACAGGGTGCCTCTTTTCAACTAGGCTCTCCCCTCTCCCCAGTTCTGTCCAAACATTTTTAAGACATTAGAAGTTCAACCATAACAAAAGATGCTGCAATGATGTATTTTTCCTGGTTTGAAACCAGGAGTATCACTCAGTTTCCAGCTCGGTTCCTGTCTCCACCACCCCCTGCCCTGCCATTCTCCCGTTTGTCTTCCCTTTCATCACTCATTGACTGACTGCTGGGGTGCCCGCTTCTTCTCCAAAGACCTGAGAAGAGCTGGACTCTGTATTCTGCAAGGATCCCATTTTTCCTTTTACTCCTAAGTTACATTCCTCACCCACAGGGCTTTTTTTCTGGGAAAAGAGGTGGAGGAACTCAGTGGGTTGCCCTCAGAGAAAATGGTCACATGGCTGGTGGCCTCGCCCCCTGATCTCCAGACAGAGGGGAGTTTAGATGGCCCTCTGTGCTGCTCAGCGGCGCGGAGGGCCATCTCAACTCCCCTCTGTCTGGAGATCAGGGGGCGGGGCCACCAGCCATGTGACCATTTTCAAGAGGTTCTGGAACTCCGTTCCCCCGCGTTCCCCCTGAAAAAAAGCCCTGCTCACCCACATCCCCAAGTCGGGGAATCCAGAGACCCCATAACACGATGATGTTTGAACTGAGCCACTGGCAAATGCTCCTGCTCCTACACATTCCGGATGACAATCCTATGCTTTCATAGGCTGGGATCTGCACTTCAGACTCCAAAACAGCAACACAAAGCACAAGAACTAGTCGACGATGAAACCAAAACAGCTTGCTGCAACGCTTGCCTTGCCTCTCCACATTGTCCCTCCCCACGTGCACTCTGAAACTGGTGATCCTTAACATAAGGGTGTCAGTTTTCTTGGCACGAGATGGACTTTGACTGGCATATAATGTCAACCAGTTCAAGCTATACTGAAACAGGTGCAAAAAGAAAGCATGTCCCCAATTTTAATTCAGAAAAAACACGATGTCTGAATTTCAGGAAGATGTGTATTAGACTATTCCTTGTCTGAAAATTAAATAAGCCCAGTTAAGTTTGAGACCGACTCTTATTTAAAGACATTAACTTCACAAAGACTGGCTCCAGTGTTTCAAAATGGGCCAAGTTACCCATCTGCAAGCCAAGCCAGCCAGCCATTTTAGTGAGATTATGCAAGTGTGAATGGGCACAGAACTGCAGACAACTGTCTTGGTGTAACTCATGGGGATAGAAACAGACACAAAACACACTGCGGAAAGTGTATCTGGCATCACCAGCAGGGAATTCAAACGAACAATTTCTGTAAATGGCCTTCCGGGTTTCACTAATTTTGCATACAGCCTTTGGAGACCTTTCCCCCCTTAAATGTTCCAGACCTATACTGAAATATCTAAAAGCATATACTGCAAAACACAGTTGCTTCCAGCAAGGTTCTTCTCCATCAACAATTTCTTTTGAAGACTAACATCCTTATATATCTAGGGGAATAAACACTTCCATGGTAAACAACTTTAGACAAGCAATTATCTCTGCTGGAATAAAGATGAGAGACCCATTATTTTTTTCTCAAAGAATACATCCTAAAAAACGCAGAAGGGAGACGACACATACCAAGGTACAGGGTCAGCTTTACAACTAGGAATCTCTAGGGATCAATGTGGAATTAAATATTTGCATTTTGATCCAGTTCTTCACTGATGATCTAATCTCTGCTATGTAGAGCAACACATTCTGTTAGTTCACTCCAAAAAATGCAATACATAATGTAGATAATTAATGCGAATTACAAACTTGAGACTAATTTTTTCCAAAAATTATTGGCACACCAGTCAAAGTAGTAGTTCCAGCATTTGGCACAGACAGGGAGAAAAGTTCTGGGCAACTTCCTGCTGTGTCAAAGGAAGAGCGATGGCTCAGTAACAGACCACATGCTTTGCACACAGAAGGTTCAATCCCCAACATCTCCAGTGAAAAGGATCAGGTAATGTAGAACACCTCTGATCTGAGACACTGGAGATCCGCCGCCAGTAAGAGCGGACAGTGCTGACCTTGATGGACCAAGGGTCTGATTCACTAAAAAGCCGTGTCATGTATGTTCTGAGAACCCCCTGGACCAAGTGCGTTACAAAAGCAAGACCAGTCATAACCAGGGCTTTTTTTCAGCGGGAACACGGTGGAATGGAGTTCCGAAACCTCTTGAAAATAGTCACATGGCTGGTGGCCCCGCGAGGGGAGTTGAGATTGCCCTCTGCGCAAGTGGCGCGGAGGGCAATCTCAACTCCCCTCTGTCTGGAGATCGGGGGGGGGGGCACCAGCCATGTGACCATTTTCTCCTAGGGCAACCCACTGAGTTCCACCACCTCTTTTGCCAGAAAAAAAAGCCCTGGTCATAACTATTCACAACATTGGTACTTAAGTGATATTCAGGTTTTTTTTAAAAAAAAACTTGATGATATCAGCAATCATCTTTTATACTCTTTAAGATTTCTTCAAAACACCTGCAAGACCAAGAAACTGATCTTTTTTTTTCAGATGAGACAAGATTTCAAATATCTGGTACATTCTACAGAATCCTTCAGTTTCTGTAACTTGCAAAGTAGCACACAATATTCTACATCATGAATACCAGTCCAAGTTTTAGTAAGGGCTATTATAAAGGAAAGGTAGTGCTATTATAATAGGACAAAAAAAATGCAGCTCCTAAATGAACTCACACAAGCCATTTCACTCCGGATTCAAGAAGGCTGGATACTGCCTAAAGGTCTACATACTAATTCAGAAGACAGGCAGACAATATAGACCTGGTGTGAACCGCAGTTCATAGAACTGCTGACATAAAAACAGAGAAATTAGCTTTGCAACCCTTAGGTTGCAAATAAAAGTTCCAGCTTGCCTTTTGCTGTCTTTCCAACTGCATGTAAATACCTGCTTATTGCAAACGTTTCTGACAACTTTCTTCAACTTCAAACCAGATTACTCTTAAAGAGTCATTTTATATCTATTCTGACTAAGAGGAGGAGGTTTGGTTACCAGCATCGTCTAATCCTAAGTGTCTTAATCAGAACAAGGCTGTTCCCAAAGAACAGTAAATGTATACCTTTTACCAAGACCAACCAGTTTCCAAAATGCAGCATGCATGTATCTGAATTTCGTAATAATTTTCCTCAGGGTCATTCTTTCCACATTTTAATCAGGCTAAGGCTGCAATCCAATGCACATTTACATGCGAGTAAGCCTCACTGAACATAGCTGGCCTTACCTATAAGCTCACAGACATAAGGCTCTACTGTTAATTGTAAAACTCAAACATAATAATGGTGCGGTTCTAAATCAGAACTATTAACAGTACAGATATTTAATTTTTTAATTAAAATATTTCTATCCTGCTTTTCCTCGTGGCTAAAGGAAGTTTATAAATCACAAATTAAAAACATACAAAATAAATCTCCCTCCCACAGAGTGGGAGCTACACTCTCCCAAAATACTAGAACTCAGAAATGAAGTTGATGGAAAACAGTTTCAGGGCCGACAAAACGAAGGTCTTCTTTATTCAATGAGTAACTAAACTGTAGAATTCAGCGCCAGCAGAGGGAGTGGTGAGGGCCACAAGCACAGACAGCTTTAAGAGGGGGTTAGACAGTCACAGATTAATTGGGAATTCACCTGGTCGAAATCAGCAGGGCTTTTCTTACGTTTTTACGGCATGGGCTACAGATAACACCAGAGGGCCTATACTAAGAGTGTGGGAAGCAACTGGCAAGTACCAACTTGAGGACTGTTAACTGGCAGTCAAGAACATATGGGAGGGGACGGTCCCTTAGATACGTGGGTCCCAGGCTGTGGAGGGCTTTAAAGGTCATAACCAGGACCTGAAACTGGACTCTGAAACAAACTGGTAGTCAGTGTAGCTGTTTTAATATGGGTGAGATACTTCCCTGTCTGCAGCCCCTGACAATAATTGAACTGCCACATTCAGAATCGGGCGCAGTTTCCAGGTTGTGCATTACAATAATCCAACTATAAGGTTACAAAAGCACGGGTCAGCTTGACCCGACCAGCTGAGTCTATGAAAGAAAATAGTTGGGAAACCGGATAGAGCTGATAGAAAGCACTCTTGGCCACTACGCCAACCTTTTCAGACAGCAAGGCAGGCCCATGAGCGCCCCTCCATCCCAGGCAAGGGGCTCAAATTCCTCTAAATCATCAGCCTTCCCAACCAGTACTGGGAAGGATACCATTTCAGTTTGTTCTGCTTTAGCTGCTTGACCACAGCCTCAAAACATTGGTTCAAACATTGGTATTTGCAGGCTCAGATACGGAAATGCAGAGCTGCGTGTCACTTGCACGTTGAAGACATCCAAGCCTGAAGATCTGGATAGTTTCACTCAGCAGCCTCATACAGAAAGTGAAGAGCATGAGCGAAAGCACAGGACACGGAGGAAATCCATAGGACAAATCCCAGCCTGTTAAATCCCTCTGGGGGAAACTCTTGGAGTCCAATCAGACATAAAAGAACTACATTATTAAAGAGCTGCTCTACTAAGACCAATTCCATATTCTAATGCTGGAACTAGGACCAATGGAACTATACCTAAAGCTGACAGATCTAACAATGTCAACAGGGATAACTGTTCAGATTGTTAAGATGGAGAGCAAGTGTGGTGCAGTGGTTAGAGCGGTGGACTGGGATCTAGGAGACCCAGGTTCAAATCCCTGCACTGCCATGGAAAGTTGCTGGGTGACCTTGGGCCAGTCGCACTCTCTCCGCCTACCCTAACTCAACATCAACAGGGATAACTGGGTCTGAAGAAATTGTACCCCTACATCCATAACATGGTTCTATGTGTTGAGCCATTGCTAATACTGTACCTTCTTGAACCACTGCTAATGCTATAATGCTGCTAATGCTGTACCTTGCTTGCATTTTGCAAATGCTCCAACCAACACTTTCATTTCTCTAACAGCCTGAGAACCCAGCTGTGTTATCTCGTTTCTTTGAAGCTCACAGAAGTGACCTTGCACTGTCTGAAATGTTACAGTTTACTTTCATGCATTCCCAGACCCTTTCCCGCACAAACCTGTAGTCTGGCTGGGAGGGGGGAAATGAGAGGGTATTTAGAGTTGCACTTTCCTCAAGTCTCTGTTCCTATTAAGGAAGCATGTACTGCTGAGATGTATTTTTGCCTCTGAGTACCTCTATGGAAATATATATGGACAGATTGGATTTCTGAATAAAATCATTTAACCAAGAGCTTGGACTACTTGTTGCAATGGTGCAGGGACCTGTCTACCATATCCTGTCATCCACAGCCTGACAATATGCCTAAACTCGTTCTGCATAAGCACTGAACTCCCCCACCCCAATCTTTGGGGCAAATTTGCTTGCCTCACCAAATCCAGGTGACATGCAATTGCTGTCCTACATAAGAGAGACAATTAGCAGATCTCTGGCCCATTCCACATTCAGCTATAAGCCTGCACGTGCTGTCAAGTCACAAACAACTTATGGTGACCCCAGTAAGGGGCTTTCAAGGCAAGCAAGAAGCAGCAGCGGTTTGCCATTGCCTTCCTCCACAGGGTCTTCCTCCGTGGTCCCTCATCCAAGCACCAACCCAGCTGAGTTTCTGAGATCTGGAAAGATTAGGTTATACCGTGCCATTCCATATCTTGGCATCAAATAAAGCTACCCGGAATTATTTTAACCAGTGTAAAGGTAGATTACGTTGGGAAACGTGCAGGCTAAGCCTCAGCTTAAGCTCTACAGTGACATGTGAGAACTCGCACTCAGAAATGCTAGATTTGGCACACAACGGCCATGAAGGCCACGAATCCCATGACTGCCAGCTGCATTTCCACATTCCCTCCAGCTGCTGTAGAGGCAACGGGCAGACTGACTATTGCAGCAGTAAGCCTGGTAGGAAACTCCAGCCAAGCCACCCCAGCAGCAGGGGAGAGGGTTGGCATCCCTGTTTGAAGCCACTCCACCGTCAGCCTGAGGGTACAACATAAGGCAGGAAAATACCTTGACACCCCCCCCCCCAGGCAAGGACTGCAGCCTTGGCCTTAAAGTCATGTTCCCCCTTTTCTTACATGTTTGTCTTTCCCTGTTAGCTGACAACCCACCATTGTCTCAGCTTCCCCTCGGGCCTCCACTACTGACCACAACCCTCACAAGACCCCAGCCATAAAAGCTCCCACACAACTAATTCTCCACCAACAAATAAACACTAGGAAGCCCTATTCAGGAACTTCCCAGCCCCACATGCAGGTTACTTCTATCTGTTCTGCTTTTCTCCCTGATCGGGACCCAAAACATCTTTTTGCATCTTTTTCTTGTTCTCCACTGAATCCTCTTGACAACCTTGTAAAGTAGGTTTGGCTGAGAGATCATGACAGGCCCTGGGCTGCCCAGCCAGGTTGTCCAGCAGCGTGGGGTTCTGAACCCAAAACTCTATGCCACACCAGCCCAGCTGAGCCCTGGAGGGATTCGGGGAGAAAATCTGTCCCCAGCTTAAGTTCTGATTTTGTGTGTGGGAAGTTGATGGGGAAGAAACAGGTCATGGTTTGGCCTGGTCTCATCAGATCTTGTAGGCTAGGCAGGGACAATGGCAAACCACCTCTGCTTCTCACTTGCCTTGAAAGCCCCTTGCTGGGACCACTGCAAGTTGACTGTGATGTGACAGCAGGCGTCTATGTAAAAAGCCTGAAAAGCCAGCAGCAGCCCCGCCTCTTCCCCACCTACTCAGAAGCAAAAACCATTCCACAGCTGCACAACAGGCAATGTGAACTATTCCATGTTATTATGTTGAATCCCTATTAGGACTGAAGTAATTTGGTCCTTACAACCAGAAGGAGGAAGATGAGACTGATCTGTCAGGCTGGGGTAAGGTCACCAAGGAAAGCACCAAAAGCACCATAAATGAGATGAAGCGGGTACTTCCCTTGGTGACCTTACTTACCCCAACCCGACAGATCAGTCTCATCTTCCCATTTCTGGTCAGAAGGACGAGGTTACTTCTGTCGTAAAAGGGTTTCACCATATTAACGTGGAACAGGATCAAGATGGGTAGCCGTCTTAGTCCGTCAGTAGCGGGAGAAAAGAGCCTGTCCGCAACAGTAGAAAAGAGGGAGAGTCCAGGAGCGCCTCTCAGACTAACAACATTTGGGGTAGGGTAGGAGCTGAAGAAATGAGCAGATATCTACAGAAGTGAGCTGTGGTTCATGAAAGCTCCTATCCTACCCAAATGTCGTCAGTCTTACAGGTGCTACCGGACGCTTGCTCTTTCCTAACATGGAACACTGCAGCCCTTCAGCATTCCCATTCACCACATAACTTCCATTCGAAACCTTAACAAGTCGTTTTTTAATGCTTGGACCGAGATCTTCTCCCCAGCCATAAGCCGCACCTGTCGGCTTTTGGCCTGTGCTGAAGAAGCCGGAAGAGCCCGGAGAGAAGGCGCGGGGGGGGGGGCGGGCGAAGAGGCAGCCGGTCGGAGAAGGAACGACAGTTGCGAAAGTGTCGCAAGGCGCGTCTGGATTGGCCGCCTTGGCGCCGCCCGCCGCCCTCCCTCAAGGCCGGCGGAGACTTGGCCCTCCGCTGGGCGCCCCGGCCGGCGCGCTCGCCCGGGCAGCCCCGAAAGTTGCGAGCGCCGGGGGCGCCTCTCCTCCGCCTCCGCGCCCAGCGCCGATTACCTCCCAGGCGGGCGAACTCCCTGCGGCGCAGCCCCTGCGGGCTCTCCCCGCCGTAGCCGTACGCCGCGCCCGGGGGCAGCCGGCTTTGGAAGGACTGGAAGGAGAGCGCCTCTCGCCACCGCTCCATCGCCTCTGCGGCGCGGCCCGCCGGTGGCGGCAGCAACCCCCGGGCAGCAGAGGCGGCGGGGCGGGCGGAGGCGCCGCTCGGCCCCTCCTCCCGCTTCTGCCTCCGCCTCCGCCTCCGCCGGCCGGGGTGGAAGGCGAGGGCCGCCGGGCAGGGACGCGCCGGGGGCGGCTTCGGGGACTGGGAAGCTTTGGGGGGGGGGCGCCTCGGAACTCCAAGGCCTGCAAAAGCAGAAGCGCGGGGAGGCGCGGGTGATTAGTGATTATCTGTCTCCAGTTATACCCTGCCTTTCTCCCCTGTGGGGGCCCAAAGCAGCTTACACGCTTCTCCTCGCCTCCATTTTGTCCTCACAACAACCCTGTGAGGTAGGCTGGGCCGAGAAGGTGTGTGACTGGCTCAGGGTCCGTTCCTTGGCACAGTGGCAAAATAGTAAAGAGTCCAAGAGCACCTTTAAGACTAACCAACTTTATTGTAGCATAAGTTTTTGAGAACCACAGCTCCCTTCGTCAGAGGCCATGGCGATGAAGAGAGATGTGGTTCTAAAGGTGCTATGGGACTCTATTATTTTGCAACTACAGACTAACACGGCAAACTCCTCTGGATCTTGGCACAGTGGGGGATTGAACCGAGGTTGTCCACATTCTAGTCTGACACTTTAACCCCTACATCACATCTGAAGAAGTGAGCTGTGAGTCACAAAAGCTCCTACCCTACCACAAATTTTGTTAGTCTTCTAGGTGCTACTGGACTCTTGCTCTTTTAGACTGCTACAGACAGACTAGCACGGCTATCCATCTTGATCGCGCTGCACCACATGTTCTTCTGACAGCTTGGCTCCCAATCAAGCTGACCCTTTTCTCCTCCCCACAGACTCTGTGGCTGCTTCCCCACAGCCTGTGAAATGCATTTCCTTCACTGAAGCTCCGATGAGAAACTGTGACTGTTGTGGCTATTGCTCTCCTGTCCACAATGGCTCCTGCACAACAACTTGTGAGGTAAGTTAGGCTGAGAATGTGGGACTGGCCCAAGAGATCTGATCCTGGGTTTCCCCCGTCCTTATGTGACATGTGCCACTCTGACTGCTACACAACAGTGGCTTACAAAATGAAGTGTCCATCTCCCACGCACAGGTTGTACTGTAGCAACACACACAAACATACACTATGGTAGAGTTGCAAATTGTCCTGTTAAAAAACTGTGCAGATATTATTAGGTTTATTATCGCTTTCATACACGATACACAAAACTGACTGCTTCTGGTAATGCACAGCAATCAAGTTTTTTAAGTTGAAAGCAGATTTGAAGTGACTAAACGTAAGAGAGGCCTGATAGAGATTTGCAAAAATGGATGAAGTGCAGGAAGTGGATAGAGAGAACTTTATCTCCCTCTCCCCAAATAGTAAAACTCATGAGCTAAACCTGATAGGCAGAGATTCAGGATAATTTGTTTATTTACTTTGTTGATACCCTGCAATTCTACTCAACTGGAACAAAAAGCAGTACATTGTTCTCCTATCCTATCCTCACAACAACCCTGTAAGGTGAGTTAGGCTGAGTGACTGTTCCAAGATCACCCAGCAAAGCTTCCAGGGCAGAGGAGGAATTTAAAAACAGCTTTCCAAGATCCTAAGATGACACTAACCACTACACTACAATAGCAAAAAGAAGCATTTCTTCAAACAATGCATAATCCACTCATTGTTTCAAAAAAGAACTCGTTTTTTAAAAAATATTGAACAGATTCAAGGAGGAGAGCTTCACAATGGCTATTAGCCACAATGATGACATGGAACTTCCATGTTCAGAGACAGTGTACCTTTGAATGCATTTCGGAAGACTGGCCTTCTGGGCTTATTTCTAAACCGTCTGCGGAGCACCTGGTTGGCCACTGTGAGAAACAGGAAGCAGGACTAGATGGATGCTTAGCCAAATCAAGCAATGTTCTTATGTTCGGGTAAAATAAACATTGAGTTATTCTATGTAATCCACCTTGAATCTCAATGAGAAAGATGGACTATAAATAATGTAAATAAATAAGTAAATAGCACAGATAACATAGTATGGAAGTGGGGAGGGCCCCCCAAACAGTCATAATCAGCCAGTACCTGTGAATACCTTGAAATTTTTTTAAGTTGTCAGCTGGCAGCAGAAGCAGCCAATCACAGTCCCATTAGATATCTGATTGGTTGTGCAGTCTTTAAAATTTGCTTCAGGAACAGCTGCCACCCCAGCACAACAATCTGCATTGTGTTTGTGTGTAAATATACAAGAAAATATTTTTTTAACATATGTTCATTTTAAAAGGCATTCAGCTAAACAGAGCTTCTGCCTGAAATGCTGAAGAGTTACACAGAAGCTCACTCCCTGACATTTCGCGGTTGGCTCCTCCTCCTGTGGCAGCCATTTTGCAGTTGCGTCCACCACCCTGTTTCAGAATACCAAAGGTCCCTGCAGGCTAGAAAAGTCTGGGGACCCTTGAGGCAAGGGCAAGCAGACAAAGACTCGTCTTGCCAGTTTCAGTGCCGCTTGACTATCCTCCAATATCTGCAAGTTCTAAATTGAGCTTCCTCTCGGGGCAGAACCTCAAGTGGCAATTACAGAACTGCCAACTGGTGGCTCTGGGTTGACCTTCTCCATACGGAGTGGTGTTGACTGAGGAGCTCTCCCTCCCCAGCAGTCTTTCCTCGAAGCCTCAGTGCGAGAGGGAAGGGGTTTATTTATTTTATTTATTTATTTTATTACATTTACATTCCGCTCCCCCTGCAAGCAAGCTCCCTTGAAAGCACCCTTGGCCCTCCTCCCTGTGCTCTGCTCTGCTCTGAAAATTGAAATTGGGAAGTGGAATGAAAATTGCTCAAGGAAATCTCTCCCTACAATGATTGGAGCAGCTGCTCTTACCACTTTCCAGCTCTAAATTTGGCATTTTTCGCTTAGATGGTCAGCTGCGTACGGACTGTTTACACGGCTTCTGGAGAACCAATCTGAGCCCATGACAAACATGACATACTTCGGGGGTTCAGAGATGTATGGCCATGAGAAGTCGTTCAAACAAATTTACTCTCATGTTGTTAGCAGTTCCTAATTCAACAGCATTGGTTATAGTTTGATCTGAATTGTCTTTGCTCCCAATATTATTTTTAGCTCATAGAGCTGCCATTATGTTCGAAGCTATAACCAATCGTGATTAAGTATTCCTGTACATAATTGTATATAGTTAACTATTACTTTGTTGTTCTTTGTTAACTCTGTTCACTGATTTTAATATGTTAATAAAAATATTACTTAAAAAAATAAAGCTGCCATTAATTTTTGACTGAAAATTATTTTTTGTACAAGTTCCAGTTTACTCACTCTGTTTTCTGAGGAGATGAAAGCCATATACTAAATATAGTGACCAAACTTGGATTTTCAGTTGGATATTTAAGGAGGCTTGATTTCTCTGCAGCGAAGCAACTAATAAAACAGACGGTTGGATATAAACACTCAAGTGGATGCTGCATTATTGGGTCCTCTGAGAACAGCTTCTCTCTATAGGCAGTTTCAGGTGGATAGCTGTGTTGGTCTGCAGTAGAAGATTGAGTTTCGGGTCCAGTAGCACCTCTGTAAGCAGCTTTCCCCCCCTCCCCCTTCCATCTTACTTTACTGATTTAATAAATTTTGAGCATAAAAAAGCATTTACCAAGGCACATTTGAATATTTTACACCTCTCAGTGTTATCAGAGGGTTATTGAGGATTTAGGTCATGCGGTTTTTTGGTGTCCAAGATTTGTAGTGGAACGTGTAAGATAGTTTGGGAATATTTTATTACAATACCCAGGGAGGTCTGACCATAGGGTTGCCAGCCTCCAGGTGGTAGCTGGAGATCTTCCGGAATTACGACTGATCTCCAGTCCACAGAGGTTAGTTCCCCTGGAGAGGAGGGCTGCTTTGGAGGGCAAACTCTATGGTATTATAGCCTAATGAGGTCCCTCTCCTCCCCAAACCCCACCCTCTCCAGGTCCCACCCCCCAAATCTCCAGGAATTTTCCAACCTGGAGATGGCAAGCCTATCTGACCATAATAAACTTGTGATATTGCTGGCTGATAAAAATAAATGGGATACATTACAAATGGAAAAATTCATCTCAGTTATAAAGATTCAGTCAAAATCCCCTGTTGCTAGTGTGGTTGATGGATAGTCTTTTACCTTATACTAGGTCTGATAAATTACTATAGGAATAAGAAGTTATTGTTAACTCTGTATTTTGTACTTCTTCCTAATAAAGATTATGATTTTAATTATCATTATATATTTTATATTTTATGGATTCTAATTTGCATAGTGATTAATTGGATTGATTGTTTTTAATGTTGCTTGCTAAGGCTTTGAGTTAATGCAATAAAGTTTATGATGATGAAACGTGATGTACACCTAGATAAACTTAATGGCTGTTAGCACTGATAATGGCATTTTTGACTCGGGTGGCCTTGGAAGCATGTATGTATTAAGTAGTCGTTATGTATGTTAAGTAGTCAGCCAACCAAAGAGAATAGTAAAAAGGGTGGTATGTTTGTGTGTGTCAGGCAGATCAAAAATAGCTCAGTTTAAATTCACATTTTTATCTATTTATAGGTGCAGGGAAAAGAGGTGTGGAACTCACTGGGATCATATGTGCGTGCGCACACGCTCCCAGGATCACATGATGACATCACTTCTGGAAAGTGATGTCGTTGTGCAGGGCGGAGCCACCCCCAGGAGTGCTCCCGTGTTTCAGGCCTGCTTGCTTCCCCGCCCTTTACCTGGCATCAGTGTTCCCTATAAGCGGTGCAGTGTTGTGAGCCAGAAATCTACTTTGTGAGCAGCAAGTTGCAAGTTTTGAGCACACCTTTTCCAAAACCAGAATCTATTTGATTAAAAGACTTTTGAATTAGATTGTCTGAGGCATTGGTATTGGGTACCATCAATATTTTGATGACACCCACTTATGTATGTTGTTCTCAAAAGTTTATCCCTCAATAAACTTGGTTAGTCTTAAAGGTACTACTGGACTTTTTACTATTTTGCAACTACAGACTAACACGGCTAACTCCTCTGGATATTAAAGAATGCATCTGTAATATATGGAATTCACTGCCACATAAAGTGGCAACTGCTAGAGGGTGTTAGGGACTTTAAAAATGATTAGAGAAATGTGTGGATGAAAGGTAGATTCACACTTCTTGTAACGGGGCTTCTTGTATTGTTTTAAGCATTTTAAAGGGAAAATGAAGCATTTTTTTTTCTTTTAAAATGCTACCACAGCACAGGGAACACAGCTTCGATTATCAAAAGCAAATTGGGCTCAAAGGGCCAGAACTCTTTCATCTCCCTGCACAACCCCAATCTAAATCAGGGATGAGCAAGGAGAGACCAAGCATAGGCTTGAGACCATAAGAGCTAACTGGGGCAGTATACCACCTGATCCCAGACCAGGACAACCCAGGCTAGCCTAATCTTAGCCTCCAGGGTTGTTTCTCAGAGGCAGGCAATGGCAAACCACATCTCTTGCCTTAAAAACATTTATGTTAACATTTTCATGGTACAAAAACATGGTGCAAAAACAAGACTTGGAGTATGCAAAACAACTGACCATGAAAATGAAATAAACACCATGCACAAATTGGTTTTTTTAAAGGCAAATGTAATGCATCTGAAACTATCCACAAAACAAATTCAGTGTCCCTCAATTAAGCCTAAATTTAAACAAGAAATAAAACCTGAATGAATTTTCAAGTGTGCACTTGCAATTTCACTTGGTCACATATGAGAAATTAGTCATTACAAATCTGCCAACACTGGTAACGAGTGAAGGAAGGTATAGTAAAAATGTCACAAACATGCAATAACTTCGGCAAAATCTAAAGAACACAAGAACTACACCCACAAGAAAAGCCTATTTGCTAGTGTACCAGAATTCAAGAAAGTGAATATAGGAAAGGGGGAAAAAAAGAAGGGCACAACTGACCAGTGTGTTTTTAAGCAAACGAAAAATACATTTTTAAAAGCAGCTCCTCATTTGTGGCCATTTGCTGCATTTAATAGGGAGAAAATCAGACTACCCTGAAAGAACTATCTCCCCTCATGTCCCTGGGACTGGCCATTACAGGAAGCTGCACAGTGTTTTACTAAAACTCCCAGAATCCTTATTGCCTACAACTCTCATACTGCACGGGTCCAACTACATTGTTAACCCCTTTATTGCCCACGTGCTACTTTGTGCCACAAAGCTCGAGTCAATTTAGATCATACACAGAAAGGGCTCTTTAAATTTTCACGCTCCCCCCCTTCATCTGGCCTGCAGGAACTGATTAAAAACAATAAGTCCTTTTAAATTGTTACGTCAATAAAGAGGTATCAAAATTAAAAGAGGAGTATTACAGGGGATTTAACCTAACTACTGGGGAGAGTTTGAAGGGAGGATATGCAACAGAAGACATAACATCATGAACTCGCAGGGTGAGGGCTGGTTGAGAGGGAGGGAAGGAGAACACATGATCAAGTGATCTCTTTGGAGAACTGCCAGAATAGAGTTTCAGCTCGTTAGGGGTGGGCACGAACCATGAAAAAAATGAACCATGCGGTTCCTGGTTCGTGCATTTTCACGAACCATGAACCACGAACTTCCCCGAACTGGGGCAAGTTCGTGAACGAGTTCATGGTTCATATGTGGGGTTTAAATGGTCTTTTCCATGTCGCTTAGCAGCGGCACAGAAAGGAGCATTTAAACCCGCTGATCAGCTGCTTGTTGTGGAGATCCCTGACAAGCAGCTGATCATTTAAACAGTGGGGCTTGGCTGGCCGGCTGGGAGTTCCCAGCCGGCCAGCCAAGCCCCACCTGCAGTTTAAATGGCCATTTCCCTGCCCCTCGGAGTTTTGCAGCGGCACAAAATGGGGCATTGCTTTTTAAAACGAACAAAACGAACCAGCATACCAGTTCGGAAGTTCTCCGCTGGTTCGAGAACCATGAACCGGGCCAGTTCGTGTTCTGATTTGTGCCCATCTCTGCCCTGGGTAAATGAATTAACCAAGTAGTACCTGTGTGGTCTTCTCATAGTACATGAAATCTGTTCCCAGGTTTCAAGTACATTAAATACTGTTTCAATCTCTCAGTTGTTTCTTAATATTTTTAAGAGTCCAGTTGCACCTTTAAGGCTAACTGAAGTTCACTGAGACAGTATGACCTTTCTTTCATGGGTAATTAATTACCTATTTCATCTGAATGGCACTGTGGGTTGCAAGTCAGAGAAATCAGCTAATGGAATGTTTATAGTCAATCTTCCAAAGCACAGATACTTGTAATATGGATTATACACTGCAGTATTCTGGGTCAGAAATGTTTCTCTTAGCTTACAATATAAGAAGGCCTGCTGTGGGCAGGTTGTCAGGCATGGCCTGGGAACCAGCAGGAGATGCAGAAGGCAGGGACTTAAAGTTCAGGGGAGTGCAATCTGTGTCCCTGGCACAATAACATCACTTCCAGCATGGCCTAGAAGTGACACCATCATGCTTGGGGTGAAGTTCTAGCATTCATCCCAAACTCTCTGGAAACCATAGAGTTGTGGGTGAATGCTAGACTCTCACCCAACATAATGATGTCATTTCTGGGTTGTGCCAGAAGCAACAGTAGTATGCTGATTATTCCCTCCCCATTTCATTCAGGCATTGCCTCCTGTGGCCCAGCTGAGTAGAGGCAGGCAACAGGAACTGGGGGCAGGGAGGGGATCTCCCTCCCTACACCAGTGGGAAACTGGCAACCCTAGTGTAAGCCCTGATTGACACCACTGAATTTTGGAAGGTATTTCTCTTCTTTCACTTTGTGCTCCAGAGAAATGTGGCCAAGTGCAATATCAGAGTGGCTGGTCACCTACCATTTTAGCATAGCCAGATTATTCTTTATTTCCCCCGGCTGTTACACTTAAAACATATCATCTAAATCTTTTATGTTTCACTTCATGAAGAATTTAAAAACAGAGCTTCCTACAATTAATCGGCACTCTGCTCTTGTCTGCGGGAGTGCATTCTTAAGCTGGTGTGTGTTTAAACTGACAGTTCCATCATTGAAGGTGACACACGGCGCACTTTGCACTTACACAGCCCTACTAGTATGCCTGCCTGCCTGCCTGCGTGGTCTCTGGGGGCGTAGAAGCATCATTCAGTGTCCAACAGCAGTTGATTTGCCAGTCAGAAATTCTTAGCTATTTGGTTTTCCAGAATATTCCCACAGAGTGCTAGAAATTATTCGGTAGTTATAGAGAAGTCGATGTCCAAAAAAGCCAGGAAAAATTGTGGTAGGGCAGGAATGAGTTTTCTTCTGAGGGCTTTTTCATTTTGGCTTCTTCTGAAAAAAGCCTATGAGGTATTTTCTTTGGGAATGAGTGAAATGCATTTACATTTCATGAATCCCTCATACCTCTATGCCTTTGGTCACTCTGCTGCAATTCGCCTCCCAGGTAAGCCTCCATTCCCTGTAGATGTTGCACTCTGGGCCAGTCCCTCACTCCTTCTTCTTGCTTGGACTTTCCCAACCCTTCCTGGGTCATCTTGGGTTCTTCTGGCCCCTTGCTTCCTCCAGTCCCTCAGAGGGTAGGCCTGGCTTTCCCACCTTTACTGTCAGTGGGTTCTCTCCTGGCCCTGGCCTCATCATGGGGTGTCTCTGAGTTTAATCTCAAGGGAGCCAGCGCTCAAGGAGATCAAAACTGGGAAACTATAAAGTTTCACTCTACCCATTGGGGGGAACAAACGTCGTATATACTCCTTACCATCTAGTTGGAGCGGTCTGGAAAGGCAACAAGAAATAAAAAAGGACTAATTACTTGAGGACTTTACAAGGGTCTGTACAAGAAATATTGGTAACGGAACTGTAACGTAACTGATTTATTACATGTATTTAAATGAGGTGTATGTAATAATCGGGTCATTTCGTAGAAAAAGAGCTGGAGGAACTCATTAGCATAACTCATTAGCATATGTCATGCCCCCTTGACATCACCAGAAGTGTGTAATTAGCATAACTGATTTGCACATGCCACACCTCCTGACATCACATATCTTGGCTGTTTTGGACCCAATCCTGGCCATTCAGGGCCGAAATTGGGCTCAAAATGGCAAAAACGGGCTG
Source organism: Eublepharis macularius (assembly GCF_028583425.1). Lineage (NCBI taxonomy): Eukaryota > Metazoa > Chordata > Lepidosauria > Squamata > Eublepharidae > Eublepharis > Eublepharis macularius. Next base: position 9,647,446 of record NC_072800.1, on the reverse strand, counting down.
AAAATGGCTGAAAAGTGGCCCCAAATGGTCACAATTGGGCTGCTGCTGAGTGGGAGAGTGATCCACCACTCGTCAGATGCCTGATCTGGGCCGTTTCGGCCCCAATTCAGGCTGAAACGGGCCCAAAATGGCCGAGAGTCAAGTGGGTGGGGCCACCCAACATATGAACTCTTTGGGGAACTGCCAAAACTGTGTTCCTGTGCATTCCCCCTTGAAATGAGCCCTGGTAATAATTATCTAAAAGCTTAGAGGTAAAAATAATAATAGATGTATATGATTCTCTGGGCGCTTTATTGTATTCCCAGTTTTGATCTCCTTGAGCGTTGGCTCCCTTGAGATCAGTCTATATTAGGAGATTTCCCTCTTGCGCTTGACGTGTGCCTCTTGGGCCACCTCAGGCTACGCTCCACTGGGCTTAGGCATACTGGGCTCTGTCACTCTCCCCCATTCCGGTCGGCCTCAGCAGCAAGTTCCTTGCTTTGGATTTCATATATTGTTTCTAAGCTAGTTTAGTTATTTATTTTCATAATTTATACCCCACCTTTCTCCACAATGGGGCCCCTAAGTGGCTTATAGCCACTTAGAATGCTATAAGCCACTTGTGTCTGGCCCAAATTCTCCCCGCAAGCTTCCATGGCAGAGTGGGGAATCAAACCTGGGTCACCCAGATCCTAAACCACCACTCTAGCCACTACAGCACACTGGCTCTTAATATATCACAAATTATATCACTAGCTCTTCCACACACAAAAACCATTTTATTTGACAGAGAAAAATATCTGCCCGAGGAGCTTTACAATGCAATCCTGATCAAAGTTGTACACTTCTGAGCCCACTGAAACCAATGGGCATAGAAGGATGCAACTGCTTAGGACTGCACTGTTGCTGTTCTTTAGAGTCTGAATGGCAGTCCATGCCTCGACCAACAACATTTCTGCATCCACAGAATTCCTTTCCCTCAATTTAGGGATATTTACCTGGCAATGAAAAAGCTCAACATAGAATCTAAGAAATTCACCAGTAACCTTCTCTTTTGTTAACCATTACTGTGTCATTCTTTTTAACTATAAGGATAGACATTTTTGCTTGCTAACAAGTTTATTGCACCTATCCAAAAACATTTTTGCATAGTCTTTTACATACATTGTACATTTCATTTTGCATACATTGCATTATATATATTTTCTGCACATCTATGGTATCAAAACACTTTTTAAAAATTAACTGTTGAATTATGTTTGTGTTTTTCTTCTACATTTCACATCTGTAATACATGTTCCTGTTTTTTTACAAACCTCATAGTAAGAAAAGATGTCACATTAATAGGTCATCTTACTCAGGTTTGCTAGCCTCCCAAATATTTGTTTTTGTGACATAAACAATGTTATTAATTCAGCACAATTACTGCTGTTCTTTTTCAGCGTTAAAGAGTTGTCATTGTGTTGCAGTCACAAATGATTGACTGTTTACTCAAAAGAAAGACAATCCTGAATGCAAGACAGCCCCCAACCCTTGAAAAAAGGTTAAACAAAAAGGTTTTTTTTTTTAAATGTGTATATACCTGTTACTTGTACACTAGTTTAAGAAGACACCTTCTTTTCTAGCTGGCACATGTAGGGAAAAAATGTAGTCTTCCTCTCAGGTAAATAGGGCTGCAATCCTAAGAACACTTTCCTAGTAAGCCCCATTGAATAAAATAGGTCTTACTTCTGATCAGACCTGCTTAGATTTGCTTCCTGGGTAACTGCCAAACCTTGGCACTTATTCCTTGATCTATTTGAATTTTAACATTATAGGTGTGCAAACCTTGTAAAAATATTTGTTATTTAAAAAGAAAACACTGCCCTCTAAAGGGAGGAGGATTTACCCAGAGGCTGAGGAGGGGTTGCCTAGCAACGGGGCAGTTGGAGAATGGCAGTTGGGAGCTCAGAAGGTGAAGGAGGGAAGGGTCTGAGAGAGGGATGGATGTCCCAGGGGAGGGAGCCTGGAGAGGCGGAGGAGGGAAAGGTTGGACGAAGCGTGACCCACGTCAGGGGTGGGCCTTCTGAGGAAGTTTCTCTGCTGTTGTGAGGAACCCTGACTTCTTGGAGCCTCTACACTGTCCTGGAGCTTGTGAGTAAGAAGCTCATAGGGTGAGACTTAGAGTGTCTCTACACAAAATGCCTGGGCACATGTTCGTCAAGTGCCAGAAGACACACTATTAGCTGGGAAGAGTAGTTTTAAAAGACAGAGCCGGTGGAGATTGCTCTGGAGAAGACATATTCTCTCACAGACCTCTGCCACTTCTGGTGCACTGGACTGTTTTCCCTTCCAGAGCCTTTGCTGTGCTGCCCTCGCTGCTTAAAACTTTGAATTAACCGTGCCTCAGCAGGGAAAAGGCTCTGGAAGGGGAGACAGCCTAGCATGCCAGAGGCAGTAGAGGGCTGTGAGAGAATCCGTCCCCTCAAGAGTAATCTCTGCAGGTTCTGTCATTTAAAACTACACTTCCTGGCTAACATTACATCTCCCAAAACATGAAGTACACATTTCAGAAGTCTTGTATAGAGAGACTTTAAAGTATTCCATCATTCTGGATCTGGGACTTCTTAATTTATTCTACTGACAGCAGTGTTTGTTTGAAATTCCAAGGTTTATTCCCCTGGTTTACTGCTCCCCCCTTAAATAAAAACAAACAGCAGTTCAAGGTTGAATGGGGCATCTACACTCTTGTGACCAGTAACCGGGGCCTTTTTAGGCTAAAAAAGGGTTACAGGCGAATCACCTGCATACACCAAACCTTCAATTTAACGATATACAAACAGTGAAACTGACAGTTTAAATAAATCAGTACAGGAATATGAATGCTAACATGGAAAAAGGGTATAGTCTTTTTGTTCATAATATTGCAATCACTGTATGTCTCTTAAGTGAAATATTTGTGTATTGTCGAAGGCTTTCACGGCCGGAGAACGATGGTTGTTGTGGGTTTTCCGGGCTGTATTGCCGTGGTCTTGGCATTGTAGTTCCTGACGTTTCGCCAGCAGCTGTGGCTGGCATCTTCAGAGGTGTAGCACCAAAAGACAGAGATCTCTGTCTTTTGGTGCTACACCTCTGAAGATGCCAGCCACAGCTGCTGGCGAAACGTCAGGAACTACAATGCCAAGACCACGGCAATACAGCCCGGAAAACCCACAACAACCATTGAAATATTTGTATTTACCCAAAATGATATTAATAATTTATTTATCTTTTCCCTGTTCAATTTAAATTGTGGTTCATGACACAATTCATTTCATTTCCCCTCCCAATTAGTTCACCCTCAGCAAACTAGACTAAAATATAAATCCTAATTGATCAGCATTTGGGGTACATATGAAAGGAACTGAAGGGGGTGGTTATTGAAAAAAACTTTCACTAGAATAAATGTACTTGCAGTTTCAGAAAGGAAATCTTGAATTGTAGTTTGCATAGTTCATATGAAAACTGCTGTCTCTTTCTTATAGAAAATAGAGCATGATGAAAAAGCACTTCTATAGTGTTATTGTACAGTCCCAGGCAATAGGTAATGTGAAAGACCTCTCTCTACCGTCCTGAGACCTTGGAGAAGGACTGCTGGTCAGGATATTATTGTATTTTTATTTACTTAATTTATAGCTCGTATTTCTTGCTGAGACTGAAAGAGGATTACTAAGACTGCCCTTGGTAGACCAAGGGACTGATTCAATAGAAAGCAGCTTCATGTGTATATCAAATATAGAAGGCATACCAATCTTAGTCTTCAAAGGAGATATCTCATAATGTATTTTTGTACATTATTTTGAGTCAAGTGATTGTCTGAACTTCAAAAGGGGTATTAGGTTGGAAATTCTGGTATGGACGTTTCATTTTGATGTCTTGCAAGATGTGTTAAAGTTACAAACTGCAACAAAACAAAATGCCCCAAAGGTGAATTAAATCTAAGACATCACTTTGCTTGACCAATTATGTGACAAAGTTAGCATTGATTTTAATGGCTGTGGACATACTGTACATTCAACTTGGACAGATTAATTTTTGCACTTTCTACAATCTGCCAATGTTTATCACAGCAATATTGACATAGGTGTGGATATCCTGTTGAAGTTAATTGGTATAAATCAAAATTGTTGCCCATAGCAAAAGGCAACTATAGGGCACTTCAAATAAAAATTAAGTTTAACATTAGAAATAAAGGGGTCAAATGTTTAGGGACTAGAATTTTTAAAACACTGAATAAAGGACTCAAGTTTAATTTAGTTACGTGGTTAAATATGATAAAAATAGATGTAGATGGATGGAATCAGATGAAAGATCTCTCTGAAGGGAGGTTAATATTGTTAAGATGTATATTTTTAGCTTCCTTGCTCAGGGGAACTCAACCATTTCGACCACAGGGACACTGTCAATGAGTTCATCACTTGAGTTTCATAATCAATGTTTTCATTAAATACCCAGTGGCACAAATTATTTCTATTACTGAAACATATCCACACCCTGGCCGTTTTCACACTACTAACCTGCTTTCATAACGTTGCAAAACGTCGCACAAAAAACATGGAAGATAGCGTCTTCTTGTGAGAGTTTTGCGCAAAGTCACGCAAAATTCTCGCGAGAAGACGCTATCTTCCGCATTTTTTATGCAATGTTTTGCAACGTTATGGGAGCAGGTTAGTAGTGTGAAAACGGCCACTGTATATACAACATCAGTGCTTCAGCATTGGCCAGGAACTTCAATTCCATACTTTCTAACTGCCTCATTTTCAACATTACATCTTTCTTGAAGGACTTAGAAATGTTATTATTATGAGAAAAGCTGAAATTCTCACCATCTTAACATCAAATGCCTCTAATAACCCTTACTTCAAGGTTACAACTTACAATTGACTATGGATCTACTACCACCACCCCATTTTAGATTACATATGATTATTCTGTAGCAGTATTTATATCTCTGGCCAGCTTCTTGGATCAACACACTGACTACTACTATAAATAATAAATAAATGATACAAATCTGAATGCTTATGTGCATGCTGTTCACACAGCAATGCTTTGTCCTGGTGTTAATAATATTGCTATAGCTTTTCTGGTATCTAGCAGAATATGGGATTTTCAAGGCAAGAGACAAACAAACAGTGCAATCCTAAGAAGAGTTACTTAGACTGGGCTTAGACTGGAGTAACTGAGAGTTGAGTTTTCCATTGCCTGCCTCTGCATAGCAACTGTGGACTTCCTTGCTGGTCTCCCATTCAAATGCAAACCATGGGTAAACCTGTTTACCTTCCAAGATCTGAAAAGATCAGGCTAGTCCGGGCCATCCAGAAACAATGTCACTGCAAAAAAATCGGGGTTCTGTTCTTGACCTTTAAAACTCCTAATGGCCTGGGACCTAGACTCTTAAATGGCTCCATGCATTCTTACCCGTCAGCTGAGGTTGTCATCTTAGCCCCTGCTTTGCCTGCTGCCATTAAATGAAGTTGTGTCAGGCTGTACAAGAAGAGGGCCTTAACATCTCCAATGTGGAATGCCCTATCCTGGGTAATCTCCTGTCATCAGACTGCTTGGTTTTCTGGTGCCCCTTGAAAACAAACCTGTTTGCGGCGGCCTTCTGTTTATTTGCAAGGGGCAGAGTGTTTGTCAATCATTTAATAGCTGCTTTTTTTGCTTTGGGTGTAATAATTAATGGCTGTTCCCCCACCCATACATTTTTGATGTTCTGTTGTCTTGTAGAATTTTCTTTGATAATGGTTTGACATTTATTCATTTTATTGCTGCTTTATTTGCTTTCCTACTGCTTTCTAAAGCCTTTTTGAACTGTTGCTGTGTTTGACAGTACTATTGTTGTTTTTAAATGTGTGCCTGGAATAAGTTATTTAAAAACTTGTATAATTTTGTTTATTGGTTTGTGTTATAAGCTGCCCCAAGAACCTTAGGGCCGCAGGTTGGGGTAGAAAATTATCAGATTAAATAACATTCTTGAATATAGGCCTTGAAATCTTCCTGAAATCTTGCTCTTCTCCCCAGTCAGAAATGGCAGTCTTGTTGGAAGGCTCCCGAAACATAGCCCACTCTATTTCTATTGTATCACAAACAGCCTGGCTGCTATTGAAAATGATTGCCTTCAAACCTGAGAAGCAAAGCCAGCCCCATCTCTGTAATGTCCAAATGAAACTTATGGTAAATAAATTCCAAGCAGGGCAAGAGTGTGGTGTATTTGCAGTCAAATAGGCATGATTTTAAGTAATTTAGTAATGGTTTACTGAGATTAGAAACACCATAGCACTTTGCATTAATTCCATGCATTCATCAAGATTAGATGTATTCTAATTATGTTTTGCTATTTTAAAAATAATTTTATTGTTTCTAGAGATGATTGTGTTGCCTGCAATTGATCCTAATGTTTCCTGACATACAGACTGATCTGTGTTTCGTAAACAGAAAATGAAATGACAGAACTAATTAAAAATCCATCTGTTCAGCTGAAAAAGGGCTGTGCCAGGCACTTCATGTGAGACTCTGGTCAGCAACAACATTACACCCACACAGGCGCTGGTTGGCAAGAGAGCAGTCGGTGCCTGTGGTGTCCCATATAATCTCATCCTGGGCTGCCTTCTGTGAGGTAGCTTTGCAAACTACACATAGTTTGCGCATAAGTCTTCCCAGAAAAACAGACAGTTTTATGGAAATGTGGATTGTATAGTAGATCGAATGTCTCTATGAATTCTGCAGGTCCTATCAGCCAGCTTCATTTCCATGTAAGTGGACACTCTGCAGCAGTAACCTATTGCAGTCACTACAATGAAATTTGTCCCCCAAACCTGCATCTTTTAGTTCAGAACAGTATGTAAATCTTTGCCCTGTATCCTACTCCACTCCACCTCCTCTTGGCCCTTGTTGCTCACTAGAGTAGTTGAGTTACCATGCTGCGGTTGCCATGTCCCCTAGCCTCCTGATGGGAGGTGGGAGACCTGGTACTCACTGACCTGTGTCCTCTCTCTTGTGCGTGAAGTGCATGCGTGCTCCTGCCCTGTGCGATGACATCACTTCCGGGAAGTCTACATCATGAAGTCTGCATCTCACTTTTTTAGACTTCTTGACTTCTCCTGATTTCACTGCTTATTGTTTCAGTTCCAGGAATTTTATTGTTGAAATTTTACCAAAATGTCAGGCAAGTATCTGAAAGACTCAGGTTTGCCATGAAAGCTTGCTGGATATCCTCGGACAACTCTCAGTATAACTTATCTCACAGAGTTGTTGAGAGGAAAAAGTGAAGAAGAGGGTTATAAGCTTTTTGGAGTCCCCATTGGAGACAAAAGTGGGGTATAAATGAAGATTTTTAAAATTATATACTAATTGTATTGTTTTACTTTTCCTGGTAGCTACTTCAGGCAGGGATAGAAATATTTAAAAAAATAAACCTTTCTAACAGTGAAATTCTAAGCAGAGTTACTCCAGTCTAAGCCAAATGTTTTCAGTAACTCTGTTTAGGATTTCACTGTAAATCTGCAGTCCATCTAAAAGGTCTGTTTCCATTCTCAAAACCCATGCTCTTAACTCTTCCTTCTGCTGTGTTTTTGCTTTTGGAAGAAATCTCTATTTTATTTATACCCCACCTTTTTCCTTATTGGAGAGAGCAGCATAAATTGTTCTCTATTTTATCCTCGTAACAACCCTGTGAGGTAGGTTAGGTCAAGAGTGTACTGGCCCAAGGTCTGTCTCCATGGCAGAGTGAGGATTCGAACCTGGGCCTCCCAGATCCTAGTGCCACGTTCTAACTGCTTCCCCATTACACTGGCCAATGATAAAGGCTACCCAGCACTCATATTGGTGAAATGTCCATTGTACAGTTGCTAGCTCTGAGTTGGGAAATTCGTGGAGATTTGGAGATACAGATACCAGTGTTTGGGGAGGGGGAAAAACCCACCAGGATATAATGCCATAGAGTCCACCCTCCCAAACTGCCATTTTCTCCAGGGGAACTGATCTCTGTAGTCTGAAGTTGTAATTTCAGGAGCTCTCCAGACCTGGAGGTTGGCAGCCCTAACTACTGTTGTTCTTTGATTGCTTACTTTGTGCTTTCACTGTACTTATTTACCATTTATGACAGTCTTGCAGTGTGATACTTCCTCCTTTGAAGATGGGATGTTTGTGTATTCCCACTTCACTAATTATGATTTTATATAAGAAGTATAAAGCCTTAAAAGGGTAGCACAGAGTGTAAATTTACATGAATGATAATGAGGTCTGAGTTTTTAAAAAAGGATTTTTTTTATTGGAAAGCTTTTATTTAAAGGTTTGAAGACTGAATGTACGTGTAATTAATGGAAGTGGCTGGAATATTTTCTTTTTTAATCCTATCAGCTGTGGGTTTTTTTGATGTGGACGGCCCAATTTCTCTCCCTGTGATGTCAGACATTACCATTTGTTTGAACAGGCTTTGGAACTAGGCTAGATAAAGGAGAGAGTTAATTTTAATCACATCTAGGGATTTAGTAATGATGTTGTAGCAACTAATCCAGATAAAGCAGATATAGTATAATGGCAAATTATTTCAGTGGCTACAGAAAATGTGGATGGCTCTGGATTGCCCAATCTTCATTAGTGGCATATTTAGGGTTACCACCACTACCAAGCTGTTTCAGTTGGGTTAGGATTAGGATTAGCTGTACTGGTTTGTAATATAAGAGTAAGCTTCAGGGCCAGTAACACCTTAGAGATTTCCAGGGTATGAGCTTCCAAGAGTCAAAACTCTCTTTGTCAGATCTCTTTGTCACTACTAAGCTGGTAATGGCAACCTCCAAGTGGTGCACGGGGGTTCTTCCAGAATGACGGGTGATCTCCAGACTACTGAAATCAGTTCCTCTGGGGGAAATGGCTGCTTTTGTTGCTTGGACTCTCTAGCATCATATCCCCACTGAGTGCCCTCCCTGGTCCTTGCCTCTGTATTTCCTTGTTACTAACCAGGGCAGAACCTACAAAGCTTCCAAGATCAGGCTAGTAGGATTTTAAAGTTTTTAATCCTGCATAATCACGGAGCTGCTAACCATATGACAGCCATCTGATGCTGCAAAAAGCAAAGACAGAAACAAGCCAATAAGATTTCAAATTCTGAAATAAAACTTTGTGTTCAATATGCGAATTTAAGGCTCTCAGAATTTCAGTTGAAAGCTGAATATTGACAGATTTTATTTTAACATAGCAAACTTAATAGGAGCTTGTTGACCAGCATTCTAACTTGATGATATAGTAATAAGGTAAAGAAATTTTGTGCCAGTTTACTTGGTAAAATTGCAGGTCAATTTAACACACCTGAAGAGAGAGCACTAAAAATAGGGAAATTTTAATTCTTTGATGTATTTTCTAACTGTATTGAATAACACAAACACCAGAAATTTATTTTATTTCATTCTGCAATTTAATTATCCAGGGTCTCAAAAGACAAATATTTGCTTATACTAGATTTCTAAAGTGATTTTTTTTAAATGACTGTTAGCATTATGTTACTCAGAGAGCATAGATTAAGTGTGCTGTGTCATTACATGACATTTGGTCAATAGAATCTGCCTCCTTTTGTTTACATTTATTACATGAATAAATTGGCCATGTACTATATTGTAGCTGAACTGTAGTTACAAAAAGTGAAATGATTCATTTTCATTCTTTGGGAAAATTATATTATCTGTGAAGCCTGCCTGAAAAAACACATAATTTCTAAACTTGTGTTGCAAAGATGGAGCAGGTCACAGGGGAGATGAGAACAGCAATTTCCTCTTCTCTTGTTAAAGGCCAGACTTGTGTTGTCAAAGATTTTAGAGGTTTTGTTTGAGCCAGTGGAACTGTGGCGTGCCAGTTTTGCATCAAGGATTATCACAGCTGGCATGAATCATTCCCGTTCATCACATTTGCAATAAGCCCTTCATCATCTCCTGACATCTGGAGAGAACATTTTAATCAATTTGCCAACTTCACCTGGAATTCCAGTCTTCTGTAGCTATTCAAAAAAGAAGTCTGCCAAGCTCACATTTTGAATATTGAAACCCATTATGCCAGAACTAAATTTGTTTCCTTTTTCTTGTGCAAGCAAGGGATATGGATCAACTCTTAGTACTTTTACTAAAAACTAAATGCTAATTTTCTAATTAACCCATCCCTAATATAGGTTCTTTTATTCAGAATTAGTACTTTGAGAAAATATCCATCCAGCATCACCAAGAATTAAAGCTTCAGAGATTCCATTTCAGTCTCAAAAAACCATTTAACTCAATGAGAATGAACTTTGCTGTATTGGTTTTTCCAATTTTGCATGCTAGACCTCTGGTGGATATCTTAGCAGGCAGGTGCATTTCTGAGGAAGGGTGCATAAAATCCCACTCTTATTATCATGTAAATGCGGCAGTAATGCTCTAACACAGATTCTCCAAAGGTTTAATCAAATAGCATTTCACATAAATCATATACCAGTCATAATTCTTACCCCCTCTAGAAAAGAGTGATTAAATATCCATAAAATGTATGCATCATTAAAATGGCAAAGGAAATGTTACTGGCCCTTTGGTATCTTAACAAAAATCAATTAACAAGCATAACATATTTTGAAATTTTAATCCTTTACAGGCATGTTTCTGAACCCAAAGGCAAAATACTAATTATTACTGCCATCATTCCCCACCATTTCAAGTTTATAGAGCTGGAAAGACATCAAGGGATCTCACATCCAGCCCCTTATACAATAGACAATTCTTGAAGGCTAAAGCCATTTGCAATAGCGGGTTCCACTTAGACCTGTCAGACTACTCTTTTTATTGCTGCACTTGGACTTGTATCTCTGTCAGGACTCATGTGTCTGCCATAAACAATCATTGAAATTCAACTAATGCAGGCTTTCCCAACACTAGAGGAGAATCTTTGGTGGCTCAGTGTTTTACCTGACAGGCAGCTACTTTAAGCACAAACTGTCAGGAAAGTGTTGGCAGAGTGCCTTTGTAACAGTCAGGTTATTAAACTGATTTAAGGTTAACAAAAGCTTTATTATTAGAACTTACAAACCGGATGGGAAAGTAGAGAGAGATACCTAGTCTCCTAGCTGCTTTGAAAGAGAGTTCTAGAAGGACAGCCTAAGAATAGCATTCTCCAGACAGACAAAGGGGGAAAGTCCTGTAGAAAGAAAGTACTCTGGCTACAGTCCTGCCTGCCTAGAACTTGCTGCCCCCTGCAAGATCATCTTCTCTTTTTCTTCTTTGTATACTAGATATAGCTATATTCCAACAGAAGGGATGTAGCTACTCTGCTTCAAATCCAGAGGTTTAATTTAGGAGAATCTATAGGCTCTTATCTTTTTAAAATTTATGTGAGGAGCAATAATAGCGTATGAATCGAGTACATAATATCTGTGCCATGAAATGTTTTCATTATATGGTAGTTTAACTGTCGTCATAACCCCAGAGAAATCTGAGGAACTGTAGCCAGTTCATATGGGAGTAGGTGGTCCTTTCCCTCACTTAAATGTTTATTATCTTACTGCTAATCTCAAACACCATGTTGTTTGGTAGAACCAGTTGCAGGCATTTGTGGCTCCTAAGGACCTGGATAGCCCAGGCAAGCCTGATTTCATCAGATCTCAGAAGCTAAGCTGGGTTGGCCTTGGCTAGTAATTGGATGGGAGACCTCCTACAAAGACCTGGGGTGCAATGCAGAGGCAGCCAATGGCAAACCATCTGTTAGTCTCTTGCCTTGAAAACCCCAGCAAAGGTCGCCATAAGTCAGCAATGACTGGACGGCGCTTTCCACAACCAAGTACAAAGAAGGTTATTCGATTAGCAGGTCTGCCAAGAGGCACCACAGGCCCCTAGAAAAAGTCTCTCGCATTCAGAAGAAGAACTCACCAGCACCACTTCTCTTGGCAAGCCCTGTACATTAGCTCCGATCTGCTGCTAAGAATAAGAAAGACATTATGAGAATGAGAAAGTGTTTTTCTAGAGGAAAGTATTACACTGTTTACCAATGCATACCTACTACCCGCCTTGAAAGATGTGAGATTAAAGAAAGGGGCTCCCCTAACAAAGGCAGAGCCCCTCTTTCCATGTGAACCTAGAAACCGCTTCAAAAGCTTGGAGAGCAGAGCACAAGCTACAACCCATGTATGCACATTAGCAAAGAAAATGGTAGCAGAGATCAATGGTTGGCCAGATTCAATTTCCCAAGCTTGTGGAAGCTTGCTGGGTGATTTGGGTCAATCACACTCTCTCAGCCTATCCTACCTCACAGGGCTGTTGTGAGGATAAAATGGAGAGAAGGGTATAAACTGTGTTGGGTCCCCATTGGGGAGAAAGGCAGAGTATAAAAGAACTCAACAATTAAAATTTTAAAAAGACCACTTCTGGTACTGGCCACATCAGGAGAATTCAGTGCTGGTTCACAATATTTAATATGTCAGCAAAGTTTAGATGTAGCCTTGTGTTTTAAACTGAAATGAAGCTGTTGAAGGAAATAACTTTAATAAGAGGTTTCCAAGTGGTCTGCAGCATGGCTCCAGACAGATCTTAAAAATAATTCCTCCAGTTTAACAGTCAGCTTTCCCAGAACAAGCCACAACAACTAGGTTGAACCAACCATTCAGATGTGCAACAGCGCCACCCACTGGTAGGGATGGTTATATGAACATTAAAATGTACCTCCTGTTGGTATAGCTCTGATATGCTGCTTATGATTTTTTAGATCATGCCTAATACAGTTATAAAACTACTTGTGTGTCAAGTTACGTAATCTACCATTTGCTTCTTCGTGGATGAGGTCTTTTAGAGCAAGATAACTTAAAATTCTTAATCTCCACTATTCACAAGCCTCATATAGATCACAGGGTTATGTTACTGTTTTTGTTGATGTTTAGGCTATTCCTTTGTAGGAAATTACACTTTTGTCCTACAAACTTGAAACCAACCGGCTCTTGAGGAATCACAGAACTGAAACCGCAAACATCCATCCATCCAAGTGTGTGCACAGTTCTTCTTCATGCTTAGTAAGTTTCCACAACATTCTATAAATATTTATGTCCATGTTACTCTCCCCACCACCATCATGGATCCAAGGTGAGTAACAATATAATTGTGTGTGTGTGTGTATGTGCTGTCAAGTCACAACTTATGGAGACTTCAGCAACGGGCTATCAAGGCACGTAAGAAGAAGAGGCGGTTTGCCGGTGCCTTCCTCTGTCGAGTTTCCTTGGGGGTCACCCCCTGCTTAGCTTCCAAGATCTGACATGTTTGGGCTATTCCGTGCCACCTTCCCTCGCATAACAATATAATTAAAATGTTGAAAAAAAGACATGTAAAATCAAAACAATGGAGAGAACCAGCACAATTTTTAAAAGGCTTTCAGTCCTAAGACAGAAAACAGGGCCCAAAAGAACTAACTTAATGATCCTCCCCATATAAATATCTTCCTCTTGATACTTCATAGCTTTAAAAATGGCAATGACATTTCAAACCAATTTATGGAGTAGTTTCTTAACACTTGGAAACTTGGGATGGGAAAAAATAGCCAGTCATCTCCACCCAATTTCCAATTTGAACTGCTTCAACAGTGATAAGCATCAGCAATCAAGGAGTTTGGAAATACTTTATTTTTTTATTTATTTTTTATTTTTATTCCGCCCTCCTCACATTTCTAGCAGGCTCAGGGTAGATTACAGATGCATAAAGGTTAAAATATATAAAACAGTTATTATAAATTAGCAACCATAAAAACATCCAAATTTACACAGTTTAAAATACATATATAAACATCAACATAGCAGCACAAAGTTCCACTGACCAAACTTAGATCATCTTCAGAGCATCTTTGCAGTAAAACGATTTTTAAATGGGGGTATTGGTGGTGGGGAGGGCCCGATCCATAATCAACGAGCCAAGGGGGCTCCGCTTAGCACCGCCCATATGCCTGGCAGAACAGCTCTGTCTTGCAGGCCTGGCAAAAAGATAACAAATCTTGCCGGACCTTGGTCTCATTAGACAGAGCGTTCCACCAGGCTGGGGCCAGGACCGAGAAGGCCCTGGCCCTGGTCAATGCCAGGTGGGCCTCCCTGGGGCCAGGGACCTTTAGCAGATGTTTCTCATTGGAGCAGAGAGTCCTCTGGGATCTGCAGATAATATAGTTGTTCTTGTCTGCCAGGACATATGTCCATCTCAGGGCAACAAATATTAAATAGATTCCAAGCTAGTACCAAATTCATACGGTTAAACAGCTTATCTTCAGGTCTGACTCCTGGTGTAGAATCTGTAAGATGCTTTGCCTCTAGCCTTTCCAAAAGTTTAGACTTATTGATTTATGGTGTTCTAATCAATGCCACGTACAGAGATATCAGTTGCTTTGCTATTAATCTGGGTGTTGGTGTTGCTATTCATGTGAAGAAATGAGATGCCATCTGGGCAGTACATCCTCTTCAAGCTATTTCTGATTTAGTCAGAGAAAACCCTCTGAAACTGCTGTGCAGATGTTATCTGACTCCACTGCAATTTAGTCACATTTGCAAAATTGCTTCTATATTGTGTTAAAAGACAGCAAAATAAAGGTATTCCATATCCACATGTGGGTTGGTCATCGAAGGTAGTATAATCATTTCAAGTCTACTGAAATTAAGAGAATTCTAAGCTCTGAGCCTTATATCATTAAAGACATGTTATAAAAATAGCAATTCTAAACACAGTTAAATCCTTCTAAGCCTATGGACTTCAGTGGACTTAGAATGATAGAACTGGAATGGGCCTTACAGACCATCTATTTATTTATTTATTTATTTATTTAATCGTATTTGTATTCTGCCCTCCCCGCAAGCAGGCTCAGGGCGGATAACAGCAATTAAAACATTTAAAACATTCCATATAAAACATTTAAACGCATCGTACAAAACTATAAAAAATTGCAGCCTAAATCTACTCCAAACGCCTGCAGGAACAGCCTAAAGCATCCACGACAAGTATCTGTCCAGCCGCTCCTTGAAGACTGCCAGTGAGGGGGAACCCAACACATCCCTGGGCAGTCGATTCTACTGCTAAATTACTCTTAATGTGAAGAAGTTTTTCCTAATTTCTGTCGTGTCTGAACCCCATCCATGCCAATGCTAACACTGAACCAATGTTTAATGCTGCATCTTAATGTCATTTTGCAAATGCCTTAACCATCACTTTCATTTCACAAACATCCTGAGAACACAACTGGCTTATCTCCTTCCTTTGAAGCTCCCAGAAGCGACCTTGCGTTGTCTGAAATGTTACAGTTTAATCTTATGCCTTTTGTCCTGTCTAGGCTGATGTATAAACCCTGGAAGAAATTCCCAGGACATTTCCCAAACCTGTGGTTTAGTTGGGAGGGGGGAATGATTGGGTATTTAGAGCTGTTCTTTCTTCAAGTTTCTATTCCTGTCAAGGAATGTGTGCTGCTTTGATGCTTTCTTGCTTCTGAGTAATCCTATGGACATATGTATAGAAATTATTTGATTTCTGAATAAAACCATTTAACCAAGAGCCTGGATTTCTTGCTGCAATGGTACAGGGATCTGTCTGCCATATCCTGTCACCCAGAGCCTGACAATTTCCAGCTGATACCTTCCCTCCTGTAGTTTAAACCCATTGTTTCAAGTCCTATCCTCTGTTGCCAACAGGAACAGCTCCCTTCCTTCCTCTAAGTGACAGCCTTTTCTCCCCTCTTCTCCAAACTGAACATTCCCAAGTCCCTCAGTCTTTCCGTGTAGGGCTCGGTCTCCAGGCCCCTGATCATCCTGGTTGCTCTCCTCTGTGTCAGGCCTGCCTAGGGGATTCTCTCAGACTCTCCACTTCATCCAACATGGTTGCATGATTTAAAGGTCTTTATTCAGATAAAACTTCCTAGCTCTGTTACATATTGCTGGAGTTCTGTTGCCCACTCCATCTGCCATGGCACAGGTAGGGGGATCTCCCCGGTTCCCAGGTTTCAAGGAAACTATGGGATTCTGGGCAAAATGTCAAACCTGGCTAAGGGATTCTCTCAGACTCTCCACTTCATCCAACATGGTTGCATGAGTTCATTCTTCACTCAGATTAAACTCCCTAGAAGTGCTCTGTTACATAGAGTTTGCCCAGAATGCTGAAGTACAGTCTTCCCCGAGACATTATGCTCTAGTTCCCCTCCCCCAGTCCAAACAAGTCAGTTGAAGTCAGCAAAAGTTCTGCAAGAGATCCCCAGTCGAAGTTCCCATGCCTGGTTCCCACACAGCTGCACTGATAAGGTCTCTTAGCAAAGCATAGGCATAGTGAAGGAAGCTGCACTACAAGGAGAAAGCCCATCCCCTCCCCCCAAGTAGACATGCATTCACAGTCATGTCAGGCAAGCTGGCTTGCCTGCCTGACATTATCCCCCCCTCCAAAACTACATCTATAACAAGATCACCCCTCCCTCGGGTTCTCCGGATAACATTTGTGAAAAGCTTTGACGAGTCTTTTAACTTTTACATCTTTAAGCTTGAACCCACTCATTTTGACCTTGGTCAAAGTACTTCCATTTTATCAGGTAAAATAATTTTCCTCTTCTCCATTTTGAGTCCAACACCTCTTCCACTTCATGATGAGGTTGTCCATCCACCATGAGGGGGGGAGGAACTTCAGATTTCGGTGCCAGGTGTTTGCTTCTGGGGCTTTCTTCAACAAGCTGCAGTGGAATACTGGATGAATATGTCTTAAATTCTTGGGCAGGTCTACTTTAACAGCCACCCCATTTATGACATCGATGATTTTATAAGGTCCGATATACTTCCATCCTAATTTTTTATTCGGCTGTTCACCCTTGAGATTTTTTGTGGACCCATAAACCTCATCTCCAGGTTTCAGATCCCAGAAGAGGGAGCGTTTATGGTCAGCATGCTTTTTGTTTGGCTCTTTCCAGGGTTTTCTTTATTAGATCCTACTGTTTTACAATAGAGTTCCACCAAGTAATGAGATCCCCCCCCCACTGCCAGGTGGGGGTCTTTCACAAACGACAAGGGTTTGCCTTCAAAGCCCTGTGTGATCTTGAATGGGGATGTTCCTGTAGAGCTATGAATGCTATTGTTGTAACAATATTCTGTGAATGCTAGGAAATCAGTCCAATTATCTTGTTGATAATTAATGTAACACCTTAAAAATTGCTCCAAGACTTGATTAAACCTTTCGGATTGCCCATTGGCCTCAGGATGATAACCCTTGAGTCATGCCTATTACTTCCATCAGCTCCTGCCAAAACTTGGCAATGAATTGCTCTCTAGTTCCCCTCCTCCAGTCCAAACAAGTCAGTTGAAGTCAGCGAAAGTTCTGCAAGAGATGCCCAGTTGAAATTCCTATGCCTGGTTCCCACACAGCTGCACTGATAAGGTCTCTTAGCAAAGCATAGGCATAGTGAAGGAAGCTGTACTACAAGGAGAAAGCCCATCCCCTCCCCCCAAGTAGACATGCATTCACAGTCATGTCAGGCAAGCTGGCTTGCCTGCCTGACACTCTGCACCCGTTCCAATCTGTCCACATCCTTTTTGAAGTGAGACCTCCAGAATTGCACAGAGTACTCCAGGCAGGTCCTGGGAAAATGGGAAAATATATTAGGAAAATGACATCCTGTTTTTTGATGTTATGCTTTTGTTGATATACCCCACATTGCATTCACCTTTTTTGCTGCTGCATCACACTAACTGCTCATATTTAGCTTCTCATTCACCAGTAGCCCAAGATCTTGTTCACACGCTATGATACCTAGAAGTGTATCCCTCATCCAGTATACATGCTTTGCATTTTTGTTACCCAGGTGGAGAATCCGGCACTTATCCATGTTAAATTGCATCTTGTTAAAGTCTGTCCACTTTTCTAGTGTGTACAGATATTTCTAAAATACCTTTATTTTACCCAATTTGCAGAGCTATTCACAGCTCAAAACAGAAAGGCACAGCCTACGGGGGGATTAGAAAACTCTGTACAATTATTACAAAATTTTTGAATTTTAAAGTGCTCACGTGCTCAAAATTGGAAACTATTACAAGTAAGAACAATAATTACATTCAAGAACAAGAATTACATTCAGTCCATCATATAAGGTATAAGCAATGTATACACACAATCATAAGATAATGGAGGTCAACAAAACAATTAAACACCCCTGGTCTGAATACAGGAAGAGCTTCAGTTTGTATTGCACATAATTGTCCAATTCATATTTCCTGAAATATTTTTATGTCTTTTGCAGATGTTGCAAAGTCCTTCCCGTGTCGGGTTAACACAGGAAGATTGGCAGAATCACCTCGCTTCCAGAATACAGTGTAAATTAATAAAGCCTTTGCACAAACCAAATGATGTGCATCACATAAAATGTGATGATGTGTGACACCCTATATGGTGAATTTTTGTTGAAAATCACACCAACTGGAAACTTAAGCCGGTTAGAACTAACGGTATATGTAAGTAGATTGGGTGAGATTCTCTAACAGTACATTGGTTGTATGTATGTTTTTACATACATTGTATGTTTTTAATATGCTTTTTCATTATGTTTTGTAGCATTTGTCATGGTCTAATTGTGCCCTTGAAAAAGTATTTACTATGAAACGGGATTATATTGCTGTCACATGCCCGTCAAGCTCCGCCCACTTTGTTAGAAATTAATCCTATGTACAGCCACAACATTTGGTCTGTGCAAAGGCTTTATTAATTTACACTATATTCTGGAAGTGAGGGTGATTCTGCCAATCTTTCTGTGTTAACCTGACAAGGGAAGGACTTTGCAACATCTGCAAAAGACATAAAAATATTTCAGGAAATATGAATTGGACAATTATGTGCAATACAAACTGAAGCTCTTCCTGTATTCAGACCAGTGGTGTTTAATTGTTTTGTTGACCTCCATTATCTTATGATTGTGTGTATACATTGCTTATACC
Organism: Eublepharis macularius; assembly: GCF_028583425.1. Lineage (NCBI taxonomy): Eukaryota > Metazoa > Chordata > Lepidosauria > Squamata > Eublepharidae > Eublepharis > Eublepharis macularius. The sequence continues at coordinate 9,628,524 of NC_072800.1, read as the reverse complement.
TTATATGATGGACTGAATGTAATTCTTGTTCTTGAATGTAATTATTGTTCTTACTTGTAATAGTTTACACTTTTGAGCACGTGAGCACTTTAAAATTCAAAAATTTTGTAATAATTGTACAGCGTTTTCTAATCCCCCTGTAGGCTGTACCTTTCTGTTTTGAGCTCTTTTTGGGGAGCCCCTTTTTCATTTGTGAACTATTTACATCACAAGTTCACAGTGGAATCATGATAACAATTAGATTTTACACATTTCTTCAATACAACATACAACTTCCGAATTTGCCATTTTATAATCACAAATGGATGACAAAAGAGAGGGGCTATCACAGACTATAAATATATAAGCATACTAACATTAAAGATCATGAGGAATTATTGGGAATTTAAAGGGTGTAGTGGCTAGCAGGTAAGAAAACATTAGTAAAAAAATACTTAATCCTCAGGTCAATCAGGCAATGGAATAATTTAACCAAAAAAAGTAAATTAGACATCGTTACATGGTGAAGCAACAAAGTGAAAATTAGAAATAAAAAAGTGAGGAAATATTGTAAGAGAACAAAGTACTAAAACAGAACCCGTAGGGAGCCATCTTGCAATGATAAGTCATGAGACGTCTTTATATAAATATTTTTAAACCTCTATGTTTTAAAAAGTATACTATTTTGGCTTCTATGATTATTAAAAAGGTAGGCAGAGAGATTTAACTAGATGAACCCAAAGGCCATACGTTGGCTTTTGCCCCACCCCTTTTTTTACCACATCCCCCTAAGTTGCGAACGTGTGTGTACAGATCTTGTTGAATCTTATTTTTAGCTTGGAACTTGGAACAACGTAACTCTGTTTCGGATTGCGCAAAAATTGACAACTTTAGATACTCCCTTTTCAAGTCATAGTGATGTGGTCAGTTATATTCGTATTCTTTTGTATAAAGTGCATGCGCAAATACAAGGTTTTAAAAGTAAAAAAAAGACCCAAATATTGTGCAGATTTTGAAAAAATACGCTTGTTTAAAAACAAAAAATAGTGGTGGACTGAGAATGTTTAAGGAACAGCCTCAGATTATGTCTGAGACAACTCTCACCTGTCAAAGGTTCATAGAGTGCTCCCCAAAGGCCACAAAATGGTGACAGTTTGCCAGCTGGCAAGCACCAACCACACCAAAGCTGGCTTATGCTAAACTGCTTCTCCAACAAGTGCCAAGAAATAGAACAAGAAATAGAAATATTGGATAGTATCTCTGATCACAGAGACTGAGCAGAAATCATTATTTGGCAATATTTTGGGGTTGAATCACACAACTCATTTACTCATTCATTTAGACAGATAATATTCCCTTGATATATTCCCTTGAAACAGTTAAATTTTGATGTTAAATGTCAATTCATTCAGAAATTCAATCATCATATATTAGGCACAAATTTTATCATGCAAATCTTAGTTGTGAATTTTGACATTTTGTTTCCAGACGGCACCATGACAGTATATGAGTGGTATTCAATAATGCCTCGCAAAAATTATAAGCTAAAAAAGGCCTCCAGAATGAAAGATTTCTCATTACTAATATACCATTATCCTTAATATTGCATCTTAAAATAATGCAACCACAATAACAGAGCATCAAACTTCAGAGCAGCTCCAGTACATCTAGAGATACACCCCATTATCAGTTCCTATGTGCAGAGGGATTGAGTGTTTTTTCTAATCACCTTTTCTACACATCAGCAGAGCAATCCTAAGAAAAATTCCTCCAGTCTAAGCCCATTAAATTCAATGGGCTTACTCTGAAGTAACTTTATTTAGGATTGTACTGTAAGTCTCAAGCTGGCGGAGTGCAGTAGAATGATGTGGCAGAAAGGACTGTACCGCTTCAAACAGCAGTGTGGTTACCATTTTGAATAGCCTACTAACAGGGCTGGTGCCAGAGTTTCTGGTGCCTGAGGCCGGGGGCAGCTTCAGGGCTGTTGCTGCCCCTGTGTGCGCATGTGCGTGTGTGCGCACACCCAGACTGCTCAGTTGTCCTGCACTGCCCTGGCCATCTGCTGTGCCTGGCCCACAGCTGTGTGTTAGCGGCGTCGGCAGCAGCACGGGGCAACTTAGTGCCAGACCAAATGAGACAAGGAAATGTAGGAGATGCCTTTCCCTCTCTGCCACTGCTCACTACCCTCTCTGAACGTGTGTGTTTGTGTGGGGGGGTGGAGACCCAAAGCATTCCCCCCAAGACGCAAATCCTTCTTCCAGGCACAAGCCCCCCTCCCCACCCCCGACGCGAGGGCGCCCTGGGAGAGAGCAGCAGCAGCCCACCCCGGAATGGTCTTTGGGTGCCCTCGCGTCCAGCAGGCTTGTGCCTGGAAGAAGGATTTGCGTCTTCAGCAGCTCATTCAAAGCGCACACCCTGAGGCGCAGCTGTTTCTCTGGGTCCTTCCCGCTTTCTCCTTTCCCTTCCCCTTTGCTTTCTTCTGTCATTATTCCATCCCATCCCCCCCAGTCCCCCGAAAGAAACTTGTCACTTTTCCTCTGCTCCTTTCCAGTTTGTGAGGCAACAGGCAGGAGATGGGGGGAATGCTTGGCGTGCGTGCGTCCTCCCAGCCCTCCCGCTCAGTTGCTCCGTGGCATGCGCCCCTTCCCCTGGTGCCCCCTCCGGTGCCTCTATGCTTGAGGCAGTTGCTGGACTTGCCTCCATGGACGTGCCAGCCCTGCCTACTAACCACGTAAACCATTCCTGAAAATGTAAAAGTAACCCATAGGAGAGGGAAGACTTCTATCTCACCCCTGTCTACTGTACTCTTTTACTACATACTGGGCAGGCGTATTATAAAATGTGCTCTTTCATTCTGCTATTTGTGTACGCTCTGATTGTCCCGGTGAAGTTGAAAACTGTTACCAGTTCACCTTGCATCTAACCCAATCCTGATATGCTCATCACATCAGTTTAAATATTTAAAAAATACAACTGATTTTTAAAAAACTTATATGGATGGATAACTTTTCTTTGGGAGAACTTGTTTATGTTATATGGGAAATGCATTGAAAGCCGATCCCCTGCCCTTTGTTTCAAAAATACAAAACTGAAATTGCAATTTTAATTTATTATTATTAAGAATAATTTATTTTGTGCTGCTTCATAGACCTATTCTGGAAACTGAAATTGCCCAGTGGAATAATATCAGAGCTGTAATGACCATTAGAGACCTCATTTGCAATTCCACGTTTAATTATTAATACACTGCATCTAGGTATAACAATCATTTGTTGCTAGCAGTCCCCTGATATCCTAACTGAGATTAATCATCAGACTGTCTATAGTTTACCATGTCAAAAGTTAGCATCCGTAAGACAAAAACCTACATTTGCTCTGCTCATATCATTTTGCACTTTCTTTGAAACCATTCTGAACAAAAGTGAAGTAAGAATTGGTTTGGAGGGCTCTACTGCTAGTTATTGTTTCCAAAAGACTTGAGCAGCAAACTGTGCTTGCTAAGTGGCTGTAATCATGAAGTTCAGTAAATTTATTTGCTGAGTCATGACTCTTATTGACCTTGCAAGGTGGGAATAGCTGGATCATATTTTCACAATGATAAGCTATATTGGAACAATTTCCTGTTGGCTGGACAGAAAGAAGCTTTCCATTAATAGCAAGCAGGTACGTAGAGTGTTCATGTACCACCTCGTTATACTCCAGCCAGTCTCTTTATGATGGTGGATGGAAGGAAATGTCACCATCCATGAACTTCATCGTTCTTGTATGTCAAAGAGTTGCTCCAGGATACATGATCATAAGATTTTGAAATTATCTGATAAAAACAGTTAGCATCTATTTGATTCTTTATTAGAGGGACTGGCCCAGAGACATCTTGAGTGAACTCATCCATTGTCATCCGTCACATTTGGAACCCTCCCATTGTCAAAGGACTTCTAAGTTGCGTTTTAGGACTGACTTCATGTCATGTGCAAAAGTCTGTAACCTTTGGCCTTTTTCTGGTTGGAAAGCTTCAGAAAGCAGAGACAGGCACTCCCGGCTGGCAGCAACAGCCACTTTGGCTAGGGGCCGTGATTTGCCTCCCTGAAGGAGGAGGAGGCAGCAGTGCTTCCCTGGCCATATGACAATGCTGGAGGGGGTGTAGCAAGAGGCCTTATAGGGCTTCTCTGCCCCTCAGTATTTCATTTGTGCCTCATGCTCTGCCAACCCACCTCACCTTATTTCAGTGCAGGTTTGGCTGATCGCTGTTTTCAGGGCCAGATAGGAATTTTTTCTCCTTGTCCCACAATTGGCAACACGGTGAGGAGGGGTTTTTTGCCTACCTTGCACTGTTTGTATGGAGAGGTAATTGGCTTAAGGTGGGTCTGTTAGCAGCTGCTTCTAGCAGGTTAGAAGTTGGAGAAAATCAGCGGGCCAGTGAGCTCCCTTGGCATATCCTCATTAGTGGGGAATTGGGGTCTGTCAGGAGTGGCTGGCTGCTTTACGGCCCAGTTGCAAGGACAGACACCCTGGTGGGAAACCCCTGGACAAGCCAGTCCTCCCCAAGCTAGAAACCAGCAACTAAAAAAATGAGTGACTGGGTCATGAAACTTCTCTCCACCTCCCCATTATGCATTAGTCCATTTAACCTTTTTCCTCAACCCTCTTTCCTGTCTTTTTTGGGTTCCTCTTTCTCATTCATCAGCTTCTCTGGATCCTTCCTTCAGTCAGTTTTCCTCTGGGATTCCTGCCCTTTGCGTCCTTATATGTCAGTAGGGTTGCCAGCCTTCAAGTGAGGCCTGAAGTTCTCCTGGAATTATAACTGATCTCCAGACTACAGTGATCGGGTCCACTGGAAAAAACAGCAGCTTGGGGGGTGTACTTCATGGCAGCACATCCCCACTGAGCTCATTCCCCTCCCCAAACCTTAACTCCTTCAGGCACTGCTCCCAAATCTCCAGGAATTTTCCAAGCCAGAGTTAGCAACCTAATCATTCAAGATTTCTTTTCACTCTCCATCTACAAAATTACTGTCCATTGAGGCTGTGAGCTTTGAGTCCCAGCCAAACTGTCAATTTCCCCTTCACTCAGAGAAATTGGACTGCAAACATTCTGAGAGAGTTGCTCCCTTGGCATTTGAAATGTTCGTGAACTTTCCATGCCATAATAGCAGTTCAACCAGTCACTGTCAGAAGTTTCACTACCATAAGCACAATATAATATAGATGAGAAGTGGGTTGCTCTCAAATTGTCTCAAGTACTGCATAACACTAAGAAAGACTAAAAACTATTCCATTAGGTTTCCTCTCTCTGTTCCAATTGTCATTAACTAGACCTGAAAATTATTGAGTTTCTTCTCTAAAATCCCCTAAGCAGTAGACCTGTCTTATTTATGATACTAAATTTGTGACACCAGATTTATGCCATCTGCCTAATTTCTGAAACTGACAGTGCCTTTAAAGGCATTTAATCAACAGAGAGCATTAATTTAGTGCATTAACAATGAGATTTCCTGAATCTATTAACTAGTCAGAGGCATTAGTGAATTCACAATGACGCTATTTCACACACACCCCTCCCCCAACCACATCAATTTTACAGTCTCCATTTTCCTCCATTCTGATCACAGTATCTCCCTTGCTGTTTCTTTTTCTCTTACAAGGATTTGAGGGGTGGGGTGCCATCTTAGGATACAGCCTGCTTGTGATGAACCTGGGCTTTAGAAATTTAGTCAGCTGAAATGGCCAATGCCAAACCTGCCCCTTTGTCAGAAAATTGTTTAGTAATACATGGATGCAAAACTTCGTTTGCTAGCACTTTGCTACCAAGTCTTCAGATTTCTTAAATAGCATGCTAATTGTTAAAATCTTCTTCCTGCCAAGCCATTCCAGAGGTGTGGAGTGGCCAAGATCCTTCTTCCATCCAAAGAAATAATTTATCTTTCTCAGTTGCTGCATGATTCAAACTTGCCGCCATTTGCATCAAGTTTCAAAACTGGATTTGAACACTTGCTGGGACTGGCAGTCTGCGTATATTTCTCTACTTGACCAGAGAACCACTTTCCCAGCCAGTCTTGACTGCAGACATCGATCCTTTGGGAAGTGTTCAATAATCATTGAATACTTTGATGATAAGAAAGATTTGAGCTTTGTGGAGCTTAAGCATGCTTGTGCTAAGATTAGTCAGGTTGTTCTGCCTTCCTCTTTCTGACTTGCCTTTGGATTCCAGGAGAACAGGCAGCATCTGGAAAAGGCTCTGTTGAAAACACTTTGGAACTCCAAGTACCTTGCATAATCTTAAAGATCTGGTATCATTTAGTGTGAGAATCCTGTAACTTATTACCTTGTTTTTCTACTATTATAATAACATTTTAAAAATTGTTACCTGTAAATACCATGTAAATCCTGATTTCTTTTATAACATTTTTTAAAAAGTTTGTTTATTGGTCATTACTTCGGTTTTTTCATCATTCTCTGCCTATGCAGTGTTATTAAACACACATTTATTATTAAATACACAGTTATTATTCACATCTTCTTTTGGGGATCATGGTTAGGATTTCCATCTGAAAAACACACAAATAAGTAACACATTGTGAGACCATAAGTATGATGTGAGTAATCCGAAGCAGGTATACTCAGAATTCAACCCCATGTTATTCAATGGGGCTTACTCCAGGGGAAGCATCACAGCTTATGTGTGTCCGAAACTTAATAGGACTTAATTAGACTCTGCTGTCTTTGTAAAGTATGAAAGCTCCTTTTAACAGTTACATTGCGTCTCTTCTTTGTGGCACACATTAATTCCATGGAATTTTTAAAAGAAATAGGAAACAAAATTAATGATACTTAGAAGAAGGCATTCATCAATAATCTAAGGATTGACGAACACTTTATATAAAAGTTGAAGGACTTCTGGATATACATTAGTTGGGAATTTATTTATTTAGAAAATGTATATGCCATGTCTCCAGAGACCTGCGTCAGGGCAGCTGTCAGAATGTCAGTTCTCTAACCAGAGTTACGCCATATTAACTTGTGTTATAATCAGTAGTTGTGTAGTTTTCCTCCCTCCAGGCCCAGGTGTCGTCCAGGCCGCTCATACCCATGGGAGCGAAGAGTCCTTATCTATCCAGTCCAGCCAACGACTTTGATGTCCTCGTCTTCTCATGCCTTCGCAGACGGAACTGGGGGGAGGCTGGGAATGGGTGTTTGAACTATTGTAACTTTCGCTTTGCATGCCATTCTCAACAAAGCTTTCGTTCAGCCAAGGCCTCATCAGCCTTTGGTTTATGGACACCTGTATCCTGAGCATAGTCTTCAATAAACCTTTTGGAATCAAGAAACCTTGTGCGTCTTGCAAGAGGGGGAAGACATACTCTAGATAAATGGGATTCCATAGTCTGACATTTTGTTGAGAATCTCCGTTACTCCCCTGACCCCTCACCTAGGAAGGATGGATATCGGAGCTACTCCGACAGACCTGTCTGAACGGAGGGTGCGGGGCCATCAATGCTGCCTGATGGTGGGACCGCACAGGCGAGAGCGAGCCGGGAAGGAGCACGACCTAGAGTCAGTGCGGGACAAGGCTTCATCACCGTGACGTCTGTGCCTACTCCCTGGCAGAGGGGTCCGTGACCCCGGGATAGCCGAGAAAGACGTCGTGGAACTATGTTTTCTTGCTCTATGATTGACTCGAGTTTAGCCCCAGTGTCAGAAAGCCTGAGGACCACTGAAGGTCCGGTTTGGGAAACGGGCCAGATGTCCACGTTTTCTGTGGGGCCTGCCAGAATAAGCACCCTTCCCCAGTATTGCTGGAATGAGGCTGCGGGACGCTTAGTGGAGTGCTCCCCGCCGGGCAAGGGGGGCAGTTTCCAGGATTGGACCGCACCCCGGACAGAGCTAATGAGCTGGGACTATGCTGATGTGGGCCTGGTCGGAACCTGGGAGAATGACTCGGGAGCCCCGGTGGGTGAGGAGCATTGGAGCACCTTGCAAGACCAGGCCCAGGTGCTGTGACCGGGATCGTCAAAGGCTGGGTTACAAGTACTTCGAAGATGCCTGGCCCGCCCGCTTCTGAGAACCCCATGGCCCCAGGCCCACAGGTTGCATGCTCCAGCTTTCCAGAGGAGAAGGTGCAGTGAGCAGACTGTGCACAGAGAGCCTGGGAGGAGAGTTTACTGCAGACAACCAGATGGGATGCTGAAGAGAACCCAGATGACCAGGAAGAAGACCGCTACTGAGCTTTGGAGGCACAAATGGATGCAATGTGAGAGGATCTGGTGCAGGCCACCTACCTCATAGGTCTGATGGTCCAGGGGTCTACAGGAGATGCTGCAGGGACGACGGGCCTTCAGGGTCCTGATGGTATAGCCGGACCGGCACAACATGCAAGGCCGGCCCCAGCGGCCCCAGCCCCAGCGGTCCCTCACCCGCTCCTTGCCCTGCTGGCGCCGCCAGCCCCTGTCCTGCCGCCTGCCCTGCCTGCTCTGAGGGTGCCAATTCTGCTGCCACCTCCACCGGGCCTAGCTGCTCCCGCTGTGCCAGTGCCAGCAGCTCCAGCAGGACCCATGGTTCCGCTGGCAGGCCCAGTGGTGCCAGCGGCGGGAGGTCCAATAGCACTAGCTGCTCCAGCGGGGCCAGGCCCTGCTACACCGGCGGCACCAGCACCTCACATGTTTCTGCCCCACTTCCCAGTGCCTCGCCTGCCGTGGCCACGGGCTCCACCACCACCTGGGGGAGCGGGGCCACACGTCTGCCCGCACGCCCCTCTCTGGTCACAACCTCCCCCCCAACCTCAACCGCCGCCAGGGCCCCGGGGGGTGCCGCAGAGACGTGCGCCAAGAGCGGGGGTACCATTCCATCCACAACAGCCCGCTCAGCCACAAGCTCGAGGCCTGGTGCCACAGTTGCCACCCTGTCAACCACCCCAACCCCTCGAAACGTTTGATCTGTAAATTTGATCAAATTCAAATGTCAGACTTGTGGCTAGATAACGTTCTTACTCCAGACTACCTTCTGCAATTAGACAACAGTCCATTGTTTCCAAAAGGCTTTTACTGAAGAATTAGTTCATTATAGTCCACTAGCCTGAACACAAGGTCCAGGATGGTACATATGCATTGTTACCAATGACAGGCAAAGCATGAGGTACAGAGTAACAGATCACAGCAGGCCCAACCTCCCCCCACAGTTCTCAAAACAACCCCTTTGAAGTCAGAAAAGCGAGAAGCTCCCAAGGCCGGTTCTTGGTGGAACGTCGGTAGCCAAAACAATCCTTTTCTGTGAGATAGCTGCCTGGGAACCTTGGCACCTGGAAGAGAGCACTTACACACTGAAAAGATTAAAATGGAGTCGGTTAAGCATAGGCATACAAGAAAGCAGTCTGAACCTGACATTCTGCCCCCTCTAAGATGCTTCCCCTCCAGGTTTCTGTGGGTAGCGAGAGTGGAACGCCTTAACTAATCTAGGGGCATGAACATGTACAGAGTTCACCCATTCATCAAATCCAGAGTCAAAGTCTTTCCATCTAATGAGATAAAATAACTGATTTCTGTGTAATTTAGAGTCCAGTATTTGTTGAACTTCATAGTGGGTTTGATCATCGATCAGAGTGGGGATTGGAGGCGCACGGGTGTGCCATTGATTAGCAGGAGGGGCTTTTTTCAACAAACTTACATGGAAAGTATCATGTACATGACGAAGATTCTTTGGCAGATTTAGAGCAACAGTCACTTTGTTGATTACTTTGCGAACAGGAAACGGACCTAAAAATTTCAACGCTAGCTTGCGGCTGGTTTGGGTTGTCTTCAAATTCTTTGTGGAAAGGTAGACTAGATCACCCGGCTGTAATTCCCATTCTGCCGCGCGGTGGCGGTCAGCGTATTTTTTGTAATCCTGTTTGGCTTTGATGAGATGTTTCTTAATCTGCGTCCACTGTTGGGCTGCTTCCCCCCACCATTCGGTGACGTCGTTGGAGGCTGTAGTAGGGGGAGAAAGCGCCTCAAATGGGAAGGGCTTGAAGTGGAAGCCATAGACGATTTTGAAGGGAGTTTCTCCCGTAGAGGCGTGGACGCTGTTATTATACGAGAATTCTGCCAAGGGGAGCAAATCAAACCAATTATCTTGTTGGAAATTAATATAACAGCGCAGAAATTGTTCTAATATTTGATTTGTCTTTTCTGACTGTCCGTCTGTTTCTGGGTGATAGCTTGAACTCAGACCTTGTTCAATACCCAGTAGTTGTAAGAGCTCCCGCCAGAAGTTGGCAACGAACTGTCCGCCGCGATCCGAGATCACCTTGGATGGAAAAGAATGTATTTTTACAATGTTTTTCATAAAGATGTCGGCTAGCTTTCTAGCCGAAGGAATTGTAGTACAGGGTATAAAATGGGCTTGCTTGGAGAATAAATCGACTACGACTAAGATACAATTGTGTCCCTTGGAGGGGGGCAAGTCTGTGATAAAATCCATGGAAATTATTTCCCACGGTCGACTTGGCGTTTCTAGGGGTTGCAGGAGTCCCGGAGGTTTTCCCTTTCGGGATTTGGCACTGAGGCAGATGGGGCAGGACGCTACATATTGTGAAATGTCCTTGCGCATGCCCGGCCACCAAAATTGGCGTTGTACCAAATGAAGTGTTTTTAAGTACCCATAATGTCCCGCTGTGGGAGCATCGTGACAGCGTTGTAACACTTCTTTCCGTAAGCTTTTGGGTACATAGAAGCGATCTCCCCAGAGCCATTCCCCCTGATCGGATTGTTGCAGTTTGTCTTTGGGCACATCTTCCCCCTCCTTTTCAGGTCTCCTCGCTCCTCTTGGGACCTCGCGGCTAAAACTCCTTTTGTCAGGCCGGTGATTGCCGATATACCTGAGTCAATGGCTAACGTTCTGCTCTGCAGTTGCACCCACTGGTGCTCACTTACGTCTTGTTGCCCCGACCACGGGGTGACTTCCGCATAATCCCAACTCAAGGTGCCACGGCGGGACGCATCCCACTCCGATTGTTCGGTTGTTCTATTCCAGTAAATCCAAGATTGATCACCGGTTTGTTCAGGGATGGATTCCAGGCTACGCCGACTATCCAGCTGTAAGTGCGTGAACATCGTGCTGGCCCTTCTATCCCTGGTTTCCCTTGGTCGCGCACCCCACTGTGTCGGGGTAGGCAGCGATAACAGTGGGAGAGCCGTGGCCCGAGGCTGCGTATCAGCCCTGCTTGGAGCAAGGGTATAGATCGTTGTAACCGAGGAGTTATCCTCCCTCGGTGCAGGTACTTGAGTGTCCGAGCCTTGAGAGCCGGGAGAGGCATACGGGTCAAACAAAGGATCCCTGACAGGGACAGCTTTGGAGTCCGTCTGATCCGGCTTAGGCATTGGAAAATTTGATCTGTTAATTTGATCTGCTGCTGGTGGGACAGAACTACCCATGGGATGGATAAAGCTGGAAGCTACGTTCGATGGGGAGCAGTGTAAGCTGGGATTCTTTGTGGTGCAGACTTTGCAATTCTTCAATCAATGGGGGCACCTCTTCCCGAATGAGGAAAGCCGAGTAATGCATTTGGCGGCCCGCCTGGAAGGCATAGCAGCAGAGTGATACGTAACTCACTATGATATGGGGGGCCCAGAATTGGGAAGCTTACAAGCCTTCATAGCAGCACTGAGAGCCCAATACGAAGATCCACTGGAAGGCGAGAGGGCCCGCACCGAACTCCGAACCATTCAGCAAGGGTCGCAGTCTATAAGAGAGGATGCAGCTAAGTTCTTTTTTTTATATATATAAAATTTTTATTGGATTAGAATATATAATCATTCAATACAAACATTCCCCCTTTGTAAATATCTACTTCTAACCCCCTCCCTTTCCTCCCCCCTTTTGTTTGACTTCCAACAGTTTTCCAACGCTTTGTCTATCTTATTACTTACTTACTTATTACCTCATATAATCTATTAAACATACATTTAGACTCTTTTCTAAGCTTGTTATTTTTTTTATAACACAGAGTTACCTTTAACCCCTCCTTTACTAAATCCTATATTCTAAATAACACATTGCTAGCATGTATTACCAATCTTTATATTATCAGTATAACATTTATCCATTTTCTATTCCCTTACTTAATCTCTTTGTTCTCCCCCATATAAGTTAATCAATTTAACTTATATTCTGTATATTTCTTTAAACATTTCTTATTCTCAATCAGTTTTAATTATATGAAATATCTGTTATACTAAAAACTTAACTATATTAAAAATACCTGGCTAGCATGCTCATATATATTCATAATATATATTCATAATAATACATCTATTATTTAATACTGTGAATAATAAAACAAGATTTTCATCTTAACCCTAATAATAGCTTAGAATTTAATAATTAAATCCTCCTTTTCCGGTAAAGCCGCTTCTCTCTTCTTTTATAGAGTCTCAGTAATTCTCGAACTGCCACAGTTTCCCTTCTACATCCCATTTTTTCTCCAAGTATTGCTTCAGTTTCCCCCAATCCATATTAAACTGTCCTGGATCAAGGTCTCTCAGCTTCCTTGTCATTTTGTCCATCTCAGCCATGTACAGCAATTTGTAAATCCAATCTTCAATAGTTGGTACTTCTTGCAATTTCCACTTCTGCGCGTATAAAAGTCTAGCCGCTGTTGTCATATAGAATAACAATGTTCTATGTTGTGCTGGAATATCTTCCATTCCCAAGTTCAGTAGCAGCAATTCTGGGTTTCTATTAACTTGAAACTGTAAAATTTCGTTAATCACTTCTATTATTCCTCCCCAGTATTGCTTAGCTACCTCGCAAGTCCACCACATATGATACAAAGATCCTTCATGCTTTTTACATTTCCAGCATTTATTTGACATATTAGTATTTCCTAGCGCAATTTTCTTTGGTGTCAAGTACCAACGATATATCATTTTATAAACGTTCTCTTTAATATTTGTACATGTCGTGATCTTCAAAGTCGTTTTCCACAGGTATTCCCACGCCTCCATTGTTATTTCTTTATGAAAATTTATCGCCCACTTCACCATTTGAACTTTAACTGTCTCATCTTCTGTATACCATTTTAAAAGTACTTTATAGATCTTTGAAATTTCTTTTTTACCCTCTTGAAAGATTACCTCTTCTAATTCTGAATTCTCCATTCTTAGTCCTCCTTTTATACAGTCCAAATTATAGAGATCTCTTATCTGTCTATATTGAAACCATCCATAACTTGAGGACAGCTCCTCTTCCGTCTTTATTCTCAATTTAGAGGCTTCCAATAACGTTATCTCCTTATATGTTAAACACTGTTGTTCATTTTCGACAGTTCTTGGATCTATTACCTCGAACGGAACCACCCACAGGGGAATTCCGTCCTTTAGGTAATTTTTATACTTCTTCCAGACAGTAAAAAGGCTTCTCCGAATATAATGGTGTAAGAACATAGAGTCAGCTTTTACTTTATCATACCACAGGTATGCATGCCATCCGAATATTTTTTTGTATCCCTCCAGAGCCAATAGCTTGCAATCCTTCAACGTCATCCACTCTTTTATCCAAGTCAGGCAGATTGCTTCATAATATAGTCTTAAATTGGGCAACTGCGTTCCACCTCTCTCTTTAGCATCCTGTAATACTTTCATTTTCACTCGAGGCTTCTTGCCTGCCCACACAAAGTCCGATATTTTCCTTTGCCATTTTTCAAATTGTTTAGAGTCACGAATAATTGGAATTGTTTGTAGCAGGAACATAACTCTCGGCAATACATTAATCTTTACTGCTGCAATTCTTCCCAACCACGACAAATTCAGTCTATTCCATTTGATCAAATCTTGCTCTATTTGAGTCCACAGTTTCTCATAATTATTCTTGAATAGGTCTATATTCTTCGCGGTCAGTTCGACTCCCAAATATTTTACCTTATTCGTTACTTCACAATCTGTTATTTCCTCTAGTTCCTGCTGTTTCTGTTTAGTCATTTTCTTACATAATATCTTTGACTTCTTTTTATTTACATAAAATCCAGCCAAATCTCCGAATTCCCTGATTTTCTCCATTACTTTTGGCATATTCTCAATAGGATCATCCACAATTAACATTATATCGTCCGCAAATGCTCTGATCTTGTAAGAAAACTCTCTTATTTATATTCCTCGGATTGCATCATCCTCTCGAATTTGAATCATCAATATTTCCAAAACTAAAATAAACAACAATGGAGAGAGTGTGCAACCCTGTCTAGTACCTTTACCTATTGTCAATTTCTTAGTCACATCTTCATTCACCACAATTGCTGCACTCTGGTCTCTATAGATTTCTTTCACTGCACGAATGAACTTTTCTCCCATTTGCAGCTTCTCCATTGTGGCAAACATAAAGTCCCAGTTCAAATTATCAAATGCTTTCTCAGCGTCCACGAAGAAGAAACCAACTTCTCTATCACAACGTTTGACATAGTATTCAATAGCATTTATAACTGTCCTTAAGTTGTCCTTAATTTGTCTATTTGGCAGAAATCCAGCTTGCTCCTCTGCAATGAATTCAGACATCCATCCCTTTATTCTCTCAGCCAAAATCTTCGCAAAGATTTTGTAGTCATTATTCAGCAATGAAATTGGTCTATAGTTTTTGACACTAGTCAAGTCTTGTCCCTCTTTAGGAATCAGTGATATATTAGCTTCGCTCCAAGTAGCTGGAGTCCTTTGATCTCGCATGACTCCATTGATCACCTCTTTCAGAAAGGGCGCCAGCTCGTTTGCCAGTACTTTATAAAATTTAGCTGTAAGTCCATCCGGACTTGGCGCCTTTCCTAATTTTATCGACCATATTGCCTCTTTTATTTCTTCTTCCGTCACTTCTCTATTCAATTTATCTCTCCATCCTTCGGAAATTGCAGGGAGCTTCATCTTTCCCAAATAACTCATTATTAAATCTTTATTAACTTCTTTTTTTTGGTACAACTTTGCGTAAAATTTAAAAAAGGCTCTACTAATGGCTGTCTGTTCCAAATGTATTTTGTTCTCCTCGCAAATTTTGTTTATGGTTCTTTTCTCCTTTCTTTTTTTTAATTGCCATGCCAGATATTTCCCAGGTTTATTTGCACCCTCAAACGACTTTTGGTTCATTCTCTTAAGATTCCATTCCATTTCTTTATTATTCATTGCCATCAACTGTTCTTGAAGGATTTTAATATCCTGGTATAACTTCTTTTTCCCTGGTCTCTTTTTTAATTGTTTCTCTTTGGCTTTTATTTTTTCCATAATCTCCAATCTCTTCTCCTCTCTTTTCTTCCTAGCTCTAGCATTTAAATCCATTAGTATGCCTCTAGTCACTGCCTTATAAGTGTCCCATACCTTATTTGTTGGTACTTCGTTGTTCATGTTGTATTGTATAAAATACTTAGTCTCTCTTCGCAACAGTTCAATATTTGCCTCTTCTTGCAATATATCTTCGTTTACTCTCCAACCTCTTCTTTTTATTCTTTTCCCAAACCTCCACATGATTGGATTATGATCTGAGCCTACCATAGGCATTATTTCCACGTCCTTAGTCCAAAGCACTAGGTCTTTGGAGGCCCAGATCATATCAATTCGTGACAAAGTGGAGTGTCTCGCAGAATAAAATGTAAATTGTCTACTTTTAGGATTCTGTCTCCTCCATACATCTTCCAAAGTTTCTTGTTCTTTTATTGCAAAAAAAGACTTTGGTAATAGTCCTCTCTTCTTTTGTGCAGTGACAGATTTCTTGTCTTCATCCAAGTTAGTAACGCCATTGAAGTCTCCAGCTAAGATCATCTGGTCATAAGATAGTCCATCTAGTTGTTTACTCAAGTCATCAA
Organism: Eublepharis macularius; assembly: GCF_028583425.1. Lineage (NCBI taxonomy): Eukaryota > Metazoa > Chordata > Lepidosauria > Squamata > Eublepharidae > Eublepharis > Eublepharis macularius. The sequence goes on along the minus strand of NC_072800.1, from coordinate 9,612,738 downwards.
AAAAACTTTCTTTTGCTCCATTAGGTGCATATATTCCAATCACCAACAGTTTCTTTAAATTCCATATAATTTCCACTGCTAGATATCTAGCTTCGACATCACACATCACTAATTTTGGCTGCAATTCCTCTTTTATATACAACACCACCCCTTTTTTCTTCTTTTTTGAAGCAGCCACGAATTCACTTCCCAATTTTGCAAATTTTAAATATTTTACATCCTGCTTTTTAATATGAGTTTCTTGCAAACAGACAATGTCACATTTTTGTTTTAATAGCCAATGGAAAATATTTTTTCTCTTACTAGGCGAATTAAGTCCATTTACATTCCACGATAAAATTTTACACTCCATATTCATGATCTTGCTGTTGGTAAGTCCTTTTCATTGTCCCTAATAAACGCTGAGGGAAGAAAATCACAAGGTGTCCATGGTAGCTAAGCCTATCTGCACAAATGCACTTTTAGAAAAAAAGATAAAATAATGCAGGGGTCATTTCATAGAAAAAGAGCTGGAGGAACTCATTAGTGTTAATCTTTAGCATAACTCATTAGCATATGCCACACTCCTTGCCATCACCGGAAGTGTGTTATTATTAGTATAACTGATTTGCATATGACACACCCCCTGTCACCTATCCTGGCTGTTTTGGACCCAATCGTGGCCATTCAGGGCCAAAATTGGGCCCAAAATGGCAAAAAGGGGCTGAAAATGGCCAAAAAGGGGCCCAAAATGGTAAGGATCGGATCGCTGCTGAGTGGGAGAGTGATCCACCACCCGTCAGAGCCTGTTCCGGGCCGTTTCGGCCCCAATCCAGGCCGAAACAGGCCCCAAATGGCTGAGAGTCAGGTGGGCGGGGCCACCTGACATGTGACATCTTTGGGGAACTGCCGGAACTGTGTTCCTGTGCGTTCCCCCTCGAAATGAGCCCTGAAATAATGTATTGCTTGTCCCCCCTAAGTGCTTTAAGTACTTCACAAATATTATCTCAGTAATTCTTATTGGCATCCTGCAGGGATTTTTGCCACAGTGGGAGGTAGGATGAGGGAGACTAAGGCTGAACATTAGTAGTTCACATAAGGTTCATATGCATATGTGTGCCACTGACTCAGGGCAGCCGCATCAAGGACAAGCGAGGAGCAGAGGTGGTTTGCCATTGCCTGCCTCTGCAGAGTATTCAGTGGTGGTTTCCCATTCACATACCAACTCTGCTTAGATTCCAAGATCTGATGGAATGGAGCTATACCAGGCCAAACCATTACCTATAGCGAGTTCTCGGTGGACTTGAAATTTCGAAACAGGGATTTGCATTTCATACCTTATGCTCTCCACACTATGCTACATTAGTAGTTAAAAGACCCATAATATTGCAAGCTGAAGACCATGGCCCAGAGAAGGGGTGCGGGGAAACACATTTTCAAACTCACCGCTGGAAGATGTAGAGATCCAGTGAGGTATTACATTCTGCATGAAAGGCAGAATACAAATTACGAATAAAGAGTGATCAGCTGACCAAACAGAAGGGCTACACGTTATTTCTTTCATACACTGAGAAAAGGAGCTCCTGTCACTGGATTGTTTAACTTATTGACATATCAGTATCATCTTAGGCAAAAATTGAAAAACAATTCTGTTTTCAGGTGCCAAATTGTGTACAGAGGAACCAGGGCGGGTATAAATTTCCACATAAGTTCTGACATTAATGTCAACCAAGTGTGAAAGGCTTAGACTTGGTTGGCTATCCCGCTTCAAAGGGGATTTTTATAGGTAACTAAACAAAACTTGGAGTTTCTTCCTGACACAAGAAGGCTAAAAGCATTAGGGGATTTTTAGTCAGGAAAAAACAGGTGATGAAGCTTTATGCGATTCTGAATGGTCCAGTAGAACGACTCTTATATTGGAAACACTGCACTGTGATATCCTTTATGATGTCTTCCAGAAGCAACCAATCCCATCTCACACCACCTCAGGCATTTCTGTTCCGTACTTCAGATGAATAGCTATGTTCTACCTTGCTGGTTATGATGGGGAAAGCAAGTCTTGACAAATGAAGAAAAAGCTTAAGGTTTTTTCCCTGACAAATGAAGAACACAAACTGACAGCCAAATGAGAAATCCATTCTAGTGTCTCTTCAAAATGGATGAACCTGTCAGTAATCTCCTTGGCCAGATAAGAATTACCAATAAGCCTCTACACAGAATCTGCTAAAGTTTAATAAAAGACCTAATAACAAAGGGGAAGGGCTAATGTCTGTCTGATATATTGGAAAGTACTCCAAGGAGTCATTTCTTTTGTACAGGACATAAATGTCAAAATAAGAATGTTTTACATGGTTAAAATGGTGCTGGGTAATTAGTGGACTTTTGGAAAAAGAGACCCCATGTCATCTATTTTAGATATTTGCATGCTGCCCTTCCAGCTTACAGAACATCACCACAACAGTACACAACAACAGTAAAACACAAGTTCACAATAAACTGAACCTTAAGCTACACCCAATTAGTTTGGGAAGTTTGGGCAAAGCCCACAGCATTTTCTAAAATGAGGTCAAGCCACCACTGATCTTGTCATATATGCCTCCTGCATATCTGCCATGAATGTATATTGGCGCTGCCTCGAGAATATGGGAAGTTCTTTATTGCTGCAATGGCAGCAGGTTATCTCTCAAATGTTTACTTTCGCTTTCTTGCTCCGCTGAGCCAGTGTCCTTGACTGCCAGCTGAAACTGGCTTGAAATGTATTCTTCCTGAGAACCAAAGATAAGTTCATCTTTCTCACTGTCTGCTTTTAAACAATGTCTCACATCACACACATACACACACGGTTAACGGTCCTCTTTCCCAAAGGCGGGAGTATTCCCTATAACTAACACTGCTGGCCCCATATATGTTACCTCTGCTAATTCCACTGTCTGAGTACCTTGAACTGAATGAATCTCTAATAAAGTTACTTCAACTGGAACACCTGTGTGTTAACCGCGGAGAACTTGGGGATCTAACTGCCAGGGACTGACAGATCTGTTGATGCCACATAAAACACCCGGCCTCTGGAGCTCCAGCTTTTTAAACCTGCAAGGCTGATGCATTTAGCTTGGGATTTTGAGGATAGAAGAAAGACAAGAATAATTAATATCAACATAGACAAGGTGATTTTTCTTTTTAAAACTGACTTCTAAAAATATAAATGAAACAAACCTATAGCCTTATTTAAACTCATTGATAAGTGACAAACATTTCCTGCACAGACAGTTCTGCATGCTTTATATTTGAAAGGGCCTATGCTCTTCCCACCTTTTCCTCTTCTATAACAGATTCTCTAGCTTGGACTGCCAACAGGTGTAGAAAAATCTTTTCTGTGCCTTTACATGGCTTAATGGGATATCATTTACCTGAGTTCAAATTCCTGCTCATCCACGAAGGTCACTGGGCCATCTCGGGCCAGTCACCGTCTCTCAGTATGACTTGCCTCACAGAGTTGCTGTGAGCAGCTTATACAAATGCCCCAAGCCCCTTGGGTAGGATAAAAATGTTTAAATAGATATGTCATGAAAGTAAAATTACTCATCAGCTGAGAAACAGTACATTTATATTTATTTGTTTCCCAGTCTGTGTAATGTATCTGTGGTTACAGCATTAAAATAGTGAAACAAATGAAACCTACGTAGCTCATAAAACTGTTTTATACATTGTGTGTGTTTTATCTGTTTCATACTGCATTCTGGGCCGTGTAACCCTAAGCCTTCCCTCCCCACTGTTGTGCAGGTGGCTGTGGCACCCTGGCGCCGCTCATTCCCTCCCAAAGGGCTTTTGCAAGCGCTCAACACTGGCATGGCAAGCGTGGCATGGTGCGGCTGAGAGGGAATGCTCTCTAGTAGGGGTGTGCAAGCCAAAAATTTTCGGCTATAGCCGAAAGTAGAAAGCCGAAAGAAGATTCTCTATCGTTAAAGCCGAAAGCCGAAACAAGAATCTCTTTCGGCTTTCGGCTTTCGGGATTCTTTCGGCATTATTTCGGCATTCTTTCGGCTTTTTTCTAAGGGAAAATGCCTCCGTCTTCCAGGACGCCTGGAGGAGGCATTTTCCCACCGAATAAGCCCAAAATTGGTGGGGACCTTCCTCTAACCCTTCTCTGACAACCACCCAAGTTTCAGACAGATTGAACTTTGGGGGGCCATGTTATGGCCCCCCAAAGCAGGTCCCCCCATCCTCCCATAAGAAAGCGAAGGAGCAGCATATTGTTAGCATGCTGCTGCTAATCTTTCTTCATTATTTCCTATGGGGAAAAAATGAAGAGGCAGGCTTCCTTTGCCAGGGGTGGCATTTTGCATGCAAAATGCCCCCTCACCCTCAGGGGCCCTTCTCCCACCCCTCCTCCCACCCCCCACCAAGGCTCAGCCTGCTCCCACTTGGGGGGGGGCATTTCATGGCCTCCCCAAGTAGGTGCTCTAATCTCTACCACTGACAGCTGGGGGAGGCTTGTGTTGCCAGGGGTGGCATTTTGCATGCAAAATGCCCCCCAACCCTCTGGGGCCCTTCTCCCACCCCTCCTCCCACCCCCCACCAAGGCTCAGCCTGCTCCCACTTGGGGGGGGCATTTCATGGCCTCCCCAAGTAGGTGCTCTGCTCTCATCTCTACCACTGACAGCTGGGAGAGGCTTGTCTTGCCAGGGGTGGCATTTTGCATGCAAAATGCCCCCCAGCCCTCTGGGGCCCTTCTCCCACCCTTCCTCCCACCCCCCACCAAGGCTCAGACTGCTCCCACTTGGGGGGCCATTTCATGGCCTCCCCAAGTAGGTCCTCTCAGCCCCTAAAGTCCACCCCTTACAGCCCCACACAAACCCAATTCCCCCCCAGCTGCCACACACAGACCCAAATCCCCACATTAGCCCCTCACAGACCCAAATCCACCCCCACCTGCCCCACACCCATAACCCCAGGAACAGGCTGGCAAAGGCCAGCCCTCTCCCTTTGTTCCCTATGCTGGGAACTTCTAAACTCTCTTTCCCTGGGCAATTCTGCACAGCCCAGGGGTGCCACAATGGTGGACACACTTCTGAGTGCCAGCTGGTCCCTGTGAAAGAGCACCTGAACCACAGACACCCTCCCTCAAATTCCCCCACCACCTACAGAGATGGCTGGCCAGCCAGCCCCATTGTTCCCTATGATGGGAACCAACTGCACAACAAAGAATAAAACAAGAACAACACAAAATAAAGTTTTAAAAAAATTATTTTCTCCCTTCCAAAGTACAAGTAGGCAAAGCATTATGACACATTACACCAGCAGTCCCCCACACAGAAAAATTAAAACAAAACTCACTTAACATCAGAGAATCACAAAACACGATTCCTGTCAAAAACACTTTATTTCTTGAACAGCTTTAGGTTACACAGCAGGGGGGAACACCAAAGGGCATGGCAGCACTATCTTACACAAAAATAACACAACTCACTTAACATCAGAGAATCACAAAAGCACAATTCCTGTCAAAAACACTTTATTTCTTGAACAGCTTTAGGCTACACAGCAGGGGGGAACACCAAAGGGCATGGAAGCAGTATCTTACACAAAAATAACACAACTCACTTCACATTAAAGAATCACCCCAAAAAATTGCTGTCAAATGCACTTTATTTCTGTAACTGCTTTAGGTTACACAGTAGGAAGGCACCACAGAGCAGGAAAGCAGTGTACTACACAAAAATAACACAACTCACTTCACATCAGAGAATCACACAAACACAATTGCTGTCAAAAACGGTGAAGTGGGTTGTATCATTTTTTGTAGTACATTGCTATCATGCCCTGTTGTGCCCTCCTACTGTGTAACCTAAAGCTGTTCAAGAAATAAAGTGTTTTTGCCAGGAATTGTGTTTTTGTGATTCTCTGATGTTAAGTGAGTTGTGTTATTTTTGTGTAAGATAGTGCTGCCATGCCCTTTGGTGTTCCCCCCTGCTGTGTAACCTAAAGCTGTTCAAGAAATAAAGTGTTTTTGCCAGGAATTGTGTTTTTGTGATTCTCTGATGTTAAGTGAGTTGTGTTATTTTTGTGTAAGATAGTGCTGCCATGCCCTTTGGTGTTCCCCCCTGCTGTGTAACCTAAAGCTGTTCAAGAAATAAAGTGTTTTTGACAGGAATCATGCTTTGTGATTCTCTGATGTTAAGTGAGTTGTGTTATTTTTCTGTGTGGGGGACTGCTGGTGTAATGTGTCATAATGCTTTGCCTACTTGTACTTTGGAAGGGAGAAAAAAACATTTAAAACTTTATTTTGTGTTGTTCTTGTTTTATTCTTTGTTGTGCAGTTGGTTCCCATCATAGGGAACAATGGGGCTGGCTGGCCAGCCATCTCTGTAGGTGGTGGGGGAATTTGAGGGAGGGTGTCTGTGGTTCAGGTGCTCTTTCACAGGGACCAGCTGGCACTCAGAAGTGTGCCCACCATTGTGGCACCCCTGGGCTGTGCAGAATTGCCCAGGGAAAGAGAGTTTAGAAGTTCCCAGCATAGGGAACAAAGGGAGAGGGCTGGCCTTTGCCAGCCTGTTCCTGGGGTTATGGGTGTGGGGCAGGTGGGGGTGGATTTGGGTCTGTGAGGGGCTAATGTGGGGATTTGGGTCTGTGTGTGGCAGCTGGGGGGGAATTGGGTTTGTGTGGGGCTGTAAGGGGTGGACTTTAGGGGCTGAGAGGACCTACTTGGGGAGGCCATGAAATGCCCCCCCCAAGTAGGAGCAGTCTGAGCCTTGGTGGGGGGTGGGAGGAAGGGTGAGAGAAGGGCCCCAGAGGGCTGGGGGGCATTTTGCATGCAAAATGCCACCCCTGGCAAGACAAGCCTTCCCCAGCTGTCAGTGGTAGAGAAAAGAGCACCTACTTGGGGAGGCCATGAAATGGCCCCCCCAAGTGGGAGCAGTCTGAGCCTGGGTGGGGGGTGGGGGGAAGGGTGGGAGAAGGGCCCCTGAGGGCTTTGGGGCATTTTGCATGCAAAATGCCACCCCTGGCAACACAAGCCTCCCCCAGCTGTCAGTGGTAGAGATTAGAGCACCTACTTGGGGAGGCCATGAAATGGCCCCCCCAAGTGGGAGCAGGCTGAGCCTTGGTGGGGGGTGGGAGGAGGGGTGGGAGAAGGGCCCCTGAGGGTGAGGGGGCATTTTGCATGCAAAATGCCACCCCTGGCAAAGGAAGCCTGCTTCTTCATTTTTCCCCCATAGGAAATAATGAAGAAGATTAGCAGCAGCATGCTAACAATATGCTGCTCCTTCGCTTTCTTATGGGAGGATGGGGGGACCTGCTTTGGGGGGCCATAACATGGCCCCCCAAAGTCCAATCTGTCTGAAACTTGGGTGGTTGTTAGAGAAGGGTTAGAGGAAGGTCCCCACCAATTTTGGGCTTATTCGGTGGGAAAATGCCTCCCCCAGACGTCCGGGAAGACGGAGGCATTTTCCCATTGAAAAGCCGAAAGAAAGCCGAAAGAATCCCGAAACGTTTCGGCTTTTTTCTTTCGGCTACCCGAAACGTTTCGGCATTCCCCGAAACGTTTCGGCATTCCCCGAAAGAAGCCGAAACACTTTTATTTCGGCATTCTTTCGGCATTCTGAATGCCGAAACGCACATCCCTACTCTCTAGTTGTTCTGGCAATGCCAGCAGAATCCACCAACTGCAGGGCAGCTGCAGCTGACAGTGCTGTGATGGCAGGGAAAGGTGCAGCCACTCCATGGGGCAGGCCGCATTTGCCATCACCAGCAGCCAATGCTACTCCCCTACCCTGCAGAGGGCAGGTGCAAAGGATAGAAAGACCCTCCCCCCCGCAATTGGGTCTGCTGCACCTCAGCAGAGGTATGGGTATAACTAAAGGCTGGGGCCATTGCTTGACTGTGATGTGAAAGTATGCAAGGGAGGGGCGGTCTCTGCTGTTGTCTGTATGTTCTCTTAACCTCCTCTCTCCTTAGCCTGGGAAGAGGCGCTTGCACGGACACTCATGGCCACGAGACTTCTCATATATCAACTCTGCGATTTCCTGCCTAGGTGCTTCCTCTTGAATGTAGCTGACTGTTACCTGAGGGGGTGGGGATTTGGGAATTCACCTGCACTAAGAATCCTATATATGTCTTGTGCTTGTAGGGAAATGTCACTCCTGTCAAAAATGGAGTGAGAGCCTGAAACTGGCAGCATATCAATGAAGTTCTTTAACGCACGCAATGAAGTCTTTTGAGAGTTAGGAGGGGGGAGGTACCCTGAAGGTGCTGACAGAGCACCTGCCCATCCACTTGCGCAATCCCCATTTAGGGGGCCAGGCTGGCAGCTGAAGCACTTGCAAGCTCCCCCCACACTCTGAGAAACATACCCCCCCCCTCCTGGAAAAGTGAGACCAGAAAGGCAGTGGGATTCAGCAAGGGTTGCACCGGCAGTCCCTGGCACTCAGGATCAGCCCCCCAAGCCTTGAAAGGGCAGCTTCTTAGAGACAAGTGGGAGGTGGCGGTTCTGACATGAATGACAAGAATGGCCACTGGAAACAAGGGATGAGGCCTGAAGGTCCATTGGATATGATGGGAGGCAGGAATGCCTATTGACTTTCAGTGGCTCCATTGAAACACATTACTACATCAAGAAGATGCAAGGAAAATGCGGTGTGGACCCCGAGAGTCGTGCTCTGGTGCTGCAATGACAGCCCCCGGAGTGGAATGACAGCCCCTGGGACCAGGGAAACTGCTGTGGGGGCTGTCATCCCACCCCCAGAGCAAGATTTCCAAAGTCCACCCCTGCTTCCGCAGACCACTAAAGGGAGGGTGGTCTGGCTTTGCCGGGGAGGAGCCTCAGGGATCCCAGGATGTTGCTCCACATTCCCCCGCCCCCCATCTTGGCGTCAACCTTGCCCCCCCCCATGCGGCAGTCTTCTGCCTGGCTTATCAGATGCCTGCAGCGCTGTCAGAGAATGAGAGTCCTCCGTGGTGCCCCCCAGGGAACACTCCAAGTCCCATCCCGCTGCCTGCAGTGAATGTAAGGGGGGAAGGGGGGGAGCTAAGTGGAGCTTGAGCCTCCGAGGTGCCACTGGGCCCCCCCTGCTCTTTTCGGCAGCAGAGCCACACAAAGGTGTTGCAGCACCTGGAGCCTCTTCAGGGCCACCCCATCCTTGTCAGCCCACAGCCAGAGACCAACCTCCGGGATGTGTGAAAGGGTAGCCCCCCAGGGAAGTGTGTGTGTGTGTGTGTGTGGGGGTACTGTCATCCACAGGTAAGCAAACAGGGAGGGATTTGTTGTTCAACACATATTTTATTGAACTGCAAAAAGTGGATGCATGTTGCCAACCTCCCTTTGCCTGGAAAGGGAGATGTGTCTGTTTGCTGGAGCCAGGAGAGCATATTCCTTGTGCCACTTTCCCAGGAGCCAGGTTGAGTTGCAGGCTGCCTGGGGAACCACTCCCGGGGCTGGGCTGGAAACACAGTCAAGAAGCATTACCAAGGGGCAGAACAGCCACGCTCCTCAGCCTCCCTGATAGATCGCAACCCGCCTGAAAGAGTCGCATGTGTGGCGAGGGGCCTGGCCTTGTGCCAGCTGCAGCCAGGTCTGCCACGTCCATGCCCAGGGGCAGCATTGAACCTCCAGTCCTGTGAGGAACCAGTTGAGGGGTTACATGGCGGTCCTCACAGGGGAGTTATGAGAGCGAACACCCATCCAGCCTGACTCATGGCCGTGCCTTCTCCTCTGCACGAGGGAGGAGTGCAGCTGAGGGGGTCTGCGGGCGGCCCCAATATGGGCTGCTAGCATCCCCGCCACCGTGTCCGAGGCAGCTCTGTTGAGTGCAGCTCCCTGGGTGACTGCCTCCTTAGCAGGCTTGGGCCACGGTGCCTCGAGGGCAGGGGCTCTCCCCCTTGGCCACTGCAGAGCCCCACATTTGGAGGGAGGCGCCAGCTCCCGTGCAAGGGGAGTGGGGAGAGAATGTAATCAAGGGAGTGTCATCAAGCTGGCCCCACGGCTCCTTCTGACCCATCCTTGTGTGCTTCCCCCGCCCCCTTGGACCAAGACTCTGGAGGTAAGTAGCCTGTAAAGGAACTGGAATGGGAGCTGTTAGTCAGACATTCTGGACGTAGCTCTCCTCCCCTGCGTAAGTGCAAAGTACTCCTCAAATTTCACAAAGTGCCCCCTCTGTGCTCTTGCCCCGCCACCGTGCACACTCTCTCCCGCCTCTGCATCTCTCCCGCCTTGTGCTCGAAGTCCCCCCAGCAGAGCTTCCTGCTTTCCCGAGTCCATAGGTGCCCTGGCTGGGCTTTACATAGGGTGGGGGGGGGCTGTGATTGGGGGATAGGCTCAGCCCCCGCATGGTTGCATGAGGATTGGTTGTGGCTCCAGTCAGCATCTTATACCCCTCCAGGCTGTTTGGGCGGGTCCAGGCATGGGGAGGAGCTACTTTCCCCACACAAGGGGCGCCTATGGGCTATGCCATCCTTTTTTGTGGCATAACTTTCTGACACTTCAGGGGAGTTCCCAAACCCAAAACAGCGTAGGGAGCTGACTAACTCATGCCCCATTCCCGGCCCCCTGGCTCAAGGATTTCTGGAACCGAAGAGAACTGCCTCATGGGGGCTTGTGGCTTCCTAAGCATTTTCAGCCCCCCCCCCCCACATAGGACTGCAGAATAAGTTGGAGTTACGTTCTTCTAAGCCCATTGACTTCAATGTAGGTGTGACTCCGCTTAGGATTGCACTGTTAATCCTACAAAAACAGCTAACAACTGAAATTGTGAGTAACTCTCAGACACAACTGTAGAAGTAGCAACAGCGAAAACATCAAGAGCAGGTAAAACATGATGGCCAAGACTATGGAATCACCTCCTCTCAAAATCAGCACAAGGGAAAAGAGAAGAAAAATATTAACAGATATCACAAGAGGGCCGTTACCAAAGCGCCGGGTCAAACAGCTCCAATCAATCCCCCACAGTTTAAACTCCGAAAGCTCTTTTAAAAAGGATTGTTCTCAGCAGCCATTGAAAGACTAATAAAGAAAGAGACAGACCAATCTTTGGCAGAGCATTTGAAAGTCGTTGCACTGCGGTAGCGAAAAATCCTCTCTCTCGTGTACATTCCCATTCTACTTGTGAGGGAGGGGGCACACAGAGAAGGCTCTCAGAAGATGCCCTCGGGGTTCAGGTAGGTCTCTATGGGAGAAAGTGACCCTTAAAATAATCTAGCCCCAGACCAGTGAGGACCAAACCCGGCACTCTGGATTAGGCCAGAAGTGAAGTGGCAACAACTAGTGCAGGTGGAACCAGACAGGAGGCGCATGCTCCAGAAGGCTTGCTCTTCTCAGCCACAGACGCCAACGCCTTTAGGTCCGCTTGTCTGGATGACTAGGAAGGACCAAGCTGGCAAAGGGCATCCCAGGAACAGTAGTGGAACCAGAACCCTAAAGCTGTAAGTTTTCCAGGGGAGAACCTCCATCTTCTCTACATGAAGTTTCAGACTGTTTGCCTCTGTCCAAATGCTGATTTCAAAAACTGGCTCAGGATTTCCACTGTATGTGCTATTATGTGCCATCAAGTTGTTTCCAGCTTATGGCAACCCTATGACTTAACAACCTCCAAAATGTCCTTTCATTAACAGCCTTGCTCAGATCTTGCAAACTGAAGACTGTAGCTTCCTTTATTGAGTCAATCCATCTCATGTCGGGTCTTCCTCTTTTCCTACTCCCTCCCAATTTTCCTAGTCTTATTGTCTTTTCCAATGAGTTTTGTCTTCTTGTGATGTGACCAAAGTTCGCTTGCCTCTCAGTTGGGTTGCTGTAGCTTCTAGGGAGAATTCAGGCTTGCAGATTTCCACTGAATCTCCAGGTTAGATGGAGAGGGGAGACAGTCTACTTTTGAGGGCCTGTTCTTCTAAACAGCATGCCCTCTTCTTCCCAGCAGCAAACCTCTTCCCAAGTTTCAGTCACAGCCCTTCTGGAAAGGAGTCAGGCTCACTTGGAGCGTTCCCACCAGGAGGAAACGCTTGGCCTGGAGTCCTTGGCCTGGGGTCTCTTACTCTGGATTCTAGACTCATCCCCCAACGCAAGTCACGAGTTCACATTTTAACCTCATTTAAATGGCCAAGGGGCCAGATGAGACCACGGCTCGGCTTCTTAAGAGAGCAAATTGGGACCCTCACCTTCAGAGGCAGTCTGGTGTGCAACGCCACCCGGATGGTGACGGCCCTCGCCTTCTCGCAGGAGCTTCAGCGGGTGATGGCAGTCACTGGGGAAATGAGCTCCCGGGCATGGTTGCCAGCCTCCAGGTGGTGGCTGGAGATCTCCTGGAATTATAACATGCCCAGGATTCAGAGATCAGCCCCCCCCCCGAAGAACCCCTTCCCCTCTCCAGGCCCCAGCCCCGAGCCTCCAGGAAGCCCCCAGGCAGCCTGAAGCTGGCACCGCTCCAGGCCCGGGCGCGCCTCCGACTTCTGGCCCCGGCCGGAGGCGCCTGCGCTGCCCCTGCCCGCCGAGGGATGGCAGCTGCCCCGCGCATCTGCCCACCCCGCCGGCCACCCGAGGCCCCTCGGCGGCTCCTTCCGAGGCGGACCGGCCGCCTGAGCCGGGGGCTGGGCTGGGCTGGGCTGGGCTGCGCTACGGGGAGCCAACGCCGCCGCGCCCCCTCCGCGCAGGAGGAGCCAGCCGAGGGGCCGCCCGCCCGAGCCAGAGCCAGAGCGCCGGCCGGGCTGCTAGAGCAGCAGCAGCGGCAGCAGAAGGAGCCGGAGCCGGAGCCGAGCGCCCGAAGACGAGGAAGCCGCCGCCGCCGCCGCCGCCGCTTGTGCCCGGAATGCCGCCCTGCCGCCCCGCCAGCCCGTAGCTGCCTCGCCCCGCCTCGGAGCGGCGCCCGCGGGTCTCTTTGGACGCCTCCCGCCCGCCTCCCGCCCGGCCGCAGGTGAGTCGGGCTGGCCTCGCCGTGGCTCGCGGGCTGCCTGGCGGGGGGCGCTGGGCCCCCGGGGGGGGCTGGCTTCCTCCGCGTCCTCCCGCGCCCGAGGGCAGCCCCCCCCCCCGGCCGGAGCTCCCCCGCGGCGCAGCAAGCCGTTCGCACGACCCCGGCGGGAACGCGCGTCGAGCCGCGCCTCTCCCCCAGGGGCCGAGTCCCGCGGCGCTTCTGCCCGGCGCAAGAGTCGCCTGGCGCGGCGGGGGGGGGGGGGCTTCGAGGGGCCGCGAGGCGGTGCTCGGGTGGGGGGGGGGGCGCTCGGAAGGCGCGCGGGGCCGGGCGGCGGGGGGGGGGGGCTGGGCAGCACCGGGCTCCTGGGAGGCCGACGAGGCGGAGTTTCGGCGCCAGCTGGAGCCGAGCCCCTGGGCAGCCGCGGGTGCCCCTGGAGTCGCCGCGGAGGGCCGGGCAGCCAACGGGCTCCCTCCCGCGTCTCACCCCGGGGGGAACACTGGCGCGCGGGCCGGGCTGCTGCCGATCAGCAAAGGTGGTTCGTGGCAAAAGTTGATGCCGGCAGCTCGGCGCCCTTTGTGAACTTTGCTCCAAGGAAGCGGTCCGGTGGGGATTGCGCCAAAGCCGGGTCCAGACCCTGGGCGCTTCTGAATGGAGAGGTTGTCCCTGCAGCTGTTGAGGTCCATTTCCTGGATTTTCAATGTATGAACTTTCCCTTCAAATGACAAAGTCGACTCGGTATCATATTTTTAGATATCTTGTGTGTGTGTGTGTGGGGGGGGGGGGGGCTCGTGGCGAATGCTGCCCCTCATTTTCTAAACTTTCGCTCTGTGTATGATTCCTCCCTTTTCCTTCCGTGGTCTTTCCCTTTTTCTCCTTTTTATGCTAAGAGCCTGATGGTGGGGCTCATCTTTTATAATATATTGGGGGGGGGCAGTTTGTAAATAATAATAGCAATTATTGCTTGCGCTCTGGGCAGGAATAGCAGTTTCACTAATGAAGGGACATTTGGAATAATATAAAAGTTGTTCAATTTTTTACTAAGTGAGTGAAAATTTGTGCATATTAGTTAGAGAAAAAAATGTATTCTGTGTTCATGTGGTCACATTTAACAAATCTGATATTATGAATAATGCTTCTTTCAGTCATTTTACAGCATATGTTTGTGTATACTCCTTAGTGTGTAACAGATTGAAGTGACATTGCTTAGACTAGTGTATCTTCTTCTTGCTAAGTGGCTGGGCTATTGCCAGTATTTTCATTCTGCTACAAAGGGAGATCTTTTCTGTTACAGCTGTTCATAATTTGCTCTGTTTCTTGGGAATCTCAGGATATGAAAACATTAGTTGGTAGCGCTCCATATGTCTAGCAGAGGGCAGGGAGTTGGGATCACGGGCTTTGTACTTGGCATCAGACATACCTAGCACCACAGTTACAGAATTCCAGCCAATTTTAACACTTTTAAATCCTGTTAGTTTCAGTTTAAGCAACTGTTAACAACTTTAGAGAGAGCCATGATTTAAATATTCTTCTGATACTGGTTTGTGCACAATATTTGCAGACCAATACCATAGGACAGAGCTAGGGAAAAGTTCTGATTTCAGTACTTCTTAATAAACATTTAAAGTCACTTCAAATAAATTAATTATGATCCAGGACGTTATGTAACATACACTTACAGTGCAATCCCAAGAGGAGTTACTCCAATCAAAGTCAATGGGCTTAGACTGGAGTAACTCTGTTTAGGATTGCACTGTTAATGTGTGTTTAGCATGTAGCAGTTGAATAAAGAGATGACTGAAGCTCCTGTGGACGAATGTTGTTGAGAGGCTGTTGATAGTTTTCATAGCTAATTTAAAAATAATAATAATGTACTTATATACTGCCCTTCTAGACAGATTAGTGCCTACTCAGAGCATCGAACATAGTCAATATGTTATTGACTTTAAAATGTTGTGTTCTCAGCACAATACAATTAGGGAGCTGAAAGAAATGGGTTACCCAAGGCCACCTGCTGAACTCATGGCAGTAGTGGGATTCGAACCAGCAGAGTGCTGATTCACAACCCAAATACTTAACTATTATGCTACAGCAATGCAGGTAGGTAGATCAGAATAAAGCAGTTTGTTCCTGAATTTGGGGTGTAAGATGAACATTAACCATTTTATGCGGCTTTGCTCTAAGTCATGTAAAAGTTCCGTTGATGTAGGAGCTGGAAATGTTTATTTCTATGTTCAATGAACACCTGCTAATGTAAACTTCGAGAGGTGAAGAGTCGACCAATAACATCAGGGTCTAGATACTTAAAAATGGCTCTCCTTATGCCTTTCTAAGGTACTTATGAGAATTAAAGACCTGCTTATGAACTATTTCTTTTTATGGCTCTTTGTGGCTGTGGTGCATAGAAATCGGATGTTTGTGTAGCTCTGAAATGAGGTGAGACCGGCATTGATCTTGAAATGGAGTAGGCACCAAATGTACACTCAGCCAGGGACTGTCACCAGTCATGGTTCTGTGAGCGATTATAACACATGACTGTAATATTTACACATTATAATTTTAGGTGTATATTTAACATAACCTTCAGTGTACTCCCTCCCTCATATGATGGTGGAGCTGCCTGAGTTAGCCCAATGGTCCTTCTGGCTAAGTTTGAAGAGCAGCCAGCGCCAGCCTGCTACTGGAGCCATTTGAACTGGAAGGGCTGGGAACTGAACCTGCCTCTGGTGGGGACATCAGCCCACGACAATGGTAGGGAGATTGCGTAAAAGCATAATAGAGTCAAAGAAAATTGTTATAGTCGATAGAATCCAAAAAGCTGCAGATCTAATTTTATGAACTAATTTTGTGAAAGCCAGTGTGGTGTAGTGTTCAGAGTGACAGACAAAGATTTGGGAGAGCCAGGTTCGAATTCCCACTCTGCTGTGGAAGCTTGCTGGGTGCCCTTGGGTCAGTCAAGCACCCTTGGCCTAACTTACCTCCGAGGATAAAATGGAGGAGAAGAGAATGATTGCCCGCCTCCATCGAGGAGGGAGGTGGAGTATAAATAAAATAAATGAATAAAGCCAAGGGGAATTTACATTTCCTCCTCCATACATCAACACCCCCCCATCATTTCAAATATGAATCTGTTTTTAAAATGGAATCAAAAGTAGTTTATCATGTCAGGGGGGAGCAGATTCAGCTTTTTCAAAGAAAAAAGTCAAACATCCCTCTGGGCTACAGTGAGCCCCCCGTGGGAGCCTAGCATGATCTTTGGCACCCCTTCGGTATTACCGAGTAAAGTTTGCCTATTTCAAAAGGAACGCCACCTCATTTTAACTGTAAGACTAAGCTTCAGTCATTATTCTGGAAATGTCTGTCATTTTGCCATAAGCACTCCTTGTGTGGGGTGATGGTGGAGCGTTCGTTCGCCTTGCATGATGAAAGACCCGTGTTCAATTCTCCGCATCTCCAGCTGAAAGGGTCAGGCAGCTGGTGACAGGAAAGGCCTCAACTCAAGACCCAGGAGAGCCACTGCCAGTCTGAGGAGATAAAACTAACCGTGATCAACCAACGTTTGATTCAGTAGAAAGCGACTTTGTGTACTCAAGTTGTCATTCTGGCTTTGACACTATTCAGACAAATCTGATCTGCAGGGCTTTTTTTCTGGGAAAAGAGGTGGTAGAACTCAGTGGGTTGCCCTCGGAGAAAATGGTCACATGGCTGGTGGCCCCGCCCCCTGATCTCCAGACAGAGGGGAGTTTAGACTGCCCTCTGCGCCGCTTGGCGGCACGGAGGGCAATCTAAACTCCCCTCTGTCTGGAGATCAGGGGGCGGGGCCACCAGCCATGTGACCATTTTCAAGAGATTCCGGAACTCCGTTCCACCACGTTCCCACTGGAAAAAAGCCCTGGCTGTATCAGATATTTTTGCATAATCTTTGGTAGGGAAAAAGTTTGTTAAAACAAACTGTATTTTTTTTTGTCTTGAGAAGTTATGTGTAGTTATGATAGTACTTGAAATCCCCCCCCCCATGAGTGGGGAACTCCGGGTTCCTGTAGGGTTCTTGGTCAAATGATGGGGGTGACAAGGCAGTGCATATGTGCCTGTTAGCAAACTGAGTTCCATTCCTGGGGACGCTTCTAGTTCCTCATATACGCGTGTCATTCAGGCCTTGGCATAAGTGTGATTGATAGCAAAATTGGGAGTTTGGGCTCCTGAGACCCACATAGCTTGTGCTGTCATCACAATCATGTTGCAACTCATCTGCATGTTCCCCCTTTACTAAAGATTGCTACAAGCTCTGTGGGAGTTGGGCTCGCCACCCTGCGCTGTCACCTCCGGTTGGCCTCCCACAACATCTCTTAAACAGCAGTATATCTCTGAAACTTTAGGCCACCATCAAGCAAGAAGGGCCGTGTGGAAGAATTACAACAGTTATAAACAATCCAAAAATATAATATTCAGTATTCAATAAAATCACAACGAAACAGCCTAATATAAATAATTAAAACCACTCTAGTCCCACCCCCAGCATATAAACCCTGTGAATAACAAAAATTGCAGGTAGATAAAAATGCACAGCAGTTTGCTCTGTCTCACAAAAGAATGTCAGATAGGAAGGGCATGCTGGAGTAGTTCTGCCTCACTGAGTTTCCAAAACATCAACAGGTCCTGCGCGGCACGAATGTCTTCTGATGGCACATTCCAAAGAGAGGGGGCCACGACTGTCAAGGCTCTTTTCTGGTAGAAGGAAGTCCTGCCACCCCAGGGCCAGGAACAGCCCTGTGAAGATGAACGAAGTAGGCGGGGGGGGGTCCATAATAGGGGAGGTGGACCAGAAGGCACGAGGGTCCCAGACTGTCAGACTGTGAAGGGCTTTAAAGGCGAGGACCAACACCTTGAATTGTATCAGGAGGCTCATTGGTCACCAGTGCAGCTGCTTCAAAATCGGTGTTATATGAGCTGGCCACAGTGACTTGCTCAGCAACCTAGCTAGAATAATATGCTCAAGCCTTGAAAATGTATATACAAACTTTAAATAAAGTTATCAGGGGGGCTGAGACCTTTATAAGGAGATCCTAGAATATTTGGGCATTTTTAATTTAGAGGGAAAACATGGGAGGGGGTGTTACAGTATGGGTTTTATAAAACGAGTAGTGTGAAAAGACGTTGTATCTCATAAAACTACAACGTTTAGTCATCTATAAGGATTCAATTTCTTATTGGCAATAGCTATAATATTAATTGGTGGATTAGCTTACCTAGTACAGGATATTCATCTCTTCTCCATATGTAGATGCCTAGTTCTACTGATGGCCTCTTATTTCCAAAATAAATGAAGTCCATGGCTCTGTACACATCCTTCAAGCAGTGGTTCTCAGAATACGGGTCAGGACCCAAAAGCGGGTCATGACGACTGTCTCACAGGTGGACTGTGATGCCAGGAGGGAGGCGGTGGAACAAGGGGACCTGGAGGAGGCAGCTCTTGGAGACGATGCAACAATTGAGTTCGTTTCTGCACGTAAATTATGAAATAGCCATGAAATGCAGTTTGTTGTTCAAGAATGGTATGCACTTAGAAATACTACCAATGAAAAAACAAAAATATAAACTTGTTAATTGCTGAGATGCTTGCTTTTTATGTTTGGAAGGCCCCCATAAGAGGAGCCAGTTTAGAAGTTGGTCCCACTCCAAAAAGTTTGAGAGCCCTTTCCCTTATGAGTATCCTTAAGGAGACAGATAACAGAACGCTAGCCAAGGGAAAACAATTTAGATGCAATTCTGTTATCTTCATCTGTTTGGGTGAGTACATAAAGTTAATAGTTTAGGGCAAAGAAATTTTTGTCACAGCATAAGTATGAGAGAGACAAGAGGAAAAGTAAATCTTCACAGTTAGTCCTGGAAGCAGATGACATCAACTGTTCTTAGGGTAACTGAAAGGTATGTCCGCAGCCTGCACTCGTTTTCACGCAACCTGCCACAGAAAATAGCACGAGCAGAAGTGCAGGGCGGCCGCCTCACGCTGTGTCTTGCCAAGACTGCCCTCGATCGCCACTCCCATTTCCCTATTTCTTGGTGCAAAAGTGAATTTCTCAGTGAAATTTCTGTTGTTTAGAAAGTTATCAGATGCTGCACTTGTTTTGGCTAGAGAGCTGCATTTCTTTTTAATAAACAAAGTTGGTACATATTTACCTGTTATAATTGATGCTTCAGGGCAGGGCTGGATATAGGGTTGCCGGTGCCCAGGGCAACCCAAGTCCACCCCTGCGTGCAATGTGCGCGTGTGCGCTCCCGGTGCTGCGTGGTGACATAATTTCTATGACATCATCATGCAGGGCAGAGCATGCCGCCAGCGCGGCAAGCCAGCTGCCCCGGTGCATGATGCGCTGCGGAGCTGGCAGCGGCAGTACGGGCGGCTGGGAGGCCGCCTGTGCCATTCGCCTGCCCTGCTGAGGGGGTGGCTGGCTTGCCGTGTGCTCCCTGTCCCTCCGCTCAGCTGCCTGCGCTATCGCCGGCGCACTCCCAGCAGCTGGCAGCTGTGCCCGGCATCCCCTCTTTGGCGGCGCCAGGGAGAGACTACCCCCCCTGCCCCCCCCCATTGAATCGGCCCTGCCTCAGGGCCAGCCCTGCTATTGTTCAGGATGAGGCAGCCCACTGAGTGACAGGCTTTGGGTGTCATTAAAAGGCAGCAAGGGATATATTACTTGGTTTATTTGTTAGATTTTTGATCCCAGAGTGGCACCATTTGAATTTCGTGTCTCAGGAACCAGAGTGAGCTCTCCTTCTTCTGAGGGGAGGGGCTGATTTCTGAGTTTGCACCACAGCACTGTCACAGAGGAGGCACTGATACAGGATTGCCAACTCCGGGTTGGAAGATCCTGGAAATGTGGGGGGTGCACTCAGCAAAGGAGCTGTTTTCTCCCGGTTTCAAGAGGGTAGCTGTGTTGGTCTGGAGTAGAGGAGCAGTATTTGAGTCCAGGAGCACCTTAAAGACCCGCAGGATTTTCTGGGTATGAGCGTTCAAGAGTCAAATCTGACCTATCTGATGATGAGAACTTTAACTCTCAAAAATTTATACGCTGAAAATCTTGTTGGTCTTTAAGGGGCTGCTGGATTCAGATCTTGCTGTTTTCTCCTGTGGAACTGATTCCTGTGGTCTGGAGATCAGTTGTAATTCCAGGAGATCTCCAGGCCCCACATGGTGGTTGGCAAACCTACTTGAATGTGGGTTATAGCTGCTTCATCCTAAACTTTCCTCATTTTGCTCTCTAGTTGTCTGCAGTCTCACTTCGTTACCCCAGTTTCCTCCATGAGCCGAGGATCCGAATGGGATCTACAAGGAGAACAAGGATATTTGGGGGCGATAGTGTCAAGTGCCGAGTAACTTCTGCATTGAAGGTGGGAGAGCCTGCCATGGAAGCAGGAAACTCCACAAGGGCCCTCAGGAACCCATCAGCCTCTGGCGGGAGATAAATTTAATGGGCCCGTCAGCCCTGCAGAAGTTTCAAGGACCCAGGTACTGGCTGGACTATGACAGAGCATAGCTGAGAATTGCCTTATTATTACTAGTCTATGCAGGGCTTTTTTTTGGGAAAAGAGGTGGTGGAACTCAGTGGGTTGCCCTCGGAGAAAATGGTCGCATGGCTGGTGGCCCCACCCCCTGAACTCCAGATAGAGGGGAGTTTAGATTGCCGGCGCGGAGGGCAATCTCAACTCCCCTCTGTCTGGAGATCAGGGGGCGGGGCCACCAGCCATGTGACCATTTTCAAGAGGTTCCGGAACTCCGTTCCCCCGCATTCCCCCTGAAAAAAAGCCCTGAGTCTATGTAACCTTGAGCCCAGAGCCAGATCCAAACGGAGGGTGTGGCATGCCGTACAACGCATTATGCAAGCCACGTCAAGGTTATTGGTGGCCTAGTTTAAGCTCACAATTATAACATCAACAAAATTCCTAGCTAGGTTAAAGATTTCCTGTCAAATTATTAACTCACATCAACCTGGCAAGCATTTTCATAATGACTAGTGTGCAGGTGATGTTCAGAGGATCGTAGAGTTGCAAGGGGCTTTACAGATCATCTAGTTCAACCTCCTGCCCAGAGCAGGAACAGCCTAAAGCATCCCTGACAAGTATTTGTCCAGCTGCCCCTTGAAGACTGCCAATGAGGGGGAACCCAACACATCCCTGAGCAACCGATTCCATGTTGGCATTACCCAGCACAGCTGCTTTGTGATTATTTCAAAGGATTATCTTAACCTTTCTCTGCTACATTCTTTAAGGGATAAAACCACAAGGTTTCAAAATTTTCTCAGTGTGTTCACTTGAACTGAATGAGAAATTTCCTTAGAGTGGCCTGAACTAGGTTGGCGGGCTTGGTGACTCCTGTCTGTCGCTGGATGTAAAACTGCTGATGTTTTTGCCCCTTCCCCATAGAGATTAAGGCCTGGGGTTTGCCCTTTTTCCAGTGGTCAGTGGTCAGCCTTATTCCTGAGGTCTTTTCAGTCTTGTGTTGGTGTTCTGTAAGCATAGATGTAATATTGGTTTTGTCTCAAGTTTTGGGCGGTAACTCAGCAAACCAGTTATTTACTTCAGGTGGATGACATCTGAAACTGCTGCTGGTTTGCATGAGAATTGTTTCATCCTGTAAAGTCAGAGTACAAATAACCTTTTTGGCGCTTGATTCATCAGCCTGCTTCCATCCTAGGCCTCAGTCTTTCCTTACAGCAAAGCAATATGCAGAATTGTTGTTTAGCTGTCTTTAAAATGGATACAATATTTATTCCAGGCAGCGTCCTGTTTGCTGTGGATTATCTATTGTGTGTGGTTGCTTGATTCTTGTTACTTGTTAACAGATTTTGAGGTATGTATGTTGCCAGTTTAATTTTTGTCTTGAATGAGGTTTCCGGGTCAGTTATATGGTTGCCAACCTCCAGGTGGGACCTGGAGATCTCTCAGAATTACATCCAGTCTCCAGATGACAGTCACCCGTTCCCTTGCAGGAAATGGTTGCATTTGAGGGGGGGGGGCACTCCATGGCATCACATCCTTGCTGAGTTTCCTCTTTTCTTAAGGCTACACCCCCCAATCTCCAGGAATGTACTAACCCGGAGCTTGGCAACCCTAGTGAGTTAGATTTTAACCCATGTTGTAAACACTGCCTCATTGTGGTGCAACTAATATAGAAACGTATTCAATAAAATAGTAAATAACATTTGTGATGTGTGGGTGGCTTTACCCTTCATTTAAAAAAAAGACCTATTTTCAAAGCAGCCCACTGGCTCATTATTACTGAGTATGCAAACACTGTATGAAGGCATTAGTCTGTAAAGTCCTAAACATTAAGAAAATGCTGGATCATGATGTCAACTTGAGGTTTTTAAGTGGCTTAGTTTTTATGCCTCTGAGCACTTGCGTAGTTCATGAGTACAGAGTCATTGACTTCACTTTTATTACTGAAGTCTAGTCTTAACGACTTGCTGGACACAACTGCAATATAAACCAATAAATGTTTAAGTTTTCGAAACAGCCTGTAGAAAATCATGCAGGCTTGCAAACAGCTATGTGCCTGGTTATTTATAAAACAGCAATCTCCAAGTACATTTTAGCCTGTAAATGCTTGCCCAAAAGTAATGCCATACCATTGATGGGCGAAATATCTATCACCAGGGCTTTTTTCCAGGGGGAACGGAGTTCCGGAACCTCTTGAAAATGGTCACATGGCTGGTGGCCCCGCCCCCTGATCTCCAGACAGAGGGGAGTTTAGATTGCCCTTCGCGCTGCCATGCGGCGCGGAAGGCA
Organism: Eublepharis macularius; assembly: GCF_028583425.1. Classification (NCBI taxonomy): domain Eukaryota; kingdom Metazoa; phylum Chordata; class Lepidosauria; order Squamata; family Eublepharidae; genus Eublepharis; species Eublepharis macularius. The sequence goes on along the minus strand of NC_072800.1, from coordinate 9,590,092 downwards.
ATCTAAACTCCCCTCTGTCTGGAGATCAGGGGGCGGGGCCACCAGCCATGTGACCATTTTCGCTGAGGGCAACCCACTGAGTTCCACCACCTCTTTTCCCAGGAAAAAAAGCCCTGTCTATAACCCATCACAATCATATTCATTTAATGAAAAAACACCTGAAAAATAATTTCTTTTACAACACCTTCTGAATACCAGTGAAGATGTTCGCCTTGCCACCCCTGGGTGACCTTTTCCAATAGATGGGAGCACAGCTAAAAAGGCTCATGTCTGGGCCAAGGATTATCTTAATGTCCTATGTGATGGGATGAGACGTAAGAGCCACTGGGAGGAGCAAACCAGGCCTATTGGTTGAAACCAGGACATAAAGATCAGTGCTCTCTGGTTGTGAAGATCTTTAAAGTTAAACAGCCTAAACTGAGCTGGAAGGAAACAGGCAAGCAACGAAACTGTTTTAAGGTTGCATATCGACACTGGCGTGCCCCAGTCAAAAGATAAACAACTGTATTTTGCACTAACTGATATTTCCAAAATGTTCCAAAGGACGGTCTCTCATAGAGCTCATCGTAATAGTTTTGACTGTTAGATTGCAGCGGTGTTGATCAGGGAAACCAGGTCAGCAGAATGTAGGAAGGCAAATAATTAGCACACTGCGTGGAGCTAAAAGGAAGCGCTCTTCGCTGCTGCCCCAGCTTGCTTCTCCCACAGCAAGGCTGGGTCCAAGAGCACCCCCCAGCTTCTTTGCACAGTCATCTTAAGAGGAACTCACCCCATAAAGGGTCAGAAGAGCCTCATCTCCAGCGTTTCGGCATCACTGCCTTGTTTAGATTCTGTTTTAGATTTTTCTCTCTCAGCTACTTGATTTTTTTCAAGGAAAGTTTATGCTGCCTATACAAAGTCCTCCCTGAGGTGACTTATGAATCAGTAACACCATTAAAAAAAATCCCAAGCAATTAAAAACTAGCCTTTAAAAAAAAAAAGGACCTTGGCATGGCATAATTCCATAGAGTCCACCTCCCCCCCCCCCAAAGTAGCCATTTTCTCCAGGTGAACTGATCACTGTGGCCTAGAGACCAGTTGTAATTCCGGGAGATCTCCAGCCACTACCTGGAGGCTGGCAACCCTGTCAGAAACCCATTGCATGCTGAGTGACCTGATGGCTGCAAGAAACACATTCTGTAATGTGTAGGGCTGCCAGGCCCCCTCGGCCGCCTGACCTGGATTGGGCCGCTGCGCTGAGCTTTCCCACGCTCTGCAGCAGCCCAATTTGGCCTGGATCTGGCCTGTTTTGTGCAGATTTGGCTCAAATCTGGCCCAATTTGGGCCCGGATTGGCCCGGATCAGCCCACTGCAGAGTGTGGGAGTTCTCCCACGCTCCACAGTGACCCAATTTGGGCTCGAATTGGGCTGGATTTGGGCTGAATGGGCCTGAAATGGGCCAAATCCAGGCTGAATCAGCACATATCCAGCTCCTGCACAGCACGGGAGTGCTCCCATGCTTTGCAGTAGCCCAATCCAGGCTGATTTGGCCCAGGTCCTGCTCAGATTGGGCTGCTGTGGAGTGCAGGAGCGCTCCCATGCTCCACAGCGGCCTGATCTGGGCCAAAATGGGCCTGAATCGGGCGGCTGTAGTGACAGGTAAGCAGAGGTGGGGGGTGGAGGGCGGGGACTGGGGGCTGGCAACCTGAGGAACATGGCCATTTGTTAGTCTTCTGCTTTTGTCCGATTGTTAAAATGGCTTCTGAGCATTGGCAGAGTATAAGTTAAATATTTTTCTTTGTACAGATTATACATAGATCTCCTGTGGGGTGAAGAGCCACTTCACCACAGAACTGTTAAAAATTAGTTGCCAACCAGACAAAATAGGATGTATTGGGAAAGAGGGACAGATGGAAATCTCTATGTTGTTCCTTTTTGTCATGGTTTTAAGACACCCCATTGAATGTACTGTGTGTTGTTCTGAAGAAAATATTTCAAAATGCTGGATTTCCTAAACAGGGAAATGCTGAATGCTAGTTGGTGTGGCAAAGGTGTCTTTGTCTACTGAAGGACTTATAAACTAAGCATTTTGAAAAATATATTCTGAATGTGTTGAGTGCATAGATTTGAGGTTGTCAGAAATGAATTTTTAAAAAAAGGTTTTGAAGTGCTGAACTTGAAATGGGACATTGACAAGACAAGAGTTTGTTCTTTTCACTGCCCTGCTTTGTGGGTGTCCTTCTGAAACATCAAACTTTCATTATATTTAATTATTGATTGGAAGTATTTTTCTTGCCAGAACAGCACTTTACACACAGTGAGATTACTTCTCCAGAGAGAGAAAATGTTTCAAGTAATTCTTGGGTTGGATTCAATTTTGCAAATTGCTTGATTCTCCCCCCACCCCCATGTACCCAATAAACTAAAACAGAAACCGATAAGCAAGATGATTATGCTGTGATGAATCACTCAGGTTCTAATGGCCTAATGCACCGAGCTTTAATTAGTAATACTGTATTTTTTTCCTAAACAAAGACAACATTGTGAATGAAATGTAGATGTATGCTGCTTTATATCTGGTTTCCCAGAAGATTTTAAATGGATTCCTTCTTCTCATGCACAACTAAATAATTAATAGAGCCGCAAACAAGGTTATTGGCTACCAGTAAAGAAGAAAAAAATCACGGTGGTTATAGGACAGAGTTAAGTGCTGCCTATTTCTCTGAGTGGTGAGACTTCCAGGGGTTATTTTTCCTTTGAGGAGAGAGCGCTGGAGACTTAGAGTGCCTTCGTCATATTTGTTTTATTTATGAATATGTATGCACAGCCTGTTGGAAGCGAATCGACACTCCTTCAAGAAGTACTCTTCAGCTGATTCTGCTTCAGATTTCCGTGGTGAGCATCTACACACCTGTGTCAGCTACCCCAGCTGGTTCCAAAGTGCCCCCTCTCACTTGCGGGAAGCTGTCCAAATCTTACTGGGTATCACATTTAAAAGCTGGGGAGAGATCCCACCTGCCGCTTGCTTCTCTTGATGAAACAGACCTCGATTATTCTAGTCAGATGTCACCTAACAAGAGGTGGTATCCCATTATTCATAGGAGAAATGGCATGATCATGTCCACAACTTCACCCTGGAGAGTTCCCCTTCACAGCTTTCTTCTGGAAGCGTGTTGACTTGCAGGCCTGTTACGGAATATTCAAGAGAAGGTGAAATGCCTGCTTACTAGTATCCATCTGCTGCCATTTGTAATGTCTGATTTATGTTTGTTGCATAGAGGCAGTCCCTTGTGGCCAATATAAGTAGCAAAAGGGCATTGCTGGAAGAGGGAGAGCTCATAGCTCAGCGGTAGAGCATCTGTTTTGCATGCAGAGAGTCCCAGATGCAATCCCCGGCATCTCTAGCTAAAGAGGATCTGCTGGTACGTGGTGCAAAAGACCTCAGTTTGAGATTGAGTTGTTGGCCAGTGAAAGTAGATTATATTCTGATTCTAACAGCCACAGAGTCTGACTCATTATAAATCAGCTTCTGTTTGTTGGGCATGATAGTATATATCACATTGCGAGTGAATGAGCCCTTGACCGGATGACGGGTGATCTTGGGTCCTCCTGTGCTTGTGACACTCACATAGATATGGAGGCAGCGGTGGCACTGGGGTTTGTTGCAGGGGTGGTGTGCAGGTTTCTGGCTCTGCTAGGTGATCCGTTGCTGCTGGAGAGCCAGGGCTTCAGAGGAGCTGCAGGCTGCCTGTGAGGAAGGACGGGTCTTCCGCCCAACGTCCTCGGAGTGAGAAGAAGCACCTTCCGGGAGAGGCTACAGGTCCTTGAGGATGCCCTGAAGAGACCTTGACTGGGAGCAGGAGGTGATGATTCAGTGGCGGCTGGACTGTTCTGCAGAAGGTGACTCCAAAGTCTGCCCTTATCATTCTGTTTCTTCACTTCTCCCGCTGGGTTATGGGCTGTAGAATACAAGGGTTACCTCCAGGGCTTTTTTCTGGGGAAAGAGGTGGTGGAACTCAGTGGGTTGCCCTCGGAGAAAATGGTCACATGGCTGGTGGCCCCGCCCCCTGATCTCCAGACAGAGGGGAGTTTAGATGGCCCTCCACGCCGCTGGTGCGTAGGGCAATCTAAACTCCCCTCTGTCTGGAGATCAGGGGGCGGGGCCACCAGCCATGTGACCATTTTCAAGAGGTTCCGGAACTCCGTTCCCCCGCGTTCCCCCTGAAAAAAAGCCCTGGTTAGCTCTATAGCATCACAAATATTGTTATGTTTATAGTAACAAGAACAGAACTGCAAATCAGGAAATTATTCTTTTCAGACCTGTTCTTTTCAACATGATGCACAGTTCTAGTGTTTTATATTGTGTGTCTATCTTTTCTCTGTTGTGGTTCTTCTTTTTCCTTTTCCACCTTGCTTGTTTCTCCATTTTTCTCCTCTTAAAAATATAGAGTAACATCACCCCCCCCCCTCCAAGGCAGCTGCCCCTGTAATCCAACTCACCTTATGCTGGGGTGCAATCCAGTTGTGTCTTGACTCAACAGCTGGATTTATACGACCTTCAGAATATTTCTTCTGCTGAGAAAAAAATATTTACAAAAAGTAGTTTTAAGACTTGCAAGAAGGGTTAACATATGTTTAAACATTTTTGCAAGTTTCACATTGTTCTAATGGCTTCCAAAGATCTTGAATGAGAGAAGAAAATGGTCCATAGAAAGAGAAAATCAGAAGAAAAATATTAATACAAAGCAATGTTGTTAACATGGTATTGAATTTGTGATGTACAGGAAATTAAACGGTGACAGCATCAGCAGGACAGATAAGCAAATAATTCTCGGGATAATGACTTGCTAGATTCTAACACTAACTGTGTATACATTAGCACCTCTGATTTCTATCAAGTGACTGGCAAACTATCGTGGATAATTAAAGCAAAATACAGACTGCTTTGTGAGCTAGAAGGGTGGGTAGTTAAACTTGGGAGCTTGAGTACTTGTCAAAGCAGACTAAAAACTGCTGTAATACGTTACATACAATATTTGTACAACCTAATTATGAACTAGTCTCCTTGAGCAATGTTTACAGAGCTGTATGGTCTTCTAAAGAAATTGCTCTTCAGTAAAGCTTAACAGTGCAAACAAGACAAGACAGTGAGGAGACGCGGAGAGATGTCTGCCCTACCCAAGTAGGGATATGCTGGGATGCTAAGCCTGCTTTGAGCAGAGGGTGGTTAGAAGCAAGAAAGATTAACATGAACTATTAGAGCTGTCAACTGATTTAATGGGTAAATGGGGCTGCAATTCTGGGGAGAAGGGAATATCATTTCCCCAATCAAAATGCCCTTTCTTCCTGTTCTTTAAGTGCCAGTAGGGAGAAGAGGTATTCACATTGGACCCGTTTTATTCCCTACCCAGGCAGGGTATTTTCAGAGGAGGAAATGATGCTGGGAGAAGAGGGAACCCTCTTACATCAAGACCGGGACCTCAGTATAGAGTGAGTCTCCCTGCAGCCTTCTGTTAGGGCCAGGGCTTTTTTTCAGGGGGAACACGGGGGAACGGAGTTCCGGAACCTCTTGAAAATGGTCACATGGCCCTGCCCCCTGATCTCCAGACAGAGGGGAGTTTAGATTGCCCTATGCACCAGCGTCGTGGAGGGCCATCTCAACTCCCCTCTGTCTGGAGATCAGGGGGCGGGGCCACCAGCCATGTGACCATTTTCTCCGAGGGCAACCCACTGAGTTCCACCACCTCTTTTCCCAGAAAAAAAGCCCTGGTTAGGGTCAATTACATGCCTGGAGTTCTAGTCATGGGATTTCAGTTCAAGTATCTGGTCATGTTAATATGGGCAGAGGTGGTTCTTCAGGAACTCAGGGCTTAAGCCCTGAAAATGACAGAGTGAGCGGAAAAGGCTAAACCTACAGCTCTCGTTAGAGATAAAACAGTGTCTGCTTTCATGGTTAATTGGAAACCCCTTATTGACTTTCTGCGTGAGATGAGAAAAAATGAATTGAAGATTTGTGGATTTGATTTCTAAGAAGATAAACCTGGAAAAAATAAATAGAAGGGGGGCAGTATTGAAAAGGTAAATTTAAGAGGTATTAAAACTACAAGTACAATGTGTGTAAAAAAATATAATAGGTGTTGTAGAGGAAAATGGAAAATGAAATATACATCATTTTCTTTGTTTTTTCTTTTATTTTTGTTTCTTTTTCTCTTTTTTGCTCTCTCTTTCTATTCCTTTTTCTTTAATTTTTCCTTTCTCTGTCCCTTTATTGGGCTTTTAATCTTATTAATAAAATTTTTAAAAATTTAAAAATGTACACAGTTGGGAAAAGATTTCATGATTTGCAAGGTGTATGTCAGACTATGGAATCCCAGTTATCTAGAGTTTGTCTCCCCCCTTCTGCAAGAAGCACAAAGTTTCTTGATTCCAAAAGGTTTATTGAAAGACAATGCTCAGGATACAAGTAGCCATATTCCAAGGACTAGGAAAGCCTTGGCTGAACGAAAGCTTTGTTGAGAATGACACACAAAATGAAAGTAACAACACTTCAAACACCCATTCCTAGCCTCCCTCCTTAGTCTTGTCTAGAAGGCCTGGGAAGGTGAGGACGTCAAGGTCGGCCGGAATTGGTTGATAAGAATTCTTCACTCCCATGGATATATGCGGCCTGGACAGCACCTGGGCCTGGAGGGAGAGAACTAAACAACTACAGATTATAACATGAGAACATGGTGTAGCTTTGGCTTGAGAACTTGACAAGCAAATTGACACTCTGACAGTGTATCTGGCGGGCAATAAATAAATAAATAAATAAATGAAAAAGAGAGAGAAAGCTTTAATGGTTAATACCAAGTTCTTGAATTGGACTCAGGAACAAACTGGAAGCCAGCACAGCTGAAATAACATGGGCTTTATATGATATCTATGGTGGTTCTCAGTTAGGACCCTTGCTGCTGCATTTTGAACCATCTGAAGTTTCTGAATGGTCTTCAAGGTCAATGATACATGGAGTGCTTTACTGTAATGTAATCTAGATGTCACCAGGGTGTTGTGACTAAGTCAGTTTTCGCCAGGAATGGCCACAACTGGCAGGCCAGGCTGAGTTGGTAACTGGCCATCCAGGCAACCGATCGTCACCTGCCTGACCAAGGACAGCACAGAGTCCAAAATTGCCCTCAAACTGCAAACTGTTCCTTCAGCTGATGTGTCACCCTGTCAAGAACAGGTGAAGCATCCACTGTCAAGTCAACCTTATTTCTTATCCCAAAGTACCAGTGACTTTTCTGGATTAAGTTTCATCAATTTTTCCCTCATCCAGCTCCAAGAACCATTTCAACCCTCACACTGCCTCCAGGGCTGGTACCGGTACCCCCTGAGCTGCTGCAGGCACCCAGGTTTGCTGGCAAGGCTGCTATCGTGACTCCCCTCCTCATGCACCTGCCCTGCCACCTGCCTGCACATTCTACCTGCCTGCTCACTGGCAAGCACTCTGCCACCCGTCTGTCAGAATCCCCACCTTTTTGCTTTTTGTTTCCCATGTACATACGTGGGTATTTCATAACTTCCCATTTAAAATGGGCACTTTGATGAAAGTTCATAGCTCTAGGGATGCACAACAGTTTTCATCAAACCAGGGAAAGAGAGACGTTTGCATGATTTTGTGTACATGAATTAAACAGCCTATAGGAGGAATCAAAGACATGTTTTAGGTGGGCACAAAGCAAATAACTCAGCCACTTCTTGGGAGTTTTCTGAAATTTGGTCAGGTTATAGGTTCTTCAATCCAATTTCCATACTGATAAGCTTTTACTAAAAGCCGAATTTTAAGAGAGAGTGCTGGAAGGTCTCTGTCATCTTTTGCTTTCTCAGCTGTTCCCATCTATAAAAGTCGTGGATTTCCTTTCTATAACCTTTCCTTCTGTTGTTTATGTCCATTGGCAAGGATCCAAGGTACTGTGGTACTACTTCTGATAAGAGGAAGGGGAATGTACGTTTTTTCTCCTCTCAGACAGCGGCTCCTCACCTTATCCCGCACTATCTGACAAATGTCTTTTGAAACTGAGACATATTTCCAAAGCAGACTGTCAGAGTGGCTTGGGGAGGTCAGCTGGAAGAAATGCAGGCGACTGATTGTGTGAGGGCAGCTGTTTAGAACCTGGCCCATAAGTACCTTTTGTATTGTCACTTCCCTTTACACAGGCCAACGTATATGTATTAAGCCCTATACCTTTTTACTGTTATAAATGCTATCACTTTGTTTCCATAATTCATGACCAATTTGGTTGTTTGGTTGCTTGATCATTAAAATGCTTTGCTGCTACCAGCCACCGAAATGAAAATTTTGCAAACCGTCGAAATGGTTTTGTGTTGTATCGGTGTATTATTGGCTTCACCCTTGTTCTTATTCGTGGGATGTCTGTCTTTCATTAACACAGCTTGCTGTTGCTTCAGTGAGACTTTTCCTTGTGTGTTTTCCATCAGGCATCTTGGAGGTTTTTGAAACAATGAGAAGATCGATGCTTTTGCTTTGACTTCTGGGTTTCAAAGCAGCTGTTTTGCCCTCTCTCCCCAGAATTTCTTGGTGCATGCTATTTTTGGGTTTGCACAGTTCTGCGTCCGTTAGGAGGTTCATATTCCAAAGACAGGACATCCGGCGTGCCCTCCCTTTCGAAGGCCAGCCTCCGTGAAGCCTTCTGGAGCTTAGCTCAGCTTAACAGTTCCTCACTTCTGAATTCCTTGGAATTCATACAACAAAATAAAGTGATGCTGAATGAAGGTCTAAGTTAGAGGAACTAATGTCTGCTGTCCCTCTAGGGTGGCAGCCTCAGCATACTTGTTAGTGAGCTGTTTCACACATTACGCAGCAACCAACCTGTGTTTGTACGGGTGCAGCCATTCCTGGTGTTCCAGTGAACTTGTGTATATGGCAGCATGTTTTCAGGCATTGCTAACACTTAAATTGTAAATTTATACTCGTATTGTTCATATGTACAGTTAATCTTAGGCATGCAACTAAAAACCATACGCCACAGGGTTCTTGTGAGGATACGGTGGGGGAAAGGAGGATAATGTGAGCTGCTTTGAATCCCCATCGAGGAGAAAGGCAGGGTAAATTAAGTAAATAAATATGGGATGGGTAGGTATATAGCCCATTTAAAAACAGTAAGCTGACTTTTTTTTCTTTTTGTACTGCATGTGGGAATTTTCAAGGATCAAACAAGATATAAAGTTGGAAATCTATTATTAGGATCTCTTGTTTTACAAAAAAACCCAAAGCTCTTCAGTCTCACACAACAGCTTTGCACTGGCAGTATGGTTTTAACCCTTTCATCCTTTATTATTTCCTGTATCTAAATTGTCTCAGTCACCACAACTCTGTAGCTCCATGAATGGAGTGTGGGCAGCAATAGGCAATCGTTTGCCTTATCCCAGTTTTGGTAGCAGCAATAGGAGCAGATGCCACACTTGTCTTTTTCCTCCTTGGGGCAAAGAGGGAATTTAGCTTGGGGAATTCAGGTATTGTAGCAGGCCTCAAGGAAAATGTTTTATATTATATTGATTATTAACTAATAAGTGCTATAATATTGTTCTGATTAACTAACATTTAAGAAAGATTAAATAAAATCCTTCTTCAGAGTAAAATATGGCTGTCAAGTCAGCTAGATACTGTTGGAACAGGAAACTTGTAGCCTGAGAAAAGAAGAAGTATATTGCATTGTATATCTCAGAACAGACTGCTTGAAAGCTAATGAAACTGCTGAATTAAAAGAAATGTCTGATTTATGCCGTGTAAAGAAAAGGTCATGTCTGGGGCAGTGATCTTGATGATGAGGCTAAAATATTGTAAACTTGTAATCAACTATGTACCACATGCTATGTGATGTAAGCAAGCTTGACTATTTCAGCATCTGAACTCTCTCTATTCGGGGCTCAGAGATTTTGAAGTGATATGATATCACATCTGAGCCAGCCGGCTTAATAAATTTTCCTTCTTAAGATTCTGTTTGGTTTCAAGTCCTTGGGCAAATCCCTAGTCCTGCTACAGTATGGGAAACAGCACAGGAGGAAAGGGTTAAACGCCGTTTCCCCACCCCAAGCTTCACATTCCCAGTCTTTATTGTAGCTGCTGATTGAGAAGTGTGGGGGGCGGTGGGGGGAGAGGCATGGAGATGATCAGGGATTTAACAACAACAACTTTTGATTTATGTAATGCCCTTCAGGACAACTTAACGCACTTGGAACAGTTTACAAAGTGTGTTGTTATCCTCACGACAATCACCCTGTGGGGTGGGGCTGAGAGAGCTCTGAGAGAGCTGTGACTGACTCCAGGTCACCCAGCTGGCTTCACACCCAGCTCTCCAGATTAGAGTCCTGCCACTCTTAACCACTACATCAAACATGTCTGACCCTCTCATGAAGCAAAGAGAAGCCCAGACAATGGACGCAGTTCTTTATTTTCATTGCTCTAAGACACTTTGGGAGACCATTTTGAGCTGAAAAGTAGAAACTCAAGAGTATTTCCTCAGTTCCCTTCTGTTTACATTACGGAGTGTAATCCTGTTAAGTGAATGGGAAATGTGTTTCTAGGTATGCTTGTCGGAGTATTTGTTTAATTATTTATAATTGATCCTTAATTTTTCACTATTAATGTGGAGCATGAGTAGACTGTTTCTGAGAGAAGATCCATCTTTCCTTTCCATCATATTCTGCATTGTATTACTGTTGTGTAAACACAAAAGAAAAAAATACAATAAGTAATTTTTCTAAAGAGAAATGTACAAGGATAATGTGAGATACTTCAAAGTGTAGAGCTTTTCAGTTGGGAGGATTACATTCCTTTTTTGCCTCTCTCATGCTGTTTATGCTAATGTCTGATCATTGAGAATACAGAAGAAAATCTCTTGATTTATGTAGGATTTTTAGCCACTTTACAAACTGATTGAAGTGTAAATCTCTTTCAGCCTTATTTGTGAAAATGCTCTCCAGTTTACATGTTGCAATTTGCTCCATCTGTTTCAGAGGAGAAGCATTTTTAGAGGCAAGTTGGACTTTACAAGCAGAGCAGTGCAATCCTAAACAGAGTTACATCGACTTTTAAAAAAAATCAGTGGTGGGAAGCTGCGATCAGGACAGAGAGCCCAGTCCACCATGGAGATTTCAGTGTCCTTCCCACTTACACAACTAGGGGTGGGGGCACACTCATCAGTCCCTGCGGAAGAAAACATCTTGGTGCTGGTTTTGATCAGAAAAGAAGCCAGTGGGAAATTAGCCCCTTGCTCCCAAATTTGTTGCTTTCTGCAGCAGCTGTTCATTTAAAAAAATGTTTGGGATACTCTGCCATGTAACATCTGGATTGACGGTTCAGCAAGAAGGTGTTGATCACCTATCTTGTGCTGAGCGTGATGTTGGGTTATTCTGGCACTGAGTACAGATTTTGAAATTGTTAGGTAACACATGTTAACATGCACTTGGAAAACAGACCATGAAGAACATTTTGGTTTATATTAGCACTATCTAACCTACAGCCAGCTAATACAGTATGGAACATAACATTTTCTTGAGATTAAAGACTGTGTTTAATTTGAACCCTAATTTTAAAAAGTTTTGCAGTTAGAGGTATCATGGGCTGAGGTGATTTCAAAACTGAAATTAAAAATATTCCTTAGTGGCAACTTAATTACAGTTTTTGAGCTTAGTCTTTGCAAGGTTATATATTCAAATGGTTTTAATTAAAAAGTATACACTATATTTCTCAATATTACACATCCTCTAGAAGTAAGTGAATTACACACACTTATAAATGTGTTGGTAACACACTGTCATCTTTGGAAAGACATTTTTGTCTGCAGTGGATGGCTAAAGGGTTAGTTAAACCTACTGAGCAGCTCCACTAGACCTGTGATGGGCAGGAGGAAGTAAATGCTGCAAGTATGAAATTGCTTAATTGCAGCCAGCAGGCCGATTCCATTGGGTGCTTCGGCACTGTCCAAAGGCAGAGTTCGATCTCTGGTTGTCTTCAGAAGGAGAATTACACTCTAAATGGTTTGAGGCTGAAGGGCAAAGATGGACTCCGTCTCTATTCCATTTTCAAATCCCTCCCCACTCCTGTCAATGCCATCAACGTGCTGATATAATCCCATTCCACTTTCCATTAGCCACTAATGCCACATTAGATTGAGCTGGCTAAATTAGATCCTCCCTCAGTGCTGGCTCTTGGCTCTCGTTGCCTGTGTGAGAGAAGCAACCTGTTCTCCCCGCTGGCTCCTAGCATTCACTCCTAATGTACTTTACCCACCCTGTCCATTCTTTCTAATCAATTTTATTGGCTGCATTAATGCTTTCCCTGCTTTAATGACTGGCATTTGAGAAACAAAATACAGGGGAAAAATAAACTGATGAAAAGCAAGAGCTTGGAATGGATGAAACTGCAATGGTACAGTAGCTTCCTAACACTGTAATCTTGCACTAGGTCAGAGAAAAACAAAAGGTCCACAAATGTAATACCCTGCATTACTTGTTAGGTTAATTCATGGGTAAGGGTTAGACTGTTCCATGTGGCCTGTTGCTATAAGTCATGGTCTTGGAATTTTGTCCTTTGAATGCTTTGAACGTTATTTCTATGGGATAAAATAATGAATCTGAGATGTTCTGGGAAGAAATAGGAAAAGAGATGGGAAAGAGGTCTTGAGCCTTTAAAGGGAAGACAAAGCAGAAGCAGACAGAGTAGAGCAAGAGTAGGAAGCGAGCAAGTAGAAGTCATATCAGCGGGACTGCCTGTCCCCATATGTTTCCTGGAGGGTGCCCCGATCAGCTGACCAAAACTTGCTGTTGGTCCCTGGCCTCGACTAGAGCCAGGGCTTTCTCGGTCCTGGCACCAACCTGGTGGAACGCTCTGCCTGTTGAGGTATGGGCCCAACAAGATGTATTATCTTTCCACTGGGTCTCCAAGACACAGATGTTCTGCCAGGCATATGGTTGAGGATGGGCTATGGATGAGCCTTTCTGCCGGCCACCTGAGGAGGGGGAATGTAACCCCTTCTTGTTTTTTTCTTTTTCCATCTGCTGGACCATTGCTCTCCCTCACCTCCCACCCATAGAAATATTTTAAGAAATGTTTAGTGGGACTGGCTAATATGGGCTGCTGCTTAGAGCTATTTTTACTATTGAATTGTATATTTTTACATTGTTATGAGTTTAAATGGAAAATTTAATTAAATGTTGTTATTATCCGCTGTGAGCCCGCTTGCAGGGAGAGTGGACTAAGTTAAATAAGTAAATAAAATAAATTTCCCAGGTTCTTTGAAGGGCCTGTCAAAGAGCTCCATCCAAGTTAGTGTGGCATCACCTTCTAGCGGAAGGGTTTGGGGGGGGGGGGGCGGTATCTGCTTTCCCCAGTTTCTCTAGAGTCTAGAAGGTAACGGTAAAATTCCAAGCCCTCTAAAAACCCATCTGCCTTGCGTGTCATTGTGGATTTGCAAAAAAGGCTTGCTCTGGGAAAGATCCAGTGCCAATAATGGCAGGGCTGAATTGCACTGGTGACTCTGCCTGGTTTACAGAGCTTAGGCACTTTGAGTGGCAGGGCTCAAATGGGAAGCAGGGCTTTGCTTTGGGACTTTTCATTTCCTCTGGGCTGAGTGTTTGGAATGAGTTGCCTAAGTTGTGTTTGTCTAATGTTGCTGCTTCCTGCTGTCATGACCTAGAGCCCTTGCCCCTGTAAGAACTGCCTCTCCCAATCTGAACCCATACGGCAATTGCACTTCTTATGGTGGGGTCTTTCTGCAGTTTCTGCTGTCTCTAAGAATGTGATCCACAGCTTAACTAGTCCGAGTTACAAACGACACAAGTTTGCCGTAGGGACTTGCAACTATATGCAGCTGCATGTTCCTAGTGATAACTCATGAGTAAATCTGTAGCAGGTCCTAATTCAGATTGGAACTGCTGCATGGGATTCTTACCTTCTCTCCTGTGCTGTTTTCGGCAGCTGAGGGAAGAGTATTATTTTTTCTGAAGTGGGAGCCAGCGTATGTACTGAATGTTTCCATGTGCTGACTTCCCACAGAGAAAATAATGTCCCCCGCTCCCACAGCCTGCAGGCTGTTTCAGCCACCGAAAGCAGCACTGGGGAGAAAGTAGGAATTCCCTTTTTCCTCATACAACTGTCCCAATCCAAATCAGGTCCTGTTGTGCATTTCCTTATGAGTGTCACAGGAAACTAGCAGCTACAGTTCCCCGTGGAGAACTTGTGCAGTTTGTAACATCTAATTTGGCTCCTAGATAAGCTATGCTTGATCATTTTCAGCTGCTGCCTGTGACCCCCTTATACACTGCCACCCATCTTATACCTCCCTCTTCAGGTTTGGAGCTTCATAGACAGTTAAGGGCAGCCACAGCATGCCACCTGTCTGACCTCTGTTTTTCAGGCAGAGAGCTCTGACCCGAATCCACACCAGGTCCCCTCTGCCCGTCCTTGGCAGGTAGAATCCCCAAGTTCTCCACAGCAAACACACAGGTGTATTGGTTGAAGTAACTTTCTTAGAGATCCATCAAGTTCAAGGTGCTCAGACAACTGAATTGGCAGAAGTGGCATAAATGGGGTTGGTGATATTAGTTATAGGGAAGGTTCCTGCCATCAGGATAGGGACCGTTAAAGTTTTAGGCACGAAGGAGCCAGGGGGGTGAAAGGGAGAAGCTAGGTTTAGTCTAGACAGAACAAAGAATGAAATCCTCTCAGTTCCCAAGAAAGATACGTTTCGAGCTGGCCACAGCCAGCCTTCAAGGACACTTGCTGGAGGCAGCAGGGAAAGAGAAAGTAAATACTTGTGAGGTAACCTACTGTCTTAACATCAATAAGAAACTTCTCATGCCCTCAGAGGACCAGTATGTAACACAGAATACATTCATGGCAGATATGCAGACATGTTACCGGAAATGGTCTCCTTGCAAAAATATTATTTATGGGGGAATTAGCCAGCAAGGAAGACAGCTATACGAGAGGTGGTAACTGGGATCTATCACCTTTGTATACCAGGTCCCTTCTTACAATAGAACAAGCGAGTCTGGTGCTTAATATAAAACAATAACTTTTATTGAACACAAGAACTTCTTGCACATACACACCAATTACTGGGGAAAATAATTACACACACACACACACACACACACACAGAGTCCTAGGAAATGTAGCCAGAAATTGGGGATAGCGAGAGGGAGTAAATATATCTACCTATCCTGGAGAAGGGGGTTCAGTCCGCAGTGAGGAGAGAGAGAAGCTTCAAGCGTCCAGCGTCCTCGGCAAGGCAAGAGGCTTAGAGCAGCCTTCAAGGGAACAGCGCTTGTGGATCCAGAAACGTGTTTGAAGGAAGAGAGACTTAGGGAAGAGACCCTAAGGGAGCAGCATCCTTGAAGCTTGCATGATTTGAATGAGGCCAGGGCTCAACCTTTATAGGTAAAATGTGCCCTGAGGTGGAGGAGAGTCCTCCTAGCAGTTAGGACAAAGACTCCAGTGGTCAGTTCCTGGGTTAGACAAAAGGCTTAAGTACTATGATTGATAGCTGCCGGGGTTTGTGAATGCAGATGCAAAACTAGTTCTAGCACTGCACAAAAAGGACAGTTTTCCTGATGAAGCACACCGGAGCCAGGTTAAGTGTTTTTAGGGAGGGATGCGTTGTGCCTGGAACGACTGTACATGCTTATGAATGTCATTTGATTAGCTCCTCAATCATGGACAGGAGATCTCATCATGGGAGGAGGGAAAGGAATGTGCTAAGTGGGGGTGACTCTGCGAGTCCTTTGTTGCTCTGGGCACCGGTGGGGCCGGCGATGGCAGTAAATCCAATCAAGCTGCGGTCACTCCGCATTCCAGAGCAGTATTCCTTGCATGCCTGGTGCTCCCGGGCGGGACACAGCAACGGCAGAGGCTCCCTGGTGGCCATACAGCAGCCATTTTAAACTCCAGAGGCTTGTCCACTTTTAATATCACACGCAGCTATATGAAAACTGCTGTACAACTGGCAGAGGCCGGGCTGACTGCTTACAGACAGGCATATATGACACCCTCTTTCCTATTCCCAGAGGTTCAACTAGACAAGCAACCCGTTCCCTATCTTTACTTCCCCTCATACAGCTACTGCCCAGGACTTTTGGGGAAAGGGAACTCACTCCTTGTTTACTTTTCCTAATATACATTGCCAGTATTAGATTAAATATATTGGCACATTTGTCATGACCAGACTGTTTGAGGTGTGTGTATAATGTCATTTCTCCTCAGCTAGCAACCTCAAGCTAACCAGGATTAAAACAAACAAGAATAAATTATATTTACAAAGTAGAGCACTGGAGTGAATGATTTTAAAATGCATAGATATATTGTGGTTAAACAGGGAAGGATTGCTGTGTAACAGAATGGGACTCAGCCAGCTATATCTCTCTGCTGCCTTTCCTTAGCAGCCTCAAAACCCTCTCTGCTCAGTAACTGCCTTCCAACGGACTTTCAATTGTCACTTGGCCAGCATTCCACTAGCTCTCATTGGCTGTTTCCCAGCAGGGGCGGAGCTAGAATGAGTCCTCTCCGTCACACTGTCCCACTGCTTTGGAATGGAATAGCCTCTCAGAAAGGTTGAGGTGGGAACTTGGCTGTAAAACAGCTATTGAGATACCTTATGGAGTAGCTTGAAGGCTAAAGATGTGGTATCTGGCTTGCCTGCTTTAATTATTGCTGATTTTAGTAAACGATAATTTGTATACTAACAATAGAAAACCCAGGAACGCTGGTCCTCCTGTCGCGCGGTGCCCTCTGGAGTGACGGGCTGGTTGGCTTGGCCATCCTGTCACCACGGCACCCTTTGGAGGCTGTATTGGCCACGACACACTCTTTATCCTGGTGCTTCTGTGCAGGGGCATCAGGACAAGAAGTGTGTTGTCACCAATATGGCTTGCTTTTTATTTAGAAAGATAATATGTAATGTTATGCACTTTGAGTCCTCCTGACTGTGGTGGGAGAATGGCAGAGTATATAAATACCCTAAATAAATCAATAATGGCTCTGAAGAAACTCCATTTTTTATGGAGCAGTTAACCGAAAGTCAGAAAATTGTTTCAAAACAACCTACATTTTGTTTAGCCTTATTTATGTGTTGTCTATTCATGTGGCAGTGTGGGATAGTAGTTGGAGTACTGGAGGGACTTTGGTTCAAATTTCCATGAAGCTTACCTCATGCCAGTCTTCCTGTAGTTCCTTTGCAAATCTTGATGACTTTTTGTTACCATTCACCAGCCCTGGTATTATCTGGGACATCTTATGGCATGAATTCTAGAAGCCACTGCTCTGAAGGAATCCCAGCCTTTTCAAAATCTCAAAAGATGTTGCTGAGAGATTACGTTCCTTATCAACGGGACACGCTCACTGATATTCCATTCCGTCCACCGTAGTATTTAACATCTATGCATTTTCATCCTGCCTCCTTTTTCTTCCCCATGCCCGTTTTATCTTCACAATAATCCTGTGAAGCGGATTGGGCTGAGGGCTAAACTAGATGATACAGTATTCCTGAGTCAGCTACGGGGATGCAGCACCATTTTAAAAAAATGGTCAGAGGGGCCTGATTCTGCTGGGGCCCGTGGTGCCAGGGCAGTGGCGGGGGGCTCCTTTCTCCCCCTCATATCATTTTCTAGAGCTGAAATGGCTGCTTAGCTTGGGTGGGTGGGTGTGTGTGTATGTGTGTGTGTGTGTGTGTGTGTGAGAGAGAGAGAGAGAGAGAGACAGGAGCCCTTCACTCCCCCGTACCACAACCCTTGGGAGGTTTGGGCTCCTGCAGCAATTTGGGCCTGAGGCACTGTAACCAGTCCAAGATCACCCAATGAACTTCATGGCAGACTTGAACATGAGACATTTAGGCTGTAGTTTAACCACTATACAATGCTCCCAACATTGATAAGAAGTTACTAAGAGGGGTCCATATGGAGGCATGGTGCACAAATGTTACTGTTATGCTGGTGAGACCGAGCTGTGATTAATCTTTCTACTGGAAGCTGGTGGAACACCTGCTATTCTGAACATGTATGGTGATAAAGCTGAAGTTCATTCCAGACAAGGCAGAAGTGATACTGATAGCAGGCTCAAAGAGTTAATTTGCAGGAGAAATGTCTGTGATGGGGAAATGCCTCCCCCTGAAAGTTTGGGCATTCTTCTGGCCAGTTTGGTGTAATAGTTAAGAGCGGCGGGACTGTAATCTGGAGAGCTGGGTTTGATTCCCCACTCCTCCGCTTGAAGCCAGTTGGGCGACCTTGGGTTAGTCACAGCTCTTTGGAGCTCTCTCAGCCCCACCCACCTCATAGGGTGATTGTTGTGAGGATAATAATAACACACTTTGTAAACTGCTCTGAGTGTGGCATTAAGTTGTCCTATTACTATTACTATTACTATTACTATTACTATTACTATTACTATTACTATTACTATTACTATTACTATTACTATTACTATTACTATTAGAATTATTCAAAACACAATCAACAAAGAACAGAGGTCACGTTATTATTGATTGGCCTTGCTAAGCTGATACAAATTTCCACTGGAGATCTAAGTATCAACCAGATATCGGCGTAATATGTACGCTGTTCCAAGTAGTGCCGTCTTTTGCAGTTCTGTAGGTGTTATATCAGAAAGCTGCAGTTTTTCCATATGAATTGCAAAGTTTTTTGAGATGGTTCCAAGTGCCCCAATGACAATGGGGACTACTGTTGCATTCTTCTTCCATAGTCGGGTGGTTTCTATTGCCGGATCGTTATATTTAATATTTTTTTCTTGTTCTTTTTCTTCGACTCTGGCATCCCCAGGAATTGCAATGTCGATTATCCAGACTTTTTGATTTTCCACAACTGTTATGTCTGCTGTATTATGTTCAAGGTGCTGATGAGTTTGAATTCTGAAATCCCACAAGATCTTGGCTTGTTCATATTCTAGCACCTTTTCCACCTGATGTTCCCATGAATTCTTTGGTACTGGCAAGTTATACTTTTTACACAATGACCAATGAATCAGCTTTGCGACCCTGTCATGTCTAGCTTGGTAGTCCGTCTGTGCAATTTTGCTGCATTCAGAGAAAAAGTGGGACACAGTTTCATCCTTTTCCAGGCAAAGTTGACATGTTGGATTTTCACTGATTTTCTGAATTTTGGCTTTCATAACATTTGTTTGCAATGCTTGTTATTGTGCTGTAAAGATCAGACCTTCAGTTTCTTTCTTGATTGTACCCATCTTCAACCATGCCCAAGTTAGGCTGTTGTCAATTTTTCCTTCAATATTTTTTAGATGTTGCCCATGTAAGGGTTTGTTCTTCCAGCCATTTAATCTATTCTCTATTCTTTATTCTCTGTTCTCTATTCTCTATTATTATTATTATTATTATTATTATTATTATTATTATTATTATTATTATTATTATTTGCTTTAGAGCCTCTATGAATGAGGTTAATAACAAGTCTAGTATGGCCAAGCCCCTTGTAGCTTCCTCCACCATTTGAAAAAGGAAGTTATCGGCTAGGCAGGTCAGGAAGTTGCGTGATTCTTGTCACTTTGCTGAGCTTGTCTCCCAGCACACATCGGGGTAATTGAAGTCACCCATAATTATAAGGTTCTGATGTCTGGATACTCTTACCTATCTATTCAAGGAGGGCAACATCCATTTCCTCTTCCTAGTCAAGCGGTCTGTAGCAGACTCCAATAATGATACCCTTTGTCCTTCCTCCTCTCATTTCTACCCATATGCTTTCCACCAGGCTGTCCGCCCCATTCTCCATAACTTCTTGACAATCAAGCCCCCTCCTCATATACAACGCCACTCCGCCTCCTCTTCTACCCTTCCGGTTTTTCTTGAACAACTTGTACCCATCCACTAGCGCATTCCAGTCATGGGAATCATCCCACCAAGTCTCAGTAATGCCTACTATATCGTAGCCCTCTGTTTGCAAGAGAAGCTCAAGCTCTTCCTTCTTATTACCCATACTTCGGGCATTGGTATATAGACACTTGTAGCCTTGTACCTTTGTTTGATCTGCCCTACCCAGGTGGGCCCCTGCTGTTATCACTTCGTCATTGAAATCTCCTTGTTGATCGTCCCCTTCCCCTTGCGGCATCAGTTTAAAGCTCTCCTGATGAAGCTCTCTAGGTTCTTTCCAAACATTTTCTTCCCTGACCTTGAAAGGTGAAGCCCATCATGTGCTAGAAGGCCACCTCTGAGAAAACTTATCCCGTGGTCCCAGAACCGAAAGTGCTCCTGCCGGCACCACCACCTCAGCCAACAATTCACCTTGAGTATGGTCTGCTCCCTTGGAATTCCTCTTCCTTTGACAGGAGGGATAGAAGAGAATACCACCTGTGCCCCACATCATCATCATCATCATCATCATCATCATCATCACCATCATCACCACATTTGATTTATACACCGCCCTTCAGGACAACTTAATGCTCACTCAGAGCGGTTTACAAAGTATGTCATTATTATCCCCACAACAAATAACCCTGTGAGGTGGGTGGGGCTGAGAGAGCTTTGAGAGAGCTGTGACTGATCCAAGGTCACCCAGCTGGCTTCAAGTGGAGGAGTGGGGAATCAAACCCGGCTCTTCAGATTAGAGTCCCGCGCTCTTAACCACTACACCATACTGGTTCCTGAACACATAAAGCTGCCCATTGGTTCGTCAAAGTCAGTACTGTCTATTCAGACGGGCAGTAGCTCTCCAAGGTGAAGATACCATCACCTACTGCCAGATCCTTTAACTGGAGATGATGGGAATTAAACCTGGCACCTTCTACAGGCCGCACGGATACTCTGCCAGTGAGCCATGTCCCCCCCACCACCACCCAAACTTGGCGAAGCAAGGTTCATCACCAGGGCTTTTTTTCTGGGGAAAGAGGTGGTAGAACTCAGTGGGTTGCCCTCAGAGAAAATGGTCGCATGGCTGGTGGCCCTGCCCCCTGATCTCCAGACAGAGGGGAGCTGAGCGGCGCGGAGGGCAATCTCAACTCCCCTCTGTCTGGAGATCAGGGGCCACCAGCCATGTGACCATTTTCAAGAGGTTCCGGAACTCCGTTCCACCGTGTTCCCGCTGAAAAAAAGCCCTGTTCATCGCAGAGTTGAAAGGCCCACTTGTGGACAGGTTCCAGCAAAGTAGTCATGTGTTTAGGAACCTGTTTTTTTAAAAATATCTCATAATAAGTGTAGCAAACCAGGCCAGACAGAGAATTTGAAGGTGTTTTGTGTCCTTCTCACACTTCCTGTGCCTGTAACAGCCACCAGTGTATAGAGCCCCTGAGTTGACTGGAGATAATGCCCCTGAGGAATAATCACATGTGTTCTGAAACAGGGAGAAGCAGGCTTCGAATGGCTTTTTAAGCAGAAAGGTGGGGCACGTATATTTTAAATAAATTTAAATCAAGGAACAGCTCCCCAGTTCCTCGTTGTTTTGAAGAGATTATTGAGCGCCTTTGGTTTGCTTACCAGTTTGTGTCACAGCAGAGAGCTGGAATGTCAGCTTGCCAACGTGTTGCTCTGCTCTCATCACCAAAGGCCAGGTCTCGAGGGGATATTGAGACAAAAGAACAGATGGCGCAGCTCCTCTGCCGTTTTCTAATAGCTGAGTTTACTGTTGCACATTAACATCTAAATGCGGGCAGGGATACTGAAGCACAAATACTCCCCATGCATGCTTGCAGAGAAAGTGCCTGGAGAATTGTCATACTCTCTGGGTATCATGTTCAGCTGAGGTATTTCAAATTGGTTGCCAACAATCCAGGATTTCTCTGGACAAAAGCTCAGGAATGGCTGGGTTCTTGAAAAACAGCTGAACTCTGTCCTTTGTGTTCAGTGCCAAGGATTTTATTTACCACTAGCTTGGGAAATCTATATGTGCCTTGAAAATAGGCATCGATCTCCACCAAATGTTCTGTGGGGCACACATGTAGCTTCTGGCTCTCTAAATGCTGCTCCTTTGTGCATCAGAAAGGGAGAGGCAAAGGGAGGGTGCCCTGAGCATGCACAGAGAGTATTCCTGATGTTTGCTGCTAAATACCTTGGGATAGTTAATACTGACTTTCCAGCTGACCTTGATGTACCTGGTTTGACTTGTGAAACTGCAGTTGGGCAGGCTGGCCCTGGCATTATGTTCTAGGCAAAGTTAAGCAGCTGCCAGGGTCCACAGAAGAGGCACTAAGAATTCTGGTAACCCAGGAGTAGTTCTTGCTCTTTGAAACAAAATGTTGGCAATCCTGAGTTGGGAGTATTCTGTTAACTAGCCTCTGAACAAGTTGGAATGGGTTTATTCAATGTGAATGCAACAAAGAAAAGTGATTTGGGAAGAGGAATTTGCATGTTTGTTCATGAAGACTGGTGTTATCGCAGTACGTTTCGTGATTTAAAACAACTGGTTTGTCTTACCAGTGTCAAGGAAAGAGAACACATTAGATCTCATTTCTTTCCTTGACTGTGGTTCTGCTAATCTGGTGAAGAATCATGGTTAAGCGGGAGTGATGACTAGTCTTTCCCTTGGTCGTCATTCATACCAGCTTGCTCCTTAAGTAGGGGAGAGAAGGGAGGGGGTGTGAGATCAGACCTATGACGTTCATTTGGAAAAAAGTCAAACTGACCTCTCTAGCAGCAGGGAGGAATATCACGGGTGGGGGGCTCCAGCACCACATCTGCTACCAAGGATTTATTAGGGAATTAAGTGTCATAATGACTCGAACTGGAGAGCATTGCTGGATCTCCTCTGACTCAAAAAAGAGAATGTCTTCTATTAGATTTTTAATTTGTCATATTCTTCACTTATCTCAAAGCCCCCTTTTTTTGGCCCTAACTGACCCTATATAGTGGCAGGGCTTTTTTTCTGGGAAAAGAGGTGGTGGAACTCAGTGGGTTGCCCTTGGAGAAAATGGTCACATGGCTGGTGGCACCGCCCCCTGATCTCCAGACAGAGGGGAGTTGAGATTGCCCTCCGTGCCGCTTGGCGGCGCGGAGGGCAATCTCAACTCCCCTCTGTCTGGAGATCAGGGGGCGGGGCCACCAGCCATGTGACCATTTTCAAGAGGTGCCGGAACTCCGTTCCCCCGCATTCCCCCTGAAAAAAAGCCCTGTATAGTGGTATGGTGGTTCAGGTGTTAGAATAAGATCTGGGATGCCCAGGTTTGAATCTGCACCCTGCCATGGAAGCTCCTCTGTGGCCTTAGGCCAGTCACACGTGCTCAGCCACACCCTCCTCTCCGGATTGTGTTGAGGAATAAAATGGAGGAATAAAATAAACAATGATGAAAAATGCTTTGGTTCCCATTGTGGAGTAAGGCAGGGTACAAATGCAGCAAACAAACAAACAAACAAACAAACAAACAAATGCACAAGGCACTGAATTTCCTAATAAATAATGTACAGTGTCTGTAACTTCCGTACTTAGTGTTTCCAAACCCCAGGACTATATCAGGAGATTCCACCGTGGAATCGTTGGAATTCTACATTGCTCTCAAAATTATGCAGCACTGTTCCAATAGTTAAAATAATTGTGGGAAGGTGTATTGTATATTGTATACATTGTGTGTGTGCGTGTGCGTGCGTGTGTGTGTGTATTGTATACATGCAGCCTAATGGTTTGGAAAGTATTCAAAATCTTAACACTCTTGCAAAAATAAGAGAGAAAACCACATGCAGAATACCTGTAAATGTCTCCGGAAAGCACGCTCTGTATGAGGTTAACTCCTGTAGTTCTAATACATTCCCAGCTTTCCTTCTTGCAAAGAGAAAGGAAAGGGTCCCTGGAGGTGTCCGCTCCTTAATCCCCTTGTATTATGTCAGGATCAGATGACCCCTGTCAGCATCTGTGTTGGGCTATGTCCACAGGGAGATCATCCCAGCCTGGCTGTCTAATTAGTTTCTGTTCTAGTCCATCAGCAGAGAGCGTGGCAGCTTAGCCCACTGAATCCCAAAGGACTGGATCAATCTGTTACTGATAAGCAGGGGTTTTTTTTCAGCAGGAATGCGGTGGAATGGAGTTTTGGCATCTCTTGAAAATGGTCACATGGCTGGTAGCCCCGCCCCCTGATCTCCAGACAGAGGGGAGTTTAGATTGCCCTCCGCACCGCACTGCGGCGTGGAGGGCCATCTAAACTCCCCTCTGTCTGGAGATCAGGGGGCGGGGCCACCAGCCATGTGACCATTTTCTCCGAGGGCAACCCACTGAGTTCCACCACCTTCTTTTCCCAGAAAAAAAGCCCTGCTGATAACTGATGCCGCAGTCACTCCAAGGCAAAAGTGTTTTTGCTGTGCTTGAAGAGTATAAGGGTATAGGTGATATGCTGTCTCATAACTTGGGTTGAGGGGGGAGTGACTTGAGTGGGATTAAGTCCAAGCTCACATAGAGGGATTGCTTAATAGGGGTGTGCAATTTGGTATTTTATTTATGTATTCAGTTTTTATACCCCTTCTCTTCAGTTAAGATCTTGAAGCGGTTCACAACAATTATAATCGTTAAAACAGTATAGCTGGATAATAGCAAATAATTGCTGATTCCGTGTATTATCTGTATATAACAAATAGCATTCGAGAATCCCAGATAAAATTGGGACATCGAATAAATGAATGCTGGATATGTTAATTTGGGTTTATCCAGCAAATGCAGCTACGTGCTGGCTGGCTCTTGCAAGCTCTTTTCTCCCCCCTGAACTTTCGCTTTCCTGGGCTTTTTCCCCCCAGGGAGGGGGGAGTGAAGCAGGTGGGAGCGGGAGTGAGTGAATTAGACAAGCCCTTGCAGGCTTTCCAAGCTTGTCTAATAAATGTTTGATGTTGGTTGTTGATTCTGTTGGGCTTGAAATAGTGTCCTTTGTTTCAGTTTGATTCTGCTGAGATTGTTGACCAACGTTGACATTGGTTCTGGTGGCCTTTGCTGGTTCAGCTTCCATTGGGACTTGCATTGGAAGTGGCTTTGGGCAAGGGGTTGCCCTTTTTCTTAAGGTTTCTTTGTCTGGAAAGCCTTGGGAATGCATCCTCCGCAGGAAACAATGGAGAGTGGCTGGCTGGGGGCAGGTTTCAGTCTTTCTGAAACTTGAGGGATCTTTAATGACAGGCAGGACTAGGTTTTCTGAAAATTTGGTGAAGTTTGCTGTAAAAATTCCCACAACCTCCTGGGTCGAATCCACATTATTCAATCTAAGTCGCATGTTCCCCGCATTCTCCACGCAATCCCGAGTGCCAGTCACATTACCTCATTAAACAGACGCATTTCATTCGTATTTCTCCCGAATATGTGGCAGCAGGTTTTCATTGGGAGTTTCACGGTGGACGTGAACAGGCCAATGCGCAATTTACGTGGTTTTTTTAAAAACCACCCCCCTTCCTGTCTCTCCAGCTGTTCCAAGAGATCCTATTGGCTGATTCAACTTTAAAGTGCTCCGTAGTCTGCAAAAGACTGTTTTTGACTTCAATAGCGTTGGATTTATTGATCATGTTGTTTCTAAATCAAATCTGGTTGTTTGAAAAATCATTTTGCGGTGAATCCCTCCTCAGAACGGACTCGCGAAACATCCTTTTTAACTGTTTTTTATTTTTCTCTGGATTACTGTGATATCGAAATTACGGTGAATCAATCATTCGAATTTAAGAAAACACAGACCAACCAAACCCACCATCCACTAACACCCACAAAGAAATCTCCACAAAATGCTTGCCTTTTTATAGTTATTTCAAATCCCTCGCCAGAAAACGTGAACCATTTGCTTTCATGGTCACGTGTTATATCGCTTCATTGATGTTTCCTTATAAGGCAAGATCGAAATAACGGAAAAGTCAGTTCAAAAAAATAAAAAAAAATAGGCGGGAACATTCCAGCGGATATTCCAGTCGCTGTGTGACCGCAGGAGTGCGCGAGAACAACGCATTTGAGGATGGAATGTGAATGGAGGGGAGAAATTTGCGGATTGAAGACAAACGCAAAAATACCGGGGGAAATGTGGGTGAGAGGTGAATGTGGATTCGGCCCTGGATAGTTTTCCACATAGGGAGTAATGGCCGAATATGTTTGATATTCCTGGTTTAAACCAAACCTGAATCATGGTTGTTGTGGGTTTTCCGGGCTGTATTGCCGTGGTCTTGGCATTGTAGTTCCTGACGTTTCGCCAGCAGCTGTGGCTGGCATGCCAGTCACAGCTGCTGGCGAAACGTCAGGAACTACAATGCCAAGACCACGGCAATACAGCCCGGAAAACCCACAACAACCATCGTTCTCCGGCCGTGAAACCCTTCGACAATACATCATACCTGAATCACTTTTAGGAATGCTGAATATTTATGAATTCAGCCATTTTTTTGCAGCCCACTTTTATTGGCTAATCCTTCCTCTTTGCCATTTTCCTGATTTAAACAGCCAAACTCCCAACTGTTTCTTCCCTGAAAAAACATGTAGACAGTAAATAGACAGCCATTTGTTTTTCCCTGTTGGGCCAGTTGTAGCTTGATTATTGTGTGTGTATGTATGTGTGTGCACACGCGCACGCACAGTTTAAATCAGGAAAAAGGCGCAAGGGGAAAGGGTTAAAAGCCAGTCCGATTCTGGCCTCCCTATGGCTGGTTTTAATTTAGAAGAAAAGTGCCGAGATTCCGAGCATGGATTTCTTGGGCCTCATTACCAGGTACTATTTAGTAGCAGACAAGAGCAGCGTCCAACAAAACGAACCGAAGAAAGCAAAACGGGTGAATCCAGGCCTTCTACAGTTTCAGCTGGGACCTGAGCTACGTCTTAGAACAACCCTAAAGAGAGCTGAAGGAAGTGAACTTAGAAAGGGTAATTCTGTTTAGGATGGTATCTCATTGAGCAGCAGCCTCTTCCCTCTACCGGTGCTGAGTGCAGCTCCTCAAACCTTCTTTGCCCTTCAGGATGAGGGCTTGCTGCTAGAGAAGCAGAAACACTTTTAAAAGGTAAACATTTCAAAACCTAGGAAATGGAGAATTCCAGTTAAATTTAAGTAATTTTAAAATGGTGCATGTACACAAAAGGCATTCTGAGGGCCAGTATAGTAGATAGAAGGTGGGGAGACTTCTTTAATGGACATTTGTGGCAGCAGTGAATGGGGCCAGCTGCATAATGAGGTAAGGCAGTGGATTCAAGCAGTAAGTTTGGGGGAAGGAAGGATTCACTCGGCCTGTTATCATCTGACCGTCATCTTCATCTGCCCCTCATTGTCCCCCACCCCAGTTGCCCAGGAACCACAGCTGCTTTCCTCCAGGCACTTTGGAGCAGCAGGACCAGCCAGGGATTTGGTGTAGTGGTTAAGAGTGGCAGGACTCTAATCTGGAGAACCGGGTTTGATTCCCCACTCCTCCGCTTGAAGCCAGCTGGGTGACCTGGAGTCAGTCACAGCTCTCTCAGAGCTCTCTCTGCCCCATCCACCTCACAGGGTGTTTGTTGTGGGGATAATAATGACATGCTTTGTAAACCGCTCTTAAGTTGTCCTGAAGGGCAGTATATAAATTGAATGTTGTTGTTGTTGTTTGTGGACTTCTGGGCTTCCCTAATTATTCTGAGTCCTCAGCTGGGGCAGGAAGAGGGGCAGATGGCTGACTGGCAGTTGCCTCTGTGATCTCCTGGCATTTGCTTCAGGATTTCTTATTTCTTGGTTTACTTTAGAAAAGTGAAGACGTTCTTAAAAGTGGCTCTGAAGAAGCAGCAGGAAGGGGAAACAGCACTCAAAAACAGAGTCCCCTCCCCAGGAATACTTCCTCCTCAATTCCGAAGGACATCTTTGAGTTTTCAGGTGAATGCAACTCCCCGTCTCATTTGAACCTGACAATACTGTGCGTTGCTCTTTGGAGAGAGCTTTGCCCCGTGGAGTTTTGCTGGAAAAAAACTGATCAGGAAGTGCTCCTGCAGCAGAGGAAAGGTTTGCGGAGAGGTCTGTTTTTCCCCATGACGTGGGATCACCAAGGTCTCAGGCTGAAGTCTTTTACATCACCTGCCACCTGATCCTTTTAGCGGGAGGTGCTGCTGTTTTACTTTTGAATGTCTGACTTCAGCTGTGTAGTGCCTGAGATGGAGATGGCGACTGAACTGGAGTGCTTTGGGCAACAAAATGGAAAGTGGCTCTAAAGTTATATATTATGTTTGGATGGTACAGGAAGCAAATTCTGAGGAGTGCACAGGATTTTGTTTTGTTGTTTAGTCATCTTTTAAAAAAAGAATTCTTAGGGGTTCTTGGCTGGATGGTTCAGTAATGCACGGCCACCATTGGCTCATGAGTGGAAACATGGGATTCATTCATACATTTAGATCCAGATGGTGCTATAGTGAATATCCCTCTCTCTCTCTCTCGAAATACTGAAGCAGCAGTACAACTCTTTGTTACAAAACAGCGATGTGTCTTTAAGGGGTGTTGTGATGGTCTGAAGTAACTTTTTGCATTTTCATCTTGGCAAAATCCCATATGGATTTTGAAAATGAATTCTATGAGTAGTCTCTTAGGAGCCCTGTGAGGTAGGCTAAGAGAAAAGGAGTTAGCCTGGATCACACACAAGCTTCCTGGCTGAGCATGTAACCCTTGGTCCTTTTTTGCCTCAGTGGTTAACCCCCAGTAAAAAAAAAAGAAACAGACTAATTTACCTGAAACAAATCAAATATTCTATTCTTTTTTATTTTGCTTCACTTATACCTCATGTTTCTTCCCAGTTGGGATTCAAAGTGGCTTACATTGTCCGCTTCTCCACTTTATCCTCACAAGAACCCTGTGGAATAGGTTAGGCTGAGAGTGTGTGACTGGGCTAAGGTCATCCAGTCGAGAAGGGATTCACATCTGGGTCTTCCAGATTCTAGATCATCACTCTAGCGGCCAGTAGGGGTGTGCAAAGGCACACTGTTTCGTTATTCTTGTTTTGGGTTTACCCGAAACAAGAATCTGTTTCGGATACAGGCAAAAGCCGAAACGGCTAGCCGTTTCGGCTTTCGGGTTTGTTTCTGCTTGTTTCGGCTTTCTTTCGGCTTTTTCAATGGGAAAATGCCTCCGTCTTCCCAGACACCTGGGGGAGGCATTTTCCCACCGAATCATCCCAGAATTGGCGGGGACCTTCCTCTAACCCCTCTCTAACAACCCCCCAAGTTTCAGACCGATTGGACTTTGGGGGGCCATGTTATGGCCCCCCAAACCAGGTCCCCCTATCCTCACATAAGAAAGGGAAGGGTGAGCATATTGTTAGCTTGCTGCTGCTCATCTTCTTCATTATTTCCTATGGGGAAAAAATGAAGAGGCAGGCTTCCTTTGCCAGGGGTGGCATTTTGCATGCAAAATGCCCCCCAACCCTCTGGGGCCCTTCTCCCACCCTTCCTCCCACCCCCCACCAAGGCACAGCCTGCTCCCACTTGGGGGAGGCATTTCATGGCCTCCCCAAGTAGGTGCTCTTTTCTCTACTACTTACAGCTGGGGGAGGCTTGTCTTGCCAGGGGTGGCATTTTGCATGCAAAATGCCCCCCAACCCTCAGGGGCTCCCACCCCCCACCAAGGCTCAGCCTGCTCCCACTTGGGGGGCCATTTCATGGCCTCCCCAAGTAGCTGCTCTCAGCCCCCAAAGTCCACCTCCTACAGCCCCACACAAACCCAATTCCCCCCCAGCTGCCACACACAGACCGAAATCCCCACATTAGCCCCTCACAGACCCAAATCCACCCCCAGCAGGCCCACACCCATAACCCCAGGAACAGGCTGGCAAAGGCCAGCCCTCTCCCTTTGTTCCCTATGCTGGGAACTTCTTTTTTTTTTTTGAAAATTTTTTTATTGGGTTAGAATGCGTTATTTTTTCATTTACATTCAATTTTCCCCAAATTTTTCATTTCTAACCCCCTCCCTTTCCCCCCTTTTGTTGACTTCCAACAGTTTTCCAACCCTTTGTCCCTTTTCCCTTACTTCTATTAAATTCCTCTATCTAAAACAAATATATATTCTCCATTATACTAAGCAGTACATCCTTAACTATTTTTCTTATTATATACCCAAACTGTAAGTCTTTGTTCCATCTTAGATAAACAATTTATCTCATTTTCCAATTTTAAATATTTCTATATATCATAAACCATAAAAAACTTACACATTTAAATCAAACAATTTGACTTATTCTCTATATATTACTCATTCTGTCTTTTTATAATAATTCTATATAACTCTCATCACACAGTCAATCAATTTGACTCGTCTATACCTTCAGACATTCAGTTTGGTGCATTATACAAATCTTATCAAAGAAAGAAAATATTGTTGATTACTCAATCCTTATATTTAATCCTTATAATTAATTATTTTCTATCAATATTCTATTTGTTAGCCTATATATCTATATATATGTCAATCTGTTAATCTAACTGCTTATAAATTCACATTTATCTCTTCTCCCCCCGGTAAAGTCACCCCCCTCTACATTTTATTATACTTCAGTAGTTCTCAAACTGCCACAGTTTTCCTCCCACCTCCCATTTCTTCTCCAGATATTGTTTCAGCTTCTCCCAATCTGTGTTAAACTGCCCTGAGTCCAGATTTCTCAGTTTTCTTGTCATCTTGTCCATTTCAGCCATGTACAGCAATTTGTAGATCCAATCTTCGATAGTTGGCACTTCTTGTACTTTCCATTTTTGCGCATACAAAAGTCTAGCTGCTGCCGTCATATAAAATATCAGCGTCCTGTGATGGGCTGGAATTCCCTCCATTCCCAAGTTCAGGAGTTCTGGGTTCTTATTAATTTGAAATTGTAAAATTTCACTCATTTCTCTTATTATTACCCCCCAGTACTGCCTGGCTACCTCACACGACCACCACATATGATAGAGGGAGCCCTCATGCTTCCTACATTTCCAGCATTTATTAGAAGTGTTCAGATTCCCTAGCGCAATCTTCTTTGGTGTCATGTACCAACGATAGATCATTTTGTAAATGTTCTCTTTGATATTTGTACATGTCGTTGTCTTCATTGTAGTCTTCCACAAGTATTCCCATGCCTCCATTGTTATTTCTTTGTTAAAATTTATAGCCCATTTCACCATTTGTGTTTTAACAGTCTCATCCTCAGTATACCATTTCAACAGTACTTGGTATACCTTGGATATTCTTTTCTTATCCTCTTTAAGAAGGGTCTGCTCTAGTTCCGAATTCTCTATTCGTATTCCTCCTTTTACAGAGTCCGAGTTATACAAATCTCTGATCTGTCTATACTGGAACCAATCGTAATTAGGTGATAGTTCCTCTTGCGTCTTTATTCTAAGTTTAGATGCTTCTACTTTAGTTATTTCTTTGTATGTTAAACATTGTCGTTCATCATCAACAGCTCTCGGGTCTATCACCTCATATGGAACCACCCACCAAGGAGTTCCTTCTTGTAGATAAATTCTGTACTTCTTCCAGATTGTATATAGACTTCTCCGTACAAAATGGTGCAGGAACATCGAGTTGACCTTTACTTTGTCATGCCATAGGTATGCGTGCCATCCAAATATTTTTTTGTATCCCTCTAGGGCTAATAGTTTCTTGTTCTTTAATGTCATCCACTCTTTCAGCCAAACTAGGCAGATTGCATCATGGTAAAGTCTCAGGTTGGGCAGTTGCATTCCGCCTCTTTCCTTTGCATCTTGTAAAACTTTCATTTTCACTCGAGGCTTCTTGCCTGCCCATACAAAGTCTGATATTTTCCTCTGCCATTTTTCAAATTGTTTAGAGTCTCTGATGATTGGTATTGTCTGTAGCAAAAACATCACTCTTGGTAACACATTCATTTTAACTGCTGCAATCCTACCCAACCATGACAGATTAAGCCTATTCCATTTAATCAAGTCTCTCTCAATCTGAGTCCATAGTTTTTCATAATTGTTCTTAAATAAATCTATATTCTTTGCAGTCAGTTCAATTCCCAAATATTTCACCTTACTTGTTACTTCACAATCCGTTGTTTCCATTAACAGTTGTTGTTTCTGCTTAGTCATATTTTTGCATAGTATCTTTGACTTCTTTTTGTTGATATAGAAACCTGCCAAGTCTCCAAACTCCTTGATCTTATCTATCACTTTTGGCATGTTCTCCAATGGGTCCTCTACGATTAACATTATATCATCCGCGAATGCTCTGACCTTGTATGAATAGTCCTTTATTTTTATTCCTCGAATTTCCTCATCTTGTCGTATTTGTATCATCAGGATCTCCAATACTAAAATGAACAACAGTGGAGACAACGGGCAACCTTGTCTTGTTCCTTTACTTATAATCAGTTTCTTAGTCAATTCATCGTTCACCACAATTGCTGCAGTCTGGTCTCTGTAGATTTCCTTAATTGCTCTGATGAATCTTTCTCCTAATTGTAGCTTTTCCATAGTGGCAAACATAAAGTCCCAGTTTAAATTGTCAAATGCCTTTTCAGCGTCAACAAAGAAGAAACCAACCTCTTTATCACAACGCTTATCATAATATTCAATAGCATCAATCACTGTCCTTAAATTGTCTCTTATTTGTCTGTCTGGCAAAAAGCCTGCTTGCTCCTCCTCTATAACTTCCGAAAGCCACCCCTTCAGTCTCTCCGCCAGTATCTTCGCAAAAATTTTATAGTCATTGTTGAGTAACGATATAGGTCTGTAATTTTTCACATTAGTCAAATCTTGGCCCTCTTTTGGGATCAATGATATGTTCGCTTCAGACCAAGTGTCTGGAATCCTTTGATCCCTTAGAACTCCATTGATCACCTCCTTTAGGAATGGTGCCAGCTCATTGGCCATAGTCTTGTAAAATTTAGCTGTAAGTCCATCTGGCCCTGGCGCCTTTCCTAGATTTGCAGATTGTATTGCCATACTTATTTCCTCATCCGTTACTTCACTATTCAGTTTACTTCTCCAAGCGTCCGAGATTTCTGGTAGCGTCATTTTCTCCAGATATGACGCTATTGAGTCTTTATTTACTTCTTTCTTGTTGTACAGTTTAGCGTAGAATTTATAAAAGGCTCTACTAATGGTAGTCTGTTCCAAATACGTTTTGTCATCTTCACAAATTTTGTTTATTGTTTTCTTTTCCCTCCTCTTCTTCAGTTGCCATGCCAGGTACTTCCCAGGTTTATTTGCACCCTCAAACGCTTTCTGATTCAGCCTTTTGAGGTTCCACTCCAATTCTTTATTACTCATTGCTGTTAGCTGTTCTTGCAATATTTTAATTTCCTGATATACTTTCTTTTTCCCTGGTCTCTTTTTTAACTGTATTTCCTTAGCTTTTATTTTCTCCTCAATCTCTTGTCTCTTCTCCTCTTTCTTCTTTCTTGCTCTACCATTTAAGTCCATTAGTATGCCCCTTATAACCGCCTTGTAAGCATCCCAAACTTTATCAGTTGGTACTTCTTTATTCACGTTGTATTGTATGAAAAACTTTGTCTCTCTTCTCAATATTTCCATATTCTCTTTTTCCTGTAGCAAGTCCTCATTTATTCTCCATGCTTTCCTTTTTCTCCTTTTCCCTAATTTCCACATAATTGGGTTATGATCTGAGCCTACCATCAGCATTATTTCTACATCTTTAGTCCATAACGCCAAATCTTTTGAGGCCCAGATCATGTCAATTCTTGATAATGTGGAGTGCCTTGCAGAATAAAAAGTAAACTGTCTGCTTTTAGGATATTCTCTCCTCCATACATCTTCAAGAGTCTCTTGTTGAGTCAGCTCAAAAAAGAGCTTTGGTAATAGTCCTCTTTTCTTTTGTGCCATTGTAGTCTTTTTATCCAGTTCCAAGTCTGTCACTCCATTGAAGTCTCCAGCAAGAATTAACTGATCATATGAAAGATCGTCTAAATGCTTCCTCAAATCCTCAAAGAAGCTCTCTTTTGCACCATTAGGTGCGTAAATTCCGACTACCAACACTCTCTTTAGGTTCCAAGTACATTCCACTGCTACAAATCTGGCTTCCACATCTTTCATTATGAATTTTGGTTGTAGCTCCTCTTTTACATACAACACCACTCCTCTTTTTTTCTTACTTGAGGCCGCTACAAAGTCCTTGCCCAATTTTCCCAGTTTTAAATATTTTACATCCTGTTTTCGAATATGAGTCTCTTGCAAACAAACAATATCACATTTTTGTTTTAGTAGCCAGTGAAAAATATTTTTTCTCTTATTCGGTGAATTTAGTCCATTTACATTCCAAGATAATACTTTACACTCCATATTCATAATCTTGTTGGTAAGTCTTTTTCATTGTCCCTTATAAATCGCTCCATCTCCCGCTCAGATCTGATACGTTTTTTGGCACCTCCAAATTCAAAGGACAAACCCTCTGGAAGCTCCCATCTGTACCTGATTTTCATGTCCTTCAACATCTGGATTAGCGCTTTATATTTTTTCTGATCTAGTAACACTGATCTGGGTAGTTCCTTCATTATAATGATTGTCTTGCCATCGATCTCCAATGGATCTTGAAACTGTTTAGTCACAATCTTCTCTTTCATATTTCTTGTTGTAAATTGTACAATCACATCTCTTGGTACTTTCCTCTGGGTTGCAATTCTCGAGTTCACACGATATGCCACATCCAGGATAGCCACAACATCCTCCTCCTCCTTCCCCAGGTATTCAGCTAACACCTCCGTCATCTGCTCTTGCGCTGTCTTTCCTTCCATTTCCGGCAGGCCGCGAAATCTCAGCTGCTTCTCCATATGTCTACTTTCCGCAACCGCCATCCTTCCCCTCATCAGCCTCATCTCTGTTT
Organism: Eublepharis macularius; assembly: GCF_028583425.1. Lineage (NCBI taxonomy): Eukaryota > Metazoa > Chordata > Lepidosauria > Squamata > Eublepharidae > Eublepharis > Eublepharis macularius. The sequence goes on along the minus strand of NC_072800.1, from coordinate 9,555,378 downwards.
GTTGCGTATCTGCTAAGTTCTCCATCGCTCCTTCTACTGTTTTAACTCTCTGCTGCGTCCCTTGTAATTCACTTTGTATTGTTTCCATACCTTTCTTCACTTCTGACAGCTCCGATTTTACTTCTGACAGCTCCGATTTTACTGTCTGTTTAACCTCTTTGATCAGCTCCAATTTCATGTCTTTAAATTCTTTAATCACCTCCAAAAGTTTTTTATCCAGGTTTTCTATTGCCGATTGCCACTCTTTCTTCGACATCGTGGGGCTTGCTTTGGCTCGCTCCCACGAGTCCGCTCTCTTCCTTAACTCCGTGGCGTTAAATTTAGTACCTTTTTTATTTCAAATGTCCCGGTCTTCTTGCATAACTTAATTTTAAAGGGTCCAAAATGTCGGGCGTCTTTTCTCTATGATCTCTCTATGATTTTGTAATCCAATATGGCCTACTTCCTTTTCCGCTGAGGCCGCGACCCTTCCCCTCTCAAAGATGGCGATTCCCTTCTTCCTGCCCTCCAGCAAGGGCCGCTTCTCTCCAGCCGCTCTATTGTTATTACGCACTTCCTGTCTCCCGTCTTCCCACAGCAGATCTCGCGATGGTGTCTTTTTCTCACAGCTCCAAAGCCACAGGTATTCAAAACAATAGTCCGATTTCTTTAATAACTTCTTTAAACTTAGTCTCTTCTCAAATACAACTCCTGCCAAAGCTTCCCCTCCTTTTTACTAGTCTGTTGCAGTTTAAAAGTCTACTTTTTTTCCTCTCTGTTTTTATCAATCTGTCCCGTATCGGAAGATAGTGATCTTTACCTTCCCTTCACTTTCCTCGGGTTGTAATCGCTGTTTCGATTTCAAGTTCTCCTTTCCACTTCTTCCCCCAATCGAAGCTTGGGTATGTAGGTCTTATGCCAGCCGAATTGGCCCCAAAACTGCCGCAGAGATTGTAGCCGACCCGTCGCAAGGTGGGACCTCAAGGATCGGGAGGGGACCCATTGCACAGAGCCCCCCCTCGTCCGAGATCTAACTCACCCTAGGGTCTTGAGCGTTCTTTGCCTGCTCTCCGCCTGAGAGCAGTCGGCCGCGGGCTATTTTCACCCCGCCGGCCGCTTAAAACGGCAGTCCGGTCAGCTCCGCAAATGGAGCTGCGTTAGACCTCCATGAATCCCAAACCGGAAGACCTATGCTGGGAACTTCTAAACTCTCTTTCCCTGGGCAATTCTGCACAGCCCAGGGGTGCCACAATGGTGGGAACACTTCTGAGTGCCAGCTGGTCCTTGTGAAAGAGCACCTGAACCACAGACACCCTCCCTCAAATTCCCCCACCACCTACAGAGATGCCCCATTGTTCCCTATGATGGGTACCAACTGCACAACAAAGAATAAAACACGAACAACACAAAATAAAGTTTTTTAAAAATTATTTTCTCCCTTTGAAAGTACAAGTAGGCAAAGCATTATGACACATTATGCCAGCAGTCCCCCACACAGAAAAATAACACAACTCACTTAACATCAGAGAATCACAAAAGCACAATTCCTGTCAAAACACTTTATTTCTTGAACAGCTTTAGGATACACAGCAGGGGGGGGGCACACCAAAGGGCATTCCAGCATTCCACCTCACAAAAATAACACAACTCACTTAACATCAGAGAATCACAAAAACACAATTCCTATCAAAAACACTTTATTTCTTGAACAGCTTTAGGTTACACAGTAGGAGGGCACAACAGGACATGATAGCAGTGTACTACACAAAATAATACAACCCACTTCACCGTTTTTGACAGCAATTGTGTTTGGGTGATTCTCTGATGTGAAGTGAGTTGTGTTATTTTTGTGTAAGATACTGGGGAAGGATGAGCATATTGTTAGCTTCCTGCTGCTCATCTTCTTCATTCATTTTTTCCTATGGGGAAAAAATGAAGAGGCAGGCTTCCTTTGCTTGCATAGTGAGGTTCTGACTCCATGGTCGGGTCGCATGTTTTCCAAGCATTGGTATGGTAATGTAAAAAGCTAAAGCTCACGATCTCTTTGAAATGGTTTACAATTAGTTTTGCAAGACTTCCAATTTCGTTGAGTTATTTACTTCTTAATTTACTTCATTTGTACTCAAATTCTGTTTTCAAATCCCTGCTCTATTAATCCAGTGTTTCAGGTTATCCGAAACGTTTTGGGAAACCCGAAACGTTTCGGGTTATCCGAAAGAAAATAATGTCCCCCCTCAACCTCCTCTTCTCCAAACTAAACATTCCCAAGGCCCTCAGCCTTTCCTCGTAGGGCTCAGTCTCCAGACCCCTGATCATCCTCGTCGCTCTCTTCTGCACCCTCTCAATTTTGTCCACATCCTTTTTGAAGTGAGGCCTCCAGAACTGCACACGGTACTCCAGGTGCGGCCTGACCAAGGCAGTATAGAGAGGGGCTATGACCTCCTGTGATTGCGATGCAATGGCCCTTTTGATACAACCCAGGATTGAATTAGCCTTATTTGTCACCGCATCACACTGACTGCTCATATTTAGTTTACAGTCCACTCTTACCCCAAGATCTCTTTCACATACGCTACTACCCAGAAGTGTATCCCCCATCCTGTATTTGTGCTTCAGATTTTTGTGGCCCAAATGTAATACCGTGCACTTATCTATGTTGAATTGCATCCTGTTCACAACCGCCACTAATCCAGACTATTCAGGTCTTGTTGAATTTTAACTCTATCTTCTTGGGTGTTTGCCACTCCTCCCAATTTGTTATCATCAGCAAATTTAATGAGTAGCCTGTTTACCCCTTCCATGAGGTCCATGAAAAATGGGTGTCCCATGACCCACTGGTTTGCAAACGCTGACCTGTCCTAGTCCATGTTAAACTTTGGTCCTTTTTCCAATCCGTGCCCACCTCTGAAATATCATTCTCAAATGTAGCTGTTACTAGTGAGGTTTACTGTGTGACAAAAAGGAGTAAAATAAGATGCCTTTTCAATTTATATAACAAGAGACGTGCAGGAATTATTCCTGCTTCTCTTGAGTACAGTCTTTGCATCTGTGTTGCATTTATACTCCTAATGGAATAGAACTTTTATATGGGAGATAAGCTTAGTTGACCCAGTTTCTGTTTCTTTGAAAGGAAGTACCGAGTCAAGAAGACTCTCTCTGATAAATGATACCGCACCATTTGGATGAGCCTGTGAGGATCAAACAGCCATGCAAAGCACAGATTGGTTAGGTGTTATGTACCAAGTAGGCCTTTTAAACTTCTTGTTAAAATGGATAGCAATTCTCTGCATTTGCATTTTAAAGCACTCTGCAGGAAGGCTCATCTCCTTGAGATTATAGCACATCAAAAGACTTGCAATTAATATGATTTGCGTAAAAGTAATTCTGTGAAAAAGCGCAAGCGCATGCACACAGAGAGAGACCTTTGGAGTTCTGAAGTCAGAAAGTTAAAGAAAAAAACTCTCTTGTAAGGAAAGAGAAATCCATAAGTATGAATTTGAAATTCACTTTCCAGCAAATGAAATCATGGCCTTTGTTCACAGTGTTTGCCAGAATGGGTTAACTGGATTTAAATGGGTTGTCTGTTAAACTGTCAATGTGCATCATGAAAACACTATAGTCTGGCCAAAGAATCCCCCACCTGTGGTCCAAATGTGTGCTTTTCCAATCCGCCTTCCCCACTGAGCGGGCTCAGGGCAAAGCACAACATTTTAATTTACATATTACACTTTATATTTGGCAATGCAGAAAAGCAAAAGCCCTCCCAGGAAAGGTAAGTCCTGGAGATAGAAAGGAGAGAGGTACTCAGATGTTCTTCTGGAAGGGAGTTCCAGGTAAAGGCATGAGGGGAGAGGAACTAGAATAAAGGGTGGCAGAACAATGGAATGAGGTTTTGAGGAGAGCTCTCCCACAACTGGAATGACAAGAGATGGAAATTCTTTTTTTGGGCAACAGCTCCGTTTAGAGTTGATGTGGAAAGGGATCTGGAGCAGGGAGAATGGCATCTATGTGTGGCGGGGGGAATCAGGAAAAATCCAGACTTCTGCATCCACATGACAGCTATCCCAGGTTTGCTGCAATCTTTCCTCAAAAGTAAAGCATGTTCGGAATGAACACAGAAAAGGTGAGGGAAGGAAAGCCAGAAGGTGCACGAATGCGCCATGAAACTGAGTTGCAGCTCCCCAGTAGTTCCCAATTCACACCCAGCAGCCAGTGTGGATCCTTTTTGTTAATTATCTGAAAACAGTCTTTGCAAGTTCTTGTGCCATTGCAAGGTGTAGCTGAATGGATGATACACTTTTTGCAGAAAAAATAATTAAATAAACTCTGATACGTCCATTAATACTCCTGCCTCTGCAACTTCAGTGCCTGGAGGGAATTCTAAAGAGACTGAACTGTTTGACATGTTCAGAAAATATTCCTTGCTCAGTTTTCCTAACAATTATCCAGCGTCCTTCCACCAATTCCTAGTAGTTTGCCCGACATCATGGAGCTGTTCCACTTAAAGCGGACGGTCGCAATGCCAGAGATTTCCCTGCAGCTCAACTTCATCTGCAAGCTGTTCTTGCAGTACCAGTAGAGGCTTGATGTTGCAAGAGAGAGCAAATGCCTTCCTATTGGAGCATCTCATGGGTCATTGAATCCAATAAAACCGTATTGAAATAAACATTCTTCCTTAGTGCTTATTTGTACAATACTTAGCTGTGGCAATATCCTCCAATTAATAAGCCATTTTAAAAGGAGGAAAGGCTGACTTTTCCAGAAGGCCTTCTGGATTGCCCTGCAAACTATAAGGTTGTATCTTAATTGAGCCTGGGATCTCATGTGACCTGAGACCGAGCTAAGGATTCTTGAACCGTCTTGCTTCGCTCCCTAATATGAACAACAGCAAAGGCTCTTTGAGGGTTCTTCCCATTAACACCTCAGCAGCTGATTCCCCAGTGTGAGCCTGGACTCAAGCAAATGGGAGTGAACAGTTGAAGGACAAATGGGTGATTTCTATCCAAGTCTGATGTGTTGCTGCCTCTGGAGAGAAAGGGAATAATTGATTGGCAACAAAGAAAGTGGCTGAGATGCACAATGGGGGATCATCTTGGCATTACAGGCTATTCTGGTGGCCTTGCTCTGTGCCTCCACTTCCCTGTTCTCTATCACATGCTTCTGTTTTGGGATTCTTGCGTCAGGCAAGTCAGTGTGGCATAGCGGACAAAGAGTTGGAACTGGGCTCGACTTTTGTTTCAGGCATGGAGCTCACTGTATGACCGTCACACACTTTCAACTTGCCCTTACCTCACAGGATTGTTGTGAGGAATAATGAGGGGAAATGACATGTACACTTCCCTGAGCTCCTTTGAGAAAGGGCAGGACAGAAGTGGAACAAATAGCTTAAAGCAAACTGTCATACAATGGCCCCACTGATCCACAAGCACCATTCCACTATGGGTCCTCCTAGAGGTTGATAGCCTCTGTGCCTGACCCATGTTTCTGCCTGGTGGCCTACTGCCCTCCTGAGCGCACACAGCCCTGGGAGATTTTTTCCCCTTTTTCTTGGGTATCTCTGCTGCCACGATCTGGTTGTTTAGAGCCTCTCCCATTAAGACGGCGAGCGCTCACCCACACTGCTGTTTACAGGCTACGCCTGGGGCCTGCATCTGCTGTTCCCTCTGATAAGCTACTGTGGGGACAGATTACCACGCTTGCTCACTCTGGGGATCTAGCAGTCGATTTACCTACCACTTTCTTTCTCCTGGCACCTGTTTAGCAATGCGTTCAAGTGTGGCTTAACATGGTTACAGAGAACTAGTTTCCAACCATAAAAGTAATGGTTTTATTTTTTGATCTATTTATCATTTATAGTCCGCCTTTCTCACTGAGACTCAAGATGGTTTACTGTCAGACTATGGAATCCCAGTTATCTAGAGTTCGTCTCCCCCCTTCTGCAAGAAGCACAAAGTTTCTTGATTCCAAAAGGTTTATTGAAAGACAATGCTCAGGATACAGTTATCCATATTCCAAGGACTAGTCTTGGCTGAACAAAGGCTTTGTTGAGAATGACACACAAAGTGAAAGTAACAATACTTCAAACACCCATTCCCAGCCTCCCCCCTTATTCCTGTCTAGAAGGCCTGGGAAGGCGAGAACATCAAGGTCGGCCGGAACGGAGTGATAAGAATTCTTCGCTCCCACGGATATATGTGGCTTGGGCAACACCTGGGCCTGGAGGGAGAGAACTAAACAACTACAGATTATAACATAAGAACATGGCGTAGCTTTGGCTTGAGAACTGACTAGCAAACTGACACTCTGACATTTACATAATGTGAGATAAGTACAGTCCATATCAAGAACATTTCCATAAACAAAGCCATAGGGTAAACAGATACAAGTTCACAAAGACATACATAGCATTAGCAGGAATCTAATACAACACAGTGGTGAAGTCTATGGTTCCTAACTCATTAGCGGAGCAAGATTCAGGTCCAGTAGCACCTTAAAGACCAACTATATTTCCACTAGTTAGTTTTTAAGGTGCTATTGGACCCTAATCTTGCTCTTCTACTACAGACCAGCATGGCTACCCACCTGGAACTATCAAAGTAATACATTTATTAAAAAGAAAATGTCCACAAACATACTCGGCACAGCAACAGATCAAGCAAGTGGACACAGTAACGGTATGTACTTGCAGCCCTCTCTTCCTCCTCTAGATATATCTGTTTTTCTAGGGTAGGTTCTTTACTCTTAAATGTGCAGTGTTCTGTAAGTCACCCATTACCTTGAATCTTTGCCCAGGCTGTTATCCCTATGTGGTAATGGTGGCCATCAAGATGGACTCAGCCAAAGTGGACCTCCAAAAATGGACTGCCATGATCAGGGCAAATTATTTCCTCTCTTTGCTCCCCCTCCCAGAAGTTAATCCTTCTCTTCATGTGGTTACCAGGAAGAGAATACAGTCAATCATTTGGATTTGAGTCCAGTGGCACCTTAGAGACCAACAAGATTTTCAGTCAGAGCCCCCTTCTTCACTGGAATCAATCCCGCTGTTCTACCGCAGACCAAAATGATTACTCACTAAAACTATCTAGCGTTTGCCCTCCCTGGCGTCTCTGTCCCCTCCTAAGTGTTACATGCCTGCCAGTGTGTGAGATTGCCCTCTGATTATTATCTGCTGCCTAGAAGTATTTGCATAACCAAACTTTAAGTAATGGATGCATGTGAGAGCCATCTCTGCTGGGATGAGATCTTGAGAGTAATTAGCTGTTCTCCAGTTTCCTGTCCTTTTACTGACAGAGAAACTTCTTGGGATGAATGTGGGGTTTTTGCAGCTTCCAAACTCCCCGTATTATATAGCTCAAAGTGGAGGGCATTTTGCTACACATACAATAAAATGTGTGCAATTCAGAGTATTTTCTCTTTTCCTCCTTTGCTCTTGCAGTATCCAGTTGCCCTTATGAGTCCCAGAGCCAAGCTGTAAACCGCATGTTGTAAAGCACCTGAATGTAGCAGTGTCTGGTTTGTGAGAGAAATTAAGGCAACACATTTTGGATTATTGTTGGTAGTTTCAGCAGCAATGAGATATAATAATAATAATAATAATAATAATAATAATAATAATAATAATAATAATAATAATAATAAGTTTGCAGAGTAGCAGAGTTTGATAATAGCAGAGCAGAAATAAGACAGACTTCTGTGATTCTAGCTCTATAAAAATACTTTACAACATAATAGGGTAAAAAGGGTACATTTGATAGGAAAAACAACAGTTTCTGACTACATTTTGAGTCTCAACTAGGTACTAGAGAGAGAGAAAAGCTTAGACTGCATGGTCTAGTGAAGTAGTAGAAGTGGTGTTGCAGACTGAACAAAGAGCAATAAAACCTTAGTATATGTTGCTAGCTAATTGCCCCCCAGTCAGGGCCGGCGCGCCCATGGAGGCCAGGTAGGCGGTGGCCTCAGGTGCATGGGCATTGGAGGGGCGCCGGAGGGGGTGTTGGGGGCAGAGGCGCGCTCAGCGAAGCTGGCATGACTGGGCTGCAGCTACTGCTGAAGCCAGCCAGCCAGCTCCGTGCTGCCGCAGCCGCCGCTGCCACACACCCCAGCCGGGCGCAGCCTCCGTGCGCCGCTCCAGCAGTGGCTCGCAGCTTCTGCGCTCGGCTGGGGCATGTGGCGGCGGCGGCATGGGGCTGGCTGGCTGGCTGCAGCAGCAGCTGCAGCCGGCCACACCAGCTCCGCTGCGTGCTCCTCCACCCCAGCCGGGCGCAGAAGCCGTGAGCTGTTGCTGGGGCGACGCATGGAGCAGCCTCTGCACGCTGCCCCAGCAGCAGCTTGAAGCTTCTGTGCTTGGGGCTCCACGAGCTGCCCAGCCCCCCTGCGGCGCGTGATGACATCATCGCAGATGCAGTCCGTGGCGCGCGCACGCAGAGCATGTGCACGCCGCCTCGGGCGCCAGAACCTCTGGCACTGGCCCTGCCCCCAATAAACTGGCTCATCCAATAGACAGTCCTGCATTCCCACGTTAAGACTAAAGACTCCCACTTTCTCTGGCGGGAACTTCTCTGGAGGCCTAAGTGGTCCTATGCTAACTAGCTATCTGACTAAACAAACAGAACAACAATTTAACTCTTTCACGACTAAGCGTAGGACACTCGCACAGATTCCAACAATTATTCCCCCCAGCCCCATACTCCATTTCCTTCAGATCGGCTTGGATAGTCAGCTGCTCTGAATCTTCTCACCCCAAACACACTTGCAGTGAACTTGGTCTGGGTGCTCTTGAAGTGAGAAAGATGGGAAATGGAAATCCAACAATGCCAATTGTTCGTCGTGCCCCTAAATAGATCCCTATGACAGCTGAGCTCTTTGAAACAGAATATATCTTTCTAAACTTGCAAATAAACAAAAGACCTTGCTGACATCTTTTGTTATATTGGTAAAAATGTTATAAATTTCTGTGAAGCCAGCATGACTTGCTACAGTGTTAGGATTTATTGGTCTTATTCCCAGACTTGGTGGAATGTTTCTGTCTGTCTGCTGCCTTAAATTAAGACAGTGTGGCAGAAAGCTAGGGTGATGTGCTGCCTGAAGCAAGCAGGGGACAGGAAAAGACATCGAATGTCATATATGTTTATTGAAAGCTGGACAACGTAAGTGCAGAATTGGAACACTGTATAGAATGACTCTGTCCCACAGTGCTGCTTTGTGATTCTTCTTGAAAGCTTTGATACCTAATGGTACATTTGATACTTCAGACTCTTCTGTCCTTTCCTCTTTGAATGTCCTGGCCGGGCACTTACAGGCAAATCCTCTTTTTGGTTCCTTTCCTATTTCTCCAACAGCTCTTTCCACTTTCTGTCCATGCCCCCGGCTTGTAGCGCCATGGATCCATTCATTCCAGTAGAGGAGGTGATTCTCTGAAAGAAAGCTCCTTTGCTAGTAGAATGGATCTGTGGATCCAATCCTCTGTTTCTTCTCCCTCATCTCTTTCTTTAGGCCCGTTGGTTTCCATTCTCCACTTCTGTTTCTTCCTTTCGTTCTCTCCCCACCCATTTTCTCTTTTCCTCCAGATCCAGAGAGGATGTATCTCATTCAGGGTCCCTGATTTGTGGTCCTCGGGATGGAGGCTCAGACAGAAATACTCCTCTCATGAGACAAGGAGAGTAGAAGACCAGGCTTTTTGCATTTACACATGTCCTGTCCTGTCCAAGGGTTTCATTCAGCACTGACATGTAGCGGGCAGACATTGTAGACCACAATCCATTCTGTGCCTGCAAAGGGCTCAGAGGACTAAGTGCAGGGATTTTTTTCAGCTGGAAAGCGGTGGAATGGAGTTCCAGCACCTCTTAAAAATGGACACATGACCGGTGGCCCCACCCCCTGATCTCCCCTCTGTCTGGTGATAAGGGGGCGGGGCCACCAGCCATGTGACGACTTTCGCCCAGGGCAATTTAAACTTTGAAAGACTCCCCCCTTGTTCCAGCTGACCCAAAGTGACGTCATTGTGCGGTCCTCCTGAGTTCCACCACCTCTTTTCCCAGAAAAAAAGCCCTGACTAAGTGCCTGCATTTCTGGAGTCCGCTTATTGAAATCCCATTACTAGACCAGGGGGTTCCTCCAAGAGGTGAACCTCATGGCTCCTTTATTGTTCCAGGCAGGGCCAGATCTAGGGTTGCCGGCACCCGGGGCAACCCTAGTCCGACCTCACGTGCGCACACAGCGTGCACGCGCTCCTGGCGCGGCGTGATGATGTCATTTTGGTGACGTCATCATGCAGGGTGGCGGAAGCAGTGTGCGGGGCTGGGAATGGTGGCAGGCGAATGGTGCGCGCGGCCTCGCAGCCCCCCGTGCTGCCTTTCGCCTGCCCCGCAGGACGGGGCGGCCGGTTTGCCGCGCACCCCCTGTTCTGCAGGGCAGGCAAAAGGCAGCGCGGGAGGCTGCGACACCACCCATGCCATGCGCCTCCCTGCAGGACAGGCAGCGGCCGGCTTCCCCTTCTCCTGCGGGGCAGGTGAATGGCATGGGCGGCCGCGCTGCTCTTTGCCTGCCCTGCAGGACGGGGTGTGCGGCAAGCCGGCCGCCCCCGTCCCACAGGGCAGGCAAAAGGCAACACGAAGGGCTGCGAGGCTGCCCGTGCTGCTGCCTGCGCGCTCCCGCAGCTGGCAGCTGCTCCCAGCACCCCCTCCCTGGCAGCGCCGGGGGAAGACTACCCCCCCTGCCCCCCTCGATCCGGCCCTGGTTCCAGGGGTTAATTGTGTCCTTTGTTCTAATCCTCTGGATCCTGGTTTAACCTGAAGACTTTCTAAACTGGAGCACGCACACAGTTTGATGAAGTACTGTAGACCAAGTAAACTTGATGTGATTGTACAGATGATAGCATCAGGATTCTTTTTTTTTTTAATTTCTAAACAACAAAGGAGATACAGGGAAAAAAAGATAAGGAAAAACAGAAATACCCAGGGCTTCTTTTCAGCTGGAGCATGGTGGAACGGAGTTCCGGAACCTTTTGAAAATGGTCACATGGCTGGTGGCCCCGCCCCCTGATCTCCAGACAGAGGGGAGTTTAGATTGCCCTCCGTGCCAGCGATCTAAACTCCCCTCTGTCTGGAGATCAGGGGGTGGGGCCACCAGCCATGTGACCATTTTCTCCAAGGGCAACCCACTGAGTTCCACCACCTCTTTTCCAAGAAAAAAAGCCCTGGAAATACCCATTACACTGGGGGGAAACTACACAGATTATCTAGAACACAATCACTGTACATCATTTGAATATTATGTGTACTGCTATATACTACCTGTGCTTCATGTTGTTTGAATGTCAATCCTAGAATTATGTTCTGTTTTAGCAATTCTCCACCCCCATATTGGATCCTTGCTAATTCTATGTCTTTGTAAACTTGTATTTATTTACCCTATGACATTGTTTATGGAAATGTTCTTGGCACTCTATGGAAATGCCTGCCCTTGTCCTTGCTACGGATTATACTAATCTCATACTATGTAATTCGCCTTGAGTCTTAGTGAGAAAGGCGGAATATAAATGACATAAATAAATAAGAAACATTCTCAGAGACATTTCCTTTCTCTTCCACTATGTCTTGCTATTAAACCAAAAATACTATTATAAAGCATTTAACAATATTTACTGCTATTCCCCTTCCACCTCCAAATCAATAGCTCAGAACACAACATGATCTATACATTTCATTACTATACTACAATGTACCAAACTATACTAACTATACTAAACAAATCGAGTTAAATAATATATGTTTCAATTTCGGAAAATCTAAGGCTTATAATAAAGCATATTTCAGTAACCTCTGTCAGTCTAAGCTCCTATTCAAATTTACTTTATTTACATTATTTCTATCTTTTATTTCTCATCTTTATCTACAATAGGCAAAGTAATTTTCCCGTTTCTTTTCAAATTCTCTGATAAGTCCTCTTTTCATATAATATGTTAATTTTGCCATTGCCACATAGGATTCTTTTTGTGCCATGTTATACTTTGCTCACGTTCACCTCTGCATTGACCAAAGAACTGAAGGCACTGAAAGCGCTGGCCAGCCAAACAGGCGTGGTGCTCTGAATAAAAATGGTCACTAAAAATGGAATGAGGGAGAATTCCTAATGCACCAGTTTTCCTCTGGAGACAAGATCAGATTATTTTGAAAAATCCAAGGTCAAATTTGAATGGAGGAAATTCCTCATCCTGCCTGCAAAGTGTAGCCCAAAGAATACCTTCCTGGAAGTAAGCCTTAGTGAGTAGACTTCAGTAGGATGAGCAAACCTGTTTACGATCAGATCAGATCAGATCATAGTGTGTTCTGAGCTATTGATTTGGAGGCGGAAGGGGTAGAGGGGGGTGATAGAGATCCAGAGTTACTAGGGTGGCCAAATATCATTGCATCACCTTACTATCATATGGGATGATGAGTCATCAGTGGAGGAAGAGGACCATCTGTCCTATGCTCCACCTCGGCAGACCCCTCAGGCAAGTTCCTCGGGGCCTCCTGAAGGCACCCTGAGCCAGCAGGGCCTCAAGCCAGGAGGCCTCGGCATGGACCTGCCCACTGCCAGACCCGCCACAGTCTTCCAGAGGACCCTAGTCGGAGTGTGCCATCCAGCTTTCCTGACTTGGCTGTATAGCTGGATTTATGTCAGTCCAGCATAATCTGGCCATGCAGGACCAAATGAGAGAATCCTGGATCAGATCCTTTCTGTTGTTTTGTTCTGTTGGGCTTTGTTGGTTCAGATTGCATTGGAAGTGGGACTTGCATTAGGATTTTGGCCAGGGGTTACCTTGGCTTAAATTTTCTCTTTGCTTAGAAAGACTTGGGATTTTTTCTCTTATAGGAAGAAATGGAGAGTGGCTGGGTGCACCTTGTTCAGGGGCCCATAGAATTGGACCTGGGGTCCAATTTTCCTGAAACTTGTGGGGAGGCGTAGGTTCCCTGCAGATTTCGTGAAGTTTGCTTGAAAAATGCTCCTCCCAGCCCTCTGGAAGTTTTTCCCATAGGGAATTATGGCTGGATAAATTCAGGATTCTCTAATCTTGCCAAACTGGATTAGAGAATCTGACTGGGATTTCAGGGATACCAGATTTTTATGGTATCCCTGAGTCCAATAGCACCTTTAAGACTAACTAGCTTTATTGTAGCATAAGCTTTCAAGAGCCACAGCTCTCTTTGTCAGATGCATGGAGGGTATCTATGATCTATGACCATGGAAAGCATCGCATTCAGCCGAATGGAGAGGAAATCCATCAACCTCATGAAGAAACTGGAGGTTGGCGCCAGTGTGGGATTAGTTTGTCTATAGTCTTGCTGATGAGCTCACCATTGGGCTGATCTGCTTGTGGTGGATTTTTGGAACCTTGTTGCCTGACCCTTGGACATTGCCTCGGAAATATGTTCTCAGACCCTGGACTGAGCCCTTCAACTGCCTTTTGGGCTTTGGCCCTCGAGCCACTACTTTCTGGAAGCCTGTTGTTGATGGAGCTTGCCTCTTGCCTAGTGTGCAGGACACCAGCCTCCAGGCGGGCCTGGAGTTATCCCAGAATTACAACTCCTCTCCAGTTGACAGAGATCAATTCTCTGAGAGAAAATGGCAGCATCAGACGGTGGACTGTCTGGCCTCACCTCCCCGCAGAGCTCCTTTCTTTTCCCAAACTTCCCCCTCCCCACGTTCTGCCCCCAAATGTCCAGGCATTTTCTAACCTAAAGTTGGCAGCAGTAATAACTACAGACTAATCTTTTAACAAACATTGTCGTAGGCTCTGTTTTTTTCTGTGTATGTAGCAGAAACCGTAATAGCTTCCTGGGGGCTGAAGAATAATCTTCCCAGAAATAACTTTTAATGGATTGTTGATTATCTACAAAGGCTGGAAAATCCCTTAAGTTCCGAATGTATTTATTAAAGTAGCTGTAGTGGGCCCTCTGTAGAAGTGAAGTGTGCCGGGAAACTGACCAGAGAAGTGGGTTATTGTGAGCCTTCCTTTTCCTATAACCAGTTGAAGCATTATGTAGTGTTATGAGATACACTCTCCATATTACAGTATGAGAACTGGTTGAAGCACAGCAAATGCTCAGATCTCTCCGGGGGGGGGGGGGTGTCTTTTGAAAGCATGTTGCCGTAGGTGAGGGGATGTCATACTACAAGGGGTGTTCAAGAACTCTGGGTGGCAGAATTTAATGTTTCCTAAAGTCTCTGCAGCTTGGCCCAGAGCAGGTCAACCTTTCTGATGTATGTTACCAATACATGACGTTTTTTTCTTTTTCTTGTAACTGGATTTTATGCTGCTTTGGAACTATTGGAACAACAACATTGCTTAGGATCAGGCTGGATCAGATAACTTGAGAGGGGAAGTCACATTCATCTGTTGTAGCAGAACAAAACAGAGGTCCAGGGGCACCTTAAGGACTAACAGCATTTCTTCCAGCGTGAGCTTCTGTGAGTCAGAGCAGAGCTCCCTTCCTTGTTGCATGCTCTGACTCGTGAAAGCTCCTGCTGGAAGAAATGCTGTTAGTCCTTAAGGTGCCCCTGGACCTCTGTTTTTTGTTTTGGCTCAAGTAAGTCATCCTTTGCTGGGGTTGGGGGGGTGAGGAGCAGGTCTTCTTTGCAGAACTAAGTCCCACGTTATTCACCAGGCCTTAATCCTGGCGGGTAAGCCAGAGCTATTGACATAAACTAGGCTGCCTATATCACAGTAACCATTTTTTTATGTGCTCAAGGAACCTGGCCCCATGGAACAACCTGGGAACTAGAGGCCCTGTTACATCGGTGCTTAGTACTCGTGGCCCCTTCTTACACACCCACAGTAAGGCCGATTGCCACCTTGGGGTCAGGTAGCAATTTCCCCAGGCCAGTTTGGCTAGGATCCTGATGGTGTTTTGCCATCTTCTCAGCATGGAGCAGGGGTCACTGGGGGTGAAGGGGGGGAAGATAGTTGTGAATTTTCTGCATTGTGCAGGGGGTTTGACTAGATGACCCTAGAGGTCCCTTCCAACCCTATGATTCTATGTTCCAGAATCTCAATGTTCGCTAGCAAATATATAGGAGTTCCTCAGCATGTTTGACCATGGGAAGGGATTTCTGAAGATAGAAAGCTTGGGATCCATAGCGCTACACCATGCTTTATTACTTCCCACTTCTGGACCATGTTTCTTACATGTCTTTTAGCAAGTGTCCCATCTGATCATCGTCACCTTCCCTTCAATAAAATGATTAGGGTCGATCCTCCAGGATCCTCCAAAACAGAGGTGTAAAATGAGCGTCAGCCATTGTGTGACATACTGGCAATTAGTAAAGAAACACTCAGTTATACAATAACTTCTTTGTTATATGGAATAATCATAAACGTTTTCAAGAGGGTGGATGAGAAGCTAGAATCTAGATTGTGCAGAGCCCTAGTAAGGGAGTAGGCCAGGCAGGGTCGCACGGTGGCACTTTCACGTTTGTTCTGTTCCTGTTGCCTAACACCACACAACAGTTTAATCAATGAACACTGCGGGTGGGAGAGGATTAATCTGGCAAATTCCACAACAGTACCACAATTATTCTTCATTTGCCCCAGATTTTACCATTCATTCTCCACAGAGATCATTTCAGGCATCGCTCCCATAGTATACTTTTATCTTTGTAGCTACCTGATCTTAGGGCTGGGGGAGTGATTGGAAACCTGCCCTAGAATTCATTTGGTTATTTTAAATATTTCTAATATGCATCCTCTGTTAAATAACAGCAACAACAACAACATTCGATTTATATACCAACCTTCAGGATGAAGCAAAAGTACAGAGTAGTTGGCAATCTTTGAAACTTAAACACAAATTTTAAATATATCGCAGAAGAACAGTTAACAACAGCAGGAAAACCATTTCTTATTAAAACGGCACTATGTAATATAACAGTGTCTCACGTCAAGGAAGTGGAGCAGATAATTAAAATACAATAAAACAACAGGCCAAGGAGTTCACACGAACCCATGAAAATGCCCTTGACCAGTATTCACAGTCATTAATTTTGTATGGCCAAACCAGTCTCCATAAGCCCGAGTGAAGCTGCCTTATGGTGAGTCCCCTCTCTGGTCTATCAAGGTCAGTATTGCCTGCTCCAACTGGCAGCTGCTCCCCAGGTCCCAAGTACAGTCTTCCACCTGCTGACTGATCCTGATAACCAGAAATGCCGGGGACTGTACCGAGAGCCCTCTGCTAGCAAAGCGGTGGACTGCAGCTCTCCCAGTAGCAATAACAGAAACTGCAACAGCAATAGAAGAGGGGAGTCATCTGGCGACTGAGACTTAGCAGGCTTGGCGCTAGGAAAAGCCGAGCAGGAGGAGAATCTGAGAAATGAGGCGCCACCACACAGAAGGCCCTCGCCTCTGGAAGTCTGGGCGCCGGGGGCTGGGCCTCTGCAGTCGGTCTTAGCTGACAGTAGGGTCACGTGGAAGCAAGAAGGCCCTCACATTCCCTGGTCCCAGACATTTCAGCATCAGGGCTTTTTTAAAAAATGTGCAATGAGACGCAAAATGGGCAGCTCAGGAGGGGGAAATGGGCAGTTCTAAAAGTTTGGTGCAGTGGTTAAGAGCAGCAGGACCCTAATCTGGAGAGCCGGGTTTGATTCCACACTCCTCCACTTGAAGCCAGCTGGGTGGTCCTGGGTCGGTCACAGCTCTCTCAGAGCTCTCTCAGCCCCACCCACTTCACAAGGTGATTGTCATGTGGATAATAACAACACACTCTGAGTGGGTGTTAAGTTGTCCTGAAGGGTGGTATAGAATGTTGCTGTTGTTGTTTTCCTTGGCATTTCTAGCATATCCAAGCATTACCCTTCCCTAGCCCGTTTTGGAGAGGTGCTTAGCATTTATATAATGGTTCTGAATGTTCAAAGTGTTTTGCAGAGATTATCTTGTGATCTTTATTATCCCCATATTGCCAATACAGGGCAGAGGGCCTAGCTAGTGAGTGAGGTAGGATTTGCAGAGACCAGGTTTGGTCCAGGGACTCCCTGATGCAGCATGGTCCCTTCACCCCCTTCCGTCAGCAGCTCGTCTCTTTTGCCTTCCTTCCATTTGCTGCTTCATTCCTTTCTCTCCCTCCCGTGTTAAAATAATTCATCAGCCTGATATATGTTGCCCAATCATGCTTGTGCCAGAGGAGCATTTCCAAACAGGGCTGTACATTTTATCAGCAGCCAGTAAGTGTCACATTTCCAGCCAAGGGAGCTTTCCAAAAATAAGATGGAGCGGCTGGTTGAACAATAGAGATGATAAAGCTTTAAATAACTGGGTGATGGATAGTAAACTGAAACTATTAGTGAGCTTTAAGAGTGAAGCTATGTAAATCTGACATATTTACTTGTTTCCCTCCTAAAGGAATGCCCAAATACCTTGCCAGGCTCTGCAGTGGGAAAACAAAGGGATATAAATTCACATCTTCACATTTATGAATCAAGTATGCCTGCAGATTTATCTTAATTAACAATCCAGCCCATTTCTTATTGCAATGGAGATTTATGCTTCCACTTCTTTTTGATATATGAATCAGGGGTCTGGGATTCAGGAGAAAGGGGGGAAACCCAGATGTTTACCAATTCAGCAAAATCCAGCTTTCCTGGATCACATTAATTCTGGATCTGATCTGGGTATCTAGACTGAGATCCCCACCCCCACCCCCGGATAAGTCCAGGTTAATTGGGGAAACACAGCTTGGATGTTTACCTTGCTGTTTCCTTGCAAAGAGACAGCATTTCTTGCCTTTTTTGGAGAGAGGGGATCAGAGGAGGGAGGCAGGGGGGAGGCAGAGGCAGAGGGTTGTGGGAAGGGAGCAGTGAGTGGCCAATCCTTGCAAGAGCTCTCCTTCTCTGTCTATTGGGATTCTCTGAAAGGCAGAGAGGCTTTGTCAAATTGCCCTGCTGCAAGGAGTTAAAAAAGCAGGCTTGTCTCAGAGTAAGTAAGGATAGCTGCAGAGAGTAAGGAGAACATGGGTTTCCCAAAACTGACACCAGGTGGGATCCATCTTATACCACAGCGGTACTTGCTTGCCATTGCCTTGTGCTTCTGGCTGGGTACTTGCTTGGTTCTTTCTGTAGTTTCCCCTCACTGGATCTGGATTCTGCCTGGCTGCTGTGAAAGAAACGGGTTCTGTTGGGCTAAGTTGCAAGTGTGTCCCTTGCTTTAGTTTGGTTTGGGTGGAATTAAGATGATTCTCTGGTGTGATGATGGTTCTCTTGCTTCATTTTGGTTGGGCGGCGGTGGGGGGGGGATTCCATTCCCTTGATTCAGTTTGGTTCTGTTAGGCTTTCTGGGTTGAGTTTGGATTAGGAGTGTGCTTCTGACCGCTGGCAGCCCTACTCTTGCGTGTTTGTGCCCAAGGAACCAGCCGGGAAACTTTCTTGTCATGAGGAACTATAAAGAGTCGTTCTGGGCAACTTGTTCAGAAGTACTTGGATAATTGGGAGGACTCCAGTTTGCTACTGTCGGGCTTTCTGTGAGTGCATTTTCCCTTTGGGAGCATGCCTTGGTCATGGCAGCCTTGGCCCAGGGTGTTTCTGTAGTGGGAATCAGCTTCTTTGACTTTTCCCCATAGAAACAATGGAATGGCTGCGGGTACCTTCTTCAGGGGGCCATAGAATTGGACCCCAGAGTTAGAGTAGGTTCCCTGCAAATCCATTGGAATTTGCTTGAGAAATGCCAACCCCCAGTCCCCTAGATAGCCCTAGACAGTTTTCCCCATAGTGAATAATTGCAAAATAAACCTGGATTTCTTTGATATGTCCAAGCTGGATCAGAGAATCTTCCCTGCATTTTGGGAAGCTTGGATTTGGAGGGGGGGGGGATTTGTGAATCACAGATCTAGATTTTTTTGGGGGGGGCATGCCATTAATTTGGTGAATTAGCCCACTTTATTCACTCTGTTAATGCAGAAATGTTGGCAGAATCGGCTGTCTAAGGTATGCCGGCAAAAACAGGTTAAGGAGTGGTGCACTTTCTTCAGGCCTTTCAGACTTTGTCTTCCTAATCATAAATGTGTGCTGAAATAACATGTTATATTCCCTGGAGAAAGTATCGAAGAAAACACGCTCTGTGTCGTTGATGAGTTTTAGTCTTTGGGGTGCAATATCTTATTTTCCTGACACTGTTCTGATCAGGACACAGTCAGCCTCTTAAATAGACCTCCACAACCAGCTATGTATTGGAACTTACCAAGGTGTCATTAAATCTCTGCTTTGCTGTCAGTTTGGCTGGAAACTGAGCTGCAGGTTTATTAAGCACCGAGCAGACTGCCATGCATGGCTGGTGGGCTCAGTTTGTCTTCATGGGTGATAAAGCTGTACAAGACTGCTCTTAAACATCCACTTGAGATGCAGAGCTTGTAGAGCTCTCCCAGTTGCTAGGTCCACACCTGCTTAGCTTCAGCAGTGCCAGAGCATTGGGTGTTGCTGCATCGATTGCAAGGGTATCAAACACAACACACAGTAAGTCTCAAATGAGAACATTAAGAAATCATAGTCAACAAAAAGAATCCTTGTCTGAAATCCAGCGTATTCAAGGCAACTCACTTGCTACCCTGGTGCGCCTCCAGAGGGCACTGCTGTGGAGGGAAGCCCAGATGAAGCAGCCAGACCTCCAGAGAGTACACCACGGTGGGAAGCCCAGGCCAGGATTAGGCGAGGAGCAGACGGCAATGCCTGCCCCCCACTTTCACCCAGCAGGGATTAGGAGCAGAGCAGGTGGCAATGCCCACCCTCCACCTTCACTCAGCTGGGATCAGGAGTAGAGCAGATGGCAATGCCCACCCCCAACCTTCACCCAACTGGGAACAGGAGTGAAGCAGGTGGCAATGCCCATCCCCTGCCTTCACCCAGATGGGGTCAGGAGTGAAGGATGTGGCAATACTCATCCCCAACCTTCACCCAGCTGGGATCAAGAATGGAGCAGGTGATAAAGCCCATCACCCACCTTCACTCAGCTGGGATCAGGAGTAGAGCAGCTGGAAATACCCACCCTCTACCTTCACCCAGCTGGGATAAGGAGAGGAGTAGATGTCAATGCCACCCCCCTGCATTCACCTAGCTGGGAAGAGGAGCAGAGCAGGTAGCAATGCCCGCCTGCCCCCTTCACCCAGTTGGGATCAGGCACAGAGCAGGGGGCAATACCCGCCCTCTACCTTCACCCAGCTGGGATCAGGAGTGGAGTAGATGGCAATGCCACCTCCCCTTCAACCAGCTGGGATCAGGAGCAGAGAAGGTAGAAATGTCTGCTCCTGCTTTACCCAGCTGGGACCAAGAGTGGACCAGGTACAACGCCCGCCGCCCGCCTTCACCCAGCCAGGATCAGACGCAGAGGAAGTGGCCATGCCCTCCCCCATCTTCATCTGGCTGTTATCCATGATGGAGGAGGAGGGAATGCCCACCTGCCTGCCCTCCCCTTTCTAGAGCCCGTTGTATTTTTCCCCACAATGGGCTTTGTTGCTAGTGCCATTATATTTGGGAAGAAGCTAACCCCGTATTGCAATGCATGGCACTGTAGAGCTGAACTTAAATGTAAAATCAAAGATCATATTTTCTTATTTGCAATTTGGATTGCAAAATTGGACATAAATCTTTGACACTTAAATGTCAGATTTTGATTCTGAAAACAAAATGTCAATGTTTGGACATTTTCAAGAAGTGCTTCCTGATGTTGAATGAATGAAATATATATTTCACAAGTACTGTGACAATCCAGCTCCCAGATACCACTTAATGTGAACTGTGCAACATAGTTGGATGTCAAATGCTATTGCTGAATTTTTAATTTTCAGAAAATATTCTGAGAAATTTGTTGGCAAAGTTGGCAGGACAGAATTTGGAAAACAGGTTTGCAGCAGTCTTTCTTTCTTTCTTTCTTTCTTTCTTTCTTTCTTTCTTTCTTTCTTTCTTTCTTTCTTTCTTTCTTTCTTTCTTTCTTTCTTTCTTTCTTTCTTTCTTTCTTTCTTTCTTTCTTTCTTTCTTTCTTTCTTTCTTTCTTTCTGGAGCAGGTCTATTTACATAGCCACTGTGAACAGCTGTGGAACCCAAGAATGGCTAAACTGCTGTTGGACAAATACTGTTTGATTTGTCTCTGTGTTGAACTCAGCACTAAATTTGACTGCATAGAAAAATGAAATATGTAATTAGAAGACTCTTGTAGAAATGTAATTATTGGAGTTTTTCTATGGTTGACTCTTGTGATTTGCTATTTCAAGCTCATATTAAACAAATTACCATTCATCTCAAGCGATAGGCCTAGCCAGCCGATACAAGAGAAGCAGAGCAACAAGGTTTTTGAATACATTTGAAATAACACTTCTATTTTTTAAAAACCAATATGTTAATCTGAAAGAGCTAGGCCGACATGAATTCAAGCAAGCATTAGAAACAGATTTATGTATGTATAATTTTAAGGGGGGGGGGAACAGCTGCTCCTGTCAAAATAAGATGTAGGGCAAGTGATATGGTCTTAGGCAGCTTTTTGTATGAATAATCTCTTATTGGAATAGACAAGGGAAATTCTTCTTGGGTTCCTAAATTCAGAAACTCTCCGAATACAGTGCAGTGGCACCTTAGACAGGATTTCTGGGGTATAAACTATTGCGGTCAAGCTGCCATTTGGTCTTTAAGGTGCTATTGGACTTGAATCTTCCTCTTCTACTGTGGACTATCATGGTTACCCCCTGAACCTACCCAGTGTAGTGTTCTTGGTTTTGCTAATTGACATCAGTGGGTTCAGAAGGGTGTGGGTCTGCTTAGCATTGCACTGTGTGAGTTCTCAGTCCTTGCACATTTTCCCACCATCTTTGCTTACTTCCTGGCTAGTCACTGTCTTCCCAAACATAATTGTACTGTAGAGCTCAGAGAGAGCTGTAACAGGGTTGTAGCTGAGATCCACTGAATCATATTCAGCTAGTCCCTCGGGGAAATTTCCAGCCACCTTTCTGCATCGTCAGCTTCTTTTAAAACATAGCTCTCTAGCCTCCGAGGAAATACAGGAGACAGCGTGCAGGCAGTTTTCTACCTAGAGATGTGATGGTTCAGAAAAGAAAATCAAAATAAATATTTTTGGAGGACATTTACTTTCAAAATTTTCCAATGGAAAAATTAGGAAATTTGGGGGAGCACTGAAAATAACGTCTAAGAAATATTTTCTCTCTTAGAATGAATGAAATGCTTTTGAAGACAAGGTTTTACTTACTCAAAATGTGTAGTTTGAAGATTTTTATGGAAGACAATCTACACTATAAGATAGTGTATTCTTATATATTCTGTATACATATACAATATAAAGATATTTTACTGATTGTCTATGAATGTGAGCAACAATTAATATGCTATAATGTATTTAATAATTCATTTATCAGAGTTCAGTGTACCCAGATATGTTTGTATCCCTACCTAATATTATTGTATGAGAGTGTTTCTGTCCTAAAAATACCTTCTTTAATACAAAATTCATTTTCTACTTTAAACTTTTGTTTATTCAATCCCATGTTATGAAAGCCAATATTCACAAGAACTTTGGTCACTCTGCCTTTCGTTTCTATAATTGTGGGGCTGTAGTATCCATGTTTTTCAGCGTGTTCCTATTTTAAAGCCTCAAAATACTATTAATTATAAAATCAAGATGATGCATTTACACTTTACATTTCGTGTTAAACCCTTAGAATATCTTAAGTATATATGTACAAGTACAAAGGTTATTAATGTAGACTTAGGCTGTAACATCCAAACAACCATACAGAATTAACACATACCCTCACAAGAGACACAATAAATATATATACATATCTAAAACATTACATAAAAATAAACCTTGAATGATGTATAAAATAATTATAATTTAGCTAAAATTCTATTGGGAACAAAGTGAATTTCTTCCTTAAATTAATTGATAAAAAGATAAAACTAGCCACCTTAAAGGTAACCTCTGAAATGGCGTCAGCCTATAGAAAATATATACAGTCCTCCTCTCTACCAGAAAAGTTAGTAAGAAACGGGTGTAAAAAATTCTTACAGATAGACTCGTGATGAGGGCAATGTAAGATATAGTGAACAAGATTGCCTGCCTGTTTCAAGCTGCAGGAGCAAGTGTGCTGTTCCAGGGGCAGTATTGAGAATCTACCCTGGAGATAAGCAGAAGGCATGGCTTGAAACTGAAAACGAGCTTGTGTAAATGTGGCATCGGAGAGATCAGCCAGATAGCTGGAGAAAAATGTGAAGAAGTCTTTTGATACAAACAAGAAGCAGGGGTGCATCAGACTGTATGTTGACAATTTCTTGTAGCTATGTATCAAGGATATTTGTGTCATAAATTGCAACTGTAACAAAGAACACGGCATCTGATAAATGTGTATGCGCATAACAGCGAGAGAGAGAGGAGACACCCACTGATATTAAAGCTGTTATTAAAGGAATTCGTTTATTTATTTACATCATTGATAGTTTACCTTTCTCACTGAGACTCACGGTGGATTACACTGTGTAAGTTAATACAATCAATGGCTGGGATGTACAATAGGATAAGGATTGCAGAAGTTTGAAAAGAAGCAGAAATCTGATATAGAGCTGAAAACAGTGCAACATAAGCAAAAGACATGGTCTATTAGGGTGTGCATAATGGAATTCCCAAGCTGAAAATATACACAGGAATCACCGTTTCATATCATTATCTGGATTTTCACCCTCTTGGGAACCGGTGCAGAAGGAGCGCATAGTGTCTGTCCAGCAATACTGGAAGAGTTGGCATCTTGAGTTCCCACATGTCTTCACTGAGGCATTAGGAGCTTACAAAGGGCAACTGGCGACCTTCCAAGTGGATACTATCATAACACCTATTTGTTTGAAAGCCCAGAATGTTCTTTTTGCCCTGAGGCATCATCTTTGCGAAGATCCTGGCAGAAAGAGTAAAGGGATGGTTATCCGAAGTTATTGGAGAAGAACAAGCTGGTTTTTTACCGAATAGGCAAATTAGAGACAATCTAAGGACAGTTATAAATGCTATTGAATATTACGACAAGCGTTGTGATAAGGAGGTTGGTTTCTTCTTTGTGGATTCTGAGAAAGCATTTGACAATTTGAACTGGGACTTTATGTTTGCCACCATGGAACAGCTACAAATGGGGGAAAGATTCATAAGAGCAGTGAAAGAAATTTACAGAGACCAGAGTGCAGCAATTGTGGTGAATGACGAGCTGACTAAAAAACTGACTATTGGCAAAGGTAAAAAACAAGGTTGCCCGTTGTCTCCACTGTTGTTCATTTTAGTCTTGGAAATTTTGATGATACAGATTCGAGAAGACAATACGATGCGTGGAATAAAAATAAAAGACTTTTCCTATAAGGTCAGAGCATTTGCAGATGATATAATGTTAATTGTGGAAGATCCAATTGAAAACATGCCTAAGGTAATAGAAAAAATTAAAGAATTTGGAGATCTGGCAGGTTTCTATGTAAACAAAAAGAAATCAAAGATATTATGTAAAAATATGACTAAACAAAAACAACAGTTATTAACGGAAATTACAGACTGTGAAGTAATAAGTAAGGTGAAATATTTGGGAATTGAACTGACTGCAAAAAATATAGATCTATTCAAGAATAACTATGAGAAATTGTGGACTCAAATAGAGCAAGATTTGATTAAATGGAATAGATTGAATTTGTCATGGTTGGGAAGAATTGCAGTAGTTAAGATGAATGTGCTGCCAAGAGTGATGTTTTTGTTACAGACAATACCAATTATCCGGGACTCTAAACAATTCGAAAAATGGCAGAGGAAAATATCGGATTTTGTTTGGGCAGGCAGGAAGCCTAGGGTGAAAATGAAAGTATTACAGGATGCAAAAGAGAGAGGTAGAATGCAACTGCCCAATCTAAGACTTTACTATGATGCAATCTGCTTGGTGTGGTTGAAAGATTGGATGACTCTGAAAAATCGTAAACTACTGGCCTTAGAGGGATATAAAAAAATATTTGTATGGCATGCATATTTGTGGTATGAAAAAGTAAAAGCAGACTCTATGTTTTTGCACCATTATATCCGTAGAAGCCTCTTCACAATTTGGAAGAAGTACAGAAACTACCTGCAAGAAGGAACTCCCTCTTGGGTGGTTCCTTATGAAGTAATAGACCCGAGAACTGTTGACAATGAACAACGATGTTTAACATATAAGGAAATAACACGAACAGACCTTTCCAAGTTAAGAATAAAAACGCAAGAAGAGTTGTCTTCAAATTATGATTGGTTTCAATATAGACAGATTAGAGACCTTTACAACTCGGATTGTGCAAAGGGAGGGATAAGAATAGAGAACTCAGAACTAGAGGAAGTAATTCTACAAGAAGATAAAAAGGAAATCTCTAAGGTCTATAAGGTGTTGTTAAAATGGTATACTGAAGATGAGACAGTTAAAGTGCAGATGGTGAAGTGGGCTATAAACTTTAATAAAGAAATAACAATGGAGGCGTGGGAATACTTGTGGAAAAATACGTTGAAGATTACGACATGCACTAACATTAAAGAGAATGTCTATAAAATGATTTATCGTTGGTATTTGACACCAAAGAAAATTGCGCTAGGGAACTTAAATATGTCTAACAAGTGCTGGAAATGTAAAAAACATGAGGGATCTTTGTATCACATGTGGTGGACTTGTGAGGTAGCTAGGCAGTACTGGGGGGAAATAATAAGAGTAATAAGTGAGATTTTACAATTTCAAGTTAATAAGAACCCAGAACTCCTGCTACAGAACTTGGGAATGGAGGATATTCCAGCACAATACAGGACATTGCTATTTTACATGACGGCAGCGGCTAGACTTTTGTACGCGCAGAAGTGGAAAGTACAAGAAGTGCCAACCATCGAGGACTGGATTTATAAATTGCTGTACATGGCGGAGATGGACAAAATGACAAGAAGATTGAGAGACCTTGATCCAGGACAGTTTAACACGGACTGGGAGAAGCTGAAACAATACTTGGTGAAAAAATGAGAAGTGGGAGGAGAACTGTGGCAGTTTGAAAATTACTGAAATATAACAAAAGAAGAGAGAAGTGACTATACCGGGGGGGGAGAGTTGAAAAATATCTAAGCAATTATTTTACTTGACTATTAGGGATAGAAACTGATTAATCTCATTGCTGGCAGATAATGGTATAATGGAGAAACTGTATAATCAAAATGAATGAATACAAGAAAGTAGGGGAAAATATATAGTAATATATATATAGTATATATATATATAATATATAATATATATATTATATAGTATATAGTAATATATAGCAATTTGACCCAGAATATGGGTCAAATTGATTGACTTATGCTTAAAGTATAAAACAAAGAGTAATATATGGAGTATGGGTTAAATTGATTGACCTATATTGAAGGTATGCAATATTTATAATGTACTTAAAGTTATGTATAATGAGGAATAAATTGTTTGTTCAATATAGAGGAGATCAGAATGAGTAAGATAGAGTACAGGATACCAAAATGATTATTGAAGAATATATGCCAGAAATGTATTATCTAGTTGTTAAGTTAAATGGAAAGGGAAATGAGACAGCATTGTGATATAATAGGTAAGCTTAGAAGAGAGTGAAAGTATATGTTTAATAGGTAAAATAAGTTTGAAATGAGTAGGGGAAAATAGATAAGGGGTTGGAAAACTGTTGGAAGTCAACAAAAGGGGGGGAAAGGGAGGGGGTTAGAATTGGATTTTTTTTAAAGGAAATTGATTGTAATGGACATTAAAATATTTCTAATCCAATAAAAAACTTAAAAAAAAAAAGAATGCACGTATACGGGCAGCCATTGATTTGTGTATGTGTAGGGTGGGACGTGCAGAAGGTCCTGTTCGATGGAGCAAAGCTGCCATGGTGGCACTTAGAGAGAAAGGTGGTCCTGCAGATATAAGGGACTAAGGCCATGAAGGGGTTTCTATGTGATAACTTAAGCCTTGAATTGAACTGGGTAACTGATGGGAAACCAATGGAGTGATTGCAGAATGGGAGTAACAATTCTGAAGTAATTCTTTCATAATAACTTTGTGTTGGGTCCAGCCATCTTTTCCACTCAGTCTTGCCCAATTCCCTTCCCTACTACGGCCCCAACCCCACATTGCTTTTGTACCTGCATTTTCCGTGATCTCCAGCGTAACCTTTTTAATTGGTTAAAGGGGACCCCATAATCCTTTCTTCACTAGCAGAAAAGCTTGTTGAATCTGACCCATTGGAAGTGGTGAGCGTGGCAGACCTCTGCCTTGCAAACACTAGTGTGGGTTCTCGGCTGGATGAAGACACCACTTTATAATGCAGCAGACTTGGGGCTTTTCTGCATCGATTTTTTTTTTGTCAGTTTGTCAGCTTTTTCCTAGCTGGTAGTATTATTACACTTAATAAATGCACTCAACCCAAATAATAATGATAAAAATCACTGTAGAGGTTTCCATCCAAGCTCTTTCCTCCATCAAGATCACAGGGACAATCCATTCTGTCAAGATAGCAAAGGGAAAATAGTGACATCTGGGCCCTTCCTATGGAGGTGCTTTGAAAACTGAGCTGAGACGAGCTGCTGCTTAGAAGTGTCCGAAATCTTGTGTAGAAATGACCTTAGTCCAATACAAAGCAGGGCTTTTTTTCTGGGAAAAGAGTTGGTGGAACTCAGGAGCATCATAGGCGTGCTGGAGAGAACTGCCGCAGATTTGCAGTACTGTCAAAGAGACACAAGGCTCCAGGAACAAAGGGGTGGGCAGGGCCACCAGACACGTGACCTCTTTAGAGAGCTGCTGGAACTGCGTTCCGGAGCATTCCCCCAGAAAAAAAGCCCTGCTTATAGGCATGGCCCACCCATGGAACTCCGGTGGCTTTTCCTCAGGCTTCCTCACATCTACATTTGCAAAACAGGCATATTGTTTAGTTACTGTTTTTTCTGCGTCTTTCGGGGACTGCACTTTCAGCAGTCTTTTCTTTTGCTGGGGCTGGCAGTGCGGTTTTTTTGTGTTCTTTGGCATCTGAACAGTTAAAGCACTCTGAAGAATCCTCCCAGCTCAGTTCCTATCCCAAAGCTCTTTCCCTTCCTTATTGCATTTCCGTGAAAGCCTCCTTGCAAAAAGAGCTGGATGCAAACGTGCATGTGCCAAGTAAAAAAAAAAATGAAAGGAAGGTGGGCAGTTTGAGGCTACGAAGATGCATGTGCCCGACCTCCTCTACAAAACTGCTTTTGTTAGAGACTGTTTGGAGGCTGTTCTATGACCTCACAGTGCAAGGTAAGTACTTGTGGGGAGTGTGTGTGGAGGACGAGTTGTTGGAGTGACTCAGCAAAACACAAACCTAAAGCGGAAAAAGGATAGGAATGACGGGCTGTGTGGAAACGGCCTAATATTAGTAAGGGAATGTTGGGTGGTTCCCCCCCCCCTTGTCAGTGCGTTTACGTCATATGTTTCTGTACTTTACTGTGTGGTACGTGAATATGTTTTTAAAATATACACACTCAAAGAGGTGTGTGTAGAAAAGGGGAAGCAACGAAAATGAAGAGATCATTAGTGTGACGAGAGTTTTTTGAGAGTGTTGCTGGAGCCCCCAATTTACCTTGATGTGTTAAAACACCCATGGCTCCTCAGAGTCCCAAACGCATCATCAATTTTAGATAGACAGTTTGATACCTGTGTGTTGATATTGCTTAGGCAGGCGCTTCAGTAGTGAGGGAAGTGATGTCTGTGGCATAATACCCTGCTATAATGGAAAAGTCCAAGATACTTACAAAATGCTTTAATAGGCAAGCATTGTAGAGAACCATTGCCAGCATGGACCCTCTTTTCTTTGTGTTTGTGGGAGTCAGTTTAAAATTTCACCTAGAAATGGAGTATATTATGTTCAAATCCAAGGAACTGAGTGTTATAAAAACAAAAATGTATCTTAAAAAAAAATTCATTATTGGTATCCTTCCTGCCCCATGACTTAGTGAGAACTGAACATGCTCCAGAGGGGGTAAGATATTGAGGGAATATGCAGGGGGAGAAAAATCCGCATGTTCAAGGCCCTGAGAACTTGCAGACACCGGTAGGGGGATTTCCAGGTTGCACCCCCTCTCTGCCATTCTTTGCAACTTGTGATATTCTGAATTGTATCACATTAGCCCTTACTTGAAAATACATAAAAACCAAAGCTGTTATTTATACCATTGCTGTGTATAAACAGCTAGAAAGCTGGCATATGGCATACATAATAAGCTTGCTCTTACAGTATTTGTGGATTTTGGCTCAGTTATGTGGTCCTACAAATTAGGGATGTGCTAGCATTTTGTGCTGGCTTTGTGGATAGTTTCAGGTGGGTAGCCATATTGGTCTGTAGTTGGAAGAGCAAGATTTGGGTCCGGTAGCACCTTAAAGACCAACTGGAAATCTAATTGGTCTTTAAAGTGCTATGTTGATAGGTTGTAATTTCCCCCCCTCCTCTTAAGCAGCATTTTCTGTGGGATGCACTAAAACCAGGGCTTTTTTTCAGCAGGAACGCGGTGAAACGGAGTTCTGGAACCTCTTGAAAATGGTCACATGGCTGGTGGCCCCACCCCCTGATCTCCAGACAGAGGGGAGCTTAGATGGCCCTCCGCGCCGCTCAGCGGTGTGGAGGGCAATCTCAACTCCCCTCTGTCTGGAGATCAGGGGGTGGGGCCACCAGCCATGTGACCATTTTCTCTGAGGGAAACCCACTGAGTTCCACCACCTCTTTTCCCAGAAAAAAAGCCCTGACTAAAACAAATGACAAGAATGCCCATTAAGAACAACAGGAGATGCCTGAAGACCCATTGGATATAATGGGAGCCAGGAATCTCAGTAAAATTGCATTCGCTCCATTGAAATACATGATTACAGAACACAAAAGTTGCAAAGGAAACGTGGAATGAGATTTGAGAAACGTGTTACGTGCCTGGAATGACAGCCTCCAGAGTGGAATGATGGTCCTAGGTCTGAAATCAGTGCTCCAGGACTAGAACGATAGCCCACGGAGTAGAATGACGGTTCTTGAGATTAGAATAAATTCTCTGCGATCGGAATCGCAAATCTTAAAGTTGAATGAATTACACTACATTTTAATTAATGTTTCTGGAGGTTGTGAAATAATCCCTGAATGAGCTTTGTCTCATTAGTTACCTGCTTGTCAGCTGTTCTGTTTCCTTCTAGAGCGGCCTTTCCCAACCTTTTTTCCACGGAGAAACCCCTAGATTAATTTTTTCAAATCCCAAGGAAGCCTACCTGTGAAAACATTTGCAGGCAAAAAAAAAAAAAAAAACCAGATGGCAGGGAGCACAGTTCAATTCCTACTAAAAAGTGAACTATTTTTTCCTGTCTTCTGTCTTTCCCCTTCCCTCCCCAAGACAAAAATGTACATTATTCTGAATGCAACGTAAGTGCTATCAGGCTACCTCCACCACCCTTATGACAGGTAGTGTAGTATAGTGGTGGGTAAAATGCTGGACAATTATGGGGCAATGTATTGTATTGTATTATGGGGCAGGCTCAAAGCATGCTGAGTAAACCTTGTGCCAGTCACCCTACCTACCACAAGAAATGGTGGGGTATAAATATTTAAATAACTAAATAAATTGAATTTTAAAAAATGTTTATGGACCTTAATCTTCTTTAAATTTTATGGACACACATCTCCTCACGAATCTTGAACACAAATGGACCAGGCTTCACCTAGGCAAGTGGTATTCTGACACTTGTCATATTGTTTTTACAGGAAAATCACAGCCAGAATAAAATGCAGTTAACACACCCAGGACAATTAACCTTGTCTCCTCTCCACAGCTGTGTAAAGTACTGCATGGGGAACGTTTTAAAAAATCAACCAGACTAAATCTTATAGTCCCAAGTTCAAGTGCTTCAAAACAGAGGTTGCCTGACACCCACCCCCACCCCCTTCCTGTGTTGAAGCCAAAAACATGACTAGTGTAGCTAAGCAAGCAGATGCACACCCACAGAGGAGTCTGGAAATTTTATAAAAACATGGGCGCTGTGATAAGTTACCAGCTTGGGGGGGGGGCACCTTTACATCTGTTTCCACCCCACACAGAGACAAATGGAGCCTTTCTGCTGCTTTCATGATTTCTTGCTGTGAGAGATAGAGCTGGAATCTTGTGGGAGTGAGTAGGGGGGAAGTGTTGAATGCCCTGGGTGTAGGATTGGCAGGTGTCTGCTGGTGGCAGGCAAACTCCTGGGGATTTGCCGCCTCACCTGCTGATCCACCAGTGATCAGTGGGAGGTGGCAAGCCCCCCAGAGGTCGCCTGCCACTGGCAGACACTCTGCGAACATGCACAGTGCGTGTGCTCCTGGGGGAGCATGGCGACATCACTTCTAGAAGTGATGTTGCGCTAGCCGCAGGAGCATTCTCACACTTTGTTGGGGGCCGATTTGGGCCCCAAACATGCCAAATTGGCCCTGCACAGAGCATGGAAGCGCTTCCATGGCCAGCATGATGACGTTACTTCCAGAAGAGACATCATCACACAAGCACTGGGGCACATGTGTGCGAAGAAGAACCACGTAAGCGACACGAGATAAGTGCCAGGTCCCCCCTCCCGCTGGGAGGGTATAGGGACCTGGCAACTCTACCTGGGTGGGAAAGGAGGATTATAGGTTAAAGAAGTCTTGAATGTCCCCCCTTAAATAATCTCAAATACTATTCTAACACTTTTAAAGGTTATGATAATTAGTTGTATTAAGATAACTGTGATGTATGATAACACTGAAATACTGTTAAGAAGTTAGCATTGTTAATGATAAAATTGGGGTAATAATGAATTATTTATTATTATTATTTTTTAGATAAGGAGTAGAAATAGGTTTGAATTCTTCACATGTTGTTTATTTGAAACTATATACCTTAAATAGTCTCAAATATTATTTGAATACTTGTAATGATTTTTGCACTCTGTACTTTGATAATCCTTGTAGAACATAGCTTTGTATTTTTTATTGTCTCCTTCCTTTGTCCCTTTTTTTCTGTATTCCCTTTTCTGTTTTTAATAAAATAAAATATTTTTAAAAAGAGGCCTAGAGAAGGAGGGCCAAGGAGGATGAGCCAGGCGGTGCTCTTGGTTCAGGGGAGGCAGCTGTGAGCAGGAAGAAGAGAGGGAAGGGCATGCATGCACCATCTCCCTCCTTCCCCATTCCTGAGGTCTTCCTGCTCCCCCTGAAGAAACCCGAAGAAGGCACCTAGGAGGGGACTTCTGCCCTGGACTCTAGCCCAAGCCAGGAGGAGGCATCCACAATGGTACCCATAATGGGACTGCGGCCTGCCCCTGTGCACACCTTCCTACCCCGCTTGGCTGGATGGCCAGCCACGTTCACCTGGTCCTGGTCACTTTATAGTACCCTCCCCAGCCAGGGTAGGTGGATACTCCCTCCCCTGCAGGAGCCATAGATTTTACCCAGTTCGGGCAGTGTGTCAACAAGCGTCAAGGCAAGCTGCTGTGCGACATTATGGCCCAGCAAGAGGAGGCATAGGCAGCCATGATACATGACATGTAAGTTGTGAGAAGTAATGCGTGTCTTGATGATGACCCTCCCCCTCCCCCCCTTCCCCGATCAGGCTCATCCCCCACTGTTTCATCTATCAAGATTAACTCTGGAAGTTTTTTTTTTCTTCACTTCTGGTATCAGGTGGGAACTGTGGTGGGCTGTTGCTGGCTGATTTACAGAATTATGGTTCATTGTCATGTTTTTTCTGCAGTCCCACATGGGAATGTGCATGGGCAGGTCAACTGGCTTGCACATATGCAATTCTCATGTATGCCTGCACAGAAGAACACTCAATGAACAACAGTATATTATAATAAGTTGATATCCTGCATCTATTCAGTGATAAGGGAAGAGAGCTTTGTTAGTTGGGGGCTTATGTTCAATGTACTATCATGGCATGTTAAAGGAATGAGCGATGCTACCAAATGCAAAAAAGTTCATCTCCAAATTGAAAAATCTTAATGCTGATGTGGCTTTTTAACAATAAAGTCATATAAGGGCAAATGATACAAACAAGTTGTGTAAAGACTAGGTTGGAGAGGTATATGTTACAGATACGTCTACTCAATCTAAGGATATAGCTATATTAATATATAAACATGTCTCTTTTCAGGTTCAAGAAGTAATAATAGACCCAAATGGTCACTTTATTATTTAGGTAGTGAAAAGCTTTGATTCTGTTATGGTCAGGGCTTTTTTCTGGGAATAGAGGTGGTGGAACTCTCAAGCGGCAAGCCGCTTTGGGATTTGGGTACTTAAACACGTAGGTATGCTCCTTAATGATTTGGGAATCTTTACGGAGCACACCCGAAGCTCAAAGCAGCACTTTTCTTGCCATTTGCAAACAGCAACAAAAGTGTTGCTTTCAAAAGCCAGCTGCTTTTCAGCTGATGGGCGGGGAATCCTCCTCCTGTCAGTTGAAAAAAGCTACAGGCTTTGAAAGCAGCAACAGTTTTCTTGTGTGGCAATAAAAATGTTGCTGCTTTCAAATGCACCTACATTTTTCAGCTCCTCCACTAAAAAAGCTGCAGGCATTTTAAAACAGCTTTCTTCACTTGATGGGAGGTGAATCCCCCTCTTGTCAGTGGGAAAAACCTGCCAACTTTGAAAGCAGAAAAACTAGGGCTGATTGAGGAGGAAAGCTGTGGGGCTATCAGACATGTGATTACTTTCAAGAGGTGCTGGAACGCTGTTCCACTGTGTTCCAGCTGAAAAAAAGCCCTGGTTATGGTTATGATTAATGTATACAGTCCAAATGTGGATTCTCCAGATATGTTTCATCAATGTTTCAGTAACTCAGTAGATCTTAGAAGCAATGATTTGTTAGTGGAGGGAGATTTTAATGAAATACTAGCTTTAGATTGAAGCATACTCCCACATAAGGAATGTTCATTGATGAGAGCTACACTTAAAAGCCTATGTGGCTGAACCAGGTTTGATTGATCTTTGGTGCATGTTACACCTAAAAGACCGAGACGATACCTTTATTTCTTCTTTACATCATAAGTGTTTTTGACTAGTTTCCTTGTTTCAGTCATGTTGATGCCTCAGAGCCAAAACACACGAGAAGAAATACCTAGATTCAGCACGTGTTCTCTTACCTCAAGGTTTGCCGGGATCTGTAGGCGTCCTGGAAGCTTAAAGTTTAGCATTTACAGAGCAGCAGGAAGGGAAATACAGGTGCCTGTATTTCCCTTCCCCTTCCTGCTGCTCTGTAAATGCTAAACTTTAAGCTGCCAAGACACCTACACTTCCCAACAAACCTTGAGGTAAGAGAACAAGTTTAGCATTTACAGAGCAGCAGGAAGGGGAAGGGAAATACAGGCGCCTGTATTTCCCTTCCTGCTGCTCTGTAAATGCTAAACTTTAAGCTTCCAGGACGCCTACAGATCCCGGCAAACCTTAAAAGAACACGTGCTGAATCTAGGTATTTCTTCTCGTGTGTTTTGGCTCTCAGTTTAAAGCATGTGATATAGATGTAATTGTTATTTCTGATCATGTCCCTATTTTATTAGTTCTCCAGTTTCCTGATTCAGTTAGACCACCCAGCCTATGGTATCTTAATGTTTCTCTGCTCGATGAAACTTTTAAAACACAGATGATAGCTGAACTTGCAGAGTATTTTAATATTAATCAAGGAACTGTAAACATTCATGCTATTAAATGGGAAACGTGTAAAGATTTTATCAGAGGAAGGATTATTACATATGCGTTTCACAAGAAGAAGCTTAGAGAAAGGGAAGAAATGAATATGAAAAATAAGTTGAAATATTTGTTAACTCAGTTTACTGCATCTTCCAGTTCAGATCTTTATGCAAAAGGTTAAATATTAGTTGAATAACTGATATGAATTTACTTTCAAAAGTTTTATTCTAAACTGTATAGTAAGGGCAAGGAACCATCAGAAAAAGACTTTTTCTCTCATTTTGATCTTCCATA
Organism: Eublepharis macularius; assembly: GCF_028583425.1. Classification (NCBI taxonomy): domain Eukaryota; kingdom Metazoa; phylum Chordata; class Lepidosauria; order Squamata; family Eublepharidae; genus Eublepharis; species Eublepharis macularius. The sequence goes on along the minus strand of NC_072800.1, from coordinate 9,520,416 downwards.
TTTTGATATCGCTCAGCAAAAGCTTCTTGCTGACCCTTTGCATAAGGCTGTGATAATGAATATGAACACTGGTAAACCTCCAGGACCAGAGTGATTCTCTATTGAATAGTGTAAAATCTTTACAATTTTTTAAATTCCAAAATTATATCAGTTGTACAATGAGATTTTTGAATCTGGTGTATTGCCAGCATCACTGCAGTATGGTTGTATTACTGTCATTCAAAAGCCAGGCAAATGACCAAAATTTTGACCTATTTCTTTAATGAATGTGGAACTTAAGATATTAACTGCCATTCTTGCTAACAGACTTCAAAAGGTTATTAAACTTTGGTACTTGCATACCAAGTGGGATGTAGACAAAGCAGGCAAGGATCTGATCATCTTAGACTGGTCGCTGATCTGATCACATTAAATAGAAAGAGATCTGATCATGTTGCTATTCTTTCACTTGATACTAAAAAAGCACTTGACAAAATATATTGGAAATTAATTTTTGACACTTTGACTAAATTTGGCTTCCCTAATGAATTTTTGAAATGGATTAGAATTTTGTATTTATCTCCTAGATCTAGAGTACAGGCCGGTGATATTTTTCTGCACTATTTCCTCTCGAAAGAGGTACTAGGCAAGGTTGTCCTCTTTCTCCTCTCATTTTTGGAACCTCTGGCTTGTGTTATTAGACAAAGTAATAATATACATGACTTTATACATAACTCTTTAGACTTTAAAGTTATTTTATATGCAAATTATATTTTATTATTTATTTCAGAACCTCAGTCTTCTATTCCTGTATTAATGAGTTTGATTAATAATTTTGGTGATCTGTATTTATCTCCTAGATCTAGAGTACAGGCCGGTGATATTTTTCTGCACTATTTCCTCTCGAAAGAGGTACTAGGCAAGGTTGTCCTCTTTCTCCTCTCATTTTTGGAACCTCTGGCTTGTGTTATTAGACAAAGTAATAATATACATGACTTTATACATAACTCTTTAGACTTTAAAGTTATTTTATATGCAAATTATATTTTATTATTTATTTCAGAACCTCAGTCTTCTATTCCTGTATTAATGAGTTTGATTAATAATTTTGGTGATCTGTCTGGTTATTCAATTATTTGGATAAAATCAGGTTTGATGCAATTGGGAGACAATATATTACAAAGTGTAATTACTGAGAGACATTTCCGACGCCACTACTTATTTTGGAATATAGAAGAGCCCACCCTTCACTTGGGAAAGGAGTGAGTGAAGGGTGGGCTCTTCTCAAACATGAGCTTTTGCAAGCCCAAGCCCTCACTATTCCAGCAAGACAGAAACATGGTAAGGGCTCCAAGAAACCGATGTGGATGAATAGAGAGCTCCAAAATAAGCTAAGTGAGAAAAAGGAAATGTTCAGGAAATGGAGAGAAGGACAGACATCTAAAGAGGAATATATGAGGGTTACTAGATACTGCAGATCAGCCATCAGAGAGGCCAAAGCTCAGTACGAGCTGGGTCTGGCCAGGAGGGCTCGCTACAATAAGAAAAACTTCTACAGATATGTGAGAAGCAAACATAAGGTAAAAGAGGCAATTGGACCACTGTTGGGAGTGGAAGGAGAAACTCTGATGGAGGACAGAGAAAAAGCTTAATGACTTTTTTGCCTCTGTTTTCTCCCTGAAGAACTTGAGCCCATCTAGAGATGGTAGTAGACACAGCAGGACACCTGAGGGGCTAGTTGAGATTGACAGAGAGGTTGTGGAGAGGCACCTGGCTGCGCTGGATGAATACAAATCCCCTGGGCCAGATGGTGTGCACCCAAGAGTCCTCAAAGAACTTTCTAGAGAACTTGCACAGCCTCTGTCAGCTTCAAAGCCTCCTGGAGGACTAGGGATGTGCCATAAGATTGGAGAAGAGTAAATGTTATCCCAATCTTTAAGAAAGCGAAGAAGGATGACCCGGGAAACTACAACTTCTGTTGCTGGGAAGATATTAGAGCAGATTTTAAAGGGATTGATCTGTAAGCATCTGAAGGACCACTTAGTGATCTGGGGAAGTCAACATAGTTTTGTCCCCAACAGATCTTGTCAGACCAACCTGGTTTCCTTCTTTGATCGAGTGACCAGCTTACTGGATCGAGGGAACTCTGTTGCCGTGATTTACCTGGATTACAATAAAGCTTTTGATAAGGTTCCCCATGACATTCTAACGGGTAAACTGGAAAACTGCGGACTGGACTATAGGACAGTTTGGTGGATAGGGAACTGGTTAGAGGACCACACCCAAAGAGTGGTGGTCAATGGCATTTCATCAGATTGGAGGGAGGTGTCCAGTGGGGTGCCACAGGGCTCAGTTTTGGGCCCGGTACTTTTCAATATTTTTATCAATGATCTGGATGAAGGAGTAAACGGGCTACTCATTAAATTTGCTGATGATACCAAATTGAGAGGAGTGGCAAACACCCAAGATGATAGAGTTAAAATTCAACAAGACCTGAATACTCTGGAGAAGTGGGCAGCTGTGAATAGGATGCAATTCAACAAAGACAAGTGCACAGTATTACATCTGGGCCACAAAAATATGAAGCACAAATACAGGATGGGGGATATACTTCTGGGTAGTAGTGTATGCGAAAGAGATCTTGGAGTAAGAGTGGACTGTAAACTAAATATGAGCAGTCAGTGTGATGCGGTGGCAAAAAGGGCAAACTCAGTCTTGGGTTGTATCAAAGGGGCCATAGCATCGATATCGCAGGAGGTCATAGCCCCTCTCTCTACTGCTTTGGTCAGGCCACACCTGGAGTATTGTGTGCAGTTCTGGAGGCCTCACTTCAAAAAGGATGTAGACAAAATGGAGAGGGTACAGAAGAGAGCAACGAGAATGATCAGGGGTCTGGAGACTGAGCTCTATGAGGAAAGGCTGAGGGCCTTGGGAATGTTTAGTTTGGAGAAGAGGAGATTGAGAGGGGACATGATTGCTCTCTTTAATTATTTGAAAGGCTGTCATTTGGAGGAGGGCAAGGAGCTGTCCAAGTTGGCAGCAGAGGATAGGACTCGAAGCAAGGGGCTTAAATTACATGCAGAATGGTACCGGCTGGATATTAGGAAGAACTTTTTCACGGTCAGAGTAGTTCAAAAGTGGAATCAGTTGCCTAGGGAGGTGGTGAGCTCCCCCTCACTGACAGTTTTCAAGAAGAGGCTGGATGAGTATTTGTCAGGGATGCTTTAGGCTCATCCTGCATTGGGCAGGGGGTTGGACTAGAAGGTCTGTATGGCCCCTTCCAACTCTGTGATTCTTTGATCCCAAGGAATATTAAGTACATGATTTCATTGAATTTTAATTAATTGATCTTGGATATATCCTTGGATTTGAATAGATGCGCAACTGTAAACTTGTCATTATGGGGTAAAGTAAATGCACTCAAAGTGAATATTATACTTCAAATTATATTTTTTATGCGTGCAATTCATTTTCATATACCTTGTAAATATATTAATAAAATTAATACTTTGTTTCAGAAATTTATGTGGGATTCAATACAGAAAATGAAACCTACAATCTTTGTATATAAATATTTGGGCATCTTTTAATACACAAAGCCGACCACCAAGGCAGGGATTCAGCAATTTTTAGGGCTACTTGGATACTACAACTGATTCATCCCACAATTCGCCTCTCACTCCGCTCCCCTCTCTGATTGTCATCCCCAGAAACTGATGCTTAAGAGGAAGAAAAGGCTGCAAAGACGATAGAGGGGACTTATGCTGCTTTCCGAGGCAAGCCTTGCTTATTGGCTGGCTGGCTTGCTGCTCTTCACCTTGTCTACCTCAGAGATTCAACATGAGTTTGTCTGGACACCAGGCAAGGAGGGGAACAACTGCCATAAGCCTACAAGAGCTCACGATCCACTTCTGCATGTTTTGTGACCCACTTGTGGGCCGCAGCCTACAGGTTGGGAAACAATGACCTATTGCATTGTCTGAGCTGTTGATCGTATTGACTTAATGCTGTCTAATCTACCTTGAGAAAGGCAGACTATAACTTAGATAGATTAGATAGGATAGATCCTCAATTGATGTTGATCACGTGAGAACCTAGCTTTGCTCTGCCTCTTGGACATTATCTTCTGACTGTCTTGACTATGCCTTCAGCCTCTAGATCTTGCTGCTTGTTCCTTAGTCCCAACCTTTGACATGTACTTTATGCCATATTCTGCCTCTGGTCCCTCAGACCACTAAGTGAATGTAGTCTCTTCTTTATCCATGAGTCTATTCCCTGCCTCTGGTGTTAGGCATTTCAGCTTTCTGTCCAAGGACGTTTGTCTAATAGGATTTGGTCCCAGCTGGCAACTGCCAGGAGACTGGAAGACAGGGATGTCGGGGTGGGGTGCCATTGCAGTAATGCTGTGATGCCATTTCTAGGCTGAACCTACAAGTGATGTCATGTGTAAGGAACCTGCCAAGGAATTACGAAGGACTCCATTAGTTGGGTTTTTGAAGCTTTAGTGTAAGATCTAGTGTCATGATATTACGAAGGCTTTCTTAAGAATAAAGCTCATAAAAAACAGTCACCCGTATACTGCAGAGATAACTAGTCCCCCCCCCCTTGGGGGGTTTGGGCATTCATGGTCAGTGAACACAAGGCCAATCAGCCTGGCTCCCAGCTGCACAACCTTGAAAGAGAAACCCAGCTGTGCCATCCCCCACTCTTGGGACAGATGGCAGATGCCAACATCCTGACAGCATGCCACTCTAGGATTCAATGGTTTCTGCTGAATCACAGCGTAGCATGATGTTGTTTCTGGGTTTGGCCCAGAATAGCATCACACCTTTGCTGGCACAGCAACATTTTATTATTTTTACTCCTGCTGGCCCAGTACTGGGAGACCTGGCAAGCCTGGCCCCAACTGACCTTGACAGCAAGAGAAACCAGGTAACGTAATTTTTTTGAAAATCCCCATGTAGGAGACTAATAATTTCTTAACAAAAAAGGAAACTAGGAGAAAGTTCAGCAGGATGTCTGCAATTAGCTTGGCCTCTGCATATTTAAACTCTACCTTAGTTCACACAGAATGGAGTGGACTTTATTTTGATCTCCACAGATTCCAGATAGGAAGCAAATGATATTTCCCAATGCATATAATACCGTCACATACACTGGTATAGCAATTGTTTTGAAACAGCACTGATTAGCGGACAAGACGACAGAGCCGCTGCTCAGCGTCAAGACTAATCTCTTTCCACCACATCTTTATGTGAACATATACACGTTTTGAGAGACTGCTAGCAAACAAGTGAGCAAATTAATATCATGAGGGTTTTGGTATTTGATTAGTCTGTTTGAGTAATCAGTTTTAAAAACACTGATATTAACTGAGCAAATGGTTTTAAAATATATCATTGCTTTTGCTTACAAAAATGCAGGCCAAGCTTTTTTGGTCTAAGATCTATGCAGAAATGTTATTAATTATGAAAAGTAAGTTGTTGAAGAGCCCTGAACTGCTATTACTAGGACTAAATATAGATAAAGTCAATGTAAGAGACAGGACATTGGTATTTTACATGACGGTGGCAGCAAGATTACTTACTATATGCACAATATTGGAAGCAAGAAGAGATACCAGAAACTGAAGATTGGATTCAAAAACTGTTGTACATGGTGGAGATGGATAAAATGACAAGAAAGCTGAAAGAACAAAGTCCAAGTGAATTTTTAAGTGACTGGGGAAAATTTAAAGACTATTTGGAAAATAACTGGGATGTGAAAGGACAACTGTGGTCTCTGGATATTTATTAAGATTTATAGAGGATATATATGAGTTTTACCTATGATAATAGAGACAAATAATAGAATAGAGTTAATGCTAAGAAATAAAGAGGTTATAGTGCTGTTGTGGGTCCTAAAGAAAAGGGGGAGGGGGAAGGGGTGGGGACATATATATATATATAAAGGGGTATATACAGTTATATTATGTATTATGGATTATATGTGTCAACCTACCCAATAAAAATCTTTATTTAGAAAAATGCAGGCAGCTCAACCTATTTTGGGAGAAGTGTTCTCTGTAGGGATGTGCACTTCGAGTTTCCAGTTCAGGTTTTTAACCTGAATCGGGCCCAATTTGGAAAGATTGGGGATTCCTGAATTGGCCCCAGCATTCCGAATCTTTTTCGGGTGCACACCCCTAGTTCTGTGTTCCTACTTCCTTGCAGAGCAAAATGCCCCTCTAAAAGGATGCCTGTTGCTAGGTATATATGTAGCTAAAAGCAAACTATTTAGAAAAACTGTTTATGAATATGCAAATCTGCATAGACTTAAATAAAACTTGCACATTAATCAATTACGATTTCTTTAATCAGTGATAGCTTAAATATCAGTCTTTACAAGCTTCAGAAGCTAAGCCTCTGTATGTAAACCAAACCACTTCAATAAAAGCTAAAGCTTGTAGCTTGGAATTCAGAAACGGTTAAGGATTTTGAAAGTGTTTTTAAAGGTGAAAAAGTCTTTAATTTTCTGTGATTGCGCTGCGCCAATTAAGTCTTAACATAAATAGTTAATTGTTAGAGCAAAGTTCACTTTTCCTAAAGCTTTAATTAAAATAGATGTTGTTCAGATTGCCAAGATGAAAGGAACAGTCTGTTATGAACATTAGCTACTCCTGGAGATATCTACTTATTGAAAGATAAAAAAGGGTAATTTCATCTGGGGTTGTAGCAGCACAGATGACAAGACCTTCGTACTGATAAAGCTGAAAGACAATTTTCTTAAAAACTATTTTACTAATGAATCCGTAAATCTTTTTGGTGTCTGCCTCCTTGCTAGGAGGGGAGAAATGCAGTATTAACAATTACAAGCATTTGAATGGCATGAAAAATGCGCCTACATGATAGAGATCACACCCAATATCACTGAGCCAATTATGACAACTTTTAGAAAGCAGAACAAATTGAATAGTAATGGAAAAACTCCAAGGGCTTTACCTCAAACTAGGGTTGGCAATTGACCATTTTAAAAAATGGAAAAGCATTAAAATGTTTAAAGCACACATTTATTAGAATACAGAACTTAGAATGGAAAGAATGATGCTATTATTTATAACAGAAACATCTGCACAACAAATGACAGCCATGCCTGCTAAGAACCATTGACCAATGCCACTATGATGGGGCAGCTATGCCACCTCCAAGGGAAACCTCCAAGGGAGACCAGGGTTGCAGAGGCAGACTATGGCAGCCCACTTCTGTTAGTCTCTTGCCATGAAAACTCCACCGGGGGTCACTGCAAGTTAGCTTTGATTGAAGGGCACTCTCCACCACCTAGTGATCTAATCACTGGCAGTTGGTTACCTTCGCTGCCCGTACTTTGAATGTGTCAGAAATGTCTTTGGGAGCTTTTCTCTACTGAGAATAATTTGGGAGGTGAGTAACTGTGTTGATCAACTGTGTTGGTCAGCCATGGCAAATATTGAGGGTTGTATAGCGTGTGTGTCCACTTTTAAATGTGAAGTGTGGACCCTAACCCCAACAAATCTGGAAACTATTATGACTGTATGACCCAATTACGACCCCCTTCTTTCTCTTGGGTAGATTTGGTCTTTAAGCCTTTTATTCTTGCCCCCTCTTGGTAGGTTGCTGCCACCAGGAATTAAATTCCAGAATAACTTAAATGTCTCTCTTTTTAGTAACATGGCCAAGGGTCAGGCTCCTTCTTGGTACTATGTGGCCGTGAGGGAAGGAATGGGATATAGGAATGACAAATACTCTGGGATATGAAAAAAAACCAAAGTAAACTTTTATTTTTATAAGAAGCACATCGGTTTTATATTATTTCTAAAACTTGATGGTTTCAAAAGAGTAGTTCTCCATTCTTAAACTTACTTTACTTAAACCCAGTCACACAGATCTTCTCTCAGGCTTCACACACAGTTTGCCTACTTTTGATATTAATCTCTCTTCCGATTACCAGTAAGACCTTTTCTCAGGCGCACACACAGCTGGCCTGCTTTCCCCTGACTGAATGTCCTTTCACAAACACACAGTTCAGGCTTCCACACAGGTTGTATTTCTCTCTCAGACAACATGAGCAGGCTCAGGCTTCCACGCAGCTTGCCTGCTTTCTCCTGACTGAATATTTCTCTCAGGACTGCTTAAAAACACTCAGGCTGCCCACAGCCGGCCTCTCTTGCCCTGACTGACTCTTTTCTCCTCCACTCTCAGTAACTAAAAACTACCTTCATTCCGCCCACCCTCTCAGTCATCCACCAATCATATCACTCCCTCATCCCTCTCTTTCACCCCCACTTTTCATCTATACCACACTAACCATTTAAAGAGACATACACACATTTCCTTAAAATCATTACAGACCCAATGATAGATTTTTTAAAAGTCGGTTGCCTCTTATATTGCCACTTACAGAAGGACACTCTTGAGTTCTGCAAACATTTGGCAGTTTATGATGGGTTAGTTGGCCAATATCTCAACCCAGTCTCAAGGAAGCGTCCTATAAATATCGCCAAGTGTTTAAGGAGTTTTGGCTATTTCCTGGAGTTAAACAGCAGTTTTCTGTTCCAGTTGGATCTGCTTCAAATTCCCGGCGTCCAGCTGAGCATCTGAGCACTAACTGTATCTGGCCATTTCTGAGAATCTCAGATTGTGATACAGAAATAGATGCTGTCAATCATCATAGCAGTGCCCATCTAAAAGATTCTACCAAATAAAATGGCATAAATTATATCCCACTATTACATTTCCAGTATATTTGTGTTCAGTCCTACAACTAGGTTCGGTTGAACTAGTTCTAGTAAATCAATGTGCTGGTGTTGTGAATAGTTACATTAAAACAGTAACTCTATTTTCATGTACTCGGAGAACAGGCCATTATGAGACAATTGTTTGAAAAATTCACTAACAAGTTAACTATGGGAAAAATGCACCACAGCTATGTAAAGCTAATTTTAAGTCCATTTAATCTTAATGCTACAAATTGATTATGAGGCTCTTTATTTCCCTCCAGTGATTAATAAGCAGTGTATCGATGACTTCACAGCAGGCTTCACTGGAAAGAAACTGAGGGGCAAGAGAAATGCTGTTTGCAAGCTTCTGGAGACAGACTATTCTCAGCGGGAAGTATTGATAAAAATACAAAGGAAAAAATGCCAGACTCCTGCATTCCAAGTTAACAGCCAGAGGATTATTTTGCTGTCTGTCAGGGGAGAACTTTCCATTAAAGCCCAGCCTTAAAGCCCATTAAAGCCCACCTGTTTTCCCTCCACTGCCTGGCTGCTGAAGCCTGCAAAGAAGCTGTTGTGTTGGGTTCTGCCACGGATGACTTCTGCCTTGGGGTAGGATGTCTGACTAGTACGTCTAGATTAGGGGGGAGTGGGGTGCCTTCTTTGGCAGTTCTCTGCCACTAAAATAATATGTAACCATCAGAACAGGAGGGAAGGAAGGAAGGAACTGTGTGCTTTTGCCCATAGTGGGCTCACAGGCATTAGGGGACCAAACAAGGGAGAATCCAAGTTTATGTCTCTCACCTGAAAGGCTGTTAGCTCAGGACTGGGGGTTGGGCTATTTGGGGGGGGGAGTATTCATTGCCAAAGAGCCATTATCCAAGCTGAACCCTTGTGTACCATTGGGATGTGAAGCCAGAGTGGGTTGCCCCTTCCATTCAGCGTAGGGCTTTGGCTAATGTCAGGCTATGGATGACAGGATACAGCAGACAGATCTCTGGGCCATTGCATCAAGACACAGGTTCCTGGTTAAATGGCTTTTTATTCAGAAATCAAATCATTTCCATACACAGGTCCATAGTTTACTTATAAACAAGGAAGCTTCTAAGCAGTACAACTTCCTTGAAAGGAATGGAGGCTTGAGGAACGTACAGGTCTAAATACTCAAACATTCCCCTCCTCCCTAACCCACAAGTTTGAGCAGGAAGAAGTCTGGGAATTTCTGCTGGAGTTTATGCTAGAGCTAGACAAGACAGAAAGAGGCATAACAGAAACGGTAACATTTCAGACACTCCAAGGTCATTTCGGTGAGCTTCAAAGAAATACACAGATTACGCAGCTGAGGGAGGAAGAGAAATGAAAGTGATGCACACAGCATTTACAATATAAAATCAAACCATAGTATTGACAATTAGCATCTCCTAGAACAATGACACGGATGGAGGGATACAGACATACATGACAGCTAAGGCTATACCTTTTTTAAAAACTCGCTTATTTGAATATGTGATTTTTAAAAAAAGGTATTAATTGTTTGGTTTTGATGGAGCAAAGGGGATGGTTTCTGTGGTGATTTTAGCCTTTTGATGGTTTCTGTGTAGAGGATTGGTGGTTGGTGGAAATGTAGGAACCAGGGGTGGCAGCTGGGTGAGCTAAGGAGTTACAGTGGTGGGTACATGAGTAAAGACATGCTCACTGTCTAATCTTTAGGGGTTTCAACCTTGTAACCATCTTTACGGGTTTCAACCTTGAAAGGCCAGGCCTGAACATAAGATCTTACTGATCCTGTGGTATGGTATAGATAAGGTTATTGACCTGGGTTGCCTAACAAAGACTTGACTAGAGGAAGCTGACAACATTTTCTGCCTCAAATTGCTCCTATACAATATGCAGCTTAGAATAAAAACTGGCAAATCTAGTTGATAGCTAACAGACAAGCAGCTTCCCCTAGTTCTGAAACTGAGGTTTATAATCTTAAACTAGTTACGCGTATAGTAGCATAGTCAACCAGGAACAGAAAATTAACACCACAAATTCCACTCCATTATGCTTTTCAGATCCTAAATTTATCTTTGGGCTTTGAAGTTCAATATTAATTTTAAACAGGGTTAGCATTTTGCTTGTGACTACTACCATCAGCCATTGCAGGGGGAGGGCGCTAATCTGTTTCACTTGATGTCTAACAAAATCTTCTTTGGTCTTGACATTGCCTGGGTACATTTTATTTTCAGTGGTTACTAGCTAAATGTTGCTGTGCAATGTGAAATCATTTATTCTAGCTAGCCATGCTGTTTAGTCATTGCTGTATTTATGGTGCAGTTGGATAAGGTATCAGGGGTGAGCAAGGAACTAGTTAAGCTTTTAATAAACTTTCCGAGGATTAAAAACTTTAATGAGTTCATGATAGGTTTTGAAAACTGATATCCAGGCAGCAAATTATGTAATACAAATGACACACAGGAGGAAGGCAAATTTGAATGTGTTGGATCTGGTAATATTAATTCAAATCACAGAAGAGGAGTTGAATCATCTTGCATTGATAGCTAGGGATTACTTCATTTAAGACAGAAATGAGAAGGAGGAAAAATCCCCAAATCATTAAAGGAGTGGAAGCCTGACAAGATGGCAGACTTGTCAAAGCTGAATGCTGTAAATCCTCCTGAAATTGACACAGCTGTAATAGGCCTTAAAGTCTTTCTCATTGAGAGCTGCTGTAGCACAGTGGTTAAATGGTTGGGCTTTGAATCAGCACTCTGATGGTTTGAATCCCGCTACTTCCATGAGCTCAGTAGGTCACCTTGGGAACGCCACTCCTCGCAGCCCAGCTTCCCAGCTGTATTGTGGGGATAATTACACTATGTTCAGTGCTCTCAGCGGGGCACTAATCTGTCTAGAAGAGCAGTATATAAGTGCAATTATTATTATTTTTATAGTAAAATGGCTTAGGCAGGCACCTGGCCATTTTAAAACCCGAGAGCTTATCTATACTGTCCACTTACTCTGGTTCAGTAGGCATTTCTTCTCCTTGTGAGGGCAAGGCCCAGGTAAGAAATGATGTGGCCAACATTATCAGTGGCAGAAAATCAAGCTGAAACGTTCTCTGAAACAAAATGTCCTTCTGAAGCCTAAACATTTTTTTTTTTTAAGTTTCAAAAATTTTTTTATTGAAAGTGTAACAAGTAACAAGATCAACAGTAAATGCGTAGAAAAAAGGTGACATCATACATAACAATGTTCAGATACAACAATACATAAACATCAAAACACTAACAGTTGGCAATAATCAAGTGTGCAAATATTATACATAATCAACAGGAGTCTAATACAGTGTTAAGCAAGCTAATTACAACAGCGTTGAAGCCTAAACATTTAATAAAATGTTGGTTGTGTGCAGTTAGGCCTCCTGCATTCTTCTTAACATTAAGAATTAAGCACATTCCCAAGGAATCCTGGGAACTGTAGTTCTAACAAAAGTTTCAGCTCTTTCCTCAACTACAATTGCCAGGATCCTTCGGGGGAAAGTCTTGATAAAATTGTATTATAAAAGGTTAGTTTGGAACCCTTGTGACTTATCCATATATCATCTTATGATTTGTGGGCTCAACTCATAAATTACAAGGGGGAGGAAGCATAGCTCAGCAGCAGAGCACATTGTATGCATAACTTTACATGTTTGGCCACTAGTAACTTTAGTTACAAATGCCTTAGTGTGAAGATCAGCATTTTAAATGATATTTGACTAGAGATTGCATGATGTGAACTTTGACCAGCGTGGTCTCTACCCTAAGCTCTACCTGAGAGGCTGACCTTATGTGGCTTCTAAGTGCAGTTCATCATCGTGTCTTCTGTGCAGTCCCACATGGATAGGTGTGAAGCAAAGAGGTTGAAACTATTTACTAGTATAACATGGCATTTGGCGGGCTCATAAAGTTATAACATTTCAGTTGTCCATTCTGGGTGCAGAGAACAGTTCTTGGCCAAGCTTTTTTTCTTTGGCTTTTCCACACCCTTAGGATTCCCACAATATAAGTGTGAGCTCCCCCTGGAAATTCCAATTCATTAGCCAGCTTTCCCCTGAAACTAGGCTCTGAGACAAGTACAGTCTCCTTTTTAAAGTATTAACTAAAATAAGCTTTCTTTCCCTGAAACTAGGCTCTGAGACAACACTGTCTCCTGAGAAAAAATCTCTCCAGTCTTACTCTCTGGAGGCTCAACCCCTATTTCCTAAAACATTCAATATATTGCCCTGCTTTTCCTAAAAAGCCGGGATCTGAAATCTAACAAGTCTCCTGAAAAAGGCATCCTCCAGTCTCACTCCCCAGAGGTACAAACCGGATCTAACTCAAACTGACAGTTTAACCGTTTTTCTTCTTACTTGCCCCCCCCCATATGGCTCCTCCAGCATTCCATGGGTCTGATTGGCTGTCAGTTGCTCTGTACACCCACCAAACCAGAATAAAGGGGACAAGAGTGTCCAGGGTCAGCAGTGGATAGACCCCCGGATTTGTGGGGGGGAAAACACCAGGGGAGGCTCTCAGACAGCCCCGGGAGCTCCCCTGAACCACTCAAATTACCTCTGTGCTGTGACAGGGGTGGCTGCAGTCATAACCTCCATTGGCCTCAGTAGCTGAGACACCTCCATCTGCTGCAGGAATTGTCCCAGGGTTGGTGCCAGCAGCCACTGCCAGCATGAGGCAGCCTCATGACTGGCTCCTGCAGTGCCTATGTGGCCAGCTCAGCAGGCTTCCTTGGGAGCAGGGAAGCCACGCCACAATGGCTCTGCACTTCTCATAGTCAGCGCAGGAAGTCCCAACACTGGACATGTCGGAAAGCCAGCCCTCCTCCCCATACCGCAGAGGCAGTGAGAGCCTAGACACCCAATTAGCCCTTACCTGAGGCTCCTCCAGCCCCAAACCAGCAGGGCTGTGGCCACAAGGACCCACTCAAGCTGGGTGCGCTGTGGACCCTGGCCATTGAATTGACACAGCCCCTGAGGATGGGGATAGGGAAGTGAGGCTGAGGATAGGTTAGGGTACAGGGGGGAGGCTCAAGATGTCCTGGGAGGAAATGCAGAGGTTGGGCAGAGGCGAGCGACATAGTGAGGGAGCCCGAGCCCAGCAGCCACACTCGGATGGAGTGGCTTGGGCCAAGGATGAAGTAACAATAGCCCAACCCTCCTAATCTGAGGCCACAAGGCATCCTTGGCGGAAGAGGGCAGCACAGCGGAAGGCCAGAAGGTGGGCCCTGCCTGTCCTGAGGGTTCACATGAAGGTTGGCGGAAAGGGACAGGACCTTTCCCCATCCATCACGCTTGGGCAATCCAGGAGAAACCTTTACATGAATTCTTAATGAGGTGCTGCCAACTGGAATTGGCTAATGTGATACTGCACTAGACTGACCACTGGTGCGGCTTATTTATAAGGCTGCTTCAGGCATTCACACGCTTCTGTGGAAACAACTACAACAGCATTATGTACAGCCAGTATAGAAATTGCTGGGCAGCATTGCGCATGATGATTTGGCTGATCACGCTACTTTCCCAAGCACCTAGGAAAGGAATAGAGATGTTCGCTGCTCTGAAAATGAAATTTCCCATCTAGAGGGATTGCTTGAAGTATAAAACATTGGTGAAAGCTCTGGCTAAACTAGAGTGCTACATGGATATTCTGCTCACACTCCCAGCTGAAGATGGGCTCAAATTAAATGTTTATGTTTTATTTATTTAACTTACATCCTGCTCTTCCACCAAAGAGGTGAAAGTGCCTTGAGAAGGGTTCCTGGGCTGGCCCTGCATGCAGGCAGCTTCCAGGGCCAAATGAGCGTAAATTCAGTGGGAGAACTGCACCAGAACCTTCTCTGGGCTGTATGTATAACTCCTCTTTGAAGGAAATGTGAAATAAAATCCCCAGTCCTTTCGAAGCAAATGCATTTCTCACAATCAGTTCTGCTGAGGTCATAGTGTGCAAATACATCAGAGACTTTTGAATTGTTCATAGTTTGGAGAAAATATGAAGCCTGAAACCTGAAAATATGAAGAGGATAACAACAACAACAACATTTGATTTATATACCTCCATTCAGGACAACTTAATGCCCACTCAGAGTGGTTTACAAAGTATGTCATTATTATCCCCACAACAAACACCCTGTGAGGTGGGTGGGGCTGAGAGAGCTCCAGAGAGCTGTGCCTAGCCCAAGGTCACCCAGCCGGCTTCAAACAGAGGGGAATCAAACCCGGCTCTCCAGGTTAGAGTCCCAGTAGATTTATACCCTGTCCTCCATGTGAACAGGCTCAGAGTGGCTAGCAACAAAGAATACATCATATATTGTACGTTAAAACATATATATTATACATTATACATATATCTAAAAAGCAATACAGAAAACCGTACAAAAAATACAAAGACTGCCACCATAAACAATAAATATCTAAAAACCATGGATATAGCTATGACACAGGTCCAGGGCAGCTGCCAGCAGAGGACGGGACATAGTAAACAGAAAAGGGACAATTCACTGGCTCTCAACACAAGGCCTGGTGGGACATCTGTTTTGCAAGCCCTGCAGAACTATAATAGTCCTGCAGGGCCTGGATCTCAGTTGGGCATTCCACCAGGCCAGAGCCTGGGCCAAAAATGCCCTGGCCTTGGTTAAGGCCAGGCAAATGTCCCACGGGCTGGGGACCACCAAGAGCTGCTTCTCTGCAGAGCGCAAGGCCCTGCGGGGGACATAGTGGGGGAAGCAATAGAACCTCAGTGGACACAGAAAGGTGCAGGTCTACTTGGAACGGCCCAGCATACGGACTTCTAGAACCCTCTTCTGCCTATTTCTTATGTAGATGTTGTATGTTGAAGCTTCATCACAGGAGAAGGACAGAAAAGCTTTTCAGGTTATAGAAGACCCAGGACATCAAATCTATCACATTTCTGTAAGAGAGGCATGATGCATTGAACTGTCTAGTTTTATTTCATTTGCATGGAATTCCTGCTTGCTGTTTTGTTGCTTGGGTCGAATTACAGGATGCGTCTTAAAGAGATGCAAAGCACACCCATCATCCTGAGAAAAGATCGGCATAAGCATTTTCAGTATTGTGAGTAATGTTTACTGCAAGAAATCAAATTATCGTAATACAGGCCATCTGCTTTTCCTTCAGATGCAATCATGTAAGTGGTTTAGATCAAGTCATCTAATTTAATCAATTGTACTCCTTGTACAATTTGGGGCGGGGGAGTATGCTATGTGGCTTCTATTCTTAATACTTTTTCTGTATTACAAAGTAGCTTTTGCCAGCTTGATTCAGTGCTGGTAAGGTTGGGGAGTAAAAATCTAAGCGACATGGAAGCCATTTACTATTTAAATATTCACACGAACTACTTTCCATAACTGTATATGGACCATAGTTCATTACATGTTGAGCAATCTGGATATATTTGCAGGTTTTGAAAAAGCAGCAGTGATGGAAGTATAGCATCGAGGGGCTGCACCTGTCTGAGGTGGGGAATATACTCTTCATCCTTTTTCAGATAACAAATAATACATCTGCCATCTTATTCTAGCCTTTCTTCCAAGGAGGTCAGGATGGTGTACATGATTTCTTGCCCATGTTCTCTTCCTAATAACCATCTAAGAGGGGCTACGCTGAGAGAGTGGCATCCTACAGCAAAGGCTGGACGAAGGCTTGAGATTTTGCTGAACTGAGGGGCAGGAGCGGTGACATTGACTGGCCCAAGCAGGGCCGGATCTAGGGTTGCCGGCGCCCAGGGCAACCCAAGTCTGGCCTCATGCATGCACGTGCAGTGCGTGCGTGCTCCCAGCGCTGCATGATGATGTCATTTCTGTGACGTCATCACGCAGGGGCGGAGCGCAGTGCCCACGCGGCAAGCCGGATGCCCTGGTGCCGCGGAGCTGGCAGCAGCAGCACAGGTGGCTGGGAGGCCGTCCGTGCCATTCGCCTGCCCCGCAGGACGGGGCTTGTGGCAAGCCAGCCGCCCCCTCAGCGGGGCAGGCAAATGGCATGGGCAGCCTCCCAGCCACCTGCGCTGCCCCTGCCAGCTCCGTGGCGTGCCAGGGCAGCCGGCTTGCCACGCGGGCGGCATGCTGATGGGGCGGCAGGCTTGCCACGCGCCCCCTGCCCTTGGGGCAAGCGAATGACGCGGGCAGGCTCCCAGCCCTCTGCTCAGCTGCCCAAGCACTCCCAGCGGCAGACTACCCCCCCCTGCCTCCCTGTCGATCCGGCCCTGGGCCCAAGACTACCCAGTGAAATTCAAGGATGAGTAGTGATTTGAACTTGGGTTTTCTTGCCCAATACTTTATCAACAAGACCTCCATGGCTCCACCCTGGGTCATTTGCAACCCTTTGCTGATATCCCAGCTTTGTCTCCAAGGAGGCTTTTTTGTGTAACTTCATGACTACAGATTTTTTAAAAAATAAAATGGCACGGTAAAGAGTGGCAATTAGGTAGAATTGTGCCTCACTCATAGTACCTTAAGGTATTGTGTTGCGTAGCACTCTTGATGTTAATTCTGCTGCAAGCTTTCCTGTGGGATGGGTTTGGCCTACGTAATCGCTTGCATCTGGGAACATGCTGTCGCCTCAGGGTTTTAAGCTCACTTGTGCGTGTAGATATAAAATAATGTTTGTGCATCTAGTGCTGATAAATGGCATTAGATATTTCTTTGTAAATAGCATATAAAAACCATCAAAAAAGACCATATTAGAGCATGTTATCTGGCTGATATCACAGTCCATAAGCTTAGGGTAGCATTTACATCATTATGCTTCCAGTCTATGCCAACTGAGATGCTACGCGGGTGATTCCCAAAAAACCCCATCGATCAGCATATATGTATCTGTGGAACCTCAACTGAGGACTTACCACACTATATTTTAAACTGTCCCTTATACCAGGAACCAAGGGGAAAATTTCTCACAAATATTTTATCTGGTCTCCATCTTCTGTCTGATTTTGATAAATTGAACTTGATACTTTCAGATACAGACCCTTTTATTTCGAACAGGGTAGCCCTCTACGCCCTGGCTGCTAGGAAAATAAGGGCAAATGTGGCAACCAGGAGAGTAAACACCTGATATAGATTGTTGTCTTATAAGCTGCTAGAAACCATTCGGTTTTAATGTTGTTTAATGTTTACATTTTAGGTAAAATGCATTTTATAGTAATTTGATTTATGCATGTAATCATATTTGTATTCTTGATTTTTTTTGTTTTTTTAATGAACGGTTTTGGATTGTGAAGGCCTATGGCCATATACAATAAATTCAATTCATTCATTCATAAAAATGGATTGCATAGCATATCATGGGGCCAGCTGTGGCTGGTAATAGTAGTAGAGACATATTTAATAAATTGAGCTGTACTCTGAAAATTTTCCATGTTTATATTTTGAGGAAAGCCACTGCACTGTACAGCATGTGTTAAAGTCTGAGGGTTCTCTCTGTCTGCTTAAAGTCAGACACTGGACCTTCTCCGAGGACCAGGGGATGTGCTATAGGGAGCCGCTCTTCCCAAGCTGGTGTTACATACAGCTGTTTGTGGATATCATGATTAATTGAAATTTCTGTGTGTTGTTTTTGTGATACAGTATTGACTGAAGATTTTCTATTAAGAGGCTGTTTTTCTCTGGCAGTTATTTTGGCTGAATCATTCCTTGGAGCCTCATTTAGTGTAGCTTTGACATATCCTCCAACATTTCACACATAGAGATGCAAACAGTTCTGTGAAAATGTAGGTGACACAGTTTGATGGCCCAAGAGGCAGGAGGACCCATACAGTCCAGACAGCAAAGGTGTTGCAAGAATGAGGCAAGTCATGCAAGCAGGTGGTACCCAGGCCTGAACACCTTTTCTTCTGGTGTGAATGAGGCTGGCAGCTGGAGGATCATGCCAGACAACTAGCTGATGGGCGGAGGCACCACTGGTGGCCCCAGCCACACATTTATTTTATTTATGTCATTTATAGTCCGCCTTTCTCACTGAGACTCAAGGCGGATTACACAGTATGAGATTAGTACAATCAGTATCAAGTACATTTCAATACAGTATCAAGGACATTTCTATAAACAATGCCGTAGGGTAAATAGATACAAGTTTAAACGACATAGTATTAGCAAGAATCCAATAGAGTAGAAAAAGTACTGAAGCAGAACATAATCAATTCTAGGGTAAACATTAGACAACATGGAGCACTGGTGGTACATAGGAGTACATATTTAAAGCAGCAGATAATATGTAAGGCAATATAGTGGTGAAGTCTATGGTCCCTAACTCATTAGCGAAGCATCTGAGACCCCATCCCTACGATGCAGCCCTCCCATTTGAGTAAAAAGCCTTTTGAATAGTTCGGTTTTGCATCGTTTACAAAAAGCCAGGAGAGTGGGGCCTCTCCTGACCTCCTCAGGCAGACCATTCCACAGGAGAGGGGCCACCAGTCCATCACCTCCCTGCTCATCCCCACTAGAGTCTAGCTAAAGAGGGGGCCAGAGGAGACACACTCGGTGCTATGGCATCGCAGTACAGAACAGACCCTGTAAGCATAAAATGATGCCTTCTGCCTCTCTCTGCCTTCTTTTGATAGTGCCAGTTCTCCCTCTGAGGCAGAGGACATCTTGATGGGTGATTCCCACCCTCCATTCAGGGAGGCAGGAACAAGTTGTCTACTTCCTGTCTGCCTAGTGGGAGTCACTCTTTCTTTCAGTTTCTTTCAGTTTCATTCCTGCCTCAGAAGGGAGAGCAGCTTCATCCGAGCGCTGCCTTGCCTTTCAACTGTTTTTTCTTCCTTTCTTTTGCTTCTACTTTCCAGAACCTGATTCTTGCCTTGTTTACTCCTTTCTCCTCTGCCTCCTCGCTGTTCTCTTTCTCCCTGCGCACCAGCTTAGAAGGCTTGCAGGGGAAGCTTTCTCCTTCCTTCCTTCGGCCAAGGCGGCCATTTCATGGCAAGACAGAATCGTGGACCAGCAGAACGTGCTCTTCCATCACAATAGGATGGAAAATCACGGGGGACGTGACGGATTCCTCTCCAAAGGAGAGTTGGAAGCCCCCCCTCGCCGCTGCTTCCCAGCAACAACCCCAGAGACAGTGGGGCAAACTGCGAGGAAGCCGAACCTGTGGCCACTCATATTGCGAAGGGACTGGAAGTGCAAAAGGCAGTATTCTTCCCTGAGCAAAGGAAACACGGCAGCCATTTCTGGCCTCGCCAATGAGGGCAACATTGCCAAGCAGCTGAGAGGCAGCTATGGAGTGGATTTCTCCACATCCTTAAGCCAGTCAAGTGGCATAAGACCCAGTGCTGGGCAGCCAAGCCGATCTGAAATTCAACAATCATCCAGAGCCCATGGCAAACGAAGGAGGGCTACTCATGAGTAATGCGATGGGATCTGGACCTGTGGTAGTACCCCTGGAATTCGTTTCTGGCCTCACCAAAGCTGGCAACCTTGCCAACAGACCAGGAGGCGGCTGCGGTGTGGTTTCCCACATCCAAAACAAATCAATGGGCACAGGACCCAGTGAGAGCACCAAATAGCAACAGCCCCAGGTTCCAGTGCTGCTGCTGGTCTACTTGTGAGTAATGCAATTGGGTCAGGCACTGCGATGCTTTCCCTAGATTTCCTAAACTTGATTACATAAACTGAGACTGCCAGTCTTCCCTCTGGTTCTTCCTCCGGGGCCCCCACCCCCTAAACAGGGAACTGTGGAAGAGGCCATTTCTTACAAAGGGAATCCTAGCTGGCCTTCTGAGGCAGCTAGAAAGGAAACCAATACCAAAAGCAAGAAAGGAGAACTGAAACTTATGGAGAGAGTGAAGTCCCCCCCCCATATATGGGTTCCATATATGCCTACACGCCCTTTTTTCCTCCAGGGAATGGGGCCTGCTCTCCCCAGGGTTCTCAATCTCTTTTAATCAGCACAGAGTAACTTTATTCAGTAGAAACAAAGAAAAGAGCACAGGCCTAGCAGGCCTAGCAGGCCTTCAGCCATCTCATGTAGACATGAGTAAAGCCTGGACTGGAGTGGAACTGTTCCAGTTTCTAGTATCCTGGGATCAACACAAAACATGAAACAGACTCTACAGCATTACAATTGCCTGTGCTGAGAGAGAGTTCTTCTGCAATTGTGTCCATCCTGTCTCTGGAATCTTTCCTGTATGACACCATTTTTAACATGAGACAGTTTGGTGCAGTGGCTGGAGTGTTGGGCTGGGATTAGACATGGGCATGAACCGAAAAAACCCAAACCACCTGATTCGTGGTTCGTTGCTATTCCACGAACCAGGAACCACAAACTTCCATGAACTTCTACCAGTTCACGAATCAGTTTGTGGTTTGTAGTTTGTGGAATTCAAACACTCGGCGCCAGCTTCTGAAGCCGGTGTGGGGTGTTTAAAACTGATGCCCCCCTTCTCCTGTTGCCTTGAAGCGGCAGGAGAAGTCTGTCAGTTTCAAAACACCCCGCACAGGCTTCATCCGATCAGGTGAAGCCTGCAAGGGGCATGTGAAACTGACAGCCCTGTTCTCTTGTCCCCCGAGTGGCAGGAGAACAGGAGCTGTCAGTTTGACAGACGCCGCGTCGGCCCATGGGCTGAAACCCGTGCAGGGTCTGTCAAACTAACAGCTGTCATTCTCCTCCCGCCTGGGCAGCAGAACAGGGCTGTCAGTTTTACCCCACACCAGCTTCAGCCCATGGGCTAAACCTGGAGCAGGGTCTGTCAAACTGACAGCTGTCATTCTCCAGCCACTCAGCGGACAGGAGAACAGGCCTGTCAGCTTCACTCACCCAGCACCAGCTTCAGCTCATGGGCTGAACCCGGCGCGGGATGAGTGAAACTGACAGCCCTGTTCTGCCGCCCGAGCAGGAGGAGAATGACACCTGTCAGTTTGACAGACCCCACGCAGAGTTCAGCCCATGGAGTTCCTGGAAAACGTGGCCCCACAAACTGCATTTTCCCGAACCACGAACCGGACTGGTTCATATGGTTTTTTTTGTTCGTATTGTGGTTTGTTCCCACCTCTAGCTGGGATCTGGGAGATCCAGATTCTCATACCATTCTCCTTGGGAGACCTGTCTGTGGCCTTGGGCCCGTTGCATTCTCTAGGCCTAGCCTGCCTTGTGGGTTTTTTGTGTGGCTAGAATGGAAACGTTATATGTTATATACACTTTGGAGCTCCCACTGGGACTGAAAGCTGGAGTTTAGATAAACACAACCATCTTTCTACTCAGAAAGGGTGCCCCAGGGCAAGAAGTACTTGATGCACAAACTTTCCTTGAATTGGCTACTGGCAGGGTCTCTGCTGTAACCCTTAGGAAATATATTCTTTGTTCCAGTGGTCACTACCATTGTTGAGGATCTACAGATTAAATAGCACCTCATCTCTATTTCACTCTCTGTAGACAGCAAATGCTATAAACTGTTAGTCTGTGTGAGAATCAACATTCTCTGTTGATAATTTTTCCTTTAAGCTACTGATGAACAGGTCATTATGACCTCCTTTCCATCCTCTTGAAGGGAGCATGAAACATGTTTAACCCTATCCTAGGGCATGAAAGTTATAGGCCAAAGTGCTATGAACTGCAGCCATTGATCATCTCTAATAGCAGATTGCATCCTTGTAGGAAAATATAAAAGCCCAGTGGCTCCCTAAGAACTAATGTTTATTTGCTATGTGTTTTTGTGAGTTCAGTTTACTTTTTCAGATATCTGCGTGTTTCATAGTGACTGTTGCTGTGACTTCACAGAGACTTTGAATTCTTCGGTCCAAATAGATAGCACTCTTGTTACTGGTAAGTGCATCCCTCCTTTCTCATGCCTCCACTCCCCCAGGACAAGGGGGAAAAGAGTACACATCATATTCTTCACAGTGCCAAAAAGAACAGAGATTGGAGGATGCTACTAGACTTTAAAAAAAAAATCAACAAGTTCATCAAACTGAGGCATCTCAGATTGGAGACGATGAGATCCATCACAGAATCCCTACTAATGGAGGGCCCATAGCTCAGTGGCAGACCACCTACCTTGCATACTGAAGGACTCAGGTTCAGCCACTGGGGCCAGTTGTTCATGGATCTCAGGGCCGACCTACACCAAAAGAGTAACTTACTGTATTAGATCTAATGGAAGCATATCTCCACATCCCAATCTTGTCCGGGCACCAAGACTCCTCCATTTCTGTGCAAGGGAGTTCCAGCTACAGTTCAGAGTACTTCCATTTGGCCTCTCCATGGCACTGAGGGCCTTCACAAAGAATTTGATCAACCCAGTGTAAAGCTAACGGAGCAAAAGCATTAATCTACACATTCACCTGGATGACTTGCTGATCAGGTTAAGCTCTGCATGCCTACAAGCTTACGTTTCCTGATCAACTTACAGAGGAGTTCTTTATAATCCAAACAGTGACTAGAACATCTAGAAGCCCTATTAGACACAACACACAATTGAACTGAAGCAGTGGCAAAGAAGAGAAAGGAGATGTCACAAGTGATCATCAAGGCCGGGTATTTATTGATGAAATTTGCAAAACTGATGGGTCTACTGATCCCAAGTATCGATGCCATCCAGTGAGGTCGACTACATACAAGACCCTTACAGACTTCTGAAACCCTTCCAACTACAAATTAAGAACAAGAAAGGTCTTCCAGTTCAGTTCCTCCTCACAGTAAAAATAAATAAATACAATAATAATATATATATTTTAAAAAGCCTCGTATGGTGGACACCTTTGACCTGCCTTCTGCAAGGAAAGCAACACTGCATTCCAGTAATGGAACAGGTTCCACAAACACCGGTCTGTCTGTATGGGGAGTTGCGCTAGAAGATCCGCCAGTGCAAGGTCGATAGTCCAGCAGTGAGACGAGACCCTTTGTTAACCTCCTGGAGCTTCGGGCAGTTTATCTAGCCCTACTACACTTCAGACCATGAATACTAGACGAACACGTTCTAATCAGAACAGACAGCATGTTGACCAATTAAGTGGACAGATATTTCACCAGGTGCTTCCATCCCGAGGCCAAGGTAACCGATGCGTTGACATCACAGTGGCCAACCATTCTGCTGTTTGCCTTCCAACTACTCCGATTCTCCCAAAGCTAATCAGGAAGATAAGGGAACAAAAACAAACAAACAAAAAAGCAGAAATCATAGTGGCAGCACCCTACTGGCCCCAGCTTCCACGGCTCTCGGCTCTTCAACAGCTGTCAACACTTCCGCCACTGACTTCTCCAATATCTCTGGATATGCTCCAGCGATGCCAAGTTCCGCATCCACATCTGGAATAGCTGCATTTAACTGCGTGGAGAGTGAGCGAGACTCCCTCTCCCGGCTAGGCTATTTTCAAGAAGTAATCAACATGCTACTAGCTTCTAGAAGACAGTCCACTAACATCTAGTGTTATACTCTGAAGGATCTGCCACAGGTTCACCAATTTCTAACTTGGAAAATGCATACAGTTCTGTCTGCTGTTACCAGACACCCCCTCAAAAGCCTGTCAAGGAAATTCCTCTTAATTGGCTGAGGACTTTGTTCCTTACCGCAGTTACATCTGCAAGAAGGGTATTGGAACTGGGTACCCTGTTAATTAGCTTGAGCTACATATCTTACACAAGGACAAAGTGGTCCTGAGAACAGATCCTACCTTCATACCAAAAGTGATCTCTCTCACAGATCATGGGAATTATATCTACTATTAGTTGACCAAATCCCAAAGAAGAAATGTGGCATACTCTGGACATAAGACTTATTCTAAGAGCATTTCTTTATAGAACAGAGCAAATCTGGAAAACTGCTTCCTTATTTATCTCTATATCCTCATGGAATAAAGGGATGAGGATGTCTAAATCTGCCATTAGCAGTAACCTCAAGGCATGCATCATCGAAGCTCACAAAATTAAAACACTAGACATATCAGCTAGGATTACTAATCACTCAATACGAAGTGCTGCAACCAGCGCAGCATTTGCCAGACGTGCTACAGTTAAGAGATTTGCAAGGCAGCTACTTGGTCGCCTGTATCTACCTTTGTTAAACACTAAAAGCTGAACACTTACAATTCAGCTGATGCAGCATTTGGCAGAAGAGTATTACAACTTATCTTATGATCAGATGACAATGACCCACCCAGAAAATAGGGACACTGCCCTGGGAGGTCCCATCAAGATGTCCTCCACCTCAGAGGGAGAACGGACCATTTGATACTCACCGTGAAGGGTCCCTCTCCTCTGAGGAAAGGAGGACATCTTGCCCCTCTCAAAGTCATTGTCTTTTCACTCTCTTCTGCCTGACAAATTCACTTCCTGGCCTGTTGTTTCCCCTTAATATGTTTGTTACTCATCTTTCTCCTTGTTACTCAATTCTAGAGTGTTATATTCATAATTATGGCCCTATAACTGCTTCCGCAGTTGCCAAAACTTAAAGGGTGACTCCCACTAGGAAGACAGGAAGTAGAAAACTTGTTCCTGCCTTCCTGAATGGAGGGTGGGAATCACCTCACAGGAGAAGGACCCTTCATAGTGAGTATCCAATGGTCTGTTCTGTAACAAACACTCTGGTCTTGCCGTCTATGTACTCACACTGACAGGGTAACAACAACAACAACATTCAATTTATATACTGCCCTTCAAGACAATTTAATGTCTACTCAGAGTGGTTTACAGAGTATGTTATTATTATCCCCACAACAATCACCCTGTGAGGTGGGTGGGGTTAGAGTGGGGTGGGGGGAGTGGGGAATCAAACCTGGCTCTCCAGATTAGAGTCTTGCTGCTCTTCACCACTACACCAGACTGGCTCCCCTTGCTCTTCTGTCTGTGTATATCCATGAAGCATGACCTTGGGATGGGGAGGGGCATCCTCTACCCCTGTGCACCTCTTGTCCTCCTGTCCTCTTTCATAGTCCGACAGTTTCATGTAAGTGTTCAACAAGACAAGATGGAACCTTGCCCACAGGCTAAGGGAAGAACAGGGCCGTTTCCACACTGTCTATAAACAGCGCGAGACTCACGGAAGGTTGTCGGCTTCCTCGGCAATTTTTAACACTATCCAACTACAAAACGCCATAAATCACCATTTGTGGCGTTTTGTAAACAGATGGCATCAAAAATCACGTGAGGAAGCCGGCAGCCTTCCGTGAGTCTCGCGCTACTTATAGACAGTGTGAAAACGGCCCAGCAATTACCTTCAGAGACCTACCCCCAGGAAGGATTGAAACAGCCAATCCTAGACTAATCAAAGCACTCCAGAATAATACCATGGTTGATGGATCAAGATGGGTAGCTGTGTTAGTCTGTCTGTAGCAGTAGAAAAGAGCAAGACTCCAGTAGCACCAATAAGACTAACGAAATTTGGGACAGGGTATGAGCTTTTGTGAGCCACAGCTCACTCCTTCAGATACCCTACCACAAATTTTGTTAGTCTTGTAGGTGCTACTGGACTCTTGTTCTTTTCTACCGTGGTTGATGATATCAATAGCCTCTGAGAAGTCAGAACGAAACATCAGAAACACACGCCACCTCTCTGTTTCCTAGGAAAGATCACTTGGATGACCTAATTGTCCACTAGGGCAACTAAAGCTTTTTCACTGCTAAACACAAATCATAAACCAGATGGATAAAGAAGCTAGATTAATTCAATAGTATCTAAATCTGGGATACAACCAGGTGCTCACAAACCTTGCCCAAATCAATACAGAAGTGTTTCTGTCCCACTTTCTTTCCCACTGTGGCTTCTAAACAGTTTATAAAGAAACACAAAAAATAAATTTAGACAAAGAAAGAAAAAAGAAAGAATACGACTCCAATTTCTGGCCTGGTGCTGGATCCACTTACGTGGTTCACTCAAGGCCACAGGCTGCGAGCCATGAGCTAAGAGCCAAGGACCCTTTTAAGCATGCCTCTAACCATGCCCAGGCAATAGAGGAGGAGCAGAAGCAAACAGCTGATCTCAACCTTCTTCCCTGGCTGTGGACTCAAAACTGACTGAACTAACCACTTGTACCATAGAGAATGCATGTGAAAAAACAGAAGAAAGCTTGGGCAGACACCCTCATTTGCTGTACAGAACCCAAGAGAATGCCATATCGTTAAGTATCCCTTACTCTGATGCAGTCTTGGTCTGTATCTCCCCTCCTGGGTAATTTAGAAATGTAATCTCAGTGTCTTATTGTAGGTTTTTTAGATCAACAGAATCACAACACCAGGACTAAAGAATACCAAGTTACTTGAGGTTTGCAGACATATTTTTGGAAAATGACAGCAGTGTCTTTGGTCTCCATTTGATGTTTCTGGTTAACATGTAGAAAATTTGTACAGAAGGAATAAACAGTTCGAATTAATTAGATTATGTTACTTGATGAAGAATAAACCACATCTTCAAGTTCTAACATAAGAAAATGTATTATAAAGATTACACGCTGAATGTAAATAGGAACAAGTTTTCATACTGAAACATTTGTTTAATTGCTTTTCCTTACAGTTTTGCAATATTCAAAGGAAATTTCTTCTGCATTGAGATTGGGCAGCGCTACACATTCTGCAATTGCAAGTAATTGGCAGTGTCTCTGGGACAATGTGAAGATATTTTTCTGGAAGAAAACACCCACCAGGTTCCTCCACCCACCCAAAATCTGTTGGATGCCAGAGAGTTTATCACTTGCTACTAGACAAGGTTAGACTTTCTCATTCTCACAAAGATGCATCTTTTCAAATGTTCATTACTGATGGGAGAGGAAGTAGGCGGAAGCTGTAATAGCAACTTCATTTTGTATCATACTTGCCATTGTTCATCAGATGTTTTGCAGCGGGTCAGCAGTGGTGCTGGGACTTTTCTGAAGTATCCTTCAGCTCCGCCGGTAATTTCTTTAGAGCACGTGTTGTCTTCAGTAAAAGCTGGCATTGCATTCCTGTGGCGGGGACGCATTCAAATGCAGATGTCATTCCCACTTGGCTACTGACGTGGCATCTTGTAAAGGTTATGGCATTTCCGAGAACTTATGGTTCACCCCAGAGGAAGAGCCACTTTTTATTTAATGGGTTCAGCTTCATCCCAAATTCAAACAGTCCTTTTTTCAAACATTTGGAGCAAGTGTTAGAGAGACCCAAAGATGCAGATAGCCTTGAACTACTCAGATCCAGTTCTTCTGGATGACATGGAGCTGGTTGAGGTGGCTCAAGAAAGCACTCTGCGTATGATAACCCCGTCATCTCCTGGGTCCACATGGTGGCAGATTGTATCCAAGCAAAGCCTCGGGGGCAAATGCTTCGGAGGTTTGCCCTGGAGCAGGAGGTTGGCAGCACAAGCCCAGGTAGAGATGCCAGTCACCTCCTGTGCTGTGGGGGTTTGCAGTGAACAATGCTCCACCAACGAACCGGTGCCATCCTCATGGTGCCACCCTAGGCACAATGTCTAAGTGGATTAGCTGGAGATCAGGCCCTGCACATGATGTGGCATGCTTCTTCACTGAAGCATCTCTGAACCACTCTCTAGCCTGTCTTAAGTTAGATTCAGTATGTATTTCACCCGTCCTCCTTTTTCTGTCTCCTGTAGCTTTTCTTCTGTGCCAGCTTGGGAAAAAAACCCACCTCTTTTCTTTATATTCTGGTCTTTTAATTCATGTTATCTTCCTTTTCTTCTTTTCTTTGCGTGCATGATTTAGACAGCAAGGCTTAGACTTAGGGTCATTGTCTTTTTAAACTTTATGTAGCACTTTGATTTTTCCACTTATGCCAGACTAATAAATGGGCATTTATCCAGCTGCCTGTGGTGTGTAAGGATGTGTTTCTGAAAGCCAGGCAGGGAAGCTTTTGTTAACTGGAAGGTAATTGTTTCTTTTTTCTTTCTTTTAGTCCATTCTTATGACACAAATGACACTGGTATGTTTGTATAGGCAGGCCATAAATGTATGTGTGCGTGTGAGACAATGTAGAATAGTAACATCTATGAATATATTTGCAAGGGCGCTTTTGGCATTTAATAAATTACTATTATTACTAAAATGTAAGACTTCTATTAGCAAGCTGGTAAAAATGTCATTCTATTTACACAGCTGTTTTAACTGCCTCTTGGGTCATGAGTTGTGCTGGCTGCAAAATTATGTCCCTGGGTTGAAATGAAAAAAGCCCAGTCAGT
Source organism: Eublepharis macularius (assembly GCF_028583425.1). NCBI lineage: Eukaryota > Metazoa > Chordata > Lepidosauria > Squamata > Eublepharidae > Eublepharis > Eublepharis macularius. The sequence goes on along the minus strand of NC_072800.1, from coordinate 9,491,580 downwards.
GATTAAATGCATAATTAGAGGTTTCATACTCAGTCCTGTCACTTCAGTGACTTGCAGCCTCTGTTATTTTCCCTAAGTGATATATATTAGTGTTGAACTGCTAAAGCCTATAATCCTACTGTAAGGAAATTGATCACCAGCTTTTATCTTCAGTGCCAGCACGTAGCTCTATGATGTCAAATCCCAGTAGGCAGATGGGGAAGCTGAATCAGGGTTCTCTGTGTGGCAGAGAGGGAGGCTTCAGTGACTGTCTGACCTCCCTCTGTACCCCAAACTTTGCATTTCACCAAAATCTGGGAGCATGAAAATGTTCCTTTAATCTTTTAGTCTGGAGCCTAATGAAACACCTTCCCTGTCCTGGAATAAACACCAAGTTAGAAAGATTAAGAAATGACATATCCTCCTGCATGGAACAGCCCCCCAAGATCCGGCAGCTCCTTGCAGCATGTCTTCTCTGAACAGCTGTAATTAGTGGGGAGGAGATTTGTCCTAGGGTGGTGGGCCAACTCCCTCCAGCAGGAAAAAAATAGATGAGGAGCAACTGCAAATGACATTATGATGTTACTTCCAGTTGTACCCAGAAGTGTTGTTGCAACACTCTAGGAGTTCCCTGCATTTCTGTGGTTTTTACCATAGAGATTGGAGAATTCTTAGAACATTGTGATATCACTTCCAGGTACAGCCAGAACTGACATCATGATGATGGACAACATTGCTCTACACGCACCCCACCGGAGCAAAGATGGTGCCTGGCAACCCGAGTAATTCCACCACCTCCCCCCCAAAAGAACCACCCCAGGAACCAAACCTCAGTGGCTCTAGTGACTGTTCCTGTGATCCCAAATTGGACAAGCAAACTCCGCAGGCCACTTGGACTTGCATAGGTGAAGTGCATTTTGTCCTGCAACTGCTGTGTGTACTTGTCATGTATGCCTCCTGCATATCTGCCATGAATGTATATGGGTTCTGCCTCTGGCTTCTGAGAGTGTGGGAAGTTCTTTATTGCTCCATGCCAGTGGGTTATTTTGCAAACGTTTACTTTCTCTTTCTCGCTCCGCTGAGCCAGTGTCTTTGACAGCCAGCCAAAGCTGGCTCATGGTGTGCTCTTCCTGGGAACCAGAGATAAGTTAATCTTTCTCACTGCCTGCTCTAAATAATGCCTCACTCCAACTCCCCCCCCCTCATTAATGGTCCGTGTCCCAAAGGCAGGAATATTCCCTATAACTAACATTGTTAGCTCCACCTACATCACTTCTGCCAATTTTCCACTGTCCATGCACCTTGTACTTGATGGATCTCTAATTAAGTTACTTCAACTGGAACACCTGTGTGTTAACTGTGGAGAACTTGGGGACCCAACTGCCAGGGACTGACAGTACTTGATAAATGAACTGCATGAGGCTGTTGAGGGATAGAGGCTACTGCTGGCACTCAGAACACTTTGGTGTTCCCAGCTATCTCTGACTTCCTTCTTCTGTCATAACAGTAATCCCTCTTCAAATCATTTTATTCTGAACTAGACTCACTAGCTGTCAAGTTTTGGAATGCTGACAGGGTCAGCCCCCACCCCACCCCATTGCTTGCACAAGCTGCAGATGTAGGAAAGCAGAAGAGGCAGGCCGGGATCATGTTTGAGGCCTGAACAGGAGGCCAGTCCAGCACTGTGTGGGTTCTGCGATAAAACAGCACAACGGGGCATTTGGCCAGCAGGTTGGTCTAGGAGAGAACAGAAGCACTGAGGGGCAGCTTCTGAAATCACTCCACTATCCAAGATATACAGACAGATGGACTCACATTCTAGCTGCATCTGAAGAAGTCAGCTGTGACTCACAAAAGCTCTCTGGTTCGGGATGACAAAATGTCTCTGGTTCAGGATGACAAAATGTCTCTGGTTCGGGATGGTTCATCTCAAAGAGATGAAGGGTTAGCTGTTACTTTTCTACAGGGAAATGGATTAGAGTTGTCCACTGAGACACTAACAAACAGTATGGACTGCCTGGCAAGGTCTCAAGGCAGCAGGAGGAAGGTTGCTGGCCAAACATGCCTGGGAAATTGTAGATGTTTATATACAAATGCTAGAAGTGTCGGAGGTAAAATCGGGGAGTTGGAATGCTTAGTGTTGGGGGGAAACATAGACATTGTGGGCATTACAGAAACTTGGTGAGATGAGGAAAACCAGTGGGATACGGCAGTTCCTGGATATAAATTATATCCTAAGGATAGGGAGGGAAGGGTTGGAGGTGGGGTGGCTCTGTATGTCGGAGAGGGTATACAGTCCAGTAAGATTGAGAAGGTAAGAGAATTAGATTTGTTTCTGGAAATGCTATGGATTAAAATAGTGGGCCCAAAAGGAAACCTAACTCTAGGAGTTTGTTATCGCCCATCAGATCAAAAGATAGAGGATGATTATAACGTGATGAAAGAAATAAGGATAGCGGCTAGACGAAATAACTGTGTAGTAATAGGTGATTTCAGTTACACATACATTGACTGGGACAACACGTGTTCGAGTTGGGAGAAAGAGACTGAGTTTCTAGACACTCTCAATGACTGTGCTGTGGAGCAGATGGTTGCAGAACCTACCAGGGGAGAGGCGATCCTGGACTTGGTCCTAAGTAATGCCCAAGATCTGGTGAGAGATGTAAAAGTGGTTGCACCACTTGGGAACAGTGACCATAATGTTATTGAGTTTAGTATTTGCATAAATAGGGAATTGCCCCAAAAGACCAGCACAACCACTTTTAACTTTAATAGGGGTAACTTCTCTGAGATGAAGGGGCATGTGAAGAAGAAACTGAAAGGAAAGGTCAAAAGAGTCAAAACTCTTAGGGAAGTTGGAGACTATTTCCAACTGGGCCGGATGGGGTGCACCCAAGAGTGCTGAAAGAACTTTCTAGAGAACTTGCAGAACCCCTGTCCATCATCTTCAAGGCCTCCTGGAGGACTGGGGATGTGCCACAAGATTGGAGAAGAGTGAATATTATCCCAATCTTTAAGAAAGGGAAGAAGGATGACCCGGGAAACTACAGGCCGGTCAGTCTGACTTCTGTTGCTGGGAAGATATTAGAACAGATTTTAAAGGGATCAATCGGTAAGCATCTGAAGGACCGCTCAGTGATCCGGGGAAGTCAGCATGGTTTTGTTCCTAACAGGTCTTGCCAGACCAACCTGGTTTCCTTCTTTGATCGAGTGACCAGCTTACTGGATCGGGGGAACTCTGTTGGCGTGATTTATCTGGATTTCAGTAAAGCTTTTGATAAGGTCCCCCATGACATTCTGATGGGCAAACTGGAAGACTGTGGACTGGACTATAGGACAGTTCAGTGGATAGGGAACTGGTTGGAGGACCGCACTCAAAGAGTGGTGGTCAACGGCGTTTCATCAGATTGGAGGGAGGTGTCCAGTGGGGTGCCGCAGGGCTCAGCTTTGGGCCCGGTACTTTTCAATATTTTTATCAATGATCTGGATGAAGGAGTGGAAGGGCTGCTCATTAAATTTGCTGATGATACCAAATTGGGAAAGGTAGCAAACACCCAAGAAGATAGAATTAAAATTCAACAAGACCTGAATACTCTGGAGAAGTGGGCAGCTGTGAATAGGATGCAATTCAACAAAGACAAGTGCACAGTATTACATCTGGGCCACAAAAATGGGAAGCACAAATACTGGATGGGGGATACACTTCTGGGCAGTAGTATATGTGAAAGGGATCTTGGGGTAAGAGTGGACTGTAAACTAAATATGAGCAGTCAGTGTGATGCGGTGGCAAAAAGGGCTAATTTAACCTTGGGTTGTATCAAAAGGGCCATAGCATCGAAATCGCAGGAGGTCATAGCCCCTCTCTCTACTGCCTTGGTCAGGCCACACCTGGAGTATTGTGTGCAGTTCTGGAGGCCTCACTTCAAAAAGGATGTGGACAAAATCGAGAGGGTGCAGAGGAGAGCAACAAGAATGATCAGGGGTCTGGAGACTGAGCCCTACGAGGAAAGGCTGAGGGCCTTGGGACTGTTTAGTTTGGAGAAGAGGAGGTTGAGGGGGGACATGATTGCTCTCTTTAATTATTTGAAATGCTGTCATTTGGAGGAGGGCAAGGAGCTGTTCCAGTTGGCAGCAGAGGGTAGGACCCGAAGCAATGGGCTTAAATTACATGCACAAAGGTACCGGCTGGATATTAGGAAGAACTTTTTCACGGTCAGAGTAGTTCAAAAGTGGAATCAGTTGCCTAGGGAGGTGGTGAGCTCCCCCTCGCTGGCAGTTTTCAAGAAAAGGCTAGATGAATACTTGTCAGAGATGCTTTAGGCTGATCCTGCATTGGGCAGGGGGCTGGACTAGATGGTCTGTATGGCCCCTTCCAACTCTATGTTTCTATGCTTCTATTTAAAACTACAGTCCTAGAAGCTCAGATAAAATATATACCACAGGTTAGGAAAGGCACAAATAGGTATTTAAAAAGGCTTGCATGGCTAAGTAACAAAGTAAAGGAAGCTATAAAAGGTAAGAAGGTTTCCTTTAAAAGGTGGAAAGCTAGTCGGAGTGAGGTGCATAAAAGGGAACACAGGCTGTGGCAAAGGAAATGCAAGTCTGTGATCAGGAAGGCAAAAAGGGACTATGAGGAACACATTGCAAAAAACATAAAGACCAATAATAAACATTTCTACAAATATATTAGAAGCAGGAAACCAGCCAGAGAGGCAGTGGGGCCCCTGGATGATCAAGGGGTAAAAGGATTACTGAAGGACAATAGGGAAATGGCTGAGAAGCTAAATGCATTTTTTGCCTCTGTCTTCACTGTAGAAGATGAGAGGTGCTTGCCCACACCAGAACTGCTGATTTCGGAAGGAGTGTTGAAAGACCTAAGTCAAATTGAGGTGACGAGAGAGGAGGTCCTACGACTGATAGACAATTTAAAAACTAACAAATCACCAGGCCCGGATGGCATACATCCAAGAGTTCTGAAAGAACTCAAATGTGAGCTTGTGGATCTCCTGACAAAGATATGTAACCTTTCATTAACATCTGCCTCCATTCCTGAGGCTGGAAGGTAGCTATTGTCACCCCCATCTTTAAAAAGGGTTCCAGAGGAGATCAGGGAAATTACAGGCCAGTCAGTCTAACGTCAATACCGGATAAGTTGGTGGAAACCATTATTAAAGAAAGAATCAGTAGGCACATTGATGGACAAAAGCTATTGAGGAAGACAGCATGGGTTCTGTAAGGGAAGATCTTGTCTCATGAACCTGTTTGAGTTCTTTGAGGGAGTGAACAAATGTGGATAAGGGGGAACCAATAGATGTTGTCTACCTGGACTGCTAAGTAAGCTCAATAGTCATGGGGTAAAAGGACAAGTCCTCTTGTGGATCAAAAACTGACTAATGAATAGGAAACAGAGTGTCAGTCCTTGGCAAGTAAATCCCCAAGTTCTCCACAGCAATCACACAGGTGTTTTGGTTGAAGTAACTTTAATTAGAGATCTCTCAGGTTCAAGGTGCTCAGACAGTAGAATTGGCAGAAGTGACGTGTTGAGGGAAAGCCTGGTTAGTTATAGGGTAATGTCCTCCCACAGGTTAGTAGCCCGTTGAAATTCTGGCACGATCGCCAGAGACAAAAAGTATCAGAGTTTAGACTTCTCAGGGAAGATACAATTCAGACTAGCTGCATCTGGCCTCAAGGCTGTTGGCTACAGAAGTGAAAGTGTTTAACTTCAAGGAGGAGATAACACACTGAACTTCCAAATAACAGGCATTTAACGGTACTCTGAACTCTCCATAGTGTCAGAGGATCAATAGGTTGCACATAACATACTCATGGCATGTACTGCAGGCAGACATACATGACACAGAGAGTGAGTATAAATGGGCAATATTCACAGTGGAGGGTGGTAAGCAGTGGGGTACCGCAGGGCTCAGTATTGAGTCCGACGCTTTTTAACTTGTTCGTTAATGATTTGGAGTTAGGAGTAAGCTGTGAAGTGGCTAAGTTTGCAGATGACACTAAATTGTTCAGGGTGGTGAGAACCAGGGAGGATTGTGAGGCACTCCAAAGGGATCTGTTGAAGCTGGGTGAGTGGGCATCAACATGGCAAATGAGGTTCAACGTGGCCAAGGGCAAAGTAATGTACTTTGAGGCCAAAAATCCCAAATATAAATACACAATGATGGGGTCCAAACTGGTGGAGACTGACCAAGAGAGAGATCTTGGAGTTGCGGTAGATAACTCACTGAAAATGTCAATACCATGTGTGACGGCAATAAAAAAGGCCAACGCAATGCTGGGGATTATTAGGAAGGGAATTGAAAAAAAAATCAGCTAGTATCATGATGCCCCTGTATAAATCAATGGTACGGCCTCATTTGGAATACTGTGTACAATTCTGGTCACCACACCTCAAAAAAGATACAGTACTGGAAAAAGTGCAGAAAAGGGCAACTAGAATGATTAAAGGGATGGGACATTTCCCCTATGAAGAAAGATTAAAGTGCTTGGAGCTCTTTAGCTTGGAGAAACGACGACTGAGGGGTGACATGGTAGAGGTTTACAAGATTTTGCATGGGATAGAGAAGGTAGAGAAAGTATTTTTCTCCCTTTCTCACAATACAAGAACTTGTGGGCACTTAATGAAATTGCTGAGCATTCGGGTTAGAACGGATATAAGGAAGTACTTCTTCACCCAAAGAGTGATTAACACATGGAATTCACTGCCTCAGGAGGTGGTGGCAGCTTCAAGCACAGACAGCTTCAAGAGGGGATTGGATAAACATATGGAGCAGAGGTCCATCAGTGGCTATTAGCCACAAGGTATAGGGCAGTGATACTCTGTATTCTTGGTGGGAGGGCTTCTAGTGTCCCTTCCCCACTGGCAGACCTCCTGATGACACCTGGTTTTTTGGCCACTGTGTGACACAGAGTTTTGGATTGGATGGGCCATTGGCCTGATCCAACATGGCTTCTTTTATGTTCTTATGTTCTCCTATCCTACCACAAATTTTGTTAGCCTTATAGGTGCTAGTGCACTCTTGCTCTTTTCTAAAAGTGAGGTTTTGCGTTTCTCTTTCTGGATTACTATGAGTCAGATGTTCACTGGATAACACAACAAAAGGACTTAGGAATTTTTGATGGGTGTGAATCTTCCCTTTGACAAGTGAGATCTGGTGCCTCTGGGAAACGTATGTAAGAGCCCTGCAACATCTTCCACAGTGTTGAGAACCAGTCCCAGCGTGGCCAGAAGGGAGTGACCAGTCTGCAATGTGTCCTGTAATGTCGAATCCTGCCCAGAACTCTGAGAATGAGAGGTAAGGGTGGAAAAGCATAAAAGAGGCCCCTCTCCCACGGGATCTGAAAGGCATCCCCCAGGGAACTTGGATCTGAGCCCCCCAGGGAACAAAATGTGTCTGCTTTGGAGTTGTCCCTTGTTGCAAAGAGGTCTACCAACGGTGTTCCCTATCTCACAAAGATGGGGTGAAGGTATGTAGAACTGATAGCCCACTCGTGGTGTGGTTTGAACACCCTGCTCAGGGAATCTGCCCTACTGTTCACAGTTCTGGCGATATGAATGGCTTGAGGGACAGTATTGTTCTGTACTGATCAGTGCCAAAGTTCTGTTGCCTCCACACAAAGGGTCATTGAGGCTGTTCCCCCGTTTGTTGATATAGTAGAGGGCTGTCGTGTTGCACCTGTACCCTCCTGTTGTGGAGCAGATCTGAAAAAGAAGCAAGGGAATATCTGATTGCCCTTAGTTCTAACACGTTGATATGCCTAGACCGTTCAGCGTGTGACCACGTGCCCTGAGCAAATAAGCTCCCACAGTGTGCTCCCCAACCCAGCAAAGAAGCATCTGTGATAATACAAATGTCGGGTGTTGGGATCGCAAAAGGTGTCCCCCGTAAAAGATTATTGTCTAAAGACCACCAGTTGAGGGAGGTGATTTTAGCCCTGGGAATGGAGAATGCCCTCCTCTGGGAGTTCCTAAGAGGGTCAAAGTGTCATAAAAACCAATTCTGGAGTGGTCTCATATGGATCTTAGCCAAGCATGGCGTCTGAGGACTATGGCAGATGCCATAGCTCTGGCTGAGCAGTCTGCTGCATGTTTACCTGCCGACATTTGTTGTTTAACGAGCTTCGACTCTTCTCCTTGAAGTGCTTGGATCAGGACCGTCCTCTCCTCAGGCATGTCAACTGTATAAGATGATACGTGTTCCCATAAAAACAGGTTGTAAGAACCCATAAAGGCTTGGTAGTTCACAATACGGAACTCAAGGGCTGCTGAAGAGTAGACTACTCCCTAGGGCATCTAGGTTGCACCCCTCCTTGTCTATAGGAGATGACTGTGAGCCATAGCGGTGTCGAGATTGGACCTCTTCAGTGACAAGAGAGGATGGGCATGGGTGTGTGAAGAGGAAGGTGCAGTCTTTCTGCTGGAGCTTATATGAATTTTCAATCTTCCTTGAAGTCGCATGTGAGGATGCTGGTTTTTCCCACATCACGTGCATGGTATCTAGTAGGTCCTCTACAGGAGGGAAGGCTACTGAACCCGGTGAGGCAGCACCTTGCTCTTTGGTTTCAGTGTGCCAGCAGAGACATCGAGATCCAAAGCTCGTGCCATTTTCAACATCTGTTCTGCGAACAGTCGAGAGTCTTCCGCGGGAGAGACTGAAGCTGTGTGCCCAACAGTTTCCTCCAGAGATGGATCCAAGGCCAGATCCAAGATTGGATCCGAATGGTGCGAGGTCGCCTCATGTCCCTCATCGGAATTGTGTGAGAAGCAGGGAGAGCACTCACGAAACCAATGGGATCCAGTGGATGAAATGGTCAGATCCGGGTGCGGCAAGAATGATGGTGCCATCATTGGAATACCCGTCATAGGTGTCGGAACCAATGCAGGAACTGGCATCGGGGTTGACTGCATAAGCAGCGGAGCAGATTGGAGCCAGGTGAGGAACTCCTGCCAATTCGGTGGCTGCTGAAGTGGTACAGCTTGCAACCACGAAGTGCTCTGTACTGCTGGAGGTAAGGTAAGGTAAATCAGCAGTGGGGCTTACCTCTTTCTCATCCCTCTGGAAGAAGGGGGTCGGATGAGGTAATGGAGTTGTTGGTGGACGAAGTATCTCTTCCCCAATGGTAAGAGGCGGTGCTGAGGAAGAATAGCGATGGTGACGGTGTGAAGATGTGGACAGCGACTTCTTAAGGTGTTTCAATTTCGCCTTAGCCTTTTTAGGCTGAGGTTCTGATGCGGCACGATCCTCTCCAATGGTGGGAGAGTGGCGCTTCCTCGATTCCGGCTTGTCTTTCAATTTCGAGCTCTTAGAAGACTTTGTAGGTTCCAATGTTGGAACAGGTGTCGGAGCCAATGATTGGGGCCAGTTCAGATCCGGTGAGGTTGCCCTGGATCTAGAGGGGGTCTGATCGGAACATACCTTCGGGTCCTGCTCGATTGATTGGGACGCAGCCGACCTGTTGGAACCTGTGAGGGACATCTTCCATAAGGCAGCATGATCATTCCTGGCCTTACGGGTAAAATGTTTACAATGTTGGCAGGCTCCAACATTGTGCCCCTTGCCCAAGCAAAGTAGACAAAGTTTGTGCTCGTCAGAGTGTGGCATCTTCATGCTGCAGTGTGAGCATTTGTTAAACAATGCCTTCTGAGATGAAGTGGACATCGTATTCGTACTTAGCACAAGAATAGGCAAGAAAAAGGGTAGAGAGAAAAATACAGAACTACGAAGAGAAGAGAGACAGAGAGATGAGAAAGAACCTTCCTTTGCGGCGGCAAGAAAGGAACTGAGGGAAGAGGGGTAGCTCCGCCCAGCAACACCGCATTCAGCGGAAACGATCTACGCAAGCGTGTTGCTGTGGAGGAGCGTCCCCTAGTGTTTGAGAGCTTGTAAAACCTTCCGACGGCTGGCCTGCGCCTGCGCAGTCCCAATGTGGGACTGCACTGAAGACTGACGAACAATTTGTATATCTACACCACCTGCTGATGTTTTGTCAGAAATCCATGGAACTGAATTTGACAAGGGCTGTATGTAGATACACAAGTGAGTGTCTCTTCATTACAGAGGCAGCAACGTCTCTTCCCTGCAACACCTCTTCGTTTTTTGTTTGTGAGACATTAAAAGCATTTTCCTGCTGATGGGTTAACTGCATTCAGTAAAGCTTTTGGTGCGCTTGCTGTGAAGCATGTTTGCTGTGAAAAACACTTCCGTGCTAGATAAATTTGGGGGCATATGGAATTATACCTTAAACAGAATTCGCCATCTTGTTTTTCAGCCACAGAGGCAGACTGGATTTTGTACCATGGGCATAAGGTTGGCAATTCCAGGTCAGAAAATTCCTGGATATTTGTGTGGAGCCTAGGGAAGGCAGGGTTTAGATAGGGGAGGAACCTAGAGCCAGTTTGGTGTAGTGGTTAAGAGCACAGGACTCTAATCTGGAGAGCCGGGTTTGATTCCCCACTCCTCCATGAAGCCAGCTGGGTGACCCTGGGCTAGTCACAGTTCTCTGGAGCTCTCTCAGCCCCACCCACCTCACAGGGTGATTGTTGTGGGGTAATAATAACACTTTGTAAACCGCTCTGAGTGGGCATTAAGTTGTCCCGAAGGGCGGTATATAAATCGAATGTTGTTGTTGTTGTTGTTGTTGTTGTTATTCAGCATGATATAATGTCATAGAGGCCACCCTCCAAAGCAGCCAGATGCTCCAGGGGAACTCATCTTTATAGTCTGGAGGTGAGTTGTAACTCTGGATCACTCAGGCCTCCCTGAGTGTCTTCCATGCCCATAACGATTGTACTTCCTCTTCTATACAACCAGATTGATTTCCTCCTGATAGCTGCCTGGATGTTGGAATGAGAGTGTGGAGGCTGCAGGGAGGGGTGCGTGCTAGAAAGGATGGCCCCTTCCATCCCTGGCATAAGGCCCACAGCTCAGGAAAGCTTGCAACTGACCACTCCTCCCATACCTCCAGCATTTTAAGGTAGAAACCACCCATCTGGCAGAAGCCCTAATGGGGAAGGGTCTTGCCCAGTTCTCTGGGTCATAAAACAGGTGCCCCATTGGGGAAAGGTGCTCGGAAGACCTACTTGTGAGCAACTGAGTGAGTATCAATGATTCAAGCAATCACAAGCTCAGTTGGGGGAGTAAACCAGAGTTGTGTTTAGCAAAGTTTATTGCAACGACGATTATGAGAAGCACTAACTGTAGTTCTCCAGTAGCAGGGAGACCTTCCGGATGTAGTGAGATATAAATATATCTAGAAGACAAGAAGCTCTGGGTACATCTAGAAGAGAAGAAGCACAGGAAGAGTCGGGGAAAACAAGAGAGGCGTTCAGTAAGCTCTGGACAATAGAAGGTTTACATCACCTCTCCCCCTAGAGTTGGAGAATACACTTTGTACCAGCATTCACATTACTTAACAGGCTGTCACTGCCCCAACAGATTCCCAACAGTGAAGGAATTTGTTTTTAAATGCTGCATAACTGCTCTAGGCTTTATGATGTCATACGTGCCAGCCAATCAGCACGGTGCACAGATGTTGTGATATGATGCCACAGAGTCCACCCCAAAGGTGTCCCTTCTTCCACAGGAACTTATCTCTGTAGTCTGGAGATCAGCTGTAATTTGAGATGGTCTCCAGGTCCCACCTGAAGGTTGGCAACCCTAGGTGTGGGGTTTTGCCTTGGATCAGGTGAGAAACCTGGAGGTACTCTTAAACCATGGCTGGCTTTTTGAACTGCAGCAGGAGCTGTTGCTGAGAGTGCCTGCCCCTGCCTCCGTGGCGCCTATTTGATTCTGGATTCATCAGATTTTAACCTTGAAAGCCCTTCGTGGTCTGAGAGCCACATACTTGAAGATGCCTCTTTCCATCTCTGCCCCTTGCCTTCTTACGTTGAGAAGGGAGATCAGGGCCTGCTGGTCGACTTTTCAGTTGCAGATGAGAATGGCTCCAGAAGAAAGCGAGGCTTTGTTTGTGGCACATCCCTCCTGAGGAGATGAAGAGGGGCAATTATTTTTGTTGTACTTTTTGGATGCAGTCCAAGACTATTTATTTTTCCCTGACATATGGTGAGTGAGTGGTTTGAAATGTACACTTAGTGCTTTTATTGTGATTTTGATAATACCTGGAAAAGGAATGTGGAAATTTTACATAAATAAGTAGATAACCAGCATTTTGAAATGTGCCCAGAATGGAATAGGAGTCCAGTATAGCTTCTTCAGGACTAGTGAGAAATATTCCCTCTTTCTTAAGCCAAGGATTGCTAACTGTGGGTTGGGTAATTCCTGGAGATTTGGGGGTGGAGCCTAGAGAGGGCAGAGTTTGGCAAGGAAGAGATTTAAATGGGTGTAACGCCACTGAGTCTACCCTCCAAAGCAGCCATTTTTTGCAGGAAAACTGATCTGTGTCATCTGGAGATCAGCCGTGATTCCAGGAGACCCCCAGGTCTCACCTGGCGCTTGGCTTCCCTACGGCCAGTCAACAGTCTTGTTGCTGCACCAGTTCTGTAGCAATTGCAGCTTCCAAACAGTTTTCAAAAGTAGCATGTCAGGTCCACATCCAGGCGTGGCTGCACCGGACATACTAGCGGCTGTTGTGGGTCTTTGGGCAGCGCCTTTGCCCCAGTTAGGCTGGGGCCTCTCAGTTCCTGCTGTCCTACCAACTGTCAGAGGCTTATGGGCGGCAGCCTGCACGCCCCATTCTGGCGTTGGGTTTATGGCCGGAGGGGGGTATACATCACCCTCGCTCCCTCTCGTCCATTCCTCCGCCCTGCCTGCCTTTGGCCGGCCCTCCAACTCCCTTCCTAGTCTGTCATACTACCTCTCCTCCTCCTCTCCTTCACACTCCTGCACTCCCTCCCTCCCTCTCTCTCCCTCCCTCCCTCTGTCCCTCCCCCTCCCCCTCTCCCTCCCCCTCTCCCTCTCTCACCTCCTCCTCTCTTCTACACAACCCACCCCACCCTGTAAGTGGACTTCCTTTATATCCCTTCACCCATTCCTAGGCAGATCATGAGAGGGAGGGAAGGAAGAGTTACATCAGTGCTTAGCTCTTGTGGCCTCTTCTTACGTGCCCAGAGTAAGGCCAATCATCACCTTGGGATTAGAAAACAATTTTCTCCAGGCTGGTTTGGCTAGGGATGCTGACGGTGTTTTGCCGTCTTCTAGGCATGCAGTAAGGGTCACTGAGTGTGTGTGTCTGTGGGCGAGAATAACTGTGAATTTCCCTCATTGTGCAGGGGGTGGGACTAGATGACCCTAGAGGTCCCTTCCAACCATATGATTCTGTGATTCTATGAAACTAATCAGAATGGGAGTAGGACATAGAAGACTATGGCCCAGTTTGCCAGTCTAGGACCCCAGTTTCTGTGAACCGCCTGCGTGTGTGTGTGTAGGATTTACCCTCATTCAAAATAGTACCAAGAATGTGGCGTGTGCACTTCCAAATTGCTAGCGACTCTTCTGTGTATATGATTGCATGTACCTTAATATTTATCACACACCTTTCAAGTCTACATTTTTTCAATAGTTTTTTTTAAACCCTATCTGGTATCGCCAACCCTTCATTATCATAAAAAATAGGAGTAATCCACACATCCCTAATAGCACAAAAAAAATTGCATTCTCTAAAGTTTCTATCTGGCCAGTAGCACAGTTGCAAAGTCTGTCAGCTTATGGAATCCTTGGCATTCGACCTTGCGTTACTTGGGAAGGAACAGAGCAGTTAAAAAATCTAAGTATGGTAAAGGCACCTTTGGATAGGATAATCTATATAATTCAATTCAATTCAATTCAAATACCTTTAATGGCATACAAGATAATCTATATATATAAAGACAAGTGTCCTGACTGACTCATCAATGCCCAGCCCAAACCCCTGGACCTAGAAGCGTGAAATTTGGGGAGGACGTTCTTTTTGTGGTGTAGAGGCTGACTAAGAAGGGATTTTAAGAAATCCGCCCCCTAAGAGGGTAAAAAGGGGTAAAATGTGTTTTCCCATAGGGATACAGCTTCCCTGTGTGGCTGGCAGGGTGCTCTCCCCCCCCCCCAACTGCCAACTCAGCCTCTTTGAGGTCATTTGCATATGCGGCCTTGATTGGTCATATCCTCAACATTCTAAAGTGTATACAGTTGCTATTGGGAATCATTGAATGTGTCCTGAGGAAAAATATACCTCTCAGCCTTCCCCTCTAGGGTTGCCAGTCTTCCTGTGGGGCCTGGCTTTCCTGTGTAGCTCACAGGCTCCTGCCTGCTCACACCTCCCCCTCCCTGATAAGTCAGCTGTGGAGCTCTGTGTTCTGAGGTAAAAATCAGGTACAGGAAACTACAGACAGTTGAAGAAAGACAGTACAAGACTCCTGAAAAGGGATTTTATATAAAAGTCAGTATGGCAGCTGAGTTTTTAAATGTTCTTGGGGAGATGGTGCACGACCTTTCTAGGGATCATTTCAATGTGAACCTCTCACATGAACCTGCCAAGGTGTCCACCATACCACTCCTCCCTCAGTCCAACTCCACCTCACACCTCTTGCAGCCATCACCTCTTACTGCCCCCAAGAAGCCTCCTGGCAGATGTTGTGCAAAGATATCCTGATGCTAAAAGAAGGAAGCAACTTAGAGATGCGGCAAAGAAATATGCAACATCGTACTCCTGCAGTGCACTGAGCAGCAGTGGGCAAGCACCAGCAAGTCTCGCGTCCAAGGGAAAGGTGACCATCCCTTCAGGCCTGGGCACAGTAGCGACAACCCTAGCAGACCTAACAGCCATGATATACCCTGATATCGTCACTATCATGGAGAAGTCCATGGACGGGCTGGGCAAGTGTGCCACTCTGACCCCCAAGAAAGACAAGGCTGCCATCATTAATGAAACACAACTTAACTCACTCAAAATGGAGTACAGATCTGTGAACTCAGTGGTGCAAATGGATGATGTGGTCCACTACCCTGTGGAGTTCCTCAATATGCTCAACCCTGCTGGCTTCCCAGACCACAAGCTTCTCCTCAAAGTGGGGGGTCCAGTGATGCTGCTCCGGAACCTCAACCCACTCAAACTCGGCAATTACACCAGACTGCGAGTGAAAGCCTCCACGGGAACATCATCGAGGCCACATTGTTCACCAGCAGTGCTTGGGGGGAGGGGTGTTGGGTGTTCATACCGCTCATACCATCAGAGAACCCTTTCGCATTCAAGAGTCTGCAGTTCCCCCCAAGGCCTGCTTTGCTATGACGATCAACAAGTCCTTTTAAAATCTGTTCTATAAATGTTACATTTCGAAATCCACCATCAGTTTTCGGCATCAACACGCTTCACGTCACACCTTTGTGACGCTTGGGTACTATGCCGTTATACTACAAAATCAACTAAAACCCCCACAAACCGAAAAATGTTACATACCCATAAGTATTATAACTGGAATTAAAGTAGTTAAATACCGTAGCGAAGCACGGGCATCGAGCTAGTCCAAGATATAAAGGAGAGCATATATGCACAGTGCTCAGAAAATCCAAACTATGCAAGTGTTCATTCACTAAAGAACGTGCTGCTAACCTTCTCATTCTCACTCACTACTGTTAAGCTTCCATGATGGAGTGGGGACTTGAATCTGGGTCTTCCAGATCCTATAATAACAATAACATTTGATTTATATATCACCCTTCAGGATAACTTAATACCCACTCAGAACGGTTTACAAAGTGTGGCATAATTATCCTTATATAATAACAATGAGAGAAAGTGGTCCCAAATACACACTGAACAAAGGAGGTAATTCCTAAGAGACCACTAATACAATAATGAAGATTGTCTCAGTATAAATAAATACAATTTACAGGTCAAACCAAGTGTAGCAATATTTTGGTCAAAACATATGTAATAATATAATATCCTTCTACTACAATTGAGCAATGGTTTGTTCATATCACAACCAGAGCCTGTAATGGCAAAGAGCTCTCCTGTGTGGGGAAGCCTCAGCCGCTTTCCACTGGGAATCTTATTCAGTAGGTCGGAAAGTGAGAATCCTGGACATCGTTCTTGGGACCCCAGTTTGTTGCTGGCTTGCCTGAGGAGCAGCTCCTCTCCAAACCTACTGAGGGCAGAACTACACATTACATTTAGTTGCAGGAGCATAATACTTTTTTCTTTTCCAAATATCGTCAATGGGGGTGTACTTTTGAGAGGGAGAATGGCTGGGCAGATTGGCTATTATGGCTATTAGGGAAAATCTTGGTAGGCTGATAACTAGAGAGGAGTGTTCCCCCACCAGGGCACCCACACACACACACACACACCAGGTCTCCTGGTGCTGCTGCAGGCTGTGATTCCCACTTTGCACTAGGTGAAAAGGAGTTGCCCCTCCTTTGAGCGAGCAGCTATTCTCTCATTCAGTCCTAAGCTTTTCTACTCAGAATCTTATTCAGATCTATTTAAACAGGGCTTACTCCCAGGAAAGTGTTCTTAGGATTGCCCCACAAGCTTCTTCTGGGTGGACAGAGCACAGCTATTTAAAGTCTGAAATAAATGACAATTAATAACATAAGCAGCAATTTGGTTAGGCTATGACTATTTTCGTTGGCTTTGGGAGCCACCCCCAAAATTTAGGAGCCAGAGTTATTTTTTTTAGCCTTCAGGGTTTTATATTTTAATGACCATACTTTCTTATTATTGCTTCCCCTAAACCAAACCCTAAATTCTTTGCAGTTTCTTGCATTTTTTTAGCGCTACAACAAAAGCTTTGTAGCGTATGAAGAAATATGGATAACCCTAGTTGTCATCACAACAAAAAGCTACCCTCTATCCGTCACCTAAATAAGCTTTGCACTTCTACTGAGAGTAACTAAGAGGCATTTACAGTAAATGACTGATGAACATATTAGGTGTCACAATGACATTTCTATGTTTCATAGTGTATGAGATTTGTTGGGCCCAGGTAAAGCCAAATCAATTTTATTCATAACCCTTTATAATAATGATATGAGAGAAACTCTAGTTAATTGGCCATGTCAGATTATTGTTCTTGGGTTTAAGATTAAATATTAAAAAATGCAAAATTACTAGGTATATTAAAGATTAAAATACAGTCCTGGTTGTTTGGAAATTCCTGGAGATTCTCCTAATGAATTCAGGAATGAAAATGTAGTTGGAATTCACTTTCCCTGCAAATGCAAACAGCTGCAGGGAACAATGTTTTAATAGTCTGCGGGACCCCAATTTGTCTCTGGACTACACCATGGAGCGGAAGGGCCCCTGTCCTCTCCTGGCACCATTTTCTTGAGCTGAAACGGACCAGGGAGGAGTTACTTGCCATGTGCACTATTCCATGAATGTGCAGCTCCAAAATGGGGCAAATAACACCCCCAGCTCCATTTTGACTTGACAAAATGGCATAGATTGAAGGTAGGATCCCCTCCCCCTCCTGCGTTGCAGTTCCAAGCTGAATCAGGCCCCTGCGGACTTTTAAAATGACGTTCCCTGCACCTGCTTTGTATCTGTGGGGAAAGCGAGTCCCTCCGAACTGAGGACCTGACTTGTCTAAAAAGTCTGGTGCAATCCTTCTGTTTAGGATCGCTCAGAGAATTGAAAATTCTATCATCAGGTTGCTTTCAAAGAAAATCTGTATAAGATGTTTTATAGATGGCACTTGACACCAGATAGGCAAGTTAAAATGTATAAAAATATGTCAAATAAGTGTTGGAAATGTGTGAAACACACAGGAACATTTTATCATATGTGGTGGACATGTAAAGAAGTCCACAAATTCTGGATAATGGTACATAACCTGTTACAACAAATTTTACAATGTACAATCCCTTTTAAACCTGAGATATTTTTGTTAAATTGTGTACCAGAAGAAATTGGAAGAGATCAGAAATATTTTATAATTCATGGAGTAACAGCAGCAAGAACTCTATTGGCATCCTGGAAAAGAGCAATAATACCTCGAGAAGAAGAATTGATAGCGAATATAATGGAAAATGCAGAAATGGACAAACTAACTTCATTAATGAAAGGACAAATAGAAGAAGATTTTGCAGCCCAGGGACACCATTCTATGAATGGATAAAAAAATAAATATACTGACTTGAATGTAGTAACTATATGAAGACACTACTCTAATGTATTATTAATAATCACAGTTAAATGTTTGATAAAATGTTATCTGGAAAGGACATAGATAAGTAAAACTATAACTTGAGCAGACTCTATGATATATATTTGATATTCCCTCCCTACCTTCTCCCTTGTCCTCCCCTATTCCTATATGAGAAAACTAATAAAAAGCTATTTAAAAAAAAGAAAATTCTATCATCAAAAAGAAGTAAACTCATGTTAAAATGATAGAATTCTCTAAATGAATGCTGGGGGTTACTTGATGGCTCTAAACCAGCTTGAGGGTTTTCATCGTCACCTCTGCTGCACCTTAGTACCATGAGATTTATTCTGTTTTTCTTCCTAGTGCCCCAATGGCCATCCTGTAAATGGCACAGACATCTTTTTAAAACAAGCCTCATAACCAGGGCTTTTTTTCTGGGAAAAGAGGTGGTGGAACTCAGTGGTGGAACTCAAGACCACACAATGATGTCACTTTGGGTCAGCAGGAACAAGGGGGGAGTTTTTTAAAGTTTAAATTGCCCTCGTTGAAAATGGTCACATGGGCGGTGGCCCCACCCCCTGATCTCCAGACAGAGGGGAGTTTAGATTGCTCTCCACTGTCTGGAGATCAGGGGGCGGAGCCACCAGCCATGTGACCATTTTTAAGAGGGGCCAGAACTCCATTCCACCGTGTTCCAGCTGAAAAAAAGCCGTGCTCATCGTAACACACCTGGTGTCCCCAAAGTATAATTGGTGTCTTGGTCCTGTAATAGCTGTTCTTCCAGAACAGTCCTATCAAAGTGTTCTTGTGCAGATACTGTCCCACCTCTTCAGAACAAGTTCTCTGTGACACCAGAGGGACACGTCAATGGTAGCTGAGCCATTTTGAGAGGGAAAGACCCAGGGGAAATTGTATTTATTTATAGTCCACTTTTGTTACTGAGATTCAGTACAAATTATAAAATATTAAAAACAATTCCGTCAGACAGTATAAGACATCTAATAAACAATGCAAAAGGGCTAGGATAACAGAGTTTGAAAACAATGCAAACAGAAAACACTGGCTAAAGGTGTGGCATGTCATAATACAGAAAGTGGATTGCAAAGGTCAAAGGCAATGCAGTAAAAGCCAGAGGATGCAAAAGCATTCTGAAAAATTAGAGCCCTATTTCCTTCTTGGAGAGTCCTGCAATGCACAATATTCACATGCAGCTATCAGATAAGGCTGTCTAAAAATCTTCAGTTAACTAGCAGCTGTTCAGGCTCCTTTCACCCACATCCTTCCAAGCATGTCTTCACTGCCATGAGAGTAGAAACTTCTTTTCTTACTTTTCACCGAAAGCTGAGATTTTTATAGTGCTGAATTTTTCAGGTTTTTTTTTTTGAAAAATAGAATTGGGTCATGCATACCAGCTAAACTTCATCCCTACACAGGCAGCCAGGATGGCTCATTTTGTGCAGGCCTGTTGGAGGCCCAGACTGCATAGCAAAACAGCAATGATCCAAAGGAGATGTTTGAAGAGGGACTTTTATATATTATGATACCTGCTGAGGGAAGGAGGGGTACACGGTTTCTTCACTGACAGGTCTCTTATATGTCATTCCTTCTCTACATGTTGTATGAGGCAGAAACAAATTTTCACACAAACCCCTTCCAAACCTCAAGCCTGTGTTTCTTTCCTATAGCTGTTTGTTCAGTCAAATGCATGTTCCCTAATGGGTTACGTCCAGGCATAGGGCACCCCTGGCACCTGAGTTTGCTTGGCATGCAGTGCTGGATTTCTGCCCAAAGGGTCAAGGTGAGTCACTGAGCCACTGGGGTTTGGGCTCTGTTCGCTGCCAGTTTGTACAGCCAAACACTGTTGGAATATATGTGTGTTGCAAGGTCTGAGATTCAGTCATTATGGGGTTAATGTGTTTACCTACCATGCTATTGTTTAGATTGACCTGGAAAGGGAACCTGGCTCCAAGCCAATAATCTGCAAGCCCGGGAAAGTTGAGAGTGTTTGTAAACTGTTATTGGTCAACAGGTCAGGTCACTTTCTTTCAGGGTCAAGAAGAAGGAGGAAGAAGAAGATTCTCCATTCAGTTATCCCAGTTCTTTGTTGTAAACAGTAGTGAAAAATGTAGCTCCAGGCATTCGTTATTTTGTAGCAATCCTGTGACCCTTTTCCTTTAGAAGTAAATGTTTTTAAAAGCTAAACTCGTGTACTGACTGAATCCAAGATCCATTGCACCTCTGAAGAAAAGCTATTTTTTAACCTTTTTTCCCCAACAAATACAACCCATATCTTCTGCATTAGCCTCTTCACAGGAAGGCACTCAAGACAAAACAGTTGCCTACTCTGGAGTTGCCCCTTTAGAAAGCAACAAACTGGACTGAGTC
Organism: Eublepharis macularius; assembly: GCF_028583425.1. Classification (NCBI taxonomy): domain Eukaryota; kingdom Metazoa; phylum Chordata; class Lepidosauria; order Squamata; family Eublepharidae; genus Eublepharis; species Eublepharis macularius. The sequence continues at coordinate 9,471,119 of NC_072800.1, read as the reverse complement.
AAGATGGGCTCAGTGGCTTTAACAGGGTCAGGGCTTTTTTTCAGCTGGACCACGGTGGAATGCAGTTCCGGAACCTCTTGAAAATGGTCACATGGCTGGTGGCCCCGCCCCCTGATCTCCAGACAGAGGGGAGTTGAGATTGCCCTCCGCGCCGCTCGGCTCTGTCTGGAGATCAGGGGGCGGGACCACCAGCCATGTGACCATTTTCTCTGAGGGCAACCCACTGAGTTCCACCACTATTAATGTAAGAGAGTTCACCAAAAATTCTGATTTCCTGTCCCAAATGCCCTTCCTGTTGAGGCTGCTGGGAGATGGGAATGTCCTCACCTATTTAAAATCATGCCTGTCTGTTGGTCTGTCTGTCTGTCAGCTTCTTTCTTTTCCACTGTGGAAGGGAAGTGGTGCAGTCACTCACATAGGACATAGGAAGAGACATAATGGTCTCCAACCTCATTGCAAGGGAAATTACTGGATTTAATAATCACTATGTTCAGCTGGCCCAGAAAAGCAGCAACTGAAATATCAATGGTATTGAATGAACAGAACCTTTAGGATACTGTGTTTGTGTTTATCGTACTTGTGAAGGCAAGACTGAGTGAACCCATTGTTAAGTAAGCTACCTAGTTTTCCTTAGCTTAACAACAATTATTATTCTGTGCCACAGGGCAGCTTCTGTTTAGGGTTGGGAAATTCCTGGAGCTTGGGGATGGGTTGAGGCCTAGTAGGGAGGGGAGGGGCCTCAGTGGGTTATAATGCCACAGCGTCCACCCTCCAAAGCAGCCGTTTTCTTCAGGGGAACTCCTGGGGAGGTGGGATTCAGCCCTTTCCTCCCACTCTTAATCTCTCCAGCCACTCCTCAATCTGTTAGACAAAGCAAGTCAGCACACATATCTTTTCCTCATCGCAAAGTGCTATTCTGGTGATACTGTGTGTGTGTGTGTGTGTTTGTGTAATATTGAAAAAAGATGGCACAGGGAGAAGAATAAGAAAAAAAAACCCTCGCCAGTACTATGGTCCCAAACTGACTGGGGAGAGGGGCTAGCAGCTGCTGTACACAGAGGAGCAAACAGTTCAGAGGAATTGCCAGAGAGATGCAGAGTCTTGTCTTGTGGAACCCTCAGTTCTCTCTTCTTCTCATGCAAGAGTGTAGGAGGGGATTGCCTGCAACAGCCCTTAGCAACCCCCCCCCCCTCCAAGTGTCCAATAAACCTTCCTTTCCTTTTATTCCCTTAGAAGCTCATTGACTAACAAATCTTGAGCAGAAGAAAGTTCTTATTCATCATTTTTTGGACTCAAGGAATAGAAGGGCTGAAACAAATGTTGCTACTGCCAAAGTAATCTTAGGATCATTAAGCAGATAAAACAGTGTTTCCACGATGTAGGGGGGTGATAGATCAGTAGTAAGTGGCTTAAGTCTCTGATATTCTCATACAAATGGCATTTAAACAGGACATGTAAAGATGTATCAATCTTACTGACAGCAAGGTAGATTCTGTCCGAATATTTAAAATATTTAAATATTTAAAAATCTTCCTTCTAAAACCATAGAAGGTATAATATTCAATCTCACCAAAAAAAAAAGCTCTGCAATAGCATGGAACATTCAAATAATACATATAGGGAGGTAAAGATTTTGGAGGAATAATGCCAAAGGACAGGGGGGAACAGACACAGCGAGCTCTATATGTCAAACTTCCATGATTGATTTCTAGAATGTTCTTTTTAATCAAAGAGAGAGCTTTTGATTTACCAATCAATCAATTTTATTGATACAGTCTATGACCAGCACAATTGGTATAAATACAGTTCTTAAAAGATAAAAAATATCATACACAAGGAGATATAGTTCTTAAAAAAAATACCATTCTTAAAATTTAAGAGGATATACCAGTTAAAATTTTCAAATAGTGCAGCCGGAGTCAGGGATTAAGTTTCTAGATTGTTACATTCTTGTTTGGTGCATAAAATTTCCTGGCAGATTTTACAGACAGCTGCGAGAAATCTTGCACTGAGCGTTGTGACCTGTGAGTTAATACCCATAAGAAACATCATGGTAATCTGTAGGTCAGACCAGCCAGGATACCCTCTAAGTAACAGGGAAAACCCATCTCAGAGATAGGATTAGTTGTCATACTGACTAGTGGCAGTTTCTCATCCAAAGTTTTCATCCAAACCATTTGAAAATACCTCATTTCAAGGCAGCCGAATAGGCCATCCTCAGCACACAAAAAAAAAATTTCTCAATTTTAGGGTTGAGAGCTACACTCCTGTTCCTAAAGAAGTTTGACCAAATCCTACCCACAATGCAGCATTTGAAACACAACAGGGTACATTCAGTTTTCTTAGAAACTGAGCAAGGGGCTGCTCAGTATTTTTGGATGCGGCTTTAATCCAAATAGCTGAACTGTAAAGAATGAGGGGAACCGCTTTCAGATTAAAAGCCTGCGCAGCTTCAGGAATATACTCCCCCACCCCCGCTTATTGTAGAAGAACCTGTTTATAGTGTTTCCACAGGGTTTTGCTTTGTTAAACACTATTCTAAATTGGGGATTCCAATATAAGTCTGCTGAAAACAGAATTCCCGAATTAGAGAAGGTCCTAACTTGCTCAATATAAAACCTGTTGTTTGACCAATGTAAGGGAGGCCATCTCCTACTTTTGATGCAGACTAGGATCTTGGGTTTCTCTCATGCAGACAATAGGTGGAAAAGATTTGTAAGACCCTTCGCAGACCAACCATGATGAGAGACAAAATGGCGGCATCTGCACAAAGCAAGACAGGGATACTAGTCTCAGCTAATTTAGATGGATGACATTGCTCGTCAAAATTAGATGCTAAATTGTTTAAATAGAGATTAAACAGAAAGGGAGCTAGTAAACAGCCCCATCTTACCCCTTTTTCCAGGTTAAATGAGTTTGTTAAATGTCTTTCATAACCACTGCACACTTGAGCAGTTGAGCCACAATGTAATCATTGTATAAGCCCTAGAAGCTTTCTGTCAGTGACGGTTTGGGTAAGTCAGCTCTACAATTTGGGGTGATTTATAGTCTAATGTCCCATTAAGATCAATAAAGGCCATATATAATCACCCCCTTTTAAAGGATGACTATTTCTCAGCCAGATGGTAGAGGACTGGACAGTGGTTATAAGTAGACATGGGCACAAACAGCAATACGAATGAAAAAAACCCACGAACAGCCCGTTTGTCTGTTCGCAAACAAGCCATTCGTGAGGCGCCATTGTAAATGAAAAAGAGGTCATCGCAAGCCTGGTTCGTTGCGTTCATCCGCTGTTCGTAAAGCCAGACAGTCGGGCACCTTCAATCAATTCCCTTGGCAACACAGGCAGGGACTGCCTGAACTCACTCTGTACTCCTTCTGTACTCCCTCTCTGGAACACTCCAACCCCTCCAAACGACATCTCCTCTCCCTCCCGTCCTTTCTGCAAAAGCAGGAAGGTGGATGATGTTAGCTGCCGCCGCTGAGTACCTCAGTGGGATCCTTGGATGAGGCCTCGCAACTGTTGAGATCTTCCCAGTTCCTGGTCCCTCTTTTGACCTCTCCCTCTCTGGAACACTCCGACCCCTCCAAACGACCTCTCCCTCCCATCCTTTCCACAAAGGCAGAAAGGTGGGTGATGTTAGCTGCCACTGCTGAGTACCTCAGTGGGATCCTTTGATGAGGCCTCGTAATTGTTGGGATCTTCGCAGTTCCCGGTCCGACCTCTCACTCTCTGGAACACTCCGAACACTCCAAACGACTGCTCCTGTCCATCCCGTCCTTTCCGTGAAAACAGGAAGGTCTGTGATGTCAGCTGTCAGTAGCCAGACCCCCCGCCCCCTAGAGGGGAGGCAGCCTGCCGCCACCTCACCAACCCCCCAGGACCAGCAGCCGCATTCATCACCCACGTCCCTGTCTGTGCAGGAAAGTACAGTACAATACTCTGAGGCCTGGTGGGCGGGCGGGCACATGGGGGTGCTGCTGGTGAGTGGCCACACACCCTGCCCCCTAGAGGGGAGGTGGCACACCAACACTTACCCCAGCCCACCAGGCCCGGCAGCCGCAAACATTACCCTCCTTCCGGCCTACGCCAGAAATATCAAGTTCTCTGTGGCCTGGCAGGTGGGCACATGGGGGGTGCCACCAGTGAGCAGCTAGAGCCCCACCCACTAGAGGGGAGGTGGCCTTTCAATGCCTCCCCCAGCCCACCAGGCCCGGCCGCCACAAACATTACCCTCCTTCTGGTCTACGCCGGAAATATCAAGTTCTCTTAGGCCTGGTGGGAGGGCACATGGGAGGTGCTGCTGGCGAGCAGCCAGACCCACCACCCCCAAGAGGGAAGGTGGTCTGCCAACACCTTCCCTAGCCTCCAGGCCCGGCGGCTGCCAATATCACCCACCGTCATACCGTGGCAGATAGTAGCCTCAGGGAGGCCTGGTGGGCTGGTACATGGGGGGTGCCGTCGGTGAGCGGCCAAAGCCCCTGCCCCCATAGTCCACCGCTTGTACATGGGGCAAAAGTCTACTGGTGGCTCCCATTGTATTGAATGAGAGTTTCTTGGGGGCGTCGGATTTGGGAATGTATAACTCCAAGATCCGTATTGCAATCTTGACCAAACTTGAGTGATGGCTGGAGGAGAGCCTGCTAAACACTCCCTGTGAATATGGGCTCTCTAAGTCCAATGGGGGCCATTCTGGCCCCCACGAACAACGAACAACAAACATGTTTGTTAATGGGACATGTTCGTTACTATTAGTCTGTTCGTGTTTGTTGTCGGCAAGGAACAATGAACAGCGTGTTCATTTTTTTCCCCCGTTCGTGCCATGTCTAGTTATAAGTCAAGGAGCCTCTTTTGAAACCAATCTGCTCATGATCCACACTGCTTCTGATTCCATCCAATCCAAATGTTTCCTAAGTGAGTAAAAGGAGTACAATTTTCCCAATGAAGAAAGTATGGGAAATTTTATATGTAGGTTTCTTGGTTTGAGACTATAGTTATGTGAAACCTTTATACTAACACAGCAGAGTAACAGCAGAGTTATTTAGGCAGAAGCATTTAAACCCTTAAAATGTACATGAATTAGTCTTCAGACAAAATCATAGAAAGATACAACGTACAGTTTTATTGAAGTAGTTTTCTTCCATAGCAATATCTTGGAGTAAAAGGGAAAGATCCTAATCTAAAGAGTTACATTCCGTAATTCTAAATCACAGCCTGAAAGTATAGGTGGCGAGGCTGAGCTGTAAGCCTGTGGGAAAGGGGCCTTCATAGCAGAGCATGGAAGCTTACATCCTTCTCCTTGAAAGGCTATGAGGCAAGAGACAGAAATCTCCCAAGAGGCATAGAGACAAGGAGGAGGAGTCAGGAGGCGTTCCTACCCTAGACAAAAGAGTGGCAGATTGCTAGAGTTACATACATGTTTGGACAGACATGCAGCGCCCCCCCCCCCCCCCCGCAATGTCTTAAGGCATGCTGAGTCGCCTATTCCAACAGAAAGAAGGCTAATTGGCCAATAGCAGCATGGATCCAATCTGGACTTCTTTCAAGTATTAGGACTATAATCGAATGTCTCCATGAGTTCGGCATCTGGCCAAATGAATTAATTAAAGTGAACACTGGAGCCAGGACTGTAGCCCACCACTGAGGGCAAAGCTACAAGTGACGAATGGCACTTGAACGGCAAGTGTATTTTTCCCTGTTCACTTGCCCTCCACTCAATCCACTTGCCGTTCAAGTGTCATTTGTCACTTGTAGCTTGGCCCTCAGGATCAACTTTTCAAAGCTCGTTAGGAATTAAATCGGGGCCGGAAGCTATTCCTAAACTAAGCCCCCTAATAAGACATATGACCTCCCTGATTAACACTTCAGGCCCGGGAGCCACACAGTCAACAGATATAATATTCAGGGATGAGTTGGAAGCCCCAGCATCATAGCATAACTCCCTGAAATGATTTTCCCACACTAAAGGGTAAATGCAGCTAGCAATTTTAAAATTTGAATTAATAGCTGACTTGGTGATATGCCAAAAGGTCTTTTTATCTTTGTTGTTAATTGCTGAGATGAGGCTTCCCCATTCCTGGTCGAATCCACGTTACTCATTCTAAGTCGCATGTTCCCCGCATTCCCCATGCAATCCCGAGTGCCGGTCACATTACCTCACTAAACAGACGCATTTCATTCGCATTTCTCCCAAATATGTGGTCACAGGTTTTCAACAGGAGTTTCACGGTGGCTGTGAATGGGCAAATGCGCAATTTACGTGTTTTTTTAAAAAACCACCCCCCTTCCTGTCTCTCCGGCCGTTCCGAGGGTTCCTATTGGCTGATTCAACTTGCAAGTGCTCCGTAGTCTGCAAAAGACTGTTTTTGACTTCATAGCATTGGATTTATTGATTATGCTGTTTCTGAATCAAATCTGGTAGTTTGAAAAATCATTTTGGGGTGAATCCATCCTCAGAACGGACTTGCGAAACTTCCTTTTTAACTGTTTTTTTAAAATATATATATTACTGTAATATCGAAATTACGAAATATCGAAATAATGACACTCCAAGGAAGTGAAACTTCAGTAAAATTCAGGCACTGAACTGTCCTGCATAGGAAATGCCCACGAAAGCTTCCCACATGCTTCCAAATTTCCAAAAAAGAAATGGGAGAGAGCCATCAGTGCTGTCAGTGGGGGAAAGAGAGGCATCATTATCTTCAATGATGTTTCTTTATAAGGCAAGATCGAAATAACGGAAAAGTGCGCTCAAAAAAATAAAAAAAATGGGCGGGAAAAAAGGTCCCGCCCAAAAAAGTGGTTTTTGAGCAGCCGTGTGACCAGAGGGACGTGCGAGAAAGACGGATTGGAAGCAGGAATGTGACCGAAGAGGAAAAAATTGTGGATCGGAGGCAAACGGAAGATATCCGATAAACATGCAGGTAATGGGTGAATGTGGATTCGACCCCTTACTCAAGGACACCCATTTTCTGGTTTTACTCCGTTCTCTATAAGTCTTCTTAAGCTCCAGCAACTTTTGGAGAACCCATATTGAGCAATTATTTTTAAACTCGTGATGATGCTTCTGTTGCATATGTTGCTTGATTGCTTGGCAGTCGCTATGGAACCAAGTATTTCGGTTGGCTTCAGAGGTCGTTTTGTTGAGATTCGTTTTAACAAAAAGTGGTCTAAATAAATCAAGATGCAGAGGAGTTAGCCGTGTTAGTCTGTGGTAGCAAAATCAAAAAGAGTCCAGTAGCACCTTTAAGACTAACCAATTTTATTGTAGCATAAGCTTTCGAGAATCAAGTTCTCTTCATCAGATGCATGTTACAGTCTCTGTAACATGCATCTGACGAAGAGAACTTGAATCTCGAAAGCTTATGCTACAATAAAATTGGTTAGTCTTAAAGGTGCTACTGGACTCTTTTTGATTTAAATAAATCAAATACCTCAGACAAATTGGCTAAGCCAGAAGAAGCTGAGTCTTGCTGCAGGACCTTCTTATCTAAGGTGTTACAAGAGGCAGGTCCCATTATCACTCAGGCTTTGTTACTAGAGTTAAAGCTCCAGCACAGTTGACAATATTATTATTGTTTTGGGAGACTGAAAAACTTTGGACTGGCTCAGGATATTGATCAAGCGGGAAAACCATAAGAAGAAAAATGGGAAGGTGATCACTTCCCATGTAATCACAAACTTTTAGCTATTTGAAGGTCAGATACTCACTAGGAACAAGAACAAAGTCTATTTCACTAGCTCCTTGGGGGCCCACATAAGTGAAGTCACCGGCTTCGTCAGCCTCTGAATAGCCATTCAGTGGAATAACATTTCTATGAATTGCAAATTTTTCCTGCTCTAGGCCTGCAATATTTATTATGACATCTTTGTATCTTCTATTATGCTAAGCAGGACTAAGAAATTTGCCACTATTGGGATTGAATAATTTAAAGACAGAGTATATCATCACAGCCTATCTTTGCATTGAAATTGCTGATAATACTTCAGGAATTCCTGGAAATCGGGCATGCAGATCATCAACTGTTTTTCCCAGGTGGGCCCATCTCTGCATCAATATGGTAGATGTGGATGGGGGAATATAAACTGAGGAAAAAATAACAGTCAAATCATCCAATTTCAGCAGAAGAGGAATAATCAAGTTGTCTGTCACCAAAAGATTGCAGGATCCAATATTCAAATTTGATGGTACTAGACAAGCAAGACCACCCTGCGGCCTACCTCTCCCTTGGACCAATAGAAGCTCTCTGGAAATATTCTGTGTGGTTGGGGGAAATTAGTTCATCCATTAACCAGGTCTCCTGAAGGAGTAAGTTATCAAAAGACACTAAAAACACTTTATTATCAGTACTCTTCTTGAGTGCCACCCAGCTGTTCCAACTTAAGATGTGAAGCCCACGGGTCCCTGCTAGTCAATTCCTTGCTGCAATGAGATCTTGTATTATCAATTTGGTAATATTTCCCAATTTGATTGTGACTTTTGGCTCCAGGGGAACAGGCATTTTTTCCCCCGGTGGACTAGGATCTCGTGGCCGCTTTCTGACCAGAGGGAAGATAGCTTCACAGATAGGATTAGATAAAAGTTGATTTTCATTGATGTCAGGGAGCTTATGTAAAACAACAGATGCAGATTCTCTTTGATTAATTAAATGATTCTGTTCCTGGCTAATTTATAATAGAATATGCTGCAATTTTTGGTATTGAGTGGTTTCATCATCTTGTTCCTTGTAAAGTTGGGAATTAAATGACTGAAGAAAGCATCTCCCCTTAAAGTAAATTGGCTCCGATTAGGCACCAATTAAACAATAATACTTAAAATGTAAACCAGCATGAATACTATTAATTAAGCTACTAAGAAAGCATAAGTCAGAGTAAAAATAAAATTAAAAAATCACCATCACCCTCCAAAGTCCTAACAAACCCCTGAATTTTAATTTTTTTAAAAAATTCCACTCTCACTCCCTTGTTCTACTAATATAGATAAGTGAGGGGTAGGGACAGAGCTAAAACCAAATCTATGTGGCTACGTAGCTACTTTGAAATAATAAGAGCTACACAATAAAGATAAGAAAACTAAGAAGAATAAGGAGACCGAAAAGGAAAAAAATGTTTAAAAGCCTCTAGAAGTTAAAATTAGCAGCCTCTAAGCAGAGCACAGGGTATGAACTGGAGCCTCCCCAGTGTCCAATAAAGATTCAGGTGCCCCCCTTTGAATCCCGCTGATTTTCTTGGGACATATTTAATGCACACATTTTCATTCCCCTCCTCTGATCTTGTGGATGCAAGGTAAGTATGATGCTGGGGCACATTAGTGGCAAAAACTCAGTAGAAGAAAATCAAATTACAGCTGTCACCAGCAAGATTTGTTTAATGGGCTACAAGTACCGTTCCATTTTTCTCTGAGGAGAAAAAAGGATGTACTAGGTAGGCTCACCTTTACTTTCCAGCATAACACACTTAATAAAGTTGGTTTGCTTTAATGATTCCAAAATGCTTGCTACAGAAAATCCAGATCTCCTGACACTACTTTCCTGCATAATCCCCAGCAGTTGAAGAGAGGGGTAGCAGACCATGTTTTCTAAGAGGAAGAGATGTTTCAGAATAAGGCCCCAGAGTAGACCATGATCAGATCCAGCAAAAAAAGTAAAGATTGTCTTGCAGCCTGGAGACTCTGGCAAATCCCTAAATAGCATCCTCGTGTGAAAGCCAAGCACAGATATGCTTCAAGCGTGTACCAAAAAAGAGCTTCTGTTTGTTTGGATCAGGGCTAAGTGGGAAGGCAAGAGGTGAATGTAACCCTTCAAGCCCTGCTTGGTTTCCTTAATCAAGCGCTGTTAGTGATTTGAAAGACAGGCCTGGGAAGCCCAATTTCAATCAGTGAAAGCAAGAAGGGCATGAGAAAACAAGAAGGGAAAGAACCCCTTCTTTCCTCGGTACACAGCCCTGATCCAAATTGTGGCTACATTCACACACATTTTATTCTTTTGCAGATTGCTGGATGTTTGTGATCACTGCCCCATTGGTTTTGGTCCTGAATATTTTCCAACATAGAGGAGTGTAGGTGGTTGCGTTGGTCAACAGAAACATTCTCAAAACAAAAGGTGTACATTATCTTTCTCTCAGGACCAACTGAACTGTCACAAAACAGCACGCAGGCTTTTAGGTTAGGGTTCATCAGAACCAAGAATGCTTTTCCAAGAAGTTTGCAGAAGTAATGTGTGGAACTAACCATTTTATTTGCAGATGTTCTAAGCCCTTCACATCTTATCTCGGTCAGTCTTACTTTACATCAACTTTGTGAGAGAAGGTAGTGTTGTTATGCCCATATTGCAAGTGGAAGAAGGAACTGGGGGTTGGGGAAGAGGGTAAGTTGCCTAAGACTGTCCCTTTTTTGTTCATGGTAGAAGCAAGATTTGAACTGGAGTCTGGGGTTACTAAACTTTTACAGCTCTTAATCTGCAGTTGTAACATGTAGTTCCCGAAGAATCTGGCCCCAGTCAGAAACGTGTGAATCCACGTTACATATTTGCTGTAGGAAATACCACTGTAACACTGGTGTTTCCTGCAAGAGTCATAATGTGTGAAACTTCCTTCCCCAAATATGAAGAACCTGGTTCAGTGAATTTGGCCCAGGTGATTCCTCTGTTAACAAAACATTGTGTATTCCCCATCATAGTGAGTCCAGTTGTGTTGTATTATTAAAAACTCTGTTTATGTTGTAACCAAATAGAGTTGATAAATGGAAATAAAGAGATACACTGGGAAATGCTGCTGAACTTTTAAATCTGTAAGAACCAAGTTTGAGTCTCACCAGATCTACCTTGCGTGGTTGTTGTAAGAATGCTAACAAGGTAATACATGTGAAAGTGTTTTGCTTTCTAGTACCATGTTCATGTAAAACATTATTATTGTTCAGTTTTATTACCTTTTGGAATTTCATCAGTGTAAAACAGAACACTGCAATATTAGATGTTCATTGTGTCTGTCAAGGAAGCACTATCATAGAAGTTTAATTGGTGTGATGGTTTTCATCTTCAATCTCTAGTCTGACATTTAGCTTCCGAAATGGAATTAGGAAATGCATTCTGTACATCCATCAGGCATAACAGGAGTGCCTCGTTAAAAGGCTCATTAGATAATCAATAGCAAGGAAGAAATTACGCAGTACTATGGATGTAATGTCTAGACAAATTACGCCCTCTGGTTATACGGCAGTATTTTTTCCCCAAACGCTCCCCCCGCCCTTGCTTTAGCATATTGGTAGACTGAACATCACATTTGAGTGTAGAGTTGAGTGGAGGATTGACATTGTAAACTGATGTCCCTCGACAAACTGTAAAATGATACAGCTGCTGTTGTTGCTTCCACACGTTAAAACAGATTTGAATGCAGCCAAGCTAAAAGCCTTATGCTTCCACCATTTGTGAAAAATACCGGTTTAGGGCAGAAGTTTACATCAGAGAATGAGATAGGGCATCTCAAACCACTTTTTTTAGGGAACAGTTTTTTTTACCCAGGCTATATCCTCACTTCAGTTTTGTTTATCAGTTTTATAATTACATTTTTATATCAATTATAATTTTTATATTGGCTTTTTATTGTCTTGGTGGCCCTCTTCCAAAAATCATGGGAACTGTAGCTTGGTGAGGCAACTTCTGTTCCTGAAATCCAAATCTCATGGTTCCCTGAGACGAGTTGCAGTTTGCTGTTTGTATATGGCTGGGTGATACTTGCGGAGCGGCCAGTACTGGAAATCCATGTATTTGAAATGCGTAGTTCAAATACAATTGCAATCATATCTCATATCCGAGATGCACCTAGCTAGTGGACTACTGTTTTATACTGGAATCCTTCTTTGCATGTTATATTTAGTGTTTTTATATTTTGTGCAAAAATTGATAACTATAAGAAATAGCTTCTTGGTGTTGAAAATAAGGCTTAGCTGATTTTTGAGCTTCCCTTTGTTCTGTAGATACGTATACAAATTAATAGGGTAGAAGGGGTTGTAAATCTCTTGTGAATAGTCTCAGGGTGAACCTGATGCCAGATAGGAGTTAACTTGTCTGGCATAGAAGGTAGGGAAGTGACATAGATGCAATTTAGTTTTCTATCATTGAAAGGCTGTCAAAGCCAAAAGTACCACTCCATAGGAAAAGGGGAGGAGCAAGGAGTATATAGTCAGCCTTGTTACACTTAAACAGTCATTCTTGGCAATTGCCTTATGTTAGTTGGTTGTACTGGAATTCCTGAATAAAACCGTTTACCGAATCTGTCTCTGCCTGGTCTGATTGGGGTGGATATTTTGAGAGGATCCCTTGAACAGAAACTGACATTTTGCTAAGAATCATCTTTTCCTCCTACGGACCCCAGAGGACACACCATTGGCCCCTGTGAAATGGCTGTTGAGCCAGGGAAGGACAATCTGGTGAAATCCAAAGGAGACCAAGGAACCCAGCGGAAGGAAACCAAGCTAAATGTGGAGGAGGTGAGAGGGCCCAGGGTAATACTGCAGACAGACCTGGACTTCCTAACCTGGTTGACAGCAACTCCCCAAAGCTGGGCTCCTCGTTCCCGCACCACTGTAGAGAGAGAGCTTAGAGACAGGAGGAGATCTAAGCTATTCATGTCGAGTGGGGGGGAGGAAGAAGCTGTCCTGAGTGATGAGAGGGAAGAGAGTGAAGAGGAAACAGAGGGGGAGGACTCCAAAGGCTGTGGCACCCGGGAAGTATGAGCTTTATGGGGGGAAGTAGAAGAGCTTAAAGTGGCAATGAGGCAATGAGATAGTGGGAGGAATGATGGAACTCCTGCAAAGCACCCAAGTATTGAGAGCTACAGCCGATTTGCCACAGAGACGTTCCAATTTACTCAGGGACCCTTCTCCATTACTACCCTTTCAACAAGGGGGCCATACACCACCTTATCACGATCAACCAATGAGCCCCTTGATCCAGGGTCAAGCCCCCCTGAGTTGGCAGAAGTTAGAAGCATGATTTGAGGGGGACCCTGCAGACCTGGCGTACTTCCTTGTGCAAGTGGGGTCTTACGCGAGTGGGGCCATACCTTCCCAAATGACCTCAGCCGGGTGAGCTATATTGGGTCCCGGTTGGGGGGGGGGGTCAGCAGCCAAATGGTACGTAATTCTGTATGCGGCACAAGCCCCCAAGCTACGAAATGTAAACACATTCGTGCAAGTCCTCAAAGAGCAATATGAAGACCCTTTGGAGGGCGAGAGGGCGAGAACCCACCTGAAGCGCCTGAGGCGGGGCAACCGCCCTGTACTCAAGTATGCAGCTGAGTTTAGAGAGCATGTGGCTAAGCTGAGGGATTGGACAGAGGGAGTGAAAATTGAATTTTTCTGAGCCAGCTTAAATCCGGATTTAGTAGCCAAGGCCCCCTGGTGCAGGATGACCTTATTAGCATGGATCCAACTAGCTTGCGAGATTGAGAATAGGGAGCAGGTGGTGAAGTTGCTGCATCTACAACACCAGGCAGGACAGCAAAAGAGCACCAGGGAAGGACAACCGCAAGAACTAAGGAGGGGATGGAACAGCCCCCTCCCTCCAGATGAGAAGGACCGAAGGATGAGCAAGGAGTTGTGCCTGCGAGGAAGGCGGCCGTTTTATTGCGGAGTGCCCTGAGACGAGAAAAGTGTATCCAGAACACAGACAGAAGCTGAAGAGAACTCAGGAGAGGTGGCCTAGATCCAAACCTCATCAGGCCGAGAAGGAGACGGCAGGGGCAGCGGCTCAAGCACATGGGGACACTGAGGTGTAAAGTGGGGAGTCATCCTCAGCTGACGAAGGAGACACCAAGCCACTTGCGGGAAATGACAGAGATCTGCCATAAAGGGCACCAGTCGGCAGGACATGGAGGATCAGGTGCCAACAAAGGTGAAACAGAAGGGAGTTCTATTCTTCCGGGTCGTCACCCTGCTGAATCTAAGACAGGGAACCAATCTCCGAGTTAGGGCGTTGATTGACTCGAGGTGTACTAGGGATTTGATTTCCCCCTCTCTAGTGACTGGACTGGGGCTAAACATACATCAAATGCCAGAACCATTAGTGTTTGAGCAAATGGATGGTACGGTCATGAAGGGACACCCCCCCCCCCCGGGTTTGAAACTGAACCCATTCCGATGGGGATGGGGCACCATTGGGAGGACAGGACTTTCGTGGTCAGCCCAACCACAAAGTTCTTGCTGGTGTTAGGGGTGAGATGGCTGTACAATCATGACCCGTATGTCAAGTGGAAAGGAGGCGAGCTGGATTTCCCCTTGAAACATTGTCATAGACATATGTGGAGTGACCAGTGGAGGTCCCAACCCCCTCCTCTCACCGAAACTGCATGTTTAACCATGGAAGAGAGGGATAAGTTTCCTCCAGAATATCAGGACCTGAGCAAAGTGTTCAAAGAAGGAGAGGCGGATGAACTGCCCCCTCATTGTTCCACTGATTGGCGATCAAACTGATCCTGGGGGAAAAGCTACCAAAAGGGAAATAGTATTACCTTTTGGTAGGAGTCTCAGGATACATGGACTCTATCCTCAGGCCCTATGCCACCAGCATACCCAGCTATTTACGGGACACCACTGACTTCCTCAGGAAAATACAGTCCATTGACAACCTACCAGATGACACCATCCTAGCAACCATGGATGTGGAGGCCCTGTACACCAATATCCCACATGCAGATGGACTGCAAGCCATCAGGAATATTATCCCGGACAAAACCACAGCACACCTCGCCACTGAACTTTGCCACTTCATACTCACTCACAATTACTTCAAATTTGGTGACAGCTTATATCTACAGGTTAGTGGCACAGCCTTGGGCACACACATGGCACCACAATATGCTAACATATTCATGGTGGACTTGGAGCAACGCTTCCTCAGCTCCCATCCACTGAAACCACTACTATACTTAAGATTCTTGGATGACATCTTCATCATTTGGACCCATGGGAAGGAAGCCCTTGAGAGATTTCATCAGGACTTCAACAACTTTTACTATCAACCTGAGCCTGGACCACTCTACACAACAGGTACACTTCCTGGACACCACTGTACAACTACATAATGGACGGATAAATACCACCTTATACCGGAAACCCACAGACCGATACTCATATCTACATGCCTCCAGCTTCCACCCTAAACATACCACTCGGTCTATTGTCTACAGCCAAGCCTTACGTTACAATCGTATCTGCTACAATGCTCTTGATCGGGACTCCCACTTAAGAGATTTACAACAAGCATTTTTGGGACTACAGTACCCACCAAATGAAGTGAGGAAACAAATCGACAGGGCCAGACTAGTACCCAGAAACAGCCTGCTCCAGGACAAACCTAAAGGAACTAACAACAGAACACCACTGGTTGTCACCTATAGTTCCCAGCTCAAACCCATCCAACATATCATCAGTGAGCTACAACCCATCCTGGAAAATGATGCCTCTCTCTCAGAAGCCCTGGGTGGAAGACCTCTCCTTGCCTACAGACAAGGAGACTTCTCACTTACAATCATGAATCGGCTAGCAGAGTCACCAGCACAGGTACCAGGCCCTGCAACAGACCCAGATGCCAGCTCTGCCCTTATATCTACCCAGGAAATACAATTACAGGACCCAATGGCGTCAACACTGTCTCTGGCTCTTACAACTGCTCATCCTCCAATGTGATATATGCCCTCATGTGCCAACAATGTCCATCTGCTCTGTACATTGGACAAACCAGCCAACCTCTGCGCAAAAGAATAAATGGACACAAATCTGCCATTAAAAATGGCAACATCCAGAAACCAGTGGGAGAACACTTCAACCTACCAGGACATTCCATCAAGGACTTAAAGGTCACTGTAGTTCAACAGAAACCTTTCAAAAACAAAATCCAGCGGGAGGCTGCTGAATTGGAATTCATATGTAAATTTGACTCAGTCAAGCTGGGATTGAATAGAGACTATGAATGGTTATCTCATTATCAGAAGTAACTGACTTCCTTAACAGAAGCAAACTGATCTCCATATCAGAAGCTACTGTTTGCATCTACTCCGCCCTCCCCTCTCCTCCTGTATATCTGACCAGTTTCTTCTTGCCCTCCAAGCATCTGACGAAGAGAACTGTGATTCTCGAAAGCTTATGCTACAATAAAGTTGGTTAGTCTTAAAGGTGCTACTGAATTCCAAACATGACACACTAACAGTACATATATCTATAAAATTAAGAAGAAAACAAAACAAAAAGAACCCTAAATTACACTACAAGTTGAGTTCTGATTTTCTCCACAACAAGTATATATCATTTCTACAGTCCCACTTATTCTGAGTTAGTCACAACCCCCCTCTTTTTTCTATTGTTTCTGTTTCTTAATCCAGATGTCATCAAATCCTTGTTATCCATTTCATGCAAAAAGTCTATTAACGGTTTCCATTCAGTTAAGAAGTTAACTAATGTCCTTTCTCTAATTAATGCAGTAAGTTTTGCCAATAACATAAACTCCAAAACTTTTGTCAACCATTCCTCCACTGTAGGCAATGTTGTAGTTTTCCACTTTTGTGCATAAAGTACTCTTGTTGCTGTAATAAAGTATAAGAACAGTGTTCTAAAACTTTTTTCCAACTGGCTATCCATTATTCCCAACAGAAAAGTCTCTGGTTTCAGCTGAAGTTTAATCTTCAAAATCTTCTGAATCAATGATTGTATCTGCAACCAAAAACTCTTTCTTACATGTCTACCACTTATGAAAAAATGTCCCTTCTTGTTTAGCACATTTCCAACATACTTTTGACGCCCCCTTACACATTCTAGCCAATTTTTCAGGAGTCATATACCAACGATACATCATTTTGTAAATATTGTCTAAATATTCCAGAATATCCAATACTGTTCTTACATTGTCCTTTAGATGCCTCTTAGGTAGGAATCCACTTTGGTCTTCACGAATCACAGAATCATAGAGTTGGAAGGGGCCATACAGACCATCTAGTCCAACCCCCTGCCCAGTGCAGGATCAGCCTAAAGCATCTCTGAGAAATATTCATCCAGCCTCTTCTTGAAAACTGCCAGTGAGGGGGAGCTCACCACCTCCCTAGGCAGCTGATTCCACTTTTGAACTACTCTGACCGTGAAAAAGTTCTTCCTAATATGTAGCCGGTACCTTTGTGCATGTAATTTAAGCCCATTGCTTCGGGTCCTACCCTCTGCTGCCAACTGGAACAGCTCCTTGCCCTCCTCCAAATGACAGCCTTTCAAATATTTAAAGAGAGCAATCATGTCCCCCCTCAACCTCCTCTTCTCCAAACTAAACATTCCCAAGGCCCTCAGCCTTTCCTCATAGGGCTCAGTCTCTAGACCCCTGATCATCCGCGTCACTCTCCTCTGCACCCTCTCGATTTTGTCTACATCCTTTTTGAAGTGAGGCCTCCAGAACTGCACACAATACTCCAGGTGCGGCCTGACCAAGGCAGTATAGAGAGGGGCTATGACCTCCTGCGATTTTGATGCTATGGCCCCTTTGATACAACCCAGGATTGAATTGGCCTTTTTTGCCACCGCATCGCACTGACTGCTCATATTTAGTTTACAGTCCACTCTTACCCCAAGATCCCTTTCACATATACTACTGCCCAGAAGTGTATCCCCCATCCAGTATTTGTGCTTCCCATTTTTGTGGCCCAGATGTAATACTGTGCACTTGTCTTTGTTGAATTGCATCCTATTCACAGCTGCCCACTTCTCCAGAGTATTCAGGTCTTGTTGAATTTTAATTCTATCTTCTTGTGTGTTTGCTACTCCTCCCAATTTGGTATCAATAATGTCCCATAGGATACTTTTAAATCTTCCTGCCAAGATCGATGCAAACAGCTTATAGTCATTGTTTAATAGTGATATTGGCCTGTAGTTTCTTGTCAATGTGTGGTCTTGTCTATCTTTTGGAATAAGTGTTATGTTGGCCTCCTTCCATGAGTCCAGCATTTTCCCTCCCTCTAAAATAGAGTTCATCGTCTTTTGTAAAGGCTAAAGAAGTTCATCCTCAAAACACTTATAGTAGCTACATGGGAGGCCATCTGGTCCAGGTGCTTTCCCCAACTTACTCTTTTTTATGGCTTCTCCCGCTTCTCTTACTGTTATAGGTCCATTCATAATTTGTCTTTGTTGTTCCATGATCTTAGGTAACTTCTGTTTATTAATATATTCATCTATTTTTTCCACTGACACATCACAACTCTTATACAGATTTGTATAGTACTGATAAAATACCTTTTGTATATCTGCAGTGTCTGTTAATGCCTTATCCACCTCTTGTATTTTCAGTATCATTCTCTTTTCTCTCTCCTTTCTCAGTTTATAAGCCAACCATTTTCCTGGCTTATTTGCATATTCAAATGTTCTTTGTTTTGCATAATTCAATTTAATTTCCATTTCTCTTGACATTAACATTGATAGTTGTTGTTGTAAGATCTTAATATGTTGCAATGTATTAGTATTTCCAGGAGCTCTTTTGAGTTCTTCTTCTTTGCTCTTTATCTCCTTCAAAATATGTTACTCCAAAATATGGGGTGGATATTTTGAGAAGATCCATTGAACAGAAACTGACACCTGAGAGTGCTTAAAGAACTTTTGAAAGCTTGCAAGTTCCTTTGTCGATCATCTTCCAGGCCTCTTGGAGAATAGGTGATATGCCAGAAGACCGGAGGGAGGACAAATGTCATCCCAGTCTTCAAGAAAGGGGAAAAGGTCAATCTTGGGAAGTACAGGCCAGTCAGCCTAACCTCTCTCCCGGGGAAGATACTGGAGCAGATATTAAGGGCATCAGTCTGCAAGCATCTGACAGACAACAAGGTGATATTGGAAAGTCAGAATGGATTTGTCCCCAACAGGTCCTGTCAGGCTTACTGGATTGCGGGAATGCTGTTGATTTAGTTTATCTGGATTTCAGTAAAGCTTTTGACAAGGTTCCTCTTGATGTTTTGATAGGTAAAAAGGTGGACTATGTACTGGACTCTAGGGTGGTTAGATGGATAGGGAACTGGCTGTTTAACGGCACCCAGAGAGTAGCTGTCAATGACATCATAGAATCATAGAATCATAGAGTTGGAAGGGGCCATACAGACCATCTAGTCCAACCCCCTGCCCAGTGCAGGATCAGCCTAAAGCATCTCTGACAAGTATTCATCCAGCCTCTTCTTGAAAACTGCCAGTGAGGGGGAGCTCACCACCTCCCTAGGCAGCTGATTCCACTTTTGAACTACTCTGGCCGTGAAAAAGTTTTTCCTAATATCCAGCCGGTACCTTTGTGCATGTAATTTAAGCCCATTGCTTCGCATCCTACCCTCTGCTGCCAACTGGAACAGCTCCTTGCCCTCCTCCAAATGACAGCCTTTCAAATATTTAAAGAGAGCAATCATGTCCAGCCTCAACCTCCTCTTCTCCAGACTAAACATTCCCAAGGCCCTCAGCCTTTCCTCGTAGGGCTCAGTCTCCAGACCCCTGATCATTCTCGTCGCTCTCCTCTGCACCTTCTCGATTTTGTCCACATCCTTTTTGAAGTGAGGCCTCCAGAACTGCACACAATACTCCAGGTGTGGCCTGACCAAGGCAGTATAGAGAGGGGCTATGACCTCCTGCGATTTCGATGCTATGGCCCCTTTGATACAACCCAGGATTGAATTAGCCTTTTTTGCCACCGCATCACACTGACTGCTCATATTCAGTTTACAGTCCACTCTTACCCCAAGATCCCTTTCACATATACTACTGCCCAGAAGTGTATCCCCCATCCAGTATTTGTACTTCCCATTTTTGTGGCCCAGATGTAATACTGTGCACTTGTCTTTGTTGAATTGCATCCTATTCACAGCTGCCCACTTCTCCAGAGTATTCAGGTCTTGTTGAATTTTAATTCTATCTTCTTGGGTGTTTGCTACCCCTCCCAATTTGGTATCGTCAGCAAATTTAATGAGCGGCCCTTCCACTCCTTCATCCAGATCATTGATAAAAATATTCTGGATGAAGGAGTGGAAGGGCTGCTCATTAAATCACATCTGATTGGGGGGAGGAATTCAGTGTAGCGCCACAGAGCTCCATTCTGGGCCCAGTGTTTTTCCTGAATCCCTCAGCCTTTCCTTGTAGGGCTTGGTCTCCAGACCTTGATCATCCCGGTTTGTCTCCCCTGCACCTGTTCCAATCTGTCCACATCCTTTTTGAAGTGAGGCTTCCAGAACTGCACACAATACTCCAAGAGGGGCCTGACCAACATGGAATATAGTGGGACAATGGCATCCTGTGATTTGGATGTTATGTCTTTATTGATATACTCCAAGATTGCATTCGCCTTTTTTGCTGCTGCATCACACTGACTACTCATATTTAGCTTCCCATCCATCCGTATCCTAAGAACTTGTTCACACACACTGCTACACAGAAGTGTATCCCTCATCCACAATGCATACTTTGCATTTTTGTTACCCAGGTGGAGAACCTGGCACTTATCCATGTTAAATCGCATCTTATTCAAATCTGCCCACTTTTCCAGTGTGTTCAGATTTCGTTGAATTCTATCCCTAGCTTCAAGGGTGTTTGCTGCTCCTCCAAGTTTGGTATCATCTGCCAATTTAATGAGCAATCCCTTCATACTCTCTCATTCAGATCATATATAAAAATATTGAAAAGCATTGAGCCCAGAACTGAGCCCTGTGGCACTCCACTGGACCCCCTCCCTCCAATCAGACGTGATGCCGTTGACAATGACTCTTTTTTGAGCGCAGTTATCCAGAATCCACATGTATGGGCAGCTGTTGATTTTGCCCATTCGCAGGGTGACCTTTTCAAATGAGTGAAGCTGCTGTGGGGGAGCAGAGAAAGAGAGAGCCAGTCCCTCAGATATGAGGGCCCAAGGCTCTGGAGGGCTTTGTATGGGATGGCCAAAGCATTGAATTGAGCCTGCTAACTGATGGGTAGCCAATGGAGTGTGTCTGCAGAATGGGGTTCTGCGTGGTCTGCCTAGTTCTTGATAGTAATAATTGAGCCACAGCATTGTGTACCAGCTGGAGTCTTTGAATTTACTTTGACAGGAGGCCTATGCAAAGTGCATTTTTGTGGTGGCACACACCGGTACTGACTACCAGCACCTTTTGGGGGGCTCTCCCAAGCCTTGAAGGGGGAATTGGTGGAAATCAGTGCAAATATATGTGTATGAGTACTGGTAACCATTTTTTAAAAAAACACTGTGCATAATTACAATCCTGTGAGGTAGGTTAGGATGCGTGTGTGACTAGCCCCAGGTACCCCAGCAAGCTTTGGTGGCAGAGCGGGGACTTGAAGCTGGGTCTCTCAGATCCTGATCCAATATACTAAACACTGCACCAAGGTGCCTCTCCTACCTCCTACCCAGACCTCTTAGCTTCTCCTTCATTGACTGAAAATCCATGTTTAAAAATGGAATTGTTGTAGAAAGGATCACCCAACAATTCAAATTTCACATAGTAGCATCAATGTGGTAAATGGCAAGCTATGCACTCCATGCTGCCGAACTAGTTTTCATGCACTAACATTTATAAGGATATGCTCTAGAGATAAGCCCCTGACTGGCCATCCCTCAGAGCACTGCGTGCGGAGGGGGAATGCAGAAATTGGCAGCATGCGGCACTGTGATGTCTCTTCTGGATTCGTACCCAAAACTGACGTCATAGTTTCATGCAATGCTCTAATACAGTGTTTCCCAACCAGGGTTCCACAGAACCCCGGGGTTGCACAGACCATTGTCAGGGGTTCTGGGACAAATTGTGGATTAAAAAAATAAATAATTTGAAATCCCATGAAAAATTCCTACTATTCCTCAAAATACTGTGATTATGAAGGTTATATTTAGTTGTATTGTGTCTATGTTTGTTATGCATTATTACAGAGTATTCTCAATACAAATGATAATAATTGGACCCGGTTTTGGGCCGAGTACTTTTCAATATTTTTATCAATGATCTGGATGAAGGGGTAAGCGGGCTACTCATTAAATTTGCTGATGATACCAAATTGGGATGAGTGGCAAACACCCAAGAAGATAGAGTTCAAATTCAACAAGACCTGAATACTCTAGAAAAGTGGGTGGTTGTGAACAGGATAAGTGCACATTATCATCATCAACAACAACAACAACAACAACAACAACAACAACAGCAACAACATTCGATTTATATACTGCCCTTCAGGACAACTTAATGCCCACTCAGAGCACCTTACAAAGTATGTCATTATTATCCCCACAATAAAACGCCCTGTGAGATGGGTGGGATTGAGAGAGCTCCAGAGAACTGTGACTAGCCCAAGGTCACCCAGCTGGCTTCAATTGGAGGAGTGAGGAATCAAACCCGGTTCTCCAGATTAGAGTCCTGCTCTCTTAACCACTACACCAAACTGGCTCTCAAACTGGGCCACAAAAATGTGAAGCACAAATACAGGATGGGGGATATACTTCTGGATAGTAGTGTATGCAAAAGAGATCTTGGAGTAAGAGTGGACTGTAAACTAAATATAAGCAGTCAGTGTGATGCAGTGGAAAAAAGGCAAATTCAGTCTTGGGTTGTATCAAAAGGGCCATTGCATCGAAATTGCAGGAGGTCATAGTCCTTCTCTATATTGCCTTGGTCAGGCTGCACCTGGAGTACTGTGTGCAGTTCTGGAGGCCTCACTTCAAATTATGTGGACAAAATGAAGAGGGTGCAGACAGGGCCAGATCGAGGGGAGGCAGGGGGGTAGTCTGCCCCCGGCACTGCCAGGGAGGGGGCGCGGGGAGCAGCTGCCAGCTGCCGGAGCACTCAAGCGGCAGCACGGGCAGCCTTGCAGCCCCCCGCACTGCCTTTTGCCTGCCCCACAGGACGGGGTGGCCGGCTTGCCATGCACCCCCTATCCTGCAGGGCAGGCAAAAGGGAGCACAGCCGCCCGTGCCATTCACCTGTTCTGCGGGGCAGGTGAACGGCGCGGGCAGCTTCCCAGCCCCGCACGCTTCCTCCGCTGCGCTGCCTTGCATGATGACATCACTGAAATGATGTCATCACGCAGCGCCAGGAGCGCATGTGCTATGTGCGTGCACGAGGGGGGCGGACTAGGGTTGCCCTGGGCGCTGGCAACCCTAGATCCGGCCCTGGGTGCAGAAGAGAGTGACGAGAATGATCAGGGGTCTGGAGACTGAGCCCTACGAGGAAAGGCTGAGGGCCTTGGGAATGTTTAGTTTGGAGAAGAGGAGGTTGAGGGGGGACATGATTGCTCTCTTTAAATATTTGAAAGGCTGTCATTTGGAGGAGGGCAAAGAGCTGTTCCAGTTGGCAGCAGAGGATAGGACTCGAAGCAATGGGCTTAAATTTTATGCAGAATGGTACCGGCTGGATATTAGGAAAAACTTTTTCAGGGTCAGAGTAGTTCAAAGGTGGACTCAGCTGCCTAGGGAGGTGGTGAGCTCCCCTTCCCTGGCAGTTTTCAAGAAGAGGCTGGATGAATATTTCTCAGGGATGCTTTAGGCTCATCCTGCGTTGGGCAGGGGGTTGGACTAGAAGGTCTGTATGGCTCCTTCCAATTCTGTGATTCTGTGATTCTAATTTAACAGTGATTCAATTTCACTCCCTGCCATCAACTTTTTCTGGCCTGTAAACATTTTCATAGGTAGCGGTTCCTTGATATTTGAAAAATTAATTTAGGGGTTTCTCTGGAAAAGAAGATTGGGAAACACTACTTTAGAAATTCCCAAATCTCTATGGTTTTTACCATAGAGATGTGGGAAATTCCTCTAGTGTTGCATTTCTCCAGCCCCCTCCCCAGTTTTGCTCTTTCTGCTTCATTTAGCAATAGCAAACGCCTGGGGGAACTGCGAGGCAACCTGGCAGGCCTATCTAGTGATAGTCCAGAGATTTAATTTCCAGAGATCCTCGAGAAAGCGTGAAACCCCAAAAAATGATCACTCTGGCCACCCAAAATAACATTTTAACAAGATATCCCAAAATGGCAAAAAGAGGGGTATAATTATCCAGGGAAAGATATGGACCCTTTCAGTTGGGAGGGACCCTATCCATTTTAAACAAGGATGACTAGAACATATGCCAGTGGATTTCAGCCCAAATGTGGTATACGGGCAACGCAGGCAATGGAGATATCACCTTTCCAAATTCAAGTTTGATGTGCTTGCAATAGATTCTGGTTGAGGCTAGTGAATATGTTATCAGATATTTTTGCCTGAACTATCTTTGGGCCGGTGAACTGGGGTTCTCTTGGTTCAACTGATAATCAGTCAGGCTTTGTTCCAGTTTGAAAAGAAATGAGAGGTCGTCCCTACTTCGTTTTTATTAGTTATTTCCTTTAAAAAAAAAGTTGACACCATGTGTGGTTTGAGCTTAAAAACAAAAAATTAACTTTACTAGGAAAACAAAGAATTACATAATGAAAGAAATACTAAGCTAACAGACTACATGTTCTCAGTTGATAGGCAGAGAGACAACTGCTGTTTGTAAACATAAAAGGATGTTCAAGGGTATGCAAATGACCGACATTTAAAACAGCCAATAAGCAGGTCAAATGCTCCCTCATTATATTAAACTCAACTGTCTTAACGCCACAATACCTGGAGTGTTGTCAACTTGCAGCCTTCAACAATTTTCAGTACATGTTTGGCCTGACTCCTTGCTCCAAATGCCAGATGTCCCAAACAGGGTGGAATCTGGGGTAAGCTACAGTTGGTTGCTGCTCAGAAGTGGGCAAGAACTAATTTAGCGGCATGGCTTTTGTACGGTTCCACCTCTGTTCTTGATGGAAAAGAGGGATTCAGCCTCACTACTCTTTATTGGCAGTTTGAATAAAGCCGTTTTCTTTTTAAAATTTCAGTGGGGCCCTTCTCCATCTCTGCATCAAGGAATGTTGCAACAGAGAGCAGAATGCTGATCCTTGAAGAATGATTTGTGGGCCTGGACCAGTAAGTACCTGGTGCTTTCTCTCTTCACTGGCCTGAATTAGTCCATCCCTGTGGTGCCGAACCTGGGGTGTGTGTGGGGGGGGGGGCAGTATTTGGATGTGTAGTACATGGGAAGTTGGTAGACTTGGTAGCCCCGAATAGGATTTTCTTTGTTGACACGTGCAGTTAACAGAGAAGACAGTTGGAACACAATTGCTCTTTCAGAGTGAAGCACAAAGGTAAATTTGAGTCAAGAAAGGGCAAACCAGCTGATGGTGTTACCTTTTTTGTATGAATTTTATGGAGGTGTAGGCCATTGTTTTGCCCTAGGGCACTGTATGCTTGATTTGTCTGCAATCCAACAAGAGATATTGACAGCTACTTGCAAGTGACCACTCTGTCTCTCCGTTTAGTCATGACTTTACACTCAGCAGTATGAGTTACATTGCATCCATGCAGCGAGTGCATCAAGAATACAGATGCTTCCCAATTCTGATGTGAGAATTGCATGATTGCTTTAAGAGATGGGGTTCTGATAAAGGTAATCTGAACTAAGAATGAATCTTGAGAAAAAGGGGGTAAAATTTCTAGAGGTTGGTCTTATAGGAGAGTGTATCTGTAAAAGAGAACTTCTTTTCAGTACATGTGGGGTAGAGTATTTATTTATGTAGATAATTTATACGCTGTATCATCAGAGGTTGGCTCAAGGCAGCTAACAGAGGTAAAAACAAATACAATAAAATTATTCAAAATAAAGTTATCAGTATTAAACTAACTGGCTATAGTAGGTTTCAGACAGTTTTGTAGTGGCTTTGTAGAAGAACATGAGAAGGACATGGTAATTCGGAGAGAGGTCAGTATTTATTCTAGCATTCCAGTAGTGATCTGCCAAAGGCTTCCAGAAGCTCTTAATCCAAGGGGTTCTGCTGGTGCTTCCCCCAGCAATCGCTATGCAGAGGTATGCTTCTTCTGAACATGAAGGACCAAAGGACTATTAATAGCTATCTCCCTATTAATTTGAAAAAACTAGTGGCCACACTTTCTGGTAGCAAATCCCATAAATTCGTTATACAAGTAGTGTGAAGAAGGGATTGGTTGGATTCCCTGAGCCTCTTAAATTTATTTTCCTTTTATCTTCCCAAACCTGAGAAGTCTGTGAGGTTGGCAGGAGGAGGAGCAATTGAGGGCATGGCATTGCGGCAAATGCTGCAGTGTTCAGCTTTGGAAGAGGAAACCGGGGATTTGGGCTCATGGGTGTGCTTTGTGTGGCCTTCAGCCAATCACCTGTCTTTGTGTAGCTCAACAGTCTGCTTCCAGCAGTGGTAAGCAAGATGCCTCTGGGGAGCTCACGGACAAGGCATGAGGGTGACTGCATTCCCTGTTCTGTGTTCAGGGATCTGCTGCCTCAGAAGATGGACCTCACATGGTCAACATGGATGGGCTTCTATGGGTGAAGCTGGAGTGGCACACGCAGGAGAAGCTTTGCAAGAGTGGAGCTTAGGGAAGCAATGCTGCGTTTTGTTTAGCCAGCTTGGGGGGTGAGGGGGACTTATACCACCATTTTTTCTAGGAGACCCCATCCCCATTTGTTACATGTTACTACTCTTAATCCAAGGAAATCACAGAAAATGGTTTCCCATCTGGTCTGTCCTGCTCAACTTCAGGTTAAGTGAACATCTCGTCTCAGTTACTGATTCTCCCTGATGAATGCTCCCACTCACCCCATTCATGTTATGGTTTTGTGAGATGCATTTCCCAAGATAACATGCAGTTCTGCTTTGTATATTTCTGCCAAATAGTGAGAGATTTTTCACTGCGCTTCTTCATCTGATCAGACATTTAGAGGTAATCAGGTTCTCCTTGCCATATGACCCAATGGTTCAAGCAGCAGCTTCCTAAGTGATTCTCCACTCCTCCGCTTGAAGCCAGCTGGGTGACATTGGGTCAGTCACAGCTTCTCAGAGCTCTCTCAGCCCCACCCACCTCACAGGGTGATTGTTGTGGAGATAACAACATACTTTTTAAACCACTCTGAGTGGGCCTTAAGTTATCCTGAAGGGTGGTATATAAATTGAATGTTGCTGTTGTTGTTAATAGGTGAGAGTCAGTTTGGTGTAGTGGTTAAGAGCGGTGGGACTCTAATCTGGAGAGCCTGGTTTGATTCCCCATTACTCCATTTGAAGCCAGCTGGGTGACCTTGGGTCAGTCACAGCTCTCTCAGAGCTCTCTCAGCTCCATCCACCTCACAGGGTGATTGATATGAGGATAATAATAACACATTTTGTAAACCGCTCTTAGTGTGCGTTAAGTTGTCCTGATGGGTGGTATATAAATCAGATGTTATTATTATTACTATTTTACTATATAATTGAGTAAGCGTATTTCAGACAACTCACTTTATACTCTGGTGCACCACCAGAGGGCGCTGCCATGGAGGGAAGCCTAGACAAGGCACCATGTCCCTTCAGAAAACATGCCATGGTGGGAAGCCCAGGCTGGGAGCAGGATGGGAGCAGGTGGCAATGCCCACCTCCTGCCTTTACCCAGCTGGTATTAGAAGTGAGGCAGGTGGCAATGCCCACCACCCAACTTAACCCAGTTGGTATTAGGAGCAGAGGAGATGGTAATGCCCTCTCCCCATCTTAACCCAGCTGGTATTAGGAGCGGAGCAGGTGGCAATGCCCACCCACCCCTGCCTTAACCCAGCCGGTAATAGGATAAGAGCAGATGGCAATGCCCACCCCCCATTTTAAACCAGCTGGTCTTAGGAGTGGAGCAGGTGGCAATGCCCACCCCATGCCTTAACTCAGCTGGTATTAGGAGCAGAGCAGATGGCAAAGCCCGGCTGTTCCCCCCAAAGTCCCCCATAGGGAATAATGGGAAAACTGCTGATCTCTTTCCTCTCTTTGTAAAACAAACAAACCATAACAAGCTAATGCGGAGCTTTCAGCAGAAAGGTTTTAAAAAGTTGGTCAATCACAGCAAGAGCAGGAAAATTAAATGCAGATTTCCCCCCCTTTAATGCCAATAGCTGACTAGAGCTCTCTTGCGAGGCTGCTGTCATTTTAGGAATCAGCAAAGAGAGAAGTGTGACTGCTCAGAGAGGAACCTACTTCAACAGTTTGTAAAATCGACTCCCTTTTTTCAATCTGCTTAAAACTTAGTGAGCCTTTTGATTAGAGGGAGGACCATGTTCTGTGCAAATTTAGTATTATTATCCATATAAGCAGCTACCTCAGACCCTCATATACATTCTGCATTGAAAAAAATTGTCTTGAACTCTGAAACCTGAAAAAGCACATGCATTTGAATTTGAACCAGTGTCCTACCCGGAAATAAGCCATCAGGGTAAAATTCCACACACACACCAAAAAGTTGGGCTCTGAAATTATAAATAATTTTTTCTTGATGCACACCCTTACTTGGCCTAGTGATCAAAGCTGTCACAGCAAAACATAACAGTGGGAGAGGCATCTATTCACTTTGTGGACAGCTCAGAAGAGGGCCTTCTCTGTCTTTTTGGGAACGGTCCTTCAAAGCAGCTCCGTAAAGAGCAGGAGTTATATTTCTGTCTCTTAGTGCAACCGAACGCTTTGAAAACTAAATTGCTTATCTGAAGAGTATTTTAACAACTGTCTTGAGGGTTCAATAGACAATTTCAGTTGAAAATTTGACTGAATATGTGGTCATGACCATCATTTATTCTTTTTACATATCCTTCACACAACAGTTCTTGCAAAGGATTTTGGCATGGCATTAAATGCTATAAGATCCATAAAACATCTCTCATCTGCACTGCATGTAGAATGAAAGGTTTGATTAATGACTATTGCAGAATTTTTGTGATGTCGAAACTACCTCTGACTTGTTTTGACACTTTAATAAAGAATACTCTAAGAAGGAAATAGATTTTGAACAGCATACTTCAGCTGCAGAATATTTTCTCTGTGCATAACTGATGGATGAGGAGGCATGGAGTGGGGAGGACTGTATAAAACTGCAAAATACACTTCCCATGTAAGCATCCATCATGCAGCTTCAACTAGAATTTCTGTGTTCTATAAGGTAAAATGAAGCTCATGGTTCTCTTTGTAATATTTCAGCATGCAAAGAAGTCCACAAACATTTTTAGGTGCATGCAAGTATTAGTTATTTTTGACATACCAGCCACTGAAGGAGTAAAGCACTCTGAATTTACGAATGTTTCTCCACATGGTCATCCACATCTGTGGGCTGTTAACTCCACAGGCAAGTAGTTATTTTTAACCCTGTAAAAATGCAATATTTGTTAGTCAAATAGTATTTAGGTCAGAGGAATGTTAATATTTTACGATACCACCTATGAGAATCTTGAAAAATTCAAGCTTGGAAAAGAGGTTGGGCTAGCTTTATCCCCTGGTGAACTGAGCAAGCAATCTTATCTGTGTCCCTTTCTGGTGGGCTTGGGAAGTGGTCCCACTATGTCAATTCCCACTCTATAGCAGGCTTCTCCAATTATGGGTAAGGGATTGAGAGGAGCTTTTGCTTTATGCCCTTGTTTCCCCCACCTTTTGGCAAATCTCACAGTTTTGGCAGTGCTCCTTCACATCTTGTGAAATTCTAGGCCAGTAAGATTCTTTCATTAACCTCTTCTTGGTTTTGCTAATTCTTAAATGACCTGCGCATGGAATGTCATGTGCCAGTTCAATCAAGGATTGTCTGTGTATTTTCGAAATAGCCAGCTGTTTTTCAGGCTCCCAATTTGACTTGGTCCCCTTTGGTTTCCAAATCCTGTAAATTAGCTCATTTTCCCACAAAAAAATGTCAGTTTCTGTATTTGTCTCATTCTGCCTGGCTTTCTCTCTTATGTCTTTTAATTCAGGATCTGTCATAATTTCTTTTTTAAACTCCTCAGAGTTTTTATTTATGCCTCCTCCTTTTTCTTGGGACATTTCAGCAGTACTACTACTGACAGGAATTAAGAGTCCCTCTTTTGCCCACCTGCAATGTATCAATTGTGTCTGTTGCTAAGATACCCAAGGGCCTATTTTCTGCTCCCCTTGGTTCAACTTGTAGCAATTCTTTTGAGTCAGTGCATATTTGAATTCTTGCCTTTGCTCCCATTACATCTCTTCCCAGTATTACTGGTATTTTCTATTCTTTAATAACTGCTACAGGGAAATATCCTTCTTTTCCTTGCCAGTTAATTTTTAGCTGTGCTAAGGGAACCCTTGTAGAATTTCCCCACACACCTTGCAAGGATATTTGCTTATCTGGAATCAGGTTTTTCTTATCAACCAAATTCTCCCTGACCATTGTTACTGAGGCTCCTGTGTCTAGAATGGCTAAAGTATCTCTCCCATTTATTTGTACTTCCTCTCTCAGTTCAGTACCCTGAGCAACCTTATCTGTCTTTACCCCACACAAGTAGACTGTTTCTTCAGTGTTTATGGGTAAGGCAGTGTTCTTACTGGATCTTTCATTTGCGTTTGTCGAACTGCTGGAGTGTCTAGCCTCTTCACCCTCATTCTCTGAGTTAGTTCTGGTGACCCTCCTTACATGCTCAAGTGTTGTTTGCTTGGTCAGTTCTTTAGACATTTGTAAGCTAAATGTCCTTTCAGACCACATACAAAACATCTTCTAACTTTCCAGTATCCATTTTTGTTTCCTTCTATATTTTTATCCTGATGTTGTGCAATCTCAGCTCTCTCATATGTTCCTTTTCTTTCTCCCTCTTGTCCTTTTCTTGATTTAAACTCTGGTTTATAAGAACAGTCTTTCACGGCAATCCCAACCTCCTCTATTAAGTGTTAATCTGTCTGCCCATTCTGATGCTTGGTTGACATTCTCTAGAAGCTTATCTTTAACCAGAAGTCTGATCTCAGAGGGAAGCTGAAATAAAAATTGATCCAAAATCATTAGATCCCTTATTCGTTCTTTAGAGTTAGCTTTGGCAGATGAAATCCACTTACCAAAATAGTCTGTTAGTTTAGCGCTAAAAGACTTGAATGACTTCTCTTTCTGAGTTACTATGCTTCTAAACTTCTTTCTGAAGTAATCAGGACCTAGCCTAAATCTGTCATATAATGCTTCTTTGTATTTGGCATAAACAACAGCTTTATCTGAGGGAAACGTGTTGTAGATCTCAGCCAATTCCCCTCTAATTAAGCTGGGTAAATACTTTATATATTGTGTCTCTGGTATTCCCCAGTTCTGAGCAGATCTTTCAAAAGGGGACAGGAAAATTTGTGGATCTTCTCCTGACACATACACCATAAAATCTTTTGGCGTAACTCAAGGTAGATCAGCTCTGGGTTCAGAGTTTCCCACCTTTTTGTGCTCATTCTTAAGTCTCTCTCTTTCTAATTGTAATCTTTCTGCTTCCAAACTGGTTTGTCTTTCCATCTCTTGAACTCTTAAGTTCCATTTCAGCTTTCCACTGTTCCCTCTCAAACTGTTTTTGGCTTCCCTTTCAAACTGTTTTTGTTCTATTTATTGAGTTCTAAGTTCTGTTTCAACTTTTTCTTTAGAAACTAAATATTCTGAACTAGGGCTATACATTTCCTAAGGGTTTATTTCAGCTGCAAGTCTATTAGGCTCCACGCTACTTTGTATCAGTATAACTCTCAACTCTTCTACACTTTTCTCCTCATGAGGTAAATTTAACTCTTTGCACTTCTGAATAAGAGCCTCCTGTCATTTTCTCTCTTTTAATTGTCTTTCCTTTTACGGTTTTACTAAACTTCACCAGATTATGTTCTCTCTTATAAATCCTACTAGTTCTTCCATGTCTCTTTCCTTTCTACCAGTTCTATATTCCTCATAGGATTTAACTGAACACTCTGTCTCCTTGGCTATCTGTCCCCTCAGAATGTTTTTCTCTCAGAATGTTCCTTCCTCCCAGGATATTATATCCCACCTAGAATATTTTCTCCTCCTCAGGATGTTTGATATCCCACCTAAAATATTTTCTCCTCCTCAGGATGTTTGATATCCCACCGCTGCCACCACTTTAATATTTTTATTCTTGCCCCCTCTTGGTAGATTGCTGCCACCAGGAATTCCAGAATAACTTAAATTTCTCCTTGCCGAAGGGTCAGGTTTTTTTGTGGTACTATGTGGCCCTGAGGAAAGGAATGGGATATAGGAATGACAAATACTCTGGGATATAAAAAAAAAACAAAGCAAACTTTTATTTTTATAAGAAGTGTATCGGTTTCATATTATTTCTTAAGCTTGATGGTTTCAAAAGAGTAGTTCTCCATTCTTAAACTTACTTTACTTAAACCCAGTCACACAGATCTTCTCTCAGGCTTCACACACAGTTTGCCTGCTTTTGATGTTAATCTCTCTTCCAATTACCAGTAAGACCTTTTCTCAGGCCCACACACAGCTGGCCTGCTTTCCCCTGACTGAATGTCCTTTCACAAACACACAGTTCAGGCTCCCACACAGGTTATATTTCTCTCTCAGACAACATAAGCAGGCTCAGGCTTCCACGCAGCTTGCCTGCTTTCTCCTGACTGAATATTTCTTTCAGGACTGCTTAAAAACACTCAGGCTGCACCCAGCTGGCCTCTCTTGCCCTGACTGACTCCTTTCCCCCTCCACTCTCAGTCTCAAACTGCCTTTACTCCGCCCACCCTCTCAGTCATCAACCAATCATATCACTCCCTCATCCCTCTCTTTCACCCCCACTCTTCATCTATACCACATCAAGCATTTAAAGACACATGCACACATTTACTTAAAATTATTACAGTGGTCCTTAGAAATATGCACATAGCTTAATCCATGTTGAAAGTGCATGTAATTTTTTATATAAATGCAGATATAAACTTCTTTCACACATGGTTGGGTCACATCACGAGTTTTATTGATATTAGTCGTTATGGTTGTTTTTTGCTTTTTGTACATTTACCGTAACTCACTCATTTGGATAGTGTTATTTTTCTACAGAAAGATTTTTTTTCTATGTGAGAAGGCATTTGTTCTAGATATTTCCCTCCAACATCAGCAGCATACAATGTCATCCAGAAAAAGCTGTTCCATACGTCTGTTCTGAATCTTTCTTTCAACTCATAATTTCATAAAAGGGAGAAACAAAGTTAGGGGTGTTATTTCCATTGATGGGGGTGGGGGCCCGGGATATACAGGAAGATGAAAACCCTGCTCTTGGTTATATTCAAGATTAGAGATGGGCACGACCTGAATTACGATTTGAAAAAAAAACCAATAATGGCGTTTGCGCCATTGGGATCGGGCTGATCGGTTCCGTCCACGGCAACCGATCCACCGGTCGAGTGGGACGCTTGCTCAGGTCTTGATCGGATCGATCGGTTTCTGTTCGGGATTGCAGACACTCTTGCGCCAGCCATCTATTCCCGGGGAAATGGAGCCCTGGGGAAATGGAGCCAGGGGAATGCCTGAGCTGTTTCCCCTCCTTCTGTCGCCCTGGAAACGCGAATGCAAGGCTAGCTTTCCTTGATCAGCAGGGCTTTCTTCCAACCACGGAGCAGCCAGCAACGTGCCCATCTCATCACCATTTGAGAGAAGAGAGGGGAGGGTGGGGGAAGGGGTGTTCTTCTGTAGCCATGGGCACTCGAATCTCATCCCTGCAAAGCCTGAGAGGCAGCTCTTATGGCCAAACACAGCCCTCCTGCGTTGCAGACCCAGGCTTATTGTGAGTGAAAAGGTGGCTTCCTGAGAAAAATATAAGCAAAGTGATTGGGAGAGGAATGGGTTAAGAGAGAGAGAAGCAGAAGCTGTTTTGCTCTCCTCCTGAGTTAATTCAGTGCCGTTGAAAGAGTTAAGAAGAGATCTCTTCTCAGTGTTAACTCTTTCAAAACCCCTTGCTTTGAGAGCAGCTATCAAGCTGTTTTGCGCTCCTCTCCTAGTTCGTTCAGTGCTGAAAGAGTTAACTGAAAAGAGATATCTCTCTCCTCCTCCTGGCTTCTCAGCCCAGTGCCTGCCTTCTTTTTGCAAGAAGTTGGTATGTGATTTGATGTTTCATTTGTGTTTTTCCTATTTAAAAAACCATAGGATCCGCGAGGATCCGTGTGGATCCTGGTTTTACTTTCTTCCTGTTTAAAATATGCTTTTGGAAGACTGGCTGCTTGCTTTTAAAATCGGGTGGGATGGAGGATTCTATCCCTGCTTTTTTTAAAAAGCTGGCTGAAACTTGTTGATGGGGTGTCTCTCTCTCTCTCTATTTGGAGAGGCAGGGATGGGTTAAAAACTCACCCCCCTCTGCTCTAAGTGCATGTGTGTGTGTGTGTGTGTGTGTGTGTGTGTGTGTGTGTGTGTGTGTGTGAGAGAGAGAAAACGTTCCCTCCCTGAGGGGAGGCGGCTCGTCGCCGGGTTAAAAACTTTTTTCCCCCTCTGCTCTAAGTGCGTGCATGTGTGTGTGTGAGAAAACATCCCCTCCCTGAGGGGACACGGCTCGTTGCTGGGTTAAAAACTTTTTTCCCCATCTGCTCTAAGTGTGTGTGTGTGGGGGGGGGCACCCCTCCAATCCCAGATCCCAGATCGGAAGCGGGACTTGTTTGGAGTGAATCGGAGATCTGGGGTCGTCACTAGTGTGGATCCACGAACAGCTTGATCGGTATTTTTTTTTGGATCGTGCCCATGTCTATTCAAGATGCAAAAATGATTACATTTTAGCAAAAATTGTTGTGGTTGCTTTTTAATTTTCAGAATAATAAGAACAACTGTCTCGATGCAGGTCAACATGC
Organism: Eublepharis macularius; assembly: GCF_028583425.1. Taxonomy (NCBI): domain Eukaryota; kingdom Metazoa; phylum Chordata; class Lepidosauria; order Squamata; family Eublepharidae; genus Eublepharis; species Eublepharis macularius. The sequence continues at coordinate 9,436,473 of NC_072800.1, read as the reverse complement.
ACTAATCCTTTTCAACCAATAGGACATATCTTTGTCAATCATTTCTATGACATCAGCCCAATTACTTGCCCATAACGGCATGCAGAATCAGTTAACCGGAACTATAGGTGTTCCTGATGTAGGATCTGGTATAATCTGAAATACTGGTGGATGTCCTCTCAGATCAAACAGCAGCTTGCTTTCTCCCTCCCCACAGCTCTCCAAGAACCCCCCCCTCCCCATTTTCTTTATGGCAACTAAAGAGCCCATACAAAATGTCTGGAGATAGCTCAATATTGGGTAGCCGTGTTAGTCAGTCTGCAGAAGCAGAAAAGAGCAAGAGTCCAGTAGCACCTATAAGAGTAACAAAATTTGTGGTAGGGTATGAGCTTTCATGAGTTACAGTTCACTTCTTCAGATACACCTAGAAGGTGAGTCCATCTGTCCTTATATCTTGGGGAGTGGAGTGATTACAGAAGCCAAATGACAATAGCTGGTGAATGACAATAGCAGGCACAATTGGATAGCGTGGGGTATGTGGAGAGGTGGTTGGTGTGAAGAAATCAACATTGGTTTCGATTCAACCTAGGTTTCGATTCAGTCCAGGTGGATGCATTGTCTTGAGCTTCCTTATCAGTTGCAATTCAGCAGTCCCTCTTTCTACTCTCCCTTTGAAATTCCTCTGCAGGATAACAGCTACTTTTAGATCAGCAACTGAATGTCCCAGAAGGTTAAAATGTCTGGCGTTCAGCAGATTGGTAGGAAATGAACTTATACAGTGTTGTGGTTTGGCAGTTCCTAATGAAGGTAGCTGTGCCCAATCCACTAGGAGTCTGTCAACATTCCTTCACTGTTGAATTACTAGTTTCCTATATTTGGATCAATTGTCTTTATACTCAGGTTTTTGTGTGTTCAGCAGTCTTTTTGATGAGTTAGTACATCCGTCAAAAATGGAGAGTAGTGCGTCGGACTTATTTGTGAAAATAATTCCAATGTTTAAATGTTTTATTAAAAAATTCATTACTTTTGGCTAATGGGGTTTAATAGTGTTTTGTATTCTATTGTATACAGTTCCCACAATTTGTCTTCAGATGGTGCCCTGAATGGTACATGTGATGCTTTCTAGTTATATAGAACAACCACACAAAAACCCCCTGGAAAAAACTGAACAAGTGTGTATGCTTTTTCCACAGTTTTGATAAATGTGTGCTGTGTTTGTTTAGAAAAGAGAATGCAACACTTCTGATGTTTTTTCTGGCCTTTTTGCAAATGTAGAAGAGCACTTGACTGATCAAAAGCCTGCCCCATTTTTTTAGTTTGGAAATACAATTTGAATTCAAGGTGTCCTTGCTTATTTAGATCCTGACAGAAGGAACCAGTTGTTTGGGGTGGGACAGTGAGGACAGAGCAAGAGCTCAGCCGATTCCTACCTCTTGGTGGCATAGCAAAGAACTGGCATCCTTCCTTGGCCTGGGCTTGGCTTGGACCTGGCCAGGGCAGCGCAGGCCCAGGAGGGATTGGCTGTACTGTGCTTGAGCCAGCAAAATACACTCAAGTGGCCGTGAAGTCGACCAAGATGGATATCTTGGAAATATGAATTTACAAGTGGGGGACCCACAAGGACTTGCAGGTGGCATCTCATGTTCCCCTCCCACACCATGTCCTTTTCCCCTTCCCTGCCCCCCATAGCCTCTCCCTTTTTCCTACTTCCATTTCTCCATCCCATTCGCCCTTTTACCTTTTCTCCTTCCACCCCAGGCAGCCTCTCCCCTATGGCTCAGTTGCATGATGCCAACTGAACCTGTTGCATGGTGGGGCACCTGCAAGGAGCTGTGGAGGGTACTTCACCTTTTCCTGTCTCCTCTACAATATTTCCTCTTTCCTTCCTCCTGGCAGGCCCCATATGCTAACCTTTCTTTATGTCCTTATCTCCTTCAATCCCACTAAACAACTTACCTTTTATCTACCCCTCATATTCATCTATATTTACTCATTTATTTCATTTATATACACCTTTCTCCACAGTGGAGACCCACATCGTTCTCCTTGCCTCCATATTAGCCTCACAACAGCCCTGAGAGGTAGGTTATGCTGAGAGTGTGTGACTGGATCAAAGTCACTGAGTGAGCTTCCACAACAGAGTGGTGATTCAGACCTGAGTCTCCCACATCCTACTTCAAAACTCTGTTCACTACACTATACTGGCTTTAGCGGGAGGCAGCTGTTGAACAGTAGCAAACTGCCAGGCCTCAGTGAGTCACGCAAGTCACATGCTATTAAGTCACCCAGTGGTTACTGCCCTGTCTAACCTTGAGGATTTCCTCCCTCAAAGGCCAAAACAGCCCTGGGAATGGCCCTGCCCCCTCCCCCTACCCTTTCCTAACAGAAACCAAGCCTGGAATATTGAACTAACTGGTACTTGGTTGCCTAGCAACCGCCACTGAAGGTATCTGATTAAAGCTTCAGGAGTTCCTTTAATTATTTTGGGTTTTTTAAAACTCCCAGTGTATTTTTTTTAGATTTCAAATTTTTCTGAAAATCTGGAGCATTTTTCAGGTACGTAGGAAGATCTATCTTGTCTGTTCATGGCTCCAGTCTCCAGATTTAAGTATCCACAGATCAGGGCCAGTTTGCTATTATTATATAAGACTGAATAATAGACTAAACTCCTCTAATCAGTTGAAAGCCAGGGTCTATAAAATCAGGAACCAGGTCACCTAGGATGACCCCCCCTTCTTCTGGACCCTAGCACAAGCCCCCTCTTCCTTATCTTGTCAGCAACAGAGCATTCAAAGGAGGAGGCATTTGACTCCTTGGACTTGGGATTGTAGAATGCAGATGCAGCAAGACGCTTCTGCTTTATGCAACAACCCAGTGCAAAGACAGCCATTTCCCTTCTCTTGAGTCCTTTTTGCATATTCGGGGGCCATGGGAGAGGGGCAGGTTGTTGCAGAATTTGTAAATCACCCATTTTAAGCTCTACAATGGAGGTGGTCCCTATGTTGAACGTGAGGTGAGGATCTTGAGCATTTTGTTACATATCCTTACCTCTCATGTTAAGAACCAGAACCCCAGGTTTCCCTGGGAAGAAGCAATGACTATTTGAGATTTAGCTAATGTACAGCTGTGTCTTTCATTTCCGTTCAACTGTCTGGGTTGGCCATTTGTGAACCAAGAAGGCTTTTCATCTTTTTGTATAGTGTTTCCCCAATATCTTCTGTATCACTCCCCTCCACATCTCCACAAAACAGATGCATATGAACCCCGGCTAATGCCTCCTGCCTTGTTTTCTTCTGTGAGGTATGGGTAGAGTTACCAAGTCCCCCAAGGGCCAAACCGGGGGAGGCAAGGTGGTGGTGGCGCATCATTTTCTGGTCCAATGGGGAAGCTACGGGCCATGCGGAGGGGATTCCTTAAAGATTGCCATAAAACACTAAATGTAGGGGCGATCTTTAATGAATCACCCATAGATGCAAGCCGTAGCTTCCCTAGCATTCCAGAAAATGATGTCATTTTTTGGTGCAACAGCGTGCAAACTCCACACGAGCACCTCCCCGCAGGTGTCTGCCCCCCAGCAGAGCCAAGGTGGGAGGGGACTGAGGTTGGCCCCCCTACGTATGGGATATATCTTCTGGGAGCAAGAGCAGACAGACTTCAGCCAGAGGGTGAATGCGTGTGAAGATTTCTCTGAACGTGAGAACGCTTGTTCTTTGTACCATTAAGTGCCCTGCCATACAACTAATCTTCCAAGGGCAGGGAGGCCGAGTATCTCTGGAATTCCATTGTTAAAGGATTTTGAAAATTAAGAATTATCTAAATTTTACTTGCAGCAAATTCAAGGCATTTCAAAAAGCAAGGACAGAGGTCATGTTGTGAGTGTCCATATGGGGCTCCTCCTGGGAACACCCCCATTTCTCTTTTTATCTGCCACTGAAGAGCCATAAAAGCACCACATTATTGTTCTGGGCAGCTGCTGCTGCTGCTCATATCTGTGTTGTTACAGGGCATGTTTTAAACAATGCTATTTGATACTGGGACAGTGGTTGGGTGCGTGTGTGATTCTCTCTGTGTGTGTAACATTAATTATGGTGGTTGTTCAAAACACCCTGAGGAACGATTGCAGATACTAGCTGTCGAACCAAAATAGCTTCTACATAGTGAAGTGGATGTTTGTTCCTTGGAACTGAAAATATTTATATATCTGCGTTGTCAGATCTAAGGAACTAACTGTATCCCTGTAAAATCTCCTGTCATTCATAATGCCTCTGTTTGAAGACCTGTCCATGTCACCCTTCGCATGTGACGTAGAGGCACGGTCACTCTTTTCAGATCTCTCCTTGCTCCAGGCAAGAAAAGAGCACATGACACTATTTGTTCACCCTTCAGAAGTTCCTCAATTTATCTGGCAGAGGAGAACAAGCTGGTTTCTACTGGATTTTGTCCTTCTTTGCCCTCTTTGACATTAGCTGCATTCTCTGCTTTTCTCATTCCCAGCTTCAGGAACCAACAGTCAAGAATGTGTGGATTCTTGAGTCATGTTCACCTGCAGCAGCTGTAAGAATTAGTAACAGCTACAGGTGTCCAAAAGCTTCTGTAAATGAAAAAATTCTGAATGCTATTCCTCACCTCGGATCCTCTCAGTGTCTTTTTTTCCAGCTGTCCCTCTGTTACCTTCCAGTTATCTGGCCTTCCACTCAGGTCCACACCTTCAGAGGTGTAGCCCCAGTTCTCTGGAACTGGGAACGGAGAAGCTCCTGAGCTGGCTCAGTTTCCTAGATACTGCAAGGCTGTCTTGCTGAGACAGGTCTTTACCAAGAACTGAGATCTGATGGATTTATGCTGGGAGGGTTTGAAGGACTAGTATAGGACATTTTAATTTTTGAAGTTGATTGCTGATTTTAATGCAGTTGTTTACTAGCTTTGGGTAAGCCACCTGGGATCCTGTTTACAGCAAGAGAGGCAGGAGAGAAAAGATGTTAATAAATAAAAATATGTCAGACATATCAGTTGTATTATTGGCCAAGTATGTGCATTTAAAAATGTATATCCCTACCATTATGCTCACCATATATCTTACCTGTTTTAATTCTTACATTGGCTTGAATACATACATGTGTGTACACACGCACGCACTCACACATCATGGAACATAGCTAGAATTTACAGAGATTAATGTCAGTCAACATTACCTCCATGCCCACCCCACTTGCCACCCCTCCCTGCCAGTCCCTCTTTGAAAACAATACAACCTCCAAAGCCCCACCTCAAAACCAATCCTTTACTTTTGTGAAGCTAGAGGGGGTAACCAGAACAAGGAGAGGGCTTTTTAAACACACGATTAGGCCCCTTGTGAGGTTTATCTTTATTCCTCAGCCATAATTTCTGGGTAGGTATGTTGAGATTTGTAATCTTCTTTGCCTAACATTTCAGCTTGGACAAGGCATTCCTGTGGATGTGACCTTGCCATCTTTTCTCAGCCTATGTTCTCTCACCCTCCTTCTTTTAGTTGTTCTTGGACACAAAATAGATTGGGATTTCTACCCACATTTCTTCATGCTTTTTAAAAGAACGGACAAAGAGGCCTGCTTGGTCAGGAAAAAAGACCATCCTCTGGGCTAGAATTCTGTTTCTCGCAGTGGTCAGAAACAAGCCTTTGAGTGCAAGCGAGCCGGGCATGGAGATGCTGGCCTTTGCCTTTGGTTTGCCTGCAACATCTAATATTCAAAAGGTATTGCCTCTTATCACAGAAGTTCCATTTAGCTACCCAGTGTAATAGCTTAATCTTGAAGAATCACCGTATCTTGCGCAGCTTAATTATAGTAAAGCTAAATGGTAGCTTCTTCCCAAGATGGACCATCGCCCCCATTTGCTTAATGAACGTCCAAAGTAATATATTCCCTTTGTCCCTTCTGAGTCCAACAGGATGTTCACATACTTTTTTTTTTAAGGAGATGAGAGTGTATTCTGTATGGCCAAACGGTTGTTGTCCTGTCCTCATCCGTTCCCAAACTACCTCCAGGCTAAGGTTTCTAAATTGTATAGGTATTTATGTTAATGAGATCAATAAATAAGGCAATTTGAATTGCAGACAAAGTTTCCATTCACGTCACTCTGGACTCAACAATTCAGTGGCAAGCAGCCATCAGAACTCATGAGACAGACCGCTCATCATCAGACTGTATACATGGCTAATGAAGCCTCCAACTCTGATACTTGAGTAGAATAAAAGAAATGATCTCCCATTCACTGTCGTTTCAGGTAGCATTAAAATCAGATTCAGTCATAACATCCCCAGGGTACCTTTTCGGGTTGAATAAACCATTTTTGGAGAATATGGAAACATGAACATTTTTGCTGTTTGCTGAAATCCTTTTCTTGATCTGTGGTGAACAGAAATATACATTTTTTTTAAAAAAATGACAGTTTTTGCATGTACACTTAGTACAGTAGTTTTTAAGTAGGATGTCAATTAGTGGAAAAACAGATGGTTGCAACAACTTTCAAAAATAGAATCATTATGACTGTATGGGGGGTGGGGAGCAACTGAAACTAAAATTGTGGGATATGTCAACCCAAGAGGACTTTAGACATGTTTTTCTTTGAAATGAGACCACTATGCAACATGTTTTGTCCAAAGTGGTTTGTGATATGGTGAGGGGAGGGGTCCAAAGAAAAACAAAGCCAAATGTTCCCCTGGGCCTGCATATAGGGAAAGGAGGTGAGTCATGTGCAAATTACAAGGAATTGTTTGAACTATTTTCCCCTCATTGTAGTGAGTTATTAGACTGTATAATAAAGACCAGCGGGAAGGCGGCACGAGATAGCCTGATCTCGTCAGATCTCGAAAGCGAAGCAGGATGAGTACTTGGATGGGTGGTCATCAAGGAACATTCTGCAGAGGCAGCCAATGGTAAACCATCCCTAAATGTCTCTTGCCTTGAAAACCCTGAGGGATCACCAAAAGTTGACTGTGACTTGATGGCAAAAAAGTAGCTCAAAGACATCTGTTGAATTCTAGCGTATTCTACACCTCTGTTCATTTTGTAGCAGTGCAAAAGAATCTCATGAGGAATTGTGACATAGAAATCTTAGAGATTCCCCTTGACATGAGTTTGAAAGGTAGAAAAACAAAATAGAGGAAATGAATAATAATAACAATAATGATAAAATTCAATGTATATACCGCCCTTCAGGACAACTTAACTCCCATTCAGAGTGGTTTACAAAGTATGTTATTATTATCCCCACAACAATCACCCTCTGAAGTAGGTGGGGCTGAGAGAGCTCTAGAAGAGCTGTGACTGACCCAAGGTCTCCCCGCTGGCTTCAAACGGAGGAGTGGGGAATCAAACTTGGTTCTCCAGATTACAGTCCTGCCGCTCCAGTCCTAACCACTACACCAAACTGGCTCTATAGTGAGAGGGAAAGATGAGCAGCCCCTTTACATTAAGGTCTGGGGTGGCCTCCTTTACAGGAAGTCCCTTCTTTGTTGAACCAGCCATATTATCTGCATCTCTCCTTTTAAAGTAACAGAATAACTTTAAAACAGCTTAACAAACATCACCACATACTAGTAAGGTAATACTAGGAAAATGTTGCATGGTACTACTGGGAATTTAACAGATCAAGTCTTTGGTCTAACTTCTGGGCCGTTTTCACACATCTTTAAAATAGTGCGATCCTCACAGAAGGCTGCCGGCTTCCTTGTGCAATTTTTGACGCCATCCATGATGGTGGCTCTTTCATGGCTGCCTGCCTCCGATTTGTAAATGGATGGTGTCAAAAATCGCATCAGGAAGCCAGCAGACTTCCACGAGTATCATGCCATTTTAAAGACGTGTGACAACAGCCCTGGTTTGTGTCTGGAGATAATTTTTCTCCTCTGGAAGGGGAAGATCTTTAGACTGAGATTCTTGTGATATCTGACACTCAGAGACTGAAGATAGACCCAACACCTTTGAACCTGTCTTTGGGAAGTTTCTACCATGTTCACCCTGGAGATTTCTGCCTCTTTTTGACCCTTCCACATCCCTGGACTTTTGCAGCCGGGCCAAGATTTAATGCTTACACTGCTATCCCTTTTATCTTTAGAATTCTTCAGTCCAACAAAATTTGAGTTTTCTCAAGATCCCAAGCATAGTCCCAAGCAATGCAGCATGCGATACGTTCTCACATTCCTGATTATTTTGCCATGAACCTGCGCATCCTCCACATAGCAAACGACACCTTGAAATCTAGTCCTAAACTGAGAGATACACTTTTCCCTGCAGGGGCAGATGAAAGGCCAGTCTGAAGCCAAATGAAACAATAACTCCTGAAAGAAGTGGTGAAAATAGTTAGCAGTCAAGTTTCTTTGGTAAAAGGCCACTGGCCCCTTTCACACTGCTTACCTGCTCCCAGGACATTGCGAAATATCGCACAAAAAATGCAGAAGATAGTGTCTTCTTACGAGAGTTTTGTGTGATATCGTGCAAAACTCTTGCGAGAAGACTGTATCTTCCGCATTTTTTGCACAATATTTCGCAACGTCCTGGGAGCAGGTAAGCAATGTGAAAAGGGCCACTGTGTGGAAAGTACCTGGAGACACCTGACAGCTGGGGCAATGTCTGATCAGCTGCTGCAGCAGATGCTTTCTCTGCAAATACTCAAGGCAGAAACATGCAAACACAAATTTTCCCATAAGGTTTTGGTATCAGCACCATTTCAGTCCACCGTATAGTTGTGAGGAGATATGTAGTTTGCCCTGAAGTTTTTGGAGGAAAGTTGGGATAAAAATGTAATAAATTAATGGTGCAATCCTATGGTCTTATGGAGTCAATGGACGTAGACTGGAGTAACTCTTGATAGGATCTCACTGTAAGAATACTAATCACATGTGAGTCTCATTGAAATGAGTGGCACATATCTGCATAAATGTGGTTTCTGCTGGCAATTAGGACATCGCCAATTTCCATCTAACCAAGACTGAACTCTGAGTCAAAGCTTTGTTTATAGTACAAACTCATTCTCACATTTTGAACTTCTACTTCCTAATTAATTGAGGAGTGGATAGAAAGCCATCAGTTACTGGGGAAGCAAAAGCAGACATGGTAAATCATACCCTGTTCCATCTTTTGGTAACATGCTTTGCTATCCTCTCTGAGGAAAAAAGGCAGGTAGGACAGATGAAAGATTTTCTTTCCCACTGACATTCCTTCCAGTGAGGCATTCTGTCACTGTGTATTGCTACGCAGATACTGTCCTAAATCCTAAATAGATGTCAATAGGTGTGGCTTCTTGACTGCTAGTTGCAGCTCAGTAAGCAAAGTAAAAATGTTACTAACTGGGAATATCACTGGATTGTAAACCAAGGTTACAGTACAGTAAAAAAAAAAAAACCTAAGGCTGTTGGACATATTATTTTCTAAAATATATATAATTATAAACACATAAATCCAGCCATGCACCTCGAATGCAGCCAGCTGTTATTTAGCAATCATATCTTTCAAGGCTCATTACCTTCAGATTTACACACCAAATAAAAACCTTTTCATTTACTAAATGTGTAGTGGCATTTTATTCAGATGTTTATGTATAGGTCTATAGCTCTCAAAATCCATAAAGCATTGATTTGGTGGTGGTAAGTGAGGTTGTTCAATATACTCCTAGCAATGCTGTGTGGAACATCTTACTGTAAATAAGAAGAAATACCTTTGTCTTATTCTGTATATGTAGAATTGGTTGAGTAAACAGGCACCACAGCATTCTATCATATGGATTTTTAGTTCTTCAAAGAAAAGAACTTCAAAGAGATGAATTATCTCAGCTGTTATGGTAAATATATATGTTCACTATAATCCCTTGAAATTCTGCAAATGCCCATAAATGCTTTGTAGTGATATTTCCTTTCTTCTTATTGATGTTAGTTGAAGAGATAGCAATTCAAAATGTATCATGTGTTTATACTATCTAAATTTGAGGTGGAAAGAAGTTCTTACAGCGGTGTGGTTCCCAGAATAAAGAACAAAAAATCACAAACAATCTCTATAATACCTTTTACAAGGAGCAACCACACAACACATAACAGTGTACAAGCTTTTGAGTTCATTGGAACCCTTCACCCAGCTGGATGTAATTGCATTTTTAAAAATGTATAAAAAGAGAAAAGAAAAGACTTGACAGTGAGTCCTGGTCATACTGTTTTGAATAGTACTGGCTTCAAGTTACGCCTGGCTCTTTAATTTTATTTTTTATTTTATTTACGTTATTTATAGTTTGCCTTTCTCACTGAGACTCAGGGTGGATTACCCAGTATAAGTTAATATGGTCAACGCGGGGACATTCGATAAACAGTGCAACAGGGTATGTAAATGCAAATTTGCAGAGATTTAAAAGCAAGCAGAAATCTGATAAAGAGCTGAAATAATGCTGAAATAAAACATAACCAGTTCTTAAACTGATATATTAAACAATATAGGAAGTACCCAGTAGGAAAATAGTTTTATTTTTTAGGAAAATAAATTTTATTTTTATAAAAACCATTCTACATACAAAACTTGAAAATTGTATAATATAAAGCCATAAAAGTCTAAGATCCCAAAAGTTCCAACAAATTTCAACAAAATACACACCTATATACCTATATACATAGACACATACGTACATATCTATATCCATGCATACAATCCCTACAATAACTACAATAAATATTTACATATACAAATTTCTTTCCTTTTATTTAATCTATAACCTTTAATCTTTATTAACTTTTATTAACTGAAAACTTTGCCTTCAACATTCAGGCTTTTATTAACTTTTTAAAAAAATAATTATTTTATTTTCCTTCAACATTCAGGCTTTCATATAACCTACCACAAATTAAATAATAATAATAATAATAAGATTAAATAATAATAACAACTCTGGTTAACTCTGAATGATCGTTTACCCAGAAGCAAAGGTGTTCCCCAGTGTACTGCAAACCAGAGAGGTGCTCGTGTGTTTCAAGGAATGGGGTGGGGGTGTTATTTCCTGGAACCACTTCCATCTACTCCACCAGGTTGTTGCTTCAGTTACCCTTTCCTCCCATCTTCTCGCTTTGGCTAGATAAGCGACTATGGAAGCAACCGTTTCCGCCAACGGGACGACTTTTTTGGAATATGCCCCCGTCCTTCAATTTCTGATCACATTACTGTGGAATGTCAAATTCACCAAGCAAACCATAGACCATGATAGTTTAATCCCAGTGTCTCTCCCCCATTCCTTCCCTGACTCTCTGTCCCACCTCTCTTTGGGGTTGCCGTATGCCTCCGCTGGCTCCAAACCCGGAACAACTGTTTCTCATGAATGATGTGCTAAGAAAGACCGCCTTAGGGCTCTTACTCCTGCCCACTCTCTCTTAACTCGCACCAATAGAACCACAAGGGTCTCCGGGGATGGTTGTATAACTAATATGATGAATTTAATCCTTTTCAAAGTGCTAAGTGCTAAATGCTAAATATATGCAGTTTTAATCAAATAAGCAAACCATTACATAATGAATTTACACAAATATTACAGTAAGCCACTGAATAATCATATGATAGAAATACAGTTAGTCCATATGAAATTTCATAGTAAACAATTCATTCACAGGAACTCCAAATCCTCTGGTGAAAAGTACTTAGTTTTGTTTGTTCCTTCTTCTATACAGGTATGTGCAAATGTTCATTCAACAAAATAAATCAATATAAACAAGGTGACCTTCCACACTTCGCTTGTAGTGCGAACAAGCATAAAGGCTGAAGAGCACAAATGCTGATAGTGACTTCCAGTATACAGCTGGACGGGTATATTGCCAGAGTTATTCCCAATTCCCATTTCGTGTTGCCACTTGTTCACTGGCCATATTCCTTAAATAAAGGCTGTAATAAAACATACAGAATTGTGTGCTCCATCCTCTGATGTTAACCATATACATATATACAAATAAGAATACTTACAGATCTATTGGTCACACAAGGTGTAGTTGCTCAACACCAGATCTGCTCAGACGGAACAATGCCGTGAGTATGTCTCTGCATACGTTACTATTTAAAACATTTAATTGCTTAAAGGTGCCGTGTTCCCAATTAATGATGACATACAATTGCATAATAAATTATAGAAAACAAATTGATGACAGAAAGCAAAATTAGTTACAGAAAACAAGAATAATCCAATTCATTATTCAACCCGTTCGGGAACAAGCTGTTGAGTCTAAAAATCCATTGAGACGCCAGTTGTAGAAGTCTCTGTGCAATGTCCCCTTGCATGTTAGTTTCTGTTACCTCCAACAATGATACCTTAAATTCTCTGTTGGAATGCTGTCTCTCTACAAAATGTTCCACCAAAGGGGCTTCCATTGTCTTATTTTTAATCCGAGAAGTATGTTCCTGTACCCTTATTTTTAAAGGACATGCAGCGCTGCTAATATAAATTAACACTGTACAAACCAAGGGAATCAGCCCGGATAGTAATAGATCACAACGAACAAACAATTCCGGGAATATATATTCAATTATCAATTTTTTATATATTTTAGTGCATAAGTGCAAAGTGCGAAGTGCAAAGTGAAATTACATAAATATATGCATTAATAAATATACAACAAATACAATAAAAATATCTGATATCTCTGTCTCAACATGCAATAATTACAATAACAGTCAAAAATTTGTATCCTAGTTATTTTGGAAAAGATTTTTGACGATCAATGTCCATAGGCTGTATATGATGAAAATTTAGCAGCATACGAAGTTTTACAAATATAGAGTCCCGGTGTGAATGCTGGGAAGCTCCAGTCCAAACTGAAAGATATTCCAAAGGTGCCGACGGGATTATGCGTGCATATTTATACAATTCCCGTTTCGTATATAACATACTTCTTCCTGGGTACAATTAAACATGGACTCTGGACAAGAGTAGAACATAATCAAATCCAGTTTAACATCCATGGAAAGATTTTTAATTCTATATATATTTATTCCAACTACTCACCGGCCCCCAATTCACTGGTAACTCACTCAAATATTGCTGCTCATGCCATTCTAATTCAACTTCAATACAAAACATGCATGGAACGACAGACAGACAGAAAACGTACACTGGAAGGACTCCCTTAATCACAAAACATTAATTGAATAATTGACCCAATCACAACAATAAAAAGGCACAATTACAACAATTACATCACAGTACAGACAGTAACACCACTTAGATCATATTATAGCCTTAAAGAGACACATCAACCAAGTGAACAGCATTCATGAATTTCATAATCAGCAAGACAATGTAACTAACATGTCTCTATAAGTCCCCAAGGGGAGTCTAATAAATGAAACAGTTCATGAGGCGAGCAGCAACGATGGGCATCCACTATCCCAAAAAGCATGAATAATCCATTTCGCTATTAAGACCTCCCGGCGCCAAACTCCGTAGTTTAAAAATCCACCTTGACTCTAGTTGCAATAGTTTCCTGGGACCATCCTGAAGACTTTCCCGAATCTTATCAACAACTGTTATCCTAAGATCTCTAGGATTGTGCTGAAAACTTAAATAAGGTTGGACCAACGGTGCCTCTCTGACTTGATTTCGAATTCGGGATATATGTTCCTGCACCCTAATTTTAAGGGGTCGTGTTGTACTGCCCACATAAATTAAAGGGCAGCCACAACGAATCCCATATACCACGTTAGATGTCCTACACGTACTAAATCCACATGGTACCTCTCTACGGTCGGGGAATAGTTCTTCAAACTTCACCATAAGAGCACAGACATTACACTCCCCGCACTGGAGGTGTCCCCTGGGCGCACGGGTAGCTGAACTACGTGATTGATTCTGCTGTTTAAATTCGGAACGTGTAAGTAAATCTTCCTAGCTGAATTAATGGCAGACAAAGGGTACCCTCTGCTAACCAGCGCCTTCCCTAATCTGGTGCCACTTTCCCTGAAATCTACATCATGTGAAGAGTTCCGTTTTAGTCTAAGGTATTGGCTGATGGGAATATTGTATTTTAAACGCTGTGGATGGAACGAGGAAAAATGAAGGTATGAGCACCTATCCGTGTTCTTTTTAAAGGGGCGCACACCCAGTCTCCTCTCACTACGTTTATAAACAGTCACATCCAAGTAATTGATGCATTCACCATTCCCCTGCCAGGTAAATTTGAGATCCATACTGATCGTATTAATCCATTGGCCAAACTGTTCTGCACTATCCTGAGTCTCCATAATGGCTATGATGTCATCTATGTACTGCTCCGTGGCAGAAAGTAAAGAAAAGCTTAAAGAAATAAAATTAAGGAAGTTTGAGCATGACAGGAAGGATTATACTTCTGGAAGGATTTATACTTGGAGGGAAGATTTTCCTGTCAGGCCCTGTAAAAGAGTATCCTGGGCTAAAAATCTTCAGACTGGGTCCGAATTCGAGACCACAGAGCCCTCTGAAACTGACACCTCAGGGGATGAGGGGACTAGCACCAAAAATTTGCGTAACCGCAATATCTCCTACCCCTCCGGGGGCTCCCAGAATACTTTTTTAGGGAGAGGTCCACCGCGCCCCAAGAGACCGTACAAGCCGAGGACCTAGTTTTCAATCTATCCTCTCGGCCACTTACCCAGGTCGAGAGGAGGGTATTGAACAAAGGGCTTGGGTTTGTACCGACCCCTAATTACAATGCGTTTAGTACAAGACTGGATGTATACAAACTTACTAGGCTCATAAAACTTAAAAAGTTCTTTGGGAATGACTCCGATGGGGCACATGATATTAGCAGTAAGATTAGACCTAAATCTACCTTTTGTCCATCTGTTTCCGACCCATCTATTGATTGTTTCGAAAGAGTGGTTCTGAGAGATATTGAAAATTTGGAGAGAGAGAATAGATTTCGAAGATATAATTTGGACCGGGAGGAGTGGGAAGCACTTAACTCCTTAAAAAACGACCCTACTATTGTTATTAAATCGGCTGATAAAGGTGGTGGGATCGTTATTCAGGATACCGTTCATTATATTCAAGAGGCGACTAGACAACTTTCAGTTGCCACCGATTATAAGAAAATCACTACCAACCCACTACCTCTGATTCAGAGAATTATTAAAGTTGTCCTCGATGAGGGTCTGGTACATTACGAAATAGACAACAAGACATATGAGGGTTTACAGAATAGGAATCCCCGCACCCCCGTGTTTTATTTGCTCCAGAAAATACACAAAGGTGGTGTTCCACCTCCTGGTAGACCGATCATTTCGGGGAGCAACTCGGTTCTCGAACCACTCTCCCAGTTCTTAGATCATTTCTTACAGCCACTTGTCATTGGCACGGAGGCTTATTTAAGAGACACTATGCATCTTATTTCCTTATTGGAACAACTGGAGCTACCCAGTTCAGCCTATTTGATGACCCTAGATGTGGCTTCCTTATATACATCTATTCCCCATGATGGGGCAAGGGCTGTGGTGGAAACAGCACTGCTAACTAGGACACAGCAGAGCCCTTCTACTCATTTCCTTTTAAACATCCTTGACATTATACTTGAACGTAATTATTTCAAGTTTGATGGGGAATTTTACTATCAGACCAAGGGAGTGGCGATGGGGTATGCGGCGGCCCCCAGTATCGCCAATTTATTTATGTCACAACTGGAAAAGGATTATATTCTGAATGACATCAATAACCCCTTTAAGGTGTCCATTAGGTACTACTGCCGGTACATAGATGACATCATAGCCATTATGGAGACTCAGGATAGTGCAGAACAGTTTGGCCAATGGATTAATACGATCAGTATGGATCTCAAATTTACCTGGCAGGGGAATGGTGAATGCATCAATTACTTGGATGTGACTGTTTATAAACGTAGTGAGAGGAGACTGGGTGTGCGCCCCTTTAAAAAGAACACGGATAGGTGCTCATACCTTCATTTTTCCTCGTTCCATCCACAGCGTTTAAAATACAATATTCCCATCAGCCAATACCTTAGACTAAAACGGAACTCTTCACATGATGTAGATTTCAGGGAAAGTGGCACCAGATTAGGGAAGGCGCTGGTTAGCAGAGGGTACCCTTTGTCTTCCATTAATTCAGCTAGGAATCGGGCGGAGAGGACACCATGTGAACAATTATTAGTTCCAAAAACTCAGAGAGGGAACAAACATTTAAAATGGGCGATTGATTACACCACTTTGGCCACCCCCATCTGTCGAATTGTTCGACAGCATTGGCATCTTGTAGATAACATCCCTGGGTGCGAGGAGAGTCCGGAAATTGGTCTCCGTAGAACTCGCTGTCTTAAAGATATACTTACACGTTCCGAATTTAAACAGCAGAATCAATCACGTAGTTCAGCTACCCGTGCGCCCAGGGGACACCTCCAGTGCGGGGAGTGTAATGTCTGTGCTCTTATGGTGAAGTTTGAAGAACTATTCCCCGACCGTAGAGAGGTACCATGTGGATTTAGTACGTGTAGGACATCTAACGTGGTATATGGGATTCGTTGTGGCTGCCCTTTAATTTATGTGGGCAGTACAACACGACCCCTTAAAATTAGGGTGCAGGAACATATATCCCGAATTCGAAATCAAGTCAGAGAGGCACCGTTGGTCCAACCTTATTTAAGTTTTCAGCACAATCCTAGAGATCTTAGGATAACAGTTGTTGATATGATTCGGGAAAGTCTTCAGGATGGTCCCAGGAAACTATTGCAACTAGAGTCAAGGTGGATTTTTAAACTACGGAGTTTGGCACCGGGAGGTCTTAATAGCGAAATGGATTATTCATGCTTTTTGGGATAGTGGATGCCCATCGTTGCTGCTCGCCTCATGAACTGTTTCATTTATTAGACTCCCCTTGGGGACTTATAGAGACATGTTAGTTACATTGTCTTGCTGATTATGAAATTCATGAATGCTGTTCACTTGGTTGATGTGTCTCTTTAAGGCTATAATATGATCTAAGTGGTGTTACTGTCTGTACTGTGATGTAATTGTTGTAATTGTGCCTTTTTATTGTTGTGATGGGGCCAATTATTCAATTAATGTTTTGTGATTAAGGGAGTCCTTCCAGTGTACGTTTTCTGTCTGTCTGTCGTTCCATGCGTGTTTTGTATTGAAGTTGAATTAGAATGGCATGAGCAGCAATATTTGAGTGAGTTACCAGTGAATTGGGGGCCGGTGAGTAGTTGGAATAAATATATATAGAATTAAAAATCTTTCCATGGATGTTAAACTGGATTTGATTATGTTCTACTCTTGTCCACAGTCCATGTTAAATTGTGCCCAGGAAGAAGTATGTTATATACGAAACGGGAATTGTATAAATATGCACGCATAATCCCGTCGGCACCTTTAGAATATCTTTCAGTTTGGACTGGAGCTTCCCAGCATTCACACCGGGACTCTATATTTGTAAAACTTCGTATGCTGCTAAATTTTCATCATATACAGCCTATGGACATTGATCGTCAAAAATCTTTTCCAAAATAACTAGGATACAAATTTTTGACTGTTATTGTAATTATTGCATGTTGAGACAGAGATATCAGATAGTTTTATTGTATTTATTGTATATTTATTAATGCATATATTTATGTAATTTCACTTTGCACTTCACACTTTGCACTTATGCACTAAAATATATAAAAAATTGATAATTGAATATATATTCCCGGAATTGTTTGTTCGTTGTAATATAAATTAACAGGCAGCTGCACTGAAATATATATACAACATTGGGTGTTTTACAAGTTGAAAAGCTCCGAGAAAATAGGGGCTTCCCTGTCACTGGAGTTTTTAATTTCAGAAGGACTCACCATAAGTTGGCAGATGTCTCTTAAGATGTAGGGTATGGTACGATCCGAGAAAGTGGAGATGGGGAAAATCTGGTTCCATAGGTAAGGTAAAAGGGTAGTCTTTTGCTGCCTTCCTTCATCGTAAGGTACCAACTTGCTGTGGTTCATCACAAGCCACTATAACCTCCTGGTAACGTCTTTGGTTCCTGGATTCGCAGCTCTCACCTCCGACGCTTCTACACGTTTTTTTTGCAGAAGTCCTCTCTTCACAGCTACTGTTAGACGTCTGTAACCAAAAAGAGGCCAGCCCAGACTGTTAGACATCTGGGCAGGGTGCCCTCCATCCACCATTCCTTTGCCCATCTGGTATCTTCCGAGTGGTCTAAGAAGAAGTGGTGTGAATAGGTTTCTTGGGTCACTGCGTCTGACTCGACTGACCATCAGGTTCCGAGGTTAAATGCCAAGAAAACTGAGAAGAACCAAAGTCCTATATCTTGCAACCTTAAGCCTCCTTTCTTATGTCTCCTGTATATCATGACCTTCACCAAGGGGAAGTGGATTGTGCCAAATATCCATATGAAGACAGCTCTGGTAATGGTGGTGAGGACCGACTCCAGCGGAGGATAGCTAGATAATTTCCCACTGGGACACAATAAGTAACCAAGTACTGAATCTTCTGGGCTGTAGTCAACTGCCAGTTCTTCCATCTTTCCAGCGTCTCCAGTACCCATCGTTGCCAGTCTGTTCAATTATCTTTCCACCCATCAACCCTGAGAGTAAACACGACTCCTAAGATTTTAATGGCCATAATCCCTGTTTGTTTTTCCACAGTTTCTCCTCCATTACCGTCCTTTTCTGATCATTCACGATCCTCTTCTCTGGTGTCTTCTGGATAACTTCCTCTCCTCCAGTGTCTTTGGATACCATGGGAGTGACTCGCACATTTCCTGTCCTTCCTTCGAGGTAATAGACCCTACTCTTCTCCTCATTTACCTTTGCCCCCAAGGCAGTCTTGTATTGACAGAGATGATGTTTTGCATTTGGTAGCTCTTCCTGGTTACGAAGGATAATACAGAAGTCATCTGCATGCACTAAGCTCGTGATCCGATACTTGGGATGGGCCAGGGTGAAATTCCGACGACAAGTGGGCCTGTTCGAAGCACACACAGAAAGGGGTCCAGGGGTGCTCAGGGGGCACCTTTGCCACACTCCAGTGAACACCGGAAAAGGCAGGCCTTGGCATCCTCCAATGTTTGGACAAACTCAGGATCCCTCATAAAGTACTTGCAGGAGCAAAACAAAGCATTCTGGTATCCCAAGGTAGCGTAGTATAGCCCAAAGGTAACGCCGATCTACGCAATCCAATGGCTTACTCTGATCCATCTGTAACAGGTGTAGATGATCTCCCTCCCGTTGTAACTGATCGAAGATCTGTCTGAAGATACAGGTGGTGTGTGACATCCTCCTTCCTGGAATGGAGCTGGTGTGGCCCATCTGCACCAGGCTATCAGCTAGTCCTTTGAGCCTGTTGTTCAACGCTCTCATCAAAATCCTGTAATCTGTATTGTTGATGGTAATGGGTCTCTAGTTAGTTATTTCTCTGGGGTCTCCTCCTTTGTATAACAAATTCATCACCCTGTCCCAAAAACGAACCCCTGCGCTGGATCGCTGTAGCATAGAATCAAAGAACTCAGTCAATATCGGTACTAGATGTTCTTTCGGATTTTTATTTAATCCATATGGGAGGACATCGGGTCCCGGTTTGGAATTGAGTTTCTCTGCCTAAATGGCCCGCTGTACCTCTTCTTCCATAAATGGCTTGACAAGTTTGAGAAGATCCTCTTGTTTTGGGAGTCATGCATCTCTCATTGCATGTTCCAAATACAGCTGAATGTAAACTTCATACGGGGCAGGGGTTCTGGAGTTGCGTAGAAATCTCCATAATACCTTGAGACTTCTTCCACTATTACCATTGGATCTCAGATGGTTTCTTCCGATGAAGCTCTCTGCGGGATAGTCAGCAAGATGGGGAATGTGGTCCTTCTGCCACTCGCCTTTCTCAATCAAAGGCCCTGAGGCTCTAGCCACCCATGCCAAGTTCTGGTTTCGACACTTGGTAAGATGGTAGTTCTTCACAATGTCATCATTCCATTGGAGTTGCTTCTTGTCCACTTGTAGCCCTTTGCTTATCCTATATCTCCCAACTAAAATATTCGGAACTGCTCTGTGGTATTGGGCTAACTCATACATTATGTGCACTCTCTTAGTGTGGACGGTGGTGTGTCTTGTGGCCTTCTTTATTCCTTCCCACCAAATGAGGACATCTTCACCAGGCTTTAATAACTTATGTTCTAACATCATTATTATTTCTGGCTCAATCTTGAACGTTCAGAGGTCCACCTCCCTCATGCCACACCAGTCTATGTTCCTGCCATTGAAGTGGAAGGCTGATGCATGGATACAGGGTCAGCCTGGTCTGTCTGTGTGTCATTTGACATCAGTGTCAAAGTACCAGACATGACTCTTGGAGCAATCCCGGGTTTGGTGGGCCCCAACAATTCAAACAGTCCCCTCGGGGCCCCTTGAATTGATGTATCAACACCTTGAAGGAGTGATTTGGTAGGGTAATCCATGGCCCACCATTCCCTCCCTCCTATTGTGGCATCCTTCTCCCCTTTCCTGGCATCCTTCGGTTTTTCCTTAGGTAGGATCATACTTGAGTAGGATCATACTTACTGTAGCAGACTGTTCGTAGTCGTATGGTCTACGGTCCCTATTCCTTTACCAATGCATCTCTTTGAAACGGCTTCCTTACAGTACAAGAGAATATGCATGTATGGGCAGATGTTGATTTTGCCCATTTGCAGGGCAGAGCATAAGGAGAGAGGCGGTTCTGTAGATATGAGGAACTAAAGCCATGCAGGTCTTTGTATGTGATAGCCAATACCTTGGATTGAGGCCAGTAACTGATAAGAAGCCAATGGATTGGCAGCAGAATTTGAGTAATAGGCATGCTGTGTTTACCTCCTGATAATAACTGAGCTGCAGCATTCTGCACCAACTGGAGTCTCTGTTGACTTTGAGAGGCAAGAGGCAATTGATCTCCATAGGCATGAACAAATTTCAACATTTTTCTCTAATTAGTCTCTAAACAAGCGAGATTTAAAATCCCTTTTGGGAAGATAGAGCAGAAAAAATTGTCGGTCTTTGTCTTAACTCTGGATATTAAATTTAAAAATGTTGCCACAATCAATCTCCTCTGCACGTTCACAGAAGAAAGGATCTACCACGGGCATTATTACTGAGCCTTTTCTGCAGTGGCATTTATACTTTGATATACTCTTCCCCTGTAAAGCTACAAAGCAAGCTTCTTGATGGAAGCAAGCCCAGGTAGGAGAAGGCTCAACAGGCTTGTGGGGGATAATTCCATCTTGAATCTACAGTTTGCTCTGAGTTTTATTAATCAGAAATGAATTGGTTTTAATTTGACTTGAGGGTTTTAAAATATAGTTTTATAGCCAAACGCATTGTGGGTCTCTGAAATCAAAAGCTGGGATAGAGTCTCAAGGGTTGGCTCTTTTCTCATCAGGTAGCTGAGTTCCTTTGCCTCATCTGACCATTTTTGCTAGTCTTGTAGATTTGACACGAGAAATATTGAATCCTGAAGTATTTGGCACGTCAATAAAAGATAAATGAAAAGGGAAAGCAGTGCTTGCTGCTCATTTAACTTGGCAATTAGAATACTTGTCAAGATGCCTAGACCTCATGCATCATGTTTGCATCATGTTCATGGAACAGGTTTTGGACTGAGAGGATTGAAAGGCAAACCACTGGCATAAAATCAAGAGCTGGCTTATGCATTAGGAATGCATAAGAGCTTACAAGGTGCACTCAGGACAGCAGCTGGTAGTTATTTTGCTTCTGGTAAAATAGTGAAATGTCATTTAAATGAATTCAGGGCACAGCCCAAACTAACCATAATTACAATGCAAATTCCATCTCTTCCAATTTCACTTAATTTATTGGTGTTCCTTTACTGTCATGGTGCACATCCTGACTTGTTACAATGAGACTGACTCATGGGCTGCTTTTGCACAGGGGCAGGAAGAGCAACCCCTGCTGTGTAAACGACGGTGAGTGGGGCCAAGGGATGTGGGGATGGTATTCACATGCCTTGTCCGTGCACTGCTTCCTCGCTCCCTTCCTGCTCAATCATGCTGGTGCAGAAGTTGTGACCAGATGACAGCCTTGGCTTCTCTGCAACCCAGGAACATCCCCACCACTGACACCTGAGTTGTTGTTGTTGTTTTTTAAATCCCTTTTAAAGAGCTTGTGTGTGTGTGTGTGTTCCAGAGCTGAGTATTGCCATTTTGAAGGCAACACTAAGCCCTGCCTAACCTACCCAAACTGACTGCAGGCAAGAGTCTCTACGACCCCCTCCTCCTCCCTTCCATCAGGTAAAAAAAGCTGGCAGGAAGCCTGAAAGCAGCACTTTTCCTGCTTCAAGCTTTTGGAAGCTGTTTTAAATACCTGAAGCACTTTAAATACCCAAAGCAGCTTGCCGCTTTGGGATTCAGTTTTCTCTAAAGCTTTTTCCTCCTTTGGTAAACCTGAAGCAGGAAACCCAAATCTTTTGGGGGTGCACACCCCTACTCACAAGATCTTGAAAAGAACATGACATCGTGTAGAAGTTCCCAAATGAAGCGCCTTAGCATGCTTAGCATGCAGAAGGTCCCACGTTCAATCCCCACCACCCCCAGTTGCAAGGATCATGTGGCAGGTGATGTGAAAGAACTTAACGGAGACCTCAGAGAGCTGCTGCCAGTCTTAGTAGACAATACTAACCTTGCTGCTTCATGTGTGTTCATGTGTGCCACGTGGAGAAAAATCCCTGTGTGAAAACAGCCTTAATGGGTTTCACAGTCTTCACTGTGTAGAAACGTCCTCCCCAGTCTGTGATTACTTGATTGTTTATCTTTTTAAATCAACGTTTTGAGAGCCATATTTTTTATTTTAAATTTTTATTTATTTGTGCAAAGCAAAAAAAATGCTGATAAATCTATATATGAGCTTCTATAACAGGTCTGCAAACATCTAAAAATAAGTAAATCCATACTCAGTTGTCGTCTATATGCGTTTATCATTCCAATGCTGTAGTGGAAATCATTTAGTGAGTGTAAGGGCATGGAGGGTCCATTTCTGTTGACCATCAGTTAGGTTTCATGAGAAAGGTAAATAGTATATAAAAATCCTCAAAAATACATGAGTAGTACAAGTAATGACTTCCTCCCCAAAGGACTAAATAACTGGGTATGTCCAACCTTTATGCCAGAGAGATGCTTCTTGTAAGTTACAACCCCAACAATTAGACACATACTTAATCTTTTACTAAAAAGGAGCTGTGGTGTCCAATATACCCAAAATATAATATTTTGCTGAATAAATGACAGCTTTAGTTCCCTAGAAGCTACAGGTATACGGCTTAAAGCTATGTCCCGTTGTTTGAACAGAATTGGACAATCTAGATCACTATTCCATTCATGTCTGAGACCCTGTGTATCATATTTATTAACCAACATCAAATATTTATAAACAAATATTGTCGGTTTCATTTTCTGTGTTGATTCAGTAAGAGTTTCTAAAAGTGAGGGAGTATGGACCCTTCCTGGCATGCAGCTACGCTGCTAAAGCCAGAGGCCGTTAGTTGCCACCCTGGAAGGAGGGAGGCAGCACCACCCCTTCCTTTCAATCCAGGGTTTAGCTGGGAGGGCAGAGACAAGGGCCTTAGGAGGCTGCTCTGCCCTGCCCAGCTGCAGTTGCAGAGTCGCTCGGCCTGAGCAGAGCACATCTCAAGCTGTCTCAGCCAAGCTCCCTTGAGGTTGTTTTACTGAAGGCCCTCATGGTTATGCAGTGATAGCTGCCTTGGAGAAGCTGTAATATTCCCCTGCTTGCTACCTTCAAACTCCAGGACGAGAGCCAGGGCCCAGCACCAGGCTCATTGGTTTGGCAGAGACTTTTTCTTATTTACATTTGGGACCTGTTGTCTATCAATCAGGAGGGCTAAAGCAGGGTTATACTAGCTGTTGCAGGCCTCTGGCCTACCTAGGCTCCTCCCCCCCCCTTTTACTTTGTTGGGAGAGAGTACTTCCAGTGGCAGCAGCAATAGGCTTTGCTGCAGGCCACAGGGGTGAGATGCAGCCATCTGAGGGGTGGATTAATTCATACTTTATTGCTACTGGCCTAGCAGGATGGCTACTAGTAGCCCCCTCCCCCATCTAGGTTTTTCCTGGTAGCCCCCCTCCCCCCATCTAGGTTTTTCCCTCTTCTGCCGTTACACTTACTTGGGAGGGAGTATTACCAGCAGCAATAGCTTGGCCTAAGGCCTTCAGGCAGTAGGGCCCATTTTGTTGGAGGGCTTGGCAGTTTATTCAGTTGGGTGCAGCCATTTTGAGAGTGGCACCCAGTGGTCTGCTTAGCTTCCTGGCAATGGTGGCCATGTCGTGAAAGTGTTTACAATATGCAGAGCTCTGGGGGTGGCCATTTTGAGTGTGGCATTTGTGTGGCCTGATTTGCCTCCTGCTTGCTGGCAGTAGTGGCCATTTTGGGGGGCTTTTTGCAGCTTATCCTGTGCTGGGAGTGACCATTTTGAGTGTGTCTCACAGTGGCCTGCTTAACCTCCTTGCACTGGCAGCCATTTTATAGAGGCCTGTATGGCCTACACAGTGTTTGGGCTGCCATTTGGGGGGCGCTGTGTTCCTATTGGGCTTTGAAGCTCTAAAAGCAGTCATTTTACATTACATTACATTACTGTACATTTCCATCATGCCACCCAAAAAGGATAGTAGCCCTGCTAAGGGCAAGCAGCCAGCAAATAGGCCTCCTGCAAAGCAGTCCTGCAGACTCTTCCTTTGAGGGTGATGAAGTGGCCAAGGGGGAGGAGGGAAATACTGGGCTATCTGTGTCTATCAGTCAGGAGGGCTGAAGCAGGGTTAGGCCCGGCCCCTGCAGGCCCCCAGCCTATCTAGGCCGCCCTCACTGTTTTCACTTTATTTGGAGAGAGTACTTACAGCAGCAGCAGTGAAGGCCTGGCTGAGGCGGGGGGGGGGGGGGCTTGCAGTCATCTGAAGGGTGGTTTGCTGCACACTTTATTTCTACTGGCTTAACAAGGACCTACAGTCCCAGGGTGGTGACTGGTTAAACCCCTCCCCCTTTTCCCTGCTCAATTTTGCAGCCTTTGTGGGCCTAAAGAGCTGTTTTTTAGGTTTTGTCACTCAGGCCACCTATGACATGCTGTGTTATTGCATCTGCTGAAATCTGCAAAGCTGTCATGCAGCGCACTTAAGTCTGAGCTGTGATCTGATCTTTCTACCAGATTAGCACAATTGACAGCCAGTAGCGGATCTGGCCTAGGCTGCTGTAATGCAGTCATGTTGAGGTGACAGTGGACCTGATTGACAAGGAAGGTAAATCCACTGACCCCTAGTGCTTGGCTGTGGGGGCTCCGGGGTGGTGGTCAGGCAACAGTCTCTTGACTCCCATGTTTAGACTCCTGAGCTGTATCACCTTGGGTCTTGCCTTTGGGTTTCACAGTTTAGTCATTGGGTTGTTACTTGACCCAGTCCTAAAGGGAAAACCATAAGGGGAGCAGCATGTTGAGGGTTAACTTTCCTCTTCAGGAAGCGGAGGAGATGGATGAGGTGGACCTGAGCAGGGAGACAAGTAAATGAGACTTAAGGTTTACTGCAGTTTGGCCAGTCAGCTGCTGGCTGGCCTTCTTGGAGTTCCAGCAGCTTGGAGGGGCACCGAGCCTTGTCTCCATGGTGTTGGTACCTAGAAGTGGAGTTTCCTTGGAGTTTCCACTGCCTTGGGGCCCAATGGCTTCTGGGATTAGTTCAGGAGCCCTGGTGGGCTGAGCAGTGGAGTTTTCTTGGAGTTTCCACTGCCTTGGGGCCCAATGGCTTCTGGGATTAGTTCAGGAGCCCTGGTGGGCTGAGCAGTGGAGTTTCCTTGGAGTTTCTGCTGCCTTGGAGCCCAATGGCTTCTAGGTTTAGTTCAGGGGCACCGTGGGCTGAGCAGTGGCCCATTGACCAGTCAGCATGGGAGTCTAACTATAAATCATATATGATTGGAATTTTCCAATCTTCATGGCAGTTGGATTGTGGGGGAGGGAAGAAGATAACCCCTCAGCCCACTTCATGTGGACAATTAGGCGGTGGTGCCCATACCTAACCCTCTTTCATCCAAGTGGCATAGGATTTTGAGATGGGTCCTGGAGGGTTCTGGAGACTGGTCCTTGCGTTTATGTTTTAAAGCAGTGCCCAGTATTGCCTGCAGATGGAAGGGTGCAGCTTGTCCCTTGGATTTCCTCTGAGCTATGCCTCCAGGGAGGCCTATTGTTGCTTGGCAACTGGGTGGCATCAACCCCAGCATCTGGTGAACCTATGACCAAGTGGCCAGCAGTCTCTAGGCTGGAGTACCAGTTGGTCTGGCAACTGGTTGGCAAACATTGTCGGTTTCATTTTCTGTGTTGATTCAGTAAGAGTTTCCAAAAGTGAGGGAGGCTCTGAAACACTCAAAGATGCAGGGCCATATATGAACACCAACAAATGTTGCAATTGTAAATACTGTCATTCAGCAAATAGCAAATCATATCTAGACCTCAGCTGAGAAAATGACAGAATGCATCATCATAGCCTGACGATTGATCTAAAGTAAAAATCCCCGTCCAGCCAAACCTTCCATAAAAAAGATTTCCTCCCAATTTTTAATGTTAGTTTTGCAAGTGAGAATGGGGCAAACTGATATTATAGTTCTCTAACTGCAGAAATTGCATGAAGAACAGGATCTATTTTAACATGAGTAGACCCTAATGCATTCCATTTAAAGAGGCCTCGAGGAGAGCTCAAGACGGATAGTCCAGTTGAAAGAGGTGATCCCAATAATTTGTACAAGATAACAAATGTACCTGATTTTATAAACTACAGTAAGATTAGGAAAACCAAATCCTCCTTAATGAATTGAACATTTCATACCCTTTAAAGAATTCCAAGGTGATGATGAACCTCACATAAATTTCTGAAACAAAGTATAAATGTAATGAATATATCTACAAAGTATATGGAAAGAGATTACACACAAAACATATAATTCAAGGTACAATATTCATATTGAGTGTATTTACTGCATCCCATAATGACAGGTTTAAATTTGCCCATCTGCCCAATCCAAGGATATGTCAGCAACCAACTTATTAAAATTCAGCATAATTATATAGTTAATAATTATTGGAATCAATATTCCAAGATAAGTAATGGCATCTGGATAACATCGAAAATGTCCATCAGCAAATATGTTCTGTGATATATTGTCTCCCCATGGCATCAACTGTGATTTTGTCCAATTAATTGAATAAATAGATAAATCACCAAAACTATTAATCAAGCTCATTAAAATGAGAATGGAAGTCTGTGGTTCCGAAATAAATAATAAAAGATCATCTGCATATAAAATAATTTTAATTTCTAAAAAGTTATATATAAAACCATGTATATTATTATTTTGTCTACTAGCACAAGCCAGAGGTTCCAAACATAAATCAAAAATAAGAGGAGAAAGGGGACAACCTTGTCTAGTATGCCTCTCAAGAGAAAAGGGTGCAGAAAAGGTGCCATAGGTCTAGATTTGGGAGATGAATAAAGATTTCTAACCCATATTAAAAATTTGCAAGACAGGCCAAATAAATTTCCAGTATATTTAGTCAAAAGCTTTTTCAGCGTTGAGTGAAAGAATAGCACTTGATCTGATCCCTTTCTATTCAATGCAAACATGTCAGTGACCAATCTAAGATTATCAGCATCCTGCCTGTGTGTGTTTGTGTAAATCTGACCTAGTCTTGAGCCATGATTAGTTCCATACTGACCCTTGTCTGAAGAAGGGAGCTCTGACTCTTGAAAGCTTACACTCTGAAAAACTTGATCTCTAAGTTGCCACTGGACTCAAACCAGTGGGACCAGTCAAATGTGGGACTGACCCACATTTGGCTATAGACCCCTGTTTTCTGTGTTACTGTGTTACTTTAGATATCTGTGTCACTTTAAAGGTTCATTTTCTTTTCCCAGTATCTCTTAATTATGCCAAAGCTGTGTAAACTATCAGCAGATTCTCCTTGTTAATCCTTTATGTGACTTGTTAATTCTGAGCGTATGAAGCTGTTAGCCCAGAAGTGCTGCTGACTCTTATTGGCAGCGGCTTTGCATCGTCTAAGAGAAGTCCTTTCCAGCTGTGTTACTTGTGACCATTTTAATCAGAGATGCTGGGAACAGTAGCACAGACTGGCTCTGCCACTCAGCTTTCCCCTCCGGTCTCAGGACCATCTTTAATGTAGTCACAGTGGCATTTTGCAAAAATCCTGTTCCAAACTTTAAAAAACAAAAACTGGAGAAAATTACTGTCTTAAACTATTCTAAATTTGTTGGACTAGTGTTTGAATTCACCCATAAAAAACTTGCAGTATCACACTACGGATATATGAAACCGCAATTAAGACTTACTGTAGTTTGTTTGTTGGTTTGTTAGTTTATGTATTTGTTTATAGCCCACCTTTCTTACTGAGGCTGGGGAGGGGGGTGTAGAGGTGAAACCCCAAGAATGCAGGCATAGAGCTATTTTCAAGATCTGTCCAAAAGGCAAAACAAAGAATCTGGATGATCCCTCGTGATTCCGTTTTCTGTGCTGTATTTTAGAGTTGGAGCCATTCTGTTAGGAAGCCCTGAACCACAGATCACCTCAGTACAACAGCTTAAAAACTGCTAATCCTTCAAAACGCTGTTGCAATTTTTTGAATAGATGGAATAAGGTTTAGCTGACTCTCCTCTGAATGCTCAGTTAGGATTGCAGAACAAGATGATGGGCACTCAGCAAGCAAACACTACTTGGACATTCAATATCGTTTACAAAAACCCTTAATATTATTCCGTAGAGAAGCCCCTGCCCACCTGAAATCTCACCCATGGATCAAAGCTGCCTGCATCCCTAACGGTGTGGCTGATGCTGAGAAGTAACGCATTGGGTCACATGAACATAGAATTCTCTCAACAGCCGTCTGGCCTTTTCCAAACTCAGCACATAGAGATGTAAGAAGTTTGATTTGGTTTCACAATGAACTTTCTGCTTGGGATTAAAAAGTACTTTATGGAGTAAAATTTGGACAGCACACATGTCAAAGTAAGTCAGCCTCTTTAAAAAAAAGCCATGTAGGTTGTTGGTTGTCATCCAAAGCTACTCTTTAAAGGATTATATGCAACTCAGGCACACCTCACAAAAGAGATGTCTGCTAAGGAATTGCTGCCACATGCACCTTTAAGCTGGCTTAAACTCATTGGAGGCTACCAGTGTATCAGTAAAATGACTGTTTAGTGAACTATAATATCTAGGCAAGCAGGGATGCAACGGAAGAGCTGATTCTGCAGAAATACTGCCGCAGAGTGGCCTAGGATTTGCCACTTGGAGAAAATGCTTCAGGAATGGAATGGAAATATGGAAGGAAAGTGAGCAGAGACATTGACTAATTCCAAAATTGTTATATTAGGGCGAGTGTTTTAGAATTAAGTGTAGCATGAAAGTTTGGGGTGGCTTCCCTCTCCCACTTTTTTGTTATGTTCTATCCATTTGTTTTACTCACTAATACAATCTTACAAATAAAAGCATTTCTCCACAGTCCCTATCAGTCTCTTGAGTTCTGGCAAAGAGCTTACTTCAGATGAATAAGGCTTTCTCCATAATAAAATGGGCCTTCAGAGCTAAGGTACAACCAGCTACTGCCTTCATGTCGGTAAGGGTCTCTCACACGGAAACACTCAAGTTACTTCCTTTCTGTGTGGTCTTACATTCAAGAGAACTCTGTCTCCCTAGCAGTGCATGTGTGTCCACAATGGGATAACAAGTGTGAGATCTTTCACTTGAGCATCCCTGCACAAGTTGTCTTGTGCAGAGAGAGTCTACGAAGTACAGAGTCAGGAACCTCTGCCACCTGCTTCAGACTAAACTCCAGTAGCCTCAGCAATAGACCTGGAGCTGGGAATGTATGATGTACTTTCCTGTTCATTCCAGGCAGGTGATTTTGAGTCTGGCAGGCACTTATGCAGTAGTGACAGGATAGTATGTGTCTTGTATTGGGTGAATTAGCTGAGCCTACTGGAAATAAGTAGAAAAGGTTTGAAAGGTGTGGGGGGGAAGGCCTCAGCTGCACAGAAACTCAGCACTGGTAGTGGTCCTACAGCAACCTCATATTAATGTAAGCCTGTACTGGGAAAAGGGTTTGGGGCCTAGGACCTAGGTCTGATTAATAGACTGCAGATACATAAATAGCCCGGACTAGCAGATAACTGAGCTGTACCTAGGATTGTATTAATTTGCATGTTTAGCAAAGGTTCATGGGGCATGTGTATAAAAAAGAGGTCACCATGACTAGGAGAGGTGG
Source organism: Eublepharis macularius (assembly GCF_028583425.1). NCBI lineage: Eukaryota > Metazoa > Chordata > Lepidosauria > Squamata > Eublepharidae > Eublepharis > Eublepharis macularius. The sequence goes on along the minus strand of NC_072800.1, from coordinate 9,406,228 downwards.
TATAATACAGGACTAGGCTAGATGGAAAGACTGGAGAGGTAGGAAAGAGAGTTGATGCTACTGACCTCCTTTGGAAGGTGAAGCTCGTTCCTGTGATTTGGAGCTAAGAAGATCATAGAGCTGAAACTGCTAGCTGGAAGACCTGAACCCTTTTCCCTGAGAGAACTGCAGTAGCTGGGAATACCTAAACAACCAGAGAGGAGCAGGAATTGCTGGCAGCTGAACTCATTGACTGCCTGAGACCAGCACCCTGGCACAGAGCTGCCCCTCTTCGTCTTGCCGGGAGGAAAGGGGAACTGCTCCTTGGGCAACAAGCAAGCTCCAGGATTCGGACAGCATCTTCACACAGAGTCCTGCTGTGGCAAGGCCTTCTGGATATTTGGGACACTGTTCCAGGAAGAGCCTCTAGCCAAATCCACTTTACCAAGGGATTGCGAGTAGGACTGTACTCTGGGGTCACTGGTTACTGATCAAAGATTCTGAGCCTGCTTGCGGGGAGGGTGGAATATAAATATGATAAAATAAATAAAATAAATAAATCCAGTATTAATAACTTTGGGAATGTTTTCATAGTTGTTTTAAAATAAATTGCATTTATATTTTGAATTGGTAAACGTATTGAACCTGGTCCTTCGGACTCTGGGTGTTACATAAAAAGTACTCAAAATTGTCCATTTTCCAAATGCTGTGTCCTCAAGTTCTGTTGACTTCCTGGTCATATAGTAGAGTCCAATAGCACTTTTAAGACTAACCAACTTTATTGTAGCATAAGCTTTTGAGAACAACAGCTCTCTTCGTTAAATGCATGGAACTGGCCAGTTTCTTCATACCCTCCATGCCAAAGGAGATCCCCCCACAATTAGAGAGAAAAATGTAAACAGTAGAATTAAAAGGTGGTGAAATGGAACTAGTACAGTCTGTGACTATTTCTGTGTACAACTTAAATATGTTTCAGCTGTGTTGCTCTGCAGTAGAACCGCAAGATGCTAGTCCAGTGACACCTTAAAGATCAACAAGATTTCCAGGGTATAAGCTTCCGAGAGTCAAAGCTCCCTTTGTCAGATACAAGTAAGAATGGCAAGCCCAGTGCCTTTATATCCCTTTTATGTTCAGGCTGAGACAGATAGATATATGTATGTATATCTTTATTCTTGCTTGTATCTGACAAAGGGACCTTTTAACCCTGAAAATCTTGTTGGTCTCTAAGGTGCCACCGGACTCAGAACTTGAATATGGTCACCAATTATTTCTTTTATGATTTGTCACTATATGTTTATCTTGGTTATAACAACAACAACTTTTAATGTATGTACTGCCCTTCAGGATGACTTAACACCCACTCAGAGCGGTTTACAAAGTATGATGTTATCCCCACAACAAAACACCCTGTGAGGTCAGTGGGGCTGAGAGAACACCAGAGAGCTGTGCCTAGTCCAAGGTCACCCAGCTGGCTTCAAGCAGAGGAGGGAGGAATCAAACCCGGTTCTGCAGATTGTTTGAGTTTTAAATTTTATTTTTAAATAAAAAATCTCTCAGCCAGTTCTTGTATCTCTTGCATTTTTGCAAGGTAGCCAGCTTTCATCTCACTACACTTACATGTGTGGTGGCCTTAGACAAACCATTTTATTAGTCCCTATCTAAAATATTTGACAGCCAGGGTTACATAGTGTTAATGTCCTTATATCTTGGAGAGTGGAGTAATTACAAAAGCCAAATGACAATAGCTGGTGAATGACAATAGCAGGCATGATTGGATAGGATGGGGTATGCAGAGGGGTGATGGGTATGGAGAAATCAACATTGGTAATGAGACAGGAAGCCTTGGTCTCAATTCAATCCAGGAGGATGCATTGTCTTGAGCTTCATTATCAGTTGCAATTCAGCAGTCTCTCTTTCTACTCTCCCTTTGAATTTCATCTGCAGGATAACTGCTACTTTTAGGTCAGCAACTGAATGTCTTGGAAGGTTGAAATGTTCCCCCCACTGGTTTTTGGATGTTTTGGTTTCTGATGTCAAACTTAGGTCCATTAATTCTTTGTCGAAGGGACTGGCCAGTTTGTCCAATGTAGAGGGTAGAGGGGCATTGCTGACATGTGATGGCATAAAGCTCATTAGAGGATGAGCAGGAATATGAACCCATGATAGTATGGCTGATGTTGCTGAGTCCAGTGATGGTGTTGCTAGGATCTATATGCTTTACTTCTGTGTTTCTGTCCAAGTCAGGTCAATGCAATCCATTCAAATTGTGTGGATCTGAGCTGGAGTACATCAACAGCTGGCCCCATATTTTCGCATCAGGCAGTAAGCAGGTAATTTTTCTGCAAAGCTCGGCTCACAGACTTGGGCATCATACATAGTTGGCATCTCACAGTGGAATTTATTCTGCATAAACATGCCTAGGAGCACATAGATATGCAGAACGCCAGTTTCCTGTAGGGTTCCTGAACTCTTCCTGGTATATGTTTGTATTGAATGAAGGTTTTCCAAGGCTTAGAAATAATTGTATTGACCTTTTACAAATGAGTTCCATGGCAATTGTTTTTAATTGGCATGGCTTTCCATTTGCAGAAAGGATTTAGCTTGCTAGTGACAAGCTTTATTTTTTCCCTTCTCAAACTTAATTAATCAATCCTGTACGGGACTAATTGGACAAGTGTTTTTTTTTTAAGTGTTGTGTTTCATCCTAACTTTCATTACCTGGCAGGTTTCTGTACAGCTGTATATGCACACTTCAAAATTATTAAAATTATGTAACCACCTAATCTGTAAAAATTAAAATTAAAATTGAACTTAAGCAATTTACACTGAAGTTTAGCTTCTTTGAAAAAGGTCTTCTGACACCTCCCCTCTCAGATTCCTTTATCTGAATTTGTAGCTCTTATGCTTACAACTTAGATTTAATTTAAATTGTGTTGAAAATTGACTTTGCAGACTCTTAGCCTAAAGCAGCCTGTGTCTACTTCTGGGAGATGCCTTTGTTCCCAAACCCCTATTACTTAATGTAATAAATAATCTCTATAGAAGGGTATTCCATTCAGTGTTGCTATGCATGTGTTGTTTCCTCTAATTGTTTTTGACCATATTATTTGAGGCATTTTTCTGTTAACGATATAGGCATTCATACCACAGGTGGATTTTATGTACTTCTGCTACATGCATTTGGCTAATGCACAGCCTGGTAATTGCTCTAGAAGAGGGAAGGTTTACCCAAGGGTCAAATGCACTTTCTAAGGGATTCCAACTGGTTCCTGGCATAGCCTGTGACCATCCCACACACCTGAACTCACTAGTATATGCACAGCTAACCCTTTCTTTAAACCTTAGACACAGTAAAAAACACACACACAAAGTACAGGAGAGGCTCATCAGAATTTTTGTGACTGCTCATTGCAGCACACAGGTCAAGGCATGAATGGCAGCTGAGAAGCCACACGGTGGTGCAACAGAAACTGAAGATTAACACTTTATCCACTCTGTGAGAGAACAAAATGAAGAACTTTAGTCAGTTTCATCTGTAGTAAGATAACAGCTGTTCTGAGATGTTTCGGGGGAGGAAGGAAGTTGTGGTCTTTTTTGCCACTGATCTCCTCCTAGAATCTATTTGATACTTGTTGGCATAAGAAACACAGTCTTGTAACTACAAAAAAAAAAAGACCTTTTTTCCTTACCTTGTTTGATTTGTTAAATGGGATGACGTAAGTTTGGAACCTCTGTACCCATCCAGATTTCTTCTCTTTACCCAGCTTACTGCCAGTCTAATGCTTCTGGAGAGGGCTGTTCTCGAGAACCTGCTCATTCTGTGTTGGTGGGGTAACCACGGTGACCAGCCACAAATATTCTGATCTCAGTCACATAAGGACCATCAAGGATGTTGCTTTTGGTGTTCAAATACAGATGCCCAGATTATGTTTCTCTTTACACTAATAGGTACACTCCTATTATTTTCTAACTGTAAAACTTGCTACTGTCGGCTTTTAATTGGCGAGGGTAGCCCTTTCTTTTCGGCTTTTAATTGTAGGCATTGTAGGAATTGATAAACTGGATGTTTTAAGTTTTGAAAAAGTATTTTTTTCTGCCTAATTTGCATTTTGCTCACTTTGTCTGCCTTTGGGAGAGTTCAGGATTAGAACAAGGCACAGACTGTCGTCATGGCAGTTTGATTCACATGGCTCATCCTCCCATCAGCATTTCTTTGCTGTTCTAACTAGAAATATTGAGTATAAACGTATTGCTAGGCAAATTTACCTTGATAGAACTCTGTTGCACATACACAAGTCAAGCTCCTGATCAGATGCTTTCTGTCAAAATTCATCTTGAATACCGCGGCAACTCGTTTTGCATCTGCACAGTAGTAATTGTGATACCTGGCTATGGCAGGGAGCACCTCTGGATAAGTGCTTTTTTTGTAGACCTCCCCAATGGCAGTTGTCACTCTAAAGTGGACCGTGAAGCTTAGGTTAGGGGTATGAGCGCTGAGATTCATAACTGAAAAGCAGAGTGTCCTGTGGCCTGGGCATAGAGGGACAAAGCCTGCTGAAGGGAAATCAGCATGGCTTCTGTAAAGGCTAGTCCTGCCTCACCAATCTTTTGGATTTCTTTAAGAAAATGAATACATATGTAGATAACAGTGATCTATTAGTTTGGTGCAGTGGTTAAGAGCATGGGACTCTAATCTAGAGAACTGGGTTTGATTCCCCACTCCTCCGCTTGAAGCCAGCTGGGTGACCTTGGGTCAGTCACAGCTTCTAGGAGCTCTCTCAACCCCACCCACCTCACAGGGTGTTTTGTTGTGGGGATAATAATGGCATATTATCTGAGTGGGTGTTAAGTCATCCCGAAGGGTGGAATATAAATCGAATGTTGTTGTTGTTGTTGTTGTTATTATTATGTTATTATTAGACATTATATACTTGGACTTGCAAAAGGCTCATCAAAGACTTCTGTCTAATGGGGTTACCAAGTCTCCAGGAGCCCAAGCGGGAGTGTATGGAGCTGGGGGGAGGGGTCGGGGGCAGTGAAGTGTTCACCCCTGTTTGGAGGGGATTTTTAATGATTTGGGCTTCAGCATGCATGGTCGCTTTCCCCCTGTGCTTCTCCTCTTTCTGGCCAGGTAAGCAGAGCTCCACCCTGGGAAAGGGGCTGGCTGGCAAGCCTATTGGTTAAGAGTAGCAATTATGGGATAGGGGGATGGATCCTGCTAATGAAAAAAAAACACAGAAATGAATTGGAGGCGTGTTGGGCCCTAATGGTTTATAGAATCCAGCATTGTCCATCCTGTGATGGACAATGAGTTTGATCATTCTGTACCCCAGATATAGGTATGGTTCTCCTCAATAAATCTGGTGTCTGAATTCACTCTGTTCAGATTCTCAGTCTTCCTTCCAAGCTTGCGGATGCCCCAACAGCTATTGATGGGCCACTGCACAGTTTGGAGGCATTCTTTTACACCAGGTGTGTAACTGAAGCCAGCATTTCCTTTAGTATAGGAGGGGGTGTAGGGTTTTCTCCCTTGGGCTATTTTAGTATAAATCTATGTTCAATTTGCAATGTGGACTGCCTTCATACTGACACATACCTGGTGTATGCATGTCTTCCTAAATATATAGAGTTAACAGTATACAATTCCTCTTGGGCCCCCAGTGTCAATTTATGATACTGGAATTCTCCGAAGATGCTGTGATAATGTCTGTTCTCAATAACTCGCTGTGCACACAACTATAGGCCAAAACCTTTTGCTTTGGTTGAGGAAATAATTTTTTTCCCCTAGCCTTGCCCTATACACAGTGGTGTACAGCATGCCTGCTGAATGGTTTTGAAATTGGTTTTCGTTGTATTAACACTAGGTTGTACCTTGAAATTGCACCTAATTAATGGGGTTTTGCACTTGGTGATACAGATAGATGGTGTGTGGATCCAGATGTCATTAGCTTTTTGTATTTCACAGCCACTTTAGAAGCCTCTTGTCTGAAGGCACAAACGCTGCTCGAGAGATTCTCAAAAGAGCAAGTTTGAGAGTGTCACAAAGAAGAGTCTATTTTTAACAATGCCACTGAGAGGCTATGAATTATTTATGCTTATGTCAGGCCGTAGCTGGTATTATGTTCTCCCGGCAGTGCCTCTGAAGCAGCTGGAACGCTGGGGTTTCACTGTAGATCAAGCGATACCTCTTGGTTTTAAGGTTTAGAAAACTCTTTTTGTTTTTGTTTTTGAAAATTAATTGGTGTTTTGTGCTACTATTTAGGATGATCAGAAAGGATGAATGTAGTTGAGCTTTGCAACTGTACATTCTGGCCAAAAGGGAAGGAAAGAAAATTAGAAGCCAGATAATTCAGGGCAGCTGGACTTGAGGGAAGAGATCTGATTTCACAAAGGATGCATTCAGATGTACAGTTCACTACAATTCTCGAGCGAATGGCCCTGCCCAGAGATGGGTAATGCTTGCAGAGAATCATGCGACACAAATGCCTCATGACAGAAGTAACGGCACCCCATCTCTGAGTCCTAATCAGGGTTAGGAGACTGGGAACAGCCTACAAGCTCATATGGACCTCTTTCTCCCGCCTTGTGTCAGCCTTTCCCCTCTTCAAGTTTCAAAGGTAGAATTAGCATGGGCCCCAACAGGTCTTGCTTGTTTGTCTTTCTTATAGCAAAGCGACCTTCCACCCCAGGACAGTGCAAATTTTGTCACACATTTCTCACAAGTGGCACTTGGGCATAGGACAAAGATCATAGTGGAGGGAGGAGTCTGAGCAGAGATTGGTTCACTGTGAAAATTCAATGGGGGGGCTCCCTCGGGTGGGTTGGTCCCCCTAGCCAGTTCAACACTGGGTTTCCTATGAGCTTTACCTACAGGATTAGTTGCTGTGGGGAACATGAGTAACTCTTTCCTTTTCATTAGTGTATTTCATATTACATGTGGTGAGCTAAGCTTGCCAGCTGCATGCTTATGGTGGGGGCAATCTCCTACCAATTCCTTTTGGTGCCAGCCAGTGCTTTGGGCATCGGCAGGAGAAATTGGGGGGAGGAGAGGAATGGTCTGGTGCATCAGTGGCGCACTGACGCTGCTTCCGTTTTAAACCCAAAGTGACAAGGGATGCTTTGGCTCAGAGTTTTTGTGAAAAAAACAGTGTCCCCAATGACATGCTGATGTCACTACTGGGCACACGCAAGTGGTATCAGTGCTTTGCCTGCATAAGCACATTGCTGGAGAGCCCCTCCCCGCAAACAGGTCTATGTCCTCACTGGTTGCTGGGGGGAGGGGTCGCAGGATATCATTGGAGTGCCTTTGTGGCGGAACGGGCGCTGGCTCTCAGTCCGGGCAACTGAGCCGCCGTCAATGGCCTGCTAGCCCTGCTATCTGCCTCCCACCGTCCCTGGTGGGCGTGGCTCACCTTCTTCGTTGCTGCCACCACTCACTGAATTTTACACCGCCTGACTGAGGGGCAGTGAGACCCCTCTGGCTGAATTTCCCTACTGGGAAGTGAATTCCCCAATCTTTGGGTGGGCCCTGGAGAATTGGCAACCCACCAAGGTCTGGCCTGATCAGTTTCTCCCGGGCTCCCTCCCTTCCTGTAGCGTGCCAAGTGGGGGAGCTTACGTAGTCAGAGCACCACAAGGTTCTTCATATTCAAAAAAGTATCATTTATTAACTATATACAGATCACTATATACAAAGCAGGTAAAGGCACCACACATAGGGGTAGACCCCCCTGTTCAAACTCATAGGGCAGAAAATCAAACTGAAGAGAACCGCCGTCTGCTTTCCCTACCACACTGTTCCCTACTCTGCCTTAAAGGGGGTGGTTGTCTGAGGGAAGGTTCACCTTTCTTTCATTTCTGCTGCCTCCCAGGCCCTCCACAGTTAGGGCCCAGGCACCCGGGTGTCACCCAGCAGCAGGAGCCTCACCTTCAACCAAGAAGGAGCCTAACTGACTCTTTTTCCTCAGGATCGGCTGAGACTATCTATTCAGGCTCCACCCCTTATTTTTCCCGCCCTTTCTTGGACCGGGGCAGCTGGGAGTTGTAGTCCAGGAAGAAGGGCGTCCCACACCAAAACTCCTGCAGGCCTCTCCCTGGCCCCACAGCCCATCAGACCCCATGGGGAACATTTCCTCCCCTTTCTTTAAAGACAGAATAACAGCAACTGGCACTCATTTCACTCAGTTTCTCAAGGCTGGGAGATTGGACAATGGCAGAGTTTTACCTGGGCCGATTCCAGATGGCCCTCCCCATGGCGAAACGTTGAGCGTCATCGTGTGGAAAACGTGAAATATCGCATTTTCTCGTGCGAGTTTTGCACGACATCGCGTGATGTCGCGCGAGAAAACGTGATATTTTGCGTTTTCCGCGCGACAACGCACGACATTTCGCCATGGGGAGGGCCGTCTGGAATCGGCCCTGTTATGTATGGGCAGACCAATAGCAAGCCTAAGAATCAAGATTTTAATATAAGCTCAAAGCTTTGGGGGTTTGAATTGGGGGCAAAGGCATGGGAAGAAAATGTGAAACGCTTGCCCATTCAGTGGCTCTTCCCTGATCTTCAAAGCAAATACATGTTGCTAATTAGTTGTTTAAAATTCCAGGAAATCTAAATCATGGCTAAGCATAATCACGGACTTACGCCATCCCACTTCTTAGATTCGACACTGTGTAGTGTAGGAAGTGTGTGTTGGATTGTGCATGTGCAGGGTTTTTTTCTGGGGAAAGAGGTGATGGAACTCAGTGGGTTGCCCTCAGAGAAAATGTTCACATGGCTGGTGGCCCCGCCCCCTGATCTCCAGACAGAGGGGAGTTGAGATTGAGCGGTGCAGAGGGCAATCTAAACCCCCCTCTGTCTGGAGATCAGGGGGCGGGGCCACCAGCCATGTGAACATTTTCAAGAGGTTCTGGAACTCCGTTCCCCCGCGTTCCAGCTGAAAAAAAGCCCTGTGCATGTGTACACCTGAATGTACGTATGCAGGTAAGGTGGCCGGCTCCAGCTTGGAAAATTTCTGGAGATTTTGGGATGGTGCCTTAGGAGGGTGGAGTTTGGGGAAGGGAAGAGCTCAGCAGGTCTGTGATGCCATAAAGCCTACCCTCCAAAGCTGCCATTTCCTTCTGGGAAACTGATCTTTTTAGTCAGTCGGGAGTTCAGGTATAATTCTGGGAGGGCTCCAGACCCCGCCTGGAGATTGAGAATCCTACATACAACACAAGCACATGCAGAGAAGTGAAATAAGATGAATGGGACTCTGTCAAGTTTGGTAAGTTGACTCACCCCCTTTTTAGTGAATTTTAGTCTGATATGTATTGTTGAAGGCTTTCACGGCCGGAGAACGATGGTTGTTGTGGGTTTTCCGGGCTGTATTGCCGTGGTCTTGGCATTGTAGTTCCTGACGTTTCGCCAGCAGCTGTGGCTGGTGCTACACCTCTGAAGATGCCAGCCACAGCTGCTGGCGAAACGTCAGGAACTACAATGCCAAGACCATGGCAATACAGCCCGGAAAACCTACAACAACCATTTAGTCTGATAATTTGAGAATGAGGAGGAACACAGCATTCACATACTCCCTCATATGTGCGCGCTCTCAAATATACAGAAATCTGTGAATGTGTTTCACCTGATATGCTGAATATCAGGGAAATAACCCTAACAGTGCCATTTATTTTCCTGTGCAATTCTCTCCCAAGAGATGTACCCTCTGATACCCTATTGATTGAGACATTTAAAGCTAGACTGGACAAAACGCTCGTAAATGTCCAGTAGATAGACTAGTTGCCTTTTGAAAGAAATCAACAGACTGATACAGCACTGTGTAGGTCAATAGTAGTTCTTGACAATATAGGAATAGCTTCCTTATTAAAAATTTTGAGAGGAAGGTACATAATTTAGAAGTCGACTGTTGGCAGGGGTGCTATTGAGGAAGAATGTTTGGCCCCCTCCTTTATCATCACCTTTTATATCTGGCAGTCTCAGTAGTTCTGTACGCAGAGTGGTTATAATGGTAGACAAGGCCACAGAACTTGTGGCCTGTCTAGATGGGTGGCCCAGCAGAACCTGGATAAATGTCTTGGGGTTGTTCTTGTTGCCTGGAGTTGCAAAAAGAGGAGGATTGTGAGCCACAGGGGAAGGGCTGGGGATTTTTTGGAAACAAATCAGTGATTGAATGCCCCAGGCACAAACCCCTTTAGTTAGACATAAACAGGGCTTATTTTCTGGGAAAAGAGGTGGTGGAACTCAGTGGGTTGCCCTTGGAGAAAATGGTCACATGGCTGGTGGCCCCGCCCCCTGATCTCCAGAGATTGCCCTCAGCGCCACTCAGTGACCATTTTCAAGAGCTTCCGGAACTCTGTTCCCCCGCATTCCCCCTGAAAAAAAGCCCTGATTGTCTCTGTATTGCATGCATAGGCCTACTTGCTTGATAAATGACTTTCCCCCATATTGCAACAATTGCATTTATAGCAAGATCTTCAATGAAAAGCTTCAAAAGCTTTTCAAAAGTCATGGTCCAGAAACAAATACGAAAATATGCTGTACATATTTTCAAGCATCAAAACTAACTGAAATACAGTCTAGTTAGACATAAACAGGGCTTATTTTCTGGGGAAAGAGGTGGTGGAACTCAGTGGGTTGCCCTTGGAGAAAATGGTCACATGGCTGGTGGCTCTTCCCCCTGATCTCCAGACAGAGGGGAGTTTAGATTGCCCTCTGTCTGGAGATCAGGGGGCAGGGCCACCAGCCATGTGACCATTTTCAAGAGGTGCCGGAACTCCGTTCCACCGTGTTTCAGCTGAAAAAAAGCTCTGGACATAAAGTACCTGTATTGAGAACATTGCTGAAGATTTTATGAGATATAAAAACGATAACAAACGCTCTTAAAATATATTGCTCTTTTTATTTTTTGCAGTTTAGTTGTATATATCACCAAGACAGTCTTTAAATCTTATCCCCTCTTGAACACTCTTCTTATTTTTCCCCCTCTGTCTCATTGTGTTTTATTATATTTGCCCCCGCTTCAGAGGCAAAAACAATATTGGCAACAAATGTTCCCCTGTATGTAGCTGGCTCAAGTTCTAACGCACATGAAGGAAACCTTTTGCTTGAAAGAATTTTCCCCTGAAATATTATGTTTTAAGTAAGTAGTTAAGTGGACTGATGTATCACAGAAAAGGATCTTGAGGTAAGCTGTGACATTCAAGTTGTTTCTATGCAAGAAGGTTTTTTAATGGTAGAATGTTCAAGTGTACCTTATACCATTCACCATATCTTTTATACTAATAGTGAGAATAATCTGAGAATATTTCAATCCAGAAATTAGAGCCATGGGGATACATGGAAATGTGAAGAACTCCCTCAAAGTGTTTGTAGATTCCCCACTATGCAACTGGAGTGGACTCAGCAGGTACCATGCAACTGGCCTTAGGGGGGAGGAGAAGCCAAAGATAGCAGGCAAGTGTGGGTGGAAGAGAAGGAAGCAGGAAAAGGGGGCGAGGCAGAGGCTATGGGTGGCAGGGACAGGGGAAAGGACAACCACAACAATATTGCCAGCCTCTATACCTTAGTTCCTGTCAGTAAAAGACGGGGAGAGGGCTAGTGTTGGCAGGTTCCCCTAGCCCCTCAGCGGGAGATGTGGGACCCGGCTCCTACCTGCATGCGTGCTCCCAGCTTGCGCAATGACATCACTTCCGTCCCCCCCTGTGGCCAGATAAACGGGGGTGGAGGGTAGAAGAAAGGAATCCCCCGCCCCAGGCAGGGGACTGGCATCCCTTAGAGAGGGCCCTTTCCATAGCTATTTTAATCTCTTACTCCACTCCTGCACCCCTCCCTCCTGCCCTGGAGGGAGGACTCGTTGGCACCAGTAGCAACCACAAGGCAACTTGATACTATGCAGTTTGCATTACTCCCTCAGATATGGCAGTGAGTACCAGTTGACTTGATGCCACACAACTCTCTTGGCCCAGCCTCTGTACCACTTGCTGACTTGTCTAGGCCCAGCAGTGGCTACTATTCAACTTGATCTGAGGACCAAGCTACAAGTGACGAATGACACTTGAACGGCAAGTGTATTCCTCCCTGTTCACTTGCCCTCCACTCGATCCACTTGCCGTTCAAGTGTCATTTGTCACTTGTAGCTTGGCCCTGAACCTCTTGCTCCAGTACAACTTTTGTAACTTGGTCAGACTTTACCCAGGAACTGACTGCCAGGGGGAAAGAAGGAGGAAAAGCTCGAGAGTCTTTGTAGTGTAGTGGTTAGAGTGCCAGACTGGGATCTGGGAGACAGGTTCAAATCCCCAGTCTTCCAAGAAACCTTGCTGGTTGACCTTGGGCTTGTCCCACATTCTCATGCTAACCTGCCTTATAGGGGATGTGTGAGGATGAAATGGACATGATGTACGCTGTTTGGGTCACTGTTGAGGAGAAAGGTGGGTTAAAATGCAGTAAATTAATAATAAAATGGAGTAAATTAATAATAAATAAAGCTGAAGAATTGGGGGTCAGCTAAAAGAAAGATTAGTTGGTAAGTGGAATGGAATAGGGGAGGGATAGGGGGAGAGGATATGGGGGCTGCCAGGAGGAGAGAAAAGACAAATAGTGTGGAAGAAAGGATTCTGGAGAGAATGAAGTGACAGCCCTCCCCACAAGTCCTTGCAGATTTCCCACTTGTCAATATATCTAATTCTCAACAAAGCCAGATCTGTGGATACTGAAGCCATGAAAAGACAAGACAAATCTTTCTACAAACCTGAAAAATGGCCCAGGTTTGCAGGAAAATCTGAAATCTTAAAACAGAAATAATATAAACAGCACCCATAGCTTTATGACATGAATGCCCTCAGTGGCTGTTGCTAAGCAACCACAACAGTATTGCCAGTCTTCAAGACTTGGTTTCTTCCAAGTCTTGGAAGTCTAATCTGTATTGGAAGTCTAATCTAACCAAGTCTTGGGTAACCCCCAGAGTCAAGAGGACCATGTTCAATGTTCATCCATTCAAAATATAAATGCAATTTATTTAAACACAACTATGAAACATTCCCAAAGTTATCAATACTGGATCAGTAACCAGTGACCCCAGTGCAAAGTCCTACTCACAATCCCTTGGCAAAGTATGCAAACAGTTCTGTGGATTTGGCTAGAGGCTCTTCCTGGAACAGTGTCCCAAATATCCAGAAGGCCTTGCCACAGCAGGACTCTGTGAAGATGCTGCCTGAATCCCGGGGCTTGCTTGTTGCCCTAGGAGCAGTTCCCCTTTTTTCCTAGCAAGATGAAGTGGGGCAGCTCTGTACTAAGGTGCTGGTCTCAAAGAGTCAACGAGTTCAGCTGCCAGTAATTTCTGTTCTTTGCTCTCCCTTGCTTCTTCAGCTCTTGTCAGTTACTGCAGTTCTCCCAAGGAGAAGGGTTCAGCTCTTCCAGCTAGCAGATTCAGCTGTGATCTTCTTAGCGCCAAAGTTTGGAAACAAGCTTTGCCTTCCAAAAAACATCAGCTTCAGCTCTTCTTCTAGCTAGTATTTCCAGCTAGCCTAGTCCTGTATAACACCATTCCTCTTAGTCATGGTGACCTCTTTTTTTATATACATGCCCTATGGGCTGTTGCTAACATGCAAATTAAACAACCCTAGGTAATGCTCAGTTATCTGTTAGTCTGGTCTATCTATGTGTCTGCAGTCTATTAATCAGGCCTAGGTCCTAGGCCCCAAACACTTTTTCCAATACAGGCTTACACTTGGAAGTATAATCTGTAATGCTGTGGTCTATCAGCTTGGAATTGAGGAAGGGGTGTGAAAGGAAGAAAAATAGTTCATATATTTTACTCATATTTTGTAGGTACTACAGCGTACTGTTATTATTATTCAATGTATTCACAGCATATATAATCTGTTAGATTTATTTAATAGCTTTCTGTATAAGGTTCTATGCACTATCAATTGTTTTTTTCTATTTCTTAAAATCTATTTTTAAAAAAGACTTGGTTTCTGTCAGTAAAAGATGAGGGATGGGGCAGGGGCCTTTCCAGGGCTGTTTCGGCTTTTGAGGGGAGGGCTCACCAGGATGAGCCTTGGCCACCACCCCCTGGCAACTTATATTACCACCCAACTTGCATGATTCACCCAAGCCCAGCTTGCTATTATTCCACATCAGCCGCTGCACTAAAGCCAGGTTGGTGTGGTGGAAAGAGACTTGGATCTGGAAGAGTCAGGTTCGAATTCCCATTCTGCTGTGGAAGCTCCCTGGGTGACTTCCTGCCGGTTGCACACGCCCAGCCTCACCTACGTACCTCTCAGGGATATTGTGAGGAGAAAATGGAGGCAAGAAGAAGGATGTAAACTGCTTTGGGTCCGCATTGTGGAGACAAGTGGGATATAAATGAAGTGAATATGTAATAAATATACGTAAGGATGAGGGGGCAGATAAAAGGTAGTTTGTGAAGGAGGGGAGGGAGCAGGAAAAGGGAAGAGGATATGAAAGGCTTTCAGGGAAGATGAAGAGGAAACAGTGGAGGATGGGAAAATGAGATGCCCCCACAAGTCCTTGCAAGCCCCCCTCTTATACTATAGCATTTCTGGCTGTGGACTTAAGTGAAGGTAATGACAGGTCTAGGGCCAAGTTATACAGTCAGCAACTTGGCAAGACCCAAGTCTTATTTTGCTAGTGATTTCTTAAGGTTGTAAATGATTTTTTTCAAAAAGATTGACATTTGTACAGGAGCAGCTGTGGTACTATGAAATTATAAAGATACAAACTTTAAAACATCTGAAATGTATAAACATGCTTTTGGGGTGTATGAAGGATCCCTGCTGTCTTAAGTTCCCCAGTTTCCATTTAATTCTTTCTTTCAAAGCTTCCTTTGCACTGCACAGGTATAAAGCAACAACTTGGAGGGGCAGTAAAAGAGAAAGCATTAAAAAAAGCAACATCCTTTCCCGAGCAATCCAATCTATAGGGCTGGGGTTGTTCTCATGAAGCTTACAGGGTTGACAGATGCCTCTTGATGCCCACTAGTGAGATTGTGTCTTGTGAGATGAAAACCAATTCTGGCTGGCTCAGTACAAGTCTTTGGGAACCTTTTCCCTTCCTTTTGGTGGGTGTCTTTTCTGTGCTTCCTGAGCCCTGGGTATCCCATGGCAACCTCTTTTCTTCAGGGACCTTTCGGTTTTGACAGATCATTATACAGGAGTTCAGGAAGCAAAGCTGCGGAGCTGGAAACAGGCCCACGGATTTAAGCAGAGCTAAATAGCAGCAAAGTGTGTGGAAAGCAGCCCAAGCCAATTTTATGGTCCATCCTGTGGGATTAATGCCTAAATGCATTTGGAGTGTAATGAGCAAGGTTCTCTTCAGTACCAAAAACAGATCCAGCAGGAAATTACACAGTAATTGTAATAAACACCCCCTTCCCAAAACAAGCCTAGTGATAAAAACCTGTACTATAAGGCAATGAATTTTTTAATATAAAGAAGCAATGGAGTGGTTAGAGTTTTGGACTAGACCAGGGCAACCCAGGTTCAGGTTCCTACTCTGTCCTAAAAATTCACCGAGTGACCTATCAGTGGCCATCTCTCAGCCTGAGCCTCCCTTACAGGGCTGTTTTGAGGGTAAAACGGAGGAGGGGAAAATGAGATTTGCCACCCGAAGCTCTGAAAATCTCTGGGGAGAGGTCAGCTTGGAGCAGAGGTGCAGGGGAAGGACGGCTTAACTTTTTTCTGATCAGGGCAGAGAACAGAGACTTAGGATTCTTATCTCACTACAAATGCTAATTTCTGCTCTAATCAAGTTGCATTGTACCTTGACATCCTGAGAGCTTCCTTTGCTATATCCTTCCCATCTATCAAGCTATATTGTACCTTTATATCCTGATGCCCTCCCTTGTAACACCCCTCCCACCTTTGGCTGGGATATAAAGGTTCAGGGATCTCCATTCCTACTCATGTCTGAAGAGAACTCTGACTTTCAAAAGCTTACACGCTGAAAATCTTGTTGGTCTCTGAGGTGCTGCTGGATGGAAATCCTGCCGATCAGGGCAGACACATTTCAAATCCCACCTGGAAAGAAGCAGCTTTGGAAAACAGAACATGGTGAAAGGGTTAAGATCTCCCCTCCTCTCCTGCTGGCCACATCTCTGCTCTCAGTCAGGGGCGTAGACTTTCCAATTTCCGGGGGGGGGGGGGGGCTGGGGCTGGGGCTGGGGCTGGGGCTGGGTCAGAGACATTGCTATATCCGGTCCTTAAAAGAACTGGGGGGGTCCAGTGACATCATAGGGAGGAGCCAATGACATCACAGAGAGGGGCTTCCATTGCCACCATCTATGGAGGCGGAGCCATTTAGGGAGGGGCTCCTCACAAATTTAGGGGGGCCCAGGCACCCATGAGGACCCTCTTAACCCTGGGCTGGGCCAAACCTAGGAAAAGGTGGGAGTTGGCCAGTGGTTAGAGTGCTATCTCAGCAATCTCCCGCTATGTCCTGTTTTTGAAATTCACTTTTAGGATAGTCACTTTAAGATCTACAAATATACATGCCGTGTATAGGACAAACTAATGGTCACAAATTTGACACTAAGAAAGTCAATACAGAAAAGCCTGTAGGGAAAAAAAATTAAGTTTTCCTGGACGTTCATTTACAAGAGTCTTTATTCTGCCTTATTCATAAGGGTGACTTAGTACTCAAATTTACTAAATCGTGGCATTGCGGATGCCTTCACTTGGTAAATGTGTGGTTGAAGTCTGAACCAGGGCAGAATACAAAACAGTTGCTGTGCACTCGATTTCTGAGCAATGTTCAGAGTAGTAGCAATCTCCTTCTTCTCATTTCAAACTCGTATCTGCTAAGTGAGTACAAACACATTTTGAGGCAATTCAGAACAGTGCTAGTCACGACTCCAAAGAAAACTCCGTTATACTACCTAGGATTGTATATACCTTGCTTTCTTAGCACACTGCTTAAGAACTCCACCTTAAAAACACAGACATTCCGAACACATTATTAACAAAATCACACAATTAAGTGCACATTCCTTGCCAGTGTTCTCTCCAGGCTGCACACAGAGCAAAAGGAAATTTTTAAAAGGCCTCTGATCTGCATCCCCCCGCCCCAAATCTTGTTCATGCAGATGGGCTTTTTCATTGTTTCAGAGAGAGACAGCACTCAGGCTGCTATTTTAGGAATTGTCCTTTTTGGCAATAGATACCACCTCTCCATTTAAAAATGGAATGAAAATTGAAAGAGGAGCTTAGGAGTGGCTGAAGCACCCCCCCCCACACACACACACACTACCATGATAAAACTAACTGTTCTCCCACACCCAGCCCCCCCCCCCAACTGCAAGCAAGCAAGCAAACAAAGCTATTTCAGCAAGGAAATAGGTCTACCCCTTCCCAGTGTTCCTTTTCCAAAATACAATGTAATGATAAAGTAATTGAAAAGTTACAGAGAAACTGCAGAGAAAACGTAATGATGGGTGGTTGGAGCATGCTGGCTGGTGTCAGTGTAAAAGAGAAAGAGAAAATAACAAACTTATACTTGCCTTAGTTTTAGAATAGAAGTAAGAGTTCTTTATTATAGGATTCCCGTACTTTGATAAGAAAGTGGAATATCTTCTTGATATTCAGTTGTAATCCTGCTTTAACGCTTTCTCCTTTAACCCTCATCAGTAGTTGTTTTAAGTCTTCACTATTTTCTGCCAGTAACGTAGTGTCTTCTGCATATCTCAAACGGTTAATGTTCCTTCCACCAGTTTTCACTCCACCTTCTTCTAGATTTAATCCAGCTTTATGATATGCTCTGCATAGAACAGGTAGGGAGATAATATGAATTCTTGTCTGACACCTTTGCCAACTGGAGAGTGTTCTGTTTCCCCATATTCTGTCCTCCCAGTAGCCTCTTGTCCAGATTACAGGTTGTGCATCAAAACAATCAGATTTTATGGCACCCTCATTTCTTTTAACAGTCTCCATAGCTTTTCATGATCCACACAGACAAAATCTATAAAACACAAGCTGATGTTCTTCTGAAATTCCCTGATATGTTCCATTAGCCATCATAAATTTGCAATGTGATCTGTGGTGCCTCTTCCTTTTCTGAATCCAGCTTGAAATCTGGCATTTCTTGTTCCATATATGGTAAGAGTCTTTGCTGTACAATTTTGAGCATCACTTTGCTTGCATGGGAAATTAACACAATAGTTCAGTAGTTGCTGCACTCTTTGGCATCCCCTTTTTGGGGAATTATAATGTAGACTGAGCATTTCCAGTCTGTGGGCCATTTTTTTTTTTAAATGTACATTGGAGCTAAGCAATTATGTTACTTGCATTATGTTGCAGTTATATCCAACAGAGGCCTTGCAATCTGACTGTTGCTACATTGAAAGTGGATGGAGCCAGCCAGGGTTAAGGCCTAAGCTACTTAGTGTTGGCCATAGCCATAGGCATTTTAAGGCAGTGTATAAATTATTTTTTATATAAAATTTATTTTTATATATATCAGCATAACAGAGAAAATAAAATAATAATGATAGCACAATTATAATTGCATCAAAAGAAAAAGAAATGAAAGAGTAAACATATAATAAACAATATAAATAACTCGGGGGGGGAGTTATATCCAGTATATATCAATCCTTGAATGTGTTTGGCATCTGTCAGAAAAGAAAGTATAGTCTCCAGTATTCAGATTTTTGATCCTCCAAGCATCTTCCAATTGTAACATTTCCATATAATTAAACACATTTTTAGGAAGTTTGCCTTCTTTGGTTTTTTTCACCTATCATTTTTTTAGATCCATTACCCCATTCATATCTCCAAAGATCATTACTGTCAGACTTGTGGCTAGATAACGTTCTTACTCCAGACTACCTTCTGCAATTAGACAACAGTCCATTGTTTCCAAAAGGCTTTTACTGAAGAATTAGTTCATTATAGTCCACTAGCCTGAACACAAGGTCCAGGATGGTACATGTGCATTGTTACCAATGACAAGCAAAGCATGAGATACAGAGTAACAGATCACAGCCGGCCCAACCTCCCCCCACAGTTCTCAAAACATCCCCTTTGAAGTCGGAAGAGCAAGAAGCTCCCAAGGCCGGTTCTTGGTGGAACGTCGGTAGCCAAAACAATCCTTTTCTGCGAGATAGCTGCCTGGGAACCTTGGCACCTGGAAGAGAGCACTTACACACTGAAAGGATTAAAATGGAGTCAGTTAAGCAAAGGCATACAAGAAAGCAGTCTGGACCTGACATTCTGCCCCCTCTAAGATGCTCCCCCTCCAGGTTTCTGTGGGTAGCGGGAGTGGAACGCCTTAACTAATCTAGGGGCATGAACATGTACAGAGTTCACCCATTCATCAAACCCAGAGTCAAAGTCCTTCCACCTGATGAGATAAAATAACTGGTTCCTTTGTATTTTAGAGTCCAGTATTTGTTGCACTTCATAGTGGGTTTGATCATCGATCAGAGTGGGGATTGGAGGTGCACGGGTGTGCCATTGGTTAGCAGGAGGGGCTTTCTTCAACAAACTTACATGGAAGGTATCATGTACATGACGAAGATTCTTTGGCAGATTTAGAGCAACAGTCACTTTGTTGATTACTTTGCGAACAGGAAACGGACCTAAAAATTTCAATGCTAGCTTGCGGCTGGTTTGGGTTGTTTTTAAATTCTTTGTGGAGAGGTAGACCAGATCACCCGGCTGTAATTCCCATTCTGCCGCGCGGTGGCGGTCAGCGTATTTTTTGTAATCCTGTTTGGCTTTGATGAGATGTTTCTTAATCTGCGTCCATTGTTGGGCTGCTTCCCCCCACCATTCGGTGACGTCGTTGGAGGCTGTAGTAGGGGGAGGAAGCGCCTCGAATGGGAAGGGCTTGAAGTGGAAGCCATAAACGATTTTGAAGGGAGTTTCTCCCGTAGAGGCGTGCACGCTGTTATTATACGAGAATTCTGCCAAGGGGAGCAAATCAAACCAATTATCCTGTTGGAAATTAATATAACAGCGCAGGAATTGTTCTAATATCTGATTTGTTTTTTCTGACTGTCCGTCTGTTTCTGGGTGGTGGCTTGAACTCAGACCTTGTTCAATACCCAGTAGTTGTAAAAGCTCCCGCCAGAAGTTGGCAACGAACTGTCCGCCGCGATCCGAGATCACCTTGGATGGAAAAGAATGTATTTTTACAATGTTTTTTATAAATATGTCAGCTAGTTTTCTAGCTGAAGGAATAGTAGTACAGGGTATAAAATGAGCTTGCTTGGAGAATAAATCGACCACGACTAAAATACAATTGTGTCCCTTGGAGGGGGGCAAGTCTGTGATAAAGTCCATGGAAATTATTTCCCACGGTCGGCTTGGCGTTTCTAGGGGTTGTAGGAGTCCCGGAGGTTTTCCTTTTCGGGATTTGGCGCTGAGGCAGATGGGGCAAGACGCTACATATTGTGAAATGTCCTTGCGCATGCCCGGCCACCAGAATTGGCGCTGTACCAAATGAAGTGTTTTTAAGTACCCATAATGTCCCGCTGTGGGAGCATCGTGACAGCGTTGTAACACTTCTTTCCTTAAGCTTTTGGGTACATAGAAGCGATCTCCCCAGAGCCATTCCCCCTGATTGGATTGTTGCAGTTTGTCTTTGGGCACATCTTCCCCCTCCTTTTCCACTTCAGCTTTTAATTTTTCTCTCCATCCCTGGTCAGGTTGGGGAAAGCGGGTGGTGCGGCTGCGTGTTGTCACCACGCCCCCTAATTGCGTAGGCGAGAAGACTGTGTCTATTGTCTCCTCCCTTTTGCTTTTGTGCTGGGGCATGCGTGATAGAGCGTCCGCCAAGAAGTTGGTTTTCCCAGGGAGAAAGTTTAAAGTGAAATCGAATTTAGAGAAAAACTCCGCCCATCTCAGTTGTTTGGCGTTTAGTCTGCGAGGGCTGCGCAGGGCTTCTAAATTTTTATGATCCGTCCAGACTTCAAACGGATGGCGGGCTCCTTCTAACCAATGTCTCCAGGTAGTGAGAGCCGCTTTTACAGCAAAGGCTTCTTTCTCCCATACATTCCAATTCCTTTCCGATTCTGAAAACTTTCTGGAAAGGAAGGCGCAGGGTTTGAGCTTTTCATCCGCCCCCCGCTGTAGTAGTACACCCCCAATTGCCGTATCGCTGGCATCGACCTGTACTATGAACGGGCGACTTTCGTCGGGGTGTTGCAGAACGGGCTCTGATACAAACTGCGTTTTAAGGTGATCGAACGCCGTTTGGCATTCCGCCGTCCAAGCCAATTTCGCACTTGGTTTTTTGGCTTGGTCCCCCTTATCTTTGGTTTTCAACAGTTCAGTTAGGGGGAGTGTGATTTGGGCGAAATTTGCAATAAATTCTGTATAGAAGTTGGCAAAGCCCAGGAAGGATTGTAATTCCTTGCGGGTTGTGGGGGTTTGCCAATGTAGTACTGCTTGTATTTTACTTGGATCCATCTTCAAACCCTCCCGGGAAATACAATAGCCCAAGTAAGTGAGTTCCGTCTTGTGAAATTCACATTTGGAAAGTTTAATAGGTAACTGGTTATTCATGAGGGTGGTTAAGACTCTTTTAACCAGTTCTACGTGTTCCTCTTCAGTTTCTGAATAAATTAACACATCATCCAGATACACCACTACACCTCTGTAGAGGAATTCATGCAGTACCTCATTAATCATGGACATGAAAACTGAGGGGGCTCCGGCCAGGCCGAAAGGCATAACTAAGTATTCGAATTGGCCGAGTGAAGTGTTGAAGGCCGTTTTCCATTCATCCCCCTCTCGAATACGAACGTGAAAGTAAGCATCTTTCAAATCTAATTTCGTAAAGATCTTACCTTGAGCCACGACGTTGAGTAGATCTCGTATGAGCGGAATAGGGTAGGCATTGCTGGAAGAGACCGCATTAAGACCTCGGAAGTCCGTGCATAATCTCAAGCCCCCATCTTTCTTTTTTACAAAAAGTACTGGCGCTGCATGGGGACTGTTAGCTGGCCGGATAAATCCTCTTTGAAGGTTGAGGTCGATGAATTTGCGGAGCTCCTCTCTTTCGTTGGGACTCATAGGGTATAGGCGGCCTTTGGGCAGCGAGGCGCCAGGTAAAATTTCCACAGCACAGTCTGTCCTCCTGTGAGGAGGTAACGAGTTGGCTTCTTCTTCTGTGAAGGCTTGTGTGTACGCCCTGTATTGTTTGGGTATTAGGTTGACTTCTTCCTGGGAGAGGAGAGCCGGTTCGGTTGTGGTCGGATCTTTTCCCCAATTTTGATCCCATCGATGACTTTTGCATGACTCATGGGTGAAGGTGATGCTTCCCTCTGTCCAGTTGATGTAGGGGTTATGATCGCATAACCACCGGCTTCCCAGGATCAAAGGGTACTTCGCGGTGGCACTAATAACGAAAGATCTTTTTTCCCAATGTTGCCCCATGCCTGTGATGACTGGCATGGTTTCTGTAGTCACTGGATTCATGTTAGTGCCATCCATTTGCTCGAAAATGACTGGTATGTCTAATTCTTTGACGGGGAGCACTAGTCCGTTTACCAAGGCTGGTGCAATAATGTCTCTAGAGCAGCCCGAATCAATAAGGGCTTGTACCCGGATGTGCATCCTTTTGTCAGAATTCACTAAAGTCACTGGTATGAAGAGTATGGACCCGTACGGTCGGTTCGGAACTGGAACTGACTGAGGTTTGATCTGTCGTTTGGGTCCTTTCACGACAGATCCATTTCGTTTCCCGAGGAGGGGCTTTCTGGATTCTCCCCTCCCGCCATCGCCGTTGGATCATATTCCATAACTTCTTCCAGTTCTAGCCCCCTCTCAGGGGGATTTCTTCTCGGCGCTCCCCTACCTCTTGCCGTTCTGGGGGCTGGGGTAGGGCGCGGTGGCGCCGGGTAGGCAGCGGGGGCTGGGCGTCTGAGTTGGAGCAGAGGTCCAGCGCTGCAAAATGACCACTTTGTCCACACTGCAAACACAATCCTTGTTGCCATCTAGCATCTCTCGCTCCACGGATAGCGTAGCCAGCCCCCCGGCTCCCTCGAGCAGGAGTGGAGGAGCGTCTTTGGCCCGGAGGATGTTGGTGTTGCTCCACCAAACGAACTTCCATCAGACGGTTTTCTACTTCACAGGTCAATTGTATCCACCCTAACAGCGTAGGAGGATTATCTTGCATTAAAGCCCTGTCCAGCAATCTAGGGTTTAAACCCTGTTTAAACATGATAATTTTGGTGGATTCCTCACACCTTGGGCATTTGGCAGCAAGTTGTCAGAATTTGGCGGCATAGTCTATAGCCGACATGTTGCCTTGCCTGATAGCCTGCAATTCTGTTCGGGCTCTGGTTTCTTCTAGGGGATCCTCATATTGAGCTCGGATTGCGTCTACCAGCCCTTGGAGTGTATCTAACTCAGGGGCCCCCACGTTATACAGTCCTACATACCAGTCAGCTGCTTTGCCTTGAAGACGTGACCCCAGATGTTCGATTTGACTAGCTTCACTTCCGAAAAGATGTCCCCAACGATTAAAAAATTGTACTACTTGTACTAGAAAAAATCCCAATTTGGAAGGGTCCCCATCGAACGTAGCATCCAACTTGACCCAACCCATCGGGAGGTCTTGTCGAGGGACCGGTGCCGGCATTGGATAGACATCGAGCAGTTCGAGGGGTTGTCGCGGGGCCGGGGCCGGCATTTGATAGACGTCTAGCGGGCCGAGGGGTTGCGGAGCTGGCGGCATCTGTGGTCTCTGTGGTAGAGGTTGTTGCGGGTGCGGTCGCGGCTGGCGCAGTGGAGGTATTCCCGGGCGCGGCTGGGGGAAAAGTCCTCTCGGTATAGGTTGCGTTGGCCGCGTTGGTGCTGGGGCCGCTGCCCCTCTCGGCCGCGGCTGATGAGGGGCCGGTCGTAATGGTTGGGGATGGAGTGGTAGCGGATGAAGCGGAGGCGTATCACCTCGCGGCCCCGGGGTTGGTCCCGCTTGCGTTGTAGGTGGAGGGGCTACCGGCTGATCAGCTTGCGTCGTGGTTGGAGGGAGGATTGGGCCCCCCGGTTGTATCGGTTCCCCTCCGCCGTTGGTAGGACGGGGCTCCCCCGGTTGCGGTCCGTCACCCCCTCCACTGGTTCCGTCGTCAACTGGTCCGACCGGCTGGTCAGGCTGGGAATCATCTGGACATGAATCATCTGGAACGGGTCCTTCTCCGGGGACCTCTTCCTCATCCCCCGTCTCTGGTGGCTGTTGCGGCCAGGGTTGGATCGGATCCTCCTGCCGAGGCAGGAGCATTTGGAGATTGGCCAGACTCTGGCTGATGTCTGGCCATCCAACGGGCCGCTCACGACTGCCGTCCCCCGCGACTAGCACCGACAGCAAGTGGACGGCACTGGCTAAACTTTCTTCCATATTTATGAGTCTGTTTTCCAAAAGCTGTACTCTCCCCATGGTTTCCTCACCCTCAGCAGCTTCGGCCGTCTGCGAGGTTTGCCCAGTTTCAGTCCGCGGTCCCGTGGCGAGCGTTTGCTGCCAAGGCAAGGGTGCCTCGTCTCCTCGCTCCTCTTGGGACCTCGCGGCTAAAACTCCTTTTGTCAGGCCGGTGATTGCCGATATACCTGAGTCAATGGCTAACGTTCTGCTCTGCAGTTGCACCCACTGGTGCTCACTTACTTCTTGTTGCCCTGACCACGGGGTGACTTCCGCATAATCCCAACTCAGGGTGCCACGGCGGGACGTATCCCACTCCGATTGTTCGGTCGTTCTATTCCAATATATCCAAGGTTGATCACCGGTTTGTTCAGGGATGGATTCCAGGCTACGCCGACTATCCAACTGTAAGTGCGTGAACATCGTGCTGGCCCTCCTATCCCTGGTTTCCCTTGGTCGCGCCCCCCACTGTGTCGGGGTAGGCAGCAATAGCAGTGGGAGAGCCGTGGCCCGAGGCTGCGTATCAGCCCTGCTTGGAGCAAGGGTATAGATCGTTGTGACCGAGGAGTTATCCTCCCTCGGTGCAGGTACTTGAGTGTCCGAGCCTTGAGAGCCGGGAGAGGCATACGGGTCAAACAAAGGATCCCTGACAGGGACAGCTTTGGAGTCCGTCTGATCCGGCTTAGGCATTGGAAAAGTTGATTGGTAACAAAATGTCAGACTTGTGGCTAGATAACGTTCTTACTCCAGACTACCTTCTGCAATTAGACAACAGTCCATTGTTTCCAAAAGGCTTTTACTGAAGAATTAGTTCATTATAGTCCACTAGCCTGAACACAAGGTCCAGGATGGTACATGTGCATTGTTACCAATGACAAGCAAAGCATGAGATACAGAGTAACAGATCACAGCCGGCCCAACCTCCCCCCACAGTTCTCAAAACATCCCCTTTGAAGTCGGAAGAGCAAGAAGCTCCCAAGGCCGGTTCTTGGTGGAACGTCGGTAGCCAAAACAATCCTTTTCTGCGAGATAGCTGCCTGGGAACCTTGGCACCTGGAAGAGAGCACTTACACACTGAAAGGATTAAAATGGAGTCAGTTAAGCAAAGGCATACAAGAAAGCAGTCTGGACCTGACAATTACCTGCTTGAAAATCGAAAAACGATTGAAAAATATTTTCATAAAAATTTTCTCTTGCATGGTGCATATATTGTTGCTAGTGTGTAACTCTTGCCTTCCAGGAGCCTGATTTTCAAAATCATATATCTTCCGTTAGAGTCTCTTAATTCTTCTGCAGCATTTATTTGTAAATTGTTTATATAAACTGCAACTCCTTTTTAAAATTATAAATTCTTAATAAACACAGAAATACATAAGAGCAAAACACAGGAACAAAGCCCCAAAGAATCATGGAAATTGTAATATGATAAATAGGAGGGATGGACAGTCCTGTGCTTCATCTGCCATTATAACTGATTCCCTCATATGAGTTTGTCATTGCTTGCCCCCCTGGCCAAATTCAAGGGGCTTGAGCCCCTCAGCCCCCATGTAGTTCACCTGTGGCCTGGGAGGGCTCGAGCCCCTCAGCCCCCCCCCCCGTAGTTTACACCTATGCTCTCAGTGGCCTCCCCTCCCCCAGTCTGGCATCTAACAATAGTTTGGTCCTAAGGAGAAAAGTTACACCATGACAGCCCTGCTCTTTTAGGGATGCCTGATTCCATAACAAGATGGTGGCAAAGCAACCTTTCCTTATTAGCCCAAAGATGCTTTCTGCTTTCTGTGCTGATGTTTGAATGGAGTGATAGTGATGATTTGACTCCAAGTGGAGGAAAGGTGGTCGCACCCTGCTTAAAATGAGGCAGAGAGAGAGCACAAGACTGCACACGCTGAAAACCATGAATGCACCCATGGTAAAGCTTGACCACCATCTGTGAATATCTCATATCATGTAGCTTTTATATTTCTCTAGAGTTGGTGGCTGCTTTGAGAAGATTGCCCTTTAGCGAGTGCTAGGATTCATAGTCCCATTTACTCTTGCTAAACCTAGCACTGTGGGTGACAGGAAGAAGTGATCTGGTCATTGTTAGAGATGCAGCTAAATTACCCTTTCCCTTCCTTTTCTCCGTCTCAGCTCATCAGAGGAATATACCCCACCTATTACCCTTTCCAGAAGAGAAGGGACACTGAAGTAAGTGTCGACACAGATTGTGCCAGCAGTAATTACTCCTGGAAAAGTGATATAAGCAGGGCTTTTTTTCAGCTGGAATGCAGTGGAATGGAGTTCCGGAACTTCTTGAAAATGGTCACATGGCTGGTGGCCCCACCCCCTGATCTCCAGACAGAGGGGAGTTTAGAGTGCTCTCCATGCCACCGAGCGACGCAGAGGGAAATCTAAACTCCCCTCTGTCTGGAGATCAGGGGGCGGGGACACCAGCCATGTAACCATTTTCTCCAAGGGCAGCCCACTTTGTTCCACCACCTCTTTTCCCAGAAAAAAAGCCTGGGAGATAAGTGAAAGCCATCTCGGTTCTTTTAGTAAGATGAATGGATGTTTATGGTGTGCATAATGAGAAAACCTTAGCTTTCTTTTAAAATATATTTGTAGCCCTCGCAACTGTTGAGAGAGAATTTTAAAACCTGTTGGTGAAAACAAAAGAATAGAGGCAGTCTAGTGGTGATTCCAGGGTTTTATTTTCAGACATCTTTGCTTACTGTAACTATTGGTTACCGCCTATGGCCGAGACAGAGGAGCGGGAAGGTTCGCGCGGCAAAATAACAGCACACACATACACATGGCTGGGTAAAAAATGGCCACAACTTTATTAACATAACAAAGAGACAGGAGTATTGGCGCGGCATGTGGATCGGATCCACCGGACTGCATCGGCTGACCCGCCTGCCAGCCGATGACCCCCCGCCCCCCTCAGGCGCCCGCTGAGGGAGGGGACCAGAGGAGTGGCATTGAGAAGGGGGGAGGTCACCTGGTGTACACCCTTGGTGATCCCCCTGCCACCTGGGAGGGAGGATGCCCCGGCAGCCCCCGAGCTGGGCGTGCCTTCATACTCCCTCCCAAGATTCCTTATGGGAATCCCCTGCCTGGGGAGCCTGCGCCCGAGGGCCTGGCTCCCCAACAAATGGGATCCGATCCAATGCCCAACCGCCCGAAGTTGTGACAGGTAACACAAGAAACAGGGAGCGGAGGGTGGGAGCACGCTCGCCGCCGCCGAAGTGGGCGGGGGCGTGTCCGGCAGCCGGTTAAATACCCGGCTGCCGGACCTTGGAGGGAACCGCCGCCCGGGCCGTGCGGCCGGCCCCGCCCACCGTCGGCTCGGCCCCGGGCCGCCGCGATTGGCTGGCCCGGGGTTTGAACTGATTGGTCGCTGGCTCGCCCGGGGCATGCCGGGCGAGCCAGCGAGCATGGCGGCCGACGCGGTTCCCGCTCCCCCGCCCGCCGGCGGCAACGGGGGGGCACAGGTAAGTCTGGGCCCCCCATTTACCGGCTATGGCCGAGACAGAGGAGCGGGAAGGTTCGCGCGGCAAAATAACAGCACACACATACACATGGCTGGGTAAAAAATGGCCACAACTTTATTAACATAACAAAGAGACAGGAGTATTGGCGCGGCATGTGGATCGGATCCACCGGACTGCATCGGCTGACCCGCCTGCCAGCCGATGACCCCCCGCCCCCCTCAGGCGCCCGCTGAGGGAGGGGACCAGAGGAGTGGCATTGAGAAGGGGGGAGGTCACCTGGTGTACACCCTTGGTGATCCCCCTGCCACCTGGGAGGGAGGATGCCCCGGCAGCCCCCGAGCTGGGCGTGCCTTCATACTCCCTCCCAAGATTCCTTATGGGAATCCCCTGCCTGGGGAGCCTGCGCCCGAGGGCCTGGCTCCCCAACAAATGGGATCCGATCCAATGCCCAACCGCCACCAGAGCCACGAGTGGCTCCCGCCAACACTCCTACCGCTGAAGCCACTCCAGCAAGCCGTCACGCAGGTCCTGCAACCAGATGTCATTGCCCCAGCTGGAAAGATGAACCCCGTCCGGACGAAACAGGGGGGCCACGCGATGTGAGATGTCCCAGTGCGCGATAAAGGAGCCTCCGACCGCCGCCACGTGTTGGCCCATGGCATGTGCCAGCTTCTGCCTGACAGTCTCCATCTTCCCGGGGGAGCGGGCCCCCCGCCAACAACACCTCTGGAGTAAGTCTGACCACAGGATAGCAGTCCGTGGAAAGAGACCCTGCAGGAGTCCCAGGTCGGCGCACATGGCTCGCTTGAGTTCCGGGCCCTCCCGCTTGCCCAGGTCGTTCTCGCCCAGCTGAATGACCAACGCGTCCGGCGGGCCAGACTGGCATGCCTGCCGTTGCAGCATGGGGACCAGGGCCTCCCAGAGCATTCCTCGCACGCCGAGCCAGCGAAGGTTGAGGTGTTCCTCCAGCCCCACGTGCCGACCCCAGCCAGATGCCTCCGCGTACTTGCCAGCCCAGTGCACGATGCTGTGCCCACAGATCCACACTGTCCTCCTTCGCCCTGTCACGGAAAACATAAGACTGTACATTAATGACCGGCTTCCCGCGAGGGGCGAATGTAAGTCTGGAACGCCCTGGACCGCCAACGCCCAATGGCCTTTATGGCCGCGGTGGGCAGACCCCGCTCATGCGCCTCCGTGGCGGCGCCAATGCGGAACGAATGAGTTCCGAAATCCTGGGGAGGGAACCCCAGGGCCCGTAAGCAGGAGCGCAAGACCGCCGCGAACTGGTAGCGGGTGAGAGGGGAGTGATCCCTGTGTATGAGGAATGGGCCGCGGAGGTCAGGCCGCAGACCCAGGTAGTCTCCCACTGCCCGGACTGGGCACAGGGCCCGGTTGCTAGAGGGCCGCAGGGTGACGGTGTGCCCCCTCCCCCGCTGGTCCGTCTTGGACCGGCGGACAGTAATGGATACCCGGCGGGGGGTCCAATCAATGTCACTGGCCCGCAGCGCCCGGGCACTGTCTCCCGACCGTGAGCCCGCGACCAGCTCGCCCACCCTGAATGCCCCGAAGAATGCTAATAAAAAGGCCGCGCGGAACAGCTGGGCCTCGAAGGGGGACCAACAGAGGTCTGGCACCACGCGGAGGATCCCCTTCAGCGTGGCTAAGGTAATGGGCCGCCTGCGGTCAGGAGGAGGGGGGGCCAGGCGCGCCCAACCCTCCACCGCT
Source organism: Eublepharis macularius (assembly GCF_028583425.1). Classification (NCBI taxonomy): domain Eukaryota; kingdom Metazoa; phylum Chordata; class Lepidosauria; order Squamata; family Eublepharidae; genus Eublepharis; species Eublepharis macularius. The sequence continues at coordinate 9,376,675 of NC_072800.1, read as the reverse complement.
CTGCGCACCAAGAAGCCGCCGCAAGGGTCCGGGTGACCCGCCGCCTTACAGAAGAAGGCGATAGCTGCCAGGTCCCTCCGCATGGTCCTGGTGGATAGGCCCAGGTCGCGGAGGTGGGCCAAATACTGCAGAACCATATCTTGGGTCACGGGCCCCGCCGCCCCACCCCCGCAGCCCTCGGAAAAGGATTGAAATCTGGATGCCGCTGCGGTGTAGGCTCGGAGGGTGGAAGGCGCCACCGAGCCCAGGACCCCCTGCATTATGGACTCCCTCCAAGCAGCCACAGCTCCTCCGGGAATGGGTCGGGCTCGCGACGAGCCTCCGGTGCCAGCGAGAAGAATCTCTCCATCTGGAAGCGAGATAATGCGTCTGCCAGGTCGTTGTTTACCCCTGCTATGTGTTGGGCAGAGAAGGCGATGTTAAAATCCAGACAGTATAATACAAAACGGCGGACCAATCGCATAACCCGCTCAGAGCGAGAAGACTGGCGGCGGATAACCTTCACTGCCGCCATATTGTCACACCAGAATGTGACCCGCCTGTCCCGCAGGAGCTCCCCCCACATGGCCACGGCAACCAGGATGGGAAACAGTTCCAGGAAGGTCAGGTCCCGGAGTATTCCGGACCCTGCCCACGTGGCCGGCCAGCGCTGGGCGCACCAGCGGCCCCTGAAGTAGACCCCAAACCCCTGGCTGCCGGCGGCGTCGGAGTGGACTTGCAGGTCTGTCCCCAAGTCCAGCGGGTCCTGCCAGAGAGAGATCCCATTGAATTTGCCCAGGAAGTCGAGCCAGACCCGCAAATCGGCCCTGAGGCCTGCTGTGATCCGTATCCGATGGTGAGGGGAGGTGACCCCCCGGCACGCATGCGCCAGGCGGGCGCAGAAGGCCCGCCCCGGGGAGACCACCCTGCAGGCGAAGTTAAGATGGCCGATAACAGACTGCAGCTCCCTAAGGGTGCACTTGGAGCGGGGCAGGATGCTGGCAATCAGGTCCCGAAGGCGCACAAGCTTGTCCTCGGGGAGCCGGGACAGCCCGGCCACCGAGTCCAGCTCGATCCCTAAATAGGTGAGCCGCGAGGCCGGGCCCTCGGTCTTTTCCCGGGCCAGGGGGACCCCCAGCTCGGCGGCCAGGGCCTGGAAGGTGCTGAGCCGGGCAGCGCAGCACGAACTGTTGGGCGGGGCCATGATGAGGAAGTCATCCAAGTAATGAGTAACAAACGGAGACCCCATGCGGTCCTTAGCCACCCATTCTAGGAATGTGCTAAAGGTCTCAAAGGCCGCGCAGGCGATGGAGCACCCCATGGGCATGGCCTTGTCCACGTACCAGTGATCCTGAAACTTAAAACCCAGCAGGCAATGATCCCCCGGGTGTACTGGCAGCAAACGGAAAGCCGACTGAACATCGCACTTAGCCATGAGAGCCCCCTGTCCGCATGCCCTGACCAGGCGCACTGCATGGTCGAACGATGCATACCTGACCGCGCACAATTCAGGGGGAATGGCCTCGTTGACCGAGGATCCCTTGGGATATGACAGATGGTGTATGAGCCGGAACTCCCCAGGGGCTTTTTTGGGGACGACCCCCAGGGGGGACACCCTCAGGTTGGGTAAGGGGGGGCTAGAGAAGGGGCCTGCCACCCGCCCAGCTGCTATCTCCTTAGCGATTTTGGCTGCGACCACCTCGGGGAGCTCCCTGGCGGATTTAAGATTCCCTGATGAGGAAGCCGCCCGCGGGCCCGTGTAGGGGATGCGGAAGCCCACGGCGAACCCCTCCCGCAAAAACTTGGCGGCCTCTCTGTTAGGGTAGCGCGCCAGCAGGGGGAGCAGGGCCCGGAGCTGGACCGGGGTACGGGCCAGCCCCAACCCCTCGAAGGGGGAACTAATTACTGCTGGCGGGCTGAGCGGTGGATGAGGCCGATCCCCCGTCCTTGCGGGAATTGTTGGAGGACCGGCCCCCGCGAAAGGGGTGTGAAGGGTTCCCCCCCCGGGGGCAGGACGGGCGCGAGTGGGCCCCCCCACAGGCGTCACAATTGTGCTCGAAGCGGCATTTCGAGCGCTGGCACTTCCCCTGATTATATTCCCAGCACACGCCCCGTGCCCTGTCCCTGCGAGGCTGCCACCGGCCTGCCCGCAGGGAGTCACTCTTTCCCTTCATGTGGGGGCCTACCAGCCACAGCCAAAGCTTCTGGCTGATGAGGTCCCACCGGGCCCTGGGGTTGTGGGAGGCCCTCTTCCGGAAGGCCTCATCATAATCCATAGCAGCGGCTTCCCCCGCCAAGGCCCGAGCCCTCAGGACATTTCCCAGGTGGTTGGTCAGGTGCCATCCCCGCTCGGGGTACGCGGCCTGGATGACCCCCATATAGACCGTGAATCCTTCAAGCCAGTTGGCGAAAGACCGTTCCGCCACCTCCTTCTTGCCCCCCCGCTTATCCCTCTTGGACGGAGGTGCGCACCTCCCATCTTCCGCCTCTGGGCGGAGCAGGGAAAGGACGTCTACATAGTAGCCGTCCAGTATGCGCTCCCTGACCCTGCGGGCCAAGTGAATCCCCGGGGGGTCCTCGTCGTCCGCGAAATGGGCCACCCGTGGGGGGGCTTCCTCGGACCCCCAAACCTCCCTGGGATCCCCCTCCCCTGGCCGCGGCCTGTCCCTCCTCCGCTGGGCCCAGCCTGGGAGGCCTGGGACTCTGGCTGCCACCTCCCAATAATCCTCCCCTTCTGCCCCTTCCTCTGCGGAGGAGGTCTCACCTGATGTCCAGTCGCTGTCTGTCTCCTCCCGGTGATGGCGGCGTCTCCCTTTTCGGCGAGATGTCCTGCTACGCTTGGAAGGCCTCCGGCGCTCCCCACTGCTGCTGCTCTCCGAGCTGGAGGGGGAACGGGCTTGCTGCCGCGGAGTGCCTCCGCGCCCCCTCTTTGCCTTCTCCCGCGGTTTACGCTGAGAGGCCATGCCCAGCTCGGCGGCGGGCTGAGCTGTCCCCGTCCCAGTGTTACCTAGGTGCTCCACCCGCTCAGTCAGGCGCTCCAGTGCCCGGGAGATATCTAAAAGAGCACTGGGGCTGGCCTCCCCAGCCGTCCCCAGGCCCCTTGCCCTCCCCGCTGCCTGAGTTCTGGGCCCTCTGGCGGTGGCCCCTTTCCGGCTGCCTGCACGCTTGCCCCTTGATACAGCCTCCCCCGCCCCCTGGCTGGGATGCGGCCCCCCCTTGCGAGAGGCCGCCCTCCTTGTGGACGAGGATGGGGAGGAGGGTGCTGGCCTGCTGCGGCCCTCCGCCGGCCCGGGCCTGCTGCCCATGTCGCCGCCCCTCTTCCGTGGGGCCTTTTTTGAAGCCCCTTTGGGCGCTCTTTGAGCCCCGGCGGGCGTGCCGCGTGCTCCGGCCCCCGCTGGGGCGCCTTTCCTGCTTGGTGCCATGGCCACCCCCCCACCAACCAGCACAGCCCGGGAGGGTCAGGGAAGCTGGGCAAGAGGAGAGGCCGGGAAAAGCGAGCTCCAGCTGCTGAGGCCCGACCCGCTGGCTTCCTTGTAGGCAGCCGCGCCACCCCCACCCGGCCGCCGTCGACCGGTTGCGCCTCTTCCCCGGCGCCTCGTCTTCTGCCGGGCCCGCGGGGCCGAGACAGGAGCCGCGAGGGGCTCAGCTAAACCCCTCCAAGCAACCTGCTCCGCCGCGCGACTCGCCCGGGCTTCCGACGCCGCCTCCTCCTTCCTCTCTTCGCTCTTCCGTCTTCTGCGTGCGGAGCCGACTGCTCAGCACGCTCGCCGCCGCCGAAGTGGGCGGGGGCGTGTCCGGCAGCCGGTTAAATACCCGGCTGCCGGACCTTGGAGGGAACCGCCGCCCCGGCCGTGCGGCCGGCCCCGCCCACCGTCGGCTCGGCCCCGGGCCGCCGCGATTGGCTGGCCCGGGGTTTGAACTGATTGGTCGCTGGCTCGCCCGGGGCATGCCGGGCGAGCCAGCGAGCATGGCGGCCGACGCGGTTCCCGCTCCCCCGCCCGCCGGCGGCAACGGGGGGGCACAGGTAAGTCTGGGCCCCCCATTTATTCCTATTGAATGCCTTCCTGTGCTGACAATTCAGCTTCTACTTGGAGTCTTAGCTTGTTCTTTGCAGACGCTCACACAGAAAGAGTCTCCTGAATACAAAACTACAAATTCTATGAAATAAATACAATTATACAAGCATATAAGTTACTGGATACTAGTGTAGGATGATCTGCACTCATTCTGTAGCTTTGCTGTATTGAGAGTTCCACTCCAATATTTTCATGGATCCATTATGGATTACCATGAGCTTTGGGTGGATATTTTACATGAGTTACAGTATCTGCAACATATTGCAATTCATACTTCCATGATAATAACGCATATTCATTGTGCGCCTCCCCTAAATCATATATATGCAGTTCTTAGAGTTGCTAACCTCCAGATGGGGCCTGGAGATCTTCCAGAATTGGAACTGATCTCCAGACAACAAAGATTGGTTCATTGTCAGTCTTCTTGTGCAGTCGCACATGGGACTACACATGTGCAGGCCTGCCAAACGGCATGGTTATACAGCTTTAAAATCTAGTAATGGGTGCCTGCCTCCCCAGAGCACATGCATGAGCATTTCCCACCCCAAACACCAACCCTCTGCTGAGATGGCGCCTGTTGTCCTCAGTTCTTTCTTTGCGGCCGGACTTATTGTTGTTACATTTCTAACCTGCCCTTCATGCAAGCGGGCTCAGGTCAAGGTACAACAATTATAATATACAATATAAAACAATTTACATCAAAATCAGTACTTAAATAACATTTAACTGTCCCAAGATGGGGTCAACTCTAATTTCCTGCCCATCCACATACAAATACAAAGGGAGGGAGGCGGAAGGATGGATTACTGCAACCCATACGTGAGTTAGTTAACAAGTGGGCACTGCATAGCGCCATGCTATGTGGCTTGGTAAGGATCTAATACTGGCCTCGACCATACGTCTGGTGGAACATCTCCATCTTACAGGCCCATCAGAATGATCCTGACGGGCTCGGGTGTCCTCAGACAGAGAGTTCTACCAGGTTGGAACCAGAACCGAAAAGGCCCTGGCTCTAGTCGAGGCCAACTGAGTCTCCCTGGGACCAGGGACCACCAGCAGATGTTTTCCAGCTGATCAAAGCGTTCTCCGGGGTACATATAGTGAGAGGTGGTCCCTCAGGTATGCTGGTCCATTTAGGGCTTTATAGATCAAAACCAGCACCGAACCGAATTCCACAGGAAGCCAGTGAAGCTGCTGCAGGATTGTTGTAATATGTGTTCTATAATGAACAACCATCAGAACACATGCAGCAGCATTCTGGACCCGCTGTAGTCTCCAGATCATGCTCAAGGGCAGCCCTGTGTAGAGCAAGTTACAGTAATCCAACCTGGCGGTGACTGTTGCATGGATCACTGTCGTTAGGTCCTGGGCCGAGAGATAAGGGGCTAGCTGCCTGGCCTGCCGAAGATAGAAAAAAGCAGCCCGGGCAACCACCACAATCTGGGCCTTCATAGATAGGGAGGAATCCAAGATCACACCCAGACTCCTGACCGATGGTACAGGCTCAAGTGGTGCCCCCCCCCAAAGGCCAGGAGATGGATCCTCGCCTCTGACATCCCACGGCCCAAGTACAGGACTTCCGTCTTCACGGGATTCAACTTCAGTGGACAGAAGAGGTTCTACAGTGTGTTGCAGCTTGCGGTCAGTGTTTTTTCTTCCTTCCATAGTGAACGGAGCTTCGACAAGATCTAAAATGGCAGAGAAAGCATTGTTTAAAAGGTGCACTAAGTGCTCCTCCAAGATGACTCGTACCAATGGGCACGATTTATGCCTGGCTTGCCTGGGAGAAGGACACAATGTTTCGGCTTGTAAAATCTGCCAGAAGTTTACTTCTAAGGGACGAGCAGAACAGGCTAACAAACTGAAGGCCTTGTGGAAGGGAGTGCTTTTTCCTTCCCGCAGCCCTGCTGCTGAGGCAGCAAAATCTCTGCACTGTCAGATTTGGCCGCTTGTTCAGATCCTAAAGCACCTCAGAGGCACAGAATCTGAACCCATCAACATCGGGGATGGCCGCTCCACCAGATCCAACAAAGCCCCAGTTCCAGATGCGACTCTGGCGACGGAGTCAGCGAACCGCACAGACCAGAATATTTCGTCCATATCTTCACCATCAACAGCGGAGGCTCAGAGGATGACAGAGGGCCATCAGAACCGTTATTCTCACCCGACTTTGCTCTCATCAAGCCAGTCGAAACTGGTTAAATCTATATTGAGACACCACTCATTATCAACCCCACGGGGTGGATCCGAGTGTCTCTATGGAGCTGTTTGCTAGGGCAGCTAGTGAGAAAGGTTCGTGAGCAAAAGAGTCGACCACACCACCTGCCAAAAAGGCACAATCTGGGTTGGAGCATGGCCTTAAAAAGGAGAAGACCAAGCACCCGTGTGATATTGATTCAGTGCTGGGAATATGGGCTGCAGAGATCCCTAAGACTGCCTCTTTGCACTCTAGTCCTCAGTCGGTTGAGTCTTCAGAGGAGGCAAGCTTCCCAGAGTCTCTCCAGACAGACTTAGCAGAGATAGAGAGGAGGGTCACTCCCACCCTTGTTGCTCCCACAGACTTCATCGTGGTTCTGACAGGACAACCCGTCCTCCTACGGAGTCGACCTGGGAGACCCATATGAAACGGGGTCAACCTCTTCAGCCTATGAAGAAGCTAACGCACCTAAGAGGCACAGGAACCCATATTACATTCCTAAAACTTCGATGGCTTTTCAATTGCCGGATCCGACCCCGGAACCATTCCAGGAGGAGGGGAACCTGAGTGTGCCTTCTGATCCCTCCTCCTCAGAAGCATTAGCTCCAGATCATTCTGTCTCATAAATGGATGAATTTCAGCTGTACACTGAGCAAATGCTCTGAATGGCTAAGGCATTGGACATTGACGTCTCTGCTGCTGAACCCAAGCCAACGGATAAAATCCTCCAGCATATATACTCAAGGAACCAGAGAATGTTGTGTTTCCTATGATTGAAGGGTTTGCGGAGATGATCAGTGCACTATGTGAGAAACCAGCATCTCTACCTCCGACATCAAAGAAGGTCGAAGGGCTCTACAAGACTAGAGAGGATGTATGTCCTTTTTGTTTAGCTATCCTCCCCCGTCATCCCTCATTACCAAAGAAATCAGTACCAAAGAAATGCAAACCAGACACAGGCATGAACCCCACTCTACTCCTCCGGACAAGAAAAGCAAGAAGCTGGATGGCCTAGGGAAGAAGATTTACACTTCTTTGGCTCTAAAAGTCGGAATTGCTAATTACATTGCTATCATGGGCGCATACCAGCTATACTTGTGGAATAGAATGGCATCTCTCAATGATAAGTTGCCCGAGGATCAGCAAGTGGCAGCCAAGGTCATCCAAGAGGAAGCCATGAAGCTCTCAAAGCAGCAGATCATTGAAGGGAGGAATGTGGTAGACTCCTCCACGAGGACTCTTGCTTCTGTGGTTGTCCTTCACAGACATGCTTGGTTGGACTCCACAGCCCTACCTGTGGAGACAAGAGGGAAAATTGAGGACCTTCCATTCGAGGGTCCGTCCCTGTTTTAGTTTAAGACGGGTGAGTACTTGTCCCAAAAGAAGAAGGTCAGGCAGACTGCACGGTCTTATGGGGTGCTACCTCCAAAACAGCAGCTGGGCCAGTTTCAACCATACTGTCAAAAATTCAAGCAGCAACAACACTACAGAAGTCGTTTCTATAGACACCAGCCATACCAGTATCCACAGAATCACCAGCCTTACCAACATACCTATCAGAGGTATACGTTGACACAGAGGCAAAGGCAGAGCCAAAACTCCTCTAATCCTAAGGACATGGCTCAACATGGAAAACAATTCTAACTAGAATTGGATCACCCAATAGTGTTCGGGGATAGGCTGTCTGTGTCACTCCCTGGCAGATAGATCCCTCAAGCCCATCTGTAGTGAACACAAGTTGGTTCCATAAGAAGTAGCTTTATTAGAATCCATACAGTTCAGGTTTGCACTCCATCACGGAGTTTGACAGAAGCGGAAATTCAAATCCAGCAATCTCTGTTATACTTCATTTTCCCATGCTTCAAATTAAGTTGATGCACACGCTTACACAAGTTCTGTGAGAATCAACTTAGTTATGACTATGAATCAGATACACAACTTATTCTCAGCATCTGGGGATAGTAGCTGAAATTGGCATTTAGATACTTCAAGGTTACAGCTAGCTGAGACTCACATATTTTTCTTAAGATAAGGGAGAGGCCCTTGCTTGGGTCCTCAGTAACATCTGCACTACAGTTATGCATTTTACAGAAGAGAGAGAGAGAGTGCATATTAATTAATACTCATTAATACAGTAGCATGGCTCTATCATAATGTCAGCAGTAGTGAACAAGAAATGTCAGCAACACAATCACGGCATGTATGTAGACAGAGAGATATGACATTCTGCCCCCCCCCCAAGAGTTTCTCCTCCTTTCAAAGGGGTCCAGGTTTGTCAGGATACAGGTCATGGAATTTCTTTATGAGTCTAGGAGCATTCATGTTAGAGCTTTCCACCCATTCTTAGATACTAGGGTCAAAGAACTTCCACCGTACTAGGTAATAAAGCTTATTGTATTTCAGCTTTGATTCCAGAATGCTTTCTAATTCATGAAGTACTTGTCCATCCGCTAGGATAGGATAGGGGGCTCCTCGTTCAGGATACCACTTGTCTGGAGGGGGAGCTTTCTTTAGCAGACTGATGTGAAACACTGGATGGGTTTGATGTAAGTTTTTTGGTAGTTCCACATCTACTGTCACTTCATTGATCACTTTTTTAACAGGAAGTGGTCCTAAGAATTTCAATCCGAGTTTTTTACTGGGTTGCTCCCCCCGGAGGTGCTGAGTAGAGATGCATACATAGTCTCCTTTCTGTAGTTTCCATTGTGGAGACCATTTCCTGTCAGCAAATTTTTTATAGTCCTCTTTGGCTTTGTCTAAAGCCTTTGTAATGATCTCCCATCTGGCTGTCAAGTTAGTCCACCATTCCCCGAGATCCCCTGGTTGTTGGGAAGTTGGGGTTTTCGTGAAAGGTATTGCAGTTCCTTCATAGCCTTGTGTTATCATGAAGGGAGATGCACTTGTAGAACTGTGTACTGAGTTGTTATATTCGTACTCAGCGAAAGCCAGAAAATTGATCCAATTATCTTGTTGATAATTGATGTAACATCTTGAGAATTGTTCCAATACTTGATTAGTTCTTTCTGTTTGTCCATCCATCTGAGGATGGTTGGTGGAGCTGAGCCCTTGCTCAATTCCTGCTAGTTTGAGTAGCTCCCGTCAAAAATTGGCAACGAACTGTACTCCATGGTTGGAAATGACCTTATTTGAAAACAAATGCAGTCTGCCGACGTGCTGCATAAACAAAGTAGCTAGTTTCTTGGCGGTGGGGATCATGGTGCAGGGTATGAAATGAGCCTGTTTGGAAAATAAATCCATGATCACCAAGATTACAGAGTTCCCCTTAGCAGGGGGGAGGTCGGTGATAAAGTTCATTGAAATTACCAACCATGGTCTGGTAGGGGTTTCTAGTGGTTGCAGTAGTCTTGGGGGCTTTCCTTTCCTGGATTTCCCCATGATGCATGTTTGGCAAGAAGATATGTACTGAGAAATGTCCTTCCTCATATTTGGCCACCAAAACTGCCTTTGTGCCAGGTGGAGTGTTTTTAAATATCCAAAATGCCCAGCCAATTTGGAATCATGACATTGTTTTAGTACTTCACCTCTCATACTGGCTGGAATACAGAGTTTATTGGTTTTGTACCAGTTACCCTTTTCCCTTTGTTGCAGTTCTGCTTTGGGCACCGCATCCCCCTCCTTTTCAGTTTCCTGTTTAACTTTGTCCTCCCTAGTGGGGAGGTTGGGTGGAGTGGTTTTGCTTTTTGCTTGGCTGTGGGTGGTTATAGCCCCTCCCAACTGAGCAGGTGAAAACATTGTGTCTATTACCTCCTCCCTCTGGCTTTCATGTTGGGGCATGTGCGAAAGCACATCTGCTAGGAAATTTGTTTTGCCAGGGAGGTGCTTCAACATAAAGTTGAATTTGAAGAAGAACTCCGCCCACCGTAGTTGCTTGGCACCGAGTCTCCGGGGGTTACGTAAAGCTTCTAAGTTTTTATGATCAGTCCACACTTCAAACAGCACTTTTGCTCCTTCTAGCTAGTGCCTCCACGTAGACAGCGCTAATTTAATAGCCCCAGCCTCCTTATCCCATACTGCCCAATGGCGTTCAGTCTCAGAGAATGTTTTGGACACATAAGCACAGGGGTGTAACTTTCTATTGTCATCTGCTTGTAACAAGACTCCTCCCATGGCTATGTCACTCGCGTCCACTTGTACGATGAACTTACGGTTCTCATCAGGGTGCTGCAAAGCAGGTTCGATAGTGAACGCTTTTTTTAGTTGGTTGAATGCCTCTTGGCATTCTTGTGACCAATTTAATTTTGCACTCAGCTTGGCCCCTTGTAGTCCCCTTGTAGTTTTGAGCAAGTCAGTTAATGGCCGGCAAATTTGGGCAAAGTTTTTAATCATGCTCTCTCTCTCCTCAGTAACATCTGCACTACAGTTATGGATTTTACAGAAGAGAGAGAGTGCATATTAATTAATACACCTTAATACAGTAGCATGGCTCTATCATAACGTCAGCAGTAGTGAACAAGAAATGTCAGCAACACAGTCATGGCATGTATGTAGACAGACAGACATGAGTCTGTTTTTCTGCTGGAGTGGAAGTCACTCACATCTGATGTTTGGGTTTTGAGTGTTATCGCTGAAGGTTATAAACTTGAGTTCAAAAGTATTGTTGAAGGCTTTCACGGCCAGAGAACGATGGTTGTTGTGGGTTTTCCGGGCTGTATTGCCGTGGTCTTGGCATTGTAGATCCTGATGTTTCGCCAGCAGCTGTGGCTGGCATCTTCAGAGGTGTAGCTCCAAAAGACAGAGATCTCTCAATGTCACAGTGTGGAAAAGATGTTGGTCTTGTTCCGAAGTGTTTCCAATCTCCGGGTCTGTTGGAATGTTTCCTCCCCGTAGAGGTGTTCGATGTATTGTCGAAGGCTTTCACGGCCGGAGAACGATGGTTGTTGTGGGTTTTCCGGGCTGTATTGCCGTGGCAGCCATCGTTCTCCGGCCGTGAAAGCCTTCGACAATGTGTGGTGCCCGTTGGGGCATACTTGAGAACACAGGGCTGCTCCTTACCTGGATAACTGGCTGGTCTCGGCACACTCCAGGGAGGATCTGCAAAGACAAGAGGAGTTCATTGTGGCCTTGTTTGAGAATTGGCCTTATCATAAACTTTAAGAAGTCCAGTCTCATCCCAACCAGGAGGGTCCATTTTATTTGCTGTAAATCACGGTATTCCAGAGGGATTTACATGCTGTTACACCTTCTGGGTGGGTTCTCCGGGTTCTCCGTACCCTCACTTGGTGCTGCATTTTTAGGAACTTAACTACTTGTTCCCGGTTCTCCACCTCACACGCGAGTTGGATCCATCCCAGCAATGTTTTGGGGTCGTCTTGTACCAGGGCTTTGGACACCAGGTCAGTGTTCAGGCCAGGCTGGAAAAACTCAATCTTGATCCCCTCCGTCCAGTCTCGTACTTTGTCTGCATACTGTCAGAACTCTGCCGCATACTCTCGCTCGGGCTGGTTGCCCTGTCTTATTAGTTTCAGCTTGGTTCTAGCCTGTTCCTCTTCCAGCGGGTCCTCAAATTGGTTAATGACAGCCCAAACAAACGCTTCTAAATCATTCAGCTCTGGGGCTCCAGCTTCATACAGGGTGACATACCACTTGGCAGCTGGGCCACCCAGCTGCGAACCCAAATGATTTACTCGGCTGTGCTCGTTTGGGAAAGTATGGCTCCACTCTTGGAAGAATTCCATCACTTGTACTAGGAAGAGTCCCAGTTCCTCGGGGTCCCCTTCAAAACGGGCCTCTAGTTTACGCCATCCAGCTGATGTCTGAATAGAGACACACCATAAATGATGATCAAGCCTTTCAGGATTGTTAAGTAATTTTTCTGTCAAAGATTCCTCTTACTTTTGCTGAATGGGATGTGCTATTCTGGGCAGCTTGGCATTGCTCTTGTCCGTCTGCTGTCAGAGATCTTACAAGAAGTGCAGCAACTTTTACATTGTCCTGTAGTGGGTCATCTAGAGATGGCAAAAGAGAGCAGGACAAGTGGTCAGCTGTCTCATTGAGGGTTCCTGGCCTCTTGGCCATTTCAAAAGGGAGTAATCTGGCTCACCATCTAGCAATTGGTGTAATAATGATGATAAAGAAAAAGAATAACATATTAAAATGAAAAAAAAATTAAAATGTGCAGATCCATAACTATTCTTGAAAACAATTAAATTTTCTTTACTGTTGTTCAGAATGTAGGTGCAATTGTGCATCTCTTTTTGAAAATATTATGTGCACCACCAGCCCTAATCACATGACCCTTATCTGGCAGTATGAATGGGCAGAGACAGAAGTGGCATAAGGCCCACTGGCTCTTCCTCCCAATCTGTTACGTATTCATTGGAAGAGCAGAACAGGACTTACGTGCGTACAAGTTTATGGCTTGAATGTGCATAGGTCCTCTCCACATGTTTCAGGTTCTTGGCTTTTCAGAATTCTCCATGCATTTTTCAGATTCTGTGCATGTACATCTGATTGCACATTGGCTGTGTTTTGAGCATCCAATGGACACATGGAGGTCAGGAGATACAGCTAATGGCCATGCATTTCTCCCCCACACGTGTGTTCATGCACTTTCTTATCCATAGACCAGATACCATTGTCTTCAAGTAACTGCACATTCTTTTTTTCTAGAATCTGTGTAGATGTTCACCAGCAAAAATTGTAACTGACAAGTTAAAGTGCTGCATGAAGAAACTGGGCTATTTCTGCCTCTTAAGTATTCTCATATTTTTCTCCATTTCATTGAGAGAAAAAGCAAGGTTTTTGTTGTTCCTTGTGCTTAGATACTCATTACAATACGATCACCTTTGGGATGTTCCTTTTATGTGGACTTGACCTTTAAAGTTCAAACCGCTTTTCTGTGTTTTGAGCATCCTTCATCTTCACTGTGCTCATAGCTAAAAACATGGTCCATTATGAGCCCATATCACCTAGGCAACCTTTTAAGTTTTGCATTGGGGATGCAGCATCACAATGATTTCACTGCACTTTAACTTTGAGCACAGGGGAAATGAAGCCTTTGGGAAGCAGGGTTGGTCAGACCTCTTCCTAAGAGGCTTCAGTGCGGTTCAAAGGCATGAGCCAAGAGCATTGAAAAAGCAGCTGGCATTGTGAGTTCATTCCAGAAGCACATCTGAAAAAATTGGCTTCCCTCTCTCAGAAGGCAGCAGATGCCAGTGCTGGCAGCAGAACTGATCAACAGGGCAAGAAGGTACAGGATACCTTAGGGAAAAAGAGACTTGGGGAGTAATTAGTGATCTCCAGGGATATCATTAGGATGGACCAGAGGACCACAGTGCTGGAGGGAGATACAATGTAGGTGTGGTTTTTATAGCTTTTGGCTGGCGTTCATATTGAGATTTTTGAGCCCTGGAAGCTCCTCTGATGAGCCTTTGTAATCAAGAACCTCATTAGCCCAATCAAGAGCCTCATTAGCCCGCATGAATGGGGAGACTTCTCTACAAACATTCCCATGGAGCCAGGTTTCTATCCAGCATTAGTGCCGAGAGAATAGTAAACTGGCAGCAAGAACCCAGCAAAGAATGAGCAGCCGAAGGCAGCAGAGGGTGGCTCTGCAGCCTCACGCTCCAGGATGACTGTGACCCGGGGGCGGGGTGTACAATCTGGTGTGGAAAGTCAGGCAGGGGATGGGGGCAGTCTGTGATGGCAACTGGCACGGCTTGTTTGGTGGGGGCAACCGTGGCTTTGCTGACCTGTCAGGATGCCTCTCCCCAGCGCAGAGAGGCAGAGCTGGGCTGAGCCAGTGGGTGGCTGGAGGAGACAATGATGCTCTGGCCCAGGAGTGCTGAGCGAGGCATCTACCCATGGCTGAGGTGCACACTGGTCCGTGGGGCCAGGAGGAAGCCAGTCAGCCCCATCCTACAGTCAGGCTTTGATAGGTTGGAATGGGACCAGGAGGTCCCTTAGAAATTTACCACAAGGTTTCTTCCCATGCAGGCAGTGTTCTGTTTGTGGTTTGGTAATGAACAATCAGGAAGTTAGTGCCATGGGGATCCCTTTTTGTTGTTTTTTGACCTGCAATATAGACAATATCATCTGCCTAATCAAATGTAGTTGCGGTAAATTCCTGGACAATACTGCCCGAGTCCAGGAAGGATCCAGGAAGATCTATTGCACTTTTGGCGGAAGGTATCCAATGCCCTGTTGGTTCCGCACTTTGTGGAAGCCAAGCACAGAGATAGGGACATGCTTTTTATGGTACTATATGTTAGTCGATCACAAACCCAGAGACTACTAGGAGGTATCTCCTCAGAAAAGAGGCTTGGTGGATCTTTAAATTTAATGCTGTTAGCCCAGCGGGTCTTAATGTCAATATTGATTTGGCATGCTTTTTGGTCCTGACTGACTCATCAACGCCCAGCCCAAGTGTCCTGACTGACTCATCAATGCCCAAAGACAAGTGTCCTGACTGACTCATCAACGCCCAAAGACAAGTGTCCTGACTGACTCATCAATGCCCAGCCCAAACCCCTGGACCTAGAAACGTGAAATTTGGGCAAGATGTTCCTTTTGTGATGTAGGGGCTCACTAAGAAGGGATTTTAAGAAATTCGCCCCCTAAGGGGGTAAAAAGGGGTAAAATGTGTTTTCCCATGGGGATACAGCTGTGTGGCTGGCAGGGTCCCCCCCCCCGTCAACTGCCACTCTTTCCTGAGGTCATTTGCATATGCAGCCTTGATTGGTCATCTCTCCAACATTCTAAAGAGTATATACTTGCTATTGGGAGTCACTGAATGTGTCCTGAGATAAAAATACACCTCCCAGTCTAGCATTGCCAATCTCCCTCAGGTAAAAATACACTCCCTGACTGCTCACACCCTCCCCCTCCCTGATGGGTCAGCTGTGGAACTCTGTGTTCTGAGGTAAAAATCAGGTAAAGGAAACTACAGACAGTTGAAGAAAGACAGAACAAGATTCCTGAAAAGGGATTTTATATGAAAGTCAGTATGGCAGCTGAGTTTTTAAATGTTCATGGGGAGATGGTGCACGACCTTTCTAGGGATCATTTCAATGCAAACCTCTCACATTAACCTGCCAAGGTGCCCACCATACCACTCCTCCCTCAGTCCAACTCCACCTCACACCTCTTGCAGCCATCACCTCTTACTGCCCCCAAGAAGCCTCCTGGCAGATGTTGTGCAAAGATATACTGATGCTAAAAGAAGGAAGCAACTTAGAGATGCGGCAAAGAAATATGCACATCATTCTCCCGCAGTGCACTGAGCAGCAGTGGGCAAGCACCAGCAAGTCCTGAGTCCAAGGGAAAGGTGACCATCCCTGCAGGTCTGGGCACAGTAGTGACGACCCTAGCAGACCTAACAGCCATGATATACCCTGATATCGTCACTATCATGAAGAAATCCATGGACGGGCTGGGCAAGTGTGCCACTCTGACCCCCAAGAAAGACAAGGCTGCCATCATTAATGAAACACAACTCCCTCGTACATATTTTTCAATTTATTTCTCGCACTACAATCTTTTCCTTTTAAAAATCTCTTCAATAAATGTTACATTTCAAAATTCACTTCAATTTTAGGCATCAACATGCTTCACTTTATTCAAACACTTTTGTTAAACTCGGGTACTATGCTATTATATTACAAAACAACTCAACCAGCGCCCCCCCCCAACCAAAAATGTTACCCATAAATATTATAACTGGATTTAAAGTAGTTAAATACTGTAGCAAAGCACAGGCATCAAGCTAGTCTATATATATATATATATATATATATATATATATATATATATATATATATATATATATATATATATATATATATATATATATATATAAAGACAAGTGTCCTGACTGACTCATCAACGCCCAGCCCAAACCCCTGGACCTAGAAACATGAAATTTGGGGAGAATGGAAGGTCAAGGCTACTCAGGCATGGCCTATGATCCTTTGCTACCTTCAAGCTGCCTCTTAACCTCATCCATGCAGTAATATCTCTGTTCAGCATCTCAAAACAAAGCAACATGACCTAAATGCTGCGGAACTGTAAGCTCATTGTTTGGGATGAGAGCACCATGGCACACAAGGTGTTTTGAGGCACTGTGCATAACCGTCAAAGATGTCAGGGGCAATGAGAGAGTGATGGGGGGAGTCACTGTGCTGCTGGCTGGAGACTTCCAGAAGACTCTGCCAGTAGTCCCAAGGGAAACTTGAGTTGACGAGGTTACCGTGTGTGTCAAGGCATCATATCTGTGGTCCCTTATCAGGAAACTTTCACTAGAGAGTATCTTGAGTCCAAGCGAAAGGTGAACATCCCGGCAGACCTCGGCATAGTAGTGACGACCTCAGCAGACCTAACAGTCACAATATACCCTGATATCGCCACTATCACAGAGAAGTCCATGGACAGGCTGTGCAAGCGTGCCGTTCTGACCCCCAAGAACAATAAGTCTGCCATCATTAATGAAACACAATTTAACTCCCTAGAAGGGGGAGAAATGGAGTACAGATCTGTGGACTCAGTGGTGCAAATGGACGATGCGGTCCATTACCCTGTGGAGTTCCTCAACATGTTCAACTCTCCTGGTTTCCCAGCCCACAAGCTTCTCCTCAGAGTGGGGGCTCTAGTGATGCTGCTCTGGAACCTCAACCCACCCAAACTCTGCAGTGGCACCAGACTGTGAGTGAAGCCCTCCACAGGAACATCATCAAGGCCACATTGTTCACCGGTAGTGCACGGGGGGAGTTGGTGTTCATACCACGCATACCATTCATACCATCAGAGAACCTCTTTGAGTTCAAGAAACTGCAGTTCCCCCTCAAGGTCTGCTTTGCTATGACGATCATCAAGTCCCAGAGTCAGACAATTAAGGTGGCAGGAATTGACTTGAGGGAGGATTGCTTCTCACATGGGCAGTTCCAGGGGTCATTTCGTAGAAAAAGAGCTGCAGGAACTCATTAGAATAACTCATTAGCTTAACTCATTAGCATATGTCATGCCCTTGCCATCACCGGAAGTGTGTCATTAGCATAATTGATTTGATCGGGCCTGAAATGGCCGGGATTCAGCTACTACCAGATGGGAAAGTGTTTCCCCACCTGGCAGTGGCCCAATCAGGGTCGTTTTGGCCCCAATCCAGGCCGAAATGGGCTCAAAATGGCCATTTTGGGCCCGTTTTGGCCTGGATCAGGGCCGAAATGGTCCAGATCAGATAGATGCTGGGCAGGGTAGGGGTCCCCCTCCAGGCACCAACCCAATTCTGGCAGTTTTGGCCCTGATCCTGGCCAAAACAGACCCCAAATGGACATTTGGGGCCCGTTTGGGCCAAGATCAACACCGAAACAGCATGGACCATGTGGCAGAACGGGCGCTTGCTCTCAGTCCGGGCAACTGAGCCGCCGTCAATGGCCTGCTAGCCCCGCTATCCACCTCCCACCGTCCCTGGTGGGCGTGGCTCACCTTCTTCGTCGCTGCCAACCACTCACTGAATTTTACACCACCTGACTGAGGGGAAGTGAGACCCCTCTGGCTGAGGTTCCTTACTGGGAAATGATTTCTCCAATCTTTGAGTGGGCCCTGGAGAATTGGCAACCCACCAAGGTCTGGCCTGATCAGGTTCTCCTGGGCTCCCTCCCTTCCTGTAACGTGCCAAGTGGGGGAGGTTATGTAGTCAGAGCAACACAAGGTTCTTTATATTCAAAAAAGTATAATTTATTAACTATATACAGAGCACTATATACAAAGCAGGTAAAGGCACCACACATAGGGGTAGACTCCCCTGTTCAGAACTCATAGGGCAGAAAATCAAACTGAGGAGAATCGCCGTCTGCTTTCCCTACCACACTGTTCCTTACTCTACCTTAAGGGGCTGGTGGTCTGAGGGAAAGTTCACCTTTTATTTCCTTTCTGCTGCCTCCCGGGCCCTCCACATTTAGAGCCTAGGCACCCGGGTTTCACCCAGCAGCAGGAGCCTCTCCTTCTTCAACCAAGAAGGAGCCTAACTGACGTTTTTTTTCCCTCAGGATCGGCTGAGTCTCTCAATTCCGGCTCCACCCCTTATTTTTCCCGCACTTTCTTGGCCTGGGGCAGCTGGGAGTTGTAGTCCAGGAAGAAGGGCGTCCCACACCAAGACTCCTGCAGGCATCTCCCTGGCCTCACAGCCCATCAGACCCCATGGGGAACATTTCCTCCCCTTTCTTTAAAGACAGAATAACAGCAACTGGCACTCATTTCACCCCTGGTAACCATTTCGTTACACCTCCCCCTCCTCAGATTTGACGTGGAGGACCCTCTTCCGAAGAAGGGGGGACTGGAGCTGAATCTCCCCAAAAGAGGGTATCATGTCTGCCAACTCAATAACCAGTGTGTCAACATCAAAACAAACATATAACCTACGGAACCTAACAATACGTTACTGAAGAGGATATAGTCTCTTCAGCCTCCGTCATCCTTCCTGGATAGGGAGTCAGCCACTACGTTGTCCCGTCCTGGGATGTGTTTTCGGATACGGTAGGCTACCGGGTGTTTAGTCCCTTCCCAGTCTTGTAGCAGCACTCCACCAATTCCTTGGTCAGATGCATCTGTAGCTACGAAGAATCTTTTAGAGAAATCCGGGGCTCTTAAGACTGGCATAGACACCAATGCCTGCTTCAGCCCCTCGAATGCAGTCTGACAGGCTGGTGTCCCCTCTACTTTGTCTGGTAGTCTCTTTCTGGTGAGTGAAGAGAGAGGTTCTGCAAAAGCCCCAAAGTTAGGAACAAATCTTCTGTAGTGTCCTGCAAGTCCCAGAAACGCTCTCACTTGACGCTTAGGAGGTTCCCAGTATCGGATGGCCTCTACTTTGTCCCACAGGGGGGCTATTGTCCCACTCCCTACCCCATGTCCTCGGTACCTGACTTCAGACAATCCAAATTGACATTTTTTTAGTTTCACCGTAAACCCACCTACGACTGGTGCCTCAGTGGAGACTAAAGGTACTACTTCTGGATATCGTGTGGCATGCTCTACTAATGTCAGTATGTATCTCTTCCCCCTCTGGGTGGGTTTTGGGAACGGCCCCACAATGTCAATGCCTACCCTCTGGAAGGCTTCTTCCATAATAGGAAGGGGCTGTAAGGGGGCTTTGGTCTTACACCCCACCTTACTCACTCTCTGGCATGTTAGGCAGGTCCTGCAGTACTCCCTCACATCTTGTGCCAGTTTAGGCCAGTAGAAATTCAATCGCAACCTCTGCCTTGTCTTGTTGGCACCTAGGTGCCCAGCACAAGGGATATCATGGGCTAGTCCCAGTAGGTCTCTTCTGTACTTAGCTGGTATTACTAGCTGTTTCACCACCTGCCCGTTATTTGGATTCTCTTGCGGCCACCACATCCTATACAGCCTCCCTTGGTCCCATATGATTTGATCTATAGTATTTTCAGAAGGCTGTCTTTCCTGCTCTACAGCAGCCTGTTGAAGGGATTCCAGGCTAGGATCCTTCTGAGTCTCCTCCTTGAACTCTTCTGGATCTCCTAAAAACTGCCTGTAAATTGTTCCCTGCTGACTCCTTCTACTAGGTCATCATCTTGTGGCTCCTGTATGAGCCTTTCTCCTCTTACTATCTCATCATCTAGTGCTTCAGGAGGGTTTAATAGGAGACCTTCTGTTTCTGATGCCTCACCTTCCTCCCCCTGGAGCTGGTTACAGCTGTCCCCTTTTTCTGGATCAGGGATGGGTTGGACCTTCCCCTCTAAGGTTACCTGGCCTATGCCTTCAGGCTTCCCCCCAGGGTTAACTGACTCACTTTCCCCATGGGTCTCTTTTCTCCCTGGAACTGGGGCCAGCTGTTTTTCATTCTTTAAGGTCTGGCTGCAGGTTACTACATTTATGGGAAATTGGCCTGCCAGAAGGTCCCTGCCTAGCAGTACTGGGTAAGGTTGGTCTGTCTTCACCCCCATCTCCATGAGGTAAACCTTTTCCTTCCATTCCAGGGGCACCCTTACCACTGGTACCGTCTGAGATCCTCCACAAACTCCCACAATCTTAAAAACCTTGTTTGGTAGTACATCCGCGTCAGATACCAGGTCAGACCTTATAAGCGAGATGGATGAACCCGTATCAGCATACCCTAGAACCAATTGGTCTTTTACCCTCACTGGTTCTACAAAATCAGCCCAATCATCAAGCGCCTTCATTATGGCAAAGAGGCATTCATGTTGGACTAATGCCACCTTCCCTTCTTTCACCTTTGAGACAGCTGGCACCGTAGGAGTGGAGTTGGGAGATGCTGTTTGCAATTTAGGGCAAGTAATTTTTATATGCCCTGGGTCCCCACAATGATAACACGTTCGACTAGGGGCTTTGTTTCTCATGGGCATCTCTGGGGTTTTCTTAGGGCCCACTGGGGTAAGAATTTCCTTTCTCCAAGGAGGAGGGCTTGGTTTTCCACCCCTCTGGCCCCACCCCCCTGCAACATTTTTCCACTCCACCTCTTCTCGCTTGGCTACCAGCTTGTCTGCCAGGTCAGTGGTCTCAGCAAGGGTTCTGGGCTCCTTGTCCTTGATCAGGCATTTTAACTCCCTAGGCATCTTGGAGTACAACTGATCAAGGAGCATCAGTTGGGATACCCCCTTCATATCATTTACCTTGGCTTCAGTTAGCCACCTTTCCCACATTTCTCCCAGTTTAGTACCATACTCCATATAGGATTTACACTGCAGTGGGCTTAAGGCCCTAAACTGTTTGCGAAAATGGTTGGGTCCTAACTGGAACCGTTTAAACACAGCCGACTTGAAATCTTTGAAGGCGATTCCTCCTTCCTGGCTAGGCATGCTATGGTACACTGCAGCCAACTCTCCTGTCAAGATGCTGCAGAGGTAGGCCATGAAGTCTGTTTCTGCCAGACCCCACTGAGTTGCCGCCTTTTCGAAGTTGGACAAATAGACTGACGGGTCTTCCCCCTCTTTGTAGGGGATGAAATCCTTGGGAGTGACTCTGATCTTGTTCCTCTGACCCACTTGAAGGTGTTCATGTCTACGCTGCTCCTCCTGTGCCAAAAGACGCTGCTTTTTCATCTCCATCTCGGCTTTCTTCATCTCCATCTCCATCTTGGCTTTCTTCATCTCCATCTCCATCTCGGCTTTCTTCATCTCCCTCTCCACCTCCATCTTGGCTTTCTTCATCTCCATCTTCATCTCTTGTTCCTGTTCCTGTCTGCGAGCTTCTGCCTGTCGCTCAATCTGTAGCAGGCGTATTCTTTCCAATTCTACTGCCTCGGAGGAGCTGGGCTTCTCAGTGGCAGCAGCTTTATAACGAGATGTCAGATGGTATTTCAGTTCATCCGCTGTCATGTCTCCTGGATCAATGCCTTGGAGTCTACACTCCTCCTGCAATTCATGCTTTTTCAGCACTGAAAGTCTAGCAAGGATTTCTTTTTCCATGCTACCTATCTAAACTGTCCCTGCTCTGTAGCCCGAAAAAGAAACAGAAAGCCCTTTTTAGTCTGTTCAGTGTGTTTGTGCCTACTAGGTGCTCTGGGGAGGGGTAGGTCTACCCCCCACTATTTGGTGCTCTGGTGTTCGATCCCCACCGCTGCCACCACGTGTGGCGGAACGGGCGCTGGCTCTCAGTCCGGGCAACTGAGCCGCCATCAATGGCCTGCTAGCCCCACTATCCGCCTCCCACCGTCCCTGGTGGGCGTGGCTCACACTCTTCGTCGCTGCCACCACTCACTGAATTGTACACTGCCTGACTGAGGGGCAGTGAGACTCCTCTAGCTGAATTTCCCTACTGGGAAGTGAATTCCCCAATCTTTGGGTGAGCCCTGGAGAATTAGCAACCCACCAAGGTCTGGCCTGATCAGGTTCTCCTGGGCTCCCTCCCTTCCTGTAGCGTGCCAAGCTTACGTAGTCAGAGCACCACAAGGTTCTTTATATTCAAAAAAGTATAATTTATTAACTATATACAGAGCACTATATACAAAGCAGGGCCGATTCCAGACGGCCCTCCCCACCCCGAAACGCCACACGTCGTCGCGCGGAAAACGCGAAATATCGCGTTTTCTCGCGCGAATTTTGCGCGACGTTGTGCAAAACTCGCGTGACTAAATGCGATATTTTGTGTTTTCCGCGCGACGTTTCGGGGTGGGGAGGGCCGTCTGGAATCGGCCCAGGTAAAGGCACAACACATAGAGGTAGACCCCCCCCCCCCGTTCAGAACTCATAGGGCAGAAAATCAAACTGAAGAGAACCGCTGTCTGCTTTCCCTACCACACTGTTCCTTACTCTACCTTAAGGGGGGGGGGGTGGTCTGAGGGAAGGTTCACCTTTTATTTCCTTTCTGCTGCCTCCCAGGCCCTCCACATTTAGAGCCTAGGCACCCGGGTTTCACCCAGCAGCAGGAGCCTCTCCTTCTTCAACCAAGAAGGAGCCTAACTGACGTGTTTTCCCCTCAGGATCGGCTGAGTCTCTCAATTCCGGCTCCACCCCTTATTTTTCCCGCACTTTCTTGGCCTGGGGCAGCTGGGAGTTGTAGTCCAGGAAGAAGGGCGTCCCACACCAAGACTCCTGCAAGCCTCTCCCTGGCCCCACAGCCCATCAGACCCCATGGGGAACATTTCCTCCCCTTTCTTTAAAGACAGAATAACAGCAACTGGCACTCATTTCACCCCTGGTAACCATTTTGTTACAGACCAGGTCAGTGGTGGGCAGAGGAGGGCTCCCCCACCCAGCACTGACCTGATCCCGGCCATTCTGGCTGTGATCGCAGCAGAAAAGGCCCAAATGGCCAAAAAGGGCCATTTGGGCCTGTTTGGGCCTTGATAAGTGCTGAAACAGCCCGGACCAAGTCAGTTCAGGGCAGGGGATGATTCCCCCACCCAGCACCAACCTGTTCCCGGCCATTCTGGCCCTGATCCCAGTGAAAATCAGCCCCAAATGGCCAAAAATGTCCATTTTGGGCCCGGATTAGGGCCGAAACAGCTGGGATTGGGTTGGTGCGGGGCGGGGGAGGCTTCCCAGCAGAAATGGGCCCAAAATGGCCAAAGTAGCCATTTTAGGGCCCTTTGGGGCCCAGATTGGGGAGGGTTCCCCTGCCCAGCACCAACCTTATCTGCGCCGTTTTGGCCCTGATCTGGGCCATTTTGGCCCCAGTCCTGGCAGAAATGGGTCCAAAATGGCCGATAGTGGGCCTGGATTGCACCCAATACAGCTGGGATCAGGTCAGTGCCATGCGGGGGGGGGGGTCCCCACCCGGCAGCGACCTAATCCTGGCTGTTTTGGCCCAAATCGAGGCCGAAATGGCCCAAAATGACCAAAAGTCAGGTTGGCAGAGCCACCTGACAGTGGCCTTTTGGGGGAACTGCCAGAATGGCGTTCCGGAGCTTTCCCCCTCCAAATGAGCCCTGGGCAGTTCTATGTGGCCTGCTGCAGAGTGAGCTTACCCAGCAGCCTCGTGATCCTAGTACCTGAGGGGAAAACCACCAATGTGGTCTACCAAGAGGTCCTTCAGTAGAAAAAAAAAACAGTTGTACTTATTTTTTACATTATTTATTGCACTACAATCTTTTCCTTTTAAAATCTCTTCAATAAATGTTACATTTCAAAATTCACTTCATTGGTTTTCAGCATCAACGTACTTCGCTTTATTCAAACACTTTTGTGAAGCTCTGGTACTATGCTGTTATACTACAAAGCCCACTCAACCCCCCCTCCTCCAAACCAAAAAATGTCACATACCCATAAGTATTATAACTGGATTTAAAGTAGTTAAAGCACAGGCATCAAGCTAGTGTATATACATATAAAGACAAGTGTCCTGATGGACTCATCAACACTCAGCCCAAACCCCTGGACCTAGAAACATGAAATTTGGGACAAACATTCCTTTCCTGATGTAAACACCCGCTAAGAAGGGATTTGAAGAAATTTGCTCCCTAAGAGAGTAAAAAGGGATAAAATGTGTTTTCCCAAAAGGATACAGTTTCTCTGTGTGGCTAGCAGGCTCCTGCCTGCTTGCGCCCTGCCCACTGCCAGCTCGGCCACTCTTCCCTGATTGAGTCCACCTTTCATTTGCATATGCAGACTGATTGGAGTTTACAACATTCCACACTCCCCCCCCCCCCGAGACAGTTGGAACACAGTGGTCATTTGCGTATGCAGCCTGATTGGTCCGCACCCCGACATTCTAAACAGTATGTAGTTGCAATTGGGAGCTATTGAATGTGTCCTGAGGTAAAATGCACCTCCCAGTCTTCCCCTAACAGTTCACTAGGGTTGCCAATCTCCCTGTCGGGTCTGGCTTTCCTTCACAAGAGGCCCCTTCCCAAGGAAGACCAATATAAGCAATATAAACTGCATGTGAAGTATATAAATCTACTGCAATTGACTAATATCCAATGAAACACTGAAAAGAAATATGCAAGTGCTCTTAATTATTCAATATGATATACAATCCAAAGTAAAATATCAATTCCTTCTCTTTCCTTAGCTGCCGACTTTGAGCTTTGACTGTCCGCTGTTTGATTGTTTGACTGTTTACTTTATGGCTTTATTAATAGCACTTTATGAATGATTGGTGTAATTTGCATCTGCCCCTGAGGAGGTTTCTTACTAAACATCAGGTATTCAATCAGGCTGCCCGCCTGATTGTCAGGCGGGCAGCCTGCATCCCCTTTGGGTGACCCAGCTTCCTCAAAACCACATGTTAAAAAGAGAAGGAAATATTAACTTTTCATCCAGCAACTTGCCTTTACTTATATTCTACTTACCTACTGGACATTTACTTACCTGAATTGTTCATTGTACTCTGCACCTGTTGAACAATACAGCCATAAGGACTGAAAATATTGCAACAGCGACTTTGATTTATGATTTAAAGGACTGAAAATATTGTAGCAGCGGCTTGGACTTATTACTTAGGATACATTTTCCTGTGTGGCTAGCAGGCTCCTGCCTGCTTGCACCCCTCCCCCCACATTGGACAGCTGTGGAACTCTGAGTTCAAATGCAAAAATAAGGTAAAGGAAACTGCAGACAGTTGAAGAAAGACGGTACAAGACTCCTGAATCGGGATAACATGCTTCACTTTATTCAAACGCGTTGTGAAGTTTGGGTACTATACTATTATACTACAAAACCAACTTTAAAAAAAAACAACCACAAACCAAAAAATGTTACATACCCGTAAATATTATAACTTGATTTAAAGTAGTTAAATACCCTCGCGAAGCACGGGTTACAAGCTAGTATTTATATACTTTATTCTGGTAACCTGGCCCCTTAATTTGTGTATTGACTTAAGGGTTAATTTTCTACAGCTGATCTTTAGTATAATTACATGATGCAAACTTTGCCATACACCCACCTGGAGAGAGCGGCCAGAAAATGCTGAGGATAATGTTTTTGTTACATTGTATCCTATGGTTTAATTATGCCTATAATTGTTTATTTTTAATGTATGTTAATGTAAACCAGGGATGCTTAGGTAAATGTTTTGTTTAAGTGATTTTCTAGTTTATAACTGCCAGAAAGAAGGATACCAGAAATGAGATGTGAAAGCTAGCACACCCATAGCAGTTACATAGACTGGATTCATTGGACACTTATCTGAATGAACTGGGTATTGTTGGCATATGCATGAGTTCTTGGATAATACATATCTTTGTAACTTGACATTCTAATTTTCCTAACGAGGCACTCTCACTTTAAATTAATAAGCACTGGTCACTTTTAATATTTGTGATATGCTAAATGTGATAACAATTTAACGTTGTACTTGAGCACTTAGCACTTTAATGTATTTGGGCTGAATTCTCTGAGTATGTCCTACAGTTTGTAACTTTCAGTTGCTGTTCTTTATTAATGAATGTACTTTGTCCCGGAGACATCAATAGGAAAATACCAGTATCGGTGCATTTTTCATCTTTAACTGTGACTTTATAATGGTTGTCTGTGTAAATATCACTAAATAAGACCATTTTCATTTATTCTTTATTGTGTATAAAGATGTTTTCTTATTTAGTTTGTCACGGCGCTGTATGCTTTTTGCTTGGGGAGGAAGAGAGAGACGTTTCCCTGGACTCCACACTGTAGAGAGCAGAGCTTGGCCCCAGAGAGACAGGGGCATGGTGCTGTAAACCCCCCTCCTCCCCATTTCTGAGGCTGCCGAGGAGACACTGCGAGGCAGGAGGAACCCTGAAGGGCAAGCCCGCCCCAGGCACCGACCCCCCCTTCAGCAGAGCCTGACCGTTTCTCTGCAAAACCTCGGGGGGAGGGGTTTCTCCCTGTTTCCTTTCTCCCAGATTGGAAGTAGTGCTGTGGTATGTTGTAGCTTGCCTTTTTTTCTATACTGCAAAAAGGGCCTAGGTGTCATCTTTTGAATTACTTGTATAATTTTTGTCTTTAAGTTGGTTTTAAACTGGGAGTAAAATATTTTTTTAAAGTCGATTTTAAGTACATGGAGGAGCTTCTAAGCAACACTACCATGCAGACTAGTTTTGCCCAGTCTGACTTAGGAGGAAATAGGAAGGTTTACAGAGCAATCCTAAGAAGAGTTACATCGGTCTAAGCCCATTGAAATCAATGGGCTTAGACTGGTGTAACTCTGTTTAGGATTGCACCGTTAATCTTCATGCACTGGAAAGCAGGAGAGAGACAGAGAAAGACTCTGATAGGCAGAGCTCTGTCATATTATGTGTTGCTTAATATACCAGCACTAGCTTTTGGGAGTCCGAGTAACTTGGCTTAGGAGGCTCCCTATCTCTCCCAGGGGCCTTGAACATAGCGTATATGAAGTGAGAAAATACTCCATTGGTGCCCACATACATGATTGTGAGGGGTGCACTCATATTTTGCATGGCTTTAGGTATCAGTCAAGTCAGAAAGAGTCTCAGCATCTCAGACATAGTGGCATGACTGTGTACAGCCTTGCCATGATTGTTATGAGGCCACAGTACATTGAATGTCTAATGTTAACCTACTGTATTTTCTCCTTAGCCGTGTTCTTCCCATATTATAACTGTTATTCCTCCAGACAGGATGGGCCCCCTGTTATCTCACAGAACTACACATCTCTGAGCTGGAGATGACCTTGGAGACTCCAGGTGCCTGCATTTGTTACTTTGCCCAGATGCTGGGAATCTAGTATTGTATAATCACTGTTTAGCCATAACTATATTGGGTTCTCACAGAACCAGTATAACCCTGCACGCCAAAACGTAATCATTGATGGAACGCAGGAAAACTCAAGTATAACATTGACCTTTGGTTTTGAATTGTCACTTCTACCAAGCTCCGTGATAGAGTTCAGACCTGAACTGTAAAATCCTGAATAAAGCCTTTTCTATTGGAACCAATGCGTGTTCACTGGAGAGGGACTGAGGGATCTACCTGCGAGGAACTGACACATAGCCAAGTAGTGCCTGGACAGTTTGCAAGATTCCCAGGCAGGGTTGCCAGCACTGCACTGGCAAATGCTGGAAGATTTTAGGGATGGCCCATGGGGAGGATATAGTTTCAGGGGAGGTGACATCACACCCTCCATGATACTCTAGAAATTTCTCCGGTAAAATCGATAGCGTCTGGGGGGGACACCATCTCCCCATGAACACTATGACTTTGAGCAATCTAAAACCGAATTTGAAATTGCCCTCTGTACAAATGATGAACATGTTATTTCTAAAATGTATAAACTTTTGTTGAAGTTTGAGACAGAAGAAGAGCAAGTAAAAGAATGTATGATTAAGTGGGCAACAATTTGTGGACATTACATATTAATGGAGCAATGGGAAAATATGTGGACAAGGGGGTTGAAATTTACATTGAGCTCTAGTATCAAATAAAATTTTTATAAGATGATGTATTGTTGGTATATGACTCCTGAAAAATTGGCTAGAATGTATAAGGGTGCTGCAAATGTATGTTGGAAATGTGCTAAACAAGAAGGGACAATTTTTCATATGTGGTAGACATGTAAGAAAGCAAAGAGTTTCTAGTTACAGATATAATCATCGATTCAGAAGATTTTGAATACTAGAATCCAGTTGAAACCAGAGGTTTTTTTTGTTGGGAATAATGGATGGCCAGTTGGAAAGAAGCTTTGGAACTTTGTTTTTATATTTGATTATGTCAGCAAGAGTACTCTATGCACAAAAGCAGAAAACTCCAACATTGCCTACAGTGAATGGTGGATAAAAGTGTTATTTTACATCAACAGCGAAACTTACTTCACTGATTAGAGAAAAGACATTAGTTACATTTTTGACTGAATGGAAACCGTTTATAGACTTTTTACATGAAATGGATAATAAGAGTTTGATGACATCTGGATTTATGGATTAAAAACCATGAACAATAGAAAAAAGAGGGTTTTTATGTTTAACTTAGAATAAGTGAGATTCTGAACATGATCTATATTTGTGGTGGAGAAAATTGGAACTCAATCTGTAGTTTAGTTTAAGGGTTTCTTTTTCTCCTTTACTTGCCTATGTATTGTTAGTGTCTCTTCTTTTTAGAATGTTTTTTTTTATCCTTTATGTTTGTTGCCTATCATTTTTATGTTATTGTTTATACTTTAAATAATAAAAAATTATAATCTAGAAATTTCTCCAGTAAAATCGATAGATACTGGGGGGACACCTGGTGTCATACATGATGTGACATCACTCCTGGGTAGTGGCTTGGAGAATGTGACATCACTTTTGGGTAATACTCTTAAGAAGCCTCGCAATCTCTGTGGTCTTTACCGCAGAGATTGGAGAACTTCCTAGAGTGTCACCATGAATGCTATTCCTCCCCTCCCATGGTTTTTTCTCATTGAGGGCAGGGGATTGGGGCAAAGGCGCTTCTGCTTGCAGGCAAATGGCAAGCCCATTTCCAGGGCATTCAGATTGGTGGCAGTTCCTCAGATTGTAGGCTGGGCCTACATCAAGTGTTACCTTTCAATTTGTGGCCCCTTAAACAGTGAGGACCAGGCCAAGATATTCCCCCCTCCTTCATGCAAGGTACACTCCTCACATCCTGGCCCTGCACCACCGCCACGGGCCTTGGTTTGCCCAGCAGGAGATACCAGTCCCATCCTGTGCAGCTGATGGCTGGCAGTCAAACAAGCCCTCGTGGAGCAGCAGCGCCCTTCTCATTTTGCCACCCCCAAGCAGTCACTGGGATGTCTTGCTGAAGAATCAGCCTTGCCCCCAGTGCTGCCCAGTTCTACCATCCGTGACACTATTAGCCTAGAGCTGCTTGTTTCAGAGGCAACATTTTTTATTTCCAACTGTAAGGCAAAATTAATTCTTCTGGTGTGCTGGCTTTTAAGCTGAGAAGAGAAAAAAGCCCAAATACCAACAAGAAATTTCTTGCATTTTCACTTCACTGTCTTGTGACTATAGCAGGACATTTTACGTTGAAAGGAATGTAGCAAATTAATGAGTGAAATGTTCTTCTGCCTTTGTAATTTGAATAAAAGGACTGCCTTTTAGTGCTAGCCGGGATGTGATGACTTCCTGCTGTTTTCAGGTGTGAATAAAGGGGACAAATGCTGACTTTGTAAGCACTGCTGCTGCAGGAGCTAGTAATCGAACAGGGGAGGGAGGCTCTTCCGGCCGATCTTTGTAATTATGCCCCTCTGCTCTTCACTTGCCACCGTCACTCTGCCATGATTTCCTGTGTTCTTCAGCCAGCCTTTTATATAGTAGCAGAGGTCATGTCCAACTAAGATGAAAAGCCCTGGGAAAATCTAACCAAGTATTACTGATGCAAGGGCAAGAAAATAAGAAAGAGAGCCAGTGAAAGCAGTACAGCAGATTTCTAAAATTTAATTTCCTCTTGGAGGAAGGTCACTGGTAACACAATCAAAAGAGCCCGGGATTAATCTGTGCAAATGGAGATAGGACAGAGCAGAGGCAGGGAGCAAAACAGACCCTGCACTTGCAGAGAAGATTCGTTCCCAGTTGCTGGAAGAGAGCGGCAGTCTCCTCCCACAGCATTGTCTGAAGCATCAGCATGGATACCAACCAGCCACTGGATCTTCTGAAAACAGAGGTCTGCACAACCGCATTGTTTTCTGGAAGGAGGTCAAAGTTCTCTTGAGTCTCAGGAGGGCCTGTTGAGGCACTGATGTTCTTGTAAGTGTTGGGGCCTTTGCTATTGAACAGGATTACGAGACACACTGAAAGTTTAGAAATCATGAGCAGTATGGTGAAGATGGTAAAAGACTTCTTTCTGTGCTCCATGGCTAGAACGTGGGGGGGGGGGATCCAGTGTTTCCGGTCCTACTCTGGAAGTTCTGTTTTATGCACTATGTCAGCTTGTGGGATCTACTGCGAGACAAAGGTGAATTCTTTAGTATGTACAGCAGGCTAATACCTACTGCTTTGAAAATTGGACGGGGGAGGTCATGGAAAAGTAACATACATTTGAATTGAACGAGTGTTTTGCAGCACCGCGCCAGTGACCTAATGCCCGCTCAGAAGCTTAAAAAGGAGCGGCTTGCTGTCTGCACCTAAAGCACCTCTTCATAGTGGCCCGAAGGAGATGGGACCAAATATTGGCTGCCGATTGGACCACAGGGGCCGCTTTTGAAAGCATCGGCCTTTTGTTGTCTGCTCTTGGTTGTGGAGCTGGGCCCACGGCTGCCTTTGGCAGGGGGGTGGGAGGAGGTGGGGAGATTGACTGGAATCAATCTGCTTTCTGACAGTGTAACCAGGATTGGGTTGTGTGGGCTTTTCCTTCTGTTTCTCAACTGATTGGGCATGTGCAGTGGAGGGCGAGAGGGGAAGTCTGCCCACTGTGGGCAGGAAAACATTAAGCCTGTGTAGTATGGAATGGATGAGATTCTCAGTATCACATCAAATTCAGTGGGTTAGAAGTTAGACTCTACAGGCGAGGGGACCTGCAAGGACTTCTCATTCCCCCTCCCCTACTACTTCCTCTTCCCCTTCCCTGAAAGCCCCCATAGCCTCTTCCCTATTAATGCTTCCTTCCCTCCTTTCCACCCACCAGCCAACCTACCTTTATCTGCCCCCGTCTTCAGCTTTCCCTCTGCCCCTCCCCTGGTAGCCTCTACCCAGGAAAACTCTGGCCAAGTAGCCTGGTGCTGGCTGAGCTCGGTCCAGTTGTGTAATGGGGAGCCTGCAAGGACTTGCAGGGGGTAGCTCACTCTCCTTGTGTATCCTCCCCTTGCTGTTTCCTTTCCCTCCTCCTGCCATTCCCAAAATCCTCAACTTTCCATGCTTCCTTCTCTCCTTCCCACCTACTCACCAACCTACTTTTTATCTCCCCCACCCCAGTTCAGCTCTCCTGTCCTCCATTTTATCTTCACAACAACCCTGTGATATAGGTTAGTCTGAGAGTGTGTGATTGGCCCAAAGTCACCCATTGAGCTTCCATGATCCCATGGGTGTTCAAACCTGGGTCTCCCAGATCCTAATCTGAAACCCCAGCCAATACACCACACTGGCTTTCATGAGGTGGCTGCTATTGAACAGTAGCAAGCAGCCCGGGATGGGTGAGCCATGCAAGTCACATGGTAGCAGGTCACCTGGTCGTTCATGCTGGGCCTGGTCCCAAGGAGTCCTCCCTCAAAGGCCAAAACAGCCCTGGAAAGAACCGTCCCCCTCCCCTTATGGAAAGGCTGGCAATAGTGTTGTGTTTGCTTAGCAATTGCCACTTGAGGGCATCCAGTTCTTAAAGCTACAGGTGATTTATGATTTGAGGTGGGGTTATTTCACTCCTACCAATGTTTTTTTTTAAGGTTTCATATTTTTCTGCAAACCTGAGGCTTTTCTCAGGTTTGTATAAAGATCTGTCTTCTCTGTCCATGTCCCCAATCTCTGGAATTAAGTATCCACTGACAGGGCCACACTGAGAATTAGAGTGAAACTCTAATTTCCCTCTGGATCATAATCTGCTTGGCACCTTCTGGCTGCAGAGTACATTGAGGGGAGCAAGGGAGCTTTCCGGCAGTGGCCAGAGGGAGCCAAGCAGACTATGCTCCAGCCCTCGGTCTTAGGGAGGCCATGGAGTGTGTGCATTGTTCGCCCAGTCCCTGAGTGGGAGCTGGTGGCTAGGGCTACCACAAGCGCTGCTGACTTGAGGTAGAAGGAAGAGGGAGCATGGGCACAACTGCCACATGGCGAGGCGGGTATGCAGGGAGTTGGCTGCTGGCTTTCTGGGCTGCCCCTCCTCAATATGGTCATTGAGTGGTAGGAGGGATTCTCTCCCCCTTCTCCCTGGTGGAGAATCACATTGAGTGGCCATTCTTTGCACTACACTTCCAACACACTTCCCACAAGGGCTGAAGCCAGACGGAGGAATCAGCAGCAGCAGTAGTAGTTTATTTTCCACGGTCAGTGACCAGAAATTTACAAAAACACCAATAAAAGGTACCACAGAAGAAAATAAAACATCAATAAAACCATTCACAATACCTGAGTAAACTTTAAAATTCTCAGTGGTACAATAAAATCATTCACTTAGACACTAAGGATTTCCTGATCCTTGAAGCAATCCAACCAAATCTGGCCACCTGAAATGTGATCTTAGGATGTCTATCTGAAAAGAAACCCCTCAGAGTGCATATCCTTTGGCTACGGGTAAGGGGCAAAGTTGAAAAAAGGAAGAGATTTGCGAAGATTGTTATACACCTTGCAATCAAATATAATGTGTTCTAATGCTTCTATCCCTTCCTCACAGCAGGGACAAATCCTTTCCTCATAAGGGATTTTTTTAAACTTCCCTTCGAGGACAGCCGAGGGAAAAACATCCAGTCGCATTAGTGTGAAAATTCGTCTGTACTCCTGATTTGATAGGTTGAGGAGATAAGGCATAGGTGTTACCCTATTGGGGGGCTCCAAAAGATCTCGCCATTTCTCTATTCTGATTATATCATGTTGCCTTGCAATATCTAATATCCTCTGTTTTACTATGTCTTTAGCTTTTTCGTAACCCATAGAGCACAGGTATTGTTTGCTCCCTCGCTTCCTATGCAAGCACTTCCTATGCTTTCTGTTAGTTCCCTCCAAGCCATTACTGGTGGCTGCAGTGGTGAAGAGGGAGGAACCAGAAATCGCTTCCATGAGCGTCTGCTGTTTGACGTCATGTAGGATGCAACCTCCAAAACTTGATACGTATGATCAGCATTGCTCACTTACTTTTGGCATGGAGTGAACAATTAGAGTAAGTAAATCTATCAGGTATTCATGGGGCTGGCTGCTATAGAGATTTCCTGGCAGATTGAGTGCTTGAGTCATTCTCCAGAAGTAGGCAACCAAGGATTTATTGGGCATAACAAAGAGCGCTCCTCATGTCATGACAGCTCCTTCTGGTTAAAAAAAAAAGACAATGCTGGAGGTCAAAACACATAAAGCAGCTTGTCAAATCAAAATGCTGTTCTGTTGTGTTGCTTTCTATACCAGCCTACAGAACAGAGAGATCAGACTTCCAGTGCACAGAGCTGAGTGGAGTCTGTCCATCTTAATATTATGATAAAGAAATCAGTGTGGTTTAGCAGTTTTTTGAAGGGGTGTCTAAAAGGTTTTTTGGTTTTTTTAAGGATAGTTTCCCACCCCGTAATTTTTACTCTTTCTGGGAAAAGACTGGAAAGTAAAGCAAAAACAAAGGTGCTCAGTTCAAAAATCACATCAAGCCATGATTTCTTAGAACCTAAACTGTGATTTGAACTTCAGTATGTACCAGAAACTGCGGTGTAGAGCTTCTTCCCTGCTTTTGTCTGCACGTGCGTCTCGCATCCACTCCCGGCTCTCTCCGGTTGAGCGCCACATTAGTGACAGCTCCGTGAGAATTCCCCTCAGTAAGTAAACGTAATTCTCGCCCGAAACAACTCAACGACAATCTATTTATAACACGTCTACTCAAAATATGGGACTTGTACAAAAGAAAACAAACTCCTAAAATATCACGTTATTCTATTTTTCTACTACAAGACTGGTACCCTCCTGGAAATCAGCAAACTATACGAAATTATTGGAAAACACTAAACATAACAAAACTATCAGATATAACAACAACTAAAGGCCTTAAAACAAAAGAAGAACTTGAACGGAATACACGTTTCCATACCATGGTTCATCTATTTCCAGCTTTCTTTCACGGCCTCGCAAATAAAATTACAGGAAATAATTCAAAAACCCAAAACAGATCTTGAAAAACTCTTAGACCCCAATTTTAAAATTGACAAATGTTTAATTTCCAAAGTGTATAATATAATATTACATAGCACTAAACCCAAAAGATACGTATACCAAGATAGCTGGCAACAAGATTGTAAGGCAATAATGACACAAGAACAATGGTCCCAAATTTGGTCATCTTCTTTATTAAAATCTCATGAAATAAATGTTAGATTACAGACTTTCAAAATCATTACGAGGTGGTACTACACACCCAAAAAACTTTCAAAGATCACATCGTCCCATTCTCCTCTTTGCTGGAAATAACGCGGTGAAGATGGTTCCTATGTGCACTGCTGGTGGGAGTGTTGTAGTGTCAAAACATTTTGGAGAGATATTTTAGAACAAATAGAACATATAACTTCATATAAAATCCCAACTTCATATAAAATCCCACAACTAATATTTCTAGATTTTTGGCAAGCAGTTCAGATCCCAAATATACACCGACATCTTATATCAAGTCTCTTGAATGCAGCACAGTCACTGCTAGCCCTCAACTGGAACAAACACACCCCTCCACCAGTAGCACAATGGTATTCCCGGGCCTGGGATCAGTTTATAGTTGAAAAAATTACTGAAAGGATCCAGTGTTCAAATTCACCTAATAAAAAAACAAATTTTTATGAAAAATGGAATGCCCTTTTTCAAATCTATTGATAAAAATGACATGCAGCCTTCAAGTTTCTTATATCGAACTATTTTAGAACAATGATGGTTTATATACATGTTTACTACTCAGAGTAGCGAAAGTTTTTCCAGAACAAGAGTTACCTACTTGTAATGATATAATTTGTCAAAATCTGTGTGTTCAACAGTTTGTATCAGTTAACCTCATGTTCTCATCGAATGTTATCATTATATGTATAAGGATGTTTTATTTAATTAATAAAGTCTATTTGAATTTTTTTTTAAAAAAAGAATTCTCAGTATACCTCTCCAGGCTTTCCCCCCAGAGCTTTTAACTTTCTTTCTCCTTCCTTTTTGTTAGGCGGACATAACCCTGTTTCTTCAGGATATTTTATTTCTTGTGTTGGGCTACGGCAGTAGCAACGACATAAATTACGGTTTGTAGTTCGTAAGAATTGTCTGGCTGGATCAGAGCGATGCAACTGTCTTGTTTCCAGCACTGACCAGCTAGATGACCCTGAGAAGCCAGCAGGGCATTAAGAAGACAACTATTCTCTCTTTATCCTTGTGAAATTTCTACTGTTAGTAGATCTTTCCTAAGCAGGCAATTCAGGCACCATCAGTGAATATACAAAGAATGACACCCAAGTAACCTTCTTTACTCTGATGGCATCCGTCACAAACAGAAAATGGTAGAGGTTTTCAGAAAAGTGTAACAGAAGTCCAGCGGCACCTTACAGCTGAACAACTTTGTTTGTTTGTTGTTCAGGAGGCCCCCTTAGTGTCCATCCTGTCATAAATCCATTCCAATGGATCAGTGTGGGTCTTCTAGATTGGTTCACACCTGCATAGGGGAAGCCTGCCTGTTGTGTTTTCCAGACTCTTCAAGTTTTGCTTTTAAAGACCACCATCTTATAAACGATCTCATCTCTCGTAGAAAAATTACATGGAACAAAAAAACAGGATATACTTTCAAAAATTCTGCCAAATTAAACACAAATTTCAGAGTAAAATTGGATGTTGCTAAAATTGGTCTTTTGCTTTCCTGTAGACTGTATTTCAGTTAGTTTTGATGTTTGAAAATATGTACAGCATATTTTCGTATTTGTTTCTGGACCATGACTTTTGAAAAGCTTTTGAAGCTTTTCATTGAAGACCTTGCTATAAATGCAATTGTTGCAATATGGGGGAAAGTCATTTATCAAGCAAGTAGGCCTATGCATGCAATATAGAGACAATCAAAAGAGCTGTATATAGCAGGTAACAATGCATAATTGCCACAATCCCAGAATCACTTTTAAATTAAAGCTTTGTTCAACAACAGTTGTGATCCACATGCTCATAGCTTTAGAATTAGTTACTGGGATTGTGTTGACATTGTAGGCTGTTAGTTTTATCCGTTTTTAATATAAATAATACCAATTCCATATGATTCATCACCTCTCTTCCCTTCTTGATCCAGCTGATGGCCACACTTATCCATTCTACTGTAACTTCTAGGTTAGGCTACCATAACATGTCCCACAAGGAGCTGCCCTTAAAGATATATCAGAAACCATTTAGTGCAAAATGAGGCAGCCTCTCTGATGCTGGGGGTTTGCTAACATGAATGCAATTACGCTCGTTAAAAGCTGATTTGTCTGTTTTACCCACTTCCTGAAAACAGTTGTTTTGCTCTGCTAGTTCACAAAGAGAGGGAGCCGGGCGGGAGGCCTCCTGGCTTGAGCCCGTTCCCTGCCACTGCTTGGTCAGGTGGTGGCAGGGAAATGGGACAAGCAAATCAATCACTTCCAGCCTGAAACAAGAAGTGACATCATCATATTAGGGTGATGCTCAATGGGGAGCTTGCTATATATTGTTGCTTTTGGAATAGATAACAGAAAATTTGTCTTGTGGAATGAACTACTGCACTTCTCTGTAATAATCAAAGTAACCTTGGAGTAAACATGTCTCTTACCTTCTCATCATGGTGTTTTCTTGTTCCTTCCTGGGTTTGCCAAAATGTGTTTTATCTTTTTAATTAAAAGCATTCCTAGCATGAGCCTTGCAAAACAGAAAAGGGGGATGTGTTAATTATGCGTATCAAGTGTGTTAAATTAGCATCTCTAATTTGCATTAGGACAAAAAATTCTTAACCCATTGCTTTATTTCTCTGTTCCTTTTTTATTTTGGGGGCTTCAAATGAGCCAGCATGTGAGCTTGTAACTCAGGCTCTGCATTGATGACCAAGCCTTGAAGTAGCACATGGAACAGACAGGCTGTCTGCATGTGTGATGGTGGCATGTCAGAATATGAATGGGAAAAAACCACGAACAGCCCGTTTCTCTGTTCGCGAACAAGCCTTTCGTGAGGCTCCATTCTAAACAAGTGGTTGCAAGCCTTGTTCGTTGCCTTCTTCAGCCATTGGTCAAGCCAGACAGTCTGGGGCATTTCAATCAATTCCCCGCAGGGACTGAACTCTGTCTGAACTCCTGGCTTTCCTTCTGGTTTTAACCCTTCAAAGTACTTCCAGCAGAGAGTCTCATTTGTGCCACAGTGTAGAGAAAATGACAACAAAGGGAAGGACCCATGGATCATGCCTTTCCCGGGGTGCAGTCTCTCTGAAACTTGGGGGGTCTTTGGAGGAGAGTGACGACTATGTCCCCTGCAAATTTGGTGGGTATTGAACATTGGGAAGGTCAGTTTGTGGGGTGTTTAAAGGGCCCTGCCCCTTGTTTGTTGTTCGTGAATGGCAACGAACAATGAACAGCTTGTTCGGGTTTTTCCCCGTTCGTGCCTATTTCTAATTGCAAGTGGAGCCTTCAAGTTGAGCCTTGGTGGTTTGTTCAGAATTCAAGTCGGACATCATTTTGAGCAACTTTATACTTAAACAGTTTGCAGCATTGTGCAACTTTCTAGATAAGCTGCCTTGGTCAGCTGGCTTCCTTTTTATATGCTCCAGGACTATGTGTAGGTCTTCTTCAATTCAAATAACTGCCATTGTTACAGACATATTGTGCTAGTTTTTGCGCTTACTTGTGAATGAATACATGTGCCCACCGCCACATCACTCACACATACTTTAAGCAAGAGGCAGCTATTCCTTTCTGCTTGCCCTGCTGGAGGAAGAGGACATGGAGGGCCACATGATGCAGTCTCCAAGCGGTGATGGTGGTACATGTTGGCAGCACCCATCACCAGAAGCTTTTCTAATCAGACTCATTTTCTTTTTTAAAAGGTGAATGCAGCCACTCAGAGGAGATATATATTGTGATGCAGGAGCTGAGAGCCTCCTGTGGTTGTCAAAGGAATTTGAGTTCCCTTTGAAAATGAACTACAACTTCCAGGAGGCAATGGGAGGGTGCTTATTTTAAAAAGCAAGGATAGCTTGCTTGCTTTTCTCAGATACGGAGTTCATCATGAATGCTGATTTGGGCAGATGCAGAAAAAGCCTCCAGCTGTGCTGCTCTTCCTATTGAGTCCAAGAGATTCCTTTTATATAAGTCATAAAGAGCTGTAGTTACACAATATTAATTTAACAGATAGTAGGGAAACATAGGAAAGCAGTGTAGGGCTAGGCATGTAGAGAATGTATTTTGACACACTTTAGAAGAACTGTGCGCAGTTAAATGAAAACTAAAACGTTTTCCATTTTTGTTTGTTTCTGGTCACGGTTGAGTTACAATCTGAAGTGATCAAGTATCTTTGGTTGGCATGGGGGGGTGGGGGGTACAAGCAGGACAAGGATTCAGCGCTTAATTCCTGCAGTGCTTTAAATCTGCCTCCCCTCATGCGCACACGCGCACACGCGCACACACATCTTCAAGCAACCGAAATTCTTACTCACAGGTCCTTTGCCATCAGATGTAAGCCTTACGGAGCCACCCATTTGGTATGCGGTCAACATGGGAGGCAGGATTGCAGCCTGCTGGCTCTGCCCTTCAGTCTCTCTGTTGGTTGACTATTATGCAAAGAATCTGTGCGGACACAAGTCAGATTTAGTAAGTCTTCCCCAGGCATTCTGTACCTTGCTTTTTCCAGAAGACGGATTCCTTGTACAGCTTGCATATTTAAAGACTCTGTGCAGAGCAGTCAACTGACGTATGAAGGTCAGGTCAGGGATGGAGTTGGAAGGCACAATCTCTCCTCCCCTTTCATCATGCAGAGAATTGTCAACTCCACAGGGCTTGTAGTTGGCACTGAAGTGGTAAGGTACCACTGGTCTCTTGAATCTTGCAGCTGATTTATTTGGACCACATGTTTCTAGGATAGCCTTATTTGTTCTCTCAGACAAGACAGCTTTTGGACATGTGTGAGTTTCCTTGCAGAGTTTTCTCTGTTCCTTCTCTGCCAGCCTTGTGATATTTGTGTCATTATACCAGGGAGGAACAACCGCAGTTTGCAAGGAGGTGGGCAGGTTAGGCAAAAGCCTTGCCTGGGAAATTTTCTTTCTCCAAGTACATATGTGCAGTCAAGTCACAGCCAGCAAGGGGCTAGCAAGGCAAGTGAGGAGCAGAGGTGGTTTGCCATTTCCTTCCTCTGCACAGCAACTCCAGTCTTCCTAGGTGGTCTCCCATCCACCTTCTGACCAGGGCTAACCCTGCTTAGCTTCTAAGACCTGACAAGATGGGACTATGCCATGCCGCCGTACCTCCCTTTCTCTTTTATTAGAAGCATGCGTAAGTCACCAGTCTCTCCCACCTAGGGAACAGGATCAGCCCATCACTAATAGAGTCAGGTCATTCCTGCCCCCCAGGGCCTGGTGATTAGAAATATCTGCTGTTACAAGAAGCCATAAATAGGTAAACTGACAGAACACTGTAATTAGTACTGTTTCAGTTTAAATAATTAGCTTTCCAGCAAATAGAACAAGCGTTAACCATAACTTTTCAATCTACTTTGAAAATGAAAGGCTTTAGTTTCATTCCTTCTTTAAAAGAAACAAAAGAAATTGGTTATATTTTCCAAATATATTTGTTTGTTCTATTGTACAGATAATTTTTTTCCATCATAGGTAAAACATTTGTAGTTACTGGTCACAGTCCTGCTCTAAGAACTGCACATGCCTCTTCTTCTATATGGCTTGGATAGTTTCAAGTCCCCAGAAAATCAGGGTCCAAGAGCATCCTGGAAGGGGGTGGTGGTGGTGCAGCTCTGAGCTGTGACAGTTCCTCCCCTCCATTGGTTAGCACTTCTTAAGCAGCCTATGCGAGGACCGTAAGGGAAGTTAGGGTAGCCTGCACTCACCAGTCCTGCCAGCCAAAGAATTCTGATGTGCCAGCTCTTTGGGAGTGTGGCTGCCATGCCATGTTGGCATTTTTTTCGTAAAGGGTTTTTCCATCTGTTTCCACATGTAGATAATTTATTTTATTAGAGGTCAGGAAAGCCCGCACTCTCCTAACTTTCCGCAAATGATGCAAAATTGAAGTATTGAAAAAGGCTTTTATATTGTAGGGACCATAGACTAGGGGTGTACGATTCAGGATTCCGATTTGAAAAAAACACCCAAATCGGACCTGATTTGGAAAGATTCGAGATTCCTGAATCAGGCCCAGCATTGCTGGCCCATTTCTGTAATCTGTATCAAAGTTTTCCAAAGCGATTTGCATCGCTTCAGAAAGCTTTGGGTCAAGCAGGAGCAGCCCACAGCATTTTTCTGGCTATTTGCATTTGCAAACAGCCTGAAAAGTGCTGCTTGCTTTCAGACTTCCTGCCCCACCACTGTCGCGGGCTGGGCCAGCCCAAGCAGAGTGATCAAAGTCCAAGCACCAACATGAAGCCAAAGGGGAGTTCAAGATTCAAAAGCCAAGTACAATCCATAGTCAGAACACAAGGTAAAACACCAGAGGTGTGTCCAGGATCCAAAATCCAGGTCCAGTCCAGTCCAAGGTCAGTTAATGATAGCATCAGGCCTAGGAGTGGGCACAAGCATGAAGAGGCGACCCAGAGCGATTGCAGGTAGGTAACACTTTGCTTCCATGCCTGGCAGTTCATCCAGACTGGCTTTTATAGCCAGACATGGTTTGTAGCCAGCTGCTGGGGCTCACTCCTCCTGATGCTACTCATCCTTGCTCTCCAGCAGCTGGAGTTGGCTCAGAAGGTGAGCTCTGTACTGCCTCTCCTGCAGCTCTAGCCTCTGCTTCTCTCTGCAGCGCTCTTTGGGTGTGGGTGAACCTGGGGGGTGGGGGGTGGAAGCCCCTGGCTGGGATTCACCTGTGGCATTGGATGTCTCTGGCTGAGCTTCCCCTGTGGTACTGTGGTGCCTCTGCCTCAGCTGCTGGCTGTAAACTCTGATCAGCCAACGGCTGTTGATCCTGATCACCAGTTTCTGCTGAGTCAGGGCTAGGGCTGGCTACACAAGGTTCCTCTTCTCCTGAGGAGTCCTGGCTTGTTACATGAGGCTCCTCTCCTCTGAAGGAGCCCTCAGACTCATTGATTCCAGACTGGGCCATGACAGCCACTTTTTTCCCCTGATGGGAGGGGGAGGAGGGTTCCTCCCATGGGGGGAAAAAGTGGCAGGGTGGGAAGTTTGAAAGCCACCCTTTTCATGCTGCTTGTAAGCGGCACAAAAAGGGTTGATTTCAATCCCCACGCCGCTTGCTTCAGCTGACAGGTGGGGCAGCCTGCTCCTTGCCTGTCGGCTGAAGCAAGCAGTGTAGGGGTTGAAAGTTAAAGCGTCCCTTTACAAAGGGGTGCTTTCAAACCCTGCATTGTTTGCTTCAGCTGACAGGCAGGGCAGCCTGTTCTCCAACTGTCAGCTGAATCAAGCAGTGCCAGGTTTGAAAGTTAAAGTGCCCCATCGCTTACTTCACCTGATGAGAGGGAAACTAGTGGGTTCCTTTGTCTGCCTCCCATCAGGTGAAATAAGCAGTGGAAGCAGAAAGTTTGAACACTGCACTTTTCTTGCCACTTGCAAGCAGCAAGAAAGGTGTTGCTTTTCAATGTGCTCCAAATCTTTATGAAGCATACTGAAGTGGGTCCTTAAGCGATTTCCGAAGCGGCTTGCCAACTCTTTTCCCCACTTTGGAAATTATGAAGTGGAAAGCCTGAATTTTTTTCATTGCACACCCCTACCATAGGCTTCACCCATAGACTTCATCACTATATTGCCTTACGTACTATTTGTTGCTTTAAATATGTGCTCCTATGTCATTCCTAGAATTGCTTATGTTCTGTTTCAGCATTTCTTCAATCTTGTATTGGATTCTTGGAATACAGTACAATTTTTACTAATACAGTCTAGGACCAGTACAGAACATTCAAAACTGTTCCTTTAAATAAGACACATGAAATTACAGCACATAAAAATATGGTTTATACATAATTTACACATAAAATTCTTTGGAAATAGATAATATTTGTTAAAAATCAGTTATACTTTTACTATTTCCTTACGAACCTTACACATTGCAGTGAGAAACCTAGCACAGGCAGCAGTAATCAGTGTGTTAACACCTAAAAGCAGTTTCGTGATAAGTTCCAAGTCAGAACAGCCCAAAAGCCTACCTAGCAAAGGAAGAATAAACTTTGTTTGGCTATCCACATAGAATTTACAGTGGAGCAAAACATGCTCATTTATCTCCATGCCTTCTCCATAGGGGCAGACCCTCTCACACATTGGTGCTAATGCTATGTCTTTGTAAACTTGCATTTATTTACCCTATGGCATTGTTTATGAAATTGTCCTTGATACCGGCTGTACTAATCTCACGCTGTGTAATCTGCCTTGAGTTTCAGTGAGAAAGGTGGACCGTAAATGACATACATACATACAAATGATCAATGATAAAATCACATCTTAAAAACCAACAAAAATGGTTTATTGAAACAATTAAAATCAGAACTAAAATACACATTAAAAACCTTTAGAAACAATAATTTAAAAAGTGAGCAGGAAGGAGGAATTGCCGAGGGAATGCCAAAACAAACAACGAAGTCTTTGTCAGACTGAGGCTTGAATAAAAGTTGCAATCCAGACTACCCCTTGCAATGAGACAAGAGTTCATTGATTTCAAAAGGCTTTACTGAAAATAAACAACTAATATAAGTCCACATTCCCAGATCCAAGGATCACGGCTGATCTTAGAAATTGTTACGAATGACAGGCAAAAGCAAAAGTACAGGATAGCAGTTCCCTGTGGGCTCCATCCTCCCCCTTAGTTCTCAAAACAAACGGCCCGAGGGTGAGAAAGTGAAAGTTTCCCAAGGGCGTCGGAAAGGCAGATATATGTAGACATAACATTCCTCTTCTCTCTGTGAGCTTCCAGTGGAAGGCTTGCCACCTGCAAAGAAAACACTTAATATACAGACAGGGTCAAAATGGAGTTTCTTTGGTTTGGACACAGTCAGAACCTGACAGTCTTCCCCCACTGCAGAAGATAATGAAGAAGGGAACCGGTGAGTGTCCCAGGGGAGAGAGTGCCAGAGTTTTTGTACCAGAGAGTACCATAGCCAGAAAGGCTCTGTTCTGGTTTGCTACTCACCTGCTCTCCGGAGGTGGGTCACAAGAAGCAGGGCCTTGGAAGGTAATGAGAGTGGCCTGGTACACACGAATCCATGAAGCCGCCTTTTACTAAATTGGACCCTTGGTCCATCTTGGTTAGTATCAGGGCTTTTTTTCTGGGAAAAGAGTTGGTGGACCTCAGTGGGTTTCCCTCAGAGAAAATGGTCACATGGCTGGTGGCCCCGCCCCCTGATCTCCAGACAGAGGGGAGTTGAGATTGCCCTCTGCGCCGCTCGGCGGCACGGAGGGCAATCTAAACTCCCCTCTGTCTGGAGATCAGGGGGCGAGGCCACCAGCCATGTGACCATTTTCAAGAGGTTCTGGAACTCTGTTCCCTCGCGTTCCCCCAGAAAAAAAGCCCTGGTTAGCATTGTCTACTCAGACTAACAGCAGCTCTCCAAGGTCCCAGACAAAGGACTTTCCCATCGCCTGCTTCCTAATCTTACCCTGATGAATCTAAGCACAGTGTTGGAAAGTGGAGGTTCCACTTCTCCACAAGGGGCCCTCTTGCTATTAGCGCAGCTCCCAGAGAATGGCCTTGCACTTCAGTAAGACCTTAGATATCCGCTATACTAGTGTCCCTGCAAGGGCTGAAATGGCAGGGCCAGCCCCAAAGCCCCTCAGCAACTTTCTGGACCTTGCAGGCACCACAGCTGTCGTGTTCTGCTTCCAG
The DNA here is from genome assembly GCF_028583425.1 of Eublepharis macularius. Classification (NCBI taxonomy): domain Eukaryota; kingdom Metazoa; phylum Chordata; class Lepidosauria; order Squamata; family Eublepharidae; genus Eublepharis; species Eublepharis macularius. The sequence continues at coordinate 9,332,497 of NC_072800.1, read as the reverse complement.
TTCTAGCTAACTGGTCAGAGAGCTCCTTGCCTGGGATCCTTCTCTTTGCCTTGTTGAATGATTTCCTCTGTCTTGCTGGTAGTTGGGAACCTGAACTTCTGCTTCAGTATTGGCAGGTTCCTATGGGACTAGGTAAGTCCTTCCCCTGACCCCTTTGATGTTTTTGTCTCAGACCGTTTAGACCTTTGGCAAGTATGTCCTGGATGGTGGTGGATGGTGCTGAGTGTGCCTTTAAATTGCAGAAATATGTAGAACTGCTGCTAGAGTTTATGCACCCATCCCAAATTTTCAAACAGGCATGCCATTATTTGCCCAGATTTCTCTAATCATCGGCCTATATAGCCTGTGCATATCATTTGCATCAGGAGAACGTCTGTCTCAACAATAACTTTGGTTGTGCTGCTAATCAACACCTAAAGAGCAGATCAGGTGAAGCACCGTGTCTTCTTGAATTTGTTAAATAATACGTTTCTTTCACTTGATCTCTTCTAGTTGGAGTGGTCTGAAATGGTTTCACAATGTTAAGATTGAATCAGCCTTCCGGATATTAAAACATTTTAAATTCCCAGCATGTAAGCCTAAAAGCAGCAGGTCCCTTTCAAAGCAATGAAATCTCTTTCTCTCCCCACCTCCCCCTGACCTGGAGTGATGGCGATTGCAAATAAATTGCCAGCTGTTTTACGGTGCCCTTACATTGGATTAATATTATGTATATATGAGGGAATCACAGCTGTTTTAATGCTGAGCCATAAAAGAAAATAACACTCTTACCATGTGTCTGGCTGAACAGATTGCAATAAGCTAATTGAATAAACATTTCTGAAGAGGAAATACTAGTTTTTGCTAGAGATATGATCAGCTACAGGAATGTTTTGGGCAAAATCCTGAATTAAACCCAGCCCTAAGAATAGACATAATACTCAGAGCTATGTGTAAGATAGAATTCTGCAGCAGTGCAGAAAAAGCACATGGAACTGAGTGCGGAATTTGGTTTCATGAGAATCTATGGTTTTTAAAAAATACAGGCAAATTTCTGGATTATTTTGAAGTGTGTAGCAACACCTATTCAATTATCTGAACCCAGAGGAGAGGGGTTTAAAAAGATGTAGATGCATCCCAAATATATAATTTATCTTAATATTTATTTCTTCATTTTACAGAACACTTCCACATTAGAAAATTTACAAAAATTGTAGTTGTATTAATAGTTTGCAGTAGCTGGCAGGACACATGACGTTGGCCTTTATATGTGTACTTCCCAGTCCAGGTATGGGATCCGTACTCCTTGCACACTCCTTGCATACTTGGAGCAATATTTGGGTAAATAAGAGAAAGGAGTGGGAAGAAACCTTTAATAGAATTCAATCAGACTTCCGGTTTCCAGTCTGATAGCGTGGGGCGCTTGTACTTCATGCTCTGCTTAGAGGCTGCAAATTTTAACTCTAGAGGCTTTTAAACATTTGTTTTTAGTTTCTTCTCCCCTCCTTTCCTTCTCTCTTATCCTCTGCTTAGTTTTTCTGTTTTTCTTTAGTGCTTCTGCTATTTTTAAAGTAACTGTGTAGTTACACAGTTAACACAGCTACTGTTCTCCTGAGTATTTTATCTTATTTTCAGTTTTAGCTTTTAAATTGCCAGACTTGCTGGCTTGTGGCCACACTGTCGAGGAAGGAGCTGGTTGCTCGTATTAGCTGGCATTTGATGTTTTAGCTCCCTAAATTATCTTTTCAGGTGGGCTTGAGTAGGGTAGACGCCGACCCAAATGCCGTCTCTTGCCTGAGAACTGGCTGAAAGCCTGAAGAGGTTTTGCACGAGAAAAACTACTCCTTGTACTCTTTTGTATTTCTCTCCTCTAAGCTAAGAGTTTAACCTTTTCCTCTTAGGCTTTTAAACCAAGTTTATGCCATGATTTTAGGGGTTTGATTTATGCTTTTGGAGCTGAGTTGCCACCTTCACGGCCAGCTAGAAGCTAACTGATGACCTGCTAGGGGGTTAAAAGTTCCGTGAGTCAAGGCTATCTGAGAACAATTTTATATATATTTTTATATTTCTACTTGAACATGTATATTTCTACGTTTATATATATTGTATATAAATATTTTATATAAATATTCATATATACATATGAAATATATATTTTTTATTTTTTTTATTTTTACTCAACATAAAAGACTAATTTAGTCAAATTTTTGTCCTTTCCTGGTGCTGCCATTGCCTCACTATTGTATTGTATTGTATTGTATTGTATTGTATTGTATTGTATTGTATTGTATTGTATTGTATTGTATTGTATTGTATTGTATTGTATTGTATTGAGCTTTTACCTATATTTAACTCCAGCTAAATATTATACTTCTCCTTAACACTAGGGTTGCCAGCCTCCAGGTGGTGACTAGAGATCTCCTGGAATTACAACTGATCTCCAGGTCACAGAGATCAGTTCACCTGGAGAAAAGGGCTGCTTTGGAGGGTGGACTCTGTGGCATTATACCATGCTGAGGTCCCTTCCCTCCCCAAACCCTGCACTCTCCAGGCTTCATCCGCCAGATCTCCAGGTATTTTCCAACCTGGAGCCGGCAACCCTACTGAACGCTAGGATGGGGATTAAACGCAGATACTCCCCTGAAGAAGAAATGCAACATGTAACAAAACAGAGCAGGCTAAAGGACTTTTTTGCAATAGAAACAAGAAACCGTTTCAATGTTTTGGATACTTCTGAAAAAGAGTTACAACAAGCTAGTGACCAAGAGTTGGAGGAGAGTACAGGACTGAGGGAAGCCGCCAAAGGAAGAAGTGAGCTGCTACTACTGCAGTGCTCCCTGTTGGGTGATATAGATGCTGAAACGGGCGATCAGGAGTTGGAGGAGGGCAGGGGACCCAGAGAAGCATCCAAGGGAAGAAGTGATAATAGATATTAAAATGAGGGAAGATAATGTTAGTATATTGGCAGATCAAACATACCTTATTGCCAAATCTCTTGATAAAATCTATGAAAAATGAGACATATTAACTTCTTATATCCTCCAAAACAAGAAGAAAGAGAAGGAAGTAACCAGTGATCTCTGGAATTCTCATCCACCGAAATACCTACATCAACATTCACAATTGGGAACTAAGATCAGCCCCCAAACCTTGAATTTTAAACCAAACGGAATTATGGCTGTTGTGGGTTTTCCGGGCTGTATTGCCGTGGTCTTGGCATTGTAGTTCCTGACGTTTCGCCAGCAGCTGTGGCTGGCATCTTAAGAGGTGTAGCACCAAAAGACATCCTCTTACAGGATGACTCAGCTCAACCCCACCCCTCCTGAGTAGATACAAATGACCTACATCTTTTCCACACTGTGACACTGAGAGATCTCTGTCTTTTGGTGCTACACCTCTGAAGATGCCAGCCACAGCTGCTGGCGAAACGTCAGGAACTACAATGCCAAGACCACGGCAATACAGCCCGGAAAACCCACAACAGCCATCGTTCTCCGGCCGTGAAAGCCTTCGACAATACATCAAACGGAATTATCCTTGATATCTTCCCTTACCAAGGTAGAGAATAGATATAAGTTGGCAGAACAAGTGGCAAGTGAAAAGTCATCTCAGCTACTTATTAGGAATACCAATAAGGGAAATAGATTTATGGAGTTAAATCAATCTTTATTGAATACAGCAATAAACAAAAAAAGTCAGGAAAGGAAGGTAGATATCAAAAATGCAAATACAGTGAACTTAAAATCGCAGAAATCTGGGAATCTCAGTGAAAGTGGAGTTGCATCAGAGGCGGAAAGTGCTGTGCAGTCAACTGGACAGACTGGGGAGGGAAGAAGCGGGCTTGAAGCAAGGGGCAGAAGGCAGAAAGGGCAGCGGTGGGCCTTTGGAGCTTAGCCCAGTGGAGAAAAGGGAGGGGGAAAGAAATGGGATGACGCTGATCAGAAGTGAAAGGGAGAAAAAGGCGTCTCTGGACGGGACCTTCAAGAGAGCAAAGACAAGGACATGGGAAGGCCAGGCAGGCAGTAAGAATGGCTGGGGAGCAAAAGAAGAAGGGATGGCTGGCAGGGGGAGGCTCCCATGTTGCCTGATCCTGAAGTGTGAGCATTGTCAAAAGTCATAGTGGTGGTGGGACAGTCTTGGAGTAAAACCAAACCCAAAACGCTGGTTAAAAACGGGAGCCGTTTTATCCCCCAAATGCCATTCTTTTCCACCAGCGCGGGGATCAGGGGGCTCTCATTACTTGAGTTAAATCAAGGAGGTTTTAACAGGGCAGGAGACTAAGTTATTCTTCTGACTGAGGACTTCATTAGTTTACCGGGCAGGTCTGTGTTATTATGGAGACCGTTTTAATGGGATGGAACAGTTTAGTTATGTCCACTAGAAACAGTTTTTCAGTTTGATCTGGGTATTGGGAAATCCTATGGATTTCCAAGAAGCCCTGGATGAAGAGATGTGACAGCCTCTTAGAGGGATTTATATTGGATCTTGAAGTTTAGTGTACATATTCCTAGGAGATCACCCTTCCAGCTATTTAGATATATCTCTTAAGGCAGCCTCCCCTGTTGGCTCAGTTCTTACAGGGATCTGGCTGCCTCATCACTAGATGGCATTTTATTGCACTTAATTACTTTCCATGATTCCCTAGCATGATTTGACCTACACCTTTGGCAGCATAAGCGCAAGGGATGCAGGGAGTAACAGCATATCCCCACTTAGCCTGCTCTAAGAAACAGCCTTCTCTTAAATATTAAATTAATGGTGGGCATCCTTTCCGTTGCAGCCCAAAGGGGTCATGTGCAGTGCTCATTGGCAGGCCATGCCCCCCCCCTTTTCTGAATATTTTTTCATGTTTTTTAAAACTTCTTTGTAAAAACCCAAACAAATCTTTAATCGGATGAATTTGCAAGGCACTTGGAAGAAGAACTTTTTAAAAGTTAAGAGTACAGTAGCACCTTTAAGACTAACAAACTATATTGTAGCATAAGCTTTCGAGAACCACAGCTCTCTTCATCACAGAAGACTGTTCTCTGACGAAGAGAGCTGTGGTTCTCGAAAGCCTATGCTACAGTAAAATTGGTTAGTCTTAAAGGTGCTACTGGACTCTGCTATCTCCTCTGGATCTTTTAAAAGTTGACTGCTGCTTGGCTGAAGCATGGGGAGACAAGCAAGAAAAACCAGCATTGGTTTTGGGGCAGCTGCAGGTGCCATTAGCAGAAGAGAGGTAGGGGAAGGCCAGCTACTTTGTTACAGGAAAAAACATAACTATCCATTTATAATAATATAGAATGGACAAGAATTGGGCAAGATGGGATGAAAAAGCTTGCTGGATCTAATCTCATATCTGCACAATATTTTCAAGAAAGTAAACTTTGCCCTTCAATAACTATTTTAAAGCAGTTTCAGGTGGGTAGCCATGTTGGTCTGTAGTAGAGGAGGAAGATTTGGGTCCAGTAGCACCTTAAGGACCAACTATATTTCCAGGGTATGAGCTTTCGAGAGTCAGAGTAGTAATGTTATGTATGCCATAATTTCCTTTTCCATTCAGATGCCGAGGGAATTTGGATCTGCTTTCAAAATCTACATATGACTATTCTTGCTGAAGTAAACATTATCCTAATTAAAAACCTATGTTTCTTTTTAATCCTTTGTTTCAGATACATGATAAGATTTATTACTTTGCTTATTGATTGATTAGCAGTAGGTTTGGGGGCTCTAATTATTGGGAAAGCAGGATAAATGGTTTTTGAAAATAAATATAGCAGCAAGAAAGTCCTGTCTTGCAGGGTTGTGGTAAAGGAACGTATTTGAAGAATTTTGAACAATGTACAAATAACTATCAACATTCACTGATGTTTGACTTTTGATTTTACTTATTTGCGGTCCACAATCCAGTCAGATGATGCAGTCTCCAGCCTGTTTTTGTGGTGATACCAGGAAAGAGTTCCCCTGATAAATGGCAAGGGTCTACTGTATGTGATGCACTTTGGACCTAAAAGTGCTATATTAACCAGGGCTCATTTGGAGGGGGAATGCTCCAGAATGCTGTTCCTTCGATTTTCCTATGGTGACCGCATTTTTCAATACAGGGTCCTTCCATTTGGGTTGTCCACTGCCCCGTGGGTTTTTACCAAAGTAGTGGCAGTGGTAGTGGCCCACCTGAGAATCCGGGGGGTGCTGTATCTTTCCCTACCTGGATGATTGGTTGCTGGTTGGGCATTCAGCTGAAGATATGGCTGAACAGGTTTCAGTTACTTTGGCCACTTGCCTACGTCTTGGCTTATTTGTAAATCAAAAGAAATCCAAACTTACCCTCTCCAGCGTTATCCAGTTTATAGGGACCATTCTAGATGGGACACAGGACGCGGGATTCCTCCCCCAGGAAAGGGCTATAAAGATTAAGGCCCTTATCAGGAGACTTAAGAGAGAAAACGAGTTTTCAGTCTGCTCATTTTTTTCAGACCTTACTAGGTTGTGTGGCATCTACCCCTGCTGTGGTGCGGTTGGCTAGGCTTCCTATGCGTTCCCTGCAACTTTGGTTTACTTCTGTTTTCTCCCCTGACAGGGATCCTCAGTACGAGAGGTTTAATGTCCCTAGGAAAGCACTCCAATCTGCTTGCATTGTTCGGCACATATATTGTTGCTAGTTTGTAAATCTTGCCTTCCAGGAGCCTGATTTTCAAAATCATGTATCTTCTGTCAGAGTCTCTTAATTCTTCTGTAAAATTTATTTGTAATTTTTTAAAATAAACTGCAACTCCTTTTTAAAATTATAAATTCTTAATAAACACAGAAATACATAAGAGCAAAAAACAGGAATAAAGCCCCAAAGAATCATGGAAATTGTAATATGATACAACAAGTCCTGTGCTTCATCTGCCATTATAACTGAGTCCCACATGTGAGTTTGTCACTGCTTGCCCCTCCCTGCCAAATCCAAGAGAGCTTGAGCCCCTCAGCCCCTATGTAGTTCACCGGTTGCCCGGGGGGGGGACTCAGCCCCCCTGGCCAAATCCAGGGGGGGCTCGAGCTCCTCAGTCCACCTGCCATAGTTTACACCTATGCCTCCATCTATCCCTATTTGCATCCTTTTTATCAGTTCAGTCATTGCATATAAACGGCTCTAAAAGTAGCACATTATGGCAAAACATCTGTTGAGACATTTTAAAAGTTGTTTAGCTGGTTACATTCATGTTGTGTGTTTAAATCCATTGGTTGCGAACTGCTAAGATCAGGCTTTTTAAGGGGCTGTTTAAATAACTGCTCACTCAGTGCTGCCTCTGTGGTGTTTAGGCTGAGGATTAGCTGTTTTTGAAAAGAAGTGATCACATTTCTTAAAAATGTATGTATTGCTGCATCTGTGTCACAGAAGTAGTGAAGTGTTCTGTTACATCTGAAAGCCTATCAATTTGAGAATGGCTTCTAGCTTTTGTGGAGCCCATTGCTTGAAGACATATCTTAGTACTGGCAGGGTATTTCATTTATGTGGCATATTTAACCCCTCCCCTCCCATTCCTAGACAAAGTTTTTAAGGCAACTTGCGGGATAGTTCAAAGCAACATAGAATGAAAACAGTAATGAATATTAAACAAAGCAGCAGTGGTGTCTTCAGGGCTGGACTGTATGGTGGCAGTCCAGGTCCTCTGGAGCCCAACCTGGGGGACGGGGGATCGTGGGGGGCATGCAGAGGGAAATGTACCTTGTGGATACGCAAAGTATGTGCATGCCCTGGAGCTCGTCCTTATTACACTGGGAATGACGGCATTCACAGTTTGACAAGGAAAAGAAGGCCCCTGTGGGAGGCTGATTTAATGGAAATCGGCTGCCAGGGGGTTGATTCCCTTCCTTGTTGCTCTGGCGATGATGTCATTTTCTGCACATCGTGTGGAGTGCGCTCCTGCATGCTCTGGAGCTCCTGGGCCCATTCCCCACAATTCCCTCCACCCTGCCAGCCAGATGAATGGTGGCAGGGGCAGAGGCTGAGAGCAGGGGGGACTGGTGACCCACTGGGGGACTGGTGACCCTCAGTCCAGCATCCCGAATCATAGCATTGCAGGTGGGCAAAGCAAGCTGCAGCTTTGTACTTGACCTGTACCTAAACAGAGGACCATAAGGCCTAGTGGAATTGCAGTAAAACACATAGAGCTACCAGCACATTGAAACAGCATCAGGGTGATAAACGAGAGATTTAAATATTGTCAAAAGCCAGTGCACATGTGTCCACTCACCCACATGAAGAGGCATGTATAGAGTAAGATAAGAGTGGCCCGTCCCCACTGCAAACCTCACTTCGGTACAATGGCAAAGAGTCCACCCCATGAAGCTGCCGTTTTCTCCAGGGGAACTGATCCCTGTCATCTAGAGATCAGTGGTAATTCCAGGAGGTCTCCGAAGCCCTCCCTAGCAGTCACTGGAGATAGTTGTATCTTTCTAGGCCATAGTATAGTATGCTACTTTAACCACTACAATGAAAGAGAAATTACATAGTCCAGATGGAGTAGATGTAGATTTGCTGATACATTATAGTTCCATAGTTCAACATTATAGTTCAATGCCTCCCTTCGGAGCCTTTCTGCGGATGTACAGGAATTCTGACATCAACAGCAGATCGGGCTGGGCGGCTCAAGTATGCTGCCAGTTCTTGCTCTTTTGTGGGAACGTTATCGGCTTGCATAGAGATTTTCCTGCTTATCTCAGGTAAACAACCCTCCCCACTTTTTAGATTTGCTTTCTCTGTTGATGGGCTGGACAATGACTCCTCTGCATCTGTTTTTTGAAGATTTTTTCCCCCATCACCACTCTTGAAAAGTAGCAAACCATTTAAGGAACCAGCATTTGGGGAATGGGGGAATAATCTCCACATTTTACAGTTTTAGAGCTGGAAACTCCAAGGTGAACCTTTCCCCCAATGAAACAGCCTTCCGAAATCAATTAAATCCTCTAAATCTTTGTGTCACTGTTATAGAAAAAGAATTCTGTAACAAGAATTCTTTCATAATTTCCATGTTAGTACAGGGCGGCCAATATACCAAGAAAAAATAAACGGGTATAGTCAAGATATTTTAATTCCGGGCCGGCTGCCTGCAGTTTTTGTGTAAATGCCAGATATTTGGTCTGACTGCCAGAATGTGTTGAGTAACAGGCAGCAGGCAGCAGCCTGCTTTCTCACTTCGTGGGCCTGCTTTTCAACGTGTTCGCCACATGCATAGGAGGGAGCCAAGTTGCTGAGTTCAGCCACAGCACAACAGCTCACGGGCTGCAGCGTATGAGAGTGGTGTGTGTAGTTCCTTCGTAATGCCTGTGACAGAATGAGGGCTTTAGTTAAATCACAAATGCTAAAAGTTAAAAAAGGATAGGAAAAATTCAGATGAGAGAGTGAGTTTAGATGGAGGAGGCTGGAACTGAAAGAGGATTGGACACTCTGGCTTGCCTGTGATTGGTCAGGTTGGGAGGCTGAGTGCCTGATTGGCGGAAGTGTGAACATTCCAAGGCTGGTGAGAGTCAGGTGGAGACAGTTGAGAAAAGGGACGGCTGATGAGAGGACAGAGACGGGAACCCTGCTAAGAAAAGAGGTCCCAGAGAGGCTTGGCTAACAGAGCAGGCCGGGGGACGGGCGTGGGGTAGATATAAACAAGGTATCTTAACAGGGCATATATTTTTCTTCACTTAAGTTTAAATTAGTTCTATCTAAATCTTAATCAATTTCCTGAGTGCAATTTCAAATATAGGCAGCACACAGCCAGCCTCTCTTTCTCTGACTCTCATTCACAGAAATATGAAACCTGCTCAGGCAGCAGCACACAGCTGGCCTCCCTTTCCCTGACTGAGTGCCCTTTCACAAACAGGCTCAGTTCAGGTTCCACACAGGTCATATTTCTCTCATGAATAATTCAGTATACTCAGGCAGCACACAGCTAGCCTGCTTTCTTCTGACTCTCATTCACAGAAATATGAAACCTGCTCAGGCAGCACACAGCTGGCCTCTCTTTCCCTGACTGAGTGTCCTTTCACAAACATGCTCAGTTCAGGTTCCACACAGGTCATATTTCTCTCATAAACACTTCAGCATGCTCAGGCAGCACACAGCTGGCCTCCCTTTCCCTGACTGAGTGCCCTTTCACAAACAGGCTCAGTTCAGGTTCCACACAGGTTATATTTCTTTCATAAATACTTCAGTATACTCAGGCAGCACACAGCATTGTGCTGTGATACAAATTCCTGTATCTCATGTCATGCAGGACTATATTAGTTACCATGCTCTACTCATAAGGTACACCAGAGAGTACTTTTGGGGGGTAAAAAACAAACAGACGCTTCAAGTGGCAGCAGTTCCCTGGATAGACCGTGTGTCATGGTGCCCCTCTCAAGACACACTTGAGCTCCAAGATGCACTAGGTGGTGGTAAAGCTGCAGAAAAATGCGGCTATGGGGACTGGGGGGGGGTGCCCTTGCACGGAGCCCCCTCACCCGTACTGGCTGTGTCTCTTAGTCCTGTTACATACCAGAATTTTTAAAATCCAAAACTGGTAGCTCTAATTTCCTCAGGAACTTTCTGTTATGGCATTACACTACAGTGGTATTTTGCCTGAGAACTGGCAGATTAATTGATAATCTGCAGGCAACTGAAACATGTCTGCAAGCATGCACGCCTTTCAAATGTGGGATGTTGTGATTCTGTGTCCTCCTACATATTCTCATTTTGTCAAGACTTCAGAATATGAACAAATCTTCTCTGGTTAACAAACCTTTTTTCTCAAGTATGATCGGAAAAACTGGAGTGGGGAGAGCTGCATTCTTTTATACAATAATTGTGTTCATTAGAGTTCAGATCCTAGCCACAGGTGGTTTTTAACCTTACAGTGTTAGTGTTTTGAAATTCTCTCTCTCTCTCTCTCTCTCACTATAGTCCTCAAATATTTTTGTAGCTGTGTTCTGTTTTTCCTCCAGTTTTAAAAGAGACTTTCCATCTGGCTGTGCCCCAGCTGTAGGATCCTCTGGCCCTGGAAGGTCACATGGCCATTTTTAATCTTGCAAGTACCACAAGAGCCATTTTATTTCCACTAGCGGGTGGGCTAAGTGCTTGCAGTTTTAATATTACCCTCTTTTGAGGCACCAAGATAGCTGCTGTCCTCCACCTCCTGTGCGCTGGCAGAAGTAGTGAATTTCCCCCCACCCCTTAGGAGAAGGTTGCTTTACTGCAACCTTGGTTGGGCCAGCCAGTTGAAAAGGGGTGCAGATGAAGTATTGAAGCAAGCCATATGCTTTCTTATTCTCCCTTGTTGTTGGTAACTAACAACCCTCCGATCCAATGCTGGCAGCATAGGAATAAGTGGTTGCCCAGAGGGCTGAGCAGGAATTTTGGGGCTGTTGGTCTCGAGTTTGTTTTTTGTTTTTGCCTGCACTGCTATGTAGCTTTTGTGTGGTTAGGCTGATCGGAAATTAACCCTGGCAGGTTCGGTGCAGGTTTGTTAGGGAAAGTATGAGGATGAGGGAACAATTGGTAAGCACCAAAAGGAGTCAGCATAAGGTAGGGAAGTTCATAGAATCATAGATTTGGAAGGGGCCATAAAGACCATCTAGTCCAACCCCCTGCCCAATGCAGGATCAGCCTAAAGCATCTCTGACAAGTATTCATCCAGCCTATACTTACTATAAGCCATCATAATGGGTTGCAGCCAGCCAGCCCAGGGACCATGAGGTCTGTGTCGACTCCTATGCTTCTGAGGGGGAATTTGGCAATGCTGGCAGAGTCTCTTCTGGTGATCTTTTAGACAGGTGGATGGTGAAGATCAGGGAGTAGTGGGGATGCTCGTCCAAAGCTTGAAGCCAGAGGGTAGTTGCCCAGCTAAGGTGAGCGGATCATCTTGATGCTCAGGCTCAAGGGCTTTCTCTAGCAGGTTATCCGTGCCGAGGGTTTGGGAAGTCTGATTCCAGGCAATGGAATTAATAAAGTGGGACCATCTGCAGATCCAACATTGTGGTCTCATATCTTCATTCTCTGCACTGGGAAGTCCTCATATCTTTCTTTAGCCATGATTTTGCAGTGTGGTCTTAGCAATAGCCTCACTACTCTTGCCTCACCCCAGCTGGGAATATGGGCACTGCTAAAGATGTCTCAGCTGCTTAGAAAACAATATGTCTGGTGTTGGAGGCGTTGTGTGACTGCTGCATTGGTTCTGTACATGGGGAGTCACAGGGCCAGTTCAAGGTATTTTGTCAAGGTGTACTCATAAGGAGGGTCCCAGTCTGCTGCAGGGGCTCAGCTTGAACCCGGCCGTCAGTAGCAGGAGAGGTGACTGTCTCCAGGTTCCTTGTCTTCTAGGGCCCACCCAGGCTCCCACAGCACAGGGAGGAGAGGAGCAAGTTCATTGGACAAACCGAGAAGTGTAATACTTCCCTCCCCCCTCCAATACTGGGATAAGAATGAAAAGGTGAGACTATTTGGGTTAAGATGATAAGGTACCAAGAAATTATAAAGCAATGCAGTTTAATTATGAATTGATATTTGGTACTGTTTCAAATATTAAATATTGTATATTTTGATCTGGGCTATTGCTGTGCTATGCAGAAGCAGGTAATGGCAAACCACCCTGTGCTAGTCTCTGGTCTTGAAACCCCCAGCCAGGGTCACCCTAAGTCGGCTGTGACTGCATGTCACTTTCCACCACCCCTGTATTTTGATAATATGTGCAAAGACATTAACAGAATGTACAACCCCCCCCCCCCATTCTAATGAGGGCTGAGATGCCTCCCCCCCCCATTCTATTTCCCTGATGCAAATTCCACCCCTGAAGAACTGTTCTCTGCCTTGTAAGGAATAACATATCGATACCATACAAGTACAGGTATGCTTTCTCTTGAAGTGCAAAAAGCAATTTGGGATTGGGATTTGGACTGAGAAAATGGTGTAAGGGCATATGATTCATCACCTATTTCCCCAGTACTGTGACCCCTCCCCCCAATCCACCTGAATTCCCCAGTTTTTAAGCCTAAAGAAACCCGTAAGAGATCAGTTTGCAGAATCCCAGCTATATTCTCTGGTTTGCCCCTAAGTGCCCTTATTTGCCAACAGTTTTATTTTCTGCTAACAAGCATCTGTAGGAAGATATTATTAACAGAAATCAGCTGAGATTCTTGAGATACGTCTGATCTCCCAAGCTGTAAATGTTTACTGTTTAAGAAAAATGGTTCTGTATAAATGATAATGAAGTGTTGATTAACCCTCTGATTAGGAGGCTATGGAGCTGTGATATTTTAAATTGATGCTATGCCCAATTGCTCAGGTGAGGGAAAACAAGCCATGTGCTAATTAGAATGTTTTCCATTAGAAAGCACATGATAATAATTACGTGATGCTCCAGCAGGGGGCAGTACAGGACCAACTACTGATAAATCTGTTCCTGCAAACACTGGTGGTGGATGGCTCTCATTGCATCTTTAACTCATACTATAGGACTATTCTTAGATTGTGTCCGTTTAGGAAGAAATATAGTATTTAACTGCAATGTAACTTTATTTGGTCTGTGTTCTTCTCTTGTTAGCATATTCAGTTTCGTTTAGCATCTTGAAAAGGAACAAATGTCATGGTTCAGCCATGCATTCTTAATTGCTAAAACATTAATTTTGGCCCACTGCAAACTAGTTGTCCAAATACATAAAACTGCAATTCTGATTTATGCAGGGCTTTTTTTCTGGGAAAAGAGGTGGTGGAACTCAAGACCGCACAATGACGTCCCTTTGGGTCAGTTGGAACAAGGGGGGAGTTTTTTAAAGTTTAAATCACCCTCGGTGAAAATGGTCACATGGCCGGTGGCCACGCCCCCTGATCTCCAGACAGAGGGGAGTTCAGATTGCCCTCAGTGCAGAGGAAAATCTAAACTCCCCTCTGTCTGGAGATTTGACAGAGGTCACACCAGCTATGTGACCATTTTCAAGAGGTGCCGGAACTCTGTTCCGAAGTGTTCCCGCTGAAAAAAAGCCCTGGATTTATGTATATGGACTGCCCTGGAGAAAATTTCCTTTATCATGGTAAGGCAACCAGTCTGGGAAACATTGAACTCTTTCCTAGATTCCTTTATACATTATCTTTCTGTATTGTGATGACTTTCCCCATAAGATTCTTTTGAGATCCAGTTTTATATTTATTGTAATGGATGGAAGGTCAAGTTATTTTATGTGTAAGTTTGTGTGTTATATTTGTATAAACTCACCTGGAACAAACCTATATATGTTTTTTAACAACCCAGTTCCTCTCCCGAGACAAAGCATAAATTGTCACTTTTTGCAGTAATTTAGAAGACAAATGGAAGTAAAAGGAATTTAAAACTGGAAAACTGTCTAGTCCGAATACATTTCAGAGGTTAACAAAAAATGGAGTAGGCTGCATGCGTGAAATGAACGATGGCCCAGAGCAAGGAGCTCGCTTGTGCAAAAGGAAGGGGCAAAACAAGCTTAAAAAATTAATGTTTGTTCTCAAATGGCTTGAAAATTCTTTTACCAGGAAGATTTGAGATCTGTTGTGTTACATCCAACAACAACAAATAGCAATCTCAGAGCATTTGTCAGTGCCAAGAGCTCATATAAAGGGGTGGTGATCCTATTCAAACTTACCCTTTCTCTTAGCTTGATGTCAGCAGAGCCCTATTATTCCTGAAGCCTCGGGGCCCCACAGAGAGTGGGACAAGGGGCCCGTCGGGTTTTTTTGCTGAGGCACCCCCCCCCCCACATAAATTACAATTGATTCTTTTATATAATCTCTATTAATAAGGTAATTAACTGTTTCCTTAGTGAAGCGAAAGTCTCTTATATTAAAACAATTATCCATAAATTATATATTTTAATAAATAATAAAAATTTATTCACTTCAAAATATTACAGTATTGAACAATTATACCCCCAAAATGTGCTTTCCTGAAGAGTTCCACTCGCACAATAAAAATATTTTTAAAATTGGGAATAGAATTCTTCAGGAGACCCTCAAAATGGATATGTACTGTGGTCTAGTACCTCCTGTACCAGGGCCAGCCTGTCAGCTGTAGTGGGGTGAAAGATTGAAGTGCCAAAGGGGGCCCCAAATACCTGAAAGCCGAGGGGCCTGACCATGGGTTAATACAGCCCTGGAGGTCAGTGAAGCTGAACGGAGCGCAGATTGGGACAGAGCACTGTGCTTCGTTGTGTTGTTTCATAAGGCAAATTGCTCTAATAATGGCAGCTCTGAATGTCCTTTTAGTATGTTTTTCCCTCTCACTTCTGTACACTTTTAAAAGTACCAGCTCAGCAGAGTTGTATTATTCAAAATGACATCCAATTGAAAAACAGGAGCAAACAAGCTGCAAACCTCATAATGTATATTTGGAAATGAGGATCATTATTTTATTTACTTTACTTATTATTTTACTTCATTTATGCCCTGCCTTCCTCCTCAATGGGGAACCAAAGTGTCTTATATCATTCTCCTCTCCTCCATTTTATCCCCACAACAACCCTGTGAGGTAAGTTAGGCTCAAGGTTACACAGCAAGCTGCCGTGGAAGAGTGAGAATTCAAATCTGGGTCTCCCAGATCCTAGTTTTACACTCTAGCCACACTGCCACACCGGCTCTCATTGAAACCCCCTGGTTTGCTATCTGCATAGATCTTTATAGGAACTGGCTGTAAGACAGGACAAAACTGGTCATTCGCCTTGGTGATCTGTTCTGCATGAATCTGGACTTCATCACTATATTGCTTTTCATATTATCTGTTGCTTTAAATATGTACTCCTGTGTACCATCTGTGCTCCATGTTGTCTAATGTCAGTCCTATAATTGATTGTTTTGTTTCAGTATTTTTTCTACTCTGTTCTTGCTAATTCTGTATCTTTCAAACTTGTATTTATTTACCCTATGGTATTGTTTATGGAAATGTCCTTGATACTGTATTTAAATGTCCTTGATACTGATTGTACTAATCTCATACTGTGTAATCTGCCTTGAGTCTCAGTGAGAAAGGCAGACTATAAATGAATGAATGAATGAATGAATGAATGAATGAATGAATGAATGAATTGGAGACTTAACCTGATTCCTAGTCGTGCAACCCATTTGCTCAGCCATGGAACTATGTGGTCCTTTTCTACATTTATTCCATCTGCTCACAATTCCTGGCTTTTTATTTCCTACTTTGACAGGGCAGGAAAAAAAAAATTATACAATAGTACTTTACCCAGATCTGTGTAAGCATTTTTAGAAATGTGTCTGTTGATACGATACAATCTATTCATACTGTTTTGTTTTCTCACATGGGTTGCATGACCCTCCTTGCTTCCTGTAAACTGAACGGCTGAATACATATGGATTACAGTGTCTAATAAAGAGGTCAGTTCTTGAGTCACAAGCTGTAAATATTTAGTAAATTATATTGATCTAGAAATGAGGGAAGTAACATAAACCAATTAAATTTATTACCAGTATTGTATCTGATTGCTAATATTTCATAGAGGTTCACTGGTTTTTAAACCCTGAGAGTAAATTGGATACACTTATCCAAGTGCAGAACCTTTTGTATGTACTCCCCTGAGAGGCTGTCTCTCTTTCAAGAGGATTTTATTAAAATAAAACAGGATTTACAGCAAACCTGACAGCTGAGCACTTAGCTTACAAATTTGATTGTGATAGCCAAGCCTCTACAAGGCTATATAACTATCTTTGCCCGTCAGTGCAAGGCTGAGAACTGTAAGAGCTTGGCCTGGGCAGTTCAGGCTGTGTTGGAGCTAAGGGGGATTTGTTTTGTTAGCTAACTGATTTTATCATTAAAATTCAAATTTTGTTCATTGTACAACTGATTAGAATTTTTGGGGCGGCAAAAATGGCTAAGATGAATACTTTGTTTAGTTGGTCTGTATTGAGACAAACATCATAAGGAAAGGTAGTTAGCGATGCCTTTGCAAAAGAAAAAAATGAAAAGCTACCAGTCTCGGACTATACTAGATATGTGTAGTCTGTCTATTGGGGGTCCAACTTTTAACTGCTAAATGTATACATTGTTATCATCATATGTATAATTATTTATTTAGGTAATTTATATTCCAGACTTCTATTTTGGTGTTCCCAGCAATAAAATTAAAATTTTATCAATCATCATCAAAAATAAAAACAAAAATTGAAGATCTGTAATACAGTAATTAAAATATATTTGTTTTATATCCCACCCTCTACTCCCTGCCCCGCTTACCTGGCCGGTGGGGGGGAAAGGCAGGGGAATGCACCTCCCAGGGTGTGCCTCAGTGGGCCGACTTGGGCCCCAAACAGGCTGAGTCAGGCCCGTTTGGGGCCTAAATTTGCCCACTGTGAAGCATGGGAGCACTCTAGGTCTCCTTGCACTGTCCTGGCAGTGCTCCCACGCTCTGCAATGGGCTGACAAAACAGGCCCAACTTGACCCACTGTGGAGCGTGGGAGTGCTGCCGATAGGGCCCTGGAGAGCTCCTGCACTTCATAGCAGGCCCACTTCGGAGCACGGGAGTGCTCCCAGGGGCAGCACGAGTCCCTGCACGATGATGTCACTTCCAGGAAGTGACATGCAGTTCAGGAGTGAGTGCACACTTTGTGCATGCAAAGACACCGCCTAAAGTGAGTGCCAGGTCTCCTGCCTCCCGCCCGGAGGGTGAGGGGACTTGGCAACTCTACGTTCATCCCTGGTGTGAGGCCTGTACCCAGGGAGTTATATACCTCCAGTAGTGGCTCTTTCAAGACGGAAACCACCTACCAACCACAAGCCTCACTGAGCAAAGGCCATGCCCACATTCCTGAAACATAAGACAGGTTCCACATTGGGGAACAGAGCTCAGAAGAGCCACAAGTGGCATGTCAGAGAGCCACTTGTGGTTCCAAAGACGCTGAGTGAGTAGCATTGCAGTAAATTCTTGCCATTCATGATGAATCCATTCCCAAGATGACTAAATCGGTGAAATCTGTGAGTACTGGGAAGTGGCGCTCTGCTGTCTCTTAGTAGCAAAAAATACTGTAATCCTCCCAGGCGTATTTAGACAGTAAGTCTGGTTGCATTCAGTGTAGCATACTCCCAGGCAAGCGCTCATAGGATTGTAGTTTTAGCCTGTCATTTCCTCTCATTTGGGGTTAAGTTCTGTGAAATACAGTAGAAAGATTAATTAGAGTTCCATTTCTAGAGTTTGCTGGGTAGGAATGAATTCTTTATTCAAAGGGGAACTCATTTTCACACAATTACTGAGCAGCTGTTGCAACTTTGGTTCATCTATTGTCTTCTGTGCAGTCACGCATTGAGGATTAAACATGTACGGGCCAGTTGTAGAGAAAAATTTTCTAGCTCAAATAGACTGAGGGGTTGCCCCTCTCCCACAACACATGGAGACAATGTTTTCCACCCAAACATTACGTGCTGTGAGGGAGTAGTGCCCCTTTCCTTCGGTTCCCTTTTTGCCACCATTGAGAAGAGTTCCTTCTGCCGCTCTCTCTTTGTTTACTTCAGTGTCTCTGGTTTTCCATCTGTTCTTAAACATGTCTCAAAAGGCTTTATTTAAGAACTTGTCAGGGCTTGTTGCTGCCACCGCTGGGTGGGCCCCAGCTGGGCCGGCCCTGACGTCAGAGGGGCGCCAGGGATGCTGCAGCACCCTGCTCTGTGGAAGGAGGGGCGGTATACATCACCCTGGCTCCCTCTCAAGCCACTCGCTGGCCTGCTCAACCTGGTCTGCTTCCCCTCTGCGTCCTCCATCATCTCCTCCTCCCAGAACTCTCCTCCAAGCCTCCGCTCTCACACTGCTCTGCTCTCTCTGCTCTCTCTGCTCTCTCTGCTCTCTCTCCTTACTCACACCCACCACCTCAGAGCTCTTCCCAGTCACCTTATATAGGGTTTCCTTTCCCCGCCCCGCCTTCCTTCTAGGCTTGTTCCCTCTCCTGACTTGGCCCAGCTGAGCCTTCCCTCAGGTGTTTCCCTCCTACCATTAATCCCTTCTTGGCTTCCTTGTCTTACTGGCAGGGTGGGGTTGAAGGCGAGCCATCCCCAGCTGAGGTCTCCTTGGCCTTGCTCACGAGGAGCTGCCCCAGCCGGCTTCTGTGCTGCTGAGCTTGCCTGGCCTTGCTCATGAGGAATTGCCCTGGCCAGCTTCTGGGCTGCCTGCTCATTGATGCTGGGCAGGGCTGCCCATCTCCTCCCCCAGAATGCCTGTGGCAGCTCCACCTGGAGGGGTTTGGCTCCCAGCGACTCCTGAGCCAGGCTACTGTCCTCTCGCCGGGGCATGGCTCTGGGATGTAGTGGCTGCCTCTCCTCCTTGGCTGGTAAGGGCTCTGTTTGGGCTGTTGCTGGGTCCCTATTCCCTGCCTTGGCCCTTTTCCTCTAGCCTGTTTAGCCCCCTCTCTTCCCCCTGGAGGGTGGGACTAGCTGGCCTCTCCCTCCTCCCCCCAGCCTTCTGAGGCTTTGGCCTTTCGCCCCTTCCCCCTGGAGTAGGCAGGTTCTGGCTCTGTTTGCCAGTCAGAACGGTTGAACTGCTGACTCCCGGCTGCCCCCCGCCGCTGCCTGCCAGCAAGTCCGGGGGCTGGGCTGCTGACCCCGGACAGAAATGTCGTCAGCATGGCAGTCAAATGACCCACATAGACAAGTAGAATCATAGAGTTGGAAGGGGCCATACAGACCATCTAGTCCAGCCCCCTGCCCAGTGTGGGATCAGCCTAAAGCATCTTTGGTGGAGAGCTGCTGCTAGAAGGTAAGGGGTTGTTGTCTTTCTGCCTTTGCCCTTTGCCTTTCCTAGCTACTGTGTGAGAAGCTGAGGGTGAGTGGGGTCTGTGTAGCTTGCCAGAGAGTGGTTCTGGTTAAGTTCTGTGTGGGGCTGTTGGGGGCTGAGTGAATTGCTGTTGTGAGGCTGTTGGGGGCTGAGTGAATTGCTGTTGTTTGCAGCTGGTTGCTGTTGCTCGTGGTTACAATCCCCGCCCCCTAGTGTCCTGGGGCCCTGCTGGGCTAGGCAGGAAGGCACCTTTTGAAACAAAAGGCTCCTCCTCGCCAGAGGCGCGAGCCTTTGGCACGAGCCGAAGGGTGGGAGCTAAAGGGCTCTTGGCCTGGAGATCTGCCTGGGGGACCTGAGACTCTGCTGGTATACTGGTTCTGCTGGTACTCTCGGTATATATTTGGAAGGCAGTCAGGTCTACTGAAGCCCCCTTCGCAGTCACCTGCATGGAGTGTGCCATGTTTGTTTTCCCCAGAAGAGAAGACAAAGTTCACTTGCCAGAAGTGTAAGCTGGTCAGAGTTCTGGAAGAAAAGGTTCAGAGCCTGGAGGAGAGGATCACCACCCTTCAGGAGATTAAGGAGGGAGAGGATTTTATTGACAACAGCCTGGGGGCTCTGCGCAGCCAAGAAGAGGAAAGTCAAGGAGGAGGGGAAAGAGTCGATCTCCTGAGCCTCCTCTCAGATCTACGGTACAAACCCGAAGATGTCAACGAAGAAGATGCTCTGGTCCACTTGAGCTCAAGAATCATTTTGAAGTGCTAGAGATGGTGACGGAGATGAGAGTGGAAGGAGAACCGCAAAGATCTGGAAGAGGGTGTGCAGAAGACATGGGGCCACATGAAAGTGGAAAAAAACGGAAGGTGGTAGTCGTCGGGGACTCATTGCTCAGGGGTATGGAACGCCATGTCTCTGGGCCAGATCCCCTATTCCGAGAGATGTGTTGTTTGCCGGGGGCCAGAATTCAGGATATTACCGACCGGCTGCTGAAACTCATTAAGCCTGCTGATAAGTACCCATTTGTGCTGATTCATGTGGGAACGAACGACACCGCTGCGAATACTGTTGCAAGAATTAAAGAGGATTATGAAGCTCATGGAAGGCAGTTGGAGACATTGGGGACTCAGGTGGTATTCTCTTCTATCCTTCCAGTCACAGGAAGAGGAACACACAGGGAGCAGACTATACTTGAGGTGAATCATTGGCTGAATTGGTGGTGCTGGCAGGAGCGCTTTGGGTTCTGGGACCATGGGATAGGTTTTCTTAGAGAAGGCCTTCTAGCACATGATGGGCTTCACCTCTCAAGGGCAAGGAAGAAAACGTTTGGAAAGAACCTGGAGAACTTCATCAGGAGAGCTTTAAACTGATGCCGCAAGGGGAAGGGGACAATCGACATGGTGATTTCAATGACGAAGTGAAAACAGTGGGGACCCACCTGGGTAGGAAAGGTCAAACAAAGGTACAAGGCTACAAGTCTCTATATACCAATGCCCAAAGTATGGGCAATAAGAAAGAAGAGCTTGAGCTTCTATTGCAAACAGAGGACTACGATATAGGAGGAATTACTGAGACTTGGTGGGATGATTCCCATGACTGGAATGTGCTAGTGGATGGGTATGAGTTGTTCCAGAAAAAACGGAAGTGTAGAAGAGGAGGTGGAGTGGCGTTGTATGTGAGGAGAGGGCTTGATTGTGAAGAAGTTATGGAGAATGGGGCGAACAGCCCGGTGGAAAGCATATGGATAGAAAGGGGAGGAAGGGGAAAGGGAATTATTGTTGGAGTCTGCTACAGACCACCAGACCAGCAAGAAGAAACAGATGCTGCCCTCTTTGAACAGATTGGTAGAGTATCCAGACATCAGAACCTTGTAATTATGGGTGACTTCAACTTCCCTGATGTGTGCTGGGAGACAGGCTCAGCAAAGCGTCATGAATCACGCAATTTCCTGACCTGCCTGGCCGATAACTTCCTTTTTCAAAAGGTGGAGGAAGCTACAAGGGGCTTGGCCATACTAGACTTGTTATTAACCAGCAGGGAAGAATTGGTAGATGAGATGAAGGTGGTGGAGACCTTAGGGGGAAATGACCATGTCCTCCTTGAATTCCAGTTGCTGTGGGGAGCCAAGGAAGCTCATAGCCAGACTCGTAGGTTAGATTTTCATAGGGCCAACTTCGATGAACTCAGAGGCTTGATGAGAGTCATTCCGTGGGGGAGTGTGCTGGAAGGGAAAGGAGCGAGTGAAGGGTGGGCCCTTCTCAAACACAAGCTTTTGCAAGCTCAAGCTCTCACTATCCCAGCAAGACGGAAACACGGTAAGGGCTCCAAGAAACCCACGTGGATGTACAGAGAGCTCCAGAATAAGCTAAGGGAGAAAAGGGAAATGTTCAGGAAATGGAGAGAAGGGCAGACCTCTAAAGAGGAGTATATGAGGGTTACTAGATACTGCAGATCAGCCATCAGAGAGGCCAAAGCTCAGTATGATCTGGGTCTGGCCAGGAGGGCTCACTACAATAAGAAAAACTTCTAAGATATGTGAGAAGCAAACGCAAGGTAAAAGAGGCAATTGGACCGCTGTTGGGAGTAGATGGAGAAACTCTGATGCAGGATAGAGAAAAAGCAGACAGGCTTAATGACTTTTTTGCCTCTGTTTTCTCCCTGAAGAACTCAGGCACATCTAGAGATAGTAGAAAATGTGGCAGGACACCTGAGTGGCTAATTGACATTGACAGAAAGGTAGTGGAGAGGCATCTGGCTGCACTGGATGAATACAAATCCCCTGGGCTGGATGGGGTGCACCCAAGAGTGCTGAAAGAACTTTCCAGAGAACTTGCAGAACCCCTGTCCATCATCTTCAAGGCCTTCTGGAGGACTGGGGATGTGCCACAAGATTGGAGAAGAGCGAATGTTATCCCAATCTTTAAGAAAGGGATGAAGGATGACCCGGGAAACTACAGGCCTGTCAGTCTGACTTCTGTTGCTGGGAAGATATTAGAACAGATTTTAAAGGGATCAATCTGTAAGCATCTGAAGGACCGCTCAGTGATCCGGGGAAGTCAGCATGGTTTCATTCCTAACAGATCTTGCCAGACCAACCTGGTTTCCTTCTTTGATCGAGTGACCAGCTTACTGGATCGGGGGAACTCTGTTGACGTGATTTATCTGGATTTCAGTAAAGCTTTTGATAAGGTCCCCCATGACATTCTGATGGGCAAACTGGAAGACTGTGGAGTGGACTATAGGACAGTTCGGTGGATAGGGAACTGGTTAGAGGACCTCACTCAAAGAGTGGTGGTCAACGGCGTTTCATCAGATTGGAGGGAGGTATCCAGTGGGGTGCCGCAGGGCTCGGTTTTGGGCCCGGTACTTTTCAATATTTTTATCAATGATCTGGATGAAGGAGTGGAAGGGCTGCTCATTAAATTTGCTGATGATGAGGGGGCGTGGCGTCGGCTCGAAGCGAGATGGACACGTTGTGCTGAAGCTCCGTCTTGATTCCACCCCAGGCCCCTAAAACAACACATTCTACTTCACGTTTCTGAAATTGACATGAAGGGTAAGCAGGATCAGTCTTTCAAGAAGCAAAATATAAAGGCAGTAAAGAACTTACAAACGTATTTCCCTAGTTCTCAAGCTGAAAGTGCTGAGGGGGAAACGGAGGGAGGGAGGGCTAATATGGCGGCCGCGGGAAGCTCAGCTGAGGCACGGAAGCTATCGGCCGTACCCTATGACCCTGCACTGAAAACGCTGCTAAAAGAGATCGAAATGAGCTTTGCTGATCGGATCTCTATCATGATGGAGCCCCTATCTAAACAAATAAATGATGTTAAGCTGGTGCTAGATGCGGTAGCTCAAAGGACAGACCAAGCCTTGTCCCAAACGGCAGCTTTAAAAGACGATGTTCGGCTCCTCCAGTCTGAGAACAACAAAGTCCAAAGCAAAATCCTGGACATTGAATTTCAGCTGAGGAGTTCTAATTTGAAGTTCAGAGGACTGGAGGAGGATTTTACAGCAGACGTAGATCTTTCTGCTTTTCTCTCTGACTGGCTGGCAAGTGAACTACAATTGCAGGAGGGAGCAACCGTCGCCATTTCTAAAGCGTACAGAATTGGCGCCAAAAATAATGAACGGAGGAAGGGGCCGAGAGACGTAGTGGCGATGTTCGTCGATTGGAAAATAAGAAAACAAATCCTGGAAACGGCCAGAATGAAAAGGTTTCTAACGTACAAAGGAGCAAGAATTAATGTTTTCACAGATCTCCCTTCTGAAATACTTGAAAAACGACGGCAATTTAAAAGTGTAACAGAAGGTTTCAGATCGGCCCAAGTCGACTACAGCTGGACCCGCTTCTCTACGCTCCGTGTTAATACCAACGGCAAGATTCATTTCATTTCGACGCCTGAGGAGGGACGTCGCTTCATGCAAGAGCTCGGCATTGAAATCGCCATGGAGACGGAAGCGGGCGCACAACAGAGGAAGCGCAGCATGCCTTTCTCGCCACAGAAGACCAACAAGATTGCTGCCCGTGATGCCTAACAACGACTGTTCTGATTGACATGTCCGTGTGAAGTAGAATGTTTAAAGCTAATACTATCCATTTCATTTGAGGGGGGCGGGGTGGGATTGAATGAGGGGCTTTTTTGCTCTATTTAGCTCCTTTTTACAGGCAGTCTTTTCTGTTGGTCTGAAGCCGAAGCTCAGAGGGGTTCTCTTCGCTGAGCTTCTGAAGACTGCCTAGCAACGAGATAACCAGTACTTAATTACTAAGGTTTTATTTGCGATCTCCTTGCTTGCCCTGCCACTCAAATAGCCCACTTGATTCTAATTGATAGATCAGCTGTGCGGGGGGGCCACCACTGTGATTTTCAACCACGTTGAGATCTTCCCTTCCCTAATTAATTAACACCACCTTCCCAACTGTCATAAACCCTGACACAAAACGCGCTAGTTACACTAGCTGATTGATTAATTCATTAAATATATTTTAATCTAGAATAAGGGGGGGGTAGAGGGAAATCTTTTTAACAGTACTTGATTTTGGGGGGATTGATTCACATTGCTGAAATTAGTAAACACTAAAATCGCATAGTTAATAATTTTTTTTTTTATTTCTACCACATAAGGGAAAGCCAATAAATTCTCCAATTGATCAAATATACCCCACGTGATTGACTACCCATTAGGGATTGGTAGGGCTTCATAAAGTGATATAGGGGTTGAATCTTAAGATCTCATCAACTGTTTTAATATTTATCTCTAATCAACTTGAAATATCATAATTAATTGAGGGGAGAGGGAGGGGGGTTGTCTAATATTGGGGGGTTTGATTAATAGCTTATTGATTTTGCACTGATTGAGGACGTAAGAAGCACTATCAACAATTAATTTCTGAGTGACCGCCTCTTATTGATTATCCTTGAAGCCACTTCATATCTGTGTATACGTATCAACTTGATCTCCTACAGGACCACTTGCAAATTCCTCCATTAATTGATCATAGCTGCTAAACCATCTATTCATATAGCCTAACATATAGATACAGGGTAATCAACAACTTTATTATCCATTTCAAATCAACCTTCACAATCCTGAGTGTCTTAGAGACGGGGGAGGAGGGTCCTATTATTTTGGAGGAGTCAATCTTGCAGTCAGCTGTCTGCGAATTATTGTGTGATTCCTCTCTCATAACCAGATTGGTTATATGTTATATGTTATATAGTTGGATTTAAGGTATAATATTTTCTTCCTACATGTGAATAGTTAGAAGAACTTAGCTGTGTTTGACACTAGTGTTGATAACTTCTTATTTTGCCTACCTTACCTGCCCGTGCCAAGCTGCACTATCTTAACGCAGTACTGCTCGGTTGGCAACGGAAGCACCTTATTTGCTTGTAACACTCCGATAGTACCACTTTGGCCTAAAGAACCTCACACTTCAATCACAGGGTACCTGATTGCTTAGCAATGACCTCGCAATCAGGTTTGCATGTTGTCACCCAAAATTTAAGGGGGCTTAACAACCTTATAAAAAGGAGACGGGTCCTATCGAAATTAGCAAAACTTAATGCGGATGTGGTTATGATTCAAGAAACTCATCTCCATGCGGTGCACGATGAGGAGCTTAAGGCCCCCTGGATTAAAATGCAGTTTCATGCGAAAGGCTCCTCAAAGGCCCGAGGAGTGGCAATACTGTTAACTAAAAACTGCCAGTTTGTACATAGGGCTAGTCTAAAAGACTCTAAGGGACGATACCTCTTCATCAAAGGCCTACTGGATGATCGGATGGTCACACTGGCCTCAATATACGCACCTAACGCAAGCCAGCTTGATTTCTTATCTGAAACACTGCAAAAACTACAGAACTTTCAAGAGGGACCGGTGATAGTAGGTGGGGACCTCAACTTGATAGAGAACCATAAATTGGATAAATCCTAATTTAATCATACTAACGCCAATCCCAAAAAGGTACTTAACGCCTCATCCTCAACCTCGAAGCTGCTGGCGCTCCTCACTCGCTTCCATCTAATCGATGCCTGGAGGGAGCAAAATAAAACGCTTAGGGATTACACCTATTACTCCTCACGGCATGATGTATACACAAGGATCGATTACATTCTTGTATCAACAGACCTTTCTAATAGCGTGAGCCACTCTGAGATAGGTGCCATAGATTACTCGGATCATGCCTGGGTGGACTGTAGGGTAAACCTAACCTCTGAATATCCTAGGGAAAGGTATTGGACCTTCAATAAAAACCTCTTACTCAATGATAGCACTACCACAACGATAGAACAATATATCAAACAGTATCTAGAAGAAAACAGAACGGGACAAACCTCAACCCAAACGGTGTGGGACGCGCTTAAAGCGGTGTTGCGAGGGCGGTTAATAGCGCTCTCAGCATCTCTATACAAAGCTAAAACACAGCAGAAACAGACCCTGATTGACAAAATTAACACCCTAGAACGTCTACACAAAAGGAATGGCAGTAAAAAGGTATATAAACAGCTACTACACGAACGTAAAACCCTAGAGGCATTGGAAACTCAGCAAATTCAGAAAAATCTTTTATACTTAAAGCAAAAATACTGGTACCACTCCCCTAAATCCCTACGATACCTAGCATGGAAAGTCAAAGATAAGAAAATCAATAGGCATATCAGGCTTATCAAGGATTCCAACAACCGGGTGCTCACTGGACCTGTCGATATAGTAAAAGTGTTTAGAGACTTTTATGCCAAGTTATACTCCTCAACCAAGCCAGACAAAGAGAACATCAAACTATATCTGTCTAAGCACAAAAATATTAAACAATTAGCAGAGACCCACAAGATGATAATGGACAGTCCTATCTCCAGTGTTGAGCTCCTTGACTCCATCAAGGGCTTGAAACGAAATAAAGCCTCGGGGCCAGATGGCTTCCCGGCGGAATTTTATCAGAAATTTGCGGCGACACTGCACCAGCCCTTGCTTTCGGCCTGCAATGACATTTTTGTGTTAGGCACCTTACCTGGAACATGGTCAGAAGCTAACATTACATTAATTCCCAAGGAGGGCAAGGATCTTTCGAACCCTAGCTCTTACCGCCCAATATCTCTCCTAAACACAGACTATAAAATCTTTACCTCGATCCTAGCGAAAAGGCTGAACTCTTTTATAGGGAAATATATTAGTAAAGATCAAATAGGCTTCATCCCCAACAGGGATATCTCGGAGAACATCTATAAAGCTTTAAATATACTAACTCTTAGCAAGCATTACAATCAACAACTACTGCTCCTATCCCTAGATGTAGAGAAAGCTTTTGATTCACTTGAAATCACCTACCTACAAGAGCTCCTGTCCCATATGAATTTTGGTTCTGATTTCCAACATGTAATTAAAGCCATATATGACTGCCCCCATGCAAAAATTAAAACCAATGGTGTCTCCTCCCGCTCACTCACCCTCCACAGGGGCACACGACAAGGTTGTCCGTTGTCTCCCATCCTTTTTGCTCTAGCGATCGAACCCCTTGCTGAAGCTATAAGGTCTAATGTGCAAATCCATGGAATGAAGGTCAATGACAACACCTTTAAATTGTGTCTCTTCGCTGATGACATTTTACTGTTTATCTCTCACCCTCTAGACTCCCTGAAGTACCTCCACAAAGAATTGGCCCAATTTGAACTAATCTCAGGGCTAAAGGTTAACCAGAATAAGTCTAGTCTCCTCCCCATAAATTTACCTGCTCCTGTGAGTAACGAAATCAGACGGCTCTACCCATATCAATGGGCACAATCTCACTTACATTACCTAGGCGTAAATATCCCCCAAAACCCGGACCACCTGCTCCGACTTAATCACCAGCTGCTGATGAAAGAAATTAAGAGTGTATTATTCAAATGGAACAAACAAACGTTATCTTGGTTTGAGAGGTATAACTTGATTAAATCCTTCATCCTTCCAAAACTAATATTCCTTTTCCGAACAGTCCCACTACAGATTCCCCATCACTTACTGAGCCAATGGCAGACGTCCCTCAATAGGTTTCTTTGGGATCATAAGCGTCCCAGAATAGCTTTTAAGATCCTGCGGACCAAACGCTCTAAAGGGGGATTTAACTTCCCTGATGTTGGCATGTACTATACAGCAGCTAGGCTATCGGACGTAGTTCAAATCTTGCACCATAACACACACTTTGACTGGATGGATGTGCTGCACCCACAACATCAAACCCACACGATTGGCGAACTATTCTGGACCGATACTGCTCACCGCTCCACTTCATCGAGCGGAAACATCTTCCTCATGGCCCTTCTGAAGCTCTGGGATAAACACAGGTCCAAACTAATCCCTAAAATCTCTAGATTCTCACTATTGACCTCACATGACGGGACACCACCTCAACATAATAGTGCAAACACATCAACCTGGGAGAGCCTTAAGAACAAGAGGCTGACAGATATAACATCTAAAACTGGCATCTTAGACAGAACAGAACTAGCCCGCAAACTCGGTGGGGAGGTTCCGTGGTACCTCTACTTTCAGTTAACCTACTTTTTGAGACACTTGGAAATAGGGCACGTCCTATCCAAACCTATGACGGAATTTGAAAAGATTCTTGAACCCGATTCTCCCGCAAAGGGCTTCTGTCTAAAATCTATAACATGCTGATTAACTCCCATACTAAACAGAATGAGACACTGAAAGATAAATGGCAACTAGATTGCGGTGTTGACATCTCGCAGTCTGACTGGGAACGGGTTTGGACTTCCAAACTACTAAGCACCCCGGTCATTAATGCCAAACTACAAAATTACAAAATCCTTCACAGGTGGTATCTCACCCCACAGCAGCTAGCAAGGATAGACCCCAAAAAATCCCCTCTCTGCTGGAAAGGGTGTGGTGAGCAGGGAACGTTTATACACGTATGGTGGGGATGCCAATCCATTCAAGGATTTTGGCGCTTAGTCTTCAAAGAAATCAAAACCATCACCTCCCACGCTATCCCTCCTAGCCCTGAACTGATCTTTTTGGATGTCTGGACTGACTCTCCTGTACCTCGCCAACGGAGGGACCTAATTCGCACGTTCTTGACTGCTGCCAAGAATGCGATAGCAATCAAATGGAAATCACCTGTTCCCCCGGATTTACACATATGGTACAGGATGGTGTGGGACCATCTTATAATGGAAAAAATATCTGACAGATTGCAATTCTCTACAAGCCCCTTGAAACCCTCTGACTTTGCATCCAAGTGGTTCCCTTTCTTGGATCATCTAGCCAAAAATGAGTTCTTAGCATCACAGCTGCCCTTTCAGGCAATCATAAATCCAGAAGTGTGAGTGATCAAGAGGCCATTGTGGTACTGGAGTAGTTATGTTATCTTGTCCATGAGATGTAGTTCAACAATCATCCTTGCTTGTATGTTCGCAGATTAGGTAAAGTGTACCAGCTAAGGTATATGTATTGGAAATCTCCTCTGGTGTCCCAATTGTATATACAGAAATCGTTTTGTGTATTGTTATATGATATATCCTCTTACAGTTGATGTTGTTATGACTTATTGTTAATAAACTTTTAAAATTGAAAGAAAAAAAAAATTGCTGATGATACCAAATTGGGAGGGGTAGCAAACACCCAAGAAGATAGAATTAAAATTCAACAAGACCTGAATACTCTGGAGAAGTGGGCAGCTGTGAATAGGATGCAATTCAACAAAGACAAGTGCACAGTATTACATCTGGGTCACAAAAATGGGAAGCACAAATACAGGATGGGGAATACACTTCTGGGCAGTAGTATATGTGAAAGGGATCTTGGGGTATGTAAGAGTGGACTGTAAACTAAATATGAGCAGTCAGTGTGATGTGGTGGCAAAAAAGGAAAACTCGGTCTTGGGTTGTATCAAAGGGGCCATAGCGTCGAAATCGCAGGAGGTCATAGTCCCTCTCTGTACTGCCTTGGTCAGGCTACACCTGGAGTATTGTGTGCAGTTCTGGAGGCCTCACTTCAAAAAGGATGTGGCCAAAATCGAGAGGGTGCAGAGGAGAGCGACGAGAATGATCAGGGGTCTGGAGACTGAGCCCTATGAGGAAAGGCTGAGGGCCTTGGGAATGTTTAGTTTGGAGAAGAGAAGACTGAGAGGGGACATGACTGCTCTCTTGAAATATTTGAAAGGCTGTCATTTGGAGCAGGGCAAAGAGCTGTTCCAGTTGGCAGCAGAGGGTAGGACCCGAAGCAATGGGCTTAAATTACATGCACAAAGGTACTGGCTACATATTAGGAAAAACTTTTTCACGGTCAGAGTAGTTCAAAAGTGGAATCAGCTGCCCAGGGAGGTGGTGAGCTCCCCCTCACTGGCAGTTTTCGAGAAGAGGCTGGATGAATACTTGTCAGAGATGCTTTAGGCTGATCCTGCACTAGGCAGGGGGTTGGACTAGATGGTCTGTATGACCCCTTCCAACTCTATGATTCTATGATCTCTGACAAGTATTCATCCAGACTCACTGAAACTGGCCAAGCAACAGATGAACACAGGGAAACACACAGGAGATACTTCTGCACATTCCATGGAATTATCCATCACATTGAGGTGGTTCACGTGACTTAAATCTAGTGCACTTAGAAGAACTGCAGATGTTTCATTCAAGGTCACACAGCTCTTCTTATCCAAGACCGATGATTCTTTATCTCAGATGAAGAATAAACAGACTGCCAAATCTTTGGGAGTTGTTGTGGCACCCCTGCTTTCTTATGGACAGCATCCTACTAGACAACATCAAGATTACTACAGATCTACAAGGTACCTTTCTCAGCAGTACCATTCCCAGAGGTCTTTATGTCCAGCCTCAGTCTCAGACCAGGAAGCAGGCACTGAGGCCCAGGTAAAGGCAGCCTTTTCCATTTCCACAAGGATTCCCTTCAAGGACTGAAGTCACTGTTCTGACTAGTCCAACAACCTCACCAAGGTATACTATGTTTTTTAGACGAACTTACTCCTTTTTTTCCTCCCTGGGAGCATGTAACTTTCCATAATATGGTTAAGTAATAGGTAACATTTCCGTGAATTTCTCCCTTTGGGTCTACCTCCAGCTGTGGTCAGTGGCTGCCCTGAGGGCCTGCTAAGGGTTCAAAGAGACCTCATTTCTATGGGATCAATTCAGCAGGTTGCTGAGCAGGTTGATGCTTATAGTTTTTGTTCCAGGTACTTCATGGTACCTAAAAGGGATGGTGGAACCAGGCCCATCCTGGACCTTCACAATGTAAATATGTTTCTTAAGGTTGAGACATTTTATATGTTATTTTTGTCTTATATCATTCAAATGTTAGAATTGGATTCTTGATTCATTGCTCTTGAATTAAAGGATGCATATTTCCACATTCATCCTGCCTGTTGGAAGTAACTCTGTTTTCAATGTGGTGAAGTGTGCTACCAGTACATGGTTATTGCCCTTTGGTTTAGCTACTGCTTCCAGAGTCTCTATGAAGTATGTGGCAGTGGCAGTGGCTTACTTGAAGGCTGTCCTTACCTGGGTGACTGGTAGTTGGGAGCTCCATCAAGGTCAGAACGGCACATTTGCAGTTAAAATAAATAAATTTGCAGTTAAAATAAATAAAATTGTTTAGTCTTAAAGGTGCTACTGGACTCTTTTTGATTTCGACATTTGCAGTTGACTCATCATCACAGGATCGGATTTGGGTTTAATGGTTAATGGGGAGAAATCCAAGCTGCGTCCTTCCAAGTGTACCCAGTTCATTGGTGCCATTTTGGATCCCACCACTGGGAGGGCCTTCCTGCCTTTGGATAGGGCACAAACTCTGCACTCTGTTTCTCATTTTACATTTAACAGAATTCAACCTGTGCTCTCCATACAAAAGCTTTTAGGTCTCCTGTTGTCCACCATGGCCTTGGCTCCCCTAGCAAGGCTCCATATGAGACCTCTTCAAAATTGGTCCTTAAAAAAATCCAAGCCTAACTGGCACCCCCTGAGCCTCAAATGGCCTCTTCCACATTCTATTATAAAATTGTTTTCTTGGTGGGTTCTTTACTGTCATCTCTTGAAGGGTTCCCCTTTTGGCATTCAGCGCCCTAAATCGTCCATCACCATGAATGCTTCGTTATTGGGCTGGGGCCACCCCAGAGTTGCTATTACCTGTAAATATCCTGGAGCTCAGCAGCGCACTCTGTCACTCCCTTGCTTCTTTTACAAGCCTGTTGCAGAATAGGACCATGCAGGTGCAGACGGACAATTCGGCAGCAAAGTCTTATTTCATCCAGCAACAAGAAATGGTCTTTCTGGCTCTCTGTGCCAAAGTAACTAAAATTTGGGCATGTGATGTTGCAGACCATTCACATTGCAGGCCTCCAAAATTCTAGGGCAGCTCTCCTCTGGTGGGCTTCCCTCGCCCTTTCCCGGTGCTCTATTGCTCGTTTGGCTATAAGATCCTCTGGTTAGGCTCACTCATCCTTCAAGGTGCATTTGGCGGCCATCTCAGCATTTCACAAACCAGTGGCTGTGTTTTCCCACTGTGTTTCTAAGTGATTTCTGAATGGGCTGCTTAATCTTTCCCCCTCCTTGCAGGCAGCTCTAGACTCATATCGTCCCCTGCATGAGTACTGGCTTGCAAATCAGGACCAGGCATGGGAGCTGTAACAGGCAAAGATGGCCTTTCTACAGATGCTTTACTCCCTATGCCTGTGGGTAATGGTTTTTCTCCATCTTCAGTAAACACTCTAATTGGGAAAATTCAAAAGGAGGAGCCTCTTCATTCTGAGTAACATACAAGGAATGATAGAGCTTCCAAAGCACTTAACCACTATGTTAATGCCCAGTTCTAATGCCCTAATAACTAAATATATATACCGCTCTTCTAGACAAATTAGTGCCCCACTCAAAATGACAAACAAAATCAGTGTTATTATTCTCCCCACAATGCAGGGGGACAGGGCTAAGAGGTATGGCTTACCCAAGGCCACCTACTCAGCTCATAGCAGTAGTGGGATTCAAACCAGCAGAGTGCTGATTCAGATTCCAACCAATTAACTACTATACTACAACTTGGCAGTTCTACCAACTAAAGTTTGCCCTTGTCACTTAAAATGGGCTTCTTCCAGATAATCAACCGCAACTTGACTAATTTACCAATCAAACCAATTAGAGGTAGCAGCTCTCATCCTTGCCATGACATGCGCTACCCTGCTCATGTGTCAGAAAAAGTCAGATGTGACATGGAATTGAGTACGTTACGGCTGATGATCACGACGACATATTAGGTGTCAGCTAGAACCTGGAAGCTTTAATAATTACTGAACATGTGGGTCAAAATACAGTAGTCTGCACTCTTTCCTTCATGTTTCCATAAGTACAATAGGTTTCATTTATAAAAATGAAACCTGAACTTTCAGGGAATAGGCATGGAATATGGCTTAAAGAGCTGGCCTTCAAAGGTTCATGATGGCTCTGGTTACATTGGGAATTAATATTACACAATTGGTTCCTTGTCCCATCACTGTGTTTAAGAAGGGTGTAACTCCTACATCCAATCCAAACCCACCAGATATATCATATGTGGCAAATAAATTATCCCTAGCTCATGAACTGTCCCCAGCAATGTCAGTATTCAAAATCAAATATGCATCTTCTTCCCACTCTGGCATCATTTTGATTCCTAAAAGGGCAGCACTGATTCTTGGTAACCCACAGGGCTTTTTTTCTGGGAAAAGAGGTGGTGGAACACAGTGGGTTGCCCTCGGAGAAAATGGTCACGTGGCTGGTGGCCTCGCCCCCTGATCTCCAGACAGAGGGGAGTTGAGATTGCCCCCCGCACAGCTTGGCAGCGCGGAGGTCAATCTAAACTCCCCTCTGTCTGGAGATCAGGGGGCGGGGCCACCAGCCATGTGACCATTTTCAAGAGGTTCCAGAACTCCGTTCCCCCTGAAAAAAAAGCCCTGGTAACCCAGGCATCTGACATCACCTGGAATAATGATGTGGAGAAAGCAAAAAATAGCCGTAGGAGCCAACAGTTCCTTCCAACTCACAGCATAGTGATATCTACTGGATTTTTCAGATTTTATAGTGAAATTAGAGGGAGGGACCTTCTTCACATAGATAAAAACCTTTGCGCAAGCAGTTTGAAAGAAGACAATGGCATAGGACATGGACATGCTAAGCACCCCCAAGGGTGAGTGAGTCCATATGGCAAAACCTGAAAGGGAGCCCGTGCAAGTGGCCTGCCCACCTACTCCGTAAGTTGTAGCTGCAGAAATATCCCATGCATACAGCTGAAGTCACAGAAATGGTTTCTGTGTATCTAATGGACGTAATATTATCTGATAACTGGGTCAACCCCACATAAGCTGGATCATTCTTGCTTGATGAACAAGCTCTGGTTTTCCTTTGGTAACAAATCAGCCCGAGAAGCCAAAGCTTGCTCTCTTCTTGTTTGACCTAGTTTGGATAATTTCCCTAATCCTGTCTCTCCAGTCGAATAAAAAGCTTACAGTAGCAGTACTTGCTCAGCTGTTCTTATTTGGCAGCTTGATGATTCCCATGAGATTATGCACGGCATTGAATCAAATACTCTAGTATTAACTTCTGCTTTGGTTTGGCCAGACTTCGCAGTAGTTTCTAGCAGTTTTGTCATGGATTGAGTTGCACTTGGTATCGGCTACACACAGCAACTTGTTTTGAAAAGGTTTTGTATACATTTTCATCCAGTTAATCATTTAAGTCAGATTTAAGTGGGAAAGCTGATTCTTATTTTGCAGAGTGTACAGTCTTGAAGGTGTAATTGCTAAATTCAGGAACAGGATTGACTGTCTTCCTAATTGGACAGGGAGATGAAACTGCAGGTCATTCTACTCTGGAGGATGGAAGAATTGCAAGGTAGCTGCTTGATACATGACTAGAAAGAGATGAAGGGACAGGTTTTTGACTCTGAGTTCTTCACTCTCTAGCAGCTGCTAATCCGTACTTGATACTCATAGCCCTCCCCCCGCCACAGTATGGAAGGGATCTCAGCCCCTTTGAAGAGAGACCATTGAGCCCCTCTCTGCAAATAGAAGGGTCCCTGATTCTCTGTGGTGAAGCCAACTCCCCTCTTCTTCGTGTTCTCTGTGTATCACATGAATGGACTTTGTACCTGTGCACAGAATTCTTCCCCTCGCAGCTCAGACTGAGCATGCCCAGAGGGAAGGACCTGCCCCTTCCACTCAGTTCCTTCCAACAGCATTCAGTACGCTGCAGCAAGTTTAAAAGGTACTTGTGGTGGGGAAGGTGGGTGGGTTGTGTGAATGCACAGATGACCACTTGAAGAACATCAGTTACAGGTAAGCAACCTGTTCTTCTTCCTCACACAGAGTTGACCTCCCTGGAAGCAGGTACAGGAGCTCCAGTTATGGAAAGAAGTGTTAGGAATGCTTGGATAAAGGAGGCATCAGCTGTAATAATAATAATAATAACATTCGATTTATATACCGCCCTTCAGGACAACTTAATGCCCACTCAGAGCAGTTTACAAAGTGTTATTATTACCCCACAACAATCACCCTGTGAGGTGGGTGGGGCTGAGAGAGCTCCAGAAAGCTGTGACTAGCACAAGGTCACCCAGCTGGCTTCGTGGAGGAGTGGGGAATCAAACCCGGCTCTCCAGATTAGAGTCCTGTGCTCTTAACCACTACACCAAACTGGCTCTCATTTTGTAGCTCAAACTGTAGCTCAAACATAAAGGGCACCATGTTCAAGAAAGTAAATAGTTGGACATGCATACCTCTGGCGGGGAGATCTCCCAGAGGTGGTCCACAGATACATCTACATCTCTGGTGGAATTATGTATATCTGTGGTGGGAGTGGCCAAAGGTCGGGCCATAACCGAGCTCTGTAGCATGTGAAAACCTACCAGTAAGTATCAGAGAAGAGGGATGTTGTCTCATGGCCTGAGGCAGAGATGAACACAGCCCTTAAGGCAGGGGAGAGGGAGCACTATCCTGACATTTAAGAAATGTGCTCTTTGTTTGGAGAAGAAAGGAGAATTACAGGGACAAAGGAAAATGATGCCGTGTGAATCAGAAATGTCTCTTCTTGGAAGTGAAAGAAAGGTGTCCTCCTTACAGAACTGAGGGCAGGAAGAGGAGAATACACCCTGACGTACAATACACAAAGAACACAAATGGAATGCAGTTCCTTGAGATGTGTGAAAACAAGTTGTATATACGCAACAAGCATCAGAGAGAGACTAAAGCACTGGAGGAATAGTTGCATTAAAGGTTGAATGAATACTGAGATGCAATCTCAGATTGCGTCTTACATTTCTCTCGCCCTTCTCTGAGGAGCTCAGGAGAGCGTACAAGAACCACCCTCCTATTTTTCTGACAGTTACTCTGTGGGTTGGTTAAGCAGAGAAGGATTGGCTAGACCCAAGGTTAGTCAGTGAGCTGTAAGGGTGAGTGGAGCTTGAACCAGTTCTTCTCAAACACTCTAATTAAGCATCACTACACCATGCTGGGCTGGAGATTTGTCCTGGAACTGCCATACTCCAGTGCGGACGTGCCCCTGTCGCTCTGAGCCACTCCTTCTTTCCTCGCGGTATTAGCAAGTCTTGGCTAAACAGTGGACTAAAGGACATGGACTAAGGGACACACGTGTTTCGGGAGGAAATAGTATTGATGGTCATCAAGATCCTTAACTATCACTGTCTTGAAAGGTAATAACACACAAAAGCCAAAACCATTGGTGTGTGTGAGCTCCATTGATTAACATGAATTGAAACGCCGTCTTTAGTCTCCTGTGTATTGTAGACACTTAACAATTTTCCTTCTGAAGAAGCAGCTAAATTGTAACAATTAAAACCACGTTTGCAAGATAAAGTTAATAAAAGAAAGAGTGTAGAATGAACAAAATTACTTCAAACTACAATCTTTTATCCCAGGTTGAGAATTGAAAACCAAGCTATAAAAGGTCTTAAAATAGGTGTTTCTAAAGAATCTGCTGACAGGATAACTACAGTGCTTCAAGTAAAGCACCCTAATAGCTGGCCATTAAGCATCCATCTTTTACTTAAACGCGGCTATTGTGGAAAATCTCCTTTGTGAGTGAAACTGAACTTCCTACCATAACTAGAGGCATTCCGTTGATGCCATGTGAGTAGCTTTCATTGGTGGCATCTGTTCAATTTATTTGTTAACCCAGTCTGAGTGTGTATGTTGCTTTTAGACCTGCGGCTCTGAGTATTGGAAGGTTGGACTAGCTCGATGTTGTAGCTACTCAGAGGGGCTCTTCTGTGTGTCCTTTACTTCAGGGCCTACTTCTACTCTCTCTCTTCTTTTTTAAGTGTGCAGTTAAGTCCTACGGAGGTGACACTCTTTTTCTTAGAGAACGACGTGTCCATAGTTTGCTTTCATATTTCCCATATTTTCCCTGGTGGTTTAGGTGGTTGTCTTCTCAATCACCTAGAGAAGTCTTGCCTTACTACCGCTTAGTGAAGTAAAGAACTGAGCCTACAGTGCTGCTCATAGAAGGCGACCATTCATTCAGTGTGAATTTTAGATGGTTGTGAGATTCATACTGTGTGGCGCTCCCTCCGAGCATTTTCTTGGGGGCTTGGCTGGAGAATGGAGCCTTCTCTGCAGCGCATCTAGACTGTTTGCACATTTCCATATGTCTCATGGTTTAGTCCATTGTCCTCTCAGCTTAATTAAAAATGTTTCATTTCCTTGTGCTTGCAACAACTATTCTTCAGGACTGCCAGTCACGGCCCAGAGCAGACAATAGCATTCACCACACATTTAAGGTTACTTAAGCAGTAGTTTTTTTGAGAAGTTCTGAGAAAGCCGGTTTACGTGGGCTGTCCAGGAGACTCACAAGGGAGCACTGTCTGTCTGAAAGGCAACAGTTTCCTCTCTCCATGTCCAGGGATCCAAGGCCCAGTTGTGGTGAGGAGTGAGTAAGTGACAACTTTTACTGAAGGACAGATTTCAATGCAACTGGACGGTGACATCAACTTTGGCTAGTAAATATGCCATTTTACTTTATTATGCTATTGATAAGCCCTTGATTTTTTTTTCCAGAACATAATTCAACCACAAGTTCAAAATACTCCCACCTCACCTAACCGTAGCAATAGTTACCAGAAAGGAGACAATTGATGAATTGCTTCAAAGCTCCTGCAGTGTCTGTTGATAGGTAAGTGCACCTGATTTTTTCTTTGTGTCTCTGAGCCTCAGCAGTCATCATAGTTATAAGCCAAGAGATGTTCTGTGTAGTGGGAATGCGAATCTGTTGGTGGGGAGCGTAAAGGATGTGAATCTGTCCCTTGGATGCATTTTCAATATGATGACACTGACAAAAACGTGCAGAGGTTCTGCCCCGTTCTGTCACTCACCAGTCTTGTGAATGCCTTTTTGGTGTATGTGCAGATCAGATAACAACCAACTATGGATGGTTGAAAAAACAAAAGAGAGTGAGAGACAAAAATCTGTTCAGATAGGGTCTGAGCCTTCAGAGGGTGAGAGACAGGAAGGATCCTGTCCCAGAGGTTGTCTTCTGTGTAAAATACTGAATGTTTGGAGATAGGGATGGGTCTTCAGGAAGATAGGCTGAAAATCTTTTCTCAGGAGACATCTCAGAGTCTGTCTTTTGTGGGAAAGCAGGCTAGCAGAGTGAATGCTATAGGAAGGGACTGTGGCAGTCTCGGAGTCCAAGGGAAACTGAATAAAGATCTGTAGTTTCAGGAAGAAGCTCACCTTGACATTGTGACCTCTGAGGAAGAGCAAAGGCTAATATGCACCTGAAAAATAAATGCTTGGCTGTTAACTTCACTACTCCCAGGAGCTGACAGCTGAAATATTATAACTTCTTCAGCCCAGTAAAAGCTGTGAGTTAGTTCTAAATAGTTTTAAGCCTCTTTGCTGAACATCCTTATTTCTCTACTCCCTAGTAGCAAATAAAAGGTCGAGTTTTTTAATGCTGTTTCCCTGATGTCTCATATGAATTGACTGCGTTTAGAAGGCCACTTGTCTTCAGTCTTTTAGTAGAAGGTTGGGGTAGAGACCACTCTGGTTGAACTACACAACGTGCTACCTCTGTTTAAGTGGCAATACCTTCACAGACCTTCACAGACTCCTATTATCATTTCCTTCTCAGTGACATGGAATTCGTTCAGAGAATATTGTCATGAGCAGTAGGTCAGGAAATGTGTGTTCGTTGTTTGATTTCTGTTGCATGTTGACTACAGTGAACATCCATTCCTTTCCCTGCTTAATTATTCCCACTGAAGATCTAATCAACATAGTGAGGCAATGCTCTTTCCCGGATGAGATTTAAGACAGAACAAGATGTTACCCCTCCCCCAAATTGCAGGTGCCAGTGAAAACGTCAGGGCCACGTCAACTTTCCTCTCCATTTGTAACCTAACATTGAGTGGAATTGGCTCTTCTTCTGTTTCAGATATCCAGATCCAAATCTGTTCATATTCCTGGCACTGGTGACCTGTAATTGATTTTACATACTGTGGGACTGAATGACTACATTCATTTATTACTACCCATTGGACTTGTGCTAGGTGGTTAATTCAGCTTCACTGGAAGGCTGCTTACTGTGCTCTTCCTCGCACCAATGGGCGCGTGGGGCAGTGCAGTGAGATGCATCACGATTAATCTGCAGTTGAATTTCAGCAAAAGCAGCGGTTTCATAGGGAAAGGCCTGTGAGAAAATGTGGATGTGGAGTGGTCCTTGTGTACATTGAAGTAATCAAGATTGAGACAAGATGCTTATCTCATCAAACCATAAAAGATGGTGTCTGTTTTCCTCCTCCTTCATCCCTCAATAAATATCACAGAACGTAACTACATTCTATGATTAATGGGTCTGCCCAGATCCTGTCAAGCAGGCGTGCCCGGGGGATTCCTGATTCTTAGGCAAATCAGGACCTTGGTGTGCTGAGAGAGAGTTCTTAATCTTCCCACAAGCACCATTTCCTCACCTAAAATGGACCACCGGATCTGCTGTTTGCTTGTTGGGAAAACTTACGCGTGGCCCATCAGTACACGTACATTTCCTCAACAGGACCAATAGCAGCTCTTCTTGGCTGCCTCAGGTTGTCAAAATGACACAGTGGGGAAGGCTGAAATCTCTTCTTAGTTCCTCCCCAGTCTGAATCAGGTCCAGGGAACTCCCCATGCATGTCTGCTTGAGTGACTCATGGAGCGTCATGCTCCAAGAGTGGTTGATATGGGCAGTGTCACTGCTCCTTGAGAGCTGTTGCTGTGCAGGCTGAAGTGGCCAGACTAAGGGCTGCAATTTTTAGGACAAGCACTACCTGCCTACAGTTTTTCAGGAAAACACTACGAGCCTTCCAACCTATTTTTATCCTGCTAATCCTCCCAAATTTTTGAGATAGCTTTTATTTTGTATTTGAAACTTAAAAGCCTTTTCCACTGTGAATCCATGGATATTAGTTCATCTTAATGGAATGTAAATGATATTTCCTCATATCAGTTTATTTTAAACAATGCTTTTTCAGACTTCCCCCAGTGTGAAGATAAAATGAGGCTTTGTTAAAGAATGATAAACAGGTAGGATGGTATGAGAATAGAAAAAAGATCAAGGTTCCTAAATAAATAGTGTTTACACTCAAACCACAGCTTATTTTATTTACTTCATTTATACTCCCCCCCGCCATGGGGACCTAGAGTAGCTTATATCATTCTCCTCTCCTTTACTTTATTCTCGCAACCACCACTGTATGAGGTAGATTAGGCCAAGGGTGCGTGACAATGTCACCCAGTGGGCTTCCATGGCAGAGTGGGGGGTTCAGATCTGGGTCACCCAGATCCTAGTCAAACCCATCAACCGCTGCACCACACTGGGTCTCCACCAGTGCCCAAAATGAAGCATAATTATTGTAGACATGTGTTGCTCATCCTAGACTGTCCCTGACCCTAGCGGCAAAAGTGTGCAAAATGCAGTATGTTTTGTTATCATTTCCATTCATCTGGGTAGTGTTTGTTACTCAAAATTTGATAAGCCAATCATTGCTAGATCTGAAAAGGAGAGCTGGCACCTCTTTTGTGAATGAAGTGTGTTGCCCAAGTAGAAACGAGTCTGATCATTAGTTCTTCTTGATGCTAATGGCCAGTCTGGAAAGGGATAGTTGTGTGGCACCAAGGGTGAGCTGAAAGGCTGTTTGTGCACATGAGGCTTAAGTGCCTCGAACTTCTTGCATTGTTGGTGTCTTGTGTTCATGATGTTCAGGCTCAGAATTAACACAGGACATGTTTTTAAATACAGTAGACATTCTAGCCATTGTAGGTTTTATATTTGTAGTGAGGGGAGAGGAGTATCACATATAAAAATCATTTCAGCTCCCCCACCCAAGCTAGTGGGGGATTCCGCATGATCGATTTTGATCGGACTTTCTGAGCAGTCGTGCTGCAGTGGAGTCGTACGAATCCACCGCTCCCTGATTCCACATTAAGGCTTTTGTTTTGCATTGACATTTCATTTCATCATGCTCAAAGTCCATTGTATGGAATTTGCCAGTATAAAAATCGAGTCCTCATTGCTTTTTCCGGGGGAAGTGTTGACAGACGTGCGTCTTCTTCATTTAAAAAAAAAATCCCAAAAAAACCTTGCTACATATAAACGTTGCATCAAACAAACACATCTGATAGGTCAGTGCATTTCCCGCCGATATCGTGGAATGAGTATTGGTTATTGACATTTGGAGGGAAAATGGTTACTGATGACCCCACTTTCCCTCTGCCTCAGAAGCTGTCAGCTGTCAGCGAGCAACAAGTAACAAATTTGGCACGTTGAAAAATGGACCCATTATTGGGCAGCTGTTGTTACATGACACGGGATACATTTCTGCATAGACTTGTAGAAACATTGCAATGATTTTTATATTTTTTTTAAAAAAACGAGGGGAAGGGAAAGTTAGTGGGTGTGGCTTAGAAAACATGATTGGCCAATCAAATTAAGTTGATTCGA
Organism: Eublepharis macularius; assembly: GCF_028583425.1. NCBI lineage: Eukaryota > Metazoa > Chordata > Lepidosauria > Squamata > Eublepharidae > Eublepharis > Eublepharis macularius. The sequence goes on along the minus strand of NC_072800.1, from coordinate 9,290,323 downwards.
AGGGCGAGAGAAAAGGGCAAGGGTGGGGAGAACATCGGATAAAGGATCTTTCATGATTAAAATTCCTAATCTGCTGTGAATGGACAAATAAGTTGGGGAAAAGCAGGATGGGGGAAAAAAACGGACAAAACCTGCAGTGACTTCGAAGGTGCTGCTGGGATTGCCTTCCCACGTGTGGAAACACAAAGAAAAATCGAGGTCATTTGGAAGCTGAACAGTGGAAAACCACTAGTGCGGAATCACCCAGTAACAAACATGAAGCTATCATGAATCTAGCTTCAAAAGTCAGATTTTAGTTTTCTATATGATTTTTCAAGAATCTTTGATGGACAAAGACTATGTCATAACTATTACCTGTGTCCCTTTCAATCCGGGGTCCTCTGGAGGTGATGATGGGGAACAGGTAGAGAGCTGCAGGTAGGAAATCTCTGGGTTTGAGCAAGGCTGTGAGTACCTTGGAGAGCTCCATGGGTTGCCTGTCCAAGCAAAGATCCGACAAATGGCCAAGCTCAGCAGAAAGAGCTGATTACAGTCAGCTTCAGGTTACTTTAAAGGGGCAGAACTCTGGCTTGCCCTGCGTCACAATCAATTGAGCTCCATTTGCTCACTCTCAGGGAAGGGAGGTCTCTATGAGAGAGCAAGAAGGTCAGTTGGCCGGGATGTCTAAGAATAGAGTCCTCACTAGCACAAGTTGAATTGCTGGTCTCAGACTCTGGGAATGCATCTTCTCCACCCCCCACTCCCAGTCTGTAAGGTGTCACTCCTTGGACTGTGTCTGAGACAGGTCATGGGACTACAGCTGCTCTGCCCATCCGTTCACACATGACCAGAAAGCCAAGGAATCAGGGAAGAGGTAAAAACCTCCCCACCATTTAGCAGCATATTACAAGCAGCCGGCTTACCATGAGGTTCCTTGTACACTGTGTTAAGCTACTTCTTATTTGGTCTACACCTAAAATGATGTGGTAGAGTCCCGAGGTGGAAAAGTGGACTTCAGAGTGCTAGTAAAGTGTTACCATTTTAAATGCTTCTTTATTCAAGAAGTTTAAGCAAGAAGTAAAGGAAAAAACTAATTAGCACATAAGGGAGAAAGTCTTAAATGCAGCTTTTTTCTTACTGTTCCAGCTTTCCACATGCAGGGATTTTTTTTTTACAGAGTATTCAAACAGGTCATCCACCATCTTCAATGACGTTTTGTTGTCCATTCTATTACTTCGGGATTTCACCACCTGACTTCCACCTCATTGGGACACATGAGAAGCCCAGCCCACTCTAAATGGCCACCTATGGACTAGTTATCTGGAACAACCTATTTCACATTAACTGCTTTGTTAGGCTTTTTCGTGCATACCCTCATAAAATACAAAGTGCCGTTTGCAAGTAGTTAATAAGCGTAGGGCACCTGCTCATGGATGTGCAGCCTCAGTAAGTTGTACAAATCAATTGCCAATGAAAGAAAGCTTACATCAGGCTGTCGTCATTTATGCTTTATAAAGCAAATGCTCTAAGATGGTTTATAATTATTGGAGTTTGGTTTAGGTAGGCAATAAAAATGGATATAGTTTGAGCATGACTTGAATTTCAAGACTCAGTTTGTCTTTTTAAAAAATATTTTCTGAATGTTTCAGTTTAGTGTTGTGTCATTCAGTGTTTTATGTACAGTTATTGATAAAACGTATCTGTGTTTGTCTTTGGAACCAATAGCTAAATCATCTCTTTTGTTTTCATGCCATACAATTTTCCTCTGGTCTAAATGGTGGAAGGGAAATCAATTTAATTAAGCTAATGTTATTGACCCACTGGAGCAGTATGTCTGCATATGTGTGTGTGTGTGTGTGTGTTTAAAGCACAGCGCCCTAGGGTCCTGTGCAGGTAAATTGAATGAACACTAGGAAATATCTCTTCCCAGCATAGTATATATCAAATTGTTGCAGGCAGTTTTGGATTAGCAGCCAATCAGTTGAAAGAGTTTTCGTCTTATCCTAAATTCAGTTTTTCATTGGAGAATCAGTAATAAGATAAATCAATTGTTTTGGACATAGTTTAGCTTTTAAAAACAGGCATCCAGAAATACTGGGTGGGATTGGGAACTGACCATAATTTTTAGGAGCCTGAAAAGCTCAGCTGTCTTGCTTCTTGCTCTATTTCACTTGCCATGAGCAATCCCAAAGACTTCTAAATGGGATTGCAGATCCCTCTCATCTTCTCCCACCATTAACTTGGAACTGGTAAGTAAGTTCTGACAAATACCTACATGAAGAATGACACCAACAGACATAACAGTATAACTGTTGTATAAATTTCCTTTGATGATCCTGAAGCCCATTGAGCTAACATCCACCATGCCTCCAGCTATGCAAATCTTAAGTGCAAGTACATGGGTGTTCAGTTCAAGAGCAAAGAGGTATTGAACATATTTTGGCATTGATTGTAGTATGTTTTATATAAAACCTTTGAGTTGGATCCTGTGGAGTTCTCCACCATCGCCTTCTCCCAGGAGCTCCCTGCATGTCCCAAAATCCTTTTCTGGGGGGCAGGGGGCCTTCATAAATAACTACCACACAAGCAACTGCAGTGAAGAGAGGAAATTAACCAAAACTGTTTCTAGCTTCTCATTCCAGTTCCACTTCCAGTAACCTTTATTGGCATAGTAAAAGCGTTGAGAAAGCAATGGCCATATCAGTACAGTATAATTTGCCAATTTGTCGAAATAAGAGCAGAATAAATTAACAGGTGGTTGTAACCCTAACTACTAATAAAAATGAAGTGCAACAATAAACCTTCCTTCCCCAGGAACCCGACAAAAAAACACAGGTATCGCAGTCAAGCTCCTCCCTCCTGCTTCCCCCCGGCCTCTCCCTTCCTATCCCCTTTACCAATTTTTTCCTTTTCTCTCAGCCTCAGCACATTTGCCCAGAATTCTGCCACCTTCTCAGTGATGTCAGGAGATCTGTCTGCTAACAAGAACTCTACACCTCTATCAGTCGTTCTCATAAGGGTTTGAAAGAGAGGGCTAATCCGTCGTGACGTGAGCACAGCTGGGTGAACAGTGGGCAGAATACATGGGGGGGGGAGGGAGACTTACTCTGTTGCTAGTAGGAAGCGTAGATATGTACAATCTCATTCTATTTTTGCACCACACACCTCCACACACTTCACACACATCTCATCTGTGCAGTGGTGCTTGTTATTAATAGGAATCCCCTGATCCTAAGCAGAGGATTTTATGGCATTACATGGGGCTGATGGGAAAAGGGGAAGGAAAGGCAGATATATTTTGAAAACCCTTTCTCTGAAATTTTTCCATAAGATTCACCCCTTTAGTTTGAACTCAGACAATAATTACAAATATGCCAATTGTTAGAGGTCGATCTAAAGGTGCTCAGAGGTATGTCAAGTACCTGAACATGTATTTTTTGCTAATCGCCAAAGAGAGAAAAAAAGCCTAAATAGAGACTTATCAACATTGCAGTAAACAAAAAAGGGGGAAATTATATTATTTCGACTTAGGAATTATGTTAAAACATATAGGATCAGAAGAAATTCATGCTTCTAGAGGGAAAAGCCTCAGCAGTGAACAAGAAACACAATTTCAGTAATCATTCCGAAAGAGTAATATTTCATAGGAATTCTTTCGCTTGGTGAATTACATGCATTAAAGGGTTTCAGGAGGGTAGCCATGTTGTTCTGTAGTAGAAGAACAAGATCTAAGTCTGATAACACCTAAAGACCAACTAGTTTTCCAGGGTATGAACTTAAGAGAGTCAAAGCGCCCTTTGTCAGATACATGGAGTAGGAAAAGGTGGGAATCTTTATAATCCAAGCAGAAGGTGGGAGGAGTATTGCAAACTAGAGTGTCAGGAATCACAGAATCACAGAGTTGGAAGGGGCCATACAGACCTTCTAGTCCAACCCCCTGCCCAGTGCAGGATGAGCCTAAAGCATCCCCGACAAATATTCATCCAGCCTCTTCTTGAAAACTGCCAGTGAAGGGGAGCTCACCACCTCCCTAGGCAGCTGATTCCACCTTTGAACTACTCTGACCATGAAAAAGGTTTTCCTAAGATCCAGCTGGTACCTTTCTGCATGTCATTTAAGCCCATTGCTTCGAGTCCTATCCTCAGCTGCCAACCAGAACAGCTCCTTGCCCTCCTCCAAATGACAGCCTTTCAAATATTTAAAGAGAGCAATCATGTCCCCCCTCAATCTCCTTTTCTCCAAATGAAACATTCCCAAGGCCCTCAGCCTTTCCTCGTGGGGCTCAGTCTCCAGACCCCTGATCATCCTCGTCGCTCTCTTCTGCACCCTCTCCATTTTGTCCACATCCTTTTTGAAGTGAGGCCTCCAGACCTGCACACAATACTCTAGGTGCGGCCTGACCAAGGCAGTATAGAGAGGGACTATGTCCTCCTGCGATTGCGATGCAATGGCCCTTTTGATACAACCCAAGACTGAGTTTGCCTTTTTTGCCACTGCATCACACTGACTGCTCATATTTAGTTTACAGTCCACTCTTACTCCAAGATCTCTTTCGCATATACTACTGCCCAGAAGTGTATCCACCATCCTGTATTTGTGCTTCACATTTTTGTGACCCAGATGTAGTACTGTGCACTTATCTATGTTGAATTGCATCCTGTTCACAACTACCCACTTCTCCAGAGTATTCAGGTCTTGTTGAATTTCAACTCTATCCTCTTGGGTGTTTGCCACTCCTCCCAATTTGGTATCATCACAAAATTGAATGAGTAGCCCGTTTACCCCTTCATCCAAATCAGTGATAAAAATATTGAAAAGTACCAGGCCCAAAACCGAACCCTGTGGCACCCCACTGGACACCTCCCTCCAATCTGATGAAATGCCATTGACTACCACTCTTTGGGTGCTGTCCTCTAACCACTAACCAGTTCCCTATCCACCAAACTGTCCTATAGTCCAGTCTGTAGTCTTCCAGTTTACCCTTAAGAATGTCATGGGGAACCTTATCAAAAGCTTTGCTGAAATCCAGGTAAATCACGCCGACAGAGTTCCCATGGTCCAGTAAGCTCGTTACTTGATCAAAGAAGGAAACCAGGTTGGTCTGACAAGATCTGTTGGGGACAAAACCATGTTGACTTCCCCGGATCACTAAGCGGTCCTTCAGATGCTTACAGGTCAATCCCTTTATTTATTATTTATTTATTTTATTCGATTTATACCCCACCTTCCCCACAGATGGACTCAGGAGAGCTAACAACATTAAAAAATACATCAAAATCACAAAAACACAAAATCAATAATAATTTTTTAAAAATCATTAAAATAGTCCAGGAGCAGGCTATTTAAACAAATATTGGGAGTCCGTATACGGGCATAGCAGATGGCTATGGGCATAGCAGATGGCTTTAAAATTTGCTCTAATATCTTCCCAGCAACAGAAGTGAGACTTACTGGCCTGTTTTTTCCTGGGTCATCTTTCTTCCCTTTCTTAAAGATTAGGATAACACTCTTCTCCAGTCTTGTGGCACATCCCCAATCCTCCAGGAGGCCTTGAAGATGATGGACAGAGGCTCTGCAAGTTCTCTAGAAAGTTCTTTGAGCACTCTTGGGTGCACACCATCTGGCCCAGAGGGTTGTATTCATCCAGTGCAGCCAGGTGGCTCTCCACAACCTCTCTGTCAATGTCAACTAGCCACTCAGGTGTCCTGCCACATTTTCTACTATCTCTAGATGTGCCTGAGTTCTTCAGAGAAAACAGAGACAAAAAAGTCGTTAAGCCTGTCTGATTTTTCTCTGTCCTGCATCAGAGTTTCTCCATCTATTCCCAACAGCAGTCCAATTGCCTCTTTTACCTTGAGTTTGCTGCTCACATATCTGTAGAAGTTTTTCTTATTGTAAAGACCCCCCTGGCCAGACCCAGCTCATACTGAGCTTTGGCCTCTCTGATGGCTGATCTGCAGGACCTCATATATTCCTCTTTAGAGGTCTGTCTTTCTCTCCATTTCCTGAACATTTCCTTTTTCTCCCTTTGCTTATTCTGGAGCTCTCTGTTCATTTACATCAGTTTCTTGGAACCCTTACCATGTTTCCATCTTGCTAGAATAGCAAGGTTTGAGCTTGCAAAAGCTCATATTTGAGAAGAGCCCACCCTTCACTTGCTCCTTTTCCTTCCAGCACACTCCCCCACGGAATGACTCTCGTCAAGCCTCTGAGTTCATTGAAGTTGGCCCTACGAAAACCTAACCTATGAGTCTGGCTACAAACTTCCTTGGCTCCCCACAGCAACTGGAATTCAAGGAGGACATGGTCATTTCCCCCTAAGGTCCCCACCACCTTCACCCCATCTACCAATTCTTCCCTGATAGTTAATATTAAGTCTAATATGGCTGAGCCCCCTATAGCTTCCTCCACCATTTGAAAAAGGAAGTTATCGGCCAGGCAGGTCAGGAAGTTGCGTGAGTCTTGTCGCTTTGCTGAGCTTGTCTCCCAGTACATATCGGGGTAATTGAAGTCACTCATAATTATAAGTTTCTGATGTCTGGATACTCTACCAATCTGTTCAAGGAGGGCAGCCCATCCATACATTCAATAACTAGTCATTAAAACTTAGTAAACAGGGTCAGCCCTGGTTAGTAAATGCTTGGGAAACCACCAGAAAAGTCCGGGGTTGCTGCACAGAGGTAAGCAATGGCAAACCACCTCTGCTCGTCTCTTACCTTCAAAACACCAAGAGGCATTGCCATGCGTTTAATGCAACTAGATGGGATGACATCATCGTCATCATCATCATCATTGTCATGCAGCATCGTGACAGCCAGTTTGATATAGTTGTTAAGAGCAGCAGAAACAAAAATAACATTGCACTAAAATCAAGAATAATGAATAGAACAATTATATATCAAATTATGTATTTATATCCGTGAAAGAATCCACTAAGTATTAATTATATGCTAACACAGATACACACTGGACATATTACGATTTTATACAACTAGGTAAACTCAATGAAAACAATACAGACATCTGTAGAAAAGCACACAATTCACAATATACAAAATGTAATGGCAATAATACAGAAAGACCCACTGGTAGAGGCTATGGTGGAACAATAGCCACCAACCTCACACAAGGGACTGAATCAAGAGCAGGGCTGAACAGTAAAAGAAATAGTACAAAAAGCTACTGGTTTAGTCGTGACTAGCCAAGCCGTAAATAAAGCTAATAAGCTGTATTCCGAGGTGAACTGCTAATGAGATGCCTAGGTCTACTTCCGCTTCCATCGTAGTTTCCTCAGAAGCTGATTCCGCACACGTTGGATAATGCACTTCCAATCTTCTTTATAGATCATTTGGAACAGATTTTTTCATGTGCGGAACAAAAAATCCACTTCAGACAATTGCTAAAGTGCATTGAAAGTGCATTATCCAACGTGTGCAGAATCAGCCAGAGAGTCTCTCCATCAATAATATTCATAAAGACAATCTCCTCAGAACTGGAACTGTTATTAAAGTTATTATAATTTTTTTTTACTAAGTGTGAAGCCCAGTCTACAACAAAAAGACATAACTCTATACAGACTTACCCAAAAGTAAATTATTTGTGTCTCAGCCAATTCAGTAACTTGCAAAGACGAAAAAAAAACTGTCTCCACACTTCCCATAGTTGGCAAAGCGTTCTCAGTTAGTAGAGAGCTAATCTACTGAGTTTATAGGACTGAGCTCCCTTGATTAGGTTCAGCTGGGCTTCACACCATAGTGAGAAAAAACACAACATGGGAGATAAGATTGCACCCTGTGGGACCCCAAAAGAAAATTCCCATTCTGGAGATAGCTGATCTCCGACAGCAACCCTTTGAGTTTTGTATACGTACATGCATATCAAGTCTATGTACTGATAGTACATAGAGCTGATAGTAATGGAAAGAATTACGGTCTGGACTGTAATTGACAATTAATATTGATTTATATTCTTTTAAAAGGGGAGTCTATGCCTGTTAGAATTAATTTCATTCAATAATTTAACTGAATAAAAACAGCAATGTTTTTATTCAGTTTTGAAATTGTTTCAATTTCTCATGGACAGAAGCTGTGTCATATTTTAGGAATATTCACTTTGAAAAATTATGATTTTTAAATGGAAGCTTTGCCCTCTTCACTGCCCTTATCTAAGAAGAAAAATGGCTTTCTTAATCAGTTTTATGGAAATATTCAGTGCATAATCAATAGATACTTAGAATATTTTTAGGGAATAAAAATAGTAGATATACAAGGAAACGTATTATGTATTTTAACATTTTCACCACTGACTTTACATTTGAAGACGCCATCACTCTCACTACCAATTAACAGATGGATGGGATAAATAAATACTACATGATATTTTCCTTTTGCTGCACTAAAATGTTAATATCATTGAATAATTAATGATATAAGAGAAGAGCTCTTAGGGATGGTCCTCTGCCTTTGGATTTCCTTCCCATGGTTCTCTGATTACTTTTTGAAAGAAGTACCATCATAAGTGCATCTGGATTTACCCTGCCAAGTTCATTCCAGTGAGGCAGATATGTTAGTCTGTTGTATCAAAACCACAAAAAATAAGATTTGTGGCACCTTATGTACATTTCTGCTGCTAACTAAGAAGTTGTTTCATTCATATGATGAAGTAGGCTCTCTTAGGGTCCCAGGGGCGATGCGTGTGCTCGTTTGCATACAAGAAGGTAATTCTCCACGTTTCCTCTCTCCTTGGCTATACCTCCTTCAGTCCTGCCACCACCAAACTTATTTCCACACTTCCCTTTGACCAGCAGTTTGGCACTGACCCTAAGCACATGTATATGAGTAGGCATCTAGACACAACCTTCTTAAACAGAGAAAGATCTTTATTGTACTATACTAGTGGTGCGATCCTAAGGAGAGTTACTCCAGTCTAAGCCCATTGATTTCAGTAGGTCTTAGATTAGAGTAACTGTTTAGGATTGCATATATTGCAGAGCACAGAAAATGCTAGGAAGGGAATATCATGACACAAAAGCAAGGCATAACCAATAAAAGCAAATGAAACAGTTTAAGTAGATCCACTCGGATGTTCACTTGGCATCCTGATTCAAGACGTGGGATGGATGAACATTCCCCAAAGCACAGGGGACAGAGGCAAAATCCCTCCCCCCACCCCCTTGCTCCTGGACTGGTCCAGCACAAACCCACACACAAAGGACACACTGATCTTTTCAGCTCCTTCTGCTGATGGATGGTTTGCCCCCTCCCAGTCCTGTCATTTGGAAGAAAAAAGCCCTTGTGGGATCCATGGCATCTCCCTCTCATTGTTTGGGAATACATGAACCACAGAGGATTTTATTGCCTTTACTAAAACAGTCACCCTTCTAGCCTAGCTTGGCAGTTGAGCCAAATGGTTGGAACCTCCTCTCTGCTCCATGGCAATGTGAGAACTTTATTGCCCTCTCTTCCTGAGAAAGATTGTCTTCCCAGTGTCTGAGGTGGGAAGCCATATTGGTCTGCAGTAGAAGTGCAAGATCCAGGGCCCAGCAGCACCTTAAGGACCAACTGGATTTCCAGGGCGGGAGCTTTCAGGAGTCAGAGCTCCCTTCAGCAGGTATTTTTAAGGTGCTACTGAACGTGAATCTTGCTTTTTCCTAGGTCTGATTTCCTGGGGGTTCATCTTTCTATGTCTCATCTACGACAGGCTCAAGCCCGCCAAAATGTTTGTTTCAGCAACTCTATGAGTCTTTAAGAGAGGCCACAGATTTTCCTTGTAACTCCATATCAGAAGGTTTAAAGTGAGACAATCACACTCAGCTGTTGGATTTTGCACTTTCTATTGTTTTAATGCTCTTTTAAAATCTTGTTAGTGGATTTGCTGTTATGAGCCACCCTGTTCTGGTGTGCAAAACCTCCTTTTAAAGTTGGGTCATAGCAACTTCCTACAGTGACTTCCTGTTAAAAAAATGTTTGGGGAAAACATTCACCTGACAGAGCATCATGTGTAGTTTTATCCCAGCAGAGAAAGAAATTAACACATTCATAGCAATAAGTTCCAGCAAATCCCAAAGTTGTTGCTGATTCTTTTTCCCTAGCTCTTTTAGTGCGCAGCATTTTTAGCTTACCTGGGTTCCTGTGTGAAGTGAAAGTGACTTAAATTCCAGATGTTTGAAAACTGCCCATTGTCTCCTATCAAAGCTATGTTCAGCTTAAAATGGAGTATTTGAAGAATTGGATTTGAAGGCCAAATACAAAGTGCAAGATCCAAGGGTCAAGCAAAGCTGCCTTTTAACAGCATCTGGAGTTCGAAGATAAATCCCAGTTCTGTTCAAATGATGTCTTCCTTCTATGACATCATTACAGAATGGGATGACATCTGGTCATCATTACAGAATGCTGTAACATCTGGTCATGCCTGTAGGCTGGGTCTGAATACGCAGCAGAACAAGGTTGAGAAAGAAGTGGAAGAGTGGGGGCTACAGGTAGCAAAAAATCCTTTAAATTAGAAACTTGGGACATTAGGGAAAGAGCTTCTAGCTCGGTCCTTTTCCTGCTGTGCTTTGCAGGGAAGTGAAGGAAAAGAAAGGAAAGATGACTTCTAAGGTTTGGTTTCTTGCTATGCTGTGTTCCCCACCCCCCTAGTGGTACCTGGAAGAAGAGTGGTAGAAGATTTCCTCATGCTTCGGTGTAGAGCTGCATGGATGGCAAAATGGTACTGCTGTCATTGTTCCTGGGAAACAGGCAGAGTGAAAGTGTTTGCTGCCTTTTGGCCAGAAGTTCTGCAAATCTTTACAGAAGAAGCACCAGAAATAGATCGCCACTGTCACCAGACACTGGAAGTGTGGCCCTGAGATGGGATGTCACAGCTTTCTTTGAAGTTAAAAAAAATCTCTTTCAAAGATTAGTATTTCTCCCAAGGCTTTGCTTTTATCTTACATAGATATTTGCAGCTGCGTAAGAAATATTCTTTGATTTGAAATATTAGTAAAGCTCTTCAGAAATGAAAGGAACAAAATACACAACCTAGCCTTTGCTCTCTGTAAAAAAGCTGGTATTTTTGAATTATTTTTAGCTCAGTGGCAGTGAATAAATATCAGCTAGCTCTTTTTACTTGAAACACAGTAATTTTTACTTCTGTGTCAACTGCCGTAATCTTACTCCCACTGTCACAATTAGTCACTTGTTTTGTAAATTGTCTCAGTGCTTTGTTAAGCACATACAAACTTGCATTCTTTTTTAATCAGAAAAGAGCTGAGATGTGAGAACTTTGAAACATACATGATTGGCATCGTTCAAACTCCCCATGATCTGCCTTTTCATTTACTGCAAGTCACGCATCTCACTGTATTACCTCAGTGTTTTTCTTTGACATTGGAACTGAGCAAGCGGCTTGGCAACTCTGCAGTCGCTGCTGTCAGACAGTGGCTTATTAAAAGTTGCAATCCAGCCTGTCTCTTGCAATTAGACATGAGTCCATTGGTTTCAAAAGATTTTACTGAATATAAACAACCATTATAGTCCACTAACCAAGATGCAATATCTTGGCTGGTACACGAGTATTGTTACGAATGACAGGCAAAGGTTAAGGTACAGAATAGCAAAGCCCAGCAAGTCCCATCCTCCCCCCATAGTTCTCAAAACAAACGGCTTGAAGCTGAGAGAGTGAAACTTTCCCAAGGCTGGAAAGGTTGTAGTCATAACATTCCTCTTCTTTGAGATAACTGATACTGGGCTGCTTGTCACCTGCAAAAGAAGCACTTAAAACACTGACAGGATTAAAATGGAGTCTCTTTGGTTAGATCACATAAGAAACATAGTCAGTCCTCCTGACATTTCTGCCCCCTCTAAAATGCCCTTCCCCCAGGTTTGAGAGGGTAGAGGTTGTGAAAAGATTTTACTAATCTAGGAGCATGAACATGAATAGCCTCCACCCGCTCATCAAATCCAGAATCAAAGTCCTTCCACCTGATGAGGTAAAACAGCTTATTACGTTTGATTTTAGAGTCCAAAATTTGCTGTACTTCATAATGGACTTGGTCATCAATTAGAGTTGGTATGGGAGGAGCACGGGTGTGCCATTGATCTGCTGGGGGGACCTTTTTCAACAAGCTGATGTGGAAAGTAGGATGGACGTGGCAGAGGTTCTTTGGTAAATCAAGTGCTACAGTCACTTTGTTGATGATTTTACGAACTGGAAAAAGTCCCAAATACTTTAGTGCCAATTTACGGCTGGTTTGAGCAACTTTCAAATTTTTTGTAGACAAATAAACAAGGTCTCCTGGATGCAATTCCCATTCGGCCGCATGATGGCGATCAGCGTATTTTTTATAGTCCTATTTAGCTTTGTTAAGATGTTGCTGAATAAGAGTCCATTGTTGAGCTGCCTCCCCCCACCATTGTGAAACGTCTTTGGAGGTTGTTGCGGGGGGGGGGGGGGAAGAGCTTCAAAAGGAAATGGTTTAAAGTGATAGCCATAAACTACTTTGAATGGTGTTTCTCCGGTAGAAGCATGCACACTGTTGTTGTAAGAAAATTCTGCTAGAGGCAGTAAATCAATCCAATTGTCCTGCTGGAAATTGATGTAGCAACAAAGAAACTGTTCTAATAATTGATTAGTTTTTTCTGACTGTCCGTCGGTTTGCGGATGGTGGGCGGAGCTTAAACCTTGTTCAATTCCCATAAGTTGCATAAGCTCCCGCCAGAAGTTGGCAACAAATTGTCTGCCTCGGTCGGATATCACCTTTGATGGAAAAGAATGGAGTTTTACAATATATTTCAGAAAAATATCCGCCAACTTTTTTGCCGAAGGCATAGTAGTGCAGGGAATGAAGTGGGCTTGTTTTGAAAACAGATCCACTACAACTAAAATGCAGGTGTGATTTTTGGAGGGGGGAAGATCTATGATGAAATCCATAGAAATAATTTCCCACGGTCTACTTGGGGTTTCAAGGGGCTGTAAGAGTCCAGGAGGTTTGCCTTTTCGCGTTTTGGCGCTGAGGTAAATGGGACACGAAGCCACATATTGCAAAATGTCTTTGTGCATGCCTGGCCACCAAAATTGCCTTTGGACCAGATGAAGTGTTTTTAAATATCCGTAGTGGCCAGCTGTTGAGGCATCGTGACAGCGTTGCAGTACTTCTTTTCTTAAACTATTTGGTACATAAAATCGATCGCCCCAAAGCCATTCCCCTTGTTCAGATTGAATTAATTTCTCTTTGGGCACATTCTCCCCCTCCTTTTCGACTTCGCTTTTCAGTTTTTGTCTCCACCCCTGGTCTGAGTGAGGAGGTTGTGTTGTGCGGCTGCGCATAGTAACCACTCCTCCCAGTTGCGTAGGTGAAAATACTGTGTCTATCGTCTCCTCCCTCCTGCTTTTGAGTTGGGGCATGCGTGAGAGGGCGTCCGCTAGGAAATTAGTTTTGCCAGGCAGGAATTTGAGGGTGAAATTGAATTTTGAAAAGTATTCCGCCCATCGCAATTGTTTGGCGTTGAGTCTCCGAGGACTGCGTAACACTTCTAAATTTTTGTGATCTGTCCAAACCTCAAAAGGATGGCGGGCCCCTTCTAGCCAATGTCTCCAAGTGGAGAGCACCACTTTTACAGCAAAAGCTTCCTTTTCCCAAACATTCCAATTTCTTTCAGCTTCAGAAAATTTACGTGAAAGGTATGCACAAGGTCGGAGAATATCGTCTTTCCCCCGCTGCAGGAGGATGCCCCCAATCGCAGTATCGCTGGCGTCCACCTGTACTATGAATGGGCGATTTTCGTCGGGGTGTTGCAGCACTGGTTCGGATATAAATTGCTGCTTTAACAGATCAAAGGCTAATTGGCATTGCGGTGTCCATAATAATTTCGCTTTCGGTTTTTTAGCTTGCTCCCCTTTTTTTTTTAGTTTTTAAGAGTTCTATGAGGGGAAGAGTTATTTGGGCAAAGTTTTGTGTAAATTCTCTATAGAAATTGGCAAACCCCAGAAAGGATTGCAGTCCTTTACGATTTGTGGGAGTTTGCCAGTCTTGAACTGCTTTCACTTTGCCTGGATCCATTTTTAACCCATCTTTTGAGATGCAATATCCCAAGTAACTAAGTTCAGTTTTGTGAAATTCACATTTAGACAATTTGATGGGCAATTTATTGCACATGAGAGTAGTTAATACTTGTTGCACTAAGTGTACATGTTCTTCTTCGGTTTCTGAGTAAATTAACACATCATCCAGGTAAACAACTACTCCTTTATATAAAAAGTCGTGCAATACTTCATTGATCATGGACATGAAAACCGAAGGGGCCCCGGCCAAGCCAAAAGGCATAACTAAATATTCGTATTGCCCTAAGGGCGTATTGAATGCGGTTTTCCACTCATCCCCCTCTCATATACGAACGTGGAAATAGGCATCTTTTTAAGTCTAATTTTGTGAAGATCTTACCTTGGGATCTCTGATGAGAGGTATGGGATAGCCGTTTGTGGAGGAAACTGCATTAAGTCCTCTGAAGTCAGTGCACAGTCTCAACCCTCCATCCTTCTTTTTAACAAACAATACTGGGGCAGCATGAGGGCTGTTTGCTGGTCGGATGAATCCCCTTTGGAGATTAGTGTCAATGAATTTTCGGAGCTCCTCTCTTTCATTTGGGCTCATTGGATAAAGTCTACCTTTGGGCAATGTGGCTCCAGGGATGATTTCTACTGCACAATCTGTCCTCCTGTGGGGAGGTAAAGTGTTGGCCTCTTCTTCAGTGAAGGCTTGCAAATAGGCTCTGTACTGTTTAGGTATTTGATTAATTTCCTCCCCTGGGTTAAGAGTGCTTGTTCCATGAGGGTAGGATTGTTACCCCAATTCTGGTCCCAACGATGATTTCTGCAGCTATCGTGTTTAAAGGTGATGCTTCCGGCTGTCCAATTTATGTCTGGGTTGTGGTCCCACAACCATCTGCTCCCCAAAATTAAAGGGTACTTCGCTGTAGAGCTTATTACAAACGATCTTGTCTCCCAATGTTGTCCCATGCCTGTGATGACAGGTGCTGTTTCGGTGGTGACTGGATTCATATTAGTGCCATCCATTTGTTCAAAAATGACTGGAGTTTCAAGATCTTTTATTGGGAGTACTAATCCGTTCACTAGAGCTGGTGCAATAATATCTCTGGAGCATCCAGAATCAATGAGCGCTTGCACCCGAATAGGAGTCTTTCTTTCAGGATTGATTAACGTAACAGGCATGAATAGTATGGACCCTTGAGGTCTTTCCACTATGGGAACTGACTGAGTTTTGATCTGCCATTTGGGTCTGTTTACGACAGATTCATTTCATTTCCTGAATTAGGACTTTCGGGTGCTTCTTCACTGATTAGAGCGGTTGAATCAAAGTCCATAATTTCTTCTAGCTCTAATCCTTTCTCAGGAGGACTTCTTCGGAAAGTCCCTCTCCCTCTCGTAGTTCGCAGAGCGGGTGTTGGGCGGGACAGCGGGGGAAGAGTGACAGGGGCTGGGCGCCGTGGTGGGAACGGAGTTCTTTGCACAGGCCGGAGTGGACATTGTGCTGCGAAGTGACCGCTTTGGCCACAATGTAGGCACAGTCCTTGTTGCCATCTAGCATCTCTCGCTCCTCTAGCTGCATATCCTGCTCCCCTGCCCCCTCTTACAATTATGGAGGTTTGCCAGTGCCCTGCAGTTTGTTGTTGTTCCACAAGACGCACTTCTTGCATACGGTTTTCCACTTCACAGGCTAATTGAATCCAACCCAAGAGTGTGGGGGGGATTATCTTGCATAAGGGCCCGGTCCAACAATCTGGGATTCATGCCATGTTTGAACAAAATTATTTTGGTGGATTCCTCACACCTTGGACATTTGGCGGCTAGCTGTCGGAACTTTGTAACATAGTCTCTGGCCGACATGCTACCTTGTCTGATCGATTGTAATTCTGTTCGGGCTCTGCTCTCCTCTAATGGGTCTTCATATTGCGCTCGGAGCGTGTCTACCAAACCCTGTAGCGAATCTAATTCTGGGGCCCCCAATTCGTACAAGGCTACATACCATTCTGCTGCCTTTCCTTGCAACCGGGATCCCAAATGTTCGATTTGACTGGCCTCATCTTCAAATAAATGTCCCCAACAATTGAAGAATTGTAGTGCTTGTACTAGAAAAAATCCCAACTTCGAGGGGTCCCCGTCGAAAGTAGCTTCCAATTTTACCCATCCCATCGGTAACTCTTGAGGTCTGGTAACCGGTGCTGGGAGTGGGTAATATGGCACAGGTGCCAGTTCCTGCCTTGGCTGCCAGTCAGGTCGACGCGGGAGTGGTTGTATCGGAGGGTGCTGGGACCTTGGCTGCGGGATCCCTTGGGGTCTCGGTATTGGAGGACCTTGCAGCCTCAGCTGTGGTCTCTGCGGTCGTGGAGCCAGAGGGCCTTGCGGAGGTGGACCTCTCGGTCTTAGCAGTGGAGGTAGCCTAGGCGCTGGAAGTCGTGGGAGAAGCGGCTGCCCTTGAGGCGGCGGTGGCGGCAGTGGGAGTACCGGAGCCTCCTCCTGCGGCTGTAGAGGTGGTTCTCCTGGGAGGACCGGGAGCTCCTGCGGCTGTTCTTGTGGCTGCTTCTGCGGCTGCTCCTGCGGTGCCTCTTCCTCTCCTCCCGGTGGCCCTCCCGGTACATCAGGGGGAAGTTCCTCCGGTCTCTCGTCCGCTGGCCCCTGAGGTTGTTCAGGCGGCTGTACCGGTTGTTGCTGATCATCTGCTATTAAGAGCGGTTGCTCCCTCGGGGTGGTACGTAGTCCCGGGACAATACTTTGCAGGGCCGCCAGGCCTTGGCCAACAA
The DNA here is from genome assembly GCF_028583425.1 of Eublepharis macularius. Taxonomy (NCBI): domain Eukaryota; kingdom Metazoa; phylum Chordata; class Lepidosauria; order Squamata; family Eublepharidae; genus Eublepharis; species Eublepharis macularius. Next base: position 9,273,548 of record NC_072800.1, on the reverse strand, counting down.
CTCGGCTGCGGGCGCCCTCTTCTTGCATGGGGCCTTCCTCTGATCCTCCGACAATGAGTACGGAGAGCAGGTGAACAGCATGGGCTAAACTCTCCTCCATACTACAAAGTCTCTCCTCTAACATTTGTACACGTCCTGGGGCCGCCGTGGCACCCACTATTTCAGAATATTTCTGGGGAGGTTCATTGGGAACTTGGGTAGTTTCCATATATTCTGCATAGGAAGCAGTCGCCCGAGGCCATGGCCGAATTTCTCCCATGCCCCGGGCCCCGTTACCTTGCTCTTCTTCCAATATCCCCGCCAGGATTCCTTTCGCTAATCCTGTAACCGCCGAAATTCCAGCATCCACCGCTAAAGTTCGGCTTTGCAATTGTACCCAACTTTGTTCATTCAGTTCGCGTTGCCCCGTCCACGGGGTGACTTCCGCGTAGTCCCAACTCATCACGTCGCGACGGGAGGTCTCCCACACCTGGGTACTTTCCGAACCTCTTCGGTCCCACTCTAATTGGTCGGCTTCTCGATTCCAATGATACCACGGTTGGCTACTTGAATGTTCTGCTACCGAACCGACACTTCGTTTCCCGTCCATTTGCAACTTAGTAAATACCGCACTCGCTCTCCTTTCCCTCGTGTCCCTCGGCCTCGAACCCCACTGCCACGGCATAGGCAGGGATATCAGAGGTTCTGCTGCCACCCTGGGCCTAGTTTCAGCTCTATCGGGTGCGAGGGTATACAGCATAGTACGCCTGGACTCCGTTCCTCCCTGAACGGGTCGAGGAGGTTCCAGTCCTTCCGAACCAGGGGAGGTATAAGGATCAAACAAAGGGTCCCTGTTGGACGCGGCCTTGGTATCCGTCTGCCCCGGCTTAGGCATTGGAACAGATGTGATTCGTAACAAAATATCAGACAGTGGCTTATTAAAAGTTGCAATCCGGCCTATCTCTTGCAATTAGACATGAGTCCATTGGTTTCAAAAGATTTTACTGAATATAAACAACCATTATAGTCCACTAACCAAGATGCAATATCTTGGCTGGTACACGAGTATTGTTACGAATGACAGGCAAAGGTTAAGGTACAGAATAGCATAACCCAGCAAGTCCCATCCTCCCCCCATAGTTCTCAAAACAAACGGCTTGAAGCTGAGAGAGTGAAACTTTCCCAAGGCTGGAAAGGTTGTAGTCATAACATTCCTCTTCTTTGAGATAACTGATACTGGGCTGCTTGTCACCTGCAAAAGAAGCACTTAAAACACTGACAGGATTAAAATGGAGTCTCTTTGGTTAGATCACATAAGAAACATAGTCAGTCCTGACAGCTGCTTCTCCAGGGTTTCCAGAATAAACTGCTTCACATACTACAGTGTCATGTGCATGTGAAGACACCACCTTTTGTCATGAGGCAGGACAAGAGTCATGCAGTTTCTTAGGGAATAATAGGACCCTCCCCCCCCCAAAGCAATGGGAGAACTTTGATGAATGAAGTATTCCTAATCTGAACATTTCACCTGCCTTACCTTTTATCAAACACTGGCTCAAGAATGCAGAGGAGTTAGCCGTGTTAGTCTGTGGTAGCAAAATCAAAAAGAGTCCAGTAGCACCTTTAAGACTAACCAATTTTATTGCAGCATAAGCTTTCGAGAATCAAGTTCTCTTCGTCAGATGCATGGTACAGAAACTGGTCAAATATAGAAGAGGAGGGAGGAGGAGGGGAGGAGAGAGAAGAGGCAATTAGGGCGTGAGAGGGAGGGTGCAACCAAAACATTCCTTTGCTAGTAAATGTAAACATCTCCTTTTGGTGTTGGGGTCAGTTGGAGTTTGCCCTGTTAGTTTGTAGCAGCAAAACCAAAACTGCATTGGAATTGGCTGCTCTGCAGATTCCAACAATAACAACAACTCTGTGAGAAACCATGACGGTGGCCTTTCGTCTCCTCCTGCTTCTGGGTGTGCAAAGGGGATGGGTGTGAGATATTGGCGAGGTGTCACAATATACGTCTCCCAGCAGGGCGTCTGTGGGAGAGACGAGTGGCTCTGTGGTAGAGCATCTGTTTTGTATGCAGAAGGTCCCGGGTTCAATCTCAGGCATCTTCTGCCTGGGGGTGGGGGTGGGGTGGGTGGAGTAGGTGATGTGCAAGACCTGCTGCCTGGAGAGCTGCTGCCTGTCTGAGTAGACAAGACTGACCTTGATGGACCAAGGGTCTGATTCAGTATAAGACAGCTTCATGTGTGTGTTTTTTGGGTTTTGTGAAAAGGTATTGAGAAGAAATGCAGCTCAGGGTCCCTTTCTCAGTTCCTCTGTGTTTGTCTCTTCTAGCCTGTTTACTACTTGGAGTGCAACCGATAAATCTGAATATCGCTTCATGATTTGCTCATGTAACAAGGCTGTTCCATCTCCTGAATTTTCTGCTTAAGGAACCAAGCCAGCAATCTAAAAGCTGGACTCAATGTACACTAACCTCATTTTTTAAAGAAATTAAAATCTATTGGGAAAATGTTTTATCTTCTTTTGGGCCTTCTGCTGAGTCTGCAGAGCTTCACCCGGCTGAGCAGCGCGTGGTTCGGGGGGGGGGGGAGATTGGCACGTGGCTTCTGGACCCGGCAATTAGCTCTCCTTCCTACCTCTAAGCAGTAATTAAATCTGCTCCTTCTGCTCTGTTGATTCATTTTACGGAGCTGTTTAATGGCTCGGCTGAGTACGTCTTTATCGCTGAAATTGAGACGTTTTATTCAGACAAAGAAAAGAGCTTAATCCATTATTTTCTCCAAGAACAGTATTACACGAATGAAGAGTAATACAACATGATTTGGTTGTGGGGATACTTCTTGCTGATCAAATGAAACAGATTAAGAGGAGTCTTCGACTGAGCCACTTATAGGCTTGTTTTCTTCAAGAGCAGCTCCTGTCAAATGTTGAGCCCAAATGTGTCTAATTTTGAGCTGCCCTCAGAGTCAGGAATTAAGTGGAGGGGCTTTCAGTGTTTAGAATAGCAGTAATTATATGTAAAGCAGGAAATCTACCAATTGTTCAAGTGACACCAGAGGGGTTTTTTGGAGACTTTTTTATATACATAAAAGGAAAACAAAAATGTTGCTGTGAGAACATGTTCTTAGTAGGCTGCATGAAATTCCCAGTGGGAGGGAAAAGGCCAGAGATGGTGGTTCTTTTTGTTCCAGGGAAAAAGACATCTGTAGAGGTGTGCAAGATTATGGATCTGTTCTACCAGTGGAGGTACTTTCCTCTGGTGGAAGGAGCCAGAGGGAGGCAGGCTCCTTCAACTGGAAGAAAGTGATTCGGCTGGCAGAACAAATCTGGGGATCCAACCCTATGAATGGTGGGGGAAGGGTTAATAATAATGATTGTGCTAGGCAATTATATAGTGTTTTTGATGTTCAAAGTCTTTCAATAATCAATTTCAACTGGGCAAACTACCCAGTTGAGTCACTATGCTCTTCATATGGGCAGGGTGGGGGGGAGGCTGAGAAGAGAGTGATAGAGGAGGCTTAAAGAAAGGCTGAGGAGTGATTTGAGCACAGCAAGCCCCTGGTCCAGAGTTTGTTCTCTGAAGTGGCACTTTACATTACCTCCTTTGGTAAATGAGAAACATTTTTAATTTTCTCACCTAATATTCAGAGTTGGAGTCACCCAGTGAAGCTGTTGGGTACTGGGTTTGGGAGAGATCAAATGAAGTATTTTGTCAGACCTCACCAAAGTACTTGCCATAGCTCACGTTTGCTGCAGATTTTCTGATCAGGTGGTATTGAGAGTCTGGTCTCCTTGGAGGCAGCAGTTCAGTTAGCTCCCTCTTCCAGATTTAAGCTGTAGAAAGCAAGGCTGGCCTATCCAGTACATGGCCCCAGGCAATCGCCTAGGGCACCTGAGGGGGTGGAATGACAGCTAGCCCAGTTGCCACCACACTCCCCACTTGCCAGTTCCCCTGCAGCATCAGGGTCTGCCCCGGGAGGCTCCCCGGCCCCAATGGGCGGCCAGTGGGGAGTCTGCTCCTTCCCTTGTTCCTTCCCTTTGGGGCAGGCCCAGGCTTGCCTCTTCCTTGCCTCACTGTGGTGGGGGATGGTTAAAAGATGGGCAGCGGCTTCCTGCTGTGCTACTTCACAGTTAGTGAGGAGTGTGGGCTCTTCCTTGCCGCCATGCTCAGGGCTAGAAGGGACCACTTTGCCCTCATGTGTGGGGTGAGGACATTGAGTGCCACCTTGCCATGGTGCTGGGCTGGGGGAGGGCAGGTGCTGTCTTCCCACCTGCCTGTGGTGGGGCAGGGAATGGGGATGAGTTGGGTGTCCTAGTCTAAGGTCCCCAGAAAGTTTGAGTTGGCCTTGGTAGAAAGGCTTAGGAGTAGTTTGGTGTAGTGGTTAAGAGTGACAGGACTCTAATCTGGAGAGCCTGGTTTGATTTCCCACTCCTCTGCTTGAAACCAGCTGGGTGACCTTGGGTCAGTCACAGCTCTCTCAGAGCTCTCTCAGCCCCACCCATCTCACAGGGTGATTGTTGTTGTGGGGATAATAATCCAAAAAACAAAAGGACAGGGGAAGGTCTGTGCAATATTTCCAAAGAAGGGACGGCGTCCAAACAGACCCAAAGTTCACAAGTGTTCCTGTAATCCCAGCAGTACGAAGCCAAATTAATGTCCACTTAGAGAATCCACTTCTTCAAATTTGAATTCAATTTTTATTCTTCTCATTATAGGTTGGAAAATCAAACCACAATTTTTGCCGTGTCCCCCCAAAGGGAGCTCCCGGCGGGAGATTGGCAACGGGTTTGCCAGCCTCGGTTTTTCCCGTTTCACCACAACCGCTTCTTCACGGCCACATTCAATTCCCTGCAAATTTTTAACAAATAAAATTTTAACAATATAATTTTCAATGTCAATATAGCTTGTCAATGCTTATTCAAACAGTGCTCATACTGATACATTATAACTTGCATAAATGATACATATTAACAAATTTATGTACACAAGTTTTTATATACAAGGATTGCACAACACAGACATGAAGACTACTCACTTATTCAGGCTCATTATAATGCTCTGCTCAAATCCTTTTACCTTCTTCTGAACAGACACCTAGAACTCAATATATACTAAATGCCAAGTAATTAGGGAGCTTGTGTTTCTCTTAAAGAGACCTATGCACCAACCAAAATGCCAAGTCATAGTGATATTTACAAAGTCCTAGTGATACTTACAAAAAAGAGGAAAAGACCATCTCCTGGTTTAACCTTAGGTCCCATAGTGTTCGGTTTATCCAAATCTTTTTGCCTTATTCTGAACAGACATCTAGAACTCAATATATACTAAATGCCAAGTCATTGGAGCGCTTGTATTTCTCTTAAAGAGACCTATGCACCAACCAAGATGCCAAGTCATAGTGATATTTATAAAGTCGTAGTAATATTTACAAAAAAGAGGAAAAGTCCATCTCCTGATTTAACCCATTAGGTACCATGGTGTTTAATCTGAAGATCCATTCTGTTTCCAACTGGAGAATAACTTTTTTGGCATTGGTTGTGCCCTTACAGTCAATGACCTTCACCACCGAGAATCTAACCTCACGTTCACTTGTGTGATTTGTTATGAAGTGTTTTGTCAATGGTGCTTCCATATTGTGAGTTCTTATTTTAGACAAATGTTCCTGTATCCGCAGTCTTACCGGGCGCGTAGTGCTACCTACATATAGTAGATCACAAGGACATTTGATAACATATATCACAAATGAAGTTGCACAAGTGGAGAAATCTTTTGTGTAGAGGTGCTTCTTAGTAAGGGGATGGGTCAAAGTATGAATATCTACAGACAAAGAGCACACATTACAGTGACCACACGGGAAATGCCCAGTGGGCAAACGTGGTTTGGGTGACAATTCCCTGTAATCAGAGTGTACCACCATATCTTTAATGTTTTTTGTTCTTCTGAGTCCCACTAACGGAGGGTTCTCATATCCCACTATGTTGTTAACCACTAGCCAATTCCGTTTAACTATATTGGCTATCTGGAATGCCAATGGTGAGTGTTCTATAGACCACATGATCCTTGAAGTGTCTCTTTTGAAACGAGGGGTTAACAAGGAATCCCTTGGGGTCGCGTTAGCAAGGGAGTTAGCACACTGCTCTGAGTGTGGCAATGTTGTCCTGAAGGGCAGTATGTAAATTGAATGTTGTTGCTATTATTCCTCCCTCTGTACTTTGATAGCTGTATTTCTCAATGGAGACTCAACCTTGAATCTAAACTCTGTATCTTGGGGCTGTCCCCTGCATATCTGTTGGCCTTCAGGCTGCAAGGACATCTCTTGATAGAGTATTGGAGGTCTTGCGTCAGCTGCACTGGTTACTGGTGGAGTACCGAATCAGGTTCAAGGTTTTGGTATTAACCTATAAAGCCCTACGCGGACTGGGACCAGCATATCTGCAGGACCGCCTCTCTCCGGAGGACTCTTCGCTCTAATGGTAAACATATGTTGGAGGCCCCAGGGAGGCCCGCCTGGCATTGACCAGGGCTAGGGCTTTTTCAGTCCTGGGCCCAGTCTGGTGGAATGCTCTGTCTAATGAGACTAGGGCCTGGCAGGACTTGTTATCCTTCCACCGGGCCTGTAAGACAGAGCTGTTCCGCCAGGCATATGGTTGATACTGGGCGGAACTCCCCTGTTTGGTCGAGTGTGAGTTGTGCCCTCCACACTGGTAACATCCTCCATCTGTTGGATATTCCCTAATGCTCTGGTGCTGACTAAAAGGTTGTGCCCTGTGCGTATGTATAGTGCATTTTATTGTGCCGCTGTGTATATGTGTGTGTGTGTATTGATCTTTGGATGTTTTATAATTTATAGTTCATCTTCGTTCTTCTGTGCCTCCACACATGGGGACTGCGCAGGCGCAGGCCAGCTGCCGGAAGATTTTTCATCGCTTTCCTCAGCTCCGAGGAAAGCCGTTGGGCGCGCGCCTCAGAGACCGTTTCCCACCCAAATGGTCACATGTCCCAACAGCAACCAACGGCCCCTTCCCTCAGTTCTCTTCTTGCCGCCGCTAGAAGGGAACATCTGCTTCGCAGCTCCGTGCTTTATAGTGATTGCTTGCTTCGTGATTGATTATTTCGGTATTGACTTGGATTTCGGACTTGACTTACTCTTCTTCTGACTGATTTGGACGGATTTTGGACTCGGTGTGTATTGACTCGGACTGTTATTTGACGACGCGTATTGCTGAACCCCTTAAACATGGCCTCTAAGGCCTTATTCAAGCACTGTGCTCAGTGCCAGATGAAGATGGCCCAAACAGATGGGCATGATCTGTGCCTTTTTTGCCTTGGGGAGGGTCATATTGTCCCAAAGTGTAAGATCTGCCAGAAGTTTACCCATAAGGCCAGACAGGAGAGGTCTGCACGCTTGAAGGCATCGCTGTGGCAGAAAGTGTTGGATGGAGAGGAGACTCTCAGACCCCCTTCGGTGGCGGGAAAAACTCCGTTGTCCTCCCCAAAGGCTGCCCTTAGCTCCTCAGCCGAACGGCATTCACGAGCGGGCTCTGTGGCCTCTGCTAAATCGGTGTCGACATCTCGACCGGTGAGTATAGCAGTATCAAAAGCAGGTTCACAAGTGGCGATGTCTCCGAAATCGCCGAGAGAAAGGGCGTCGTCGAAGTCGGATCTGAAGAAGTCTGTTTCGGGATCAGATCCGATGGGGTCGGATCCTGCCTGCCTGTTGACTCCGATGCGGGATCCGAAGGCTACTGCGGTTCCGAGACCACACACCGCTGGCAAGAAGTCTTCCACCAAGACGGCGTCGGATCCGAGAGCCAGCTCGGAGCCGCCGTCGAAGAAGCCGAAGAAGTCCAAACATCGACACTCTCGGTCCCCACGATGCAAGTCTGCTGATGAGGTGGTGCTAGTATCTCCACGCACGCCTTCCCCTCATCTGAACTCACCAGACCGTTCTGCTCCGGAGGAAGTGCCGGATCCAGGTGCATATGTCGTTGTCTCGAGTGAGCATCGTTCCCGTCACCGGAACCGAGCCGGGCTGCCCCTCGTTGGATCCGACGCACACCCAGAGAGCGCTCGTCGGCGTCGCCAGCTTCCTCCACTCGGAGTTGACTCCCTTTCTCCGATGTGGAAAGTGTCGGTTCCGAGCGTTCCTTGTCATCACGACACCGCCAGGCCTCCTATATTCCACCTGCATACCATTGCCAATGGAAGGGGGCCCCTGCGGGGTATGACTCCTCGGATCTGAGGCCATCAACATCCAGGCAGCGTGAGTGGCTACCTCCACCGTTTCCAGCTGATGAGGTGTCGGCTCCTGCTTCTGATGAGGAGGAGGCTGCTGTTGACTACGAGTATCGCTCTGATTCCTTGTCGGAACCGTCCCCAGATGACAATGTAGCTCCCAGTACGAGTTCCCCTTATGAGGACCTCCGTATCTATGCCGACCAGATGGCCCGTATGGCAAAGGTGTTGGAGACTGATATTTCTTCGGCCACACCTAAGACGAAGGACAAGCTCCTGTGTCGCATCTATGGTGACAATCCAGCTACGGTGGGTTTCTCTATGTTGGAGGGCGTGGAGGAGATAGTGGAGAAGGTGTGGAAGGTGCCTTCAGATCTGCCAGCTACATCGAAGCGGATTGAGCAGATGTACAAAATCAAGCAAGGCATGTGGCAGTCGCTTGTCAAACATCCTCCACCTTCATCCCTGATTGCTGAGGAAATCCAGCACCGATGGTCAGGTTCCTCTTCCGTCCCGCCAGACAAGGAGGGGAAGAAGATGGACGCCCTGGGCAGACGCCAATACTCCATCTCGGCCCTAGCCCTCCGTATAGCCAACTACCAAACCATCATGGCTGGCTATCAGCTGTACCTGTGGGAGAAGTTGACGTCTTATGTCGCTGACTGGCCTGCAGATAAGAAGGCGGTGGTGTCCCTGCTGCAAAACGAAGCCATTCGCCTTTCAAAGCAGCAGATGAATGCGGGGAGCCATGCAGCTGATACTGCGGCCCGTAGTATGTCATAAGCGGTGATCCTGAGACGGCACTCTTGGCTCCGGTCAACGGCTCTCCCGCAGGAGGTGAAGACCAAAATTGAAAATCTGCCCTTTGAAGGGGATTCCCTCTTCTCAAGCACCACGGATGAGGCGCTGAAGAAGAAGGAGGAGGATAGGCAGACGGCTCGGTCGTTGGGAGTGACCTCGGCAGACAGGTCTGCTTTTAAGCCACAGTACGCTACGAGATACAACCCGTACCAGTACCATGGAAGATACCAGCAACGTCCTTACTTCCAGCACTATCCTGCTACTCAGCGCCATTACACTCCTGCGCAGCAACCCAAGAGGCGTAGGCCTTTCAAGCCCCGTCCATCTCAGCCTCCTGCTCAGCAAAAAGATCCGCAAGGAGCAGGGAGGCAATTCTGACGGGATGAACCAGTCACAGCCCTGACTTTTTCGGACAGGCTGAAGCCTTTCCTGTTTGAATGGGAGTCAATAACATCTGACTCATGGGTCTTAACGATTGTGAACAAAGGATATGGGCTGGAATTCACTGAACTGCCTAGGTGTATCTCACCGTTAAGGGCTGTGAATAATACCATGGCTGAGCTAGAGGAGGAGATCATATCTCTCTTGGCCAAGGGTGCTGAGGAGGAGGTGGCATACGAGGAGTCTGAGGAAGGCTTCTTTTCTCGTTTCATCCCCAAAAAGGATGGGGGTTTACGTCCCATTCTAGATTTAAGGGGTCTCAATGCCTTTCTAAAGGTGACAAAGTTTAAGATGGTCACACTGTCTGCTGTAATTTCCTTGCTAAAGAAGGGGGATTGGTTTGCTGTCCTTGATTTGAAGGACGCCTATTTCCATGTTGGAATACTAGAGGAGCACAGAAAGTTTCTGGGCTTCGTTTACAAGCGAAGGGTGTTCCGTTATAGAGTGCTTCCCTTTGGCCTATCCACGGCGCCACGGGTATTTACCAAGTGTGTGGCTCCTGTGGTGTCTTTCCTTCGGGAGAAAGGCTGTGCCATTTTTCCTTACCTCGATGATTGGCTCATCGTGGCAGACTCTGAGGCTGGGCTTGTGCACGCTGTAGAGTTAGTACTGAGCACATGCAAACGTTTGGGTCTGCTGGTAAATTTGGATAAGTCAAAGCTGGTACCCAGCCGTAAGGTCTCTTACATTGGTGCAGTATTAAACTCAGTTGAGGGTAAAGCACTACTTCCACAGGAAAGAGTTAGGTCTCTTAAGGGATTGGTTTCCATGTTCAAGAGAAATCGTTTCCAATCTGTGTGCATGATACAATGCTTACTGGGTCACATGGCAGCTGCTACCTCAGTAGTACCCTTTGCGAGACTGCGTATGCGTCCGCTTCAAAATTGGTTTGTGCGGAGGTACAATGCTACGCTCCACCCTCCGTCTCTCAAGTTATCCATACCTAGGGTCATTCTATCCTCCCTTGACTGGTGGCTGTCAGATGACAACTTGTTTAAGGGGACCCTGTTTGGCTATCTGCATCCTAAGGTTACAGTGACCACTGATGCGTCCCTGCAGGGATGGGGTGCCTATTGTGGTGCTGTGTGCGTACAGGATGTATGGTCAGAAAGGGAAAGGAACCTGCATATTAACGTTCTTGAACTAAGAGCTATTCGTTTTGCACTTGTGTCCCTTGCAGCGCTTCTGCAGAACCGTCAGGTGTTGGTGCAGACGGACAACACGACTGCCATGTATTATCTAAACCAGCAAGGGGGCACAGCATCTATGATTCTCTGCAAGGAGGCCACGCTCATTTGGCAATGGGCGATCCAGAATGGTGTGATGCTTCGGGCTATACACGTAGCGGGATCAGACAATGTTCGGGCAGATGCCCTGAGCAGGGTGCACATGTTGGACCACGAGTGGGAACTAAACGTAAAGTACATTGGGCTGATCTTCCAAATGTGGGGGCATCCGGACATAGATTTGTTCGCAACTTCAGCGAACACCAAGGCCCGAATATTTTGTTCAAGGGTGGGGAGCGACCCCCTCTCTATTGGGGATGCCTTCCAATTTATGTGGACCCACAGGTTGCACTATATGTTTCCACTATTCCTGCTAATACCAAGGGTGTTGTGCAAAATAGAGAACAACAATGCAGATTGCATTCTGGTAGCACTCTTCTGGCCGAGACAAGTGTGGTTCCCCAAACTGTTGCAGATGTCCAATCGGACATATGTGAGTCTACCCCCCCAGCAGGATCTTCTGCTGAATGGGAGCTTGTTTCACCATGAGCCCAAGAAGTTGCACCTGTCTGTCTGGCAGATTCTACCCCGCCTGTAACTTATTCTGAGCAAGTGGAGAAAGTCATGCTAAATGCAAGGAAGCTCTCCACTAGACGGGCTTACAAAGCTAAGTGGCTTAGGTTTGAGGCTTGGGCAGTTTCAAGGAATGTAGTGCCTATTAGTAGCCCCTTAGGGTTCGTCTTTGACTACTTATGTCATTTGAAAGACCAAGGGCTTAGGGTTACCTCCCTAAAGGTACACCTTGAGGCTATTTCCGCATTTCACGAGCAGGTTGACGGTTGTACGGTGTTCTCACACCATAAATCTCGTCAGTTTTTACCCGCCTGTGTCACCACCAGTGCCTCAGTGGTCTCTCTCCCTAGTACTATCTAGGTTGATGCTACCTCCCTTCGAACCGTTAGCTACATGCCCTTTGGACTTGCTGTCTTACAAAGTAGTGTTTCTGGTGGCTGTGACATCTGCTAGAAGGGTTAGCGAGTTAGCAGCACTCAGGGCTGACCTCCCATTTCTTCTTTTCCATAAAAATAGGGTGGTCCTGCGACCATGCCTTAAGTTTCTACCCAAGGTGGTGTCCACCTTCCACCTATTGCAGGAGATCACGTTACCTGTGTTCTTTCCAAATGCATCTACTAAAGGGGAAAAGGCCCTTCACACTTTAGATTTGAGGAGGGCCTTAGCCTTTTATTTGGACAGGACAAAGGACTTCCATAGCAGCCCCCATCTTTTTGTCTGCTTTGGAAGTAAGGACAGGGGTCACAAGGCACCGTCCCAAACAGTGTCCCGTTGGATAGTGTCGGCCATTACTAAGGCTTATGCTCTGGCCGGGGTGGATTGTCCACTGGGAGTCAGTGCTCACTCCACACGCTCTCAGGCAGCTTCGTCAGCGCTGGTCAGGGGTGTGCCGCTGGTTAACATCTGCAAAGCAGCGACGTGGTCATCTGCTGACACGTTTGTAAAACATTATGCTATGGATGTTAATGCAGAGCAAGATGTTGCTGTGGCCAAGGCTGTCCTCCACTCCTTGTTTTCATAACAATACACTTGAACGCCTTGCTCCAATGATGGAGAATGAAACTTTGTATATGTATATACGTATATAGTTTATTGAACAAATTTAATGTTTTTGAACAAGTTATTTATCTTGTGCTAATGTTTTTGGTACATAATAAATTTGAGTTGGACTTCACCCCACCTTCCTTATTGTGTGAAGCTTGGTACTCTCCCATGTGTGGAGGCACAGAAGAACGAAGATGAAAACAGGGTTAACATACCTGTAACTTATGTTCATCGAGTTCTTCTGTGCTGACACACATCCCTCCCTCCTGCCCCACTGTGAACTCCTATTACCAAAAAGAAAAGAAAAGAAAAAGAAAGAGGATTCTCCAATTGGTAATTATTGCAAAGGAGAATTAAATTTCTGTATGGGATAGCGGCAGCAAGGCTGAACTGAGGGAAGGGGCCGTTGGTCGCTGTTGGGACATGTGACCGTTTGGGCGGGAAACAGTCGCTGAGGCGCGTGCCCAACGGCCCCTTTGGAGCTGAGGAAAGCAATGAAAAATCTTCCGGCAGCTGGCCTGCACCTGCGCAGTCCCCATGTGTGTCAGCACAGAAGAACTCGATGAACATAAGTTACAGGTATGTTAACCCTGTTTTTTAAACTGTATGAATTATTTGATGTAATTTTAAATTTGTGTGCAAATTGTGATCTGCTCTGAGCCTGTTCGCGTGGGGAGGGCGGAATATAAATCTAATAAATTAAATTAAATTAGATTAGATCATCCGTTACCCCTTCCTAGGTCTCATAGAATGTGATCTACGTTATTTTGGGTATTGTGCCTCCTTCTACTTTACCACCTTGTTTTTATTGACTGACCATCCCTAAATACCCAAGGGCTTTTCTTCTGGCTAGGTTCAATGCTTTTCCTTCCACTGTTCTGCTGGACAGATTTCGAGGAGTAGCTTATTCAGATAGATTGCGTCCTTGTGGATCTGGTGCAACTGAAACTGACTCATTTCTGGGAGTGTATACCGATGGCCCCTTTGAGAAATCCCTAGAGTCCGCCCGTGGCTGCTTCCAGTCCTTCTTTTTTGCTAGCTCACACCATTTGCGGCTGAGGAAAATGTTTGGCTGCTGTGTCTTCAAGGCCATGGTTGAACTAGTGGTTGTTGTTATTAGTGTGATTTATGTTATCCAAGAGTGTTGAGTCAGCAGATTATTTGAAATAAATAATCTCTGCTAAATAAATAAAAAATTGTTGTAGCAACAAAGGGCTTTTTTGTTTTGCTGCTTGAATGCTCATCCCTGGTAAAGTATAAGCCTCCTTTCAGAGCGGTTTTCTTTGAGGTGCCAAAGCGAAGGAGGCGAACATTGTCCTTTCCCTTCAGTACTAGCTTTGCCAGTGGGGTTTCCACTCAACTAGTGATGATGAGTAAGAATTAAAATTTGTGATAAGACATTTGTGTCTTCTGTACAGATGTGCAAGAGGCTTGCCATTGAGATTAAGGCCAGGGCTTTTTTTCAGGGGGAACGCAGTGGAACGGAGTTCCGGAACCTCTTGAAAATGGTCACATGGCTGGTGGCCCCGCCCCCTGATCTCCAGACAGAGGGGAGTTCAGATTGCCCTACGCACCAGCGGCGCGGAGGGCAATCTCAACTCCCCTCTGTCTGGAGATCAGGGGGCGGGGCCACCAGCCATGTGACCATTTTCTCTGAGGGCAACCCACTGAGTTCCACCACTTCTTTTCCCAGAAAAAAAGCCCTGGTTAAGGCTATTATTTACCTGCGCTTGTGGCTGCAGAGACATGTCTGTGTTTGTATTTCACACACATTCTGCACACGTGTTGAAAGGACGTGTTGTGTATGCATGTGTGTTGTTGGGTGTGTGGCCCACGTTTTCAGTTAATTGTTTTCTTGCTAGGGCTGCTAGCTTATATCAGGAGCTGAATCAGCTGCTGCTTTAATGGGAGGAGTGAACTTACCGTTCGGGAAGGAAACTGATATGGCCCCAGAAACAGGGCCCTTCCCTCCTCCCTCATACAATATTAGTGAAAAACAAAGTTAGAAGTGATTTTCCTTCTGGTGTTTGCTCAAAGCTAGCAGTTCGTTTTGTGTTTCAGGGTGAAGCCACTACTGTGCCTTTGCTGCCTGTGATAAGGTCCTAGTTGGGGCAATTGAAAGTGGCAGTGATGGGCTGAAATTAGCACCTCTTAAATTTGGAAGTAATCTCTTCAGTGCTAATGAGATTCTTCAGAAGACACTTGGCTTGGCTTGGTTCCTATAATACACCAGGACAAGGAAGGGCCTGCAAAGACTCGGAAGCAGAAATGAAATCTCATTTCTCACCTTTTGCTCTTGGCTCTGCTCCCCGGTTCTCGCTACCGGCTCCCCATGTCCTCTCCCCCACCCAACACGCACCCTTTGGCCTCTCCTCCTCTCTCCATTGCAGGTTCTTGTTTTCTCTCCAACTGTCCTCCCCCACTTTCACCACTACATCCTCCCCACATCCTGGTCTCCAAACCTTTCCCCTCATGCTGGCTGCTGCCAGTGCTCATTTTAGGTTGCAAGAGCAACTAACAATGCCCCAAACTTTGGACGTCTGCACACATACAGAAGTTTCTATCAGCTTTGATAGAAACATCTGTACATCCAAAATCAGTGAGTATTTTAAAAAGGACTACCAACCTGAAGGTTCCTCTGGGCTTGCATGATAGCTGTAGCTGGAATAGCTTGGAGTGCTTCCCTATCATGTTCATCAGGCCCATAGTAGGTGCAGGGGATGGTGGGAATGCCAGCTGTTCCAGTTCTGTCCCACCAGTACCTTGTGGCTAGCCCAGTTACCAGGCCATGCACCACAGTGGTAAGATATTTCCCACCCAGGAGGGGCTGCAGCTGGCCCACCGCCTGAAGCAGGTGAAGGGCGTTCCTGGTGTGAGGAAACCCACACAGCCGTCTATCATTTTGGGGAGCTATGTTTTGAAATGTAAACCTTCCCATAAGTAACTAGATGTTCTTTATTTATGTGCTGGTTATTCCTAAAAAACAACGCAGCAGCCTCGGTCTCCAGACAGTCCCAGTGTCGTGCTCTGGCATGGCGTCTGGGGCACTGGCAGGGGCCCGGCAAGGTTGTTCACTTAGGCTAAGGCCAGCTCTCTGGGTGTCTGTACCAGCAAAGTCCAAAGTCAACAGTCCAGGTCAAGTCCAGCAAAGGCAGTCCAAACATGGGTCAGGCAGGTTCAGAGTCCCAAGCAAGCCGAGGTCAAGGTCTGGGAATCAGTCCAAGGGGGGACAAGGTTCAAAGGAGGTTGCAAGGCTTCCAGGTGCAAGGCTCCGGTTGCAGAGTGGAAGACGACTGAAGTTGTTTCCATGCTGCTCTGAGTTCAACGTCTGTTCTTATACTCCGCCCTGTTTAAGAGGCGGGAGGGCCAGGTGTTTCCTCGTCCATTGATTGCCCAGCCTTATTATCCTGAGGTAGCTCCAGCTGCCTCTGCACTTGCAGTTGGGCGTTGCGGTGCCGTTGCCAACCGTCTCCCGCGCCTGGCTCCTCCTTTGAGCTGCTGGCTCTGATGGCTCCCTCAGACTTGCAGCCAGGATTGCTTGTGCTCTGCTTACCCCTTCGGCCCCGGCGTCTCACTGAAAGTCCCGACCTGCACCTTCAGCCGCTCCATGGCTAGCTCTGCTGATGCCTCTTCATCCTCCGCTGCTGGTTCTGCCGGTTCCAGGGCTGGATTTGCCTGCCCAATGCGGTCCTCCTCCTCCAATGAGGACTTGCTTGCGGGTGGCCAGGGCTCGGTCCGGGGCTGGGTCATGACACCCGGGAAAACCCTCGGTGAGGCACTTAAATTAGTTATGGCTCCAAGTGATGAGTTATACTCTTTTTAATGCTTGTGATTACAAACTGACTTTCACTGCCTAACCACCAGGTTGGATCCTGTCACAACCAGGATTCCACCCACACCAGCCTGCCCTTTCCTAAGAGTCAGACTCAAGAATATGAGTGCTGCTCACCACCAGAGACAGACCTCACAAAATTGTCCTCTCTGAGTAGGGTTGCCAACTCCCTTCACCTTGAAGGCAGGGGGCTGTGCATCGCTAGTTAGTGGGGGGATCCTGGTTTCTTGCATGTAAGCTTTCTGCACATGTATGCTCCAGAGGCTCCTGGGTTGACTCACCCTCCCTTCCTACCATCAGCCAGGTGAGTGGGGCCAGGGGGGAAGGTAGAGTAGAATATCCCCCACCCCCTAGGTTTGCCAGATGGGTTCTGAAAAAATACTGGGCACAATACCCCCTGAAGTACACACTCCTGGCTGCTGCATGATGGCATCACATCAAGAAGAACAGCTGTCTCAATGTGCCCAGAGGAGGAGAAGGGATATCCATTACGGCTATGGCTGCTTTCCTCTGCTGAACTTTTGGGGGGGGGGGAGAAGGTGTTGGTCCTCAGCCAACCTGGGGGACAGTGGAGCATCCAGTCGACTCCTCATGGCCTAGCGTTGGAAGGATGGCTTCAGGGAGCTTTGGTTTACCAGCCTGCAGCTGATTGGCTGGCTGCGCTGGAAGCCTGGGGAAAAGCAGGCCTGCTGCCAGCTTGCCTCAGCCCAACCTGCCCTTCCCCTGACAGGCAGGTGTTAGCAGTCAGACTTTCTCTCACAATATTAAGAAGGCCCATGAATATGGCAATAAGCCCCTCTCTGTATGTGTTTTAAATGCTGCTTAAGCCTGTCAGAAAAATGGAAGTTGGATCCTAATTGGGAGACGGAAAAGTGCGAAGTGTCAGGCGAGACCAGCTTTCAGCCCCCACACTCCAAAGATATTCAAAGATTCTAAGGCAATAGGGTCTTTCCAGAGTTCCTGAATTAATCACCTTAACACACCATACTGGTCTTCCCTTATCCACTCTCCCATTTTCAGGCAACTCAGGGCTTTGATAGCCTTAACCACCCATCCGTCATGAGTTGTCAGTCATCATTGATAACTTTAATTTTGCTCAGGAAGGCTTTATCAAACCTTCCCAATTTATTATCTCATCCCAAAGACTGCCTTCTAGTTCTTTGTTCCACCCCGGAGACAACCATTAAGGGTTGTTTTGGGGGCAGAAGACACAATCTTGCCCCAGAGTACATTCCACAGTATAATTTGACTGTCCCTCTGCCATCATTGTGTGGGTGCCCTCAGATCCAGCTTCCACCCTCAGACTCCCGTCTCAACTCTTCCTGCATTGATGCGCTGGTCACTCAATGCTCTCTCTCCCGGACACCTTCTTCTGGGTGGTAACTATCACCCAATCCCTCAAACTCTATCCAGTTTTCCTCATTGCTTTCTAGTTAGCTCTGTGTGTGTGCTGTGCCTTTTTGTGTACAACTGACCTTTACTAGTTTCATTAAAAAACCCTTTTGATTGAACATCTACTTTGTTATTAGAAGAGTTCTCTAGCAGGGACAATCCTCATATACATTGGTGGAGATCTTGCAGTTTGCACACTAATTCCCCCAACTCCCAAGAAGGCCCTTCCCATTGGGTACACAGCAGCATGGGGCCAGCCAGGGCTCGGGCACAACCTCAAGGACACCCCACCTGGTCTTGCTTAGGGGATAGATGGGAAGTGAGAAGCTCACCCGCCAACCAGCTCTCCCCAGGAATGTCAACCTCATGACAAGGCTGGCTTTCAGTAGTGGGAGCCACCCTTACCGGGGAGGGTGTGCCATTGGGCTGGAAGGACCAGTCTTGGAGAAGTATAGGGAGGGAAGGGCCACTCTTGAAAGGTGGTTTTACGCCACAGTTGGGGGTGGCTACGTATGGTGAAGGGTAAAGATTAAGCCACAAGACAAGGACAGTGCTGTTAACTGGATCTGTGTGTATTCTTCAATAAAGCTGGAAGTTGTTGGCACACGCAGTCTTTCAGCTTTCTTGCCGGTATAGTCCACATGGAAGGCCGTCTGCTGGCCACCCTGTTGCATACACACACACTCCCTGCCCCTTGGTATCTGACCAGTTTCTTCTTACCCTCCATGCATCTGACGAAGAGAACTGTGATTCTTGAAAGCTTATGCTACAGTAAAGTTGGTTAGTCTTAAAGGTGCTTCTGGACTCTTCTATTTTACTACTACAGACTAACACGGCTAACTCCTCTGGATCTAGCTTTAGGTAAGTTAGTAATGGAGTTACACTTATGAAATCGTTGTTATTGGTTGATAATTGTTATTAGAAGAACCAGTTATTCACTACTTCGGTAAACAATAAAATGTATGCTTAGGAAGTTGCATACATGCAGGTTTTGACCAAAACACAAAACCCACAAAAAGCTAGGTACACCTGCATGAAACCTACATATACAGTGACTGTGATTCTGTGCACCTGATGTAGGACCATATTCCTCCATATTCACTCTAATGACACAATCATTGGACTTAACAAAAGCTTATGCTACAATAAAGTTGGTTAGTCTTAAAGGTGCTTCTGGGCTCTTTCCTGTTTTGCTACTTCGGACTAACACGGCCGACTCCCCTGGATCTATGCCCCGGGGTTGGCTCCATCACTGGGGACTGGGGGAAAGGGGAGGTCCAGGAGAACAACAAGGCTGCGTTCCCCCTGTCCATTTCCCAGCACGCGTCGTACACCAGGGTTTCAGTTTCTAAACCGGGCCTGAAACCAGATTGGAAAATGTCCAAACACTCTGCTGGAGTTGCCTAGCCATCACTCGTTCAATAATGATTAGATTAACACTGCACAATTGTAAGAGTATGGCTGAGAAAGTCCCACATGTGAATCTCGTGTCAGCCACACTTAACAGGAGGATTTGGCAAATCACCATCAGCTTACCTATCTCCTCCACTATGGTATGGCAGGCCTACATTACCAGCTGTTTAAAAGATTACTGAGAAAATATATATGAATGGTCCCGAATAAGCATTCATTAGTTCACAGTCACCACTGAAACTTTTGGTGAAACCTGCGGTGATCATCAAACGATGCAAATCTACCAGTTAAACTGTTAATTGTGTCTGAGGTTTTAAAATAACTGGATGACTGAATAGCTCTTTCAAAGGAAAGAATTTCATGTGTGAAGAGGTCACATAGCACTGCTAAGCCAGGGGTCCACGTTGCTCATTGTTGGCGATGCATCTTGAGGTCAAAGCCTATACCAGTGTGTTTTGCTCTGAGTTTTGTCTGCCAAAAGATGTAATTTTGGACTCAGTGGCTTTCTGACAGCAACTGCTGTTGAACCTACTATGCAAAAATGCATTTGGCAGTTTTTATTCATGGCTGAATTTGCTCTGTTGCTGAGATTGTTCTGAAAGAACGGACAGCTACCATGAACAGATTTCCTTGTAAGCATTTTGTGGCATATTTGCAATATGTGAGCTGTAATCAAACAATTCTGTATTGTTTGTACCTTAGGATCTGTTTGTTGGAGTTTTATTAGATGGGAGATGCTGAAAAATTTGGAAGTTTATCTTTAAATAGGGCTTCAGGAACATGATGCTGCCAGATAATTATGCTTTATGATTGACAACTGGTTAATGGTTTTGGGACTCTAGCCAGAACAGCAATGGCACATTACTCAGCAGGACAACGTATGCGCAGAGCTGCAGGAAAGCAATGTTAGATGCATCTGTGCTTCACTTCCCAAAAGTCCTTTAACATTTTTCTCACACTCAGATCTCAAACCAAGTATCAAAATCACAGTAAAGAGCAGATGACATCCAATATCTAAATCTGCTTTTCCCTCCCAGTGCCAACCAAGGCAAGTATTTTCAGCTGCATTAACAGCAGTTGCCTCTCAAAAAAGCTCTGTCAGCACAGCCACTTGTCTGTTGAACTTCTTGATAAGCCAAAGATGTGTTTCCATTTTACTGCCGGTTGTTCAGCAGAGTATTGGGAAGTGTGGGCTGGAGTTGTACCTTGCCACATACCAATATCACATATAGAAATGAGTGGAAGACTGGTAAGAATTAAGGTCTTCATTTAGACGCATTTAGACGTTTACAGAACAACACAAGCTAAAGGGACTTCAAGGACCTGGCAGGGGAGAGGGAAGTGCAGGAAGGAATGGGCTAGCCCTGTAGGCAGAATCAGGGTCACCCCAACTCCCGCCTTTGTTTCAGACTCCAAGCTCCTCCCATTTTTCATGCCAATGCTGCTAATTGCTGTTGCTTAAAAGGTAGGTAGGAGCATGTGTGAGAGAATAAAACTTAGGGTCTTTACAATATATTATTGTCCCACCTCCCCCTCCCCCTCCCCAAAGTCTTTAACGTATCCAAGAGAAGGCACTGAAACGTTGGTGAATTTTTCTGACGTAACTGAATACTCTTTTCTGCAAAAAACGCCCCCCCCCCCCCACATTGCCGATATCTGAATTGGTGCCTCTGGAAGGAAAGGAATGTTAAAGACAATAGAATTAAGGGATAAATGTGAGTGGATGTATTTACATTTACTTCAGTTTTGTTGTGCTTCAAAATGAAGATGGGGGGGCAAGAATTCCCAGAAATGAGGGAGGGGGGTTGGAAAGAAATAGATGGAACCATGTAGGTACTCTGAAAATACCTTTCTAAATAAAAAAAAACCTCTTCTCACAGTTTAGCTTTACAAAAATGTAGCTGTTAGCAGTGTGACGGCTGCCACGAAAACTGGCACTGTGTTGGAGTGCTCAGTGCTGATTAGCCAAAGCCAGGGATAGGTGTGCACTTAATCCTACGCGGGTCAGTTTGGCTGCCTTTGGATGAGATGTTTTCCTTTAATCAGCTGTACAGGAACCTTTGAAAAGGACTCTTGTTAGTGCATACTAATCCATACTGGCCGTCTTCTAGGAAGAAGTTGACAGCTCGTCTGTGTGGGGTGCCTGTTCTCCTTTTCGGAGCTCCTGCTCCCTTTCATCTCTCTGTGGTCCGCTTCTCTGTTGAGCTCTTACAGTTCAATTGCATGCGGATGTGACATTCCAGGCCCTTGACAAGTGCTTTTGTTTAGCCATATTTATAGCCGCTCTTGTAACCGTGGAGCAAAGACGACTGCCCTGCCCTCTGGCCCCCTTCTTAAGCAGATTTTAAGCAGAAGCTCTTCTCTTGTGGCACTAATTGAAATGATTGGGAGAGGGGTGGGTGTGTGTGCTGCGAGCTCATTCTGCCTAACTCTGGCTTATGTGCTTGGGGGCTAAACTGAGGTGGGGTGGGGGGTGGGGATGAGAGCATGCAAATCTTTTCCCTCATTCCAGCAGGGCTCAGGACTACCCGGCCATCTGTCCACCCTTCAGATTGGAAGACAGAGAGTCGGTGCCTGGCTCTCAATTCTTCAGGAGGAAAGAGAGAAATTGTTTGGAAACTCTGGGGGAGAATTTTGTTTGAGGAACAGGCTCCGGGACTCTCGTGCCAGGTCAGTCCTTATCCATCCAGTCTAATGGTTCAGTTGCCAAGGATGTCGTCAACACAGCTGCTTTATGGGGTAGAGTTGTGGTTAAGACACACTGATAAC
Source organism: Eublepharis macularius (assembly GCF_028583425.1). Lineage (NCBI taxonomy): Eukaryota > Metazoa > Chordata > Lepidosauria > Squamata > Eublepharidae > Eublepharis > Eublepharis macularius. The sequence continues at coordinate 9,251,839 of NC_072800.1, read as the reverse complement.
ATTGGCTTCCAGCCCTTAAGTCTCCGAAACACAGGGATCTCCTTGTTGCGTGCCTGGCACCACGGGCAGCTGAGCAGCCAAAACGGGCAAGGGAACCTTGCAGAGGGTTTAAACTAGCAAGTTACTAGAAGAGTGATTTGGGTTTTCCATGCATACGATTTATCATTTGAAGACAAGGGCTGTGTTAAAATATGTATTAGGAGTTGTCATCCGAGATGTGTTGGTTTCGCTTAGGTGAGTAACCACTGCTTGAATCTCTTGCCTGAGGATCTGAATGCTATAATATTGTTGAGGACTCCTTTCCCCCCTGTTCATAGGGCTCCTTAAAATGTTAGCATAAACCAAGACAGAAGAAAGAAAGCTTTTCACAAGCTGTTATGTGATTTGAAAGTAAAGAACTTGGTGTGCATGCCGCAATCCAGCATTCAAGCTGAAATTTGGAGCTGAAATGCAGTAGTATCCACTGAAGAGTTTTACTTTTTGAAGTTAAATCTTACTCACTTTCTGAGAAACTGTTCCAGATTGAAAGCTACCTCATCTACCAAAAATTGTTGTTAAAAACTGTTGGAAATGTTTTTAAAATGTCTCTGGTTTTGTGGATTTTTACAGTAGGACAGACTACAAAGAATAACCAAATTAGTATAATATAACTTGGCAGAATGTGGATCCTTTATGTGTCATATTATTTTATATGATTACAAGCCATATACTTTATTACTTTTAATTCAACTTGTTGCTATAATATAACTTTAGTAGCAGGCTCAGTATAAATGTGTAAATTTTTTTAAAAACAGAATTGATAGTGGTTTTAAGTTCTGGTCACGCTGATCATTTTCTCCCTCAATGTAACATAAATATCATTAAAAATCCCTGAATTATTACTACTATACCTAAAAAAAGGTTTATTGTAGGTTCCTTAATGCTTGATATAGAATACTGAACATTAATTTTAAATATTAAATCATGATAAAAGTAAAAGAAAATAAGCTACTGTTCTGATTGATTTTTCTATCTATTTAGTGGGCTATTTCAAGAACTTGTTAGAATTTAAAAAAGCAATTTTCCATGATTGACCAGAAAGGGAACAAAAATAACATTGTAAAGGAAATTTTGAAGTGGGAATGGCAGCAAACGGACCAAGAAAAGTGTGACATTTTTCTAATCTCTACAAAAATGTTATGTTCAGTCTGTGATGGACTTTGGGGGGATTTTTTTAAAAACTGGTGGTAAGAAAGAGAAAATGAACTGTTTTCAAAATATGGAAATTAAATATCTCACTTCTCCAGAAACGTGCTGGTATTAGTTCCACCTTTCAGCAACCAGCAGTAAATCCGCAAAACAATTTGGCTTTTAGTGAAACCAGCATTACCTTCCACCAGTATGTCCAAAAGAACTAAAAATGAGGAAAAAATTAAAGTTATGTAACCAACAAAACTCAGTAGCGCATTTGGTATATAGTTGTCATAGGGATACTATTTCATACTATTAGTCTATAATAATTTGTGTCTGCTTCTCTAAAAATGTCCAGTCATGGCATATCTTTCATATATGTGCCCCATATATTGTATAATTAGCTTTGTTTTCTTTTTAGTTGGTGGAAAGTTTTATTTTTTTTAAAAAGAGGCAAAACAGGTAATGTTTTGGTGAGCTGTTGTCTTGTTCAAACTTGTTGAATATTTAAAGTACAGTTGATAACCACTGTGGCAAATTAATTGGACTATAACATTGCACAGGCGGTGAAAGACCTGTATCCTATACTGATGCCAACAGTAAAGGACAATAAATTTAAGAAGTAAGGAAGGACCGTGCTAGTAGTTCCCATCTTTCAGGCCAAGGAGAAATTCCTTCCTTCTGAGGGGAATTATAAAAGGCTGTCATCTTTCAGAGATACTGATGCGCTCAAAATAATAATCAGCGGGGGCAAAGGTGTAGCATCCAGTGCGTTGATGAAGGTTTGAGGGAGGAATATATATCTGCTTACTTCTACTTCATGTGTACTCTGCTAGTGGAAAGAAAGCTGTATTTGGAGAATGGTGCATGGTGTCTGACTGATGCTTTAGGAACAGGAAAAAAAACAGCAGCAGGATGCTTGTTAGTAAGAGAAGTTTTATCGGTTGAGGAGGTGGGAGGCCAAGCACAAATGAGACTGTTGGAAGAGTATGTTGAGTTCTGGCTAAGAGGGTCTGAGCAGCCTCGAGAAAACTTTATTACTTGTGATGATGAATAAAATCAATTGTTATAACAGGATAAGATGGAAATTGTGCTTGTTAATTTTTTTAAGGTAATATTTTACAATGGCGTTGTTTATTTATTTGAAAAAGGTATAGCTAACCAGTACACAGTAAGTTAGCAATACAACGGTTTGATGCAACTAAAACTAAACAGTAAAACAAATACCAGCGCAGGAGTTCAGGAACAGTCATAACTCAGCTATTAAATGCAGCTTGAAAAAAAAGAAAATCTTAGGTTCCCTTGGAAATGACAGCAGGAAGAAGCCCAGATGCACACCCCTGTGAAAGGACAACCTTGTGAATTTGGTTTTGGGCGGAAGAGGGGAAACAATATTCATGATAAAGTTCAGAACTGGGAAATAGGCACCCACATATGATCAACAGGGCATAGATGCATATACATACACACAGTCCTGCCATCAAGATACACATTTTCAATGTTATTTACTAAGACCACTTTCCTAGGAGAGAAAACGCACTTTAGTCCAGCTACTTCAACGAAGTAGCTAAGGCTATGTTAATGAATGATGGATGTCTTAAGATTTGTTTCCTAGATATTTTAATGTGAGAAGATTTTTTTCTGCCTGTCAATAATTTTAAAAAATCAACAGGAAAGAGGAAAATAGGTCACTTGGGTTTTAGCGTTAAGCAGTAAATCCTGAGTAGATAAGGTTTAGCTGACATGCAAAGGTTTATGCTGTTCATTTAGTTAATGAGCCCGCACCCCCCCCCCCGTGATAGGATTGAGAAGAGGTGGCATACTGTGCAGCCTGATAGATATTATGTAGGACCAACCTTTTTTTTTTAAGAAATGAGAGAAGACTTTAGTTTTTTTTTTAAAGCATATACAAAGAAGGGAAATTTTGAATTAAAATCCAGAATTTATAGTGTTTAAATATTGAGGACTGCTATAAAATCTATCTCATATGTTGCTGAACATATATGAAAAACCACCTGAAAAGGAAATGAGCAATTGCTATTGTAAAAGGCAAAGATGATATTGTTCAACTGTAATGCCATTTTTTCTGGATTCATAAGGCATAAGGATTCATAATGGTCATCAGCATGATGAAAGTTACTTCTGAATCAGCCTATGTACAGAAAATCCCAGGTTCTTTAATCCCTACATTATCTGCTCAGGTCACAGTCTCACACTATTCTCTCGGTCGTTCCTACATGTGTAGAAAACTCCGCATTCTACCGGTCTGACTATATCAGAGACACCCTTGGCATTATTTACAGCATGGTGATCCACCACAAGTCCTTTGGCCTGTAGGTTCTCTTTTTTTCAATTAGTATTGATACCAATTCCAGTAGTAGTAGTTGTTGTGATAGTTGTAGTCATTGTTGTTGTCAGTATTGTCGTTGTAAGGTCAATATTTGAATTCTGCCAAGTTGGAGCCAAAATCTGTACCCAAATAGCTGTCAGACTACCAGAATGCACATGTTTATAGTGCATGGCCTTGAGATAAACTGGCACAGAATCATTGCAGGGGACCCCTTCCGTCTGCTCAGCCTGTGTCACTGATAGTTCCTCAGTAGTAGCTGCCAAGGGGATCCCAATTGATACATGCACAGCAATCTCTAAATGCCAACACCAGCAGACGTTGCCTAGAGGGGAGGGAACATTTTCTGGGGGGAACTGAAGAGTAGAGAATGGGTTAAGCAATCTTCTCTCCAACTCAGTGATTTTCCTTTGCAAGTCCCCCATGCTTGCATTTGCATGGTCTCATGAGAGCATTCATTTACGGAAATATTGTGCAGTGTCATCCTCAGGTTGTCTATAGGTGTCACTATCGTGACTTCAAGCGGGGCTTTCGCAGTGACTGTGTAGCCATTGGCTCAAGCACTGCCACATTTTCCTAAGTGATGCAAGGCCCTAGGACAAGGCTTTCTGGCTGGTTTTCAAACTGCGGTGCCAGGTCACTCTGCATGCCTTTTGGGCACCATGCTGGCAAATGCTTCTGGCCGAAGGCAACACCAAATTCAAATCTCCATGCTAGACGGTCCTTGGCAAGATCTCCCCTCTCCGCCAGAACCAGCAAGTGTGCCTCTTTCCCCTGATTTTTCTTAAAAAGAAGAATTTCATGCTTTCCACTTTAATTGTTTTTTCTAAAATAGCAGGAAAGATATGGGTCTAATTGTACTGCAGGCCTTTTCTAAAATTTCATTGATTGAAGCTGCCATGTTGAATAAAGTTTTGGACTGCCAAAGACATTGGGGTTCAGTTCTTTAATACTCACCGCTTGCTCAGTAGCTCATAGGGTCATATGAATTGACTCTAAATAAGGGACACTAAAGAAGACAATATTGTATGGTGGTACTTTGTGTGAATGCTGCCTTCAGTAGCATTCTTGAATGAAGGAAACTATTCCATTTCAACTCACTCCCATATCTGCTGGTCCTTTAGGCAAGCAATCCTGACCAGTCCCCACTCCCTACAGTTCTGAAGCAATGGCTAAACTTCCCCTTAAGGAACTCATATTTAGAACCGTTTTCTTGGAGGCTGTTCCTCGTAGGGTTTGCATGCTGAGGGTACTGTTTACCTACTCAGAACTGCGCATTTCCCCTAAAGACAATGTGCTTCTGTGTCATTCACTTATTTATTTCATTTATACCCAACTTTTCTCTCCAGTCGGGTCCCAAAGCAGTTCACTTCATTCTCCCCTCCTCCATTTTATCCTTGAAACAACCCTGTGAGGTAGGTTAGGCAAAGAGTGCATGACTGGCCCAAAGTCATCTAACAGGCTTCCATGGCTGAGTGGCCACTTGAACCTGGGTCTCTCAGATCCCATTCTGACACTCTAACCATTACACCACGCTGACTCTCAAATGATAATCTAGACTTTGCCTTTTTGGTAGAAGAAAATGGTGTTCCTGTCCTAAACCAGTTTATCCCCAGAAACAGAGCAGTCATAAACTGGCAGAAAGGAAGGGCCTCTGGCCCAGGGAACATTGAAAGCTGTTTCCTTACAACTGTTCCCTTCCTTCCAGGAAAGCTCTGAGGAAAAGGAGCTGTCTGAAGCTGCCCTTTCCAGGCGACTCCTGGAAGTAGTCACAAATGTGCAAGGCCTTGGGAAAGAAACTCTCTGAGGGATTGCGACTCGCGCACTCCTTGAAGGATCCGCTTTGTTTGCAGCTTGGTGTCCATTAGAGGGCAGCTATGTGGACTTCAGTTCCTACACTTAGAAGACACTGTGAGGGAAGCTTGTTTTCCTCTCGGGACACTGCATTTGATGGGCGAGTGCTCCAGAAGGTACTGGCTTGTTCAGTCAGGCTTTATGATTTCATGCGATTCCCTGCCCATTGAGTCTCTGTTCTGGAAGTTTCCAAAGGTTCCAGAACACCCTCCTGCCTACTGGGGCCAAGAGGCTTTTTCTCAGCGTAAATTTTGTTTCTGTTGTTGACAGATTTCCCTCTGTTGTTTATTATTGGCTGTTTTCACACTGCTTACCGATCACATAAAACTCCTGGAATTTCCCACGATAACCAGAGTAAGCAGTGTGAAGCTTACGGCCATTACGGCCATTATTTCATTTTTGGCTGACTGTGAAAAAGGAATAACAGAGCAGCGCAGAAGTGTCCTATCAGAATGCACATGTTTATACTGCAATTATTAAACAATTATTAAACAACAATTATTAAACAACAGAACAAGTGGAAGCAATTATTAAACAGAACAAGTTTTTCCTAAGAATCCAGATATCCACATATCATTTCCAAACCTTTCTGCTCAAAGGCTAAGACTTTCAGTAACACCTAAAAATCTCAGGTGTGACCAGCTGTCCCCTCTCCCTGTGCCAAGTGTGAACAACAACAACAACCTTGTGCCTATATACCGCTCTTCTGGACAGATTAGTGCCACACTCAGAGCAGTTTATAAATTGTGTTAATATTATCCCCACAAACAGACATCCAGTGAGGTTGGTGGGGCTGAGAGAGTTCTGAGAGAGCTGTGACTGACCCAAAGTCACCCAGCTGGCTTCAAGTGGAGGAGAGGGGAATCAAACCTGGCTCTCCAGATTAGAGTCTGGCCACTCTTAACCACTACACCAAAACTTGCATTATATTGGCACATCCATTCAGAGAAACAGGATTAGTTGCAGTTGCTGCCATGATCCACAGTAGCAAATGTTAGGGCATGTTCACTGGAGCATCACAGGAGCTGCAAGAAGCCATTGCTGCAGATGCAAGCAGATCCTGAAGGAAGGACAGAGCAAGCAGCACAGATGTCCTTATGGAGGTCAGACTAGGAGCCTCCCCTCCAGGGACATTTCACATATGCCTGCCATATGCCAGAGGAGCTTCAGATGAATCAGGAGGGTGAGAGGTTGCGTATAACCCTGCTGAGGTTTTGAGAGTTTTGTTTTGGACTCAGCCTTCTGCGGTTGGAATGACTACGTATCCCACCTCTTGACACTATTAGACATTTTGGATTTTTTTAAAAAATCAATACAATTGTTATACTTCTGATCCTTATTACTGGACTTTCCATGTCTCTAGTTTATAGAGTAATAGCCCAGTGAAGATTTCAAAAGTGTTTTTTTTTTCTTCATACTTTGCTTTCTTGTCATAAAATGCAGATGCGTGACTTTGGAGGGGAAAATATGCATTCAGTTAGTTTATGTAAGATAAGGAATGAGCGCTGTGTGTTCCATTCTAATATATTTTAGGACTATTGGACCATTTGTGGGGATGCCTGTGCTTGCCCTCCCCTTGGCACGTTGTACTTCTCAGGTATTGGGTGACTGTTGTGGTACCTTGAAGTTAATACTCATGATCCAGTGCACCAGTTTAGAACTGCATGGGGGGCACATTGCACCCCCCCCCCCAGTTGCAAACACAGCCCTTTACTGCTGGTACAGATCTGATAGCAGTGCTCTTCACACTTCTTCGTGACTACAAGAAACACATATTTCTGCCTTGAAGACATTATGGAAGCCTGGAGCTGAGCTCCTCTTGAGTCTTATTTTGGAGGACTTGTTATTTTGAATGATTTTTTTTTCTAGAGCAAAATTGTACAGTTTTGTCACCTGAAGTCTGAACTTGAGAAAAGTACTTGCTAGTAACATTTTCCAGCGTTCACCTTGGCATGTACGGCTAGAGAGGTTGCATGTACATCAGCTGTGCACCATATCACATTTTCTGCTCAGAAGTCTTACTTCCTTAAGCTCCCACACCTACGTGGCTGCTACTGGTTGAACTGTTTCAAACAGCCAAAGCACAGTTTTTGAGTACGACTTAGGGATGCCAGTCCCCTGCCCGGGGCGGGGGATCCCCTGCTCCCACACTTCATCCCCCGCCTCCACTTACGTGGCCAGTGGGGGGGAATGTGTCTCCTGGGGCATGCCCCCGGGCGACATGGTGTGTTCCCAGGTGGCGTGGCACGCTGCTGCTGCAGGGTACGGGAGTGCTCCCAGAGCGGCCCATGACCCTGTGTGATGATGTCACTTCCCAGAAGTGATGTCATTGCACAAGCTGGGAGCGCACACATGTGCAAAAAGGAAAAACCCAAGATAGGAGCTTGGTGTCATGGCCCATTCTGGACCCATTGAGAGAGAGGACTCCTCTGGAGGAGAGGAGCCTCATGTAACCAGCCAGGACTCCTCAGGAGAAGAGGAGCTCCGTGTAGCCCTGACTCAGCTGAAGCTAATGATCAGGAACAACAGATGCTGGCTGATCAGAGTTCACAGCCAGCAGCTGAGGCAGAGGTACTGGCACCCTCCTCCCCAATACCACAGGGGAAGCTCAGCTAGGTACATCCAACACCACAGGTGAAGCCCAGCCAGGGGCTTCCACCCCCCCCCCAGGTTCATCCACACCCAAAGAGCACCGCAGGGCAGTGCCAGAGATTGGAACTGCAGGAGAGATGGCACAGTGCTTGCCTCCCAAACTGACGCCAGCTGCTAGAGAGCATTGATGAGTAACGTCAGGATGGAGCCCCAGCAGCTGGCTGCAAACCACGCCTGGCTATAAAAGCCTGGCTGGAGAAACTGCTAGGTGTGGAAACAAAGTGTTCATTATTTGTAACCACTCTGTGTATCTGGCTCATACCTGCATCTAGACCTGACGCTATCTGTAACTGATCTTGGACTGGTCTTGACCTGGCTTTTGGATTCTGGACACACCCTTGGCATTTACCTTGTGCTGTGACTGCGGACTGGGCTTGGCTTTTGAACCTTGACCTCCCCCTTGGCTTCGTGTTAGTGCTCACCACACTGGGCCCCAGATCTCCTACTCGGGAGGTTGCGGGGTCTGGCAACCCCAGTATAACTGGAAATCATAATCAAAGTAGCCCAATAGGCTGATGATTTCTTAGGAGCTCTCATGGTGAATTATATTTCACAGAAGGTTGTTTTCCCCCCCCAGACCTTCCCCCCCAAATCTCCAGTGTTTTCATTGTTCTGGATTGGCTCCTACTGCTCCACTGATCTAAGTGAAGAGCTTTCCTCTGTCTGAAGGAGCCTTCTTCCATCTCAAGGTGCTATCTTTCAGTGGCTCTTCCTCCAGAGAAAGTCTCCTTGAGCTGTAGGAAAACTCCACATGCAGCTGAGCTGGTGTAATGAGTGGGCAAACCCTCTGGGCCTAGTTCTGGTGCTGAAAACAGCCACACATCACCCCAGAAGCCCTCTTAGAGTAGTATGCCCCACCCTTTCTTCCATGAGACTCACTGGTCTCTGGGTTCTTAGCTGGAGACCCTTGTGCACAGCAGGCAGACACTCAAGACACAGACAAGATACTTATTTATTAACTCAAGATAATAGTTAAAAACTCACTCTTGAGGCAAAAGCAATGGCAATTTAAAAAAAGAGCTTGACCTAATCTTAGCTAAAACAAAGCTCACTAGACAAATAGGTACTCAACCTGCATGCTCCTGTGATTCAGCTTCTTCCTTTTTTCCGATCCACCCAGCCTTTTTCTTAACCCTGGGGGAGGAGTCGCCTAATCAAGCACAACCACCAGGTGCACTTAATTAGCTACTTATCCCTGTTCTAGACAGCTGGGTGTTGGGAAACAACTTTCTGTTTCCGGTAGAGGCTAGCAGGATGTGTTTAGGGAGGTCACAAATTAGTTTACTGCACCCTGTATCTCTTGTTCTGAATACAGAAGCTACATTTAGCTATTGGCTGGCCGTGGAACCATCTCCCAGTGCAATCTCATATAGATTTTCTCAGTCGTGAGTCCATTGAAGAAAATGGGCTCACAGCAGAGAAATTTTGTATAGGATTTTACAGTTAGTTTCTTTGTTTTTCTGTCTCCCAGTTGTCAATAATAGAAGGAGTCCTGGTCTGACGGCCTAGTGTGGTATATTCCCCACACTTAATGGCAAAATGGAAGATACCTCAGAGCAAGGGTCTCCAGCGTGGCGCCCATGGGCACCATGACACCTACTGACGCATTTCCTGATGCCCAAGTGGGTGGGGCCAGGTGGGGCTTTTGCCTAGCAGGGCTGCTGATTGGCCACTGGCGATCTAATTGGCTGTTCAGATTAAAAGTCATCCTGTTAAACAGAGCTTCTATCTGAAATTTTTAAGAGTTATTGTTAGAGTTATGTGTAGCCTTGCTGCCTGATATTTTCTGATTGGCTCCACCCCCTGAGGTAACCATTTTGTGGTTAGTTCCACCTCCTGCTATAGCCATTTTGTGGTTGTGCCCACCACCGTGTGTCAGAATTACAAAGGTGCCCACAGACTCAAAAAGTTGGGGATCCCTGCCTTAGAGGTTTATGGTCATGATGAGGACCAGTTGAGGTAGCAATAAACTGACTTGCCTTTACACAAAGAGGCATATCAACTGTTCTGATTTTGGTTTTCCTTTATCACACTCATGGATAGATGGGCTTTTAGTGTGTTCCAGAGCAGCATCAAACCGCCCATATATAGCAGAATTGTCTAATGCAATCAGAATTCCCTCAGGAGCCATGCATTAAAACCATTATGAAAATGGAATTTTCATTTAACTTATGGCCTTTCCTCCCTCCCCCACAAGAAAATGCAGCAAATGTTCTGTCTCCAATGGATACTAAAAGTCAATACGACTAAAAGCTCCAAATGAGAGAGAGAGAATGGGGAGATTAGAGTTTCCCTTCAGTTATTAATAAAATGCCACCTGTACACTGATTGTGTATATGTCATGGAGAGCATCATAAAAAATGTATTTAAATATGATATCCATAAGGGACTCCCGGGGCGTTAGGCAAATCATACTTTTGATGAAATTAGATGAGGTATTTGATGCCAGAGGAAATGTATTTTCTGCTTATTCTGGCTAGCATGATTCAGTTTTATACTGTATATTTGGATTGTTTTGCATAAAACATAAACCTTAAACTCCTCTTTTTCAAGTGTATTCAATTCTTTATTTACAGTCATTTGACCAATCATATAACATATTTACACTGAAAAAGAAAATTCAAGACCTACAATGAAGCAAATAAAACAATTTAAAATTGATCTAATTACAATATAATTTCCGAGACCTGAGTATCACCAAGCAAGCAGTGTCTGGCTACTTGATGGGTAATCTTGGCATTCTGATCGGAGAGGAGGTAATCAAAGCTAACTTTTCAGTTTTACCTAATAACAATGTGATCATCTTATCACATGCTTCCTTATAATATGGGCAGCTAAAATACATATGCGCTATAGTTTCTGCCAGGAGCAAAGCCTTTCCAGATAAGAGATTTTATTGTATCTTCCTTCCAATACTGCAGAAGCACCTTGCCAGATTGAATGCTCTTCTGAAACAAGGTATTTCTAAGGATGTTAAATAAACTGTTGGATTCACAATATTTTGAAAATTTGACCACACATACTCATTTAGTAAGCTAGCAATATCAGTTTGGCGTTCTATATCCTCAGCCCTCTGTTTATCTAGCCTCTTTGCCTGAGCATAACCACAGGATAGGGGGACACGAGGAGGAGAGCAATATGGTTTTGAATAGACTTAAGCCAATTAGATTGAAAGCTGTCTCTGTTTATAGATGGGAATAAACTTTGGGGATTAAAATATCCCTTCAGCCACATGTATATAGATGATATACACACCCATGCTTCAGCTCTAACGCTGCTTTTCCAGCGTCGATTTCACACACACACATCCGTTCTTTGTGGGTGGAACTGTCCAAAAGGGGCAGGCCTGTGTGTGTCTTCAAACAGCTGTGGGTTCAGTGCCTCCCTTCTGCTTGCTACTTTCAGCTTGAAATCATCCCTCTCCACTCCTGCTTTACAAGTATTTGGCAGTTCCACTTGTTTGGAAACACAAAATACTTCCGCTCTGGACTTCAGCATCGTTTCATTTTGAACAGTGATTGTGCTGAAACATTTGTGGGTTTCAACAAAAACATTTTTAAGGATTGCAAACATGTTGTTTAAAAAGTACAGACCAGGAGATGGGGCAGAACCTTGTGAAGAGGAGGCTGGAAGAGATCTGGAGCTTTCTGTCTTTTCAGAGCTCCGTGCAAAGGATCTGAGAGAAGATGACTTTAGGGTGAGCCGGGGGATTGTGGCTACTGGAGTTTATTTCCTGTACTGAAAAGCAAGGTGATTGTTGTGAGGATAAAAATAATACATTTTGTAAACTGCTCTGAGTGTCCTGAAGGGTGGTATATAAATCAAATCTTGTTGTTGTTGTTATTTTAAAAAATAAATCTCTAAAAAACTGTATACCATTGGCAGTTATTAATAGAGATGGGCACGATCAAAAAAAAAAATACCGATTAAGCCGTTCGTGGATCCGGGCCGCAGCCAAACCCAGGCCACCGATTCTAACCGATCAAGTCCTGTTTCTGGTCCGGAATCGGGAAGGCCAAAGCGGGAGGGTGCCCCGCTGTTTCCAGTGATATAGGAATGGTGGTTGGTGGCAGCGGCCGCCTGGCCCAGTGGGCAGGGGGAGGTGGTGATGAGCCACCTCCCTTCAGGGAGGGAGGGGACATTCACACACACACACACACACTTAGAGTAGGGGGGGGAGTTTTTAACCCGGCACCGAGCCGCCTCCCCTCAGGGAGGGGACATTCCCAGGGCCGGATCTATGGTTGCCAGCGCCCAGGGCAACCGTAGTCAGGCTCTTGCGCGTGCTCGCACGTTCCTGAGTCGCCCCCCCCCCCTGCCCACGCAGCAAGCCGGCTGTCCTGGTAAGCTGCGGAGCTGGTGACAGCGCAAGTGGCTCGGTGGCTGCCCGCACCGTTCACCTGCCCCGCAAGACAAGGGGCGGCCGGCTTGCCCGCATGCCCCTTGTCCTGGGGAAAGGCGAATGGCGCAGGCGGCCTCCCAGCCACCCGCACTGCCTTTTGCCTCTCCCCAGGACAAGGGGCGGCTGGCTTGCCCACACGCCCCTTGTCCTGGGGAAAGGCAAACGGCGCAGGCAGCCTCCCAGCCACCCGCACTGCCTTTTGCCTTTCCCCAGGACAAGGGGCGGCTGGCTTGCCCACGCGCCCCTTGTCCTGGGGAAAGACGAACGGCGCGGGTGGCCTCCCAGCCTCCCACGCTGCCTTTTGCCTTTCCTTTGTGCCCATGGCTTCAGAACACCCCTTCCCCTTCCCTCCCCTGGGTTGCTGCTCCATGGTTGGAAGGAAGCCTGCTAATCAAGGAAAGCTGGGCTTCCATTCGTGTTTCAAGGGCGACAGGAGGGCAAACACAGCTCATTCCCCGGCTCCGTTGCCCCAGGAATAAATTACTGGTGCCAGAGTGTCTGCAATTCCGAACAGAAACCGATATATCCGATCAAGTCCCGAACAAGCAAACCCCCGACTGCTGGATCGGTTGCCATGGACGGAACCAATTAGCTGAGTCACAATGGCGCAAACGCCCAAATCGGGGTTTTTTTGAAATCGTAATTCAGATCGTGCCCATGTCCATTAACCGTTTTTATAGAGATGGAGTCACCAGCTTGTTCACACCATGACATGCGAGCAGAGGTGTAGGTCTCAAGGATTCAAATATAAAAATTATCTATGGGGTCCATGAAAGTTGGTGCTCTCTCTCTCTCTCTCTCTCCGCTGATTTACTTACAGAATGTTGAGAGGTTATGACAGCAGGGCCTTTGCGCCGTATGACATGGAAGGCACTTGCATTTGCAGTGCTGTGTGTTTATATCCCACTTTGATCCCCAGCTGGAACTCAAAGCAGCAGTGCAGTTCACCAGGGGTTAAATATTAGGCGTCAGATTGCATAATAAGCTGTATAACCAGTTCTCAACATGCTGTCCCACTCCACCAATTCTATCACTGGGAAACAGACATCAGGATGGGGTGGGTGGGGATATTCTAGGGATCTCCTTCCCCCGGTGGGGTGGGGGATCCCCTGCTCCCAGCCTCTACTCCCACTGCCTCCCACCTGGCCTGTGTGTGGGGGGGTGGGTGGGAAGGCATAGGAACGGACCTGGGAGCCCTGCAACACGCTTCCATGTGCGCTCTGGAGCACTTCCTCATAAATAAGTAAGTCCTCCAGGTGCTCCTCCCCCAACTCACAGGCCTGGCAGCTCCAGAATATACAAATAGGAGAAAGCTGGGTTCTCAGTGTATAGTACCCCTGTTCTCAAGTTACAGAGAATGCACGTGCAATTCATGTACACGGTACAGTTCATTGAGTAATTCGTGTTACCTGGAATACATATACAGCTCAGAGCGTGATTTAAACCAGGGACTAGGCCCCATTTTCATTCATAAAGTGAACCATGTTGGCTCATTCTTAAAAGCAGGTGCATGGACACACACGCAGGTGCGTTGAACGTGTGTTCAGTGTAACATGTGGGCCGGTGTTGCCGTGGCAGGAAGCAGGTTCTGCCCCTACTCCAGCAGTCTCTCCAGCCGTGCAGATATGGATCTCATAGGCATGAGATAAATCTCAAATATATGTCTGAATAAGATGATTGATTTGATTTTAAAATGTACTTTCCAGTCACAGGAAAGAACCTTGTGAAAACTAGAACGAAGCTTACTGGCTGAAAACATTAAAGGGTAGCAAAGCAAAGCAAACCTGCCTCTACCTCCGGATTGCTGATTGAGCGGCCTGTTCTACAGGCAACCTGTTTGTTCTACTGGTTGTCGGTGTGTAGAGGTCAGGAGAGGGCAGCTGGCAGCTGACTGGAAGGGGCCCTGCGGACCAGGGCACAAAGCCCGGCGTAGGGCCACTGACTGCGCTGTACAGCTTTTTTTTTTTTGTAAGGATGGGGAGAGAAGGTAGCCTGGCCTCTTGCTTTTCTGATCATAACAGCCCAAAGTAACAAAATCCAGCCAGGTCCTTCCCCCTCCTACTTACTGGCTGCCCACTGCCCACTATTACTGTGTAGTAGTTAGGGTGTCTGACTAATATCTGGGAGAGCCAGCTTCTAATCCTAGTTCCTAATTCTAATACTCTGCCATGGAAGCTTGCTGGATGCCTATGTGCCAGCCATACATTCTCAGCCTAATCTACCCCATAGGGTTGTTGTGCGGATAAAATGAAGGAGAGGAGAACAATGTAATTTGCTTTTGGTCCCCAGTGGGGAGAAAGGTGGCTTTTAAAAGGAGCACATAAAAGATTGCCTCCTCCACTTGGCCAGCCTGTAGTGTGCCGTCTCCTACAGAGGCTCCTTGGAGAATAATTCCAGGGGTCTGCTGCAGCCCAAAGAATTAGAGAGTCCTGAGGCACCTTAAAGACTGTCAAATGTACTGTGGCAGAAGCTTTCCTGAGCTGTCAAAAGCGTTTGTCTTTAAGGTGGTCCAATACTTTGGAGACTGTTTGAGGCCTCCCTGATGTACGATGTTGCTAGATTTACTTGATGTAGCCTCTTCACATATTTCGAAGTGTAGAAAATATATGAGACAAATGTATATTTGGAAATGTGTGTATATACAGCGCTGGAGTGGTTGTCACTTGCCACTGCTTCAGTATGTGCAGTGGGAAATCTGGGTTTGTTACTGTCAGAGCTTTTTTTGTGTGCTGATAATGCATTGGTAAAGCATACTGGCACTTCTTTTGGCCATCAGAGATTGGGGCCATAATCTGGGCTCATTTGGAGGGGGAACGCGTCGGAACGGCATTCCTGTAGATCTGAAAAGAGGTCACGTGGGTTTGGGCCCCGCCCACGTGATTCCTTTTCCTCCCCGCTGCCTCCCCTCCAGAGGAGGGTAAGCTGCTTTAAATTCATTCTGCTGCTTTATTTTCATTCATGACGAGAGAGAGAGAGAGAGAGAGAGAGAGCAAGCCGGGCTACTGGGGCTGGCTCTCCAGAGGAGGGTAAGCTGGTTTAAATTCATTCTGCTTTATTTTCAGGAAATACCTGGAGATCTGGGGGGAAAGGGGCCTGAGGGGTGGGTGTTGCCTTCTGACACACTTCCGGTGATGTCAGGGGGTGTGGCATATGCTAATGAGTTCTGCTAATGAGTTCCTGCGGTTCTTTTTCTATGAAATGATCCCTGGCCGTAATCAAAAGGCTGGCAGAGGAGGGAAGCATATGTGGGCTGGGGGCAGCAGAGCAGTCGATATGCTCCTTTGCACCCACTGATGTCATGAACAGGCACGACCCAGGATGAAGGAAGGGTCCAAGAAAGGACAGGGCGCACCAAGATGCATCTACTGGGCAGGGCTTTTTTTCTGGGAAAAGAGGTGGTGGAACTCAGTGGGTTGCCCTCAGAGAAAATGGTCACATGGCTGTTGGCCCCGCCCCCTGATCTCCAGACTGAGGGGAGGTTAGATTGCTCAGCGGCGCAGAGGGCAATCTCAACTCCCCTCTGTCTGGAGATCAGGGGGTGGGGCCAACAGCCATGTGACCATTTTCAAGAGGTCCCGGAACTCCGTTCCACCACGTTCCTGCTGAAAAAAAGCCCTGCTGCTGGGCCATCACCCTGGCCTGGCCCCAGCAGGAAGGAATGGCCCAGCAGACCCCGGCCTCAGGTGAGAGGTATCTTGATGACCCTGCCAGGCATGGGGGAGAGGCTCTGCAGCAGGGGCTCAGAGGGAAGGGTCTCCCGGGGAGGGCTTCTTGGTTGTCTGCCTTGAGAGAATTCAGAATCCAGGAAGGGACTAACCTTGTGGGGAAGAGACAGAAGAGGCAGTTACAAGAGTGGAGGAGGAATAAGCTGGTGCAAACCCCTCCTCTATTTCTGATAAAACGTTTTATAGTTTGCTTGCATAACTGAGAACCTCTCTACACAATACTTTTGACACATGTTCTTCATGTATCAGGAGATGCAATGTTAGCTGGGAAACATAGTTTTAAATGACAGAGCTGGCAGAGATTGCTCTGGAGGGAAGGGATTCTGTCACAGCCCTCCACTGCTCCTGGTATCTCCTATTCCAGAGCCTTTGCCCTGCCAGGATTCAGTTAATTCAAAGTTTTATGCAGTGAGGGTGGCAGGGTTAAAGCTCCAGAACTGGAGACAGTCCAGCATGCCAGAGGCGGTGGTGGGCTGTGAGAGAATCCATCCCCTCCAGAGCGATCTCAGCTGACTCTGTCTTTCAAAACTACACCTTCCAGCTAACATTGCATTTCCGGACACTTGATGGGCACGTGCCCAGGTGTCTCGTGTAGAGAGACTCTTGAGTTGTGTTAAAACATCCAGGATGGTGTCTTTGCTGTCAGACACCTCGAGTTTTGCTCTGTCTCTAATCTTGCTTCAAATCGCAAATTGCTTGCTCCCCCATACAAGATACACAAAGCAACGAGAGTGAGTAAAAGGGATGACCACCTGAGCCAGGGTTTATTCTCCAGGAAACTTCAAGACATACCTTTGTTCATCTTCGTTCTTCTGTGCCTCCACACATGGGGACTGCGCAGGCGCAGGCCAGCCGCCGGAGAATTTTCTAGAGCTTCCATGGCTCCGAAGGGGCCGTTTGTCGCGCGCCTCAGCGACCGTTTTCCCGCCCAAACGGTCACGTGATCCTCCAGCGACCAACGGCCCCTTCCCTCAGTTCTCTTCTTGCCGCCGCTTGGAGAGAACGTGAGCTTCGTTGCTCTGTGCTTTTGTGCTTCGTGCTTTATTCTGACTGATTGTTTGGCTTTTGACTTCGGACTTCGTGACCTCGACTATTCTTCGGATCTCGTTTGGACTTTGTTGTTTGACTCGGACTGTTTGTTGACCTTCCTTTTGCGTGCCCCTGAAGATGGCCTCAAAGGCTCTCTTCAAGCATTGCCTCCAATGCCACACTAAAATGGCCAAGACCGATGGCCATGAACTGTGCCTGTTCTGTTTGGGGGAGACCCATAATGTAACGGCCTGTAAGATTTGCCAGGGCTTCACCAGCAAGGCCCGACAGGAGCGCAAGGCCCGTCTTAACTCCTCCCTGTGGCAGAAGGTCATGTCCGGAGGCGCCCCGTTGCCCTCCTCCAAGGCCGGCCCTAGCCCCTCTGCCGAACGGCATTCCGGAGCTGGCTCAGTGGCCTCCGCGAGGTCGGGGTCGAAACCGCGTCCCCCGAGTGCCTCGGCGTCGAGAACGGCCTCTCCAGCGCAGGGACCGGTGCGGCCGCCCCGTAGCGCATCTTCCACCAGGTCGGATCCGAGACCGACATCGGAACCGAGGATCCGTCTACCGAGTCCCCGATCGGAACCGACGACCGGGTCGATTCCGGTAAAATCTAAGAGATCGAGGCCGAGGTCCCCTTCGAAGGCGAGGAGCGCGTCGGTTCCGAGGTCTTCTTCGGAACCGGCGAAGAAGAAGAAGAAGACCAAACATCACCGGTCGCCACATCCCGCTCCCCAGGAAGAGGTCATCGTGCTTCCTCACACGCCTTCCCCTCATCTGGATTCCCCGGAGCCAGAGGACATCTCCGTGCCGGTGCCGGATCCGATGGCCTTCGAGACGGTGCCTGCAGAATTCTCTTCGGGACCGGAGCCGAGCCCGCGCCGTCGGATCCGAACATCGCCTGCTCTTCGGTCGCCGAGGCTGGAACCGAGCCCGTCTCCTCGTCGGAGCCGTCCGTCGCCTGCCCGTCCGTCTCCACCAGCTGCCGGTCGTGAGCGACGTCGGTCTGGGGACAGTGTCCGATCGGTCCGGTCCACCGCGTCCCGACATCGACAGGCCTCCTACCTCCCCTCGCCATACCATTGCCAGTGGGAAGGGGCACCTGCAGGTTTCTCCGTGTCGGAACCGAGGCCTTCGACATCGAGGTCGACGTGGGCTCCCCCTCCGCACCAGGTTCCGGAATCCCAGCTCGGTTCCGATGAGGAGGATGTGGAGAGCTTTGGCTACCAGTCGGAGTCCTGGTCCAAACCATCGCCAGCTGAGGAGCTTGTGCCATCGGCGGACTCGCCATTCGAGGACCTCCGCATCTACGCCGACCAGATGGCAAGGATGGCCAAGGCTCTCGAGATGGATATCTCTTCAGCAGTCCCCCAGACCAAGGACAAGCTCCTCAAGCGCATTTATGGAGACAACCCAGCATATGTTGGCTTCCCCATGCTCGAGGGTCTTGAGGAAATCGTGGAGAAGGTGTGGCAGGTGCCCTGCGATCAACCTCCAACATCCAAGAGGATTGAGCAGCTCTATAAGATCAAGCAGGGTACCTGGCCGGCGCTGGTGAAACACCCTCCACCTTCCTCCTTGGTCACAGAGGAGTTCAACCCCAGGCGATCGGGTCACTCCTCGGTACCTGCTGATAAGGAAGGCAAGAAACTGGATGCCATGGGCAGGCGCCAATACATTGTTTCTTCCCTAGGTCTGAGGATTGCCAACTATCAGACCATCATGGCAGGGTACCAGCTGTACCTCTGGGAGAAGTTGGCATCCTATACGCGAGACCTCCCTCCTGAGCAGAAGGCTGTGGTGTCCCTGCTGCAGACAGAGGCTGTGAGGCTGTCCAAGCAGCAGATGAACGCTGGAAGCCACGCTGCTGACACTGCTGCTAGAGGAATGGCTTCGGCGGTGGTCCTCAGGCGCCACTCCTGGTTGCGGTCTACGGCCCTGTCCCAAGAGGTGCGTTCCAGAGTGGAGAGCATGCCATTTGAGGGGGACTCGCTCTTTTCCAAAGCGACCGACGAGACCCTGAAGAAAAAGAAAGAGGACCGGCAGACGGCGCGGTCTTTGGGTCTGGCTCCAGCGGACAAGCCCTCCTCCAGGTCACGGTACGCTCCCCGATCTGGCCCTTACCACTACCAGGGCAGATACCAACAGCAGCGGCCGGGCTACCATCAGTATCCTGCCTACCAGCAGCGGCCTTACCCTCCCGCACAACAGCAGAGGAGGCGTCAGCCCTTCAAGCCTCGTCAGGCACAGCAACCGGCCCAGCAGAAAGACCAGCAGGGCGCCGGGAGGCAGTACTGACGGGTCGCGCCAGCCGTATCCCCGAACTTTTCGGACAGACTTAGTCCACTCCTCTCTGAGTGGGAGTCAATAACATCTGACTCATGGGTCTTAACTATTGTTGAACTGGGATACGGGCTGGAGTTCGTTGAGCTGCCTAGATGCAGTTCACCCCTGACAGCTGTCAATAACACTATGGCCGAGCTGGATGCGGAGATCGTGTCGCTCTTGGCCAAAGGTGCTGTGGAAGAATTGCCCTATGAGGACTCTGTAAAGGGATTCTTCTCTAGGTTCTTCCTGGTCCCTAAGAAGGATGGGGGCTTACGTCCCATCTTGGATCTGAGGGGCCTTAATGCCTTCCTCAAGGTGACCAAATTCAAAATGGTAACGTTGGCGGCTGTGATCGCCTTGCTGAAACAGGGGGATTGGTTTGCGGTTCTTGACTTAAAAGACGCATACTTTCACGTGGGCATACGGAAGGAGCACAGGAAGTACCTGAGCTTTGTTTACCGGCAACGGGTTTTCCGGTATAAGGTGCTCCCCTTTGGCCTGTCCACTGCCCCACGAGTGTTCACTAAATGTGTGGCCCCTGTGGTTTCCTTCCTACGGGAAGAAGGCTGTACCATCTTTCCGTACCTCGATGACTGGCTCATCGTGGCTGAATCAGAGTCTAGGCTGGTGCAGGACATTGGCTTGGTACTTAGCACTTGCCAACGCCTGGGGCTCCTGGTGAACTTGGAGAAATCCAAGCTGGTGCCCAGCTGCAAGGTGTCCTACATTGGTGCACTTTTAGACTCTGTGGAGGGTAAGGCCCTGCTCCCCTTGGAGAGGGCTCGGTCCCTAAGGGGTCTAGTGTCCATGTTTAAAAAGAACCGGTTCCAGTCTGTGCGCACTATCCAGTGCTTACTAGGGCATATGGCAGCGGCCACCTCTGTGGTGCCTTTCGCTAGGCTGCGTATGCGCCCTCTACAGAACTGGTTTGTGCGGAGGTATGATGCTCTACTGCACCCTCCGTCCCTCAAATTCTCTATCCCGAGGGTCATCCTCTCCTCCTTGGACTGGTGGCTGTCTGACGACAACTTGTTTAGAGGGACCCCTTTCGGGTATCAACACCATGATATCACGGTTACCACTGATGCCTCTCTGTTGGGATGGGGGGCTTACTGTGGTGATGTGTCGGTGCAAGATGTCTGGTCTGACAGGGAAAAGACCCTCCATATCAATGTGCTTGAACTAAGGGCCATTCGTTTCGCACTTGTGTCTCTTACAGCACTGCTGAGAAATCGTCATGTCTTGGTGCAGACGGACAACACGACTGCCATGTACTACGTGAATCAGCAGGGGGGCACAGTGTCCATGGCCCTGTGCCGGGAAGCCACACTCACTTGGCAGTGGGCTATCAAGAACGGCGTGTCGCTCCGTGCTATACACGTGGCTGGGTCGGACAATGCCCGGGCAGATGCCCTCAGCAGGGTCCCTTTACTGGAACACGAGTGGGAACTGAACGTAGAGTGCGTTGGGCCGATCTTCCAGATGTGGGGTCATCCAGTGATAGATGTGTTCGCCACTGCGGCGACCACCAAGGCCCACACGTTCTGTTCCAGGGCAGGGAGCGACCCCCTCTCTATTGGGGATGCCTTCCAGTTTACGTGGACGCAGGGCTTGCACTACATGTTTCCTCCGTTCCCCTTGATTCCCAGGGTCCTGTGCAAGATAGAGGAGGACGGGACGGACTGCATCCTGGTGGCCCCTTTCTGGCCACGGCAGGTTTGGTTCCCGAAGCTCCTGCGAATGTCCCAACGGACATATGTGAGTCTGCCCCCTCGGCAAGACCTTCTCCTAAACGGGAGCCTAGTCCACCACGATCCCAGGAAGCTGCACCTAACGGCGTGGCGGATCATTCCTCCCCGGTAGGCTTTACTGACGAGGTGCAGAGGGTCCTCCTGAATGCTCGTCGACCATCCACTAGGCGCGCTTATGCGGCCAAGTGGCGCAGGTTTGAGCTCTGGGCACTTGCCAGAGGGGTGGTGCCTGACAACAGTCCCTTGGGGGTGGTGTTCGAGTATTTGTGCCACTTGCGTGGCCTGGGCTTGAAGGCTTCCTCCCTCAAGGTCCACCTGGCAGCGATATCAGCTGCTCACACCCGAGTTGAGGGTGCTACGGTGTTTTCTCACCCACAATCCCGCCAGTTCCTTAAGGGCATGTACAATCTTTACCCACCTGTGTCAGCGCCAGTGCCTCAGTGGTCGCTGTCCTTGGTGCTCTCACGTCTCATGTTGCCTCCATTTGAACCGATGGCTACATGCCCCTTGGATATGCTATCCTATAAGGTAGCATTCTTGGTGGCCGTCACATCGGCCAGAAGGGTCAGTGAGCTGTCTGCACTGAGGTCTGACCCTCCCTTTCTTGGGTTTCACCCCAACAAGGTGGTCCTGCGTCCCTGCCTTGGGTTCCTGCCTAAGGTGGTGTCCGCCTTCCACCTCTCGCAGGATATCTCACTGCCTGCATTCTTTCCGCAACCCTCCTCTAAGGGGGAAAAGGCCCTCCATACCCTAGACTTGAAGAGGGCCCTAGCCTATTACCTGGATAGGACGAAGGGATTCCGCTCCAGTCCTCACCTGTTTGTATGTTTTGGGGCCAAGGACAAGGGTAACAGGGCTTCCTCACAGACCCTGTCTAGGTGGATTGTGTCGGCCATTAGCAAGGCCTATTCCCTGGCAGGGGTGGCTTGCCCGCTTCATGTCAGAGCCCACTCCACGCGGTCCCAAGCATCCTCTTCGGCACTCCTCAGGGGGGTGCCCCTGGTTAACATTTGTAAAGCAGCCACATGGTCCTCTGCAGACACCTTTGTCAGGCATTACGCCGTTGATGTCAATGCGGAGCAGGATGTATCTGTGGCCAAGGCTGTCTTACACTCCCTTTTTTCCTGAGGGAGTTTTTGGTATGACTTTCTTGGCGTACCTGTTGGGTACCCTTGAGTGAAAGTGTGTATATATGTACCTGGGGGTGTGTATATATGTAAATATTGAATATTTATGTGTCCTTACACAGTTTTTTACATAGATGTATATATGCATATCTATTTATTATTGTTCTTGTTTGTTCAATAAAATTGTGTTGGACTTCACCCCCGCCTTCCTTATTGTGTGAAGCTTGGTACACTCCCATGTGTGGAGGCACAGAAGAACGAAGATGAAAACAGGGTTAACATACCTGTAACTTATGTTCATCGAGTTCTTCTGTGCTGACACACAACCCTCCCTCCTACCCCGCTGTAAACTCCAAGGCACAATACTGTGTTGGCTGTAACGGATATTGGTGTTTTTAAGGTGTTACGGCTGAAGTGTGTTGGTCAAGCGGCGGCAAGGGAGAACTGAGGGAAGGGGCCGTTGGTCGCTGGAGGATCACGTGACCGTTTGGGCGGGAAAACGGTCGCTGAGGCGCGCGACAAACGGCCCCTTCGGAGCCATGGAAGCTCTAGAAAATTCTCCGGCGGCTGGCCTGCGCCTGCGCAGTCCCCATGTGTGTCAGCACAGAAGAACTCGATGAACATAAGTTACAGGTATGTTAACCCTGTTTTTTATTGCCTGTTCGTCTTACTGAAAATGGAATGGGAACTCCTTATTTGTTCTGTGGATTTCTAAGTGTATGTATATACAAATATTAAAAGAACTATGTTTTAATCGCTTAATTCCTTATTTATTTATTTAAAACATTTCTGCTCCACCTTTCTATCCAAATAGGGTCCCCAAGGCAGCGAACATCACAAGGACTGACTCTTTTATTTTTAAACAAAACAGCACTGAATAATGTGAAGTGTGCGGTCTGACACAAAGGCCTAATTATCAAAGAAGCTGAAAGTCTTGACTGTGTTACCTCAGTTTGCAGTGGGGTTCACATGAGGGAATACTTCCTGCTTAAAAAAAAAAACCTATGTAGAAAGCTAAATGCTGGAAAAAATAGTTTGCGCACAGCCTTCTCTCCTCATGCTAGATACATTTATTCAGGGATGTTTTTCCATGAGGAATCAATTACCTCACTTGGAGCACCCTCTAGCACTCTGAACTTGAAGCAGTGCTGCCTCAGTAGGAACTAGGGTTGCCAACTCTGGGCTGGGAAATTCCTGGAGATTTGGGGCCGAGGTCTACAGTAGGCACTGTTTGGGGAGGGACCGCAGCAGGGTATAATATCAGAGTCCAGCCTCCAAAGCTGCCATTTTCTCCAGGGGAACTAATCTCTGTTGTGTAGAGGCAGGCAACCCTTTTAGGAACTCAGCTACTCAGACAAATGATGCACAACGTTGGAGTTGTGTGGTTGGATCTCTAATACATCTTTTCCCTCCAAGAAGCAGCTTGGGGGAGAGGGCACTATGGATATGAGTGCAGCACTACACTCCCCCTCTTGTTTCCCCAAATAAAAATTGCCCTTTTGCCTGCCTAAGGTGAAAAGATTGGCACGATCTGGAAAGCTGTCTTTCCCCCTTCCTGAGGCAAAGCACAGCCTTTTAAATAGGGGAAACAGCACCAATCACATCAAAAAGATACCCTGAGAGTTTTAGTCTTGCGCAAACAGTTTGACCCTTAGAAAGGCAGCTTGAGGACAATAGCACCTCATGTGGGACGTTCCATAACCTACCACTTACTACTATCCTTATTTCAAAGTAATTCAAATTACATACATTAGTTGATCCAAATTTCAAGCTGTCTACTTTCTTGGAAAGAGGACCAGCAATCAATATCCCTTTCAGGCTTGTTTTTAGTGGTTGTTAAGCATGAAGTCACAACGGAGTCAGCTCTAATCCTCTAGTCCCTCCTCTTTCCCTATCCTGTGAGTTCCTCCATCTTGAGTGTCACTGCCCAGTTTTTAACATTTGCATCATGATCCTGCTTATTGATGCCACAGGACTTTGTGAAGTCTGTCACCCATTACTCAAACGTGTGAAAGTGTGCTGCTCTGCATGCCAAAGAAGAAAAGAGAAGTAAAGAGATTGTCTCAACTCCTTCCCATTTCATGCAAAGTGATCTGCTTTGTAATACAAGCCTGCTAAGAAGTGGGATAAGCAAGGAGGAATCCTTCTCTTGCGCATTAACAAGTGGAGCAGAGCCTTCTTGGAATGAAACAAAGAGAGGAGTGGGTGCAGAAGGGAGGGAGCAGTAGAGTGGTGGCAGGTAGTAAATAGCACTGGTGAGAATGACTGCTGATTACTCCTTGTGAGACGGAGATCTCCTTTGTCCCTGGATCTTCCAGTGAATCTCAGCAGGCTTGGGGTGATAAATTATGAGAGAAGATGACGCCCAGTGCTGAGGAAATTCAGGGATTCTTGCATCCCCTTTGTGCCTTAAAACAACAAATACATTTATTTATCATCAACTGCTAATTCTTTAAAAATACATTAACAGAAACTCTCAAAATGCTTTGCAAAGCAAAGCCCGTCAAAACCTTGGTAGTTTAAGAAGACTAATTTCAAAGACTTCTGCACACAATAAATTGTACCCTGCCATGTGCATTTCATTGATAAGCATCTATTTGGGTATATTTGGCGTGGGCGGATGAGTTGCAGCAATAAACAAAACTGTCATTATAGATCATGTCATAAGGGTAGCTTTCATGCCAACATTCTTGAATAGATTAATAGTTGTCTGTGGCAATCTTGTCCTCTTGCAGCTCTCTTTCATTACAGAGACAAGGCTGCCTTTATTAATTACTCATTCTCGCAAAAACTGGGATACTGGATGCAAAACACCCCCCTTCTTTCTTGCATGCATTTTACAATGAATGTCCAACATTTGATGTGTACCAGATGAACTGTGTAATCCTTAGAAACAAACATTTCCTGACATCTCAGATACACACAAGTGAATGCTGATACTCAGATTTAGGTGGCATCAAATTGTGGTCATTTATTGTCACAATTTCACCACAGAATCTTCACCAATGATATAAATCATATACTTATGTGCTTATAAAACCCTGGTATTGTCGACTGAGAACCAATTATGTGCCTTTGGAACTATACATTTGGTGCTTTACCTCTAGCATTACTCTTTTTTTCTCCCCCCCCCCTTTTCCTTTTTTTGCGCAAGGACTTTATGTGATGTCTGTTCATGGCGCCATTATGGGTGGGGCTCCATGGATAGCCCAAGGGTGATCTCTACCATTTCTTCTGTTCCTTTCTCTCACAGTTGTCAGGTGAAGTAAGAGTAGATGCATCCAGCTTTATCCCAACTGGGATATGATCACTATTCCATGAGATGGGACGGGATGATGATTGGTCAAAACAAGCTGAATACATTAGCTGGCTCCTTGTTGGGCTGCGGGGGGAATGAGTTTTGTTCCCACACACCCTAGGTCTTGGTTTGTTCTGAAAAAGAAAAAAACTCATTAGAATTGTACAGCCCTCATTTGGGAATTTGTATTTGGATGTTACTTACCAGTGTCTATATCCTTGGTGGAGAGCTCCCCTCTATTTATTTCATATTGGCTCATTCCGAGGTGCCTCTTACTTGCTAGCGAAGTAAGAGTAGATGAATCCAGCTTTATCTCAACTGGGATATGATCACTATTCCATGAGATGGGATGGGATGAGATGAGGACTGGTCAGATTTCAAAGATCTTGCATTGATCTTCAGTGAGCAGCACCCGAGGAGCACATAGAGAATAGCCTTCCCCTTTTAAAAATATTCAGCTCCAGTGTCCATGGACACTGCAGCCTTTGGAGAGAAAACTTTGACGTGCCACTTTCAGGATGCTGAGATGTACTGCTCGCAAGAAAAACACTGTCATGGTTTTCGAAAGATTTTCTTTTGTCTACCAAGCACAGCCACTGGTGGAAAAAAATTTCTAGGAACTCTGGATGGACATTCCTGTGACTCAGGAGTCATTGGGAAAGCATGGCCAGGTACTTGTCCTCTTAAAATTTGTGATGGATATAATTTTGCCCCATCAGAGGTGGGGAACAGAATCCCTCCAGAGCTCTGAGCATCTCCTTCCATTAGTCTTCATCTTGTTTACCCTCAGTCACTGGCACAGCTGACAGATGCTGCCCCAGGACACAGACAGCTTCCTCTGGATGGCTTAGACAAAGAAGCATATCACTGGGTGTCATCTGCCTGCTCCTCTCAGAAGTTATGGACACTCTCCCCCAGAACCATCCAATAAATATCAAAAACACTGGGGATGGTATGACCTCCCACGAGGAAAATCTCATCCTTGTTGGTTCAGTCTCTGCAGCTACAACCTCTGGGATGTGGGTGAGTGTCAGGCAGGCTTACTGGAGGTCTGCCATGCCTTGGCCAGGTTCCTCTGTGCTCCTTGGACTGAGGGGAGGGGAAGAGGCTGTGGACCTCCACTAAATCCTGCCGCCTTGCCTGTCTCCTACTGTATTGTTTACACGTGCCTTCCTGCTACGTATGAGACGGGATGGCCTTGAGGAAGTCTTCTCACGGGAAGGATTAACAGTTCCCCACCTAGAAGCTTTGTGCCAAACCTAACGGCCCCGGCTTGTGGGGAGGGAGGGAAGAGGGGAGTATAACAGTTGAGTTAGCTCTGCATCCACCAACCCTTTCCAGTTATTGCCGCTTAGGTCGTTGGCTGCCGAGCCCAACTTGGGATTTGTTCTCCTTTCAGTCAAGTGGGTATGGTGTTACTTCAGGCCAGTGTTTGAGACTGCCCTAGTCCACTCTAGGATTTGGCGTGGGCAGGGACAGAGGGAGAAAGAGGAAAGGAAAGGGACTGATTAAAACTGCCTCTGTTGGAAACAATGCTGCCTCATTATTCTTAAGCCTAGTATTAAAGGCACAATAGTGGGATACAGAAATGAGGGAGGGTTGTTTGTTTTTGCCTACTCTGCGCCACGGTGCTGGAGTGTTTTCTTCATACTATGGATGTGGTTGCATTTTAATATGGCTGAAGTAGGTCACTGCTCAGGGGTAAAGGGAGTATCATGATTAAATCAAACATGTTGGTAAGTGCCTGGAGGCCTGTGCCTAGAGAACAAAGCCTGAGACCAGACTTTCAGTGCTACTCAGAAGTCAGCCCTGCCAGCTTGCTCATTTCTATTGCTAGCCAAACTATACCTATACGTATTTGTGTGTAAGTATGAATCTTCCTGGGAAAGCATGGAACACATTTTGCTAGGGATATGTGAAATCCTCCATGAGAAACTACCTTTCGTAATTAGGCTCTCTCAACATAACAAACTGTGGCCTATTTGTGACCATGATTTGTTAACTAACTTACAGTTTCACATCTTAGTCCAGCAGGGAACTTGGTTCAGATGACTGCTGACATGCATATGTATTCCACTGGAGAGAGTGGCACAGTTCACACATCTCACAAAGCCATGGCTTATGTTAGCTGGTGCTTAGTCTGTGAAATTCAGGCTCCGCTCACAGATTCCTCGCACTTAGCTTGCCATCGTAAGTCTCAATTCCAAGGGTTTTTCCAGTTAAAAAGCCCAGTTGACACAAAGGAAACACGCACCTTCCAGACCTATGCCTGGGATACAGCATCGGGGTCAAGGGGAATGATGTCACTGGGGAGCACAGTGTAGGGGGAGGAGGGGCTTCTGCTGCATTGTTTTCTAAGCCAAAACGGCCCTGCGGGAGTGTTATTTCCATCCATGTGCACCCTGGAAGCAGCAAGACAGCTCTAGAAGGATCATCGTCTCCCACACCATCATCACCACCCTACTCAGGGTGGTGATTATCAGGATGGAGCATGCCAACATTCTTGCACTTCTCAGAGGCAGTTTTGAGGAAGATCAGTAGGGAGAGGCAGTGAAAAGCCAAAGCAGATTTGTCTCTGAGCAGCTCTTGCCAGGCATTTCCATGACCCTGAGAGTGTGAGGAGGAAACTAGAATTCTCTGCTTGAACATCATGCAAAATTATAGTTAAGAGTAATGGTGGCTAACAAGCAAGCTTGAATGAATCCTGGTTCAAGATGGATAAACTAACAATGGGTTTTGGGTCAAGTAGCACCTTAGAGACCAACAAGATTTCCAGGTGTCATGCCTCAGGTGGGGTGAGCCACCTTACACTGCCACCACTCTGGGATTTAGGGTCCCTTGGGAAGGCCCAGAGTACCCTCCCAACCCTTCTGACCTCTGTAGCTTGGCCAATAAACAGGCGTGAGGACCCAGCAGAGTAACAACAAACAAAAGGATTTATTTACAAGGAGGTAAGTTAATATCAAACAAACAAGCAAAGTGCCTTAGCAACAATAGATGGGTGAAAGCAAAATAAACCAAAGGCCCTAGCGCAAAGGCCCTCCCTCTCCCTCTGTCTGCCAGGCCTGCGTTCTCACCCTACCTGGATGAGGGCCTCTCCCCCAGCAGAAACCTCCTCTGGCCTGCTCCCTGGGAGGAAGAACGCAGGGTTTTTTCCCCTCCCAGATGTATATAGCACTAGCCCCCTGTGTTCTGATTGGCCAAAAAGGGCACCAAAACAGCCCAGGGGCTCCTGGGAATCGTAGGCAGGCCTACTCCCACTGCTAACAGGCTTCTGAGGCCTTGCTAGGCCTTCGTGGCACAGCCAGATCATGACAGCAGGGTATGAACTTTTGAGAGTCAAAGCACTCTTCCTCAGATACTTTGTCAGAGTTCTAACTCTCAAAATGTTCTTGGTCTCTGAGGTGCCACTGGACTCAAATCCTGATGTTCTTACTGCAGACTAACATGGCTATCTAACTGAAACTAACAATGGCTAGTGAAAGGTCTAAGCTTGGATGAACGACTAACCATCATTAGTATAATTAAGCCATGACATCATGAGACATTTGAACAAGCTAGTGTAATTCCATGGTCAGTTCCCAAGTTTTTAACCATGAATAAAAGCCTATTCAGACATTAAAGGTCCGTTTGGCTGCCACAAGGACTTTGGATCACCTAGTCTTCCCTGGTGGGCCCAATTCAGATGTGGACCACAGTAAACATGGAGAAGGAGCTTCAGGCCCCCCCACCCCACCCCCCATTTTCCTTACCTGAAAGGGCCCCATGGAGTTATTTGCCGCACTGGGAAAATTTATGTCCATGTAAATATCTAATTTAATATCTAAATTTATGTCCATGTAAATATCTAATTAAGATAATAATATAATAGAATACAAACTATTACACATTTGAAAGAGATTGCATACATACACATAAATACACCCTGCAACTAGGCCACCAGTAAATATTTACAGAGAAAATATAGCACATGTACAAACAGTCCACAGGAAAAATACAACCACTTGAAGAATACTGTGTTTGGAAGTGGAGCGAGAGAAGCAGTCTCTCCAAATTTTTGAGCTTTGCTGTCCTTCAATCAAGTTATATGAATTTGGTGAACATATTCATTTTCTTGAAAAAGTAGATGGATGCTGGCTCAGATTTGGGCAGATTTAGAAAATTTGCACCCTGCAGTCTTCGGGGAGGGGGGTGGGATCCACTTCGTCATTGCAGATGAAAGAAGGGAAATATTTGCAGCCACTACGAACTGCATGACATAAAAGGTCTGAAAGGAAACTTTGGATCCTTGCCAGTCCAAACTGCAACGCCTGTATGTATAAAGTGCCAACGAGGTGCAGCTGACTGATTGGAGGCCTCATAGGGTTTTCAATGCAAGAGACAGTCAGAAGCGGTTTGCCATTGCCTGCCTCTACGTAGCAACCCTAGACTTCTTTGGTGGTCTCCCATCCAGCTACTAACCAGGGCTGACCCTGCTTAGCTTCTGAGATATAAGATCAGGGTGAAAGTGGGAACTGCCATCAAGTCATAGCTGACTTATTGTGACCTCTGCTGGAGTTTTCAAGGCAAGAGACTAACAGAGGTGATTTGCCATTGCGTGCCTCTGCAACCCTGGTCTTCTTTGGAGATCTACCATCCAATGACTAACCAAGGCTGACCCTGCTTAGCTTCCGAGATCTGACGAGATTGGGCTTGCCTAGGATAATGAGGTCAGAGTAATGAGATCAATACATTACACAAATTTGGGAAATCATTTGTAATTGATTTTAACAAAAGTGGCAGAGAGCAGGATATCAGCATAGCTGAACCAGACAAGCAAGATGAAGAATGCTTTTCCAAAAACAGGGGGTTGGAGTCCTTCTGCCCCAGACGGGGTTTTACCTCTAGAAGAAGGAAACAGGATTAATATCTGTGAGCACAAGCAGGAACTCACGTATTTAGACAGTGAAGAATTCCCCTGGGGATATAGCTCTACTATTTCTCCAAAGAAAATGATGCGCATGATTGCAAGATGTTCACAGTTCTGCTGGAGGAACAGCTCTCCCACCAAATATAGTGAGTGGTCACAGGACACAGAGCCTGAAGTGCAACAAGAATGGGAGGGGGTATGATGAAATGGCATAAATGCCTTAAGGTTAGTACTGCAGATGAAAGAAGGGAACTATCTGCAGCCAGCAGAGTGCAGGACATGAATCATTTACTTGAAGGAAAAAATCAGGCATAAAAAGGTCAAGAGTGGCAGCCTCCAAGCAACCAAATAATCCAGGAGATACAGCAGCGGTTTGTATTTAAAGGGAAGGAGATGCCAAGGTGGCATGCCCGTATACTACTTAGACTTTCGCGTCTGAGTTACATTCAGAGATCGAGTGCTGAACAATGTAAAGGCTGTGCTTGGTCAAAGTTTGCAGAGGATGCCATAGGCTATGAGAGACCTCTTACATTCTGACTAAGGAACAACATGTGACCCACAAAACCAAGCACAGCCTTCAATAAACTTATTTTTCTACATGCAGAGACGACAGGACTGCTGAGCACCTGCCAGTTGGGTAGTCTACAGAGTCTTCTCTTGCTCACTGTCAGGTTCCGACAGGAAACCCCTCAGATATTTCACTGCATCAGACCAGGCTTGTATGACTTGTTATACAGAACCCCAACCAGCATCTCATTAATACAAGAAAAAAGTCTAATCTTGGTAGTATATCTAGTGGTACTTTAAGGTTTAAAATCCCAGGATGAGCCAAAGCCCATTTTAAAAAAATGAGCAAGCAATCTTGCCAAGGAAGGACGGAATTCTAATTTGGGAGGTAGACAAAGCACAGATTTACAGACATTTATTTTTAAGAAGCTAAAAAGAAAACAAGGACAGAGGTCCTTATTTTTTGGCAAGATCTGAGTCCAACAGCACTTTAAAGACCAACTCAATTTCCAAGGTATGAGCTTGCCTCTCAAAAGTACATACTCTATTTGGTCTTGAAGGTGCTCTTGGTCCCAAATTTTACTCTGACTGCACACCCACATGGCTACCAACTTGAAACTATTTTTTGGCATTTAGTCAAGACAATAATTTCTCTTTGTTTCTAGAAATTGAGCATTCTATAGTTCTAATATTTAGGTCAGTCACCTCACCTTCTGACCTGTGGATCCACAAATTACATCTGGAAGGGAAAAAAAGGTGATCGAAATACAAGCATAAGAACTTGAGCACACACAAGCACCTTCCTCCTATTTATTTGTGTTAAATTTTATATCCCACCTTTTGAACAAATGGCCTTCAAGGTAGGTGGGTTATACCAGATGAAAACTATAGAGAAAGAACCTTACATAGCAACCCATTTGAGCCCTAGCTGGTGGTTGCAATCAGATTGTCCTTCATGTTATGGCAGGCAAAGCACAACTGGCAGTTGGCGGAGAATTCTTTGTAGGAGGACTTATTTTCTGACTTAGGCCCCTTTCACACTTACAGTTTAAAGTGCCGTTTTTGATCAGTGAGGGCGATCGCAGTGGCTTTGGCTTGGCACCCGCTCCTTTCACATGGTTCCCAGCAGTTTCAATTTGGCCTCTTGTGATTCCTTTCAGACCTACCTCGAAGCCTCTGTTCGGTTTTGGGCTTTCAGGGCATTGCAGTGCACGTCACCATTTTTATAAAAAACTTTGAGCATGTGTAGTAATGTTTCTAGTTACTACATCTACTGACCAACAAGGCCCCCCTATGTCCACCCTTCAACCACCCACCCCACCCCACTGTTCCTAGTGGTAAGGCAGGATTTCCCTCCCCCCGGGGTAAGTCACAGGGAGGGGAAGCAGACTCATACCCACCCCCGACTCAGCTGAGATGTGCTGGGTCGCGACTTGGCTGGGGCACCCATTCTCCTGCACAGTAGCCAGGCTGCAGAGCAGGAGAGTGGGCGTGCCCAGTTAAGCCAGGGCTTGGCACATCTCAGCTGAGCTGGGGGTGGGTATCTGATTGAAGAGGGGGCATGGGGGACCTTGTCAGTCAGAAGATGTAGAAACATTACTACACATGCTCAAAGTTTAAAAAAAAGTGCCGTGCAAACTGAAGTCCTGCCTTACCACTGGGAAAAGTGGGGTGGGGATGGGTGGGTGACAAGAGGGCTGCAGAAGAGAGCAGCTGTATCGCTGTATGTCTGCAGGGAGAAAAATGGGGGTAATTGGGGGAAAGAGCAGCACCACGTCCCATGACTAGACATGGGCAGGAACAGACAAAAAAACCCAAACATGGTGTTCGTTGTTCATTGCCATCCACGAACAATGAACATTGACGAACATGACCTGTTCACGAACATGTTCGTTGTTTGTGAGGGCCAGCAGGCTCTCTTCCAGCCATCAAGATCCCTACCACACCACTCCCAGAAACCCTACCTGAGCAGGCAGCAGGAAAGGTACCAGTAATAAAAAATAGCTTGGCCCAGAGCCTGGCAGCAGCCCTGGAACTTGAAGAGATAGATCCCTATCCCACCACACACAAAGAAAATTCAAGCTCCAATGCACTGTCCCTTTCTCTCTCAAAATGCCAACAGCAACTGTCTCTCCCTCACTGTCTGCAAAACTAGAGCTGGGTGCCCCCCTGCTCTTTGCTTCCTTGTAACAAATTTGGAGCTCCACGCTTGAAAGGAAGACCTGCCTATCAAGCTAAATTAGGCTTAGATTGGGGTTTCCAGGGCAACAGCAGGAGTTCAGACAGAGTTCAGGCAGTCCCTGCCTCTGGTTGCCAAGGGAATTGATTGCAGGTGCCAGACTGTCTGGCTTGACCAACAGCAATGAACAGCAACGAACGAGGCTTGCAACTACCACTTGTTTGTTTAGAATGGGGCCTCAGGAACAGCTTGTTCGCAAACAGCTGATTGGCCTGTTTGTGGCTTTTTAAAGTTCATATTGCTGTTCGTGCCCATCTCTACCCATGACTAGCTTGCAAGTGTGAAACCCCTGCAAACATGGGATGCAGAACAGATACAGACATGCTTTAAAATCCGAGTGCAAAAAGTACTTTAGAGTGTTGTGCTATCTCAGCCAGCAAAACTGCCCCTGTTCAAAAGCAATGTGTCATTTCTGTTCAGCCCTTGTAATTATTACATCCAGTGACATGCTTTATGGCTACATTTAAAGGATCTTTACTCTCTCTCTCTCTCTCTCTCTCTCTCTCTCTCTCTGTGTGTGTGTGTGTGTGTGTGTGTGTGAGAGAGAGAGAGAGAGAGAGAGAGAGAGAGAGGCGGGGGGGGGACCATTAAAATTACCTTGTGGAAAACTAAGAAGAATTAGGTTTTTGGAATTTTGAACAATTTAATATCAAGTGGATAGAATTTGATTTCTACAAAAATTAAACATCGTTAACTCATATTGTACAGTTTTGGCCACTGGCTAGCGGTATACAGTTCTTATTACTTACAACGTTACTCTGTTTATTGTTTGGAGGGGGGCTAAGGCTAGCTATGGCTTTCTGGAAGCAAGGTCCATTTCTTGCCGACATAAAAGTGTGGCAGTGATTTGACTAATGCAAGATTTCTGTTAATGGGACTATACATGCTTCATAATAAACCATTGTTGCGTCTCTCCCATTCAGAAATAAAAACTAGATATTGCAAGATATTTGAGGCTGCTGCCAAAATTAGCTATACAGTGTTCCCCCCCCCCCTCCTCTTCCTGTAACATGTAGTAAGTAAAAATCTACAGCATGGTGTCAGTTTGCAGTCTTTCTGCCCCTGCAGGCAGCAGCCAGTGAAGGGGAATGGGGTCATGGGAAATCAAACTACAGCGATAGCGTCTCAAGAATTTTGACTTTCCAGATACTATATGTTGAAAAAGAAACACAGGACTGCTTCTATTGGTGACCCCCCCCCCCCCGCCCTCATGTCTGTATTGTAACGCCTGTATAAAATGCTCAGGGCAGTTACACTTTTCTCTACATAGTATACAATTGTCTTCTTTTTTCATCAGCATCCTGTGTTCAAATTATTCTCATAAAATTAACACAGCCAGTTGGGAATCCTTTTTATGGAGACTACCAACAAGGGAAAATGACACGTGTTTAAAGCTAATTTACTCAGCAGTTCTCCATCATGAGGCAGGACATTAAGTCATGATATTGTAAGTGGCCAATGAAAAGAATCTGATTGAATGATTAAGGCAAAAGGCAGAGTTGTCTGATTTCTACCAGTGTGGCAGGCAACTAGCATTTTTTTAGCAATGTATAGATATTGATAAAAGTTGAAGTGTAACCCAGCTTAAGAAGGGTACCATTGCATATTTGGTAACGTGTCTTGCTATACAAATATCCTGGGAGATCCATTTGCCAGTACATTTATCTGATTAGTATTGTTAATGGAAGGACTTACACCATCACTTCCTGAAAGCCACTCTGTTGTAGATCATTAAATGTTGAGCATGCAGCCATCTCCCTAATCCCAGTAAAGAGAGCGGGGCTATTAACTTAGATGAGAGCAGTAGACAGAGAAATAATCTGAGCCATTAGTGGTAAAAATAGATATCCTTCTATTTATCTTTGGTGTCCTTTGAGTAACATTGGCGTCATTATCCACCGGTCCTATGTGTAGGTGCATTTTTTCCTTCATTCCCTTGGAAAGACAAGTTTAGCAGCCTTACTCACCACTCCGAAGGCTGTGATCTATTCAGTGTCTTTTGTCATGATAATGTATGGCACAGTGACCCACCCTCATCCAATTCCTAAAATTCTTAAGGCTTAATATATGGTGGAGTGACAAAGCAGAGTTGTATTCCCGGAATAGGACCAATCAGTATCCTTGTCCCCTATATTCTAAGACACACATCAATGACAAAACGTAGGTAAAAGGTTTACCCAAATCTCAGGATGGTTTTTAAAAAAGTAATTGAAATGCACAACAGATAATCTGCACAATTGGTTTTTATAGATGACCTTTGTAGTAAAATAAAATTGTACTAAAACTGCTGATAGTATAAAAGACTGTGGTGGGATTCAGTAAAAGCAGAAAGATTGGAGTCCCTCTGACAAATGATCAGGGCTTTTTTTCATCCGGAACGCCGTGGAACGGCTTTCCAGCACCTCTTAAAAATACATGACTGGGTATTTTAATTTTTTTCAGCCATTTTGGGCCTGAAACAGCCCGTACTGGGCTAAGGGTCTTCCATAACTATTAGTTTTAAAAAATAGAAAAGTTGTAATGAGTAAATCAAATCTCAGATTGATATTTCTTCCAAGTGAGTGTGTTACGGTTTCTTTTGTTTTGTGTAATTTGTTCCAAAATTTTAAGTTAGCAGCAATGTTTTTTCAGAAGCTCTAAGGAAGCCAATAGCAGTTTAATCATAGAACCCCCAAGCTGTCAGTGTGTGCCGCTGGAGAAACTGGATAGTTGTGCTAATAAAGAAATAGAACAAACACAAGTCAAGCTGACTTCTTCAATTATTTCTCCCTTCTGGGAGAAAGTAAGCCATCCTTTTAAAGGGTGAATGGTAAATTGAACTTTGAACTGTCTAGGCAGTTTTTCAGATCACATATATTTACACATAGAAATGTCACAGTACTCTCCATATTTCAAAAACAAATTAAGGATTGGTGGAAACGCTTGTTTCTGTCTGGAAAGTTTTGGTGAGACATGAATCAATCCTTTCCACTCTACCAAACCTCTGTCATAGATTGTGAATTCTGGAACAGATCCTGCAATTCATGCCAAGCATGCATGATGAAGGGACCTTTGATTGATTATTTATTTTATTATATTTTATCTCCAGTGTTCTGTGTAGTTCAGCTTACATCATTCTCCTCTCCTCCATTTTATCTTCCCATCTGAGGCAGAGCAGGTGACTGACAGTATGTGAGTGACCCGTGCCAATCATGACTGTGGTGGCAAAATGCCCGGCAGGGCTGTAGACTTCCTTTCCTAAACAGATAAGCAACTTTTGTCATAGGAGTGGGGTGACCACAAGTGAATTAGGAAAATTGGATCCCCTTACCATTAGTTCTCCACCAGGCTTTCTACCTCTTCTGTGAGAAAGAAGTAGGGTTGCCAGGCCCCCTCGATCTCCCAGCGGGAGATTGGGGCCTGGCTCTTACCTGAGGGGGGGGGTGCGCGCGTGCTCCTGCAAGCGTGATAACGCCACTTAGTGACGTCACCACGCAGCCCATTTGGGCGCGGATCGGGCCCGTTGTGGGCCCCTGTGGAGCGCAGGAGCGTTCCTGCGCTCTGCAGGGGCCCACAACGGGCCTAATCCATGCCAAAACGGGCCCAATCCACGCCCATTTTGGCACGGATTGGGTCCGTTTTGGTGCGGATCGGGCCCGTTTAAGGCTCCTGTGGAACATAGGAGCGTTCCTGCGCTCCGCAGGGGCCCACAACAGGCCCGATCCGTGCCAAAACGGGCCTGATCCACGCCCGTTTTGACGTGGATCAGGCCCATTTTGGCGTGGATTGGGTCCATTGTGGGCCCTTGCAGAGTTAAGGAATGCTCCCGCGCTCCACAGGGGCCCCGATCCAGGCTAAAACAGGCCTGATCCTGGCTGCTGCTGTGCGCGGGGGCGGTCAGCACCGCAGGGGGGTGCGCATTGAAGGTGTGCACCCCCCCACTGGCCAGGTAGGTGGGGGTGGGAAGGTGGGGGCAGGGGATCCCCGCCCCCACCAGGGGCCTGGCAGCCCTAGAAAGAAGCTATTTTCAAGTAAACATATCCTCAGCGTCTGTTATCCTTGTCTTTCACCAGTCTTATTGTTAACATAGCGTTTAAAAGAAAATTGTATATAAAAATAAAATTTAAATAGGAAGTTTGTTAGAAAATCTGTCTAAACTTTGTTGAACCTCTAGAAGAAGAATTTGAAAATAAACCACCAATAATTCATAGATAAGAACATAGGGTTGCCAGCCTCCAGGCGGTGGCTGGAGATCTCCTGGAATTACAACTGATCTCCAGGCCACAGAGATCTGTTCACTTGGATAAAATGGCTGCTTTGGAGAATGGACTCTATGGAATTATACCTTGCTAAGGTTCTTCCCCTCCCCAAACCCTGCTTTCTCCAGGTTCCACTCCCCCCCCCTCAAAATATCCAGGAATTTCCCAACTTGGAACTGGCAACCCTATAAGAACATAATCTTAGAACCATGTTAGAAACCTCAGAGCATATGAACTGAGGCTTAGACTAGCCTGGCAAGATCTCTGGGCTGCACTAGATTACACTTTAGATATTCTGAGGTCTTTGATGCACTAAGAAAAAGAAATGGTCTTTGCAGGCCATGAGCTTAAGCCTATCTAATGGTAAAGTGGCTGACCCCGGGGGGAAGTGAAAGAGCAGGCCAGGACACTCCCAGACAAGGTACAGGTTCTTGCTAGCTCAGGGGACTTCTCAGTTATGCAAGTAAGTGTAAATTTGTAAATTAGTCAAAATAAAAGAAACCCCCCCTAACTGAATACGCTTCCGAAGAGATGGAATGTGGAGACTGGTTGCGTGTCAGTTAAAGGGAGAAAAGAGGAAGGAGAAACTAGCCAGATCAAGGCCCAGATCTTAGAAAGTCCTGGAGGAGATTCTAAATTATTCTTCCACTGCGATTACTCACAGATCACATGAATTTAGTTTTTTTTTAATTTATGATTCTAGCCCTTGCATTTTCTCTCACTTGTTTAAAGCACATGTTCCTTGCATTCTCAGCATAATGTTCCCGGCTGAATTAAAACAAAATTGATATGAAGCAGAAACTCTTCCACTGAATACAGTAAAAAAAACCTAGCAAAAACAAACGCCCAGTGTTCTTCCTTTCTGAATTTGTGACTCATTTGTTCTGCATTCAGAATAAAACTCTCCTATTGTTTTGCTGTATCTGATCAATGGCTGAAATGTTGGCATTGCAATAAATGCATCAAGTGCTATCAGTAGTATGACATTGCCTTAGACAGTGTAGTTTGCAGTTGAATAGCATTGAATGTGGCTTGTCTTGTGTCATCATTACTATAGTTCAGTTAGGAGGGAGCTTTTTTCTGCACATGCTTACTAATTAGGTGATGAAGTTTGATGTACTAATTAATCTAGTACAGGGAGACAGCTGTGGGTCCCAGCTGCCTTTGCTTCCAGCAGGCTTTCTGATCTGCAGTGGGGTGAAGATGGGAGTTAGAGGGAAGAAACAGAGCTACCTCTGACAAATTGATTTAACTAGCGCACACTGCCTGGAGGGAATTCTGCGCTGCTTTGTCACCGCACATGATCGCAGTCTTTGTGGGCTCCAACTGTAGAGAGCTGCAATTTCCCACTCCCCCTACCCTTTGCTGAAATTTTATTTTGAATGTCTTAAAAATACCGCCCTCTGTCTTACTGTGTATCTCAAGAAAGCCACATACTTCACGAAGGATAAATCTGTTCATATACATTAGCAAATTAATACCATCAAGTACAGAGGTAGTGTAAAGCTGAAGTGGAATATGATAACTCCTACACCTTACCATTTTTCCTTAGTGGCGCATATTTCTTGCCAGCTTCTTGAATGGCTGTTGTTCTAAACAATTAAATAGGTTTGCATAACTTTACACGTGTGTGTGTTACGTGCTGTCTCGTTGCCTCCGACCTATGGTGACCCTATGAATTAAAGACCTCCAACAAATCCTTTTTAAATCTTTAACAGACTTGCTCAGATCTTGCAAACTGGAGGACGTGGCTTCTTTTATTGAGTCAAGCCATCTCATTTTAGATCTTCCTCTTTTCCTACTGCCTTCCACTTTTCCTAGCATTATTGACTTTTCCAGATAATCTTGTCTTCTCATGATGTGACCAAAGAATGCTAGCCTCAGTTTTGTCATTTTAGCTTCTAGGGAGGCTTGATTTGATCTAGTACCCACTTATTTGTCTTTTTGGCCATACATGGTATCCACAAACTCTCCTCCAGCACCGCATTTCAAATGAATCCGTTTTATTCCTGTCAGCTTTTTTCTGTTAACTTTACACATGTTGATGCATAAATCTCTTTGCTTAAAACAAGGTTACTGACCCATATTAATAACCCAGCTATAGATATTTTAAGACATAAAAACTACAAGAAATCCTCTTTAAAAACAGTGGGTTGGATTCTATGGATCTGTTCCACTAATAGTGTTGCTTTCCTCTTTGTTCTGGATCCACTTTGTACCATTTTTGTCATTTAGCTTTGAACTTATCCCAAAGTAGGCATTTAAAAGTTCCCTCATTGCTACTACTGGTCCCTATTCCTCCATCATGTACTGAAACCCGAAGTTCCTCCGAATAGATGTGTAAGGGGAAACAGGAAGGGGCCACCATTATGAAACAGAATGCTTTATTTGATGGACTTTGGTATGATACCGCATGGTGCTCAGTATGTTTGCAGTGCTGTTCTGTTGCAGTGGATCGAATCTGAGATGAGTAATGAGCTTGATTATACAAATAGTAAAGCCGCTTCTCATTTGCTTTGCTGGAGTGCATCAGTCTCATGCCTTGAACACCCTAGCAGGGGTCGCCATAAGTCAACTATGTGTGGTATCTCTGCCCCACTCCCAATTCTGGTCATTTAGTCATAATTTTTTCCCCCAAAGTAGTCCATATGTTGGCCTCCTCAGAACAAAACAAACAACCTTTTTGTTCCCCCTGGAAATGTGTACCTCTGCCTGAGTGACTTGGGATTTATTAGACTTGAACCAGAGAGTCCTAGATTCACATTCCTGCTCAACTATGAAAGCTCCATCAGTAGCCTTGGCCAAGACACGGTATCTCAGCCTGCTCTGCCACAATAGATAGTAGTAAGAATAGAATCATAGAATCACAGAGTTGGAAGGGGCCATACAGACCATCTAGTCCAACCCCCTGCCCAGTGCAGGATGAGTATAAAGCATCTCTGACAAGTATTCATCCAGCCTCTTCTTGAAAACTGCCAGTGAGGGGGAGCTCACCACCTCCCTAGGCAGCTGAGTTCACTTTTGAACTACTCTGAGCATAAAAAAGTTTTTCCTAATATCTACCTTTCTGCATGTAGCCCTGGATCATACCATGCACTCAAGTGAATTTTCAGCCACAGTTTTCTAAAAAAATACAGCCAAATGAAAATAAATAAATAAAATACTAATTAAATCTATTGTGAAATTGATTTGAAATTGAAGCAAAACCCCATTGCTTCGGGTTCTACCCTCTGCTGCCAACTGGAACAGCTCCCTGCCCTCCTCCAAATGACAGCCTTTCAAATACTTAAAGAGAGCAATCATGTCCCCCCTCCTCAACCTCCTCTTCTCCAAACTAAACATTCCCAAGGTCCTCAGCCTTTCCTCGTAGGGCTCAGTCTCCAGACCCCCAATCATCCTCGTTGCTCTCCTCAGCACCCTCTCGATTTTGTCCACATCCTTTTTGAAGTGAGGCCTCTAGAACTGCACACAATACAATGAGATAGTCCAAATTAAAAATATCATCTGTTCCTTGGAGGGAAGGTGGATTGCAATTGTGATAGGTAGATACACACCACACACAAAAATACCCTATCCCTCCTAGTTCCAGCTCTCAAATAATTTCACTACTATGAGCTTGATTTATTTGTTTGCTGCTTATGCCAACATAATTCATGGGTACTAGATGCTTAGTAGTGTTGAGCACATTCGATTTTTGTTGGGTTATATGTTCCTACAGAGAATTTTGGGTGGTCTTCTTATGCTGGTAATATGGGGTTAGTAGGATTAGATGAGGGGCTATTCGAATTTTACCTCTGGGACCGAATACACCCAACTATAAACCAGTGGCTTCCACAATCTATAGAGTGAGCAGTAAAAACTCTTGCTATTGAGAACAATCATGTCTGTTAAAAGATGTATTCCTAAACAGAGTTATACCTTTCTAAACCTGTTAACTTCAGTAGACTTAGAAGGGTATTAGTCTTAGGTTTGCATGGTGAGATATAATTCTGCCAATTTGCGGCTTATAGCTGCCCAATTCCCTCTAAGAGTTACTGAATTCTTCCTAATTTTTTGAGACAGAATGCCATAGGGTACTCAGGAAATGGTCTGAACTTTGTATGCTGTTTAATGTGTGTCCTACATAGTGGAGGAAAGTGTTTATTTTTTTCTTGGTTACAGGAGCTCCAATGCAAGGTGCTGTCAGACAGGGCTTAACCTATCTGGCATAGAAGGTAGGGAAGTGACATAGTTGCAGTTTCGTTT
The DNA here is from genome assembly GCF_028583425.1 of Eublepharis macularius. NCBI lineage: Eukaryota > Metazoa > Chordata > Lepidosauria > Squamata > Eublepharidae > Eublepharis > Eublepharis macularius. Next base: position 9,210,021 of record NC_072800.1, on the reverse strand, counting down.
TCTAGCGTTGAAAGGCTGTCAAAGCCAAGAGTTCCGTTCCGTAGGAAAAGGGGAGGGGCAAGGAGCATATAATCAGCCTTGTTACAGTTAAACAGTCATTCCCGGCAATTGCCTTATGTTAGTTGGTTGTACTGGAATTCCTGAATAAAACCGTTTACTGAATCTGCCTTTGCCCTGATCTGATTGGGGTGGATATTTTGTGAGGATCCCTTGAACAGAAACTGACAATTTCTGACATTTTCCTCTCTGTATCTGTGGTAGAGAGGGTACAGCATGCAAGTTCATTAATTCCATGCTGAAGACAATTTCACAATAGATTTAATTAGTATTTTATTTATTTATTTTCATTTGGCTGTATTTTTTTAGAAAACTGTGGCTGAAAATTCACTTGAGTGCATGGTATGATCCAGGAAGGTGGAACAATAGACCAAGGCAGGTTCAAGTTCATCTGAGATGATTTGCTAGACTGTGGAAGATGCAGCAGTCAGCAACAAGCAGGAGGTATGTGTAGCCTAGAATGTCCCTGACCTCACCATCTGAGGAGATGGCATGTTTTGCAGTGGGAGGGGCGGAGGAGGAGAGCCACAGGTCATGATGCTACCTGCTGTGTGAACGATGGGGATACAGAGGCCATATAGGGCTGGGGTCTGCCCCACCTTCCTCCTCTTTTTGACCATCAGCAAGGGAGACATGAAGAGCACCATATTGCAGGGAAAAGTACTGGGGGGATGTAGTACATAGGCAGGTGTGGGAATCCATCTTTTTGAGTTCTGGGCCCCTGCTACCCTCCCATAAGCATCCCTGGTCTCATAGGTTAGCCTCCAGGGCTCACTTCAGCAAAGACTTAACTGAGACAACATGATACGTTATATTCCCAATTCTGCCTGGTTAGTCTCCAAAGAGTTTCATCATTTTCACGATTAAAAAACATATCTGATTGTAGTATTCACAGAAATATTTTGCTGTCATCTTACATTGCCCTAAAACCAGTTCGGGGTTGGGTTCTGTAGTAGAGATGGGCACAAACAGCTATACAAACAAACAAAAAAAGCCACGAACAGCCCAATCTGCTGTTCATGAACAAGCTGTTCGTGAGGCCCCATTCTAAATTAACAGGTGGTTGTTGCAAGCCTCGTTCATTGCTGTTCGTTGCTGTTCATCAAGCCAGACAGTCTGGCACCTGCAATCAATTCCCTTGGCAACTTAGGCAGGGATTGTTTGAACTCTGTCTGAACTCCTGCTGTTGTCCTGGAAACCCCAATCTAAGTCCAATTTAGCTTGATAGGCAGGTCTTCCGTTTAGTGGGGAGCTCCAAATTTGTTACAACAAGGGACCAAAGACCGGGGGGAGGGGGTCTCCCAGCTCTGACTTTGCAGACAGTGGAGAGACAGTTGCTGTTGGCATTTTGATAGAGACAGTGCATTGGAGCTTGAATTTTCTTTGTGTGTGGTGGGATAGGGATCTACCTCTTCAAGTTCCAGGGCTGCTGCCAGGCTCTGGACCAAGCTATTATTTATTATTGGTACCTTTCCTGCTGCCTGCTCAGGTCAGGTTTCTGGGAGTGGTGTGGTAGGGATCTACCCCTTCAGGTTCCAGGGCTGCTGCCAGGCTCTGGGGCCAAGCTATTATTTATTATTGATACATTTTCTGGTGCCTGCTCAGGTCAGGTTTCTGGGAGTGGTGCAGTAGGGATCTTGACTTGGATGATGGCTGGAGGAGAACCTGCTGGCCCCCACGAACAGCCAACCACGAACATGTTCATGAACAGGGCCATGTTTGTGGTTGTTTGTGAGTCCCTGTTCGTGGATGGCAATGAACAACGAACATCATGTTAGTGTTTTTTCTGTCCGTGCCCATCTCTATTCTCTAGTGTCTTTTTCCATTGTTATACAAGCTGCTGGAAGTGTTTGAAGAATGTTTCAAAACAAAGAAGGAACAGCAAATGGTACAAAAGGAAGAATTCTTTAATTGCAAGTGACCCCAATGCTTTTTGCATCAGCTGTATGTAAAATGTTTTATTAGCCAGCCATCCTTTCCAAAGTGATGCGCATAGACCACCAGATTGGGTCTTTGCAATAGGAGATTGCTGGTTTTCCTCGCCATTACTTTGCTGATAATTTATATTCATTATTAGACATGTCAGACATGACAAGCTCCTGCGAGAGTGTGGCAAAAATATGCCTATTAAAGTAATTAGTACCTTGACATATAGCCTGTCAGTGATTTGCAAAAATAAGTCACAGAGGTAGGATTTCCTTAAATATTGGTATAAAGTTTTAAAATTAAATAAAATATTTAGTAAGACTGATTTGCCCAATTTTTGGAGAGAGAAGTTGTAAGATGAGCCCAGATATTAGAGCAGCATACATTACAGTGCTTGCTGGGGACAGTACATCTATATGTTGAGAAGAGATCCATAAGTAACTGCCAGATAGCTAAATGGAGCCTCCACCCCATATTTAGAAGCAGTATATTTTGGAGTATCGACTGTTGGGGGCAAACAGGGATGGCCGTCACTTTTATGCCCTGCTTATGAGCTTCCTGAAGTATCTAGATGGGCAAAATACAAGGCAAGTTTAGGTTCATAAATTGTTTAGATCAAAACTGCAAACCTAAATGAGTTGACGATTCCACCTCCCAGAGTCACCAAAGTGACAAATTTTAAAAAGCATCATTTTCGTCACCAAGGAAGACCAGGGTCGTTATGCAGATACAGGCAATGAAAAACCACCTCTGTTAGTCTCTTGCCTTGAAAACCTCAGCAGATTGCCATAAGTTGGCTGCAACTTGACAGCACTTGACACACACACAAGGTGATGCCACTCTCCCCTATAAGTATTTCTCTTTCTGTTGTATATCCTACCCAGAGACATGATGCAAGCACAGAAAGAAAGTGGGTTTTGAAAGCAGCTCTGCTCCCAAAGTCCATGTAATGATGTCTGCCAGCCTGCCTTGCCCAGATATAAGCAAGTGAGGTAATTTGACCAGTGGATCAGATGTAAGAAAACATAGTCTACCATTTGTATCTTCATGGTCCTGAAAATACAAATATAGAGGGTTTTATTTTCTAAAGATGAGCATGCAAGGAACCTTAAGAGTGCCACTCTAGGTAATGTTGGATTTCAAAATGTGTAATACTAAATTATCTCCACTTAGATTCCTCTCCTTCACCTAGGTTCCTTAAGGATCGCAAAAAGTTCACACCAAAACAACATGCTAAATGAAAGCTATTCATAAAAGAAAATTTAAATGCTACATATAAATGAGTGATCTTATTAAGAAGTCTCTAAGTATATATTATCCAGAAAAAAAGAAATCACAGGCAAGATATATGAGCATGCACAATTAACACAGAAACATCATACTCTTGTACTACATTAGGTTCGTATGGCGTGTTTGTTGGCAGGAGTGTGTGGCTGTATGGTATGATTGTGTGAGTAGCTGAAAATGTGAATTCCATAAAGAAGAATTGGATTTCCTGGGATATAGAATATCAAAGCAAGGGTTAAAAATGGACCCGGCGAAAATCCAAGCAGTGGTGGGGCGGGACCCCCCCCCAAAAAAAACCAGGAGAGGGGCGGGACCCCCCCACCCCCCAAAAAACCAGGAGACAGTTACAATCGTTCCTGGGGTTCACCAACTTTTACAGACCCTTCATAAAAAACTTTGCTCAAATCTCCTTACCCTTAACTGATTTATTGAAAACCAAGGGTAAGGGACCGCAAGGGGCGAAACCCCGTGCTAAATTAAATTGGACTACAGAATGCCAAAAAGCTTTTGAGCATTTAAAAACTTTGTTCACCTCTGAGCCTGTTCTATGCCACCCCAAAGAGAATCGAAAGTTCGTTGCACAAGTAGATGCGAGTGACGTTGCCATGGAGGGAGTTATTTTGCAAGCAGATGAAGCAAGGAAGCTGCACCCCTGTGTCTATGTATCAAAAATGTGTGGGACAAAGAAGCATCGGCAATGAAACTGGCGTTATGTACTTGGAGACATTGGCTGGAGGGGGCAAGGGTGCCATTTGAAATATGGAATGTTCATAAAAATTTAGAAGCATTGCGCACCCCGTGAAAATTAGGCACCAAGCACCTCCGGTGAGTGGAGTTCTCCAAATCTGATTTCATGCTGAGGCACCTCCCTGGCATATCTAACTTCCTGGCAGGCCCACTTTCACGCATGCCCCAACATGAAAGCCAGAGAGAAGACATAATAGACACAATGGTCTCTCTGGCTCAACTGGGGGAGGGGGGCAGTAACCACCCGAAGACAGGCAAAGCCAGCAAAACCTAAGCCTCCAGGCATGGACTGGGAGGAGAAAGCAAAACAAGAGGCAGAAAAGGAGGAGGAGGCCTTACCCAGAAATGAACTGCAAAAGGGAGAGGGAGGCAGATGGTACCATCATGGCAAACTATATGTGCCAGCTAGTCTAAGGGGGGAGGAGCTGGAGCACTGTCATGATTCTAAGCTAGCAGGTCACTTAGGCTATTTAAAGACATTGCATTTAGTACAAAGATAATTTTGGTGGCTGAACATGAGGAAAGACATATCTCAATATGTATCTATGTGCCAAGTATGCTTAATGGGGAAATTCAGAGGGGGGAAATCGCCAGGTTTCCTCCAGCCTCTGGAAACCCCCCCCCCTCAACCATGGTTGGTGATTTCGATGGACTTTATAACTGACCTTCCTCTCTCCAAAGGGAAGACTGTAGTTCTGGTGATGGTTGATTTATTTTCTCAACAAGCCCATTTCATTCCGTGCTCTAAAATCCCAACCACCAAGAAATTCGCCAGCCTTTTCATGCAGCAGGTAGTTAGGCTGCAGTCGTTTCCGGACAAGGTGATATCAAACTGTGGAGTCCAGTTTGTTGCCAACTTTTGGCAGGAGCAATTGAAACTGGCTGGAATTGAACAAGGGCTTAGCTCAGTCCATCATCCCGAGACCAATGGGCAGACCGAAAGAGTTAATCAAGTCTTAGAACAATTTCTAAGGTGCTACATTAATTATCAACAGGACAATTGGACTAATTTCCTAAGTTTTGCTGAATATTGTTATAACAACACAATACACAGCTCCACAGGAGCCTCCCCCTTCATGGTAGTACATGGATATGAAGGCAAAGCAATGCCTCTGGCTCCTGAGAGTGTGGGAAGTTCTTTATTGCTCCATGCCAGTGGGTTATCTTACAAATGTTACAAAAGTTTACTTTCTCTTTCTTGCATGCACACACACCAGCCTGCGTGATGACATCATGTGTGACGTCATCATGGGCATGCGCATGAGCTGGCCCGATTGCTGTGGCAGGCGGCTGGGATGGCGGGCGGTGGCCTCCCAGCTCCCCCGCTCGGTTGCCCTGTGCCACCCCAGATGCCTGCCTGCAGCTGCTGCGCCCAACCAGGGGCATGTGCTGGCAGCGGTGGCAGCATGGGGCAGGAGGGCTGGGAGGCTGTAGCTCCATGACGCGTGCTCCCGCCCCCAGCGCCTCCTCCGGTGCCCCCTGTGGTGGTGGTTTTGCTCTCCATGCTGACAGCAAGCCCTTCCCAAAACATCTTTCATATAATAAATGCTCAGTACATTTATTGAGCATTTATTATATGAAGTTTGTGTAAATTGTTGCATTTATGATCCATTGTGAAACTGGACTATCAAGTGGGTGCTGGATATTTGTAATGGTGAAGATTGATTGCATTTATATAATTGTTCTCTTTTCTATGCAACTTGCACTTTAAGATAAACTTGGAATGTGTTATTAAAGTTTTGACTGTGTTCCTGGGGACTGTTGTCCTTTTGTTTGGCGGCTCAGACCCATGGAAGTCCCATTATTTGTTGCCTTCCCAAAACATCAGCAAAGAAGCAACAATTCTGTCAGTGCTCCCAGCCCAGGAGATTGATTGAAATGTGTTTGTGTAGGTGACTGTATCCTTAGTTGCGGGGTTTTGGCCTCCTTGGTCTGAATTCCATTTTCTCTGACTGGCTTCGTGCAGGACTCTTCTCTACAGAAATACAGAAGGCATTTGTGTGTGTGTTGTCTGAATGAGAGAAGCTATGGGAAGGCAGATTCCCTGTTCCAAGTGTCTAAATGTTCATAGTTGCTGTAAAATAAGTTTTAAGAAAATTCAAGAGATATTCAGAGAAATTACTCTTTTGTAATACATTGTCTCAGCCAATTATTTACAATGGGTTGGATCCAGCAGAGCGGATGGAAGGATATCTGTCTTGGGGTTGCCATCTCCAGGTGGGGCCTGAACTACAACTGATCTCCAGACAACAGAGAGTAGTTCCCCTGGAGAAATGGCTGCTTTGGAGGGTGGGTTGTATGGCATTACACCCCAGTCAGGTCCTTCCCCTCCCCAAACCCTGCCCTCCCCAGCATCCGCCCTCCAAATCTCAAGACTTTCCCAGAGCAGCAAACCCTTCCATCCATGGAGCTCAACTTTCTTCTGCTGCAGCCTGAGATACCTCCATAGTATTCCTGGGCCGTACCTGGTGTTCCCATCTCCCCGATGGTGCCTGGAAATCTTCTGGAATTACAACCGATTTCTAGACAATAGAGATCCGTTCCCTTTGGGGAAAATGGCTCCTTGGACCCTATGCCATTATACCCCACTGAAGTCCCTCCCCTTCCCAACCCCCCCCCCCGCCCCCAGGATCCACCCTCAAATCTCCAGGAATTTCCCAACTCAAAGTCTGCAACCCTAGCGCTCCCCTGTCTCCTAGGAGCAACATTTGGGGGCATTGGGGGCTGCAGTGGTAGGAGGAGGGGAGATCCATCTATCCATGGGTAGAAATGCTTCATTGCCAGTTCCGAACATCTTCCTTCTGGGTGTCGGCTGCCACAGCTGTAATATTGGAAGCCTCTGGTTAGGGATAGACAAAGCAGGAGCTCAGTTTGGCTCCCAAGGCCTCGTAGCTGTCCTCTAGCATAGCTTTAAGCCAAAACTGAAGTGTGCGCACACTCACACAGCCAGTTTCCCTGGCACAGACTGTGTTAGCGCTTATGATGAACACCTTCCTCCCCAGTGTGCTTGGCAACAGAAGCAGAGGCTTTCCCTGGATTGAGTTGTACTGTGGCCTAGGTGATGTATACAGGAGGATGAGGTGAGGAAGGCAGATTGCCATGACTCAGATTGCTAGGGTGTGTGTGTGTGTGTCTTGTTTTAAATGGTCCTGCATATAAAACCTCCTTGAATATAAAAAGATAGCACAGAAGGGAGAGAGGCGGTACTTCTTCTCTATGTTTGCAATGCTAGATTTCTGTCTGCAGGGAGCTTATTTCATGGTCTCATTCCCAACTGTGGTCCTTCACCTGCAGTCTGCAGCAGGGCTGCCCATTCTATGGTACTTGCATGTGTCTATCAATCCTTCAAGACCCAGACAGAGAGCTCCTTCACCTCCGCTCCTGCAGTATGGATCAATCTCAGGGTCTCCCCTTATGCCCAGGCTCTCCCTATTGATACCCAGGCAAGAGCTGGGCAAATGGCATTGCTAATTTATATGGTGCCAAAGCCTCTCTTGCTACACTCTTTAGGGAAAGGCTGTGTGTTAAAGAGTCTTATTGTGTGGCTACTGAGAAGGGTGAGGCTGTGGGCAGAACTCGTGCGTTGAAGAGCTCCTTGTTCAAAATGAATCGCCAGTCCAGAGCAATTGGCTCTAGCTTGAGGAAGCATCTCGTGAAAGTGGCTTTTGTCCATGACCGTGGGTGAAGGTAATGCAACCTTCCTCTTCTTTAAAACTGCCAGCGTCAGAAACCATGTTGAGCCTTTTGTTATGTAAATGGCTGTTTATTAAAGACCAGCTGCAGGCATAGCATTTATTTTTATTTGAATGCACTCCCCCCCCCGCCCCCCACTGAAGGCACCGTATGATTAGAAGTCGCCTGCGTTGGTTTAGTAAAGGTTACTGTCTTCCTTGATGTAAATTTCTTTGGATGTATCTGACTAGGGACATTTCAAGATCAAGACTTTGGGGGATATTGAGTAGAATGTGAAATCTTCAGGTTCTTTGAAATGTGTACTTTGGAAGTCAGTGTAACAGTGTAGCCTGCTGGGTGACTGGACTGTGTGGAGACCTGCTTATCTTTTTCAAAATGTATTTTTTTATCATGCAAATTTATAACCTGCCTGTGGGCCCTGCCAGCTCCCCAAATCCCTCCAACATCTTGGAACTTAGAACAAGGTGTTGGTTTATTTTTTTAAGCAAATTTTTTGATACGTTTATTCCAAACTGTCCCAGCGCACATGAGAGATGCAGAAGGGAAGGTTCTCTCTTGTGCTTCTGCGTAGGTCACTACGGTCCTGGCCATACCAGCCAAGTCAGTGCAACAAAAGCGGAGCCCCGCAAGGAAACCTTAAACACTCCCCGGTGTCAACCAAAAATAATCATATTAGTTAGCAATGGCTCAGTTTCGAATAATATACAATTATTTATCCATTTCTTTTAGTCTATACTCTGTATAGCTTAGTCCATACTTCATAAGGTGACGTCCATGATTAGATTCAACAGTCTATGAGTGTCCAGCTAAGAGCCAGCATGGCATAGTGGTAGGAATGGCAGACTAGGATCTGTGAGACCCAGGTTCTAATCCTCACTCTGCCATGGTGTCCTTGGACCTGTCGCACACACGCAGCTTAACCTACCCGACAGGGTTGTTATGAGGATAAAATGGAGGACAGAAGAACTTTGGGTCCCAATTGGGGAGAAAGGCACAGTATAGATGAAGTAAAATAAAATAAATAAATAAAGACTGAAGGCACTGCTACACTTCATGGGCTTGGTTTGATCCCTCTCCCGAGCAGTGCATGTGATGAGGGGTGCCCCTTCTGGACTCAAGCTGCTGCCGGCTGAGGTAGGCCCCTGGCACACTGGCCTAAGAGGGGAGGAGTGCACATTGAGCCCGCCCGCCCTCGGAGGAGTGATTCATGCAGAAATACAGGGCTCTGCAGGATGAGTCATTTTTATACGTTTTGCTCTAAAAGGAAATCTTTTCAGACGTTAGGATTACTTGTGCCTACAGTTTTCATACCAAAAATAAGCATCTTTTTACTGTCAGGGCCCTGATCTGGATAGCCCAGTCAAGCTTAATCTCATCAGTTCTCGGAAGCAAAGCAGGGATGGCTTTGGGGATGGGAGGATGGGAGGCCTCCGAGGAAGACGAGGGTTGCAGAGGCAGGCCATGGCAAACCACCTCTGTGAGTCTCTTGCCTTGAAAGCCCCAGCAGGGGTCGCCATAAGTCAGCTATCACTTGAAGGCACTCTCCACCACCACCACCTCCTCCATCACTGTCAGGAATGTAAGAAATCCTCCTTCAATACCATCTAAAGAAACCACAAAGGCTTACACGGAGAGTTTGCTTTGTTTCTTTAAGCGGATGGAACAGCCCTTTTCTAGGATCACTTAAATGGAGAGCTGTTGCAAAACATTTTCATGCTTACCTCTTAAATGTGAACATCAAGTGCTGAAAGGCAAAGGATGTCATGTGGGTTTCTGGGAACATCAAAGAGCCATAATTTTATCTGTAATGTCTTAATGGCCTGTGATGGATTCACACTACATTTTCATTTAACTAATTGACTCTGTAACAGAATTTCCATCTCATGCCAAATTTATTCTCTGCCCTTGTTGAAATTTAGCATGGCTTCAAAAATGTTGAATTACCTCAGGGTTTTTAAAAAATTCTGCATCCTCTAAATTGTGAATAGGTGTTTACACAGGTAGGGAATCCCAGTATATATTAGCCATTGGGTCATAGTGTTTGCAACAAGCACTATGGATTTAAGTGACCTCCTTTTACAAGAGATAGTGGACATGCTTTTTTATGTGGTACATTTTTATCCCGTCATTCCTACAAAGATGTCAGGGCAGTTTGTACCATTCTCCTTTTCTCCATTTCAGATTAGCCTGAGAGTGTCTGATCCAAGGTTACCCAGTTAGCTTCATTGTTAAGTTTCCCAGCACTAGTCCAGCACCTTTTATTTTTATGTATTTATTTTTATTGTATTTCCTTTCATTTATAACCTGCTTTTCTTGCTGAGACACGCAGAAGATTGCAAAATATAGAAAACATTTCAACAAGCATAAAATATCTAATAAACAGGACCAGGAATCAGGAAACAATGAATACCAAGCAACCAACTGTCTAAGGCATAGTACCATAATGTAGAAAGTGTCTTACAAAGGTAGAATGCAGTAAAATAAAGGTGTACATTACAATGGACTACCAATCTTATCAGTATATCTATTTCAGAACCATGTCATAGAGTATAATGGATAGAGCCACTAATACAGCTAGGGACAGGCCAGGGGGATTTCTCTACAAACTTTTTGGAAGTCCCAGGGTTTCAGAATAATCTGAAACCCTTAAAAATATCAGGGGATTAAAACTGCCCCAAAATAACAGAACTTGTTATGTTTAAGAAAAGAAGAAAAGAATGCCCGCTGAACTCTCAGTGGCTGTTGGGGTTGCTAGGCAACCACAAGAATATTACAAAGCCTTCCAAGACTTGATTTCTGTAAAGCAAGGGTGGCACAATGAACTGGGATGCCCAAACATCCCTGGAAAAGTCCTCCTCCCCTCTACTGTCATGTCCCCAGATGGAGGAAACAGGCCCAGCAGCGGCCACAGCAAAACTCACTACCCACACAACTTGGCTCAGTGGACCATTGCACAGCTCAGCCTACCTTGGCAGCAGCCTCTGTGCTACTGGGTTTGGACACTATGCAAGCCAGTCAGACTTTTCCCAGGGAGATCTGCCAAGGATAGGGAAGGATGGAAAGCTGAAGACAGATAAAGGGGCAGATAAAGGTTGGTTGGCTAATGGGTGGGAAGAAGAGAAGGAAACAAGCCTACTTGGGCCTGGCTGGGCAGGCAGCAAGCACCATACCACTTGGTCTGGCTCAGCACTAACAGGAGCCACTGTGCTACTGAGCCTGGCCCAGTGCTGGCGAGCACCCCACCAGCTCCTTGCCAACCCTGGTTTGGCCCTGGGGACCTGGCAACCCTAGTTTCAGTGAATTGTAGATAGCTGCATGAATTCACTCACAAGACTTACACTGTCTGCTGCAGAAAGAACCTAATATCTGATGTTTGGAATATAATTTATAAAGAGGCACCTTAGCGTGGGGAAATACATACAAATGCATTCGTGTTGTGTAACGCTGGCTTACTAATTGTACAGTATGAAACGCTAACAAGAAAAGGATTCAGTTTTAATGATGGTGAAAATCAAGTGATGCCTTTGTGACCACGGAGAACAGACCGGCTTTTATAAGCAAATTACAATGATTTCTTGTTTTCCTGGCTCAAACTATATTCCTGCATTAATATGCCTTGTGATTTGGCCTGGAACAAAAGTGTTTGTGTCCAAGCTTAGATTATTATTTATTTTTTAACATTTCAGTAGAGTTACCCATTCTATGCAAGAGTTTGTTAAACAGTTAAACATCCAAAGAGATTTGACATATTGAAAACATTACCATTTCTGAAGTACAAAAACTTGTTGCATAGATTGGACTGAACTGGGTTTTTGTTTCTTTTCTCTATTACATTGAGAACGCTGTAACTGATAAAAAGCTAATGCGTATGATGTAGCAGGTCACTGAGCAAAGTAATCAATCCTTAATATATCTAATTCTCAGTGTGGGCAAATATATGGATACTTAAATCCAAAAACCGGAGCCATCAACAGACAAGACAAATCTTTCTGCAAACCTGAAAAATGTCCCAGGTTTGCAGAAAAATCTGAAATCTAAATCTATATATATAAATGGGGGGGGGGGGAATTAAATCCCTCGAAATAATAGAAACTGTCTATAGCTTTTAAGAAATGAATATCCTCAGTGGTGGTTGCTAAGCAACCACAACAGTATCACCAGTCTTCAAGCCTTGATTTCTGTCAGTAAAAGGGTGGCGGGGGGAGGGGTGCTTTCCAGGTCTGTTTTGGCCTCTGAGGGAGGACTCATTGGGGCCAAACCCAGCAGCAACCCACTGGACGTACTGCTACCATACAGTTTGCATGACTCATCCAGGCGGGGCTGCTCACTACTGTTCAACAGCAAGCCATTGCATGAAATCCAAGGTGGTGTAGTGGTTAGACTTTCAGGTTAGAATCTAAGCATGACAGGTTTGAATCACCATTCTGTGATGGAAGCTCACTGGGTTGCCTTGGGCCAGTTACATGTTCTTAACCTAACCTGCCTGACATGGTTGTAGTGAGGATAAAATGGGGGAGAGGAGAATAATGTAAGGTACTTTGACTGCCAACTGGGGAGAAAGGCAGGTTATAAATGAAGTAAATAAATAAAAAATTTAACTGAAGACCGGAGAGTGGAGATGGGCACAAACTGGAAAAAAACCAAATCATGCAGTTTGTGGTTCATCGCATTTCATGGACTACGAAGTTTCATGAACCTGCCCCAGTTCGTGAACTGGTTCATTTGGCTCGTGAAAACATCACATCCACATCAGCAAACCGTCACTTCCGGGTCAGCAGAAAGCCACTTCCAGGTCAGCAGAAGGTCTGCAGGAAGTCCATCCCCTGTTGCCTAGGAAACTCATTGATCAGCGCCAGGCTGTCAGCAGTGACGAACCAAAAAACAAACCAAATGAACCAGTCTAAAGTTTGTGGCAGTTTGTCAGAAATGGGAAAAACAAAGAGCCTTCATGTGTTGCAGTGCTCATACTAGAGATTAAAGTAAATGTGGCTCTTTTGTTTGGTAGTAACTGAAAATGTGGCTCTCTGCACCTGTGGAGTGAATTCCACTAATATGTACTCTCTTCGGCACTAATCAGTGATGAGAGAAGACCCACCCACCCCCAGTGCCAAATATACTTTGAATGACATGATGATTGCAGTTCAGTAATTGTCGTTCCAGGGACAGCTTGGGATACTCTACCTTGCATTCTTTCTGTCAGAACATGGCCAAGCTGTGAGATGGTGCAGATGAGTGTCTCATTGATGCACAGTTAACGTGGGGGTTGGCAGTCCTGCACGCTTCTCCTAAAATCATGCTGCAGGATCTAGCTTACTGATCACAGGAAATAAATATTTCCTAGTAGGGGTGTGCGCTTCGGGTTTCCAATTCAGGAAAAATTCCCAAATCGGACCTGATCTGTAAAGATTCGAGTTTTCTGAATCGGGGCCAGCATGCCCAAATCGAATCTTCTTGAAGCGTTTTGGGTTCCTTCAGGAAGCTTTGGAGCCCTTTAAACCTCAGCTGGCCCGTGGGCCTTCCATGCCTGCTAGAAGGGGGGGAGTTTAAAGGGGAAAATGCTCCCCGTGCTGTTTGCAAACGGTGCAGGGAGCGTTTTACCCATTAAACTCTCCCCCATTCCCTCCAGCCAGCTGGAAAGGGGGAGAGTTTAAAGGGTAAAACGCTCCCCGCACCATTTGCAAACAGCACAGGGAGTGTTTTACCCTTTAAACTCTCCTCTCCTCCCTCCAGCCAGCAGCGAACGAGGCAGAGGAGGCCCTTCCTGCTCCTCAAATGGCCGCCGCGGTGGCCGTTTGAGGGGCAGGAAGGGCTGGAGGAGGCGGCTCCAGCCTTCCCTGCCACCCAGCTGGCCGCTGCGGGCCCCACAGGCAGTGGCAGAGGAGCCGGCTCCGGGCAGTCCCGGCCTCACGAGGGCCGCTGCTGCCACAGCCACAGAGCGCCCTCCTGCTGCCCAGCTGATCAGCCTCCCCTCTCCCTGTCAACCAGGTAAGTGGTATGGGGGGTGGGGGGTTGCTCCCCCTCACTCAGTATGCTCCGAATCTTTACGGAGCATACTGAAGCGAGCTAAATACAAGATTCCGCTTTGGGGTTCTGGTGATTCCGGATCTTTTGGGGGTGCTCACCCCTATTTCCTAGCTATGAACATGATACTTATTGTCAATCAACAATCAGTCAGTTCTGGCCTGTGAAAGGAATTGAGTCAGGCCAATTCACTGGTAATTATTTTACCTGTGAGACTACTGTCTTGATTAAGAGGGACAAGCTGCTTTGGGGGAGCTGTTTTGTTACTAAGTCTCTTTTTTTTTAAAGAATTTTTATTGGATGGGTCATTATATCAATTCACACATACAACACATTATTTTATCTCCCCCATATAATAATATCCCCCACCCTTCCCCCCCTTTCCCGTTGACTTCCGACAGTTTTCCATTCCTTTCATCTAATTAACTTTACTACCTCTTAATATATAATCCTTAACCATCCTAAACCCTATATAACATAGTTATCCAATAACATATAATATAGTCTAACAATATGTATCATAGTTGGTTGTTGGGGGTTTTCCGGGCTGTATTGCCGTGGTCTTGGCATTGTAGTTCCTGACGTTTCGCCAGCAGCTGTGGCGAATTGCCAGCCACAGATGCCAGCCACAGCTGCTGGCGAAACGTCAGGAACTACAATGCCAAGACCACGGCAATACAGCCCGGAAAACCCCCAACAACCATCGTTCTCCGGCCGTGAAAGCCTTCGACAATACATCAATATGTATCATATATTTAATACTATATAATATCCAGTATATTCTAGCAATGAATCATATATTCTATTACTCAGCATATACACTCTCTATAATAACATACTCTATAATAGTATAACCTATAATATTCCATATCCAAAATAATATATATCTACTATACCATATCTATAACATTCAAATTTATTGTTATTTTCAGTATTACTTTAAGATACATTGTCTCATTTTTTCCTCTTATAACTTAAATTAAGCGTTTAATATAGTGTCCTACAATATACCATAATCTGGTGTATACCCTATAAATCTTGTCTTATTAAGACCTAATGTATTATAGCAAAATACATCACTATAGCCTGGTATATTATCACAAACTATATTATCCTTTTCCAATATAATGTTAAAATTTCTATCTCTATATTCAGTTAAAGTAACAGAGCACTATCCTCTCCTTAAAAAGTATCCAAAGACCACACTTTCCCTTTAATGTCCCACTTTTTTTCCATATAATTCTTAAATTTCTCCCAGTTTCTTATATATTCTTCCGCAACTTCTTCTCGTAGTTTCCTCGGAAGTTTGTCCATTTCTGCCAGATTCAATGTTTTCAAGATCCAATCTTCCACTGTCTTCCTTTGTCTTCCACAACTGAGCATATAGTATCCTAGCCGCCGTAATCATATAAAACACCATCATCCTGTCCATTTTATCAAATTCTTCAAGGTTCATACATAACAATAACAATTCTGGGTTTTTAACAACATTTTTCTGTAATATATCTGACATAGCGTCTACTATTTCCCCCCAGAACTGTTTAGCTTTTTCACACGTCCACCACATATGGTAAAAAGAACCTTCATGTTTCCCACATTTCCAACATTTATCTGACATCTGACTGTTTCCCTTAGCTAACTTTTTTGGCGTAAGATACCATCTATAAATCATTTTATAAACATTTTCTCTTATTGTGGTACATGTTGATATCTTTATAGTATTCTTCCACAATTTCTCCCAAGCTTCCATCAATATATCCTTATTACTATTTATTGCCCATTTTACCATTTGAACCTTTACTATCTCCTCTTCTGTAAACCATTTCAACAAAATTTTATACACTTTAGACATCAATTTTTTCCCCCTTAAAGTAAACACTGTTCCAGCTCTGAATTTTCTGTCCTAAAACCTGCTTTCCTCCGATCAGAATCATACAAATCTTTTATCTGCATATATTGAAACCAACCATATCGAAATGGCAATTCTTCATTGTTTTTAATACTATATAAATTCTGGTCCACTCTAAGGATATTTTGATATGTCGTCCACTCCTTTCCTTTGTGTTCAGTCCTTGGATTGACAACCTCCGCTGGTACAATCCACATTGGTGTTTTTTCATTCAGATATCTCTTATATTTAGCCCATACAGCAAATAGACTTTGTCTCACAAAATGATGCAAAAACATCATATCAGCCTTAGTCTTTTCATACCATAGATATGCATGCCATCCAAAGGTTTTATTGTACCCTTCCAATGTCAATAGTTTATGGTTTTCCAACAGCATCCAATCCCTCACCCAAACCAAACATATAGCTTCATAATATAATTTCAGATTTGGTAGCTGTAGTCCACCTCTCTCCTTTGCATCATATAACACCTTCATCTTGACTCTAGGCTTTTTCCCTGCCCACACAAATGTTAACATTTTCCTTTGCCATTTTTCAAATAGCTTATTGTCTTTCACTATTGGAATTGTCTGCATTAAAAACATTATCCTTGGTAGGACATTCATCTTAATTGCGGCAATACGACCCAACCATGACAGATTTAACCTATTCCATACCATCATGTCTTTATCTATTTGCTGCCATAACTTTTCATAATTGTTCTTGAATAAGTCAATATTTTTTGCAGTTAACTCAATACCTAAGTACCGTGTTTCATGAACCACTTCACAATCCGTTATCTTCATTAACTCTTGCTGTTGTTGTTTAGACATATTTTTACAAAGCAGTTTAGATTTCTTTTTATTTATATAAAATCCTGCCAACTCTCCAAATTCTTTTATCTTCCCCAACAGTCTTGGCATATTTTGGAACGGATCTTCCACTATCACCATCACATCATCTGCAAAGGCCCTCACCTTATATGTATACCCTTTAATCTTCATACCTTTAATTTCATCATCTTCACGTATTTGTCTAAGTAAAATTTCCAATACCATTACAAATAACAATGGAGAGAGTGGGCATCCTTGTCTCGTTCCCTTTTTTATCTCCAATTTTTTCGTTATGTCCCGGTTAACAACTATAGCTGCAGATTGGTTTTTGTATATCATCTTTACTGCTTGAATAAACATCTCGCCCATCTGCACGTTTTCCATCGTTGCAAACATAAAATCCCAATTTAAATTATCAAACGCTTTTTCGGCATCCACAAAAAAAAATCCAACTTGTTTTCCTGGGTTTTTATCATAATATTCTATCGCATTCAAAATCGTCCTCAAATTGTCCCTTATCTGTCTATCTGGTAAAAAACCTGCCTGCTCCTCCCCCACAAACTCTACCAACCAGATCTTTAACCTCTCAGCCAATATTTTTTCAAAAATCTTATAGTCATTATTTGTTAAAGATATCGGTCTATAATTTTTCACATTAGTCAAATCTTGTGTTTCTTTTGGTATTAATGTAATATTAGCTTCATTCCATGTCTCCGGCAAATCATGACCTTCCAAAATCGCATTCATCACTTTCTGCATCAGCTGCTTCAAATCCTCTGCCATTACTTTATAAAATTTAGCTGTAAGTCCATCCGGTCCTGGCGCCTTTCCCACTTTTGCATCTTGTATCGCTTCCAAAATTTCCAATGTTGTTATTTCAGCCTTTAATTTCTTTCTCAGTTTCTTGGGCACCATCGGTAAACTCAACTTTCGAAAATATTCTTCTAATAACCTTTTATCAATTGATCTCTTCTGATATAACTTTGCATAATATTTAAAAAATGCCCTCTCAATTGAATTTTGATCAAACAGCTCCTTCCCATCCTCCACAATCTTACTGATTGTTTGCTTCTCCCTTTTCTTCTTCAGTTGCCAAGCCAAATATTTCCCTGGTTTGTTGGCTCCTTCAAATGCTTTTTGTTTCATCCTTTTTAACTCCCATTCCACTTCTTTATTCTCCATTGTTCTAATTTGTTCCTGTAATATTTTAATTTCTTGTTGTAAACTTCTTTTTGCCCGGTCTTTTCTTTAACTGTTGTTCTTTTAGCTTAATTTTTCCTTGAATTTCTTTCAACTTCAACTCTTTGTTTTTCTTATCTCTGGCATTTAAATTCATAAGCACTCCTTGAATCACCACTTTGTATGCATCCCATATTTTATGAATTGCCACTCATTTATTCTCCATCTCCGTTTTTTCCCTCTCATTCCAAATCTCCAAAACACAGGATTGTGGTCTGAGCTAACTTTTGGCAAAATTTCCGTTTCGTTTGTACACACAGCAAGCTCTTTAGATACCCAAATCATATCAATTCTTGAAAAAGACTGATGTCTTGCTGAAAAAAAGGTATATTGTTTGGCATTCAGATTATATTTCCTCCATATATCTTCCAAACCCTCTTGTCCTTGAAGTTCAAAAAAAGATTTTGGCAATTTCCCTCCTTTATTTTTTATCAAATTCATTTTTAAATCTAATTGCACATCTACTACCCCATTGAAATCCCCTGTCACAATCACTTGATCATATGTCATCTGTCCAAGTCTATCTTTAATTTCGTTAAAAAATTGCTCTTTCACACCATTTGGTGCGTATATTCCCACAATCAGGGCTTTTTTAGCATTACAATCAAATTCCACTGCCACATATCTTCCATCTTTATCATTGAAAATCCATTTTGGTTGCAATTCTTCTTTAATATAAAGTACAATTCCTCTCTTCTTTTGCTTAATTGTTGCCACAAATTGTTTCCCAAATTTTTTATTTTGTAAATATTTTACATCTTGTTCTCGTATATGGGTTTCTTGTAGACAAATCACATTACATCTCTGTTTAGCCAGCCAATGAAATATTGCTTTTCTCTTTGAGGGTGAATTAAGTCTGTTTACATTCCATGATAATAATTTGTATTCCATAATTACAATCGGGTTGATTTTGGTAAGTCCTTGCCTCACAGATTGGAACTCAAAACGCAACCCTTCTGGTATTTCCCATCTATATCAACTTTTGAGTCTGATCCCTATATTTTTTTCAAACTTGCAGCACTGATCTTGGTAGCTCCTTCATAATTCGAACACGCTTCCCTTCAAGCACCAATAGGGATTCAAAATGCTTACTGAGAATTTCCTCTTTCATTCTTTTGGTAGTTAACTGGACAATAACATCCCTTGGCAATTTTTTTTGCTCTGCATATTTGGAATTAATTCTATAGGCAATATCTAAATTGGCTGCCACTTCTTCCTGCTCTTTATTTAGAAATTCTGCAATTATTTCAGTAACTTGCTTCAGGGTTGTTCCAGCCATTACTTCTGAAATGCCTCTAAAACGAAGTTGCTTTTCCATAGCTTTGCATTCCATTACCACAACCCTATCGCTCACTCCAGATGCCTCTGCTCTTAAACCTTCCGTTTTCACATCCATCTCTTGTGCCTTCTGCTGTGTAGCTTGGAGTTCCGTTCTTATTTCATCAATACTTTTTGCCAATTCTGCAACCTCTGATTTTATTGCCTCTTTAATCTCTTTCACTAAATTCGACTGAGAGTCCTTCACTTGCTTTTGCAATTCTTGAACCATTTCCTGTGTCTTTTGTATGGTTTCATTTGTTTCCTTATTACCTTCTGTTATTTTTTTGTCCAAATTTTCAATTGCTACCTGCCAGTCTTTATCTTTTTTCCCCGCCATTGGACTTGCCTTAGGACCCCACGAGTCAGCTCTCTTCCTCAACTCCGTCTTTCCTTTTTTATATTTCTTACTTTAATTAAATCAGTCTTGTCCAATAATATAAAAAGAATGTAAAGGGAAATTTTTTATCTTTTTCCAGTAGTCAAGATGTCGGGCATTTTTTCTCAATTGTGTTCTCTATGTTTGCCTTCCACTTTTCCCCTATCCAAAATGGCATATTCTGCTTCGTTTTATCAATGTTGGATGCTTTTCTCTGTTACACAGTTACACAGTTCACATGTAGTCATCTGCCCTTCCCACACTCAAGATGGCCAACTTCCTCTTCTGGTCTTCTGTCCCTCACTGTCTCTCTTCCTCTGCTCCAGCCGACTTCCTGCCCTTCTAGCCACCACTCGGCTATATTACAGGCAATCCACTTCTCATGATATTTCAGCCGCTTCCCACACTCTTCCCCCTCTCCAAAACTGCAGGTATGCAAAACAAAAAGTTCCTTTTGCTCTTTTTAAACTCTTTAAATCATTAATTTCACAGATCTTCACTCCCCGCCACTTTCAATGTCCTTTGCTTTGGGGATTTGTCTCTTTACTTTAAAACGTTTCAGTCTTTGAGCAAAAATCAAGCCCGTTAAGGGAGATAGTGATCTTTATTTCTCTAAGTCTTCTTGGGTTGTACTCACTGTCTCTTTTGTTCAATCCTGGTTAAAGTTCGTTTCTGAAGCTTGGGTACGGTGATCCTATGTCAATTTAATGACTCCAAAAAGTTGCTGCAGAGGTATTAGCCACCCCTCTGGGAGGGGATCTCAAGGCAGACGGAGAATCCTTAATTCAGAACCCCCCATCTGCCGAGATCACACCCTCTTAGGGCCAGCGAGCGTCCTTGCCCGACTTCTGCCTGAAATCGGGGGGCTGTGGGTGATCTAGGCACCCCACTAGCCCAAAAACAGCAACCCGGATGATCCAGCTCCCTGAATCACTTCAGACCACCATGGTCCCAAACCGGAAGCTCCTTGTTACTAAGTCTCTTGCCATGAAATCCCCACCAGGGGATAAGTCAGCTATGACTTGATAGTGTTCTCCACCACCAATTCAGTCAATATCCCTGTAAAATCTTTTTGAAGAATTTAGGAGGTCTACGCTGTAAGTACCCTGCCAGGATATTTTACAAAAACTCCACTGGTTGGTTTAATGAAGATTTATTATAAAAATCCAGTTCAAGGTATAATGAAGACTTTGTTAGGAATGATACATTATCAACAAACAATAGTACATGTAGCTCAAAGTACTGGCCCTCCTTCAGCCTGTGGGAGCCTGGGCACTCAAGGTCGACTTGTCAGCATTCCCAGCGCTCCCGGCTAAACATCCTCTGAAAGGGAAAAGAAGCTGCAGCTGTCTCATCCCCCTGGAAGGAGGGGGGGAGGAAGGTAGATGCCAACCTCCTGACATTTACTGCCATCCCGAAAATTAGCCTCCTCCTGGCTTTTGTGGGTATTTCTTGTGAAACTCTCTTAAAAGCCTAGGGGCACTAATGTCTGTGACTTTGACCCACTCAGTTTGACTCTTAGAAAAATATTTCCATTGCATGAGGTAATAAAGTTCTCCTCTTGTCAACTTAGAATCTAAGATTAAGTCAATTTCATAATGTAGTTGTCCATCTTTCATTAGAGGAGGGAGCTGGGCTGGTGTAGAGTGCCACTTGTTTTCTCCAGGATCTTTCTTTAGCAGACTGGAATGAAATACAGGATGAACTTTTTTTCAGACTCTTTGGGAGATCCAGTTCCACTGTTACTGCATTTATTACTTTCAGCACCTTAAAGGGGCCTATATATTTCCACCCAAGTTTTTTGCTTGGCTGGGTGCCCTTTAGATGCTTTGTAGACACATACACCTTGTCCTCTACTTTCAAATCCTATAGGGGCTTATCTGCTTGTTCTTTACAATCCATTTTAGCTTGTTCCAAGGTTTCCTTTATGACTTTCCACTGACTGCTGATATCAGACCACCATTGTTACAAGTCTCCCCCCCTCCCACTTGGTTAACGGTATCCTGCTCTAGTAAAGGCATGGGTTTTCCTTCAAAATCCTGAGTGACCTTGAAGGGGGTGGCTCCAATAGAACTGTATATACTGTTATTGTAACAATACTCTGCAAAAGGAAGAAAATCCATCCAGTTATCTTGCTGATAATTGATATAGCAACTTAGAAACTGTTCTAATATCTGATTTGTTCTTTCACTTTGGCATCACTCTGTGGGTGATGACTTGAACTCAGACCCTGTTCCGTTCCAGTGACCTTGAGCAACTCCCGCCAAAAGGTGGCAACAAACTGGGGGACCCTGTTGGAGATGACTTTGGTCAGGAAAGAATGCGAACGTATCACGTGTTGCATAAAGAGATTTGCTAGTTTTCTTGCAGTGGGGATTTTTGAGCAGGGCACAAAATGTGCTTGTTTTGAAAACAAGTCCACAGTCGCCAGAATGACAGTTTTCCGCTTAGATGGGAGAAGATCTGTGATGAAATCCATGGAAATGGTTTCCCAAGGCTGGGAGGGGGTTGCTAAAGGCTGCAATAATCCAGGCGGCTTCCCTCCCGCTCTTTCCCCCTCTTACACACACTGGACAGAGTGATTCCTAACAAACAGTAAGGAACCTGCCAGGATATTTTACAAAAACTCCACTGGTGGGTTTAATGAAGATTTATTATAAAAATCCAGTTCAAGGTATAACGAAACTTTGTTAGGAATGACACATTATCAACAAACAGTAGTACATATAGTTCAAAGTACTGACCCCCCCCACACACCTTTCTGGGGGTTGAGCATTCAGCCTGTGGGAACCTGGGCACTCAAGGTCAACTTGTCAGCGTTCCCAGTGCTCCCGGCTAAACATCCTCTGAAAGGGAAAAGAAGCTGCAGCTGTCTCATTGCCCTGGAAGGAGTGGGGGGAGGTAGATGCCAACCTCCTGACACACATTAGTATTGGATGTTCTCCAGTATTTTAGGGAAAAGATAAAAAAGACTGTCTAAGCAGAAAGAGTTGTTCATAAATAATAACTTTAGCTTATTTTATATGAAGTATATTTTAAATATTCTGTGCAGCTGTACATCATTTTGTATTTTGTTTGTGGAAAGTGAGTTGCGAATGAGAATAATTGAAGGGACTAAAATAAAGAATAAAAAGGATGCAATATTTCTTCAAAAACTGGAGGGAAAGTTGCTTACAGTTAATAGTTCTTTTCTGCTCAGGATTTTTTTCTTTGTTGGTTTATTTATTTTCTGAAAATTTATATCCAAGAGACTTTCCAAGTGGTTTACAAAAAATCCTTTATCACAAATTTACAAACTGTCCAACCTGAGGCTGAAATTCTTCGGTGCCCCCTTTAACCACAGCTTCCATGCAGATGCTCCTAGAGAGCAAAACTTCAACAGGAAAGAAGAAACCTTAAGAATGAACAAAGCATGGTTTCCAGTTCTGAAAAACACCAGGCTAACAAAACACTCTATACTCGACAATAGCCCTGCAGAGAAGATTAGCACATCAAGCACCAATCCATATGCAGAAGAACCTCCTCAGGATACAGTGAAGCCTCCCGCCATTAGCATTCCACACCCTGGGAAACTCTTACAGGATGACTCAGCTCAACCCCACCCCTCCTGAGTAGATACAAATGACCTGCCAACATCTTTTCCACACTGTGACACTGAGAGATCTCTTGGTGCTACACCTCTGAAGATGCCAGCCACAGCTGCTGGCGAAACGTCAGGAACTACAATGCCAAGACCACGGCAATACAGCCCGGAAAACCCACAACAACCATCGTTCTCAGGCCGTGAAAGCCTTCAACAATACAGTCTAGTAGCACCTTTAAGACTAACCAACTTTATTCATCAAATGCATCTGACGAAGAGAGCTGAGGCTCTCAAAAGCTTATGCTACAATAAAGTTGGTTAGTCTTAAAGGTTCTACTGGACTCCTTACTATTTTGCTGCTACAGACTAACACGGCTAACTCCTCTGGATCTATGTCCTTGGTTCATGTACTTTACAAGGCCTTGGCTCAGTGGAGGAGCAATGTGCACCCTCCCCTTTGTTACACACAGATGATGTAACACATACTCCAGGTGCTCTGCAGTTTTCTGTATGTAGATGAGAGAACAGCAAAGTGAGGATGAATCTAGTTTCCTTTTGGATAGTGAATTTGAACAAGGAGCTCCAGGGGCAGTTATCCCAAATTGCACATTGGGATAACTGCCCCTGGAGCTCCTTGTTCAAATTGGTTGGATGTGAGGGCGATCTGGCTGCGACATCTGTCACCCCATTGATCGCCAGGGTTGATTCTGCTGATCTGGCTGGCTAGGCGGGTGTCCCCTTCCTCCCTCACCGCTCCATGTGCGTCCCTCCCGAAGCTGCGCGCTCGGTGGAAGAGGACGACCATCCCAGATAGAAGGAGTGTACCGTTCTTCGGTCAAGGGTATACGATAGCTGCGCTCCCCTGCTAGAACCTCCAAACAAATTGCACATTGGGTGGGCTGCTTCCTGCTCTCTCAGTTCTGGTTGTCATTGGCTTTTCTTCAGCACAAATAGAGGGCAGGCACCAGTTCCCTAAAAATAGCATGGATAATTCAGCTTTGTTCATTCCATTAGAAGAGATTCATTCTGGCTTAGTTTAACCAGGGTCTTTAAAAGAAACAGGTGGGCTTGTTTATGCGTAACAAGAGCCACAACAATGCATTTAGCCCTTTTCAAAAGACAATTGCACAATAAACAGACAAAGGGGTAGCTCAGCTGTGCCTCTGAGAGAGATTCTGTTTCAAACTCAATGCACTGTTGAGAACAGTTATCTTGAAATTGCAGCGACTGGCTTGTCCTCCTTTACAAATGGTATTCCAAAATTTCTGTCCTGGAGCTTTAAATAGAATTAGTCAGACCCTGTTTCTCTGCAGAACGAAGAGCAGAGTTCAGTGCAGCTCCTGCTGATGAAGGCACTGGGTATATTGTACACCCAGTTGACGCTCATTAACAGAATCCGTGTTATTCAGAACCTCGACCTGTTGAAATGTTTTTTACGAATCATGGCCTGGGTTCATACATTTAACCATCACACTAACATAGAGAAGTGGAAAAACAGAACAAGTCTCTCTGTCCTCCAGTGTTGATGAAGCCCACTCCTGGGAGTCCTGGTGAGTGTGGACTTTCTCGCTCAAAAACGCTGCCAGTGCCACCCTCATCCGAATTGTGTCGTATTTAAAAAGCGGGAATGTTTATCAGGCCTGTCCACATATTCTCCTAGGCCAACCTTGCTGAGCCTGTGGGAACTTCTGAAAAGAGGTCGTGGGCAGAACAAAAACGTGGCTGCTGTGAGGGGAGGAGCCAGACGTGGAAGGTTCCAGGCCAAGCATCCTCTTATGATGGAGGCAGCTCTTTCTGAATAGGCGTTCTGTGCCAAAGGGATGCTGCCTGAGCTCTTCTGAAGTACCTCCTGCTCTAATGAGATGGAGGAAAGCCAGGACTATTTTTTTGCTTTGGGTAGGAAGGGAGTGGCCACCAGGAAACTCACTGATGGGCACCATGGCACCTACAGGTACCAAATTAGGGACAATTGTTCAAGGTTATTGGGATAAAAGAAAAATATGTCGTGTCACAGATGGCCAGTTCTCCTCAACTATTATAATAATGGATCGTAGCCATCAAGAAATTCTCCACTGAAATGAGGGGAAGCAGGAGCGCTGCAGATGGCTGCGGTGATGATGACCCCAGAACCTCCTCCTTTTGGCATCCTTACTTCCAAGCCCAGCATCCAGCAGCTCCAGTACAGCATGGTCACAGCCCTCAGATTTCTACCTGTCAGCCAGCTGATCAACCATGGCTGTCCCTTTAGCTGTCCCTTTGACAGCCAGCCTTCTGACAATCAGCTGTCCAGTGACCCCACCCTCCAAAGCCACCCTAGGTGCCTCACAGACTTGCCTGTGCTTCCCTGGGGCTTCTGGTTAGAGGGAGGCCACTGGGCGTGCCACAGGCATGGTTAAGGCTTTTAGAAGACCTGAGGAAGGAGGCTGAGGAGGAGGTGCCCTCTCCGGCTCCCAACGTGGAAGGGAGTAAAGCTAGGAGAGAGAAGGTGGAGAAGATTAAAAAAGGGCGGTGCTCAACTCCCACCCCTCTCCATCAGATGCCAAGGCAGGGCACTTCATCTGAGGCAGTTACACCTCAGGTGAGAGGGGGGCGAGGGGCCCGGACCTGACAGTTGCCACATGGCCTACACAGAATAACTCTTGGGTAGAATACACACTTCACTGTTGCCTCCAAGAATTCTGCCTCACACTTCTTTGGAGAGAGAGAATACAAATGGACAACAGTTCCTGTTTTAGTGTTCTTTCCATTAACATACAGAAACGAAACTATTCTACAATACTTCTGGTCGGTTTGACCATTTTCCAGTTGCACTTTATCAAAATGTGATTATTATTTTTTTGCCATGATGGATCGTGATTTTCGCCAGTTCAGTTCCGTAATATTTCAAATTCCATTGTGAATTAAAGACTGTAGAATACTTGCCTCTGAACTGAACGTGAGCTCAAGATTTCCAACCTCACACTGAGAGAGCTCAAGTCACTATTTTACAAACTGATTTTATTGAAATATTTTTGCAAGGCATGTTAATAAAATTGCAGTTTCCCCACCTTTGTGGTTCCTATCCGTGCATGTTACCAGAGTGGAATGAAACCAGATGCACAGCAGTAATTACCTAGCTGGAATGATGATGTTTGAAGTGGTCCTGGGAGTCCCTTGCGGTCACAGTTGTGTAGCAGTTTAGTACAGCCTCAGAGACCACTGCTGAGGCATCAGGAATCTTTGTTGTCTTGGCACATACTTTTGCAGCTGCTTAAGCAACGTAGCAAGTCTTGGGGAAAGATTGCAATACTTCGGGTCAGTGGGATGAGCAACATCTTGATCGGTTCATTTGGTTAATTGCCTGGCTGCATTCCATCTCATGGTTAAGGAGACCTGGTAATCTAGATTTCAATAGAATAACCCTTATAAATTTTAATTCACCTTTTTATCTAGATTTGGATGGTGAACTCATAATCTTTCCTGAGCAATTTATTTGCCTCTTGGTTGCTTTGTAAGATTTCAGCTCTTCTGTAGTTAATTAGGATTAGTGATATAAATGTGATACTACTTAAACCATAAACAATAAATTCATCCTTTCTTGGAGTAAAAATTTTTCTAAAGTATGGCCAATAAAAGGAATACTGACATCAACAGCAGCAAAACGTGGGGGGGGGCAATGTAGAATTATTTTCCACCCATATTTAAGTGTTTGCCCAGATGTTCAGTTGAAGTCAGTGGGCTTGAAAGGATAAAACTCCATTTAGAATTGCTCTGCTAATCTCTTAATTCAGAAATTAAAATTCATGCAATTTAATTGAACTTTTTTTAATCGTGTAAAGGCTCTTATTTTTGCTTCTGTCAAAAAGTCCTAAACCCACTAAAGCCAAAGCATATAGAAGGCTGGAAATTCTGTTCTCTGTGTCAGCATCAGAGAGGTTCAGGTACAGGCAGAATTATATATTGTACATACTGGAAGCCTGGTTGAAACTCTGGGTTTATTCCTTGCTCTCTTTTCCTCTTACTTATTTTTAAAATAATTTTACTTATACTCTGCCCTTCTCCCAAATCCAGAGGAGTTAGCTATGTTAGTCTGTAGTAGCAAAATTGAAAAGAGTCCAGTAGCACCTTTAAGACTAACCAACTTTACTGTAGCATAAGCTTTCGAGAACCACAGCTCTCTTCGTCAGATGCAACTGTGGTTCTCGAAAGCTTATGCTACAGTAAAGTTGGTTAGTCTTAAAGATGCTACTGGACTCTTTTCGATTTTGCTTCTCCCAAATACGTTGTTCTCTTCTCCTCCACCTTATCCTCACAAATCTGTGAGGTAGTTTAGGCTGGGAGAGTATGATTGGCCCAAGGTTGCCTAGCAAGCTTCCATAGCAGAATAGGGATTTGAACCTGTGTCTCCAAGATTTTAGTCCCACATTGTATCCACTACACCAAACTGGCTGTCAGTACACCTTAAAGGGTAGAGAAAGGCCTTTTCACTAAAGAGCTCACAGTCTAAAGCAATCTGATTGTTATCCCATTCCTGACCTTATGTTACATTGCCATCCCAGCTACTTGTTGCCCTGAATATATGTGAATTATTTAAGGTTCCAAGAATATCTTGAAATACACTCAGCAACGTAGGGATTTACATACACAAACAGTCCAAAAGTGTGGATGTGTTAGCCTGTCCTATCAAGAATTGTATTTTTCAAAAAATAAATATCCTTTGCTACTCCTCCCAGTTTGGTATCATTCAATTTGCAGATGATACCAAATTGGGAGGAGTGGCAAACACCCAAGAAGATACAGTTAAAATTCAACAAGACCTAAATACTCTGGAGAAGTGGGCAGTTGTGAACAGGATGCAATTCAACATAGATAAGTGCACAGTATTACATCTGGGCCACAAAAATGTGAAGCACAAATACAGGTTGGGAGATACACTTCTGGGTAGTAGTGTATGTGAAAGAGATCTTGGAGTAAGAGTGGACTGTAAACTAAATATGAGCAGTCAGTGTGATGCGGTGGCAAAAAAGGCAAACTCAGTCTTGGGTTGTATCAAAAGGGCCATTGCATCGCAATCGCAGGAGGTCATAGTCCCTCTCTATACTGCCTTGGTCAGGCCGCACCTGGAGTAGTACTGTGTGCAGTTCTGGAGGCCTCACTTCAAAAAGGATGTGGACAAAATGGAGAGGGGGCAGAAGAGAGCGACAAGGATGATCAGGGGTCTGGAGACTGAGCCCTACGAGGAAAGGCTGAGGGCCTTGGGAATGTTTAGTTTGGAGAAGAGGAGGTTGAGGAGGGGGGGACATGATTGCTCTCTTTAAATATTTGAAAGGCTGTCATTTGGAGGAGGGCAAGGAGCTGTTCCAGTTGGCAGCAGAGGGTAGGACCCGAAGCAATGGGCTTAACTTACATGCAGAAAGGTACCAGGCAGGATAGTGGGAAAAACTTTTCATGGTCAGCGTAGTTGAAAAGTGGAATCAGCTGCCTAGGGAGGTGGTGAGCTCCCCCTCACTGGCAGTTTTAAAGAAGAGGCTGGATGAGTATTTGTCAGGGATGCTTTAGGCTGATCCTGCACTGGGCAGGGGGCTGGACTAGAAGGTCTGTATGGCCCCTTCCAACTCTGTGATTCTGTGATTCTGTAAATAAAAACGTTTAGCATTTCATTTTGGCAAAGAAAATAAATAAAAATTGTAATCCCATTGATAATTTAATTTTTTAAGGCTGTTAATATCTGAAATAGGCTGAGCAGTCATCAGATTAGTTGGTAAATATGCAGGTAAAACCCTTTCAATATTTAATTAGAACTGTGAAGAACAGAATTTTAACATCTGTAGCTTTAGTACATAAAGGCCATTTTCACATGTCTTGGCATAGTGCTAAATTCACGGAACAAGGGCGCAATTTCTGATGTCATCACGCCATGAAAACAGAATCGTGGCGCAATGACGTTAGAAATTGCGCTGTGCAGACACCCTCATTTCATGAGTTTAGTGCTATGCCGAGACGTATGAAAACAGCCAAAGTTAAGTAAGTGTTTAGTTTCATGATTACATCATTCATATTTTTACATTTCCATATGTAGTTAATACGAACATTTATTAAACACTTCTTTGACAGTATTGGGTAGTAGTTAGAGTGTCAGGCTAGGATCTAAGAGACCCAGGTTCAAATTTCCACTCTGCCATGGAGGCTGGCTGGGTGACCTTGGGCCAGCCACACACGCTCTGCCTACTCTGCATCACAGGGTTGTTGTGGGATAAAGTGGAGGAGGTGGGGGTAAAGGTGGGGGTAAAGGCGGAGTATGTACAAACAAACAAACAAACAAAATGAGATCTTTCATACTTGGTAAAAGTTTTTTTTGAAAAATCTTCATTTCTGTCTCATTTTTCAAGCAAACTGCTTAAAAGGAAGTTTTGAGACATTAAAGTACATCCAGTGGCCAACTCAGATCCTTGCTCAACTATCTTCTTTGAACTAATTGTCACAAGCAGCTTTATATGAATACCCTGGGTTATGTATCTGGACCAGTATGACAAGATTTCTGTCTGTTGTTTTAATAAATAAACTATCCAATATTCCATTAAGTTAGAAATTTTCCCATGTCTGGTCCCTCAAGGATACCATGCATTACCAATTACTTTTATCGTAGCATTATTTTCCAAATTACCAGTTTAATTAATAGTTTTTACTTATACAAACCTAATTTATTACCCAATTCCTTCTTTTATATCAAATGATATCAGTGAAACCCATCCCAATGTTAGTTCATCTGTGTTTGAGCCTGATTCTCCTTTAACCTTGTACAAACTGGTTTTTAGACCTTGGCTGGGATATGACTGGAATGGGCATTTTAGTGAGCAGTAGATAATGCAGACCCATGATTTGGTGGATCTGCCAGAGCTTGCTCAATCTTTTTAAATATATATATATATATTAGAAAAGCAAAAGACAACAATACATAAAAGGAAAAAACATTAACAGAATACATAATAGCACATTTAAGCTACAAAATGTTGCTCCTCTCCATCTCCTTACTTACTTTATATTCAGCATTTTATATTCAACATTATACTCAATATTTTATATTCAACATTTTAAAATATTAATTTTCTACTTAGCCTGCTTCCATAAAAAACTATTCTTAATTTTTCTTAATTACCAGCTACGTAGTCAAAAAGAGAAAAGAGTCCCGTAGCACCTTTAAGACTAACCAACTTTACTGTAGCACAGGCTTTCGAGAATCACAGTTCTCTTCGTCAGATGCAACTGTGGTTCTCGAAAGCTTATGCTACAGTAAAGTTGGTTAGTCTTAAAGGTGCTACTGGACTCTTTCCTGTTTTGCTACTACAGCCTAACACGACTAACTCCTCTGGATCTGGATTCTATTTTTCCTGAAATTCTAAGATTGGTCTGTTATGCGTATAGGAAGTTAATTTAGTCATAGACACATATTCACACAGTTTTTTCATCCACTCAAACACAGCTGGACAAGAATCTGCCTTCTATTTTGTTCCAAATACTACCCTTGCTGCCATCACCATAAATTTAAAAGTATGTTTTTAAGACTCAGCACAAGATATGCCTGTCTGTATATCTGCCATGTATGTATTCAGTATTATGTATTGGTCCTCTGAGGGCATGAGGAGTTTCTTATTAATGTTAAGGCAGTAGGTTATCTCGCAAGTGTTTACTTCCTCTTTCCCCGCTGTCTCCAGAAGTGTCCTTGAAGACTGGCTGCAGCCTGCTTGAAATGTATCCTCCTTGGGAACTGAGATGATTTCATTCTTTGTTCTGTCTAGCCTAAACCTAGCTTCTCTCTTTCACCCCCCACCCCCGGCTCTTTCGCGCCCAAAACTTTAACGGTCCTTGTCCTGATGGCGGGAATGTTCCCTATAACTAACTTCACCACCCCTGAGCTTTGAAGTCCCCCTCACTGTAGGGAGGATGGCTCCATATTTATCCTCCCTGCAGGTGCCCCAACTTTGTAGAGCTTTTTCTTTAGCCAGGTGCAATGCTATGCCTTCGGCCATTCTACATGGCAGATTTAACAGGATAGACTATTCAGCTAGATGCTGTTTATGTGAACAAAAATGTGTCGAGTCAGTTACTCATGTCCTTTTGCACTGTCATTTGTACGCTGGTATACGTCAAACATACTTAAAAGCTGTCTTAACTAGTATGATGGATTGTTCTGACTCGCTCAAAGTCTATAGACTGTTGAACGATTCCTTTCATGATGTAACCGAGAAGGAGGCTGAGTTTCTCCATTTTGCCTTGAAGTTGCGTCAAAGGATATCACGGAGTTAAGCTCTAGATGTATTTTTGTATTTGTAATACAGCATTCTTTTAACTTTGTTCTTTTTTGTAAGTGGATAACTTGAATTGCTGCTATATGCCAATAAAGGCTAACTTGACTTGAACTAACTTCACCAACCCCATTTACGTCACTTCTGCCAATTCACTTGTCTAAGCACCTTGAACTTGATGGATCTCTAATAAAGTTACTTCAACCAATACACCTGCATGTTTGCTGTGGAGAACTTGGGGATTCTACCTGCCAAGGACTGACAGTGAAACTTTAATATCTGTTACATCTCTTTCTGAATTTTTTACCCAATATCTTCTTGCCTTCTTACATGTCCGCTACGTATGATAGAACGTTGCATCCATACATTGGCATTTCCAACACCTTCCCCTATAATCCTTATTGGTACAGAGCCTGCTCAGTCTTGAGACACAATGAAACAGCTACCTCAAATGCTGGATTATCAGCACCATAAAACAGTAAATTAGTTGTTACTTAATTGATCCCCCCCTTTTTTTTTTACTAGTCAAGGAACCATTTTTAAATTTCACACCTTGCATTCCCCCCCCCTTTAATCTGGAAGGTGCAGAATGCGATATCATCAACTCCCTTCAGTTTCAGGAGAGATTTATTATGCGATGGCTACTGTTACAGGAACACATTCAAAGCTTCCTTGGGCACAGAACTACTCATGCCATTCTTTGGATCCAGGCCAATATATTTTGTCTATTTCATCATTTGAATTGAATAAATCTGTATGTTAATGAGCAGATTAATGTAAGCAATAATAAACTCTGAAAATACAAATGAAAGTGCATTTAATTTACATTGTAGAGGGATTTGCAGAAAAGTTTTAATCTGTACATTTGTCTCCCTCCCTCAGTCCAATCACAGGAGCTTACTCTGATTCCATGTGGATCTATGCTAAGGTTTCTCTGGAAAATTTGTCTGCACAACAGAAAAGCTGTGCTTCTTTCCATGGACAGAGTTCACTAAATTTTCCCTCAGTATCATTTAGGCAGGATCTTTAAATTTAGTTATAACAGTTCAGGATTTTGGTAATATTGATAGGTCTTTGTTTTCAAGCTGACTGGGTTTCAATGGATAGTGTGGCAAATAACCTTGAAAGGAATAAAAATTAAAGCTGTCAGCGGAATAAAGCAATTATTAATCTGCCCAACTGATTAATTAAATGTAATGAATGTATTTATTAACTGGGTTCAGTATACCTTTTTGAGATGTTAAAGAATGTGTAAGAATATTTATAATTTAATTTTAAAAGAGCTATATGTCCGGGGTCTGAGCCTCAGCCCCTGGCCTTGCCGGGAGGAAGCAAGGGGAGGCAGCCGGGAGCCAGCTGCCCTGCCACCCCAGCCAGCAACCAGGGCCAGAACCTACCTACACCAGGGGGAAGGGGCAGAAGGCCAAAGCCTCAGAGGGCTGGAAGTGGCAGGGAGAGACCAGCTAGTCCCACCCTCCAGGGGGAGGATAGGGGGCTAAGCAGAGCAGAGGGAGAGGGCAAAGGCAGGGGAAATAGGGACCCAGCAGCGGCCCAAACAGAGCCCTTACTAGCCAAGGAGGAGAAGCAGCCACAACAGCCCAGAACCATGCCCCTGCTAGAGGACAGTAACCTAGCTCAGGAGATGCTAAGAGCCAAGCCCCTCCAGGTGGAGCTGCTGGAGGCACTCTGTGGGAAGAGCTGGGCAGCCAGCCAAGGGACCACAGCTGGGCCTGCCTTCAGCAATCAGCTCAGCCAGAGAGGCCTGGCAGCCAGCCAATGAGACACAGCTGTTGCTGACCCAGGCAGCCCAGCCAGCTACCCCAGCTGCAGCAGCTTGAGACAGCCCAGGCCAATGCTGGGAGGCCAAAGAGGGGTGTGGCCTGGCAGGCAGGGCCTGCAAGGAGGGTGGGGCAGTGAAAGGAAGCCCTATAAGGTTGGCTGGGAAGAGCCCTGAGGTGGTGGGTTTGAGAAGGAGTGATGGTGTGGAGTAGAGCAGTGTGAGAGCAGAGGCTTGGAGGAGAGTTCTTGGAGGATGGAATGGTGGAGACTGCAGAGGGTGAGCAGACCAGGTTGAGCAGGCTAGTGAGTGGACTGAGAGGGAGTCTGGGTGAGGTATACCATCCCTCCTTCCACAGAGCAGGGTCCTGCAGCATCCCTGGCACCCCTCTGATGTCAGGGCAGGCCTGGCTGACACCCCGCCCAGCAGCAGCGATGGCGAGTGCTGACACTATACATATTGCAATAAGGAAAGGCCTTCTTTTATATTTCTTTCTTTACCTATTATACTCACCATAACAGCCTGAAATTTAAAACCTGTTTTCTTTTAACACATAATTCATTGATTAAAATTGACCCCAATTATCAATTAAGCAGCTGAATAATACTTGCAGCCCTAAATAGAATTAAACCAATAATGTCTTGGGTTTTTATTTTTCACAAATGTTCTCTGACAATATATTCCATATATATTGCAATCTGTGCTTGGATATTAAAGGAAACTTCCTAAATTATTCATATATCTGAGCCTTGCATATCTGTTGGAAGATATTTTCAGGATGACTAGAGTCCCATTAGACAGCCTCTGAAATGCTTTGGATATTTTTCTTGTTCACTTTTTCCTTTCTCTATTTTAACTCATTGTCTCACTCCCCTCCAGCCTTCTTGACTCTTTCCTGATATATCTGGATTAAACAAATCTCTGATTATTCTTTGTGCCCCTGCAAATAAAGTCATGTTCAGAAGCAGATGCTGAAAGGACGCAGCAAAAATAATCCTGGAGGGCACTAACCGTGCTCCTTTAGCTGTTAGGCTCATGGAGCAAAGCGATGAAACAAAGTGGTATAGGCTGCAGAAGAAAAGTAATTAAATTATTGTTCTATTGCAGGAGCCCATTTTAAAATTACAAAGTATTCCAAGCTCATAATGCTGACATTATAGTTGAAAGAGCCCTCACCCTGGGTCATGAGCAGGTTTTTGTGAGTTATTAATCATGCTTGACTGGAAAGACGTGTGTCACCCACAACAAGCAGACTCTGTAGTCTTGCCAAAAGAAGCTTTTGTTCCCTAGAGAGAACCCTGTCAAAGGCCGCTGGGTCTTCTTATTACATGTGCAATGGTGGCTTTGAAACGGGGCTTTTCAGATTTCAATACACAGAATCAACAAACGACAAATAAAAGAAAACAAGTATTGTGTCATGCCGCAATGGCACGACCTCCCTTGGCCCTTTCCTACTTATTGTATTTACTGACACAAATACTTTTAAAAACTCATGATAATAAGGTGTTTCTGACAAAACTAGAGGAAAGCTAGGGAAAGTTTGAGATCTAGAAAGGAGGGAAATTCTTACCATGTCCCACAGTGGAAATTACGGGGCCCTGTTGTCAGGCAGGCAAGCCAGCTCACCTGCCATAATAACTGCCATAATAACTGTGGATGCATGTCTACTGGGGGGGGGCTTTCTTCCTGTAGTGTAGCCTATGCCTATGCTTTGCTAAACTAGGCTTTGCAAAGAGACCTTATCAGTGCAGCTGGTAGTGTGTGGGAACCAGGCGTGGGAACTTCAGCTGGGCATCTTTTGCAGGACTTTCACTGACTTCAACTGACTTGTTTGGACTGGGGGAGGGGAACTGGAGTATAACCTCTCGGGGAGAACTGTGCTTCAGCATTCTGGGCAATCGCTATGTATCAGTGCACTTCTAGGGAGTTTAATCTGAATAAAGACCTTTTTAACTCATACCACTGTGTTGGATGAAGTGGAAAGTCTGAGAGAATCCCCTAGGAAGGCCTGATACCTGTTTCTCAGTGACAACCTTTAATAGAAGGCACCTACTAAAACAAGAGGACCTTTCCCCCTCTTGATTCCTAGTTAAATATCCCCATAATACTCTCATCCCTCGAACTTGGAAGCTGGTCCCTTGATTCCAAGTGGGACTGTGGGATCCGCCCTGAGCCCTTCGTGGGGAGGGCAGAATAGAAATCCAAAGATAAAAATAAAATCACACCTCCCTCCGCCTCACCATGTTTGAGGTAATAGCCAAATGGTGCATAGGCATGATCTTTGTATTCCAGTATGCCATGTTGTGTTGTGTGTGTCAGGAGGAAATAATTCCTGTAATGGGATAGAAGACAAAAAGGAGAAGCAGGGTTCAGTTCTGAGCAAATAAGATGAGGGGAGTACCAGCCGGGAGAGTGGGAAGAGAAAGAAATATAACAGGCAAGAGAGAAAGGGGGATAAAGACATCCACAGTCCTCAGAATTGGCACAGCATACAGTACAGATGATGGGACAGGCAGGCATTTCCTCCGGTTGGGTTTATTTCCAGAAGTTGGAGTATGAGGTTAAAGACAGCGTGGAGACATTTGCAGAGGACACTCAGCAGGCGAGGGCAGGCTTTATGTAACCTCTCATACCTATCACTTCTCCCGCTGAATGCCCACAAGGGAAACCACGATAGGATTGAGGATATTTTCAGAAGAAGAAAACTTCAAAATCTGTTGCTTTGTCCTCAGGAGCTGCTTGTTCTCAGCCTCAGCCCCCCAGCTACCTAAGAAGATAAAATTATTATACAAGTTACAATGCTGTTGTGCGGGTTATTACACTGTGTGTGTGTGTGTGTGTGTGTGCATGCATGCGCGCATGCACGCCATCAAGTGGCAACCAATTTCTGGCAATCCTAGCAAGGGGTTTTCAAGGCAAGAGATGAGCAGAGGTGGCTTTGCCTTTACTTTCCTCTGCAGAGTAGCCCCTGTCTTCTGGGGCGGTCTCCTGTCCAAGTGCCCACGTGGCATAGCGTCTGAGAGCAGCCTGTGCCGTGCCATTCCACCACCCATGAGGATTTCTGGACAGACAGAAATGAAGTTCTTTGAACATTTTTCAGAAACTTGAACAGAATAGCAGACAGGAGTATGTGGTTCAGTGGTCTTTAAAGTGAGGAATAACTGGGCTGGCATTGTGGTGTCACATTGGTTGTTGACTCAAGCTGGCGGGCGCATTTCATACTTATCAGTGTTGAAAATAAA
Source organism: Eublepharis macularius (assembly GCF_028583425.1). Taxonomy (NCBI): domain Eukaryota; kingdom Metazoa; phylum Chordata; class Lepidosauria; order Squamata; family Eublepharidae; genus Eublepharis; species Eublepharis macularius. The sequence goes on along the minus strand of NC_072800.1, from coordinate 9,173,750 downwards.
TGCTGCTGAAAAGCATTAATACTGTTTTCCCTCATCTTCATTCCCAATGATAAATGTCTATATTCTTAGGCCTGTTGATGGACACTTGTTTGTTTCTATTGTTTAGGGCTGTAGGGAGCAGGTTTTGCTCATGCAGGCAAGAACTCTCAACTTTCTTTAGCATTCCATGATATTTATTACTTGGTATGTAAGACAAAGTCTGCAATTTGTCATCAGAAATTAAGAACATCCTGCCACTTAGGGTTTTGCCCTTTGAGGGACTAGGCCAAGCAATGTCTGAGCTTCCTGGACAAAAATAAAGGCAGACAGCACCAAGAATTTACTGTGGGGAAACCGCTACTGACTTACCCCAATGTCTTTGAGGCAGATGTCTGCTCCTCTTGCTGGCAGTGACTTCTGGTTAAGATTACCAAAGGAGCTACATGGAGAGAAAATAAATTCCTGTGCTCAGCCACAGCAAAAAGAACAGAATGATTTTGCTTCCTTAGCAGCAAAAAGGAACATTGGGAGGGAGTGAAGCCAATGGAGCAGGACTTGCCCTGTCCTGCTCAGCCCACAGATCCCCCCCCCCATTCTGCTCCCAGTAGTCAAGGGACCCTCAGGAACAGCCATGGAAGTGGTAGAAATTGTCTTCTCCTCCTCAGCCAGTGGAACTGATGTTCCTTCAACAGAATTGCTATTATAGTAGCAGAATGGCACTTTTGGCTCTAAGTCACAGCAGTGTCCCTTGCTTCAGTTTGCTTTGGGTGGAATTCTCTGTTTTGATGTGATTCTCTGGTTTGATGTTGGTCTTCATGATTCACTTTGGTACTGGGGGGATTCCATCCATTCCCTTGCTTCAGTTTGGTTCTATTGGGCTTCCTCTTGCCTCTGTGTGTTTCTGTCTGAGAGCCTGCTTGGAAATATTTCCCCTATAGGAAATAATGGAGAGTGGTTGGGCAGCTTGTCCAGGGGGCAGTTGGGTTGGGGAGGAGACTTCTGTTTCTGTTGGACTTTCTCTGGGTTGAGGTTGTATTTGGGAGTTGGCCTTTGGCCACTGGCAGTCTTGCCCCACGTGTTTCTGCCTGAGAACCTGCTCTGAAATGGAGAGTGGCTAGCAGCACCTTCTTCAAGGTCCCATAGAATTGGATCCCAGGGTTCAACCTTCCTGAAACTTGGTTGGTCTTTAGAGGACAGTCAGGAGTTGGATATCTGTACATTTGATGACATTTACTTGAAAAATGCCCTCCTAGCCCCCCAGATTCCACTCAGATAGTTTTCCTCATAGGAAATAATGGGAGAAGTCTGCTATTCTTTGATCTGTCTTAAACAGGTCATCAGATCTTTCCTGGATTTCAAGAATGCTGGCTTTTTTTTTTTTTTGAGATCCCTAAAACTTGGATCCAGATTTCCTGGATTTTTTTCTCTTTTGGTGTACACTCCTTATAAGGATACTGTTTTAGGAGGCAGCTCCTGGGTCTTTTGTGATGTATAGTTGTATCCAAAGAGAGAAATAAACTTATTTGCATGGATTGATATATCTTTATAGATAGATATCTGAATGGTAAACATTTTGTCTTTCCAGGTTAAGTGAAGGGGAGATATCACTCTGAAAAACTATTCAACTATTGCAGATATTGGTCAAGAATGAACACGAAGGATCCTAAAGTGACAGAAGGGGGCCTTAATGTTACACTCACCATACGACTTCTCATGCATGGAAAGGTAAACTGGCTTGCCAAGGAGAACAGTGATCTTTATGTTATACTTTACCAGGTCACAGTCTTATCCTTAGAGGGTTAGCCAAAATTTTAGCCCTTTTTAATGCTTTGTCGAACCAGGGGTAACCAATGTGTAGTGCAGCAGTGAGATTGCTTGCCTCTGTTTTCCTGTCTTTAACTGAATTCTTGCTAGCTTCTAATGCTGGATTCAGCTTCTCCATACCAAGTTGATCTCATAATGACCCCTTGAGATTGCTGTTCACCTGTACAGCAAAAATTAAATTAAAATAAAAAATACCTTTGATTCATGATAATGTTTTGGAAAAACGTTATCCTGAGTTATGGGCCCTTAGTTAATAAATTAAGAATAGTTACACTAAAGAAAAATACAGCTTTTCTTATGCCATTGCTGCTCCCCCCCCATTTATTAATGTGTTGCAGTATATACTTGGCTAGTATAAACACAGTAATACTAACAACAATCGCAGACAATCGCGTTAATCTCCCATGCAAGCAAAGTGATGCTCAAAATTATACAGCAAAGACTCTTACCGTATATGGAACGAGAAATGCCAGATGTTCAAGCTGGATTCAGAAAAGGAAGAGGCACCAGAGATCACATTGCAAATTTACAATGGCTAATGGAACATACTAGGGAATTTCAGAAGAAAATCAGCCTGTGTTTTATAGATTACAGTAAAGCTTTTGTCTGTGTGGATCATGAAAAGCTATGGAGACTGTTAAAAGAAATGGGGGTGCCACAACATCCAATTGTTTTGGTGTGCAACCTGTACTCTGGACAAGAGGCTACTGTCAGGACCGAACATGGGGAGACAGGATGGTTTCCAATTGGCAAAGTTGTCAGACAACGATGCATATTATCTCCCTACCTGTTCAACCTCTATGCAGAGGATATCATAAGGAAAGCTGGATTAGATCTAGAAGAAATTGGAGTAAAAACTGATGGAAGGAACATTAACAGTTTGAGATATGCAGATGATACCACGTTACTGGCAGAAAATAGTGAAGACTTGAAATGACTACTGATGGAGGTTAACGGAGAAAGCGCCAAAGCAGGATTACAACTGAACCTCAAGAAGACAAAAGTAATGACTACCGAGGAACTACACAATTTTAAAGTTGACAATGAGGAAAATTGAAGTTGTTCAAGATTTTCTATTCTTTGGCTCAATCATCAACCAACAGGGAGACTGCAATGAAGAAATCAGAAGAAGACTGAGACTTGGAAGAACAGCTGTGAGGGAGCTAGATAAGATCCTTAAAGATAAAGATGTCTCTCTGGGAACCAAGATCAAGATAATCCAAACTATGGTATTCCCCATTGCCATGTATGGATGTGAAAATTGGACGGTAAAGAAAGCTGAAAGGAAAAATATTGATTCATTTGAAATGTGGTGCTGGAGGAGAGTTTTGCAGATACCATGGACAGCCAAAAAGACAAATAAGTGGGCACTAGATCAAATCAAGCCAGAATTCTCCTTAGAAGCTAAAATGACAAGACTAAAGCTATTGTACTTGGGTCAAATCATGAGAAGACAAGATTCTCTGGAAAAGTCAATAATGCTAGGAAAAGTGGAAGGCAGCAGGAAAAGAGGAAGACCTAAAACGAGGTGGCTTGACTCAATAAAAGAAGCCATGTCCTCCAGTTTGCAGGATCTGAGTAGGTCTGTTAAAGATAGAACATTTTATTTATTTATTTATTTATTTATTTATTTATATTTCAATTTATATACTTCCCATCCCCAGGGGCTCTGGGTGGTGAACAGTTAAAATCGATAAAAACAAGAACTAAAATCAATATACAACAATAAAACAAATTAACAAAGTGCAGTGGTGGGGAGAACCCTCCCCCACCCCAAAGGTAGGAGGCCGATATGGCACCGCCCCCTTCAATCACCGAATGCCTGGTGGAATAGCTCTGTCTTACAGGCCCGGCGGAACGATAATATGTCCCTGGGTTTCCATTGACAGAGCGTTCCACCAGGCTGGGGCCAGGACTGAAAAGGCCCTGGCTCTGGTTGAAGTGAAGCGGGCTTCCTTAGGGCCGGGGACCACAAGTAAATATTCGCTGATCGAAGCGATCTCCGGGGAACGTACAGGGAGAGGCGGGTCCCGAAGATATGCTGGTCCCAACCCGCTCTGGGCTTTAAAGGTAAGAACCAACACTTTGAACCTGATTTGGAATTCAACCGGAAGCCAGTGCAGCTGGCGCAGGACAGGTGTGATGTGTGACTGGTAAGGTATACCAGACAGGACCCGTGCCGCCGCATTCTGGACCAGTTGTAGTTTCAGGATCAGGCCCAAGGCCCAGCGTAGAGTGAGTTACAGTAATCTAGCCTGGAGGTGACCGTTGCATGGATCACTGTAGCCAGGTCCTGGGGCGTCAGGTAGGGGGCAAGTTGCCTGATCTGACGAAGATGGAAAAATGCAGACTTGGCAACCGCCGTGACCTGGGCCTCCATTGATAGGGAGGCATCCAGGAGCACACCCAGACTCTTTACCACTGGCAACTTTGCCAGTGGTGTCCCATCCAGGGCAGGGAGCTGGATCCCAACATCTGGCAGCCCCCGTCCCAGCTGCAGGACCTCCGTCTTCACTGGGTTCAATTTCAGCCTGCTCTGTTTCAACCATGCCATCACAGCCTCCAAAGCTCTGGCCAGATTGTCTGGGGCCGTGTCTGGCCGGCCGTGCATCAACAGAAAAAGTTGGGTGTCATCCGCGTATTGATGACAACCCAGCCCAAACCTCCGCACCAGCTGGGTGAGGGGGCGCATATAGATGTTAAATAACATCGGGGAGAGTATCGCCCCTTGGGGAATCCCACACACCAAAGGGTGACGGGGTGATAGATCTCCCCTGAGCGCCACCCTCTGTCCCCGACCGTGGAGAAAGGAGATCAGCCACTGTAAGGCTGTCCCCCTAATCCCCACGTCGGCAAGGCGGCTGGCCAACAAATCATAGTCAACCATGTCAAACGCTGCTGTGAGATCAAGTAACACAAGCAGCGCTGACCCGCCTCGATCCAGATGCCTGCGAAGGTCGTCTGTGAGGGCAACCAAGGCTGTCTCCGTCCCATGGCCAGGACGGAAGCCAGACTGGAATGGGTCCAGGACTAGAGCATCATTCAGGAATTCCTGCAGTTGTACCGCCACCGCCCGCTCAATCACCTTGCCCAGGAACGGGAGGTTCGACACTGGGCGGTAACTGGACGGGTTGGTGGGGTCCAAAGATGTTTTTTTCAGGAGGGGCCACACTACCACCTCCTTTAACACTCCTGGAAAAACCCCAGAGCTCAGGGAGATGTTAACAATGGCCTCCAAATGGTCCCGTAGCCCCTCTGAGCTGGCCTTCACCAGCCAGGATGGGCAGGGGTCCAGAGGACAGGTGGTTGGCCTCATCCCCTGCAGGATCCTGTCAACATCGTCCTGAGAGAGCAGCCTGAAATGGTCTAATACGGACCCAGAAGACAGCCAAGGGGTCTCCAGTTCCCTTACTGTATCAACAGTGGGTGGCAGGCCACGGCGAAGGGACAAGATTTTGCCCACAAAATAGCTCGCAAAAGCCTCGCAGCCAATAGTCGAATTAAGAATTTGGTGGTCTCCCTGAGAGAGGGAGACCAAGGACCAAACTGTTCGAAATAATTGAGCCGGGCGTGAGCTAGCGGACGCAATGGAAGCAGCAAAGAAATCCCTCTTTGCTGCTTTCACTGCCACCTCATAGGCTTTCATAAACGTCCTATAAGATGTTCTTGCCTTTTCGTCGCGCCCCCGCCTCCACACTCGCTCTAGTCGTCTCAGAGACCACTTCATCTGGCGAAGCTCCTCAGTAAACCAAGGAGCTACCCGTTTGCGGGCTCGGAGAGGACGGCAGGGGGCAATAGCGTCAATGGCTTTGGAAAGACGGTCTTTCGTTCATAGGGTCACCATAGGTTGGAAATGACTTGATGGCACATAACACACACACACTAACAACATTAATAAAAATATGCCGTGTATTCAGAGTCCTAGATCAGCTAGATTTCAGTCCAGTAGCACAGGGAAAACCAATATACTTTCCAGGGTATAGAAGGGGCCTGACTCTCAAAAGATTATAAACTGGAAATATTGTTGGGCTTTAAGGTACTACTGGACTCACATTTTGTTCTTTTATTGCGGAGCAACACATCTGACACTATCTCCATCAGCTAATAATTCTTAATGGTCCTCAGATGGGGACTTCTCTATGCGACTCCCTGACTTTTAGCTCAGAGTCTTACAGTGCAATCCTAAACAGAGTTACTTCAGTCTAAGACATTGAAATGCCAGATGTCAAATTAGGCCAAGAGTAACTCTGCTTAGAATTTCACTGTTAGTCTTTGTTCCAGAGAACTAAAGACAACTTGTTTAGATTAATTAATTAGAGGCATCAGAGACTGAACCTTGAGATGTAAACACCTTCTCTGCTATGAGCTACATGTAAATGCCCAGGCACACTCCCCTCATTCTGCTCCACTGCGCAGTCTTAGCAGTATGTGTATGTCTGAATCATACCGGGTTTAATTTGCCCAAGAATTTCAGAAGTTAGGTCTTGTCTTAAATGGGCCCACCACAGTGTCAATTATGTTATAGATTCAACGTGAATTTGAAAGGTACAGGATTAATAATATGGCCATCAAGTGGTGAGAATCTTAGAAATCTGTGGGGTGGTCCAGCATGCTTGTGGGAGCCTGGAATCTTCAAATGTGCAAAAATGGGAAAGATTTCTCCACTAGCTGATGATATCCCAACAATCTTGAACTCTACCTCGCAGTAGACTTTTCCTTGTTATTTCTAGGGAGCCGGGCTGGAGGGGGCCATTCTTAGCTGTTGTGCTACAATTCCCTTGCTGTTTTCTGTAATACCAGTAAAGCATTCCATGTAGCTTTGCTACTGGTTTATGTATCTATTACTCAATTAGGTATCCTGTGCGCTCCCCCATACAGCTTGACTGAATATCTGGCATCAATCACTTGCACTGCCAGGTGCAGTCTCCTTGTTCCTTGCATTGTGAGTGCTCTGCTGTGTGCCTGTGTTTGACTTCTGCAGCTGAGTGTTGTTATGACATCCTAGCTAAAGCAATTGCTTTGGAAATGGAGTCCTGCATAGTGAGAACGCCCACTCCCTCCATGCTGCTCATTTGGCACCAAGGACCATTTGTTGCCTAATCCATCATGTGAATTAGAAGTGAAAATCCCTGCCACTGGGTCTGGCTTTTATCATTAAGTAAAGCAGACCTTTATCAGCTCCTTGCTTAAAAGGAATCCATCACTGGGCATTTGAAGAGGTGCATATTTTGTACTGTGTTGTCGTAGAAAAGGACGGAATTTTTATCTTGCCCAAATTTTTATTACATGCTCAGCTCAATAAGGACAAATGGATAATCTCTCCAAAATGCTTTAAAACACCCTATCAGGTTTTTAAAAAGGGATCCGGAAGTTTGATTCTGCTGCAGTTTTGGCCTTGGGAACAAGATATTGCCAATAGATGGCGCTCAGGGCTTCCTGTTGTTATTGGCACCATTGAGCTATTTGATAAAGACCCCCTTCCTGAGAACATTCTGGAACTGAAAGTCTCCCAAACCCTTGGTCATAACGGTAAAAAAAACTGGAAAATTTGAATGACCTAAATAGAAGGTAATCTAATTTAGCATGTATATTTCCTGTTTAATAATTAGAATTTAAAATAAACATGCTAAATGAGATCACGCTGTGTTTAGGGCATCCACATTTTTCACATTATTCAATTCCTTGAAAATTTAAAAAGTACCCCATGCTAATTTCATGGCCCAAGGGCACTAATTACTTGAACTGAAATATCTGAATAGGAAAAAAATCAAATGTGTTTAAATTCCTAGTTTAATTTTTTTTTTAAAGGAAGGCACTGAAAGATGTTGACATGCAAATTATAGCACACTGAAAACACTGTGCAAGGCGTGCCGTGGACATAGTTGTCAATTCATCTGTTTCAAGAAAAATTTGCAATTGTCCATGGAGGACACGGGCACCACATCACTTGCATTGTTTGTGAACTCCATATCAGGTTGATGATATCCCTTCCACCATATCAGAAGAAATACATAAACAGAGATTTGATCTTTGGTTTTGATTTGTCCTGCACAGTCAATCAGGTGAATTTGTAACTTAATTACTAAATTGGATTATTATATGTATATGATTTTATTCACCCCATTCCCAGTTTACAATTCAGTAAACGTACATGAACACTCTTGCGCAATTCCTAGGGGTGATCATCATCTGAAATTTTTGGAATTGCTAGTCTTCCCTAATATTATATTGGCAATGACACCAACTCATTGCTGCTAATTTTTTTAAACAATGAACCTTTAGAAACTGAAAAATTTCTACCTCACATCGAACTGGAACCTTGCATGGCTCTCTACGTGCCTCTGGGTTCAGTATACCTGTGGGTGCAAAGGTCCCCTTTTGATGCGCCTTCTCTGAATCGATGTCATCTTTGGATAGTCTACACATTCAGACAGGCTCTATATTTCATCTGCTCTGGTGGATTCTGATTGTTACATTTCTATACATTTCATTTGCAATTGTTTGGAAAGAGTAACTTAGTCAGCAAAACATAAACATTTGCGTATTTCTTATTTAAAACATTTATATGCTGCCTTTCCACCCAGATAGGGTCCCCATAGTGTCAAACAGATATTAAAACATTTAAAACATTAAATATTTATAATGTATATAAATTCAATAAAAACATATAGACATATAAACAAACACATACAAACAAACCAGAGAGCAGAGCCAATAAGAATTTACTGGAGGTATGCCAAATGAAACAAAAAATCTTAACCTGCTGGAATAAAATAATGACAGAGGGAAACAGATGAAACTCCCTGGGGGTTCCTATGTTTTGTTGCCATGACTGACTGAGAGAGCCTTTTTTTAGGTGGGCCACCCTTCTAACCTCAGATGGTGGGGGCACCCCAAAGCAAGGCCTCTGAAGATGACCAGAGTGGATGGGTAGGTCTGTTTGGGAGAAGGCAGGCCTTAAGATATGTTGGCCCCAAGCCATACAGGGCTTTAAAGCTCTATACCAGGACCTTGAATTGAGCTCAGAACCATATCAGGAGAAAGTGTAGATAGAAGCAGAAAGGAGAGATACAGCTCACTCCAGTCAACTACAGCTCACTCCCTACAGCTCACTCCAGTCAACACTCTGGCGACATCATTCTGTATCAGTTGCAACTTCCAGACAGCCTTTAAGGGCAGCCCCACACAGAGTGCATTGCAATAATCAAGCTGTTAACCAGGGTGGCAGGAACTTTCCCACCCAGGCAATTGTTCCTTAAAGATTGATCATTTTGTTTGCCTTAGTTGTATGTTTTGAGAAACATTTATAACTGTTATATTAAGTAAAGAGCATTTTCCTCTTTTTATTCATTTATTGTAAAGATTTATACATCTTGTTATCCAATTATCTTCAAGGCAACTTCTAAAAGATTAAAGCAATACAAGAAATACAAGTTTCAGGTGGATCGTAGGTTCATGCTTATCTATTGGTAGTGGAGCAGCTTTAAGAGATGTTGGGCACATAATGTTCAAGGTTCTCCCAAGCTTATTGGTGTTCATCCTGCAGTTGCTTCTGAGGGTCTCATGAGGATAAGAACACAAAACTCCTGCGGTAAGAATTAAGGTATTTAAAGTGCACCGTGCAAATAAGCAATTTCAATGTATAACGTAAACGCTACTTACAATTCAGTCCAGTACAAGATAAACAATGCAATAAATCTTACATAAAGTGCAAATACAAGATGCATATACAATTCTTACAAAGTGCAACCATACAATGAAAAGTTCCTTCCACAATATTGCAATTCCAAAATATATATGAGGTACACTTAAGAGAAGAGAGTAGGGAGTGTCCTTCCACTACCCGACTGGGGTGTGGCACAGTCCTCAGAGCCTCTGCAGGATGGTTTGTAATCCTCTGTTCTTCTCAATAAGAATTGATGAGGCAACGCTGTAGAGGAGGGCCACCAACATTGGTGTAGACAGGGTCCAAAAGCTGCTGAGAACCACTCAACAGGCGCTAGCAATTCTCCTGTTTCGCAGGGCTTTATCAAGAAGGTTCAAATTCAGACAATTTGCCACGTCTGGCCTTCCAGTGTATTCCTTTCTCCACAATCAACATCCACAATGGGTTCCCAGATACAACATCGAGTGTATGGTTGCACTTTGTAAGAATTGTATATGCATCTTGCACTTTATGTAAGATTTATTGCATTGTATATCTTGTACTGGATTGAATTGTAAGTAGTGTTTACATCATACATTGAAATTGCTTATTTGCAATTTCCGTAATTCTTACCACAGGAGTTTTGTGTTCTTATCCTCCTGGTTTGGTACTCCATGGCATCCCTCCTTTTAGTAGTTCTAAGGGTCTCACAGCAAGCTTGGAGAAAATTGCCCCTCTAGGATGCTTTTTCATTTGCTGCATAAATTCTATCATCTAATTTGTATGTGTATAGAAATATTTCTGTGTCTATAGTGCTGCTTACCCTGCAGACTTTTAGCTCCCACATTTTTTAAGACAAGTCTTCATGCTGGAAATTTTTTAAAACCTGAAGAACATTTTTTGTTTTGCATGTGTAAAGTGCTGTCAAGTCGCAGGTGACTTACTGCAGCCCTGTAGGGTTTTCAAGGCAAGAGACAAAAAGAGGTGATTTGCCATTGCCTGCCTCCTCATAGCAAGCCTGGATTTTCTCAGTGGTCTCTCATCCAAGAGCTAACCAGGGCTGGACCCTGCTTAGCTTCTGAGATTTGACAGGATTTAGGTTAGCCTGGGCCATCCAGGTCAGGAGGACTCTTTTTTGTTGTTAGTTAAGAGCAAGTCCGATGATTGCTCATTGAGTTGATATGTAGTTGCATTATATTAATTGTGTATCGGACTACGGAAGTAACACAACCTGCTTTAGCATCCAGCTCTAAGTTATTGTTACCGTGAAGTATTTCTCACTTGTGGGTGATCAACTGTGCAACCTGCTCACTGTCCATGGTGCTGATTCCACACTTACTAGTTTCAGGTTTTGCTTCCTTACAGCTGGGATGTTCAGATTGAGCATAACCAGACTTTCCATTACCCCCATTCAAATGCTGACATATCCTAGCTTCCATATTTCACCATTCTCGGTAATATGATTACAACTAAACTTGTGCATTTCTTTTCTTATTAATTACAATAATTAAGAAAATGGGGTGTTTTGTAATTATAGCAATTAATATAAAAATGAAACATTCCTTACTTAAACAGTCTATAATGAAAGAAACCCCTGATTTTCTTTAGTTTTGAACTTGCACTATTGCGGAACACAGGTTCTGTTTCTGTTCTCTGCTGCATTTTCCTAATAAGGGCATACAAAGCTATTTTCTTTTGGGGGAGCAGGGAGAGAAAGCCTCTGGGTTTTCTTGATTGATTGCAGACAGTAGCCACTAAGATTACACATTTGTGTGAGGTAGTCCAGCCCTGAAGCATATGGGGTGGGACTCTGAATCAGATAAGATCTGGTTTCACATTACTGAAGATTGCCTGTTTGTAGGGAAGCAAATCGGGAGGAGAGAGATCGTTTGCAAGTTTTCTTGTGCCCAAGAAGAGTGGAGTAGTTAATACTAAATTATTCCTTTCTTACTTTCTTAGCTGTCTTCTTGAATACAGGTTCTGTTCTGTGTGTGTATTCTCTAATTCTTTCTGAAGCACTGTATTGTTTTTACTTGGGGCATGCTTCCCCATCTCTTCTTCCCTGTTTTATTGGTTGCTTTGTGGCTTGCTTTCTGGCTTCCTCCTGCCACTTGTGACTGTTTGGAAACTAATTTTTAATTTAATACCCCCTCAGTCTTATTTGCTTGATCAGTTCTTTGTTTCATTGTGTGACTTTCTGTGATAGTGTGTTGCCTCAGTGTAGGGGTGTGCAATCCAGATCTGGGATTCAGGGGAAAAACAGATTTTTGCTTATCCATTTTGCCTTACTGAATCAAATTAGAGAATCCTGGATCCAATCTGGGAACCTGATCCAGACCCCCGGATAAATCTGAGTAAATCCAGAAAACATGGCTTCAGCCTCTGGCTGGCTCCTTCCTGGTCTTCTCCCACTATTTTTCCAAGAGGAGAAGGGGAGAAGGGAGGGGGGAGTGAGGCAGAGGGGGGAGTGAGGGAGGGAGTATCCTTCTCCTACCAAACCCTTTTGATTTTTAACTGTGTCCTCCTCTCATGAAGCTCCAGCAGTTCTTTGGGAATTACAGTTATTTATTTTTATTTATTTGTTTGTCCAGTAATAAAATTACATACATTTCATACACACTTTAGGGTATCTTATCTGACATCTGTGCACAAACACAGGACATCATGACTGGCAGGGGATCTTCTGGCTTTGGTGGGAAGAATGTGCAGTACGGAGGGGGCAGATCTGGCCGAGGGAGAGGGAGAGGGAGAGGGAGAGGGAGAGGGAGAGGGAGAGGGAGAGGGAGAGGTGATTTTCAAAAAGCAGCCGCCGCCACCGCAAACGGTAGTAGCAGTCTACCTGGTACTGGAGGTCTCCCTTGCCATTTCAAGCGGCTGTTCTTCAAGCTCAGTGGCTGCGGGGCCAGTTCCTCAAGCTGCTTTATGTTACTGTTTCGTATTAATTCTCCCATAGACTTTAATGTTAAACATGGGCACCTTTTACTGCCTCAAAAAGGGGGACTCTTTTATTTTATCTGTCTGATATTTGGCAGCGTAGATTGTCCTAGCGGATTACTGCATCCCCCTGACTTTTATCCAGTTCAGATAGAAAACCAGGAAGGTGCAGACCTGAAACCAATGAGAAATAATAACAAAATAGAATTATGAAAATGAAACAACAATAACGAAAGAAACAATTTGAAAAAACGTACGAAATAAACCAATAATGAAACAACACCTTTGGGAATTAATAATTAAAAATGAAATAAATGAAACAAACTTCCATGCACACATCTAATTACACTAGAATGCATTGTTTTTGTTTTCTTAGTGATAGAAACTGCTGCCAAAGATTGTATACTACCTCGATTAATCGATTGGTTGGGTGTGGAGGGGCACACAGGATTACTCTGGGATTATATCCCCTTTGTAGGTTGCCAGAGGACCATTCCTTGTTTCATTATTATAGGTCACTGAATTGATAATTGCTACAATGTAGGTTTTGTTAAAATTTAGAATTTAAGCTTTGGACACAGTGGATGTTATTTATAATAGACATTTATTATGTTTTGATCCAAAGAATTGGTGATGATGTATTTCTTTTTCTCCTCTCATTTTGTTCCATTTTGCTTTGTTTCAGGAGGTTGGGAGCATCATTGGAAAGGTCAGTGACCCACTTTTGGAAGGCTGAATTTATCTGCTCAGTTTATTCAATACTTTTGATTCACATTCACCGGTGCACTTTAAACTATCATGTTTTCTGATTTGGTTTTGTTTACAGAAAGGCGAAACTGTTAAGAAGATGAGGGAGGAGGTAAGATGTACATTTTAATTTATTTATTTTTTACTGAAAATAGTCTATTTGAGAACATTAATGGCTGTGGTAATGGGGGTGAATTAGTTGTATTGCTTAGGTGTGTGAATCAATGCTGCCATCAAGAGGCTGAAAAGAGCAAAATAAACAATGAGCTGTAATTTGCAGACAGGAGTCTTCGAAACTAATCTGCACGAATCCTCACAAACGTTTGAGGGTGAGAGCCCAGCTCATTACATTGACTGTGTTGGTCCTCATAGGCTGATGTCATCCCCCAGATCAAAGAGCCATGAAACGAGGAAGCTGAGATGTAGCTAGGTGAATGCGAAAAACAATGAAGGAGTATGTAGAGACCATTTCCCAAAGTAGTAACTGTGGGGATAAGATAATTTCCTTAGTTTTGTTAAGTTGGTTAACACCTGCAATGGAAGAATTGAAATCAGCACAATATATCTTTACCTTTTGAAGGGTGGTAGGCCTTCTTTGGCACAACAATGGGCCATCTAACAAAGATGCAAAACCAGCAGCTGGACCCTACAACAAACCCACATGCCAGTTTTGCCCCCATACACACTCCAGCAGTACTATTACAGGATGTAGTAATGCCCACCCTTTAATGTGATGCATGCCATCATGGGTCAATAAAGCTTTCTTCTCATTCCCTAGGACAAAAAAATTAGTCCCTTCACAAAAGAATAAATGAACACAAACCTGACATTAAAACTACCGTGCCTGCTTTAAAAGGCACCATTCCCCTGCCGAAGGACTCCAAAGGGAGACTGTAGCATGAAATGGCTGAATTAGAATTCACCAAGAAGTCCGATACCATCTTTCAAGGACTTAAGAAGAATGTGAGACTCCTCAGCCATTACTGGTTTTAACCAGCATAGCAAAATTATGGAAATGGTGTTCTCGGCAATTACTGTTGTTGTGAATCATCTCTGGCCTTTTCTTGGTTCCATTTGTATCTTTCATGATTATGTCTCACCATTCCTGGCATTTCATGGCCTTTTGACCTTCATAACTTTTCTTCTTTATAACCCCATATATGCCTACTGTGGACCTATTACATGTATCTGTTGGAGACCAGGACTTCTTCCAGAGTTCTGTCTCTCTGTATTCATGGAAGCACCTTAAGCATATCATAGGACTCATTGGAGCAAGGCCACAGTGTTTAAGCATGTTACATTTGTCACTTAGATTCCTTAATCCATATCTTTGATTGCATCCATTCTTTCAAGTCTGACCTTTACTTATGAATTTCTTAAATGCATCCCATTCTCTTCCCCATGGAGTGAGGACAATCTAAATGCAATCAAGCTACATAATATTGATGTCCCCGGTTCTCAAGTCAAATCGGGCAGATGGTTATAAAAGCTCTGCATGAAGAGGGAAATAGTTGTTGTTTTTAAAAAAAGATTTTCATTTTTCAGAGTGGTGCTCGAATCAACATCTCAGAAGGCTCCTGTCCCGAGAGAATTGTGACAATAACAGGCCCAACCGATGCCATTTTTAAGGCTTTTTCTATGATTGCACTAAAATTCGAAGAAGTAAGTAAATGAACATTCTTCTTTCCTCAGGTTGCATTGCAAAATTATTTTTAGAATTTCCTTTTATTTGCTTGAACATGGTACAAAATTGGTTTCATTACCATTAAATAAATCATGAAGGTAAATTTATTTTTCTAAATGCTCATCGCAGTAAAGCTAGAAGAGAAATAATGGACCATTTACATGCTTTCTGATTGTTTATTTTCCTTTTTCATTCCTTAGGGAAAGTTAATTCCCAAAGAATGCTAATGGAGAAGGAAGGGGTGTTTCAGGTGCTCAGGATCACCTGTCATATTCAATACCCCCCTGCAGCTGAAGCTGATGCTATTGGGGTGTTTCTGTTATTTCTCACTCAGGGTGAGAAACTGAGAACAAAGGGGGTTTGTTCCCGTTGTAATCACTCATGAGCCTGTAATCTTTCCTGAGCCTGGGAGCCTGCTTGACCTTGAGCAGTCCATGAATCTCACAGCCTGTTTTCCTGAATGCAAAGTTAGAGAACTGTTAGGAGAAGGGGCGGGGGGGCGGGGGGGGGGCGGGAATTAGGAGCAGCCTTGGGGATACTGGCATCTTGTCAATAAAGAACTTTTACTCATGAAGTGAAGTCTCTGTCTTGAGAGGTGCCCGGCATCCTTACAGGGTGGGGCTGATGGGGTGGAGCTTGATACTTTTCTTTCTTCCTATTTGGATTTAAATTTAATTTGAATACCATGATTCAGCGTGGGACTGAAGCAACAATTTTTCACACATTGTGCATATATTTTTATATATAGTGGCCATAAAATTCAGTCGTAATGTGAAATGTAAAATGAAGGAAATGTAAAGGTTCAGGAAGATCATATGACGAAATACAGGCAACCCAAAAACATTTCTCAGGGGAGGCAAGGCGGGCTCTTTTACTTCACCTGGGAAATGTGACAGCCAGTTCTTTATAGTCAATGAGAAAGGTGGACTATAAATAATGTAAATAAATACATTTGCGCTGTGTGTGATACCAAATAAAGTGTTAACTGGTTAAAAAACAAACTTTTACATTTGGTAGTGTGGGAGCAAGGAAGAGAGAGGGCAAATGAAATGCTGAAGGTCAGGTACTACATTTTGAGCTGAACAATTAAGGATTTTCAAGTGTACACCTAAAAATATAACATGCTATTGCAACTAAATGTGTGCTTGTGAACATACAAAACCAGAGCCAGGTCACTGGTTCATCTAATATTGTCTGTGTGCAGCAGCTCTCTAAAGGGCTATGCAGAGATTTTTCCCAGCTCTGCTATCTGGGATCCCTTTCAAAATGTAGATGCCAGGGACTTTCTCTGGGACCTCGTGCATGCAAAGCATGTGGCTCCCCCCCCCCCTATGCCTTACAGGTATCCTCATGGTGCACTTGCCTCTGAACTGTGATTGGCTACAGCGGCCTGGCAGCAGCCAATCATAGCATCTTGACAAATGCACTGGCGTGACCTTCTTTTCCCAGAGGAGCTGGGTGCTCTAAACAAGGAGACAGTGGCAACACTCGGAACGTGATGTGCTGCTAGCTCAGTACTTTTACCTACTCTCTGTGCATAAATATGGACCTGGCTGCATCTACCAACACTCTGTCAAAACCAAAGATTGCATGTACATCAGTCCACAGCAACCCATGAAAGAGCAAAGGGCAAACATGTACATTGTGATTTTTTTTATCATTGTCAGTAGATTAACGTCTTTCATTCTTCTTGTTACAGTGTTCTTTGACTTTGCCTTCTTATCTTTGCTCTAAAAGTGCTTCATTGTGGGGGATGTGCTAGTGAAAGAAATGGTCGTTTCAGAAAAGCACAGAAAGGGATTAATTTTTCACCGTGTCTTATTAAAAAAACCCTGACTAATTATATTCTGAAGTCTATGGATTGCATCCCACAGGTCTGTTCCACTATTGGTGGTACCTTCCTCTGGTGTACGGAGTCTCCCTGATGCTGCAGGAATGTATTGCTACGAGTGAAGCAGATCCGTGGAATCCAACTCTATAAGTATGGCATATAACAACGTTTTACTGTCTTTGTTCCAAAACCAACATTCTTCACAGTTATCCTTCTCAGTTCAAACACTTCAGCTGATCCTCTTGAGAATAATAAATCCTTGCTTAATTTTTATTGATGTTGTCATGCAGGATATCAATGCTTCAATGACAAACAGCACAGTGACGAGCAAGCCGCCGGTAACCCTGCGACTTGTTGTCCCTGCAAGCCAATGTGGATCCCTTATAGGCAAAGGAGGATCCAAAATCAAAGAAATCAGGGAGGTAAGCAACCCAGAATATTGATTGTCACCTTTGGCATTTTCCTGTAAGTTCCTTCCTTCTGGGAATATTTTCCATACTGAATTCCTTTCCATGGAACTCCTCGGCATTACTGAGGATTCGGGGATTATTATAAAATGGATCTTCAGTTTGTACGGGGAATTGCTTGCTGGGTCTCGTGCTGCCTGACAGCCTGCGTCCTAAAGCACACCTAGGCAGGCAGGAGCTTCATACCCAGCAACCCTGGGCAGGCTTCCAAAGAATTCAGACTTCCTTAGGATGAATTCCACTGCTTTGCCTGAAAGGAACTGAGAATTTTAACTAAGAGCTCTAAGCAGAGGGAGCAGGTGATGATGAGTGTCAGCTGTGCCTGTAGCTGCGTACTCTCACTGCATTGAGAAATCGGCAAGAAAACGTACACACCTTTGGGAGGGAGTCCGTTGTTCTCATCAGAAATGCCCACAGGTACCTTAAATATTTGAGAGGCCAAGTTAAGGCCATATAATTTAAAATGTCACCACGAAGAGAAGAAGGTGGGACTGTGGCTCAGTGGACGAGTTTTGCATGTGGAAGGTCTCACGTTCGATCCCGGGCATCTCCAGTTCCAGAGATCAGGTAGGAGGTGACGTGGAAGATCTCTGCCTGAGATCCTGGAGAGCCACTGCCCATCTGAGTAGACTGACCTTGTTAGACCAAAGCTGTGATTCAGTATAAGGCAGCTGTGTGTCTAGGTCCATGAGGCAGGAGTCTAAGGTGATACACGGACAGAAAAGATTATGGACGCAGATCACGGGGCAGGGTAGAGACCCACAAGCAAGAACCTCCATATGTTGTTGCCCGAAGATTTGAATCTGAATTGCTTACGCAGGCCACCAGGGAGGTGTGTGTTTCAGTTCCCACCTCTTTGGTGGGAAAGTGGAGAAGCATAAGCTGTGGGTGGGTCATTGGAGCTGAAGGATGGGTGAAGGAGCTCCTTCCTTGGGAGCGATGGGGGATTTTGGGGGTTTCACCAACAATGCTATTGATACCCTGGAGGTTGCGTGGAATGCTGGTCTGACTGGGGCAATAGACAGGATCACTCCTAAGTGCCCTCTGCTCAGCTTGTCAATCATCATCTCCCTGGGGGGAACTGGCCAATCTGTAAGCGGTTGGCAGAGATCCTGAATGCTGGTAGCAGAAGGTTTGTACCAAACCAGGCACAACATGGCATATAGCCCATTTCCCCCAACCCTATGGAATGGTAGTGGCAAATAAACTATTGTTCTCTACCACCACTGCATCAATGGGATCTCATCTGGTGGAGGGTTTAGCTCTTTCAGTTTCAGTTGCATGTGTTTCACGCAATCCGTGGTTCGAATGTCCCTCAGCCAATTCAAAGAAGAGACAGACGCAGAGCCTTGTGAAAGAAGCAGTCTGCTATGTTTATTAAACGTGGAGGAGTGCCAGTTACACGGAGAGTAAAGACATCACTCGTGCCCAATGCTCATCAAAGCTACAATAGCTGTGCGAAGCATTTTATACCCTTTGGTTAATTTCAATATTGGGGGTCCCATTGGCTCGAACATAATAATGAACCCCATTGATCTGTGTAGGTGACAACCTCCATTGATCCGGTGGTCCCTTACTGGAAGAATAACTCTGGTCAGCAGCATAATTACAATATTTCCCAATTAGCGTTGCTTATCACATTAGTACACTGTTTTATCTTTTCAAGGAACATCTCTCTTCCTCTCTCATACTTTCCCATTCATGGATCTCTTAGTATTTCCTTCTCCCCGG
Organism: Eublepharis macularius; assembly: GCF_028583425.1. Classification (NCBI taxonomy): domain Eukaryota; kingdom Metazoa; phylum Chordata; class Lepidosauria; order Squamata; family Eublepharidae; genus Eublepharis; species Eublepharis macularius. The sequence goes on along the minus strand of NC_072800.1, from coordinate 9,154,908 downwards.
GCAATGTAACATTTTGCCAAGGGTGCCTTAGTGTCGCTTCAGCAACCTTGTATCTTTACAGGCAGAGATTGTTCCTTCGAGTACCGTGGGAGGAGAGCACTTTCCTCTCAGGAATGTGGTAGAGACTACGCTGGGTACCCCTTTTCTGTTACTTGGGGCTTCTCGGAGCCTTGGAGAGTCCTGTTAATCTAATTAACTTGAAGCCAGCTCAGTTCTCTTGCTGACTGGTTTATTGCCCACTCCTTGTCCTGGACTTTCCTGTCTGAAAGTAGCTATTCAGATCCTCCCATTTGCAGTTGGCTTCCCGTGTCTATCTTTGACTATTCTATGGATACATTTAGCATGAATAGTTCAGAAAGAGGTTTCCCTTATCAGCATATAGGTATAGCATAGCACATAGTGAATGCAGGTGCCTCTTTCTGGCAGCAGGCTTGCTTGATAAGCATATCTAGTAGCCACTGCAAAACAGCAGGCACTCCGCAATGATTGGTCTCAGCATTCCCAGTGCCTAGTATCCATTCATGTGTCTCCAGTATTAGTTCTTTGCATAATGCATTAGCATACTACAATAGTACCTGAGAATAAAGCAAAGTTGCATAGAAATAGCCAAGGCACAAAAAATGTTCTGGTTCATTAAATTCACTTCTATCACATGGCATCCATTTTTAGCTGCTTCTTCCCAGAAGAGTGTGTGTGCAATATGCTAACCAGACACTGTGCCCATTGGACTCGGAAGAACATTCTATCCAGGATGCAAACAGCCGTTCCACCCCCACCCCCTCCTTTTTAACATCCAGCCTAAGTTGCATAGAACTCAAAATCTTGCACTCTTATGTTGTATTATTTTGGTTTGTCTTAATGCAGGGAACTGCATGCCTTTTGTTTTTGGATTTCACTGAGCCAACACAGCTACATGTGTTCTTTGAACATGTTGAAGTGCTTGTTTTGGATGGGGTTAAGTTACCCTTATCCAATCAGGTTAAATGCTTAGGAACACTCCTGGACCCATGCCTTCTGTTGGAAAGGCAGGCTGTAGTTATTACCAGGAATGTTTTTTATCATTTGCTCTTGGTTCATGATTTGTCCTCCATTCTTGAGACAGCTTTCCTTCCTATGTTGATTGGAGCTGCCAACCTCCCGCCAGGGGTGGGGAATCCTTCATGCCTGGCTCCCATTTCCTGCTGCTGCAGCCAGTGAGAGAAGCATAATGTTTTAAAAATTCAGTACTGGGCACAGATGTCACTTCCAGGAAAAATCCAGAATTGATGTCAATCTTCTCTAGGAATTGTCAGAAATTATGTAGTTTTACCATAGATTTTCCATCAATTCCTAGAGAGGTGTGGCAACATTTCCTGGTTTTTCCTGGAAATGATGCTACACCATTATCTCCCATGTCCCTTTCCCCCAATCTATTGCTTGTTGCGAGGCTGTGTCTGGTAACCCTAATGCTGATCTGTGCTTCTGTAATTTTGAGACTAGATAACTAACATGCTGTACATGAGGCTGCCCTTGAAAAGAGTCCAGAAATTTCAGTTGAGAGTGCAGCTGTATGTCTCTTAATGGATGTGGGCCAAACACACTTGTCACCAATTCTGAATTAACCTCATTGGCTACCTATGTGCTTCTCTGGGCACCAGGGTTGGATCTAGGGTTGATGGCGCCCAGGGCAACCCAAGTCCAGCTCCTCGCGTGTGCGTGCAGCACAGGCACGCTCCCGGCACTGCGTGACATCATCACGCTGGGAGGAGCATGCTGCCCACGCAGCTTGCTGGCTGCCCCGGCTTGCCGCAGAGTTGGTGGAGGCAGCGCAGGTGGCTGGGAAGCCGCCCGCGCCATTCGCCTGCCCCTGTCTTGCAGGGCAGGCAACTGGTGCGGGCGGCTTCCCAGCCACCCGCACTGCCATTCACCTGTCCTGCGGGACAGGGGGCGAGCAGCAAGCCGGCCACCCCCTGTCTTGCGGGGCAGGTGAATGGCACGGGCAGCCTCCCAGCTCCCCGCGCTGCTACCTGTGTGCTGCCGGCGGCTGGCAGCTGTGCCTGGCATCCCCTCTTTGGCAGTGCTGGGGGCAGACTATCCCCCCTGCCCCCCCCATCGATCCGGCCCTGCTGGGCCCTATGCAAGGGGCTGCTTATTAGTTCTAAAACCCTGCACAACTGAAGACCTGTGAACTCAAAAGACTGCCCCTTCTGACATGAAACCTTGTGCCCCCCACCCCCAGCCATCACTAGTTGTCTTACCCCCACCGTGACAAATTTTCCCAGCTGCTGTGACGGCAATGCGTCTTTTCAGCAACTGCTCCTTCCTCTGGAGTAGCTTTCTCAAAGAGGTGTGGAGGTCTCCCTTACCACCTTTAGAAAGGGGTGTAAAGCTTTTTGTTTCAGGTGGCTTTTCCTCTGAATTTTGTGAGCGACCCTGAACTTGTGCCTGGTGCAGCATGTACAATTTAAAACAAAAATTTAAAAATAATAAAAGTTCATTTTCCACAGTTTAATCAAGATTCATGTCTAGGTCTCCATTCAGGCTACTACTAGAAAATCCACACAGGATTGTTCTCTAAATAAGAGTGGTTGTTCACATTTTTGCCTATCGGCTCCCTCACTCAGCATAATCTGACTGTATGGCCACACTTCACAGTATTGGGAACCGCCGTCTCTTCTTGCTGTGGTGGAACACTGTTTATTCTTGGGGTTTCAACATTCCAAAACTACGTATTTATATATGACTGAACCTAATTATGGTTTTTATGGAATAGTCAATGGCAGATAACATGAAAAGGAATAAGATTTGATAGGAGTTTCTCATTTATTGTAACAACCATCCAAGATAAATTCCACTTGCCCTAGGTTTATAGTTTCTATTATGTTCCAATTGCCTAGTATTAAATTAGAAATCTCTGTCAGATCTTGCCAAGTATTTCCCCCAAGCACTTCACTGCATCACTCAGGTGTATGAGTTAAAGTTACTTTATTCAAGAAGAATACCAGTATCAAGATGCTAGGACAGGAGTATTGGCTGGAATGGCCCAAGGTAGCAAAGCAAGGTTAATTATAGGGCAGACTCCCCGCCCACAATGGGAAAGAAAGTCCGTTAGGATCTTGTCATGCTGGGTCATGGAAGCAGGAGAGAGGGGAGGAGGAAAAGGATGAGCTCTGCTCGGTCTCTTAGGAGGTTGATGTGGTCTCGGCTGGAACTTCAAGGCCACGTTCTCAGGCCGGCCAGGAAATGGTAACCAAAACACCTGCAAGATAAGCCGCTAGCAACCAGTCAGCAAAACAGGTTCCCTTTGCATGTACTCAGAGGTACACTACACACTGCAGCAAGAAATTCATAACACATGGCAGATATTCTGGAGGCGTACTGACATACTGCCCCCCAAAGATTCTTCTAACAAGCCTCCCCCCAGTTTCTCTGGGTACTTTTTGTGAAACTGACGTACAAGCTTAGGAGCATTCACATTGGAAGCCTTTATCCACTCCACATTACTCTTGTTGAAATGAACCCATTGAATTAAGTAGAATAATTCCCCCTGTTTTAGTTTAGAGTCCAAAACCTCCTCGACTTTGTAGTGCGGTTAGCCATTCATGATGAGGGGTGGGTGGGACACATGTCAGGGCATGGAGCCTTCTTCAGGAGGCTGAAATGAAATACAGGGTGAACATTCTTTAGCAGTTTTACTTCTACAGTCACATCATTGATCATTCGAATGACCTCAAAAGGTCCCAAAAATTTCCACCCCAATTTCTTGCTCGGCTGCTCCCCCCCCCCCCGTAGATGTTTGGTGGAGATGTAAACATAGTCTCCCACTTGTAGACTCCAGGTGGCAGAGCATTTCCGATCTGCTTGCTTCTTATAGTCCTCTTTGGCTTCATCCAGGCTTTTTTTGATCACTTCCCACTGGTCATTAATTTAGTCCACCACTCAGTCAGATCCGCCCCCCTTTGTTCTCTTCCTGGGTACGTATGAACGGCATGGCTTTGCCCTCAAACCCTTGAACGACCATGAAGGGAGAGGCTCCCTTGGAACTGTATATGCTATTGTTGTAACAATATTGTGTGAAAACCAGGAAGTTTACCCAGTCATTCTGCTGATAATTAGTGTAGCACCTTAAAAATTGCTCCAACACCTGATTTACTCTTTCAGTTTGTCCATCAGTCTCGGGATGATGGACAGAGCCTTGCTCTATCCCTTGCTGTATCCCTGCCACCTGTAACAACTCCCTCCAGAACTTGGCTACAAATTGTACCCCCCTGTTGGAGATTACCTTCTCTGGAAATGAGTGTAACCTGACCACATGCTGCATAAACAAAGTGGCTAGCTTTTTGGCCGTCGGTATTTTGGAGCACAGTATGAAATAGGCCTGTTTCGAAAATAAATCCACCACCACTAGAATTATGGTTTTCCCCTTGGAGGGGGGTGAGGTCAGTAATAAAATCCATAGACATTGTGGCCCATGGCCGGATGGGAGTTTCAAGCGGCTGCAGTAACCTGGGAGGATTCCCCCCCTCTTCTTTCCCAAAATTGTCTTTGCACTAGGTGTAGTGTTTTTAAGTACCTGAAATTCCTAGCCAACTTGGCATCATGACAGCTTTTTAGCACTTTTCCTCTCAGGTTAGCTGGAACATATAGTTTGCCTTGCTGGTACCAGCCTTGTGCTCGCCCTGTTCCAATTCAACTTTGGGTACTTCCTCCCCCTCCCCCTCCTTTTCCACCTCAGTTTTCACTTTCTCCTCCCACTCCATGAGGACAGGCGGCGCTGCTTTGCTTCTCGCCTGCTGCCTAGTCACGACTGCCCCTCCCAGCTGCGCGGGCAAAAACATAGTGTCCACTACCTCCTCTTTTTGACTATCATGTTGGGGGAGATGCGAAAGGGAATCTGCCAGGAAGTTTGATTTGCCTGGGAGGTGTTTCAATACAAAGTTGAATCGAGAGAAAAACTCTGCCCACCGTAACTGCTTGGCGCCCTATTTGTGAGGGGCGCGTAATGCTTCCAAATTCTTACGATCCGTCCACACTTTGAATGGCATTTTAGCCCCCTCCAACAATGTCTCCAAGTACACAAAGCCAGTTTAACTGCCACCACCTCTTTATCCCAGATTGCCCAGTGGCGCTCAGAACTCAAAAAAAATTTTTTGACACATAGGCGCAGGGGTTAAGTTTCCCTCATCGTCCTCCTGTAAAATCACCCCCCGCCCCATCGCTGGCATCCACCTGCACTACAAACTTGCAATTCTCATCTGGGTGGTGCAGGACCGGCTCCGAGGTGAACAACTACGTTAGGCACTCGAAAGCCTCCTGACACTCAGCCATCCACTGTAGTTTAGCACTAGGCTTCATTCTCTGTGGCTCCTTCCCCTTGGTTTTCAACAGGTCAGTTAGCGGCAAGGAGATTTGGGCAAAGTTCTTTATGAAGGGCCGGTAAAAGTTATCAAAGCCTAGGAACAACTGCAGCTGCTGTTGGGTCTTGGGGACTTTCCACCTCACCACAGCTTGCACCTTTGCTGGGTCCATTTTCAGCCCTTGACCTGAGACTCTGTATCCCAGAAAGTCCAACTCTTTCTTATGGAATTCACACTTGGACAATTTAACTGACATCTGGTGGGCCCGCAGGGTTTTCAACACCTCCCGCACTAATTTCACATGTGATTCATAATCTTATGAAAACAATAACACGTCATCTAGGTAAATGGCCACCCCCTTGTACAGGTATTTATGCAGGACTTCATTAATTAAATTCATAAAAAAACCCACAGCCCCTTGCAAACCAAAAGGAATGACCAAGTACTCATACTGCCCCAAGGTGGTGTTAAATGCTGTCTTCCATTCATCCCCCTCTTTTACTCAAAAGTAAGCATCCCACAAGTCCAGTTTAAAGAAGATCTTCCCTTGAGCTACCACTCCCAAGAAGTCTCTGATGAGGGGGAGGGGGGTATGCGTTAGACATTGAAAGTGCATTGATCCCCCTATAATCTGTGCACAGCTGCAACCCCCCATCCTTTTTCTTGCAGAATAGCACCGGGGCGACGTGGGGAGAACTTGCAGGCCTAATGAACCCTCTCGCCAGATTTTTGTCAATGAACTTCCATAGCTCCGCTCTCTCCCCCAGGCTCATAGAGTACAGCTTCCCTTTTGGCAGTTTTTGTCCAGGGATCAGTTCAATGGCACAATCGGTAGCCCTATATGGGGGAAGGTCGTCTGCTTTCTTTTCATCAAACTCTTGACTCAAGTCCAGTACTCATCTTATAGGACATTTATGAAAGCCTATGAGGTGGCGGTGAAGAAAGAGTTTTATGCAGCCTCCATTGCATCAGCTACCTCACGCCCAGCAAGATTGTTTAATGTGGTTCAGTCATTGGTCTCCTTGCCAGAAGGAGGCCATCAAATTTTGAATTCGGATATTAGCTGTGAGGCTTTGGGGAGCTTTTTTGTTGATAAAATCTTGTCTCTCCGCCATGACTTGCCAGCCACAGTTGAATGAGCTAGAGACCCCTTGGCTGTCTTTGGGGCCAATATTTGATCATTTCAGCCCACTCTTTGGGGAGGAGATTGACAGGACTCTGCGATCAGTTAGGACCACCACATGTCCCTTGGACCGATGCCCATCATGGCTGGTAAAGGCCAGTGCCAAGGGGCTGTGGTCCTTGCAGGATGCCATTGTTAACCTATCCTCAGGCTCCAGGGTTTTTCCTGAGCCATTAAAGGAAGCTGTAGTGAGGCCTGTTTTAAAGAAACCATCACTGGACCCCACCAACCTGGTCAGTTACCATGCGGTTTCGAACCTCTCGTTTCTGGGAAAGGTGATTGAGCAGGCGGTGGTGGGACAGCTGCAGGGCTTCCTGAAGGATGCCTCAGCCCTAGACCCCTTCCAGTCCGGGTTCCATCCAGGACATGGGACGGAGACATTGCTGGTTGCCCTCACAGACGATCTTTGCAGACATCTGGATCGAGGTGGCTCGGTGCTGCTGATATTGGATCTGTCGGCAGTGTTCAATACAGTCGATTATGATCTTCTGACTCACCGCCTTGCTGATGTGGGGATACGAGGGACTGCCTTATAGTGGCTTGTCTCTTTTCTCTATGGTTGGGGACAGAGGGTGGCGCTTGGGGAGAAATTGCCATCCCTCCACCCTTTGGTGTGCGGGGTCCCACAGGGAGCATTATTGTTCAACATCTATATATGCTCCCTTGCCCAGTTGGTGCGAAGTTTCGGACTTGGGTGTCATCGATATGCAGATGACACCCTGTTGTATCTGATGATGGACGGATGGCCCGGCTCAGCTCCAGATTTCCTGGAACATGCTTTTGCAGCCATGACTGGTTGGTTGAAGCAGAGTCGGTTGAAACTGAACCCGACGAAGACAGAGGCCCTGTACTTGAGCCACGGGGTATTAGGTTCAGGACTCCGGCTCCCAGCCCTCGATGGGGCACCGTTAGTGCCAGTTCTGAGGGTTAAGAGCCTGGGGGTGATCTTGGATGCTTCCCTGAAAATGGAGGCACAGGTCACAGTGGTTGTCAGGTTCTCTTTTTTCCATCTGCGGCAGACCAGGCAATTTGTCCCTTACCTGTCAACCCGTGACTTAACTACAGTGATCCAAGCAACAGTCATCTCTAGGCTAGATTACTGTAACTCGCTGTATGCAGGGCTGCCCTTGAGCCTGACCCAGAGATTACAGCTGGTACAAAATGCAGCAGCATGTGTTATTATGAGAGTGCCAAATAAGGCACATATAACACCGTTCTTAAGCAAGTTGCATTGGTTGCCAGTGGAGTACTGGATTAGATTCAAGGTTCTGGTATTGACCTATAAGGCGCTGTGTGGACTGGGACCAGCGTATCTACGGGACCGTCTCCCAGTAGGCAAGACCTACTATCCTTCTGCCGGGCCTACAAGACAGAGTTGTTCCGCCAGGCATATGGCTGAGGCTGGGCCTCCGCCGGCCTGAAAAAAAAAAAGCGTATAAAATCTTAACCCTCCCTGTGAAGGCTGTCCACCATCCTGTTTTAAATGTGTATAGATTTTTATTGTATTTTAATATGTTGTTTTTATTGTATTTTGTTTTTTAATATGTTGTTATCCGTCCTGAGCCCGCTTGCAGGGAGGGTGGAATAAACATTTGAAATAGATAAATAAAATAAGAGGGATTTGCTCCTTCTGCTCTGTGGTCAACAGCACAGCTTCTGGGATGGGAGGGGCTGCTTTCCCCCTCTCCGGGTTCCTCACAAGTGTGTGACACTCTTCCCCTGGGAAGCACAGCTCACCGGCTCTCCAATGTACATATGGGTTGTGATCACACAGCCAGTGCACTCCCAGCACAAGAGGAAATTTAGTAGCTGTGCTAACTATAAAGGTCCAGGCTTCCCAATGGCTCCCCATTCCCAGAGGGGTAAGTTCAGTCTCATAGCTGGGAGGATTCCCCTTCATTCGAGACCCATCCATTTGTTCGAACACAATGGGATGGGTGAGTTGGGGGGGGGGGCTGGGAGTGAAGGGCTTGATGTATCACAAGTTTTGTTTTCTTTCTCATTCTCAACAATGCCTATGTTCAGCCAAGATCCTTTATAGGCCTTGGAATATGGATACTTGTATCAGAGCCTAGTCTTTCAATAAACCTTTTGAAATCAAGAAATTTGTGCTTCTTGCAGAAGGGGGAGACGAACTCTAGATAATGGGGATTCCATAGTCTGATATTTTGTTGAGAATCCCGCTTTAACTCCCCCAACCCCTCACCCAGGAAGGATGGATGCCAGCGAGAACCTGATTGATCTGTGCCTGGAAAGGAGGGTGCTAGGTCTAAAGAATTGGCTGCCGGTGGTACCAGGCAGGACAGAGCGATCCTTGAGGGAGCTCGACCAAAGACGAGTGGGATCCGTGGACGTGAACAGCTGATATTGTTGCCAACTCCTCAGCAGTGGGGCTCTAGACCCCGGGAAACCAGAGAGAGGCAAGCTGGCACCATGTTTTCCTGCTCGATGATTGATCTAAGTAGGACCATCAGGTCGATGGAGCTGGGAGCAACAGGAGGACCTGTTTGGGAAACGGTTCACCTATCCATGCTCTCGGCAGGCGCTACTCGGGCCAGTTCCCAACTGTGGTACCGTTGGGATGCGGAGGCCGGGCGCCTGGTGGAGGATGTCCAATGGGGGAAGGCCAGCGGGCCTCAGAACTGGGAGACCGCGCATAATGAACTCTTGAGTTGCGATTACACCGATGTGGGCTCAACTGGAACTTGGGACATTGGCGCAGGAGCCCAAGGTGCAGATCCCCATTGGAACCGCTTGCAAAATCAAGCCCAAAATCAGGGTATGGAATACTTGCAGTTACAGGAATGGCTAAGGGCTGGCTGGTGAGTGCCGCGGAAGAGGAAGAAAACCCTGGGGAGACAACGGGGGTAACTCCAGCAGGTGAAGATTGGGTGCCGGGGATTTCAGAGGATACCGTGGAAGAAGCGGACAGACAGCAGCATGGCTGGGAAGAGACCTTGCTTCTGCTGGATCAGACGGTGCCGGTGGAGGAGGAGGAGACAGAATTCAGCACTCCTGCCCATTACCGGTGGCTGGAGGACCGGTTGGATGCGATGGAAGGAGACCTGGCTCAAGCGGTCTATCTCTTCAGCCTGTTGGTGCAGGGTGAGGGCTCCACCGAGCCGGCTTCTCAAGGACAAGAAGCAGGAGGGGCACACGCTCGTGCTCAGCTGCCCCCTGCTCTACCTGCTCCAGGACCCCAGCCACAGGTTCAGGCCCAGCCTGGGCTCCAACAACCAGTGCCACCGCCAGCTACTCACGTTCCGCAGCCACAACAACTGCCGCCGCCACCTCCGCCAATTCCTGCCCCACAGCCGCTACCACAGCCGCCACCGGTGCAACCTGCACCAGCCCCACAGCTTTTTTGTGGTACAAGCCTTCCAATTTTTCAATCGATGGGGCTATCTGTTCCTGGACGAGAAGAGCTGGGTTACCCATTTAGCATCCCGGCTGGAAGGCAAGGCAGCAGAATGGTACGTGACTCTATATTACTCGGGGGCTCCTGAACTGAACACTTTACAGGACTTTATTGCAGCGTTAAGAGCCCAATATGAAGATCCCTTAGAGGAGGAGAGAGCACGTACCAAGCTGTAAACTCTCAGACAAGGATCTCAACCCGTGAGAGAGTATGCAGCCAAATTTCATCAATTAGTGGCCAAGTGCCCTCATTGTGAAGAAGGGACAAAATTAGTGATGCTCCAGAATGGAATGAATCCCAGGTTGCTGGACCGAGCTTTAATGCAAGATGATCCCCCGACTCTTATGGGTTGGATACAACTAGCGTGTGAGGTGGAAAACCGTACCCAAGTAGTCTGCCTTGTAGAGCAGCAACAGGTGCTGGGAAATAGAAAACCTCCACCCGTAGCATGAGGGGCCCATGGAATACCATTGGCTAGAGGAGCTTGAGAAACCCGATGGAGGCAAGGCCTTTGCTTGCAGTGTAGAAATAGCGGGCATTTCGCGGCTCAGTGCCCCCTTCGAGCGCAAGTCCAGCCAACTCCCCCAACCACTCGCCCAGTTCCAGCCCCGAGGACCAGCCAAGGTAGGGGAATACAGATAAAGGGTTGGATAAAGGGTTGGAAGCCGAAGAAATGCAAATGGAGCTTGATACCCACTTCGTGGAGGTGGATACGCCCAGCCCGCAATCGGGAAATGAGATGGATCTGTCGTGAGGAGGCCCAAATGGCAGATCACACAGGAGTCCACCCCGGAGGAGGTGAGAGAGAGAGGGGCCATTTTGTTCATACCAGTAATGCTAACTAACCCAAAGAGGGGAACTCATATCCGTGTGCAGGCTTTAATCGATTCGGGCTGTTCAAGAGACATTATTGCACCCGCCCTGGTCAATGGCATGGGGTTAGAAACCCGAGAACTTAAGTCTGATCATCTTTAAACAAATGGACGGTTCCAATATGAACCCAGCTGTCCAAGAAACGGAGCTGGTACCCACTGGGATGGGCAAACATTGGGAGAGCTGGTCCTATATTGTCAGCGAAGCGGCTAAATACCCCCTCATCCTAGGCAGTTGATGGCTTTGGGATCATAACCCATACATTAACTGGGCCAAGGGAATGATTGTGTTTAATCGAGAATGCTGCCACCATCATCATTGGCAAATGGAGTGGGGAGAAGTGGCCTCGTTGAACTCCGCAGAAGAACTCAACCTTATTCTGGTGGAATAACGAGACTTAGCACAAGCCTTCAGCCAGGAGGAGGCAGACAGCTTACCGCCACACCGAAAGACTGATGGTGCAATTGAACTGATCCCAGGGGAAAATCTGCCCAAATGAAAGCTTTATTCGATGAGCCTAGCTGAGAGAGAGGAGCTCCGAAAATCCATAGATAAAAACCTGGAGAGAGGTTTCATCCGCCCGATTAGCTCCCCCCATGCCGCACCGGTGCTGTTTGTAAAGAAAAAAGATGGAGAATTGGGACTTTGCACGGACTTTAGAGGCATCAACGCAGTGTCCATGACCAATGCCTATCCCATTCCCCTGATTCGGGACCTGCTAAGTGTGGTGGCGCAGGGTAAGATCTTTTCAAAGTTGGACTTAAAAGATGCTTATTTCCATGTCAGAATCAGGGAGGGGGATGAATGGAAGACCGCATTCAATACGCCATTAGGCCAATAAGAATACCTTGTCATGCCTTTTGGCTTATCCGGGGCACCTGCTGTTCACATGTCAATGATCAATGAGGTGCTACATAAATTTTTATATAAGGGAGTGGTCATTTATCTGGATGACGTGTTAATTTTTACAGAAACCAGAGAGGAACGTGTTAAATTGGTCAGAGACGTTTTGACCACCCTGATACAACATAAACTCCCTGTTAAGTTGTCCAAGTGTGAGTTTCATAAGACTGAATTGGACTATCTGGGCTATAGCATTTCAGGACAAGGACTAAAAATGGACCCTGCTAAAATCCAAGCAGTAAAGGAATGGCAAGCCCCTACTACCCGAAAGCAACTACAATCTTTCTTGGGCTTCACCAACTTTTACAGGCAATTTTTTAAGGGGTTTGCCCAGCTCGCCCTCCCATTAACAGACTTACTCAAGACAAAAGGGAGGGGAGAGCAAACAGCTAAACCCACAAGCAAGCTTAGATGGGGGCCTGAATGCCAGGCGGCATTCGAGAAGTTGAAGGACCAATTTACCTCTGAACCGGTCCTCCAACATCCCAACGAAAACCAAACCTTCATAGTGCAAGTGGATGCGAGCGATGCGGCCGTTGGCGGAGTCCTTTTACAGAAAGGGGAGGACAGAAAAGTACGTCCCTGTGCATACTTGTCTAGAAAATTCACCGAGGCTGAGTGTAATTGGAATGTCTGGGAGAAGGAAGCTTTCACAGTTAAGGTAGCCCTTTCTACGTGGCGGCACTGGCTGGAGGGGGCACGTCATCAGTTTGAGGTGTGGACTGACCACAAAAACTTAGAAGCTTTATGCACACCCCGAAGGCTTAATGCTAAACAGCTTCAGTGGACCGAATTCTTTTCAAAGTTTGATTTCACCCTAAAGTTTCTTCCGGGCAAATCTAACTTCCTAGCAGACGCTCTCTCGCACATGCCCCAACTGCAAAGCAGAAGGGAGGAGACTATCGATACTGTCTTCTCTCCCTGTCAGTTGGGAGGTGTGGTCACCACTTGTAGCCAAGCAACCAAACAGCAGAGTGAGCCAAATGGGTAGAGAGCTAAAGTGAAAAGCGAAGTGGAAAAGGAGGGGGAGCGAGCGTCCACAGGGAAAATGTCTCAAACAGCAGCGGGAGACTGGATTAAAGAAAACAAACTTTATATTCCCGCTAGCCTCAGGAAAGAGGTGTTACAGCAATGTCACGATGCCCGCACTGCAGGCCATTTCAGTTATCTAAATACTTTACACTAGGTTCAAAGGCAATTTTGGTGGCCAGGAATGAGAAGGAATGTGTCACAATATGTGTCTTCCTGTCCTACTTGCATTATGACCAAGCCTAGAAGGGGAAAGCCTCCTGGATTGCTACAGCCCCTGGAAGTTCCTAATCAGCCTTGGGAGGTGATCTCTATGGACTTTATCACTGATCTACCCCCCTCAAAAGGTTGTACCTGTATTTTAGTGGTGGTGGATTTGTTTTCCAAACAAGCTCATTTCATTCCGTGCACCACCGTGCCTACAGCTAGAAAGCTGGCCAGTTTGTTCATGAAACATATTGTAAAACTGCACTCTTTTCCTTCCAAGGTGGTTTCGGATCACGGTGGACAATTCGTTGCCAACTTTTGGTGGGAGCTTTTACAACTGGCGGGCATTGAACAAGAATTAAGCTCCGCCTACCATCCGGAGAGTGATGGGCAGTCTGAAAGGCTAAATCAAGTGTTAGAACAATTCCTCAGGTGTTACATTAATTTTCAGCAAGATAACTGGACTGAGCTGCTCCATTTAGCAGAATATTCATATAACAATTCGGTCCACAGTTCCACGGGAGAAACACCTTTTAGAATTGTGCATGGATATGAAGGAGTAGCGTTTCCGTTTAACTTACAACCAGAAAGCAAGCAAGCCGGAGACTTGGGAGATTGGTGGACCTCCATCTCCAAACAATGGACCTTAATTCAAAAGACTCTGGCCAAAGTGAAAGCGGATTACAAGAAGTATGCTGATCGCCATCGTGTGGAGCAGTGGGAATTGCAGCCTGGGGACAAGGTCTACATCTCCACCAAAAACTTTAAAATGGAGCAAACCAGCAAAAAATTAGGGTTGAAATATTTAGGACCTTTTCCAATTAAGAAAGTAATAAACAGGGTGACTGCAGAACTCGAACTCCCAAAGAATCTACGCCATGTACACCCCACGTTTCACATCAGCCTACTGAAAAAATCGCCACCCCCAGATGAATGGCATCCAGAACAGCCGATACCCCATCCAACTCTTATTGATGGCCAAGTACACTATGAAATAGAAGAAATCTTGGACTCAAAACGCAGATATAATAAACTTTTTTTACTTAGTCAGATGGAAGGACTTTGAGGAAGGGTTTCGGGAGTGGGTGGAGGCTTCCCAGGTCAGAGCCCCAAGGCTCCTCACTAAATTTCATTCTAGGTATCCTGAAAAGGCGGGACCAGAAGTGTGAGAGGAGGGGTCTTAAGGGGGGCAGAATGTCAGGATCTAATATGTTGTGTGGTTCCTTGGCCAGAGTTACGCCATGTTTAATCTGTAGTTGCTAGCCTTTTTCTCCCTCCAGGTCCAGATGTTATTTTGACTGAGTTTTCCATGGGAGAGAATACTCTTTATCTGTTTCTACAGCCAGAGACCTTGACGGGCCGAGCCTTTCCACAGCCAAGTTCCCATCGCCCTGGAGTATGGGTGGGGGGAGGCTGGGAGTGAAGGGCTTGATGTATCACAAGTTTTGTTTTCTTTCTCATTCTCAACAATGCCTATGTTCAGCCAAGATCCTTTCTAGGCCTTGGAATATGGATACTTGTATCAGAGCCTAGTCTTTCAATAAACCTTTTGAAATCAAGAAATGTGTGCTTCTTGCAGAAGGGGGAGACGAACTCTAGATAACGGGGATTCCATAGTCTGACAAAATTGACGCAAGGTAGCAAAGCAAGGTTAATTATCCCCTCCCCCCATGGGAAAGAAAGTCCATTAGGATTTTGGCGCACTGAGCCAGGGAGCCAGGAGAGAGGGGAGGAGGGAAAGGATGAGCTCTGCTCAATCTTTTAGGAAGTTGGTGCGGTCTCGGCTGGAACTTCAAGGCCACATTCACAGGCTGGCCAGGAAATGGTAACCAAAACACCTGCAAGATAAGCCACTAGCAACCAGTCAACAAAACAGGTCCCCTCAGCATATTCTCAGAGGTACACTACACACTGCAGCAGGAAATTCATGACACGTGGCAGATATGCTGGAGGCATATCTGACAATATCACTTCACTGTTATTCCTTAATTTCAAAAACATCAGTTTTTCCTAATGCTTTACTTCTTTTGATAGTGTTTATATTCCTCTCCCAAAGTTCTGATTTATTTTCAGTATTTCCAGAGTCTTTTAAAAACTGACAGTATATTGCAGTTCTCTCAAGCGAGTTTACTATAAATCATTCTTGTCCATGCCATAAAATTTATTCCTAAATAGAAATTTTTAAAGCCTCCAGTTAGTGATACCACTGAAGTTTGCAGTTCCTTCATTTGGAATACAGACCTTGGCAACTCGTGATGGTTCTCTTTGGTATGGCCACATGAGTTCTTAATTGGCTCAGATTTTTAATCCAAGTTGCAGAAATCTGCTTCCTACTTCTTCCCTCCCACTTTCTTAACTGTGCTGTTATTGACAAGCCTCCCCCCCCAGCAAGTGGAATGCAGCTTCAACCATGTCTCAGAGTCTCTCTGCACAAGACATCTTACATGGGAACGCTCAAATGTAGGGAGATGCAATGTTAGCCAGGAAATGTAGTTTTAGAAGACAGAGCTGGTGGAGATCGCTCCTCAGAGGATTTGTTAATTTTATCTTCGCCTCTCCAGAAACTCTGTCAATTTCACCTCCCCTTTAAATAAACAAACCCTCTGAGGAGCAGTCTCCACTGGCTTTGTCTTTTTAAACTACCCTCGTGTAGAGAGGTGAAATTGTCTTTTAAAACGATACTTCCCGGCTAATATTGCATCTCCCTACACTTGAGCGTCCCTGTGTTAGATGTCTCATGTAGAGAGACTCTCAGAAGCCCTGGGAAAAGTAATTTTCCCTGGATGCATGATGTCCATACCAAGAATATCAGATACTGTATAACAACTACATTTCCCAAAATTCCTGGTTCCTGGATTGCTGCTAGAGCAGCATTTGTTCCAGAAGCCTAAGAAAAGAGTGGGAAGGTCTGCTGGGAAGGAGCGTCTCCTGGCTGCAATACCTCAGATGCCTGGAGCATTTTCCTGAGGAATCCGAGGTCCCTACTAAAGTTCCGATGCAGGCAGAGCAGATTTATTCCAGGCTCCAGGGAGAAGGGGAGATGAAAGAGAGAGAAAAAGATCTCTCTTCTAGTGCTACTAGGGTATTGGTCTCAATTTTGGCTCCTTCTGGGCAATTGCTGTAGTGGCAGGACATGATCATGAGTAGAGGTGGGCACGAACAGGAAAAAAAACCTGAACACCATGTTAGTTGTTTGTTGCCATCCACGAACAGTGATTCACGAACATCGACGGACATGACATGTTCACGAACATGTTCGTAGCTGGAGGTTTGTGGGAGCCAGAACGGCCCCCTTGGGACTTAGCTGAACTTGAGCCGGGGAACGGAGAGTCCATGGGTCTCCCCCTTTCATGTCATTTTCTGTTTACAGTGGCAAAAACTGGACTGTCTGCTGGAAGCTAATTGAGGAGTTACAAACCGACCTTCCCAATGTCCAATACCCAACAAATTTGCAGGGGACATAATCCTCACTGTCCTCTGAAGACCCCCCAAGTTTCAGAGGGATTGCACCCCGGAAAAGGCATGATCCATGGGTCTCCCCCTTTCCTGTCATTTTCTCTTCAAAGTGGCAAAAACTGGACTGTCTGCTGGAAGCTACTTTGAGGGGTTACAAGCCAAAAGGAAAGCCAGAAGGAGTTCAGATAGAGTTCAGACAGTCCATGCCTATGTTGCCAGGGGAATTGATTGAAAGGCGCCAGACTGTCTGGCTTTACGAATGGCTGATGAATGCCTCGAAGAGGGCTTGGAACGAACACATGTTCACCGGGAACAGGGCCTCATGAACAGCTTGCTCATGAACAGCAGATTGGGCTGTTCGTGGCTTTTTTTTGTTCATATTGCTGTTTGTGCCCACCTCTAAATATGAGATGCTCCAAAGTAAAATGCAGCCCTAAATCTCATACAATGAAAGTCAGGTATCCAATTAAAAATATCACTCATCAAAGACTTCCATTTATTTGCCAGCTGAAATTTTTCAGTCACCAGAGGTCATTTTTAATTATTTTCCTTAATGATTTGAAAGAATCTATTTCTGAATTAGTCTTCCCGCCACTACAAAAACTGAAGCTGCAATGAATCATGAACAGGAATTAATCAAGACTCATATAACATCTGCAACAGTTGGATATTACAGTAGGAGAATCAATTTTGTTATGAATCTTGTTTCCTGCTTTGCTGTGGCATTGCTATCTGTGCCAGTCCTTGACCTTGTCAGGGATCTCTAGGTTCAAATCCCCAGTCAATCATGAAGCTTACTTAAAATCATAGAATTATAGGGTTGGAAGGTACCTCTAGGGTCATCTAGTCCAACCCCCTGCACAATGCAGGAAATTCACAAATACCCCCCTCCCGACTGCCCTAGTGACCCCTGTTCCAGAAGCACATGAAAGATTGCGAAACACCTCCAGGATCGATGTATTGTCGAAGGCTTTCACGGCCGGAGAACGATGGTTGTTGTGGGTTTTCCGGGCTGTATTGCTGTGGTCTTGGCATTGTAGTTCCTGACGTTTCGCCAGCAGCTGTGGCTGGCATCTTGAAGATGCCAGCCACAGCTGCTGGCGAAACGTCAGGAACTACAATGCCAAGACCACGGCAATACAGCCCGGAAAACTCACAACAACCACCTCCAGGATCCCTAGCCAAACCAGCCCGTGGAAAACCGCCACCCGACTCCAAGGTGATGATCGGCATCACCCTGGGCATGTACGAAGGGCCACGAAAACCAAGCACTGATGCAACCCCTTCTGCCCTCCCCTTCACGATCTGCCCAGGCTCACAGAATCAGCATTGCTGTATGCCACTTTTATTTAAAATATGATTGGCTATATCTCTGTTAGCCTAACCTGCGTACCTGTTATAGGGATAAAATAAACTTTATATGTCACTCCAAAGTCCCTGAAAAAGGCACGGAATTCAAATGTAGTACACAAATAAATAGGTGAGGGTTTTTTCTAAGAAATGTTACTGGGTCATCCAATATAAAAGAATTTATCTGAAGATTAGAAAGGTTCAAGGAGGGGACCCACAAAGCTTTATGGGGGCATCTCATTTTCCTGTCTCCCATTATTTCTTCTTTCCCTTCCCTGAAAGCGCCCATAGCCCCTTTCCATGCTTAGAATTATAGAATCATAGAGTTGGAAATGTCCTTAGAGATCATCTAGTCCAACTGCCTGCCCAATACAGGAACAGCCTAAAGCACCCCCACAAGTATTCATCCAGCCGCTCCTTGACTGCCAATGAGGGGAAACCCACCACATCCCTGGGCAGCTGATTCCACTGCTAGATTATTCTTAATATTAAGAAGTTTTTCCTAATGTCCAACCAATACCTTCCCTCCTGTAGTTTAAATCTATTATTTTGAGTCCTATCCTCTGTTGCCAGAAATAATATTTCTCCGGCACCATTGCTTTCGCACAGCGTAGACTCACAGAACTTTTCCAGGGGGGCTACAGAAGGAGGTGGACTGCTCTGCAGCCTGCTGCAATAATTTGGCTAAGCAGTTTGCAAATAAAATCTGGCACATCAGTTCCGACTTGGACTTTACAGTAGCAGTAGCAGGATCAGATGGTCCCAGGGGACTGATTCGCACAGTTGCGTGGGATTCCTTTCAGCTTGTCCAGTTTGAGGGCGTGGACAGGATTCTTGGAAATTTGAGACTTACCTCCTGCTTGTATGACTCTTGCCCCTCCTGAGTGCTTAAATCTGCTGGTGAGTTGTGTGTGTATGGAGTCTGGTATGCCTTCCTGAGAGAAGGGATGGTTACCTTGATATCCCTGGGATCTGTTGGTAATGCAAGATAGAGCTGAATGTCATCTGCATATTGGTGGCAACTCAGCCCAAATAACATTCCAGAAGCTTGCTAAATCATTGCAGACTTAATCAGAAGACCCCATCCCATGTACTTTTCTTCCCTATCTGGCTTGGTGCTAGCATACCTTAAGGAATGCTTTTTTCTATATGAACCTACCCATTTACTCAAGTCACCTTTGGAGGCCCTGCTTCTAGAGTTGCCAGCTGCAGGTTGGGAAATTCCTTGAGATTTGGTGGGTGTAGCCAGGAGAGGGCAGGGCTTGTGAGGGGAGGGATGTCAACAGGGTATAGATCCTCCAAACCAGCCATTTTCTCCAGGGAAACTGATCTCCAGGCTGCAGAGACCAGTTGTAATTCTGGGAGATCTCCTGGAAGATGGCAACCCTACTTTCACGTGCTTCTGCCATCTGAGTTAGACGGATGGCCACCTGAGAAAAGGCTCTCTCAGTCGTGGTGACAAAACTTTGGAATCCTCTCTCCAGAGAAATCCATCTGTTTCCTTCAATTACTGTCTTTTGCCAGTGGGTGAAGGCATACTCCAATAACTGTTATTGGTCCTCCTCCCTGTTCTTGGGGTTGTGTGTTTGTATGTGTGCGTAATTGAATTATTTTTGCAGTATTGAAATATTGTTTTAAATTTACACTGGTTTCAAATTTTTACTGTATTGATGTTCACCACCTTGGGAAACCTATATGAGTGGAAAGGCAGCCTACCAATGCTTTAAATGAATCAACGAATTAATGGATTTTTGTGGTCTTTTATTTTTGATGAATTATCCGCTTGTTCATTTCTTGTAACACCCCTGTTTGTGTTTAAGTCCACAGGGGCCCAAGTACAAGTTGCGGGGGATATGTTACCAAACTCCACAGAACGTGCCGTAACTATATCGGGTACTCCTGATGCCATTATTCAGTGTGTAAAGCAAATCTGCGTGGTTATGCTAGAGGTAGGATACAGTCTTGGAGCATCAGCAAGCGTTCTTACCACGATTCACTGTGTCTGGGAACATTTCACATTCTCATCATAACAGCATCATCAGCACTTTCCTGTCAGGTCCACTGGTGTACTATTTAGTTGTGAGCATAACACCCCTTTAACAGCGGTCTCACAGTGTTTCTTAATACTTATGGCCTGCTTGAAAAGTAAGCCTACGTTATTCTGTGATTGGCTGGATGCACCAAGCAATTTAACTGGGATAGTCTGGAAGTAGATCCTGAGAACCAGGATCTATTTCATCATTGCTCCAAGTGTTCAGTAAATACCTCTATAGCAGCAGTAACCATCCATCTTTTGAGATCGGATACTGTGTAGGATGGATAGGCCATTGATTTTGACCCAGTAAGGAACTTGGCTTGGTCTCATGGATGCTAGCGAGAGATTTGCTGATGATTTGATTAAATCCACAACCATGGGATGCTGTGTGTGGACAGAATGGCAAGCAGGGTAGCAGGGGTAATGTATTAAGGCATTATGTTACTCTTGTGATGCTCATTTTCTGAAATCTCGTTATTTAGACTCTTATGTTTCTTTTTAAAAAATATTAATTTTAGAGCCACTTCACACTTTTCTCAGGAAAAAGCTTCAATCTATATCTTCAGACAGAGATCGTTTTGGATGAACTGAAGGAAATTTGTACAAGAGTCAGTTCTGCTCACGCAGTCCATCTGTGGCAGATGAATGGACTAAGGGGGGTATCTCTGTGTGCAAATTTCTCCATGTTCAGGTTCACTGAAAACATTTTACCTGTGGGAGGTGGGCTTAAGGCTGAGTTCTCTTCTCGTGTCCAGCTGTGTGTTGCTTGTATACATGAAGAGAGTGTGTGAGCTAGCAGACATGCCCGTCTGATAGCACTACTACAAGGGTAACATAAAGGTTAAATATGATATGCACGTGCACTAGTGCACACACAAATATGCCTTGCACCAATGGTATCCTAAAGGTGAGCTTTTGGAAAATAAATCATGCTTTGAGGATAATATATTGTGTGGTTGTCTATACCATAATTCACAGCAGGAACAGTAGATGCATCTTGACTGTTTACTTTCTCTCTCTTCTTCCTCTCTCTTTTTTTCTCAGTCTCCACCCAAAGGTGCAACCATTCCTTACCGCCCCAAACCTGCCTCTGCACCTATAATTTTTGCAGGTGGCCAGGTAAGAGCAGACACCATTTTGGCTTCAGCTGGAAACCACAGCGTCTTGGCCCAACCTCAGCCAGCACCTGTTAGTTGTACCTCTTTTCTGTCTGGTATAGTACTGATTGGTGTTTTTTTCTTCTTGTTCTGGATTTACCAGTATTGTAGAGGCAATTCTCTTGCTGCTTGTTCCAAATCCAGCCCGAGCAATTCTTCCCCTCTGGGCCCCCTTCCACCACTATGCTCATGCTTCATTTCGCCTCCCAAAAGACAGCTGGAGAGCCATGTTTGGGGAAAGGTTATAACCTTTCGGATGTAGGAGGGGACAGGTTTGTACATATGGTGACTTCTGTGTGCATCAGGGGCTCGGCGGGTAAGTTTATAAAATATCAGTCGCCACACATGAATCACAGAAACTAAGTTGTTCAGCAGTATTTGCAGGCAAGATTTATAACTTTAAGAAAACCAGATATTTCTCCTGCCCTAACGCCATCTTGCCATGCCTTTCTCATCACAACCAGGCTCGGAATGTTGTCGTGGGGCAGGAAGGGCTCCTCCCCCTCCCTGCATGCTGTTTTCCTGAGCTGAAACGGCTCTGGGGGTGAGATATTTTCGCATTTTTGCTTCTGCCCAGAGCATATTCTATGCATGTGGAGTAGCAATAATGGGAAAATACTCGCCCCAGTACCATTTCAGTGTGGAAAAATGGCTCAGGGGGGAGGCAGGAGCCCTTCCTTCCCCCGTGGCAGCATTACAAGCCCAACAGACTCTCTTATTTTTTTTAACAGACATTCCCAGTGCATCTAGTTTGACCCTTAGTTACTTAAGTTATTAAGCCAGTTTGGTGTAGTGGTTAAGAGCGCAGGACTCTATTCTGGAGAGCCGGGTTTGATGCCTCACTCCTCCACTTGAAGCCAGCTGGGTGACTTTGAGTCAGTCACAGCTCTTTCAGAGCGCTCTCAGCCCCACCCATCTCACAGGGTGTTTGTTGTGGGGATAATAATGACATACTTTGTAAACCACTCTGAGTGGGCATTGTTGCCCTGAAGGGCGATATATAAATCAAATATTATTGTAATTATAAGTTACTTAATCTGAATAGTGTAGAGTGGGGGGAGATGAAGTTTTTCATCTTATTCATGGCAACTCTGTCCCACGGTCAGAGGAGTGCAGTTTATGCCTGGATGCCCCGGTTCATGTTGCAGCGGGGTGAAGGGGATGATGTATTGAGCAAAGCCCAACAGGTGGAGTTCCCAGAGGAGGAAGACAGGAAGACTGCATTTGGTGTTTGCAAAGGAACAAAACCCTCAGGGGTCCTGATGTGTGTCGGGCTATTACATGACCAGGTAATTTACAAAGCTGGGCTTAGTATAGGGCTAGAAAACCAATGTTTGGATATAGTATCATATTTAACAAGTTGAACTTAAACTTAAATATTGGCTTAAAAGCAGCCAGTATTTTGCCAAGGAGAAACCACCCCCTGATGTGTCTTTTTTCTTGGTGACTGTAGCAAAGAACAGTGAAAACGGTATTTGCACAAATGCAAAACAAAGAAAAGGGGGGGGGTCATCTTACACGCAACTTTCAGTTATGTCCAATAATATTTGTGTGTGTGTGTAACATTTTTAAGGGGGCCATCCAGGGTTGTCTTCAAATAAATATAGTATATTGTATGGAATTGCCTGTTTCTTTCTAGCTGGAAACTCTTTAATAGAAACTTTGAGAATCACTGGATCAAAACAAATGGCAACAGCACTCCGAGACTGGGATCCAGAGATCCGTGCATCTATTTCTCTGCAACTAAATGGTCTTGGGGCTCCTGTTCTTCAGGCTGTAGCTCCCTCCCTTCCGCAATAGGCCTTATGGCAAACTGTTTTTGAAGGCCATCTGTGATAGGTTGTGCAGGCTCGGGGGGAGGTCTGCTTTTACAAAGACCAGAATCCCCTGGGGGGGGGGGTGCCTAGGAGAATCCAGACTGGTGTGACTGGCGTACAGGAGCGTCCCAGCTGGATTCTGCATTGGAGATGTGATTCTGGCACTCTCTAAAATCATGACTAAGCTCCCCGCTTTTTCCAAAATGACTGAAGGGACTTCAATCTCTTTCCGTCGTTTGCAGGCCTTCACCATTCAGGGGCAGTATGCGATCCCTCATCCAGATGTGAGTCCATTACTTGGTAGCTTCTGTTTTCTGTTTGATTTGTTCTGGGTGCCTCTGACTTTCTGCATATTCAACTCTCAAGAAAACACCCAGGGGTACCTCTCCCGAATGGTGTGTCATGTAGCTGAATGTGAGCTTCCCTTGGTAACCTTTGTGGCTGGAGAGTACAGTGGCCCAGATACAAATTCATGTTTTGTTTCTTTTATGCATGCAATGTATTTGAATTTTTAATATGTAATTATGTAGAATAGTAGTTAAAAGATATTAACTGTAGCCATTTACATGTAATAACTGTAGAAATGTCATTTTAACCTATTTCTTTCAATAGATTAGAATTAGAATGATTTTAAAAACCTTTTTTGTTTAATTTTAATTAATTCAGTTTTGAAACATGTTAAGATGGTTTTTCTCTACTCTGAAATAATTCCATTTGATTGGTTAGTTCTAATTTCCCATCCTGCCCTGCAGTTGACCAAGCTTCACCAGTTGGCTATGCAGCATCCCCCCTTTACTCCCCTTGGGCAGACCACCCCTGGTTTCCCTGGTACGTACCCATGACTCCCTGGGGATGTCCTTCTTCTTAACGGCTCTGTTTCCCATGGTCATTGCAACATTTGGATTGCTAAATGTGGTAAATGGCCGTTTGCTCCTTCTGTTTTCACATATTAATTTTTCTTCTTCTTGTTATTGTTTTCCCCCTTGTGGCTCCCTTTAAGATTGCTTTTGTCATTACTAAAAATGTTGGCTTTGTTCTGGTTTTCTTGTGCTTCACCTTAATTTTACCACCAATTCTAGAACTGGAGTTTTTCTTTTTCTAGGCATCAGACATTATTCTGCACTACAGAGGATGTACCATGTGCTAGTTAAACTTGTATATTCAATTTTTGAAGAAGTCTCATGTAAATCTGGAATTAAACATAGCCTATCAGAGAACAGTGGCATTCAGTGAAAGGAAAATATTTATTATTTTATTCATTCAATTTATAACCCGGTCTCTGCAAGCAGGCTCAGGGCAGGTTACAACAACAATAAATACCATACTAATGAAATATATGCACATTAAACAACAGTCTACTGCTGTTTCCTTTTGAATTTTTATAACCTTCTATTCATTGGAATGCCTTCTTTCATCTGAATGAATTGGCAAACTTTCATTTTCACAATGAAAGGCTGTTCATTTAGGAATGTATTTGGATTGTGCCTTAGTTGACCACTCAGAGAAATTTGATTCGGAGAAATGAAAGAGATGGGTATTTTCAAAAGGCAGCGCTGCACACTGGTACATACTTTGTATGGCAAGTAATAATATTTTTATCACATACATCAAAATGTTAGTGGAAGACTGAATTGTTTGTCATCTTGATTACACAGAATTCAGCAGATCAGCTGACAGGAAGCTTATAGACTATGAAAGAAAATAGATTCTAATTTTAATAAATTCATGTATTAGTTATGCAAAAAAATCTGTCAATTTTTAAAGTACTTGTGCATAAAAAACTAAGATGATCACAGTGTAACTGGCCTCCGTCTATGGTGTATTTGATAAAAATGCCTCTGAGAAGCATTTTCTTCTTGCTTCATTCTTCTTTTCAGTAACATGCCGGTGCTGAGTCTGTTCCTTATACTGTTGTGGAATGTGTGGTTCTGTAATTTTGAGTGTTAACACACTAATTGCATTTTCCTGTGCACTTCCTTTTATCCATCCAAATTTAGTCTAGCATATGGCAACCTAATGGTATTTTGTACTTTCCCCCTGAAATCACCCCTCTTCCCAACAATCCTGCAGAATGACTAATCCCCTGTATAACTTCATAGTTTGCCTAGTTTCCCCCACCCATATTTTTATATTTTATTAGTTTTTACAAGTTCTTTTGACGACCTTAGATTTCTATTTTTTATTTTCCAGTGGACCAAATTTGAGCCATATAATCAATTTTGACATCAAATTGTCAGATTTTGTGGCTAAGTGAAATTGCCCCTTCTCTGTTTACTTTTCAGTAGCATCATAAAGACTCGTTTGTTCTATTGGTGGATTTAAGGTCTTTTTAAAAAAGTTCTGATTAGTACATAGCGCTAATATCTGTGTCTCTAGCTTTCTTTTCTGCTGAGCTAGCTGTTCAGTATTTTTCTTCGCTCCACTTTTTGTTTTAGTTTTCTTCTGAATGCCACATATGCTTTCTCTTACCTCAAAACAACTATCCGAACGTTTCCTTCTCTTTTGTCCTTCGAATCTAGGACTGGATGCCAGTACTCCAACCAGTTCCCATGAGCTCACCATTCCAAATGATGTAAGCACACTCAAGTTCTCTTGTTGTGGATGATGTCTCTGTCATGTGAGAAGGTGCAAAATCCCTGCTCTTTTTACATACATATTCATGTCATTAGAGCTGATTTAGTGCATGAGCGGTGGGGAGGTGGGTGGGGACAATTCAAATTTCACCTCAGTTTTGAACTTGGAGCACTTTACCCTAATCTAGTGATGGGAAATACATGCATAGAAGCAGCTGCGCATGAAGCTACCTTTGGCTGAGCTACCCTTGGTCTGTTAAGGTCAGTCTTGCCTTCTCTGACTGGCTACAGCACTTCAGGTCAGAAACAAATGTTTTTTCACATTACCTGATCCCTTTAATAACATAATAACAACATACTATTATATACCGCCCTTCAGGACAACTACACACCCACTCAGAGTGGTTTACAAAGTATATTATTATCAGGGCTTTTTTCTGGGAAAAGAGGTGATGGAACTCAGTGGTGGAACTCAAGACCGCACAATGACGTCACTTTGGGTCAGCTGGAACAAGGGGGGAGTTTTTTAAAGTTCAAATTGCCCTCGGCAAAAATGGTCACATGGCCGGTGGCCACGCCCCCTGATCTCCAGACAGAGGGGAGTTTAGATTGCCCTCCATGCTGCTCGGAGGCGCGAAGGGAAATCTAAACTCCCCTCTGTCTGGAGATCAGGGGGCGGGGCCACCGGCCATGTGACTATTTTTAAGAGGTGCCGGAACTCCGTTCCACCGCGTTCCCACTGAAAAAAATCCCTGATTATTATTATCCCCACAACAATAATCACCCTGTGAGGTGGGTGGGGCTGAGAGAGCTCCTAGAAGCTGTGACTGACCCAAGGTCACCCAGCTGGCTTCAAGTGGAGGAATGGGGAATCATACTTGGTTCTTCAGATTAGAGTCCTGCTGCTCTTAACCACTACACCAAACTGGCTCTGGCTCCTTTAAGAGGAGATGTTTCTTTGCTTATGTACCTACTTCATTTTAGTTCTTTCTCACTGAGACTCAAGCAGATGACTCTGTTAAAAACAGTGCAGTCAGAATAGTATAATACATGTAGCCAACAATGCAATAAACTACAAAATTAGAGAACAATGAACTAAAACAGTATAATTCACACAACAATACTATAACCCTAGATTACAAAATTAGAGGAACAGTACAACAGTTAATGTATAAAATGAGTGCAGCAATAAAAGCTACTTAAAAATTCACAGACCTTAACTGTGACCCTGTTCCCTTTATAATGCCCTCCATTCTCTTTTATATATTCTGCAGAAAAATAAAAACACGGGGGCCTTCCTGATCCCCACCAGGCGGGAGCCACACCCGAGGAAGTTTTTATATGGGCACGGGCAGCTGTTGATCTTACCCCTTTGCACTGTCGCCTTTTCAGAAGCAAATCTGTCTTAGTGGGCCATATTGAGAGAGGCAGTCCTATAGAAAAATGGCTTCTAGGCTATGAAGGGCTTTGTAGGTGGCCCCACCTCCAATCTCCAGACAGAGGGGAGTTTAGCTGGAGCGGCGTGGAGGGCAATCTAAACTCCCCTCTGTCTGGAGATCAGGGGGCGGGGCCACCAGCCATGTGACCATTTTCGCTGAGGGCGATTTAAACTTTAAAAAACTCTCCCCTTATTCCAGCTGACCCAAAGTGACGTCATTGTGCAGTCCTGGGAGCGTGTGCGCACTTTGCGCATGCACATGTGGTACCCAGGGGCACTACCTCCCGCCAAGAGTTGCCCCCTGTGCTGGCAACCACTGAGTTCCACCACCTCTTTTCCCAGAAAAAAGCCCTGATGATGAGGATTGAATCTGGGATCTTCTGCATGCAAAGTAGATGCTGGACCACGGAACCAATGTAAAAGTCTTGCATGTAGAGCTCCCCTAGTTGGATAAATACCTGCAAACAGGTGCTCTCTCTCCATCCCCCACCCCAGCTGCTTGGGCTGTGCTTGTAAAGTCTCATCGCAAAGTTAACTGCTGTGTAATTTAGACATGAAAACCTGGGGTCTGGATTTAATTGCTGCTGCTCCCCCCCCCTTTTTCCTGAACTGTGGATTGGCATACCTCCTTTGATAACTAGGTTGTGCAACCTCGGCAACTGGGACCATTACAGTTTTATATGTACACTAAACCTATCTTCAGCATACTGTTATAACATGTAAAGTGCGTATGACAAACCCATGTTTGCAAACATGGCTTTCGTACAAACATGCCTGGGAAACCAAAACTATCTGCAGATTGAAGGAGAACCATAGATGTGTGTCAGACAGCTAGATAGTCTCCATTCTTTTAGACAGGTTGGAATCTGAAGTATATGGCCAATTAATACTGAAAGCCTCATTCCTGGGAGCACAGTCTAAACATACCCACAGGCTAAAAAGATTGCATGACACCATAATGGAGTTCTGGGTGTGAATTCCTGAAGCAACAGGCTCTCAGCTCAGCCCAGCAAATGCACATGGCGAACATTCTGATGAACAAATACAGCCCATGAATGCAGAAATCTCCCTGTGATTATTGTATTATCTAGACCAGACGCCAGGAAGCCACCTCACTCAGCCCAATAGTAGGGCCGGCACTGCTTGAGTAACAAACCCATCAAGACGATCCTCCTTTCGGCTGTGTGACGGTTTCTGCTTGTTTTGTCTCTTGCCCTGAACTTTTTCTTCATTCCACTCTAGCTAATAGGGTGCATTATTGGCAGACAAGGCAGCAAGATAAATGAAATCAGGCAGATGTCAGGCGCTCAGATCAAGATTGCAAATGCCACGGAAGGCTCAGCAGAACGACAAGTAACAATCACAGGATCGCCTGCAAACATCAGCCTAGCACAGTACCTCATTAATGCAAGGTAGGTTTGCTTTGTGAGTGATGCTCTTCTCTAGGTCAGCTGCACCTCTTGGGTGGAAAGTACCCACCCCAAGTTAACTTTTGTACATCGTAGCCATTCTAACAAGTTGTTCTCATGGAAAACCGTAGATGAACCTGAGGCCTAATCCAGAAGTCCCCATGCCCATCCATCTAACCTACAAGGCAAAAATGATCCTAAGCTGCTTAGAAGAGAATACCTGTTGCAGAAAGAAGTGTTTGCTCTCTTAGTCCCTGCCACTAACCACAACAGCTGTTGTCATGAAACAGGTTGCAAAGCTGATGCAATCTGCTAGCTGGAAATTACTTCTGCAATATGATTTTAGAGAGACATTTGACTACTTAGAGAGACTGAGAGTCTGGGCTTCTTTTTCAAAAGAGCCAAAGGAAACAAGCATGCCCATAAGGCTGAGTGGACTCTCAATCCGCATGTCAGAATAAATTTGGTTTGTTGGGTGTGTGATGACACTTAAGCCTCTGTTTTACTTTTGTTTTTAGCAAAATGCTGCATTTGATTTTCAATGAATGCTTTGAAAATCTCAAAGAAAGCATGCTGAATATCATGCTGTCCAAATCTACTTCTCAATTATGTCCATTGATGTTTCTAGGTCCCCTCCCCCCAATAATCTCTTCTCACATAAAAAAGTCCTCTCAAAAATATTCCATTGTTGAAACACAAAAGCAGAATATTCAGTTGGTTGGCCACTCAAAAGGTTCTAACTTTTTCAATACTGCCTGACAGGGCTTTTTTTCAGGGGGAACGCGGGGGAACGGAGTTCCGGAACCTCTTGAAAATGGTCGCATGGCCGGTGGCCCCACCCCCTGATCTCCAGACAGAGGGGAGTTGAGATTGCCCTCTGCGCCACCAAGCGGCACTGAGGTCAATCTCAACTCCCCTCTGTCTGGGGATCAGGGGGGCGGGGCCACCAGCCATGTGACCATTTTCTCTGAGGGCAACCCACTGAGTTCTACCACCTCTTTTCCCAGAAAAAAAGCCCTGCTGCCTGAGTTGTTTAGCTATGGTATGGCCCTGGCTTCACACTCTTGTGCAAGGCCCCAAGAGGTGACCATTCATGTATGTGCAGGACTCCTTGCACTATGATCTTTTCACTCCTACCTAGCCATGAGAGAGTATTGCCCCAGCATCAGCGGTGTAGAAGGAGACCTCGGGCCACTTCTCCTGGTTTCTGTGTGGCAGTCTCTTTGAGTAGCCAAATATCTTGGGCCAGCTCTGCCCAGAACTTGCATAGAAAACTATAAGCAAATAACAGACAAGGGACATGGCCTGAATATGGCAAAGGAACTTTGCATTTTTTGAGGGAGGAAAAAAAAGGAAAAATTGATGTTGGCGTTAGCCAGTTTCTAGCTTTGAAACAATATTTAGCGGTTGTAATTTGCCTTCTTGATAGTGATTGTAAATCAGTTCCTTAAGCCCTGTGATCAAATAAAAATGTGTTCCCTCCTTTAACCCTTAAGGATATGTTCTTCTCTTGGTGTTCAGGGATTCCCCACACTTCAAGATGAGAATAGACCCCTTCATTTTTAGTTGCACAAATGCATGCCTCTGGATCTCAGAAGATAAGACTTTAAGAACTTCCGAACAGCTAAAAGCAGACAAATAAAATAAAGCACTTTTTAATGGAGCTGCACTTTGCTGCTTACCAGATAAAGTTTACTTTAGTGAACAGACCTGGATATGACTCACTTTAAAAAATGTGTGAACTCTCACAGTTCTGTTGATTGTTATCACGGAATGGGATTTAAGAGCACTTTTGCAAAGAAGACCGCTGATCAGCACAGCTACACCCTGGATACTATAGAAACAAAAGTAATTTCCCCTCCCTTGAATTTCTAGGTGGAAGGCATTTGTAACCATTGTGTTCTTTTTCTCTCTCCCAAATATCTTACCTGTTACTGTGTGGCAAATGTATCTAAATAAAATAGTTTCCATTTGTAAATAAAGCATCTTAAGGGCACATGTAAATAAATGACATTCTGCAGTGACACAGGACAAGAAGGGAGTTTTCAATTTATGAGCTGAATGTGGTGACAACCAGGGCTTTTTTTCAGGGGGAACGCGGGGGAACGGAGTTCCGGAACCTCTTGAAAATGGTCACATGGCCGCGCCGCTGAGCAATCTAACCTCCCCTCTGTCTGGAGATCAGGGGGCGGGGCCACCAGCCATGTGACCATTTTCTCTGAGGGCCACCCACTCAGTTCCACCACCTCTTTTCCAAGACAAAAAGCCCTGGTGACAACGATTTAGCTCTTGAAAATACTTCTAGGAGTGGGGAGGCGTTCTGGATGGATGGCGTTTCAGGTAGGTGGCCATGCTGTTCTGCAGAAGAGCCAGCAGGATTTGAGTCCGGGGACACCTTAGAGACCCACAAGATTTTCAGCTTTTGAAAGTCAGAGCTCCCTTCTTCAGATACAGACAGGAGTGGAGATCTCCTCCCTGTATCTGACTCGTGAAAAGTCATACCCTGGAAACCTTGTTGGTCTCTGAGGTGCCCCCGAACTCAAAACCTGGATGGATGTAGGTGACCTGGCAGCTTCCTAGCACAACTCGGGGGGGGGGGTGTCACATGAACTGAGGGAACGACATGTCACTTCTGGTTTCAGCTGGGCAGGGTGAGAAGTTTAAAGGCATCATAAAGGCTCAGCAACTGTCAGTTCAAGACTGCCAAGCCCCAGCCCCATTTGTTAGCAGGAGCCATATTTTGAATAGAGGAAAAGCTGATCAACAAGCAATATTAGTTTTGTCCACTGCATTATTCCCCCACCAGTTGAGCCTCTGGCAAAGAGCTCTTTAAGCCCTGCCATTCCAGTGTGATCAGCAGCAGAGGCCTGGGCAGACCCCTTCCCCCCTTTTTATGTACTCGGAAAATGCTTTTCAACACCGAGAGCTCTTGGACTATGGCTGACTGTGATCAGCCGAGCTGCTTGGCAAGGGGTGGGTGCTGACCAGAATCGGAGGTGGTTTACTCTGCTAGGAGTGGAGAGAGAAATAAAAAATAAATAGCTTGCCTATGTTGTGACTTGGTGGTTAAAAGCAGTGGGAATCGAGGACTGTCCTAGAGGCGAGAGAGAAGATCCCCCCGGGGGTCAGATTGAATCCCCACTTTCACACACACCTCATTGGGTATTCTTAACCCTACATTCTCTGTGGTCTTTACATTAAATCTAAAATCATATGGGATATCCATGTACATTATATAAACTATAGATGCAACAGGCAACTCACTGCCATGAACAATATATAGCCATTGTGGATATCTTTTGATATCTCTCTCGGATTGCATCTGTATTTTTCTTGAGGTCTCCTTTCTCATCTCTGCCTAGGTCCCACCTCTCCCTCTGGAATATGTAGTAGCAGGGCTTTTTTTCAGGGAAAAGAGGTGGTGGAACTCAGTGGGTTGCCCTCGGAGAAAATGGTCACGTGGCTGGTGGCCCCGCCCCCTGATCTCCAGACAGAGGGGAGTTGAGATTGCCCTCCGCGCCGCTCAGCGGCGCAGAGGGCAATCTCAACTCCCCTCTGTCTGGAGAAAGGGGGCGGGGCCACCAGCTATGTGACCATTTTCAAGAGGTTGCGGAACTCTGTTCCACCACGTTCCTGCTGAAAAAAAGCCCTGTGTAGTAGACCTTAACCTGCCCTCCATTAGCTTCATGACGAGTGTTTTCCTGCCAGGGTCAGCCAGTGCTGTGCTGTAGGGGGAGCAAAATACTGGCAGGATGTAGAGTAAGTGGTACTGCATATTCCAGAGGCGGGGGGAGGAGGACTCAACGCAGCCCTGTGTTCTTTATATCGTATTGCATCGTCGTCATCGTCCACCCCACCCCCGTGCTCAACGCTGCACAGTTGCAATTCATTGCGTAATGAAAGCTGTGCTCCTAAAGCTGCTTTTTCTTACAGCTGTCCAACAAAAGTGTTTTGTATTCTGAACCCTTCTTAGCCATAATCTTGTTTTTCCACTGGATCTAACACAAGTAATTGATTCCATGCCAAGTGGGATATGAGGTTTTCAACATATGACATTCACATGTTCTCTGCTAAGAGATTATAAAATGCCATCATGAATGTTTGCAACACTTTCTTCGTAGTGTGTTAAGAGCCACATCAGGGGGGTGGGGGGAGTTGCAGCTAAAAATTGTACAAATTCATAAACTCATTTCAAGCAAAGAGTTTTAGGCCAGATTTGTTCTCTGTTGACTCTTTGCTATCATCTTGCAGCCTATTCATTACTCTATATTGAACTGCAGCTGGAAGCCAGAGAGAACAGGCAACACTCTAATATGGTGCAGGCAGCCGTCCTAAGGGCACTAGACTGCAAGTAAGCCCCACTAAATAACATGAGACTTCCTTCTGAGTAGACCTGCTTAGAATTGCTTCCCACAGTGCTCTGAAAAATCAGAGGGATCGCCACATTCCCACCCTAGTCCCAGTTCGTGGATGATCAGAACAGGGGCCTGCCGGGCCATGCTGGCTCTTTGTTCAGGTTATGCCATTCTAATGCCCATTCTGATTTGGTTTGCAGAATATTTAACTCAGGTGAATGGTGATGCCCGAGGAATCGCCTGAGATAATCAGTCTCTAAGGGGGCCACATTCTTGTTTTACGTATTTGCTGCTGCAGACTAACAACGGTATTCTTCTGGAATTCTTCAAATGCCAGTAATGGCAAAGAAAAATGTGTCGTATTGGACTGGAATTATTCAAAAGCAGCAAATGGTGATTCCCTAATGACGTTTACCCACACATATGTTTCAGACTAGTTCCCAAACGAATATGCAAAGTTTGCTAAAGCTATGCAAAAATGTTGCAATAATTCCCATGTAGTGACCTGCTCAAATGGAGCAGATTGCGGGGGGAGGGCTGTCCCTCATTCATTATTTCCTCAAAGAATAATTTGACATTCAAACTGCAGTTTTCAGAGGGGTAGTTCCCATGTCAGCCCATTGAAATCAAAGTCTCTGATAAACAGACGTTGGGGGCCTAAAAATCCTTAAGTACAGCTGGTTGAAAATCCTGGAATTTATTTACTTACATTAGTTATAGTCTGCTTTTCTCACTGAAGCTCAATGTGAACAACAGCTGGGGCATTCAATGAATAATGCAAATACAAAACATGCAGAGAATTTGCCAACATGTCCATTGCTTTTGTTTCACAGAAAGATTGGCCTTTGATTACAGATGTAATCAGGCAAAGCCGAGCGTTTCCTGCACCCTGGCCAAATGCACCTAAAGGCCACTAAGTCCATTTCTCTGCGAGAGAAGGAAATACCAGCAGCCTTCAGACCGTTCCCTCCCTGGAGCAGGTCTGCTCATTTCTCAGTGCTTAGACAAACTGACGAGAGTTGCTTATCCCCATGGCCTTTCTGCAGAGGCTGCGGCTCATGAATCATGAGCTGGGCATGCACTGAAAAGATCTCCCCAAGCATCTGCCCTCAGGAGTCCCAGCAGCAGCAGCAGCAGCAACTTGGGTTAGCTATCTTGGGACAGGAAGTGCAAATCAGAGGCCACATGGGGGCAGTCACTGGCTTAACATTTGCTATGCCTAATGGCACAGTGATTGCTGGCCTTTCAGGTTTTAAGTGGAATTCAAACGCAAAACCATTAGATGTCTTGGGTTTCTTAACTCTCTGTCCAAAGACAAAAGACAGGAGTCTGATACTAATCTAGGAAATTATATATTGGCTATTGCAATTTGAACACAAGCTCTGTGATGCCTTGCCAAAGTTTAATGAAGCACAACCCTTGCAGCGGGACTCTGCTTGGGCTGGATTGTGCTCACTATTGATATATCAACTTTGATGGCCTTTACTTGCCACGTTAGATCCACTCCCACGTTTAACCTTCTGTGGCCAGTGCCTCAACAGCTCCAGGTACATCCCTGAGGTGCTTCTATGAATGAAAGACTTCATGCCACCTCACATGTCACTTAGGAGCAGTCACGCAACTCTTCAGAGGAATATTTTGAGGACATAGGGAGCGGCACTGAAATGTACCGCTGAAAAGCTCTAATTTGTACATGGAACACTCTGTGCAGCCTGCTGGGGCCTAACCTGTTTGAGTGATGTTGTTTCAGATGTCCATATTTATTTATTTAGTTTGTATTTCACTTTTCTCCCCAATGGTGATCCAAAGTGGATTACAACATTATCTCCTCCTCCATTTTAACCCTGTGAGGTAGGTTAGGCTGAGTGTGTGTGACTGGCCAAAGATCACCCAATGAGCTGAACTTGGATCTCCCAGATCCTCGTCCGACACTCGACCACTGACTCTTCATTTTTTTTTAAGTTTACCCCATAAACTTTGAATTTAGCTATGTTGATTTCCCAGCCCCCACAAAAGAATTAGCCAATATATTTTTTTTTAAAAACCTTTTGATTACATTCTTACATGCTAATGTAAAAGGCCAGATTAATCATTGGGTAGCTCAGTGGAATTACATCAGGGAAGAATTTAGACGACTGTATTGTGAACTGAGGATTCTTTTCACTCACTGGAACCAACTTGCATCTTTGCTTTGAATTTCCTTGAGTTGCTGGTCTAATGTGTATGTTGTGTAAATGTGGATTCTTTGCTCGTATTATATGATACATGTAATAAGTGTCAAGTGCCAGAGCAGTGTCGTGTGTGGTGGAAGAACCAGTATAAGTACCCTGCTTTTTTTTGGGAAAAAAATCTGTATTGTATTTAAAGACAAATGAAGACCCCACACCCACCCACCCACCCTGAAAATGACAGTTCTTAGTGAACATGCTGTTAAATATGAAAAATGAATCTTGTTCTCTTGCAATTAGAATGCAAAAAATGGAAACCACAGCTTGAGGTGTAAAAACCAGGAAGCAATGGATGTCTTTGATCGGATGGAAGGGAATACTCTGCTAACAAGAGTCCACAAGTAAATTCTAAAAATATACAAATGCCATGTGAATCAAATGACATCCACTGCTCTCCAAGAATGCCTGCCGGTTTTGAAAGACTAAAACCATCTATTTGTGCTGGGGAGTATACTTCATAATTCCCTTTGAGTTTTGCTTTCAGTTCTGCTTTTCCATCTTTTTGTCATTATCTGCATTCCTTTAGTTTATTTCTCATTGGTGTAGAAAAACAAATGATTTAAAAGCAAACTTTAGTGTCTTGGTAATATTTTCATCATTGAATCATGAATTACCCTTTTGTTATTTCTCTTCTTTAACACATAACATGTTCCTCCTTTGACCCTCATTTTCCCTTTTTTTTCTCTCTTTCTCTTTCTCCCTCCTAATTGTCTGGCCCTTTTGTTACCCCCCCATCTAACCTGCCCCTTTTGTGTTGGCTCCGCCCTTTCCTCCCTCCCTCCCTCCCTTCTCCTGCCCACCAATCCTTGCTTGACCTTCCCAACCTGTTTGTTCCTCTTCCTCTCTTCGTTTGCAGCTTAGAGATGGCTAAAGTCAGCACCCAGACCGCTTCCGTCACGACCCCTGTTGACCTCAACATGAACCTCTCTCAGTCTGCCACCCCTACCTCCACCCCCACCTCTGTGGCTGTCTTGGCGGCGGCAGCAGCTGCCTCCGTGGTTAACGTCAGTACCCCTCCCCCTTTACCAACTTTACCAACCACCCACTATGCTGTTCCTGTCTCCAGTCTGCTTGGCATGAAAACTGTCCCACTCTTGGCACTAAATGCCGCGGGGCCCACGGGGAATTTATCCGCTTATACTGCCAAAATTCCATCAACGACTGGGGTTAAGAAATCTGACCGCCAGAAGTTTGCTCCATATTGAAAGGCTGGGGAAGGGGGGGCGGGAATGCAAATGCGGTTTTTTCCCCTCCAGAACTCTACCAACATTCTGTGGTAGATTTATAATCATTAAGGAAACAATATGGTATTTTTGTTTCTAATTTTTCTGTTCTGTTGCTAGTGTTAAATTGTTGCCAATGCAAATTGTCTTCCACTTTCCATGACTATTACCCCACATTCAGACACAAATTTTCAACTAGTTCCAACAGTCTCCTGGGTTATTTAAATTACAGCTGGTAAGACAGTGGTTCTACAACCCCCAGGCTTTGAAATAAGTAACTAAAATAAGATTACTCAAGTGTCCAAGCACAAGCTGACAAATTGTTTGCTGTCTTTGGCAAAACGTGAATCTCAAGTGGTCAGCTGCCTCGCTAAACTACAATTCCTAAAAGGGGGAGGAAGAGCAGAAGAGCGAAAACAGACCATTATGAATTTGTAATATTGGCTGTTTCCATACCACCATCAATCAGAACGCTGCGGAACGTTGCGAAAAAAACACGGAAGATAGCGTTTTCTCGCACGAGTTTTGTGCAACATGGCACAAAACTCACGCGAGAAAACGCTATCTTCTGCATTTTTTTCGCAACATTCTACGGCGTTCCAATTGATGGCGAGTAGTGTGGAAATGGCCATTGATGAAGCTGCAAATGCTTCAGCCCACTCCTCCTAGCACAGCTAATATGGCCTACGGCCAGTTGAGTAATTTGGCTGAACTTTTATTGTTTTCACCCACAACATTTCAGAGAATATAACCACACTGTGAAACACTAATTTGTGATTTTAAAAATGGTATTTTAAAAATGGCATTCAGCTGTCAATGGAATAGTTTTTAAGATCACCTTTTTGTGCACCAATATATACTAAAAGCCATCAAATACATCTTTTTTCCTTAGTTACATTTACAAAATGTGGGAATTCCTTTCAGTTTTTAAAAAAATTATGGTAAATTGATTTAACGGTTAGAGTTGCCAATTGATTGTGCACAGCTGGTGTGCAGCCTCTGTTCATCTCCCAGGGGTGAGTCAGTCCTGCGGAGGAGCTTCTGTAATGAATGCAGATGGCTGAGAAGCTGCACTCCGTAAATCCTGGCCTGTCTGTCGGGTCCCTGATGGCATGTGCTTCTGCTACGGAGCACAGCTGAGCAGCTGTGCCTCTGCCTGCTGACACCAACAAACCACAGGTCCAAATACTCAGGTTTTCATGAGCTTCTTTTACAGATATCTGAAGTTTTCAAATTGCATTCACGGAACTCGAGTTCCTCAGGGATGTCCTGCTTCCGCTCTCCTTCCACGGAGCTTTGGGTAGCAGAGGTAGTTCCCCTACCCCCTGCTCCATTCATAGACACCCCTGTGGGGGAAGGGATAGATTTGGCCGAATGAGTCACTAGCCCAAGATTACCCCAGTGATCAGTCACTGGAAGGATGCCAACTCAGCTCTCTCTAGGCCTACACCACTCTGGCTCTCAATAAGAGGCTGCCCCCAAAGGCAGCTTGCCCACTCTGTGACCACAGGAGAAGATGGTTACATTCGCGGGTGCATGCATGGTTCAACTGGGGCAATGTGCAGGCTCAGCAGTCCCTGTGACAGGGGTGCACACCCAAGAATGTGCCCATCTTCAAACTCTCCGGCAGGGCCCAGCAAGTCTTCGGTAGAACAGTTGACACAGAAAGGGTAGGTAGAAACTTGGGGGGAAGGGGTGAGACTACCACACTGACTCCCTCAGTCTGCAGCAGATACTGCTACTTGTCCGTTGCTCTGGCTGTAGGTTTGCTGATGGAGTGCCATCAAGTCATAGCTGACTTATGGCGACCCCTGCTGGTTTGTCTTTGATTTCCTCTACATAACAAGTCTGCTCTTCCTTGGTGGCCTCCCATCCAAGCAGTAACCACAGCCAACCCTGCTTAGCTTCCTGGATCTGATGAGTTCAGGTTAGCCCTGGCCTCCTAGGTCAGGTCAACAGCAAGTCTATTCCCTTTAAAATATGGCTGTAGCAATGGCAGCTGCACTTCCAAGATAAACAAACCACCTCCTTCTATATCCAGATATCAGCAGCAGGCAATTGGCATGCCAGAACGAGCCACCAGGGAAAGTTTTAGCAATGGAAGGACTTCTAACTGCAAGCCGCCACCACAGCCTTGGAGATCTAGTGGCTGGTAACTAGCTGTTGGAACTAGTTTGTGTGTGTGGTTGGCGGGTATCTGAAAATCACGTTTTCTGTTGTCCATTCACTTTTTATTTTTCCTTTACCTTGCTTTGACACCGGCTCCACAACGCAATATTGTTTTTCTCACACTGTTTCAAACTTCAGCAATCCTGCCATGTTCATCCACTTTTGCACTCCTTGGACAAAAAGCTTTAACGGGGAATTGAACAGAATGCAAATGCAATACCTACAAAAAATATTTAAGAGTTTGTTGTTTAAATGTCTAGGGCTAAGTACTATTTCCATATCTTGTGTCACATCTGTACTCTCGTTTTTCTTTCCCCCTTTCTCTACTTAGTCCCTTTGCACTAAGTTTCGTCACTGTAACTGATCACAGAACTGCCATTACAACCAATTTGCACTTAACCAAAACGGGCTCGTTTGTATATACTGAAGGGGGGCGGGGGGTTGATGGGAAATACTGTCAAGGTACCTCGGGTATTTCACAGCTCTGAAAACCTGCTGTAAAATTGTTCAGATCTACTGTAACTGATTTTATAACTGAAGTTTTAAAAAAAAATGATTTGTTTGAACTTGCTGTTTTTTCAGTATATTTGTGTTTTGTTTTTAATGGTAAGAAGTTTTTTTAGGGTCTCCCCCTGATTTTTGTTCCTGCATTTCAGGCTCTCTTCTGAAGTAATGTGTCCCAGCATGCTCTAGGGCATGAACTGCCTGACAGGACTTTCCCAAACCCCCTGAGACCATGCTTTCTATGGACTAATCGGCAGAGGAAATAGCTACCATTTCTAACTTGATTATTCTGAGATCTCAAAAATAAATACTTTTACTCGCAAAGCAACTGGGCTTCCTCACTCCTATGTTGCTTTTCATCACTGTTCTGAGTTAACTCTCTTGAGCTCAATGATGTGGAGCCAAAATAATTTTTTAAAGGAAATTTATTGGTGTTCATGCTCAGGCGGGTCTATATGAAGCAGGGGCTGTTGGTGTTTTAAACTACTGTGCAGATTTGACAGTAAATGAAATGAGCTGTTTTTATAAATAAAACATTTTCCTGACTTTGAAAAATATCATAACTTGTGTGCATACATGCAACCACTGTGTTTTTAACTTTGCTTGTAAAAGAGTTGTTGATTTGTCACTTAAAACACTATTTTTGCAACTTTGTCACCACTGAGTTCATAGACACATGGCTTGTTCTTCAGTAACAATTAAAGATTTAACATCATTGCAATTAAGACCCCAGTGATTATTGGGAAAGAGCATTATACAGTTTGTTATAGAGGCTTTCCTCTCATTGGAGGGCCTTTGTGGGTACTTTCATCATAGGAAGATGGTTGCCTTGGAACCTCCCAATGTTTTGCGATGGTCTGTAGCCTGTTTTATGGTGCTGCTACCTGTTTCCTACAAGTTCAGCAAGATTGGGGGACTTCTAACTTAAAAGCTTCCTCTTTGTCAGTTGCCCGTCAGATTCACATTCTGTAAGTCAGTAAGAATGGTACCTTTTCCACAGACTGATCCCTCCTTGTACAGAAGGGTCTTGGTAGGGTTGTAAGAGAGGTACGACGTACCCTCTCTCCCTTCAGTCACTTGTTTCTGAAAGAGCAGAGCTCCTGCACCACAGGAGCAAACTGGTTCTGAAATAGACAGTAACAAGTTTGTGGTACAAAGTGGGAAATCTGGCAACCAGAGAAAAATCAAATTTCACTGAGCCTACTACAAACCTCTTGCAAGAGGCCGCATGACAGTTCAGATGGCAGTCATTGCCTTCAGCTCTACAGATAACATTAGATAGACGGGAATCAAGAGAGAACTGATCATTTTTCAAGCAACCCCCCCCCCATCCAGCCTTTGCCTGGGAAACTCTAGATCAGCATCCTGCGTGTCAGATAAAAGAAGGGCTTTTAGACTCTCCTGTATGGCTAAGCTTTAGAGCTCAGAGCAGCAACCGTATCTCCGTAAAAATTACGTTCCGTTTTCTCCCAAGCAAGGAGCAAACTCGACTTTCCAGATGGAGGTTAGCACTGTCAAGCAAGATGTCAAATGATTTTTGCCAGACTTCATCTCATTTACCCCGTTGCTTTTGTGAAGGAATGTAAGAGGCCTGCACCAATCACAGAGATAAAAGAGCAGGCAAAAAAAAAAAGATGGTGCAAGTACAAAAAATATGTTTATTTAGATTAAAACTCTTTACACATTTTGCCAAGAAAGCTTTTTCAGGGGAATCTACAACACAATATAATAAATAGTTGTAAGTATAAGATAAAGGTAGTACCCTGTGCAAGCACTGAGTCATTACTGACCCATGGGGGGGACGTCACACCACGATGTTTTTTTGGCAGACTTTTTGTTATGGGATGGTTTGCCATTGCCTTCCCCAGTCATCTACACTTTACCCCCAGGAAACTGGGTGCTCATTTTACCGACCTCGAAAAGATGGAAGGCTGAGTCAACCTTGAGCTGGCTACCTGAATGAACCCGGCTTCTGCCAGGATCGAACTCAGGTCATGAGCAGAGCTTGGGCTGCAGTACTGCAGCTTACCACACTGCGCCACAGGGCTTGTAATTATAACATTCCCATAATTAAAAATATCAAATGGTCAGTTAACAGTTTAAAAACAACTACCCGAAACAGCAACAGCAGCTGTCTATTCCTTCCTTTGGATTGTTTAAAAAGAGAACAAGAATTTCTTTTGAGTACAGATTAGATAATGAAACCGTATCAAATGAGTTCTGGCTCAACATTGAAACACAGCTTAATTTTTTGTTGAAGCAAATCTTACCAGCCTTGTCTTTAAATAGTCTTTCAATGAGAATACAAGTGCAGAAGTGATGATTTAGCAAGATAAGCCGTTTAATATGTCTCAGTACAGGAGGCTGCAATCTTCTCTGTTTGCCCCTGCTTTATATTGGTAAAACAAGTAAGAATATATTATTGCCGAACACAGAAGTAATATCAAATTGAAGAGAATATGCATCCCATTGGCCAAACATTTTGTTGAAAACAATCGTGACCCATCAGGCTTCACCTTTTGGGCAGTCCTAAAACTAACCAGTCAAAATGAGAAACTGCTACTAAAAAGAGAAGTGAAATGGGTATGAAGACTTCAGACCCTGGTTACAAAAGGGCTAAGCTTGTCTCTAGAATTACACCAATTTCTGAATTAAAAAAAGAGAATTCATCATCCTATACTGAGACATATATAAAACAGCTCCAGACCCTGGTTCCAATAGGGTTAAATCTGTCTCAAGAACTCACTTGATACAGGTTATGTTATCTCTGCTGTACTCAAAGAGATTTTTGTTCTTCTCGTTAAACAATCCAAAGGAAGAAATAGGCACTTGCTGTTTTAAACAGTTGCTTTTCCAAGTAGTTGTTTTTAAACTATACATTTAATATTGCATACAATTGTATATGTTGTCAATTATATAACTTTCATAAATTATTTTTTAATTAAGGGAACTCTTTACTTATAAATATTCATTATATTGTGTTGTAGATTCCCCTGAAGACTTCTCGGCAAAACACGTAGGGAATTTTGATCTGAATAAACGTATTTTTCCTACTTGTGCCATTGGCTTTTCTGCCTGCTTTATTAGCCTTGCTGATTCTGCGACCATATTAACATTCTCCCAAAGCCTACATGAAAATATTAATATATGGTTGGATGCTGTGCAGAACAAACCGTTTCACATTTTCTGTGCCCCCCAAATCCCAGCTCAGAGTTGATATGTCTAAAATGCTTGAAAATGAAACTCTCATTATTGTGCAGGTTGACAACAAAGCTGACCATTACAAGAAATGGATTTCTGCTTATAAATTAAGGACCTTTAAATTATGCAGAAGTATTTCATTTAGCAACATTTTTCATTCCTTGCACCATGGAATCTGATCACAGTTGTTTTGACCACACAAACAAACGTAGGAAAAATACCGCATCCAGGATGAAATACAGGTGTTCCATAGACTCCACTTGATAGCCAGCATCACTCAGCAGCTAAGTACTTGGAAATCCATTAGAGAGAAGTGTTCAGCAACTGAACACGGCTAGATGTATTACAGTGATGATGTCAGCATCCTAGTGATCAGTCAGTAAACCTAAGACTCCAAAATAGGTTTGGTATGTGTCTCGGAAGGGAGAAGACTCAGAACTAGTCAGGTTCTACAGGACTGTAACAAGGAGATTTTAGACCAGTTTCCCCCAACAGCAATTCCCCATGCCAAACAGGAAGCCTGGGGCCAGTTTTCTGGGGACCCTGGCTCACTTCCTGCCATTGGCGGGCACAGAAGGTAACTGGCATCTCTTCCAGGACCCAACTACCAGCAGCATGGGCACACAAAGAAATTCAATACCTTGAATGGGCTCTGGCAAGTCACTTTTAAAACTGGAAGAGTCTGACAGAACATGGAAGTCAGAAATTCTACCATGCTAGACTATGCAACTGTTTGGTCCCCAGGACCTACTTTCAAATCCTGGTGAAGGAGCCCTGGTTAATGTCGGGGCAGACATGATTAAGGCCAGAAAATGGAATTTTGTCTTCCAAGAGAAAGGAGGGACCACAGACCCCCCCCCCCAATCTGTAGCACAGTCCCATCAACGGCTTGGTACAGCCAAGGAAGCGTCAGGATTGTGCTCAGCAGGGGCCAACCAAAACAAACCCACTGATGGGCTTTCAACTGATACATCACATGCTTCATTCAATTAATAGAGGAAATGCACATTTTCTATGGATTTTAATAGGAAAGCTAAATCTGACTTTATAAAAATTTATATTGTACAATTTTTACATTTGCTTTTTTCTATTTTAAGCTTGTTAACACATTTTACAATAAATACTGAAACGCTGCCACTTGATCAGCGAGTCATATTGCTCAGGAGATGATCTCCCTTTAGCAAGGAGCTACAACAAAGTCCCTTTTGCTCTCCAGTCCTGAGAGAGCAAATCCTGCAGCTCCCCTTCATCCTCACTGCCAAGATCTTCATCCTCTTTGGCTTGGGTGGCACTCAGGCGCATCACCTCCTTCAGCTTCTCTCTCATGATATCCTGGCGGTCACGCAGCTGCTCAACACGGCGGAAGCATTCACTAGGGCAAGATAAGAATACGGTGGTCATGCTCCGGGAAAACAGGGTGCCAAGTGAAACAGTTCTTGAAGGGGGACCGGTTTTTATGAGGAAATGCTCACACAACTGCTGTTTCTTACGTATGAGCATCATGGAGGCATGAGCGGCAGGTGGAGACGGGGGGCAAATAGCAGCTGAGCACCTCTGCAAGGCTCTGGTGTTCCAGTGCCCAGATAAGTCACTACCAAGGCTGCCTCCATGGGGAGCTGCAGCCACCTTCTCAGTCAGCCCCACAGTTCCTATGGAGGCCTCCTCCTGTGCTTCCACAGCACTTCCAGATTGGCCACATTTGTTTCCAAGGGGGCATATCATGTTGTGGACCTGCTACCTTTCCACTCTTACAGACCACCCCCCCCCCGACATATTTTATTTAAAAAAATTATACCCAGGATTAAAAGTACTATATGGAAAGCACTCTCTAGGAGGCATTTCTGTAAGCAGTCCTCTCTCTTCCCCAGCTTAAGCAGACTGTGTTTCTCTGGAGCCATTATCTGGAAAAAATGCATCTGTATTAAAATTCTACAGGATTTTTCAACCGAGCCATCCGCTCACGTGTGATTTTGTATCTTTGTGGAAAGCCTTATGGCTCTTCAGAAACACTGTGAACTAAGGGAGGTCAATTTAAACTTGTACCACTGGTCAAGGTCCTCTCCACTGCCTATGGAGACAGGTTTTTAAACACACACACTCCATCCCCTCAGTTGCTCATTCTGTCCTTTCGGAGAGCAGATTCTTAAAAGGTAGGTCTGGCCGAATGTCCACGTCCAGGAAAAGGCAGCAGGACTCAGACTGGGTATCTCTGGGGAAATTTTCCATGTGCTTCTGCCTTGGAGCCCCTGCGTATCTGCCACAGAAGCCGTAAGCGTTACAAAGGATTCTGGAGCACGTTTTAGGGATTCACTCAGTTCACAAAGGTTCTCACTGAGCTTTTTCCAAGTTTCCAAGGAAATGTTTTTCTGCAACTGTTCAAAAACTATTGATTTTAGGACATACCAGGAATCAACCTTTGGCTACTTTATTTTGCTTCTTTTGATGTCTGATCCTCAACAATACCTACACAGAAACAATGTATTTCTACTATCCAGAATAAATGTTACTTTAATTCAACCCTACATACAGGGTTGTGAATGCAGTCCTGTTCTGGTTCACTTCTAACCTAAGAGCGTGAGAATAATGTTATGGCTTAGCCTGTTCATGATTAAGGCTTAACAATCAATTGCACATGAAACACTGAAGAGACAGGAACCTGCAAGTATCACTGACTTGATTCAGAAACTTTATGGCATACCAAGGTCAGAAGGAATGTCAACAAACAAAATGTTAGGCTAGCAACAGTTAAGGATGCTAGGAACTTGACTTCCTTTGCCAGGCTGAACACATTGCCTTGCCACAGGATAGAAAAGTATAGCAGTCATACAGTTCAGGGGTCATGGTAAGTGGCTTTCAGATGACCCAATTTAACACAACACTTAAAATAAA
Organism: Eublepharis macularius; assembly: GCF_028583425.1. NCBI lineage: Eukaryota > Metazoa > Chordata > Lepidosauria > Squamata > Eublepharidae > Eublepharis > Eublepharis macularius. The sequence goes on along the minus strand of NC_072800.1, from coordinate 9,110,155 downwards.
GGTATCAGACTTCTGCAATGGTAGTTTACTCTTGTGTTCCTGGAAGGAGAACATCTTAAATCGTTTCCATCATTTTTTAGATAGTCGTAAGACCTTAAAACAAGACCTTAAATGGGTTTTAAACCAGAACTTTTAGGAACAAGAAACCTAAACCCCCTAAACCCCAATACTATATTCTTGTTTTCACTGAAGCATTGGAGCTGGCGGGAGGGAAGTAGAGCAGGCAGACTGGAGTGCTCTAAAGCTGAGGAACCAAGTGTGTCAGCATTCCTGGGCCCTCCTACCAATTGTATGTTGCTTATTTTTAGGGAAAAGTTAATTCTACCCTTGCTAAGCCTGGTACTTATAGGATAACAGGGGCAGTTTGATCATATCTGGCAAAACAATACAGGTTCATCACAGTCTAGAGTCTTGTGCATTTTCCATCAGGACCAGATATAAAAGTGAACTGTACTAAAAAAAACCTTAGTTGAATTTAAGCTCTCTTTCGTTTCCTCTTCTTGCAATTCCAAAAGGTAACCAAACCCATCAAAGTATCTGTCACAGAAACAAATGCCATCCAGGACTCCTTAGCTATTGCATCTGAAGTGTTCTTGTGGAATACGGAGTTTCTAAGAAACGTATACAGCAGACCCGTGCTGCAGGGTGCCACACACTAATCCGATGCTAGAGTACCTTCGAGTCTGGGACTGCATCACTTGGCTCCATGTCACGAGTGCGGGATGTTTGCAGTAAAGACCTGCAGGATGCAATTGTGGCTGAAGGATTCAGCCAAGAAAATTAGCTTTCCTTAAGTTTCTAGTCTTCATGTTTACAAAGACATGCTTGAAAGCATGTTGGCAAAGGCTATGAAATATCAGAATGAGAGGAGCTGCTGGATTAGATTTTCATATGGGGGGAGGCTTCAGTGTCCCTTCCAGTATCTAACAGAATAGTAAAACTTGCAAAATTATACAGTTTTGTCTGACTTACATGATGTATGCAGATTGCAACACTTGTGAACAGATTTTTAATGGATTTTTAAACATGGTGTGAACCAGCCCTCTGTGTATTTGCCAGATATTAAGAAGTGATGATCAATTTAAGCCTACCTCAACCTTCAATACAGAAATGGTAATTTATGGACATTATTGTGTCTCATTAGCTCATGTTAAATTTCCAGTGTGGCCCCTGATGGTGAACATGCAGCTTGCCCAAGAGAGACTTTAACATGCCTTTCGTCTTGTTGGAAGGCTTTGATTTCATCTTTCTCTTAAACACACAATTGATGTAATTGAAAAGCATATCAGCAAATTAAAAATGTATGAATCAAGTTTTGAACAAAATTATACAATTGGTAAGTTATGTTAAAATGAACATTTATTTTTTAGAAACAAATCAATAGAGCCACTTTATGGAAAACCCAATTTTTGGGAAGCCAGGATTTATCTACTTACATCTGTTCATCAATTTCCCCAATCTGCCGGTCAAGTCGCCCTTCCTCATCTTCTTCGGCCATTATAGCTTCTGAAATCTAACTCAGAAAAGACAGCGATCTTATTATTTCCCAATGGAAGAGACTGGTGGGGGGAGTGGATTTAGAGTTAACTCGGAGTGGGGTGCTTCTTCTCACTAGAGGCTGTGAAAATGTAGAAAACTACACCCGGGGGGGCCTGGGTTCAACTCAAGCTGGCCTTCTCAACTGCATTTATGAGACCAGGAGCCAGCCAAGAACCTTTATGGTCCCTCTCCACAGCAGATTCACTCTTCCCACCTTAACCACCGCTGAGGGATATGGCATTACCAATGTTAATTTACAGCTAACATAGTTCTTCAGAATGTAAGCAAATTCAAAACATAATTCAGTCTCAACTTGATGAAGGCACGCAGCACAGGCAGGGAGGGGCCTGCTTCTATTCAAAAGATCTTAGGATGCTTTATGAACATACCATGATAGTGAAAAGTCAGGCCTAGGAACTCTTGTTATTATTTGTCAACCACCTCATCTGTATTTCAAAATGTATTTTAACCTGTTATATCTTTCAGCATATACTTTCTCAAGGTTGAATGTCTTGGAGATACTGTGCAGCCAATGGTCAACTTGTAACCAAGGACAGCCCTTGCAGATTACTCACGTTCACACAACGTGCCAACAACTGATCTTGTATGAACATGTGCTGTGTTGACAGCACCAAGTACATTTGGGAACAGGATATGGTCTGCTCTGCAACACTTTCCACCCAACAATTCATTTATGGGAATTGTCTGAAAGCCAAGACAAGAAACAATGGAGAAGCTGCCGAGTGGAATCTGCTACAGCCCACTGGCAAGCCACAGAGCCCCTTGTGCAACTGGGTAGGGAAATCTGCCAATATAAACACACACAGAGGACTGTTAAAATTCACGACAAAGCCCCCAAACTCCTGCAACAGGTACAGACTCTTTGCATAAAGACACAAGAGACCTGACAGGTTCACACTTTTATAGAGCCGAATGCAGAGTTCAAACAAACAGACATTGACAAAAGGTGCCTAATGTCACTTCAGTAAGGTTTTGTGGCATATACATACTGCACTCCTTTTATTCAGAGTCCATGGATCAATTTAGGAAAGTTAAGTACATAGCCATCTTCACCATCTCCCCCCACCCCCACCAACTGTCCCACAAAACAGATTTAGAAGAATACAGCCTTTTACCAAAAAAGGATCAATTTCACAGTATGAATAGGGCTAGACAGGCCACTCTTGAATGGCAGACTGTTAAAATTCACTTTGTAAACTTACACAAAATTAAGGCAAGCAGCCAGCAAACACAGTCATTCCGCTAAGCTCCAGTTCTGCACTCGGCAGCACTCTGCAAGCCGCTCGAGCCAGAAGACACCGACTTACCGTGCTGACTTGTCGCATGGCCTTCTGGAATTCATCCCATTCTTTGTCCATCTGATCCTTTGGGGCATCAACCTTTCGGACCTAAGAACAAACCAATGCTTCACTCTTACTTCTCGACAACAATTCTAAGTCCACCTTTGATTCTACTTCTGCTAAATGCTGCAGCAAAGAGTTCTGACGCCAAGCCCTGCTGATGCTCTGGAACAGGCAACGCATGCCCACATCTGCAGCGGGGGGCGGGAGCCTAACTTAAAACAATAAATTTGCTCTGCCTTCGTGCAAATGTTAAGGCTGCCAGAGCTTAAACTTTTTTTTTTTTGGAAATGCTAAGAATGATCTGGCATTTCTGGTACAGCAACAACTTTTCCTGTTCTAAAGACCACAGAGATAATACTTATGAGGACTGCAAGAAATTGTGGTATATATGGTTTTAGCAATACCTTCTTTAATTTCTTTGCTTTAAACACAAGCATTGAAAATCTGGCCAGTCTTATCAGTCAAAACTCATACAAAAATGCTAAGCTGCAAGAACTGATTACAAGTAGACAGGAACATGCCCCTACCTGTACAGGTTGAACAACTGAAGGGGAGGTTCCCAAAAAGCCATCAAAAAAGCAAAAATTTTGTAAAAGTGTGTGTGAGAGACCCCTGTGTATTCCAGAAACTTACATGTTTTGCAATGCTTCAGAAGACTCGTGCCTTTAGAAACCTAAATAAGTATATTAACAGCTCTCAGCATTTATATGGAACTTTAGAATATTTCAGAGCATCTCACACACATTATCTTAAAGAAAAAATTAATATAATCCCTATTGCAGATGGGAGACTTAGGCAGAGAGGTTCAGTTCCCCCCATGAGCTCATGGCTGGAGCAGGTCTGAACCAGAGACTTCCTGTCACTTAACCCACCCCTCACTATTCCACCAGATCTCAGGTATACCTCCAACGCCGGAAGCCAAAAGAGGACATCACCATGTGGGAACACGAGCACAGCGTTTAGGCAGACACCATACTGACCCTTGTTAGACTGGCAATGGAAGGTAAGCTCGGGATCAGCTGTGCCTCTCACGGCCACGCTGCATCAATGAGATGATTTACCTTTTACCTTCAAATCCACTACTGAAGACAGAGGTGGCCCCAGGTTTACCTGTGGAGTCGTATCTGAAGCCATAAGAAATAGGAGGGGGGGGGGCAAGAGAAGCTGGGGCTGCCTCACCACCTACTCAGCTGCTGAACATAAAGGTCAAGAGCAACTCTCCGGGTGCAAACCTCATGAAAAGCGCCACAAGCAAGCGGGGGAAGCCAGCGTTTCCATTTCACCTTCTAGGTGGCAATTTGGGCTCAACCCATTGAACACCAGTGTCCAGAGAATGATGTGTAGCAAATTTACACTAGGTCTATATTTTGTGCATTTGGTTTTTTCCTGGTAAATCCAAGTCATAGATGTACTTTACTTCTAAATGACTAATTGTACTTCATGATGTAAAGCATTTACAAAATCTTATCACTATATATATATATATATAAAAAAAAACTTCAGTCATGTATCAGTTTTGTTTACTGTGGTCATTTCTACATTTCTAACATAACACTTGTCTCTCTCTATTGTGGTCTGTCTTTTTCCAAGTTTAATTGATATTTCATAATAATAAAAGCTAACAAAGAATTATCTTCCTCCTGAGATGTTCAATCAGTAGCTGCTTTAAAGAATTTCTCCTAATATTAAGATCGCTTCGGAAGCATTCATTCCTTCAGCAGACCGAGGCCACCACAAACAGCACCTAACCACTCCTTGCACTTGAGAGCTTCCTGTGCTTATCTGAGAGCAAGAATATCCAGGCAGATACAGCAGACAAGGACAACATAATCCAGTGGGAAGTTCACTTGCACCAGCCCCACTGGACTGAACAGGAACGATGCAGAATCAAGAGCAGGACAGACACAGCAAATACAGCAGAATCGTGGGTGCACCTATTCAGTTCAGCAGGGGATGGAGCAGAGCATTCCACAGGATTTAACCCAGTCTCTGTCACGCCTACCATCGAGTTAGGCAAAATCTATTCTGCACGTTACATGGACAGAATGCTGGACGAGTCTCTTTCAGACTGGATGGTTATGTGGCAGCTGTAGTGTCAATTTTTGCAGACACTTCCAAGTAAAGCTCTCCCTGCTTGTCATAAGCTAGCATAGCCAGGACTATGCTAAATCTTTCCTCCTGATGTGCTAGTTTTCTGCATTTTCCCCATGCTGTTGAACCTTCAAAAATGCGCACACAAACCCAGCACTGCAGTTTAAAGAGATACAGTTCCCATTCTGAGGCTACCCCTTCCCTTTGTGCAACATGCAGATCAGTACTCTGACCCTGCCAGCGCAGACTGTGCCACTAGTCAGACCATTTAGAATTATGCCAAACAGACCAACAGTGTGTGTGGAACCGCACAAAACAAGCGACACAGAACCCACGAAGGAGTCTTCCTATCAGGGCAGCCAACTTCCTTTGGAAATCCTCTCTTTGGCTGATCAAGGATTGTAACAAACAAAACGGGAAGCCTTCTGTCCCATGGAAAGCCGGGTTCTGTGACTTCCCAGACATTTGCTTAAATTGCCTAATTTATTCTGCTGCTACTCCATTCCCTGGGAGGGATGAAGCAAGCCGCCTCGCAGACATAGGAAATCCTACCAAGCCTCCCCGTTCTAGCTTCATAGATGACTCTAGATATTGTATGCACATTTTCAAACCCACCTCTGCAAATGTTCCTTTTTTGTTTGAAGTTGCAAGATTCTCAGAGTACTGAGTTCTGCACCTAATACCAAGTTCCTGCCTGTGTACGGAAATCGCCAAGCACACATAATACTGCCTGCAATCGACAGTTCACCAGGACATTTAGGTAAACACAGGTACACTAGTTTCCACTTTAAGGAGCTCACAATCTCCACAAATGAGGTGGCAATCTAGAAAAAGTGCTGCAATATTTCGGAAATGCAGTTCCTATGGCTGTGACCCTTAAGGAGGCAGAGTATTAACTCAAGAACACTTTTCTGTACCTCCCTGCAAAGTCAGGGAAAGGTCCTAAAACAGAGACCACTAACCTGTTTGCCAAAACTCCCAGCGGTTCTTTATGGAGCTTCTGAAGAAAAGCAACCTCAAGTGATGTAAAAAGCACAGGCGGGAAAGTGAGATACCACTAGTCATTAAAGCAGCCAGCTGCTCCTGGCAGGACTGCAGAAATGGGGGGGGGGTGTTGTTTCTCTCCTTAATATGAGAAGATTTTGAGGCACTCAGATGGCTCTCTAGCTGCCCGTGTGTGCCTTGTGCCAGTATTGGCTGTTGGGATGGGAAAGGAGACAAGCAGAGGCACCAGGGCATTGCTTACTGGCAGCAACGAGCAAGATTACAAGCCATTCATACATTACTCACAAACACTGCACCGGTTGTCATTTTGAAACCGCACCTTGACACTGGCCTGAATCTTACAACTCACTCAAGGGGGAAGCCTTCCTCCAACAGAAGGAGCTCTTCTGTCTGCGTCCTATAGAGCAGGGTTGGCCAAATGGCGGCTCACAAGCTGCATGCGGCTCTTCAAGCCTTATTTGGCGGCTCCCAGAGGCTTGCAAGTTCACTCCTCCCTTTAAGGGGCAGAGCGGACCAGCCGCTCTCCCGATCTAGGCACCCAGCCGTGCTTCCCCTTTCTTTCCCAATGCTGGAGCAAGGAAAGGGCGGGGCCAGGGCCGAGGACAGCCCACCCTCCCTTGCCATGCTGGGCACTCGTCTGCAGGCACCGAGCTTTGCCAGCCCTGCGCTTGCAGCGAGCGCCCGGGAAGGGCACTTGGGGGGAAGGGGAAAGAGAGCAGCGAAGAAGCGGTGAGGAAGCGCCAAGACAGAAGTGGCCCAGGACTTCCTGCTTGCTGGCTTACTCCTGAGTAGGCAAGCGCGCAGTTGGCAACAGCCGCTCATGGCACGAAGTGCAGCTTGCGCTAGGGTGCTTTTGCATGGGCGGAAGCCCCATTCATTGCACGGAGGACTGGCTCACCCATAAGTGCGTGCAGCTCAGCTGGGATGGAGGGGCAGGGAGTGTATTTGCTTCAGAGGACATGTGCTTGCATTAAAATTGTGTGGCTCCGCTTTTGTGATCCTTCCTTCCTTGATTTCTTTATCTCTCTTTCTTTCCTTCTTTCCATTTTTCTTTCTTCCTTTCTCTTTCCTTCTTTCCATCTCTTTCTTCCTTCCTTCCCCTGCCTTTCTTCCTTTTTACTTTTTTCCATCTTTCCAAGCTTTCCTTCCTTCCTCTTTTCTTCTTTCCATACCTTTCCATTTCTTCCTTTCCTTCTTTCCATGTCTTTCTTCCTTCCTTCCTCTTTACTTCCTTCTATATCTTTTCATACCTTTCCAAATCTTTCTTTCCCTTTCTTCCTTTCTCTTTACTTCATCTTTCCATGTCTTCCTTCCTTCCTTCCTTCCATGTATTTCTTTCCTTCTTTCCCTTCCTTTCTTCCTTCCTCTTTACTTCCTTCCATATCTTTCCATGCCTTCCTTGTCTTTCCTTTTTCCCTTCCTTCTTTCCATGCCTTCCTTCCTTGTCTTTCGTTCTTTCCTTTTTTCATCCTTCCTTCTTTCCATATCTTCTTTTTTTGTCTTTTCCTTCCTTCTTTCCATGTCTTCCTTTCTGTCTTTTTCTTCCTTTCTGTCTTTCCATGTCTTTCCCTCCCTCCCTTTCCTTTTTTCCTTCCTTCTTTCTTTCCATGTATTTCTTATTTTCAATAAAACATTGGGGTTACCAAGTCCAACTCAAAAAATACCTGGGGTCTTTGGGGGTGGAGCCAGAATACTTTGGAGGTGGTGCCTTGCAAGGATGATATCACTTTTTGTAATGTCACTTCCAGGTCAAAGGTCAGATGGGAGTCCTTCCCAAGCTCCACCCCTTCCGATGACATCACTTCCAGCATACTGTGCCCAAACCCCACCCCTTCCTGTGATGTCACTTTCAGGGCACTCCCCGAAACCCGCCTCTTCCTCTGAAGTCACTTCAATGCATCATGTCTTGTGGCTCTCAAATATCTCATGTTTATTCTATGTGGCTCTTACATTAAGCAAGTGTGGCCACCCCTCCTATAGAGGAAGGCTCTCAAATTCGGCTACAATGCTAACCAACACACACACGCCCACATGGATTTGCCTAGTGACAGAAGAAATGTCACTGGAACCAGCAATACAGCTGGAAATGTCAATGGCATTTCAAAAAGTTGGAGTGTTCAATACGCTCTCCATTTGTCAACACGTTGAAATGTGTAAAAATTCCTAAGAGATTATGTAAGACTAGAGGAAACTGAATACACATGAGAAATACAAGAGCAACCTGACTAGTCTTGCTTAAAGTATCACATCACAGAAGCCCTCTAAAAAAGGCTGACAAAAAATCAGCATCATAACCGCATCACTTACCAAAAGCTACCAAGAAGGACTTTCAGTGATTATGTAAATCTATTAGAACTGAGCTAGCTGGATTAATTCCTCTATTAATATGAGCTGAAATCACCAGAACAAATCACACTTGCCTTTGCATCCACTTCAGGATCATCAAAAAATCCCTCTGGTAAGGCCTCGGCTGTGTTCTCTCTCCTGAAAAGTTAAAATGAAGGTTTATCTTCGGCTAATGCATAGGGCTCACGTTTTTAATTCCTTCAGAGAAACACTACAACAGAAACACTACATGCTGATGCAATAATTTCATCAGACTTCGCCTTCTTTGAGAAAACAACCAATACTTCAGATTACAATGGAGAATACACACAGATTACAATGGAGAATACACACAGATTTACAAGAGAGTCCATATCACATTTCACTTACTTTTACTAGGCAAACAATGTTTAGACCCTTTCAAAGCAGACAAGATTCAGCTTTCGGTTTAGATCCTTTACCTCTCCACAATCTTTTCTTGTACTTCTGCTTTCTGTATTGAGCCAGAGTGAGAGACCAGAGCTGCAGGAGCTGCTGCAGTTTTGTTTTCCAAGAGGTCTGCAAGAAAGGAAACACACCTAAAGGTCTGGGGGGAAAGACTGTAGAAATGACAGAGAAATTCCTCTCATTATCTTTAGATCACCCAGTGAAACTGACTGGCAGCAGGTTCAGCATGAACAAAAAGAGTACTTTTTTCACACAACACAAACCTTGAGGAACTCACTACCATACTAAAAATATTAATCCTATACACAGTAGGAAGTAAGCAGCAAGAAAAGTGTTGCTTTCTGGCTCCCCACCCTGCAGCTTTTTTCATCCGATGGGGAGTGGGGAGGATTGTAGTGAGTCGCAATTTTTGCCTGGAGCCTGGGGATCCATTCCACCAGCAGAGGAGCTTTCCTTTGGCAAAGCTATTACATGGCATTCATTATCCTGGAGCATCAGCCAACGTGGGTCTGTCAGAGGCAAAGAGGTGGCATAAGCCGCAGTCTGTGTTAATGCCATCAATAACAAATGAATGCCAGTTTTTGCTTTAGCATATGTAGTTGTCTAATCAGCATGTATTGCACAAGCAGTGCACAGAATAGTGCAAAAAAAAAAGGGGGAAATGGCACAAGGAAATATTTACATAAGATGGGAAGGGGCACAACTCTCCCAGGATACCCCAAAAATACACCCAAGCACCGCTAGGTTAAGTTAATAAACTGAATCAAGCACGCCAACAAACACTTCTCCCCAGAAGATCAACAACAATTGAACACCTGACCAAATTAAACTTCTATGCCAACAGAAAACTGAGCCTAGCAAAAAAAACCCCCAAACTTCTGTAAAGAAAGCCCAATAACAGGGAAAAACAGCTCCCCCCCACCCCCAGAACAAGCAGCAAACAGTAAATAAACAGTACATAAAACAGTAAATATAACCAACTTCAAAAGTCAGAAACCAAAGCCTCCCTACGCAAAAGCCCAAACAAAGCCCAAACACAGCAAAAAAAGCAGTTTTGGAAATGTAAAATTAAAAAAAAACCCTTTTCCCTTCCCCCCACCTCTAACTCTCCCAGACACCAGGCCAAAGCCCTCCCTACAAAGAGAGAAAGAACCCAGTGAGTCTAATGACTCTCAAACCAGGCAACAGCCAGGAATCCACTCCACTCACTCGGCAGCAGGATCCAGTTGCAGTCCAAAGCAGGCCAAGAGAGCCGCCAGCAACAACAACATTCGATTTATATACCGCCCTTCAGGACAACTTAATGCCCACTCAGAGCGGTTTACAAAGCATGCCATTATTATCCCCACAACAAAACACCCTGTGAGGTGGGTGGGGCTGAGAGAGCTCCAGAGAGCTGTGACTAGCCCAAGGTCACTCAGCTGGCTTCAAGTGGAGGAGTGGGGAATCAAACCCGGCTCTCCAGATTAGAGTCCCGCGCTCTTAACCACTACACCAAACTGGCTCTCAACAATAGCCAACAGCAGCAAGCAGGCCAGGCTAGAGGAAAATTGAGGCTGACTGAGGCAAGCCTCCTAATTTAACTCCTTGCAGCAGTTTAAAAAAGGCACTCTCCTTCTTGAGAATCCCATTGGCCAGAGAAAGAGATGCTTCAAGGATTGGCCACTCACGATCCCCCCTCCCTTTCACCTCGGACTCATTCCTCCTCCCTTCTCATAAAAAAAGGTGGGAAGCAGTGTTTCTTTGCTGTTCCTTAAGAAAGGAATAGCAAGGAACAGCGCAGTCACACTTCCTGAATTTTACCAAATAAATTCAGTAAACTTAATTTATTCAGGAACAGAGTTCAGTTACACCGAATTTTACCCAATCAGGTACATTTGGTAATTTTTACCGAATACCGAACCCAAATTGCACATCCCTATTGGAAATACCCCAAGGTTGCTTTCTACTGAACACTGGTTCTGGATAATGTAAGACTGGATAAAATATCCCTCCGGATCCACTTCTGGCTTTACTGAGCTGTTTAAAGAATGCTGCTATTTCTGCCAAGACTGAAATGACTCGACTTCTTTTCATAGTAGCCAGACAATTGGTAGCTTTTCCCCCCAGGTATTTTATACTATTGACATGGCAAATACAGCTGAAAAAAATCATAGTATTTGGTTAAGCAAGCAGAAGCCCTTTTCAATTGGAAACAGTTTTCCTTGTTCTACCACAATTCTCTCAAAAAGAAAATTAATCCAACTGTCTGATTTGCACCTTTCTAGCTAGTGAGGTCCTGCAACTGAATTACTTGCCACAGGGGTGTTTGTAGAGAGCTGTCAGATTACCTGACGCTACAGCAGCAGCAGAGGTTGCTTTCTGAAGAGGGTCTGGAGTTGTTGTATTTTGGACAGGTGAAGAAAGAGGTGGCTTGCTGCTGTGGTCTTTGGTTTCTGCCGTCTCTTCATCCTCTTCCTCATCCTCCTCTTCATAGTCTCCCAGCAATAAACTGCAGCTTGAATCTTTTGAAGAGACTCTTTCTGCATCCACTGGGGTTTTTTGGCTAAAAAAGTCTGCTGGCAGCCTAAGGAGAAAGAGGCAAAATGTTTAATGTTTTTACGTACTCATACCGAGTTGGAGCTGACAGATCTGTTCTGCTAACAGATGTACTTTTTTGCAGCAGGAGGAGACTTTCCTTGCTGCTTCTGCTGAAAAAAAAGGGTCCCTGCCAGTGCAGGATCCAGCGCAATATAAGCTAGGATCCAAAAGGCTGGACATGCCCAGTGGAATGATCTTGTCCTCTACAGTGGCACACACACTGTGCCTGGGACAAACTACGGCAGCCCCCTCAATTTCAAAAGAAAGTTGCCATGTGGCACGCCCCCCACCCATGCATCTTGTATATGTGGAATCAGTTCCAGTTCCTTTATATCCAGGACTGTTGTGACAAAGATTTCTTTCCACTGCCTTAGCTTCCTTATAGCAACGCTGATTTCAGGAGCTCCCCCAGGATTTCACCCTCTACTTGTCCTGTTTCTGTGTTGCCTCCTGTTCTCCTGCTATCTTTCCTAAATCTGTTTTTGTACAATCTTTTTCAAAAGATCACAGTCTAAGCACCTTTGGATGCACGAGGATGGGAAGGTAGGCAGCTCTCCAATGGAGGGGGGAGGAAAAGTTGGTCACACGGGTCTGAAGCAAGGAAACTGCAGAGAAAGCTGCTGTGTGGAGTTCCCTCTAAGCGGTGCAGTGTTGTGAGCCAGAAATCCAATTTGTGAGCAGCAACGTGCAAGTTGTGAGCGCGCCTTTTCGAAAACCAGAATCCATTTGATTAAAAGACTTTTGATTTAGGTTGTCTGAGGCATTGGTATTGGGTGCCATCAATATGCTGATGACACCCACTTAGGCATGTGGTTCTCAAAAGCTTACGCCTCAATAAAGTTGGTTAGTCTTAAAGATGCTACTGGACTCTTTACTATTTTGCAACTACAGACTAACACGGCTAACTCCTCTGGATCTACAGAGAAGAAGAATTGTGCACCATCCAGCCCCGCAATGCACTCACTCTCTGGCTATTCCCTTCTGTGTTTTATATAAAAAGGTGTTGTGAAGCATGCCTGCAAATGGCTCAGACACCATTTCTTTCCACAGGCATCAGTGTATTGCCAGAGTTTTCTTTGCATTTTGGGCAACATCAGGCAGATGAGCTTCAGTCAGGGTTCCTCTTTGCCCACAAGCAAATGCTAAACAGAATGTGATGGGCAGTCATCCCTCCCTCTACCTCTGCTCTGTCGATTGGCATTTCCTGTCTCTTCTGTGGCCAGGTCTGCAGAAAGAAGAAGGAAGCTGGCTGAACTTGCAGGGGGAGCACCTATTTAGCTTCCAGCTGAGAGCTGCTCATTGGAACAGCCTAGAACTGGCCTTTAGTCACCCTGGAGGCTTCATGGCTTTAAAACTCTTTCCTTTTCTCTTTGTGAGTTCTGGTCATGGAATCTTTGAAATGAAATCAAGTCATAAAGCGTAAAGTCAGCACTGAAGTCCTGCCTTCTCCTTGCTTGCCATTCTGTTTTATTACACTGTATTGCAATGATCTATTCTCCCCTGAAGATATAAGCAGAATGCCGTTGATGTACAAAAATACTGGTAAAACTGAGGCCGCAGCTCCCCACTCCCCATGGAGTAATTTAACTAGAGGACAGCCTGTCTTACCAGCACGTGTAAAATTTCCAGATTCAGACCCTAGCTCTGTCATGAATTTTCCTTGCCATGCAAGTCTTTGTGACTAGGAAGTTAATTTTTTGTGTGCATGTAAAACAGATTTCCTTAGTCGTGAATTTACACACACACAAAAAGAGTATTTCCCTACCTGGAGCTGGCAACCCTGGGAGTGTGAAACACCACTGCCATCTCCTCCTCCTCCTCCTCCTCCTCCAGCACCCACGCCGGGCCAGAGAGGCTGCTCGGTGGGCTGGTGAGAAATAGCATGGGTGCCTGCCGCTGCTGCCGCCACCTTTTCCTCCAGCACTGGGCCAGAGAGGATGCTTGGCGGGCTGGCGAAAGGTCTTGGGGATGCCCACCATGGCTCCTCTTCCACACTCGGCAACGGGCCTGAGTAAGGCCGCGTGGATGCCTGCCGCAGCTCTTTCCTCCAAGGGGCTGGGGAAAGACCGTGCGGGCGGCTGCTGCAGTGCCTCTTCCAGAGCCCAGCGATGGGCTGGGGAAAGGCTGCGTGGGCGCCTGCCGCGGCTCCTCTTCCAGAGCCCAGTGAGGGGCCAGGGAAAGGCTGCACGGGCACCTGCCGCAGCTCTTTCCCCGAGCCTGGCAAGGGGCCAGGGAAAGGCAGCGCAGGCACCTGCTGCGATGCCTCCTCCAGAGCCCGGCGAGGGGCCGGGGAAAGGCAGCGCAGGCGCCTGCTGCGATGCCTCCTCCAGAGCCCGGCGAGGGGCCGGGGAAAGGCTGCACGGGCGCCTGCTGCGGCTCTTTCCCCGAGCCTGGCGAGGGACTAGGGAAAGGCAGCGCGGGCGCCTGCTGCGATGCCTCCTCCAGAGCCCGGCGAGGGGCCGGGGAAAGGCAGCGCAGGCGCCTGCTGCGATGCCTCCTCCAGAGCCCGGCGAGGGGCCGGGGAAAGGCTGCACGGGCGCCTGCTGCGGCTCTTTCCCCGTGCCTGGTGAGGGACTAGGGAAAGGCAGCGCGGGTGCCTGCCGCGGCTCCTCCTCCAGCACCCAGCGCATTCCGTGCGCTGGGGCTTCTCAACTCTGCGCTGAGTTGTGACAATTCCTGCGCCATAGCGCAGGAGTGCATGTTCGCGGGAACCCTGGTGTGGACCCTCCATTGCCACTACAATTTCCTTTGCATTCACTGCAACAACAAGAGCTGCATAAGGAATTATCTCCATGTGGAAGCTGCACAGGCCATAATGTTCAAAATCCAGCTCCGAAGAGCCACAGCCTCCCTCAGATCTGCAATATGGAAATAATACTGACTCCTGCAAGGCTTAGTGAAATAATGTACATGGATTTTTAACATAATATTACCTACCTCTAAGTGTAACATGCAGTTATGGGCTCCAGCACAAGAAACAACATGGAGGAGACGTTAAATGGCTCCTCTATGCTGGTAATCTCCATGCAATGAGTTACTTGTGTCCAGGGGCTCACCATGAGACAAAGGTCCTCCATCCAAAAGGCTTATAGTAGAACTGAGGCGATGTCCCAAAAGCCACATGCATACAAACCATTAGAGAGTCCTGTTCAAATAGCCTTTTGTCCTAGTCCTAGTGGAGGAATTTTCCTCAGATGAAAGGAGCCTTAGTCTGTTGCAAGACACTGAGAAAGGCTCTATTTGTTGAAGGAAAATGTCTATGCAAGCAGAACAGATCCACAGGATCCCACCCAATGACTTTACATACTGAGCAGAGGACAAAGTGTCTTGTTTACATCCACACTTAGCAATAAAATACCTAGCTTACCCAGATGCAACAGTCTGTGGGCAGTCAGCAGGATCTGAAAAATAAGACACCATTTTCAGAGTTTTGTGCCGCAAAAATCACTAGAAATATGAACTTCACAAGAGAGATACTGAGGTGCAGGGGCTTGTTAAATGGCTTTCCTTGGATTAGTGTCGTTAAGAGAGAGAGAGAGAGAGAGATCCTCCATACATCTCTGGAATTTTTAAACTTTTTCAAGCCTGAACAGGCCCTTTAAGTTTAGGTAAAGGAGAAGCACAACTACGGTGCTCCATCATGGCACTGGCACACAGCAGATGTTTCAGTGGTGCACTACAGGTAACCTGGTCCTAACTTATCATTTACAAGGCTGCTGTGGACACAAGCTTGGCAATTCCAGCAACGCACTCTTAATGTTTATTTGCTTCACTTTTACCCGACTTTCCTCCCAGTGGGGACCCAAACTGGCTTAAGTTGTTCTCCTCTCCTCCATTTTCATTCTTCCAATAACCCTGTGAGGTAGGATATGCTGAGTATATGTGACTGCCTCACGGTCACCCACCAAGCTTCCATGGTAAAGCAGGGATTCTCACACTGGACTTCCAGATCCTAGGCCGATACTCTTACCACTACACCACACGGGCTCTCTTCATGAGATAACATCTGGGACTGGTAGTGCACTGAGACCCACCTAGTTCACTGGGCTCATGAGCTACATGCTTTTCTACATTCCCAGCAAACACTGGCAGATCTTGTATTATTCATGTGACCTGTACTTACCATACCAGCTCTGGTGGTGGAGAGTGCCATAAAGGTGATCCTTGGTGGGGTTTTCATGGCAAGAGACTAACAGAGGTGGTGTGCCATTGCCTGCCTCTGCAACCCTGGTTTTCATTGGAGGTCTCCCATCCAATTACTAACCAAGGCCGACCCTGCTTAGCTTCTGGGATCTGATGAGATTGGGCTTGCCTGAGCTATCCAGGTTAGGGCACATACCAGCTATACTAGCTAGAGAAATATATAATACCAGCAAATACAATATCCATCTACATCGTAGCTTGCATATACAAAAACTTGCCACCAAATTTTGCTGTTTTCATCAATTTTTCTAGGACAGGCAAAAAAACAAAGCCACATAAAAATTAAAGGTTACAGTTTCGTGAACACTGCATTGTGAGGCTATACCTTTCCTTTTTTTCTGCTCTGGAAACTCTGTGTCTGCAATTTTCCTTTTGAGAGAAGATGACACATCAGGAGTCGGGCCCGGTACTGACTGCTTGAGATCTTTTAACTGTGCAAGTTTCTGGGGAGACAATTTTCAACCAGAAGATGAATACCTGTGCTTTATTTACCTGGATTTCAGTAAAGCTTTTGTTAAGGTTCCCCATGACATTCTAATGGGTAAACTGGAAGACTGCGAAGTGGACTATAGGACAGTTTGGTGGATAGGGAACTTGGTTAGAGGACCGCACCCAAAGAGTGGTGATCAATGGCGTTTCATCAGATTGGAGGGAGGTGTCCAGTGGGGTGCCACAGGGCTCGGTTTTGGGCCTGGTACTTTTTAATATTTTTATCAATGATCTGGATGAAGAGGGAAACGGGCTACTCATTAAATTTGCTGATGATAACAAATTAGGAGTAGCAAACACCCAAGAAGATACAGTTAAAATTCAACAAGACCTGAATACTCTGGAGAAGTGGGCAGTCGTGAACAGGATGCAATTCAACATAGATAAGTGCACAGAGACCCATTTTATTTTCTGACACTACCTTCCCAGATCAGGAGTGAGTGAGTATTCTGGTGACCAGCGTTTAACAAGGATACACTGGAAGGCAAGTCTGGTGCCAGCAGCCATGGTAATTCCAGCTCCCAGTTATATTCATTCAGCCACAAAGGACTGATCCAGACTGAATGTTGTCCCCCTTAACTCCAATTAGGAGACTGTAAGTCAGCTGCAACAACTCAGACTCCTTCCACCTCTCATCTCCATCTCATGGGGGGCTAACCCTACCCAGGCTTACCATGCATAGAATCTGACCCAGTATGAAATTCTAGGTTCAGGCACTAGTTAAAGGGGAACCTTGAACAGGTTGCTTCTGGCATTTCCATCAATGGGAGGTAAAGGCAGGAGGGATAGAATTCACCTCCAAGTAGTCTGGAGGAAGATGTATGCATTCCCAGCACCAATTATTTCTTCAACATAGTTAACAAGAAGCCAGCATTATGCCTAACTTAGCCTAAAACTGCAGATGCGTTAAAAAAAACACTCAAAAGTGTTAATCCACAAACTATACAATATGGCAACCACAGCAAATTAAAGTACCTAGAAAGTTCTGGAATAATGTTTAAGGCAATTACTGTAACTTACCCTTTATTCAGTACATTTCACAACACTGGGGTAAAAAATCCAAAAGTACCATCATCTAGTTATTTTCACCCTGACGAAATCTACACTTATGAAAGGAAATTTCTGTGTTCTTCACATTTATACAATTAACATTTGATTTATATACTGCCCTTCAGGACAGGTAAGGCCCTCTCAGATAGGTTTACAAAGTGTGTTGTTATTATTATCCTCATGACAATCACCCTGTGATGTGGGTGGGGCTGAGACAGCTCTGAGAGAGCTGTGACTGATCGAAGGTCACCCAGTTGGCTACAAGCAGAGGAGTGGAGAATCAAACCTGGCTCTCCAGATTAGAGTCCTGCTGCTCTTAAACACTACACCAAACTTTACCTTACAGAATGATGAAGACTAAAAATGTTTATTTTTTAAAAAAGTAAGTTTATAGCTTTTTCATAGCATTAATTCATAGGAGAAGGAAATTTCCAAAAGGGACAGGATATTTCCCTTCCTATGCTTATTTAATCAAAAGTAAGTCTCACTCAGATCAACAGGACATATTTTGTAGTATGTGTGCATAGGATTGCAGCCTTAGCTACAGAAACAAAATCAAGTATACTAGACAAAGAAATAACAGTTAATGTTCATATATTAATTAATCTGCAAATTTTAACTAACTTCTATAAAATATTATTTATAAAACTAGTAACAATTATAAATTACACAATAAAGAAATAAAACTGGACAATCCAACCAAGACTTAATGAGTACAAGGCTACAAATTGTATATTTTCTTTACTACATTTCTTATGTAAAATCAACTAAAACTCTCATGGTTCTTTAGATGTATTTACTGTAGCATATATACATATCCTATCTGCTGAATGCCGGGCTAAGTGGGCTGATAATTTGACTAACAAATTTTTTTTATGAATTCTCTGGATATCCCTTGTGCCATCCAGATATTCAGCACATCAGATGAAACAAGTTTTTAACCAATTACTATTAGATAAAACCTATCACTTAGTTGAAAGGGCCAAATCTACACATACTATATTTTTTCAGTATCACAGACTTAAATACAAATATACTACCACACAAAACATGACCTCTCACCTCTTTGTGTTGTTTTCCAAGAACATGTGTTTGCCACAATAGTTCAGTCTTCACAGGTACACTGCACAGAGAGCAACTTAAGTTCCCCAAACTATTATATGTAAAAATTTCAGTTAAAGAAACCGTGCAAAAAAACTCAAACAGCTCAGAACTCTAATCCTGGAGAACAACTCTTTTAAAGCCCTGTTTTGCAAGGGAATGTTGAAAACTCTGCCAGATCTTGCTTGCGATTATGTTTTTGTTGAATGGCTCAATGGAAAAAGCTGGCACGGCTCCTTCTTGCTCCCTTCCAAGAACTGTAAGGCAGAATTATCTGGAAGGGCTTTTCAGTGATTTAGGAAAGGGAAAGGTTGCTGCAGAAGCAGACAATGTGAGGGAGTATGCAGACTTTCAATTTTGGTACTGGACGAATAAATTTTAGTTTCCTACTGCTTGAATTGCTATAGATACCATGAGAATTACAGACTATAGAATGTAAGTTCTGATTGTATTTTGTATATTTAAATTTAGGTGTCTTTGATTTTGTTTTATGCCAACAACAATAAAACACTGACCATAAGGTACTTTTCAGTGAGTCACCTTAGGGGGAAAGGCAGGTGACAAATAAATACATGTACCTTGAAAATAAAATGTAGTTATAATAACGTATAAGCCATTTACACCACTCTGCATTCAAACTAAAACATGTATTTAAGATGTTGACAACGGAGCTTCTGAGGGCGAAATATGTGCCCAGAGTAATTAACGAAATCTAGGCCACGCCCTAGCTTCCCTTCAGAAACGCACCCCTTTCTATTTTAATCCGACTCAAGCGGAAGGGCCCAGAATTCAAGGTCTGCCACGAGCCTCACTAAAGGGCGCCCAGGGCACCCTCGCGGACTCACCCGCCTCGCATGGTTGCTCAGTTAAAAGACAGGAGAGGAGCCCATCCCATTTGAGCCCCCACGGCTCGGGGCGGGGCCCAGGATCCTGCCCTCCTCCCTTCCCCTCACCACCACCCCGTGAGGGAGGCGAGGCCGAGGCGCCCCGTCAGCGGGGACCCCAGCCCGGGTCTCTCCTCCTGAGGCCGCTCCGGCTCCAGCCCCTCCCGCCGTCTCCAGGGACGAGAGGAAGGCCGCAGGCGAGAGGCGCCGCCACGAAGCTCCAGCCCCACGCCGAGGGGCCAGCGGGAGGGCGTTGCGCAGCCCCGGCGGATTCCCGGCTCCTCCCTCCCTCCCTCTCAGCAGCAGCCGAAGCCGCGGCGGGTCAGGATATCTGGCGAAGGGCGAGTCGACCTTCTTCTTCTTCCCGGCGGCCTCCGTCTGCCGCTGCTTCTCCCTCATGAGGCGCCGCAGCTCCTCCTGCCCCACCGCCGCCGGCCGCCGCCGCCCCGAGCTCGAGGCGGCCGCCGCCATCGCCCTTCCCGTCGCGGCCGCGGTGGCGTCACCCATCGGAACGATCGCGGCAATTTTATGTCAGGGCGTTTTTGTGGGGGCGAGATGCGAGCCTGGAAGCAGGGGACGTTACCTGGGCGACCGGACGCTTTTAAATAGCGTCATAAGCAAGGGTCCGGGGAGATACCGCTCTAGGCTTTGCTATGTTTATAGCGAAAGCCTCGTCTGTGGGCGGGGAACCAGGTCCGTTTAGGCACGAAGTGGCGGCCTCTTCGTGCCTCGCTGAGCCAAGAGTTTAAAATAATACTAGCTGGCCGGTTTCGTCCGTTGATGAAACCGCGAGCACCGTACCAAGACATCCACCTGACTCTAAGGGTTGCCAACCTCCAGTTGGGACCTTGAGATACCCTAGAATTCCAGCGGATCTCCAGACTACCTGAAAAAAATGATTGCTTGGGAGTCTGGGCTCTCCAGGGCATTATACCCTAATGAAACTGCTCATCAGTTTCCACTCCCAAATCTCCAGGGCTTCCCCAACCTAGAGTTGGCAACTCCACCCCCTTAACACGGCCTTTTCAACCATTACCAGCCTAAGACAGAAATGCACCGTGGTACATCTATGGGTGGATGGCATGCAGGTCCTCCATCCCCATGGGAAATGCAAGAGCTATTCCTCCTTTAGGTACCTAGAAAAGGGGGGCCAATAGGAGAGGAATCAGCCTCTTCAGCAGGATTCTTTCTTTACTTAAAACTCTACCTAGGGAAACAATTTCACATCAGTATACTAATCCGATGTAAGTACTGACCAGCCCAGAAACAAAAAAACCAGAAGTTATCTTATTTTACTTATTTTTGTTCACAATAACTCAATATCCATACACTGTCAAAGCAATTTCTATCGATTAAGATTGATGTGCAATCAAATAAAAGCCATGTTGATCCAGACTTACAATATACAAAAGAAGATCTGGGTTAGAGTAATTAAACAATACTAAATATTTCAATTTAAAATTACTCCATTTTACACACAGAAAGATGAAGGCAACACTGATTGGTTCACAGTGGAGCTGTGTCTCAATCTTTTCAGTGAAATCAGTCTCTGAAAGAAACCAGTCAAATGTTAACCTCAATTTCCCTATCTGTAAAATGGGGCAATAACACGCTAGAGGACTGTTCAGAGAAGTTAAAACTTCGCAATAATAAAACTTGACTTGTTGAAAATTTGGTAGCTATGGAACCCTTCGTGCATCAAACATGTTAAACAACACATTCATGAGTGCAAAATAAAATATCTGCACAGAGGAAATGTACATCAGAAGCTACTCTGACCCTCAGAAGCACTACAAAAAGCTCATGTTAGCATCATCTGAAGTAGTTGGAAGTGTGCATACGAGGCAAACCATTTCCCATGAACACCATCGTAATACAAGCAAACATTTCAAAGAGTAAGGCAACAGAAGAAAGATGCCAGCAATGTGAAACTCAAGAAAATGGAAGTGACAATATTATAATGGAAGGGCAAACATGCACAGAAAGAAAAATAGTTTTCCCTGCTTTCAGTTCCTAATGTTCTTTTCCGTATTTATGACGAACTTTTAAATAAATATTCGTATTATTGCTTTGAAATACAGGTGTTTAAGTCTCATCTTTAATAAATGAGATACATTATTGTTATCTAACACAACATTCAAAGAAGATATAAAACACACCAACAGCTTATTTTATATTATGCAAGCAAAACATATCTTCTTGATTAAATGCATCTTGTTTTTAGGATCTTTGCAGCAATGGAATGCCATTTTCCCCCGGTGCAACAAAACCGACTGCACTGACTTTTCATACGTTTCTACAGATTTTGCTAAAGCAAGAAAACTCTGGAGGACAGGAGGAGTTGAGTACAATATAGTGGAAAACTTGTTAGTCTATGACAGTGCAAAGCCTGGTATCTACTTTATCTGGATAGCACATACACCATTATGTACTTTGATCCTTGACATCATTTGCTGCCACTTATACTGTACCTGCCGGCATTGTGCTACAGAGGGCACTGACATAACTATACTCGCATTTGTTGGGAAGCCAAGAGAACTGGCAAGGATTTTTAAACTAAGCTTTGTGTTCTGTAGTGCTGTAGCTACAGCTGCCAGGTCTAGGCTTTACGTGCTTGGAGAAACACTGTTACTGCCGGTCTAAACATTAGTTTTAAGTAAGTAGAACAAGCACATGGCAGCCATCGTTAGCCCTGAAGCCATATCTGCCTTTAAAACTATACGTTAGAAAATATATGCTTCAAATACTTCAATATTCAATAAATAATTATCTAAAGGGATCATTTCATTTTGCCCTTAAAAGCCAGCTTTATGGCCCAATTGAAGGTGAAAAGAAAGTTTGGCAAATTCCTTATGACGAATGGTAATTCATTTACATTCCCATCACTGTTCCAACAGAGAGTGTACTTGAGGATACCAAATGTACACCAAATGTACACCAAATGACCATGTAAAGATTACAATCAAGAAGCTTACTGATGCACAGCTACTAGATGACATGTGAGACATCCTAACACTACATTCCAATTTAGGCATCCTGAAAGAAAGATAGATAAAACTTCTGCTGCATTTAAATCTTTCCTACATCCAGTAACACATACAAACACTCAACAGCATCATAGTCACATTACTTATTGCTCCAAATGATTTATAAAATGTACTATTGTAGTTAGCTGAAACATATTTGACCACGCAGAGGCATGTTTTGAATATATTAAAGAACTACTGCAAAATTTTTTGTGGAAAGAAAAGGTTTAACTTTAAGGAGTACACACCAACCAGCAAGCAATGACCACCATGCAATAATTTTACTGGACTCTGCTTAAAATAAAATTTCAAACACTAACACAGGTGCTCCAAAATCAAGAGCAAACTCTTCTTCTTGCTCACAGAGCAATTATTTCTTTTAGTTACTTAAGTGGATGCCTCATTCTGCCAGAGCCATGTTCTTCGACTGTAGCTTATCCATTTCTTGACCAATACTTCCTTCCACTGTATCACACTGTGCAAGAAAAGCCTGAAAACAAAATTCAAAAATTAGTAGGAGATTCGACACAATACTGTATCTAAAAAACAAGAGTGATACTTTTACCACATGAACAGCAGCAAGCACAGTTTATTATTGGATTAGATTATAAATAATCACAAATAACTCGAAAATAACTTGCTTCTAAGGGCTGGTGCACCAGTAACAAGAGTTTTCCAATCAAGAGACAGCATTGGGAAGAGATGCTCCCACCCACACCACCTTTCAACTTTCCAGTAGTAAGCTATGTCCAATTTGCCAAGGAAAAGAGGAGGAGCGAGGGAGAACAGCAAACAAGTCCTGGTCGCCAGACAAGCAGAAGTCTGTTACAACCTCTGACTGCTCCCTTCTCTTCCTTTGTCCAGCTTATCCATGATTTTTAAAAATATTTTATTTTATTATAACAAAAGGGGGATACAGAAAAAAGAGGGATAAAGGAAGGGAACAATAAAAACAAACATAAAGCTCTGTGCTACAAGGATTATTAACGTACAGAGTAAGCTTATCCATGATTTTGTGTATCATCCGCACCAGTGCCAACCAGGATTTTAAAGAGGTTGAAATGAGAGTGGGCTTACAAGCCCTGGGCAGGATACAGCTTGGTTAGTGCTAATCATGGTTAGTACTGGTGCAATGCTAAACATATTTAAGGTTGACAGGGGTGGGATCCACTTCACATCAGAGTGGCAATCGTGTGCATTCCTGAGGCTTGCTTCCGACTTCCGTGGCTCACTGGAGGCTGCATGCAGCCCAAGAACACGCCCTCTCATCCATTGATCTGAACAGCAATGAGGACACTAAAGACCCATGAAACGGATCCCGCTGTATAATTTTTGCATCTTTTAACACACCATGTTAAAATGCTTATAATTTGTTTTACCATTGTTTCATCAGATTTCTGTTTGTTTTCAAATTTCTGCTATCCAAACCCTATTAGATGTCCCAGCTGTTGATCATATTGACTCATGCTGTGTGATCCACCTTGGGTCTCAGTGAGAAAGGCAGACTATAAATAACGTATACAAATCAATAAATACATTTTGAATCTAGGGAGCAAGTTCCTGAGGTTCATACTGCCCTGCAATTTCTTTAAGCATTCCTAAATTTACAAAGAAGCTTACGGCGCCTTGAACAGGAAATGCCATTTGCAAGAACAGAGACTCTGCTTTGAGCACCACATTTCCTTGCACACCTGTAAAGAGGCTCAACTGAACTTGAGTCATGTACTTGGAAACCAGACTTGACAATTTTAAAGGAAATTACAAGTTTCCTCTCTTTCACTTCAGGTTATGTAAACATTTGCCAGGGACAACTACAGCTATTTATTCTTGAGACAAATGTGCATTTAGTCTTGTTTTGCTTTTAAAGTATTACCACCCTCGATTTATTATTATTATTATTATTATTATTATTATTATTATTATTATTATTATTATTATTATTATTATAATATCTTTCTCACTGAGACAAAGTAGATTACACAGTACAAGTCAACGGCTAGGACATTCAATGAACAAATACAAGAGTATGGGTTGCAGAAATTTGAAAACAAGCATAAATCCAAATGCAGAGATGAAACACTGCTAAAACAAAGCATATGTAATTACACTTGACATCTATAACATTGTGGAAATTACCCAGGAGGATATCTACATGAACAGACAGTACCCAGTAAAACAGTATATAGTCCTTGTCCATTTTCCGAGGCATCTCCCTGAGCCATCCATGTGTGTTTTTTCTGAGGATTTAGTAGAAGCAGCATCTTTTGGAAATTATATAGTTCCCCTTTAAATCTGGAAGTTCTACATCCATTTTGCATTTAGTCAAGTATGTCTTAGCACATTTCTTACCTGAACCTTTTTCACTAGCCCCTTCTTCTTCTGTTTGCAATCACTGAAGTTCTCTGGGAGAACCTGTGACAAAAGAAATGAAACCACAAGAGTGATGATATTTAGTCTTGTAAGAAACAGAAGTCCTGTGCTCAAAAGCACCACATCTAAATGTTCAATTGAGTCACAATACATGCCTCAGTTGCAATCCAATGTGAGCACTGCATGGGGATGATTAGAAACAACTGTACGATGTTCACTCATTAAATAATCCATTAAATGACCCAGACTTGCAGTCTCCACAGAGCAGCCTAAACACCACTGACTATTCAGAGCTTGGAAGTTGAGCAGGGTTGGCCATGGTCAGTACCTGGGCAGGAGACCACCAAGGAACACCGGGGGTGCTACACAGAGGAAGACAATGGCAAACCACCTCTGCTCATCTCTTGCCATGAAAACCCCCTGAGGGGGTGCCATAAGTTGGTAATGACTTGATGGCACTTTTTATTATTGTTATCATTAGCAGTCTCCATAAGCTTCTGTACAGCAGTTAGTAACTGGCTTGGGTTCCCTCTCCCAAATGCTGTGCACAAGCCTGCTGGACGCAAGGGCACCCAAAGAAAATTCCGGGGTGGGCTGCTGCTGCTCTCTCCCAGGACGCCCTCGCGTCGGGGGTGGGGAGGGGGGCTTGTGCCTGGAAGAAGGATTTGAGTCTTCAGCAGCTCATTCAAAGCGCACACCCTGAGGCACAGCTGTTTCTCTGGGTCCTTCCCGCTTTCTCCTTCCCCTTCGCTTTCTTCTGAATTATTCCATCCCATCCCCCCCTCAGTCCCCCAAAAGAAACTTATCACTTTTCCTCCACTCCTTTCCAGTTTGTGAGGCGACAGGCAGGAGAAAAAAGGGATGCCTCGGAGCTCCACCCCCCCCCCCACACAAACACACACGTTCAGAGAGGGGCAGTGAGCAGCGGCAGAAAGGGGAAGGCGTCTCCTACATTTCCCAAGAAAACTTGCGCGACCCTCGTCTTGTTTGGTCCGGTTCTAAGTTGCCCCGTGCTGCTGCTGCCGCTGCTAGAACACAGCTGCGGGCCAGGTGTGGCAGGTGGCCAGGGCGGTGCGAGGCAACGCAGTAGTCTGGGTGTGAGCGCACGCATGTGCGCAGGGGTGGTAACAGCCCTGATGCTGCCCCCCACCCCCGGCCTCAGGAACCAGAAACTCAGGCACCAGCCCTGAATATAAATCTTTTAAAATAAAAAAATGGAACCAGTCCATTTAAAGAGTCCAGAAAAAGGTAACAGTAACACTAAAATTAAGTATTTCCATTTTTAAAAACATCTTCGCTTCAAGAATATGCTGTCCAACTATTCAAGGTTTAAGAGGGGAAGTTGGCAACCTACTGTGATTTACAAAAAGGTATGCACACCTAGTTAACATAACAGAGATAATCTAGCCCTGTGAAGGGTTCGGGCAAGCCTCTCTCGGAGCTTTAAGGGCTTGGTGGTGGCGGCAGTGCCTTGCAGGGCCAGCCTGACTGGACTAGTTCTTCAATTTGAATTTCAAACAGATAAAAGGAGCATACGGCATAATATCTGAGCTTGTTATAAAACTCTAAATGTTTGTTGTTAAAAGGGCTAGTACATGGTTTAAATTCCTGCCAAAAGAATGTACTACTAAAGAGACAAGTTTTCTAAGAACAAGAAGAGTCCAGCAGCACCTTTAAGACTAACCAACTTTATTGTAGCATAAGCTTTCAAGAATCACAGTTCTCTTCGTCAGATGCATGGAGGGCAGAAAGAAACTGGTCAAATATAGAGGAGGAGAGGGGAGGGGGAGGAGAGGAGGGATGTAAACAACTCCTTTTGATGTGGGGATGCAAACAGCTCCTTTTGATGTGGGGATCAGTTTGCTTGTGTAAAGGTTCAAAGGAGTTAGCCGTGTTAGTCTGTAGTAGCAAAATCAAAAAGAGCCCAGCAGCACCACCAAGACCATCCAATTCCAGTGCAGCACAAGCCTTCAATAATTCCACTGCAGCACAAGCCCTCCCCGCCAGATGGAGGGCTGTGGTTATCGAAGGCTTGTGCTGCAGTGGAATTGGTTGGTCTTGGTGGTGCTGCTGGGCTCTTTTTGATTTTGCTACTACAGACTAACACAGCTAACTCCTCTGGATCTAAGAACAAGGAATTCTATGGCATTTTCAAAATTAACACAAGAGTTCAGAACGTCCAATTTTTCAAGTAAGTTTTTTTCTAGATGGCAGGAGTGTAGCAGAGAACATACTTTGCATGCAGAAGGTCCGAAGGTTCACACACTGGCCTGTCCAGTTAAAAGGATCTCCAGCTGCAGGATCGGGTACAGTTTGTAGCCAAGATCCTGAAACCCACTGCTTCTAAGTATATACAACAGTGGGCTATATGGACTAATGGTCTGACTCAACAGACACCATCATATGTCCAAGACTGCTATAAAACAGGGTTAACATACCTGTAACTTATGTTCATCGAGTTCTTCTGTGCTGACACACATGGGGACTGCGCAGGCGCAGGCCAGCCGCCGGAGAATTTTCTATAGCTTCTATGGCTCCGAAGGGGGCCGTTTGTCGCGCGCCTCAGCGACCGTTTTCCCGCCCAAACGGTCACATGCTCCTCCAGCGACCAACGGCCCCTTCCCTCAGTTCTCCTTTGCCGCCGCTTGACCAATACCCTTAGCCATAACACCTTAAAAACACCAATTCCCGTTACAGCCATCACAGTGTCGTGCATTGGAATTCACAGCGGGGTAGGAGGGAGGGTTGTGTGTCAGCACAGAAGAACTCGATGAACATAAGTTACAGGTATGTTAACCCTGTTTTCATCTTCGTTCTTCTGTGCCTCCACACATGGGAGTGTACCAAGCTTCACACAATAAGGAAGGTGGGGTGAAATCCAACACAATTTTATTAAAGAACAAGAACAACAACACTATAGATATACATACATACATCTATACAAACTGTGTAGTGATAAATAAGTATCCAATATTTACATATATATAGAGACACATAAATATACATATATACACTCTTTCACTCAAGGGTACCTAGCAGGTACGCCAAGAAACCCTTTCCAAGACTCCCTTAGGAAAAAAGGGAGTGTAGAACAGCCTTGGCCACCGAAACATCCTGCTCGGCATTGACATCTATGGCATTGTGCCTGACAAAGGTGTCTGCAGAGGACCATGTGGCCGCTTTGCAAATGTTAGCCAGGGGCACACCTCTGAGTAGCGCCGAGGAGGATGCTTGGGACCGCGTGGAGTGGGCCCTGACATGAAGCGGGCAAGCTACCCCTGCCAGGGAATAGGCCTTGCTAATGGCCGTTACAATCCACCTAGACAGGGTCTGTGAAGAAGCCCTGTTACCCTTGTCCTTGGCCCCAAAGCACACAAACAGGTGAGGGCTCGACCGGAATCCTTTCGTCCTATCCAGATAATAGGCTATGGCCCTCTTCAAGTCTAGGGAATGGAGGGCCTTCTCCCCCTTCGAGGAAGGGTGAGGAAAAAACGCAGGCAATGCAATATCCTGCGAGAGATGGAAGGCGGACACCACCTTAGGTAGGAAACCTAGGCAGGGACGCAGGACCACCTTGTTCGGATGAAACACAAGGAAGGGAGGGTCAGACCGCAACGCAGACAGCTCACTGACCCTTCTGGCCGATGTTACGGCCACCAGGAATGCCACCTTGTACGATAACATGTCCAAGGGGCAGGTTGCTAGAGGTTCGAACGGAGGCAACATAAGCTGTGAGAGCACCAGGGAAAGCGACCACTGGGGTACCGGTGCTGACACAGGTGGGTATAGGTTGAACATGCCCTTAAGGAATTGACGGGATTGAGGGTGAGAAAAAACTGTACCACCATCAACTCTGGTGTGAGCAGCAGAGATAGCCGCAAGGTGGACCTTAAGAGAGGAAACCTTCAGGCCCAGGTCACGCAGGTGGCACAAGTAATCGAATACAACCCCTAGGGGGCTGCTGGCAGGCACCACCCCTTTAGCAAGTGCCCAAATTTCGAACCTGCGCCACTTGGCCGCATAAGAGCGCCTAGTGGATGGTCTGCGAGCATTCAAGAGGACCTTCTTCACCTGATCCGAAAAACCTACAGGGGAGGAAGGATCCGCCAAGCCGTCAGGTGCAGTTTCCCGGGGTCATGATGGACTAAGTCCCCGTTCAGAAGGAGGTCCTGACGAGGGGGCAGACTGACATATGTCCGTTGGGACATCCGTAGGAGCTTTGGGAACCAAACCTGCCGGGGCCAAAACGGGGCCACCAGGATGCAGTCTGTCCCGTCCGCCTCCAGTTTGCATAGGACCCTTGGAATCAAAGGGAACGGGGGAAACATATAGTGCAATCCCTGAGTCCACATACACTGGAAGGCATTCCCAATAGAGAGGGGGTCGCTCCCCGCCCTCGAACAGAATGTCTGGGCCTTGGTATTCGCTGCAGTTGCGAACACATCTATATCCGGATGACCCCACATCCGAAAGATCGGCCCAATGTACTCTACGTTCAGTTCCCACTCGTGGTCCAGCAGAAGGACCCTGCTCAGGGTATCCGCTCGGGCATTGTCTGACCCTGCCACGTGTATAGCACGAATTGTCACGCCATTCCTGATTGCCCACTGCCAAGTGAGCGTGGCTTCCCGGCACAGGGCCATGGACACTGTGCCCCCCTGCTGATTTACGTAGTACATGGCAGTCGTGTTGTCCGTCTGCACCAACACCTGGCGATTTTTCAGCAGTGCTGTAAGGGACACAAGTGCGAAACGAATGGCTCTTAGTTCAAGCACATTAATATGGAGCGTCTTTTCCCTCTCAGACCAGACATCTTGCACACACACCTCATCACAATAAGCCCCCCATCCCAATAGAGAGGCATCAGTGGTAACCGTGATGTCAGGATGCTGACAGACAAAAGGGGTCCCTTTAAACAAATGGTCATCAGACAGCCACCAGTCCAAGGAGGATAGGATGACCCTCGGGATAGAGAATTTGAGGGACGGAGGGTGCTGCTGAGCATCGTACCTCCGCACAAACCAGTTCTGGAGAGGGCGCATACGCAGCCTAGCGAAGGGCACCACAGAGGTGGCCGCTGCCATATGCCCTAATAAGCACTGGATAGTGCCCACGGACTGGAAACGGTTCCTTTTAAACATGGACACAAGACCCCTTAGGGACCTAGCTCTCTCCAAGGGGAGCAGAGCCTTACCCTCCACAGAGTCCAACAGTGCACCAATGTAGGAAACCTTGCAGCTGGGCACTAGTTTGGATTTTTCAAAGTTTACCAAGAGCCCCAGGCGTTGACAAGTGCTAAGTACTAAGCCAATGTCCTGCACCAGCCTAGACTCTGAGTCAGCCACAATGAGCCAGTCATCGAGGTATGGAAAGATGGTACAGCCCTCTTCCCGAAGGAAGGAGACCACAGGGGCCACACATTTCGTGAACACTCGTGGGGCAGTGGATAGGCCAAAGGGAAGCACCTTATACCGGAAAACCCTTTGCCGGTAAACGAAGCTCAGGTATTTCCTGTGCTCCTCCCGTATTCCCACGTGAAAATATGTGTCCTTCAAGTCAAGGACCGCAAACCAATCCCCCTGTTTCAGCAAGGCGATCACAGCCGCCAATGTAACCATCTTGAATTTGGTCACCTTGAGGAAGGCATTAAGGCCCCTCAGATCTAAAATGGGACGCAAGCCCCCATCCTTCTTGGGAACCAGGAAGAACCTAGAGAAGAACCCCCTTACAGAGTCCTCATAGGCCAATTCTTCCACAGCACCCTTGGCCAAGAGCGACACGATCTCCGCATCCAGCTCGACCATAGTATTATTGACAGCTGTCAGGGGTGAACTGCATCTAGGCAGCTCAACGAACTCCAGCCCGTATCCCTTCTCAACAACTGTTAAGACCCATGAGTCAGATGTTATTGACTCCCACTCAGCGAGGAGTGGACTCAGTCTGTCCGAAAAATTTGGGGATACAGCTGGCGCGACCCGTCAGTACTGCCTCCCGGCGCCCTGCTGATCTCTCTGCTGGGCCGGCGGCTGTGACGGGCGAGGCTTGAAGGGTCTACGCCTCCTCTGTTGCTGTGCAGGAGGGTAGGTCCGCTGCGGGTAGGCAGGATACTGGTAGCCTGGCCGCTGCTGCTGGTATCTGCCCTGGTAGTGGTAAGGGGGGCGTACCGTGGCCTGGAGGTGGGCTTGTCCGCAGGAGCCAGCCCCAAGGACCTCGCCGTCTGCCTGTCCTCCTTCTTTTTCAGGGTCTCGTCGGTGGATTTGGAGAACAGCGAGTCCCCCTCAAAGGGCATGCTCTCCACCCTGGAACGCACCTCCTGAGACAGGGCGGTCGACTGCAACCAGGAGTGGCGCCTGAGGACCACCGCCGAAGCCATTCCCCGTGCAGCAGTGTCGGCAGCGTGACTCCCCGCATTCATCTGCTGCTTAGACAGCCTCACAGCCTCAGTCTGCAGCAGGGATACCACCGCCTTCTGTTCAGGTGGGAGGTCTCCAACATAGGACGCCAACTTCTCCCAGAGATAGAGTTGATAACTAGCCATGATGGTCTGGTAGTTGGCGATCCTAAGGCCCAGCGAAGCAACCGTGTATTGCCGTCTGCCAAGCGCATCAAGCTTCCTGCTCTCCTTGTCGGCCGGCACAGAAGTGTGGCCTGAACGCTGGGGGTTGAATTCCTCCGTGACCAGAGAGGATGGTGGAGGGTGTTTCACCAACGCTTGCCAGGTGCCCTGCTTAATTTTATAGAGCTGCTCGATCCGCTTGGATGTCGGAGGCTGGTCACAGGGCACCTTCCACACCCTTTCCACGATTTCCTCAATACCCTCGAGCATGGGGAAGCCGATGGACGCCGGATTGTCTCCGTAGATCCTTTTCAGGAGCTTGTCCTTGGTCTGGGGGGCTGCTGAGGAGATGTCCATCTCCAGCACCTGAGCCATCCGTGCCATCTGGTCCGAGTAAATCCTCAGGTCCTCGTATGGTGAGCCGGTGCTCGGCACCACGTCATCGACTGGTGAAGGCTCGGACCAGGACTCGGAATGGTAGTCCCCCAGGCTCTCCACGTCTTCCTCCTCGGAACCGAGCCGTGACTCCTCACCCTGGATTGGTGGGGGGAACCACGCTTGCCTCGACGTCGAAGGCCTCGGTTCCGATCCGGAGAACCCGGTGGGTGCCCCTTCCCACTGGCAGTGGTACGGTGGGGGAAGGTAGGAAGCCTGACGATGTCAGGACGCAAAGGAACGGTCGGAGCCGACACTCTCCCCGGACCGACGCCGCTCACGGCCGGTAACAGAGGGGGAATGACGGACAGGCGATGGTCGACTCCGACTCGGTGGTGGGCTCGGTTCCGGCCCCGGGGAACGACGGGCAGGTGATGGTCGACTCAGACGTGGCCGCGGGCTCGGCCCCGAGGAAAACTCGCCCGGCACCACCTCGAATGCCATTGGTTCCGGCACCAGTTCCAAGACCCCCTCCAGTTCCGGGGAAGGCGTGTGAGGAAGCACAATGACATCCTCCTGCGGTGCAGGACGCGGCGACCGGTGGTGATGCTTGGCCTTCTTCTTCTTGGCCGGTGGCTCCGAAGAAGACCTCGGAACCGATGCGCTCCTCGACTTCGAAGGGGACCTCGGCTTCGACCGCTTCGCTCTGATCGGAATCGGGCTGGTCGTCGGTTCCGAACGGGGATTCGGCACCACGATCCTCGGTTCCGAAGCTGGTCTCGGATCCGATCGGGTGGAAGACGCGCTTCGGGGCGGCCGTGCCGAACCCTGCGCCGGTGAGGCCGCTTTCGACGCCGAGGCACTCGGGGGACGCGATTTCGACCCCGACCTCACGGAAGCCACTGAGCCAGCTCTTGATTGCCTTCCGGCAGAGGGGCTAGGGCCGGCCTTGGGGGGAGGTAACGGAGTACCTCCGGACATGACCTTCTGCCACAGGGAGGAGTTCAGTCGGGCCTTGCGCTCCTGCCGGGCCTTGTTGGTGAAGCCCTGGCAAATTTTACAGGCCGAAACATTGTGGGTCTCCCCCAAACAAAACAGGCACAGTCCATGGCCATCGGTCTTGGCCATTTTCGTGTGGCACTGGAGGCAATGCTTGAAGAGAGCCTTTGAGGCCATCTTCAGGGGCACGCTAGAGAGAGGTCAAACAGTCCGGGTTGTAATTACCGAGTCCAATCCAAAGTCCAAATCAGTATCCGAAGAATAGTCGAGGTCCAAAGTCCGAAGTCAAAAGCCAAAGATCAATCCAGAAGTCAAAAGACACACAAAGCACCGAGCAACAAAGCTCACGTTCTCTCCAAGCGGCGGCAAGAAGAGAACTGAGGGAAGGGGCCGTTGGTCGCTGGAGGAGCATGTGACCGTTTGGGCGGGAAAACGGTCGCTGAGGCGCGCGACAAACGGCCCCCTTCGGAGCCATAGAAGCTATAGAAAATTCTCCGGCGGCTGGCCTGCGCCTGCGCAGTCCCCATGTGTGTCAGCATAGAAGAACGAAGATGAACATGAAATTTACCTGGAGGTAAGTCCCATTTGTCATGGATGCCAGCATCCATGCCATTGTTGTGTTCTGCAAGCATCCACTGTTATAGTCCGCATTTTATACTGAGAGTGATATAAGCATCCATGCCATTATTGTGTTCTGCATCTTACACTGCATCTCATACTGGTATAATGCCAACGTTAAATACTGTATCTTATGCATTTTATATACGTCGCCTGAAGGTGTCTAGACTGCTAATACTAATTTCCAGAGGAGCCAGTGGCCTCTTTGTTATCTCTAAGAAATACGTGCTTTCACTTCTGAGTGGCCTTGGGCCGAAGCTGCAGCTGTGTAATGAAATCCGTCTTTTCACAGGAGGGAATGATTCCACTCTGTACTTTGTCTAGACTAAACTACTTTGTTCCCATGTAACATTTTGGGTTTTCACACCTGAATGCAAAGGGCGGGAAAACGTTCCCTATATCAATAGTCCTATTGTTTGAATAATCACTTCTGCCAGCTTCTATCTATAAGTACATACCTGAACTGAATAGATCTCTAAATAAAGTGTCTTCAACCAATGCAGCTGCCTGCTTGCTGTGAGGGACTTGGGGATCTAACTGCCAGGGACTGCCACCCTAGGACTGCCACCATTAAACCCAGTCAGCATATCACTGAAATTCTCTGGCCACTAAGATTCGAGTCCAGGATATAAGCTCTCGAGGGTTAAAGCTCCCTTTGTCAGACATCATGAAATATGTGACAAAGAAAGTTTTGACTCTCAAAAGCTTATATCATGAAAATCTCATTGGTCTTTAAAGTGTCACTAGACTCAAATCTTGCTGTTCTACTGTAGACCAATATGGCTACCCTCCTGAAACAATCTATGGCCACCATGTTTGAAAAATGCTTTTTAGTAGGAAATCAGTAGCAAAGCCGATTTCAATTTTAAAAACCAACAGCTTTCTACTCTTACCTGCTAGACTGCACAAAAGCATGGTCAAAATGGGGCACTTTTTACAGTGGTGCCACCCTAGAAGCACTAGAATTATTGGGAGGACCCAAAGCAACAGATCATATAACAGAGTGACCTTTTGGGGTCAATCTGTCACTGTCTGGAACTAGTTAAGCAGCAGCCCTAGGTATACTAACAAAACGAGGGGAGGGAAAGTTGAAAAGCAACCCCCCCCCCAAACCCCTTAAAGCACAACTGACTTTCAAATGATAAAGCATTTTAATGAAGATCATTATATACTAACTGTGCTTGCGTAAGAACACACCTCGGTGGGCTTCCAGGTAAAGACCCAGTGCAAATAATACCTTATTGACAGTTCAAGAATTACCACCTGGATATTAATATTACACTCGGATCATGCAAAAATATTCATTTAATCAAAAAACAAGTTACACCCCCAAAATTATGAAGGAAGGGCATGGACATCTGATCCGACCAATATTACTGAATGCAGTATTAAACAGGGCAATCCAGAAAGCCAAGAGCCCAAAGGAGGAGGAACTGTTCTCTTGGGGCATTAACAGACCTCCAGTGGGATAGCGAGAATCAAACAAAGGAGACCTGGGTTCAAATCTTCACTCAACTTAATGGATGACCCTGTACAGGGTTGTTGCAAGGATAGAAGAGAATCACATGTGCCACCCTAAGCACCTTGCGGGGGTGGGAGGGGCAGGGTGAAACAGTTTTTTAAAAAAACTGCTGACATAAAACTGCTGTGAAGCTTGTGGTGAAACCAACTAGTTGGCTCTTAAAGAAGCCTCCTTCTGAAGTTTGTCAGTCACATACACTGGCCATAACCTCATGCAAGCTTTCCTAGTCCCCTCATTGTTCCACTATACAGCAGCTGTCATTCCAACCACCTCGACAATTCATATTTTTCAGATTGCTGCTGCTCTATATACAAGGCCAGAAGCAACTAGCGCAGAACTTCTGGGCTACAAGCCCTGTTGCAAGCAAATGCAATACAGTGGGATTTACCACCAGGTAAGCATTCATAAGAAGGCACAACATCTAAAGAACAAGCATTGCTAAGTTCAATGGGCCTCAGAATTAGGCACAGAATTATAGTGTAAGGGAAGAGGAGACCGATGGAAAAACTAAATGGTTACCAATTGAATTCCGGGTCAAGTTTGAGTTTTTGAGTATGAGGTTCAAAGCCCTAAACAGATTGGGACCCCCATACCTACGGGACCGCCTCTCACCCTTCATTCGGCCAACCAACATCTTCTGGTTGTCCCTGGCCCCAAGGACGTTTTTGCCTATCATCGACCAGGGCCAGGGTGTCAGATAATTCCCAGGATATCTGCCATGTTTCATGCTTTCTGTTTCATGTGTGTTCTGCTTTAGTACCTCTGAGGGAGTGCAGAGGGAACCAGAGCTATGTGAATCTGTTGCGAACTGTTTCTCTTTCAGGCAAAGTGTTTCGATTCCTAGTTCCTGCTGAGACTGGGAATGTGTCCCTGAAGCTACTGCACAGACTGAGTGGTGCTCCTCTCCTTCCCCCCTCCCTTCTTCCCAGGCGAAGCGCGCCTAAACTCCTGACTGACTTTCCCCCTCCTGGGGGAGGAGACAGTGACCTGTAATTGAACTGACTTTCCTGCTTTTAGGCATTCCGGTCAATGACCATGTAGCAGTATTGTGAAACTGATATCTTTCCTTAATAAAATAATCTTCAACTCATACACTGGAGTGATGCAGTGAAGTGATCAGGGAAAGTACCTGGCAAGACCTGACACAGGGCCTTTTCGGCCCTGGCACCAGCCTGGTGGAATTCCCTCTCCGTTGAGACTAGGGACCTGCGGAACTTGTTCCACCAGGCCTGTAAGACGGAGATCTTCTGCCCAACCTATATTAGCTGAGGCTTGGGCAGGTGACTTGGTTGGCCTCTCTGCTGTAGCCTTGGCTTTGGTTCGCTGTTTAGCTGAAACATCTGCCCTCTCTACCCCAACGAATTCCTGAGGACATGCATTAACACCACACACTACCACTTGGATTTGGTTTTAATGTTTATACCTTGTATTATATTATTGATTTTTTATTGTATTTTATGTTATTCTAATATTATTAATGTTGTTATCCGCCCTGAACCCACTTGCGGGAAGGGCAGGCTAGAAATGCAATAAATTAAATTAAATTACCGGAAACTAGGGATGGAAAACTAAGTGAATCACCTCTACAGTAGACCATCATCCTACATGGAAGATCTGTTTCCAGAATCACCGAGAATGGTGAAATCCACAAATACCAAGGTACAGGGGAGGGGGTCTGCTACTTCCCAACAGCAAAACAGTAAGATTATGACGCTGAGAGAGTAAAAACCAGCTGGAGACTGGTTTTTACTGGACTGCAACTGCTAGTAATGAATCCACAAAAAGCAATGGTCTACTGTGCTATGCAATTTATTAAGAACACAGCAGATACAAAATGCGACCACCACTGCCTCCTGCTGCTCCTGCACAAGCTCTGCATTTTAGGCCACATGCTCCCTCCATGCGTTCTGCGCATGCTGCAAAGCTCCACCCCAATCTCTGCTAAATGCAGCCTCCGACCACTAGGTCTGCAGTCTGTCCATATTAACTGAAAACAAATTGCTTAAGTGCCCCTAACACTGCACAGTCCTGTGCCTCCAAGTCTCCTGAGAAAGGGTCACCTGGCTCCACAGAACTTACTCACCAGGATGAAAAACACCCCCAACACTGGGCCTGTAGGTGGAAGGCCAAGAATGAACTGCAGCCATGCTGGGATGGCTCCCTCTATTGTGGCTTCAGCTTAGCACTCCTCTCTCTCAGCTCTATAAAATATTATACAATTAATAGTCATTCTAGTAAAGACTATTAAGTTTTATCTTCATCCAAGTTTTGGTATTCATTACTCCAAACACAAGATTACATGCTGGGCTATCAACAAATAACTAATATTTCATTATCCCAACTTTTGGGGGGTGGGACTTGTAATTAATAACTGGGAGATCCAGGTTCGAATCCTCACTGTGCATGCAAGCTTGCTGGGCGACCTTGGGCCAGCCACTCTCTCTCAGCCTAACCTGCCTTGCAGCATTGTTATTGTGAGAATAAAGTGGGAAAAGGGGAGAATGCTGTAAGCTTCTCTGGGTCCCCGCTGGGGGAGAACAGCAGAGTAGAAATGAAGTAAATAAAGTAATAAATTACAAGTGCATTCAACAGGCTTGTTTGAGTAAAAGCTGGCAAATGAGCCTAATAAAGTCATTTTATTACAATTAACACCAGATGGATATGTAAATCCTTCATTGTTGGGGAGGAGGACATTTCTCTACGAGACTGTCTCCTTTTCACATGTTTCTAATCCAAAAAAATGGACAATTCTGATTATATGTACCTTGTGTTGGTTACCACCCTATTGTTACAAAGCCAAGTAACAAAAAATGAAACAAAACTACATATTCTTGATACAGTTTTCAGGGACTCAGGGCACATTATTTCTGTATTTATATGGCATTTCTACCCAGTGGGTCCTTAAAGCAGCTAACACACACAGAAAACACAAAACAATATTTTGTAACATTTACAAAGCTATGTTAAAATACAGAGAAGGCCCAGGGGTGTGTCCCAAATTGGGAAAACTACACAATTGTGTAGTTTTCCTGTTGCAGCTGCTGATCCAGCACAGCAGCAAAGGGGATTCTGCAGGGCAGGCGATAAGCAGAGAGCACTGGCTCTGATTTCAGTCCAGTTCAAAGTCCTTCTGGAAGGGAAAAATCCTTTGCTTGGTCAGGAAGGCCTGTAGGGGCTTCACATAAATGTTAAAAAGCATGGAGGATCAAGACTGAACTCAAGATACCCATGCATCTGTGGCCAAGGGGCCCAATGAAACCCAGGACATCCTTCTACAACCTAAGGAAGTAGCAAAACCAGCGTAACAGTAAATCTTCTAAGCCCATCTTAGCAAGGTGATTCATAAGGTACCACAGTCAATAGTACTGAAGGCTGCAGCGCAGACCAGAAGGGACACAGGGACACACTTTCCATATCAGTGTACAGGCAGAGATGATCACGGCAACCAAGGCAAGTTCCACACAGTGATCAGTTATTCACTCACAATAGCATCTATCTGTTCCAGAATCTTCATAAACTGCTCAGCAGTTCCCTTTATTCGCTTGTCCAACTGGTTAAGAGCTTCAGTTTGAAGATTCTTTGCTAAAAAACCCTGCAAGGAAAATAGGTGTTTTATTGTACAAGAGCTTTATTCACGGCATACTGGATGACAGCCACTCTAAATGATAAATAATACAGAGTGATCTATCACAATTTTGCATAGTAAACATATAATTTAATTTAATATTGGAGCCAGTAAAGAAAGTGGCCAACTGAGAAAAGAATTTATCCACCACCACTGAATGATGTAAAAGTAATGCATATAAACAAGCAATGAAAAGAATTTCATGCACATTTAGTTTTATGTTACAAGAAAACATTCTGGTGTGAAATGACAATTAAGGTTTGGGTTGTACCCAAGCACCTTTTTCACTCAATCTTGGCCTATTCCCCTCCTTGTTATAGCTCCTGATCCACGTGGCATTTGTCTTTTCTGTCACAAGAACCCAAATATAGCCCTTTTTGAAAGTCAAAGGCAACCCCTTCCTCTCTTTTTCAACAACGGAAAACCTAGTTGGATCCAAGCTTTGTCATTCCACTACCAAGACACATTACAATAAAATCATTCCTTTATTTTCTAGGCACCACAATGATTTTTAGGTTCCAAGGCAACCTGGCACCTGGGATTTGTTGAACTCTACCTTAAATTTATTGTGCTTCTTTTAAAAATGTAAATATATAAGGGAAGGGAAGAACTGGACAGGAGTCAAAATATTCTTTCTGAATTTTGGTACAGAATGGAATTTCTAATTGACATTTCAATATAGCTTAACAGAATCCCACATTGAAAGAGGCCGCAGGGAATAGTGGGGCTAAGCACTCATGCACTGAAAATATTGCTTGAATTGTTTTACCAGTGCCAAACCAATTTCTAGGTTCTGGTGGCATTTCTCCTGGAAAATGTAAAAGCACTCTTCTTAGTTTTAAAATGCTGAATTAACAAAAATGCC
Source organism: Eublepharis macularius (assembly GCF_028583425.1). Lineage (NCBI taxonomy): Eukaryota > Metazoa > Chordata > Lepidosauria > Squamata > Eublepharidae > Eublepharis > Eublepharis macularius. The sequence goes on along the minus strand of NC_072800.1, from coordinate 9,071,121 downwards.
CAGTCAGAAGAGAACTCAAATGGTTTAGAATTTACTAAGCCAAGAAGCTCTCTTGGGTGACTTATTGAAATCCACGGAAGGTAAAAGGAACTGAGGTTTCCTGACCTTCTAACACCACCAGAAAATTGAATCTACATGGGTGAGACAAGCAGTCACAACACAGTAGGTATATTCAAATTGTGAATATTAAAGAGTAATTTCATCAGAAAACAAAGAATCTACCTACCCCTACTCAAACTTCTGGAATTTTAATTATATTTTATATTTATAGACTTATCGCTTCTGGCCAAGCAGGCCCTCAAAGTAGTTCATGAATGTACCCTGAAGCATTTGAAAGAAAGAGCACCTTTAAATACAAAGACATGTCAACCATCTGCAATAGTAAATTATTCTAAAACTATATCAAGCAGTTCAAAAGTATATAGAAGGTGAAATGTTGTAACTAAAAGCAACTTACTTTCTGAATACCTCCAAGTTCTTTATTAACTTCCTCTATTTTTTTGGCTATCTGCTCTGCTGATTTCTCCAAATCTTTTAATTTCTTTAACTCGGTCTCTTCTTCAGGACTGTTCTGTACGTGTTCAAACAAGACAATATTCTTTTACACACCTAAGATTTCAAGTATTTTTTTTAAAAGTACACTGAATTTTTAAAAGTTTTAAAAGCACAATTAACAAAGATTTACAGTGCTAGCCTAAGCAGAGTTACTCCCTTCCAAGTTCATCGAAGACCGTGACTTCAGAAGGGTGCAACTCTTCTTACGATGACACTGCTAGAAGTCCATTATTGTTTCAGTTCAACATCCTGGCCTCTCTCTCTACTTTGTAAATTTGTTCAGCAACCTCATCTTTTTGAAACAGGCTCACAGTTTGAATGGAGAAATAGCATAGTGAAGGTAGGTGTTCCTACAGTCTGACACTATATCTACCTACAAACTTGTTATGTCCTCATGCAAGAGAAAAACAGCAGTTGGGTAAAATGCGATCTTAGATGTTGTGCTTTGCACGGAATCATTTTTATTTGGTGGGGGAAGAGCAAATATTTTAAACATGGCAGAAACCTAAAATCACAAAGATTGATGGGCAAGAAACGTCAAATAAGTAAAAATCATATGATTTTGTTTTTGCATTAGTTGTTTCATTATTTTCAAGAAGATTTGTTTATAGCCTTATATAACTTTCAGAAAGGCAATTAAGACACTGTAATAAGACAGGAACAAGACAAAAGAAGTAGGGAAAGGAGAAGAAAGATGACAGAAAAGAGAATGGGAAATGCATAAAGTAAAGAAAGGGGAGAACCTAAATGAAGTTACGTATGCAAACCCACTGAAGAAAGCAAGCCTTGGCGCCATTTTTTAAAAGGCATTTAATGCCAGTAAATCAGGAAATAAAATAACAAAGGAAGCAGAAGAGAAGGCTCTTCTTTGCCCCCTTTCCATCTAGGCAGCGGCTCAGCATCCCAAGGAGCTTCTGTGGCGGGGCAAAGGGCAGAATGATGTTGGGTTACCTGCCAATGCCACATTCAGGCAAAACAAGGACATGGTGTCAGCATGTCGACCAAAGCTCTAGCAACTCTACAGTATTACCACAGAGTGTCTAGAGCATTAACCTATGTCATCTCCAGGATTTTGCCCAGATGTCATGCTAGCCTGAAGTGCAATGTCATTTCCCCCCCCCACCCTCCCACTGCCCCGAGAAGAGAGGAAGAGTGGAAGGCCACATCCTGCTCATTTCTCTCACAACCAATGGACACAACATGGAAGACTGAAGGGCAAATCCCTGCGTAGCCAACTACTACCACCTATACACAAAAGCACATTGTCAGCCACATCTGCACAGCTCGGGCTACATAAATGACTAATAAACATTAATAAATAATCCTACTACAGGTCAGGCTCATATTTCACTGTCTTTTATTGATCACCTGCACAATCTATTTTATCTTTTCTTTCTCTCAATTAGCAAAAAAAGTGAGTAAGGAAGGGCTGTGCGCGCCCTGTGCTGGAGAAAGGCCCAGATTCCCTGCCAATCACAGAGGGAAAGACAACGGCTCACGTCTGGCAAATTTCTCTAGACATATTCTACAATTGTCACTGACTGAACACCAATAAAATGAAATAACCCCTTCATAAAAGGAAAGTTACCCTTTTCCCAATCAGCATAACTTTACAACCATTTTTCACGCCAAACACTGACAATGGCTGTTCCATTTCTTTCAGGGATTTTCCTAAAAGGGGAGGAAAAATGATTTCAGAAACTCCAAAACAATGGGTTTTTTGCATTTAATCAAGTCAAAAATAATTCAAATTTCCTACACACACGAACATAACCTCTGCTTTAGTTAAAAGATTTAAAAGCTTCTCAGCTGATTTTGGGTCCTCAAAGTCTTACCTAAAAGCCCGGGCAATGCCTGCTGTGTGTGGTCTCGCTAGAACTGTTTTCTGACTCACTTTCTGCTGTTTTTATGCTCTGGGCGAACCTTTAAGGCTGGGCTTTTAAATAGGTGTTGATGTTTCCAGCATGTTTTACTTTGCAATCTGCTTCAAATATGTTATCCGGAGAGGTGGCATAGAAATTTTCTGAATAAATAAATACATGCACTAGCACTACTGGTGATCCCTGGTGTCAATTGGGGGGAGTGTTATTTTGCAAGCAGATGGATGATGGGAAATTGCACCCCTGTGCCTATGTGTCAAAAAAAAAATTCTGAAGCTGAACACCATGGGGTGGTATGGGATAAAGAAACTTTAGCAGTCTAACTGGCTTTGTGTACCTGGAGACATTGGTTGTAGGGTGCTAAAGTGCCATTTGAAGTCTAGACTGAACATAAAAATTTACAGGCACTGCGCACCCCGCACAAACTTGGTGCCAAACACCTATGTTGGGTGGAGTTCTTCTCCAAGCTTAATTTTACACTAAAGCACCTCCCTTGTAAATCTAACTTCCTGGCAGATGCCCTCTTGCGCATGCCCCAACATGAGAGCCAGAGAGAGCAAGTGATAGACACAATGTTTTCGCCAGCTCAATTGGGGGGGGGGGGCGGCAGTAACCACCAGGAGCCAAGCCAAACAATTAAAGCAAAATGCTCCCTTCATGAACTGGGAGGAAAGAGTCAAAGAAGAAGCAGAGAAAGAGGGAGACGCCCTACCCAAAGACGAACTACAGAGGGAGAGGGGGGAGGATGGTACCGACAAGGTAAATTGTATATTCCAGCCAGTTTAAGAAGGGAGGTGTTGAAACAGTGTCATGATTCCAAGTTGGCTGGCCACTTTGGGTATCTGAAAACATTGCATCTGGAACAGAGACAATTTTGGTGGCCAAACATGAGAAGGGACATTTCTCAGTATGTATCAACTCGCCAAGTGTGTTTGATGGGGAAAAGCAGACGGGGAAAACCACCTGGTCTACTACAGCTCTTAGAAACCCCCTCTCACCCATGAGCTGTGATCTCAATGGACTTTATTACTGACCTCCCCCTTTCGAAGGGAAAAACTGTAATTTTAGCGGTGGTTGATTTGTTCTCTAAGCAAGTTCATTTCATTCCATGCTCCAAAATTCCAACCACAAGTAGACTAGCCTCCCTCTTTATGCTACACGTGGTCAGAATGCACTCATTTCCGAATAAGGTAATTTCCGATAGGGGAGTCCAGTTCGTTGCCAACTTCTGGCGGGAGCTAATGCAAGTAGCAGGGATCGAACAAGGCATTAGCTCCACCCATCATCCTGAGACCGATGGGCAAACAGAAAGAGTTAATCAAGTGCTGGAACAATTCTTAAGATGCTACATAAATTACCAGCAGGACAACTGGACTGATTTTCTAGGTTTTGCAGAATATTGTTATAACAACTCGGTACATAGCTCCATGGGGGCCTCCCCCTTCATGATAGCCCATGGATATGAGGGCACAGCAATGCCATTTCTGAAAACCCCAGCTAACCACAAGCCAGGGGATCTGTGAGAATGGTGGTCTAACTTAACAACCCAACGGGAGATAATTAAAAAGACTCCGGAAAAAGCTAAAGAGGATTACAAAAAATACACAGACAAAAAAAGGTCCATCCCTTGGAAATTACAAGTGGGAGATCATGTGTACATCTCCACTAAACATCTCAGAGGGGAGCAACCTAGTAAAAAACTGGGGTGGAAATTCTTAGATCCATTTCAGGTCAAGAAAATAATCAATGAAGTGACTGTAGAGGTAAATCGACCCAAGAATTTAAAGAATGTTCACCCGATATTTCATTTCAGCCATCTGAAAAAAGCTCCCCTGCCTGATAAGTGGCACCCGGACTGCAGAGCCCCCCCCCCCCCCGCCGTGGTGGACAGACCACTGCACCATGAAGTGAAAGGAATCCTGGACTCAAAATGGAAACGGGGAGAAATGTTTTATTTAATTTGTTGGATGCATTTTGATGAAAGTCAGAGGGAATGGGTAAAAGCCCCAAAACTTGTAAACAAATTTCACAAGGCTTACCCTAACAAACCGGGGTCAATGTGAGGGGGGAGACCTTCTTGGGGAGGGTAGTTTGCCATATATGCCTGTCTGCATATCTGCCATGAATGTATTCTGTGTTCATATCTGCCACGAATGTATTCTGTATTACGTACTGGTCCTCTGAGGGCATGAGAAGTTTCTTATTGATGTTAAGGCAGTGGGTTATCTCACAAGTATTTACTTTCTCTTTCCCTGCTGCCTCCAGCAAGTGTCCTTGAAGGCTGGCTGCAGCCAGCTCAAAATGTGTCTTTCTTGGGAACTGAGATGATTTCATTCTTCGTTCTGTCTAGACTAAACCTACCTTCTACCTGACAACCTCCTGGCTCTTTCACACCCAAAAACTTTAACAGCCCTTATCCTGATGACAGGAACGTTCCCAATAAATAACACCAACCCCAGTTACGTCACTTCTGCCAATGCACATGTCTGAGCACCTTGAACTTGCTGAATCTCTAATAAAGTTACTTCAACCAATACACCTGCGAGTTTGCTGTGGAGAACTTGGGGATTCCACCTGCCAAGGACTGACACCTGGCCGCAAGGAGGTTCGTCTTGCCTCAACCAGGGCCAGGACCTTCTTGGTTCTGGCACCTAGCTGGTGGAACTCTCTGTCTCTGGAGGCCCGGTCTCAACAAGATCCGCTATCATTTTGCCGGGGCTGTAAGATAGAAATGTTCTGCCAGGCTTATGGGGGTTGAGGCAGATGAGCTACCCAACGGGCCCTTCCCAGGGAGGGGGGGGGGCGCGGATATGTGCCAACTCTACACTGGATGAATTTTTAACTGCCCTGTCCATTGGCCCTAAGTGCAAATATGAGCTGCCTGTTTATGCTGTATTTTATGGTTGCTACCATGTTTTAAATTTCTGATGTAAATCCGCTGTGAGCCCATTTGCAGGGAGAATTTTGTTAAATTCAGTTTAACAAAAGCTGCTCACAGTCTCAAAATTTTCATTTTAAGACTTGTTCAACATTTCTTAGTATTCAGCTGCCCAGTCTCTCAGCAACATCACATTAGATGAGCTGACACATCTCTGCCTCCCAAGCCACACTGTGACATCAGGGCGATTAGGACACTCCTGGCTAGAACACATCTGTGGGCGACATACAGGACTCATGATAATCGATTATTAAACAGCAGGTTACTTAAGACCTTCTATTTGTTTGCTCAAATATTCAGTACAGACATTTTCTTTAGAAGCAAAGAACTACATGAATCTCAAGATGATTAAAATTAGACCAAATATTAAATCATTCTTAAGATTTCTGAAATGTTGGATTTGTGCCCACCTTTTTTCAGCAAGTTGAATAAGCCCATTATTTCTCTCATAAATTGCTTGCATGTTAAACTGATAAAGAGAAAAACTCAAATATGAAAGCAGCAGAAATAATAGCCAGGATTTTTTTCCAAACTGCATCCAGTATTGGGAAACTAGATTAAAACATCTACCTACATACTGTGAGCCACCAAGTAAAACTCACCCCAGAGGTTACGCCAGGACTTCTATATGTCTCCATTTCTGCTACCAGTTTGGGATTGCAGAAACAGCAGCGCTGTCAAATACCTAGAAGGGTAACAAGCTTCCTGAGCCATTTCCTGGTCTCTCCGGCTAAAGCAGGCGGCCATTGGAAGAGATCATACTGAGCAACACGGACTGACACCACGTTAGGATGCTTTGCAAGTTTTAGGGAGGAGCCACGAGTCAGTGATCAAGCACATGCCAGGCATTAAGGTCCCGGGTTCAATCCCCGGCACCTCCAACGAAAGCATCTCAGGGCAGCCAATGCTAAGAAAGGCCCCTGTCTGAACCTCTGGAGAGCCACGGCCAGCCGGAGAACACTACACTGATGGCCCAATGTTTTGATTCAGTATCAGGCACTCTAGATATCTTCATACGAACTGTGCCCGTCTGGTTCACACACCACTGTTCGGAAAAGTACTAATTAAACGGGGGGGGGGGGGGAACCAAGGAAGAAAAATTAAGAATGCATTGTTATCATTTTCTGTAGAAATGCCTATCTCATTGCACAATATGTATTTTGAAGATTTAAACATTTCACAATTTATTTAGGGATGGAAATAATGAAAAGTATTCCTGTAACAGTTCAAAAAGAAAATCAATCTTCACTCACACAGGCTATAAATTAACCAAATAAATAAATATATAAATGTTAGATACCTTTATATATCAGTTTCTGAAAAGACAGTGGAACTCCAGTTACTTGTTCAATTAAGAGAGCCATGTCACGTACTGTGGGCTGGCTATCTTCTTCCTGAGAAGCAATCTGAAGACTGTGCTTTTCATTACCTGGAGGCCGTAATAAGAACAAATTCAGATTGCCGCCTGGGCCACCCCAGTCAGCAGTGGGATTGCCACTTTCAACTTGCCATCCCTCCTTTTCTTGAAACAGCAGCCTGACATACAGGAATTTATTTTATTTATTTCAAATAAATAAATAAATAGACATGCAGGAACTTAGCAGGTGCGGCCTTATTATTTATTTTAGTGTATTTTAATCCCGTTCTTCGAGAATCTGCACAATTCTCTCCTCCACTTTAGCCTCACATTGTGAGGTAGAAGATCCAGAGGAGTTAGCCGTGTTAGTCTGTAGTAGCAAAATCAAAAAGAGTCCAGTAGCACCTTTGTATCATGCATCTGACGAAGAGAACTTGATTCTCGAAAGCTTATGCTACAATAAAATTGGTTAGTCTTAAAGGTGCTACTGGACTCTTTTTGATTGTGAGGTAGGTTAGACTGAGAGATTGGGTGGGGTCCAGCAATCCATGTGTGCAAGGATCACAGATCTTCCCTTTGTTCCCATCTACTCAGCATTCCTTTCCAAACCTAGGATAGCTGATTTCCAGGATCATGGGATCCAAGGGGGTTAATAGCTATGTGGGTGGGAGGGCAGCACGAGGAGGGGGGCGACTGCCCTCTCTCCTGCAGGCAGAAGAGGCATAAGTGTGAGTTTCACCCCTTTCCTCTTCCCAACCCGCATGGCTGTCAGTCCCCAACGGTCCCACAGCCCAAAGAATCAACTTTGTCAAGAACAAATAAAAGATCCACATCCACCAGCACCTTCCACAATACACTATTAGATCCAACCTAGTGATCAACTCAAGATCACACAGCAAGATGAACGACAAATGGGATTTATTCATTTGTTTACTTCTTTTATGTATCAGTCTTTCTCACCAATGGGGAATTGAAGTGACTTACTTGCTTGGAAAACAGTACCTCTGTTATTCCTGGAGTACAATCTTTTCCTCTTTCAAAGTTCTCCAATCTTGGTACAATCGTTGGGCAAAAGCACCAGGTCAAATTAACCAAAGCATTTTTGCAACAACTCTCCTCGCCTCCGTTTTTCCTTCACCCCACACCCCTCCAAGGTAGATTTTGCTGACAGTGTGTGGACTGACCCAAGATCACCCAGGAACCTTCCACAGCAGAGTGGGATTCAAACCTGGATCCCGCCCCCCCCCCCAGATCCTAGTCTGATTCTCTAATGCTGAACCAACACTCACCCTCTACATCACACCAGCTGTCCCTGGTAAGTCACAGGAAAAGCAGGATTTCTCCATCCTAGGGATTTATATATATAATTATTTAGGGTTGTCAACCTCCACGTGGCAGCTGGAGAACTCCTGGCTTTACACCTTATCTCCAGGTGACGGAGCTCAGTTGCCCTGGAGAAAATGGCCACCTTGGAAAGTGGACTCCTTGGCATTATGCCCAGCTGAGGTCCCTCCCTACCCCATCCTCTCTTGGCTCCACCCCCAAATCTCCAGGAATTTCCCAATCTGGAGCTGGCAACGCCAACTCCTGTTAAAGATAAGGGCAGGGGGGGTATGCTGTACTTACTATTATTTACTTCACTTATACTTCGCCCTTCTGCCCAATGGGGACCCAGAGAACCTGACCTCATTCCGCTCCCCTCCATTCATCCTCACAACAACCCTAAGAGGCAGGTCAGGCCGAGAGGGAGTGTGTTACTTGCCCAAGATTACCTGGGAAGCATCTGAGGGGGGAGCAGAATTCGAACCCAGGTCTCCCCTTGGGTTGCCAGCTCTAGGTTGGGAAATTCCAGGAGATTGGGGGGTTGGGGCCTGAGGAGGACAAGGTCTGAGGAGGTGAGGGACCTCATTAGGGTATAATGCTATAGTGCCCACCCTCCAAAGCAGCCATTTTCTCCAGGGGAACTGATTTCTATGGCCTGGAGATCAGTTGTAATTCCAGGAGCTCTCCAGCCACCACCTGGAGGTACAGTTGCCAGCCTCCAGGTGGTGGCTGGAGATCTCCTGGAACTACAACTGATCTCCAGGTGACAGAGATCAGTCCCCCTGGAGAAAATGGCTGCTTTAGAGGATGGAATCCATGGCATTATAACCGGCTGTGGTCCCTCCCTGTCCCAAATCCTGTCCTCACCATGCTCCACCCCTCCAATCTCCAGGAATTTCCCAACCTGGAGGAGGCAAGCCTAGCCTCCTCGACCCAAGTCCTGCGTGTTCGCGGCGCTTTTTCTCACGTGCGTTTGTCCCAAGCGCCCACGAGCCGCGGAGGATCTGCCTCGCAGCAGGGACCAGGCGCCGGCGGGCAGGGCCGCCTCTCCCCCGCACTCCCCGCACCGCCGGCCGGGCCGAGCCCCGGGCCGCGCTCCGCTCAGGCCGGCCCCTCGGGCAAGGCTGCCCAGGGAGGCCCGGGCGCGGGGCGGGCTGGCGCCGAGAAGCCGAGGCGGCCCCGCAGAGGCCCGGCCGGCTCCTCCGGTCGGCCCGGCTGAGGCGGAGCCGAGCCCTTACCGTAGGTGACGGTGACCATCAGGGCCGCGTTCCCGCCGGGCACCGCCATGCCGCGCCTGCCTCGCCGCCGCCGCCCCCGCCCGGCCGCCCCGCAGCAGCGCTTCCTCCCTGGCCGGAAGCGGCAGCCAGCCCGAGGGGAGAAGGGCGGGAGGCGCGGGAGGAAGCGGGGCCGCCCGGAGCCCCTCAAGGCCGCCGCCGCCGCCACTGGCCTGGCTGCCTCGGAGCAAGGCCGCCTCAGCGCCCGCCGCCTGCGGGGCACAGGGGCGGGGCGTCGCCGTGGGTTTCTTCTCGCCCCGTCCCCACCGGCGCCTTCCCCGCGAGGCGCCTGAAAAGGACACCGCGCGGTTGTGCCCTCAGGAACCTGCCGGCGCTGGCCCGGCCCCGGGGGGCACGAACACAACCGGCCCGAAGGGAGGAGAGCAGGAGGCGAAATGGAAACAGTCAAATCCAGTAGCCCCTTTAAGACTAACCACGTTTATTGTAGCATAAGCTTTCGAGCACCACAGCTCTCTTCGTCAGACGCATGGAGGGTGAGAAGAAACTGGCCAGTTCCATGCATCTGACGAAGAGAGCTGTGGTGCTCGAAAGCTTATGCTACAATAAACGTGGTTAGTCTTAAAGGGGCTACTGGACTCTTCACTATTTTGCAAGGACAGACTAACACAGCCGACTCCTCTGGATCTATTCAAATCTGATCAAGGGAAACATGGCAAGGGCGGGTTTAGCCTCCTTCCTCAGCCCTGTGGTCCCTGGATTGCTTCCAGATGGTGGGGGTGGGGGCTCCCAAACAGGCCCTGTAACAGCAGCAGTTTCCCCTTTGTTTCTGAGAAAAGGAGCTTTATAAAAAAAAATTCCCCTGGAGAAAAGGGAGCCAGAAGAGCCCTCCAAGTTGAGTTTCCCGTGTAAGCTTCCTGCTCGCCACACAGGAGAAAATCCTGTAGAAGTCCTCATCCAGAAAAGCGGATGGCCAAAGTAAATTTTGTTAAGCTGCCACTTGATGTAGATCAAGATGGATAGCTGTGTTAGTATGTCTGTAGCAGCAGAAAAGAGCAAGAGTCCAGTAGCACCTATAAGACTAACAATTTGCAGTAGGGATGAGCTTTCTGAAGAAATGAGCTGTGGCTCACAAAAGCTGCTACCCTACCACAAATTGTGTTAGTCTTATAGGTGCTACTGGACTCTTGCTCTTTTCTACTGCCACTTAATGTGTTTATTTTTGCTTGTGTCTTAGGCTGCTGCATTGAGCAACACCAGAGAGCTGAGCATATGCAGAGTGAGGGTTTTTTTTTTTTTTAACTACTAGCCCTGTTCCCTGCATCTTTTACTGCAGCCTCCTGGGTCTTTTGCAGGTGAAGCTTTTCCTAGCATGGAGGTTATTGAAAAAAACTTCATAATTTTATTTCTGGAACTCGTAGGAACAATGCTAAGAACAGGGATGCCATTTTCATAGCATAGGTATTATTTCTCCAGCTCCCCTTTTTGGCTACAGGCAGGGCTTTTTTTCAGCTGGAACGCGGGGGAACGGAGTTCCTGCACCTCTTGAAAATGGTCACATAGCCGGTGGCCCCGCCCCCTGATCTCCACACAGAGGGGAGTTTAGCTTGCCCTCCGCGCTGGTGCAGAGGGCAATCTAAACTCCCCTCTGTCTGCTGATTGGGGGTGGGGGGCGCCACCAGCCATGTGACCATTTTCGCTGAGGATGATATAAACTTTAAAAAACTCCCCCCTTGTTCCAGCTGACCCAAAGTGACGTCACTGTGGGGTCTTGAGTTCCACCGCCTCTTTTCCCAGAAAAAAAGTCCTGGCTACAGGCATTACAGATGAGCGGGCCTTCTGCTTAGCTGTAACCACTGGCAGCCCTGTTCAAGTTATCTTTTTGCCCCAAGAAAGGGATACTCATCACCACTGGGCAGATCCAAGCTTAAGCTTGAACACGGCTAGTGGTGGCCTCTTTACTAACATGCTAATGGCACAACCATTTTTGCTTAAAAAGGATAGTGAGTGGCATTGGCTATGTTATCAGGAAATAAAAAAACAGCAAACACCATTTCATTATTGTACTTTCCACAGTAAATGTCCTGGCTGTTTGATTACATTGTATTTTCATTCACGGTGTGTAATAGGCCTTGGATCTCAGTAAGAAAGGCGGATTAGTATTTAAAATACATTGCTTTAAAAAAGTTGAATATACCCACTTGAGCCTTCAGATCTTGTGGGTCTCTCACTTGCCATTTGGAATCCTCACTATTTGGAAAATCCACCATTCTGGACTCAACCTGGCTGTGAACAGAGACACCATCCTGAATATGCTGTATTATGCATGATGCTGCAGAAAAGTACCAATCTCATGAAGAATGCAGACATAATTGTCATCGGGTGAATGAACTTGCAATGGACTGATGCACAGAAGATGATTAAGGGCAAAATGTGAGAGTTCTGGTTCAGCTCTACCAATCAACTTTGAACGCCGTTTTCATTAACCATAGCTGTAAGCTTTGTTCAGGATGACCAAGTTTAGGGATCTCATATACCTCAAGAGCAGCACTGAATGAACAATTTCATCAAATACAGCTTTTCCTTTCACAAGCCTATAAACCAACACAATGTATTCTTTTCTAGGTATCAAAGAGCACTGTGCATTCAGGGTTGACACTCTGCGTGTTACGTGCTGTCGCCTCTGACCTATGGCAACCCTATGAATGAAAGACCTCCAAAATTTCCTATCATTAACAGCCTTGCTCAGATCTTGCAAACTGGAAGATATGGCTTCTTTTATTGAGTCAAACCATCTCATTTTAGGTCTTTCTCTTTTTCCTACTGCCTTCCACTTTTCCTAGCATTATTGACTTTTCCAGAGAGCCTTGTCTTCTCATGATGTGATCAAAGTATGATAGCCTCAGTTCTGCCATTTTAGCTTCAAGGGAGGATTCAGGCTTGATTTGATCTAGAACCCACTTACTTGTCTTTTTGGCTGACCATGGTATCCGCAAAACTCTCCTCCAGCATCTCATTTCAAAGGAATTAATTTTCTTCCTGTCGCCATTCTTCATTGTCCAACTTTCATATCCATACAAAGAAAAGTGGAATACCATAGTTTGGATTATCTTGATTTTGGTCCCCAGAGAGACATCTTTAAGGATCTTTTCTGGTTCCCTCACAGCTGTTCTTCCAAGTCTCAATCTTCTTCAGATTTCTTGGTTGCAGTCTCCCTTTTGGTTGATGCCAAAAGGAACAGCCGTAGAACAGAAAACCTTGAACAATTTCAGTTTCCTCATTATCACCTTTAAAACTGTATAACTACGCCCCAGTTTTTAAATCAGAAGCCTCTGCACCCTTCCCACAACCACTTCCCTACCTGAATTAAAAGCACAAGAACTTTGCTTCTGTCTGATTTATGTTAATCATGGTTTGGCCAGGAATACCCATAACAACTGGTAGGGTGGGAATGCTAACAAAAGAACAGTCAAAGCAAACATCTTTTCCAAGTGTCTTTCACATAGTTGAATCTGTACCATCAATATAGTTTTCTAACCTGCACATACAGGACTATGTCAAAGATTGCTCCTTTTATAGTCAGAAGACTTCAAGATCTTTGATGTCTCAATACATATTTTTATTCGTATGTATTTTACTACACAGCTTAGGAAAAAGGCATACACCCTCACTTTTCATCTCTATTGAGGTTTCACTAGAATTAAACCTCCACCCATTCTCTTTCTTTCACAGAAATATGTTTTAAGAAAGGAGATTAAGCACTATTGATTTCCAGATTCAATATGGCTGCAGTCAACGCAAAAAACAGAATCTCAGTAGGTACAGAGGCAACAAGTATTTTATATGAATTCGCTTTTGGAAAAGTCTTAACTACTATTTTTCATTCAGTATGTGTCTGTATAGCTTGCAGCTCTAAAGCTTGACCAACATCATTTTTTCTGCCTTTCTGAAGAGCATGGGGTTCCTGGCAATGGGACATGAGCAGGACTTTTGAAGGGTAAGAGGTGAGAAGAAAACTGCCACCCTACCACCGTCCACCTCCCTCCCTCCCTCCCTCCCTCAACATGGATTTCCCAACACAAGTGGACAAGCAGGGCTTCATGTTTCTCAAACAAGGAAGAAATGCCTTCTAGCATTTTGTAGATTGGAGAACCCAAAGTTTTAAGTTGTTCCCAGATGGAATTGGAAAGAACTGGTATGTTCATAATCACCAGCTCAAGACCAATAATGCTAAACAATTTTAAACATCTCTATGTTTAAAATAACAGGAACAAGCTCTTTTTAAAAAGTTCCAAACAACAGGATCAAGCTACTCAACCCATTATGCATTTTATGTCAGAATGGATTATACAAGGCGTTCTCCTCTGTATGTGTTCATTACCATTACACTTATGAGTTATGTCAAACAACATTACAGTCATCTTAGAAATATTACAATCAAAGCATACACTATGGAAGTTCTTTTCAGAAAAACCACCACAACAATCTCCTTTTGTGTTTGAGAGAGAAATACAAATCAGAGAAAACTATAAGTAGCCCAAACTATTTCCCTACAATAATCCTACAAGAGCGATCAAGCCAAGATTTAGCACTCTCAATGGTTCTCAGTAAAGGAAAGAGTGATGCTAACGTCTTGCCATTAATACAAAAATCTAGTAGTAAAATGTCTTCAAAAGGAGGGGAATTATCTCATCATTTACTCCATGTTCCATAATGTGGAGACGTGGAGCGGTAGTGTGGAAAGCGGCAATGTCCAAATCCTCAAGTGTTTTTGTTAAAAAGTTTGTAAGGTGAAAAAATAGCATTCCCAACAGACTCAACAAGTTATGTAGCAGGGATCTGCGGCAATCCAAATTCATCCACCAATACGCCATCCTGTGAGAGAGAGAGGGGGGGGGGGACACAGTTTAATGGCCAAAGTCTCTCTCCCATGTCCAGATTGCTATCAGATTGCTATCAGAATAATTTAATCCTGTGGCTCAAACCTGAGATGTCTGCACAACTAATACCAACCTCTGCAATTATGCTTCATAAACCACTTATTAGCATTTCTGTTATTTTAAAACACCCAGTTGAAGAGGAAGAAAAAGAACTGGACCATCAAGTTGCAGATGACTCATGGTGACCCCAACCATGGGGTGTTCTAGGCAGAAGATGAGTAGAGGTTGCCTTTGCTAAGAATTAAACATGGCATTGTGACATTACCTTTGATTTGCAAAGACAATGGAAGATGGAGAGATGTCTACAGATGCTTGGTAAGAGAAACATAGCTAGGAGTATCTATAGGAGCCAAAACCAAATTTGCAGGTGTCAAAAGGAGACATTTATTTCATTTTCTTACAGACACGAGAGGAAGAAAATACCACATCAGTTAAAGAATATTTTCCCACTGAACGCACAGAACACACAGAGGATCCAGAAGTTTTCTGTATATAATATTAAATTAATGAATTAAGCAGCAAATAACTGATGTGGTATTACAAGTTAAATATACAAATGTGAATGCTCAGAACTATCCTTTAGAATGGCCTGTCTGCTTTCATTCTCAGTTCTTCACATTCAGCTGTGTAACTCTGCAATTTTACTCCCAGCTCCATGACATAGCAAGCCTTTGGAGGCAGAGCAATGGCTGCATTACAGCTTGTCCATTAAAACTTCATAATATAGCACAAATTATGGATGGCAAACCCCTGCCCAACCATGGTTTCTAATTCTGACTTGCCAGTCATTCACAAACAACAGCTTATCATTTGGAATGATATCTAAACTGACCACTATCCTCCTTCCCTATGGCTTGATGCAAGGTCTAAGTAAAATAAAAAATCTTAACATCTATTTTGTAGTTCACCAGAAGACAGAGCAGAGCAGCTCTAACCAAAAGCACATCTCAGATGCCACTTCTTCCTTGAACTGAGAGGCATTAAGTGGGGAAAGTCTGGTTCTGATATGCTTTTGAAAGCTGAACTGTCACCTGAAGACATCAATTTCAAGATCATAGAGATCCAAAAAACTTTGATGAAGGCTATGCTGATAGCCAGCATGGTGTAGCGGCTGGACTGCCTGACTAGGATCTGGGAAACCCAGGTTCAAGTTCCCACTCTGCCATGGAAGCTTGCTGGGTGACTTTGGGCCAGTCATACATACTCAGCCAACCTACCTCACAAGGCTATTGTGAGACTAAAATGGAGGAGAGGAAGATGTTATAAGCCACTTTGGGTCCCCACTGCGTAGAAAAGTAGGGTATATATAAAGGAAAATAAAGTATATTTTGCATTATATGGGGGGGTTTACCTTGTTTTTGGATTCAGTCGGCATGCCTTCTGGAATTGATGGAACAGATGCTGCTTCATCCAAATAGGAACTGTCCTCATCAGCTAGAAGTTCATCACCCAGTGCCTCCAGTTCTAAAATTGTTAATACACAGAATTCCTATTGATACCCAACACGAAAACTGAAGGCAAGTGAACTTGCCCAACACACAGCAAATTTATATGCACGTAGAACAGCACTTAGAATTAGCATCTTGCTCTCTGGCTATCACACTGGTCATTTATTTAGTTCATTAGTCCATCCCTAGACAGCAGTGTAGGGAGGCTGTCCTTCTTTCCAGGAGGCAGGAGAGATGCAAGAAGGCAGCAGACATGGTTGTGGGGGCAGAAGGGGACAATTTTGCTCACTTTTCCCTCCATGAAGCTGCCAGTGGAGCCAGCCCCCTTTTCAAGGTTTGTAGATGACTGCAACACAGGAAAACTCCTTTCACCAGCCTCTTGCACTGACCCTGCACAAACTTCCACCTGTCTTCCAAAACACACTAACAGTGCAATCCTAAGGAGAGTTACTCCAGTCAAAGAGCCCACCGGTTGTGTTTGGATATCACAATAAATGATGCCTTGACTCGGTTCCAATTAGCTGTGATATCCAAATGCAGACAGTTCAACAATCAGATTTCACACTAGAGTTTATAAGTGGTTTGGATGTCTGAACTCAAACCACAGGCTGATGAGAAGTAGGACCCTCTGGCATTGGGAGATGACAACAGAAGGATGTCTTTCATTCTGGGAAGCAGGAAAGCATGGTGGAATGGTTAGATTATCAGACTAGGATCTGGGAGACCCAAGTTCAAATCCTCACTCTGCCATGGAAGCTTGCTGGGTGACCTGGGGCAAGTCATAAACTCTCAGCCTAAATTATCTCATAGGGTTGCTGTGAAGAAAAAAAATAGAGGAGGATAGTGTAAGTCACTTTGGGTCCCTTTGTGGAGAAAGGCCGGGTGTAAATAATTAAATAAGGACAGCCAAAAACAGGGAAAATGGGGTATATGCACAAACTAAGATTTACTGTTTACATCTTGAAGGTAACTAGATTAGTAATATGACAACTGCTTGTTCAGTTTATTGTGTTGACTGTAGGCAGACACTGTCACAATCTGACAAAGTGGACCCAGAAACTATCTGTAACTCACCTGCTTCCAAGTCATCTTCATCAATCTCTGGAGTTCCATAACTACGACCCAGCGCTTCTTGGATTTCACCAGCTTCTTCCATCATGTCCTCCAGCTGATCTTGCAAATCCTGAAATTTTTTATAAAATATAGACTCCAACAACAGCAGACATAAGCTCTTCTTGGTGGCTACCAACGTTTTCAACGCCAGTTGGGCATATTTATCTCCCTTATGTGAACTTACTGTGGAATTAACTTGTTCAGTTGGTCGAATCCCTATAATCCTTATTGTCATGTCTGAGCCTCATCCATGCCAATTTTGATTCTGTTTCTGCTGAACACAATATATTCTGATATGGCTCAGTATCACTTTGCTAGGGTCATAACTATTCTTTTCTCAGGCTTTCACAGGTGTTTATCTGTTGGACTGTAACTGCTTCCAGTGTTTATGACCTTGTGCTCATTCCCAGACAGTGCTGTGTCTTGCTTCCTAGTAACTCCATGTGATATCACAAATACGTGAAACGTTCTCACACAGAAAGAGCGCCAAAGTATTGTTCACAATTGGGAGGAGGGAGAAAGGAGTAAACTAGAATGTTAAAAGAGAAGGATCTCTCACATGATGTCATTCCTGTCAACTTCTATTCATGCTGCTTAGAAGTCTGCCTTGCTCCTAAGTAGTCCTATGGACCTGTATATGAAAAAGTTCTGATTTCTGAATAAAAGCCATTTGAACAAGAACCTGTGTCTTGATGCAATGACCCAGGGATGTCATCCATAGTCTGACACTTATAATCACTCATTTTGCTTTTCATTCCTATCCCCAGAATAGACTTAGCCTCAAAAAGCATCAAAGCAGCTGTCCAACTTGCACAAGATGTCACTTACATGCTAATTATTCCTTGGGGCTAACATAGAAATGAGATTCATTCCAAAAGGTGGACAGGGGGATTACCGCAGAGGTATAAAAGAGGGGACCTGGTCCAGTCATTACAGCTAGACCGGATAAAAGATTGTATGCAACTGAACCATATACAAAACTGTGATAGCGACACTCACCTCAATCTGATCGATTTTTACTTCCTTGTAAGCTTTTTTCATTTCTTTCACTCCCAGTTTCATAGCATCAACCTACAAAAACAAACCAGACAGTGTTTACAGCCATTTATGATGCACTTAAACTGTAGCAGTAAAAAAACAGAATTGAAAAGCAAAGTTACCGTTGTTTTTGTGTCTTTCAGAGACTGGATAGTGTAATTGGCTTGTTCCATATTGAAAGATTGCTGGGCAAGGTTATCGCGCTGGTTTTCATACCTGTGTTCCAAACAGATAAATATTCAGACCTTGAGCAATCAACACTCACATGTCATGTATGGTGCTGCTGACATCATGATCTACTTGCAACAGTCTGTTCTGCGTTCCAAAAAGAGAAGTTTTCACTAAGTGTCTGTGCAAGATCTGAGGCCCAGTCTTCAAGATTCAGGGCAGAGTGGCCAGTTTGCAGCCCACAGGTAAATAGCAGTTCTAGAGCAATTTTTGTCAATTTGCCTGCCACTCCACTGGTAAGGAAAACACAAATTGGTTTCATGTTCTAAGAAAGACCGTTCACTCTTTAAAATGGCATCCCTTTCTATAATGGCCCAGCTACACCTCAACACACCTGCAACTTCAATGGTCATATTGGTAGTAATGCCAATTTTATATAGTGGGAGGCTGGAAGTGCAAGCATAGTAAAGAGGACTTTGCAATTCATTTTAGAATCAAGTGGTTAGCGTCTCACAGTGAGCATCCAAAGTGAAAACTGAACAAACTTTGCTCACAGTTGTTGCAGATGTTGTTTAAAAGGAAGAATTTGATGTTTCTATAAACAAAGCACTGCCTACCTACAAAGGGTGTACAATCCAAGTGCCAGCCTAGAACAGCTCTAGATTGAGTTGATTACTTACAGATGGCTGAGAAACATGGCAGGGATACAGATCAGCCCAACCCAGAGCGTTATACTAAGCTAGTAAGACACAGTAAGAAGCACAACGATCATCAACGGCACAACTCCAACTTATACAAGATATGGAACAGTACTTATTAGTGCATTTTAAAAAGTGAAACATTCATCATTCCCGTAATCAACAAGCATTTGTTAGGTTTCAGCTTAAAATCTCAGTGCTAAGAGAATGTCTCTTTCTCAAAGTTTAACATTTACTTTTGAGGCAGATGTTAATATCTTATTTATTTAAAATAATCAGGCATTATGTGCAAGCCCACCAAGAAATGATCCACAGTCATCAGTGGTTGCAATCTACTCCGGTGTCCATTCCCTCTCCACCTCTCTACTTTCCCCCATCTGGTTCCAGCAATGAACTGCTACGGCAAATCAACAGGCACGGCTTGCTTCTGAAATTGAACTAATGCACGAAAGCGCCCTCTCTATATTTGCAGGCACAAAATTATCCTCAGAGCTGTAGCCAAACTGCTTCCTGCATACATTCCTGCACAACATAGATTCAGAAATTTGCACAAGGAAAGAGGATGAATTCCATTCAGAATGCCAGAATTGCCCTCTCTCCTCACCCTCCCAGTGACTGCTCACGCCCGCCCACCCCCAGCAGTCCTCTGGGATGGGCAAACAACAGAGGGGCAGGGCCGGTCCCTCTCACCTGGAGCAGGGAGGCATGAGAAGGCCGAGGAGGGCTCACCTTTCCCCAGCTGGCAACCACACAGATATGCTGGCCAGAACAGGAAAAGCAACAGCTTGCACACCGTCTGATCTTAGTCAGAGTGACAGGAGGGAGGAGCTGCATGCTGGCTCTGACCTGCCATTGCTCCCATCCAACTGCTGCGTTTCTATCCCACCCTTTCAACATGGAGCTCAGGGTGGCACGCCTCGTTCTCCATTCCGTCATCACAATAACTCCGGGAAGCAGGTGAGGCTGAGAGAGAGAGTGGCTGGCCAAGGTCACCCAGCAAGCTCCCAGGCCGAGTGGGGATTCAAATCCAGATCTCACCAGCCCTTGTCCAATACTCTTATCCACTACCCCATGCTAGTTCCTCCTCCTCCTCCTCCTCCTCCTGCTGTTGGTGTTCCACTCGGGGCATCTACGAAACTCAGCTTCTCCTCCCATCATCTCCCTTCTGGGAGCCTCCTCTCCATGCCTGCCCCTGTCTCTATCTGCTGTTGAGCAGCACTGCAGAGGGCTGGGATTGGAGCAGCGGTCAGTGCTGCAACTGGAGCCCACCAGGCGTGTCCATGGATGAGAGTACTGAGCACATGACAGGGCAGAAGGCACCCCATTACAGACGCGCCCTACGGGGGCATTTTCCTTTCCTCAACTTCTTCTCAAGCACCAGTGGACTTGGAAGGGATGAGATTCACAGCAATGGTAGGAAGAGCCCCAAGAATGGCTGGCTTATAAAGCAAGCCAACATCCAAGGACCTGTAGTTTCCCTTTCTGGAAGGAAATCAGTATTTCACAGGGAAAGTAGAGGTGAATATTTTGAAACTTACATTCGCTTCTGTTTTAACACTCTCAGTGCTTTCTGCTTTACCATGTTCTAAAAAAGAAGGAACAATAATAAGTGTTAACAGCTGAACAACGGCTCTTTATGTTTTCTAAGACTTGCCAGGTTTCTGCTCTAATGTCCTTAGGAATGCAACATTTAAGATTCTCTGACATCAATAACAGTCACAATAGCACCATGAGTCATGAACCACCTAAGTGAGCATGCCTCACCTTTGGATCCTGCCCCTCCCAAAAATTTATCCTCCCACAAATCCTGAAATGTCACCCAGTCGAGGTCACTGCTGAGCAGTGCAGTATCTGAGTGAACAGTCATGGGGGAAATGGGCAAAGATGCTTCTAAAAAACTGGAGAAATGTATATATATTTTTTTAAATCCAATACTAATTTCACAAGTGCTTCTGATTTTATAAATATACAGAAGCCAAGTCTCTTTGCCATTAAAATAAAACGTGGAGAAGTGGTTGCAGCCTGGTGGTATGGCGCGAGTCACCCCACTCTACGGCTCACATCTTACCTTTGCAGGCCCCTCTCTCATCTTCTTCATTTGATCTTTGTATTTCACCAGTTCGGCATCAAGCCTGGAAATTTTCTTGTCAATAGATTCTGCTCTGCTATCCACCTTTAGCAAGGAGAGACAAAAGGGAAGGGGAGGGCTCCCAGTTTACTAATGGTCAAGGGATCTGTAGACTTGAAAGGCAGCATAGAAAGTATAGCAACCCTTGACCACATCAAGTTAGCTAAATGGTACCCACGCTCCTCACATACCACACACAAGCTCTATGTTGTATGATTAACAGCTTTTGTTGAGCAGGATGGCCTACCCACAAGCAACACACGCACCAGGCATCCAAAGCCAAAGACCCCTCGGCCAAAGCCAGCCACTGGGCCCCTCAGTTACCAACCTGAGGATAAGAAGTGAGAAGAAAACGGGGTTTATGGTAGAAGACTTTGCTAGGCAACCATCTGAGAGCACGGGCGTCGAGGTGCTTGCCCACCATCCCTCACTTGTTGTAGTACAGTGGTTAAGTGGTTCGGCTGTGAATCAGCACTCTATTGGTTCAAATCCCACTCCTGCCAGTAGGTGGTCTTGGGTCAGCCACTCCTCTCAGCCCCAGCTCCCCAGCTGTATTGCGGGAATAATAACACTTGTTCACTGCTCTAGGTGGGGTACTAATCTGTCTAGAAGAGTGGTATATAAGCGCAGTTATTATACAAACCTGGAATGCTAGCATTTTTACCTTATCTTTCCTCCAGGATCTCAGGATGGGCTCTCCCTCCTCCCCTTCCCCACAAAACGCCCTTGTGAGGCAGGTTAGGCTCAGAGACAGGGACTGTCCCAAGGTCACGCAATGAGCATCTATTCCCTCTAGGAGAATCAGTCTCTGCAGTGTGCAACACAATGTGGAAATTTTCAAGTGCTCCAAAACTCTTCATGAACACATGGAACTACCTTATACTGAATCAGACTACTGGTCCATCAAGGTCAGTCTTGTCTACTCTGACTGGCAGAAGGTCTCCAGGTTGTCCAGCAGAGGCCTTTCCCATCACCTATTGCCTGATCTTTTTCATGGGAAATGCTGGGGATTGAATCTTGGGACTTGAGCCATACAAGCAAAAGCTCTACCCCGACCCATGCCCCACTCTCTTACAGCCCCTCCTTCAGCAGGCTCAAATTAGGGGTCAATAATTTGTCCCTCTTCTGCCTACCTTTCGCAGCCACCCTAGATGTATATCATGGTTTATAGTGATTTTGCAATAGCCTGATTTGCTTAGTGGCGCCTGGACTTTTTTCATGTTATCTGGGTCAAGTGGTTATAATGTTTTTACTGTATCTTTTAATTGTATATCTTGTTGGAAGCTGCCCTGAGCCCACTTGTGGGACAAGCCAAATAAAATAAATAAATAATAAATAAGGTTAAAGAAAAATATACTTTTAACACATTTCCTTGACTCTAGAAGACAGCATTCAGAGTTTTCTGTTTTAATAACTTCTAGTTACTCTTAGAAGTGTAAAATTTCAGGAAATGTTGCAGATTTTCTGGAAAAAAATGGAAATCTGGGGAAATACTGAACACCCATTTTGCTATCAAACTAATTTTGCTGCTGCAACAACAAGATGGCCATAATTTATAACTATGAACATAAAATTGTACAATTTGGAATATTTATGATATTTTTAAGTATAAACACCCTGGCTTTCTACAAGCATTTTGCAAATATACCAGTGTTTGAGAGAGCTGCCATCTCCAGCAGTCTATGTTCTCTTAGCATCTGTTACTTAATTTTTGCCCTCTGCGGGACAAGAAAAAAATAAAACTTGAAGGTAAAAAAGATTATATAGTAAACAAAAAAGTGTATTATCTGGATAGAAACATCCTCATGTAGTCATTATAAGTAGGATCACCAGCATATCTGATTATCAATGTAAAGCCTGAAACACTGACAACATTGAATTCTTGTCAGGGCCATTCTGAGAGTGAGGTCTCCTCTGGAGGAGAGGAGCCTCGTGTAGCCAGCCAGGACTCCTCAGGAGAAGAAGAGGTCTGTGTAGCCAGCCCTAGCCCTGACTCAGCAGAAGCCGGCGATCAGGAGCAGCAGCTGCTGGCTGATCAAAGCTCACAGCCAGCAGCTGAGACACCAGCACCCTCTAGCCCCAATACCACAGGGGAAGCTCAGTCAGGGACTGCCAGCACCACAGGGGAAGCCCAGCCAGGGGCTTCCACCCTCCCAGGTTCACCCACGCCTAGAGAGTGCCGCAGACAGCGCCAGAGACTGGAACTGCAGGAGAGACGGCGCAGTGCTCATCTCCTGAGCTGACGCCAGCTGCTGGAGAGCAATGATGAGTAGCATCAGGATGGAGCCCCAGCAGCTGGCTGAAAACCACGCCTGGCTATAAAAG
Source organism: Eublepharis macularius (assembly GCF_028583425.1). NCBI lineage: Eukaryota > Metazoa > Chordata > Lepidosauria > Squamata > Eublepharidae > Eublepharis > Eublepharis macularius. The sequence continues at coordinate 9,047,978 of NC_072800.1, read as the reverse complement.
CCAGTCAGGAGCGACAGCCAGGTGTGGAAGCAATGTGTCTACTGCCTGCAACCACTCTGTGTTCCTTGCCTGTGCCTGCTTTTGGACCTGACGCCATCGGTGACTGACCTTGGACTGTGACTGACCTCGCTCTTGGACTCTGGACTCACTCCTGGCATTATCTCGTGGTCTGACCACCGGTTTGACTTGGCTTTCACTCTTGGAACTCCCTTTTAACTTTGGCCTTAAGGTTTGGACTGGAACCACCTTGCTTGGGCTAGCCCAGCCCGTGACAATTCTATTACAACTAAATACATTAGAACAGGGCTTTTTTTCTGGGGAAAGAGGTGGTGGAACTCAGTGGGTTGCCCTTGGAGAAAATGGTCACATGGCTGGTGGCCCCGCCCCCTGATCTCCACACAGAGGGGAGTTGCGATTGCTCTCCATGCCGCATGAGCAATCTAAACTCCCCTCTGTCTGGAGATCAGGGGGCGGGGCCACCAGCCATGTGACCATTTTCAAGAGGTTCCGGAACTCCGTTCCACTGTGTTCCAGCTGAAAAAAAAGCCCTGCATTAGAATATATTAATTTTGAACCAAATCATTCATATTTAAACCATAAACATATCCTTGGAAATATGTTGTACTTATCTACAGTAAATATCATCTGCCATAAAAATGTTCATACTATAAATTTTGAGCAAAGAAAAGCTTGTTATACAAAACATTACACTAATTAGAAAGCAAACTAATATTTCACAGGAATGTTTTCTCCCCTAGTGCACCCAAGCCTTCACATTTTTAGTTATTGCTGCCACGAAGCTCCCATAATTTTATTGAAGCGATGGTTAAAAACATTATAGCATATTAAAAAGCATTGCATTAAATATGGTGATAATCCTGGTTGTCGTAATCACAGCAAAAACCTAACCTCTAACCCTAACCTAATTTCTTACTGCCTTAAACATCTTGATTTAATTGAATATTGGAGCCAATGTAGAAAGCAAATGGTTAATAAATGAATTCATATATCACCATACAGAGTATAGTAACATATAAATAAGCAATGACAAGAACTTCAAAACACATGCATGTTTACATGATACAACAAAATATATTCTGATGTGAAACACTAAATGAGCTTTGTACCTCTACTAAGATACTAGAATAATATCACTGCTTAAAATACAAAGCAACACAATGAAATTTCTAGGCACCATGGAGACCAGGCACCAGTCCAGCACTGTTCTAAGGGACCTTGATGCTTTGTCTGGCCTAAGAGAGATCCTTGAGCAAGAGCTGGTTTTGTTTCCAACCCATTTTTGCTCCTTCATCCCTAAAACCCATTGGTGTAACCTGATACTAACCACGCCTCACTCACTAGAGTCAGCAGAGCATTCTTTGCAGGATGAAGACAGAAACCCAAAAGATCCCTCCCGAACCCAAATAATTGGAATGGTTATTAAAAGCATGAGTTCTAACAAAATTTATCTTTTAAAAATATTTTTAAAAATCTAAAATCCTTTAGAACTCTGAAGTTTAAAAAGATGACATTTCCACTTATACCAATTCTAAAATTGTTCTGACTGCACAGAGAAAAATAATTGCTACAGAGAATGTCTTGTCTAGGAAAACAAAGCTCTGTTATAAGTAGCCAACATACTTTTCAGGAAGAAACTAATTCTGCATATCCACTTTGTGCTCCAAGCTCCATGTCTAAATAAGATGCGGGTTGCTTTACCCCAGAGATTGTCCAGCACATCTGATATTTTGCCCCCATACAGTCTCCCTTTCTTCCTTAACAAGAAAGAAAAATAGTACCAGGTTTGCTAAGTGGAAAGGGATATGCAATGCTTTCATTATTATTTTTATTTATTTCCTATATTTATAGTCTGCCCTTCTCGCTAAGACGTAAAGTGTAAGATTCCCAGTGTGAACTGCGGCAATCAATATGATGAGGCATCCAAGAAGCAATGTACTAGGACCTCAGAAATCTGAATAAGCACTGCATATTGGACATGATGCAAAGTGTAGATACAATGCAGAAAAAAATAGTATGACATCCACAGAAAGCAATGCAGTGACATGATAATATATGAAGAACAGAGATAATACAACCTATACACATTCCACAGTCCTTCTTCCTCTATAAAGCACCTTCCTGAACCACTCTGCTATAATATAGCATTACTTATTTTTTTAAAAAGTCCTCCTTAACAATTGATTTGCAGAATCTTGCAGAATCACAGAAATGTAGGTGTCCTCCTGACATCCCCAGGTAGGCCATTTCAACAAAGTGGAGGCCACAACAGAGAATTCACATGTACAGGTTTTCATTTCTAGTCGTGGCTTAGCATTCCATCATTGATTCAAATACTTCAGGCCTGGCTTAAAGAGGTCTATTTTGCGCTGAGTCAGGTATTTTTGATTTATTAGCTACATTGATGGAGTGCTTTGTATGATACATAATCCTACTATTTAAAGGCTAACCGTGTTCACTTCCTACCCTCCAGAGGGCGTTACTGTGGAGGGAAGCCCAGAAGAGGCAGCCTGTCCCTCTGAGAGCACATCGTGGCAGGAAGCCCAGGCTGGGATCAGGTGCGGAGCAGGCGGCAATGCCTGCCCCCCGCCTTCACACAGCCGAGATCAGGAGCAGAGGAGGTGGCAATTCCCGACCCCTGCCTTCACCCAGCTGGGTTCAGCAGTGGAGCAGGTGTCAATGCCTGCCCTCCACCTTCACCCAGCCAGGATTAGTCACAGAGGAGGAGGCAATGCCCGCCTGCCCGCCCTCCCCTTTCTAGAGCCTGTTGTATTTTTCCCCCCACAATGGGTTTTGTTACTAGTCCCTTGAGAAAAGCCCTTGGGCCGAAACACGACTGGTTCTGGTTCTGAATATGCCCGTGTGAGTCTACTATGTATATATAAGGGTCTGGAACTTATATGCTGAACCACACTGTTGATGTTTTTAATCATCCTTACGTACTTTTATTTGTTGAATTAAATTATATGCCAGTTGTTGATCTTGTCCATTTACAGGATGACCCCTGCAGAAAGCCCTGAACTGCCAAGCAAAGCATGGCAGAAGTTGACAACTACCAAAAGCAATGGAGTTGAATTCTGGAAGCAAAATACTTACCACACTGAAGAATACTTTTAATTTTAGTGACCATATTTGATTCTCTCAAGAATATCAAGATAACCTGGATAGACGATAAGGAAAAAGTTCTGCTGGGAGTTGGAGAAGAAATCTAGTGGGCAAGGCATGGAAATCTTTCCCTACATTTCCTCCATGAAGTAGTAACAGAAATTGATGAAATCTTTTCAGATGGTTTTCTGCAAACATGAGGATGACAGATCTACATTTTTAAAAAATGGAAGCAAATGCCTCTGAAACTGGACTAATGCACAAAAGCATTAGAATCTAAGCTCCACATTCCAACCCCCCCCCCTGTGCATGCAGAATTCCATTGTTTCTCATCATCCCGAAAAGGAGAGCATTAAGAGGACTTAAAGGTCACTGTAGTTCAACAGAAACCTTTCAAAAACAAAATCCAACGGGAAGCTGCTGAATTGGAATTCATATGCAAATTTGACTCAGTCAGGCTGGGATTGAATAGAGACTATGAATGGTTATCTCATTATCAGTAACTGACTTCTTTAACAGAAGCAAACTGATCTCCATATCAGAAGCTACTGTTTGCATCTACTCCGCCCTCCCCTCTCTGCCTGTATATCTAACCAGTTTCTTCTTGCCCTCCATGCATCTGACGAAGAGAACTGTGATTCTTGAAAGCTTATGCTACAATAAAGTTGGTTAGTCTTAAAGGTGCTACTGGACTCTTTTTCATTAAGAGGACATAACCCTGCTTTCACTTTGATCTCCAAAAGTGTACCAAAGACAATGGGATTCCTTGGGGAAAGGAAGGAACATAAGGGGACTTGTAAACAGTCCCTTGCATGACTGCCTGGCCAATAAAAATGACCTCCAACTTAGAAGTGTTTGCAAATTGGAAAGAAAGCAGATCAATTTTTTCCTCTGTGGCTGCCAACGAGCCATAAATAACTGCTATTGGTAAGTGTGGACAAGCAGGATAACCACACTTTTTGAGAATTTTTTTGTGCAAGACTGTGATTCTGAATCAACCAATTTAATGTTAAGAAATTCCTCATGCTTTAAGGTGTGTACCTATGATTTCTTTTAAGTGTACACTTAGCACTGGGATGAAAAAAATGTTTTTGAGAACTGCACATCCACACATGTACATTTATCAAAAAAAAAAAAAGATTGGCTGCAAATCTGTCAGACATTCACCCAGATTTGTTGCCACATAATATCTGCCATGCCCCCTCCCAAGGAGTTCAAAATGGCAAAAACAAGAATGACACAGTGAACTAAGTATCATTCTTTACATCTACAAACAACTCTCTTTTTTGAAATAAAATACACCATTATTCAGCTTAAATGAAAAGCTAAATTCATCCCTTGTTACTGCTGCCTCTCCAGTTCCTCTTTTTTCTCAGCTGTTTGTTGCTCTGACCCACCAAAACGCAGGTGGAAAGCTCCATGGAGCCTCTTGCTTATGTAAATACAACAGGCACTAACCGCTGGACAAGGGCAACCAACCACCTTACTGTGTTTCCAATCAGCAGCAGAAACAGGAAGCCAAAAATAAAGCAAGGGGATGAATGCTATGCAGTATACCTGACAAGCCAATTTGTGGTGGGCCACCAAGTACCAGATGGTTGTGTGGATTTTTGCCAAGAATACTCAGGATCAACTAACACAACTAATTATACCTTAAATAGGTAATATATTATGGGTTCTGTAAACTCAATCTGATGGCCATAGGAAGCAGCTTTTGTTGGTAGTCTGTGGATTTCTTTTTAAATTGGAATGACCAAGCAGTTCTGTTTTAAAATCCTATGAAATTGCTTTGTGTATCAACCACTTTGGACTTGGGCACGGTGTTACACATAGATCTTCATTTTAAGCCATGGGGTGGATTTCAAAGGTTCTGCTAAAAGGGCAAAGAAAGGGCATGAGACTGAGGAGCTCAACCTCGCTTAAATTCTAAGAAGTCCTAGCATGGCGGACCACATGATGCCTCTTGACTGCCCTACACAGATTCCCTCAACAGCTAGCAAGCTTTACAGACCAGACATTCAGCACCAATCTCAAACTGCACAACAGGGTATGCTGATCTTTTCCAGATGCTGAGGGTGACAGAGCTCTTCTCCCTGGAACAGCTGCGCATAAGAGAGTTGTGAATCTCAGAGATGCCCTGCTGAACCAGAGCAACAGTCCCTTTGCCCCAGCTGCTGGTTCCCAGTGACCAACCTGCTGTCCTGCAGGACCTTGGCCTCTAGGCCCTGGGGCTGCCTCTTCACACTGGAATTCAGAGGGTGGCTTCCTCTGCACAGGGAGGTTCCCTTTAGGCATCAATGCACCGGTTCCTGCTACTGTCAAGAACTGGGTCTTCATTCTAAAGGCAATACTACTGTGTACTGTCTGTTACTGTAAATATGCTGTTGTTGGATAGTCTTCCCCACTTTTATGTTTTGTTTCACTATTATTATTTTTTATTTTTCTTCAGCTCTGTATTGGGTTTCTGCTATTCTACCCTATTGTGTTGTTTACTGAATGGCCCAGTCAATGTCTGAATTGACTTTTATACTATGCAATCTGCCTTGAGTCTCCGGGTGAAAAATGTACTATAAATCATGTACATAATATAAAAAGAAATCCCTCTCCATATGTGATGTGTCAGGTATTTGTGCAGAGAAAACACTCTTCTTGTGCCCTAGAGACCTGCCTTTAGACAAGTCCACGGCCAGGTAGCGACATTTCTTTAGAGGAAGGTGAATACTCGGAATACAGAGGGTGGCTTCCTCCGGGTGGGGAGGTTCCCTTTAGCCATCACAGCTATAGCATGGGGAAAGAGAAACGACCCTCGCCAAAGTCCTCTCTTGAGCATCTCTTTCCAAGGGGAAGGAGCTCAGCCTTCCTTGGCATCTGGTCTCTCTCTCTCTCTCTCTCTCTCTCTCACTCTCACACTCAGACACACCTAGTTGGAAAGTGAAGGCGAAACAGAAGGGAAAATGAAAGGGGGCAGTCACGTGATCTGCCTTAGCTGGGGGAAGAGGCATGGAACGACAACAACTGTGCATATATACCGCTCTTCTAGACACGTTAGTGTCATTATTATCCCCCACAATGCATCTGGGGAGCTGCTGGGGCTGAGAGGAGGGGCTGACCCAAGGCCACCTACTGAGCTCATGGCAGGAGTGGGATCCGAAGCAATATTCGCAGCCAAGCCACTTAACCACTGCGCTACTGCCTCCTCCTCCGCGAGTCCTGACCCCCCCCCCGGAACCCGAAGCCCGCTGGATGGCGCAGAGGCAGCAGCGGGCAGAAGGGCTGGGGGCTGTTTCCATAGTAACAGGGCCCAGCGTGCGCCAGAGGACCCACCGTGCCGATGCAGTCTGTCAGATTCGGCGGCGGCGCCTTCGGCTTCGCCTTCCCAAAGAAGCGGTTCATCGCGGCCGGCCTCGTCAGCAACCCAAACACCCAGACCCCGCCGGTGGAACCCGGAAGTTTCGGCCAAGAGCGCCTTCTTCCTCCTCCGCAGGAAACAGCCAGCCGCGCCCTCGCGATGCAGCAGCCGACCAACCAGTGGCCAAGATGTCACGCGGACTTCCGGTCAGGAGGGGTGTGTGGGCGGAAGGAGGCGCCTGAAGCGAGTCTTCCGCCCGCGCCAGACGAGGAAGAGGGAACTCTGTGCGCTTGGGGGCGAGGCCCGCGGCGGGCTTTAAACGACGCCGTAGCGGGGTTGGCGGGTGGGGGCGTCGCTTGCTTTATGCTGAAAGGAAGAAGTGCTCCTCGCAAGTTATTCGCCTAGGAAAATCGCCCCCCCCCCCACCTCCAAAACAAAACCCTTTGGCGGGCAGCCCATTCGTGACATTTAATTCTGCTACGGTTAACTAATAATAACTGCGCTTATATACCGCTCTTCTAGACAGACGAGTGCCCCACTCAGAGCGGTGAACAAAAACAATTTGTAAGCTGCAGCTGAGAGGAGCGGCTTTCCCCAGGCCACCTGTTGAGTTCAGGGTAGTAGTGGAATTCGAACCAGCAGAGTGCTGGTCCACAACCCAACCACTTAACTATGCATAGTAGCTCTCCCAATATGACCTCTTCATGCTTACACCACCACCACAAAGGAAAATTCTAATCTTGTGAAGGCTGGCATTGTGCAGACACTACCATATTCTCATTCTTTTGGAGTTTTACCAACTCAGCTCTCATTTTTGTGGCTGAATTCAGTATCATTACCCAAAAACTGTGCCAAATGAGACAAGTTTCCCCATCGTTGACGTCATTTCCACACAAATGATTTGCCCTGGGTTGAATGCTGATGGGAAGCAGGTTATCTTGCATCCTCACAGCATTGTGGCACTTTAATGCACTACTCCAGTTTGCTGCCTCTTCTACTTTGCTGTTACGTTTTAGGAAAGATTGTAGTAAAGCAAGCTTGGCTGCCATATGGGTGGGAATGTTGGGATTTTCCCAGTTGCAGCTACCCAGCTGCCATCCCCCCACCCACCCACACATCTCAAGCGACCAGGAGGCGTTTTTGTTTTTGGTTTTTTAAAATATAAATTGGCATATTGATATAATGATCTTTATGTCCATTGTTGGTGTTTTAAACAAACCTTCAACACCCCTCCCCGCCCCCGAGTGGGAACTGAGGCAGCAAATATGCCAGAAAAGCAGCTGTCTAGAAGCCCTGTTGCCACTGTCATAAAATTCTGGAAGCCCCATTGCCATGTGGGAAAGGCTTGAACATGCACATTAGTCATGATTTTGACTTTTTTCTATAACAGGAAGTTCATCTCTTGCCTGACAGCCATCTTCCATACTTATTCTGAGAGATATGAAGCCGTACCAATGTCAGCTGGCATGAATCCTTAAATTCATTACAATTTGGACGTCATAATCCAATGGATGTAATGCATTAGAATTTTGACGGACATGAAACTGAATCAGTGTTTTCAGTTAATTCCTTAACAGCTTTATCAACAAATGAGAAAACTTTACACCAGCCTTAAGCACATCAGAATTCTTGTGTTCTTCTTGTGTGTTTTAACAACTTTGTTTCTCCAGGTTTTCAGTGAAATGTAGAGATCAGGATATATCATCCCTGCATTTTTTTCTGATTTATCCTGCAAGTCAGTGGTAGTACATCAATTGAAGGCAGCTGATTGCTCTCCTGTATTGTATTGTTTACTTCCTTTTTTTTAAAAAAAGTGACTTCTCAACAGAATGTGCCTGCTAAATGTGTATTTCTTCAGGAAAAATCCCATACACACACAAAACAAAACCTGCTGCCCAGAAAGCAAAACCAAATCTTCGAATGCCCATCTTGAATTTTTCAGCTATATTGTAATTATATTTAAAATGTTTGACGTTAAAAGTTTTCGTTGATGATGAAAACAGAGAGATAAACTTTATAAAGAACACAGGCAAACCGTATCTTCTGGGATAGACTGAGTTTGTGGAAAGCATTTTTTCCCAACTGCACTAATTTGCTTCTCTAGCAGCAGTGCTGAGTCTCCACAGTCTCTTCTATTCCTGGGTGTGTGGTGCTTGCTTAATTTATGTCAGGGCTGTGGAATGCATGGAGAAAGGTCTTCAACTTTCCCCCCATACCTTTTTCTTGACCTGAATTGGCCTGAGTAGGTGCGTTTTGGCCAGTTTGGGAAACCAACATGAATCCAGCACTGTGCATGCAGGAATCGAGGAGAACCTGCAACTCACATTTTACTGTTACTTGCCACTTCTATGAGACACCAATGAAATAATAACAGAAATCTTTGCAAAACCAAGGATGTTTTTAATTTCCATATTTCTAGGATAGCATATTTTTGCATTTGATCCATAAAGAAGTTTTTGTCCTTAGGACATTGTTCCTTAGGATATTGGGTTCCATATGGCTGTGATCAAAATACAAAGAAACATACTAGTGATGTGGTACCTAAACTACTTCCAGTGTTCTGGATGTTACTAGTTGCCATACATCAAATAAAATGTTCTTTTAAAGATATGTGTATTCTATATAATCATTACTAGACAATTTGTTAGCATTGGGCATGGTGTTTATACTCTTTCCCTCTCTAAAATCATAAACATCAATGAATTATAGTGTCAGGAGGGACAAAATTAACAGTCTGATACCTTCTACAACTGGGCTAATAATTTTCATTTGCATTGTTGTCTTGCCTGCTTGGAGACGAATATCTTCCCAGTAAACTTTTTTTTTTAAAGAAAGAATGAAAGTAAATCCTGCAAGGCAAAACATTTGTAACCCAAGTGGTGGGTGGGAATGGGTAAACATTTCAGCAAAGAAAAAACTCTGGTCTCCTTTTTGCTTCATTCTATATTCAACCCTGTATTTGTTTTACGAAGGGAAACTGCATTCCAGCACATGGCTTCCCTCACATTTTGCAGTCCCTCCCCGCAAAATCCTTTGCTTCCCAAATGGATAAGAAAGGGAACTGAGACTGGGGGACGGGAGTGGAAGAAGAAAGGTTTGGAAGAAAGCAGAAAAGGGCCAGGAAAAAGCAACCAGATATATTCCTGTCTAAGCCCTGTGCCTCAGAAGCACTGAATGAAATGTACCAACCCCTCCTGCAGCTCACACACAGCCCATCAAGAGGCTCAGATGGGAGGTGGTAAGTTAAAAAAAAAAAGATACACTAAAATGGTCTGTGATCCTAAATCTGAGAGAGAAAAGGACGTGGGTAGATACACCCTACTCCAGCCCTGGAGCAGCCTCTAGCCTCACCTCCCCCACCCCCCACCCCCGCTTGCTCGGCAGGTGGATAACAGCCCTGGAGGGGCTGGATCCAGCCAGCAGGCCATATGTTTGACACCCTTGCTTTAGAGACAAAGGTCACCCTAGTTAACTTCTTTTGGCTTTTGTCATGTACAAATTACAGTTAAACCTGTGTAAATTTACCATATAAATTCCTCTCCTTACCTATAACCCACCCTTACATTATTGCTGTCCTGGCCTCTGCCTGGCCACCCACCCCGTATAATTGGCTGCTCAACTGCTGCTCTCACACGAGACCCAAACTACACAGCTGAGTAATATCCTTTTTTCAAGAGGAAGTGGGAGGCATCTCAAATACCTAATAAATTTTGTTTCACAGTATTGTTCGCCTTGTCTACAGCAAGAACTTAGCAATAAAGCTACTCAACATAACTTCATTGTTCTCTAGCAAGATTTAATTTGCAGGTGCAGACAGCTTTCCCTACAGAAGAGGATGAATTGACTTTTACTGTATAATTGATTTTATGAATTCAGACAGCACTATATATTCAGAATTCCTAATAATCTGGACAGTTTATACAAACTGTAAGTAAAATCTTTTTCTAGCAAATCTACAAGGGTTATGTCACCACACCTACCATGACAATAGAATGCAATCACTGGATTAGTAACAGGCACATGCAACATTTTTTTGTTTATATAATTTATTTTTCATTTATATGAGTTTCATTAAAATTACTTCGGTCCTAACATATCTTCTGGCTTTACCCACTGATCAAACTGTTCTGCTGTAAGAAATCCAAGCTTGATAGCCATTTCTTTTAATGTTGTCCCTTCTTTATGTGCAGTTTTGGCAATCTTTGCTGCCTTGTCATAACCTAATGTAAAGAAAAAAAACCAGATGAGATTTAATTGACTCCTTGTGGCTAGGGAAAAACATACCCATGACAAAGACATTTCTGACTCCTCAACCTACTAATGTTGTAAAAATTCAATACCAGCTACTATTCCTGAAAGTAAGATGAATCACAGAAAGCTTTTAAAGTACTGGAACTGTTAGGCCTATAGTAGATCCATTTCATTTATTGCAAAACTAATATAACTATTTGATCTTTGGACACAGAATTACGCTGGACACTTCTACAGTTTTATTAAACATAATGGAACCAATATTAAATGTGTCACTGACAACTAAAATCATACGGATCAACATTCCGAATCACATGGATGACACAATATCTTTTCTCCACGACCGTCTATTTCTGCATGTTTGAGGGGTGTGTGGAGGAATTGCACACTGCATAAACAGGAGCAGCTTACTGAAACTGTATCTAGACACAATGATGGTTACGTGCCCTGTGATTTAATGAGAAAATAGACTTTACTTATTAGTAATTGAAACATTAACTGTTAAATAATTTTGTTGGAACAGCCTGGTTTGTTGTTCCTTAAACATACTTTTGTATTTGTATTTTTAAATTTTTCAAAATAAATGACAAGGATGTAAGTGATAGCTATATGAATCTTCACTTTACTAATGCCCAGTTATATCAAGGATATTACTGAATTTTGAAGTAAAAGGGATACTTGATCTGGCAAACTTATTAAAAGACCTGACATACATATTTATCACATGCATTAGCAAACAAGTCCAACCACTTACTAGGCAAGGCACAGGAAATTTGTTGCTGCTTATCCAGAGGGCTTGTCATCTGACACTGAAATCCTGACCATGTGTAGTGAGCTTGCAACAATATTTTCTAACAACTCAAACTGAGTTCCATAGGCTTATAAAGATGGCTGCTTTCTTTAAAAAACAGGGTCCATTTAGATTAGCACTGCTTACTTCCAGACTAATCTAGGACAGACCAATGTTAAGGAAAGAGAAGGGAAAGGATAGAGCCTGATAACATATTAGTGGGGTGTATCTCATTCATTTTTAGAATTTCAACAGTGATATTTAGTTGAGGGAAATGTATTCTGCCCTGCCTGATCTGGAACACTCTTGATACCCATCCAAGGATAACATTTCTTGTGCAATTTTCACAATTTGATTTAGTATGTGCAAGTTAAAAGTATTCAAAAGATGTTAAGAACTGGAAATGTCAAAATATGACTGTAGAAATGCAAATTTTTTGATGCTCTCTAGATATTTTTGTTCTCTTTTTATCCCTCCTTGTTTTAAAATAGTCACTTAGCTTGTGGATCCAAGCTCCTCTGCTTATCATGATGCCGTGGAAACAGTAGCCCTGGACCCTTGTGTATCCTAATAGAATATTAGGACAGCCAATGAAGCACAGCCTGAACTCACAATGCGGAACTTTCCTGGGTGGCAGTTGGAGAAGAGAAAGCCAAGGCATTTGAGCAAGGGAAGCAGCAAGACGGCAGAAATGAGGCAAACAAGATGAGTTCAAGTTTTGCTAATGTCATCATTCAGAACTGGAAGGATGTGCACAGAACTACAGTGACTAAAGTGGAGCTCAAGAAAGAGTAAGAAAGGTCCACAAGGCAAAAAAGAAGCCAAGACTACACCAGAAAGAGAAGCAAAGAAAATACAGAAGGCACAATAAAGACTTTCCCAGTGACAGCATCAAAATGAAACAAAAAGGTGGCAAGAGAACAGCAGAGATGAAAGGTTTCTCTGAAAGGAGAGTGCCTTTTTTGAAATGCTGCGGGGATTTCAACTGGAGGCTTGCCTTTTAGCCCACGTCCATTTTACCCTGGCCTGGAGACACTTGAGACTGGTGCCTGCTTCCTGCTGGCTTGCCTGCGTCTCTGTGGAATGGGCTGTGATTTGGCTGGCCTGTTGGGACTTCTGGACTGTGTGGATTCCCTCCCTGCAGGGCCTGCTGCTGCTGACTTCTGGACCTGTCTGGACCTGCACCTGGAGGCTGGTTTGAGAGTCACTAGACTTGCAGGGGGGGGGTTGTCTTTTTGGAGGGGAGGGGGTTGGTTGTCTTGCTGGGTTGGGAGGGGGAAGGGAAGGGAAATTTTTTTAGTTTGCATTTTAATTTTTCTTTTTAATTTTTGCTGGTTGTTCTTTGGTTGGAGGGTGTGGGTGGTCTTTGCTTGAGGGGGGGTGCTTTCCTTGATTAAGTGGGACTTTGCTTGAGTGGGGGTGCATTGCTTTGCTTGATTTGGGAGGCTTTGTTTGAGCGGGGGCTTTGATTGGCTTTGTTTAATTGGTGCTTTGTTAATTAATTTGGTTTTCAAGTTACTGTTATTTTGCTGTTCTTCTGGGGGGCCTTTGGTTGTGTGGCTTCTGTTGCTGTTGCTTGCTTTTCTTTAGATTGTTCCTGTTCATTTTTCTATTAATTTTTGTTAGTTCTTTGAGGGGGGGCTGTTGTTGACTGATTTTACAGTTGGAGTTTCTGTTATCTGCTGGTATGGGTTTGGGTTGTTGTTGACTGTTGTTTTTTGTTGGTGGGGACGGTGTTTGTAGGCATAGCGATGTTTGGGTTGTGTACTTTGGGTTTACAAGAGTGTTCTTAGTTTTAAAAAGTGTTTGGGTTTTTTAAAGTTAGGGTAGTTGTTTGCCCTCTAAACTAAATTGTTAGCTGTTAGGGACCAAATGCTACTTTCCCGTTTAATAGGCCTGTATAGGAATTAGTAAGAGTTCAGGTTCTTTTCAAACTCTATTCATAAATAGGCTGCCCATTACTACTCACTTAACTAGGGTTTCCCTGCCCACCTCTGGCCCCCTTGGAGCCAGGCCAGGCACATTTTTTGTTATAGGCTTACCTACATATTGGGAGTTCAGGGACAGCTTGATTGCTGAAGAGGAATCCAGATGTTTGCTAATGTAGTGCCACTACAAAACTAAATAGGACCTTTTAAAAAGAGATTTCTGTGTCTGTCTCCAGGAACAGAGACACAAGAAGCAAGGTTTTAGAGGAAGTAAGTAGGTTTTAAAAGTAAACAAACTCCACCTTTTCGCTAGATGCTTTGCGGGTTGGGCCTGTTTTAAAAGGTTACCTACTGGTAGTTAGTTAATGTTGGTTCCAGGGGGCAGAAGAGTGAGCGCTAGGAAATCAGAGAGGGACCCCAGGAGAAAGGAGAGGGATAAGAGTAGAGGGGGAGGGGAGAGGGAGTGCTGTGGCTCTCCCCCCACATGAGCGTAGGAGGCCCTCCCCAGAGCTGCTGCCATTCACCAGCCTGGCTTCTGGTGACAGCAAGAGGGGTTGCAAGGCCCTCTTTGCTGAGGCAGCTGATGGAGTGCGACCCCAAACCCAGGTGCCTGAGGCAGGAGCTTGCACTGGGCGGGGGCCTGCTGCTGAGGCTCCCCCTCTTCCAGCTGTTGAAACCCAGCAGCAGGAGGAGGGGCAGCAGGAGGAGTCTTTTGGGGTAGACATGCGGAACGTGACGTTTCTGTCCCTCACGCTCACCCCAGAGACCCGGAGGATGTTAGAGAAACTGGCAGAGAGGCCCACCATTGGTAGGTCTTCCCCAGTGTTCTCTGAGGCCAGCAGCAGGCCTCTCACAGCTATGCAGGAGGAAGAGGAAGAGAGTGTGGTGGAGGAGACCACACAGAATCACAGACTTGGAAGGGGCCATACAGACCACCTAGTTCAACCCCCTGCCCAGTGCATCTCTGACAAATACTCATCCAGCCTCTTCTTGAAAACTGCCAGTGAAGGGGAGCTCACCACCTCCCTAGGCAGCTGATTCCACCTTTGTACTACTCTGACCGTGAAAAAGTTTTTCCTAAGATCCAGCTGGTACCTTTCTGCATGTAATTTAAGCCTGTTGCTTCGAGTCCTATCTTCTGCTGCCAACTGGAACAGCTCCTTGCCCTCCTCCAAATGACAGCCTGTAATGATTTCAAGTAAATGTGTGCATGTGTCTTTAAATGCTTGGTGTGAGACAGGTTAAGAGTGGGGGTGAAAGAGAGGGATGAGTGAGTGATGTGATTGGTTGATGACAGAGTGTGGGCGGAGTGAATGCAGTTTAGACTGAGAGCAGAGAGAAAAGTTTCAGTCAGAGAAGAAAGCAGGCTAGCTGTGTGCTGCCTGAGTACACTGAAGTATTTACGAGAGAAATATAACCTGTGTGGAACCTGAACTGAGCATGTTTGTGAAAGGGCACTCAGTCAGGGAAAGGGAGGCCAGCTGGGTGCTGCCTGAGAAGTTAAAGCATTTCTGTGAGACAAATATTGAGTTAGAGAAAGAGGCTTACTGTGTGTGAAGACTTGGAAGAGATCTGTGTGAATGAGAGTAAATGAAGTAACTTTAAGAACCGAGAACTACTTTTATGAAACCGATACGCTTCTTGAAAAATAAACATTTATTTTGTTTTGTTATATCCCAGAGTAGCGGTCAGTGTTATATCCCATTCCTATCCTCAGGGCCACATAGAACCACGAAGGAGCCTGACGCTTTGGGAACGTTACCAAAGGGAAAATTTAAATAAAATATCTTGGAATGTAATATTCCTGGTGGCAGCAAACTACCCAGAGGGTGTTAAGGGAAAGATTAAAAGAAAAATCTACTCAAAGAAAGTAAAGGTCATAACAAGTGGAGGCTTAGCGGTGGGATCTCAAACATCCTGAGGAGAAGAAAATATTTTTAGTGGGATATAATAGCCTGGGAGGAAGGAACATTCTGAGGGAAAGGCATTCTGAAGGGACAGAAAGCCAAGGAGACAGAGTGTTCAGTTAAATCCTATGAGAAATATAGAACTGTTATAAAGGAAAGACAGAAGAACTAGTAGGATTTATAAGAGAGAATATAATCTGGTGAAGTTTAGTGCAGTTGTAGAAGGAAATAAAAGTAAAAGAGAGGAAAATGGCAGAGTTTATGGGGATGAAAAAGGAGGCTCTGATTCAGAAGTGCAATGAGTTAAATTTACCTCATGAAGGGAAAAGTGTAGAAGAAAGAAGAGTTATACTGATACAAAGCAGTGCGGAGCCTAGGAGTACTGCATCTGAGAGAAACCCCGAGGGAATGTATAATCCTAGTCCAGAATATTTAGAGTTTCTAAGAGAACAAAAACAGTTTGAGATGGAAAAGTGGAATGAACAAAAGCAGCTTGAAAGGGAAAAGTTGAAAGCCGAAATAGAACAAAAACAGGTTGAAAGGGAAGCCGAAATAGAACAAAAACAGTTTGAGAGGGAAAAATGGAAAGCTGAAATGGAACTTAGAGTTCAAGAGATGGAAAGACATCTGGAAGCAGAAAGATTACAATTAGAAAGAGAGAGACTAAAGAATGGGGGCAAAAAGGAAGGAAACTCTGAACCCAGAGCTGATTTACCTCAAGTTCCCCCAAAAGATTTTATGGTGTGTGTGTCAGGAGAAGATCCACAAATTTTCCTGTCCACTTTTGAAAGATCTGCTCAGAACTGGGGAATACCAGAGACACAATATATGAAGTATTTACCCAGCTTAATTAGAGGGGAATTGGCTGAGATCTACAACACATTTCCCTCAGATAAACCTGTTGTTTATGCTGAATACAAAGAGGCAGTATATGACAGATTTAGACTAGGTGCTGATTACTTCAGAAAGAATTTTAGAAGCCTAGTGCCTCAGACAGAGAAGTCATTTAAGTCTTTTAGTGCCAAACTGACAGACTATTTTGATAAATGGATTTCAAAAGACTATTCTTATAAACCAGAGTTTAAATCAAGTAAAGGACAAGAGGGAGAAAGGAAAGGAACATATGAGAGAGCTGAGATTATAAAAACTCAGGATAAAAATATAGAAAGAAACCAAGATGGTTACTGGAATGATAGAAGATGTTTTGTATGTGGTCTGAAAGGGCATTTAGCTTACAAATGTCTAAAGAACCAACCCAAGCAAACAACGCTTGAGCATGTAAGGAGGGTCACTAGAACTGACTTAGATGATCAGAGTGATGAAGATGCTAGAAACTCCAAAAGCTCAACAAACACAAATGAAACACCCAGTAAGAACACTGCCTTACCCATAAACACTGAAGAAACAGTCTACTTGTGTGGGGTAAAGATAGATAAGGTTGCTCAGGGTACTGAAATGAGAGAGGTGGTACAAATAAATGGGAGAGATATTTTAGCCATTCTAGACACAGGAGCCTCAGTAACACTGGTCAGGGAGGATTTTGTTGATAAGAAAATCCTGATTCCAGATAAGCAAATATTCTTGCAAGGTGTGTGGGGTAATTCTAAAAGAGTGCCACTAGCCCAGCTAAAAATTAACTGGAGAGGAAAAGAAGAATATTTTCCTGTAGCAGTTATTAAAGAACAGAAAATACTAGTAATACTGGGAAGAGATGTAATGGGAGCAAAGGCAAGAATTCAAATATGCACTGACTCCAATGATTTGCTACAAGTTGAAACCAGGGGAGCAGAAGACAAGCCCCTAGGTATCTTAGCAACAGACACAATTGATACATTGCAAGAGAGAAATGAAATCCAAATTAAATACATTATATTCAAAACATTACATGCCAACAAGACTGCAATACAACAATATCAGCAAAAGAATGGGAGAAAATCTGGACATCAAGATTAATTAATTCCCCAGTTGTCACTGCAAATTTACAAACATGTAAAATAATTTATCGCTGGTATCTCACTCCTCAAAAACTATCTAGAATAACCTCAAAGATTTCACCATTATGCTGGAAAAACTGGCAAAACAGGTACATCTGCACATTGTTGGTGGCAATGTAAATATATAGAATCATTTTGGAAACAGATACTACACCAGATTGCTTTAATAACACATTACACAATACTGTCCAAACCAGAACTCCTCTTTTTGGACTTATGGCGTGAACACTCTTTACCACAGATAAGACAGGATATGCTCTCATCACGCTTTTTTTAAAAAAATATTTTTTATTAAAGGTTATCAAGCACGTAGTCCAATTCAAGTCTTACTTTTACATTCACATAACAATAACTTATTTACAAGTTTACTATTAACATTTAAAGTTTCTTTTTCTTTAAATGGTTTTCCTCATATAGATCCATGAAAGTTTTGTTGTTCTTCAATTGCTTATATTTCTATTAATGACTGGTAGATTGTGTTCGTAAATTGTATGTTGCTTGTTGTAATGTAGTCAAGAAATGGTTTCCACTTACTGTAAAATTCTGTTGTCTTTTCTTTTTCTGAGGATTGTTGAATTCTTTCTGTAATTTTTTCCATAATCATTTGGTCCCACACCTTACTAAGCCATTGGTCTATATTTGGTGCTGCCTTAGCATTCCATTTTATTGTGATTATTGTTTTTGCTGCTACAAATAGACTACTTATGAGTTCTTTTCTAATTTGTGGAACTTTATTGTCTTGCCATAAGTCTAGAAATATTGTTGGTTGCAGTTGTACTGAATAGGTAGTTATTTTATGTATGATCTCTATTACTTCTTCCCAAAAGGCCATTATTTTCGGACATGTCCACCAACAATGGCTATAGGTTCCTGTACCCCCACATTCCCTCCAACACAATGGCGAGTACTTTGCTGTTAGCTGTGCTAATTTCTTTGGTGTGTAGTACCAATAGGATATTATTTTAAATGTTTGTAATTTAGTAGATATTACCGACGAATTGAATAATTTCGATGACCAGACTTTCCCCCATTGCTCTGATGAGATTGTTAATTCCCATTCTTGTTCCCACTTTTTTTGATACATATGTCTTTTTACGTTTCCTGATTCTAATAAAATGTTATAAATCTTAGATAAGAGTCCTTTCTGTTTATAATCTTTTTGTTCTAATAATATCTCAAAATCAATTTTTTGTTCTTTAAGGATCTCTACAAGACGTATTTGAGATGCGATATGATTAATTTGAAAATATGTAAACCATGGGATTTGTTGGTTTGTTTTTTCTTCAAGTTCTGCCCTTGTCAAAATTCTCTTATTTGTTGTTATATCTATCAATCTTGTTAGTTTAAGTTGTTTCCAGAATTTGTTTATCTGCTGCTTTTTACCTGGGGGAAACCAATCCTGCATTGTAAATGAAGCATATCGAGAGATATTAGGGAGAAGTCTTCCCTTTTGGGTATCCCATGTTTTGAGGATGTCTACTAAGTATTTATTTTGCTTTATATCTCTCATCAGTCTTAACAGCTACTAAAACATCTATTGCTTCTTGCTGGAAATCTCCTCATCCACCTGACATAACTACATGGTATAATAAAGTATGGGAATACACGGCAATGGAAAATATAACGAATATCATACAACACTCAACAGACTACGCTAGATTGATAAATTTTACAGAAAAATGGCAGCCATTTCTATCTCGCTTATTAAAGACACACAAGGTGCAACAACATCATATCAGAAATTTTTGAAACTAGAACTTTGATACAATAAAAATTATATTGAGTGGATGTATACCACTATTTAAGCTTTGAACACTCTAGTCTCACAATGCTAAAGAAATATATACATTTTAAGGAAAGAAAAATGACACAATAATGTAATGCATATGCTGTTAATGTATGATAATATTAATCATATACACTGTTAGAATTGTGCTTTATTATTGTATATGTGTTTAATAGATTGTTAAAAAAATAATTAAAAAAATTACACGGGAGTTTTACATGCAAAACATTACATGGGAATTCTAAATACACGTTTAGTGTGGGTAGCAGTGCAGGCTTCTGAGATGAGAATGAGGGGGGCTGGACGGGTGAGTGAAGCGTGCTGTGATCGGTAGCTGTACCTGAGGGGGCAAAGTGAATTGCAGGGCGATGGTTCCCAATCTTTTTTGTGTGGTGGCTCCCAAGTTCAAATTTTCTTTGTATGGCTAGTCCAAGAGACTGACAAGGTGCTGGGGGAGGGGGCACAAGGTTGAGGAGATGTGGGAAGATGGCAGATACTGGCAAAGAGGTGGGTGGCAAAAGACTGGATGCAGTCCATCTCCCACACTAGGCAGAGAGCAGTCAGGCACTGCCAGGGGCTGCACAGGAGGCTGAGCTGCTGAAGGAGCAGCCCCAAGACAGAGCCTATGCTCCCCACCACTGCTTTCCCTCCTCCTCTCACTTTTCCATGCGTTGGACAGCTCCCACCTACTCTCCAGCCCTTTCCCCTCTTCTTCCAGCTACTATCATAAAGTTACCGGTTACCAGACAGCTTACCCACCCTCATTATTGTTGCAAATGAGGAGGATGAGGAAATAATGTGAGAAGCCGGAAAGGAGTAACAGGAGAGAAAGAGAAGGGTGCAAACAGCAGGAGCTGCCATTAGGGCTGGCTGGCCTGCCACCCACTTTCAGAGGCCTCGTGACCCACTTTTGGGTCTTGACCCACAGGTTGGGAAACAGTGATCTAGGTCAGGCGACCCATGTGGAAGCCTATAAAGTCTGTGTCTGTGTGGGAGAGAGGAGAGAATTGTTCTGTGAGTGAAAAACTGCGTGGAAAATGTGTCTTTGTGACTCAATCTGTGAAAATATCTTTAAGAACATGTAACTATAATTAAGCCTTCCTAGAATACCAGTCTAAAGAGAAGAGGTCTAAGGCGAGAAGCTTTTGGAGGAAGTGACAGCCTTTTGGAACACTGAGGGAGTCAGGGAGGCAGCAATATGTAGGTCATACACAGGGCAAAAACGCCACAGATGATTCAAGTGGTGGGATTCAAACCCCAAAGGGAAGATATTCAAAGTAAAAAGTCTGGGTAAAGTAGAGGACACCAGAAAGTTCTGTGGGGGACAGGGAGAAAAAGGAGTGTTGATCGTGAGCAGAGGCCTCCTGAGATAAAAGTTTCAGGTAATGAAAGAAGGAGGTGAAATAAAGATCCAAGGCTGGTTTTCATCCCTTTTCTCTTTCACTGCCTTTCTGAATACAGTGTTTGCCTTTGCCACTTGACTTGGGTCTCCCCCATCTCCCTTTCCAGCACAGTAACTGGACTTTGTCCTTGGTTTCTATAAATCTGCTCAAGCATATTCTTTAAATTCCTGTACTTACTTTAAGCACAATATATTAATGACAAGCTGCAAAAGACTTACCTATGTGGGGATTAAGGGCTGTTACTAACATCAGTGACTCACTCATGAGTTTGTTAATCCTCTCTGTGTTGGCTTGGATTCCAACCACGCAATTATCAGTAAAAGAAACGCAAGCATCTCCTAGGAGCCGTGCAGAGTGTAGCACATTTTTAATCTAAGTAAAACAGAACACAATTAAAATTCAACATAGTGGCATCTAATGGGAGTTCAGAACAGCGCTGGTGACTGAATAAAAATGGAAATTTTTGTGCAGTATGAAAAGGATGCCCATCTGTTTGAAGTTATTTTGTTTTAGCAAAACTGGAAGTGCAGGAAAAGCTGTTTACAAAGTATCTAAACCGTTTTTCTAAAGCAATAATAATTGAGAAGATCCTTAGAATATTTTCAGTACAATACATTAATCAAGATAAAAAGAAAGCTTAACAAGTAAAAGCCAGATATTTTTACTAGTCTCTATAAAGTGACTTTTTTTAGTGTATTATCACACCTCAGAAGTAGATGCAAGGTAATCTGTGGGGGACAGTTCAACCCTCCTCTTCAGAGTTCCATTCCTTGAGAATGTGATCGGTCCACTAACCTGGGAGGGCAGAAGTCGGAACCTTCTCTTGTCCATCACACTGGCTTTTGAAATGTGATACCTAAAAAGCTTAATTTTTCCATACCTAATTAAAAGGGTATTTTAGAGACTGCTCAAAAGGCTGAATTCTGCAACCTATTTTTTATCATAATATTTTCCCTCTCTCTCATCTGGATATCCAAGACAAAGAGTAAGCATATAAAAACATTAAAAATGCCAAAGAAATAAGTCCCTCCCCATTTGGAAAAGCTCTACTGAAGAGCACTGCACGTATACAACTATAGCAAACAAGCTCTCTTATTACCATAATCATTACCATAGAATAAGCTTTCAGATAGTCTCTAGCATATGCACATGGCAAAGGAACTATACCCAGCCCTGTCACACATACATAATTCTCTTCCAGCCCAGCTGTGAGACTCCGCCCTCACTGGTGCCTCCAGCCTATCTTCTGCCATCTTGCTCCTGCCACCAGGTATCCTCAGGCCTCAGACTTGTCAGGGAAGGAGGTTGTACCACCTTGTTCTTTCCTGTCTTTATCTCCTGTCCTGGGATGGCAGCTTCTCTCAGCTGTGCCGCAACTTCCTCATAGAATCGTAGAGTTGGAAGGGGCCATACAGACCATCTAGTCCAACCCCCTGCCCAGTGCAGGATCAGCCTAAAGCATCTCTGACAAGTATTCATCCAGCCTCTTCTTGAAAACTGCCAGTGAGGGGGAGCTCACCACCTCCCTAGGCAGCTGATTCCACTTTTGAACTACTCTGACCATGAAAAAGTTTTTCCTAATATCCAGCCGGTACCTTTGTGCATGTAATTTAAGCCCATTGCATCGCGTCCTACCCGCTGCTGCCAACTGGAACAGCTCCTTGCCCTCCTCCAAATGACAGCCTTTCAAATACTTAAAGAGAGCAATCATGTCCCCCCTCAACCTCCTCCAAACTAAACATTCCCAAGGCCCTCAGCCTTTCCTCGTAGGGCTCAGTCTCCAGACCCCTGATCATCCTCGTCGCTCTCCTCTGCACCCTCTCGGTTTTGTCCACATCCTTTTTGAAGTGAGGCCTCCAGAACTGCACACAATACTCCAGGTGTGGCCTGACCAAGGCAGTATAGAGAGGGGCTATGACCTCCTGCAATTTCGACGCTATGGCCCCTTTGATACAACCCAAGATTGAATTAGCCTTTTTTGCCACTGCATCACACTGACTGCTCATACGTAAGTTTACAATCCACTCTTACCCCAAGATCCCTTTCACATATACTACTGCCCAGAAGTGTATCCCCCATCCAGTATTTGTGCTTCCCATTTTTGTGGCCCAGATGTAATACTGTGCACTTGTCTTTGTTGAATTGCATCCTATTCACATCTGCCCACTTCTCCAGAGTATTCAGGTCTTGTTGAATTTTAATTCTGTCTTCTTGGGTGTTTGCTACTCCTCCCAATTTGGTATCATCAGCAAATTTAATGAGCAGCCCTTCCACTCCTTCCAGCCCTTCCTCCTTGGCCCTCACAGAAATCTGCTTTTATCCTGCTTCCCAAGATTTGGTCCAATCTTCTTTTGATCCCTTTGAATGATTCCTCTTCTGTTCTGTTATCTGGAGAAGACTGCCAGACCTTTCTCCCTTCTAGCCCCTCTTCCCAGCCCCAGTGGGCTTACTACAGGCTACCCAGTACCAGGCCCGGGATGCAAGGGCCTGCAGCATCTGTTCTAGCACGATCTGGTCTATGATCCTCTTTTCTTTGTTGGTGGTGGGTATTAGCTACCTTTTAGCAGCATCCTATAGGATGGACACCAGGGCCCAAGGCCAGCTTCCTTTATATATGACATGGACTGGAACTTTGTCAATTCATTTCCAGTGAGATCTTGTACTGATCCAGCATAGCTGTTTTTGCTTTACTGGCTAAAAACAATGCAGTCATTGTCATAGTTCGCCCCTTCCACCTTTGGCAGGACCTTGAGGGCCAAAATAAAGGCCCACTGTTCCTTAGGCAATCAAGCTGCCTCAGCTGACATTCTGAACGCCTCTAAGAAAACATCTATATCATTGTTTGGGGCCAGCTTTGTCAAGGAAAACCAGGGTGCCTGGGCTGCTCCTGCTGCAGCTTCTGGCTGGCCTGGCCCAGAGGTTGTGGCTGGCCAGCCACCTTCCAGGACTGTACAGAGATTTTGGAACAGGGCCACCTGAGTTTCCCACTGTTGCTATGTAACATCCTGGAGAAGCTGCTCCTGATGTTCAGCCAACCACTGCTTGAACTGTGTGAAGTCTATAGGGCCAAGACAGGTCTAACCTGACATTGCTTCTGATGGAGCAGGTATGGATGCTGGGCCGTTAGCACTGGTGGGCAGAGCAAAGGCTGGCTGCTGGTCCACACAGGAGGGTTAGGCCAGCTGCAGAGAAGACTGAATGACAGAAGGATCGGTGCTTGCATTCTCCACTACTGTGTGAGGCTCCTCCCTCACTGGCGCCCCAGCTGACCTTCTGGTGTCCTGCCTGATGCCACTAGCAGTTGTCCTCAGGCATCAGACCACTTGTTCTTTCCCCTGTCCTGAGGCGACAGCTTAGTCCAGCTGCACAACTTCCTCCTCGGTTCTCACATAAACTTGCTTTAACAAGGCTCCTCTGTTCCACCTCTTAGGCCTTGGTCTAACCTCTCTTGGCTCCCTTGAATAATTTTCCTCTCTGATCTGTCATCTCGAGGATGACTTCCAGACCTTTCTCCCTCCTGGCCCCATCAATTCTGTGGACCCCCAAGACTGATCAACCATGGGTGGACTGCCCGGAACCCTACCTGTTTATGTCCACCCACCTACATCCTGAAGCATCTCTGTCATCCTCAGCCCTGGGACTACCTTCCCAGTGCCCAGCATCCAGCCTCCTCCTCCTGGCCTGGCTGATCCTGGCTTGGCCCCACTGTTCAAAGCAAGTGGTGGCAAGTCAGTGCCTGGCTTGGATCAGACCTGGTGGTGATGGGGCACCGTGGTTCCCAGCAAGGTTTCCCAAAGCCCCTTCAGTGATGGGGGGCACGGGGCCTGGCCAGGCCACCTGCTATGGCAATGATGATGAAGGGGCAGTGCAGAGGCCAGCACGTTGGACCCTACTCCAGAACACCAAATCA
The DNA here is from genome assembly GCF_028583425.1 of Eublepharis macularius. Lineage (NCBI taxonomy): Eukaryota > Metazoa > Chordata > Lepidosauria > Squamata > Eublepharidae > Eublepharis > Eublepharis macularius. The sequence goes on along the minus strand of NC_072800.1, from coordinate 9,023,537 downwards.
ATACAGCAACCATTTAAAAAAATAACAGTGGTCGTGGCAGGCATGAATTCCTGAGGTGTTCTCAAAAGGGGCCTCTGTGCTGACTGTGGCCCTCTAGGACAACCAGCCTAGGAGTCCTCAACTCCACCCGACACTACCTCCATTAACAACAGAGCTCCTGCAGTGCACCAGGGCGGACAGCACACCAACAGAATCTGAAAATCATCTTGAATCTCCAGCATAAGACCTAAGTTAACAAACTTGTGGACAAGGCACTTGGAAAGACAGACAGAAGCCGGATGCTCTACAGGAACCCCATTTCTCTGCCCGCTGGCTCTAGCTTGCTGCTGCACTGAAAAACCTGAAGGACAGCTGAGATAAACACACACACACACACACACACACACACACACACACACACCATGTTCCCAGGTTTCACACAATTTCACTTGCTCAAAGATTAAATTCTGGATGTTGCATCCAGCTGCAGTACTCCATTATTGTAATTGCAACCTGGACATTTCTGACTGAGCGAAGGAGAGGCAGGGAGAAAAACCTTTATATCAACTGTATACATATCAACTGTACCTTTCTCCTGTTCCTGTTCATCTTACTCCCTCCACCACACCTCTCCCTATCAACAAACTTGAGATAACCACACTCATTAATTTTCATAATGAACATTCTGCACAACATGCTGCACATTTCCTTATTCTGTTTAATTTATGCTATCAGTTCTGGTGAGGAGCAAGGGACTATGCAAGGTAATGAACAACTAACTGCCTCTTAGACATCCTGCTTGGCCCAACCTGTAATCTGAGATTTCATCAAATATTGCTTACCCTTTTCGAAGCCTCTGTTTGAAGACATAAAAAAATTAAGACAGTGATTGGTGCTACTACCAAATACTGCACTTTTAAAAACCATTACTAAGTGATGCAGAAGTGAATAGTGAACAACTAAGAGCAAATCAGAATAGTCTTCTAGCCATAGAAGGACATAGAAGAATTCCAGTTCAAACCTTAATTCTGCTCCAGACAGAATTAACCTGGCCAGTGGCTATAAAGGAATGTCAGAGTCAAAAGTTAACATCAGCCCATGCATAGGAAATTAACAAGTCAACCATCTTGTGTTATCTGTATTCTTTAAGCCAAATTATACTTTTTTTCTAGTTGACATCTAGTTGAAATCATCAGAACTTCAAACTTACAATCATTGGTTTGAAGACATTCAACTCAAAGTGGCCGCTGCTGCCTCCTACCGTAACAGCGACATTATTTCCCATCACTTGAGCTGCCACCATGGTTATGGCCTCACACTGAGTAGGATTCACTTTTCCTGTAAGGGAGAAAGGTTCCTCATGTGAATTTTTCCATCACCTGCTTCTTTTTAAAGATTCCTTGACTACCTATTTTTTCCCCAAGGGAGTTCTTTTGAATGAAAACTAAAATACATTTTTAATATACAGAAAAACGATTTGATATAAACATCATCATCATCATTTATGTCATTTATAGTCTGCCTTTCTCACTGAGACCCAAGGCAGATTACAGAGTGTGAGATTATCAAGAACACATCAAGAACACTTCCATAAACAATGCCATAGGTAAACAGATACAAGTTTGCAAAGATATAGCATTAGCAGGAATCCAATACAACACAGCAAAATCCATAGTTCCTAACTCATTAGTGAAGCATTTGAGACCCACCCCCCCTACAATCCAGCCCTCCTATCTGAGTAGAAAGCCTTTTTGAATAATTCGGTTTTGCATTGTTTGCGAAAAGCCAGGAGAGTGGGGGTTCTCCTAACCTTCTTAGGCAGGCCGTTCCACAGGGCAGGGGCCACCACAGAGAAAGCCCACGTACAGGCTGCTATTGATTTGGCCCATGTGCAGGGTGGCACCTGCAGGAGACCCTGTTCAGATTAGCGAAGCTAATGGGGGAGCATATGGAGGGAGGTGATTCCATAGGTATGCCGGACCAAGGTCATGAAGAACCAGTACCAGTACCTCGGACTGAGCACGGTAACTAATAGGTAGCCAATGGAGTGACGGCAGGATGGGAGTTATATTCATGCTCCTGCTCGCTCCTAGTAACAGTTGAGCCGAAGCGTTTTGCACCAATTGGAGTCTCCTAGCTTAGATGGGCGATCTATGTATAGTACATTACAACAGTCAAGTCTTGATGTTACCATAGCATGGATCCAGGTGGCTAGGTCGAGGTAAGAGGCCATCTTCTAGGCTAGGATGAGGTTGTAGAAAGCAATTTTTGTGGCTGCCTTAGGGGTAAAGTGTAGATGACTGGGGAAGGCAATGGCAAACCACCCCATAAAAAGTCTGCCAAGAAAACGTGATGCGACGTCCCCCCCATGGGTCAGTAATGACTCGGTGCTTGCACCTTTACCTTTTTAAACTTGCTTTTATAGTAATAGTGCCGGATCCAGTATAATCCCTAGGCTCTTAATTGAGTCTGAAAGGGTCAGATGAACTCCATTGAAAGTGTGGAGTACAATATCCTTCAGGATCTCTGCCTTCCCAACAAGCATCATTTCCATCTTGTTTGGGTTCGATTTCAATTTGTTCGTTTTCAGCCATTTCACCACAGCTGACAGGCAGTGATCCAAGATTTCTACTGAATCTTGTGGGGATTTGGATAGCGAGATATAGAGTTGGGTGTCATTTGCATATTGGTGACATCCAACTCCATACCTGCGAATCCCCCAAGGCACATTTATGTGACCCATTTAATCCAAAAGATTATAATGAAAGCAAGAAGCTGGAAATCATGATTTTCAACTTACAGGTTCAAGGACATACATGGTTTCTAAGCCAACTAACTGTAGTTGGGCACCTGCTGTGCTTACCTGAATTTTGGCAATTATTAACATTACGTTAAATCTTTGCAACTAAAGCTCATGGTGCATAACTGAAAGAATTATGAATACTGCTGAGCTGTCAGTATTCCATGAGTCCCGTTTCCCCTAATATTACAGAAGACTCAGCCCATTTCATTCACTTCCCACTCTTACACTGTCACAAAAATCCTGTCCAGAGAACTGGAGGTACAGGAGCAAAATTTCCATGTAACAGATTGGATCCAGTCAGCTTTTTCACTCAGTCTCACCCAGTTCCTTTCTGTACTACAGTCCTCATCCCACATTGTCCCATGATTCTTAGCATAGCCTTTTATCATTGGCAAAGAGGACCTTCCTTCCTCTTTTCACTAGCACAAGAGTTGGATGTATCTAACCCAGTGTGTTCTGCCTTATTGCTACATGTTCCTACAAGAAAAGCAACTTTACAAACATATATATTTGAACACAAGAACAGACAAAAGTTGTGTTATAGTGAGTAATTCTCAGTACTTTTTATGGTATACTCTCTCTAAAAAAAAAACCTAAGTAGTACTGTCCCTTTTTGCGATATTACCTGGCATAATGCTGCTTCCAGGTTCATTTTCAGGCAAGATTAGCTCCCCTAGACCAGAGCGTGGTCCAGAACCCAGGAAACGGATGTCATTGGCTATCTTCATTAGGCTGCAAGCCACAGTGTTCATTGCCCCACTGAGCTCAACGAGAGCATCATGGGCAGCAAGCGCTTCAAATTTGTTTGGAGCAGAAACAAAAGGCAACCCTAAGGGAAACGAAAATACAGTAACAAATCAGTAAATCGGTATTATTAGGTATTGGTAATTATTATATACTTTTTTATATTTATACCTTGTTTTTCAGTCAGATGGACTTCCAGTTTGCAACCCAGAACCACAACATCCAATCACACTCGTAGCTACAGGTGGCACAACAAGGGTTTTACCACCAAATGGTAACGTTAAAATGAATAGGAAAAAACAGGGAAATGAGCTGAGGAAGAGGCTGGAACCAAAAAGGCATCAGTTGTTACTGCTGGGCTTGCCTGTGATTGGTAGAGGTTGGGAAGCCGCACGCCTGATTGGTGGAAGCAGGAAAATTCTAAGGCAGTGAGGGAAACACTGCAGGGAAGGGGGATGATCTGGGAAGGCTCGACTAAGCAGCAGCCCAGAGAAGTGAATCCAGCTGAGAAGAAAATGGATCAGAAGGTGAAAGAGCGAGAGAGAGAGAGAGAGAGTGAGCAGAAGTTAGGAAGCAGAAGTTAAACAGAGCTTAAGCTTAGATGTGGGTGCCTGTTTTTTTTAATTTCTGTTCTATTTTCCTGGCTTAGATTACTTTGTAGGTATTTGTACAATTATTTCAATCTTTAATAAGTAGCTAAACGGGAGCCTACATTACCTACAATGCGATGGGGGAACACGATATAATATTATTCCAAGGTATGCTTGAAGGTACTGTTAGGTAAAGAAAGTGTGATGGCCATATCCCTGGACAGCCTGTGTATGCTAGTGGCAATGGCCCCTCAGAGATACGCCACAGCTCCCCATCTGAATTTCCAGTTGTCATTTTAAAAAGGGCGAGAGACTTCCTTGTGATCAAGTTTGAAGGGAAGATGTGCAAGCACTTTTTGTCCAGTAGGAAGGAAGAGCGATTAGGGTTAGTCAATTCCTGATCCAAGTCATTCTCATCATCTGCTTTGCCCTGTCACTTTTCCCCCTGTAGGCCCTTTGCTTTTTTCTTGTTTGTCTCCTCTTTAATATCCACGCTGATAAGTGGGAAAATGAGGCAGAAAACTGGAGTGAGATTTTTACAACATTAGGGCACCACCTCTGTTTGCGCTGGGAAATTTGCCTCTGGAGTCAGTGGGAGGCCTCAGGATGAGAGACAGGAACTGAAAAGTGAATCCCCAGCTTCACTTCCCTGCTATCCTTTCACTGCAAATAATCTTGCTGCAACTTGCCTGCGTATGCCTCTGAGAATGCACAGAATGTCTCTTACTCTTCAGTAGACCATCCTCTGTCAAGCTCCTGTTCTCCCCTCCCCCAAAATCTGGCATTAGGGCTGAAGGTGTCATAATGCTCAGGCAGGAGCGAACTCGTGCAAGCTTCTGTAATGGAATGTCACTCGGCAACAAAGCAGGTGCAACTAATTATAATCACATGCCACCGCACAATTCTAAAAATCCCTGCAGGAGCAGGGTATGCGTTGTGTGCAATTTTGACTGAAGTCCTCTGTCCAAGTCACCTGATCACCTGGCAGCCAGAAGCCAATCCTACTGCTTTTCTGTTCAACATTCCCACAGTTGCCTCTTGGTGTGCCTACTGAACAGCTCAGAGTTTAGAAATGAATCCATGCACCGATTTACATGTACACTATACTTATACTGATTTGGGTTGAGTAACAGCATGTCTAAGTTGACAACCTCTAGGCTAATCAATGGGTGAAGACAGATGAGAATCAATCAGAGCTCTTACGTTCATGCTGCTTCTTACCTGTGAGTGCAGCCACCTTAGCGGCCACTTTCTCAGCAAAACCAATTCTTGTGTTTAGTCCTGTGCCAACCGCAGTGCCACCAGCTGCCAACTCATAAACCCTTGGCATGGCTGATTTAATCCTAATGATGCCATACTTGACTTGCTGCACATAACCACTAAATTCCTTGGAAGAGCAGAAAAAACAGCAACATAGATGAGATTATATTATGAGCCAAGTTACATTTCCAGATGTTTAACACAAAGAAGCCATTTCTCAGTAACTGAAATGCATGTTTGTTGAGTGACAATGACAATGAAAACAGAGTTGCGCTTACCGTAACTACTGTTCATTGACGTCTTCTGTGCAGACACACATGGGACTGTGTCTGCGCAGGCCTGCCGACTGGATTTTTCTTTTCTAGCTAACGTCCACTAGGGAGTGCCCGTACGCACCAATGCACCTGCCCGAGCGACATTGGGCGACGTCGCCCCCTTCCCCTCAGTTTCTCCTTTGCCGCCGAATGCCTTCACAGTATCTGGAAGAACACAGCGGGGTAGGAGGGAGGGTTTGTGTGTCTGCACAGAAGACGTCAATGAACAGCAGTTAGGTAAGCGCAACTCTGTTTTCACTGTCCGTCTTCTGTGCAGCCCCACATGGGAGACTTACAAGCCACTTACCCAGGAGGCGGGCATGTGTTCTCATTGAAAAAGAGACTGAAGCATTGCTTGACCAACAGCAGCCTCTTTCCTTTCCCACGCATCTAGAGCATAATGTTTAGCAAACGTGTCGGAAGACGACCACGTTGCAGCCCTGCAGATGTCTAGCAAAGGCACTCCCCTAAGGAAGGCCGCAGAAGAAGCTTGCACCCTAGTGGAATGAGCTTTCACTTCCAAAGGGCAAGGTAACTTAGCCTGTAAGTAGCAAGCTTTAACTATCTGAGTAACCCAGCAAGAAATTGACTGAGCTGAAGCAGCTTTTCCCTTCCTGGGCCCATAGTAACAAACGAAAAGTTGTTTGGCACCTCTAAACTGCGAAGTACGTTGAAGGTAAAATAAAATAGCCCTTCTCACATCCAAGGAATGTAGGGCCCTTTCAGAATTATTAGTAGGGTCAGGAAAGAATATGGGCAGGACAATATCTTGCGAGGTATGGAACTGAGTAGAGACTTTGGGTCTGAAGCAAAGGTCAGGTCTCAGAACTACTTTATTTTGATGGACCTTCAAAAAAGGAGGATCCGACCTTAAAGCTGCCAACTCGCTAACTCTGCGGGCAGATGTAATGGCGATCAAGAAAGCCACTTTACAGAACAACCATTTTAATTCACAAGTAGCTAGCGGTTCAAAGGGCGATTTCATAAGTCCCGCCAATACTACTTGCAGTGACCATTGAGGAACAATATCTTTAACTTGTGGAAACATGTTATACAACCCCTTCAAGAAGGATTTTGAGAGGCTGTGGGAGAAAACTGTTTTCCCATCTATCTTAGGGTGGAAGGCCGAAATAGCCGCCAAATAAACCTTAACAGAGGAGTTAGAGAGTCCCCCATTCTTTAGAGACAGAAGGAACTCAAACACAGATGACAAATGGCAATCCCAAACATGTACTCCCTTGTCACTAGCCCAGGCTTCAAAACGCTTCCATTTAGCAGAGTATGATCTGCGAGTAGTGTCCCTACGTGCATTCAGCAAAATTTCAGCTACCCTGTCAGACATCCCTTCCGACCCAGAATGTGCCAAGCAGTGAGGTTCAGTTTGGGTAGGTCGTGATACCAAACCCCTTTGTCGGACAGAAGGTCCGGGTTCAGAGGGAACCGATAATATGAGCCCTGTGAAAGCTGCATGACGTTGGAACCAAGCCTGTCTGGGCCAAAAGGGGGCCACTAGAATTATGTGAGGCCCATCTCCCTGAATCTTGCTGATGATTCAAGACAACAGTGGGAACGGGGAGAAGGCGTAAAATAGGTGCCCTGTCCAGCGCATTTGAAACGCGTCCCCCAGGGAATGGCGACCTAGGCCTCCCCTGGAGCAAAATTGTGGAACCTTCTTGTTGTCCCCTGACGCAAAAAGGTCTATCTCTGGGAACCCCCAGTCCAAAAAGATGGCGTTCAGGTAGTTGTCTGCTATGGTCCATTCGTAATTGTCGGACCGCATACGACTCAGTTTGTCTGCAATCACATTTGTGGTGCCAGGAATGTGGACCGCATGAATAAACACGTTCCTGTCCATGGCCCAGGCCCAAATCCGAATGGCCTCGTCGCAGAGTGCCTTGGAGGTAGTGCCCCCTTGCTTGTTCAGGTAGAACATCGTAGTGCAATTGTCCGTGAGCACCTGAACGGATTTCTGTTGCAGCGTGTCTGCGAATGCGATAAGGGCATAACGTACCGCTTTCAATTCTAGCAGGTTAATGTGATCTTCCCTTTCCTGCTCTGACCAAACCCCATGTGCCCTAAGGGCCCCACATTGGGCTCCCCATCCTATAGTGGAGGCATCAGTCGAGATAGTGATCTCGGTTTGGACGGACGCAAAAGCAATACCACCAAGGAGATTAGTTTCACTAAGCCACCATCGTAAGGAACGAAGAACCCCTCTAGGGATGGAATATCTCTTGTTCTGAGATTCGTGTTCAAAATCATGAACCGAGAGGAACCACAGCTGGAGAGGTCGCATATGCAACTGGGCCATAGGGGTAACTGCCGTAGAAGAGGCCATAAGGCCGAGCAGTCTCTGGGTAGCAGTCACAGACTGGAACCTACATCTCGAAAAGAGATTCACCATCCTGCCAATTTTCCATGCACGTTCCCGGGGCAGGAAACCTCTGTTCACCTCACCATCCAGTTCCATACCAATGAACAGTATTCTCATGGATGGGGTAAGATTAGATTTTTTGAGGTTAACCAACAGTCCTAACTGGGAGCAGGTGAGCATCACCTTATTAATTTGGACCTGAAGTGCATTAGCAGAGGGTGCTGCCAAAAGCCAATCATCAAGATAGGGATAGATTGTACAACCCTGTTCTCTCAAATATGCCACTACAACAGCCATACATTTAGAAAAAACTCGGGGGGCTGTTGATAGTCCAAAAGGGAGCACCTGATAATGGTAGGTCTTACTATTACAAAGGAACCTAAGGTATTTCCTATGGTCAGGATGGATGGCAATATGGAAATATGTGTCCTTGAGATCCAGGACGGCGAACCACATGTCCTCGGGCATTAGCTGGAGGACTGTATTCAAGGTAAGCATTCTGAACCATTTAACGAGAACAAACTTACTCAATTCTCTCAGGTCTAAAATGGGCCGTACACCGCCATCCTTTTTGTCTACAAGGAACATCCTAGAGTAAAAACCCCAGGAGGGGTCTTGAAGGAGAACCTCCTGTACCGCTCCCTTCTGCAGAAGTGCTATAACCTCCGTCTGTAACTTATCAGAAGAGGATCGCACTGCATAATCAGGAAGAGACAACACCGGGTAAACATCAAACTGAATTTTATAACCAACTGTAACAATGTTGAGCACCCAACTATCACGGGTAATCTCTGCCCATGCAGAGGCAAACTGAGCCAATCTGTTTCCAAAAACGACAGACTGTTCAAATTCTAGTCAGAACTGTTTAGGTTGAGTTGCTGACTCTTTGGCATTGGGGCCTTGTTGATTGCGACGTGGGCGGTAACTAGGTCTCCTGCGGTGGAAGGTATTCGCAGGGGCCTGGAATTGCCTGTAGGAACCATAATGTGGATACGGTTGCTATCTCTGCTGCCGACCACGATAGCTCTGAGACGAGCAATATTGATAGCGATTGTCGGTGAACCAGGGTGGATAAAAATCAAAGATTTTTTTTAAAAAATCAAAAAAATCGGATTTTTTTATTTAAATCGGATTTTTTTTTTATTTAAATCGGATTTTTTTAAATAAAATGCTTTTTGAGGAAAATATATTACCATCCAAAGGTTATTCCATCATGAAATAAAGATTAGTTTTTAATTATGTAGAATAAACGTATATGTTTAATTTTTTTGGTAAATAAATTCCATTAATCCATTCACAATGTCATGCACTTCCAGAGGTTTTTGTAAGATTATTGGGCAGTTTCTCTGCCTACAAAATATTATCACAGATGCTTGGTTTTGCAGTTCTCAAAACTGAATTTGTGTCAGCTCAGCAGAGATCACATGCCTCTTCTTCACAGCAAAAATGTTATAACATGAACAGAGTTGAGAAAAAGACCTTAATCCTATTGTTCTACAAACCTATGAAGACAGAATCAACCCCTCCAGTGCTAAGTTTCAAGAAGTTCAGTGAATAGAAACAATATTTTTCTGATTGTTTGGAGTGGAATAGATCTGCACAAGAAAAAACTAAGTGTGAGGAGGGAGGGGCAAGCAGTACAAAATGAAAGTGAAACTTTTTGAGCACAATACTGCACAAGTCTTTGGATCTTTTGTGTGTATGTCCTGAGGTTTATCACATTCTTTCCTTGGAGGAAAAAACCTATAATGGCACCAGGCCGTAAAAGAGACCCAGTTTGGGAATACTTTAATGAAGTTCCTTTACCTATTGGTAAGGCAGGCATCTACTTGCATATTAAAGTTATACCAACAAGAATTAGTCTTTATGTAGAAAACTATGATTTAAATCAAGCCTTAATGACTAGTGATTTAAATCGTGATTTAAATCGTGATTTAAATCAGTTTGATTTAAATCAAATCCACCCTGCGGTGAACTGCCTGGATGGGAGAATCCCGTAGGAGCGAGCCGTCAGTCGGTTTTTACGCTTTTGCGAAAAGTACTCATCCGTTCTGGATGAGAATAGAGATTGACCCTCAAAAGGTAGATTCTCCACTTTGTTTCGTGTCTCGACAGGCAATGCAGTTGTGCGGAGCCACGAATGTCTGCGAAGCACGATAGAAGATGCCAATGCTCTTGCAGAGGTGTCAACCGTGTCGCGACCAGCATTAATTTGTTGTCGTGACAGCCGTAGAGCCTCATCAAGTATTACTTTAGCCAATACTTTCTGATCAGCAGGAAGCTTTTCCATGAAGGCCGCCTTGCGATTCCATAGGAAAATTTGATAGGCTCCCACGATTGCCGAGTAATTGGAAATTTTCAGTGTCAGGGCCGCAGACGAGTATAATTTCTTGCCCAATGAATCCAGCTTCCTGCTTTCCTTGTCAATGGGTACGGCATGGGAACCTTGGTGTTGACGGGCCTGCATCTCCTCTGTATTGAGGGAAGAAGGTGGCGGATGTGCAAAGAGATACGTACAGACGTCATCTCTAGTTTTATATAGAGCTTCTAGTTTACGAGATGTCGGGTAAACTGATGCTGGTTTTTCACAGACCGTGTTAATGATTTCCACTAATCCTTCTGTGAATGGGCATGCAATGGTCGGAGGATTCCCAGATTGGATATACTGCAGAATTTTATCTTTCGGTTTCGGATCTACAGCCGAAATTTCAATGTCCAGGGAACGGGCCATTCGGACCATCTGCTCTGTGTAGAGCCGGTAATCTTCCGAAGGTGAAATACGACCAGTCCCAATAATGATGTCCTCGGGTGACGGGTCAGACGGAGGGCTAGGGCTCGGATCTTGGTAAGGCCCAGGCTGCTGGTAGGGAGAACCCCGTCCAGGAGAACCATAGCGGGAGAAATCACTCCGAATGTCACCCCAATACTCTCTGCCAAGAGACGGGGAATAGGATTGGTGAGACCTTGCATAGAGGGAGCCGTCTCTCTCAAAACCTCTCCTTGGTGAGTGATAGGGTAGATTCTCTCTACCAGTAAAATCACCAGCAGACCATGCATGGGCCACAAGTGGTGGAGCGTCAGGTAGGTCACTGTCATCACCAGAAGAATGGCATGATGGAGAAGACAGGTGTAGAGAGGGAGTCTTGGGCTTCTCCCAGAACACCTCGTCAATTTGGACAGAAGTCGATTGTCTGTGCTTCGACTTCTTCTTAGCCTTCTTCTCACCCTGGGAGGGTAAGACACGGCTGGAGCCTCGACTCTGGGTCACCGGATCCGGTGTTGCTAAGTCGGGCAACGGATCCGAAGCTCCAGGTTCCGATCTGACACCAGTCTTCGAACCGAGGGTAAGGTGAGTCGACTCTGTAGACTTCTGAACTGACGGCGTCGGGCCCGGTGTCGGATCCGATGACTTCGGAACTGATCCGGTCGGGATGTTCGGATCCGACAAAGTCCTCTGCACCTTCGGAGTCGACGTAGACGGCGGTTCCGACCTCGAGGGAGACTTGGAGTGGTATCATCGCTTCCGAGTCGGATCCGACTGTGGAGGTTTCACACAATCCGAAGTGGAGCCCGAGGCGTCTTTCGGATCCGAGGTCGGGGTCGGAGTTCGTTGGAACCGATCCGAAGAACGGGAGCGAGGGGTGGAAATGGAGCTACGGACAGATTGTACGGTCACCGAGGGAGCTTCAACTGTCCCGCTTACTGGTGGCAGCCCTTTTTGAGGGGTATCCGTGGCTCCCAATGCCCTCATAGCCCTTCTCCAGAGTAGGGCATTCAATCTATTCGCCCTCTCAGCCCTGGCCTTAGGCGTAGATCGTTGACAATGCTCACATTTCTCAATGATGTGTCCTTCACCCAAGCACTCGAGGCAAACGGAATGGCCATCCGTTCTTGTCATCTTCGTAGAACAAGTCGAACAGCGTTTAAATAAAGCTTTCTCAGCCATCTCTGACAAGACGAATAATCTCGTCACAAAATGGCGGTTTCTCACAGCGGACAGCTAGATCTTTACCGGTCGGCGGCAAGGAAGAAACTGAGGAGAAGGGGGCGATGTCGCCCAATGTCGCTCAGGCGGGAAAAGCCGTGCAGGCGCATTGGTGCATACGGGCGCCCCCTAGTGGACGTTAGCTAGAAAAGAAAAATCCGGTCGGCAGGCCTGCGCAGACGCAGTCCCATGTGGGGCTGCACAGAAGACAGACAGTGAATTATCGGTTTTTTCAAGGAGTCCTGAGCAGTAAGACTATGAACTACTAATCGAGACAAGCTGAAAACATTTTCAAACAAGTTTCACTGTCAAATGATTCTGTACCTGCCCAAGAGTAAGAGGAACAGCATCTTGAGTATGAGTTCGTCCAATTTTAATAATCCTGGAAAATTCTTTTGATTTGGCATCAAGGGCATCATGAAGCTTCTGTAGCCCTGGTAACAATACTTCATGAACTTCCTGGGCAGCAGCAATATGCATGGCGGTTGGGAACGTGTCATTGGAGCTCTGTTTGAAATTGAAAAATAAAACCACTGATTAGAAAGAAAATATTGTTGGCATCCTAAATCAATAGATGGTAGTTTATGGGTCTAGAGTCCACTTTATCAGACACATGGTCATTAGCATCAACTGGCAGATTTTTTTAGTATTATATTAACCACAAATTGTAAAGAATAGGGCTACAGAGCCATAAAACGCAAGCAAATCATATATATATATAACTGAGCTTTACATGCAACGTCACAAAAACCATTCCCATCCCAATAACAACAGCAATGATTTTAAATACTTATATTCAGCTCTCTTCCACCCAGTTTTCAAGGCAGCCATATACAAATAAAGGAAAACTGAAAATTCCATACAATGAACACGCAAGCCTAAAATACAACACAGCTGTCAAAAAAGTAACAAAACTAAACTTAAAACTTCAAGAGAATCCCATCTGTATAACTGAGCAGTAGTTTTCACCTGTCCTCTAAAACTGGAAAGCTCAGTTTCCACATGTCCTGAGGAGTTCCATAAGCCAAGATGCTACCACAGAGAAGCACCCATCACTAGTGGCCACCTTCTGTTATTCTGTGGGCAGGGGCACACTAAGGAAGGCCTCTGTCTAAGATGGTAAATGGCAGACAAGCTCAGGTGGAGGCAAGTGGTCCCTTCAGGATCCCAGCTGCTGCAAAACCATTTAGAACTTTAAAGATAATAACCACCACCATGAAGTGTATTTGGATCTGAACTTGCAGCTGAGTAGCTCTTTCACAACAGGCAAGATACATTCCCAACAGTCTGTACAGAGGAGGAATCTTGCTGCTATATTCTCTCCGAGACACTGTTTAAAAGTAGTCCCAGGCAGAGGACACTGCAGAATGTGATCCAAGCATGGATAACTGTGGCCAGATCATGCTTCCCAAGGAAAAGCTGTAGCTGGTACAGTGTTGCGCAAAGCCACAGATGAAACTTACACTTTATCTATAAGCATGGATCAAATACCCACCGAATTACAGAACCTTAAGAGAGAGCGCAGCCCTATCCAGAACAGAATGATTCCTTAATCCCTGATTGGTAGTATTTTCAGCCAACAACACCTCATTATTATCTGGTCCGAGCTTCAGTTTACTCTCATCTAGCTTGTTACCACCTCCTTACACCAAACTTCTCAGAAAAGGAGAAACAGAGTTCAACATCATCAGAATATTAAGGACATCTCATGCCAAATCCTCAGATGAACGCTCACAGAGATCTCATGCAGATGTTAAACTGTATAGGAGGAAAAGACAGAACTTTGCAGGACCTCAAAGCACAAAAGCTACCCACCCCGCTCCTAAACACCACCCTCTGGGTATCAGTGATCCCTACTCCAGTCAGCCAGGTCAGAAGAATACTATTGTCAATGCTTATAGCAGTATAAAGATCTCTTACCATTTATATACTTCTCTGACTAACATAACTCAGAATGTCTCCCATAAACGGGAACCACAATTGCACAAAGAAGAAAGCCACACTGAGCTACGTGGCAGAAATTAAGATGTCATAGACAAGAAGCAAAACCAGATACATAAATGAGACAGTACTATATTCGTTTATGACAAAGGGAAAGCAATTCCATCAACACCCATTATCTTACTCTGTGTACATGCAATATATAATATGGAGGAAACCATGGCCGCTTATGAATTTATCATTATTCTTTATCATACCTTGCTACTTGATTTCCAAGTTAACGGCAAAGTCCTAACTGCTGAAAGCCTGCACTGAGCCAGAAAAATGAAGCTAAATTAACTGTTTGGTAGCCTGCTGAGTTGGGTATTCTCAACCTGGAATTCTCAACCTGCTTTCCCTTGCCCATTGTCTCTCCCAAGCATTTCAATTCTTTTTGTGTTCATCATTTGCCTTAGTCCTGCTTTCTTAGTCCTGCTTATTCAGTGGGCTTCTCTTCTCATATACCCTCCCACCTGCCTTTTCAACCTTCAACTCCCCTGCCCCCCCCCCCCACACACACTTCTTACAGAAAATTGCTGGTTCATTTATTTCATAGCAAAAATGCAGAATTTTTTGAATGAAACACTTTGCATGCTGAATGCCTAGCCAAAAGAAGCCAATCAGATAATCGGAAACCAATCTTTTGATCTCACAGAGACCATTTCTAATGTAAACATAGCAAGAATGTCTGGAAAACTGCACAGTGACCTGGCTTTTATTAACATGATCGTTTGGATGCACCGGGTCCTTGCTTCCCAGTCTGCCTCCCAGGATCTCAATGGCTCTGTTGCTGATGACTTCATTGACATTCATGTTGGTCTGAGTTCCAGAGCCAGTCTGCCACACCACCAAAGGAAAATGGCCATTTAATTTACCTTCCGATACCTACAAAACACACACACACATAATTGCTACTTACTGTTTTCATGGTACAATCAAAGCATTAATAAGCTAAAGTCATTGTGAGGTAAAACTGAACCCCAAATTTCACAAACTTTTACTTCACCAATACTGTAGATTATGTTTAAGTCCATACCACAAGAGATCACATTTCCTGCCTTCACTCTGTAACAAACTCCCTCACATGATTCCTCCTCACTGAAATAACATAAGGCTTGCATTTTGAGACTTTTGCTTCTCAGAATGAGTATGATGACCAATCTAGAGATGCTGGGTTGCATATTTACAGATCCAGCTGCTTTACTGTTAGCTGACAAATGTTTGTGCAGGTGAAGTACTAATCAAATGAAGTACTAGTCAAAAAGAGTTCTAACAATGTAAACTTTCTCTCCATTAAAGTTATCCTAAATTCTTGTCCAATAGAACTTTGCACAAGAAATCTGGAGCATCGATAGCATCGCTGACTGTGTGGATAAATAATCACTCCAGTATCTTTTCATATATCCACTGGAAACCATAGAGATGCATCAAAGGCCTATGATGCTCCTTCCATGTGTTGCTTACGTTACTGATACAGGATTTGTTGTATATAGTTCACTACCTGCTTCTGTAAGTAGAATCCCACTATGTCACTTTGTATTGTTTAATACGTCATGTTAATAGTTATGCTTCGTTTCAGATTTCTGGTTTGTGCTATCCAAATCCTATTGCACTATTTATTGGATATTCCGTCTTGTTGATTGTATTGACTTACTCTGTGTAATCTGCCTTGAGTCTCAGTGAAAATCATATACCCAAGTGGAGAGGTAGAAACAACAGAACATGTCTTACTTCACTGCCCTCTCTATCTGATGATTTGTTTAAAGTACATATCGCATTTGCTTGATAGATTTCCAGGCTGCCCAGATCAAGCATATGTTAGAATGTTGCTCATGGGAGAAAATGTTCTGGTCTTAGCATCTACTGCAAAATTTTGTGCCGCCATTTGCAAGCCCAATGACTGATTGATATAAATCATATAAATAATTAAGTAAAATATATAATGATGAAAAGAGCACCCAGCTTTGAAATATTTAACCTTTTCATGATATAAGCAATTAATATTCCACTATATAAAGGGAAACCATATTCCTGACAACTCATTTACTACCCTGGTGCGCCTCCAGAGGGCGCTGCCCTGGAGGGAAGCCCAGACAAAGCAGCCCGTCCCCACAAAGAGTGTATCACGGCAGGAAGCCCAGGCTGGAATCAGGAGCGGAGCAAGTGGCAATGCCCACCCCCCACCTTCACCCAGCCGGGATCAGGAGTGGTACTACTAAAAGGAGGGATGCCGCGGAGTACCAAACCAGGAGGATAAGAACACAAAACTCCTGCGGTAAGAATTAAGGTATTTAAAGTGCACCGTGCAAATAAGCAATTTCAATGTATAATATAAACACTACTTACAATTCAATCTAGTACAACATAAACAATGCAATAAATCTTACATAAAGTGCAAATGCAAGATGCGTATACAATTCTTACAAAGTGCAACCATACACTCGATGTTGTATCTGGGAACACATTGTGGATGTTGATTGTGGAGAAAGGAATACACTGGAAGGCCAGATGTGGCAAATTGGCTGAATTTGAACCTTCTTGATAAAGCCCTGCGAAACAGGAGAATTGCTAGCGCCTGTTGAGTGGTTCTCAGCAGCTTTTGGACCCTGTCTACACCAACGTTGGTGGCCCTCCTCTACAGCGTTGCCTCATCAATTCTTATTGAGAAGAACAGAGGATTAAAAACCATCCTGCAGAGGCTCTGAGGACTGTGTCCGAGTAGGGTAGTCCCAGTAGGGTTTTCTCTTAAGTGTACTTCATATATATTTTGGAATTCCAATATTGTGGAAGGAACTTTTCATTGTATGGTTGCACTTTGTAAGAATTGTATATGCATCTTGCATTTGCACTTTATGTAAGATTTATTGCATTGTTTATCTTGTACTGGATTGAATTGTAAGTAGTGTTTACGTTATACATTAAAATTGCTTATTTGCATGGTGTACTTTAAATACCTTTATTCTTACCGCAGGAGTTTTGTGTTCTTATCCTCCAGGATCAGGAGTGGAGCAGATGGCAATGCCCGCCCCCTTCACCCAGCTGGGATTAGGAGTGGAGCAGGTGGTAATGCTCCCCCCTCCCCCCATCACCCGGCCGGGATCAGGAGCAGAGTGTCATGTATGCCAGCATACCTGCCATGATTGTATTCTCCCTTTTGTACTGGTCAATACTGTTTGCTAGAGTTATTTGCTGTATTCTGTGTAGATCATCAGAGAGTATCCTAACTGCTGATATTAATTGCAGGAGAGCCAGTGGGCCTCTCCGTTATCTGTTGCAAATATGTTCTTTCACTTCTTCCAGCAAGTGTCCTTGGAGGAGAGCTGCTAGCAGCAAACATTGTGACTTTCCCAGAGACTGGGATATTTTCCTTTGTACTTCATGTAGTCTAAACTAATCTGTTCCCATGCAACCTTTTTGGGGTTTCGAGCCACAATGTCAACGGGCCTCGGAGGGCAGGAAATTTCCCTATAATTAGTAATGCTTTTGTTTGAATTGTCACTTCTGCCAATTGCCACCTTCGGGTGAACACCTGTACTGTATGGATCTCAATAAAGCTACTTCAACTGGAACACCTGTGTGTTAACTGTGGAGGGCTTGAGGGACCTAACTGCCAGGGACTGACACAGAGGAGGAGGCAATGCCCGTTCCCCCTTCAACCTGCCAGGATCACAAGCAGAGCAGGCGGCAATGCCCACCCCCTGCATTCACCTGGCTGGGATGAGGTGCTGAACAGGAGGCAATACCCGCCTCCCACCTTCACCCAGCTGGGATCAGTAGCGAAGCAGGTGGCAATGCCCGCCTCCCACCTTCACCCAGCTGGGATCAGTAGTGGAGCAGGTGGCAATGCCCGCCCCTCGCCGTCACCCAGCAGGTGTCAGGAGTGGACAAGTGGCAATGCCCGCCCCTCGCCTTCACCCAGCTGGGATCAGTAGCGAAGCAGGTGGCAATGCCCGCCTCCCACCTTCACCCAGCTGGGATCAGTAGCAGAGCAGGTGGTAATGCCCGCCTCCCACCTTCACCCAGCAGGTGTCAGGAGTGGACAAGTGGCAATGCCCGCCCCTCGCCTTCACCCATCTGGGATCAGTAGCGAAGCAGGTGGCAATGCCCGCCTCCCACCTTCACCCAGCAGGTGTCAGGAGTGGACAAGTGGCAATGCCCGCCCCTCGCCTTCACCCAGCCGGGATCATTCACAGAGGAGGAGACAATGCCCGCCAGCCTGCCCTCCCCTTTTTAGAGCCCAGTGCATTTTTTCCAACAACCGGCTTTGTTACTAGTACCTCAATAAACCACAAAAACAAGATTTCCCTGTGGCTGATATTATATCTTTTTTGTACAGCATTTCTACAAAAGCTTGCTTCAGTAAGAGAGATAATCAGATCAGGTGCCACACACACACCACATACCTCATCTGCTGCCTTCATAATAGCATTGGCAATCTTTGGCTCAAGACCATAATCCTGATTTACTTCAGCAGCTGCTCGTTTTAAGATGCCGAAAGCTCTTATTACCTGCACCTACAATTTAAAAGAGCAGTCTTTAGAAGAGGGAACTTTTATATACACAGCAAATATGGGAGGCACCTACTTGCTGACCTCTGTAAAGGACCTTCATGCAACCAAATGAAGGAGGTGATAAACTGCCCCCATCCCCATCACCAGCTCATCTCCACTGATGAGTCTACTTCTACAGGTTAAAATCCTATTTGAAACAGTGGAACTATGAAAGCAATGCCCCCCTCAACTATTAAAGAACAGTTTCAATCATGTTACAGAGGTATTCATATGTCTCAGGCCTTACTGAACATGGTTCAACAAAAAAGAATGGAAAGTCCAAACGGCTTAAAATGTGAGTAAAATTCTAACTTGCTGAGAATTTCAACTCAGTTAACTGTCACACAGATGCATGAAGAATCAAACAAGCATTTTTCCATGGCCACAAAACTGCTTCTTGGGTCTGAAACTCCTGGAAAAAGTACTTGCAGGAGGGGACTCTCCTCCCCCCCGCCCCCCCCCCCCCCACAAAATGTTGCCGCACACGGCAGGCATGAAGCTGTGGCTGACAGAAGCAGCAACTGGTGCTCATTTGTCTATCCTCCGCCCTCTGGGCAGAAGCACTCCTGGCAGCCTTCACAGTTTGCTTGGGGGTAGCAAGCCAACTGCCCTCTGTTATCTGGAAGAGGAGCAAGATCTTGTTTTGCACCAGCACCCCCAATCCTGTTTTCTGTTCCATGTCTATATTGGGCCGGACAGATTTATACTCCTATGCATCTGACACTCCGACTCTCGGAAACTTACATGTTTTGTTAGATTTTAAGGTGCTGTTGGACTCCAGACTTAAACCAAATAAATAAATTAAGATACAATCCATGTTCAGACATGCTAAAATCAGGGTCAAGTTCCTTTTAACCAGTGTAAACAACGTCATGAGTAACTGTAAGGACCAGGCCTTGTACCACCTAAGACAGAATGTTAAGTTTGAAACTTTGGTTCAGGCCTCATGTCCTGCAAATTTCTTCCTAGGCCTGTTTACTGGAAACTCCCTAGTTTTGATAATTAACTGCACCTGTGAACGGCTTTCTTCCTGTGGGAAGTGGCCTTGAGAAGGCTGGAGCCTGGTGCTGAGCTCAGCTGCAGCCATACTCCCTAAGCTTCCACAGGCTGTAATGTCCAATTAAATAAGCCAGCCCTGATTGGTTCTTCGAGTGGGCTGATGCCCCTCCAGATTTCAAGAAGCCTCTTTGTCTCTAGGCAGTTGATCAGTTCGCTACCTGGCAGCTGGGTGTGCAGCCGGGTGCGCTTCAAGGTGCTGGTTACCATCTTCAGAGCGTTCCATGGCTTAGGGCCTAGGTATTTGCGAGACCGCCTGCTGCTACCGATAGCCTCCCACAGGCCGGTACGCTCCCACAGAGAGGGCCTCCTCAGGGTGCCGTCGGTCAAACAATGTCGGCTGGTGACCCCCAGGGGGAGAGCCTTCTGTGTCGGGGCACCTGCCCTCTGGAATGAATTGCCCCCGGAGATACGTATGGTCCCTGACCTACACACCTTTCGCCGTGCCCTTAAGACGCTATTATTCCAACAAGCGGGGCTGACCTAAATGTGTTTTAATTGAGTTGTCCTGTTCTGAGTTAAATTATCCAATATGTTTATATTTTATATCCTTACTGTTTTATATTTGTATGTTTTATTTTGGCTGTACACCGCCCTGAGTCCTTCGGGAGATGGGCGGTATAAAAATTCAATTAAAGTTAAAGTTAAAGCCATTGCTAACCACTTGCAATGTGTGAGAGAGGGAGCTCCTCAGCTCCCTGCCACTTCCAAGATGCCTAGAGTAAGCTGGCATGGATGGACTCTGGTAAGATCAACCAGCTTTGGAACCAACTCAGAGAATTCTTAGATAGCCAGTAGAATTTTAGTTAGTTAGAACGCAGGACATCAAGCTGTTATTTGTTTTCTTGCCTTGCCTAAATGCTTTTTAAGAGCAGTTTCTGCTTCGCATACGCTCCTGTGTTCTTTCTTTAATAAACTCCAATTACGTATTTTATCTGCCTGTGTCCAGTATAGCTTGCCAAGGAGGTACACACCCCAAAGTCGGAGAGCTTCAAAATTAACGACCAGAGCTCTTAGAGGCCCCGGGGGATCCTGAGTGGCTAGGAAAGCCATCAGAGATGGGGGATGAGCGTCTCTGGGCCAATACAGTTAGATTAACACAGTGCAGAAAAAGCAAATGAAAACAGAGAGCATGTGGCCATGATGGTGACTCTTACTGACAGTGAGCAGCAGGAGCACGTACTCTCTCTCTACCCTCATTCCACTCTCTCTCCACTATGTTGCTTTTATCTGCAACTGTTCTTACCACTGGTTAAAATGAACATAGAAAGACCACTAAACTTTCTTTCAGAGAAGCAGAGAGAAGGAAGCGAAAGCATGATCTGTAGCACCCCTTCTCGTGATCCCAGGCCCAATCCCTTCAAGGCTGAGTTACTCACTGGCATCTGTTCAGTCACACCGCCAATCTTAAAGTTCATTGTGGATCTCACCGTTTGGGCACCGTAATATTTGTCATTTGGAACCTTCAGTTCTCCAAAGGTATCGTATTCTATTCTAAAAGCGTCAGTACTAGCCTGAGAAGAAAACAAAATCAAAGTTAAAAATGAAGGCCTCTAGTAAATCAGAACAAATAATTACCAAAGACTTGCAGATAAATATTAAAGAGTCAGTAGCACCTTTAAGACTAACCAACTTTATTGTAGCGTAAGCTTTTGAGAACCACAGCTCTCTGCATCTCACAGCTGTGGTTCTGGAAAGCTTATGGTACGGAGGACTTCCGGTTTGGATTTATGGCAGTCTGGATTTATGGCGGTCTGAAGCAGCCTAAGATTTGGGCTGTCCGAGACACTGTTTTTCTTGGAAAGCAAGGCGCCTCAACGCCCGTTTCCACCCCAACTTCAGGGAGAAGTTGGGCTTGAACGCTACGCACCCCCGAGAGAGTGAGATCTCGGTGAGGGAGGGGGTTCTGAATCAAGGACTCCCACCATCACTGAGGTCCCCTCAGAGAAGGGCGAGCTTCTATCTCTGCAGTGCCTCAGGAGTCATTAAATTGGCATAAGATCGTCAGAACCAAGCTTCAGCAGCAGCTTTTACCAAAGATTAAGCAAAGGAAACAACACAGACAACCCGCAGAATCGGCAAAGGTAAAGATCGTTATCGGACTTTTAAAAATGGAACAGCAGTAAAAAGACCAAGGGAAAATAAAGTAATAGACGGGCAGCCCAATCCTAAGAAGGGCACGGAAAGTGAACAGGAACCGAACTAAGGCTTGCGAGGGCGCATCTAGCCCGTACGCCCGCGTAAGTGGCCTTCCGCCCGCGCTGGGACGCGGCGCTGGCCCGCTGGCGGGCCAGCACCGATGCAAGCCACAGGCGCCCGGGCGGCGGCGCAGAAGTGGCGTAGAGCCCTACGCCGACGCAGGGGGTGGCGGGGAGCAAGGCGGGGTCGGAGTTAGTCCGCTCCCTAAGCTCCTCCAGAAGCGGGAACGCCCACAGCGGCGCAAAAAAGCTACGCCACGGAAAAAGAAGGCGTAGCCCATAGGCGTCCATGGAACGGCGAAAAATCAGCCCCCTCTCTGAGCGCCCCGCCCCGCCCCTATGGCCCGAAGGAGCATAGGATGAGAACTATCCCGGGGACCAATCAGCGTGCGCGCCCGGCATGGACGAGCCCCCCTCTCTGCACCCAATCACCTGCGACCGCGCCCTACAAAACATCCGGCCAGCGCCGCCCAAACCCCCAGGTAAGTGAGCACTCGGCCGGAGGCTCTGCCCGTCTGCTGAGTGGCATTGCCCCTTTGAAAACCGAAACGGGCTGAGGGCATTCACATTGGCAGGCGCAGAATGCACTCAGGGGACTTTGCGAAAAACTGGGGGAACTTCGCATAAAGGGGAAGAGGTGCCTAACTGCCTAACTCTCTTTCTACCGTGATAGAAAGAATGACTCCACAGCTAACTGATGCATGCTAGTTGCTTCTAACTAAGCACAAACAAACTAACCCTTCCGTGGCAGAAGGGAATGACACTTTGCAAATTAACCGCATGCTCTCCCGTTTCCTTGCAGGTGCCCTGACTCTTGCGCTCCCACCTGGTGATGACCGACAGAGCGCTGACAGGTAAGGAGGAGGTGGGGGGGCATTCCGCAGATTAGTGCAAACCGCCCATTCACCTGAACCCACCCGCTCACTTGCCGCTTTGGGTGAGGCCCAGCAGGGGTGGGGGGCAACCATGCCCGCCCCTGGCTGCCTCAGAGGCAGGCGCCTCGAAAACCACATGTGGCCAGGTGTTTGTTGTGACCAGCTCATTCTCTCCCTTAAAGGTAAAGGCTTGCCAAGGCCGAGTGCATCCTCACCAGACCGTCATGCATCAGCTGCTGCCCTCGACCATGTGCAACCCCCCCCCCGGATGGCGGAGTGTGGGGCTTGCCTTGCCAGTGGAACGAGGCAAAGCCCACACGTGACTTTTTCCCCCACAGGCACGTCCAGGGCATGGCTGCTCCCCCGCGCCCCGCCCTCCCCAAACATCTCTGACGGACGGTTGGCTGCAGCCCAGGAAGCACCGTCGCACCGCGGCCTGCATCCCAGCCCCGCCCCTCCGAGCGGGAAGGAGGGCTGTGTGGAATGCTCCGGCTCCCTCGCCAGCCTAAACGCAAGCCCGCTCTTTCCAGTGCAATAAAACGAGATGTACAACAACTGTTTTCTGTGTCTGCGAGTCTGACTTCGTCCTCCGCCCCTCCCCCAACACTCCCGTCACATCTCCCCACCTGCACATTGCCACAAATGTATCCGACACACCCCGTCTTGCCTCCCCGCCCCCTCCCTCCCTCCTCCTGCCCCCCTCCTCCTCTGTATTTGACCAGTGTCTGTACCACCCATCTGCCGAAGAGAACTTGATTCTCAGAAGCCTATGCCACAATAAAATTGGATAGTTTTAAAGGTGCTATGGGACCCTTTTTGAATTCGCTACCACAGGCTAACACGGCTAACCCCCCTGCATCTATGGCCAGGTAGAGGGTTGGGGCGGGGCATGTGAGCGGGGAGGGGGATCAATCCCCGGTGGGGAGAATAGCTGGCACCCGATAAGCAAGGGAGAGGGTGGTGCGAGCTGCCACTGCAAGGGAGCGGGAGATGGCAGGGGAAACGGTCCACTCGCGGGAACCCTAGCCCCCACCAATGGAGAATCCAGGGTGGTGGCAGGCGGATGCCATATCCCGGGCAGGAGGTCTCGCGCGCCTGGGGAGGGTCGCCCCCATCGCAGCCGCAGCCCCAGCAACACAGTCCCATGAGCGGCCGCCTCCCAGAGTGGGTCCAGCCCCTCGGGCGTCTGCAGCAGCCCCATTGGTCATTCCACCCCAGGGCGTCCTGCCTCGCATCCAATCCCGTGGAGCAGTTGCCAGCCTCCCACGCCAACAGGCCATGGTTGTTGGGAGGGGTGGGGTGTGTCCGAGGCTGCGCGTGGCTCCGCCCTGGCTCGGCGCCGTCTCCTGCGTTCAGCAATTGTGGCCACTCGCGTTGCCCTGCCGGGGGGGGGGAACCACTCCGAGGCTGCCAGCCCCGCCAATCCTGCAGGGAAGGCCGCTGGCCCCGCCCACAGGGGCAGTGGAAGAGCGCATCAGCTGCGCAAAGTGGCTAAAATGCGGGAGCCCGAGGCCTCCCGGCTGGCTGCCACAGCGTGCCCCTTCCCCGGCCGGGCCATGCAGGCTGGGTGGCCACCCCAGGCCCGGGAGGGCCCCCCGATGGCAGGTTGCGTGACTGCCCCAGCTCAGGGCGGCATGCCAGGCAGGGCAGGTGCGTTAGGGCAATATGGAAGACATGCCAGAGCGGCCCCTGGCCAGTCCTTGTGCATCCTAAGCCCCCCCCCCTTGGAAGGGATGCGCTGTCACCGCGGGCCTGGTCATGCGCTCATGGTGCCAGGGCAGGATATGGCTGGCAGTTCACCAAAGTATCGCAGGCAGACACGGGTCCATGTGTAGATGAGCTTTATTCCCAGTCCCACGGCGCAATGTACAGCCAGGCCCAAGGGTTCACGTCCCGCAAGGATGCACTTGAGCAGCACAGCATCCCCGCAAGGGAAGAGGGCCCTGGGGCCATAGGAAGCCAACCACCACGGCCCCCTCCCCTCCAACCCACAGGTCTGAGACGGGGGGGGGGGGGCCTGTGCTGAACCTATCCATGAACTATGCAGCTGCCAGACAGAAGATAGGGAATTGTTACATCTCAGACCCTACAAGGTCATGCCGGCGGGCGGTGTAGTTCGGTGGGCAGCACAGAAACACTATACCCACAGCGGTCCCGGCTGCATGGAGGGCGACGGGTGGCGGGAGCAGTGGGCGGCCAGGCTCGGGGCCCAGCTCATTGCCAAGGCTGCCGGGAATGACCTCCTGGCAGATGAGGGTGCGATGACTGCGCGGCCAGTTTACCTGGAGGAGCTCTTCCCTGGCCGTGCGGAGGAGGCCCACCTCATACGAGCGTGGCTAGACACGGCGCTGTGCGAGGTGGAGCATGACCTCCTGGAAGAGGAGGTGGCTGCGGGCCCTGCGCGCAGTAAGTCAGGGTCCTCGGCGCCATCCAGGGAGCCTCCTCCGCTGCCACAGAGGGCAGGCCATAAGGGCCCGGAGGCGTCCCAGCCACTTCCGTCGAGGCGCAGGTTGCAGGTGCTTGCAGCAGATGCCGGGCTGCCACCAACGGGTGCCCCCCCTCCCTCTCTCCCCCCTCTGCAGGGACCATCAATGACAGGTGGATGGCTGCCATGGACCGGGTTCACGGGGCATTCCAGCAGGCGCGGGCAGCGGCACCATGTGAGTCTCGCCAACAGGAGGGGCACGGGCATGTGGGGTGGGGCGGCCTGCGGCCGCGACAACAACCCCAGAGCCCACAGGGGCCCTGACGCTCCCATCCCCCACCTCTTGCCCCCACAGCGGCGCCCACCCGGAGCCCCTCGCCAGATGAGGAGGAACTTGGGAGGGGCTTCACCGCCTGGTCTCCACCCCGCTACCCGCCACCCGCTAAAGACCCAGAGGGTGACCCAGTGGAGGGGCCTGGCAGGAAGCGGCCGAAGCTGGAGCCCGTCCCCGCAGACAGCCGGGCAGCTGCCGATATGCCATCCCAGGCACAGGCATCTTGGACCCCAGCCGGGCCCCTGCTCTGTAACGGGGATGCCGTGGCGGGGTCGCTGGCCTCCCCCTGCTCCGACGCGCTACCTAGCCCTCACCCTCCTGGCTGCTGAGGCCGGGGTTCTGGGTTGGCAAGCTGCTCTCTGGGCGCCTGATGCGGCCCTGGAATCGATTGGGAATAAAGCCAAGTTCATTAACCGCTTTTCCCGTGCAGCCCGTCCATGGGGGGCGGTGGCTGCTGGCCGGGGCGGCTTTCCCATGCTCTCTACATGCAGGGGTTGAGGGAGCGGGGACTCGGAGGGGCCGCCTGGGACACCATAGGGGCGTAAAGGGCGAGTGTTTGGCCGGCCGAGCCCCCCATGGCCAGGCATGGCCCTCAGCGCGCAGCATGCCACAGGTGCTCCGCGACCCTGTCTCGCACAGCTCGGTCATGCTCCTGGGGCTCTGCAGGGGCGTCAGGAGAAAGGCGACCGGTGGGCGGCAGCCAGGGGTCCTCGCCTGGGCCCTCTGTGGCTGGCAAGGGGAGCTGCTGGCGCACGGCAATATTGTGCAGCATGACACAGGCAGCCACGAGCTTGGCGACGGTGAACGGCTGCATGGCCAGGCGGCCGCCCGTGTGATGGAGGCATCTGAAGCGCATTTTCAGCTGACCGAAAGCACGTTCGATCACCATCCTCGTGCGCCGGTGGGCCTGGTTGTAGTTGGCTCTGTCGGCGGGCTCATCCGCAGGGTATGGCGTCAGGAGGTAAGGCAGCAATGGATAGCCACGGTCACCTGCAAGGGGAGGCGGAGTTAGGATCTCCCTTCCCATCCCCGTCCCCTCACAGCTCCCCCACCAACTCCTGACCTAGGAGCCAGCCTCTCCCCTCAGGCCATGACAGGAGCCTGTTCAGGCCGGAGGTGGTGAAGATCTGTGCGTCGTGGACGCTTCCCGGGAACTTGGCAACGAGGTCCGTGAAGATCCCCTGGTGGTCACAGGCTGCCTGGACGTTGATACTGTAGAACCGGTGCCGATTCCTGTAGACCTGCGGCTCCTCTCTGGGAGCGCATATGGCCACATGCGTGCAGTCGACTGCTCCAATCACATTGGGGAAGCCTGCAAAGGAGGAGAAGCCAGCCCGGATGGGTGCCAACTCTGCCTCCGAGGTGGGAAAGTGGATGTGCTCGCGGATCCGACCAACTAGGGTGTCCAGGAAGGCATGCAGGCAGCGGCTGGCGGATGACTGGGAGACCTCCAAGGCCTCAGCCATGACTCCCTGGAAGGAGCCGGTCGCAAGGTAGCGGAGGGACAGCAGGACCCTCTGGAGGACGGGGATGCCCCGGGGAGCCGCAGCTTGCCCCTGAAGGGCGGGCGCGAGCTCCTCGCACAGAGCCTGTATGGCTGCCCTGTCCAGGCGGAAGCGGTCCAGGCAAGTCATGTCGCCCAGGAGCAGGGATGGCACCCTGGCCTGGAACTGGCGGCGGCGTCTGAGGCGGCGCCGCCTGAGGGCCGCTCGGACAAACACGGCTGGCAGGAGGTGGCTGGTCCAGATGGCTGGGAGCCGCGGCGGCAGTGGCGGGCACCAGGCGGGGATGATCAAGGTCCTGCCTGGAAGGAACGCAGGTTGAGTTTCAGCACCCTGAACCCCCCCCCCCCCACGCACAGCAGCAGGCCTACCGGTCTCAGCGGCCCGTTGCAAGTGGTGCTCAGGAGCAGGTCCTCTGTCCGCTGCATGGGCCGTCCCAGCCACCCTTCCCGGTCCTGCACCCCCTGTGCCCTCCTCCATCTTGCCGAGGGGATGGGTGAGCACATGACTAGGTGGCTGGTTCCCACCACTTATCTCGGGGACCGGACATTCCAGCGGGCACTACCCCCATGTCTGCTGAGAGCACTAGTGGCGGCGGAAGCCAGCGCCAGGCAAACTGGACAGAGGCCGAGAGAGTGCTGCTTTTTGGGCTCGTGGTGGAGAATGCGGAGGTCGCCCTGAGCACGCACAGGGGCGCCTCGTCCCGGTCTCGACGACGGGCATTCTGGCAGATGGCAGCTGACAGGGTCTCGGCTGTGGGCAACGCGCCCCGCACTGCTCACTCGGCAATGAAGCGCTGGAATGATTCTTTCGGGCCCGCGCGCAAACGAGTGCGCCTCCTCATGTCTCAGGGGGTTCCTTATGAGCGGGCCCTTGACGAGGGGCTCCCAGGCCCAGAGGCGGTCATGCGAGCGGTCATCCCGGAGGCGGTGGTGGGCGGCCTGGGCGTTGAGGTCCTGCCCGGTTAGTATTTGTGGATTCAGGGAGGCGAGGGGGGGGACGTATGGATCGTGGCACATGTGTGACAGGGCCTCTCCCGTGAGTAGGCACGGCCCCTGAGGGTCCAGACCCAAGCCAGGCGGAGGCAGAGGCAGCGGAGTCTGTGCCCCCCCTGGCAGAGAGCGGGGCCCAGGAACAGGCAGCCCTTCCACCGCCACAGCAAGCCCCTGCTGCCAGCGACGAGGAGCCTCAACCGGGCCCGTCGGGGGGCATGGATCCGGAGCACGGTATGTATCTGTGGCCCTGCTGCTGGTGGGGCCAGGGACCGGCTCGGCCGCCGGCCTCGGCCACACATCCAAGGCCACTCATGGCGCCGACCGGTCTCAAGACGAGGGGCTGCGGCCGCAGTTGGAATGGGTGTGCTTGGCCCGGCTCGGTGGCCTGTGGCAGCCCATGTTGGGCCGCTGCTCTTCCCTCCCTGGGGCCTCTTCCCACCCATGTCTCGCTCCAGCAGGGACCATGCGCCTGGAGATAGGCGGGGAGGTGATTGCCCAGCTGCGCGAGCTGCCACCCTCCCGGAGGACCTCTGCTGCCGGAGCGGCTCTCCTGCAGTCGCTCGGCTTCCCTGTGTCGGTGGAGGGTGAAGGTGGCCCTGGGACTCCGCCGGTTCAGGACACCTCATCGACAGAGCCGCTCGAGGAGCTGTCCCAGCCTGCAGCACCATCCCCTCCAGCCCCCCCGCCCCCGGGTGCCATGGGCCGTGTGCGGGAAGGACCTGGCTCCGCCTCTGAGGGGGAGGGGCCCATGGAGGGGATCCTTCCAGGCGCACGGGCTCGCGGCCCCCGCCCTGCCCAGCGGCTTCCCCCGACACTAGCCGCAATGTGGGCAGCGATCGAGAGGGAGCGGCTAGAGGTGCACGCTGCATGGGAGGAGGCGAACAACCGCGGCCGGGAGTTCATGGCTGCGGTACTGGAAGTGGGGGAAGGGGTCCGTGCCTCTCAAGTCCGTGCCGAAGCCCTGCTCGGGCGGCTCGTCGCCATCCTCGACCCTCCGGCCCCACCCGCTGCAGCAGCTCCACCCGCCCCAGAGGCACCCCTCCCTCGGGCCCAGTTGCGTGCGAGAGGCCGGGCCCGTGGACGGCCAAGGGGGTCCGGCCGCCGGCCTCGCCGGTGACCGCCGCTGCCGCCTTGGGGGTGGGGTGGGGTGTTTTGCTGCACAGACGGCTCTCCTACACGCCTCCCCTTCCTCACGTCTGCTGGGGGAGGTGGGATGATATAATAATAAAGGCTGATTTCTGTGCAATGGGTGTCTGTGTTCTTTGCCTTGGGATGGGGACGAGGGGGCAGGCCCGCTGTGTCTGCCTCTTGGTGGCGGCCTCAGGCCAGCCCTCCCCTTCGGCGCCACTGGGGGGCTGTCCCCTGCTGCCAGAGACTGGCTGCTGCCCTGGATTCCTCATGGCAGGGCGCCTGCCAGTCCCATGCCAACCTCTCTGGACGCGGCCGCCAGGGACTTGGTGCTACATTGGGCAAACGGGGGAAAGGCTTCTCAGACTACGCCCACCCCTCTCCTTCCCGACTGCGAGCCCCGCCCGACACACGAGCCGAGGCAGTCTGCCAGCATGGGCGCGGTTTGCCTGCTGCTCTGGGGCCTGGCCGGGATCGCGTGCTGCCCATAGGCTGCGCCTTTCCTGGCCCCTCCCCCTGACGCTTGTCAGGAACAGCGCCCTTTGGCTGCGCCTGGCGGCGGCCGTGCATCAGACCCGCCCACAACACTTTCTGGTTCTCCAAAATTGCATCTCTGCGCCGCTGCGGGCGCCGCTGCGGCCACACTTTGCTGGCACAGGATCCGGCCCGGCGGCGCCGCCACACCACCAGTGCAGCCGCGTCGGCGTTGGGGCCGGCCATAGGATTGCGCTGAGAATATAAAAGAAGAGACGTTTAGTAATAGAAGCAGAGTAAAATTGAAGACGCTGGGGAAGTAAATATGGACTAAAAATTTGAAAAGAAATATTGTTTATAATTACTGCGGTTAGAACTAAGATAACCAGCGTGAGAAAGTGGAGGGGGGACTGGAGAAACATCGCAAGACAGGAAGTTAACAGCAGAGCAGATAACTGGATTCCTAGCAAGGACAGTAAAGTGAAAGGGAAGAGGATTGACGGAAAAAGGAAGCAAAACAAATATACTACTGGGAGGCTATGAAGGCAACAGGAGCAGGAAGTGTGCCATCTTAAGTAAGGTACGAAGCTAATCCAGAAACCATAGACACGCTGTAATGGTACTATAGAGAAAAAACGCCCGACATTTTGGATTTTAAAAAAAACTTTTTTTTGCTTTTTTAAAGAAATTTTAAGAAAAGGCAAGGTTTAAACGATTCAACACGGATTTGAGGAAAAGGGAAGACACGTGGGGAGGCTCGAAACCGAGCCCCACGATGGCTGGGAAAAAAGGAGCAGATAAGGAATGGCAAATCTCGGTGGATGCAGCGATCGAAGGACTGGAAAAAAAAGTGGCAGAGAATCACAAAGAGTTGTTACAGAAGATGCAAGAAATGCTGGCAAAAGATTTTAAAGAGATGAGAGATGTTATTCAAGCCGATGTAGCTGCATTGGCAAAAAAGATAGAGGGAGTAAAGAAAGATTTGCAAGTGACAACTAAAAAAGTGGAACAGGTAGAACAAAAGACAGATGATATAAAAGCAAAAATGAAACATGAAAATCAAGTGATGCAGACAAGAGTGGCAATGATGGAGTGTAAGGCGACGGAAAAGCAGTTAAGATTTCGTGGTATTCAGAAATCTGAGACTCAAACCACACAAGAGCAGATGACAAAGATATTGGCAGAATTTCTAGGGAAAGAGGAAGATGAAATAACAGCAAATATGGACTTGGCGTACAGAATCAACTCGGCTTTTGCACAACAGAGAAAGCTACCAAGAGATATTATTGTGCAATTAGTGACAAAGAGAATGAAGGAAGAGATACTCAAGAGGCATTTTGAAAAACCCCTAATAAAGGAGGGGAGTAGAATTAAGATCATGAAAGAAGTCCCAAAACGGATTCTCCAAGAGCGGAAAAAATACAGGGAATTGACCCAGAAACTAAGAGACAAAGACATCAGATATAGATGGGAAGTCCCAGAAGGTCTAAGCTTTTATTACAAAGCTTTGAGAATTATCATCAAAACAAAGGAGCAAATGGAAAAAATTTTACAGGAAAATGCAGAGGACTTTCCGGGATTATTAAAAATGTAAAATATGGAGTACAAATTAATATCGTGGAACATGAATGGACTAAACTCACCTCAAAAGAGAAAGACAATTTTTCATTGGCTAAAGAAGCAAAATTGTAATATAGTATGTCTACAAGAGACACATATTAAAGATAAAGACATAAAATATTTAAAAAACAAACAATTGGGGAAAGAATATATATCAGCGTCTAAACAAAAGAAGAAAGGAGTAGTGATTTATGTAAATGAGGCTGTAGAATCAAAATTAATTTTTCAGGATCAAGATGGAAGATATGTGGCCGTGGAAATAAATATAAATGCGAAAAAATATTGGTAATAGCTCTCTATGCGCCAAATGGAGCAAAAGACCAATTTTTCAAAGAGTTATTGAATAAATTAGATCAGGATGTATTTGATAAGATGATATTGGTCAGAGATTTTAATGGTGTGGTGGACTTGCAATTAGACAAAACGTATGGAGAAAAGAAAATCTGAAAAGTACCGAATTGACTTTATTGACTAAAAAAGTGGAAATTTTACCGAAGGTGAGCGCAGACCACAATCCAATGTTATGGAAATGGACAATGGGTCGAAGAAAATTTAGATGGAGAATAAATGAGGATTTATTACAAAATCAGGAAAATTTGAAGTATTTGAAAGAAGAAACTAAGCAATTTTTTTTAACAAATAATAACAATGAAGTTTCAATACAGATGGTATGGGATACCTATAAGGCTGTAATGAGAGGAAACTTAACTTTACTTAATAGCAAGGATAAGAAAAGAAAGCAGGAAAATGGCAAGAAATACAAGAAAAAATATATTAAAAAGAACAACAACTGAAGAAAAGACCAGGGAAAAAGTCGATTATACAGGAAATCAAAATACTGCAGGATCAAATAACAGCCATTAGTAATAAAGAGCTAGAATGGAAGTTAAAGACATTAAAGCAGAAGTCATTTGAAGGAGCAAACAAACCAGGACGATATCTCGCCTGGCAACTGAAAAAAAGGAAGAAAATGAAAATTATTAATACAATAATGGAGGATGGTAAAGAATTGAAAGATCATCAATCAATTAGGCATGCATTCTTTAAATACTATGCTAAATTATTTCAAAAGAAATCGGTGATTGTACAAGAGATAGATGGGTATTTAAAGAATGCCCATTTACCAAAGATACCAGTAAAGATGAAACAGAGACTGAATGCTCCAATAACAGAAGAATTCATACAGGCAATTGAAGCGGCTAAGATTGGGAAAGCACCAGGACCTGATGGGATCACAGCTAAATTTTACAAAGTAATGAAGGAGGACCTAGTACCGATTTTAAAATATGTAATGAACGATATGCTTCAAGGAAATGGTCTCCCAGATACATGGAATGAAGCTAGTATTGCACTGATCCCAAAAGAAAGTCAAGATTTGACAGAGTTGAAAAATTACAGACCCATACTGCTTATAAACAATGATTACAAAATAATGGCAAGAATACTGGTGGATAGGCTCAAAATATGGTTAATGGACTTTATAAATGAAGATCAGGCCAGATTCTTACCAAACAGGCAATTAAAAGACAATTTGAGAGTAGTGATAAATGCTATTGAATATTACGACAAGTGACCTGATAAGGAAGTTGGCCTATTCTTTGCGGATGCAGAGAGGGCCTTTGACAATTTGAACTGGGACTTTATGTTTGCAACTATGGAG
Organism: Eublepharis macularius; assembly: GCF_028583425.1. Taxonomy (NCBI): domain Eukaryota; kingdom Metazoa; phylum Chordata; class Lepidosauria; order Squamata; family Eublepharidae; genus Eublepharis; species Eublepharis macularius. Next base: position 8,990,691 of record NC_072800.1, on the reverse strand, counting down.
AAGATGGATCTAGGTAATGAATTTATACAAGCAGTGAAAACAATTTATAACTTACAAAGGGCAACAATATGTGTCAATGACAACCTGACAGAGAAGTTAGAAATAAGGAAAGGAACCAGACAAGGATGTCCACTATCGCCGCTTTTGTTTGTGATGGTCTTAGAAGTATTATTGAGGAGGATTAGAGAAGATGATAGTATAAAAGGAATAAAAATAAAAGGATCCTCATATAAATTGAGAGCATTTGCAGACGATGTGATGTTTATAGTGGAAGACCCTCTACAAACCCTGCCAAGACTGCTGGACAAAATAAAGGAGTTTGGAGACTTGGCGGGATTTTACATAAATAAAAAGAAGTCCAAAATAATAACCAAAAATATGACTAAGAAGAAACAAAAAGAATTAAGTGAATTAACAAACTGTGAAGTGGTACACAGGACTAAATATTTGGGGATAGAGCAGATAGCTAAGAATATAGACTTGTTTAAGAATAATTACGAAAAGCTCTGGGTTCAAATTGAAAGAGACATGATAAAATGGAATAAATTAAATTTGTCGTGGTTACGCTGAATTGCCACAATCAAAATGAATGTACTGCCCAGAATGATGTTTTTAATGCAAACAATTCCAATTGTGAAAGATAAGAAACAATTTGAAAAATGGCAAGAGGAAAATATCAGAATTTGTATGGGCAGGAAAGAAACCAAGAGTTAAGATGAAAATTCTTTGTGACGCTAAGGAAAGAGGAGGAATGCAGTTACCTGATCTAAGACTTTATCATGAAGCGATATGTTTGGTGTGGCTAAAAGAATGGGTGTCTTTGACCAATCACAAGTTATTAACGTTGGAAGGATATAATAAATTATTTGGATGGCATGCATATATGTGGTATGGAAAGTATAATATGGATGCAATGTTTCAGCACCACTACCTTAGAAGGAATCTATTGTCAACCTGACTCAAGTACAAGAAATTTATAGAGCTAAAGAAACCACTTTGGATTGTTCCAGCTGAAGTAATTAACCCAAATATGGAATATCAGGGAAAGGAATGGCTTAGCCTCAAAGAATTAACAGTATTAGACAATGATGGGTTGAAACTTAAGCGAAACGAGGAATTGCCATTTAAATATGGTTGGTTACAATATAGACAAATTAAAGATTTATTTGATTCAGAACATAGAAAGAATGGTTTTAGAACTAAAAATTCAGAACTAGAGGAGCTATTATTGGGGGATAATAGTAAAGCAATATCTAAAATGTTTAAGTTGTTATTGAAGTGGTTTACAGAAGATGAAACAGTCAAGGTGCAAATGGTAAAGTTGGCCATAAATTGTAATAAGGAAATAGCAATAGAAGCATGGGAACAATTATGGAAAAATACCTTTAAAATATCAACTTGCACCAGTATTAAAGAGAACGGTTATAAAATGCTGTATAGATGGTACTTAACACCGAAAAAATTAGCCATAGCTAACAAACAGTTATCGAATAAATGTTGGAAATGTAAGGAGCATGAAGGTTCTCTATTTCATATGTGGTGGACTTGCCAAAAGGCTAGAGACTACTGGTCTAGAATATGTGCTGAAATGTCTTTGATATTACAATACAATGTTGCTAAAAATCCAGAAATGTTATTACTATCTTTACATTTAGAAGAGGTCAATAGAAATGATAAGACATTGTTATATTATATGATAGTAGCAGCAAGATTTTTATATGCTCAATATTGGAAAAAAGAAGTACCGAATACTGAAGAACGGACAAGGAAGCTGTTGTACATGGCCGAAATGGACAAATTAACTAGAAATCTGAAAGAGCAAGATCCAGAAACTTTCTTGGAAGATTGGAAGAAGTTTAAGAAATATTTGGAAAAGAAATGCGATGCTAAAGGACAACTGTGGTCTTTGGAGGGATTTTAAACGTTATTAAATAAGACTTTAATGAAGGGAATATATATTAAGATCTTTACCATGGTTAATATAATTGCAATATAGTGTAATAATAATCTCTATGAATAAACGGGGGGTTCGAGTGTTGTTGGAAGTCAACAGAGAATAGGGGGAGGAGAGGGGGTGGGGTCATATATTTAGAAAGGTTTAATTTGGATAAGATGTATGTATTAACCAACTATTTTATATCACCTCATCCAATAAAATCTATTTTTTTAAAAAAAGAAGAAAGCTTATGGTACAATAAAGTTGGTTAGTCTTAAAGGTGCTACTGACTCCTTACTATTTTGCAACTACAGACTAACAGGGCTAACTCCTCTAGATAAATATTAACAATCCCTGCCATATTTTAAACTTATTTAAAAAAGGCATGTGTGTTCTAAGAAGAGCTATTGGTCAGACACTATGGATCAACAACCTGCAAAATGACACTTCTGCTGCTAGCATCCAGGATCCTCTGCCCCCTTCCAAAAAGTACTCCCAGTGAAATTAATTCCATGAGCACAATCCTAAGCAGAAGATTGCTGCTTAGGGGTGCAATGTAAGAAAGCTCACAACGCAGCCCTAGGCATTTCTATACCAAACTGAGACCCACTGAACTCAACTGGGCCCACTCCTTGTAAGTGTGCTTAAGATTGCAACCTTTGACTTCTTCTAACTTGAAAACAGCTGCCCTATGACACCTGATAAACTGCTTATGAAAAGGGGAATTTCAAAAGCAATTTATAACATGGCACTAGAACCCATGTTCAGGCAATAAGTCAATACTTCTTCCAGGCCTCTTGTGGACTCCAAGCAGCTCTCCACCAGGATACAGAAGAGTGTGTGTAATAATAGTACTAATTATTAGTAATAATAATAATAATAATAGCTTATATACCGTTCTTCTAGACAAATTAGTGCCCCACACAGAGAACTGAACAAAGTCTCTATTTGTTGTACCAAGTACAATATTTGCTTTCCCCCAAATAGGCCTAAGTTTAGTAAATAAGCTACCCACTCATCTTGAAAAGCAAATGGACCATCTATGTATCTAATTCTGAATATAGCCTTAGACATGACCCCAGGTCAGCAGAAAAATCTGGGAAAAAATGGTGGTGGGGAGTCAACATTCCTCCCAAATGAGAACACTGACTTGCAAAACCTCTGAAGATCACAGGCGGCATTGGGGGGTGGGGGTGGGGTGTCTACCAGCCCCGCCAAAACAGGAGACTCAGCCTGGAAAGCACTCAAACCAGCAAGGAGGAAATGAGAAGTGAAAAGCAACGAGAAGGGGAAATGGGGAGCAGAAAGGATCATTCTCCCCTGTGAACCTCACAGTGTCCCCACTTGCACATAGCTAAATTAATACCAGCAACTTATTGTACAGGAAATGCTCTTCAAACTGGCAGTTTTCAGAAAAAGAAGCAGTAAAACTGATACTCACAACTCCCCTCCCCAGCCAATATCTATAAAACATACAATGTGAGACTCAAATAAATCCTGGTGGGCCTTTCCCCTCATCTTGCTTGGCCACAGTCAAGCAGACACTGCAGAGAGTGAGACCAGCTCACAAACAAATAAGAGAGGAGAAAAATCTCAAAGTTGCACATAAGACCACTAATTATATAAAATGCTTCGCTCTATTTGCTGGCATGTAGCTTCACAGTGTGATCATCTAGAGGTTGCTGAAAATATCTCATCTTTCTCTATTCACCTCAGAGAACGCTGGAGAGCTAGGAATGACTCCATGCTGTCTGTTTACTAAACCACAGTTCAGAGTGATTCAATCACATTTTGGGTCCAGTAGCACCTCAAAGACTAACTAGGTTTCCAGGGCATGAGCTTTGACTCTCATAAGCTCATTCCCTGGAAACTGAATTGGTCTTTAAGGAGCCACTGGACCTGAATCTTGCTCTTCTACTACAGTCCAACATGGCTACCCACCTGAAATGATCAACCATATGTGTACTTCTGCCTCTTAACTGTTAACTTTGTCCATTGCGCCACAACATGAGGTTCACAGAAGATCAGCAAGATTTAATTGAGCGCTAACTCGACATTCAAGTATTTAAACTTCATTTTAGTAGCATTTAGGGTGGTTTCTTTTTCTTCTTCTTTGGTACATGTTACTAATTCCAATACATATATAAACCAAGATTATTAGCTCATAGCACTGGAAGCCAAAATATTCCTGGCTCAGCTTTGATATATAGTTCAACTTGAAAAAAACACACACAAGAGAACTGTGAATGAATGCAATACTGAATCAGAATATGTGTTTAGTCAAAAAAATGTCAATACCACTATATAACTTGAGATATACTCTTAAATGCATTACTGCTACTAAAGCAACAGGTGTGGAGGAATTGCAGTACTGGATCATAGGAAAAAGACATATTTGTCTAGGCTGACTAAGGCAAAAACTCTGCCCTTTGTCTGTTACTGATCAATATCAAAAATTTATTCTTTTCACCCGGCTGTGTCACCAAATCAGTATAGCTGCCCAAGATTCTGTATGAAGATAGTAAAAAACAATGCCTCCAAAAAGTAGGTTGGAAAGCAAGGAGAGAGCCCACTGGGTAGGCAGGGCTAAGGGGAAAAAGATAAAGGGGGAGCAATTGGGTCAGATAAGGAAGGAGAATCAGAGCAAAATAAAAACATTTAAAGGCAAATGAATACAAAGAAAGCCCTAAAGCCAGCTGGAGGACAGGGCATGGGGAGGAACAGAAAACAGCACTAACATGATACTGAGTTCCAGCTGGGGACACCCAACTCTGCAAGCCACCAAACAGTTAACTCGGCTTCATTTTTCTGGCCCAGAGCAGGACCTCAGCATTTGGCCATTGCCTCTATCTAGCTTGGGGACCAAGCGGCGAGATCAGAGATCCAGAGTGCAGATTCAGGGATTCCTGAGTAGTTTGCTGGCCTGACACTGTTGCACAAATGACATTATAACGGATTTGTTAAGTTTACACAGTCGATAGCTTAAACGGCGGCAGCAGGCCTCCCTTCTTCGTTCTCCGAGGGATTCCTTCCACTTCTCTCTGAGAAAGAAAAGGGCAGCCCGGCCCGACAGGCCCTGCGGGGGCAGCCCCTGCACTGGGACCCGCGCCGCTTGAACGGCAGCAGCGCGCGCCGGCCGGGCGGAGGGGCTTTGCGTCCCACCCACCCCCCTCCGGGGTCTCCCAGGGGCTCCGGGCGGCGCAGCCAGCTGCAGAGGTGCGCCCTTCAGGCGGAGCGGAGCCGAGCGGGCCCCGCTCTCCTCCTCCTCCTTGCGCCGAGGGGGCGGGCTGGGGCAGGCCTCCCCTCCATCGGCCGGGGACGGCCAAGGGCGCAGCTCCCTTCCTTGCCTGCCCTCAGGGGCGGTGGTGACGGCGGGCCCCGAGGCTCCCCGGCCAAGGGGGGGAAAGAAAGACGACGGACGTGCCCCTCCCCCGCCAGGGAGCCCCGCCGAAGCCGCCCAAGGGCACGCCGGAGTCAACCCCCCCTTCCCCGCTCCGCGCCGCCCCGCGCTCACCATGGTCCGTCGCGGAGGGCGGCCGGGGGGCGGAGGGGCGCGGGGAGGCGGCTGCAGCTCTCGGCCGGCCCAGGCACAGCTGAAGCGGCAGAGGGGGCGCAGGGAGCGCTGCATGGCGGCGGGAAGGCCGAGACGAGGAGGGTGCGGAAGCCAATCAGGCAGGCGGAGGCGGGGCCGGCGGCGGGGCGCCCGAGGGGGCCGCAGCGGAGCGAAAGGGCGAAGGGGACGGGCCCGGCTCTGTAGACCGGCCGCCCTCCCGAGGAGTGCGCATGTCCCACCCAGGGAGGGGCATGCGCAAAAGAAACGCTGAGGCCCTCGGGGACCTTTCGGGTCGCCCTCAGAACGTTCGCTCTTCGCGGTTGTCGGGTGAGGTGCGCGCGCACCTGCCCATCTTATGGGGCCTTCGCTTCTCTCTGTCTGTGGAGAAGCGACCTGTGGCTCATGAAAGCTCCTACCCTGCCCCAAATGTTAGTCTCATAGGTGCTACTGATGCAGAGGAGTTAGCCGTGTTAGTCTCTGGTAGCAAAATCAAAAAGAGTCCAGTAGCACCTTTAAGACTAACCAATTTTATTGTAGCATAAGCTTTCGAGAATCAAGAGACTCTGTATCATGCATCTGACGAAGAGAACTTGATTCTCGAAAGCTTATGCTACAATAAAATTGGTTAGTCTTAAAGGTGCTACTGGACTCTTTTTACTGGGCTCTTTTCTGCTGCCACAGACAGACAAAACACAGCTACCCATTTTGATCCTGCTCTCTGAGTATTATAAATAGTCAGAATTTTGTCGTTGGCGTCTGTGCTACAAAGCAGGAGTGGGGGAAGGTCGAATCCAGATGACTTTGAAAGGAGCCTCACGAATGCACGTGCCTTTCCCGTGGAAACAAAACCATCATTTTGTTGATCGTATCTTCAACCATAGGCTGCATCACAAGAGTCGTGCCTCCTGTGGGGCCACCGGAGTGCAAAAACGAGGGTCCCGGGCACAGATATTCTCAGATCCTCAGGATTTTTACATAGGGTCACCCAGAACTCAAGATACTGTTAACATCACATGTTCATAATCACAGATTCCACCACAAAAACCAGTCATCCATTGCTTTGTAGTCAGGCCATGTCCAAAAATGTGGTTGCAAAGCATGGATACTCGTGGATCCCCAGGATTTTTATATGGGGTGCCTCCAACTCACCATCAAATTGCTCATCACATCCACAGCCACAGATTGCACCACAAAAAAATGGATCCACTGTTTTGTGTCACCATCTTAGCCCTTGTGCTATTCCATGTGCTACAAAAGAGAAAAGCAAAAAGTCTAGCTAGGTTTGGGAGGGGGGAAAGAAGGTCTTAAAATAAGCAGTTGCTGACTTCAAAATAGATTTTGATTTTGCTTTTAGTTGCAAGGCAGTCCTTTTCTTCAGTTTGGTTTGAGTAATTCTCTAGTGTGACATTAGTCCTTATAGGGAACAATGGAGAGTGACTTGTCAGCCTGCTCAGGGGGCACAGGGATTTTTGGGGAGGCTTCAGTTTGGTTCTTGTCAGGTTCCGCCATGGCAGTGGCAGAGCTCTGGGCACGGGTATCCACGGTAGGGTCCTTGGGCACAAGCAGGCTTGGGATTGGCCCCTGGATAGTGGAAGGAGAGGGGGTATACATCACCCTCACACCCTCTCAGCCACCTAGGGACCTGTTCTTCAGTAGCCTCTGCTCTTCCTTCACTCCTGCACCCTTTGCCAAGTGACCAACTCCCCATCAGCTCCTACACTCTCCATCCTTTGACTCCCAACTGAGCCTGCTTATATAGGGCTTCCTGCCCTGCTCTCCACCTTTCCTCTTGTGGGTTGATTGCTCCTGATTTGGGCCAGGTGGGGAGGCTTCCAGGTGTCTTTCCCTGCTCCAGTCTCCATCCTTCTTCCCCTGGGCTGGTAGCTCCTGATCTGGACCAGCTAGGGAGGCTTCCAGGTACCTCTCCCCAGCTCCAGGCTCTCCCCTTTCCCCTTATTTCCTGCTTGGAGTAGGGCTGGCAGGGCCTTTCCAGGCAAGGCAGCCTGGTAGACATTTCTCCCTGGGCATCCTTGTGGCTAGGCAGATCCCCAGGGCAGGCAGCATTTCTGTGGGCCAGATGCCCGGCTTGCTGGCTCAACCTAGTGTGTGCACAGAGGCAGGAGTATCTCCAGCCTGTGTGTTTTGCTCCTTGGTGTCTAGTGCCCAGGGAGGGGTCTGGGGCTTGTCTGGGGCTGCTCCCGTGTCTCCCAGAGTCCACCGGCTGCCTTCTTGCACCTCTGGGGCTCCCCTGGGAACTGGCATCCCACCGCTCTCTACCCACTGTGACGACAGCACACCTTTAGCAGGTGCCAGGTGTTGCAGCTGTGGTAAGTCTGAGGGGTGCGGACAGCTCACCCTCGGACAGTTCTGCTGGGCTGTTTGGTTTGTAAATTGTAATTGGGAGTGTGCCTGTGGCCATGGAAGCCATGCACTGCCGGCGCCAGGGTTTCTGGCACCTGCGGCAACCCCCTACGTGCGTGCATGCCACCCCGGCAGTGGCTCGTGGCTGCTGAGCCCGGCTGGGGGCGTGTGGCAGTGGCGGCGGCAGCTGCAGCAGCACGGGGCTGGCTGGCTGCAGCAGCTGCGGGCCAGCCACACCAGCTCCGCGGCACATGCCTCCGCCCCCAACACCCCCTCCAGCACCTCTCCAGTGCCCTCACGCCCTGAGGCCACCGCCTACCTGGCCTCAATAGGTGTGCCGGCCCTGAAGCCAGGACCCATGTGTTTCTGCTGTGGGAGTAATTTTTCCCCACAATAGAAACAAATGGGGTAGCTGGGGGCACCTTCTTTGGGGGGGCATAAAATGCCCCCCAGTACAATCTTCATGAAACTTGGGCGGTCATTATAGGATAGTTAGGAGTGGGTGCCCAACAAATTTGGTAAATTTGGTCCAAAAATGCCTCCCTGGAAAGCCCTGAACCACATTTCCTATTGGAAACAGCGGCCAAATTGTACCAAATTTGCTCTGTATTGCCAAACTGAACCGGAGAATGAATTCGGCACTTGGGCAAACGCCAAATTTTTTTTCCAGTTCAGTATACCGAACTCGAATCAGCTGAATTTTTCTTCAATGCACACCTCTAAATATACCTACTACTAGAATGTACATGACACATAAAAGTGTATAAATTACCTCTTCACGACTAAACCACTGTTACTTCAAATCCAAACAGCAGATACAGGGAACAGAAATCTCTCAGACCATTCATGGATGACTTGTCAATTACTAAATAAAACTTATGATGGAAAAGGACCTAATTAGACATTAAATAAACGTCTTTTGACTAATGAGGAAACTTGTACAGAAATCTCCAAAGAAACTGAAAACTACTATAATTTCTATTCCCTCCGCTTACATAAAAAGACAAAAATTAATAACAGATACAATTTTTAAAAATGACCTTTTTACAAACTAAATTTGGACCGTAAAAAATTGGAAGCATTAGAAATGTCTAACATACAAAAAACCTTACTGTACCTCAAACAAAAATTCTTGGTAAAAAGCCCTAAATCTCTGAGATGGTTGAAATGTAAAGCTACTAAAAAAAGTTCACGTAACATGATATATTCAATTAGAAATTCACAAGGAAAAACTATAACATCTACTAAAGATATTGTCTACTCCTTTTATGAATACTACCAGAAACTATATAAATCAGACAACCCCCAGGAAATGTCTGTCTCTAAATATCTCAAAATTATAAAATTCAATACTGAAATAACTCTGGAACATTTAAAGTTCATGGAACAGCCCATCTCAGCAACAGAAGTGGCAAACACTATTCAAAGAATAAAAAACAACACAACTTCTTGCAGAGATGGCCTGCCAACTGAATTCTATAAAAATTCAAAGCTCAACTCCTTGAACCCTTAGTAGTAACTTGCAATTTTCTGATGCTGAAAGGAAAAAATCCTAGTTCATAAAGAGAAGCGGGGTTATAGAAATTCCCAAAGAAGATAAGGATCCATCAAAAACAGAATCCTTATAGACCAATATCTATACTTAACCATGACCTGAAAATATTTTCTTCAATACTAGCGACGAGATTGAACAAAATCATTATCCACTATATACATCACACACCCCAAGTTTCAGAGAGATTGCACCCTGGGAAAGCCAGGATCCATGCATCTCCCCCTTTCATGTCATGTTCTCTTCACAGTGGCAAAAATTGTACTGCCTGTTGGAAGGTACTTTGAGGGGTTACAAACTGACCTTCCCAATGTCCAATAGCCACCAAATTTGCAGGGGACATAGTCTTCACTGTCCTCTGAAGACCCTCCCCCCCAAGTTTCAGAGAGATTGCCCCCCGGGAAAGGCAGGATCCATGCATCTCCCCCTTTCATGTCATGTTCTCTTCACAGTGGCAAAAACTGGACTGTCTGCTGGAAGCTACTTTGAGGGGTTACAAACTGACCTTCCCAATGTCCAATAGCCACCAAATTTGCAGGGGACATAGTCCTCACTGTCCTCTGAAGAACCCCCAAGTTTCAGAGAGATTGCCCCCGGGAAAGGCAGGATCCATGCATCTCCCTCTTTCATGTCATTTTCTCTTCACAGTGGCAAAAACTGTACTGTCTGCTGGAAGGTACTTTGAGGGGTTACAAACTGACCTTCCCAATGTCCAATAGCCACCAAATTTGCAGGGGACATAGTCCTCACTGTCCTCTGAAGACCCCCCCCAAAGTTTCAGAGAGATTGCCCCCTGGGAAAGCCATGATCCATGGGTCTCCCCCTTTCCTGTCATTCTCTCTTCATAGTGGCAAAAACTGGACTGTCTGCTGGAAGCTACTTTGAGAGGTTACAAGCCAGAAGGAAAGCCAGGAGGAGTTCAGACAGTCCATGCCTATGCTGCCAGAGGAATTGATTGAAAGGCGCCAAACTGTCTGGCTTTACGAACGGTTGACGAACGCCACGAAGAGGGCTTGGAACGAACACGTTTGCCGGGAACAGGGCCTCATGAACAGCTTGCTCATGAACAGCGGATTGTGCTGTTTGTGGCTTTTTTGTTTGTATTGCTGTTCGTGCTCATCTCTAGTCACAACTGCTGACATCACCTGAGAGCAGGTGTCTATGTGCAGAAGGGGGTATGTGACATGGTTGCAGTCCTTGGCATACATCCCAGTTCTGCAGGTGCAAACTTTTAGCCAATCAGCTATGGAAGCTCGACTAGGCACAGCTATGGAGGCTTGAGCAGGTGAGTTCTGTGCGTGATCCCAAATGTAAATTCTTGTTTGTTGTAACTTCTCTCTTTCTTGTCTCTTTCAGGAGGAGTCATGACCGTTTGTAGTGCGCTGAATTGTATGCACGTGAGACGTCTTCTTTTGATTGCTGAAATTTATTGTTCTGGTGGACTGTTTACTGGCACCTGAGAAAGTGGACACCTTATGAAACAAGCAGAAAATTGTTTGCTGTCCGTTTGTAGGATGTGGGGGACTCTTCAGGGTCTGTTTGTTTCTTTGTGACTCCACCTGAGACAAGAAAGAGAGAAGTTACAACAAACAAGAATTTACATTTGGGATCACGCACCGGACTCACCTGCTCTTTGCTCCACACGAGTAAGGGAGGGAGAGGGATAGCGTTTCCCGGCAGTTCGTTTTGCCTTCCATTTGGATGAGGATTTTCAGGACTTCTCAGGGTCTCCAGTTGTTTGGACAGCATTGACATTTTAAGAATCCACATGACCATTTAACTGGAACTTTGTACATGGTTATACTGAGAGACTGTTTAAATTTATACAGTCTTTGATCATAATTGCATACTGATGAGAGATAGCTGATTTGTTTAAATAAGTTTGTTGATAAATTGATACCTTTGTATTGAAGAGATTTGAATTGTGTGAGCTATTCTTGAAGTTTGTTACATTGTATATTTGAGTGGTATTAATTCCTGGGAGTTTTGTGGATAGTGTTATTGACCAGATCCCTTGGGAATGCCTCTATTTTTGATGCCATTCTGCCATCAGAGGCTGGGGGGGGGGTTGTGCATTTTAATGATTGTTTTTTTTAATTAAACATTTTATTTAAAGAAAAGAAAGTAAGAAAAAAAGGAGTAAAGTAAGTGCATAGTATAAAAGTTATGTAAAATCTAAATTGGACAGTAAATTGAAAATTATACAATCTTATACAGCCAATAAGTATATAAACAGTACAGATATAAAAGTCTTGGGAATAAAACAAGCAGAACATTTAAGTTTCTTTAAACCAATAAAGTAATTATTACATATTTGGCTTTCCTGAACCTAGATACATAACATTTCTCCTTCTCTCTTCTTCCCTCCCTCCCTCTAAGCTACTATATCAATTAGTTTAACCTAAATAATCAAAGAAATCCTTCCATTTTTTTCCAGAAGTCAGTTATCGGCCTATTTTGTAAGTAGGTGGTCAGTCTGGCCATTGAAGCGTATTCGTGAATCTTCTCTCTCCACTCTGGGAGACCAGGACAAGCATCGGTTTTCCATTTTCCTGCAAATAATACTCTTGCTGCAGTCACCGTATAACGGAAGAGATCTCCTTGTTCTTTTCTCAGATTTGTTGATAAAATATTTAAGAGCATACTTTTTGCATTTAATTCATATCTGAGTTTAAGGATCTTTTGCATCTCTTCATGTATTTTTATCCAGTATTTTCACGATTCCTTACAAGTCCACCTCATACGGTAAAATGTTGCATCCATATTCTGACACTTCCAGCAATGTCCACTGTAACCATTACTAATCCTTGCAATATCTTTGGAATCATTTTAATGATTGTTTTTTTTACATTTTTAATCACTTTGAGTGCTGTAAAGTAGAAATGCAAGAAAGTGATATTTTAAAAGAATAAATATCTACAGTACGCACTCAGAAAAATACAGATTTATTGCTTTGTGGTGCTGCCTTGGCAAAAAATTACGGATCGAAGACATGGATCCTCATTTATCTTCACAATTTTTAATGGTGTACTATTAAAAATGCCTGTATGACCCATGTCAACAGCACAGAATAGGGGTGTGGCTTTGGGTTGCCAATTTGGATTTTTGACCCAAATTGGGCCTGTTTCAGAATGTTTTGGAAAGCTTTGGGGAGAGAGGCAGGAGCTGCAGCACTTTTCTTGCTGTTTGCAAACTCAAAAAGTGCTGCTTTCAAGCTTCCCGCTGCCTTTTTTATCCGATGGGAGGGGGAAGGAGGGGGTTGTAGCAAGTGTCACCAGGGCTGGATTGATGGGGGGCAGGGGGGGTAGTCTGCCCCTGGTGCTGCCAAAAAGGGGGCACTGGGCACAGCTGCCAGCCCTGGGAGCGCACAGGCGGCAGAACAGGGCAGCACTGGTGGCTGGGAGGCTGCCTGTGCCATTCGCCTGCCCCATAGGATGGGGGCACGTGGCAAGCTGGCCGCCCCCTCAGCGGGGCAGGCAAGTGGCATGGGCAGCCTCCCAGCCACTCTCGCTGCCACTGCCAGCTCCGCAGCGCACCGGAACAGCCGGCTTGCCACAGGGTGGCATGTGCTGCCCTGCGTGATGATGTCACGAAAGTGCCAGGAGTGTGCGCACGCGCACAAGTGGGCAGTCTTCAGTTGCCCTGGGTGCCGGCAACCGTAGATCCAGCCCTGAGTCTCGCTACAACCCCCTCCCATCAGGTAAAGAAAGGCGGCGGGGGAAGCTGAAAGCAGGACTTTTCTTGCTGTTTGGAAATAGCAAGAACAATGCTGCTTTCAAGCTTCCCGACGCGTGTACATGCTACAACTTCCTCCCCCCCTCCCATTGGGTAAAAAAAGGTGGCAGGAATCTTGAAAGCAGCACTTTTCTTGCCTCAAGCTTTCCAAAGTATGGTTGTTGGGGGTTTTCCGGGCTGTATTGCCGTGGTCTTGGCATTGAAGTTCCTGACGTTTCACCAGCAGCTGTGACTGGCATCTTCAGAGGTGTAGCACCGAAAGAAAGGGATCTCTCAGTGTCAAACTTTCCAAAGTAGTTTAAATACCTGAAGCAATTTAAATACTCAAATCCCGAAGCAGCTTGCCTCTTCGGGATTTGGGTTTTTCCTAATTTTTTTTGAGGGGGTAAACCTGAAGCGGGAAACCCGCATCTTTTTGGGGTGCACACCCCTAGCACAGAATAAGAAACATAGAACCAGCATTTTGTACTACTCTAGTGGAGACATTTATACAAATTTTACATTGAAACAACACAAAACTACTATCATATCGCAGCTTGTATTCTTACCCATAGAAAACACCCAAAGAATTAAGGATGTAGGACTTTGTGGCACCTTCAGGATGCAAAAACATGGATCCGTAGTGTAGATCCTCTGGCCTTCTTGCAATTTTTATACGGCATCCCCTCCATTCTTCATATCACACATCACAGCCATATCCATGGACTGCAGCACCAAAACAGATCCATGGGGGTATATGCATTAAAATACATGGATTTTCATGGATCGTTAGGATTTTTACATAGCAGAGGTTTAGATTGTGGATTCATCTTTTTAACTGCACCAAAGTTTAAGGCATTTGTTTGTGCCATGCTGGTACCACAAAGCACCAAATCTGCACTTTTTTTCTTTTCTATTTTGCTTTTGCAGTATGTCTGTTAATGCAATAGTGTTATTGATATGATATCTGGGGGAAGCAAATCAATATGAACCTTGACCTGAGCCTGAGCTCATCAGATCTCAGAAGCTAAGCAAGGTCGGCCTTGGTTAGTACTTAGATGGGAGACCTCCAATGAAGACCAAGGTTGTAGAGGCAGGCAATACCAAACCACTTCTGTTAGTCTCTTGCCTTGAAAATCCCACCAGGGGTTGCCATAAGTTAGTTATGACTTGAGGTCACCTGTAATGATTCCAAGTAAATGTGTGCATGTATCTTTAAATGCTTGATGAGATAGGTGAGGAGTGGGGGGTGAAGAAGATGGATGAGTGAGTGATGTGATTGGTTGATGACTGAGAGGGTGGGCAGAGTGAATGCAGTTTGAGGCTGAGAGTAGAGAGAAAAGCGGCAGTCAGGACTGTGTGCTGCCTGAGTATACTGAAGTATTTGTGACAGAAATATAACCTGTGTGGAACCTGAACTGAGCATGTTTGTGAAAGAACACTCAGTCAGGGAAAGAGAGGCCAGCTGTGTGAATGAGAGTAAATGAAATAACTTTAAGAACTACTTTTATGAAACCAATACGCTTCTTGAAAAATAAACATTTAGTTTGTTTTGTTATATCCCAGTGTGGCTGTCATTGCTATATCCCATTCATATCCTCAGGGCCACATAGAACCACGAAGGAGCCTGACGCTTAGGAACGTTACTGAAGGGAAAACTTAAATAAAATATATTGGAATATAATATTCCTGGTGGCAGCAAACTACCCAGAGGGTGTAAGGGGAAGATTAAAAGAAAAATCTACCCCAAAGAAAGTACAGGTCATAACAGCACCATAAACACACACAATACTGTTAGACCCTGACCTGGATGGCTCAGGCTAGCCCTATCTTGTCCTATCTTGTAAGCTAAGCAGGTTCAGCTCTGGTTAGTAATTCAATGGGAGACCACCAAGGAAGTCCAGGGCTGAACATAGATGCTGGCAATGGCAAGCCACCTCTGTCAGTCTCTTGCCATGAAAACCCCACCAGGGGTCGCCATAAGTCAGCTATGTCTTGAGCGCACCCACTGCCACCCAGTCAATATGAAGATCTATTACAGCTGTGCATGTCTTTGCATCATGGTAATGCCACCAAACAAGCTCTAGGTGTGTTTTTTTACTCTGTTGTATCCCATAGTCGTCGGTTGGTGCAGCGACACGATTTCCAGCGTTGGTCTGTAGCAGAACCGCAGGACTTGAATCCAGGCCGGGGCCCCTCAGACCCAACCAGGCTTTTGATTCCCGGTAACTCCCACCCTGGGAGTCGCCTCGGCCTCGAAGGCCCCCTGGGCTCCGAGCGCGTCCCCCGGGGAAGCCGAGCGCGGCCTGGGGCGCTCCTCCGGTCCAGCCTCCCTCGGAGCGGCGCCGGCGGCTGCCTGGGGGCGCCCCTCCGGCCGGGCGAAGCAGGCCCGGCCGCGCGCCGGGGGGCGTCCGTGGGGCGGCGTCCGTGAGGCGCAGAGGCGGCGCAGAGCGGCGGCGGCGGCGGGGCTGGAGCGCGGGGCGGGGGCCGTCGCCGCGCCGCCATGGCCGCGTCTGCAGCGGGCGCTCGGGGCTGGCTGCCGTGGCTGCTGCTCCTGGCCGGGCCGGCCGCCGCCTCTTCCTCCTGGGCCGGCCCCGCCGAGCCGGGCGGCGGCGGCGGCCGAGGGGCGCGGGCGGCGGGGGCGCGCGGCAGGGAGGCCGACTCGGGCGGCGGGGGGCCCCAGGCCGAGGAGCCGCGCTCGCCGCCCCACGACTCGTCCTACGGCACCTTCGCCGGCGAGTTCTACGACATGCGCTTCCTCTCCGACGAGGGTGAGGCGCCGCGGGCAGGCCGCCTGAGGAGAGCGCCGCCGGCTTCAGCACGAGGGCCAGCGCCCGGCGGGGAGCGAGGGCGGGGGGCCGGGCCGGGCGCGCTCTCTCGGCCGGGCTGGCTGAAGGCCGGAGGAGGGGCCGGAGTGGGCGGGAACGGGCGCGGGGCCGGGAAGGCCGCGTGTTTCCCGCGGCCCTGTCGGCTGCCCGGGGGAGGGGGAGTGGGCAGCCAGGCCCGGCCCGGCCCGGCCCGGCCCGGCTGTCGAGCGGGGGGCCCGCAGGGAGGCTTTGGCGTGGCTCGGGCGCTGTGACTCGGGTTGAGGGGAGAGCGTGAGGCCTGCGGGCGGAGTGGGCCAAGCCCTTCGCGGCCTTTGTGGCCATGGAAACGGCGCGGCCGGAGCAGGTCTCCGCGGCGGCCTCCCTCGCTGAGGCGGTGGGCGACGCGGGAGGCTTAAGGAGCTGGCTGGGATCAGCGCCCACCTCGCCATAAGCGGGCAGGTTTTAAGATCCGGCCACTCTTAATTCAGACTAACAACAACAACAGTAATAACATTCGATTTATATACCGCCCTTCAGGACAACTCAGAGCAAATTACAAAGTATGTTATTATTATCCCCACAACAAACACCCTGTGAGGTGGGTGGGGCAGAGAGAGCTGAGAGTGACCCAAGGCCACCCAGCTGGCTTCAAGCGGAGGAGTGGGGAACCGAACCTGGTTCTCCAGGTTCGAGTCCTGCCGCTCTTAAACACTACACCAGACAAGCTATTCCCCAGCCAGGGCTCCAGGCTGGGAAGTCCCTGGAGATTTGGGGGAACAGCCTGGGGAGGGGATAGGAGCAAGATAGGAGGCCTTTGCGCATCCTATGAATTGTTCCAGTTGTAAGGAGAGGGTTTGCTGAGAGCATTTTCTAAGCAGAACTGTTGGGAGTGGGGGGAGGGTTACTCCCAGGAAAGGATTGCACTATTAGTGTCTAGAATTAGTTTTGAACCAGGGCTTTATTTTTGTTTAACTTTATACTAATGAGGGTTATTTCAAGGTTTGGTAATACAGATACCTTATCTGCCTGTAGCTAGAGATTTGGACAGCAGTTTCGAATGAAAAAATGAACCTTTGCAGCTTCTGGCCTGCAGCACCTTCCCTTCCTAACCCTTCTCACTCCCTCTGCTTATTTCATTCCTGTATTTCATCCCATCTTCCCCAAGGCTTTCTGCTTCTCTTCCACCCTCCATGACCTTCGACTTGCCTCCTCCTCTTCCTTTCCCATGCTCCTGCTTGTTCTATGCATCTTCTGCCTGTTCTAGCTGTCAAGGTCCTGAGCAACTTGGTCTTTGGTAGCCAAGTCTCTTTTCTCTCCTGCCCTTCTGTAACATTAATGTAGTTCAGTGGTGGCTGATGTCATCACCAGTGCCCCCAGGAAATGGCATTGCATCCAAAAAATGTGTAAGGTGGACAATGCTACATTAATTTGCTATGGCTATGGCATTATTTTTGCTTTATCTTTTCCATTATATTAGCAGCCCTCACAGGACTTTACTAATGTTTTTGTTTTCTTTAGCCTTTGAACATCTAATTTGGGTTTGCAAATAACCACCCATCTGCTTGCCTGTAGTGATTAAGATTGCTTCCCATGACTGGGCAGGGAAAGTTTTGTAGATTTGTTTGTTCCAAGCTGTTGATGTGTTTATGCATTTGTCTAGGTTATTTGTAGGCTTTATTGCAAGGTCAGTTCTCTTTCCCAGAGAAATTTGGAGTTTCCTTTTTTTTGTATATGCCTTTATAAGACTCAGCCTCTGTACATTATCTTCTATATAGACGACCCTAAGGGAAAATAAGAATTCCTTGTTAGCATTAATATGCATGAACCCTTATAGATTCAATTCCAAAAAAAGCTGCTAAAATCATAACAGTTATTTTGTAGTAAATGGAAACATATTGCTTAATTAAGTATTTTAATTTTTTTAAGGTTATCCATTCCCAACTGCACCTCCAGTAGATCCATTTGCAAAAATTAGAGTGGATGACTGTGGGAAAACAAAAGGATGCTTTAGGTTGGTATGAAATGATAGTACAGTTCCGTTTGTAATACCTACAGATTAACATATGAACAGGGATTCACCATTAATTGTTTTATTAAAAGTTTTCATTAGTATGCACTTATGCCAGTTACATTGCTATCCAGAGCTCAGTGGCTTATGATTTTATTGGAGGAAATGTACCTTGTATTGCAGAATATTTGCATAGAAATGACCTGTGCAACTAAAACAAATTTGGTTAAGCATGTTCTGGTGATCAAAAGGTTGCCCTAAATGAATACCTTTAGGTAAAATAGTAAAGAGTCCAGTAGCACCTTTAAGACTAACCAACTTTACTGTAGCATAAGCTTTCGAGAATCACAGTTCTCTTCGTCAGATGCATCTGATGAAGAGAACTGTGATTCTCGAAAACTTATGCTACAGTAAAGTTGGTTAGTCTTAAAGGTGCTACTGGACTCTTTTCTATTTTGCTACTACAGACTAACACGGCTAACTACTCTGGATCTAGATTTAGGTAAGTTAGTAATGGAGTTACACTTATGAAATCGTTGTTATTGGTTGATAATTGTTATTAGAAGAACCAATTATTCACTACTTCAGTAAACAGTAAAATGTATGCTTAGGAAGTTACATACATGCAGGTTTTGACCAAAACACACAACCCACAAAGAGCTAGGTACACCTGCATGAAACCTACATATACAGTGACTGTGATTCTGGGCACCTGATGTAGGACCATATTCCTCCATATTCACTCTAACAACACAATCATTGGATTTAACAAAAGCTTATGCTACAATAAAGTTGGTTAGTCTTAAAGGTGTTACTGGACTCTACTATTTTTCATCTTCCAATGTTATATATGCCATCAAATGTCAGCAGTGCTCTTCAGCTCTCTATATTGGACAAACAAGTCAGTTCCTTCACAAAAGAATAAATGGACATAAATCTGATATTAAAAAAATCACAACATTCAAAAACCACTGGGAGAATATTTAAATCTGCTAGGACATTACATCACTGACCTAAGAGTAGCTGTGCTCAATTATAACACAAGATTGCTGAAATTGAGTTTATTTGGAACAATGAACCTCCCCCTAGATTGAATTGTGATACTGGATTTTTCTAGCTCTATGGATGCTAATTTTCTGCACTTCAAACCCATGCTCTATCAAGCTAATTACAACATGTATTATAACTAGCTTCCTGACATTCTAGTTTGCAATAGTCCTCTGTCTGAATTATAAAGACTCCTAGTGTCATATATGCCCCTGCATATCTGCCATGAATATACGTGTGTTCTGTCTATGGTTCCTGAGAGTGGGGGAAGTTCTTTATTGTTCCATGCCTGTTATCTTGCAATGCTTACTTTCTCGCTCCATTGAGCTGGTGTCCTTGACAGCCAGCCGAAGCTGGCTCTTGGTGTGCTGTGCCTGGGAATCAAAGATAAGTCCCTCTTTCTCACTGCTTGTTCTAAATAAGGTTTTTACTCCAACAGTCATCTGTCCTAAGGTGGGAAGATTCCCTATAACTAAGATTGCCAGCCCCACATACATCACTTCTGCCAATTTTCACCTGTTGATGCACCAAACACTGAATGGATCTCTAATAAAGTTACTTCAACTGGAACACCTGTGTGTTAACTGTGGAGAACTTAGGGACCCAACTGCCAGGGACTGACACCTAGTTTTGTCCACTCTGTATCTGACGAAGGGAGCTTTGACTCTCAAAAGCTCATATCTTGGAAATCTAGTTGGTTATTATTAAGATGCTACAGTACCCGAAAAACTTTAATGCATATCTCTAATGTATGATTTTTTTAAAATGTTTTTGAAATCTTTCATGTTTTCTCAAACATTAATCTATGTATTTCACCTTATATAGAAGATGGATGAATTTGAGCCAAGGGGAAAAGTAAAGGCTGTGTAGGACTGCAAGCTTTTGCATTGTTGATTTCAGTGGGATTTATTTAACTTTATCATTAAAAAAACTTTACAGTACATATAAGTGCAACAGAAAAGTTCTTTATATCTCTCTGAGTTGCAGGAAATGATGTTTTGTTTCCTTTATCACATGTAGGTATGGTAAACCTGGATGTAATGCAGAGACCTGTGACTACTTCCTCAGCTATCGCAGAATAGGAGCTGATATAGAGTTTGAGCTGAGTGCAGAAACGGATGGCTGGGTGGCCGTGGGATTTTCCTCAGATAAGAAAATGGTAAGGTGGTACTAACTGTTTAAGTAAGCATTGATTTATTCAGCAGAAGAGATGGCGGTGTTTTAATGGGGATAAATGCAACACAATTTTCTGCTTGTGCAAGTGGAACTTTCCCTGCCTATCCCTTCCCCAGCACCATCTCCATCTTCTCCATCAAGGGATCCTTGTGGAAGACAATCCAAGTGATATGCAGGGCTACAGTAAGGAAGAGAGTGCAAATGGATAGCTTGTAAAATCCAGCCCCTGCTGTTCCTGAAACTATGCCATTCCGGGTCTGTCTGACAAGATGCTACAAAATCTCTGTATTCTCACAAACATTTACTGTCAGTTTGTGTCAGAGATTGTGCTGACTCTGTGTTCATACTTCAGAACTCTTCAGGCACACAATATTTATTTCATAGAATCATATGGTCGGAAGGGCCATCTAGGGCCATCTAGTCCAATCCCCTGCACAACGCAGGAAATTCAAAAATATCCCCCCTCGACTGCCCCAGTGGTCCCTGCTTCATGCCCAGAAGATGGTGAAACACCTCCAGGATCCCTAGCTAAACCAGCCTATGGAAAACCGCCACCCGACCCCAAGGTGGCAATAAGTACCACCCTGGGCATTTAAGAAGGGCCACTGATGCAACCCCTTCTGGCCTCCCCCTCACAATCTGCCCAAGCTCACAGAATCAGCATTGCTGTCAGATGGCCATCTATCCTCTGCTTTAAAACCTCCAAAGAAGGAGAGCCTACCACCTCTCCAGGAAGTCTGTTCCACTGAGGGACTGCTCTGTCAGGAAGTTCTTCCTAATGTTTAGCCGAAAGCTCTTTTGATTTAATTTCAAGCTGTTGGTTCTGGTTCGAGCTTCTGGGGCAGTGGAAAACAACTTCGTGCCATTCTCTATATTGCAGCCCTTCAAATACTTTACTTCAATTATGCCTTGCCTTTCTCCCTAATGGGTGTGGGGTGTGAGACCCAAAGCATCTTATGACAGTCTCATCTTCTTCATAATGCATATAAGGCTAATTCTCCCGTTTTAACTTCACAGCAGTCCTCTGTGGTAGGTTAGGCTGGGAGTGTTTAACTGGCCAAAGGTCACCCAGCAAACTACCATGGTAGAATGGAGAAATGGACTAGACCAACACTAACTAACAGATGTATGCAATATCAACCTCTGTGATTGACAAACTGTATGAATCTTCTAGAATGCCTGGGTTTGGAATGGATCCTAGAAGCCTGGCCTTCTGCCTTTACCTGGTCAATAGACAAATGAATTCTGCTTGCTGCACTTAGCTGGAGATACTGGGCTATGCTGCACAATCTGCAAGTCAGAATTTTCCATTTATCTTGACAATCTGAGTAAAGTTGGAGATTTTCTTAGTGTCCAGCAGAGAAGAAGCAGAAATAGTAATTGGTTAGTGCTTAAGAGGCAGATTCTTCTCATTTGAAGTAAATAGGATGAAGCAGTAGGGTGTGCCCCTCCAAGTAAACTCCTTTTTCTCTTAAATGGCAGTGTGGTGATTCTTTAGTTTAGCAAGCAAAGCACTGCAGGCATTCTAAACAATACTGCTTTGCCTGGGGAATGTACAGCTGTTGTCCCTCCCCCCCCCCCTTTTAATGGAGGATCTGGCAAGCTATTCAACAGCTAGTACATCCATTCCTAAGAAAATGCGAACTCCTACCCATCCATGCACAACAAGATGGACAATCTGATAGCGAGTTCTATGTAGATGGTATGGGCTCCAGCTGGAGGATGGACAAGTCTCTCCACCTACATTTTTATCACTCCTTAAAAATAATTTCCTGCATTCATCACAGAGCAACAGTCCTCCACAACTTGTGACCTAACAAGATGTATGCAGCCCGTTAGCCATCTATGGCAACCCAATGGGATTTTTATAAATCTCTGGTTTTGACTCTCTATCTGGGACTGCTAAAGTGACAGGATTATCAAGCACTAGTAGGCAACAATTCTTGTCTGTATTCGGTTTGACATATCACAGGCCCTTATGATGCTTTGGCATAGTTCTCCCCTTGACAGGGAAATTTACTAGTGGTTTGCAAATTGCTTGTCTCTACAAAATAAAATTACAAATTATTTTTTACTAGGCAACATGACAAGTATTAGGAATAGGATAACTGCTATTGCTGCTTTGTTTTCTGAAAAATCAAATATTTCAAAATACAGAAAAACTATCAGTTTGACCTTGGGGCCAAACTAGACAGGATTGGGGACAACCATGTTAATCATTACCTCAGTATACATTGCTCTAGGCAGTTTCCCCCCCAGCCTAGCTTGCTTCTGTTATCAAAACTGAGCTAGGAGAAAAGTGTTTGGGGTAACGGGCCACAGGGAAATGAGAGAGAGGTGGGGATAAAGCGACTGTCCCCACTCTGGTACCCATTAAATCTTAAAAGGTAGACCCCTGACCTGTTGAGAAGTCACCTGGAGAAAACTACACATAAAGAAGGCCTCTGTTTCCAGCCTTACATTTTATAATTTAAAGTACTCACATAATATATATATATAGCAGGATTATAGCCGCATGCAGGACATAGATGGGGTTAATGCCACCTGCCTAAGCTGCAGACCATGACAGACTGTCCAACAACCTGTGATTATTTGTTTATATGGATACAATTCATAGTGTATGGTGAAAAATAAAACTTCATCCATGCCTGCTTAAAGGGGGAAAATAATATAGAATATACATGGGGACGCTCTTCTAAGAAGTAAGAGATGTACTGTCTCAGTTTAGCCTAATAGTCAGTTGTCAAAAACAAACCCTTGTTTTTTCAGCTATAAACAATGCAATCATGACTCAGTTTTATCATTTAGGGTGGAGATGATGTCATGGCCTGTGTTCATGATGACAATGGAAGAGTCCGAATACATCATTTCTATAACGTCGGTCAGTGGGCAAAAGAGATCCAAAGGAATCCTGCTAGAGATGAAGAAGGTATTTTTGAAAACAATCGTGTAACGTGCCGATTCAAGCGTCCTGTGAAAGTTCCCAGGGATGAAACTATTGTAGATCTTCATCTGAGTTGGTACTATTTATTTGCTTGGGGCTCAGCAATTCAAGGTAAGTTGACCTTTTTCTGTTTCCCTAATTACACCACTGTAGTACTATGAACCAAACTGCTACGAAACTGAGATATCTGTACACTGATCTCCCCTTTTTGTTTCAGGTCAGTAAGATCTTTGAAAATGGTCAGTTGGCAGAGAGGTGTTCAGATCTTTCCTGCCACACTATTTTCATGATCTCATTCAAATCCTCCAACTGACTCCTTGTCCCAGAAGGGGTAAACAGGAGCTCAGGGTGAGGAGTATATGACTGAGGCCAGGACAATAAGTAAAGGATTAAAGAACACTGTCTCTCTGTACCATAACCTGAATCTAAATGCCTCCCCCGTTAGCTGCTATTTGTATTTAAAATATATTTTCTTTGGTGCTGTAAAACACTGGTTTTCCAAGTGTGTCCTTGGAAATTACCTGAAACAGTTCTAATCTACCACTTCAGTGAACAGTTAAAAGTTTGGAACAGTCTAAGGTGTATCCTTAGTTCATTGAAGGCAGTCGGATTACATGTGAATTTCACCCTAGAGTCTCACAGAATCCTCTGTGATGCATTGGAGGCTTATAGGAGACATACAGATGTTTCTTTGTCAGCCACACTTTAAGCTTTCCACAATGATCTAAAATCTTTGAAAATTACTGCTGTAAAATAAATCCAGATAGGTTGCAAAAGGTTATCAATTTCTATTTACTTTTACCATTTTTTTGAATGGTAGCAGAAAAGTAACAATGACCATGTTGCTTATTACCTGTATTCCTGTCCTGCAATGCTACTAGGGTGTTCATAGGGTTATAGTAGAGAACCTGGTGCCTTAGAGAAGGAGCAGAAGAACCCATGTGTGGCTCTCCTGGCAGTAAGAGGACCCAGATGGATTTTGTTGTTTTATTCCAGCATAATATATTTGTAGGCCTTTTCAGAAAAAGCAAATTTATAATTTCAGGATGAAACCATTCATCCTGAAGCAGGATGAATGGCTGGAAATATGGCTGGAAATATGTAATGAAATATGGCTGGAAATATGTAATGAAATATGGCTGGAAATATGTAACGAAAGCTTAAGCAACACTGCTAATACTTTTTCTTCATTTATCCATTTAAGGTTCTATAACTCGGCATGACATAGACTCTCCCCCTGTCTCAGAGCGCGTGGTCAGTATTTACAAGTACGAAGATATTTTTATGCCATCAGCTGCCTATCAGACCTTCTCTTCCCCGTTCTGCTTGCTGCTTATTGTTGCACTGACATTTTATTTATTGATGGGAACTCCATGATCACAGTTGCTGTGTGTGTGTGGCAAACAAGGAGATGTCAGCAAATCTTTTCTACTGGAATTTTTATTACTGGACACTTAGCTGTTTGTTCAACGTGATCTCCTTGGGTGACATAAATTAGGAACCTTGCTGCTGCTTGAGCCATAGAGATGTGCCAAATAGTCATGCCAGTTGCGAAAAAGCAGGGGGGGCACTGAAATTGACTCATCACTTTTATTAGATATGTTGCTTGTTTAATTTAAAATGGTGTAATAGAGTAATATTTTGAATAACATATACAGTTTCACTTTCTAAGTTTAAATTGCCTTGAGAGAATAGGGGAGATGCATCTTATTCATATAAGGATTTAGGTAATATTTTGGTATAATTAACATTTATTATTTAGGCTTGGGATCCAAAGTTACCGCATTTCTCATCTTCCTGAGAATTCTACATCTAACAGAAATAGTTGACATGCTTAAATAGGTGCAAATGACTCATAAACTAGCCAATACTACATTGTCTGTAAGGAAAAATGTCTGGAAAAGAGGAAGCTTTTGTGCAGAATGAGAATAATTGGCTTTGCTGCCACAGTAAATTGCTGGCATAGACCCCTTTCAGAAAATGGTTGCTAGTCAACTAGTTTCATAAATAAACAAAATTAGTGTCATTGGAAAGGCTTTTTCTACAACCATATATGGGCATGAAAAAAATAACAGCTAGCTTTCTAGTATGGTTAACAAATTTTTCTTATGTTCCCCAAAGTTGGCACTATATGAGTTAAGCGAATTAAAAAGTAACGTGTTTCTATATATTTTGGAATAGTTTGTGTTGTTGAATACATTCCTCTTTTATTATGTATGCATAAAAATGAACAAAGTGTGAGAAGAAAAAATACCAATTTATAGTTTTCATGTTCCCTTTTTCTGAGAAGAAAAAAAACATGTAGGTCAAGCAAAAGATTGAATTAGTATTGAATACATCTTTGAAACTAGAAATAATATAATCCCTAAGTATATACAAAGCAGTATATTCTTAGGAAAAATAATACATAAAAAATGTAAAATGAGATCCCTATTGCCCTCAGTGAGAAGTACCCTGTGAAATATGAAGACGATCAGTAAACAATGTTTAAGTCAAGTTTGCGTATTACTTATTAGGCTTTATATTCCACAAAGATAATTAGCATATTTAACAAAATTTGTCATGGATGCCAAGCATCATCTCCAGGCAGATTGTCCATATAGTTCAAATACATTGCTGGCAAAAATTGTTTCTGCTTGGAAAAGTATGCATTCGTTAAACCATATTTCAAGGGATAATAGCCAATCACATGAAAATCTGATCATGCGAGCTTTTTCCATGACACCATAATAGATTCAACGATGTTTTTCAGACAGTGACCAGGATTTCAGCTGGTCATTGTCTAAAAAACATTGTTGAACCTATTATGGTATCATGGAAAAAGCTCGCATGATCAGATTTTCATGTGATTTGCTATTATCCCTTGAAATATGGTATAACAAATGCATACTTTTCCAAGTGAGCAAATTTAATGTAACTCATTGGGTTTTTTTTCCCTTATGAAATTTATCCATGGGATGGGAATGCAGACACCCCACATTTTTCTGAGTCTTACTCATATGCAGTCATTATTAAATTTCTACTGAAGGTTCCTAGTCTCATATTTGTACATTCCAATTTTTTTTGCAAAAATAATTGTTTGACAGAGCAATAGTAGCACCCATGTTTTCAAAGTTGATTCCAAATCCTGCTCATTTTATCCAGATCACATAAATATGGGAAGAGATCTGAATTTAATATACATAAGCATGTTAAAGCATAAAATATGTCATAAAGTCTTATAGCCGAATCCCCGACCTTCTGCCAAACACATTCTATGTAAAAGAATGGACCACAGGCAAAAATATTTGACTTTTGCAGTGAAGCATTTAAATGTGATCCAATAGGGCATGTTTATTTGAATGGATTCTGTAACTCCCATAACACCTGCTTACTAGAGAATAGAGAATTGTAGGATCTCATTTAAACAAGCTACGGATTTTTAGACAACCAGCCCAAGAGAATATTTACTTTGAGTCTCACGAAGAAACACTGTTTTGCCAAATAATTACTAACCCTTACTTCTAGAAAGGTCTTAGGGTGGCACTGCAAGTCTTCAGGTCAGTGATGTTGTTTACTGTGCAATCTTATGCAAGAGTTATTCCAGGGTGTGGGTTTGAATGGGCTTAAACCTGGGTAACTGCTTAGGGTCTTTAGAAATATACCAAGAAGTTCTTGATTTCACAGATTTGCTCCCCTCTCTCAAGCAGATAATTTTTTTGCAGAGTGGAAAGAAGCCATGTGGGCTTGGGACTGCTGTGAGGAAAGGAATCAGGCGAGATCAAGCAGAAAAGTGGGCGGGCTCCAATCCATGTTAATCAGGAAAACTGAAACTAAACCAGTTTTTTAAACAAGATTCTTCCCTTGATTTAAACTAGTGATTTAAATTGCCTGAAAGCAATTCATCCTGTTAGGCAGGGGAAGGTTAAGTGCCATCTTTTCCCTTTTTTGCAGGCCTGGAAAAAATGTCCTGTCCCTTCAACAGAGTTTTAATATGTGAAAACGGACAGGTACAGCTTTTCATGGCATGGAGGTAAATAACATCACATGATAAATAACACTCCATTTATGAAAGGAACAGGATATTCTTCTCCAGTCCAGTTGACAGTTCCACAAACCACCACATCCAAAGCTGATTTTCCTTTTTAAAAAAGAGCTGTTGAGTTTTTTATTGCATGCGCTTGTAACATGTAATTTGGTCCTAAGTGATCGGTTGAAATTGCTCTAACTTTAATAAGTAATCTCCTCTCTCAGAAAGCAACCACTGGTGTTTCCACTTGTGACTGCTGTTGCTGGGGCTGACTGAAATGAGATGGCAGCAAGGCAAAGAGCTCTTCATGAGAACGGGCAACGGCCCAGTGTCTCTTTTGCATTGTGCTATAATTTTTACAAAACAGCTCTGTAGGCTCAGTTGCCATGCCAGCGCAGTTTCCAGAAGGTGTGCAAATTAAGCACATAGAGCTGCAGCACAGTTTTCATGAGATGCTGAGTCCAAGCCAGCTTGGCTGGCAAACTCTTTCCTGTGCCAGCATTATGTTTAAATCAGACCTCAGATGTGATTTTCAAAGCATTTGCCTTGAATGTGGCTCTGTGAAATGTTTTCTAGTGCTTTAGAACTGGTGATTGTTGTCATAACAGCTTTTTGCATAACTTTGTCACAGTTATTTATTATTAAATGTTTAGCTCTACCAGGGTGCAGAATGCTGTGTGGAACAGAGAAATACTAGTGAGTTTACAAACCAGAAGTTATAAAAACTTATGTTTTCTGATTAAATGAATTGTATCTAAAGGAGAGATTATCATGAGAGGGTTTTTAAAAAAATGCTTTTGAATATTGTGTACACTGAAACAGAAAAGCAAGGTAAGCTGATTCTAAAATACAATTGGAAATTGTTTTTTTTTCTTCAAAAAATGAGCTGATACAGTATTTGGAAATGTTGCACAAGGAAGAAAAGCAGGATTTCCAACAGCCTGGATATAAAAGAAAAATAAAAAACCCATGAGCAAAAATAACCAAGTTGTTGGCAGAACAATTTATTTCTCCATGTTCACTAAGACAGTGGCAAAGGAAACAAGAAAAAGCAGCGAGGATCCCTCCTACTTGACAGTAGTGGAGATGAAACCAAGAGACAAATGTACACTTCTTCCCTCCCATTTTGAAGGAAGAAGTGAGGGCTCAGCTACACACTACGAAAAACTTATACATGACTGTGGCTGCAAATCCTAGGACACTTTCCTGGTAGTAAGCCCCACTGACTAATATGGAATGTCAGAGTGGACCTGCTTAGGATTGCTCTCTGTATTTTGCTGCCTGTGTGTTTCCCCAGTGGGGTAATTAGCAGCTCCCTGAGGCCTTTTCAGATTAGGAAAACTGCAGGGGAGGGGAGCATATTGTTGAGCCCTCATGTGATAGGGGTGTGCAAGGCCTGCCTGTTTCGGTAAACCTGATTCGGTTTTAACTGAATCAGGAAACTGTTTTGGTATTCGCGTTTCGGTAATATTTTCGGCTTTTTGGCTTGATTTGGTCATTGTTTTCAATGAGAAAACCTCCTGGCTTTCCGGGAGTCTGGGGGGGGCATTTTCTGTCCGAATCACACCAAACTTGGTGGGGACCTTCTCCTAACTCTCCACTAACTACCCCCCAAGTTTCACAAAGTTTGGACTTTGGGGGGGCCATGTTAAGCCCCCCCAAAAGTGCCCCCATCCTCCTACATTCTCCATGGTTCTCTATGGGGAAAAACAAGTCATCTTTCTAGGTGGCTTGGGGTGGGATTTTGCAAGCAAAATGCACCCAACTTTCAGGGGACCTGCTCCCACCTGTCCTCCCACCCTCCACCAAGTTTCAGGCAGATTCCACTTTGAGGGGCCATTTTATTGCCTCCCAAAGAAGGTGCCCCTATCCACCTCCACTCCACTATTCCCTATGAGGGAAATAAGAGAGGCTTGTCTGGCTAGGGGTAGCATTTTGCATGCAAAATGCCCCCAACCTTCAGGGGCCCATCTCCCACATGTCCTCCCACCCTCCACCAAGGCCCAAGTTGATCCCACTTTGGGGGGCCATTTTATGGCCGCCCAAAGATGCTGCTCTTAGCCCCCCCTTCATTATTTCCTAAGGGGGAAATGAGAGAGGCTTGTCTGGCTAGGGGTGGCATTTTGCATGCAAAATGCCCCCAAATTTCAGGGTCCCATCTCTCACCTGACCTCCCGCCCTCTACCAAGGCCCAAGCTGATCCCACTTTGGGGGGCCATTTTATGGCCTCCCAAAGATGCTGCTCTTAGCCTCCCCTTTCTCCATTATTTCCTATGGGAGAAATAAGAGGCCTGTCTGGCTAGGGGCGGCATTTTGCATGCAAAATGCCCCCAACCTTCAGGGGCCCATCTCCTATCTGTCCTCCCAGCCTCCACCGAGGCTCAACCAGATCCCACTTGGGGGGGGGATTTTATGCCCCCCCAAAGGTGGTTCTCCTGCCACACCACTTTGTCTTTCTACTGTGGGGAAGACTTCCACACCACAAAAACACATGGGATTGGGGCTGCCAATGGCCACAACCACAGTCCACCTGCACCCAAACTGCCAAATACCATACACACCCTCCCCAAAACCTAACCTCCCACAGCAGGAACCCACAGAATGTGGCATCTATGGCCACAGGCACAGTCCCCCTTTTAAATCCACCCCCCACAGCCCCACACTGACCCAAAGACACCCTCCCCAACATTCCCACACCGGCCACTACCCCAGGAGCAGGCTGGCCAGCCATCCCCCATTGTTCCCTGTGATGGGAACTTTTAAACTCTCTTTCCCAGGGCAATTATGCACAGCCCAGGGGTGCCACAATGGTGGGCATACTCCTGAGTGCAAGCTTGTCCCTCTGAAAGAGCACCTGAACCACAGACACCCTCCCCCAAATTCCCCCACCACCTACAGAGATGGCTGGCCGGCCAGCCCCATTGTTCCCTATGATGGGAACCAACTGCACAACAAAGAATAAAACACAAACACACTGAATAAAGTTTTTAAAAAATATTTTCTCACTTTCAAAATACAAGTAGGCAAAGCATTGTGACACATTACACCAGCAGTCCCCCACACAGAAAAATAACACAACTCACTTAACATCAGAGAATCACAAAAACACAATTCCTGTCAAAAACACTTTATTTCTTTAACAGCTATAGGTTACAGAGCAAGGGGTGGGGGGCACACCAAAGGGCATTCCAGCATTCCTCTACACAAAAATAACAACTCACTTCACATTAAAGAATCACAAAAACACAATTCCTGTCAAAAACATTTTATTTCTTGAACATCTTTAGGTTACACAGTAGGAGGGCACAACAGGGCATGAAAGCAGTCTACTACACAAAAATAACACAACTCACTTCACATCAGAGAATCACCCAAAACACAATTGCTGTCAGAAACACTTTATTTCTTTAACTGCTTTAGGTTACACAGTAGGAGGGCACAACAGGGCATGAAAGCAGTCTACTACAGAAAATAACACAACTCAGCACTGTTTTTGACAGCAATTGTGTTTTGGGTGATTCTCTGATGTGAAGTGAGTTGTGTTATTTTTGTGTAAGATACTGCTGGCATGCCTGTTGGTGTGCCCCCCTGCTGTGTAACCTAAAGCTGAATACTGAAAAAAACCGAAACGGCTCTGGTTCGGTACCTTTAACCTAATCAGAACACCGAATTGCACACCCCTAGTGATCAGATCCCTCAATTAACATCTCATCTCATTTTTCCAAACGAACTGGTCAGCCCGTTAGATGGTCTACTCTGCTTGCACTACTTGGACCTGTACTCAGCGTCTCAACCTGTGGACTTTTTGAACTTTACATAAGAATTTGTAATTGTATCTGTCCTGAAGGTATACCAGTTGTTCACGAACTATAACATCATTATGATTATGCTCTAGCACTTTATGTATGGGTCCATATGAAGACTGTGTGTACTGAGGAATACTGAATGGCAATTTTCTTCTGGCAATAATACTATAAGTTGTTTGTAAGTGGTTGATAAGTCTATTTCGTTAGCATGTCATGTTTCATTGCTTTTGGTATCAGGAGCAGAGCAGGTGCCAATGCTTGCCCCCCCCTTTCAGCCAGCTAGGATCAGGAACGGAGAAGGTGCAAATGTCCGCTCCCGCTTTACCCAGCTGGGACCAAGAGTGGAGCAGGTGCAATGTCCGCCTCCCACCTTCACCCGGCCAGGATCAGGCGTGGAGCAGGTGACAATGCCCACCCCTTCACCTGGCCAGGATCAGGACGGAGCATGAGGCAATGGCTTCCCCCCTTCACCCAGCCGAGATCAGGCATAAAACAGGTGGCAATGTCCCCCCCCCCTTCACCCAGTGGGATCAGGAGCGGAGCAGCTGGCAATTCCTACCTCCTGTCTTTCACCTGGCTAGGATCAGTCGCAGAGCAGGAGGCAATGCCCGCCTGTCGCGCACAGGGCTGGGCTCAGCAGGCAGGAGGCCCACTGGTACTGCAGGGCAGAACACAACAGGCAGGAAGTCAGTAGTCCAGGAGTCAGGTCAGGTGTCAGAGCCAATATGTCAGTCAGAGAGAGGAGCAGGCAGAAGAGTAGTCAGAAAGCAGGCCGGGGTCAAAATCCAATCCAACAGCAGGGCAGGGCACAAGGCAGGGCAAGAGCGTCCAGGCGTAGAGCTCTGGTAGCAGGGAGTGGCGAGCTGAGTTGCTTCCACGCTTGGTTTCCTCGGCGTCTTCCTTTTATGCTGTCCTAATGAGGAACAGCTGTTGCCTCTCTCTCTAACAATTCAGTTCGGTGTTGCGCCTGTAAACGGGCGCTCCTTCGCCTATCCAACAGAGCTGACTTATCTCTATGTTTCCTCCTTTCAGCTGGCCCCAGGTGCTCAGGTTTCGCTTTTGCCCTGTGGGAGTCTTTGTCTCTTACAGCCTCTGTGGAGGTTTCTGGCTGTTCCTCATCCCTGACAGTCTCTGCAGAAGCTCCAGGCTGTTCTTGCTGAATTCCTCCTGGAGCAGCAGCAGTGGTTTCTGACTGCTCTTCCTCTCCAATAGCTTCTGAAGGGGCTTCTGGCTCTAGAGAAGACCCTTCTGGCCCTTCCTGCTCATCTTCTGAGGAGGACTCTGAAGCAATAGGTAAGGTGGCCAGCCGGGGCTGGGGCTGACTCATGACACCATCCCCCCTCCCAAGGCCCCCTCCACCCGAAGGTCCGGGTTTGCTAGGGTAGGTCCGATGGAATTGGCGGATGATGCGGGGTGCGTGGAGGTTCTCGGCCGGTTCCCATGATCTATCCTCGGGTCCATAGCCCTTCCATTCCACCAGGTACTGCAGACGGCCCCGGTGCCAGCGAGAGTCTACGAGCCGTTCTACCTCGTACTCTTCCTGTCCGTCTACCAGGACCGGGGGAGGCGGTGGTACAGGTTCCCGGAGGGGGTGTGGAGGTGCTACCGGGGTGAGCAGGGAGCGATGGAACACGGGGTGGATCCGGAGTGTTGGCGGGAGCTCCAATCGGTAGGCAACAGGATTGATCTGGGCGGTAATTCGGTAGGGCCCGATGAACCGGTGGTCCAATTTCTGGGAGGGCCGCTGTGACCGAATGTGCCAAGTGGAAAGCCACACCGAGTCCCCCACCTTCAAAGGGTCCCCTTCCCGCCGTCGCTGGTCCGCGGTTGCTTTGTAGGCCCGTTTGGCGCGGTCTAACTGTTCCCGCAGAACCAGGTGTAGGGCCTGCAGCTCCCGGACAAAGTCATCTGCTGACGGTACTGATGAGTTTGGCGTTGTTCTGGGAAAGTAACGTGGGTGGCGTCCGTAGGTGGCCAGGAATGGGGTCTGGCGTGTGGAGGCGTGCACTGAATTGTTATACGCAAATTCGGCCATGGCTAGGAGGTCTGCCCAATCATCCTGCTGGTAGTTTATATAGCAGCGCAGGTATTGCTCCAACGTGGCATTGGTCCGCTCCGTCTGCCCATCGGACTGTGGATGATGGGCCGAGGACAGGTGAACCTGGGTTCCGAGCAGTGTCTGGAGGGCCTTCCAGAAACGCGACGTAAATTGCACCCCCCGATCTGAGACCAGGTGCCGGGGAATCCCATGGTGCCGGAACACGTTTTGGACATACTGGTATGCCAAATCTTTGGCCGTAGGCAGCGATGGGCAAGGTACGAAGTGGGCCAGCTTGGTGAATAGGTCAACAAACACCGCAATGCATGTGTGCCCTTTAGAGGGTGGCAGGTCCGTGACAAAATCCATGGAAACGGTTTCCCAGGGCCCCTCGGGTGTGGGCAGCGGTTGTAACAGTCCTGTTGGCTTCCCTGGAAGGTCTTTGGCCCGCCGGCATGTATCGCAGGAGTGCACGTAGCGAAACACGTCCACCTGCATACGGGGCCACCAGAAATCCCTGGACAATAGGTGCAAGGTCTTGTATCTCCCAAAGTGACCAGCTGCTAGGGTGTCATGAGCAAGCTGCAGTGCCTCCCCTCGTAGAGCACCCGGGGGAACATAGACTCGGCCTTCATATGTAAGGAGGCCCTGCTGCAGGAGATAGCCTGGGGGGTCTGGCTGCGCGGGGTCCTGTAGTCCCTGGGTGATGCGTTGTGTCCAGGGGTCTGTGCTTTGAGCTTGCCGGATCCGATCCTGCAGGGCATCTGGGGCATTGGTGGCTGCAAAGCACTCAGGAGCCAGAATGGTTGTGGCTGGCGGCTTCTCTCCTGCCTGCTGGCTGAATTCAGGTTTCCGGGATAGGGCATCCGCCAACTTGTTCTGTGAGCCAGGGATGTATTGGATAGTAAATTGAAAGCGGGAGAAGAACAACGCCCATCGGATTTGGCGTTGCGTTAGGTTTTGGGTGGTTTGCAGATGTTCTAGGTTACGGTGGTCTGTATATACCACCACCGGGTGCCGAGCTCCCTCCAAATGGTGCCGCCAGGTCTCAAAGGCAGCCTTGATGGCCAACAGCTCCCTCTCCCAGATAGTGTAATTCCGCTCAGCTGGAGTGAGCTGTCAGGAGTAGAAGGCACATGGTTGGGGCACCTCGTGGGAGGAGCGTTTTTGTGCTAAGACTGCTCCCAAAGCGGTGTCAGAGGCGTCAGCCTGCACTATGAACGGGAGGCTCGGATCTGGGTACACAAGGACCGGTCCAGTCGTAAACCGGGTCTTCAGGGTTTGAAAGGCCTGTTGGGCTTCCTGGGTCCATTGGAATGGCAGGCGGGGCCGTGTCAATCGGGTCAAGGGGACGGCTAGTGCAGCAAAGTCAGGGATGAACTGTCGGTAGTAGTTTGCAAACCCTAAGAAGCGCTGAACCTCTTTACGGTTTCGGGGAGCCTGCCAGGAAAGTACCGCCTCGACCTTAGTGGGATCCATCTGTACTCCTTGGTTGGACACTCGGTGTCCCAGGAACTCAACTTCTTCCCGGTCAAATTCGCATTTCTCGAGCTTGGCATACAACCCATGCTGTCTAAGTCTCTCCAACACAGAACGCACATGCTCCCCATGCCTGGCAGGGTTGCGGGAGTAAATCAGAATGTCATCCAGGTACACGATGACATAGTGGTTGAGGAGGTCCCGGAACACGTCGTTGATGAAACGCTGGAAGACCACTGGCGCGTTGCATAGACCAAAGGGCATTACCAGGTACTCGAACTGGCCGTAACGAGTCCCGAAAGCTGTCTTCCATTCATCCCCTGACCGTATCCGGATGAGGTTATATGCTCCCCGCAGGTCTAGTTTGGTGAACCGAGTTGCTCCTTGGAGCCGCTCTAGGAGGTCAGGGATCAGAGGTAGTGGGTAGCGGTCTCTGACTGTAATCTGGTTAAGGGCCCAGTATCCGTTGCATAACCGCAAGTCCCCTCCCTTCTTTTTGACAAACAGGACTGGTGCAGATGTCGGAGAGGCTGAGGGTCGGATAAACCCCCGCGCTAGGTTTTTTGCCAAAAAGTCCTTGAGGGCCACTCGTTCTGGCTCCGACAACGAGTACAGGCGTCCGCTGGGAAGGGGTTTATCAGGAATCAGGTTGATGGCACAATCGTACGGTCTGTGCGGAGGTAGTTGATCAGCCCCCTTCTCGAACACGTCCGCGAACTCTGCATAGTGGGGTGGCAGCAGGGATCCCTGGACCTTGGCGTCTGTGCTGGCGAGCAGCTTCGGGAGGGGATCCGGCTTCCTGGTCGGGAACTGGACGACTTGGCGCTTCCAGTCGATGAGCGGGTTGCTGCCCACGAGCCAGGTCAGCCCCAGCACCACCGAGAAGTGCGGCATGCAGACTACATCGAACTGGACGCGGTCCCGGTGGCCTTCCACAGCTACCTCCACCAGCTCAGTCTCGTGGGTTACTGGACCGGATTTCAGTAGCCGCCCGTCGATGGCCTCCACTAGGGCAGCAACAGGTTTTTCGTGCAACGGGATGTGGTGCTGATGGGCAAACTGCCGGTCCATGAAACTCCGGGAAGCGCCGGAGTCGACCATGGCACGGGTTTCCACGCGCCGCCCGTCTGGCAACTGGATTTCTAGGTGGAGGAGGAGGTGTCTCCCTCTGACGTCAAGGGCCCCATTGGTGTAAACCTCTCGCCCCAGTCCGCGTGGGTCGCCGCGAGCCGGGGCTGGTCTTTTGCGGCACCTTCTGGGTGGCGCTTTTCCGGGCAGGCGTTGGCATAGTGGCCGGCCCCGCCACAGTACAAGCAGAGCCCCTGGGTGCGTCGCCTTGCTTTCTCCACGGCTGTAAGACGGGGTCGGGCACCGCCCAGCTGCATGGGCTCCTCCCCCTCCGCCCCCTTTGGAGCTGTGGGGGCAGAGGAGGGGCCTGCAGGCACCAGCCGGGGCATCCTTCCCTGCCAGGCCCCTTCGCTGCGCGCCTGTCTCCGGGCTTCCAGGCGCTGGTCAATGCGCTGGCACAGCACTACAAGGTTTTGAAGGGAACTGGGGCGTTCCGTTCGGGCCAGCTCATCTGCAACCGCATCAGACAAGCCCTCTATGAACTGGTCCTGCAGCGCTGCCTCGTTCCACGCGAGGTCCTGAGCCAGTAACTGGAATTCTGTCGCGTAGGTGGCCACGGACCCCCGTCCCTGGCGGAGCCGTCGGATGCGCCGGTTGGCGCTCTCAGCCTTAACGGGGTTGGCGAAAGTTTGCTGGAGCCGCTCCACAAACCCAGTATAGTCTTGCAGCAGCGGCGATGATTCCAGGAGCAGAGGGGTAGACCATTTGGCCGCCTGACCTTTCAAGAGACTCAGGATGAAGCCCACCTTGGTCTTATCATCAGGAAAGTCTCGGGGGCGCAGGCTGATGTACAACTGGCACTGGGCTAGGAAGACAGGAAACTCCTCCACATTGCCCGCGAACTTTTCTGGTGGACTCACTGGGCACTTGGGCGTGGCCGGCGGCGGCACTGCCGCAGCTTGCTGCTGAAGCTGTTGCTGAAGCTGAGCCACAGCATTGCTCAGTTGGGTCACCGTCTGCTGCAGCGTCTGGTTCTGAGCTACAAGTGCAGCAGCTGTGGCTGCATCCATGCTGCCAGTAGCTGCTGAGTTGTGGGTGGAAGCAACGTGTCGCGCACAGGGCTGGGCTCAGCAGGCAGGAGGCCCACTGGTACTGCAGGGCAGAACACAACAGGCAGGAAGTCAGTAGTCCAGGAGTCAGGTCAGGTGTCAGAGCCAATATGTCAGTCAGAGAGAGGAGCAGGCAGAAGAGTAGTCAGAAAGCAGGCCGGGGTCAAAATCCAATCCAACAGCAGGACAGGGCACAAGGCAGGGCAAGAGCGTCCAGGCGTAGAGCTCTGGTAGCAGGGAGTGGCGAGCTGAGTTGCTTCCACGCTTGGTTTCCTCGGCGTCTTCCTTTTATGCTGTCCTAATGAGGAACAGCTGTTGCCTCTCTCTCTAACAATTCAGTTCGGTGTTGCGCCTGTAAACGGGCGCTCCTTCGCCTATCCAACAGAGCTGACTTATCGCTATGTTTCCTCCTTTCAGCTGGCCCCAGGTGCTCAGGTTTCGCTTTTGCCCTGTGGGAGTCTTTGTCTCTTACAGCCTCTGTGGAGGTTTCTGGCTGTTCCTCATCCCTGACAGTCTCTGCAGAAGCTCCAGGCTGTTCTTGCTGAATTCCTCCTGGAGCAGCAGCAGTGGTTTCTGACTGCTCTTCCTCTCCAATAGCTTCTGCAGGGGCTTCTGGCTCTAGAGAAGACCCTTCTGGCCCTTCCTGCTCATCTTCTGAGGAGGACTCTGAAGCAATAGGTAAGGTGGCCAGCCGGGGCTGGGGCTGACTCATGACACCCGCCCCCCATTCAACCTGCCGGAATCAGGCACAGAGCAGGTGGCAATGCCCCCCACTTCACCGAGATGGAATCAGTCAGAGAGCAGGAGGCAATGCCCTACCCTGCTTCACCTGGCCCGAATCAGGTGTGGAGCAGGTGGCAATACCCGCCCCTTCATCTGGCCAGAATCAGGCGCGGAGCAGGTGGCAATGCCCGCCCCCTTCATTAGGCTGGGATCAGGCCCAGAGGAAGTGACCATGCCTGCCCTGGAGGGGGGGGACATCTTCATTCGGCTGTTATCCATGACGGAGGATGGGCCCCAAATGGCATAAAGGGGCTGAAAATGGCCGAAAAGGGGCCCAAAATGGTCAGGATTGGACCACTGCTGAACAGGAGAGTGATCCACCACCCATCAGAGGCCCAATCCGGAGGTTTGAAGCTGGAGGTTTGGAAGTCCTTGGCTGTGCTTCGCCTGTGGTGTTGGAGCTGGAGGGTGTTGGTACCTCTGCCTCAGCTGCTGGCTGTGGACGCTGATCAGCCAGCAACTGTTCTTCCTGATCCCTGGCCTCTGCTGAGTTAGGGCTGGCTACACGAAGCTCTTCTCCTCTTGAGAAGTCCTCACTATTACTGAGCCCCATAACAGCTACACTGGGAAACGGTTCTCATAACAGCCACCTGTGGCTCTTGAGCCACTGCGTAAGTATCACTGCTTTAAATGATCTGTGATTAGATACCTTTAAGGAGTGCCTAATCTTATATGAACCCGCTCAACCTGTCAGAACCTGTTTAACCTGCGTAATGCCATGTTTAATCCTGTAGTGTTTAGTCTTCTTTCCCTCTAGGCACCACCACCTGCAAAGAGCCGATTCCATGGGAAAGGATACTGTCTTATCTGTCGTCTCGACCTTGGCCAGCTCAGCGCTCCTCTGAGAAGTTTGCTGTGTGAACTCGGGGGGGAGGCTGGGCTCGGGGAGTGTGAAATGTAACAACTTTCGTTCTATGATTCATTCCTAACAACGCTTTGCTCGGCCAGGACCTCTAATCCTGGAATATGTACATCTGGGCTTGAATGCTGTCTTTCACAATAAACCTTTTGAAACCAAAAGACCTTGTCTTCTTGCAGAAGGAAGTGAGACAGACTACCAGGTCTGGAATGCCATAGTCTGACATTTTGTTAGAAAACATCCTTGAAGTCTGCAACTCCTCACCCAGGGAGGATGGATACCGAGGAATCCTTGATTGATCTAGTCGACCCTGGACACGGGGGGATGACTCAACACTGTTGGTACCAGTGCATGGACCAGGGGAGGCTCCGGATCCAGGCGAAATACCCATCGAAGCGCCTTCCGTGGTTCCTACCGGAGGAGCGGTGTCGGTTCCCGCCACCCAGACGGAAGTTGTGCCCGTCAGAGGAGAGGAGCAGGCTGACCCGGCTATAGCAGGTGCACGACTGAAGGTGTGCAACACTACCAAACAGAATCAGTTTCTGCCGACACCGCAGCAGTGGGGCTCCCAACCTTGAGAGGCAAGGGAGAGGAGAGCGGGGACCATGTTTTCCCGGTCGATGATCGATGTGAGACGCACTGTCGGGTCAATGGAGCAGGAAGGCCCCAGCATCATATGGGATCTAAGGAGAGCAGCACGCACTCCGGAAGAAACGCGGGCCAGCAATCAACCCTGGTATAAGTGGGATGTAGATGCTGGCCACCTGGAAGAGTGGGATCCCAGAGGTGGGGCAGAGGATCTCCAGGATTGGGAGACCACCCGGCAGGAACTCATGAGCTGGGATTATACGGACGTGAACTCAGCCAAAATTTGGGAGCGTGGACGCACCTGGCAGTTGGAATATTGAACCCAGGTAGTGGATACCGGGATTTTGGCAATTACTGGCTTAACAAAAGGGATTTTAGCCAGCATGACTATAAAGGAGGAGCAAATTTTACAAGGTGGTGCAGTAGTAGGTCCGACACAGCCCTATGATGATAGGAGTACGGACCAGGAATGGAGGACAGTCGGGGGTGCAGAGGGACCAGTTAGGCCGTGGCCCACGGACTATATCCCTCCGAGAACATCTGAACCCAGTGAGAGAGGGGAAGAGGGGGCTAATCAGGAAGTCGCAGAAGTCGCAGAATATTACCGCCGAATAGAAGGACGGATGGGAGCGATGGAAGATGAATTAGCTCAAGCTGTCTACCTTATTGGTGAGTTAGTGAGAGGACAGAGGGAGGCGCGAGACACGGCCGATCAAGTACGGCAAGTGCCGGCGGTAGCGCAGGGACAAGTACCTACGAGTGACCCAATATCGGTAGACACACAATCCACTCCGGCATCTGGAGTGGGCCCATCGCCAATACAATAGCAACAGCCGCCAGCCCAAACTACGCCAGCCCAAACTGCCGTCCCGCAGCAGTTAGTCCCGCAGGTGCTACCAACCCCTCTGCAGATGTTACAGCCCCCAATTCAACCAGTGCCGCTTCGGACAATCCTGCGGCAAGTACCACCACCACCTCCACCTCAGATCGTTCCTCAACAGCAAACACTTCCTCCCCTCCAAGACGGGTGCCTCCACCACCACCTCCACAGATACCTCCTATACAATTGACACCCCAGCAACCACCAACACTACGACCTCCGCCTCCAATGCAAATTCCTCCGGGGGCCCCGGGGCCAATCCCGAGAGCTCCGCCGCCTGGAAGCCTGCCCAGACCTCGGCCGCTAGGGATTCCCAGAGATCCGCAAGACCGGCCTAGAGGACTGATGCAGGGGCCGATGCCACCGCCCGCCCCGGTGCAGCTACCGCCAGACAGACGGAGAGAACTGGAATTACCATGGGGATGGATTAAACTGGAAGCCACTTTTGATGGCGATACACAAAAGTTGGGATTCTTCATAGTACAAGCACTCCAGTTTTTTAACCGTTGGGGACATCTGTTTCCGGACGAGGAAAGTAGAATTGATCACCTGGCATCGAGATTGGAAGGCAAAGCAGCCGAATGGTATGTAACTCTTTATGACTCTGGCGCTCCAGAATTAGACACTTTGCAAAGTTTTATGACTGCGTTACGTGCCCAGTACGAAGATCCCCTTGAAAAGGATTGTTCCCGCACAGAATTGCAGACTTTACGGCAAGGTACTCAACCAATCAGGGATTATGCGGCCAAATTCCGGCAGCTGGTGGCCAAATGCCCCCACTGCGAAGAAGGGACTAAAATGTGAGTTTCACAAAACAGAACTGGATTATTTAGGCTACTGTATATCGGGGCATGGATTAAAAATGGATCCTGCCAAAATCAAAGCCGTACAAGACTGGCAAATCCCCTCCACCCGTAAACAATTACAATCTTTCCTGGGATTTGCCAACTTCTACAGAGACTTCATAGAAGGATTTGCCCAAATTGCGTTGCCTTTAACTGAGCTCCTCAAAACGAAAGGGAAAGGGGAGCAAGCAAAAAAGCCCACTTCCAAATTAGAGTGGGACCACAATTGCCAGGCAGCCTTTAATAAACTCAAACTTAAATTCACCTCAGAACCCGTTTTGCAAAACCCCGATGAAAATCGCCCTTTCATAGTACAAGTCAATGCCAGCGATGCAGCCATGGGGGGTGGGGTGTACTTCTGCAAAAGGGGGAAAATGGGAAAGCCATATCTCTCTAGAAAATTTTCTGAATCTGAACGGCATTAGAATGTATGGGAAAAGGAAGCCTTTGCCGTTAAAGTAGCTCTCACAGTATGGCGCCACTGGCTTGAAGGGGCCCGACACCCCTTCGAGGTTTGGACTGATCACAAAAACTTAGAAACACTAAAAAGCCCTAGATGACTTAACGCCAAACAACTCAGATGGGCGGAATTCTTTTCCAAATTTAATTTCACCCTCAACTTCCTGCCAGGAAAGACTAACTTCTTAGCAGACGCTCTCTCGCGCATGCCCCAACATCAGAGCAAGAGAGAGGAAACCATTGACACAGTATTCACTCCCCACCAACTAGGAGGAGTGGTTACTACTCGCAGCCAAACTGCGCAAACTCAAGCAGAGGAAAAGGGGTGGAGAGCAAAAGTGAAAAGCGAGGTGGAAAAAGAAGGGGAGGGAGCGCCCAAAGCAAAAATGTCTCAAACGGCGGAGGGTTAAAGAGGATAGACTGTATATACCAGCCAGTCTCAGAAAGGAAGTTCTACAACGTTGTCATGATGCCCGCACTGCGGGTCATTTCAGCTATCTAAAAACCCTCCACTTAATTCAGAGACAATTTTGGTGGCCTGGAATCCGAAAAGATGTATCCCAATATGTATCTTCATGCCCAACCTGTATAAGTGCCAAAACTAGAAAAGGGAAACCACCGGGACTTTTACAACCGCTGGAAACCCCCAGTAGACCCTGGGAAGTAATATCTATGGATTTTATTACAGATTTATCTCCCTCCAAGGGTTGCTCCTGTATTTTAGTGGTTGTGGATTTGTTTTCCAAACAAGCACATTTCATCCCCTGTACAACCATTCCCACCGCCAAAAAACTAGCTGAAATATTTATGAAACACATTGTGAAGCTGCACTCTTTTCCTTCTAAGGTGATATCGGATCGCAGCGGACAGTTCATTGCCAACTTTTGGCGGGAGCTACTGCAATTAACTGGAATGGAACAAGGAATCAGTTCTGCTTTCCATCCACAAAGTGACGGACAGTCGGAAAAAACTAATTAAATATTAGAGCAATTCCTCCGCTGCTATATTAACTTTCAACAAGACAACTGGGCGGAGCTTCTCCACTTTGCCGAATACTCTTATAACAACGCAGTCCACAGTTCAACCGGTGAAACCCCCTTTAAAATTGTACACGGCTTCGATGGCAAAGCATTCCCCTTTGAACTACCCAAGGGTAAACAGCCTGCGGGAGACCTTCACCAATGGTGGACTACCCTATTCTACAACACCTCTTCTGTTATGTCTGTATTATTTATGCCAATAAAGGTTGTTGCTGTAACTGACTAGCCTCAGTGAACAGTGGACGGCCATCCAAACCGCCCTAAACAAAGCAAAAGCAGACTACAAGAAATATGCAGATCGCCACCGTATGAAACAATGGGAATTGCACCCAGGAGACAAAGTATACATTTCTACAAAGAACCTTAGGATGGATCAAGCCAGCAAAAAGCTCGCTTTAAAATATTTGGGACCGTTTCCTGTCAACAGAGTGATTAATCAAGTGGCTGTAGAAATCAGTCTTCCAAAAAACCTACTCCACATCCACCCAACATTTCATGTCAGTCTCTTGAAAAAGGCTCCTGCACCAGACAAATGGCATCCATCACCAGCCACCCCCATTCCCACCATGATCAATGACCAAGTTCACTATGAAATTGAAGAAATTCTGGACTCTAAGATCAGATATCACAAACTTTTTTACTTGGTTCGCTGGAACGACTTTGAAGAAGGGTACAAAGAATGGGTAGAGTCCATCCATGTAAAAGCCCCCCGACTTCTTAAATAGTTCCATCAAGCATATCCGGACAAAACGGGGGGTGAGGGATCTTAAGGGAGGCAGAATGTCAGAACCTGTTTAACCTGAGTAACGCCATGTTTAATCCTGTAGTGTTTAGTCTTCTTTCCCTCTGGGCACCACCACCTGCAAAGAGCCATTCCATGGGAAAGGATACTGTCTTATCTGTCGTCTTGACCTTGGCCAGCTCAGCGCTCCTCTGAGAAGTTTGCTGTGTGAACTCGGGGGGGAGGCTGGGCTTGGGGAGTGTGAAATGTAACAACTTTCGTTCTATGATTCATTCCTAACAACGCTTTGCTCGGCCAGGACCTCTAATCCTGGAATATGTACATCTGGGCTTGAATGCTGTCTTTCACAATAAACCTTTTGAAACCAAAAGACCTTGTCTTCTTGCAGAAGGGAGTGAGACAGACTACCAGGTCTGGAATGCCAGACCTGCTCAACCATTACAACTGGCATTTGAGGTCTTGTTGAGTATGCCATGGACTTTTGCATGAGGGGGGTGCCTCTGTGGTAGAACATCTGTTTGGCATGCAGAAGATACCAAGTCCAGTCCCCAGCATCTCCAGCTAAAATAGGATCAAGGTAGTATGTCATGTGAAAGACAGTCTGAGTAGCCAATACGGACCTTGATGGACTGGTGGTATGATTCAGCTTTTTTTCCCCCTGGTGGTATGTCAGACTGTGGCTAAATAAGGCACTCACTACAGGGTTCCCTTTAGAAGCAAACACAAGTCCATTGTTTGGAAAAGGAAACTTTACTGCAGAAAAGGTCCATTATAGTCCACTGTCCTGAATAGGAGAATCAGGATGGTACATGATCATTGTTACCAATGAAGAGCAAGCATAAGATACAGAGTAACAATACCCATCTGGATCAGCCTCCCCCCACAGTTCTCAAAACAACATCTCTCAGTCCTGGGAAGCTGCTCTCCTTCAAGGCCAATGCTTGGTGGAACGGTGTTAGACAAAACAGTCTCCTCCGGTGGGAATGCTGCCTGGGAACTGGTGCACCTGGGAAGAAAACACTCAAACACTAGAAGCATTAGAAAATGGAGTCAGTACAGTTTAGATATACACTGGACCTGACATTCTGCCCCCCTTAAAACAGATCCCCCCCTGGCTTATATGGGTAGCGAGTATGAAAAGCTTTGGTTAATCTAGGAGCATGAACATGTGCAGAGTTCACCCATTCATCGTAACCAGAATCAAAGTCCTTCCATCTAATGAGGTAAAAAAGCTGATTTCGTTTGAGTTTAGAGTCCAAGATTTGTTGTACCTCATAGTGTATTTGGTCGTCAATCAAAGTTGGAATGGGTGGAGCTTTGACGTGCCATTTGTTGTCGGTGGGAGCTCTCTTTAGAAGACTGACATGGAACGTATCATGCACATGGCGCAGGTTCTTGGGCAAAGTTACAGCAACAGTCACTTTATTTATTATCTTGCGCACAGGAAAAGGTCCTAGGAATTTCAGAGCGAGTTTGCGGCTTGTCTGAGCGAGTTTTAGATTTTTTGTGGAAATATACACATGATCTCCGGGTT
This sequence comes from Eublepharis macularius, assembly GCF_028583425.1. Classification (NCBI taxonomy): domain Eukaryota; kingdom Metazoa; phylum Chordata; class Lepidosauria; order Squamata; family Eublepharidae; genus Eublepharis; species Eublepharis macularius. Next base: position 8,946,354 of record NC_072800.1, on the reverse strand, counting down.
GTAATTCCCATTCGGCCACACGATGGCGATCTGCGTATTTTTTGTAATCCAGTTTGGCTTTTTCAAGGTGTTTCTTAATAAGAGTCCATTGCTGCGCCGCCTCCCCCCACCACGAAGATACATCTGGCAATTTAGAGGAATGGAGAGGGGGTGCATCCAACGGGAAGGGATTGAAGTGAGTTCCGTAGACAATTTTGAAGGGGGCCTCCCCCGTTGAAGCGTGTACACTGTTGTTATATGAGAACTCGGCCAGAGGGAGAAGGTCCACCCAATTATCTTGTTGAAAATTGATGTAGCAACGAAGAAACTGTTCTAATATTTGGTTTGTTTTTTCGGATTGCCCGTCGGTTTGTGGGTGGTGGCTTGAACTGATGCCTTGTTCAATATTTAACATTTTCAAAAGCTCCCGCCAGAAGTTGGCAACGAACTGTCCGCCGCGATCCGAAATCACCTTGGACGGAAAAGAATGTAATTTTACGATGTGTTTTAGAAACAAATCTGCTAGTTTTCGAGCGGAGGGTATAGCAGTACAGGGGATAAAATGAGCTTGTTTGGAGAACAGATCTACCACAACTAAAATGCAATTATGTCCTTTTGAGATAGGTAGATCAGTGATAAAGTCCATAGATATTATTTCCCAGGGTCTGTTTGGCGTTTCCAATGGTTGCAGGAGACCCGGAGGCTTCCCTTTCCTGGTTTTGGCGCTGAGGCAAACAGGACAGGAACTAACGTATTGGGAAATGTCTTTGCGCATGCCCGGCCACCAGAATTGTCTTTGGATTAGGTGCAAAGTTTTCAGATACCCATAATGTCCAGCAGTGGGAGCATCATGACAGCGCTGCAAAACTTCCAGTCTGAGGCTGTCTGGGACATAAAACTTGCTCCCGGCTAACCAATCCCCTTGTGGGGATTGGGTCAGTTTGCTTCGCGGAGCTCTATCCCCCTCCTTCTCCACTTCAGTTTTAAGTTTCGATTTCCACTCTTGGTTGGCCGGGAGGGGCTGCTTGGCGCGGCTGCGAGTAGTCACCACGCCCCCAAGTTGCGTAGGCGAGAAGACCGTGTCGACAGTCTCCTCCCGTTTGCTCTTATGTTGGGGCATGCGCGATAGGGCGTCTGCCAGAAAGTTAGTTTTGCCCGGGAGATAATTTAGAGTGAAGTTGAATTTGGAAAAGAATTCCGCCCAACGCAATTGCTTGGCATTCAGTCTGCGTGGGCTTCGGAGGGCCTCCAGATTTTTATGATCCGTCCAGACCTCGAAAGGGTATCGCGCCCCCTCCAGCCAATGTCTCCAGTTAGTAAGGGCCGCTTTTACTGCAAAGGCCTCCTTCTCCCACACATTCCAATTCCTTTCCGCCTCCGAAAATTTTCTAGACAAGAAAGCACAAGGCCGCAGCCTACCATCCTCCCCCTTCTGTAGTAAACCCCCCCCTATCGCCGTATCGCTGGCGTCGACCTGTACTATGAAAGGGGATTGTTCGTTGGGGTGGGAGAGGATGGGTTCTGTTACAAATTGCTTTTTTAGACAATCGAAGGCCATTTGGCAATCGGGGGTCCATTGCAGTTTGGCAGAGGGTTTTTTAGCTTGGGCCCCTTTATCTTTGGTTTTTAGCAAGTCTGTTAAAGGGAGCGTGATTTGGGCGAAATTTGCTATGAAGTCTCTATAGAAGTTGGCAAAACCCAGGAAGGATTGTAGTTCTTTACGGGTGGTGGGTTTCTGCCAGTCCTGGATCGCCTGTATTTTGGCTGGATCCATTTTCAGACCTTCTTGGGAGATACAATACCCGAGGTAAGTGAGTTCGGTTTTATGGAATTCACATTTGGACAGTTTGATGGGCAGCTTATTCTTCATCAGGGTGGCTAAGACTTTTCGTACCGTTTGAATATGTTCTTCCTCGGTGTCCGAGTAAATTAACACATCATCAAGGTACACCACCACCCCTTTGTACAGAAATTCGTGTAGAACTTCGTTTATCATGGACATGAATACAGACGGGGCTCCCGTCAAACCAAAAGGCATAACTAAGTATTCATATTGTCCGAGGGGCGTATTGAAAGCGGTTTTCCACTCATCCCCTGCCTTGATACGAACGTGGAAGTAAGCATCTTTTAGATCTAATTTCGTAAAGATCTTACCTTGGGCCACGACGTTGAGAAGGTCTCGGATGAGCGGTATAGGATAGGCGTTGTTGGTGGACACTGCATTCAAGCCTCGAAAATCTGTGCACAGTCGAAGTCCCCCATCCTTCTTTTTCACGAAGAGGACTGGAGCGGCGTGGGGGCTAGCGGCTGGGCGGATGAACCCTCGTTGGAGGTTGGTGTCAATGAATTTCCGGAGCTCTTCGCGTTCATGGAGACTCATGGGATAAAGTCGTCCTTTGGGCAGTGAGGCTCCGGGTAAAATTTCTACCGCACAGTCCGTTCGTCGGTGCGGGGGTAGAGTATCTGCTTCCTCTTCAGAGAAAGTATTTAGAAAAGGCCAGTACGGTTCGGGTATTTGGTTGACTTCTTCTTGGGTGAGAAGGGCCTTTTCTTTTTGAGTTGGATCTTCGCCCCAGTTTTGATTCCAACGGTGATTTTTGCAGTTGGTATGACTGAAGGTAATACATCCTTGTGCCCAGTCTATGTAGGGATTGTGATCACATAGCCATTTGCTGCCTAGAATTAACGGGTACTTGGCAGTAGAGCTGATGACAAAGGACCTCTTTTCCCAATGTTGTCCCATGCCTGTGATCACTGGGATGGTTTCAGTTGTTACAGGATTCATGTTGGTACCATCCATTTGCTCAAAGATTACTGGATTTTGTAGATCCCGAGTTGGTAGGACTAGTCCATTGACTAGAGCAGGGGCGATGATGTCTCTTGAGCAGCCCGAGTCAATAAGAGCTTGCACTCGAATGTGCATCTTCCTCTCTGGGTTAATTAGAGTCACTGGCATGAATAAGATGGACCCAGGCGGCCGGTTCCGTGCAGGGACGGGCTTAGGGCGGATCTGTCGTTTGGGTCCTTTCACGACAGATCCATTTCGTTTCCCGACTGGGGACTTTCTGGATTGGCTTCTGCGGTTGGGGAAGCGGGATCGTATTCCATGACTTCTTCCGCTTCCAGCCCTCTCTCCGAGGCTGGCCTTTGGGAAGCGCCGCGGCCTCTATTTGCTCGTGGTGCTGGAGTCGGGCGTTGGAGCGTAGGAAACGGAGCAAGGGTTGGACGCCGTAATTGGAGCGGAGGTCTTTGCACAGGCCGGTAAGGGCATTGTGCTGCAAAGTGACCAGCCTGTCCGCATTGCAAACACAGCCCTTGTTGCCATCTAGCATCTCTCGCTCCACGGGTGGCGTAGCTAGCTCCCCGTGTTCCCCTCTGTAAGGTCAATGGTCTTCTTTGTCCCGTTTGTTGTTGTTGTTCAACCAAACGGACTTCCAAAATGCGATTCTCTACTTCGCAAACAAGTTGGATCCACCCTAACAGCGTGGGGGGATTGTCTTGCATGAGGGCTCTGTCCAAAAGTCTCGGGTTAAGGCCTTGTTTGAACAAAATAATCTTGGTGGACTCCTCACACCTAGGGCACTTGGCTGCTAATTGCCGGAATTTTGTGACATAGTCTCTTGCTGACATGCTGCCTTGTTTGATGGCTTGCAATTCTGTTCGGGCCCTGGTTTCTTCTAAGGGGTCTTCATATTGCGCTCGGATAGCATCCACTAACCCCTGGAGAGTATCGAGTTCTGGGGCCCCGACATTGTATAGTCCTACATACCAATCTGCTGCTTTGCCCTGTAAACGAGATCCAAGATGTTCGATTTGACTGGCCTCACTGCCGAAAAGGTGCCCCCATCGGTTGAAAAACTGTACCACTTGTACTAAGAAAAATCCCAGTTTGGAGGGATCCCCATCGAAGGTGGCTTCCAGCTTCACCCAGCCCATCGGGAGTTCTTGTCTCGGAGCAGGCGCTGGGTAGAAGTCCATCGGCAGTCTTAGTTGCGCCTGAGGCACAGGAGGAGGTAACTGGAGTCTCGGTCGGGGCAACGGTGCCGGCTGTACTGGCGGTGGTTGAACCGGCGGTGCCGGCTGGGGTTGGGCTGGCTGTGCGGGCGGAGGTTGGACCGGCGGTGCTGGCGGAGGTTGCCGTGGTTGCGCTGTCGGGGTTGGTCTTGGTTGGGCCGGAGGCTGCAGTGGCGGGCGAGCAGGAGGCGGCAGTCTCGGTCTGGCTGGTAACACGGGAGGCGTTGGCGGTAGCTGTCGAGGTGGAGGAGGTTGGTGTGGTTGAATGGAGATCGGCCGCTGAGGATGGGGTTGGAGGTGTCGTAGTGGTGCAGGCCGTCCCGGTTGGTTCGGGGGTGGTAAGACGGGCTGGTCCTGGGGCTGCTGCAACGGTATGAGCTGCGGTCGAGGTGAGAGGGGCCGCAGCGGCGAGGGTTGAACAGGTGGAAGGCCGCGCGGGCTTGCCCCTCCGGGCGTTGTTAATCTGGGAAGCAACGGCTGGCCTCTTGGCGCTGTTAGACCGTCTCCCGTAGGTTGCCCGACGGGGACAGTGTCTCGCGGTTGACGAGGGGCTCCCTCCTCGGATGGAGCCGCGTGTGCTCCCGCTTGGTCCGGCCGGACCGTTATAGGAGAAGTAAGAGGGGGTATCACCGGTGTATCACTTGGCTTTTCTTCCCCTTCCGTAGGCCTCTCAACGGGAGTCTCGTCTGGCGGCGTATCCCCTCCCTGGTTAGGAGGTTCGGTGGGGGTCTCTCCGGGTGGCTCAACTGGGTCATCCCTTCTCGGTGGAATTTCCTGCTGTGCGGGAAGTTCCTTGGGTTGCTCTCCCGATTCGCCAGGATAGGTGCCCCCCTCGCCGGTAGGTGACGGCCGCTGCTGGACATCCTCCACCGGATAGGAGATGACACTTTGGAGGGTAGCTATCTGTATCGCCATCTCTTCAGGAGACAGTCTTTCCCCTGCTCCCATTGCCGAAATTAAATGGATGGCATGAGCCAAACTTTCTTCCATATCCATCAGTTTAGCTTCTAACTGTTGCATTCGACTTGGCCCCGGTTGCTCGCTTATGGAACCTTCATTCGTTGCACTCACCGGGGAAAAGGGGCCCCAAGGAGGAGGGTCCCCTTGGACGACTCTCGATCTCGCGGCTAGAATTCCCTTGGCCATACCCGTCACGGCCGAGATGCTGGTATCCACCGCATAGGTGCGACCTTGTATCTGCTCCCAACTTTGTTCAGGGACCTCCGTTGGCTCTTTCCACGGAGCAAGTTCGGAGTAATCCCAACTCAGGGCGCCGCGGCGAGACGTGTCCCCCTCCGTCTGCTCGAACGTCCTGTTCCAATATCGCCATGGTTGGCTGCTGTCTAGCTCCGGGACGGTTCCTAGGCTTCGGCGCCCTTCCATCGAAACTCGTGGATGGAGTCCACCTGCCCGACGCTCTCTGGTTTCTCGGGGTCTGGCTCCCCACTCCGACGGGGTGGGTACCGAAATCAAGGGGAGAGCGGTCGCTTTCGGCCTTGCCCCTAGGTCGGCTTCGGTCTCGTCCCGAGTACTGAGTTCGATGAGAGGCGGGGTGGAAGTGGAGGCTCCGGTTCCGTTCCCGGCTGCTCCCAGCTCCTGGGAGTCTTGGGCTTGCACGGGTTGCACAGGTTGATTGTCGGGAGACGCATACGGATCAAACAAAGGATCCCTGTCCGGGACAACCTTGGATTCCGCTGGGCCCGACTCAGACATGATTGGTAACAAAATGTCAGACTGTGGCTAAATAAGGCACTCACTACAGGGTTCCCTTTAGAAGCAAACACAAGTCCATTGTTTGGAAAAGGAAACTTTACTGCAGAAAAGGTCCATTATAGTCCACTGTCCTGAATAGGAGAATCAGGATGGTACATGATCATTGTTACCAATGAAGAGCAAGCATAAGATACAGAGTAACAATACCCATCTGGATCAGCCTCCCCCCACAGTTCTCAAAACAACATCTCTCAGTCCTGGGAAGCTGCTCTCCTTCAAGGCCAATGCTTGGTGGAACGGTGTTAGACAAAACAGTCTCCTCCGGTGGGAATGCTGCCTGGGAACTGGTGCACCTGGGAAGAAAACACTCAAACACTAGAAGCATTAGAAAATGGAGTCAGTACAGTTTAGATATACACTGGACCTGACAGTGGTACTCAGTAGTATGAAGTACTGGAACTTTTTCTGGGGAGAATCTCCCATGTCCTGCATGCCCTCGATCTGCTTTGAGTGAGAGTCTGAGTAAAATATGATATAAATTCAGGGCATTGTGTGCTTTATACTTACAAATACATTTCTGTTTTCCAGGGCTTTCAATGATTAGCTTGATGTATGTATGGCTGAATTTCTTAGTCATCAGATTTGTTGGATTTGTACTGCTGCTAAATTATATTCATTTTTATCTTGCTATCTCATCTGCTGCTAAATTGAAACTATTGTCCTTACTGGTTTAATATTACATTTGCAGATAGTTTCATTTACTGTTTTTATTCTTGTACTTTGCCTTGAGAATTTACCATGACAAGGTGCTACAAAGTTAAGTAAAAATTAATAAAGAAGCAATGAGATTCCTAATTGATGATTAAAATGCTTGGAAATGTACATGATGTCAGCCTTGCATATGAAAAATAAAAGTACAAGTTTTAGACAAAACATTTTAGACAAAATAATGGAAAGTACACTTAGAATGGAGCAATTTTTATTTAACTAATTAACGTGGAAGAGACTGAAGAGGTTGTTCTTTATTAAGTTAAATCATATTAACATACTATTAGCAACATACACACTTAGAAGAAAAGATAAACCAAAATGGATATTCAGTAATCTATAATGATGTATTGTCGAAGGCTTTCACGGCTGGAGAACGATGGCTGTTGTGGGTTTTCCGGGCTGTATTGCCGTGGTCTTGGCATTGTAGTTCCTGACGTTTCGCCAGCAGCTGTGGCTGGCATCTTCAGAGGTGTAGCACCAAAAGACAGAGATCTCTCAGTGTCACAGTGTGGAAAAGATGTAGGTCATTTGTATCTACTCAGGAGGGGTGGGGTTGAGCTGAGTCATCCTGTAAGAGTTTCCCAGGGTGTGGAATGTTAATGGCGGGAGGCTTCACTGTATTCTGAAATGTAACAACTTTCGTTCTATGATTCATTCCTAACAACGCTTTGCTCAGCCAGGACCTCTAATCCTGGAATATGTACATCTGGGCTTGAATGCTGTCTTTCACAATAAACCTTTTGAAACCAAAAGACCTTGTCTTCTTGCAGAAGGGAGTGAGACAGACTACCAGGTCTGGAATGCCAGACCCACTCAACCATTACAACTGGCATTTGAGGTCTTGTTGAGTATATAATGAATTTAAAAAATTCAAAATGAACTATGAAAAAAAGTTTTCATAATTGCATCACTTTGGTCATGAGAATCACAAAGGAGGGACCCAATGTAGAGCTGGTTCATTTTATTCTCTGAATTGGTCATGGCATGAATGTCCTGTCCACCACTTTTGTGCGTCAGGCATAATTTCTTTTGTTCTGTTTTTGTTAATTTTGGGCTGTGGTTAGTTTAGCTTGCTTTCTGGTTATGTTTCAAATTACTTCTGCTTTGATGTATTGTCTCCTCTGCTTCCTCTGTGGGTTATCTAGCTGTTAAAGTCTTGTTGCTTGTTTATTTAATCTTGGAGATTTTGTTGCATAACTATTTTAAACAATATAGTTGGGTAAAACAAGACCATTTCAGATAGTGTGTGGGGTTCACATGATTTAATGTGTGTGTGCACATGTGCAAATCCCTGCCAAGCAGAAAACTCGATTTTAAGGAGAAGAGTTCTAGTCTAGCCTTCTCATCACGTTCGTTTTCTATGAGAAGTTAAAAAAAAAAGTTAAGAAACAACACGTGAGCTCACAGCTGCAGTCTAAAATTATATAACCCAGGCATGTTGTACAGAACTCTTCTCCGGAGACAGCACCTGCTGCTTGCTCACTCAGAAATCTGATAAACAAACAGACAAACAGACAAATACAAACAAACAGACATCCAGTTGGCAGACCATAAAAAAACCTTCTTCCAGCAAGTTCTTTTGGATAGAACTGTGTGCCAAATATTCTGGTTCTTTAATTTGGTTTCCAAGTTAATGGTGTGTCAAGTAGTGGAGGAAGACAATATTAAATAATTAAGCCAACAATGTTTCTTTATCACTACAACCCATCACTCTCTGTCTTTTCTAACCATGATTTGGGATGTTGCCTTCAGTTTTTAGCAGCAGAGGTTTCCAACTTTGTGTTTGCTCACTGACACTCCAGATGCTGTTATGATAAGAGTTCTAGGAAGTAAAAAATGTGCTATAGAATTATACTCCAAAACTTTAACCTTTATTCATTTGTTATTTATAGTCCACCTGAACCAAAAGAATTATTAAGAAATTCTCCTTATCTGTCACAGCCCCTGCTGACTAACTCTTTGGGCTAGTTCAGCTTAGACAACCAGTTTGGTGTAGCGATTAAGAGTCACAGCCCCAGCTGACTAACTCTTTGGGCTAGTTCATCTTAGACAACCAGTTTGGTGTAGAGATTAAGAGTGGCAGGACTCTAACCTGGAGAAGTGGGTTTGATTCCCCCCTTCTCCACTAGTAGGCCAGCTGTCACAGCTCTCTCAGAGCTCTCTCAGCCCCACCCACCTCACAGGGCGATCGTCATGGGGATAATAAAAACCTACTCTGTAAACTGCTCTGAGTGGGTGTTAAGTTGTCCTGGCGAGATATAAATTGAATGTTATTTAACCTTTAACTTGGGTTAGATTAACCAAAAAACAATAGAATGCTTTAGAAAATTAAAGTTCAGTTATATATATTTCATTTTAATGAAATGATACACGTGGGCACACACATTTAATGGGAGATCCTGGGCCTAATGCTGGGGCCTTCCCTATGCAAAGCAGCTCCTCTGCTGCCCCTGAGCCAGTGCCTGAGTGTGTTTGTGCGTGCACACACTGTACAGAGACAGTGTTGTGTAGTAGTTAGAGCAACTAGGCCCTGGGAAACCCAGGTTGGACTCTCTGGCTGACCTGGGCTTGTCGTTCTGTCAGCCTAACCCATCTCACAGGGGAAAAGAGCAAGAGTCCAGTAGCATCTGTAAGACTAACAAAATTTGGGGTAGGGTGCTTTCGTGAGCCAAGTATACTTCTTCAGTTACTTCAGTTGCAGCACTTCTGAAGAAGTGAGCTGCAGCTCACAAAAGCTCCTACCCTACCACAAATGTTGTTAGTCTTATAGGTGCTACTGGACTCTTGCTCTTTTCCACTGCTACAGACAAACACAGCTAAACATCTTGATCCACCTCACAGGGTTGTCGTGTGGATAAACTAAGACGACTGATTAAGGCTGCTTGGGGTCCCTATTGGAGGGGAAAAGCGGGCTCAAAAAAACTCAAATCAAGAAGCCCGTTTTGCCGTTGCTCCGTCATCAGCGTGACGTCGCGAAGCTTGGGCGCAGCCCCCGGGAGGCGGCGCAGGCCCGAGGGGACTACATTTCCCAGCACCGCCCGCGCCCACCCTGCGCTGCTGCGGACTGCCCGGCTCGGAGGCCGCGGCTGAGGGAGGCGGGCGAGGCGGAGCGCAGGGCCGCGGGCATGGCCGAGAGCGGGGACGGCGGGTCGCCGGAGCCGGGCCCGTCCCCGTCCCCCCCGCCGCCGCCGCCGCCCTCGGCGCCGCTGCCGCTGCCGCGCCTGGAGAAGCCCCTGCGGCAGGCCTTCTACAACACGGGCGCGCTGGTGCTGGCGGGGCTGTGCTGCGGGGCGGCCGTGCTGGTCTACTTCATCCTGGAGGCCTTCCTGCGGCCGCTGCTCTGGGCCGTGCTGTGCGGCACCTTCCTGCACCCCTTCAAGAGCTCGCTGACGGCGCTGGGCCGCGGCTGGCTGCGCCGCCTGCGCCGCTCGGGCGCGCCCGTCCTGCCGGCGGCTCTGCTGCTGCCGCTCTGCTTCGCCAACGCCGCCGGCGAGGCGCTGGGCAGGCAGGTGCTGCGCCGCCGCCGCCTCCTCCTGCTGCTGGGCGCCGGCGGGCCGGCCGCCTACGGCCTCTACGCCCTGGGCTCCTCCCTCGGCGTGCAGGCCGCCCTGGCCCAGGCCGCCCGCATCATCTACCGCGGGCTGGACTGCTTCAGCAGCCGCTGGGTGAGCGAGCGAGCGAGAGGGCGGGCAGTCGGGCCTCTGAGCGCGGGCAGAGGGCAGCGCCCTTCTTCGGAGCTAGAGTTGCCAGCCTCCAGGTGGTGGCTGGAGAGCTCTAGGAATGACAACTGATCTCCAGGCCATAGAGATCAGTTCACCTGGAGAAAACGGCTGCTTTGGAGGGTGCACTCTAGACCCAGTTGAGGTTCCCTCCCCTCCCCAAACCCAGCCTTCCTTAGGCTCCACTGCCAAATCTCCAGGAATTTCCCGACCAGGAGCTGGCAACCCTATTTGGAGTCGCGGAAGGAGACCGCCCCCCTGGGCATGTGCAGAGGGTCTCCGTGGTCGGGTTGCCGACCTCCAGCTGGGGCCTGGAGACCTCCTGGAATGACCAGGCTGTAGGGAGGGGGATTCTCAGGCATCACATCTGAGTTGAATTCCTGCCCAACCCCCCCCCCCCCCATCCAGGAATTTCCCTGCCCACAGCTGCCAACCCTGCTCCCCTCCCCAAGCTCTACTCTGGAAGCTCCAGGGATTTCCCTAGCAGGAGTTGGTAACCTTTCTACAAGGCCTCCTGTTTATTGTAACCTTTTAAAAGCCCCCCCCCCTCCTCTGTAACTGACATGAGCAGCAACCCCTGGGTTGAAGAAGAAAGAGGAGTTCAGCTCAGCAGCACTTCAGAGGCTTAATAACATCTGTTCTAGCAGACGTTTTTGTCAGCCAGCGGCTTGCTTCATAAGATGCATGAAACCTAGATTTCATGTGTTGGATATATTTATACCCACAGCTGCAGCCAACAGAAAGGCAGGGGGTGTTACAAAAAGAGGCCAGCGCCCATCGAAGAAGTAACCAAGCCATTAGGAGTGAGCGAGGAAGATTCCCCACTGATAGTAGATGGGAAAAGTAGGATAAGCATAATTTCGGAAAGTACGGGGTGAAGTATGTTGAATAGATTTAGCTAGCAAAGTGCAGGTGACGTGTTAAAATATAACTGAACTGATGAGAAAACCCTTGCTGGGTTCTACAAACTTACTTAGTGTTCGAAGAACGTAACATTTATTTATTTACTTCGTTCATACCCACCTTTTCCCCCAGTGGGGATCCAGAGGGAGCAATCCTGTTGGTCTAATCAGAAGGAAGCACCATGTGAAACGTGGAAATTTCCTAGAAAGGCGCATACCTGCATCAACAGACATTACCCAGCAGTGTAGCATATAGTCCCTGTCCCTACCAAAGCATCTCTCTGAGAGTTTCTTTTGATATAGCCTTATAATTTGGGTAGAAAGCCTTCCTGAATAATTCAGTTTTACATAGTTTGCAGAAAGCCAGGCGTCTGGGAGCTTTCCTGACCTTCTCCGGCAGGTCGTTCCGTAAGGTGGGGGTTATCACAGAGAAAGCATGTGTGTGGGCAGCTGTTGATTTTGCCCAATTGCAGGGTGGTATCTGCAGAAGGTCCTGACCAGATGAGCAACGCTGCTGTGGTGGCAAATGGAGGGTGAGGCGGTTGTAATGATATGAGGGGCCAGGCCATGAATGGTTTGAATATGATACTCATGATCTTGAATTGATCCTGGTAGCCAATGGAGTGACTGCAAAATGATACAGACGCTCCGGTTAGCTCCTGAGAGTAAACGAGCTGCAGCATTCTGCACTAGCTGGAGTCTCTGAGTTGACTGTGAGGGGAGACCTATTTATTAGAATGCATTCCAGTAGTTTAGTCTCGATGTTAACTTTGGCATGAATTCAAGAGCAATAAACTGTCCCTGCAGTAACCAGATGCTGGGTAGCAGGAGACTGGGCACAAGGCAGGGGTGTGGGGAGTTTGTTGGCCCTTCCCGCAGGCAATTCCCACAAAGGCCAAGTGGTGACAGCAGGTGCAAGAGAGAAGGAGCACCACATGGGTAGCAAGTACCAGGCAGGGACTTGGAGCCAAAGTACATGAGATGCCAGACACTTGGTCTTCATGTGTTGGGTCTGCAAGGTTCCCTGGGTAGTGTAGTCTTACAAAGATGTGATTGTCCACTGGGGCGGCGGGGGGGGGGAGGGGAAGAATGGGAAGGATTCTGTCTCTTGCAAAAAGCCTTGCCTTGGCTTTTCTTTGGGACGGGGCGGGGCGGGGGGGGATTAACAGGAGGCAGGAGTGAGAGAATCCCCCCCCCACATCTCTTCTCCGTGATGGAGAATCTCTCTCTTGCAAAAAGCCACCCTGGGTTTCCTGCCTCCTGTTACACCCCCCCCCCCTTCAAGTTCCCAGAGAAAAACCCGAGCCAAGGCTTTTTGCAAGAGAGAGACAGAGAGTTCCTCCCATCACTGTTCTCCCAATGGAGAATCACATTGAGTGACTGATCTTTGTAAGACTACACTACCCAGGGAACCTTGCGGGACACAACATGCACCCAGGTGTCTTGTGTAGTTTCCCTGTTGAACAGGCACTGGTGAACCTCAGAAACCCCAGAGGGCAAAGAAGGGCAGTACTCACAGGTCAGCAGGGCTGTTCCAACACATTTTGGTGGTACAGGTAGGATAAGAACAAACAGTGGATAAGAATAAGCAGAGAACTTGATTGGTTTCGTAATTTGAATTTGGCATGCACGTGCACAGAGAAAACAACAGAAGATTGTTTTGTGAGGTGGGAGGTTGACTGGGTCCAAAGCAAGGGAGTTGTCCAAGAAGGCCTGGAGTTGGTCAGCTGTTGCTCTCTCGACCTCTTTGCCCTGAAAGGGCAGATTGGAGACTGGGTGATAAATGACGTCATCTAAATGATTACCCATCCTGTAGCAGAAGAATGGTGCAAGTGTTATTTCATAGAGTGAGGCAGTAGATGAGGGGGATAGCGTTTTGGCCTATAGTCCTTCAGACTGTGGAGCTTATTATATTGCGAATGCTTCCTGATAATTAAAAAGCCTCCCAGAATCATGCATGTAGTAAACTAACACGTGTGACACATTAGCTTAGTGTTGTGTAGTGGTTGGACTAGGATCTTGGCGATCCAGGTTCTAATCCCCACTCTACTATTAAAGCTTGCTGGGTGACCTTGAGCCAGTCTCGCACTCGCAGCCTAATCTACCTTACAGGGTGGTTCTGAGGATAAAATGGAGAAGAGAATGAGGCAAGCTGCTTTGGGTCCTCATTGAGCAGAATGGTGAAGCATAAATAATATATTTAGGGAGCTCTCTACATAGAAAAGCAATTAAAAATCTTCCACCTGCACTCTGGGGTAGAACAGTGTAGTCTTCTACCATCTCGGCCTGTGTAGGACAGTTTCACTGTTGTGACACTTAAATGTGGGGTCAACTAACTGACCAGGCCACTTAATCCCTGTCTTACTATAAAGGTTGTGCAAACTTCGTTTGAATGCATGACTGTTGAGCGTGCACTCAAATCTTCCTACTTCTCATTTGATTTTGTTGTATTATCAACAACAAAAACTACAGTTTGCTTACTGTTGTAACATGCCTGAGTCTTGTGATTAAAGATGCTTTTGAAAATGCAAGGTCACGTGGCATGTGATACAAGCATTGAACCCTCCACTTCCCCCCCCCCCAAAAAACCTTTATGACATTTACGGCTGGCAGTAATCTTGCCATTAAGATCATTTGGAGGACCCCATTGGCATTCCTTGCCGGCAGTACCACCAGGGACGTTCAGAAGATGTGTCTGTATCAAATCGCTGCACTTGGTGCTTAGAGAGATTCTTTAACAAGCCTTTGAGGTTGCTGTTTGCAGGCCTTTGCCTTTTTCTTTGTTAATCAAGGCACACTTTGGGAATTATGACACGAACCATTGTGAGACTTCCTGGAGACTGCTGGGTTTTTTTCACGCAACACTCACACTGCAGATCACTGTTTGGATTTTTGTTTCTCTAGTGATATCTTCAGAAAATAGCTACTTAGAGATTGCCAAAGCCTGCAAGAAAGAGATGGGGGAAGAGAGAGCAATAGAACATTCTCTAAATAGGAATTGCATATATAGTATTCACATTGGCATACATTATTCTCATTGTTACTCCTGCTACACTGTGAAATACAGGGAGGGACTCCAACATATGGAATGCTTAGTATTAAGGACATCATTTTTGAGCTCTCCATGGCATTGTATGCAGATCCAAAAGTTTAGTATTAAATGTCATGTAGAAATTGGAAAACATTCTTCCCTTTGAATAATGTTGTCAGCCAAGTTTTTGTTGTACCTTTGAGTAACAGTAGGTATGGTAGAATAACTTGGTCTGAATCCAGCGTCTGGGTTGCCAGTCAGTTTGACCTATTGACTTGGGTCTGCCGAGAATGAATATTGATGGGTGTTTTGCCTTTCCCTCCCTAAGATATGGACTCTGATTGTTGGCTACTTGTTAACTGTATTATTCAAGTGGAATCCGAGCACTGAGCGTTACTTAAGAACAATCGCTGTTCCTGTCTGGATTGTATTACTTTTTCATTTGGGTGAGTTGATGTATAACGTTATCTACATGTGTAGAATATTTCTGTAGACAGTTGAAAGAAATACCATATTGAACATTTGTCAGAAATCTGTGCTTATTAGGTGGCGGTTGTGGTAATTAAGTCATTGGCTCCAACTAAAAATTACCCCATGGGACTTGGTGACCTCGGAGCCTCGTATTTCCCTGAAGCTGATAGATGAGGAAAAGCTTCTGTCGCTCCAATGGGAGGAGGTTTTAGGATACGAGGTGTTTTGGGGGTAGTAGTAGTAATAACAGTAACAACAACAACAACATCTGTATACTTGTTCTCCTGGACAGATTAGTGCCCACTTAAAGCAGTGAATAAAGTCACTGTCATTATCTCCACAGTACATCTGGGGAGCTGGGGCTGAAATGAGTGGTTTACCCAGGGCCACCTGCTGAGTTCGTGGCAGAAGCGTCATTCAGACCCGCAGAGTGCTGCATCACAGCTCAACCGCTACGCTGCACCAGCTCTCACAGTGCCTGCCTAAAAATGCTTTCCAGGGAGTAAGCCCCACTGAACAGACCCAGTTAGAACTGGTCTCTTAAACAGGTTTTTGTTATCTCGTCCTTGAAGTAATGCTTAAATTAAGAAGGCTGTTTTTAATAAAGTTGTACTTAGAATACATCAAATTGCCTGAAAATAGTGACGGGGAAAGCTCCCTTGGAACAGTTTGGAATTGGGGTTGGTTAACAAGTTGGAAAATGGCTCCCTGCCCAAACCCAGTTTGAACTATGTCGTACTATGAATGGCCTAATTTGGAGCTTAAAAACAAACCAGGATCACAGTGTAAAAAACACAATTAGCAAAAAACAAACAATTGCTGTTATTTATGGCTACTGTATATTATAATAGAAATAACTTGTGGTCCTTACATATTACATAGATAACAGAAAATCATCACAACATATAATGTGATCCTGTATCACAATTTTAGAAAAGTCACGTCCTTGTGATAGAGTAGAACAGCTTTTGTAGTATGTAGAAGTAAGACAAGCATCTAGATATAAGCCCGTTTCATAGTGAGCGTTTTGCCGGCTAATTAGAACAGTGGGCTTTGTACCAGATTAAGGAAAGGCTGTTGGACTGGCTTGCTTCTTATGTAAATAATGAATTGTAAACAAGAGGGAGGTAACTTCTGAGGAAGGTTCACTGAGAATAATTTCTGAGGAAGGTCCATTATGAAACGGACTGCTCATCTTCTACATATTACAAAAGGTGTTCTACTATGTCAGAAGGACGGGACTTTTCTAAAATTGTGATACAGGATCACATTATTTGTTATGATGATTTTCTGTTATCTATGTAATATGTAAGGATTGCAAGTCATTTCAATTATTATAATATATGGTAGCCATAAATCACATTGATTGATTGCTTTTTGCTAATTGTGATAATTTGGAGCTTGACATAGTCAGAATCCTGCCCCCATCCTTTCCCAAAACTCCCTGTATCTTCCAAATTCCCTTACTGCACATTAGAGGCAAGCAGAAAGGGAGGTGTCTTTCTTGCCCTTTTACCTTGGCCCCTAGAATGCTGCTTAAAAGCAGCATCTCAAACATCAGGGAGACTGGATTTCCTTAGCATTCCAGATGATAGGGAAGGCAGTGAGAGATAATTGCCTTTCTCGCTTCTTCTATAAGGGTAGCTGGGTAGGGTTGGGAAAGAGAATTCTTTGTTTTAGATTACAGTCACAGCCAGAGCAGAATTCTGGGGCTCTCCTTGGATTGGTGGTGAGCACTGTGTGTTTGTGAAGTTTATGTACCAAACCAGGGAATTACAAACTTTAATAATCCAGGACCTGTAGTTTGTTTATCTTTACAGGGCATCTGCAGTAGTAGTCCTAAATATCTGTGTGTCTGTTACCATGCACAAAGATAGTTTGTGTGGCCATTTAGGTTAGATGCTGTTCCTTGGTTGTTTTAGTATACTGATAAAAATCATTGCAGGAGTTTAAAAAAGAAACAGCTGTTACCCAAGTGGAGAAAACCTTCTAACTCTGAATGGACACTCAGTGAGACAAAGCAAATGCATTTCTTTCCCATGCCAGATTTTAGAGTCCTTGGAGTCTTCAATTTCCCTGAAAAGCTTACATTAATTTAAATGCATTAAAAGAATATTTAGAGAAAATAGACAGATGATGCACTTTTTGTACTGTGAAATATATCATGCTATTCAGCTGCATAAAATGGATGCTTGCAGGACCAGAGGAAATTTAGGAATTTTGCAAGCAGCAGCTGAAAAGTGCTTTAGAAATCTTGTAAATAAGTATGTTTTATTCTAATGTTCAAGTTTTAATTTTTTTGTCCATTGATTTCTGTGACAGTCTGCAGTAAGCAGTGTAAATATGGAATTTATTTTGTTTATACTTTTTATTACATATGCATTTTATTTATCTGAATATGAAGTGTGTTAATGGGAAAACACTGCATGTTTTCCAGCTTCTGCAGCAGGCTCTTGGAGAATTCCCGTATTTCTGGTTATAGTTGTCTTGATGACTGTAGGCATGGTTCATGAACATCCAAGCGGGAAAGGTCCTTCGGGTAAGAAATGGGCTTCTCTTGTAATTTCATTTAAGACACCCAGTTGAGAATCATGCAGTTTGGCGTAGTGGTATAGGTATGCAGGCCCTCTTGACCTTCTGAAGTTGCTTCAGAATTCTAAGGTAAAGTGGGGATCAGTAAATGGAACAATCTGTGATGAACAGCAGTTCTGGGATATTGGGGCAGTACAATTTGTTCTTAGTCCATAATTGGGAAGTCAAAGCTCTAAGGGCAGAAACACTTCCAATTTGCACTTTTGAAAATGTAGTCTTTTACTCAATCAGACCCCTGGTTCATGCGGCCTAGTAGTGTCAACATCGATTGACTGTAAGCTCTTTCAGGCCCTGCAGCCTGAGATCCTTCTAGTGTGAGATGCCAAGAACTGAAACTGTTTGTGGCATCACTGAGCACAATATGGTAATTCCCTGGAAACAGTTAATCTGAAAAGGGGGAGATGGCAGCAGAGTTCAGGAGCTCAAGTCCTTTTCCTTCTCTGTACCTTAAGGGGAGTCCTTTTCCCTGTTACCCTTCCCTATGTCTTCCTCTTTGAACCCCTACTCTAGTTTAAACCAGAATTTTCTAGAAATAGTTTCAGGTAAAAAAGTATAGTGACATATAAGTAGGCAGGTTTGTGTAAATGGCCTGCGTCAGATTCACCAGCAGGATCTCCTAAGACTGTGGGTCATGACTGTCTCTTGCAGGTGGGTTGCAAGGCTCAAATGCATGAGCCTGAGAGAGGAGGCTCTGGGAAGGAGAAGAAAGGGCAGAGCTGCTGTACTCCCCCCCCCCCGCCCCGCTTCTGCCCTGTGGTCTTATTCATTCCTAGGGGCTTGGCTGCTTCCAGCCACTGGCAGTACAAGAGGTGGTGGGGAGAACAAATTCCTATTAAGGCTCAAAATCCCCGCCACCACCACCAATCAGTGTCTGAGTCTAAACTAAGCTCTGCAGTCTCAGAAGCCCAGCTTGCTCTGAGCCAACAGCAGCTGGGAAGTGACAGGTGGAGCTTAATAATGCATGTTACCTTCTGGGCGGCTGCTGCTGAGGTTAGGATTGGCAACCTCAGAGTGTGGCCTGGATATCTCCTGGAATAATAGCTGATCTCCAGATGACAGAGATCAGTTCCCCTGGAGCAAATGGCTGCATTAGAGTGGTGACTCTATGGCATTATACCCAACTGAGGTCCCTTCTCTGCCCAGACTCCATTCCCAGATCTCTAGGAATTCCAAACCTGAAGTTGGCAACTCTAACTGGGGTAGACATAGATCCATTTCATTAGCAAATGGCATTTTCCTCTGGTGCAAGGAGATCTTAGATTGGCAGAAGTTCCTCGTCCCGGAGGAGAGTGCCACCACTAGTCGAAAGGTTCCACAAGATCCAGCTTCCTATCATTATCCAGTTGTGTTCATAGACGAAATCGTATCAGAGTAGTCAATACTTTGTCCCTGTTTTTAAGACATAATTGATGCCAGATATTTAAAGTAAATCACAATTTTAAAAAATTCTGAGTTTTGTATATAACTCTACAGTCCTGTGCTGTAGCAGTTGAACTGGAATATGTTCACTGGGGAAAAAACAACAAAAGCCTATTACGAAAATAGGATTGAGCCTCTGCTTGTTTTTTTATTTACTATGTACTGATATCTTTGTTTTCAAGGGGCAGAATTTCCTGGCCAGATGATGTCCATCGCAGCGTCTACGATTGCCATGGCGATATCAGTCACAGGGTATGAGCCAAGTAATGAGCATCCACCACAACCCTCAGGTGACTGAACGCGCTGCAAGAGGTCTAGACGCCTTCCAGTCCGGCTTGCATGCTTTTGTTTGCTGTTTGAATTTACCTTTGTGAGGTGGTTGGTGGATTCAGGGGCATTCCTGGCTCTGGAACTAGTTCCTGGAGGCTGGTTCTTAGTATGTCTTCTGACGGTTAGAATTTTTCCTTCTTATTCAAGCTGTTTTTCTTTCTGGTGAAAGCTTAGCAAAAATGAGGGAGGCCCAAGATTCAAGAATGGATAAAGACAGAATGGAATAAACAGTGGCAGCTGTGCTACTCTGCTACAGCCAAAGTAACGAAAGGAGCTTTTTGATACTTCAAAGACTAATACATTTATTATGGCATAAGTTTTGGTGAACCAGGGCTCCCTTCATCAGATGCATGAAGTTTTACAGTCAGTTGGCAGAGGTTTATACTCAGAGGTACAAACACCACTGTGAGCAGAAGTTACTACAAAGGGGCCAGAAGGCATGCTTTTCCAGAACAAGGAAAAGCACAGCATAGATTAAAGCAAGATCCAGTTTAAAAAAAAGTAAACATCTCTTCAGAATAGGCAAGAACTATTTCCAGTTATTAATGAATTGACTGGATCTTGTCTTCAGATGTGTGCTGCAGTGCGTCGTAACACATTTTGTCCTAGGAAACTGGGGCTTTTGGCCTATGTGAAATAGCTCTCCCACCCCAAGGTTTATAGCCTTTGGTATAAACCTCTCTGTCATCTGAAACATGTCATGTTTATAAAAGCTAATGCTTTAATAAATGTGTTAGTCTTTAAGATTCCCCCAAGACTCTTTTATTAGTGTATCAATTACAGTGTCTGTAAATTCCATTCTAAGCTGTCAAGTCACATGAGTAATTACTTTAGGTAGTAATGGAGTATGATGAAAAATATTTTCCAGGTAAGTTCAGCCCCATTTACAATGATTGATTGGCAGATTGAAAGAATAACATTTTAGTTAAGTTTATGTTCAACATCTAGATGGATGACTATTCATTTAAATGAAGCAGCTTACCAACCAGCACTCCATAGCATGTGTTGGTGCTTGTGAGCTCCTTATAGAATTGTAATATAGGAAGATCATGTTTCTTATTTCAGGGTGCTGGATTCTATTGGTTACCTCTGTTTTATGCTGTAATTTACAGACAGTAAAGGCTATTGCCTACAATTCTCACCATTTTGTAGAATGTAGTTTAAGTTATGAAATCAGAGGCATTTTTCTCTCTAAATTGTCCAGTTTCAAAAACATATTTTTCATTATCGAACTTTGTGATATATTGTACAAATTAGTAGCAGGGATATTGGTGCCCATATACTATAATCAAAATATGTGAGACTTAATTCAGACATTTCACACAAATCATAAATTTGTCTTACAAAGTTAAATCATGGTCCATAGTTTAAGCTTTCAAATGTACAGGCAAGCTTTAATGTAAGGTGAGAGTCTGCCGTAATTTTCCATCTCCTTAATTCTCTAGTCTGCAAGTTCAGAGACCTTTGGAGGTGCATCTTGAGAGACTTTGCCTGTCAGTTTGGACATCAGGCAAAATGATGATCTGTAAACTCGTAGTTTTTAAAGTTTATTTTAACTGTTCAGCATCATGAGGTCCTTAATTGGGTGGAAAGGAGGGATAAAAATGTTTTAAATAAATTAATACATTTCAAACCATGTTTTCTGATTCTGGTTTGCAAACTGTTTGAAAACATAGTTTTTCAGTTTGAACATGATGCCACACTGTAGGTAAGTTTAATTACAGAAGAACTACTAGTACTGAAATTTACATATAGAATGTTGGGAATGCCTGGGTGTATCACATTTTTGGTTAAAAACCAAAACACTTGTAGGCAAGTGTTGATTTCTGTTGAATTTTTATACGAAAGATATTCCTATATGCTGAAAAATCAAATATTCCCTGAAAACTTCATTCATGGAAAACAGTATGCAATTTTAACAATGGCTTAAGTTCTGGTGGTATAGGGAATAGGTGGCAATGGGGGCGAGGTACTTAAAAAGCAACAGTCTGCTTGAGTGTGACATGGAAGTGACAGAAGAGTGATGAAGGTGCGTGGGGCTTCTCACCGCTACGGCTAATGAGACTGGAAATGGTTCTGGTTGCTGATGTTCTTTTCAGCACCAAATCCCATCAACACTTGCTGGCCCGTAAGGAAATATTTCTTGTAGAACATATAAGAGAGAGTTGGTTCTTCTCCTAGGAACCACAGACAGTGGCAATCCTTCTTCATCGGCTTCATCTCCTTCTCCATCTACTGTGAGTGGCAGACCGAGACCTGAGGTTGGAGCTCTTCTTAGAAAGAAGAAGACCAGTGACGTCTATTTTGTGCTGCTTATGTGGGCCATTGTGATAGTGCAAATCTGGTTGAACCTCTGGATAATTCAGTTGCTGCCAGTTCCTATTGCAGGTGATTCATTATTTTCTTACCTTGTCAGGTAGAATATTCTGAATGGCAGCCCTGACAACTTATGTAATGTTGGGTGGTTTTATTTTTGCTATTACATGTTGAGTGTTGGTCCCGCTCTCCCTTCCCAGTCAAGCCTTTCCTAAGTCAAGGCTAAAACGGTTGAAATCTCCAGGTGCAATTGTGGGAGGGCAGGGAAGGGAAGAGAGAGGGCATATTCATAACATCTGTGCTAACTGTAAAAGTCCTCCCCCCCTTTGCTACTCTTCGCTTTATCCCTGCTTGATGCTTCCTCTTGCCCCTTGTTCTTCTGCTTCAGTAGAGGTTTTTCACTTCACCCGCTACCGAATCCTCTAAACTGGAATTGCTGGGGATGGAACCTGGAACTTTTGTGTGCCAATAAGGTTCTTTGTCACTGAACCACAGTCCTTCCCAAAGTCATCTGTCTTACCGGAAAAGGTCTCTACTCAGTTATACTTTGGTACCTAATCATGGCTCAGTTCCTTAAATGCTTTTGACCGCTGAATCTAAACAAACTACTTACCAAACCACATACCTCTGAAGAGTTTGGAATTCTTACGTTTTTTTCCTCCATTTATTCTATATACCCTTGGATAAGAGATGTTTATAATAGTTTCTCCTAAAGTTACAGTAGCCCCATGTTAATGCTAACTTTCCAACTTACTTGCTTTTTAAAAAAGTGCTTTGTTTGATTCTTAATCCAGTATGATGAACTTTACATAGCAAATGGCAGCTTTTGAGAGGTTCTGGTTGCTAGGGAGGCTGTAGAATACCTGGGGCTCAGTGACAGTTAAGAAGAGTCAGTTGGGAGAGTTGGAAAGGTATTGTTGGCACTGAAGAAGCTCCGAAGGGACTGGAAGGTTGTCAGACCTGGACAGTGGCGTGTGCGGGCCAAATCTGCAACTGGACGCAGTGTAACTGATAGTGTATGCAGCTCAAGAGAGAAGCTGAGATACTGACCCAGGAGGAAGCCATTTGGACAAGGCTAAGCAGTCACATGTGAGCTTTCGAGGAAAGGAAAGATTAGTGGACAGAAGAACGTAGAAGTGCCAGAAGAACCAAATTGAAGAGAAGGCACATAACCACCAATTAACTCCATTTCCACCTTGCCTCATATGTTGGGAGGCAGCTGTTGTGTGAGTGTATATAGATAGAGAAGTAAATATATATTTAATATTATTCATTTAAAACTTTTATGAGCTATCTTTCCACCTAACTCTGGGTCCCCAAGGCAGCAGATAATTTCAAATGTTAAAACAGTATTTAAAATACAAGTGTGTGTGTGTGTGTAATATTTCAAGCAATTAAATGAAACATATAAACATACAAACAGGAGGGTTATTAAGAGTTGGTGAGGAAACACTAAAAACAAATAGTTTTGTTGTAAATATTAGTCAGGATTTATTCAATCACTTAACTGTTTATTATCCCTAAATAAACAAAGTTGGCTCTCATTAAGACACTGTTATTTTCATATCGTAATTTTTGCTATCAAAGTAGGAAAACATAGAAGTAGAAAACAAATTTTGTAGTAAATAAAAGAGCGTGTTATTTGTACACTGTAATAATTTATCATCATTAAATACATTATAGATCATGATGGGTAGCCGTGTTTGTCTGTAGCAGTAGAGAAGAGCAAGAATCCAGTAGCACCTATAATACTAACTTCTGAAGAAGTGAGCTGTGGCTCACGAAAGCTCATAACCTACTACAAATTTTGTTAGTCTTAAAGGTACTACTGGACTCTTGCTCTTTTCTAAATACATTATAGTATATTGTTACCAAAATTATTTTTTTAAACTAAAATAATTCTTGAACATGTTGTTTGGGTTCACGTAGGAACTATACTTATCTAATGCTGTAGATTTTCATACTACACATTTTGAATAAAACCTTTGTCTTTCATTCATTCGGATAGGGGAAAAGCATAAGAGGTTTTTTCTCAGGACTCCAAATTTCTCAACATTTCCATTGGAATAATTGGAATAAAGTCTTTTCTTCCTGAATTTATGTGATTTCCCCCCCTCCAGGTATTCACATCTTGACTCCTGTCCTTAATGCTTCTAACAGCAAAATCACAATAAAATGTTTGGCTGTATATTCACAGGAAGAAAGTCTGATTGGTACAACTGTGACTTTACTTGATTTCCCATTAATGCTATGCATTTCAAGCTAGATAAATCATTTTAGGGTGTATCCACCTGCCCACATGGGATTAAGCCAGTTTTCAGGGTTTTATTGTCTTGGTGTGTCACTTGTTTGACTATTCTAGACAAGTCAGTACATTCATGTCAATATTTGCCTCCTTAAATTTGTTTTCCTCACTCGTTTCCCACCAAAACCTGAGCTTCCCACTGAATACTAAATGCTACTTGGCTTAGTGAAACTGAGGCTGCTGAGTTCCATAAAGTAATAAACCTTACTTTATTATACTTTTAGAAAACAGTTTTCCCCAGTGTTAAATATATTAAGTCTGTGCATTGGATATATAATCTATGAGCAGAAATTAAACACTTTGAGTTTAAACATGCTTAAATATTATATATATTGAAATCAATGGGACTTCTGAATTGTGCCCCTTGTATGAATATAGATTCTTTGTATAATTACTGAAGATATAATAGTTTGTGGTGATAAATTAGAATCATGCATTATGGAAAGCCTTTGTTTAAATGTTTTTTCAACCTGTAATAAGATTCAGTATATTTGGGGAGGGTGGAGGAGAAACATCCCCGTTTAAGCCCATTTCAGTGTAGTTAAGAACATTTTTCATTCTTTTCACTTGCGCTTTTCTTGCTGATTGCAGTCTGGGTCGTCAAAAATCTTGTGGTCCACTTTGGAGTCGTGAATTTCCTGATGAGCCACTGCAGCAGCTGGTGGTATATCCTCGAAGGCTTTCTGCGAGAGCGCCAAGAGGCTCTTGCGCCATGGCCAGTTAAGGGGCTTGGAAGAGTCCTTCTCAAACTAGACAGTAAGGTATTTAAAGTTAATTTGTTTAACTGGTCCAAGGAAATTATTTTTTTCTTTGTATGTATTTGTGTGTTTATCGAATCTGTATTCTATGCACTGTAAATTAAGAGCTTGAGGTGAATGTATTCATGTATTTAAAATCCTTCCCGATTATAATTATACTAATAGGGTTCTAGTCTGTAAGCAGTTACTTGACCCATTCAGTTTTCAGAGTCTTTAATCATGTTACAGTCCGTTTCTGTTAGTCATTATTCAGGGGCAATCAGGGCTGAATCTGAATAAACCCAGCGTTTACATGATTGTATGTAAACAAACATTACATTTCACTGTAAATTAATCTAAAGCGGCTGCTTTGTTAAACTCAGCTCCAGTCTACATGAATAATGTTAAAACACTGACTGAGAGGAATTCCATACATTTGCCCAGGCTGCTATGCACTGCATGTATAAAGAATTAAATACTCATTTTCTACCCTAACATGAAGATCCTAGTAATCTCCCAACTAGCCAGGTTGATAATTGCTTAGTTTTACCAATTCTAGAGCATCAGATACTTGCTGGTTCACCCAGTGCCCTTTCTGAGGACGGGGAACAGTAGGCAGGATTGGGCCTGCTATTTCTATGATGCAACTATAGCAGACAGTAAAATTAACCATAACTGGTAAAGGAAAGCAGGGTTGTCACAAGTAATTTGCCATCTCAAACAGGGTATTTTGCTTCTCTTCCCTAGCATAACAATGTTTCATGAAAAATAGTCAACCATGTCCTAGGGTATAAAGCAAGTCAGAATTATCCCCATACTACAGATGTGAGGTAAGAGAGAGCTACTTGCCCAAAGTCCTTTTGTGAGTATGGTGGATGTGTGAGATTTGAATCAAGGTCTTCCCCATGTTTCACACAGCCAGTACAGTAGAACAGCTGTCTAGATCATCAGGGTCCAACATTTGTAGACAACTGGTGAGTTGTGTGCTCAAAAGTGCCAAAGTGTTTTGTTTTTAAACCAAGGCCAGCTAGATAAGTAAGAAGCACCACAATCCTTACAAGATCACTTGTCCAAAAACAACAGCCTCTGGTTTACTTACACATTCACAAAACAAAACTTTACAGACTGTTCACAGACTGATGGCACAACTCACAAACACATTAAAATCCCAGCACCCCTTTCTATAGAAAGCATGAATCCCATCAGCAGACTACAGCTAGGAAATGTGTAAATCCTACTCCCCTTGACTCTTTTCCCCTTCACCTCCACACCTCATAAAAGCAAGTTCCATTTCATAGTCTCCTCTTCTACCTTCACTTGATTTATTTTGTGCCAGGACCTCAAAAGGGGCTTAATCTAGGAATTTGTTTCCAGCAACAGGACTAAGAAAAGTACTTTTGAAAATGTGCCGTGTGTGTTTGCCTCTCTGCATAATGTTTGTAGGCTAGAGAAGAAGCTAGCCAATAGCAAAAAACATTTAAGTTGCATTTTACTCCTAGGTATTTTGGGAAGAAAGTTCAGAGAGAAAAACACTCAACTTCTGCATTATGTTGTATGCAAGTTTCTCAGTTTGAACTTGAAGGACTAGGGATCAAAATTCTTAGGTGTCTCAGCTCCAGTATAGATCTCAGAAGTAAAGGGCAATCTAAAGACAGCTTGGTAGGGCTCATAATATTTTTGTGCTTGTTATGGGCTTCAGCTGCCACAGGCCATTAGCAACAAGAAAGGGGAAAGGTGCAACTGTTGCTTTAAAGTAAGGATGCCTTGCATCCAGTATGGTGCCTGCTGCCAGTGATCCCTCAAGAAATGGACAGGGAAGAAAGGGGAGAGGAGAGCATTCCTGTGTAGCGAGAATCCCTACCCATTCTGTAGAAGACTGTAGAAGTCAGCCAGTTTCTGTAGTTGTTAATGTTGATGATAATCTTTGCCACCTTTAGCATTTGGACAAAAGGCCACCATCTGCATAGATTTTTGTTCAACAGTGCCCTGTTCTGTTCACTGTGTGTGGTACAGTGTCCTAGTCATCAAGCTGTGATCCATTCCTTGAAACTTGACAGGGTTTGCCCCTCCATCTGTAATACTGTTCCCTAAAATCATGACGACATGGAAATTCTTTCCTTGCATTGCTTTTTCAGATTATGTTTTCAGATCAGTGTTTTAGTGTGTGGCATAAATAGAGGCTAACTCATTCTGGCGTAGGGGTGTGTGCTTCGGGTTTCTGATTCGGGTAAAATTCCCGAATCGGACCTAATCTCTAAAGATTTGGGATTTGAAAATCCCGAATCAAAGCTTCCCCGAAGCATTCAGGTTGCTTCGGGAAGCTTTGGGGCCAAGTTTAAAGGGTCCTTTCCCTGCCTCTTGCAAGCAGCAGGGCCCTTTAAACATCCCCCCCCAGCCCCAGTCCCCCATCCCACTTACCTTGGCTCTGCAGCCGCAGAGGTGATGGGGTGGCAACGGCGGCTCCAGCCTTGAATTTGTTAAGGGTTCTCACAGAAAACAAAGATTAAGCTTGTGTAGACTTTGATCAGAATTGCATTCTTAGCACCTGGAAAAGCAGAGGGGGTGGAGGTGTCTGTAGAGAGAAGATTCACCTTGGTATTTGTCTTGGGTACTTGAGTGGAAAAACAGCTGGATTTTAAAAGGTATCTTTTGTTTGTGTTGGTACAGATCTCTTCCATGTATGTTGAAGCTTTAGATGTTTGCTTTAAAAATGAGCAGTGTGATGGAAATAATCTTTAGAGTCACCTTGTGGCTTACAAGTAGCATTGATACACAATGATCTTAATGAGTTAAAAGGTTTATGCGCCTTAAGACTTGGGGCTTCTTACAATTCCAGTAATTCACTGGAGAGGCTTTTTTAACATAAACACACATGGTAAATGGTTGGAAAGCATACTGACTGTAGTATCTAACCGTAACAAGAAGTGTAAATAAACACTGTAAATTGAACAGTTTTTCCATTCTAGTTTTCATTACTGCAAAGCCAGAGAATAATTCTACAATTGTAATTGCCATGACCTCCTCTGACAAGGCCAGCGACTCAGGCCTGGAGGGCTCATATGAAGAGCCTGGAGACCAGCAGGGTCAGGAAGGGTCTGGTGCTAGCAGTGCCAGAGACCACCCTGCCAGATCCTGCAAGCAAGCCCTTGCCTCCTGGCTCAGGAAACACCACGAGGTCCCCGCTAGGCACGACACATACCCGTAGCATAGCCCCTCAGGACTGCTTCCCAGGCTGCAGAAATGGCAGTGGCGAAAGGCCCAATCAGGTGGTGCAAAGGAGGTAAAGTGGAAGGCTGGCAGTGCACCACTTCCCTGCAGCCTCAGAGCAGAACACTGAATGTGGTGCTTTCCTTGCAGGATCCTGGCCAGAGCACAGTGCAGCCTCTTGAGCTCCAGCTTTGCCAGCAAATGCAGCTGAGCCGGATCACCTCGGCTTGAGAGAGCGGCATTGCTGGTCCACTGGTCCACGAGGTGCAAACCCTGTGTTTCAAGCTCTAGCATCCAGCCCCACCCACTCTGCACCTCTGAGGTCAGCTGGCCAAGTGAGTGACTGACTCTGGAGGGGAGTAGAAAAGAGCAAGACTCCAGTAGCACCTATAAGACTAACCAAAATTTGTGGCAGGGTATGAGCTTTCGTGAGTCACAGCTCACTTCTTCAGATATGGTATCTGACTTCAGGTATCTGAAAAAGTGAGCTGTGGCTCACGAAAGCTCATACCCTGCCACAAATTGCGTTGATCTTATAGGTGCTACTGGACTCTTGCTCTTTACTACTGCCACAGACAGACTAACACGGCTCCCCATCCTGATCTGACTCTGGAGAAGTCCTGCTGACTAGGTATAGGATAAGAATGCTGAAAGTATTGTAAAATCCAGGCAGTTTGTCTCATCAGTCTAAAATTTGTCACAGAGGATTTATGAGTGATGTAATCTTTTCAGATGTCAGAAAAATCTGATTAAACTAGCTGAGTTACAGCAGTTCTAACAATTTGCTTTGAGCTTCCAGGGGCACAGAATTTACTACTTACATTTTGTGCAAGTGTATTTTTTTTCTTGTTTAAAACTCATTAAGTCTGAGCTGTTAGCATTGGAAATGGGGAAGGGAGTTGGGGCTGCTGGAAAAAAGCTTTTTGGATACATTTTGATGGGGTTTTTGACTGTTTTTATCTTTTTTATTATTATCTTTTTTGTTATTCTATTGCAGTTTTGCAAAAAACTGAAACAGATTTAAAAAAAAATCTCCTACAGAGGACTTGCATTTCCTTGCTGCTTGTATGGCATGATTGTCCACCTTCCTGGTCTCCTGGCTGGCTCCATGTGGCTTGCAAAACTGACAGAAGGCTTAATCTGGGCAGCTGAGGTTGTGGCCCATGACAGTTGCTGCCAAGTTGCATGGCCTCCCTTTTGCACACTCAGGTAGCCTGTGGTGGTCCAGACAGCTATTGGGGCAGTGGCAGAGGCACGTGGCCTGGCTGCTCTTGAGCCTGCTGCCATTCAGCAGAGGACTGGATGCACCACATATCATCAGATTATTGGCAAGGGGAAGGGATCCGTAGAGTGTGTGCGTGTCTCTGGGTGTGGAGAGAAAAAGAATGCTGCGGTGGGGGGGAAGGACAGTGACCGTGTGTATAATGGGGCAGAAAGAGAAGTGGGATACCTAGGTTTGATTAGGGCACAGAGAGAGAGAATGGAATGTCTTGCCTTCTCTCCCCCCTTCTTTGCCAATCTAGTGTTCAGAGTTATATTCTGGCAGAATATTTTCTGGCTTAGCTATTATAATTTTTGAATGTTTTTCCTTTTTACAGATAAGGGAATATCCTAGAATTCTAAACAAACCCCATCAGCACTTAGAAATTCTCCCCTGCTCTGAAAAGCGTGGAGTTAAGTAAATGATAGTAAGCCTTAGTTCCCTGTGGCATAAGATTTGAAGACGTTGCAGAGACTTGCATAAATCATGCACATACAGGTGAGGCTGCTTGAGGCTCCGCCTCGGACTTTCAGCTCTATATTGGGTGCAAGGGATACATCCAGCTAGAAACGTAATAATAGTCAAGAGATTTGCTGAGGAATCCTGCAGTTCCCATAAGGATGGGCCTGTGCGTACCATGTTGTGGTCTCTGGAAGTTTCTGAATCTAAGCTCTGCACAGGCAAAAAGTTCCATCAGTAGGAATGCACAGTTGCGCACTCTCCAATAGTTCCAGGTAAACCACCTGTTTTTCCCCTGCTTCAGCTCTTCATAACATAGTCCAACCCGCTGCCCAATGCAGGATGAGCCTAAAGCATCTCTGACAAGTATCCATCCAGCCTCTTCTTGAAAACTGCCAGGGAAGGGGAGCTCACCACCTCCCTAGGCAGCTGATTCCACCTTTGAACTACTCTGGCTGTGAAAAAGTTTTTCCTAAGATCCAGCTGGTACCTTTGTGCATGTAATTTAAGCCCATTGCTTCGCGTCCTACCCTCTGCTGCCAACTGGAACAGCTCCTTGCCCTCCTCCAAATGACAGCCTTTCAAATATTTAAAGAGAGCAATCATGTCCCCCCTCCTCAACCTCCTCTTCTCCAAACTAAACATTCCCAAGGCCCTCAGCCTTACCTCATAGGGCTCAGTCTCCAGACCCCTGATCATTCTCGTCGCTCTCCTCTGCACCCTCTCGATTTTGGCCACATCCTTTTTGAAGTGAGGCCTCCAGGACTGCACACGGTACTCCAGGTGCAGCCTGACCAAGGCAGTATAGAGAGGGACTATGAGAGAGACTTCCCTTCCAAATATAATAAATATATAATAAATTGTACTTTGAGTGCCCCCCCCACCTAATGATTCATGCATGTGCCAGGATGCTTACACAAGCACAGTAATTAATTTTGATGTACATACTAAAGGTCTTTGTGAGATAATGTATGGATGTTGAGTGCACAAGTAAGTGATCAGGGGAGGAGGAGAAGAATTAGGGTCCTGCCCCATTTGTTTGCCCCCATGTTAGATTACTCAATTCAGTAATCCAACTGTGCTATTGATTTCTTCTTGCAGAGTTTCCTAAATTGTATACATTTGCATTGTATAAATGTATCTGGCAGATATTCAGTAGATGCATGCATAGCAAGTGTTTGAGAAAGATGCACCTGTCTCTATAGATATTTGGTACAGCTGGGAAACACTGTGCATCTGGCAAATGTATGAGAAAGCTGCCCCAAGGCCTTGTTGAAAGTCCAGAGCAAAGGGCAGGTGCATGTGATCTGAGTTGTAAGCAGGCTGTACAGGTGACACTGCAGTGTGCGCTAGAAGACATCAAGGTGTTGTCACTAGAAGTTCCTGCCCAGTTTTCCTTTCAGGCATCTCCCTTACAGCAAAGTCGATTTCTGTGCTTTCCTGTTCAACTGATGGGACTCACTGCAGTCAACTGCAACATTACGTCCAACTTTTGAAGAAATACTTTCTCTGCGTTCTGCATGTGAAAACCATGCTGCGTTTTTTCTAAAAGGGGCAGAGGGAGTCCACATAGCTTATTTGATCCTTCCTGCTCCAGACTCACTGCATGTTGCAGACTGTTGTGCTGAAATCAAAAATCCTCCTCTTTGTACGCTATCCAGTTTCCCTGGTCTGGCATTACCTCTTCTTTTCCTATCCATCCATCCTTTGGATTTCTATTCTGCCCTCCGCACGAAGGGCTCAGGGCGGATTACAACATTTTAACAACACATTAAATTTAATTTATACAATTAAAATCATAAATAATTTTTTTAAAAAACATTTTTTAAAAAAAACATTCACACGTAAAAATATATACCTGTCACCTTCCCAAGAACCAGTGGTGGCCTGTCCATTTCCCTGTGTAGGCCAACTTCTTTTGGGGCTGCATGCGTAAGAGAGTTAGGTAACATAAGGTGTGGAAACAGACCGTTCCTCTGCTGACTAGTCTCCAGTACTTCCCTCCAGCTTCAGGGTTTTCAAGCACCCTTCCCCATTGATGCTGCTGTGAAAGGCTGTGATGGAGTGGTTAAAAAAATAAAAATCCATTATTTATCATTTTTCCCAACTTTTGTCTGAGTTTTGCAAAATTGTTACTAGTCACAGGGAGACAAAAGGAGTCGTGCAAAGTATTGAGGTCACTCCTTGTGACCAGTGGAAAATCTACTGAGTCATAAGGGATGTGATTGTCAAGTTGTTGAATTCCACACCTGTTCTTTAATTGTATGTTTGTGAAGGATCGCTGAGGTCCACTTAGGCTGGCTACTCTGGTCTAATTCTGGTGGAGATTCTCCAGTGGGAGGACATGGTGCTCAAAGAGCAGTGACAATGCAAATTTATGGATAAGTTTTGAGCAAAGTGTCACCTGATGGAAACAGAATAAATGCTAGGAACATGTATAAGATCATACTTCTTATTGTTAATAGATTAACAACTCAGTTCTATACTTAAAATCACTATAACTCCCTCCCCATAGCATGCTTACAAGGCAATCTAGTGTAACTGTTCTGCAGTAAATAATCTAGGAAGCCATTCTGCTTTGGGGCAGATCTGTATTCTAGCCTACAAGTTAACAGTAGGAAACAGTGTGAGGCTTCAAGCATCACTCATCCTATTTCTTAATGAAGAGACTGTAAGTTGTTTCAGTTCTTCATTAGCCTTTCTGTACAGTGATTTGTCTTCCCAACCCCTGAGATTCTTATTTGAATGTAGAATCTCTCATTTCATGGAAGACTGAACCCTCTAAAGAGTAATATCCACCCAGTCCCTGAATCAGTTTGGCATCTTTAAGTAATTTTTTTATATATTTTGGTTAACAACCATAGTCCAACTTCAGCCCAAAATGACACCAGTGTCAACCAGCAGTACCTTGGTACTTGTAAGTACAGTGTGTGTTTTAACTTACTTGAGATCATCCATTTTTTTGGTTGAAAAATAATGGCTTTAATGGTACCTCCCACTTCCTGCTGTGATGAATCTTGGAATCTGGAATGGTTTCATTTCATTTCTTGGAAAATTGTGTGTGTGTGTTTTTCTTTTTTGCGCTGTGATTGCATTCTTCAATAATCCTTCACTGTCTTGTCTTTTTTCTCTTCTCTGTTTTCCCACTTTCCCTTCCCCTAGCTGTGGCATTGGCTTAATAAGAAGGTAAATGGCAGACAGACGGTGTTTCCAGTTCATAGATGATTGTGCCCTTTTATCAGCGTGGAGGTGTCTCTCCCTCTGTGTGTGTTTTGCGGGTTTTTTTGTAACATGCTTTGCTCTTGATTTATGTCACAACTGTTTTCTTGTTCCAGGTTGTGATATAGGCTACAGAAGGTCATTCAGTCCCATCCTTTGGGGAAAACCATGGCATAGTCAATGTGGAATGCAGGGAGACTGGCTACACTTAGTGATGAATGTTCAAATTTGGCTCCAGTTGAGAGTTTTAGTTCCACTTAGTTTGCATTTGCGTACAACTCAAAAATTAATCCTAATTTCGCAAGCTCTCTTTTTAAGGATGTTTTCAATGTTAATGAAGCTGAGGAATGTATAGTTATGCAGAACTCTCATAACTCTTAGTGTGATTTAAATAGGATGATTGATGAGTCTACGTAACAGTCGCACAGGGCAGAACTATATTTATGTGAATGTTTATACCCTGCCTTCCCTTCACGGAGGCTCAGTGTGGCCCACTGCTTCCCTCCCTGTAACCCCCCTCACCCCCATTTTGCATGGTGGGCAGATAATGTGGCATCAGGAATCGCATGTTAGTGTCATAGATGCAGAGGAGTTAGCCGTGTTAGTCTGTGGTAGCAAAATCAAAAAGAGTCCAGTAGCACCTTTAAGACTAACCAATTTTATTGTAGCATAAGCTTTCGAGAACTTGATTCTCGAAAGCTTATGCTACAATAAAATTGGTTAGTCTTAAAGGTGCTACTGGACTCTTTTTGATGATGTTAGTGTCAGTTTCTGTTCAAGGGATCCTCTCAAAATATCCGCGCCGATCAGATCAGGGCAAAGGCAGATTCAGTAAACGGTTTTATTCAGGAATTCCAGTACAACCAACTAACATAAGGCAATTGCCGGGAATGACTGTTTAACTGCAACAAGGCTGACTATATACTCCTTGCCCCTCCCCTTTTCCTACGGAACGGAACTCTTGGCTTTGACAGCCTTTCAACGCTAGAAAACTCAGCTGCAACTATGTCACTTCCCTACCTTCTATGACTGACAGGTTAACCCCTGTCTGACAGTTAGCTAGTAAGTGAGTGTGTGGCTTCTGGGGAAGAAACACTTCTAAAACAAAATGTGAGGGCAGTATCTTTCATTGTTGTGACAGCTATTCCAAGAACCTGAAACAAAGATTCCCCAGTTTCGTTGAAGCTGTAGGTACTTTTGGAATTCTCAGCACTACAAAATGGCTGTCACAAGGGGAGGTGGGTTATGTAGGCCTAGGGGCAGCTGATTTGGAATGAATGGTCCTGCAATTGTTTCAGTTTCCAAAGAAGGCAAAGGGTTTGCTCCATGAATGGCCATGGGGAGAAATTTCCAAGCCCAGAGACTAGGGTTGCCAACTTCCTGATGGAGCCTGGAGATCTCCCAGAATTACAATTCATCTCCAGACTACAGTGAACAGTTCCTCTGGAGAAAAATGGCTGCTTTGGAGAGTGGACTGTATGGCATTCTACCGTGTTAAGTTCCTTCTGCTAACCTTACCTCCCCTAGGCCCTTCCCCCAAATCTCCAGGAATTTTGTAACCCAGAGTTGGCAACCTTACCAGAGACATAACATCAGTCTCTGGTGAAGCCTGGGGTGTACAGATGTAGCATGTTGGCCCAAGATGATCTCAGGGCTTTGCTTGTTGGTCAGCTGGTAGGCAGCCATTCAAAGGTCTCTGTTGTTCAGTGCTCTTGCAAATTCAAGAAGTTTTGATTTTATCCTCAAGAGGCAAATGGGCGCCAGGAGTCCCACTTTGAGAGTGCTGTGCTAGAGATTGCGTGTCTAGAATGTGGATGAAGATAGGTTTTCTGGGGGTTTCATTTGTAGCTAAGAAATGATCAATTGATAGATAGGAAGAGGCATGGTAAGGTAGGGGAGCTTGGGAAACCAGGCTTTATGTTTGCATCAGACTGTGTCTCAGTTCATTTGCTCACAGTTATAGTTTGTTAGGCTATCATTTGCACTGCCTTAATATTTGGAGTGGTCTTCTTTGGGACAGTGCAGAAATAACTCTTCAGTATGTTTTGAAGGATCACAATAAAAGCAAAGGGATTGTGTGCTCTGTCTTCCTCTCATGTGCAAGTTCCCTAGCTGTTCTTAACCATGGTTCATTGTTGTTCTTGCACTGATTAACTTGTCCGGGAGCTTTAGTGTCTTAAAGTAGAAATAACATCTGGCTGTTCAAATGGCAAAATCAAAGAAAGTTCTTTATCAAGAAGACTTTAAAAGGGTGTAAAATTTCTCATGAATAGAAGTGTTAGACATCACACATCTTTGAAACCAAACTTGTTAAATTTGTTTTATTGCATTGGCTTATGTAAGTTAATTGATGCCCCCCAGTGATTGCAAATACTGAATTGGGCCGAATTTGAACATTCATTCATGTGTACCCTGTGTGTGACATTCCATATGTACATATTCTTTTGTAAGATAATCAGCTCAGATGTTCGTGAAAGCATTTGTTTTCCGTTCTTAAATGATTGTCAGTTTATGCATGAACAGTGTGCTTAGTTATGAACAGAAACACCAAAGGATTTGGTCTCCCTGTATGTATGAGTCTCATATTTCATACTGAGTTCTAGGTAGACAAACAGCTGTTACTGAATGCAGCATATTTTGTTCTCTGGATTATTTTAAGAAAATAAATCAACAGATAAGAAGATATTTCTGTTAAAATTGTAGTTTATTAATGTATTTGGTACTGTTGTTGTGAATGCAAACATACATTTTTAGCACAATTTTTAAAACCTTTTTTAAAAAAAGAGGTTCCATTGGCTGAAGTGAATGATCTTCTGTAGTTTACAGGGCTGGTTTATCTAATGCTTAGATGCAGTCATGGCACCTGCTTACTGTTAATAATTGGGTTTACTTACATGAAAGCAAAACTAAAACACTAATGTCTCAGGGCATTTCTGGTGGAAGAGTGTGAAACCAATGGTCAAGACAGCATGGGAAGGGAAAGAGAATTCTGTATTTAATGGAAAGTAGAACAGTTCAACTTACATTTTCTTCCAGCTCCTCAGAGATTAACTCTCCAGAGTTTATACCCTGGAAACTCTCTGTTGCTTTATAAGGTTCAATTGGATTCGAACCTTGCTCACCAACTCAGATTCAGTTATCTTGTTCCATGGCGTGGGATTAATGGTGACTGTCCCTCACAATGAGTATTTCCTTTGTAGCCCTAAGTCAAAATATCCTGGAATGAAAGTGCCCTTCTAAGATGTACGTTTCATCATGTACCAAGTGGTCAAGATATTTTGGCCTTGCATGTTTGTGTTTAAAATGGCTTTATTTATGTCCACATAGGTAAGCTGAATTGAATTGGACCTTGTCAGATGCGTCCTGCTTATGTGCCACGTGTGCCTATTATACTCTGTATTCTGAACCTCTGAGAATGTGTAAAGAACTATCTGTGTAGGTGTCTAACTGTGTAGCTCTGAAGTGCTTATCTTGCAGGTGGTTGCTTTCACTTTCTCGACTGGCATGTGAAAGTGTCCTTGAAATGCTGGCCGAAACCGTATCTTCCTGAGATATGTAATGAGTGCATCCTTGTCTTCCCCTGTCCTACCCCCTCCAACCTTCTCGGCCCTGTGCACCTAAATTCTAACAGTCTCTGTCCCAAGGCGGGAATCCTGCCCTATAACTAACATTGCTTGTCCCCTCTACATCACTTCTGCCAATGCTGTAGTCTGAGTGCACTGATACTGATGGATCTCTAATAAAGAAACTTTGACTGGACTCTTGGAGTGTCTTCAGTGAAGTAACTGGGGATCTAACTGGCAGGCCCTGGCAGACCCATTGCTTGGCGTAATTAATGTACAGAAGGCCTATAAGAGAAAGGGGTTCTGTAAGAAGGCAGTTTGGAAAAGAGAGAAGGTATACAGTAATATATAATAAGAGTATAATCCACTCTCAGGCTTCTTCAGTAGAGCTCCTCTTTGTACCGATTGATCAATTTTCAAGAGTCATTTAGTTAATAGCAGATAACAAGAAAGTATTCATTATAGCTGCACTTCAGTTTAGCATTATTGACTGGCATCTGAATTCTTGGTGCTCTTTATCTTTAGTTCTCTTATTGCTTCTAGATCCTCCCGCTGTCTGGAGTGCACAAAAACCTGGGAGGTATATTTGACTGAGAAAGAGTGACTGTCCCAAGTTCACCCAGGGCATTTCATGACCGAGTAGGTGTTTGATTCCCCTGACTGAGGTCCAGCTCCCTATGCCAGTCCCATCTTTCTGAAGCTGTCACTTCAGTAGGCATAATATATTGATAATGATGTCATAGGTATCAAAGGAAACTTCTGTATGCAAATTTAAGAAAAGAAACAAAGTAACAGTTTTAGAGCAGCTTTATGTTAATGTTTTAAAAGGTGTTCTTCACACATCCTACTACAGAAAGAACCTTTGCTGTGACTAATATCTACATTGAGATAAAATCAAGAGATCTTTGCAAAGGTTCTCCTGCCCTTTTCTCAGGGGAACAGTGCTTCCATCTATCTGGAAGGAAAGGTGGTTTTTCTGGTGGCTGGGTGCTGTATTGCAACTGTTGGCTTCAGAAAGTGAATGCCATCCTTATGACAAAATCAATGCATGTTAGAGTCTGTGTTTGAGGATTACATTGAGAGCCAGTTTGGTGTACAAGTTAAGAGTGCTGGATTCTTAATCTGGAGAGCCGGGTTTAATTCCCCACTCCTCCACTTGAAGCCAGCTGGGTGACCTTGGGCTACTCATGGCTCTCTGGAGCTCTCTCAGCCCCACCCACCTCACAGGGTGTTTTGTTGTGGGGATAATGACTAGGGGTGTGCACCCGAAAAATATTCGGGTTTCCTGCTTCGGTTTTACATAAAGTGGGAAAAAGCTTCAGAAAAACCCTGAAATCAGAAGCGGCATGCTGCTTCGGATTCGAGTTTCTAAGTCACTTCGATATGCTCTGTAAAGATTCAGAGCATACTGAAGTGACGGGAGGGGGAAAGCCACCCCCACCCTTAAACTCCCACCTCCACCCTTTAACTCCATCCCCCCACCCCCACCCCACTTACTTAGGCTCCAGCCACCAGTGCCCAGCTGGCCAGTGGAGAAGGCCTTTCCTGCTGCTGCCATGGCTGGCTGGCAGACAGGGCCTTCCCTGCTGCTTCCGCTGCCAGCATGGCTGACCGGCAGAGAGGGCTTTCCCTGCCGCTGGCACTGCGCCAGCGCGGCCAGCTGGCAGAGAGGGCCGCCACTGCTGGAGGCCAGCGGGGAAACAGGAGGGCCTCCTTCTCCAGATGGTGCCACTGGGGGTGGGGAGGAAAGGATGGGAATAAAAAAGTTTAAAGGGCCCTGCTGCTTGCAACAGGGCCCTTTAAACTTAACCCCCAGGGCCCCTGAAGCTTCCCAAAACATTACGAATGCTTCAGGAAGCTTTATTTCAGTATTTCCAAAGTTTTCCGAATCAGGCCCGATTCGGGTATTTTACCTGAATCGGATACCCGAAGCGCACGCCCCTAATAATGACATACATTGTAAACTGCTCCAAGTGGGCATTAAGTTATCCTGAAGGGCAATATATAAATTGAATGTTGTTGTTGTTATTGTTACCTTGCTGCTGCTGCTGCTGCTGCTGCTGATAACATATCTGGGTTATTGAAGTGGGAAATGCTATAAAACCCATGAAACCTCTGAACTGTTGCCCAGAATAATTCGGTTTCAATAAAATATAGTATCAGTTACGTTATTTTTTAGGAGATGGGGAAATGTAGGGAGGAAGCCAGAAGTTAAATTGTTTTGAGTCGTCAGAAAAGGCAGACTACAAATGCCTGTAGTACATAAATCATGACAATGTTTAGATTCTTGTGTGTGCTTCAAGAGCAATAATGCTCATTATAAAATTATAGCACCAGAGCCTGTTGTGTGAAACAATACAATGGGCTCTAGCTGTGGGACCACACCTGGGCTGCTGCCTCATATCTGGGCCACACAGGGTCATGCCGGACTGGC
Organism: Eublepharis macularius; assembly: GCF_028583425.1. Taxonomy (NCBI): domain Eukaryota; kingdom Metazoa; phylum Chordata; class Lepidosauria; order Squamata; family Eublepharidae; genus Eublepharis; species Eublepharis macularius. The sequence continues at coordinate 8,907,912 of NC_072800.1, read as the reverse complement.
CACCACATCTTCTTGCTGCTTCCACAGCCCCTCAGAAACCTGGCATAGGTGCACCCGCAGGCCCCTCACTGCACCTGCACCAGGATAAAAGGTGAGTCGTCACCAATATGGCTCACCTTTTATGTAGTAGGATTGAAAATATTTTAAATATTCCATATTGTTCCCATAATGTCAAGTTCACACGAGCACATATTCTGAATGCCACTATAATGTAAACATATATTTGTTCTCTAACCAGTGTTTTCCCCTACGCCTTTTTATCTATTTTGACTTTAACATAGTTGCCTTTCTCTAGGTCTTATTCATATTGAACTATACTGAGTGATCTTAGAGATGTTAAACTTACAGAAATGTTGGAGGCATGGGGGGAAATACTTTCTCCCCAAGGTGTTGTGTGTGGGGGGGGGATTAAAGTCTGTGCAATATTTGCCTTGTACTTATTTGCCTTGTACTAAACTTATTTTACTGCTTTAACTACTTAAAATGTATCATTTCTAGCTTAAAGCTTTACTATTTGGCATGTTTATGAAATTTAGAAATATACATGCCTTAGATTTCTATAAGCAAAATTACAAACTTACTCAGTACTTGAGAAAGCATGGTATGGACTGCTGAACTTTATGCCAACCCTAACACATGTATCTCTTTGCTCTCAAAGAAATAGGAAAAATAAAAGTTAAAAGGCGAAGGCAATCTCATTACAATCACAGTAGGACTGGCAGCTTACTGGGATATTAAGTTAAATGTTATTACATTGAAAGCATTAAACATTTTAATGGTGTATCACCATCCTACACCAAGCATATTAATTGTGGACAAAAGTAGTCACAGTTAAACATATCCTTGAAAATAAGTTGTGTATTTTGTAGCTGCAGGACTTATTGCCTAATACTGTAGGATGTCTTAAATAAAAATTTTCATATTTCACGTTTTGAGTTAGTTAAAGCCACATCTGAAAGCATTTCACTAATTCCAGAAGAAAAAACAGTTTGTATGAGGTTTTGGTTTTTTCCTGCATCTGACGAAGAGAACTGTGATTCTCGAAAGCTTATGCTACAGTAAAGTTGGTTAGTCTTAAAGGTGCTACTGGACTCTTTTCTATTTTGCTACTACAAAGACGGCTAACTCCTCTGGATCTATGGTTTTCTCCTGTTTTCCTTTTTTTTTTTGCAGGATTTCTCCCCTAAACCTTCACATCTCTGCTTTAAATACAGCAGTACAGTTTTAAGACGTTCCAGGATCAAAGTAGTGATCTGGGTAAACGAGTGGGCAGGAAACTTGTATATTTGCTAGTTATAGGATATGCTCAGTATTAGGAAGTCAAACATAAAAATCTACCTCCTGTCATTTTATTCAGGGCCACAAGAGACTCTAAACATAAGATTCAGGATGAGGTATTGCCATTTAAAAAACAAACAGTTGATTAGCAGGCCAACATGGTTGCTTTTGAAGATTGGAGAAGGGCTACTGTGAAAGAGGGTGTTTAAGTCTTTCATCCTCTAGCTCTTTCAAGATTTAATTCCTTCCACCCAAAGCTGCTGGGGAAAGATACTACAAATTCATGTATTTAAAGTACTAAAGTGCTCAATGAAATCAATTCAACCATACAAAATATCTTGCTTCATATACACCAAAATTCAACGGTGGTAGAAAGAATCAAAGTTCATTCATACAATGCGTACAGCAAAGTGCTTGGAATCAGTTCATAACAGTCTGTAACAGAGCAAAGTTTTGCCACGATCATGTAGATTTCAATTGGTAGATGCCTCCTCATGAGTAATTCATGCCACCTCTGGGTTTCGCTGGCATGTAAGGAGTCCAGTCCTGTTTCGCACAAAAGTCTTCACAGGCAAAACATAACGATCTAGATCGTCCAGAAGTAATTGTAATGGTGGAATGATACTGCTTGTTATGCTCGTTATGTTTTGCCTGTGAAGAAGCCTTTTATGTGAAACGGGACTGGACTCCTTACATGCCGGTGAAACCCGTTTGCTCTGTTACGGACTGTTATGAACTGATTCCAAGCACTTTGCTGTACGCATTGTATGAATGAACTTTGATTCTTTCTACCACCGTTGAATTTTGGTGTATATGAAGTAAGATATTTTGTATGGTTGAATTGATTTCATTGAGCACTTTAGCACTTTAAATACATGAATTTGTGATATTTTTGGTTATTGTATACTCCAAAGGGCTTTTTGTACTTCATGCTAGTTTGGTGCCCCTGGAGCAGCTCTCTTGTTTCCTTCGGGGAAAGATCCTGCACATACTTGTGCCTGAAAATATCTCTTACCGCACAGAGTTAACTGCAGGTTTGGTGTGGTGTGGTAAATCATGGAAGAGGCATGGAGGGAAAGGTTAAATATCCTTCCCTCTAGGGCACCTTCCTCAATCTTCTAAGTAGATTTTTTTTTAAAGCGTAGAAGGTCCTAATCACAGATCTTTTGCACTGTGTGTAGTGTGGCCCCTGAAGTGGATTCCTTTAGAGTCCACAAAGAGTTTCAGTGCTTGCAGGGCATCAGGTTATTCAGTACTAAACGATGAGAAATCAAGCCATAGTCTATGTCTGAAGTGTTGCGGAGTTTTGATAATTAAATTTTAAGCCTTTGAGTGCTTTGCTAGATGTTCACTTGGTGTTGTGGTACTGAGTTATGGAATCACTCACACTTTAATATTTCTAACTTTTCATACTATGTGTTTAGTTCTTGGGTATGTTCAGCACCCTATCTTGCAGTCAGTCTCCATGAAAATTATCTTGCTGAGACAGCAGCTGCCAGAAGGGGTTCTGTATGTGTACAGGTGGTTTTGATTCTTGATTTTTCAATGACTTCTTTTTTTTTCTTGACACAGATGATTGTCTGGCTGGAGAAAATGCTAGATAAAATCATTAGCATTTTTATTATATTTGTGCTAGTGATAGGAACCCTTCTGCTTGCTCTTCTCCTCACCGCCAAGGTACTGTGTCAAATTATTCCTGTCTGCTGAGCTTACTCATGTTCCATTGTTTGTTTCCACTTGCAATTGGAGTAATGCTGCTGGCTGGGGGCTTGATCAGTATCAGTGTGTATTAATAGGTTATTTTGACATTTCGTAGAAGTATACCTTGGGAAATAATGCCTCACACACAAAATAATAATGCTAGAACTGTAAACAGAAGTGTTGTTATTAAAATAAGTGTTGCTAAACCACAACGCAGGAAGTAAATACATGGAATAGTTGATGGGAGGGGGTAGAGTGTGTGCTCTGCATGTGGGAAGTATCAGACACAGTCTGTAGCATCTCCAGTTAAGACCCTTGGGGCACAAGATCTGGCAGTTTAATGGTCTGACTCATTTTAAAGCAGATTCAAATATTCATATAATCAGTTGTCACTTTCATGGTGAAGTTCTGCTTTACATAAGAGAATATGTAAAATGTCTCGTTAATTTTTTCACTTTGAATACATATGGAGCTATGCCTCTCTCTTCTGAACTCAAGTACTGCTCCAAATGATTGAATTAAGAAATACAAATCAACCATGCTTTTTATATAATTAGACCGTTGTCTCACCAGAGCTCTTTCAAAATAGTTCATATTGTGTACAGTAAGTACTTTAAATTAAAAAAAGGTTTTAAATTCATGCTTTATAGAAGCATTGTTGGAAACTTATTTGAATGTTGTTTCAGGTGGGTACTGTGTTGGTCTGTAGTAGAACAGCAAGATGAGTTTTCGAGAGTTTGACTGATGAAGGGTGCTTTGCCTAGTTGGTCTTTAAGATGCTACTGGACCCAAGTCTTGTTTGAATGTATTCCAGTTAGCTTAGAACGTACTATTTATAGGGTCATGCAGCGTTGCTGTTCTTACCTTGATACTTTATTTTCCTCTCCCTCTCTCTGTTGAACGTAGGTGCATCAAGAAAGCGTACACATGATTGAAGTCACAAGCAGCTTGATCAATGAAACTGTAGCTAATCACCCAGAATGGGCCAAGTAAGAATACTGAAGTAATGTGACAGAATTCAAAAGGACAATCCTGTGAATGCCATACCCAATCGTGTATGAAGGTTCTCTTAATACTTGAAAGCAGGGGGCTCTGCAACAGCAAGCATTTTTTTACTTGGCAAGAGTGTCTGTGCTAGGCAAAGGGGGAGATGAACATAGGCTTCTTGGTAATTGATTTAAGTTCATATTTAATTATGAACAGGTCTTTTTTTCTGGGAAAAGAGGTGGTGGAACTCAGTGATGGAACGCAGGACCGCACAGTGACATCACTTTGGGTCAGCTGGAACAAGGGGGGAATTTTTTAAAGTTTAAATTGCCCTCCACGAAAATGGTCACATGACTGGTGGCCCCGCCCCCTGATCTCCAGACAGAGGGGAGTTTAGATTGTCGCTTGGTGGCACAGAAGGCAATCTAAACTCCCCTCTGTCTGGAGATCAGGGGGCGGGGCCACTGGCCATGTGACCATTTTCAAGAGGTGGCGGAACTCCCTTCCACCGCGTTCCAGCTGAAAAAAGCCCTGATTATGAAGTAGGTCATTAGATGCACATGTCAAACAAACAAAGCAAATTTAAGATTAGCTGTGCTCTAAAATGCAGATCTAAGTGTCCTCCAGGTTCAAAAGTCTATAAAGGAGAGCAAGATTTCCCTAAAGGAAGCAAAATAATTTAAAAGTGCCTTTTATGGCAGCCTAGAATTAATTTTGTGGCTTCTGTGCAGGATTACATTGGGGCTGTCCATGCACAGGCCAGCCACGGAGAAGAATTCCAGAGCTTTCTAGAAGACTAGGTGCACCACTCCTTCCTTTGCTGTTTCCCTGCCAAAAAAAATCACATGACCAGGAGGAGGGGCACTCTTCCCTCAGTTCTCTTTTTGCTGCAGCAGAAAGAGGATCTCCATTGCTTTTCTCTGCTTTTCCCTCACCTCATACTTGAGGCTGGGAGACATTTCTCTCATAATTTTTTAACTATCAATAGTCATTCTAATGAAGAATAAAACTGCATTTAAAGAAGTTAGTAACATAATGACAAGTCTTGGATCCATCAGTGTAATGATTGGGGCTCCTTAGCTGCTTCTTTTCTGTCTGGGCATGCATCTCTAAGCCCAATGCTTTTTGAAAGCAGTTTTTTCCTGTTGGTTCCATATGCGTGCCCACAATCCTTTTCCTACTAGGGAATGGTACTGGCTCTCCCCAGAGTTCTCAGTCTCATTGCTGTAAGATTCAACAGTCAATGAGTCAGAGGGTCTCTTTTGGTCAACACAGAGTAACTTTATTCAGCAGAAATAAAGAACACAAAGCCTAGCACAGGCCTTCTTTAGTAGTCCTAACATGAAACAGACTCTACAGCATTACAATTGCCACTGCTAGAAGGGAGTTCTTGTTGCAGTTATGTTCATCCTGTCTCTGGGGTCATTCCTGTATGACACTATTTCTAACTAGGAATGTGCGATTCGGGTTTCCGATTCGGAAAAAATACCCGAATTGGACCCAATTCGCAAAGATTTGTGATTTCCGAAACAGCCCCAGCATGATAGGTCTGTTTTGGAAATCCTGAATCAAAGATTCCTGAAGCTATTTGTATAGCTTCGGGAAGCTTCAAGTCAAGGAGTTTAAATACCCATTTCCCTGCACAGCGGCAGGGAAAGGGGAATTTAAACCCCTGAATCAGCTGCTCGTCAGCAGCCTGGTGGCGCCCTCCCGATGCAAGAGGGACAGGGAGATTCTCTCTGCTTCTCTTGCATCAAGGGAAGAGAATGGCGGGGAAGTAGGCTTAAGCCTGCACCTCCCCGCTGGACACTCCATTCACCCGCAGCTGTCGGGGGCAGGGAACTCTCCGGTCCAGTCAGCGGGTGAAAGGGGCGGTGAGGAAGCAGGCATAAACCTGCACCTCCCCACCGGGCACTCTGTTCACCCGCTGCTGATGGGGCCAGGGATTTCCCTGGCCCTGTCAGCGGCAGGTGAAAGGGGTGATGAGGAAGCAGACATAAGCCTGCAAGTCCCCGTCCAGCACTCCGTCTCTTTGACACTGTAAGAAACAGCCTAGCGTGCTCGCTCTCCCAGTGAGGGGGGGGAATCTCCCCTCCCTTTTGCATCGGGAAAGTTGGTGCCGCCAGGCTTTTTCTCCCTGATGTCAAAGAGACAGGGAGATTTTCCCCATCTCGTTGACACCGGGTAGAAACAGCCCAGTGCGCTCGCTCTCCCGGTGGGAGGGGGGAAATCTCCCCTCCCTCTCAGCACCGGGAGAGTCACCGCCAGGCTTCTGCCGGGTGTCAGAGGGTGCAGCCCTGCTGCCTGCCAGCTGATAGTTTAAAGGGATCTTTAAAGGGCCAGGTAAGTGGGTTGGAGGGGGGGTAAGTGCAGGATTTGGGGTGGGGGTGCTGGGAGAAAACCCTGCCCCCTGAATCACTTTGGAATGCTCCATATCTTTACAGAGCTTTCTGAAGTGATTCAAATACCCTAATCCGAAGCAGCTTGCCGCTTCGGGTTTTTATTCGGTATTTCCGAATATTTTTGGAGTGTACACCCCTATTTCTAACAAGAGCCAGTTTGGTATAGTGGCTAAAGCATTGGGGTAGGATCTGGGAAATCCAGATTCAAATGCCATTGTGTCTGAAAGGCTTGCCTGTAACCTTGACCCTGTTGCATCCTGCATGTTGCATCTTGGGCCTGGCCTGCTTTGCAGGGTGTGTGGATGGAATGGAAAGGCATAAAATGTTGTAGCCTCTTTGAGTTTCTATTTGGGCTAAAAAGTGGGGTTTAGATAAACTCCATGCTAATCTTTTTAAAGAACATCTTATGTTTGTCTTCAGAAAGGGTACCCCTGGACAAGAAGTCCTTGACACACAAACTTTCATTACATTGGCTGTTGTCAGGGCCCTATTGCATTCCTTTAGCAAATTTATACTTTATTCTAGTGGTCATCGTTATTGTTGTTGATGGCCAGCAGATTAAGTAATGCTTCTTCTCTGATTCAGTCACTGTAGACTGCAAATGCTGTAAGCAGAATTCCCCTGCTCCAATTTTTCCTTGAATCTGCTAATGGGGGCAGTGGGAGGGGGGCAGAGCTGAGCTGAATAATGGTGGATGCTTAATAATAACATCATAATAATAACATTCGATTTATATATCGCCCTTCGGGACAATTTAATGCCCACTCAGAGCAGTTTACAAAGTATGCTATTATTATCCCCACAACAAAACACCCTGTGAGGTGGGTGGGGCTGAGAGAGTTCCAGAGAGCTGTGACTAGCCCAAGGTGACCCAGCTGGCTTCAAGTGGAGGAGTGGGGAATCAAACCCGGCTCTCCAGATTAGAGTCCCGCGCTCTTAACCACTATACCAAACTGGCTTAATCTGAGTGCTCCACACCTAGATGCTTGAAAAGCCTCTAAATACAAGCTTAATAGCATCAGCCATAGGCAAACCCAACCATAATAGAAACCAGATGTCTTGAAGAGTTCAAACATCCAGCATAAACAAAGCCTCCTTCAAGAGATAATGGAGAAAATAAGCCTCTTATAACAAGCCGAGCTGATAACATGGCTGCCAAGTTTGCAGAGAAAGATAATGAAACTGCAAGAATCTTAAAAGGTATAGAAGGCCAATTATTTCAATTAAAACAGAACTTGAAGCAAGGATTAATGGATGGATGGAGGGAATTGTTAAAACCAATAAACAACCAATTAAAGGAATTGGCTGATAATGTGAAAACAGTAGCAAGAGACTGCCAAACAACACATTGTATGACTAAAGTGCATCATGAGAAGATTTTAAAATTGGAGTACCAAAACAGAACTATGAGATCGAAAATAGCAGACCTAGAGGACAGAGGTCGCCATACAAACATTCGTATTCATGGGGTGGAGGAGTATGCAGAGGGAGAAAATATGGTCGGATTTCTCATCAACTGGTTTAACTTCCTGGTCCCAGACACCCCACTAAACAGAACAGTCTTGGAAAATGCTCATAGAATTGCGACTTTAAAAGCAGCAGGTACTTCAACACATAGAGATATTGTATGTTTTGCATGTTATGCAGTAAAACATGCAAGACTTAAGCTCAGAAATGCTTGGGAGAAGATGCACTCTGCGCCCAGTTACAAAAAAAATTACAGGAAGCTAAGATAAAATACCGTTGGGGATTCCGTTTCAAATTAATTATACAAAGAGAAAATAAAATTTACACTGCTACCTCTTTTAAAAAGGCAGTGGGAATCTTGAAGGACTTACACCTGGAACTCTCAAGCGAGTGTGACAACATTACAGATAAGGACTCAGAAGATGAAGAAGAAAATGATGATGGTGGTGGTGGAAAAGAACAAAGTAAATGGCAGGTACGGCGAAGGAGAATAAAGAGAAGGAAATAAACTCAGCAGACAACACAAAAAACTGGAATGCATCCTTGTCCCAAACTTCCAAGACAAGTAAAGGTTAAATGAGGGGAAAGCTACAAAGGTGAAGGGTCAGTTTTAACTTAAAGATACAATAGATTCAAAATGAAAGGATTTAAATTAAAATATCAGTCTTATTGAGAAACTTTGTTAAAAATGCTATTAACAATTTAAGTAAGATGGGTTAAAGGTGTGAGTGTGGAGAAGAAGTTGGGAGGATGAATCCCGTAAAGGTGTCACAGTATGGCATAGGTGATAATAACTTATGCTGTCTCACTTCAGAATTGAGTGGATGGGACACTTAGACAGTTTAAGTTTGTTTTACATGTTTGGATGGAGGGATTAAAGCAAGGAGGGGAGAGAAGAACCCAGAGTAAATATAGAGGGAGTGAATATGGCAACAAATCTATACATGTAATTATTTAAATATAGAAGAGAACACAGGAAAACAAGTTGACAAAAATATTACTGGAATTCAATCTCTCAGATGCTTGGAGAGCAGATAATCCACAGAAGATAGATTTCACATATTATTTACATAGACATAATACATTTTCCAGAATAGACTTCATTTTAATAGCATCAAATTGAATACAAAATAGTCACAGTTCTCTGGAGCTCTCTCAGTCTCACCTACCTCATAGGGTGTTTTGTTGTATGGATAATAGTAACATACTTTGTAAACCGCTCTGAGTGAGTGTTAAGTCATCCTGAAGGGTGGTATATAAATCAAATATTATTATTATAAAGCAGAAATTGACATTTTAAAAGTCATACCCAGCACACATCCCTCCCTCCTGCCCCACTGTGAGCTCTCTGGAACCTTCGTTTCGGGGCGGTGGGTCTCTGGTAGCAGCATGGAGAGAACTGAGAGAATAGCGGTCGTCCTCTTGGACATGTGATGTTTTGGTCGGAAAGCGCCAAAGGGAGGAGGGGCACTCCTAGTTTTCTAGAAAGCTCTGAAAATCTTCTCCGTGGCTGGCCTGTGCATGCGCAGTCCCAATGTGTGCCTGCACAGAAGACCGCTTGAAAAACAGTAGTTACAGGTAAGTGCAACCCTGTTTACAGGGCCATAAACTGGGTGCTTATGTCTGTTGTCTTCCTTGTCATCATATAACATCAGCATTGTGGTATATAGGAATATGTGCCTACCTCTCTTCCAGCACTGTCCTCTTCAGCACTGATAGACCTAATAGATAAGTAAAAATGAGGCAAGGCATTTGGGAAAGAATCGAGTTAAATTGCTAGCTGATCTTTATTTACAGCCTCTGCATTCCTTTTCTTGGGAATGGGTCTGAAATAGTGCATCTTGGCACGGCCAAAAGGAACAGTTTTGATATCAGAGTATTGACACAGAATTGCCATGCAGTCAGTCCTAATTATGAACTTTATGTAGCTTGGGAACTCCTTTCTGGAGCAAACCAACATTTAGTGTGTAGGCTCAAAGTTTTCCTCCAAGCTGACTTTTTAAAAAATACTTTTTATTTTATTAATATTAAAAGTCCAATGAAAGGGCAGAGAAAAGAAAAAAAAGAATAGAAAAAGAGAAAAAGAAAACAAAAATTAAAGAAAGGAAAAACAAATAAAAATAATACATATTTCATTTTCCATTTTCCTCTACAGCACCTATCATACCTTTAAACACATTATACTTGGAGTTTTAATACCTCTAAAATTTACCTTTTCGATACTGCCCTCTTCTATTTATTTTTCTCAAGTTTATCTTCTTAGAAATCAAATCTGCAAATCATCAGTTCATTTTTTCTCATCTCACACAGAAAGTCAATAAGGAGTTTCCAATTAATCATAAAAGTAGACAGTGTTTTATCTCTGATCAGAGCTGTAAGTTTAGCCATCTCCACTAACTCCCATCATTTTCACAATCGAGTCATCCATTGAAGCTAATACTGTACCCGGATACCATATATATTTTCCAACTATTGTCCATTAGTCCCAACAAAAGGCTTCTGGTTTAAATTGTATATTGATCTTCAAAAATTTTTGTATTAGCATATACATTTGTAACCAATTTTTTTTTGCTTTAACCCTCCCAAGGAAACAGGGTTATTTTGACCCCAAAAGTCATGAAAAAAATAGGTTTACCCATTTTAAAACTCTATGGACACCAAACTCTTATGCCTTCTCCTCAATGAACTCCAGTGCCCTGAAGTCCCTCTCTTCCCTCCACACTTCCTTTCTTTTTTAAGTCTGAGGTTCATCAAAAGTGGGTCATTCTGGTCCCCAATAGACTTGGCTTGAAAATGAAAATACTTTGCATACTTGTAAATGAGGGTTCTGTTGACCCCAACAAATACTGAAAAATGATTTTAGCACTGTTTCCATGTATAAATAGATGGACTAACACCCATTATCTCCATTTTATAGGAAGGTGGAGCAAATAGTGAAAAGTAACATTTCTCTCCATAATTTATATCCATAGATATTTGTTCTGCAAAAATATCACACTTTTGGCTTTGGGGTATTACACTACTTTTGGAATTGAGGAGTCACAGTGACCCCCAAGGAAACCACTGTTTGCAACCTGAATTGTTGTTTATATAGTAGAAGCAGGTAAAAGCCCTGTGTTTGAGCTCTCTCAAAACTTACCTTTTGTCCATAGCTACATGGAAAAGCTCAAATTGAAATGTATTGCAATTTTGGGAAATGGGGTCATTCTAGCCCCCTGCAAGCCAAGCCTGGGAATGTTTTTAGGTGTCCTTTGAACCTCTTCACATTTTCCAGACTTGAAGGAGCCATTCAGCATGGAATTTTAGATGACTCCTAGCCATCTGTCCACTGAGCTGATTGTTTCCCTCTGTTGTGCTCTATCAAAGCTTCCTTTCTGCCCCATAGCTACTTTGAAAAGCTCACATTGAACTGTATCAAAATCAAAAAGAGTCCAGTAGCACCTTTAAGACTAACCAATTTTATTATAGCATAAGCTTTCGAGAATCAAGTTCTCTTCGTCAGATGCCTGATCAAAACTGGGCAGATACAGAAGAGGAGGGGGAAAGAGAGAGAAAAAAGGGGAGGGGGCATAAATCACAAGAAGGCAGAATGCAATTAGCATGGAGGCTATCAAAACATTCCTTTGCTTGGAAATGTAAACATTTCCTTTTGGTGTGCAGTCAGTTTGTAGCAGTGAAGGTATCCAATTCCTATGTAGTATAAGCCTTCGATGACCACAGCTCTCCCTGCCAGCTGCATCTGACAAAGAGAACTGTGGTCCCCGAAAGCCCACACCAGGCGTCACTGGGCTCCCCCAGATCACGCCTCTGTAAAGAGAATCTGTTACCTGTGGTAATGTGATAACCATTCATAGTCTCTATTCAGTCCCCGCTTGACAGAGTCAAATTTGCATATGAATTCCAATTCAGCAGCCTCCCGTTGGATTTTGTTTTTGAAAGGTTTCTGTTGAACCACAGCGACCTTTAAGTCTTTGGTGGAATGTCCTGGTAGATTGAAGTGTTCTCCCACTGGTTTCTGGACGTTTCCATTTCTAATGTCAGATTTGTGTCCATTTATTCTTTTGCGTAGAGGTTGGCTGGTTTGTCCAATGTACAGAGCAGAGGGACATTGTTGGCACATGAGGGCATATATCAGGTTGGAGGATGAGCAGCTGTAAGAGCCAGAGACAGTGTAGTTGATGCCATTGGGTCCTGTAATTGTATTCCCTGGGTAGATATAGGGGCAGAGCTGGCATCTGGGTCTGTTGCAGGGCTTGGTACCTGTGCTGGTGACTCTGCTGGCCGATTCATGATTGTAAGTGAGAAGTCGTTTAAGATTGGGGGGCTGTCTGTAGGCAAGGAAAGGTCTTCCACCCAGGGCTTCTGAGAGAGAGGTATCATTTTCCAGGATGGGTTGTAGCTCACTGATGATACGTTGGATCGGTTTGAGCTGGGAGCTATAGGTGACAACCAGTGGTGTTCTGTTGTTAGTTCCTTTAGGTTTGTCCTGGAGCAGACTGTTTCTGGGTACTAGTCTGGCCCTGTTAATTTGTTTCTTCACTTCATTTGGTGGGTACTGTAGTCCCAAAAATGCTTGTTGTAAATCTCTTAAGTGTGAGTCTCGGTCGAGAGCATTGGAGCAGATACGGTTGTAACGTAAGGCTTGGCTGTAGACAATAGACCGAGTGGTATGTTTAGGGTGGAAGCTGGAGGCATGTAGATATGAGTATCGGTCTGTTGGTTTCCGGTATAAGGTGGTATTTATTCGTCCATTATGTAGTTGTACAGTGGTGTCCAGGAAGTGTACCTGTTGTGTAGAGTGGTCCAGGCTTAAGTTGATAGTAGGGTGAAAGTTATTGAAGTCCTGATGAAATCTCTCAAGGGCTTCCTTCCCATGGGTCCAAATGATGAAGATGTCATCCAGGAATCTTAAGTATAGTAGTGGTTCCAGTGGATGGGAGCTGAGGAAGCGTTGCTCTAAGTCCGCCATGAATATGTTAGCATATTGTGGTGCCATGCGTGTGCCCATGGCTGTGCCATTAACCTGTAGATATAAGTTGTCACCAAATTCGAAGTAATTGTGAGTGAGCACGAAGTGACAAAGTTCAGTGGCGAGGTTTGCTGTGGTTTTGTCCGGGATAATATTCCGTATGGCTTGCAATCCATCTGCATGTGGGATATTGGTGTACAAGGCCTCCACATCCATGGTTGCTAGGATGGTGTCATCTGGTAGGTTGTCAATGGATTGTATTTTCCTGAGGAAGTCAGTGGTGTCCCGTAAATAGCTGGGTGTGCTGGTGGCATAGGGCCTGAGGATAGAGTCCATGTATCCCGAGACTCCTACTGTGATGGTGCATTTTCCTGCAACAATTGGGCGTCCTGGGTTACCCGCTTTGTGGATTTTGGGTAGTAGGTAGAATCTTCCTGGTCGTGGTTCCTGGGGTGTGTCTGTATGGATGCATTCTTGTATGTCCATGGGGAGTGTTTTTAATATTTTATTGAGTTCCCTTTTGTATTGTTCAGTGGGGTCAGAAGGTAGTATTTTATAGAATGTTGTGTTGGAGAGTTGTCTTTCTGCTTCTTGTATATAATTTTGTTTATCCATGATGACAACCGCTCCGCCTTTGTCAGCTTCCTTGATTACGATGCCAGAATTATTTTGGAGGCTGTTTATGGCCTCTCTTTCTCCACGGCTGAGGTTCTGCTTTAGGTGTTGTTGTTTGTCAATTATCTCAGCCTGAGCCCGTCTACGGAAGCATTCAATGTAAAAGTCCAATGAGGAGTTATGGCCCTCAGGCGGTGTCCATGTGGAATTCTTTTTCCTGGAGTTTTGTAACGATGGTTGTGTATTGCTGGGTTGGGGGGGTGGGGGCTGCAGAGGCTGCTGTGATGGTGTCTGTTCAGTGCTTTGTTCGTCATTTTGTCCAGCAGAGTAGTTGAAGAATTCTTTCAGTCTTAGGCGTCTAAAATAGGCCTCCAGGTCTCCACAAAGTTGTATGGTTTGTGTGGGTCTGGCTGGGCAAAAGGATAGTCCACGTGAGAGGACTGATTCCTCTGCTGGGCTCAGCTTGTAACTGGAAAGATTGATGATGTTGCTTGGATCCCAAGTGTTTTTGCTCTCTGTTGCAGGCAGGAGTTTTGAGAATTTCTTCTCCTTCTTGTTCTGTAATTCAGTGAATAGATTACAATAAATAGTTTCTCTGGTTGTGGCAAACATCTCCCAGTTACCGGTCTGTGCAGAGGGGGTGCACTTCATGGAAGAGTCTAGTTCAGAGACCTCTTGCTTGATCCATTGTTGCTTGCTGTACATCAGTCCAATGAGGTGAATTAAGAGTTTCCTGGATAAGGTGTTGCATAGTTTCTCACTGTAGTCTGTGTGGTAAGTGGATTTCAATGGATTCCTCACACGAAGTCCCTTGGGTAGAATGTCCAGTCTTTTGCATTTAGAAAGAAAGATGATGTCTGTTTGTATCTGTGCCAGTTTCTTCATGAGGTTGATGGATTTCCTCTCCATTCGGCTGAATGCGGTGCTTTCCAAGGTCATAGATCCAGAGGAGTTAGCCGTGTTAGTCTGTAGTAGCAAAATCAAAAAGAGTCCAGTAGCACCTTTAAGACTAACCAATTTTATTATAGCATAAGCTTTCGAGAATCAAGTTCTCTTCGTCAGATGCCTGATCAAAACTGGGCAGATACAGAAGAGGAGGGGGAAAGAGAGAGAAAAAAGGGGAGGGGGCATAAATCACAAGAAGGCAGAATGCAATTAGCATGGAGGCTATCAAAACATTCCTTTGCTTGGAAATGTAAACATTTCCTTTTGGTGTGCAGTCAGTTTGTAGCAGTGAAGGTATCCAATTCCTATGTAGTATAAGCCTTCGATGACCACAGCTCTCCCTGCCAGCTGCATCTGACAAAGAGAACTGTGGTCCCCGAAAGCCCACACCAGGCGTCACTGGGCTCCCCCAGATCACGCCTCTGTAAAGAGAATCTGTTACCTGTGGTAATGTGATAACCATTCATAGTCTCTATTCAGTCCCCGCTTGACAGAGTCAAATTTGCATATGAATTCCAATTCAGCAGCCTCCCGTTGGATTTTGTTTTTGAAAGGTTTCTGTTGAACCACAGCGACCTTTAAGTCTTTGGTGGAATGTCCTGGTAGATTGAAGTGTTCTCCCACTGGTTTCTGGACGTTTCCATTTCTAATGTCAGATTTGTGTCCATTTATTCTTTTGCGTAGAGGTTGGCTGGTTTGTCCAATGTACAGAGCAGAGGGACATTGTTGGCACATGAGGGCATATATCAGGTTGGAGGATGAGCAGCTGTAAGAGCCAGAGACAGTGTAGTTGATGCCATTGGGTCCTGTAATTGTATTCCCTGGGTAGATATAGGGGCAGAGCTGGCATCTGGGTCTGTTGCAGGGCTTGGTACCTGTGCTGGTGACTCTGCTGGCCGATTCATGATTGTAAGTGAGAAGTCGTTTAAGATTGGGGGGCTGTCTGTAGGCAAGGAAAGGTTGTAGCTCAACGGGAGGCTGCTGAATTGGAATTCATATGCAAATTTGACTCTGTCAAGCGGGGACTGAATAGAGACTATGAATGGTTATCACATTACCACAGGTAACAGATTCTCTTTACAGAGGCGTGATCTGGGGGAGCCCAGTGACGCCTGGTGTGGGCTTTCGGGGACCACAGTTCTCTTTGTCAGATGCAGCTGGCAGGGAGAGCTGTGGTCATCGAAGGCTTATACTACATAGGAATTGGATACCTTCACTGCTACAAACTGACTGCACACCAAAAGGAAATGTTTACATTTCCAAGCAAAGGAATGTTTTGATAGCCTCCATGCTAATTGCATTCTGCCTTCTTGTGATTTATGCCCCCTCCCCTTTTTTCTCTCTCTTTCCCCCTCCTCTTCTGTATCTGCCCAGTTTTGATCAGGCATCTGACGAAGAGAACTTGATTCTCGAAAGCTTATGCTATAATAAAATTGGTTAGTCTTAAAGGTGCTACTGGACTCTTTTTGATTTTGCTACTACAGACTAACACGGCTAACTCCTCTGGATCTATTGAACTGTATTGCAGTTTTGGGAAATGGGATCATTCTAGCCCCCTATTTGCAGGCATCCTTTGAATCTCTTCACATTTTCCAGACTTGAAGGAGCCATTCAGCCTGGAACTTTAGATAACCTATAGCCTTATTCAGGAAGAGCTCTTAATTGTAAGGCTCCAACAGATTTAGCCTGAGGACTGGCCATATGGTGGCAATGGCGGGCAAGTCACACGTGGTGGCAGTTTCAGTATAACAGTTAAAAATGATTGCTTTCTTTAAAATAAACTGTCTTGTGCTTTTAAAATGGCGGGGGTCAATTTTACCCCATTTACATTTCTGTGAGGATTTGATGTTTTCAAAGAGGGGTATTTTTGACCCTGATTCCAGATTTTACATTTCTTTGTCCTGCATTGCTGAAGAAAGTTATTCTTGTGGCCTAATGTTCTTTTCTTAGTAGCTAATGCCATGATTGAGAGAGCTATCAGGTTTCCATTTGGGGGAGGGTTGTAAGTTGGGGTTATTTTGACCCCAATTCCAAAGTAATGTAATTTGGTTTTTTCCTTGTTAAGACAAGTCCACCAAAGATGATAAAATGTTCTTTCATATTGCTTACATTTCCAACATTTGTTTAATATACCTTTACTCATTTTTGCTAATTTATTAGGAGACATATACCACCCATACATCATTTTGTAAAAATTTCTTTACGTGTGGAACTCCTTTACCCACATACTTGCCCACTGGTCCATTTGTATATTCTACCCAAAATGTTTAGCCTATTTTACCATACAGACTTTCACACATTCTTCTTCCCATTTAAAATTTCGGCAAAAGTTTGTACAAGCCGACTCTTGACAAATTACTGCCAATGTCTGGACCAAAAGACTTTAGTCCACAAAAGAGGAAACGAGTAATAATCCATTAAGATAACTTGTCAGTCTAATAGCTAAATAGTTAAATTGAAAGTGGGATTCAGTTTCCTTTCCCAGATCGAATGGTTGTCATCTACCTATCCCTCCCAACCCCTTCCTGGAAGGCAACTAGGTTTTAATTGTCTCATTCCAGTGGATAAGTGTTATTGTAAAAACATGTTTATCATTTCCTTAGAGCATACTGAGGGTTGTGGTTGGCGCACAGGCCCCTTGGGTCACCCGGTTCTCAGCCTGACTTAAGTCCCAACTTACCTGCCTTTTTTACATGCAGATCCCATGATCTCCAACATAACCTTTTTTGCAAGCAAAGGAAACCCCTCCTTCCTTTTTCACCAGCAGAAAAGCTAGCTGGATCCACCCCACTATCTGTTTATATTTATGAAGTTTAAAAGCGTGAATGCCTTTGTCTTCTACAAGCAATGCTAAAGAAAGCTATGAACTGTCACATCCTGTGCTACCTTAACACACATCCTTTTTTTAGGTGTCTGAAAAAAGGAGAAAACACAAACCTTGTAGTAAACAAAATTAAGTGTGTTGTTTATCCAGAAGCAATCTTATATACGCACAATATGACTAGCAGCATGTTTTGATACTGAGTTAAACTTTATAGTACTGAAAACATGAAACTCTTCATTCGAGTATTATAACAGATTAACTGTGGGCAAAAATAAGTTACATTTAAGCAATAAATTTATAATTGAAAATGTGCTGTATGTATTTATTGTTTCCATAGGAAAAATAAAGGGGAAAAATCTGGTGGGGTGGGGAGTTTCTTCCTCCCCCCCACCCCCCACCCCCAGCCTTTACATCTCTGGGAACAGAACTAAAAGTATAAAAGCTTGGAGGAGAACTTACAGATTCCCAAACTGGTTGATATTCCCAGAGTTCTTGTCCTTTCTAAAATGAAAGAAGATAAGGGTATCCTTTTTAATACTCAACCCCCTAATTGCATTTATAGTGCAGTGAATTTACCTTACTTTTTGAGTAATTCTTGCAGAAACAAAGCCAAGTTACTCTTGGTTCATGGTGATCTGTGTAAGGCTACTATAGCTAGAACACATGATGTATATATTTATGTACTATGGCATGAAGCATCTGATAACACAGTTGGCTTTTTTTTTTTACCAGCTGGCTTCCTGAAGCTCAGGTTATTCAGAAGGCTCTGAATTCTGCTGCCAATAATGTCTATCAATATGGTCGAGAATGGATAACGCACAAGGTAAGGTTGTGATGATCCTATAGTAATGATCCTGGTGTATCTGGAATATTCTACGGAAATGTCAATACAGAGAGAAAATCTCTTTCCGTGCTCACTTAATGTCAATAGAACTGGTGATGAACAGTTTGCAAACTTTCTGCACCCATTGGACAGAAAAGAACGTTGCATCATTATTAGTTATTTAGTTTATGGCCTAAGTTTAATATTCTTAGGAAAGTAAGGTAGCCATGTGTCATGTCTGTACCCCTACATCCATGCCATTGCTGATGCTGTGCCTTGATTTCATTTTGCAAATGCTCTAACCATCACTTTCGTTTCTCCCTCTAGCAGCCTGAGAACTCAGCTGTCTTACCATTTTTTCTTTGAGGCTCACAGAAGTGACCTTGTACAAAATGCTGCCGTTGACTCTTATGCCTCTTTGTCCTGTCTAGGCTGATGTACAAACTCCAGAAGAAGTTCCCAGACCTTTTCCCGCGCAAACCAGTGGTCTAAGTGGGAGGGGGGAAATGATTGAGTATTTAGAGCTGTACTTTCTTCAGGTTCCTATTCCTATCAAGGAAACATGTACGACTTAGATGCTTTCTTGCCTCTGAGTAATTCTGTGGACATATATATGGAAAAGATTGGAATTCTGAATAAAACCATTTAACCAAGAGCTTGGACTTCTTGTTGCAGCGGTACAGGGACCTGTCTACCATATCCTGTCATCCATAGCCTGACACCATGTCTATTGAAGCAAAAATAAACAAGAGCCTTGTGGCACTTTAAAGATTAATAAGGTTTTATTCCAGCATAGGTTTTGGTGGACTTGGTGAAATGTGAGTAGTGGGGCCTCACTAAGCGGACATGTATGTATGAGGATATGAAGGAAAAAGGTTGTACTTGGCAGGTTCAAAGGGCATGAAATGCAAAAACTACATGATGGTAGTGTGCTTTTTCTGGATGTTGCCATGTTAATGTCAGATTTATATTCATTTATTCTTTTGCATGTCTGACGTAAAGAGAAGAAGACATTGTTTATATTATGTTGAAGGATGAGCAAGTTTGTGAACCCAAGATGACAGAACTGTTATTATTCGGCCCTCAGCTAGTGTTGCTTGAATGGATATGGGTACGCAGGTGGCATCTGAGTTTGTTGCAGGGCCTTATCCCTGGGTTTCTCTCTCTTACTGGTCCATTGCTATTGGTAAGGAATTGGCTTTGGGGGAGGGCTTTTTGTGAACAAGGGGAGGTGTGGCACTCATGTCCTTGAGAGAGAGAGAGAGAGAGTATTGTCTAGAAATGGTCTATGGATCACTGGTGGTGCCTTGGACTAGTTTGAGCAGGGAGCTGCAGGTGACAAGTGGTATCGTTCCCTTGTTACCTCTTTGGGGCCTGTGTTAAACTCTTTGAGTACCAAGTCTGACTTTGTCAGCCTCTTCATTGATTGGGTATTGTAATCCCAAGACTGCACATTGTACATCATTCAGATGTGCGTTCCTGTACAGGGAATTGGAGCAAATGCAGGTGTAGCACAGTGCTTGTCTGTAGACCATGGATTGTGTGGTGCGCTCAAGGTGGTAGCTGGAAGCACATAGATGAGTGTAATGGGCACTGATCACACTTTTTAATGGGGGGAGGCAGTTTGAGGGCAGCAAAAGTAATCACTCTGGCTATAGTTCACTTCCTGAATCCTGAGGCAACTTCTCTTGCGGTCCCTCAGTGGCTAAATTTTACCTCATAGTATAAGGCTGTATGCATGTTTCCCACAGCAAGGCAGGACTCAGGCACACATGAAGGCTTAAGCAGTGAGGAAGAAGAAACTTGAGAACAGTTCTCTAATTTTTGTTTTGGTTGCCCTTGATCATGCTAAAGAAGGTTACGCTGCTGCTTGATCAAAGTTCCCAGTTCCAGTAGTTAATGAACTGCCGTAATTAGACCTTAGGCGAAGTATGGTTCTGTTGCATCTCCCTGGCTAGCAGGACGGCAAGCAGGGCTCAATTCTCAAAGAGGTCTGAATTTTAAGGGTTTCTGCTTATCAAGTAAAACGGGCAGAGGAGGTGATCTCACCCCGTCTGTTGGACTAATAGCAATATGATACCTCTGTGCAAGGTGGATCTTAAGGGCCCAGTCATCTTCAGATCCATGGCGATGTAGTGGAGAGAGTGTCAGACAAGGATCTGAGAGACGCAGGTTTGAATCTCCACTCCTTGGGTGACCTTGGGCCAGGCAAATGATTTTGACCCCAAATGGGAAGTCATTTATTTATTTTATTTATACTCTGCCTTTCCCCAGTGGGGACCCAAAGTGGCTTACCTTGTTCTCCTTTCAGCTTAACGTTCCTCACAGCATTGTTGTGGAGATAAAATGGGGGAAAGGAGAATGATGTAAACCGCTTTGGGTCCGCATTAGGGAGAAGGATAGAGGGTAACTGAAGTAAATTTTAAAAATTCGCATGACTTCTGCAATCTGGTTTAGTCAGAAATCAAAATGCTTACAGGAAAAGTGATCATGTTCACTGTTCCCTGTGGGAATATCTACTAGCCACAATTATAACATCTCAGTACTTCAGGGATTAAGGGTGAAAGAGAATTATTAATCACTCCTCAGAAGTTTAGCCAGCCAGGTCACTGAAAATATAGGCTTCCATGGGTTTTTTAAATATTGTTTGCAGGAAGAAGGGTGAAGGGAAGGAGTAGAGTAACGTCTGCGTCCATCCAAGATGGCCTTTTCTGTACTTGGCAACCACAAATCCATGTTGAATACTGAAAACAGCTGCCTTTCAGCTCTTCCTTTCGTCTCTTTCAGCTTCATAAAATATTAGGAGAAAAAGTGAACAACACTGCTGTGATTGAGAAGCAAGTTTTGGAGCTCTGGGACAGACTATATCACTCTTGGTTTGTGAAAGTAAGTATCTTGGGCATGTTGGCAGTGTATTGGTTCGTGAATGATAATTTCAGAAGCTGTTGTCCATCAGTTTTAGGAGGTTCTCATATTCAAATACAGATGGAGCTCCAGGTTCCTGATTACCTTGTACCTGCATGAGGAGAGTTGATGGAGGGATTGGCCTGAGTTCAAGGGCGATTCCTATTCCACCCTGTGTAGAATTCAGGGAGCAAATCAGGACCTGAACAGCTCTAAAGCGTTGTTCAGCCCTTTTCATAGGAGCTCTTTAACCTGTTTTGGCTTCTGAAGGCAAATGGTGTTTTTAAAAGGTTTCGCACACTTAAAGAGCGACAATAACAAAACAGAACAAAATAGGTTTAAAAAAAACCCTGTGAAGTAAATAAAGCAGGTTTTTAAAAACCTGGATTAAGGCTTCATTAACAGCAGGAGGGTAGCATCTTATCATTAAGGTGTGTGAAATCTTGAAAAAGATCCATTTGCCTCCAGAAGCCATAGCAGGTGAAAGAGCCCCTAGGAAAGGAACTTACATCACTAATATATATTCATTAGTTTGGGGGTGGGATTGTCCCTTACGTATTCTTACGCATATGTTGTTTAAAGTTCAGTCTTTTTTGTTTGGCAGAATGTGACACATTCAGGAAGACACAAAGGGCACAAGCATCATTTAAGCCGTCAGAACAGCTGGCCGGGGGAGATTCTAGATTGGCAAGACGTAGCCTCCTTTGTTCATGAAAACATTGAGACAT
Organism: Eublepharis macularius; assembly: GCF_028583425.1. Taxonomy (NCBI): domain Eukaryota; kingdom Metazoa; phylum Chordata; class Lepidosauria; order Squamata; family Eublepharidae; genus Eublepharis; species Eublepharis macularius. Next base: position 8,886,269 of record NC_072800.1, on the reverse strand, counting down.
TTCTTTCGGTATGTAAAAGTTTTTAATTGTGAAACAGAGAAAATGCTTCTTTCCATAAAATAACTTTTTCAGTTCCCTCACAGAAGCTACACTTTCCATAATTGTTCTTAACACAAGTCTTTCCCCATGTCAGCTTCTGTGTCATATCCTAATGATGTAGCTGTTGGCCCAGCACTTGCCAGGATCAGGCAATGAGGTTTTTGGAAACATTGAGATATGTTTCATTCTGCAGTCTGTGTATGCTGGTGTATATATATTGCAACAACCTGTATGTGTTCCCTGCCATTTGGTATTAGTGCCAAGGTTGGATACAGACTAAATTGATACTTTTCACTGGTTCCCTTCCCGCTGTGGACCCTACTTACCGTGTTCTGCAGGGTCTCCTATCCCTCAGCATCAACATTTTGTGGAGATCATGGCACTGATGTAGTCGGTGGGGGAAGGCAAGAAAGTACTATTCAGGTGATAGAAAATTTAGCCCAGATCCAGCCCTCAGCCTATATATTTGGTTTTGCTAGTCTTTTAGGAAGTCACTGTTGCATATAGTTTGTCCAGGTGAGTAACTCCTGTCTGCCCCGAACTTCTGTCTTTTTTGCATGGGCTGAAGTACGAAACTTTTAGGAGAGCAACATTTGAGTTTAGTAGTGCCTTAAAGACCAACAAGATTTGCAGGGTATAAGCTGCTTTTATATTTTCCCTGTAACATTGTTTCTGTGTATTTTGAGTCAGTTTGTGTTTTGCAATATAAAGAAATGAGTGTGACTTCCTTGGCATGCCGTACTGCAGGTGCTGATGCTAACAAGGAACTCGTTCTCCTTATAAGGATGAAGTGTTGTGTACTTCAGTCACTCTGTGTATTAACAGTTTTGCCAAGCTGATGTCTTTATGCATTCCACTTTGTTCTTTTCCAGATCTTGGAATCCCTCTGGATCGTTATGAGTCATAACGTGAGCCTCCTTTTTACCACCGTTACAACTTTAGTAACTATCCTCTTCTACAGTGGCACTGCTCTTCTTAATTTTGTGCTTTCTCTGGTAAGCACGGTTCTTTATTTTGTTTATGTGGTACATTTCTGTCAAGCATCATTTTTTCATGGAGTATGTGTAGATTTGGTTGTTGTGGATTTTCTGGGCTGTATCGCCGTGGTCTTGGCATTGTAGTTCCTGACGTTTCGCCAGCAGCTGTGACTGGCATCTTCAGAGGTGTAGCACCGAAAGACAGAGATCTCTCAGTGTCAAACACTGTTTGTTAACACTGTTTGACACTGAGAGATCTCTGTCTTTCGGTGCTACACCTCTGAAGATGCCAGCCACAGCTGCTGGCGAAACGTCAGGAACTACAGTGCCAAGACTACGGCAGTACAGCCCGGAAAATCCACAACAACCATCGTTCTCCAGCCGTGAAAGCCTTCGACAATATATGTGTAGGTTTGGTCACCAACATTTTACTCTGTCAGGCCCTGCCATTTAGATCACCAGATACTTCACTGTAGACACTCCAAGAGTCCAGTTAATGTTTCTTTATTAGAGATCCATCAGTATCAGTGCACTCAGACTACAGCATTGGCAGAAGTGACGAAAAGGGGGAAAGCAATGTTAGTTATAGGGTGAGGTTCCCGCCCTGGGATAAGGACCATTAGAATTTAGGCATGCAGGACCTAGAAGGATGGATGGGGTAGGGGGGAGGGGAAGAGGAGGATGAGCTCATTCCATGTTTCAGGGAGATACGGCTCTGACCGGCACTTCAAGGACCCTTCCCCATGCCAGCTGAGAAAGTGAAAGTAGCCACCTGCAAGATAAGCGATTCACAGCTACACAGTTAGACAGCTACACAAATATTCCTCCACACATTCTCAGAAGCCCAGATACAACGCAGAGTGCAATATACATACATGGCAGATACACAGGGAGCATCTGACATATTCTTTAGTAGGAGTTGTTTATTTAAGGTATGTTATACAGGCTTCCATAAATCCACTGGTCACTGGGCCCATCCTATGTGTCCAGCATAAAGATGCTCTTTCTGCCGGGTTTTTGCAGCCTCTGCTGCTGATGGAGCCAAGGTAGCCAACACATCTTGAACAGGCAGCAACCCCACCCCCACCCCACTCATCCATTACCTCACAAGAAGGAAAGGCTGCCCGTGAACCCATTGGCCAGTGTGTCTAGGACCACTATGCCCATGTCTCCTGAGGCCCCGGAAGTCTGCTTCTGTCTAACGCCTCCTCCCCAGAAGGTCTGTGTCCTGTTCCAAAGTCTGTCTCCCCCTTTTTATATCCAACAGATCTGTATTAGCCCATTCCAGGTATTTCAGAACATCATTTGCGTGCAGTTTATAGATTGAAATATGCCCTGACCTGAATAGCCCAGGTGAGCCTGATCTTGTCAGATCTCAGAAACTAAGCAGGATTGGTCTTGGTTAGTGATTGGATGGAAGATCTGCAATAAAGACCAGGATTGCACAGGCAAGAAATGACCAACCAGCTCTGCTAGTCTCTTGCCAAAAGTCAGCTATGACACCTCCATAGACTGAAATATACCAGTATGTTTGCTGAATGAACCAAGATAGGTGAAACGGTGCTGTACAGTCCCTGTGCCTTGGGGTGGGGGAGGTTCACCTGGTGAGCATCCACTTGGGTGTATGCTGTAGGAATATGAACAATAGGTAATGCCTGCATGTGAGAAGAAAACAAAAACTTCCAAGAAATGAGGGAAACTTCAGGGGGAATGGAGGATGACAATAGCAAGCACCGTGGTCTTTTCCAGTAAGGAACCAAGCATAAGCATATCGGTGGGGATGTCTGAGTGGAATAGGTAGCCAATTCTGAGAATATACAGTGTGTGTGTTGGGGGGGGGATGTGATTGTTGGGCCCTTGGGTGTTTGGTTGAGTGCACCTGTATGGGATACAGTTAGTCTGTTGTGGGAAAGTCACTTTCCTTGGTTTGGGGGGTGGGGGAGCAGTTAATACAAAGAGAGTAGACCTTCATGGGTGTCTGAGGAAGGTGCGTGTATCACCTGCCTGAGGCAAGCATTTAACTTTTCCCTGGCAATTTCACCAGGCAGTGTAAAAACATTCGCTGGTGGAACAAAGCCTTTGCTTTGTTGGGGGCTGCAAATCATGCCGGAATAGCAGCCCGGTCTCTGCAGAGTAAAGGCGATGAAAACCGGTGTTTTGTTGGAGCAAACCCAGATTTGAATTATTCTTGGAGAGCTGAATCCCAATTCCACAAACCAGCCATAGCTAAAATAAGCTACAGGCTCATGTGACAGCTGAACAGAGTCCAAAAATGGTGATATTAGTGAAGTGTGAGATGACTTCTTCCCGTTTCAGCTTTGTGTTATGACAGCTGGTATACTTGTGAGAAAGGCAGCAGGTGGAACAGGGCCCTGAGGCCTGCAGGCCCCCCTGACCTTGGATACTGAGCTGGCTTGTGGCGGGGGGGGGGGGGGGTTGCAAAATGCTGGCATTAACTAGAAGACTATTTATCTTAGATTTAGTTTTGCTGTGTGGGGGGATGTTTTTCTGGTTAAGAACTTGATTAGGGAAATGTGGGAAATGAATTCAGACTGTGAGAGAAATGTATGTACTAAAATATTTTTTAAAGCTTGGACCTCTATAATAAGGCAAAAACAATCTTGTTGATTTATCTGTGTTTTGTCTGAAGAATAGGAGTGCATATGGAGAAGAGGAGAATATCCCCTCCCACCATTCATGTACTCCACAACTCATAAAACATATTTTATCCTGAAGCTTTTAAGAAGTCTCTGCAGTATACATGCTGTAATTTGTAGTGCCCCTTAACAGCAAAGATTCATAAAATGACAATAAACAGTTTTATGCCTGTGTTACAGTGCAGTCCAAAACAGAATTATACCCTTATAAGCCCACTGACTTCAGTAGATTTAGAAGGATATCATTCTGCCTAGGAGGGCGCAATTAGCAGCAGGTTGACCTGCCTGTCTTTGAACAAATATTCACTGGACAAATCTGGCTTGTTGAAAACTACATCGCATATAAATCTGAAAATACAGATTCTGTTATTTCAAGCACACTGAAACATTTGAACTGAAGATGAGCACTGAGAACCATTTTGTTAGAGTTTGGAATCCAGATTTTCCATATAAATTATGTACCATTATTTGGTTTGTCTTGGGTGGGCCGTTGCCAGTTGGGATCAAGTCCATTTTTTAAATCATACATTTCATTGCCCTTGCGCCTGCAAGGCGCACATGTGCTGATGTATGGTGTTTTTTTCAAGAGGAATTGGGTAAACAAGACCTTTGGGCAGCTGTTTTTCCACTTAACGGCACAAAAACCACACAGAATACAGTCCACCCTCTAAACCATTGACCCACCAAGTTTTTCCTCAAGTATACTACTCATACTAACAATGGAGCCTGAAGAAAATGAGTATTGGCGGGTACATATTAGAATGAGAAACTGGTTTGCAAAGCTATAGCAGCGCTGTGGTAGTGAGGGAATGTCCAACAAGAGAGTGCTTCTATCAGCACAGTGCAACGACAGTATTAAATAAAAATCCTGCTTCTGCTTGCAGAAATATGAACAGAAAACTACATTGGTCGATGTTTAGGTGGGAACTGAGAACTGGCTGAAGTTTCATTGGGGAACAAGTTTGCCATTTTTTCCGAAAGAGAGAGGGTGCCCAGAAGGGCTATGATTGAATCTCCTGGGGCTTTTATCAGTTTGGTTGATTGAACACGCCACTTTCACTCCTCGCAGCATCACTTTTCCTCACAGTGACTGACTGTCCCTGATAGGGAGTGGGGGAGAGAGACCTGTACCTTGTTGCTGCCCCTGAGCGCATGCGGTTCTTTGGCAGTTCTTAATGTTATATTTTTTGGCCAAAGAGTTTTACATACCATACAGTTTTACATACCATCATCCTTTGTATTGATTGGACCCTTGATCTGTTCCTCTTGACTTAATGGCAGGGCCATAATATATTGTTTCACACCATACCCAAATGGGATAGAGTGCAGACGGACAGGTGTCCTCAATAATGAGAGTCAGATTTGAAAGGGAGGAGAGGGTGGAGGATCTTTGGTTTTGTTCATGGAAAGCAGAGGATGGCCCTCACCCCCCCCCAATTTTTTCCAAACCTTTGTCTGGAGCCCAGGAATGCTCTTGAGGCACTGGGCTTCACTAGAACATTTAGTCCACCTGCAAGCTGTGTGTGTGTGTGTGTGTGTGTGTGTGAGAGAGAGAGAGAGAGAGAGAGAGAGAGACCTCTAATTGTTGGAATGTGAGGCATGGAAGAAGATATTCCCATTTATTTCCCCCTTTTTTCTGTCACTATACTGATAGGGTGGAGTAGGTGCAACTGTGTATCTTCTCCCATGATTTAATCTCAGATTAGAGAGAGTGGAGAAACTTAAAAGATCAGTAGAGACTGGAGCTGTGAATACATCTACTGCCCCAAGCCACTACTTCCCCCAAAAGACCAGAAGAAAAATTATTCCAATCTTTGTAGTTTGCAAAAAAAGCTCCACCCAAACACAGTTACTACCAGCCCCTGATATCACAACATACAGTGGGGCAATCAGCAGAATTGCAGAAACACTGAGAAGGAACCCCCAGCAGAGAAGTACCTTAAAAGCTTTAGCCCCTCTCAAGTTTCATATCTCCTGCAATAAGTCTGCAGCAGGAGGCAGCTGCATTAGCAGTCAGACCCTTTCTGCTACTGAGGAGCAGTTTAAAGATATGAAATCATAAATCCCCTCCCGCAGATAGCATAAGTGGAAGGCACTACCTGGCACAACATGGGTCCCAGCCAGGTAGAAGCCTGGAAAAATAGTTCAGAAAGGATAGTCAGAGTGGCTGGCTGACTAAAGACCTCCTCCTTGCCCTGAAGAGATGTGTAATGTAGGACAATGAGACTCCCAGCAAGCTCCTAGCTAATCTCATCCACACCCTGCCTTACTTTCCCTCCAAATTTACCTTAAGTACCATCTAACGCTATTCAGCAAACCTGGTAGCTTTTCCCATCCAGTACTCAAAGGGTCATTAAGCGCCATTTACACCTATAGACCATCACAGGAAGCCTCTCCCAGGTTATTATCCACCCTCTGGAAAACTTTTCAAGTTACTGTTTTGGGTGCAAAGGCATCAGCTTGACCGAGGGATCATTTTGTTCTATATCTGGGCTCCCTAGCCGCTGGTAGTGTGTATGTGTTCTTGGATCCGTCCACATGCCCCCAAATTTGTTTGGGCATCTTCTCTGTGAAACGCTGGTTGTTTTGCAGCTGCCTCCATGGACACCTTCAATACTGGTAACTGCTTTCTCCCCCTTTCCTCCCTTGTTTTCTCTTAGCTAGCCTTGTATGTGTGCTGTGTGTGTTTGTATGTTTGCCCTTTTCTCTTTTAATAAAAAAAACTTTCCGATTGAACACCTGGTTGGTTCATTTTGAGAGTTCTCTTAAGGGAATAATCCCCATAAATATAGGCGGAGAATCCCAGTTACCCCCTCTCACTTGTCTCCTTTAAGCTAATTCCCCCAACTAATTAGGAAACTTCCTATTTGGGTAACAGGTGAATATTTGACCACCAAGTGGTGCTTGGCTCACAGGGGAAAAGGAAGGACTTGTTCCTCCCCCCGCCCCCACCACCTGAAAGCCATTCAGGAAAAGCAGCTGCTGCATCAGCACAGAGGGAAGAATTGGGCCGCACGTGCAAGCAGCAGAGCTGACGTTTTTCCTAGCACACTAGGACCCAGCTTCTGCAGGGGCTGCAACAAAGTTCCAGGGGCAACCTGGCAGCCGCAGAGATGAGAAGCGGCCGCATTTTGGCACTAAAACACCAGGGATGGTGCAGCTGCCACAGGAACAAGTGGTGGCTGCATTTGGCAGCAAAAAAGCGGCAAGAGCCCCAGAGTGAGTGCCGGAACACCTTAGTGTAGTAAGATCCTGTCGAATGGAAGGGTTGGAGGGGAAGCTGTCTCTAACTACAACGAGCTTAGAGGGAGTAACCCAGGGAAGCAGGCTAGTGGAAACCGCTGGTTTTAGTGTAACCCTGCACCTCCGTACTTTCATTTTTAGGCGGGAGAGGTTTTGGCAGGAATGGCGGCGAAAGCTGGCACATCAGAGTGCAAGCCCATGGAAGCAACCCTTAGTGGCATGGAGTCCCCAAGCTCACCGTTATCCTCACACTCGGTACGAGAGGAGAGCCTGGACACTGCAGAGCCTGACTTTTTTGGCCAAGAAGCAAAGGCCAACATTCTGGCATGGATAAGGTCAGAAATTAAGAAAGGGCTGGAAGGGGAGGTGAATGACCTTAGGAAACAGGCTATACCCCCCCAGTAAGGAGAGGTCAAGGCCAGCCTGCTCAGAGAGGAAAAGGCAGGCAAAATCCCCTGCCCTTACTAAATCAAAAAAGAAAAGGGTAGAGAAATGGCTAGAAGGAGATTCCAGTGTGTCAGAGGAGTCCCTATTGGGCTCAGATCTCCCTGACCAATCCTCAGAAAGCAAGGAAGGAGAGCTTTCAAAAGAGGAAGAGGGTAGGCCAAATGCAGGCTAGGGTTTTTCCTCAAGAGGTATACAATAAACCTCTGGTCAAGACTCTAAGAACCCTGGAGATCTCTCAGACAGCTACAGAGTCCCAAGATTCAAAACAGTTGTACCCCAAGGCTTGGAAAGGGCACTGCCAAAAATGGGGCCCAAGCAATCTGGGGTGCCTCTTCCGACTGGTTTTCACAGCATCCTCAAAGCAGAATGGGATAATCCTGCTAACCCTATGGTGTATCAATCTGTGTTCAACAAGTCCTATTCCTTGATGCCTTCTGGCTGGTTTTCACAGCATCCTCAAAGCAGAATGGGATAATCCTGTTAACCCTACGGTGTATCAATCTGTATTCAGCAAGTTCTATTCCTTGATGCCTTCCGGCTGGTTTTCTCAGCATCCTCAAAGCAGAATGGGATAATCCTGCTAACCCTACGGTGTATCAATCTGTATTCAACAAGTTCTATTCCTTGATGCCTTCCGGCTGGTTTTCTCAGCATCCTCAAAGCAGAATGGGATAATCCTGCTAACCCTACGGTGTATCAATCTGTATTCAAAAAGTTCTATTCCTTGATGCCTGATTCAGCAAAAAAGATCAAACTACCCATTGTGGATGACCCACTTTCTATCCTAGCTACATTGTCAATCCCGCCTTATGGATGCAGAGGGCATGCCAAAGGACGCATCAGATAAAAAAATAGAACAGGCTCTGCACAGAAATTATGAAGCATTGTCAGCATCTCTGAGAGCCTCGGCCACAGGATCATTGTTTGCCAGGGCAGCATACACTTGGGCCTCAGACCTGGCAGCAGGAGGAAGTGAGATCCCCAAGGAGATTAAAAACAAAGTTTAAAAGGTAGCTTTTGCTGCGGCCTTTGCAGCAGATGCCACTTTAGATTCATTTCAAATGTCTTCCAGGGCCATGGGTTTCAATGTCACTGGCTAAGGAACTGGGATGTGGACCCTCAAGCACCTAATAGTGTAGCGGCAATACCTTTCACTGGGAACAAATTGTTCGGAGAGGCCTTGGACAGGTATCTGGTGGAAGACACCAAAAAGAAAAACATTCTGCCCTCAAGGAAAAGAGAATCAAAGTACAAAGACAGGCATTCTTTTTGGGATAGCAAGAGAACTCCAAGACTGGGGTCTGACAGGACCTTCAGGAGCTGTTGGCAATCCAGACAGAGGAATGAAAATAGATCCTTCACCTTTGGAAAATCGGTCGCACAAGCAAAGGGCCAAAAGAAGGGAAATCAAGCATGACTATCAACAAACAGTCACGCAGATTGGAGGGCGGCTGCAGAATTTCTTCAATCAATGGAATCAAACAGTTTTGGACAAATGGGTGCTGGACATAGTATCCAAGGACTATTCTTTGGAGTTCGACAAGATTCCGCAAAGGCGATTCATACACTTACCAAGGAATCCTTTTCAGCAGAAACATATCAAGGTGAAGGAAGCCATTCAACATCTATTAAAGATAAAGGCCATAGAACCGATACTATTGCAACATCGGAAACAGAGTGTACTCGGTGTTCTTCATCGTTTCGAAGAAGAATGGGGATGTCAGAGCCATACTGGATCTAAAATGGTTGAATCGTCACATAAAGTCACGCAGGTTCAAGTTGGAAATAATGAAATCCACTACCCAGGCCATTCAGAAAGGATACTTCCTAGCCTCCATAGATCTATCGGAGGCCTATCTGCACATCCCCATAAGAGAGACTCACAGGAAATACTGTCGCTTTGCTTACAATGGGGAACACTACCAGTACAGAGCCCTGCCATTCGATCTGAAGTCGTCTCCTAGAGTGTTCACCAAAGTGCTGGTGACCTTAATAGCATTTCTCAGAACCCAAGGGATAGCCCTATCTCAGTACTTGGACGATATCCTTATCAAAGCCCCGTCCCTACAGTTGGCTCAGGAAGCAGTGAGGGTGATGATAGACTGTCTGGAGAAACACGGGTTTGTCATCAACAAACTGAAAAGTACATTGACACCAATGCAAAGGATTACTCACCTGGGAGTGATTGTCGACACAATCAAGGACAGAGCTTTTGTGTCTCTAGAGAGGCAGCAGAAGGTTGTGGCTACGGTACTGTCAGTACAGAGGGAGAGACAAGTGGACGTGATGCTATTGGCGAAACTGTTAGTGGTCAAGGTTCCACACAGTTTCTCCGTCCATATCAAAAGGCCATAACGCAGAGCTGGAACAAGGTAGTGGAGAGACCGGCCACCTTGTCCAAGGAGATGGAAGGAACACCACTCAGAGAGCCAAAGAGGTTAGTTATGACTACGGACGCAAGTCTGACTGGATGAGAAGCGCACATGTAGGACAGAATGATACAAGGGTCTTGGAACAACACGGAAAAGACATTCAGCACAAACCTGTTGGAACGAAGAGCCATAAAGAACGGTCTATGGGAACTACAGGATTGCCTGAGGGGACATCATGTCCTTGTTCAAACAGACAAGATGATGGCAAAAGCTTACATAAACAAGCAAGGAGGTGACAGGTTCAAAGCTCTAAACAAAGAGGCAAGGGAAATCTTCCTCTGGGCAGAGATGAACCTGAAGTCCTTGAAAGCCGTACATGTAGCAGGATAACAGAACAGTCTGACAGACTGGCTGAACAGGAACTTAGTGGATCAAGCTGAGTGGAGGCTGAACACTCAGGTTTTCACTCGGATATGCAAAAAATTCAGAAAACCGAAGATGGATCTGTTTGCACGGGCGCAAAACACTCAAGTTCTGGAGTTCTTTTCCAGACAAAAGGAGCAGCAAGCATTAGGGACAGATGCTTTGAACAAGGAATGGCCGAAGGGCCTCCTGTATGCTTTCCCACCACTAAGGATTGTGCACAGAGTAATACAAAAAATAGTAGAACAGCAGGCAGAAGTGATAATGGTCGCACCCTTCTGGCCCTGGAGACCATGGTTTCAGGAGCCAAGGAGACTATCACAGATGGAACCATGGAAAATCCCATGCAGGATGTATCTGTTAACTCAAGACAGAATATTTCATCCAAATCCGGGATCATTAAACCTCGCAGCCTGGAAGTTGAGCACAGTCAATTAAAGGAACTAGGATATACTGAGAAAGTAATTACCCATTGCGATCACAGCACATTCTCTAAGGGGAGCAGCCACTTCTGCTGCTTACAGGATATGCAGAGCAGCTACGTGGAAGTCGGTACATACCTTTACTAGGCATTACAAGGTAGACCAGATGGCGTCAGCGGAGGCAGCCTTCGGGAGACGTGTGCTGCAACACATCCTGTAAATCTAGATAATAGACTCCTGCCCCGGGTACACTGCTAGAGATATATCCCAGGAGTTAAGACTGACTACCCCACTCCACAGGACCACAGGAGAATAGAAGATTTGTATTCACTTACTGTGAAGCTTCCTTTCTCTGTGGTCCGGGAGTGGGGCAGTCCATAATCCCACCCAGTTTAAAAAAAAAAGTGAGAGAAATCTGACTTACTTATATTAACATAGTAAAGGGGTGTGAGAGAGAATTGCAGAACTGTTTAAGTTAGTATGTTCCTTGTTCACAGTTGTTGTGTTAGTGTTTTAGTTGTATAGTTCAGTCACTGACAGGCAAAGAAAATGGAGGGGTGTTCCGGGCTTGGAAACAAACTGAACAGCAGAGGGGAGCCCCTCCCCCTAGGATCGCAAGTTCATCCAACCCTGCGCAAGAGGAGGAGGAGCTACCCCAGGAGTTAAGACTGACTACCCCACTCCCGGACCACAGAGAAAGGAAGCATCACGGTAAGTGAATACAAATCTTCCATTTCCCACCATTGTGTGCACCTGCTGATACTTACCTTCCTTGGCATTCACTGTTTTGTGAGTGTGTTTTATGCTTTAGAAGAAACTCATTGGATCAGTAGTTTTTTGGACTGGGGGTGGTGGGGAATAATGGTTGATAATGAATTTGCAGGTTTTGGTTAAGCATGAATAAAGCCTCATTTCCTAAACCCCCTCTTGAACAATGTGTACATATGCAGCTGCCCAGCACCCTGATCCCTTTCCTTGAGCCGCCTTTGGGGTCTGTAAACATCGAACCCCATTTTTATGTGCATGCTCAGACTCAGCGGGTCAAGTTTTTGGAGGAAGGACTTTGTTCTGTGCAATTTTGGTACCGTTGAGTGCAGAAACAGCTGCCCCAGAGCCTCAATCCCTCAACTGCCCTTGAAAAGAACCATGCATTCGACAATTGCCTGAAACTCGTGGCAACAGAAAAGAACAAACAGATCTAAGCCGGCAATGGCCTTCCTGGAACAAACCAATAATGGAATGCAGTTTATTTGGAAGCCCTAGATCTGAAACTGAAATGGAAATTTTCTCAGTTTACTTCTCTACTTGCTTTCTCTGAGTAGGACTCACACTGCATAGGGTCACTTCTGACAGCATGATATTCTTTATTTATATTAAATGATATCCATGTGTTATTCTGTGAGGATTTGTGGTGTTTACATCCTCAGGGTATTTTTCTCTTCCTTGCAGGTTATTTTCCTGACCACTCTGTTCTACCTTTTAAGCTCCAGTGACGAATACTACAAACCAGTGAAGTGGGTGATCAACTTGACTCCCTTGTCGCAGCCTGGCCCTTCTTCAAATATAGTGGGCCAGTCTGTGGAGGAGGCCATAAGGTACCTTGTTGCTTTCTCATGACTTGTGGGAACTTGTTCTACCTAGTAGGGTGAGGGGAGGGTATTTAACTTCTGAATGGTCATAGCTATCGATATTCCCTTTAGTGTCAGAGGTCAGACAACGTACCAGGCTGTCTGTGACTCGGTACAGATTTGGTGTTCAGCGGCTATGCTGTGCCTTGCTGCAGATTAGTCTGAGAGGAAGCACATGGACACACACAGTATCAGTCTCTCGTGGGGCTTGCCTGCTTCCCTTTTGTGACCCCTTTCATGTGATAATGCTAGTTATGTGCACTGGACAGTAGCCCATGTGTCAAGGATCCAGAAATGTTTCCTTTAAAAGCTATACTGTTGAGGCTGTGGTTCTAAATCTTGTAATCTGCTAGAGGAGATCTTAACGTTAGCAGCAGCTTTGGTACCTTGTACAGAACTGGTTTAGACAGTGATGGTTAATTGGAAGATGGAAACTAACTGGAAGTTGGAGGAGGAAAAGATTGTTGATAAAAGATGGGCAGGCAGGGCCCAAGAGGCAGAGGAATATGAGGCGGTGTGGAAGCAAAAGATGCTGCAGAGGTCTGGTTAGCTCACTCCTGTCCAGATAACTGCTATATAAAAACCGAATACTCCATCCTGCAGTTTACCAGTGTCTGTCATATCCTACTCTATTTGTATGCCAAAATGCATATCTTCTCCAAAATTCTATTCTGTATCTCCTTGTCATAATTTTACTGTATAAAGCCTCATCTTAATATATAGAATTTCTCCTTTGAAAGAGTCTAACAAAGTCTAAGGAATATATTATAATCATAACTAATGCATCATGTTGTGATGTGCCATTTTTAGCTACAAAGGGAACAGAAATTGGGGGCACTTTTGACAAGTGGGAAGAAGACAAAAAGGGCATTTTTCCTGAGAATGTCTAGTCTACACGATAGTTTTACAGTCATTACCAGATTTGACCAAACGGTTCATTAATGTCCACAGTTAATGTTGTTTGATGCTTGCTGCCTTATACATAATGAGTAGCTTATTTGTCACTGATTTCGAGATAGCATCTGCTTTGCAACCTGTTTCAGCTCGTTTGCAAGAAAGAGTAGGAGCCAGAACTCCCTGTAGCTGGACATCCTCCCGTTAGGGACCTCAAGGACAGAGCTTAGAAAGGACTGGCTGGACCAATGGTCTGACTTGATCAAAAACCAGCGTCGTATGTTCATTTGCTTGTACAAACCAAATCCTACAGTTTTTGGTACACGAATTTATGCTGAGGAGCATTAATAGGTCTGGTGTGGCTTATGTTTAGATTTCCTGGTCACCTGTAAATTCTTATGTAAATTTACATTTTTCTGGTGCTGAAATACTGAGCTTTGAGTAGTGTCAGGATCCAAACACCTATCAACTGTCTGTTCTATCCAAAATTGGATGCCTTCATTTATCTTGAAGTTGAAAAGGCTTTGCTGCATCCATTGTCTTGGTTTACAGATATTGGTCTACATTTGGGCATCTTTAAAAATTTATTACCAGCCTTGTAGCTGGAAGTTCCACTCTCAGCTATTGGGCAATAATGCGCACACAGCAATTGTCAGTGGCTATGCCAAACATTCTTCTCAGATTGAATTGCGTTGTGGGATAAAGGAAAGCCCCTTGCACTGTTTGCCTGGTGGGAAGTTGGGCAGACAGTTTCAGCACCCCACCGTGAGCACTGAGATTCTTCTTCCACCCTCCACCCTCCTCCTCTTCAGCTTAATACTCTTGTCCCTTGTGAATAAATCTTGCTTTGTCCAGTTGCTTCTTGGGCAGTCTGATGTGGAATTATCTCTTAATGGGATTTGCCTGGAAAATAGTAATAACAATAATAATAACATTTGATTTTTATACCACCCTTCAGGACAACTTAACACTGACTCAGAGCGGTTTACAAAGTATGTTGTTGTTATTCCCACAACAATCACCCTGTGAGGTGGGTAGGGATGAGAGCTGTGACTGACCCAAGGTCACCCAGCCGGCTTCAAAAGGAGGAGTGGAGAATCAAACCCGGCTCTCCAGATTAGAGTCCCATCACTCTTAATCACTACGTCAGAGTGGCTCTAAAGGGATGGAGGTGAAAGAAACTCAGTCATGGAAGCAGAACAGGAGTTGTTGATTGGTCTTCTCTATGGTTGCAGGAAGGCTCCACGGCTTCCTAGAGCTTGTAGTTATTCCTTCCTAGTAAATTTTTTATTTTTTGTTATTTACTCGCCAGTGAGAATCCCAAGCGGCCTACATTGTTTGCTCCTCCATTTTATCCTCACAACAACCCCTTGAGAATAGATGAGGCTGAGCATCTGATTGGTCCAAAGTCACCCAGCAGGCTTCCATGGCAGTGCGGGCATTCAGACCTGGGTCTCCCAGAGCCTAGTCTGGCACTTTAACCACTACATCACCTGGCTCTCGAAGTCATACCAAAACCACTCTCATGGGTAGATAAAACTTGTTTAGAACAGGTGTGTGTGTTCACACGTGTGCATACGTACACAGTTCCCATCTACAAAGCTCAAAGGGCCTGCAGAAAGACAGGTTGTGTGCACAGAAGTGGTCTCATTGGAGTCTGGCTCAGACTTAGACCTGAAACAAAGATTGGAGTGGGAGGCACAATTACGGAACCATGCCCATTCTGTCCTTGCCCATTTCCTCTGCTCTGCCGCCCCTGTCTGATTTCAGCATTTTGCGTGGACTAGGTTCAAATGAAACCAGATCCCTTCCTAAACTTGAAAACTTGGTGTTGTTTAAGCTTGAGCGACAATAGCCATTCAAAACACCAAAGCCAGGTGTGGTGGAAAAGGGGAAGGCTGCACACAGTCCCACAGCCTCCCCCTTGTTTCTTACATGTATCAATCTGAGCTGTAAAGAGGGGTAACGTGTGCATGTTGACATGAAATGGGAAATGTGCATGACGGTGTAGTGGGCATGCCTGTATGAGAGACTGCATGGCCCTCCGTTCACAGTTTGCTCTGTGGACTTAGAGGTATATGGAAGCATCGCGTTACATGCCACAAGAATGGAAGTATCTGGTGCAGAAATGAGTGTTTCAGTTTTTGAAATAGGTACGATGAAGTTGGTCAAGGAAATGCCTTGAAGTGGGTGACCAAAAAGCCTTATCTATTGATCTGGTAGATATTTGCCATTTGATAGAACTTGTCTCTGCTCATGTATAAGTATGGCAATTAGTTGCTTGTGCAGTATTTGATAGTGTTCTGCTAGTGTAGCATTTGGGCAGCAGGAAAATGATTGGCTATTGATAAACTATACCAGCAATTCAGGAGACAACCATTCTCTGTTGCTACTTGTTCGTCTGTAAAAAACCCCAGCATCCTAGTGTTGCTTTTAAAGCTAACTGGGTGGTGCCTAACCAGCCTTGTTTCCTATACAAATAGGGGTAGAGATCCTTGAGCCTGCACATCTGTCAGTTGCATGCACACCTTCTGCCTGAACCGTTGTCCTTTCCCTAAGTGGCATGTTCTTCTCTTCCTGAATGCACCAGACCCTTCTTCCCTGAAGCTTCCATTCTGCTTGCTCTGGTGGAGATATTGCACATTACTAAGTTGCATGTTGTCACGGCCTCAGTGCAATTTAGTGTGTGCGATATTTTCACATGAGTGCATGCACACGGGTATGGCTGTGGCTTAAAGTTACTGCAGGTTGATGGGGATTTATTAGTTGTGGAAGAGCCATATCAGAGTCTTTGGCTTGGGACTTGTTAGCCTGGGTTCAGATTCTTATGCTTGTTTTCTGTCTGAGAAAATGTTATTGCTTGTTTCATTTTCTTCACTCATCAATGTGTATCTCAAAAAAATGCTAAATGGACAGATAATTGATAATCTTGATTATTATTTTTTAAAAGTTTCTGAAACTGCCTGAGATTCATTATGCTAGTATGAAGTTACCCACAGATGCTAGATGGTTTAATGCAAACTGAACTTAATTGTAATGACTGGAATCAATTAGGATTACTGTTCATAATTGCAGCAGGCTACTGCAGTACAAAATAATCAGTGGAATGTGAGGATGTGGCTTCCAGCATATTAAAGCTTAAATATACATAATATGCTCAGGAAACCAGTGTAAATGTTTGACTGTGCTGTAAATGCTTGACTGCAAAGTTGACATCATTTAACCGGATATCTTAAATGATGTTGATAACCTGCATGCAATTTGATTTTTTTTTAGTGCCCAGAGAATTCCCTAATTAGCTGAAACAAGACCTAGAGCACTTTATGTTGTCTCAAGAAACGTGTGTATGTATGTGTCCATATTCATAAGCAAGTTAAAGCAGTATTGAAGGGGCAAGGAGTCCAAATGTATGTGTTTGAGACTCTTTTTTTGTTCCTTTGATGGTTTCCTGAAATTCTGATGATAGAACATGAGGATTTTACTCGGCCTGAATCATGGTCCTCGGTTTCTGATTCCTCATTGGATCCATAAGTTAAAATCTCACATGCTTTTGTGAAAATATCCTTGAAATTTTCCTGATGAAATCAACTCTTCAAATAACATTATAAAAGATGCTGATGCTTAAGTGATGTTAACCTAGTTCTTACTGAGACATTAAATTGAGGTTTGGACAGTATCATTTCTGAACTGTGGGATGTTACTCCATTTTAAAAAGAGTCCAGTAGCACCTTTAAGACTAACCAATTTTATTGTAGCATAAGCTTTCGAGAATCAAGTTCTCTTCGTCAGATGCATGATAAAAATTCTCTTGACACAGAAACCTAAGATAGAACCTTTTCCCCACTGCATGCAAGTTTTCTCTGTGAATTGCAATTTTGTATGGAGTATTCAGCTACGTATGCCCCCCCTGCAACCCAGAATCAGGTTCATCACCTCTGTGAGACCATACTTGGGACTGGCTCAGTTGAAGTCGTGTTCTTAAAAGGCAGAATTCTGTCTGGAAATGTGACTCCGTTTACCATGCAGCCTACTTGAGGATGGTTACTGTAAGCGGCAAATGTTTCGCTTTATTACACTGAGGCATAGAAGTTTGTGTGTCAGGAAAGCTCCTTTTTTGAACTCCACATCTTGAATGGTTTTGTGAGCATAGCCACTAGCAATATAACTTTCCTAACAAACATCAAGCCAGTTCCTGGAACATTTTGCTGAAAGTGTGAAATGTTCAGCTGCTGCAATTAGCTGGTATCCTAGTTTTTCTTTTTCTCTCTCAAAAATGAGCCAAGGGAAGTGTAAATTGCTTTGTGATGTTTAAGTTACTGAAATATTTTCAGATGTAACACAAATTACAAGTGATGTCAATGATGTGAAAAGTTGCAGAAGTACTGATTGTGAAGTGCTTAGATTCACAAAACTCCATAGGATTATTTAGATGTTAGTTACCTAAAGATGTAAGAAGCACCACAGGTATGATCCAGAGGAGGATGAAGCCTCAAATAAGTGAAGTACACACAAAAGGAATACAAGAACAAATTTAATAGGAAAGGGTAGAGTCTTTGAAACTGCAAAATACTTAGTGTGTCCAGACGTGACAGTGCATGATACGTTGTAGTAAAACATGTTATGGTGGTGTCTCTGTGCCCCAGTTAGCAAACATCTTCCTTTTCTTTTGCTAAACTATCTCTGAATTTGATTTCAACAGAACAATGATCAGTCATTGCATTTTAGCTTTTATTAGGTTACTGCAGCCATACCGTCATGCATGTATTCTGCTGCTACATTAGGAATCTCTTGTGTCTAGGAAGCAAATCTTGTATACAAGAATTAGTAGAAATTTGGTTCGGTCCTTAAGGAACTGGTATGCTTACTTGTTTATAGCACCTTTGAAGACACTCTTGAAAATCAGCCAGTGGATTTAATTAGGGTTTCTTTGATCCTTCTAGAGGTGTATTTGATGCATCCCTCAAAATGGCTGGTTTCTATGGACTGTATACCTGGCTGACTCATACCGTCTTTGGAATTAACATTGTCTTCATACCTTCAGGTGAGAGGCAAAAGCAGTGTTGTTGGGGGTGTTTTTTAATAGTGATTGGCATGGTAACCACCAGTTTTAGTAGTGGTAATTTTTAGCACGAGATTTTATATAGACAGTTTGAGTGTGACTACAAGTGACTTTCTTCATGTGGAGAACACTAGATTTTTCTTGCAAGGTTACCTGGGAAGTGAAGTCCAAGAGGGCTTTGTTTGGGGGCAGGCAGGTGCTACTTTCTCCCAAGGCGTCCTGCAGGCTGCCTGCTCCCGGGGAGTTGCTCTGGAAAAAGCAGAAGGAGAATTTTCAGTTACCTTAATTTATCAGGCAGGAGCACAAAATCAACAAAATATTTGGGTGAAAAACACATCTTTCTGAAAGAAAAATCACTAACACAGTGGATGTGAGATGTCAGCTTCTCTACATTGTGTCTCTATTGTTGGTTACTGACCCAGTGGTATTAAAAGTTTAAGATGTCGTCCACTTAGAAATGTCCTTGATTTTAAAATACTAAAAACCAATGTGTCAGAACACTCCATCCCTCTAAATGCAGCAGTGTGCTTATGAGTATAGATTCTTGCAGAAATTCATTTCTAGTAGAATGTGTTTTAAAATTCTGATTTCTTACCACATGTATTGTTTGTCCTTAGCGCTGGCAGCAATCCTTGGAGTTGTCCCCTTTTTGGGAACATACTGGGCTGCTGTACCTGCAGTTCTGGACCTCTGGCTTGTGCAAGGAGAAGGGTGGAAAGCACTCCTCCTTTTGATTTGTCACCTGTTGCCAACGTATTTTGTCGACACAGCAATCTATTCAGATATATCAGGGTAAATATTTCAGTAGCTTCTGTTTGTATTGGGAAAGGCCCTGCCGAAATATTAATATTTCTTATAAGAGTAATCATAACATTTTATCAGTCAATGCAAAGTATTGGCCCAGTTTGGTGAAATTTCCCAAACATTGTATTATGTTTTCATACTGTTTGTATGCATAGGTGTCAGATACACCCTGCATATTTGCCATGTAGTTGCATCTGCATTTTGTTCTGCTGTTGTAATGGGTTCCTGAGTAAGTCCAGAGTGAAGCTGATTTCTAATGTGCTGTGACTAATTGCTTATCTTACAGGAGAGGCGTTTTCATTTTGTGTTCCTGCGACGCTGGGAACTCAGCCTTGGAGAAGCTGGACTCCTTTTTCCCCCCTCCCTTCTTCCCAGGACTTCCTCAAACCCCACCTGCCAAAATTCCTCATGAGCCGTTTCTATGTTGGGGGTGGGGACTTCATCCTATAATTGTCTAAGTTCTATCACCTTTGGGCATTCCAGCCAATTCCATTGTCTGAGGTGCTTGATACTGGTATTAATCCTTAATAAACATTTTAACTACTTCACCCAAGTGATGCATTGAAGTGTTTTGGGGAACTACCTGGCAAGTCCTGACAATAGGTTCTGTGCAAGTGTTACCCTTATTGTGTGGATGTGTGGCGGGCCCATAAATGAGACGGGTATACCTGGTGGGCCTGTTGTCTTTGTTCATATATATGAGACCCACATTCTGCCAGTTGGCTGATATTAGCCAGCATAGGTTATGTTGAACACATTGGTTTTATTTATTTTTTTTATCATCTATCTTTTCTCACTGGGACTGAAGATGGTGGAATTAAGCTTGTGATTTTATGATTTGCAGTACATACCTACTGTAACCTCTTGAGTCCATGTTTTCATAGGAATATAGTAAAGAGTCCAGTTATTGTAGCATAAGCTTTTGAGAACCACAGCTCTCTTCGTCAGATGCACAGGTTCTTGAAAGCTTATGCTACAATAAATTGGTTAGTCTTAAAGGTGCTACTGGACTCTTTACTATTTTCAACTACAGACTAACACGACTAACTCCTCTGGATCTGTTCATAGGAAAAGGCAGTCTGAAAGTATTTCAATAGAAGTATACCATCTGCAGAGCTTTCTCAGAACTGATCCATTGCCTAGCTTACACAACGTAAATGTTGATATTACAACTAGCAACTAACATTGACATATGAAGAGTATCTAGAATAGGGATGTGCACCCCCAAAAGATACAGGTTTCCTGCTTCAGGTTTACCCAAAGTGGGAAAAAAATCTGGAATTACCAGAATCCCGAAGCAGGAAGTCGCTTCGGGATTCTGGTATTTATCTCTCTTCGGTGTGCTCCGTAAAGATTCGAAGCATACTGAAGAGAAGGGAGGCCAATCAACTAGGCGGCAGTGGTGGCGGCAGCCCTCGTGAGGCTGGGACAGCCTGGAGCTGGCTCCTCTGCTGCCCACACTGCCCCCTCTGCCGCTGCAGCGGCCAGCTGGGCAGCAGGGAAGGATGGAGCTGGCTCCTACGCCACCCACGCCGCTGCCTCCTCCACCGCAGCGGGCAGCGGGGAATGCCCAGATCAGCTGCTTGGCAGGGATCTCACCGCCCAACAGCTGTTCTGCAGGTTTAAGTGCCCCTTTCTGTGCCGCTTCGCAGCAGTACAGAAAGGGGCATTTAAACCCCTGCTGGCTGGATCAGCTGCTTGGTGATGTTCTCCCCAGCCAAGCAGCTGATCCCGGGGTTTAAATGCCCCTTTCCGTGCCACTGTGAAGTGACCTGAAGCTTCCCAAAGCAATACGACTCACTTCAGGAAGCTTTGATTCGGGGTTTCCAAGTAATTGTGAATCCAATCTGATTCAGGTACTTTACCCAAATCAGAAACCTGAATTGCACGCCCCTAATCTAGAACAACTTTTTGGATTGAATGGTTATAGTTTCTTGAATGGTTTTAATGTGACTAGTGTGTTGGGAAATTTCTCTTCATTTAATATTCCTGAAAATATGTTGTAAATAAATGCTACATTTTAAATGCAAGTCTGCAAGAATAGCAGTATGTTGAGTTGCAATATGTAACTGCAGAATTTTAATTTGGTGTGTTGCAATTACAGAGGCGGGCATCCATACTTGACTGGTCTGGCTGTAGCTGGTGGAGCATATTACCTAGGGCTAGAAGGAGCCATCATTGGACCCATACTTCTCTGCATTCTGGTGGTTGCCTCTAACATCTACAGTGCTATGCTTGTGAGCCCAACGAACACATTGCCCACCCCATCACAAATGTCTTGGCCTTTGCAAATATACCAGTAAGCGACTACAATTTTGGCTGTGTTAAAAACATGTATCATAAATCTTCAGTAGCTCTCATATTGTGGGTGAACCCTCTGGGAGATGCAGCCAGGCACTTTGCCAGGGGAGGTGGCAGCATCCTGCAGTAGGCAAAACCAAGGACTGTTTCTTCAAAGCAGCAGAACTTTAGCATCTCAACAACCCCCAGCATTACGCGAACCATAAAAGCTGCGAAGGAGGCAGGGAACATACAGGAGCTTCCAGCCACAGCAACTCCTTCCACCTCTTGCCCACTTGTGGGGAGGGCGGGTTTAAACACTGAATAGACTAAACTCTTCCCTAAATTATTTTAGTACAGGGCATCTCCCTCCCAAGGCCAGCGTTACCTCAGGGCCCAATCCTCAGGTCTTTACGTGACTCATCTGAGTGCTGCATGATGGCTTACTAAGCAGCAGTAAAGCTTCAGCGCTGCTTTAAATTTCTTCTCAAGCTTTGCCTGAGAGGAAATTTAAAGGCATCAAGACAATAGGTCTTCTTTAATTGCTCCACAAAGGACCCTGTTACAGTCAAAAGCAGTTAGCACCCTACCTACTTCCATCCTTACCCCCCATAAAGAGAGCTCCCTCTTCAAAACCCTCTTTTATATATCAGAAGTGAGCAAGTGCCCATGTTTGTGTGTTTCTTCCAAAATCTTTGTTTTATTTGAGAGAAAACGGGGTTGGGAAATATGGCAGAACAGCTTGGCGGGGGGGGGGGGAGGTGTTGTGACAGGGTTTAAGGGCCTGAAGGGTTCCGTTTGTTTCAGAGCAAAGGAGTCTAAGGAAAGCAGCGAAGTGGCTAGACAGCAGGAGATGGTTGAGCAACCCTTAGCCAAAAGAGAGGAGGAAACTTGTCTTTCCTTGGGCTTCCTCTCATAGAGAGTGGAGTTATAGTGAGGCTTTGCCAGTGCTTCAGCGTGGAAGGAACTTAGGACAACATCTGTGGGATTTTGCCTGGTGGAAGTAAAGTAGGTAAGCTGGCTAGTGCCTGTAGATTTGTAGTTGCTTCTTTGTTTGATATGAAATATTTCTATTTTTGTGAATGGAGGTTGTTGTTGTCGTAATGACCTTTGTTTCTTGCAGGCAATCAAGAGAGAGTCCTGAAGAACTGAAGATTGCCACAGAGTGACGGACAGACACAGCGTTCCTTCTATTCCTGTTCCTTCTGAGCGCACTGGACTCGGGCAGCCACCGCCGCCGCCTTTGGTCCCATCTCCTACTGTGCCTAATGACAGCACTGAGGCGACATCCGCTTAGAAGTGCGCCCCCCGAAGCGGATGTTGCCTTAGGTCGTTGCGTATTTTGCCTTTGCCAAGTGGATGTGTCTGCTGCCCATGGTTTTCTTATTATGCAAACTGACCTAGGATTTGGGAGGCTTGGTTTGCCAAACTGTATCCTTCCACAAAAATCGTTGAGTCAAGTTTTGTTGCCTGTTGAAATTTTCTAATTCAGCGTTTATGTTTTTGATTCTACACATAAATAGATTTTTGAAAGTTTAAAATCCCACCTCACTTGCTCTTAGAATACTCACTTGATTGTAAGGAGATCCATTTTTGTATAGATGTTATGCCATTAAAGCCTAGCATCTGCTCAAGTCAAGTATAGTTTTGTGCTGCTCTTTGAAGACATTTGTAATGGTTGCTTTATAAAATGAGTGACACTTTCTGCTTGTATGCCAGCAATACTGGCCTCATGAGGATGCTGTACAGCCAATGGCTGTGTAACTGAAATCTAGCTTTATGTTCAGTATGATGTGGGAGGATGTTTGTTTAGAAGGACTGCTTACTGCTTACTTTTTCATATGATTTCAGTTTGGGAAAATTATTACACAGATATATTTGGAAGAATAAATATATTCTGGTATAGTTCAAATCCTCCCTTGCAAGACAGCAGCACATGCTATGCTACAGGAGAACCAGGAGGGCTAATCATAGGTCCTAGTGAGTCAGCAAACATTCACTGCTTCCCTGGGGTGGGGGGAGGTATAGCAAATTCTGCAGGGCCTGTGACAGGAAGAGGGCATGCAGCATGAAATAGTCTGGGACCTTCATTGCAGGGAGCCTTTCTGGTGGACTTCAAGAATAGGCATGGCCACATCAGCCGTATGGGTGGGCTCCTGGTCTGTCTGGAGAGATTGACCCAGGCCATGAGGCAGTGTGCTCCTTGGCTTGGCCGGCACCCCCTAGGATGCCTTTTCCTTGGTCCTCTGTGGCCTCCTTATAAATAGTTCTCTTTAGTTGAGTTTCCCTAGTTTGTCTGTTTGTTGCCATAGTGAAAATAAGTTTATTCCTCATTGTCCCTTAGTGTCCATGTCCAGGAACTAGTGAAGCTGTGCCAGGGCCGCCCAGTCCTATGAGGTTGGTCCTGAGACCTGCCTTGGACTTTTTATATGGCCCTTAAAAGCCTGGGCTTGCCAAAAGGCACAAGCCAAAGGCCCCGGCTCTCAGCTTGTGGCTTGCAGCCTGTGAGCCTGCTAACCAAAAGACTAGGGTTGCTAACAGGACAGGAGAAAAATATCTGGTCCCTTTAATAGAGGCTTAATCACATGTTATTTTCCAGTTGATGTTGTTTATCTATGTACCATGATAAGATTGACCTGCATGTTTCCACACATCAAGCCTCTACTAAAGGGAGAGGAGATTTCTCCAGTGTCTGCTTTGGCCACCTGGAGAACGCAACACCTCTTTAAGAAGATACTCTGTGTACTGTTGGTTTTCATTTAAACCATATTTGTCTGACAAAATTATATTGTAATATTTTTAAAGCTGCTTTCAGTTCCTATTAAAAATTCCAAACTTAAACAGATGAATCAAATCACACCTTAATGCAACGAAGTCAAGACATGTTAAAATAGCTGGATTTGAGTCCAGTAGCACCTTATAGACCAACAAGATCTTCAGGGCATGGAAGTTTACAAGAGCCAACGCTCCCTTCAGATACAGGATCTGAAGGTGGGAGCTTTTGACTCTCCCAAGCTTACACCCTGAAAACCTTGTTCAACTCTAAGGTGTCACTGGATCCAAAGTCTGCTGCTCTACTGTAGATGGACATGGGTACCTACCTGAAATGATGTTAGAATGATTTGTGCAGATTTACCAAGGTGTGTAAGTATATTCAGGGCACTGAACTAAAGCAGCTGGCTAAAAAGACTATTTTTTTAATGCAGAGAAAATAATAAATCGTGCTGGCAAGAGGAATCTGTTCCACCGGTTCTCTGGGCCAAACTATGAATTTGTGTTCTTAACAAGTTTGGTCTGGGCTTCCTGGACCCAGCTGGGGTTCTCTGCAGCCACACAGCTGCTGCTGGGAATGGTTTTTGAAAAATAAAAGAGAGTCCAGATGGGCTTGGAGCACCGCGATGGAGGAAGAAGAGCTCCTGCCTCCCTCCCAAGCCATTTTCCTGAGCCAAAACAGGGCGGGAGAAGGAGACATATCCCAGTGTTTCTGCTCTGCTTGCGCAGAATACTCCCCATGGAGCAGCAAAAATCAGGAACCAGTTCTTCCCCAAGCACGGTCTTGGTGCAGCAAAACAGCTGGCGGGCACGGGCAGGGAGCCTTCCTCCCACCTTGGCCGTGTTCCAAGGCCAAACGGGCTCTTTTATTTTTCAAAAGCCATTACCTACAGCTGCTGTGCAGCAGAAGGGAACCTGGATCCAAGTCTTTAAACAACCCAACATGTAGTTTGGCTCTCCATGTACATGGCTAAAGCCATGTGGTTGTCTGCATCAGATTAAAAACTGGTTATGTAGGCTCAAGTGTACAGAGGTATGTAGACGGTGTTGTGGTCAGGTTCTCAACATGAAATAGACATGCCACCAAAAAGAAGGTCAGTATCTTCAGGGTTAAATGACAGCAAGTCGCAAACCTAAACACACTGCTAGGTGCTTGTTTAGCGAATGTGCCTCAGGGCAAAGTTGCTGGCAAGCAATCATCGTGGCTATGCTTGTTTAAGCAAAGATAAAAGTCAGTTGGCTTTAGTAAGTTTTTGCACTAGAAGTAGACTCAGTAAATGTGTTGAATATTCCTTGCAGCGTGCAAATTTGTTGATAGTCTAGGATTCAACTACATAAGAATGTTGTGAATTTTTGCTGCTCTGCATGCACACAGCGCTCCACATGGAGCAGCAAAAACAGGAAAGTAGCACTGGGAGGGAATTATTTCAGCACCGCAGTCACAGCTCCTCCAGTTGTTTCATTCATAAAAATCCTAGAATCACATGCAGATCTATTACCAGACTATCCATTAACCAAAGTGTGCTCTCTGAACTCCATTACAGGGATTATAAAGCAACTTTGTCCTTACATTTATACATGGTATGAGAAGCAAAGCTTTCATTTGTTCACTGCATGGAGAATGTATGAAGATAACATTCTGTCTCAATCCACATCAAATGTAGCAGCCTTCCTCATCTGCAGAGGGGTACAGCATAAAGGAGCCCTGATCTCCACCTCTGTTCTCAGTGTGCATGGGCAGATGCCGGGAATGAAAGGCCTGGGCGTGCCCATCCTGTTTGTGCCTTCTGTTCCATCAAGGAACGCAGTTTCAGAGCTCATGTTTATTGACTATGTGGAGAGGGAATGCTGGGGGAGGGCATGTAGGAGGCACACCTGTGCCATCTCTTCCCTGGTGCGCTGGTCGTGTGCATAGGGAACAGGGCTCTGTTAGGCTGTGCGGTGATCCCTTTGTAAGTGTTGCGCCTGTGTTGGACTGGATTGAGCTGTATGTGTATAAGGGACAAAATGAACTAATGTACAAATATCCCAATGTATTAGGGGATACATTTGGGAAACAGAATCCTACTATAGCCAAGTATTTCCCGAATTGTAGGTGCAGATATTAGATGCCTCTAGGAAGGCTTGTTTTGTAACATTGGGATTTGTATTACTTTTTTTTTATGGTGTAGCAAATGGAAATGGAGGGCCAGCTCTTGTATTCTTGGAAGTAAATGGTCCCTGTACATTTGGGCATTCTAGCCACAGAATTGTATTTCCTCACAGTTATAGAATGAAACAATTGGCATTGTGTATTAACATTGTAAAACAGATGAATAGCATAGTCACAGTCAGCTGGAAGTGAAGAAGTCTGTCCTCACCAGTTCATTAACAGATCTTTAAGTCTGTTAATCAAGTAACGGGTTAGTTCAGTTGAATGTTAAGACACTCCCAAGTTCATTGGTCCACACATTTAAATTTTTTAAATGTAAGTACTTAATAAAAACAGCAGATGATGCGTTCTGGCTTAGGTCACTTTTGCACGAAGATATTATCCCATTTTGAATCAGTTTTGGTACCGAATATTGTAAAAGTAACATAGAATAGTTTCAGATGTGGCGCTTTCAAACAGGCCTTTTAAACTGTATGCATAGCACATTTTGATTGGATTTTTAAATTTCTGATCATGCTACATTTTCCCAGAGCACCCAACATTTTTAAGAATTTTCCTCCACAGCTTTGTGCTGTATCGAAAAATGCCCTTACTCAAAAACAAATATTAAAATAGGCAGGAAAAACAAAGTGGCTCATTGTGGAGCTCTACATACACTTCAAATTAGTCATGCAACCAGATTTTTAAAAACTTCTCAAGAAAAGTTAATTTTTTAAAAAATCAAATCTTCACAAAAAGGGACCTTGCCCTTTAAGATATCAGAAATAATTTGAAAAAACAGTTCACCATCAACATTGGCAATGGTTTAAAGAGCCTGCCTGTCTGAAATGCAACCCCCCACCACCACCTCGTTCTGCATCAGATGCCAAAACGGATTTAAAGAGCCCACCTTCTGAAAGTGTCCTTGGAGGGAGGGATTCCCCCGTCACTCTCCTAAGGACGCGAGTGCCTTTTCTAAGGGAGTGCCTCCTGCGACACATACGTGTGTACATAAAAAACGTGTGCTGTTTTCCTTTGGAAAATGTTTTACTTACATGCAGATCTAACTGATTAAACTTCATATGATTAATTAAATAAGATTACTTTTAAACAGGTGATAGCTGTGGCTTTGAATACCAGGATGTTGACTGTCCAAGTAATTAAGCAAGGTGCTACAACAGAGTTATAATTCTGGCAGTGATGAGAGTATTCCTTCTTGAAAACAGGCTGTTCAGATTGGTTTACATTTGCTCTTTTTAAAAAGCTATGCACCTTCCCAGAGTGTTCTTTCTCTAAAGGTCTCCTGTAGTGGCTTTGCATGTGTCCAGTGTGGGATTTGCGACTCTGCCTTTTAGATCCTTTCCTGACATTTGCTCCCCCCCCCCCCCCCCCCACACACACAGTCAGTGTTACTTTTTGCTCTTGAAATATTTGGCCATCTTGTTTTTTTTAAAGGGAGGATTTAGTAAAGGTACATTTATAAGGATTATACTTTCTGTTTGCCCGTGTGGAATAATTCTTTGTATATGAAGGTCTGCAATAATACAGTTGACAAGAATAGACCCAGGTAGTCATTTTCTAAGCACTATTAATATGCATTTAACTTTTTGAAAACATCTGTTTTTTAGAAGAATCCATTTGGAGAGTCACCGTTATATATTAGGAAAGATGGGGCAATCCCCCTCACTCTTGTCTGTCCTGCACCGAAGATTGTTCCCCCTTCTTCTGACCTAATTGACATTGGAAGTGAATGTTTGGTGCTTTCTTCAAAGCCTGTTCTCTGAAGTTAATAGTAATAATGTTACTTGGTCATCAGAGTATTGAGAGACCAAAAGTTAGCCTTTCCAACAATTAGGAAAGGCAAAGAAGATACCAAGGAATTCCACATTTGGTAGAGCTGTATACACCCCAAATGCATAATAATTGAGAACAAATCTGTTACATCTTCAGAATCTAACTGACCATTGTTATTCTCCTGTGTACTAGTAGGATTTGAAATAAATTTTTGATACCTAATGGATGAAAATTTAGCAAAAGAGAAATAACTTTCTGTTGACTAACTGAGTTGTTCTCATGTAGCAGTGGCCCATGGCCAACCAATGCACTTTTTTCTACTAAAGATTTCTGATGCACTCCCAATACTTTTACAGTGCAAACTTATATGGCGTTGCAGGGGTCTAAACTCACATGTTTTTACATAGGCTTGTACTGTTAATTATACAGTGTAAGAAGATGTATGCTCTAAACATGCACCTTATTACTTTCTGTTACTGTATTTCTCTCTTATGTGTTACTATCTGGTAATACAGATATTTTTTGTTGGGAAGCAGCAATAGTTGCTGGGACTGAAGTAATTGTTGTACCTGCTGCAAGGAAGCCCTTTTGCCTGATGTTAAATACCATTATAATAAAATGGATTTTCTTTTTGCATTCCTGAATTTGTTATAAACTAAAATGTTGGGAAATGGCATTTAACTGTATGAATGTGAATTTTTATAACTTACACATCTGCAAAATATCAGCATTACTCTTTGAAGTAGCGGAAAAGTTTTTAAAACCATCATTTGGCACAGTGCTTTTAAAATTGCCTAAATAACTTTTGACAAATAAATTATTTCTGTCTTCTAGGGGCAAAACAGAAGTAGAGTTTTCAGGCTGATTATTTTGGGGGGCCCACATAATGCCCCTCCCCCAAATCCTTATCTTTTCATCAGATGGCAAGGCCCTGAGCTGGCTGCATTTTCTGATTTTTAAAATGTTGAAATCCATATGTTAAACACAACCCTTTGCATTTTATGAATATTTAGTAATTAACATTTATAGTAGTATTTGCAGTTCTTTTCCATGGAAACAAAAGAAACATTATTCCTTTGAACTTAAAAATTATCTGAATATGGGTGTATTCTGCTTGTGCGATTTCACTAGAGAAGCTGAAAGACTTCCCTGTCAGTATTTGGCATTAGATGCTAATTAAGGGCTTTCGCCCCCTATTAGATACCACTTCTGTGTAGGAAAATTGCACATACACTGTAGTGTGAAAGAAATAAACGTGAATCATGCATGTGGCAAGAAGCAGTAATTGGTCGCAAGGTCACACCATGGTGAAATACGGTAAAACGATGCTTGCATGCATTAAAGTGATCTTTACACAACAATAGACCTTGATTTGCCTAAACCTCAAGTTGTTTTTACAGTAATATTAATGTATTTAGCCTTTAAAATGTTGAAAGAATTTGTAGAAGCAGTTTCTCATTTAAACCAAGAACTACCTAATTCATATATAGTGTTCACAAAATATAGCCCTTGTGTCCATTTTTGTAAGAAAAGTAACTTGAGCTGCTATTGTAGAGAAATGTTGGCAAATGGGGTGGGGGGAATAGGAAATACACTGGACTGTATAATTTCATTTCTTGTACAATGTCCTAAAACATTTATGATGAGCTTTTATCACATATTTAATTTTCACTCCTTTATTAATTTGCTTGATATTTTTCTAAATAAAAATTTATTGACTGTTCAAAAACTTTTTAAAATAAAAAAATACACATTTGCATCTTCAAACAAACCAGTATGACCATTCGACTTGGAAGCTTTCGAGATGATTGTCAGCAATCTTTTTTCCCTTAAATGGTTTCAGTCTTTACCTAATTGTTCTCTCTCTTTTGTGTTTTTGAGTGCACGTATGTACTGCAGCTGCACACACATTATACCCACACGCCCCAACTTCTTGTAATATACAGGTCATCCTCATTATATGTGCAGTGGTGGCACATCTTAGGAGCTTTCAATAATCCTCATTAAACTATATCCAAATGCCTATTTTAATCATGTAAAATAGGCCTTCTACAATACATAATAGGACATACAATTTAGGAGCTCAACCACTTAGGTATTTGTGGTCAAGTTCAGTTGAATTTTAAGAATATGTACAAATGATGATCATATAATTAAGAAAATGTATAAATTGTGAAAATTTGATATGGAGGAAGAATCAGTCGAATGTATGGCAAAATGGGCAAAGAATTTTGGGTATAATATACAAATGGAGCAATGGGAAAATATGTGGGTTAAGGCTCTCAAATTTACTTTGTGTTACACTCTCGAGAATTTTTACAAAATGATGTGCCAGTGGTCCATGTCTCCAGACAAAATTGCAAAAATGGCCAGAGGTGTCTCAAATAAATGTTGGAAATGTGAACAACAGGACGGAACATTTTATCATCTTTGGTGGACTTGGCAACAAAGCAAAAAAATTTTGGTTACAAGTACATACGTTAATGCAGAGAATCTTAGTTAATTTACAGTTTAAAGCAGAGTTCTATTTGTTGGGAATTATGGATACAAATTAGAAAAAGCATGGTATTTTAATTTTATATATGGTAACAGCTGCACAACACTTATATGTTCAAAAATAGAAGTGCAAGGAGCTACCTTCATTGGAAGATTGCGTTGGGAAGATGATGGATTTAGCTGAGATGACCAAACTTACAGTGTTAGAGATAAATCACTCGCTATATTCATGGCAAATTGGAAACCCTTTATGGACTATCTGCGAGAGACAAAAGAAAAATGAATGATTTGTAGTTTTGATTATTAAGAATAAGGTTCTGAAATATCAAGAAGATGAGACACAGAAGAAAAGATGAGACCACAAGTTGATTGATAATAAAGGGGGAAGTTTTGTAGGTGAAAAACTGTAATGGATTAATTATGTGCCTATTATGTCTTTTACTGTCTTTACTTTGTAAATTGATTGGTAGGCCATTCTTGGCCCTTTGTAGCTGTCATTTTTGTAATGTATGTTATGTTATACTTTCTTTTGTTCTATCAATTTTTCCACAAGAAAAGTAAAAATAATTGTAAAGGGCTATATGGAAACAATGCCCTGGGTTTGATTGGTTCCCCCCCCAAAAAAATTGATGACGTTTTTCCAATGTGAATTAGTTCCGTTTTTATAGATGTAACATTAGATTTTATTGATAAAATAAGGAGAGATGTTCAGTGATACTAGCCTTCTTTGATGATTAAAAAAGGCTTTTGGTAGAGTTGAAAGAAAAATCTTAAATGTTATTTTAGCTAAAACTAGCACTGAGGAGAGGTTCCATAAGCAGGTAATAGCTTGCCATGAGAAGGCAAGAGCCTCCTTCATCTGTGGATCATTTTCTAATGACGTAATGCTAGAACAAGATACAAACCTAGGATGCCTTCAGTTGTCTATTCAGCTTGTAATATTAATAGAGACATTGACATCACAATTAGGAGTGAGATGCTGACAGCATTTTGGCAAACCTGGGTAAAACAGGTTTGTTTAAAGGGATCAAGGTAAAAGATCCGTTGGGACCAGAGAAAAGATAATTCAACGACAAAAGGATTTTGACACGGCAGATAAACTGCCCTGGTTAGGGCAAATACTTTTAGTATAAATTACTGTTATGCCTGAATTCCTTTACCTCTTTTAGAATATTCTCTTAATATTAGAAGATAATTTGCTAGGTAAATGGCAGAAACATTCAGAAATTATTTATGCAAATGAAAAGGTCATGGATACAGTCTATTAATTCAAAAGAAAGATGAAACCTGCTTATCCTTCCCCAGCCTTCACACCTAACAATTTAGCATCTGAGGTTCCAGCAAAGATTGAGTAAATTAAACAGGAGGAAATAATTGTATGGATAGAATATGAATAATAAGCATCCCTTAAATATTTCCATAGGCTAATGAACATGGAGGAAGGTGGAACAAATAGCATTGTAAATAGGACTGAGGTCATGAGGTAAAATGAAAAGAGAGATTAACCCTAAAGTCTTCTCATAAGAAACTGACTATATTGATCATTTAGGAAAGTCTGTTGGGAGAATAAGGGAAAGATGGTAAGTTACAAAATATTGTTGAATGGGGAATTATTATTATTAATGAATAATAATGTCATTCAGCTCCAGTTTTCCAAGTCTTCAAAATTATACGGAATACCTCTGAAACAGTTTGAAAGCTTTGTTTAGTAATGGAAAAGGAGGAGGAATCAAAATACGTCACATTATTTTCTCAAGTAGTAACACAAATTAACAACTAATCTTTTTAAAAGTTATATTTCAGGCAGTTCTGCCTTGGGCTGCTGACTGGATGCTTTCATAAATGGGCTGGAAATGGTGCACCACCCCTGGGGGCAAGGCAGGGGAGATTTTGAAACCTTCCCAAGAGAAATTCGGTGAAAGACTGAAATGAGCGGTTGGTGTAAGCCACCAGACAAACAGTTTCTTCCTAGTTTCAGGAAAGGAGGATTTTATGGAGGGGCAGCTGGCCCATCACCACAATCTCTGCAGGCCAGTTCATGGAGCAGACTATGAGTAAATGGACCTATGAGACACATTGCCTATTGTTTGTCCCTTGCCTCTCACTTTAGACTACTTGCTCTATTTGATGAAAGAGGCTTTATCCATTAGTTCAGTTAGGATTCATTTAGCTGCTGTAGCTGCTTCTCATAAGAAGATAGATCATCGGACTGTGTCCAGCTTACAACTCAAGCATTCCTTCAGGGGCTTCAGAACAAGTTCCCACTCATGCCATTTCTAGTCTCTCAGTGGGGTGGTCCTCACCAAACTCATGTTCCCTCCATTTCTGGCCTCTGCCACTTGTTCTTTGCACCCACTGTCCTGGAAGACAGCTTTCCTGGTTGACATCACTTCAGAGCTAGGTGCCCTTAGATGTAATCCTCCTTTCTTCAAGGTGCATGAGTCCAAGTTTGTTCTCCACCCTTGCCTTACCTTTATGCTGAGGGTTATTTCTCAATTTCACTGTTTCAAGAACTTCAAATGTGCCCACAAGGTCAAAAAGGTTGGGAACCCCTAGATTAGAAGGTGGATTGTGTTCTGTACAATTTTGGTGCTCTTGAATGCAAAAACAGCTTCCCCAGAGCCTCTGGTTGGTCCTCTCTCCCCATTGAAAAGAATGGCCACAAAATCATCAGAATGGTAAAAAAAACCCCAAACCCTGATATATTTTGATCCTAACCCAGCAATGTCTCACCAGAAAACTGTCCAATCACATTAAACATTCCACTCAACAGCCCCAGATGCAAAACCACAACAAAAATATTCTAGATGCACAGCCGTAATATCTAATGCTATGCAGAATATAGAAAATATATCCTTAAGTAGTAAAGAGTCAGACGCATCTGACGAAGAAAGCTGTGGTTCTTGAAAGCTTACGCTACAATAAAGTTGGCTAGTCTTAAAGGTGCTACTGGACTCTACTATTTTGCAACTACAGACTAACACAGCTAACTCCTCTGGATCTATATCCGTAAGTAGCGGTTCATGTGGCTCATTGCCTTCCATTAAACGGGTGTAGAGCCAATACCAGCAGCTCCTTTAGCCTAGGAGTAAGAGGCAGAGGAAGGAGAGGTTTCTTCCTTATGTTCAGGTTATCTGGTATTTGGGCTCACAGTAGAAAATGGGCCCCACTCCTGTGGGCACGTGTCTAGGATACTGAAGAGCCTTCTGATCACACATGGTAACACTTGTACTTCTTTTCAAGTAAAAAATAGAGATTACCTTCCTTAATCTATGAAGGTGGCAGGAATGAATAAACACATGTCACTTTCCCTTTTACATCTAGATTGGTTGTTGGGGGTTTTCCGGGCTGTATTGCCGTGGTCTTGGCATTGTAGTTCCTGACGTTTCGCCAGCAGCTGTGGCTGGCATCTTCAGAGGTGTAGCACCAAAAGACTTCAGGAACGTCAGGAACTACAATGCCAAGACCACGGCAATACAGCCCGGAAAACCCCCAACAACCATCGTTCTCCGGCCGTGAAAGCCTTCGACAATACATCGTACATCTAGATTGCTCTTTAGCTAATGGAAATGAGTTTATCTGACCAGTGACTGTTTTGCTCTGGTAACTTGTACATAACATACTACAATTTGCAAATTTGCTACTGTGCAGGTTTCTCATCATGGTCTCCCTTGTCTCGTTTTAACTGTGGCATGTCCTTAAACAGAGTAATATGCACATCTGTGGTATTTTGGCCCTGCAATTGATTTGTTTTAATTTCTAAGGAGGCATATAATATTCCTCATATTCTGGCTAATCAATCACCTACTTAGTAATTTTCTGCTTTGGGGGATTATTGGGACTGAAGAAATTGCTGGTCCCAAAGCAGATATTGTGTCTTTGTGGTTAAATAGGAGCTCTGAGTGATTTCCTGTAAGGTACTCTGCCTAGCAGGCAAATATCCAGGGGAGTCGGCCGTGTTAGTCTGTAGTCGCAAAATAGTAATGAGGCCAGTAGCACCTTGAAGACTAACTAACTTTATTGTAGCATAAGCTTTCGAGAACCACAGCTCTCTTCATCAGATGAAACTTCATTGTAGCATAAGCTTTCGAGAACCACAGCTCTCTTTGTTAGATGCAACGATGCATCTGACAAGAGCTGTGGTTCTCGAAAGCTTATGCTACAATAAAGTTGGTTAGTCTTAAATGTGCTACTGGATTCTTTACTATTTGGCAGCCAAATGGGTCTGGATCTTCAAAAGCTAGCCTTGATCTGATGTATTTTTAAACATCCATCCATTTGATGCTTGCTTTCCAGCATACCTCTGCCCAGAAAAGTTGTTCCACTTTCCTACACTGCTATTCCTGTCCTTGAATGTTCTGTTTTTCTTTCCTTGGGCCATGTGACCTTTTCAACAGAAAGGAAAAGAGTGATCTTCTCAAAGACTTTTCCCCGGAGTAAAAAGGTCATTGTAGACTTTATTTCTAAATTTAGCTAGGCTCAAAATCATGTGATGAGGACTGGAGTGCTTGCTTAGAAAAACAAAGATCTGCTGCGGTGTGCCTTCCCCACAGTAATTACCATCAATGTCAGCAAAAAACTAAAATGGAAGAACATTAAGAGCAAAGGAGCCATGAAGTTGGCTGACAGACAAGCCAGAAGGGAATTTGTGGGCTGCAGACCAAGCTGCAAATAAAACTCTATAAACACAGGCTAGGTTAATTTTGTATTTTTAGTATGGTTGAAGTGTGTACATACAAACACAACAGCAGGAACTGGACCTGCTGCATATGTGCATGCACATATCTTGATTTCAATGGATTACACTCCATGATGGGCAACTGGTTGTGTGATTCAATTCATCAAAAAATAAAGCCCTCCAGGGGATGTGAGGTGAATGTTCTATCACTGGAGTTTACTCTTCGAATGACTGTGCATGCTGTCAGTTCTAGGGATGGCAGTCTATGGCAGATAGATCCCCAAACCCCTCACAGCAAGTCCTCCAGGGTCTTGGATGAAAAGGTTCTATTATAGAGATCCATTAAGTTCACAGGTACATCCAAAGATGGGTAAGTTGGCAGGAATGGGGTTACAAACAGATGCACTTGGATATACAGAGCATGATTCCCCCCTCCTTTTTTTGTTAATAATTTTTATTGGATGGGTCAATACAATCAAATTAAAATACATGTACAATTCATTTAATTTCCCACAGCTATATTTCCCCACCCCCTCCCCTCCCCCTTTTCCATGTTGACTTCCAACAGCACTCCAACCCCCCATTATTATTATCACATTATTTCTATACTATAGTTGTTCTTGTCTCGTTATTGGTACAGATTTTAACTATATCTTACCTGAATATCTTTAAAACCCTTCAAAAGACCATAATTGTCCCTTAACATCCTCTTTTCCATATATTTTTTTAGTTTTTTCCAATCTTCCAAAAACCTTTTCAGATCTTGATCTTCCAAATTTCTTGTTAACTTGTCCATTTCAGCCATGTACAACAATTTCCTTGTCCATTCTTCAATTTCAGGTATTTCTTTTTTCCCCAGTATTGAGCATATAACATTCTTGCTGCTGTTATCATATAATATAACAATGTCTTATCATTTCTATTAACATCTTCTAAATGCAAAGATAATAACATTTCTGGGTTTTTAACAAGATTATACTGGAGTATCAAAGACATCTCAACACAAATTTTATTCCAAAAGTCTCTAGCCTTTCGGCAAGTCCACCACATATGAAATAGAGAGCCCTCATGCTCCTTACATTTCCAACACTTATTGGATAGCTGTTTATTGGCTATGGCTAATTTTTTCGGTGTTAAATACCATCTATATATCATTTTATAGCCATTCTCTCTTATACTGGTACATGTTGATATTTTTAACATGTTTTTCCACAATTGTTCCCATGCTTCCATCATTATTTCATTATTACAATTTATTGCCCACTTTACCATCTGTACCTTGACTGTTTCATCTTCTGTGAACCACTTCAATAACAATTTATACATTTTTGAAATTACTTTAGTATTATCTCCTAACAAAAGTTCTTCAAATTCTGAGTTTTTAATTCTAAAACCTGTTTTCCTTTGGTCTGAGTCAAACAAATCTTTTATCTGTCTGTATTGTAACCAACCATACTTAAAAGGCAACTCCTCATTTGGTTTAAGCTTCAACTCTTTATCTGCTACTTCTGTCCTTGAGGGTAAGCCATTCTTTTCCCTTATACTCTAGATTTGGGTTGATCACCTCAGCTGGTATAATCCACAGTAGTTTCTTCTGATCTATATATTTTTTGTACTTTAGCCAAGTCAACAATAAATTCCTTCTCAGATAGTGGTGGTGGAACATTGCATCCGTTTTATACTTATCGTACCACATATATGCATGCCATCCAAAAAGCTTATTATAGCCTTCCAAGGTTAATAAATTATGATTGGCTAAAGACACCCATTCTTTTAACCAGACTAGGCATATCGCTTCATGGTAAAGTCGAAGATCAGGTAACTGCATTCCACCTC
Source organism: Eublepharis macularius (assembly GCF_028583425.1). Lineage (NCBI taxonomy): Eukaryota > Metazoa > Chordata > Lepidosauria > Squamata > Eublepharidae > Eublepharis > Eublepharis macularius. Next base: position 8,849,317 of record NC_072800.1, on the reverse strand, counting down.
TTTCCTTCGCATCACAAAGTACTTTCATCTTTACTCTGGGTTTCTTTCCTGCCCACACAAACTCCGAAATTTTCTTCTGCCATTTTTCCAATTGTTTTTTGTCTTTAATGATTGGTATTGTTTGCATTAAGAACATAATTCTGGGCAGCACATTCATTTTAACTCTGGCAATCGACCAAACCACGATAAGTTTAATTTATTCCATTTTATCATGTCTCTTTCAATTTGTGACCAGAGCTTTTCATAATTATTCTTAAATAAATCAATGTTTTTAGCTGTCAGCTCTATTCCCAAATATTTAGTCTTGTGTATCACTTCACAGTTTGTAAGTTCACACAATTCCTGTTGCTTCTTCTTGGTCATGTTCTTAGTTATTATTTTTGATTTCTTTTTATTTATAAAAAATCCTGCTAAGTCTCAAATTCTTTAATTTTATCCAATAATCTTGGCAAGGTTTGTATTGGGTCTTCTACTATAAACATCACATCATCTGCAAAAACTCTTAACTTATATGAAGATCCCTTTATTTTTATCCCTTTTATGTTGTCATCTTCTCTAATCTGCTTTAGTAATATTTCTAAGACCATAACAAAAAGCAAAGGTGATAGTGGACATCCTTGTCTTGTACCTTTCCTTATTTCAAAGTTCTCTGTCAGGTCGTCATTGACACAGTTTGTCGCTCTTTGTTCTTTATATATTGTTCTCACTGCTTCTATAAATTCTTTACCTAAATCCATCTTTTCCATTAATGCAAACATAAAGTCCCAGTTCAAATTGTCAAAGGCCTTCTCTGCATCTGCAAAGAAAAAGCCAACTTCTTTGTCTGGTCATTTATCAAAATATTCAATAGCATTTATAACCACTCTCAAGTTGTCTTTTAATTGTCTGGTAGGAATCCAGCCTGATCCTCTCCTATAAAATCCATTAGCCATATCTTTAGCCTGTCTGCTAATATTCTTGCCATTATTTTATAGTCATTGTTTATCAGTGAGATTGGTCTATAGTTTTTCACATCTGACAAGTCTTGTGATTCTTTCGGGATCAGAGCAATGCTCACTTCATTCCATGTATCTGGAAGCCCTTTTCCTTGAAGTATATCATTCATTATATTTTTTAGTATCGGTACAAGGTCCTCCTTCATTACTTTATAAAATTTAGCTGTGATCCCGTCCGGTCCTGGTGCTTTTCCAATCTTTGTTGCTTCTATTGCTTGTATAATTTCTTCCTCTGTTACTGGAGCATTCAGTCTCTGCTTCATTCTTTCTGATTTCCTTGGTAAACCTGTTTTTTGTAAATATCGGTCTATTTCTTCCAAGCTTACTGCCTTCCTTTGAAATAGTTTCGCATAATATTTGTAAAAGGCACGCTTAATTGTTTGCTGGTCTTTCAATTCTTTCCCTCCTTCTATTATCTTGTTAATAATTTTCTTCTCCTTTTTCTTCTTCAGTTGCCAGGCTAGGTACTTTCCGGGTTTGTTTGCTCCTTCAAATGACTTCCGTTTTAATACCTTTAATTTCCATTCTAGTTCCTTGTTACTGATGGCTCTTATTTGTTCCTGCAGTATTTTGATCTCTTGTCTTATTGATTTTTTTCCAGGTTTTTTCTTTAGTTCCTGTTCTTTTTTATACAATTTCTCCTGTATTTCATACCATTTCTCTTGTTTTCTTTTCTTGTCCTTGTAATTTAGTGAAATTAAATTTCCTCTTATTACTGCCTTATATGTATCCCATACCATCTGGATTGAAACTTCATTGTTGTTATTTATTCGAAAAAATTGCTTTGTCTCCTCTCTCAAATACTTCAAATTTTCTTGATTTTGTAATAGATCTTCGTTTATTCTCCATCCTACTTTTCTTTGACCCATTATCGCTTTCCATAGTATTGGATTGTGGTCTGAACTCACACTTGGCAAAATTTCCACTTTTTTTGTCCATAGAGCTAGTTCTTTTGATGTCCAAATCATGTCTATTCTTGAAAATGATGAATGCCTTGCGGAGTAGTATGTAAAATCTTTGCCTTTAGGATTTTCTTTTCTCCACACATCCTCAAGTTGTTCTTGCTGGACTAATTCAAAAAATATTTTTGGCAACTTTCCGGATTTCTTGTTACCTCCCTTTATATTCCTGTCTATTTGTAAGTCCACGGCACCATTGAAGTCTCCAGCCATTATCATCTGGTCATATGAATCTTGATCCAGTTTGTCCATTATTTCTCTGAAAAACTGGTCTTTTGCACCATTGGGTGCATAAAGACCTATTATCAATGTTTTTTAGCATTTACATTAATTTCCACAGCCACATACCTTCCATTCTGATCTTGAAAAATTAATTTGGAGTCTATAGCCTCTTTAATGTAGGTCACTACTCCTTTTTTCTTTTGCTTGGACAACGTTATATATTCTTTTCCTAATTGTTTGTTTTTTAAATATTTAATGTCTTGATCCTTGATATGCGTCTCTTGTAAACAAATTATATTACAATTTTTTTAAGCCAATGAAATATTGTTTTTCTCTTTTGGGGTGAGTTTAGTCCATTTAGATTCCACAATAGTAGTTTATATTCCATTATGTTACATTCTTAATAGTCAGGTCACAAGCACACACTTAATGTAACTAAGAGTCATTTGCATTGGTCACATTGGGAAATATATTTGGTGGATGTGATTTGGTGGATGTGGATGTGATTCTCCTCTCCTGCTGCCAATCAGGGTGAAATTCTTAGTGATTCTACCCTTACTCAAAAGAATCCTCCATCACAGATTTCAGGAAAACGGGAAATCATCCCCATTTGTAGACAATTAAAATTCTCATAGAACAGGCACTGACAAGGGTGTATTGGCATGCAGGTGACCTTTCCCTTACTTCCTTAAGGTTCTTAAATGAAGATAGGGGTCTGGTGTTTTGTTTTTTCACAGAAATGGGCTTGCTGATGATGAAAGCTATACCCTAATGCTACCTGTACTTGTCCTCACTGAGCTCCATTTCTTTGTCATGTTTCTCCAAAGCCATTAATGTCAGGCTATGGATGACAGGATATGGCAGACAGATCCCTGGACCATTGCAGCAAGACACAGGTTCTTGGTTAAATGGTTTTTATTCAGAAATCAGATCATTTCCATACATATGTCCATAGGACTATTCAGAAGCTGGGTAGGCATCTAAGCAGCAAGAGTAAAAGTTGATAGGAATGACATCATGTGAGAAACATCACATCATGTGTGTCTCTTTTAACATTCAAGTCTGCTCTTCCCCCCTCCCAATCCTAAACAAGGTTTTGGCGCTCTCCTAGTGTGAGAACATTCCACATATTTGTAATATTAAAGTGAGTCACTAAGAAGCAAGACATAGCAAAGTACAAGTACAAGCAGAGTACAAAGTCATAAACACTGGAAGCTGTTACAGTCCATCAGATAAAAACCTGTGGAAGCCTGTAAGAGAAATAGTTATAACACTGGTAAAGTGACATTGAGTTACAGCAGGATACAGTGTTCAGGACAGAAGGGTCATTCACATTGGCATGGATGGGGCTCAGACATGATACTCTGCCCCCCTAAAGATGGCCCCTCTCCCTAAGGGCCAGGTTTGTCAGGATAATGTTTATGGAAGTTTGAAATCAGTCTGGGAACATTCATATGGGATTGCTCTACCCGTTCCTTTTTTTTTAAAGTTTTTTATTTTTCAATATCTAACATACAAAACTACAATAACAGTAACTACAAAAGACTACAATAGCACAAGGGAAGGAAAAGAAGGGAGAAAAAAGAGAAGGGGAAGGGAGGGTGGGAAAAAAGGGAAGGTAGCCTACAAACACTAAACGCTACACTTCAATGCTTTCCCTTCATACTACCATAATAAGAAAATAGCTTAATAAAGTAGTGATGGAGTGGTTGATCATACAAATTACAAATTACAGTTCAAGTTAAATCTTTTCCCCTCTCCTGGGCCTCGGATGCAGTCCTCTCTGAGCAGCTACCGCCACAGCGCTCATTGCCTCCCCGCTCCCTTCAGGCTTCGGATCCTCTTCTTTTTGCTTGGTGTCTGGTCCAAATTCTGGATTTTTTCCCACAAAATCCCTTAGCTGATCTTCCGAATTAATCTTGTAAGCTTGATCTTTATAAGTAAACCCGATTCCTTCCGGGAGTAGCCATTTATACTTTATGTCACATTCCCTCAAAAGAGCTGCCAACTTCTTGTACTTAAATCTTCTCTTCCGAACTAAAAATGGAACGTCCTTCAATATCTTGACTTTATTTCCCAGAAAGTCCAACTCCACATTGTAAGAGTTATATAGGATACTGTCCCGGACCCTCCTAGATGAAAACTCAATAACAATCTCACGAGGCAGCTGCCGCTTCATTGCATATTTTGAAGATGCCCGACGGACTCCCAAAATGGCGCTTTTCACTTCTTCTTTAGTTGCCCTCGCGGGTGTCGCTAAAAGTTCCGAGGCAAGATCCCACAAATCCTCGTTTTCCTCCTCTTTAACGTTCTGGAGACGCAAAATGGTCTGTGTTCGCTCCACTTGCAGTCCGATCAGCTGGTTTTCCACCAGCTTCAGCTCCCTGTTCGTTGCTCTCATAAGTGACGCACTTTCCCGGGCAGACTTCTCTGCCCCCCCCCGCTGCTTCTTTAATGGCTTTCACATCGCTTTCAATTAAGCCCACCCTTTGATCTGTTTCATTCAGCTTGTCAACAAAGGGTTTTATGGCTTCCATAACCGCTCTTTTAACCAGTTCCTCAAGCGTCTCGCCCCTCTGCAAGGCCGCCGTAACTGACTTGCCAAGAGCAGGGCTCTGCTTTTTCGCTGCCATTTTAGGGGGGGGGAAACCGCCAGTCTTCCGAGACTCTACGAGGGGGGAAAAATCCGAGTCTTCTGACCTTCAGACCCCACCACTCCTCACATACGCTTGTAGTAACAGAAGGGATTCGCTTACTTGCAGGCTTTCGCCTAATCCTGTTCCTTGCCATTTTCCATGGCCCGGCAGCACACTGGGTGCCACGCTCGTCTGCTGGCCTCCATAGGGACTTACAGGCAATTTACCCCCTGCCTCGATCTGTCAGAGGGCTCTTCCCGCCGCACCCCAGACTCAGACTCCCTGCCTGAGAGTCTGGGGGCTAACCTTTGCAGATCAGCCGCCCAGCCAGGCGGCTCGGCCACTTCTTCCTGGACCTGCCAAGAAGAGTGTCCGACATGGCCACAAAAATGAAACCGAATCGGATTGCTCTACCCGTTCCCAGTAAGATTCATCAAAATCTTTCCACCTAACGAGGTAGAAAAGCCTATTGTGTTTAATTTTAGAGTCAAGGATTTCTTCCACTTCATAGTGAACATGTCCATCCACCAGCATTGGATGTGGGGGGCCCCTTTCTGGATGCCACTGATCAGGTGGGGGAGCCTTTTTTAGAAGACTGAATACTGGGTGGAGTTGTTTCAAGTTCTTTGGGAGTTCAATTTCTACAGTCACATCATTGATTAACTTTTTTACAGGGAAAAGACCTAGATATCTCCATCCCAATTTTTTACTAGGTTGCTCCCCTTTTATGTTTTTGGTAGAGATGTACATGAAATCTCCTGGTTGTAGTTTCCATTGTTCAGAGTGTTTTTTTGTCAGCAAATTTTATGTAGTCCTCTTTTGCTGTCCAAAATCTTTTGGATGATTCCCCATTGGGAAGTTAAATTAGTCCACCAATCCTCTAGGTCTCCTGCCTGTGAGGAGTCAGGGGTTGCAGAGAAAGGCAAGGCATTTCCTTCATATCCATGTACTATTTTAAATGGTGTGGCTCCTGTTGAGCTGTGTACTGAATTGTTATACACATATTCAGCGAAATCAAGAAAATCAAACCTATCATCCTGTTCATAGTTAGTGTAGCATCTTAGAAACTGTTCAAGCACTTGATTTGTGCATTCGGATTGTCCGTCGCTTTCGGGATGATAGATGGAGCTAATGCCTTATTCAATCCCCGCAAGTTTAAGGACCTCCTTAAGAACTGTTCAAGCACCTAATTTGTGTGTTTGGACTGTCCATCAGATTGTGGATGGTAGGCGGAGCTAATTCCTTGTTCAATTCCTGCAAGTTGAAGAAGCTCCTGCCAGAAGTTGGTAACGAATTGTGGACCTCTGTCAGATATTACCTTATTTGGAAATGAGTGTAGTTTTACTATATGCTTCAAGAACAGGCAGGCTAGTTTCTTAGCTGTAGGAATTGTAGTACAAGGAATAAAATAAACCTGTTTTGAAAAAAGATCCACCACTACTAAAATGACTGTGTGACCTCTGGAGGGAGGAAGATCCATTGAAATCACAGCCCATGGTCTGGGAGGAGTTTCTAATGGTTGTAAAAGTCCAGGAGGTTTCCCTTTCCTTGATTTTCCCATTATACATACTGCGCAGGAGGATATGTGTTGAGACACATCCTTTGTCATTGCTGGCCACCAAAACTGTCTTTGCACTAAGTGTAAGGTTTTAAGATATCCAAAATGTCCAGCCGTTTTTGCATCATGACATTGGTGCAAGATTTCCTTTCTTAAGCTGGTTGGGATATAAAGTTGGCTTTCTTTGTACTATTGGCCATCCCCCTCCTGTCTCAGTTCGGCTTTGGGCACATTCCCCCCTCCTTTACAATTTCTGCTTTTACTCTCCCCATTCTGAGAGATCAGGTTTCGTGCTGCTTTGCATTTTTGCTGTCTGGCTACATGTCATTACCACTCCTCCCAACTGAGCTGGTGAGAAAACTGTATCAATTATCTCCTCCCTCTGGCGGGCATGTATGAAAGGGCATCTGCTAAGAAATTTGACCGCCCAGGGAGGTATTTCAACGTGAAGTTGAATTTAGAGATGAATTCTGCCCACCTTGATGGCGAGACTTCCGGTTTGGGATCCATGAAGGTCTAACGCAGTTCAGGGATCTGAGCTGTCCATGCCACTGTTTGTAGGGGCTGGAGGGGCGCAAATTTCCCATAGACCCCTGTTCTCAGGCGGAGAACAAGCAAGTACACTCAAGACCTCGAGAGTGCGTTGATCTCAGGTGTGAGGGGGGGTCTACGCAACGATCCCCCATACACCCTTGAGGTCCCACTCGTAGACAGGCAGCCAAGATCTCTGCAGTGGCTCTGGAGTCAATTTCTGACATAAGACCCTCATGCCCAAGCTTCAGCAACACAAAGAAGCACTTTGAATCGATTGGATAATTGAAGCAGTGATTACAACCCAAGAGAAATGCTTCAGAAAGTAAAGATTGCTATCTCTCAGTACGGGACAGATTACAATAAGAAACAAAGTGATAAAGAGAATTAGGCAACTGTGATAGACTTAATATATAACTGAGACAGTTCTGGCATACAAATTGCTAAGAAGTGACTTTTTAAAGAGAAGTTAGAGCGGAAAAATGAATATTGTTTACATACCTGCGGCTTGGAGGAGATAGTGGACTGTGAGAAAGTTTCAGTATTGCGAGAGCTGCTGTGCAACGGACAGGAACAGGAAGTGCATCACAACCATAAAGAGATGGGCGAGAAGCGGCTTGTAACCAACGGAAGTGGAATATCGCCATTTTGAAGTAGGGCAGAGTTTTGACTTCAAGGAAAACGGAAGTAGGACATCTTGGACAAGGGTAAGGGTGGCTGCCTCAAATAAGATCATAGAGAAAAGACGCCCGGCATTTTGGATTTCATAAACACTAACTTTTGGAAAAACAATTTAAATTCGGACTTTTAAAAAGGAAAGAAAAGAATAAATTTGCACCACGGAGTTAAGGAAAAGAGTGGACTCGTGGGAGCAAAGTAAAGCTAGCCCCACGATGTCGAAAAAGGACTGGCAGACAGCGTTGGAAAATTTAGATAAAAAAGTTACAGAGGGAAATAAAGAGATGGAGAAAAAAGTTATGGAAGGAAATAAAGAGCTTAAAGATATGATGCAAGAGATGGCGAAAAATTTGAAGGACTTTAAAGAGGCATTTAAATCGGAGATGGCAGAACTATCTAAGAATATGGATCAAGTCCAAAAAGACTTACAAGTCACACAGCAGAGAGTTAATGCAGTAGAAAACGCGGCTGTCACCTTGGCGGATGTGCATAGAACGGAGATGAGAGGAGTGAAGGGAAAGGAAGAATGGCCGTAGCTGTATGTAAACAAATGGAAAAACAACTTAGATTTCGTGGGATCCCGGAAGTTTTGGAAAAATCAACCCAAGAGCATATTACAGAAATTCTGGCAGGTTACCTGGGCAAAGAGGAAGTGGAAATAGCAGCTCTTCTGGATGTGGCATACAGGATTAATTCAAAATTTGTAGCTCAAAAGAAGTTACCAAGAGATATGATCGTGCAATTTACAACTAGAAGCAGCAGAGAGTCCATTGTGAGTAAACAATTCCAGGATCCATTAGAAGTTGACGGGAAAGCGGTGAGAATCATGAAAGAGCTGCCCAGATCGGTGTTGTTGGAGAGGAAAAAGTATAGAGAGCTGGTCCAGATGTTAAAAGATTTGAAAATTAGATACAGATTGGAAATACCTGAAGGGCTGGCTTTCGAATTTGGTGGAGTTAGAAGGAATATCAGATCTGGTCAGGAGATGGAAACGTTTATTAAAGACAATGAAAAAGACTTACCAAAGAGAGCTAAAATTTGATCATGGAGTGTAAAATTATATCTTGGAATGGAAACGGACTAAATTCACCTTCTAAACGTAAGATCATATTCCACTGGCTTTTAAAACAAAAATGTAATATAGTGTGTTTGCAAGAGACACATATCAAAAAGCAGGATGTAAAATATTTAAAACTTGCAAAACTTGGAAATGAATTTGCAGCGGCTTCCAAAAAGAAGAAGAGAGGAGTTGTATTGTATATAAAGGAAGAGCTGCAGCCCAAATTAGTTTTATGTGATACAGAAGCCAGATATATAGCAGTGGAAATAATTTGGAACTCAAAGAAGACTTTGGTGATCGGAATTTATGCGCCTAATGGTGCAAAAGAAATTTTTTTCAAGGATTTACAGAAACAGTTAGATGAACTGACCTATGATCAAATAATTCTGGCAGGCGACTTCAATGGAGTTACAAACTTGGAAGAAGACAAGAAATCTAAAAGTGCACAAAAAAGGAGGACTTTTGCCAAAATCTTTTTTTGCGATTAAGGAACCAGGAAGTCTGGAAGATGTATGGAGGAGACAAAACCCTAAAAATAGACAATATACATTTTATTCAGCAAGACATTTTACATTATCAAGAATTGACATGATCTGGGCCTCCAAAGAATTGGCGGTATGGACTAAAGATGTGTGAGATGTAGGCTCAGATCATAACCCGATTATGTGGAGATTCGGGAAAAATACCAAAAGAAGAGGATGGAGAATAAATGAGGATTTGCTGCAGACAGAAGAAAATATTGCGTTGCTACGGAGAGAGACCAAATTTTTTATACAATATAATATGAATAAGGATGTACCAACCTACAAGGTATGGGACACCTATAAAGCTGTGATAAGAGGAATATTAATGGACTTGAATGCAAGGGATAGAAGGAGAAAAGAGACATGAAATTATGGAGAAAATTAAAGCCAAAGAGATACAACTTAAGAGAAGACCAGGAAAGAAGAAAATCTATCAGGACATAAAAATTCTGCAGGAACAGTTGATGGCAATGAATAATAAAGAATTGGAGTGGAATTTGAAAAAAAATGAATCAGAAGTCGTTTGAAGGTGCAAATAAACCTGGGAAATATTTAGCATGGCAATTAAAGAAGAGAAAGGAGAAGAGAACTATAGCTATGATTCGAGAAGATGATAAAACATGGGTGGACCAATCAGCTATTAGTAAAGCCTTTTTAAAATTTTATGCAAAATTGTACCAAAGAAAAGAGGTGAAGAGAGACTCAATAGTGGAATACCTGGAGAAAATAAAGCTTCCAATAATTTCAGAGGAATGGAAGGAAAAGCTAAACAGGGAAGTGACAGAAGAGGAAATAAAAGAAGCCATACAATCAACTAAATTAGGGAAAGCACCAGGTCCGGATGGAATAACGGCTAAGTTCTACAAAACGATGGTTAAGGAATTGGTACCTTTCCAGAGAGAGGTAATGAATGGAATTTTGCAGGGCCAAAAGATCCCTGATTCATGGAACGAAGCCAATATATCGCTGATCCCGAAAGATGGACAAGATTTGACCAATGTTAAAAATTATCGCCCAATTTCGTTATTGAACAATGACTACAAGATATTTGCAAAAATTTTGGCGGAGAGGCTAAAGGGATGGCTGTTGGAATTTATTGCAGAGGAACAGGCTGGATTTTTACCTAACAGACAAATTAAGGATAATTTAAGGACAGTGATAAATGCTATTGAATATTACGACAAGCATTGTGACAAGGAAGTTGGTTTCTTTTTTGTGGACGCTGAAAAAGCATTTGACAATCTGAACTGGGATTTTATGTTTGCCGCTATGGAAAAGTTGCAAATGGGAGATAAGTTCATACAAGCAGTTAAAGGAATCTATAAAGACCAGTGTGCAGCGATTGTAGTCAATGACGATTTGACTAAAAAACTGAAAATAACTAAAGGTACGAGACAGAGTTGCCCATTGTCTCCATTGTTGTTTATTCTGATTTTGGAAATGTTGTTGATTCAAATACGAGAGGACGAACCAATTCGAGGCATAAAAATAAAGGAATTTTCCTACAAAGTCAGAGCATTTGCGGATTATGTAATGTTAATAGTGGAGGATCCAATATACAATATGCCAAAAATACTGGACAAAATAAAGGAATTTGGAGATTTGGCTGGATTTTATGTGAATAAAAAGAAGTCGAAGATATTGTGTAAGAATATGACAAAGCAAAAACAGCAAGAATTGATGGAGATTACAGACTGTGAAGTAGCTAACAAAGTGAAGTATTTAGGAATTGAGCTGACTGCGAAAAATATAGATTTATTTAAAAATAATTATGAGAAATTGTGGATACAAATAGAAAGAGATCTGATAAAATGGAATAAATTAAATTTGTCATGGTTGGGAAGAATAGCAGCAGTGAAGATGAACGTGCTACCACGTGTGATGTTTTTGTTGCAAACAATTCCAATCATTTGGGACTACAAACAATTTGATAAATGGGAAAGAAAAATTTCGGACTTTGTGTGGGCAGGCAAGAAACCTCGTGTGAAAATGAAGGTGTTACAAGATTCGAAAGAAAGACGCGGCCTGCAACTGCCAAATTTAAGGTTATATTACGAAGCAATCTGTTTGGTTTGGTTAAAAGATTGGATAACGTTAAAAGACCGTAAACTGCTGGCTTTGGAAGGATATAAAAAACTGTTTGGATGGCATGCCTATTTGTGGTACGATAAAGTTAAAGCGGACTCTATGTTTTTGCATCACTACATTAGAAAAAGCCTTTTCACAATCTGGAAGAAATATAAGAACTATATGGAAGGTGGTATTCCCTCATGGGTAGTACCATATGAAGTAATAGATCCGAGAGCGGTTTATAATGAACAACAATGTCTAACCTATAAAGAGATAATGTCGATGGAACATAAAATGTTAAAAATTAAAACGGAAGAAGAGTTATCTTCTCACTATGGATGGTTCCAATACTGGCAAATAAGAGATCTTTATAACTCGGACTGTTCAAAGGGTGGAATAAGATTGGAAAATTCGGAATTAGAAGAAGTGATTCTTCAAGAAGGAAAAAAAGAAATTTCGAAAATTTATAAAATACTTTTAAAATGGTACACAGAAGATGAGACAGTTAAAGTCCAGATGTTGAAATGGGCAATACATTTTCATAAAGAAATAACAATGGAATCTTCGGAGCATTTATGGAAAAATACGTTGAAGATTTCAACTTGTACCAACATTAAAGAGAATGTCTATAAAATGATGTATAGGTGGGTATCTAACACCAAAGAAAATTGCGCTAGGAAATATTAATATGTCAGATAAATGCTGGAAATGTAGGAAGCATGAAGGATCATTATATCATATGTGGTGGACTTGTGAGGTAGCTAAGCAATACTGGGGAGATATAATTAAAGTAATTAATGAGGTTCTGCAAACCCAAATAAATGACCCAGAATTGTTGCTGCTGAACTTGGGAATGGAAGATGTTCCAAAGCAATATAGAATACTGTTGTTTTATATGACTACAGCGGCGAGACTTTTATATGCGCAGAAATGGAAAGTGCAAGAAGTACCAACTATAGAAGATTGGATATATAAATTGCTGTACATGGCAGAAATGGACAAAATGACAAGAAAATTGAAAGATCTTGATCCAGGAGAATATATTGCAGACTGGGGGAAATTGAAACAATATCTAGAAAAAAAATGGGATGTGAAAGGAGGATTGTGGCAGTTTGAGAACTATTAAATTGTGATTTGAGAAATAGAAGAGAGAAGTAACTTTACCATTAATGGGAAAACTTGGCTATTAATCAACCTAAGCTAGTAATATTATTAGTTTGACTTTATTAAAAATACTTAGTTCAGTTAATGATGTAGACAATGGATATATTAGTGGAGACGATATAGTATATATAAAAGAATTTGAACAGGCTTAGATTAAGAGATACAATATATGTATGTTTTAGAAGAATATAGTAGAAAATAGTTTAAGCAATAAGATAGGTTAAGGGCTGGAAAGCTGTTGGAAGTCTATAAGGAGGGGGGAGGGAAAGTCACCAATAAAATTAAAAAAAAAAGAATTCTGCCCACCTTAATTGTTTGAACAGAAAGCAAAACTGAAAAGTGAAAACTCAATGAATACACATTAAGAACACTCAAATTATCAAAAATATAGTTATAATGTGTATATACAAGTGCTAAAGTAATCAAGATGTGAGTATTACAACAACCATCCCAGTAAATACATCACAAATGTGCTCACTGGCTCAAAACAGTAAAGAAGGGGTGCACGCAGGCACCTCCTAAGAATTATACAACCTAAGGGCAGCAATACTCAATTACAACAATACAAGGGTGCACATTGGCATTTCCATTCAATTAGGCAGCCATGAAACGGTTTACAAAGAATACCGTCCACAGCAAAAACATTTAAAGGGCGAAAATGTCCAATAACATCAAGCTGCAATTGAAGAAAAGAGGCTGTGAAGAGCTGAAGGGGTCCAACGCCAAGTCAGCAACTTCAGCCACCTCTTCAGCCACAGGACGGGATTTGCCAGCATACGTAGTATTAGCCCGTTTCGTGAATGGATCACTTCTTCAGCAGGCACATGTAGTCTTATTGCAAATAAATAATTTTACAATTACTACATAAACATAGTAAACGACATTATTGCCGTAAGCCCAAAGCCCAAAGAGCTTTACTCACTAAATCCCTGTGGAACAGTTTCGCATACTCTCTCAGTGAAGCCGCCAATTAGTCACAGACGCTGTAAGTTCCCTGTCAGCCAAACAGAATATTTATGTGTAGTACTCAAAGGGGCCGTGACCTCCTCATTGTTGAAACTGCTGAAGGCGTGTGTTATTCCAAGAGTTTTTTTTTTTTTTTGTAAAATTTTTATTGGGTTAGAACATTAATATTTTTACATTACATTGCATTCAATTATCCCCTAATTTTTCGTTTCTAACCCCCTCCCTTTCCCCCCCTTTTGTTGACTTCCAACAGCTTTCCCACCCTCTGTCCCTTTTCCCTTACTTCTATTAATTTCCTCTATCTAAAACAAATATATATTCTCCATTATATTAAGCAGTACATCTTTAACTCTTTTACTTACTAAACATCCAAACTATACTTCTTTAGATAAACAATTTATCCCATTTTCCAGTTTTGAATATTTCTGTATGTCATAAACCATAAAAATTTCCCACATTTAAATCAAACAATTTGATTTGTTCTCTCTATATTAATCATTTCTTCTTTTTATAGTATTTCTATATAACTCATCACATAGTCAGTCATTTTAACTCTTCTATACATTCAGTTTGGTGCATATAAGTCTTATCAAGTAAAAAAAAATATTGTTAATTACTCAATCCTCATGTTTAAACCGTTAATTATTCTCTATCAATATTCTATCAATTAACCTTTACATATCTATATATATCTCAATCAATTAATTAATCTAACTGCTTATAAATTCACATTTCTCTTCCTCCCCCGGTAAAGTCACCCCTCTCTTTTATACTTTTATTGTACTTCAGTAGTTCTCAAACTGCCACAGTTTTCCTCCCACCTCCCACTTCTTCTCCAGATATTGTTTCAGCTTCTCCCAGTCTGTGTTAAACTGCCCTGAGTCCAGATCTCTCAGTTTTCTTGTCATCTTGTCCATTTCAGCCATATACAGCAATTTGTAGATCCAATCTTCAATAGTTGGCACTTCTTGTACTTTCCATTTCTGCGCATACAAAAGTCTAGCTGCTGCAGTCATATAAAATATCAACGTCCTATGGTGGGCTGGGATTCCCTCCATTCCCAAGTTTAGCAGCAGGAGTTCTGGGTTCTTATTTATTTGAAACTGTAAAATTTCACTCATTTCTCTTATTATTTCCCCCCAGAACTGCCTAGCTACCTCACACGACCACCACATATGATAGAGGGAGCCCTCATGCTTTCTACATTTCCAGCATTTATTAGAAGTGTTCAAGTTTCCTAGCGCAATCTTCTTTGGTGTCATGTACCAACGATAGATCATTTTGAAAATGTTCTCTTTAATATTAATACATGTCGTTGTCTTCATTGTAGTTTTCCACAAGTATTCCCATGCCTCCATTGTTATTTCTTTATTAAAATTTATAGCCCATTTCACCATTTGTGTTTTAACTGTCTCATCCTCGGTATACCATTTCAACAGTACTTGGTATACCTTGGATATTCTTTTCTTGTCCTCTTTAAAAAGGGTCTGCTCTAGTTCCGAATTCTCTGTTCGTATACCTCCCTTTACAGAGTCCGAGTTATACAAATCTCTGATCTGTCTATACTGGAACCAATCGTAGTTCGGTGATAGTTCCTCTTGCGTCTTTATTCTAAGTTTAGACACTTCAGTTTTAGTTATTTCTTTGTACGTTAAACATTGTTGTTCATTATCAACAGCTCTCGGATCTATCACCTCGTATGGAACCACCCACAAAGGGGTTCCTTCTTGTAGGTAAATTCTGTACTTCTTCCAGATTGTATATAAACTTCTCCTTACAAAATGATGCAGGAACATCGAGTTGACCTTTACTTTGTCATGCCATAGGTATGCGTGCCATCCAAAAATTTTTTTATATCCCTCTAGGGCTAATAGTTTCTTATTCTTTAATGTCATCCACTCTTTTAACCAAACTAGGCAGATTGCATCATGGTAAAGTCTCAGGTTGGGCAGTTGCATTCCGCCTCTTTCCTTTGCATCTTGTAGAACTTTTACTTTCACTCGAGGCTTCTTGCCTGCCCAAACAAAATCTGATATTTTCCTCTGCCATTTTTCAAATTGTTTAGAGTCTCTGATGATTGGTATTGTCTGTAGCAAAAACATTACTCTTGGTAACACATTCATCTTAACTGCTGCAATCCTGCCCAACCATGACAAATTCAGTCTATTCCATTTGATCAAGTCTCTCTCTATCTGAGTCCATAATTTTTCATAATTATTCTTGAACAAATCTATATTTTTTGCAGTCAGCTCAACTCCCAAATATTTCACCTTACTAGTTACTTCACAGTCCGTTGTTTCCATTAACAATTGTTGTTTCTGCTTAGTCATGTTTTTACATAATATCTTTGACTTCTTTTTGTTAATGAAGAAACC
This sequence comes from Eublepharis macularius, assembly GCF_028583425.1. Lineage (NCBI taxonomy): Eukaryota > Metazoa > Chordata > Lepidosauria > Squamata > Eublepharidae > Eublepharis > Eublepharis macularius. Next base: position 8,833,579 of record NC_072800.1, on the reverse strand, counting down.
TGCCAAGTCACCAAACTCCTTGATCTTGTCTATCACTTTTGGCATGTTCTCCAATGGATCTTCTACAATTAACATTATGTCATCTGCAAATGCTCTAACCTTGTATGAATAGTCCTTTATTTTTATTCCTCGTATTTCCTCGTCTTGTCGTATTTGTATCATCAGAATCTCCAATACTAAAATGAACAACAATGGAGATAACGGGCAACCTTGTCTTGTTCCTTTACTAATCATCAATTTCTTGGTCAGTTCATCATTCACTACAATTGCTGCAGTCTGGTCTCTATAAATTTCTTTAATTGCTCTGATGAATCTTTCTCCCAATTGTAGCTTTTCCATAGTGGCAAACAAAAAATCCCAGTTTAAATTGTCAAACGCTTTTTCAGCGTCTACAAAGAAGAAACCAACCTCTTTGTCACAACGCTTATCATAATATTCAATAGCATTGATCACTGTCCTTAAATTGTCTCTTATTTGTCTGTCTGGCAAAAAGCCTGCTTGTTCCTCCTCTATGACTTCCGAGAGCCACCCCTTCAGTCTCTCCGCCAATATCTTCGTAAAAATTTTATAATCATTGTTAAGTAGTGATATAGGTCTGTAATTTTTCACGTTAGTCAAATCTTGGCCCTCTTTTGGGATCAATGATATATTCGCTTCGCTCCAAGTGTCTGGAATTCTTTGATCCCTCAAAACTCCGTTCATCACCTCTTTTAGGAATGGTGCCAGTTCGTTGGCCATTGTCTTATAAAATTTAGCCGTAAGTCCATCTGGCCCTGGCGCCTTTCCTAGATTTGCAGATTGTATTGCCTTACTTATTTCCTCATCAGTTACTTCACTATTCAACTTATTTCTCCAAGCTTCCAAGATCTCTGGAAGTTTGGTTTTCTCCAAATATGATGCTATTGATTCTTTGGTTACTTCTTTTTTATTATACAGCTTAGCATAAAATTTATAAAAGGCTCTACTAATGGTAGTCTGCTCCAGGTACGTTTTATTTTCTTCACAGATTTTATTTATTATTTTCTTTTCCCTTTTCTTCTTCAATTGCCATGCCAAATATTTCCCAGGTTTATTAGCACCCTCAAAAGCTTTTTGATTCAGTCTTTTAAGGTTCCACTCCAATTCTTTATTACTCATTGCTGTTAACTGTTCTTGAAGAATTTTAATTTCCTGATGTATTTTCTTTTTCCCTGGTCTCTTTTTTAACTGTATTTCTTTGGCCTTTATTTTCTCCTCAATCTCTTGTCTTTTCTCCTCTTTCTTTTTCCTTGCTCTGCCATTTAAGTCCATTAGTATGCCCCTTACAACCGCCTTGTACGCGTCCCAAACTTTACTGGTTGGTACTTCTTTATTCACGTTATATTGTATAAAAAACTTTGTCTCTCTTCTCAATATTTCCATATTTTCACTTTCCTGTAGCAAGTCCTCATTTATTCTCCAGGCTTTCCTTTTTCTCCTTTTTCCAAATTTCCACATAATTGGATTGTGATCTGAGCCTACCATCGGCATTATTTCTACCTCCTTAGTCCATAACGCTAAGTCCTTTGAGGCCCAGATCATATCAATTCTTGATAATGTAAGATGCCTTGCAGAATAAAAAGTAAACTGTTTGGTTTTAGGATATTCTCTCCTCCATACATCTTCGAGAGTCTCTTGTTGAATCAACTCAAAAAAAAGCTTTGGCAATAGTCCTCTTTTCTTTTGTGCTGTTGTAGTCTTTTTATCTAGTTCCAAATCTGTCACTCCATTAAAATCTCCAGCAAGAATTATCTGGTCATATACAAGATCGTCTAAATGCTTCCTTAAATCCTCAAAGAAGCTTTCCTTTGCACCGTTAGGTGCATAAAGTCCGACTACCAACACTCTCTTTAAATTCCAATTACATTCCACCGCTACAAATCTAGCTTCCACATCTCTCATAACAAATTTTGGCTGCAGCTCCTCTTTTATGTACAACACCACTCCTCTTTTTTTCTTGTTAGAGGCCGCTACAAATTCTTTGCCCAATTTTCCAGATTTTAAATATTTTACATCCTGTTTTCTAATATGGGTCTCCTGCAAACAAACAATATCACATTTTTGTTTTAGTAGCCAATGAAAAATATTTTTCCTCTTATTCGGTGAGTTTAGTCCATTTACATTCCAAGATAATACATTACACTCCATATTCATGGTTTTGTTGGTAGGTCTTTTTCATTGTCCTTGATAAATCTCTCCATCTCCCGCTCAGATCTGATGCGTTTTTTTGCCCCTCCAAACTCAAAGGACACTCCTTCCGGTAACTCCCATCTGTATCTGATATTCATGTCCTTCAAAGTTTGAATTAGCACTCTATATTTTTTCCTGTCCAGTAACACTGATCTGGGCAGTTCCTTCATTATGATTTTCGTCTTGCCATCAATCTCCAATGGATCTTGAAATTGTTTTGTCACAATCCTCTCTTTCATGTTTCTAGTTGTAAACTGCACAATCACATCCCTTGGTAGTTTCCTCTGGGTTGCAATTCTCGAGTTCACACGGTACGCCACATCTAGGATAGCCACAATTTCCTCCTCCTCCTTCCCCAGGTAATCAGCCAACACCTCAGTCATCTGTTCTTGCGCTGACTTCCCTTCCACTTCTGGCAGACCACGAAAACGAAGCTGCTTCTCCATGTGTTTAGTTTCTGCAACTGACATCCTCCCCTTCACCAGTCTCATCTCTGTTTGTTGCGTTTCTATTAAATTCTCCATCGCGTCTTCTACTGTTTTAACTCTCTGCTGCGTTCCTTGTAATTCACTACTAATCGTTTCCACGCCTTTTTTCACTTCTGACAGCTCCGACTTTACTGTCTGTGTAACTTCTTTGACCTCTTTAATAAGCTCCAATTTCGTGTCCTTAAGTTCTTTCATCATGTCTATAAGCTTTTTGTCCAAATTTTCTATTGCCGATTGCCACTCTTTTTTCGACATCGTGGGGCTTGCTTTAGCTCGCTCCCACGAATCTGCTCTCTTCCTTAGCTCCGTGGCGTATGTTTAAACGTTTTCCTTTTTTTCAAATGTCCCAATCTTTGCCAAAATTAATTTTTTGTATCCAAAATGTCGGGCGTCTTTTCTCTATGGTTTCTCTATGTTATTGTAATCCAAGATGGCCTACTTCCTCTTCCGCTGACGCCGCGACCCTTCCCTTTTCAAAAATGGCGATTCCCTACTTCCTGTCCGTCGGCAAGGGCCGCTTCCCTCCAGCCACTCTATTGTTGTTACGCACTTCCTGTCTCCCGTCTTCCCACAGCAGGTCTCGCGATGGTGTCTTTTTCCCACAGCTCCAAAACCACAGGTATTCAAAACAATAGTCCGATTTTTGCAATAACTTCTTTAAATTTAGTCTCTTTTAAAATACAACTCCTGCCGAGTCTTCACCTCCTTTTCACTAGTCTGTTGCAGTTTAAAAATCTACTTTCTTTCCTCTCTGTTTTTATCAATCTGTCCCGTTTCAAGAGATAGCGATCTTTACCTTCTCTTCAACTTTCTCGGGTTGTAATCGCTGTTTCGATCTTAAATTCTCCTCTCGACTTCCCTCCCCGATCGAAGCTTGGGTATGTAGGTCTTATGCCAGCCGAATTGGCCCCAGAACTGCCGCAGAGATTATAGCCGACCCGTCGCAAGGTGGGACCTCAAGGATTGGGGGGGAGACTCCTTGAGTAGAGCCCCCCCTCATCCGAGATCTAGCTCACCCTAGGGTCTTGAGCGTTCTTTGCCTGCTCCCCGCCTGAGAGCAGTCGGCCGCGGGTTATTTTCACCCCTCCGGCCGGTTAAAACGGCAGTCCGGTCAGCTCCGCAAATGGAGCTGCGTTAGACCTCCATGAATCCCAAACCGGAAGTCCTGTTATTCCAAGAGTTAATGGGAAAAGAAAAGGTGGGGGGGAAGCAAATTAGCCAGCAGGGAAGTCATTGGGAACATATGCTTTACCACATGCATTGGGGCGTGGCGCAACATGCGGGCACGATGCTTGAGGGAGACCCTCCGGTTCTGTGAATTCCTGAAATACAGTGTTTTTGGTTGAAAACAAAAGCAAAGAATCCATCCACAACAAGTTTGGAGAAAATCTGTCCCAAAAAGCAGGTAGAACTGCAAGAATTGTATGTTGATTAGATACCTCAATCCAGGGCCGGCGCCAGAGGTTTTGGCGCCTGCGGCAGCGTGCCTTGCGCCTCTGCGCGGCGTGATGACGTCATCGCAGACGTCATCACGCGCCGCAGGGGGGCTGGGCGGCACGCCGACCGCCGAAGCTTCTGCGCTCGGCCGGGGCGGAGGAGTGCGCAGCGGAGCTGAGGTGGCTGGCTGCAGCAGTAGCTGCAGCCAGCCAGGCAGCCCCGTGCCGCCGCCGCCACATGCCCCAGCCGAGCGCAGAAGCTGCGAGCCGGGGCTGGGGCGGCGCACGGAGGCTGCTCCATGCGTCACCCCAGCAGCAGCTCGCGGTTTCTGCGCCCAGCTGGGGCGGAGGAGCGCACAGCGGAGCTGGCGTGGGCTGGCTACAGCTGCTGCTGCAGCCATCCAGCCAGCTCCGTGCCGCCGCCGCCGCACGCCCCAGCTGGGCGCAGAAGCCGCGAGCCGCTGCTTGAGCGGCGCACAGAGGCTGTGCCCGGCTGGCGTGTGTGGTGGCGGCGGCGGCGGCAGCAAGGGGCTGGCTGGCTGGCTGCAGCAGTAGCTGAAGGCAGCCCAGTCACTCCAGCTTCGCTGCGCGCGCCTCCACCCCCAACACCCCCTCCAGCGCCCCTCCCGTGCACACGCGCCCGAGGCCACCGCCTACCTGGCCTCCATGGGCGCGCCGGCCCTGCCTCAATGATTGGCGACACCTATCATACAATCCGACAATAAAACTGGGAGACGGAGAGTGGCACAAACCAACCAAGTCACACCTGGAAAGGAATCTCCGAACAGACAGACTTCCCCAACCAGCGCTGAAAAGGTGATTCAGTGTCATTGGCCCTGGGAGCATGCGTGCATTTTGTGCACGCACATGTGGTACTGTGAACCAGCTGCTGCCAAGAATTGCCCCCAGCGCTGGAAACCCACAGAGTCCCATCACCTCTTTTTCTAGAAAAAAAGCCCTGACAACGTTCCTGTGTTCACTGGGGAGCAACGTGAGAACTTTGCATCCAGCATAACATGGGGAATTTTGTGCACACGCGCGCACACACACACGCTCTCATTCTTTCTTACTGTGACCCAAGCAGCTTGCCTCCACTTGGTTTTTTTTTTTTTTTGCAATAGCAAACGGCATGATGGGAGAAGCTGCAGACTCCTTTCTTAAAACCACAGCACTTAGTTACAAGGGAAGCCCATAGTAGCTGCACTGGGCAGTCTACAGAAGCAGAGAAGGCAGGGGAGAGAGGCCAAAGCTGCTTTTCTCATCCTGCTCTGGTCTCCAGCAGAAAAGAGCAGGACGGGGAGACAGAAAACCCATATTGCGTATTGCAGTTCAGTGCTCAAAGTTGTGCATGCAGAAGGAGGTTCTTCAGAGGCAGTAATCTTTTTGATCGCACATCCTGTGTCTAGTTTATCTCTATTCTAAGTCTTGTTTTGGCTTTCAAATGGTGCCACTTCACCAGAAAATAGCGCATGCTTAGCTTTAGAGGATATTTGAGGTTGTTGGGTTCCTCAAGCATGGCTCCAGAAAGGCAGCTTTTGAAAAGAAAGGAGCTATCAAATGGGTGGCCAGTTTAACATTTTTCCAAATTTCACTTGTTTAAATACAAAATGAAAATAGACAACTTAATAATTTCTACTTATTGTCTCTTTCCTGTAATAGGCCTTGTTGCATTTCGAATGAAGATGATGAAGAAATGCATGCAATGTGTTCTGTCAAGTACTGAGCATACTTTGAAAATTGGCAAAGGAAATACTGCATGAGATATTCTTATATCAGAATTTAAATAGCTGTTTTTTCCAGTTACATTGCTGCTTCACTGATGACCCCAAAAAAGGAACAAGAAAGAGAAACCTGAAGACTACTGAGGTATCATTGATGCTGTCCTAAAACAGCAACAGTGTCTCATACCACAAGCCCAGGGTGGCTCAGAGCCCGGGGAGGTCCAGGTCGACGGGAGGGTGGCCCAGTAGGTTGAGGTTCACCTTGATGAACGTCAACATGTCCACCAGGTCTGGGTTGAGATGTGCGCAGCGGGGACGGAGGAGGTCTCCCATGTGGGAGAGCACCCGCTCGCTCTGCACGCTGGTGGGAGGGCAGGAAAGGATGGTGGTGCCGATGGACAGTTCCGGCCAGCAGTCCGATTTCCTTGCCCAATACTGCAACAGGTTGGCATGGGGGGGCTCAGTGGGCTCCGAAAGGTACTCGTGCACCATGGCCCCCGCCGAGTCCTCCACTGGGTGGGACCCGCCCGCCGTGCTGCGGCCAACCACGCTGCCCACCGTTGAGGCCCACAGATCGAAGGTGTCCGTTGGGGTGGCTCTTCCCTGGCCTGGCTCTCTTCCCACCTCCTGCCCCTTGCCCGCACCCTCCTCCTCCTCCGCCTGCCCCTCACCGCTGCCCGGTTCCTTGTCTCCTGCCCTCTGTCTCTGGAAATGGAGCACCGTTCTGCGGAGCTCCTTCTTCCAGTGCTACATCTGCCCCACCTGCGTGGCAATGTTGCCCTTGATGCGGGGGTCACAGAGGGAGGCAAGTTGGTAGGTGGCCTCGCGGCGGAGAGGATGCAGGCATTCGGCGACGCAGGCCTGGATCCTGCGGACAAATTCCGGGAGCAGCTCTTGCCCTTGCTGGAGCTCCTTGTCCAGAAACTGGTCAAGGCCGTGGATCAGGGGGAGGACCTGACCCAGGCTGGCCTTGTAGGAGCACAGAAGCTCCGTGGCATCCTGAAAGGGCTTGAGGATCCAGGACATCTGTTGAAGGACTCTCCAGTCCACTGTGCTGAGGCCCAACTCCTCTCCCCTACTCAGCACATCCGAGGATGACAGGATGTCTTGCACTACGCACCTCTGCTCCACCAGATGACAGATCATGTCATAGGTGGAGTTCCAGCGCGTGGGCAGGTCCTGGAAGAGCTGGTGCTTGGGGTCCCCTTCCTCCCCCGCCTCTGGAACAGCTCTCGGGACGAGTTGATGCTGCGGGAGAAGTGGGAAGTGATGCGATGGGAGCTGTCCAGCAGACTGCGCGTCCACAAGGTTCCCTCGTCCCAGCTGTCCCTCGGCTTGCTCCCCAGCCCGAGCACATCCCGCATGACGAGGTGCAGCTTGTGAGCCATGCACACCAGGCCCGGGAGGGATGCCTCTCTCAGGGCTGCCAACATGTTGGCTCCCGCGTCTGTGGCCATGAAGCCACGGACAAACCCTTCCACCCCGGACGTCCACTCCCTCAGAGCCGCCTTGACAGTGGTGGTGATGTTCTTCCCGGTGTGGACCTTGTCCATCCCCCGGGCCTGAAGTAGAACCACCCTGTAGCCCGGACTCAATTTGGGCTCCTTTTTACGGCGGCCAGATCTTGGCCTGGGGAGGCGGAGTTCCTGCGGTTGCCACCAGTGGACGGTGATGGCCAGGTACACATGATGGCAGCTGCTCCACAGGTCGGCCATGAAGTGGACTGTTCTGCTCTCGGCAGCTGACAGGTCTCTGCGCACCATATCTCGCACCGCCTCATACAGGGTGGGCACGACTCGATGCCCAATGGTGCGCCGTGACGGCATGTCGAACCATGGAGCAAAGTGCTTGAGCAGAAATCAGAAGCCCACGCCCTCCACGACTGACAGGGGGAAGCCTTGCAGGGAGATCGTCTGCGCCACTGCACAAATGCCCGCCTCCAGAGCCCTTGACCTCACCCTTTTTAGCGGCACCACTCCCGACCCTGAGGGAACAACTTCCCCCAGGGAGGCCTGCCTGAACCTTCCGCTCCCACCAGCCGCACCCTCGGGGCATGGCTTCTTGCTCTGGCTGCATTCCGGAGACCCTCCCACTGATCCCGGATCAGACTCGCTGGCGGCCCTCCATTTCCCCCCCAAAGAAGTTTTGCTGCCCGAGGACGGAGACCACAGGCTCGGGTGGTACCTCTTCAGGTGCCGAGTGAGGTTCGACGATGACAGGTGCTGCAGGTCATTGCCCCTGCGCACCATGCCCCCACAAGCACAGCACCGCACCACGCGGGGGTCATTACCAACAGCCTGGAAGTGCCTCCAAACATTGCTCTTGAACCATGGCCTGCTTAAGGTTCCAGGGGAGGGAGGATGAAGGGTTGCTGCTGGCTGTGCCACAGTGCTGGCAACGGAAGACGGAGTGGTGGGTGGAGTGCAGGCAGGGACAGCACCACTGGTAGTTTGGGATGGGGACGGGCTGGAGGTTTCGTCGAACCCCAACCATTCCTCCAACGATCCCTCAGCCTCCTCCTCCTCCTCCCCAAACATTTTTAGCAGTTCCTCTTCTGCCGCCGGCAAGAGTTCTTGGGCCTCCTCCACAACCTCAGCTGGTGATTTGGGGGGAGTGGGAGTCACTGCTGCTCCAGAGCCCTGTGCAGCACTGCTTCCCGTGCTGCAACCGGGACAATCCCTGCACTTCCCCCCACGACCACTCTTTTCCCCCACACGGAGCCTCATACTGCCAGCCAACAACGCAGGAGGAGATGACACTGTGTGAGCCCTCAGCCGAGGAGGTGCCCACTGAGCTTGGCCTCAGAGCTAGGCAGCAGCCCTGGAACCAGAGAGAGAGGGAGGGAATAGAGCCCTAACCCAACACCACTCCCCCAGACCTGAGTGACCAGGCACTAATGTGTGTATGTGAGCCCTCAGCCGAGGTGCCCACCGAGCTTGGCCCCAGAGCTAGGCAGCAGCCCTGGAACCAGAGAAAGAGAGTGGGAATAGAGCCCTAGCCCACCACTACTCCCCCAGACGTGAGTGACCAGGCACTACAGTGTGTATGTGAGCCCTCAGCCGAGGAGGTGCCCACCAAGCTTGGCCCCAGAGGAACGGGAACCTGCTCCACCACGAACCAAAAAAGCTGCACCTGACTGTATGGCGGATCCTACCCCGCCTGTAGTTTTCTCAGAGCAGGTGGAGAAGGTCTTGCTGAATGCAAGGAAGCTGTCCACTAGGCGAGCCTATGAGGCTAAGTGGCGTAGGTTTGAGGCTTGGGCACTTGCTAAAGAAGTGGTGCCTACCAGTAGCCCCGTGGGGCTCATATTTGACTACCTATGTCAGCTGAGGGACCAAGGGTTAAAAGTTACCTCCCTTAAGGTCCATCTTGCAGCTATTTCCGCTTTTCATGATCGGGTAGACGGTGATACAGTATTTTCACACTGTAAATCTCGCCAGTTCCTGAAGGGGATGTTTAATCTTTACCCACCTGTGTCACCCCCTGTGCCTCAATGGTCTCTATCCCTGGTGCTGTCGAGACTGATGTTGCCTCCATTTGAGCCATTAGCCACATGCCCTTTGGACTTGTTGTCCTACAAGGTAGCGTTTTTGGTGGTTATAATGTCTGCCAGGAGGGTTAGTGAGTTGTCAGCGCTTAGGGCTGACCCACCTTTCCTTCTATTCCACAGTAATAGGGTGGTCCTGCGGCCATGCCTTAAGTTCCTGCCGAAGGTGGTGTCTGCCTTTCACCTGTCGCAGGATATTACGCTGCCTGCGTTTTTTCCACAGCCATCTTCCAAAGGGGAAAGGGCCCTTCATACCTGAGATTTAAAGAGGGCCTTGGCTTTCTATTTAGATAGGACAAAGGACTTCCGTAATGGTCCCCACTTGTTTGTCTGTTTTGGGGCCAAGGACAAGGGTCACAGGGCATCTTCACAGACCCTGTCACGGTGGATTGTATCGGCCATTAGTAAGGCCTATTCTCTGGCTGGGGTGGTTTGCCCACTGCAGGTCAGAGACCATTCCACACGGTCTCAAGCAGCCTCTTCGGCACTCGTCAGGGGTGTGCCGATGGTTAATATCTGTAAGGCAGCTACGTGGTCCTCTGCTGACACGTTTGTTAAACACTATGCTATGGATGTCAATGCAGAGCAAGAGGTTGCTGTAGCCAAAGCTGTCCTTCACTCCCTGTTTTCCTAAAGGGATGCTGGAGGGTATTATTGTAATAACTGACAATGACACTTTGTGTATATATGTATATATGTTTATTTATTGAACAAGTTAAATGTTACTGAACAATAATTTATTTATTTATTTATTAGTCCTGGTACTAGGACTGGTGTTATATAATAAAATTGAGTTGGATTTCACCCCACCTTCCTTATTTTGTGAAGCTTGGTACTCTCCCATGTGTGGAGGCACAGAAGAACGAAGATGAAAACAGGGTTAACATACCTGTAACTTATGTTCATCGAGTTCTTCTGTGCTGACACACATCCCTCCCTCCTGCCCCGCTGTGAATTCCAATGCACGATAATGTGATGGCTATAACAAAATTGATGTTTTTAAAGGATTATGGCTATGTGTATTGGATAGCGGCGGCAAGGGAGAACTGAGGGAAGGGGCCGTTGGTCGCAGGAAGGACATGTGACCGTTTGGGCGGGAAAACGGTCGCTGAGGCGCGCGACAAACGGCCCCTTCGGAGCTATAGGAGCAATAAAGAATTCTCCGGCGGCTGGCCTGCGCCTGCGCAGTCCCCCATGTGTGTCAGCACAGAAGAACTCGATGAACATAAGTTACAGGTATGTTAACCCTGTTTATGGTTATTAGATGATGACAATCACTGGAGATTGTAGGTTGTATCAAACTGGAAATTGTCTTTTGCTCTGATTCCTCTTTAATTTAAGGACTAAACTATAAGGATACAACTAATTGTACAACATCATTGGTGCCAATAGAGGGCACTCTTGCACTGACATGGAAGGTCACCTGTTTAATATTATATCTAGATCAAACAGCTATTTTTAGTTAATGCACAATGGTCTCGAGGCTTCCTTTAATGGTAAAGAATGAAGAACAAGACGTCTATTGGTGATTTCTTGTACATCTGCCTCCTTTTAAAGATAAATACAGATAAATCATCACTTACAACAGTGGAACTCTGTACAATCCTGTCAAGCGGTGAAGAGAATTTGATCACACTTCCGTATCTTACTTATCAGAACTTTTGGAGTGGTTAAATTCTCCTCAGCACCTGGCTGGACTTCCGAGCAGATCCACAAACACAATGGTAAGTTATCTTTTGGTAACTGATTCATTCAGTGATGCCACAGAAACAGGACATACAGAAAGAATTTCATGAGAACTTGCTTTGACAAGTTTGCGTAAGTACAATCAGCTGCTGGCAACAACAACAACAACAACAACAACAATAACAAAGAACTCCAGTCACCAATGGTCTTATTTTCAAATTGGATTTATTCTAATTTCTGAATCACAGTTTTTAATTATTGTTTTCCTGCAAGTATAAAGCTCTTCAGTCATTCGCTCTCTGTGTGTGATTTACTGAAAGAGTCGAGATTGTTTTTTAATGATTACGGCATGCAAGTAGAGAATTTGTAGTCAATATTACAGAGTTCATTCATTTGCACTTGTTTGGCTTTTTATAGAACAAATTGCTGCTAAGTACAGGCCAAATATGAACATCCGGATGCTCCTCAGTATTTCACTGCCATTCATTGGGGCCCATCACACATCAAAGGCAATGACAGCATTAATTTTGTGCCTCCCCTCACCGTTTTGGCAAAGCATCTGCCCCTTGCATTGAAGCGAGGACACTGAGACTCCGCGATTGCAGGAACGGCCAGCCCCCTTTCACTCAGAAGTTACGACGAGACCCTTTCCAGGGAGAAAACATTTTTAACCTGCTTTAACTTTGAAACCTGCACGCGCAAGTCCATTATGTCAGAATTACTTATTATACACCTGAGAAGGATGTTCCTGCCAGGCATGGGCTTAAATGGGAGACTTCTGTTTCAAGAGCCACAAAACAATGAGATGCGTCTTTAGTAAACAGTCCAGAAGCACCTTTAAGACTAGCCAACTTTATTGTAGTATAAGCTTTCGAGAACCACAGCTTTCTTTGTCAGATGCATCATCAGCTTTCGAGAACCACAGCTCTCTTTATCAGATGCAGCTGATGATGCAACAGATGAAGAGAGCTGTGGTTCTTGAAAGCTTATGCTACAATAAAGTTGGTTAGACTTGAAGGTGCTACTGGACTCTTTACTATTTCGCAACTACAGACTAACACGGCTAACTCCTCTGGATCTATGACCAAAGTTCTTTAGAAGGAACTTAGCCCGCTGACTTGGCTACCACCCATAAGAGATGGCTTTGAGGCTCGGGAAAGTGTTTGGATGCAATGAGGTAAAGAGCAAAGAGAAAGAAATACTAGAATAACACATACCCCTTTCATCTTTGGTTGGTGAGGCAGGCTCTTTTCCCAGTCCCCTCTCGCATGAGTGATGCCACATGTTGGATGGGGTTGGTCAGGATTGATGGTCCACATTGTAAACTTGGTAGTGCAAGACATACAACTGATGCTCTGTATATGCTCAGTACCCAGGAACAGACAGAAACTGGCTGCTGGGATTGTATGCTGACTACAGCAGAGACAAAATGCAAAATGTAAGAAGTTTTCAAAATTTGTATCTCTCCAAACTCAGGTTGAAAGTTGACATTAAACACTAGAATTCTGATTTCCAAATCAAAATTTGACATTGGCTGTTTGGGGTTTTCTCCTCTTTGAGGGACGACTCCTGATTGGTCACAGGAATGAATTAAGGTAACAAAAAAGGGCTGTCAATCAACCTTTAGAGGATTGTCAAGCAAGGATTATCACTGCAGGTGAGATACTCAGAGTCTCTCTACACGAGATGCCTCAGCATGTGTTAGTCAAGTGTAGGGAGATGCAATGTTTGCCAGGAAGCGTAGTTTAAAAAGATAGACCTGGCGGAGATTGCTCCTCAGAGGGTTTGTTAATTTCATCTTCTCCTCCTAGAAGGCTCTGTCAATTTCACCTCTCCTGTCTAACTGTGTGGGATTGCAACCAGAGGGCAGCAAGGATTGGAAATAGGCTAGAGCTACCTTCCAGAGCTGAGCTTGGACCTAGAGAAGTTATAATGGGCTGAAGTTTCCCTTCTGGCATTTCACAGCCCCTTCACATGGCTCCAGTATATAGCAAAGCCTTTCCCCTGCTGCTGGCTCTGTCTTTTTAAACTACCCTTCCTGGCTAACATTGCATCTCCCGACACGTGTTCTTCATGTGTCAGATGTCTCATGTAGAGATACTCTTAAAAGGGTCTAACTCTGGTTGGGATGGCATTGTTAGTAAACTTGGGTTGGTGTGCCAACTGGTGTCCTTTCCTGGAATAGCAAAATCTGTTCACAGATCCATGCTCTGGTGACATCCTGGTTAAATTATTGTGATGCATTCTCTGTGGGGCTACTTTAAAGAGAGTTCAAAAATGGCAATTAGTTCAGAGTATAGCTGCAGAGTTGCTGACTAATAAAGGTTATTGGGAACATATTTCACCAGTATTGAAGGAACATCATCAGCTGCCTCTTCTTTTCTGAGCACAGTTCCAAATGCTAGTTCTTGCCTTGAAATCCCTAAATATTCTGGAACCAGGCGGTATCTTCACATTTGAAACTTTCTGATAGGTCAGATCTTTTCCAAGAGACCCTGCATTTAGTTCCCCTTCTCAGGCTACTAGAGAGAAAATTATTTCTCTTATGACACCTGACTTCCAGAACTTCTCTTTTTCCATTCACCAGGCACCTTTTATGTCCACTGTCAGGTGCCAGGTGAAGTTGTTTCATTTCCATAGACTTTTGGTGATGGGTAATTTACATTTGGTTGCCTTCTGCTGCTATTTACTGCAGTTGCTATTTGCTATCTACTGTCAGGATTGAATGTCTCACTATTTTTTTGTTTGCTGTATTTTATAGCAAGTGGTAAGTTGCCTTGAGAACCTTTATGATGATGTAGAATATCAATTCCCTGGTTGATTCGGAGCCTGGCATCAAAGCCCTGGCCAAGCTGGGGCCAGGTGGTGGCCCTGGACAACCCTCCCCCATGAAGAGGCTGGAGCAGATGAAGTCTTCTCCTCAAAGAGTTGAGACGTAATCGTTGTTGATATGCTGCCAACCCAGCCAGTGCTACATGGTGAAGCTGAAAGTGAGAAATGAAAGATGCAACCTCAGAAGCTGCATATTTCGGTCCTTCATACCTTCCATCCTGAGAAATGGATTGTGGTTGATGACCAAGGTGAAGGCATTTTTGGATAGGTAGTACTGTTAAAGCACCAACAGCTCACATTGTGGCTAGGGCTTCTTTTTCTACAATTGCATATTTCTCTTTGGCGGGCTGCAGCTTTCAACCGATGAACAGGATGGGAGGTTCCTGTCCCTCAACCCGCTGGGATAAAACTGCTTCTAGCATGGAATCCGAGGCATCAGTCTGGACGATGAAGGGTCCAGCAAAATCAGGGTTTCTAAGAACCAGGGCCTGGGATAAGGCTCTCTATACAGTATGAGATTCTTGTTGCCAGGCAGGAGTCCATTAGAACTTGGTGGGTTAATTCTTCTACACACAGTCTGAGAGAGAACTGGTGTGACTGGTGGAAAGCTGAGTAAACTTGCAGTAGTAACCCTTGAGGCCAAGGAAGCACCTCCTCTGCTTCTTGTTCGATGGTACTCTAGAAAGTCACACCCAGAGTCCCAGACCTACTTTTCTGTTTGTCAAAGAGGCCTGCAGGCAGGACTAAATTGATTTTTATTTGATTGCCATGGAATTTTTTCAACATATGTTATAAATATTAGATTTCCCACCTCTCACGTGTTGTTTTCGTAACCAAATACTTACACTCTAATGGTTACAACTGGGCAATTTATCCCATAGTAAAGCTCTGCAGAGACCTAATCCTCTAGTGTTTGCACAGGCAAAATGCCTGTTCAAATTAATGAGATCTTTAATGCCTTATGAAAAGGGTGAGAATAGCAGAACACTCAATATATGAAAGCCTTCATGTGCAGCCCAGTGTAACATCATGTCCCCAAAGAAAAACACTGCCTTTTCACAGAGAATGAAAATGAGATGCTGGAAGTAAGGAATATTGAGACATTTGAACCTTCAAGGGGAACTGATGTGGAGTTTGTCTTGGTTGTTAGCCAATGGTGCAGAACTCCAGTGTTTCCCAGGGGTGATTCACATAATCTATAGACTGAAATGCCATACATGTGCATGACTAGGCAGTGGGCTTACAGTCACCTCCCTCCCCAATGTGTACAATACAGCATACGGCACAGAATGTGTGCAGCCCTGTGATTCGCAAAATCTTTGGGGAGGGGGAAAGTGCAGTGTGCCCAGAAGTGTTGCCTTTATGCTTGCTTCTCCTGCCTTGTGCAAGTAAAACTTTTTTGTACCTGCCTAGCAGGCACTGTGTTTTATAGATTACGGCAAAGCTTTTGACTGTGTGGATCATGAAAAACTATGGAGAGTGTTAAAAGAAATGGGGGTGCCACAACATCTGATTGTTTTGATGCGCAACCTGTACTCTGGTCAAGAGGCTACAGTCAGGACAGAATATGGGGAAACAGAATAGTTTCCAATTGGCAAAGGTGTCAGACAAGGATGCATATTATCTCCCTACCTGTTCAACTTCTATGCAGAGTATATCATAAGGAAAGCTGGATTACATTTGCCCTGAGCCTGCTGGTGTGGGGAGGGTGGAATATAAATAAAATAAATAAAATCTAGAAGAAGGTGGAGTGAAAATTGGTGGAAGGAACATTAACAATTTGAGATATGCAGATGACACCACATTACTGGCAGAAAATAGTGAAGACTTGAAATGACTACTGATGAAGGTTAAAGGAGAATACACCAAAGCAGGATTACAGCTGAACATCAAGAAGACAAAAGTAATGACTACTGAGGAATTACACGATTTTAAAGTTGACAATGAGGAAATTGAAATTGTTCAAGATTTTCTGTTCCTTGGCTTAATCTTCAACCAGGCATACAAGGCACTTGCGATACCATGCATTCTATATAGTTCCCCGATCTGGTTCCTGGGCCCAGGTTCCTGAGCCTGCTTGCGGGGAGGGCAGAATATAAATACAATAAAATAAAATAAAATAGAACAACTTGACAAGCTCCAGTTAACCTTCTTCTGGAAAATACTTCCTCTACCACCATGTATAGCCTCCACAGTCATACGTCTCGAATTGGGCCTTCCAACAATCTCAACATTGATCTGGAAAGCCAGAGTCAACTTTAAATACAGACTGCAAAGCTCCAAAGACCTTCCAGTCTTCACTAAATCAGCAGCCCAACAGTGTTGTTGTTTCTGTGTCCACAAAACTGTGGACAAAACTGTGGACACGGGAATAAACAAATTAGGTTTATGGGACCCAAGCGCTTAACAAGGAAAAGACGAGAACTACTTACAGAGAAACTGCTTAAGCAGGACTGGGATTCCCTTCAAAAGGAAGCTGCATGAAAATGCTCCCTGTTCTATGTGGGAAGTAAATATTCTACTCAGTTTGACCTGCCTCATTACCTTAGGGTGATGGTAGTTCCAAAACTGAGGCGGTTATATATGATTACACTTTGCAACGCATTGCCAACAGCCCAGATGAAGGGCCGCTTCCTCAAGGTACCCTCGGATCACCGTTTCTGTGGCTGCCCTTTGGCTGAAGTTGACTCGCTGCCCCATACCTTCTTTCACTGTCCAAAGCATGTACTAGCCAGAGAGAGAGTCCTTAAAAATGGCTACCGATGTATTCAAACATTCCTGACTCCTTAAAATTAAGACTATTACTGAGTAGCCTTTGCAAAAGCTGCATTGTGGATGTGGCAACCTTTTCTTTAACTGTTATTTTTAATTCTTAAACTTTGTTATAGTGTATGACCTATGGACTGTTAAGCTGAATAAACTAACTAATTATAACTTGGTTTCCCATTCTGGAAGCTGCTTTAACAAAATGAAACAGAAATTTCCGGGTGTATTTCCAGCTTGTTTGTTTTCTTTTGCACATCCGTAAATGAGATAATTCCAATCCATGCTTGTACAGGATCTGAAAACTCTGCATTGAGATGGAGTAATTGGCCAAAATTGAAATGCTGACATGTGGCAGAAGGGCCTCACTGACCAATGGGCCCTGTTCTAATTAAGCAGGAAGCCACTGACATTTTAAAAAAAACTGTCTGCATTCATTTCATTTTCCTAGTCTTACAGTGATTGACTGACAATATTTTTTAAAAAACCTTTCTCCTGAAAAGTCTGTGTTTGCCACCCTTCCTTATTTATTTTATTTATTTAATTCAATTTATATTCTGCCCTCCCCGCATCAGCAGGCTCAGGGTGGATTACAATCGGTATAATAATTTAAAATACATATAACTTTAAAGCTAATAAAACCACATAAATATTTAAAACACATAGCAGCAGACTTCTCCAATAACCTTGTTGGTCCAATAACCTGCCAGGCTCCAATAACCAAGGACTTCTCCTTGTTGTGGTCTGTTATTTGGTTTCTTTCACAAAGTGAGCAAGGCTTCTTTTGCAGAATATCCCATCCCACAACACTTCCATTATTTCCTCTGGAGGACTTTGGGAGGAGGAGTGGCTGGAGTAGCTATTTTTCAACCAAATGACATTAGCAGAGGAGCTAATGCTGCCTGTCCAATAAAGACCCCCACCCCAAATTCCAAGTGAATTCCAAGGGTCAAATTTCACTAGCCTCCAAATAAGTTCCCCCCAGCCATCATACTTGCAAAGAAAAAAAGTGCTCCACCCCACAAAGGAGGGTGGGAACTGTGGCTCTCTGCTGTTTGTCTCCAAAGGTGATTGGTTGGGAGCACACTATGGTCTTCCCTTGCAAGGATCCGATTGGAAGAGAGAAATACTGGCCCCTTTTGCTCTTACAGTTTAAAGTGCCATTTTTGAGTAGTCGCAGTGGCTTCAGCTTGGCACCAATCCTTTTACACTTCCCAGCAGTTTCGATTTGACCTCTTGTGATTCCTTTCAGATCTGCCTTGATAAGCCTCTGTTCAGTTTCGGGCTTTCGGGGCATTGCAGAGCACATCACCATTTTTTTAAACTTTGAGCATGCGTAGTAACATTTCTACATCTTCTGACCATCAAGGCCCCCCCATGCCTGCCCTTCAACCATCTACCACCACCCCACTCTTCCTAAGGGGTAAGGCAGGACTTCAATTTGCATGGCACTTTTTTTTTTAAACTCTGAGCATATGTAGTATATGTTCTTGCATTACTACATCTTCTGACAGACAAGTCTCTCCACCATGCTGCCCTTTAACCACGCACCCCCACCCCACTCTTCCTGGGGTAAGGCAGGACTTGCCTCCCCAGGAGTAAGGCATGGGGGGGAGCAGACTCATACCCACCCCTGGCTCAGCTGAGATGCACCAAGCCAGGGCTTGATTGGGGCATCGGCTCTCGTGCTCCTGAAAGCTGCCTCATGCGAGCCCTGGCTGTGGAGCATGAGAGTGGGCACCCTAGCCAAGCCCCGGCACAGCCTGGCTGCGCAACATGAGATTGGGTGCCCCAGCCAAGCCCCGGCTCATTATGCACTCAGCTGAACATGGAGTAAGCTGGGGCTTGGACGAGGTGGCTCTTGTGCTGCACAGCCTGGCTGTGGAGCACGGGAGCAGGCACCCCAGCCAAGCCCAGGCTCAGCACGTCTGAGCTGAGCCAGGGGTGGGTATGAGTCTGCTCCCCCCACTGCACCTTACCCCATGGGGAGGCAAGTCCTGGAAGAGTGGGATAGGGGTGGGTGGTTGAAGGGAGCAGCATGGGGGAAAGCTTGTCTGTCAGAAGATGTAGTAATGCAGGAACGTTACTACATATGCTCAAAGTTTTTAAAAAAGGTGCCCTGCAATTTGAAGTCTTGCCTTACCAATGGGAAAAGTGAGGTGAGAGTGGGTGGTTGTCAGGAGGGCTGCAGAGCAGCCAAAAATGGTGGGAAAGTTCAGAGAGCTGAGTTCGGTGGGTGTGGTTAATTCCACACAAACCAATCAGCTCCCAGGGAAAAGAGGGGGGGGAGTGCTGCAAAATGTTCACATTGGCTTTAATCAGGTCAGCCCCAACTGAGCAGCTGATTAAAAATTAACATCGCAATATGTCAGCAGGGAGAAAAATCGAGGTAATGGGGAAAAAGAGCAGTACTGCATCCCATGACTAGCTTGCAAGTGTGAAACCCCTGCAAATATGGGATGTGGAACAGGGTCAGACATACTTTAAAATCCTAGTGTGAAAAGTACCAATGTTACCCAGGAAGTCAGTACAATCAAAGAAAAACAAGATGCCTGCTGTATTGCTGATGGTAAACACACAAACACAAACAAAATAACAGATTTTGGGGGGAGAAGTGTGGTGGCAACTAAGATGGGACAGGGGAGGAGCAGAGAGAGAGAGAGAGAGAGAGAGAGAGAGAGAGAGAGAGAGAGAGAGAGAGAGAGAGAGAGAGTTCTGCGCTAACTGCTCTCTGGACTTACAGCTGTTCAAACCTCACACTTTTTCTTTTTCTTTTATTTATTTAACCCACCTCACCAAACACCTGCAATCAGTAAAAAGGGGAGACACAATCTTTATTTAGCTGGTTAGTAGTGTGTAAGCTTTGTGTTCCTTATAGGGTTATTTGTGACCCTAAAAGAATAATACAGTACTTAATTGTGACGTATGTACAATCTCTTTCACAGCTCATTTGACTGGACAGACAAGATGCAGGCGTAACACAGTAAAGGTCTAGTGTGGCATCAGCAGTATGGAATGTACAACTGGCTCTCAGCTGCAATCCTCAGAGGTTTCCCCCACTGTGAGTTCACCCATTGAACTGAGCCTTAGTAAAACAAATACAAATGCTGAGAAGTTTGATTCCTTTCTCACTAGATAGGGTTCCTCAGCATTCAGGTTTTAACTCTAACCTTTTAACGACAGCTTACAGGCTTACACTCAAGTTCTAGTCCGCATTTTAACCTCACAGAGATTCTGTTCATACCAGAAAGTTAGAAGTGAGGGCCCTTCATAAGGTGCTTGTTTACTTCACTAAAACAAGTTTCCTTTCCTAACCTGGCCCAAATCCTAACTAAAAGCCAAAATAACAAGCCCGACTAAACTTACAAAATTATCCCCAGCCACCCAAAGCCCTATCCAAAGTGGCAAAGCCTCTTTTCTCCCTTTTAAAGTGGAGGCTGATCCACCTCCTCTCCACCAGTGGAGCTCCAGGGGCTCTGATTGGCTAGCAATCTCTGGGATCTGCATAAGGCTTAAATCACAAGGACTGTTTCAGAGCCCTGGAGGGTAGGCAAGACTTTGGGGTTGATTGCAGAGTGTGGGTGTGATTGTGTGATACCTAAGAATCCTAGATTTCTGTTACTGTACTGGGAAATCACTGTAACAACTCCAAAACAGCTGTTTTTGTGTATATTTACAGCTCAAGAATTTCATCATGCATGCCCCTCTTGCTCAGAGTAGCAGGCATCTCAGGCTGGACTCAGGATGCCTTCTGCCGTAGCAGGATTCCTCACAGCCTTATATATTTGACAAGAAGCTGCAGCCAGTGCTCGTTTTTTGTCTACTGTACCTGCTTCCAAACATGTTAACCTCATAGACATGAAAAAAATAATCCTTATGTGTACATTTAAATATGAAATATGCAAAATTTTGCATAAGTTGACCTCACAGCCAGAGACAAAATGTATGCATTTTTCATGGAGTCCTTTTGAGCATTGCTGTTAAAATTTCTTTGAAGAAACTGCAGAATTTTTTTTAAAAGAACATCGTTAAGCTTTCTACTGTCAGCAGCTGCGAAGTCTGCACAGATTTTTAGCACCTGGCCTACTGAGTACATTCATACAATGCAATATTTCAAAACTGGGGAAATAAGAAGACACAGAACATTCAACAAAGCAGAGCACCTGCTGAAGAGAGAACCTTCCATAAATGCAAAAATAATGGGGCAGCATTAAAAAAGAAAACTCAAACCAGGGGAACTAAAACTGTGGAAAATATTCTTCGCTAAGCTTAAAAGCTTCTATTTTTTCTAAAATGAATGTATGTACATAAATGTAATGCTATAAGAAGAGTATGTTCAGAAAAAAAGCTTCATGAACCAGGTATCCTGACAAATGTATTTACCTTCACACTTGTTGTGCAACAATCCCATTTTATCTGCCACATCTGCCTTTTTCCTGAGGAAAAACCCCAGCTATTGAATGGCCAGATCTTTAAGCAATTCAGATCTGACAGAGGAAAGCATGAATAGGAACCACGTCAGTTGTAGACAGCATCTCCCAAAGTTCTAACAGTAAAAAAAAAAAAAGTTATTTTCAATGCGCTGGCTCTCCTCCTGCCCTGCCTTACAGCACATGCAATTGAATTTTTTACTCCTGCCCAGAGGGTGCTGTGACTATGCTCAGGTGCTTCTTCCCCAAAGTATTTCTTCCAAGAAGAAACAAACTAGCTCTGGCTTTTCTCCACCTCACTGGATGCTTCAGAATTGCTAGGCAGGCATAGCCTTTGATGTGTAGCAAGCAGCCATTCAAAAATAACTGTATTGATTGTTGCAGGTTGCTTGGCTTGGAACTGCACCCCCCAACAGCCATTTTCTGATTGGCGCCCTCCCCACCATGGCAGCCATTCTGTGGTAGCACCCACTGCTTATTTTTAACACTCCCAAAGTGTCTGCAGGCTCAGAGCTAAGCTACAAGAGACACATGACATCTCTCCCATCCTTTCCGCCAAGGCAGGAAGGTGGGTGACGTTGGCTGCCGCCAGATTATTCCTCAGTGGGACCCTCGGATGAGGCCCTGCGGTTGCTGGGGGATCTTCCCACTTCCCCTCCACATGACATCTCCTCTCCCTCCCATCCTTTCTGCCAAGGCAGGAAGGTGGGTGATGTTGGCTGCCCTCAGAGAATTCTTCAGTGGAACCCTTGGATGAGGCCCCGTGGTTGCTGGGGGATCTTCCCACTTCCCCTCCAAATGACATGTCCTCTTCCTCCCATCCTTTCCACCCATGCAGGAAGGTGGGTGATGTTGGCTGCTGCCAGAATATTCCTCAGTTGGACCCTCAGATGAGGCCCCGTGATTGCTGGGGGATCTTCCCACTTCGAAGACCCCCCGCCTCCCCATGCCCACTAGGCCCGGCAGCCGCTGACAACACCCACCTTCTGGCCTGTGCCGGGAATAAACGTGCACTCCTCTGAGGCCCGGCGGCTGGGCACATGGGGGATGTCACCAGCAAGTTGCCATGCCCCCCACCCCATAGAGGGGAGGCAGCCCGCCTTTGAGTACACCCCTTGTACACTGGGCCAATGTCAACTGGTGGCTCTAATTATATCGATTGGGAGTTTCCTGGGGGCCTCGGATTGGAGAGGGTATAACTCCAAGATCCCTATTGCAATCTTGACCAAACTTGGGTGCTGGCTGGAGGAGAGCCTGCTACACACTCCCTGTGAATATGGGCTCTCTAATTCCAACAGGAGCCGTTCTGAGCCCCACAAACCACGAACTGCAGACAGGTTCATCAGCGGGAAAAGTTCGTTGCGGTTTGTTGGTTTGGGTTCATCGGCGGCACCAAACCATGAACTGCAGGTTCGTTATTTTGGGGGGGGGGGGTTGTGCCCATGTCTATCTAGGAGTACTGGTACCAGTATCTTTAGGGTAGAGACAAATGTAATGAATATTGAGTCAAGTTTGACATCACCCTCATGTCCTTTAAAACTGAAGAGGTTTTTCTGTCCTTAGAAGACCTCAGGGCCTAACTAAACACTACATTGTTTACCAGTCCTGTCAGACCAAACATGCCCTGGGAGTTCTGGGTCTGGAACATCCAGGATTTTGGGGAACTTAATTATCAAGGTGCATGGGGGCCAGTTCTGAATGGGAACATGGTGTGCAGATTGGAGTTTTCAGCCTCCCCCCTGCTCATTTTCCCAACCTGAAACAATCCCAGGGCAAAATTACCTATCCAGGAAACTAACATGTAATTATGAGCTACACATAAATTTCACCAACAATCCAAATTCAGTGCCCATTCTCCTGAGAATTAAGCTCCAAAGAACAGTGTAATGAGTGGTTATGCCCAGCCTGATTTTTAACAACAACACTTGATTTAAATACCACCCTTCAGGACAACTTAACATCCACTCGGAGCAGTTTACAAACAATGAAATCCTAAGAGGAGTTACACCAGTCAATGGGCTTAGACTGGAGTAACTCTTCTTAGGATTGCACTGTTGTGGTATTATTATCCCCACAATAATAATCACCCTGTGAGGTGGGTGGGGCTGAGGGAGCTCTGAGAGAGCTGTGACTGACCCAAATGAATTAATGATTTGTGGTTTTGATTTTTAGGAGTAAGGATTCGGGATATTAAGAAGATGAGATATGGGAAAAGGATATTAATTAGACCACAACCTGACTGACACTAATGGAGGAAGTGTTGTAGGGAAAGAACTGTAACTGACCAACAATATGCTTATGGCTTTTTTTGCTTTTTTTAAAAACTTTGTTGTGTAGGCCTCTGTTAGCTCTTTGCAGTTCTGCTATAGTTATGTTGTGTGTTATTTTTCTTCTTTTGCACTATAGTTTAACTTTTCCAAAAATAAAATATACTTCTCCAAAAAGAAAAGAAAAGAAAAGAAAAGAAAAGAAAAGAAAAGAAAAGAAAAGAAAAGAAAAGAATTCAGGTCCATTCAGGGAAGAAAGGACACCTACTGTGGGACACCCATGTCATCATTAACATTCTTTCCTCCCTCAACTCTGAGAATAGTTTTGCAAATGAGTGTGCTGCTTATTTAAAAAATACAATATCATATCTGGGGACATTTCTGCCTGAAGCAGAAGGGAGGAGATGGGGGTAACAGGATCAACGTGTATAAATTCTGAAAGAGTTCTTGTCTGAACAATGAGTATCAATTCTTCCCCATGCAGATCTACTTCACTATTTCTTTCTATAACTATGTAGTTACTTAATAACTCACTTATTTTTCATACAAGCCAAAATGTTTGGATACAGTTTCAATAAATATCTGTGGTTGAAATTATCATAACATAAAACTTTCCACAAACTCTCAATGTGAAACTCAGAAGGAAGAAAAAGATCATGACAAATAACAACAACAACAACATTCGATTTATATACTGCCCTTCAGGATGACTTAACATCCACTCAGAGCGGTTTACAAAGTATGTCATTATTATCCCCACAACAAACACCCTGTGAGGTGGGAGGGGCTGAGAAAGCTCCAAGAAGCTGTGACTGACCCAAAGTCACCCAGCTGGCTTCAAGTGGAGGAGAAGGGAATCTAACCCGATTCTCCAGATTAGAGTCCCATGCTCTTAATCACTACACCAAACTGGTGTACCACTATACCAAATGACAAAGATGACAGCTGAGAGAGGAAAAAATTTAGTTGTCTATGTCCAAAAGTTAACTCAAGTGTAACTAGATAGCTTAGAAGTAGTGCCAAGATTATATATAAGTCCAAGCATTTACATGCTAAGGTGGAACAACCACCACCACCAAGATCTTATTGTGAAACAGTTTGAGCAAAACTGTTTCACAATGAGAAACAGGGTAATTATTTCTGCATTGTAACACACTATTAACAAAAGTTTTAGTAAATTAATGCTAATGAGAAGCAGAAGGGTACATTTATATGGTCCATCTTTAAAGGCCTCTAAATAACTAGAGTACCTTGAGCAATTAACATAAGCCAAGAAATAGCCCAAGTCCTTTACAACACACAGTTTAAAAAATGTTTTTAAAAGGCTGTTATTGTTGGAAGCAGTCTAATCTGGCAAAGAATGTATGTCCTTATTTGACACCTGCTAATTGAAGAATCTGATAAAGGGGGCTCTGACTCTCAAAAGCTCATTCCTTGGGGAATCTAGTTGGTCTTTAAGGTACTACTGGACCCAAATCTTGCAGATTTAGCAGAATATTGATGCTTATGAAGTGACTGGAGAAATAAAAATAGATTTGCATACAGTCTCAAGGAAGTGACAGATAAGTTTGACTGGGCAAAAGGCAACAACTTTACTAACTTGGTAAGATATACAATGGGCCCAAGGAACAATGATATTAAACTCCCTCTTCAGGCCAGGTGCACATGATACCAGTGAGGCAGCAGAGATAAAAATCCCCTCCTCCTCTACAGCAACATCTGCACCTCCTCAGGCAAATTTCTCTGCAAGGTAGTCAAGATTAGACATGGACACAAACAGCATTATGAACGCAAAAAAAGACAAACAGCCCGTTCGTCTGTTCGCAAACAAGCTATTCGTGAGGTGCCATTGCAAACGAACAAGTGTTAGTCGCAAGCCTGGTTTGTAGCATTCGTCTGCTGTCCGTGAAGTCAGACAGTCAGGCACCTTCAATCAATTCCCTTGGCAATGGAGGGAGGGACTGCCTGAACTCTGTCTGCTCTCCTGTCGCCCTGCAAAACCCAATCGGAGCCCAACTTAGCTTGATGGGCAGGTCTTCTTTCCAAGTGTGGAGCTCCAAATTGGTTACAATTGGTTACATGGCAGCAGAGACTGGGAGGGAGGGAGGGTGAAGGGGTGGTGTTCTGTAGCACTCCAATCTCATGCCTGCAAACCCTGTTAGGCAGTTCTGAGTGCCAACCACAGACCTCCTGCTTTTCCCTACAAGACCTCTGCTTATAAAAGGGCACTGTGCTCCCAGTTCTGGCTTTCAGTTTCAGCAGGCAGAGGAGTGTGACAGAGCTGTTGCTAGCCTTTGGGGAGAGAAACAGGGAGAGTGCATTGGAGCTGGGATTTTTTCTGTATGTGGTGGGTGGGATAGGGATCTATCCCCTCTGGTTCCAGGGCTGCTGCCAGGCCCTGGGGCAAAGCTCAGTGGGCACCTCAGCTGAGGGCTCACCCTGACTATTATTAGTAGTAGTATTATCAGTGCCTGATCTGGTCAGGTTTCTGGGAGAGTTGGGCTGGGGCTCTAGCCCCTCCCTGTGGTTTCAGGGCTGCTGCCAGGCACTAGGGCCAAGCTCAGTGAGCACCTCATCTGAGGGCTCACCCTGATTATTAGTGCCTGATCTGGTCAGGTTTCTGGGAGTGCTGGGCTAGGGCTCTAGCCTCTCCCTCTGGTTCCAGGGCTTCTGCCAGGCCCTGGGGCCAAGCTCAGTGGGCACCTCGGCTGAGGGCTCACCCTGACTATTATTATTATTAGTATCAGTGCCTGATCTGGTCAGGTTTCTGGGAGTGCTGGGCTAGGGCCCTAGCCCCTCCCCGTGGTTTCAGGGCTGCTGCCAGGCACTGGACCAAGCTCAGTGGGCACCTCAGCTGAGGGCTCACCCTGACTATTATTATTATTAGTATCAGTGCCTGATCTGGTCAGGTTTCTGGGAGTGCTGGGCTAGGGCTCTAGCCCCTCCCTCTGGTTCCAGGGCTTCTGCCAGGCCCTGGGGCCAAGCTCAGTGGGCACCTCGGCTGAGGGCTCACCCTGACTATTATTATTATTAGTATCAGTGCCTGGTCTGGTCAGGTTTCTGGGAGTGCTGGGCTACGGCTCTAGCCCCTCCCTCTGGTTCCAGGGCTGCTACCTGGCTCTGGGGCCAAGCTCAGTGAGCACCTCGTCTGAGGGCTCACAGTGTTGTCTCCTTTTCTTTCCTCCTCGTTTGCTGGAACAATGAGGCTTTGGCCAGGGGCAAAGGGTGGTAGTGGGGGGAAGTGCAAAGATTTTCCCAGTTGCCCCGTAGGAAGCAATACTGGGCAGGGCTCTGCAGCAACAGAGACTACCACTCCCCAAAAATCACCTGTGGGGGCTGTGGAGGAGGCCAAAGAGCTCTTGCCACCAGGGAAACGGGAACTGTTTAAAATGTTTGAGGGGGAGGCGGCTGAGGGATCCATGGAAGAATGGTTTGGGTTCGATGAAATATCCATCCCATCCCCATCCCAAACTCCTGGTGTTGTCCCTGCCTGCAGTACACCCCTCACTCCGTCTTCCATTGCCAGCTCCGCAGCACAGCCAGTAATCCTTCGTCCTCCCTCCCCAGGAACTCTTAGTGGGCCACGGTTCAAATCTTCTGTATGGAGGCCCTTCTGGGCCCTTCCGAATGACCCCTGTTTGGTGTGGTGCTGTGTCTGTGATGGCCTGGTGCGTAGGGGCAATGACCCAAAGCACCTGTCATTGACGGTCCTGACCAGGCACCTGAAGACATGCCACCCGAGCCTGTGGTCTCCATCTTTGGCCAGCGACACATCCGGTGGGGGGAGACAGAGGGCTACCAGATCCTCTGAGCCGGGATCAGTGGGAGGGTCACCTCTGGAGCGGCTGCCATCACGGGTACCTTGCCATCACGGCCCACTGGTGGCAACCAGAGGACCTCCGCCACCCCAGGCCAAGAACTGTTTCCCAAAAAAGGTGCCATGCTTGACACCAGGCTACAAGGTAGTTCTTCTCCAGGCCCAGGGGATGAATGATGGATGGTCATTTGGAGAAGGGCAAGGAGCTGTTCCAGTTGGCAGCAGAGGGTAGGACCCGAAGCAATGGGCTTAAATTACATGCACAGAGGTACCGGCTGGATATTAGGAAAAACTTTTTCACAGTCAGAGTAGTTCAGAAGTGGAATCAGCTGCCTAGGGAGGTGGTGAGCTCCCCCTCACTGGCAGTTTTCAAGAAGAGGCTGGATGAATACTTGTCAGAGATGCTTTAGGCTGTTCCTGCACTGGGCAGGGGGTTGGAGTAGATGGTCTGTATGGCCCCTTCCAACTCTATGATTCTATGAGGTCCATACTGGGAAGAACCGCCACCACCGTAAAGACGGCTCTGAGGGAGTGGACGGTGGGGGCAGAAGGGTTTGTCTGTGGCTTCATGGTGACAGAAGCAACATATTGGGAGCCCTGAAAGAGGTATCCCTCTCGGGCCTGGTGTGCATGGCGCACAAGCTGCACCTGGTGATGAGGGACATGCTTGGGCTGGGGAGCAAGCCAAGGGACAGCTGGGACAAGGGAACCTTGTGGATGCACAATCTGCTGGACAGCTGCCGCCGCATCACTTCCCACTTTTCCTGCAGCATCAACTCTTCCCGCGAGCTGTTCCAGAGGCGGGGGAAGAGGGGGACCCCGAGCACCAACTTTTTCAGGAGGGGAAAGGAGCTGAACCTCAGCTCCATGGAATGGAGAGTCCTTGGCCAGATGTCCCAGGTTCTGAAACCCATTAAGGATGCCACCAAGCTCCTGTGCTCCTATGAGGCCAGCCTGGGTCAGGTCATCCCCCTGATCCACGGGCTCGACCAGTTCCTGGCCAAGGAGCTCGAGCATGAGAAAGAGCTGCTCCCCAGGGTCAGGGACTTTGTGAGGAGGATCCAGGCATGTGTGGCTGAACACTTGCATCCTCTGTGCCATGAGGTGCCATACCAAATGGCCTCCCTCTGTGACTCCCGGATCAAGGGCAGCATCGCCATGAGGGCAGGTCAGATGTTGCGCTGGAAAAAGGAGCTCCGCAGAGCGGTGCTCCATTATCAGAAAGAGAAGGCAGGCCTGAGGGAACTGGGCAGGGACAAGGGGCGGGCGGCGGAAAAGAAAGAGCAGGAGGAGGAAAAGGGGTGGGGGGAGTTGGGAAGAGAGCCACGCCAGGAGAAACCCACCCAAACAGCCCCACTTGATCTCTGGGCCTCGTCAGTGGGCTGTGTGGTTGGTCACAGCACAGTGGGTGCATCGCTCACAGTGGAGGACTTGGGGGGGAGGCTATGGTGTGAGAATAACTGGCGGAGCCCACTGAGCCCCCCCTCCAACCCCTTGGACTATTGGGCGAGTAAATCTGCCATACGGCCAGACCTGTCCATCATGGCAACCAACATCCTGTCCTGCTCTCCCGCCAGCGTGCAGAGTGAGCAGGTGTTCTCCCACCTGGGAGACCTCCTCCGTCCCCGCCACACACATCTGCACCCGGACCTGGTGGACATGTTGACCTTTGTGAAGGTCAACCTCAACCTCCTTGGGCATCCCTCCTTGGACCTGGACCTATTTGGGCTCTGAGCCTCCCCAAGTCTACTGTGTTTCTTGGCCAAGCTCCTGTGCAGCGGGCTCCAGCAGTTCTCAATTCTTGGGGCTGCTTTCACGGCTGGCAACTCGTGGTCCTCCTCTCCCAGACAAGTTCCCCAACGGTCCCTCTTTCAACCTCTCCCTCTCTTGATGGCAACAATACAACCCTTCCCCACAACGTGTCCTGTCCATTCTGTCCTCTAGCTGACAATTTCCTGGACAGTCCCTCTTTCATCCTCACCATCTGTGGATGGAACTGGAACGACCCTTCCCAATGACCTCTCCTGTCCTGCCCATCCTGTCCTGTCCATGAAGGCAGGAAGGTGGGTCATGTCAGCTGCTGCTGCCTTCGAGCATGGGGGACTACTACACCACAGCCACCATCTTTGGGCCTTCCCGGTCCCGGCTGTGACAAGGAACCAACGTTGTCCTCCTCTCCCCATCAAGGTCCTGGACGTTCCCTCTTTTGACCTCTCCCTCTCTGGAACTGCTCTGACCCCTCCCAACGACCTCTCCTGCCCTGGCCACCCCATCCTTTCCGTGAAGGCAGGAGGGTGGGTGATGTCAGCTGCTGCCGCTTTTGGCCACGAGGGACAGCTCTCCTACTGTTGTTGATGGTAGGGTAAGACAGCACGGGGGGCCCTATCTATGGGCTCCTGCTGACCCCCCTGAGTGGGGGGGAATGGTCCCCTCCCACCTACCCTTTCTGTGGAGGCAGAAAGGTGGGTGCTCTCCGCTGCTGCTACTCTAGGACACGAAGGGCAGATCAGGAGCTGTTGCACATGTAGTTGTGCAGCATGCCCCCCCCCATCCTTGGGCACCTGCTGTCCCCTCTGAGCAGGGGGGAATGGGTCCCGGATGCAACACCCGTCCTTTCCACGAAGGCAGGAGGGTGGGTGATGCTGGCAACAGCCTCCACTTCGACACTGGAGGGGCAGACAAGCGTCTTCTGGAGCAGTCTATGTAATCCAACTCGGTGGATGTTGGGGTCTTCCTTCCCGGTCCTTCTCCGCAATGTGTCCATGAAGCCTTGGTCCTCCTTTTATCCTTGACAAATTCCCGCCCCCTCTTTCAACCTTGCCCTCTCTGAAACTGCTCCAACCCCTCCCAACAACCTCTGCCGTCCTCTCCATCCCTTCCTTTCCACAAAGGCAGGAAGGTGAGTGATGTTCACTGCCGCCACTGAGAAAATCAGTGGGTTTCTTGGCTCATGGCTCGCAAAATATGGAGGTCTTCCTTCCCGGTCCTGCCATGCAATGCAGCCGTGAGGCCTTGGTCCTCCTCTTTTCCTTGACAAATTCCCAGTCCCTCTTTCAACCTCCCTGTCTCTGAAACCACACAGACCCCTCCCAACGACTTCTCCCGTCCTGCCCGTCCCATCCTTTCCACAAAGCCAGGAAGGTGGGTGATGTTCACTGCCGCTGCTTTTTGGCATGAGGGGCAGCTCAGAAGCTGTTGCAGAGATGGTTTAACCGCACAGTGCCCCCTATCCATAGACACCTGCTGTCCGCTTTGAGCAGGGGGGAATGGGTCCCGCCATGACTCACGTCCTTTCCACGAAGGCAGGAAGGTGGGTGCTGTCTGCTGCTGCTGCTCTTGGCCACGAGGAGCAGATCAGCTGCTGTTGCAGATAAGGTTGTACCACTCGGTGCCCCCTATCCATGGGCACCTGCTGTCCCCTCTGATCAGGGGGGAATGGGTCCTGGCCGCAACACCTATCCTTTCTGCGAATGCAGGAAGGTAGGAGATGCTGGGGGCAGCCTGCCTGTACTGCCTTGACAGGTAAGCTGTCTCTGATTGGAGCAGATTCTGTGGAACTGCCATCCTCTGTAGGGGAACCCTTTGCCCTCCTCTCCCAGACAAGTTTCCTTTCTCTCTTTCAACCTCTCCCTCTCTTGATGGCACCATTACCACCCCACCCCACAACTTGTCCTGTCCATCCCATCCTGTCCGTGAAGGCAGGAGTGTGGGTGATGTCAGCTGCCTCCACCTTTGAGCAAGGGGGACTACCACACCATGGTCACCGTCTTTGGGCCTTCTCAGTCCCACTCTGCAATGCAGCCATCACAAGCAACCCATTGTCCTCCTCTCCCCAACAAGGTCCTGGATGTTCCCTCCCTCTTTCAACCTATCCCTCTCCGGAACACTCCGACACCTCCCAACGACCTCTCCTGTCCTGCCCATCCCATCATTTCCACAAATGCAGGATGGGGGGTGATGTTAGCTGCCACCACTTTTGACCACAAGGGACAGCTCTGCTGCTGTTGTTGATAGGGTTGCACCGCACAGAACCCCCCATTCCATGGCACCTGGCATTCCATGGCAGGGGGGAATGGGTCCCTCCCTCCCACCCTTTCTGTGAAGGCAGGAAGGTGGGTGTTGTGCTGCTGCCGCTACTTCTTGGTATGAGGGGTGGCTCAAAAGCTTTTGCAGATATGGTTGTGCAGCAAGGTGCACACCCATCCATGGGCACCTTCTGCTGCCGCTGTGCGTGGGGGGAATGGGTCCCGTGACTCACTTCCTTTCCGCGAAGGCAGGAAGGTGAGTGATGTTGTTGGCAGCCTGTAGTTCGACACAGGAGGGGCGGACAAGCCTCTCCAGCAGCAGTCTGCGCAATCCTTCAGGGTGGATGTTGGGGTCCTCCATCCCAGTCATGCTGTGCAATGCGGCCAGGAAGCCTTTGTCCTCCTCTCCTTGTCAACTCCCACGTTCCCTCTTTCGACCTCTCCCTCTCTGGAACCACTCCGACCTCTCCCAATGACCTCTGCTGTCCTGTCCATCCCAACCTTTCCACACCCATCCATGGGCACCTTCTGCTGCCGCTGTGCGTGGGGGGAATGGGTCCCGTGACTCACTTCCTTTCCGCGAAGGCAGGAAGGTGAGTGATGTTGTTGGCAGCCTGTAGTTCAACACAGGAGGGGCGGACAAGCCTCTCCAGCAGCAGTCTGCGTAATCCTTCAGGGTGGATGTTGGGGTCCTCCATCCCAGTCATGCTGTGCAATGCGGCCAGGAAGCCTTTGTCCTCCTCTCCCTGTCAACTCCCACGTTCCCTCTTTCGACCTCTCCCTCTCTGGAACCACTCCGACCTCTCCCAATGACCTCTGCTGTCCTGTCCATCCCAACCTTTCCGTGAAGGCAGGAGGGTGGGTGATGGCTACTTCCGGTACTGACAAGATCACTGGTTTTCAAAGAGGAAGGCTCACAAATGATTGGGTGTCCCCAGGTCCTGCTCCGCAAGGCAGCCAGGAAGTGGTAATCCTCTGTCATTCTCTCCCTGACAAGTTCTCCATCCCTCTTTGAACGTCACCCTCTCTGGAGCCTCTCTGAACCCTCCCAACACCCTCTCCTGTCCTGCCCATCTCATCCTTTCCACGAAGGCAGGAAGGTGGGTGATGTTAGCTGTCACCGCTCAGTGGGGTCCTCGGAGGAGGCCTCGCAGCAACTGTTGGAATCTTCCCAATTCCCCTTCCCTCTTTCAACCTCTCCCTCTTCAGAACACTCTGACCCCACTCATCACCCACCGTTATACCTTGGCGGAAAGTAGCCTCAGGGAGGCCTGGTGGGCGGGCACATGGGGGGTGCTGCCAGTGAGCAGCCAGACTCCCCGCCCCCTAGAGGGGAGGTGGCATGCCAATGCCTCCCCCAGCCCACCAGGCCTGGCAGCCGCCAACATCACCCACCTTACTTACTTTCATCCAGAAAGTAGCCTCTGGGTGGCCTGATAGGCGAGCACATGGGGGGTGCCACCGGTGAGTGGCCAAAGCCCCTGCCCCCTAGAGTCCACTGGCTTGTACACGGGGGCAGAAGAGAATGGGTGGCTCCCATTGTGTTGAATGCGAGTTTCCTGGGCATGTCGGATTTGGGAATGTATAACTCCAAGATCCGTATTGCAATCTTGACCAAATTTGGGTGATGGCTGCAGGGGAGCCTGCTGAACACTCCCTATGAATATGGGCTCTCTAAGTCTAAAGGGGGCCGTTCTGGCCCTGATGAACAATGAACAACGAACATGTTCATAAATGGGACATGTTCATTATTGTTCATCTGTATGTGTTCGGCGGCGGCAATGAACAACGAACAGCGTGTTCGGGTTTTCCCCCCGTTCGTACCCATGTTTAGTCAAGAGGTGAAAATTCCCCCACCAGAAAAACAAAAGAGAACTTCTGTGCTGCTATTGTCAAGATCCGGCATATGCCATGCCATGAAAAGAATGTTAGAACACAAGCACTACAGCTGGAAAGCTGCCACCCACAGAAACATCCTGGGAGGGTGTGAGGCAGATGAATGCATTGTTTGCACAGTGGCCAAGTTCTCGAATGAGAAAGGTTTCTCCCATCACTTGCAACCTGACTTCTTCTAGAGGGAGATGCTGGGGCTTGAACTTGGATTCTTCTTCATGCAAAGGGATTACTTTACCACTATGTCTCCCTTTCTCTTCAAGATGTTACTTTCCTTTTCTCTTGAAGAGGAGAGTGGGACATAGCAAAGAGATACTATGCCACTTATAGCACTATAAGTGGTATAGTATCTCTTTACAAGTGGAAGCCCCAATATCTCCATCCAGAAGAAGTCAGGTTGCAGGAGTGCATTTGTGTGCGCGCATGAGTATGCAGTGGGGGCTGTATCTCAGAGAACTCGGCCCTGGCAGACAGGACTACAAAAAAATGCCTTCCATTCTTTAATTGTCTTTTACCACTCATACCAAACTTAGAACAAGTTTGAGTTTTTAAAAATACATTTAGAATCAGCAAGAAAATGTTTTAAAGATGGCACAGAAAAATAAATAATATAAAGAGGCAGAAGGGAAGTTTCTCCTTGAAGAAGCTTACCAGCTTTGTGTGGAATGGGAGTAATGGGGAATGGTCATTCATTTTGCCCTAGAGTCTCTGCTGGGTACTTCCTTTGCAGTGGTGGATTTTACTTTAGTGACTAAGCCAAACTTTTTCTGCAAGCAAAAAAATACTCAGAGAAAGTGTGTGTGTGTGTGTGTGTGTGTGTGTGTAGTGTGTGTGTGTTGTTCTTAGTTATATTAATGATATACAGAAAAATTTAAATCGTAAATATTTAACTGCCAAAGTATTAAAATGTATACCATATGACACTCTCCAGATTCATGAATACTTTAAGAAACAATCACTTGAAGGAGCAAGAAATGTTGAAAGGAAAAACAAGTTGGGAGAACACATCATTCCTACATTATTTAATGTCTCTGTAAAGCTGTAAAAGATCAGTTGTTGTACATATTCCTTTTTTCCACTGGTGTGATGCATACTAGCAGCTTAAACCCACTCACTTTTTATTCAGATATAAAATAGAATCCAAGAAGATAATACTTCATTACTTCATTCGAGCATCCTTCCCAATGCAACCAGAGATCCCTGAGTCATTTTGGTGTAGTGGTTAAGAGCAGCAGGATTCTAATCTGGAGAAGGGAGTTTGATTCTCCACTCCTCCATTTGAAGCCAGCTAGTTGACCTTGGGTCAGTCACAGCTCTCTCAGAGCTCTCTCAGCCCCACCCACTTCACAGGGTCATGAGAACAATAACAACACACTTCGTAAACTGCTCTGACTGGGAGTTAAGTTGTCCTGAAGGGTGGTATATAAACTGAGTGTTGTTGTTGTTGTTAACATCCAGCACAATACAAAATCATGACCTGTTGATCCACTGCCTTGCTGATGTGGGGATTCGAGGGACAGCTCTGCAGTGGTTTGTCTCGTTTCTCCACGGTCGGGGACAGAGGGACAGAGGGTGGCACTAGGGGAGAAGTTGTCATCCCGTCACCCATTAGTGTGTGGTGTCCCTCAAGGGGCAATACTCTCCCCCTGCTATTTAACGTATATATGCGCCCCCTCACCCAGCTGGTACAGAGTTTTGGACTTGGGTGCCATCAATATGCAGATGACACCCAATTGTATCTGATGATGGACAGCCGGCCTGGCTCTGCCTTCGGAGCTGTGACTGGATGGTTGAAGCAGTCGGCTGAGACTGAATCCCTCGAAGACGGAGGTCCTGCATGTGGGTCTAGGGTCCATGGATGCAGGACTCCAGCTCCCCGCTCTCGATGGAGCGCCACTTATGCCGGTGTTGAGAGTGAAGAGCCTGGGGGTGGTCCTGGATGCTTCCTTGTCTATGGAGCCACAGGTCACAGCAGTTGTTCGATCCTCATCTTTCTATCTAAGACAGGCTCGACAACTTGTCCCTTACTTTTTGACCCATGACCTTACGACAGTGATCCAGGCAATGGTCACCTCCGGATTAGACTATTGCAACTTGCTCTGTGCAGGGCTTCCCTTGGGCTTGATCCGGAAACTGCAGCTGGTTCAGAATGCAGCTGCATGGGTGGTTGCCAGAGCACCAATCATGGCTCATATAACACCTATCCTCCGTCAGCTGCACTGGTTACCAGTTGAGTACCGGGTCCGGTTCAAGGTTTTGGTGTTGACCTATAAAGCCCTATGCGGACTGGGCCCAGCATACCTTCGGGACTGCCCATATGTTCCCCGGAGGTCACTTCGATCAGCCACTAAGCACTTGCTGATGGTCCTTGGCCCCAGGGAAGTCTACCTGGCCTCTACCAGAGCCAGGGCCTTTTCGGTCCTGGCTCCGACCTGGTGGAACTCTCTGTCTGAGGAAACTAGGGCCCGGCAGGATTTGTTATCTTTCTGCCGGGCCTGCAAGATGGAGATGTTCCACCAGGCATTTGGTGGGGGCTAGGCTGTCCTCTCGCCGGCCATACCACTGAAGACCTCCCACCACCCATGCAGGAAAATGCTGTATTTTAATATTTTATACCCACCAATTTTAATTGTTTATGATATAATGTTTTAATAATGTTTTAACTGTTTTAAACTGTTGTTAAACTGCCCTGAGCCTGTCTGATGGGGAGGGCGGTCTAGAAATGTGATAAAATAATAATAATAATAATAATTTAAAAAATGAGGTCAAAATACACAATAATATATGGTTATGGTGTTCCTACTGGAAAATATCAAGTGGATGTTCCCAAACCAAGGTAAACTGTATTTATGGATGTTGTATTTATAACTATTTATTCTGTAGAGGTGTTTAATAACTTATTCCTAACTTATGACTTTGGCACTTTGCACTTTAAATATACACTTTAAATACTTTGTATAAACAGCTTTCCTGACTGCATTGACTGTTATTCACAGGAAGGGACCTCCCCCCCCCCTCCTTTTTTTGAACTTTTATATCCTGTGACTGCCTTTCTTGTTTGGCTGAAAAATTACACACACTCTCCCAGCATCCCAGATATTCCCCCTTGTTATTCCCCATCATGAATAATGGCCAGATGCATTTGGAATTCTTTAACTGGATTAGAAAATCTGAGCCAGATTTCAGGGATACCATTATTATTATTTTTGGAATTCCTGTATCCAGATCATCTGACAGTTTTGGGGTTTTTTTTGCATTTCCCTACATGTAATTGGAAGAGATGTCATGGGTTTCTAATATCCCAGTATGTGTGGCTGCCCCTAACCAAGCAGCCAACAGAAGCTTAATGTTGAGGAAGAGTGTGACCCCCCCCCCCCTGCAACTTTCACCCTACACAAACTTCGCTCAGGTTCAGAGGCGCAGGTGGGCTAGGCCACCACCCATTTGCTACCTATCTTGTCTTTATTTGATTACACAAGAACCTGACTTTGCTACATACCACTCAATTCCAGACAAGGCAGCCCAATTCCCTTGTCCACAACCCCTCACCCAGATACTTCACAGAGTTATTGGGGTTGGGGACGAAACATTGCCTCACCTTTCCGCAGCCACCAATTGTTCACATGAATATAACTGTCCATGTATATAGTTGCTGAGACCTTACAGGTTTCTGTGTGTGTGTGTGTGTGCATTTCTTCCCTTCAAACAGTACATGTTCAGTCTGCAGAGTTAACTGAACCAAAGGAGTTTATTATTAAAGGCCTAAACAAACACTGGAGTAATTCATATAAACCCATATACATTGTTAATCAACACTTGAACTTTTGGACTTTAACTCTGTTCATGCTTTCCAGATTCTTTGTTACAAGTGATCTTTTTCTCCGCCAGTGCCAGACTACTATTCTCTCGCTCACTGGCTCAAGCTGCCATCTCTTACAAAGCTCTCTCTCACCTAACCCCTCTTAATGGCCATAACTACCAACCCTCACCCAGCATTCCACTAGTTCTTACTGGTCACTCTTAGGGTGCCTCTAGATTATACTTTTCTGCATGGGCATGCACTCGTTTTAACATGCTCGCTGTAGTCTCATGACAGCTATGGGGAACTATTTCTTTTTTTAAAAAAGGAGAATCAGGAGCCTTTCCTCCCTCCTAGATGGCATTCCAAGCCTGATTGGCCTCTCTTTTTTTTCAGAAGCAGTTTTCCACAGCTGCCAAGTGACTGCAGGGAGCATACAACAAATGCATACATGTGCAGAAAATATCATCTAGAGGGTCCCTTAGAGAGAGGCAGAATTTTATCACAAAGAAGAAAAGGAAAAGGAGAGTGGAGAGGATCTAAGAGATACTGCTGATAATGTGGTATTAAAAATAGTAGGAAAAGAGTTGTCCCAAGAGAAGGAATGATCTTTAGTATAAGTTTCCACCTGTAGGGTAGAAAGGAAGTTGAAGAAAGAGGTGAGTTGTTCCAACATTGAGGAATTTAAACAGGAATCTTGGAAGGTGTCAATCTTCAGCAATTTTAGGAATGCCTCTATATTATCCATGACAAGCTTGAGGAATGCACCCTACTTGATGAAGTCAGAAAAAATCTACAAGGAAGTCAAACCATAGTGAAAGAAGTAAAATAAAAACATGAATTTGAACTTCCTGATCTCTTGTCAGTTTCTACAGAGGAAAGTAATTTGAATGAACTAAAATTGTCATATAATATATTCTCAACAGAAAAATTAAAAATTATAGGCATGATAC
Source organism: Eublepharis macularius (assembly GCF_028583425.1). Lineage (NCBI taxonomy): Eukaryota > Metazoa > Chordata > Lepidosauria > Squamata > Eublepharidae > Eublepharis > Eublepharis macularius. The sequence continues at coordinate 8,795,714 of NC_072800.1, read as the reverse complement.
AGACATTTGCTGATACCGTTTATAATAAATTGGGCAGATGCATCCAACGAAAAGAGCTATGGTTCTTGAATAAGCTTGTTCGCCAATAAAGTTGGTTAGTCTTAAAGGTGCTACTGAATTCTTTACTATTTTGCAACTACAGACTAACATGGCTAACTCCTCTGAGTGTATTTTTATAGACTAGTCACTTGGTGAGCTTAATGACTTTTGCTAGGGTAGGTTAAAAGATAAATGTGAAGGCCTTCCAAGCTCAGAATAAGGTTTCCCTTAGATGGGATGCCTTGAAGGAGGTGGTTTTTTTTTTTCAAACTTCAAAATGAAAGAACCGATCAGAAGATGGCTTGACAAGCGTCAGCAGTTGATTCACTAGAATCTTCCTCAGAAGGTATATAAGGAAAGGCGACAGTGTGATACAGTTGGAAGGCAGAAGATAGACAGAAAGAAGAAATAAAAAGAACCACCAGCCAAGGTATTCCAAGAGATGGATGAATAAATGAGAGGCTAAAGGGAAGGAGGCAGATTCCCCATCAAGGAAAAGGCAGGAAAAGAACAAGATAGGGCAGGGTAGGGGGGAGTAAAAATATCTGGCTCTTTTTATTTTATTTTATTTACATCATTTAGAGTCCACCTTTCTCACTGAGACTTGAGATGGATTACACAGGGTGAGTAGAGTCAATTTCAAAGACATTCCAAAAACATGTGATAGGAATATACATGCAAATTTACCCAGATTTAAAAACCAGCAGAAATCCAATACAGAGCTGATGAAATGTTGAAACAGCACAAAACAATTCTACAACTGACATGTTAAACAACATAGGAACTACTTAGTCGGAGCATACTTATAGCAATAGTAGTAAAGTTTATGGTCCTTCAATGTTTACGGCAATAGTAGTAAAGTCTGTAGTACCTCTCTATCATTTTAATGATGGATCTCTTGAGACCATTTCCTAACAATACAGCCCTCTTATCTGAGGACTTTTTCCTCATCCCTTTTGAATAATTTGGTTTTGCATTATCAACTAACACCACCAGAGCAGTCTCTGCCTGGCCTGAATCCCTACTGAAATGGTTTAAGAGTAGACATGGGCACGAACAGCAATATGAATGAAAAAAACCATGAACGTCTGTTCGCAAACAAGCTGTTCGTGAGTCCCCATTCCAAATGAACAGGTGGTCATTGCAAGCCTCATTCGTTGCATTCGGCCGCCATTCGTCAAGCCTGGTGCCTTTCAATCCATTACTCTGGCAACGGCAGGGACTGAACTCTGTCTGAACTCCTTCTGGCTTTCCTTCTGGCTTTAACCCTTCAGCTTCCAGCAGACAGTCCAGTTTTTGCCACTCAGAAGAGAAATAGACAGCAAAGGGGGGGGAGAGACCCACGGATCATGCCTTTCCCGGGATGCAATCTCTCTGAAACTTGGGGGGTCTTCAGAGGACACTGAGGACTATGTCCCCTGCAAATTTGGTGGGTATTGAACATTGGGAAGGTCAGTTTTGTAACCCCTCAAAGTACCTTCCAACAGGCAGTACAGTTTTTGCTACTGTGAAGAGAAAATGACAGCAAAGGGGGCGGTGTCAGCTCTCCCAGTGTGAGAGGGATGGAGAGAATCTCTCCGTCCCACTGGCACCAGGTAGGAAAAGCCCCGCAGCGCCGGCTCTGTCCGCTGTCAGAGGGACGAGGGGTCTCTCCTCGTCCCCCTGACAGCAGGCAGATGCGGCCCTTGCAGCAGCACCGGATCTGCCCGCTGTCAGAGGGATGAGGCGAGCCTCCTCATCCCTCTGACAGCAAGCAGAAGTGGAGAGATTCTCTTCGTCCCTCTTGCACCCAGCAGCAGCAGCCCACTGGCGCTGGGGTGGGGCAGGGGGGTGGGGGCAGGGGGTGGGGGCTGGGGGTTGTGGGGTGTTTAAAGGGCCCTGACCTTTGCATGTGGCAGGAAAGGGCCCTTTAAACTATCAGCTGGCAGGCGGCAAGGGGAAATCCCCCCCTGCCACATGCCAGCTGATAGTTTAAAGGGATCTTTAAAGGGCCACGAACACGAACACTGAACATGTTTGTTAAGGGGACACGTTCGCTTCTGTTCATTGTTCGTTGTTCATGGATGGCAACGAACAACGAACAGGGTGTTCGTAAATTTTCCCCATTCGTGCCCATGTCTAGTCAAGAGCACTAAAGTTACCCAAGAATATCTGGAGCTGGCCAGCTACTGCTCTCTCAATCAGTTTGCCTAGAAAGGGTAGATTAGAGATGGGTTAGTAATTGGCCATGTCATGTTTTTCTAAGGATAGTTTTTTAAGTGGCAGATGGATAACTGCCTGTTTGAGTGGTTGGGGGAAGGGGCTATGAGTTAATGATTTCCAGGGCTCGTTTGTTCTTTACATGATTTTAGCTGTCAAGATGAGTTAGGATCCAGTGTAGAGGTAGTGGCCTTCAGAGATGCCAGGATCCTGTTAATGTCCATTTAATTAATTAATTTATTTATTTTCCACCTTTCTCACTGAGACTCAAGGCAGATTACATAGTGTGAGATTAGTACAATCAATGACAAGGACAAGGGCAGACATTTCCATACCGTTGCAAGAACATTTTGTAAACAATATCATGGGGTAAATGAATATAAGTTTAGAAAGACATAGTATTAGCAAGGATCCAGTATGGGGTTGAGAAATTGCTGAAACAGAACATAATCAATTCTAGCACTTAAATTAAACAACATAACGCACAGGTAGTATATAGGAGTACATATTTAAAGCAACAGATAATATGTAAGGCAACATAATGGTGAAATCTATGGTTTCTAACTCATTAGCAAAATATCTAGGACCCCTTTCCTACAATACTGCCCTCTTAGCTAAGAAGAAGGCCTTTTTGAATAATTCAGTTTTGCATTGTTTGCGGAAAGCCAGGAGCATAGGGGCCACCACAGAGAAAGCCCATGTATGGTCTGCTGTTGATTTCACCCATGTATAGGCTGGCACCTGCTATGAAGAGATTAAGATTAGATTTTGTGGTAGCAATAATTAGAAAACAACTGAAGACTGAAATATGAGGCTGTGGTAAGAATAAGGAGTCTACACAGGAATTACTGCAGAAAGTTCTCCCCCAAAGAGTTTTAAAATATGGCAACTAATAGAGAAAATATGGGCATCCACTCTCATGTAGAGATGGTCACGAACAGCAATATGAACAAAAAAAAAGCCACGAACAGCCCAATCTGCTGTTTGCAAACAAGCTGTTCGTGAGGCCGCATTCTAAACGAAAAGGTGGTCATTGCAAGTCTCGTTCGTTGCTGTTCATCAAGCCAGACAGTCTGGCACCTGCAATCAATTCCCTTGGCAACTCGGGCAGGGATTGTCTGAACTCTGTCAGAACTCCTGCTGTTGCCCTGGAAACCCCAATCTAAGCCCAATTTATCTTGATAGGCAGGTCTTCCTTTCAAATGTGGAGCTCCAAATTTGTTACAAGGAAGCAAAAGCCATGGGGGAAGGGGGAGGGCTCCCAGCTCTGGCTAGTCTTTGCAGACAGTGGAGAGGCAGAAACAGTTGGCATTTTGATAGAGAGACAGGGAGAGTGCATTGGAGCTTGAATTTTCTTTGTGTGTGATGGGATATGGATCTACCCCTTCAGGTTCCAGGGCTGCTGCCAGGCTCTGGGGCCAAGCTATTATTTACTATTGGTACTTTTCCTGCTGCCTGCTCAGGTAAAGTTTCTGGGAGTGGTGCAGTAGGGATCTTGACCAAACTTGGATGATGGCTGGAGGAGAGCCTGCTGGCCCCCATGAACAGCCAACCATGAACATGTTCATGAACAGGGTCATGTTCATGGTTGTTTGTGAGTCCCTGTTCGTGGATGGCAATGAGCAACGAACATCATGTTCATTTTTTTCTGTTCGTGCTCATCTCTACTCTCATGGCCTCTTCCAGTTAAAAAGGCTACATGAACCAGTAGAAAAAAATTCTTGCTCTTAGCACCAGGAGAAATCCATTCTTCAGTTTTTGCGGAACAACAACTCACCCTACACACATTTTGGGGAGAAAGTACTGGAACATTTAGAAGGCACTTCTTTTCATAAAGGACAAAGTAGCAAATCTGAGACCATTCTCTTATGATTCTGCTCCACTCACCATATGGATACAGCTGACAGAGCATTGTAGTTGTCAACAGAAAGAGCTCAAAACTCTGTACACATCTGAAAGGCAACATGAATTTTTCTCTGCTTCTTCCCTAGTCCTACAAAAGCATGTGAAAAGATGAAATGCTGTGCACAACACTCAGGTCCTTTGCATACTTTTCCTAATAAGAATTTACTGGGGGGGGGGTGACCCTATGAGACAAAAATGTGTGTAACAATCCCTAAGCCAGCTTGGGGGCTGGAAATTTGCTTGTTACAGAAGTTTCTACAGCGCTCCAGCTATCACTTCAGAGAACTCACTTCAGAGAACTCACTTTTCGCAGAAAGTAAATGGACACAACCCTGTCCTTTGTCAGAGACAATTTTATTGTGTTTTAGGGATGTAATATAACTGTGTTGTTCTACAGTGGAATAGCAACAACACCTTAGAGACCAACAAGATTTTCAGGGTGTTTGCTTTTGAAACTTGCTTTTGAAATGTGTTTTGCACATCAGCACTCTGCTGGTTCAAATCCTGCCACTGCCTGGAGCACAGTAGGTGGCCTTGGGGAAGCTGCTCCTCTCAGCCCCAGCTGTACTGTGTGGATAACAACACCGACTTTGTTCATTGCTCTGACCCTCATCTGTCTAGAAGAGCACTATGTAAGCACAGTTATTACTGTTGTAACTGGTTCAAACTGGTCTATATGTGAACTGGATGGTGTATAATGTATTTCTTTGACCTCACCTGTATTACAACTGGCATCCAGATCAGAGTGTATCCATGCTATTTTTCAGCAAAACAAAATTGCAAAGGCATCACAGCTAATTGTCTGTTCTTGAGATTGCAAAAATTCAGATTTATAAATTAGACAATGATGAGATACCTGGAATAATTGGGATGATCATGGATTAGCTCATGCAATGGTTGCAGAGTAATAATGTTTCTTTGCTGCTCTCACCACTGTTTTATAGGTCTTCCAATGGGATCTGTAGCACATTCCATCAGTTTCAGCACGAGTTTTCCACCAGCATACTTCTAGAAGTCTTCTAGACTTCTTTAGGCCACCTAGTTCCATGGCAAACCATGGGGCAGTGACTATGGGTGTGCAGCCCAAAGATTTGGGTTTCCTGCTTTGGGTTTATCCGAAGTGGGGAAAAAAATTGAAAATACTATAATTCCGAAGTGGCAAGTGGCTTCGGAATTATGGTATTTTACTCACTTCAGTATGCTCCATAAAAATTTGGTGCATACTGAAGTGAGGGGGGCAACCCCTCCATCCTCCAGCCCCCCTGGGGCAACCTCTCAACCCCCAGCCCCCCTGGGGCAGCCCCTCAACCCCCCACCCATTTACCTGGCTGGAGGGAGAGTGGGAGGGTCATCAACTGGGTGGTGGATTGCTGCAGCGGTGGTGGTGGCGGCAGCAGCACGAGGCTGCAATGGCCTGGAGCCAGCCAGATCCTCTGCCACCGCACCGCCTCCTCCTGAGCCTGCAGGGCGGTGTGGAAAGCCGGAGCTGCCTCCTCCGGCCCTTCCTGCCCCTCAAATGGCCACGTCAGCACCGCGGCCATTTGAGGGGCAGGAAGGGCTAGAGGAGGTGGAGAAAGCCCTTCCTTCCTGCCCCTCAAATGGCCACCGTGGTGCTGCTGCCATTTGAGGCAAAAAAGATCCTAACCGTGCCCAACTAACTATATAATAGTCAACCAAATTTATAGAAATGGATCAAAAAGAGATTTCAATGTTTCCTCCAAATACAACTCTAACAGTGGTAGTTGGCTCACAGAGCTCCCTCCGTTGATGATCCACATGCGCTCCTCCCACAGGTGGAAGGAAGACGCATATCAGAGCACCAACCCACTTACCCACCAGAGTAATCACAAAAATGTAGAAATATGCTTCAACTCAAAAGATGTTTATCTCCAATATCAAAGGTGTGAATAGTTTTCCCAATTACATGCCACATGTAGGTACATCTATAATGTTACCTCCCAAAAATACAAATACAATGCTTATATCGAGTTAAGTTGTGTAACTGCTGATGGGTTCGCCAGCAAGAGGTTCCCATTCCGGATGCCCCTTTCTCAAAGCAGTTACAACGGTGAAAATACAAACAAATTTTTCTCTGAATATCAAAATACATTCATATACAATACATTACATAAAATCTCACTGTAATACTCACACACAACAATTCAGATGGATGTACAATCTCAATGAATACTGTAAAGCAAGAGTTACATACAAAATTCATCAATACCATGCAGTTGACACCAATATTAACATCATAAGAATCAATTATCTATTAATACTTACAAGTAATAAATCAACACATTTCACAACCTCAAAATGCATAGTAGTGGCTCGCTCAATGGCGTCAGCATTCAATATCAGAACTCATCTCCATAAATACTCTACTTGCCTATTCAATCAATTAATTTCCTATTTGACTACTTATATTTAAAGTGCTAGTGCTCCTAGACAAGTCCTTATAGAAATGCAGTAAGGTCAAAAGAATTATTCAAACCCCTTGGTTCCATAGACCGCAATTTGAAAATCCACCAAGCTTCCTGTTTCAGCAGGTCCCGTTGCACCACCAGGGAATCCTTGCAGCGACTCACATATAGCACAGTATATACAAAATCATCGTCCTTATGTCCCATATCTTTGAAATGTGCGACCAACGGTGCCTCCTCGATCTTCCTCCTTAAACTTGAACGGTGCTCCTGGATTCTTGTTTTTATAGCTCGTCCTGTACATCCCACATACATTTTTCTACATGCACATACTATTAAATATACTACATTCTGACTGTTACAGTTAGAAAAATCCTTCCAGTATAAGCCTAGCTCTTTAAATCGTTGCGGAGACATAACCAGATCACAGGTGTTACATTTCCCGCATTTGTAATGCCCTACCGGTAGCTGTCTGCATGGTACCTTTACTGCAAGATCTGTATGCACTAATTGGTCCCTGAAATTTTTTGTCCTACGGAGGGCAATGAGTGTTTTTTTCTTACATCCAGGCAAGGATTCTACCAGGGGCCAATATTTATAAATAATGCCCCTAATGCGTTTCGCCATCGTTGTATAATCTAGAGCAAAGCAAAGTCTATCATCCTGTTTTTTAACAGTATTTTTAAAGAAATCCTGCCTATCTCTCGTGATGGCCCTAACTCTGCACTGACTAACCACCTCGGCCGGGCACTCCTTTAACAAAAGTTGCCTTTCCAATTGATCTGCTTGCGCTCGAAAATCCTGCAGTCTCGTTGAATTTTGACGCAATCTTAAGAATTGACTATATGGTAGATTGCTACGAAGGTGGGGAGGATGAAACGAATGAAAATGTAAAAGTGCATTTTTATCAGTGGGCTTCTTATACAGGCGCACCTGCACCACATTCTCCTCCGACCGGAAGACAGAGACATCAAGATAATTGATATTATACTCATTTGCTGACCATGTGAAGTTGATATTATTATGTAAAGAATTCATCCAGGTGCATACCTCTTCCACTAAACTATAATCAGACAAAATCAAAAATAAATCATCAATAAAACAACAATAAAAATAATCTTATCAAAAAAAGGATTCCGCAGTGGGTCTTGTAAAAAAGTTTCTTCCAAACGTCCCATAAATAAGTTTGCAACGCTAGGTGCCACGGAGCAGCCCATGGCCACTCCGCAGACCTGCAAAAAGAATTTATCTTGAAAACGAAAATAATGATGGGACAAAACTATTTCCCAAAGTTCCAACAAAAAATATGAAGGTGGAGTATGTGTGGTCCTATGTTCCAATGCCAAACGGACAGCCTCTAACACCTCATCATGGAGAATATTAGTATATAATGAGGCCACGTCCAATGTTACAAAAACCGCTTGCTGAGGAATGGACATGCCCTCCACAGCATTGATGAAGGCTCGTGTATCCTGTATGTGTGAGGAAAGTTTTTTTACAAGGGGCTGGCAGAAACTATCCACATATTTGGCCAAGGGCTCCAAGATAGAATTTGACCCCGATACTATTGGACGTCCGGGAGGAGGAAATCCCAGTTTGTGGATTTTAGGTAGGACATAAAAAATAGGTGTCCTCGGGAAGGGATTGATTAAAGCCCTATAAATTTGTTCAGAAATCAAATCCAAGGCCAATGCCTCATCAAGAGTGTTTTTGATAATATTAGCAACACGTTTCGTAGGGTCATTAGGAATACTTGAATAGCTTTCCCTATCACTAAGTTGGCGCTCAATTTCTCGTACATAATCTTCTTTATTCATAATTACAATGGCACCCCCTTTGTCTGCCTCTTTAATAACTATGGATTCATCCTGCATGAGGGAACGTAAAACAAGAGTATCAGAATAATTCAAATTAGACTTTTTTGGGCGGAAACTAAGTTCCGCTTCATTTATTTCTTTACTCACCATTGCTTCAAATGTCTGAATGTGGTGATTGGTCGTGGGCGGAACAAAGCTCAAACGGGGGCGGAGGTTGGGAGGGATGCCTTGAGCGGGAGATGAAATTCCGAAAAAATCCCTAAGCTTGAGTAGTCTTGTCAACCTAAAAAGATCTACTCTTGTTTTGAAAGCATTATAACGAGGGGTTGGAACAAACCCTAAGCCTAAATTTAACACCCTAGTTTCCGACTCAGAGAGTCGCCTGGTAGAGAGGTTGACCACTAGGTTTTCCTGCCCCGTCCTCTGGTTCCCCCCTTCCCCAAAAAATTCCCTCTAGATTTGTTACGACTTAATCTGTTAATGCGTGTGTTAGTCAAAGTATTATCCTCCATAGAGGTATCAGTTTCGTCCCCATATGTAGTATCTAATTCTGAATTAGACTCGAGTGGATTAGACCAAGTTACTCTTTTACGGGCTGTGTTAGGTTCAAGCCACCAGGAATACACCCTCCCTGTGGTGTAGTCTTTTGTGTCCCTACGAAATTTTTTTATCTTGATCTCTTTGGTCTTTTTTTCAAATTCTGATACCTGTACCTCCAGTTCTGCCAACTTAGTATCAAATGCCATTTGAGTCAAGCCCTGTTTAAGGGTTGTTTCTAAGGTGGTAACTTCTTTTTCTAAATTTTCTACTTCGGCCTTTGCCTGTTCCACTACCAGTAACATCAAATCCAATGAGCACTTATTAAGGACCGCTGCCCACCGACTCTTGAATTCCTCATTATTCTGGAACATCCCTGGGGGCTTGTTGATTCTTAGTCCCCTCGGGATTCTATTACAGCGAATATAATCCGTAAGTGAAGTCGCATGCAAATTCTATCTCAATTTCTTCTTTTTTACAAACTGTAACTGACCCCAGGAATCCTCACGAGGTGTATCCATAACATTAATAAGCGAGGACATATCTGCTAGTATTCTAGCCTTATCTGCTTCGGAAAAGGTTAATAACCCATCAAAAGAAGAGTTAGACATAGCTCTCTTTGCAAAACAACCAAACAGTAGAGAGAGGCACGGAGCAAATAGCAAAAAAGATCCTAACCGTGCCCGACTAACTATATAATAGTCAACCAAATTTATAGAAATGGATCAAAAAGAGATTTCAATGTTTCCTCCAAATACAACTCTAACAGTGGTAGTTGGCTCACAGAGCTCCCTCCGTTGATGATCCACATGCGCTCCTCCCACAGGTGGAAGGAAGACGCATATCAGAGCACCAACCCACTTACCCACCAGAGTAATCACAAAAATGTAGAAATATGCTTCAACTCAAAAGATGTTTATCTCCAATATCAAAGGTGTGAATAGTTTTCCCAATTACATGCCACCGCTGCCACCGACAAGGTAAGTCGGGGTATGTGGGGTGGGGGTAGGGGGCTGGGGCTGGGGTGATGTTTAAAGGGCCCCGCCACTGCTTGCAAGTGCAAATTACAAATGCTTCGGAAAGCTTTGATTTGGTATTTCACCCGAATCGGAAACCTGAAGCTCACACCCCTAGCAGTGACTGTGAGAGTCTTGTCTTAGTAACAGACATTTATGGAGGTAGGGAGTTGTATACATTACATTACAATGGGAATTCAGGAAGATCCTCCACATTCTTCAAAAGACTGATCAGCTATTTCAAAAGGAACTCAACAGGTTTTATTTACATATATACAGCTCAGGCCTAGAGGTCCTAACTGCCACAACTCCAGCAGCCATCTTTGGTGGGAGGAAGTGATCCCACTGGAAGGGAAAGGAATTGGAGGACTGACCTTTAACATGGATGTGACATCACAGGATGTGACATTTCCACTGAGCTCCCTCCCCTTCTGAAACTTGACCCTGCCCAGTCATTGTCCCCAAATCTCCATGGATTTCAACAGCTGGTCTGGCCCTTCCCAAATGCTTCTCCCTCTGCTTGGTAGCAGTTGACATTATGTGCTATTTATAAGCACACACGTTTCTGGGATTACACATTGCCAGAAATTTCAGGTAGCTGTTTTTCTGGCTTGTTCCAAGTTCTGGATCCACATGGAAAACAATCCATCTCCAAGAGTTGGGAGGACTTTTTGAGAACAGTCATTATACTGTTCTTTGCTTGCAACCCAGGTCTAAAGAGTTCAATTCCTTTCAATGAGTATTTTTGAGGCAGACACTTGCCTGCAGGTCTAGGGTCCCAGCAGATTCAGTCCATGTACCACGGAAATCCCACATTGAAGAACACTGCTACCATTCTTCATTCAGATAAAGTGCTTTCATGGGGGAGAAGAAGGACCTGATAAATCCGCCCTCAATAAATGTCAGCATGGAAGTAGCTATTCCCCAAGATGTCCTTTTCTGAACTGCTTCTTTTTCAGGAGTGTGAGCCTCTCAGAATACTTTCAAGACTCATGAGATGGTGACAGATGATATTTTTGAGAGTGCCTCCACTTTGTGGCCGACCTTTGCTCAAATCCTAGAGATGTAGACTGGCTATTGTCTACTGTCATTAGTATGTTGGAGGGAAAGGAATGCAAATGCTGGGAGACTCTGCAAACTCTAATACCTCAAGTGCAGCAAGCTTTCATGGAATATTAACTTGTGACCTTTTGATTCAGAGCTTTAGTTACAAAGGAAATTTCATTATAGATATTGCTGTGTCACCCGGGTTTAACTCAATTCTGGTTTTTCTGCTGAAAATATAACTCAGCCTTGAAGGCTAAGGTAGTTTAGCCTATGGTTTTGTGAAGGAGGTTTTTATTGCAGGAAGAACTGCGTTTCACAAAACAGCTAACAGGTCTATAACCAGGGCTTTTTTTCATCAGGGACGCGGTGGTTCCGGAACCTCTTGAAAATGGTCACATGGCTGGTGGCCCCGCGGCACGGAGGGCAATCTCAACTCCCCTCTGTCTGGAGATCAGGGGGCGGGGCCACCAGCCATGTGACCATTTTCGCCAAGAGCAACCCACTGAGTTCCACCACCTCTTTCCCCAGAAAAAAAGCCCTGTCTATAACAATCTGTAGGGGAGAGTTATACAAGAAATGCTTGAATCTCATAGACTTCTAATATGTGAGTAATTTGATGGCCTCAATGCACGTGATACATTGGCAAGAATAACGCCTTCAGCATGGCTGTCATAAATAAAAAGAGAAACTGTTTAACAATTGAAAGCCACGTTCAGATCTCAGATTTTTAAAATCATTTAGTACATTATGGATGGATTGACTGAAAACAGTGTCTAAATCCTTAAAGTGAACATTTCAATCAATAGGCTTGTGCTGTTCTGAGGGCACTTCTCTGTTGTAAAATGTTATATTCACCAATCTAAACACTTAACATTATATAAATAAATTAAAACACATTATACAATAAAACATTCTCCTCAGATGGCGACTATAAAATGACGGTAAAATGCTGCACTTCAACCTGGCCCATGTATAGGGTGGTGGACAGATCTTTTTTTTGTGGCCAGTGGAGCCCAGTCTAGCCTCCACCATATACCTGGCGGAACATCTCTGTCTTACAGGCCCGGCAGAAGGATAACAAATCCTGCTGGGCCCTGGTGTCATCAGACAAAGAGTTCCTCCAGGTTGGTGCCAGGACTAAGAAGGCCCTGGCTCTGATTGAGGCCAGGTGGGCCTCCCTTGGGCCAGGGACCACCAAAAGTTGTTTATTTGTTGAGTGAAGTGTCCTCTGGCATACATATAGGGAGTGGTGGTCCCGTAAATATGCCGGGCCCAGTCCACATAGGGCTTTACAGGTCAATATCAAAACCTTGAACTGGACCCAGTACTCCAGTGGTAACCAATGCAGCTGCCAAAGTATAGGTGTTATATGTTCCCCAGTCAGGACCCTTGAAACTACTTGCGCAGCTGCATTTTGGACCAGCTGTAGCCTCTAGATCAGGCCCAGGGGAAACCCTATACAGAGTGAGTTGCAATAGTCTAGTCTCGAAGTGACCGTTGCTTGGATCACTGCCGTTAAGTCATGGGTCGACAGGTAAGGGACAAACTGCCAGGCCTGTCTTAGATAGAAAAATGAAGACCAGGCAACTGCTGCAACCTGTGCCTCCATGGTCAGGGAGGCATCTAGGATCACTCCCAGGCTCCTAACTCTCGAAACCAGCACAAGCGGCACCCCATCAAGAGTGGGGAGCCAGAGTCCCATGACCATGGACCCCTGACCCACATGCAGGACCTCCATCTTTGTGGGATTTAATTTCAACTGACTGCTTCAACCAGCCAGTCACAGCCTCAAAGGCACGCTCCAAGACATCTGGGGCTGAGTCGGGCCGTCCATCATCAGATATAGTTGGGTGCCATCAGCATATTGATGACACCAAAGCCCGAAACTCTGCTCCAGCTGGGTGAGGGGGTGCGTATAGATGTTAAACAATAGTGGAGAGAGTAGTCCCCCCTGGGGGACACCGCACACCAATGGGTGGCGGGATGACACTTTCTGCCCAAGCGCCACCCTCTGTCCCCAACCATGGAGAAAAGAGACAAGCCACTGTAAGGCAGTCCCTCGTATCCCCACATCGGTGAGGTGGTGGGTCAACAGATTGTAATCGACCATATTGAATGCTGCTGATAAATCCAATAATATCAGCAGTGCTGATCCGCCATGATCCAGCTGTCTGCAGAGATTGTCTGTGAGGGCGACCATCAACGTCTCCATCCTGTGTCCTGGGCAGAAACTGGACTGGAAGGGATCTAGAGATGAGGAATCATTCAGGAAACCCTGCAGCTGCTCCACCACCGCCCACTCAATCACCTTGCCCAGAAATGGGAGGTTCGAAACTGAGCAGTAATTGATTGGACTTGTGAGGTCCAAAGATGGTTTTTTCAAGAGAGGCCTAACCACGGCTTCCTTCAACGCTCCCAGAAACCCCCCGAAGCTCAAAGATGTGTTAACAATGACCTCCAAGGCAACCCATTACCCATCTATGCTGGCCTTCACCAGCCATGATAGGCACGGATCTAAGGAGCACGTGGTAGGCCTCACTGCTCTCAGGGCCCTGTCAATCTCATCCCCAGAGAGTGGGATGAAATGGTCTAATATCAACTCAATAGACGGCCAAGGGGCCTCCAGTTCATGGTGGAGGGACAAGATTTTGTCAGCAAAAAAAGCTCCCAAATGCCTCACAGCTAATACCCAAATTTGAAATTTGATTGTGTCCCTCTGGTAGGGTGACCAAAGACCGAACTACACTGAACAATTTTTCTGGGCGTGAGCTAGCTGACGCAATGGAAGCTGTGTAGAAATCCTTCCTGGCAGCTTTCACCGCCATCTCATAGGCTTTCATAAACGTAAAGGCTTGCATCTTCATTGAGAGATCACTGCCACACTCGCTCAAGACGTCTCAGCTCTCGCTTCATCCATCATAGCTCCTCTGTATACCAGGGAGCCAGTCTGGTGTGGAAGCGAAGAGGGCGACGGGGGGCAAGTTTGTCAATGGCTTTGGAAAGATGGACTTGCCAGTCTTCCACCAGCTCATCCAATGAACCCCCAGGGAGTATCGGATCCTGCAGAGCATTCTGGAAACCAATTGGATCCATAAGTCTCCGCGGGCGAGACTCGCCGCCCTTGCGGGGGGGGGGCATGTCCAGCCGAGCCTTCAGAACCAGGTGGTCTGACCATGGCACCAGTTCAACTGTTTCCAGATCCACATTTATCCCCATCCCGAAGATCAGATCCAGCATGTGGCCTGCTTGATGTGTGGGGGCCAAAACAATTTGATAGAGTCCTAGTGCAGCCATGGAGGATACAAGGTATGCAGCCTGAGTAGAGGCGGCATCATCGGCATGGATATTGAAGTCTCCCAGTACTACTAGTCTTGGATACTCCAAGGCCCACCCCGCTACCACGTCCAAAAGGCGCAACAGGGTATCTGTTGGTGCACTAGGCCGTCGGTACACCACACAGATGGCCAAACTCTCCTCAACACCCCACACTAGGCCCACACAATCAATGCCGGAGATCTCCGGGATGGGGAGCGGCTTGAAGGAGAAAGCCTCTTGGACAAGAATCCCCCCTGGCTTCCCGTTCAGGACGGATGGAGGACCAAAAACCCAGGGGAGGGGTCAGTTCATCCAAGGTGACCATTTCTCCCTCCCTTACCCAGGTCTTGGTCACACACACTAGGTCAATATTCTCTACAAAGTAATCATGTAGCGTTCTAGTTTTAGGGTTTATGGACTTGGTATTGCACAACATCAGTGTCAAAGGAGGGCTAAGTTTCCTAACTCCACACCCAGCATTTCTCGGGATGGGATGCAGGTTGGAAGGACCGCGAGCCCTGCTATATCTCCATGTCCTTCTCATCTTAACCTGAGTCCTACCACCATACCTCCCTCATCCCTAGAGGACCGGGATCCTTGGCTCCATATTGGTCACTCTCTTCAACCACCACCCTCTGGCTCGCTCTATTTATACCAGCTGTTAGATCTCTAATAATTTCAGTTTTAAAATTTCCAGACACATCATCAGCCATTGGAACCAATAACTAGTTCTAAAAAGCACCATTTTGGAAGTCCGTCGGGCTTCTTTAAAATATGCAATGAAGCATCAGCTGCCTCGCGAGATCATCATTGATTTCTCATCTAAGAGGATTCGGGACACTATCCTATATAATTCATACAATGCGGATTTGGACTTTCTGGGTAATAAGGTTAAGATATTGAAGGACGTTCCATTTTTAGCTCTGAAAAGATTTAAATACAAAGGGTTTGCAGCTCTTCTGAGGAAACATGAAATAAAGTTCAAATGGTTATTTCCAGAAGGTATCTGGTTTAGTTACAAAGATCAAGCTTACAAGATAACATCAGAAGATCAGCTAAGGGACTTTGAGGGTCAGCATCAAGAGTTCCAGCAAGATGCTAAACAAGAGGGAAAGGATTCCAAGTTTGAAGGGGGAGGGGAGGAGGGAACGAGCACAGCGACTGCAGCTGTTCAGAGAGAACTGCGTCCGAGGCCCGGGGGGGGGGAGGAAGACCTAATTTTGATTATAATCTATATTTTGCAAGGTCTACCAATCTTTTTTTTTTTGAAAAATTTTTATTGGGTTAGAGCATTATTATTTTTACATTACATTCAATTTTCCCCTAATTTTTCGTTTCTAACCCCCTCCCTTTCCCCCCCTTTTGTTGACTTCCAACAGCTTTCCCACCCTCTGTCCCTTTTCCCTTACTTCTATAAAATTCATCTGTCTAAAACAAATATACATTCTCCATTATATTAAGCAGTACATCTTTAACTCCTTTACTTATTATACACCCAAACCGTACGTCTTTAGATAACCAATTTATCCCATTTTCCAGTTTTGAATATTTCTATATATCATAAACCTATACATCGTAAACCATAAAAATTTCCCACATTTAAATCAAACAATTTGATTTATTCTCTATATATTACTCATTTCATCTTTTTATGGTAATTCTATCTAACTTATCACATAGTCAATCAATTTAACTCTTCTATGCATTCAGTTTGGTGCATATAAATCTTATCAGAGAAAGAAAATATTGTTAGTTACTCAATCCTCATGTTTAAACCTTATCATTAATTATTCTCTATCAGTATTCTATCACTTAATCTTTACATATCTATATATATCTCGATCAATTAATCTAACTGCTTATAAATTCACATTTCTCTTCCTCCCCCGGTAAAGTCACCCCTCTCTTTTATACTTTTATTATACTTCAGTAGTTCTCAAACTGCCACAGTTTTCCTCCCACCTCCCATTTCTTCTCCAGATATTGTTTCAGCTTCTCCCAATCTGTGTTAAACTGCCCTGAGTCCAATCTAACAGTATTTTACACAGTTTTAATTTTAAACAATGGCAGTATGAAGGGAAAGCATTATTTGTAGATATAGTGTTTGTGTTGTTATGTGCTGTTTTTTTTCTTACCTTCCCTCTGCCCCCTTCTTTCCTTTGTATTGTTAGTAATTAAAGTAAAAAAACTTTTTTTTAAAAAAAGGAACCAATAACTAGTTCTTATAATAAATTATATTTTTGGTTAAGCAAAAAGGATCCCTTTTTTAACTCACTGTCAGTCCCATGCACTGACCATTCTGTAATACTACCATCTATAACTAAGCCTTCCTATAATACCACTTAAACAAAAGAGATCTAAGGCAAAAGCGTTTGGTGGCAGCAAAAAGCTTTTGATGGAATCAGGGATGCAGCAATATATAGGTCTCTCTAACAGGGCAAAATGCCATGGGTGGTATTAGCAGTGGGATTGAAACCCCAAAGGGAAGGTCTCCTTGAGGTAAAAGGCCTCAGTAAAGTATTTTGAAGCTCTGAGTGTGGGGAAGAAAAAGGAGAGTTGGTTGTGACCGGGGCCCTCCTGAGGTAAAAGTTTAAGGCAACATAAGAAGGAGCTATAATAAAGGTCCAAAGGTGATTTAAAACAAAAACTATTACAGATATGTTTCTTGTTTAAATATGAATAATTTTGGCAACATTAAATTTTGGAAATATTAAAGAATTCAATGTTTCCAGTGCTATAAAGTTTTTGATATCAAAATATGCTGATAACCTACCTATTGTGACTGTTTGAGAGTTTCCATCCAAATAATATACTTCCTCTTGTTTACTACAGAATTTTTTTCTACCTCCAACTGTAATTTTTTACAAAACTACAATACATGTACTAAGGTAGCATAGGGTGCAGTGCTTTGCAGCACTCTGTCAAGGGTTGGTTATATTTGCAGTTTTGTTTATAGAAAACTAAGGCATTAATAATGTCACATTCCACAAATACATGAAACCATGCCATTTTATATGCTAAGATTGGAATAAAGAATTTCATATTGTTCAAGTATTGAAATATATTTAGGTTTGATAGAGATGGGCATGATCCAAAAAAAATTAACGATCCAGCTGATCGTGGATCAGTGCCGGCGACGATCCCAAATTAACGATCCACACCGATCATCTCCCATTCCTGAGCCGTGGATCATGGATCGTGGATCGTGGAGGCCAAAGCGGGGCACACTGGTATTCCCAGCTATGTGGGAAGGTGGGTTGTGGTGGCGGCCGACTCTCTCTCTCTCTCTCTCCAAAGGCTAGCAAGTATCAAGCAAGAGCTCTGTCCCACTCCACTGCTCGCAGAAAGTGAAACTCAGCCTGGGAGCCCATGGCATGGGTCCCATTCAGCAACACAGAAGGTCTGTGTTTGGCCATCAGAGCTGCCTATCAGGGTTTGCAGGGATGAGATTGGACTGCCCATGGCTACAGAACACCCCCTTCCCCCTCCCTCCCCTGGGTATCTTCTCCCAACTTGTGACTGCTTTGCTGCTCCGTGGTTAGAAGGAAGCCCTGCTGATCAAGGAAAGCTGGGCTTCCATTCGGGTTTCCAGGGCGACAGAAGGAGGGCAAACAGAGCTCAGGCATTCCCCTGGCTCCGTTGCCAGGGGGATAGATTGCTGGCGCCTGAGTGTCTGGATCCCCGAACCGAGCCCGATCACCCCGATCCAGGCCTCTCCCGATTGCTGGATCGTTGGCCGTGGACAATCACGATCCGCCGGGTCACGATCGCGTGATCACCATTATTGTGGGGGGTTTTTGATCGTAATGCGGATTGTGCCCATCTCTAAGCGAGTACTGCATATATTTCAATTTTCCTCCAAATTTCTTTTTCTTGTGGCTGCAAAATTTCTGGAAATTTTACTTCTCTAGGTGGGTAGCAGGTCTCTCTTCTGTTCTGTGGCCACTGCCCAACTCTAGAGGAAAGCTGCTACCGGCCTGGTTATGGATAGAGAGACCCAGGGTTTTGTGCACCATGTTCTGCTCCTCCAGACACAGTCACTCTAATTAGTAAATATTTGCCAAGATGATATTGGACTTGTACGAGTTACTGGAAAAGTAGATTGATGACTCATGAGGATTTTTTTTTATGCACACAGTCTGGATTTAACTTAATAAGGTAATTTAAATGTATCTGTGTGACACTGAAGATCTTGAATAATGTAGGATAGAAACTTAAATATTTTAAAGACAGATCTTTTTTGGAAAGAAAGTTGTTTGGAAAGTGTTCACGCTAAACACATTAGGTCAAAAAACCAAGCACAAGCTCTGGCAGAGGTTCACAAACAGGGTATAAATATGTTTAAGTAAAATAAAATAAGATAAATTCTAGGTCAAAGGCATGGTTGTTGTTGTTGTTGTTGTTGTTGTTGTTGTTGTTAACAACAACATTCAATTTATACACCGCCCTTCAGGATGACTTAACACCCACTGAGAGCAGCTTATAAAGTATGTCATTATTATCCCCACAACAAAACACCCTGTGAGGTGGGTGGGGCTGAGAGAGCTCCAGAGAGCTGTGATTGACCCAAGGTCACCCGGCTGGCTTCAAGCGGAGGAGTGGGGAATCAAACCCGGTTCTCCAGATTAGAGTCCCACATTCTTAACCACTACACCAAACTGGCTCTTAACCACTACACCAAACTGAATTAAGGCTGTAAGAAGCAGCCTGCTGGATCAGACCAATGATTCATCATGTCCAGCATCCTGTCTTAGTGGCCAACCAGTTACTCTGAAGGGCTAACCACAGGGCACAGAGGCCAGGGCCTTCCCCTGATGTCACTTCCTGGCACTGGTATTAAAAAGTTCACTGCCTCTGAATGTGGCGGTTCCCTTTAGTCATCATGACTAGCAGCTGTTGATAGGCCTATTGTGCATGACTCTGTCCAATCCCATCTTAGCCCTCTATGCCTGTGGCCATCAGGACCTTCTCTATCAGCAACTTCCCCATTTTAATCCCACACTGCATAAAAAAGTATTTTGTGACTGGCCCAAGGTCACCTAGCAAGCTTCTTCAGCAGACTGGGGATTCAATCCGGGGTCTCCCAGATCCTCGTCTGACACTTTAATCACTGCACTGAAGCTGCCAATATTGATGATTATGGTTCACATGCTAAATTTTTCTATTTCTTTCAGTATTCTGTGTCAATTTGATGACTATATGTTAATTGCTATGGTTGCCACATAGATTTGCCAGGTCCCCTTACCTTCCCAGCAGGGGGGAATCCGATACTTACCTTGTGGATGCCCTGGCATAGCATCATGATGTCACTTCCGAGAGTGACATCATCACGCTGCGCCAGGGCATCCACAAGGTGAGTGCTGGATCCCACCCCCGGCTAAGTCTTAAAGAATTGGCCCATTGGGGGCCCAAATTGGCCTGGTGAGAAGCGCAGGAGTGCTCCCTGGGCCTGTGTGATGACGGCATGCCACACCAGGAGCACGTCCCGGGAGGCCCATTCCCCTGCATTCCCCCCCCCAGCCAGGTGAGTGGTGGGTTAGGGAGGAGGCTGGGAGTCGGGGATCCCCCACCCCCACTGGGGGATTGACAACCATACTGCCACAGGATACAAATAGTCCATACACAGTAACTAGAGAACTGTCATTTTTTAAAATACTCAAATACTAGTTTTTTGGTAAAATAAACTTGAACATGCTGTTCCTATATTCATTTCTTTTGCCAAATCTCTCCTGCAAAAATTTCATATTTTATAATTTGGGTGGCGGTGGTTAAAAAAACAAATATATATTCATGATCACCATAACACTGTAAGCCTAAGATTAGCTATGCTAATCCTGGAGTTTAGGTTTAGATTTCTTATGTACTCAGAAAAAGGGCCACATTTCTCTAGATTCCTTCTGCAGATTTGCTATTATCTGCATGTCTTTTGCCCAAGGTTGCTATGAGAGGAGATCTCTGAGCTTTTCAGGACAGAATTACAATTATTCCTAAAAAAAATAAAAAAAATAACTGACAGCTCTTGCTATCCAGACTCTTTCTTTTGGCAGTATAGCCCAAAGAGATGGTAAATATTCAATAATTAGGTAACTGGTTGTGAAGGATAGCTTTGTGGAAAGGGTAATGAGAACAGCATTGAGTCAGGTGTCTTGTACCATTTGGATTTGGGTTGATGCACAGATATCTTTCACGGGCACAAATGTGATTTAGATATTAAAGATGCTTTGATGTTATTAATGACTCTGCAAAGAGCACTGGTGGGTTAACATCTGTTAGTATATCCCTTGCCAAATCTATGCAAGACTGGCAGAATACAAAGAGGCAGACATGCTAGTTTCTTCCAGATCATTAGAAAGGCTAGAGCTGGACACAGAGAAATAATTTACGTTTATGGTTATTGCTGTGAACGTGCTCCCCACCTCCTGTGCCAAAATGTCTGAAAAAATTCCTTTATTTAATAATAGATTATTTACAGTGCAATCCTGAGCAAAGTACACCCTTCTAATTCTGTTATCTTCAATGGCGTTCCAAGAGTACAATGCTGTTTAGGATTGCCACATAATTTGCTATAATTTGCTATGGCATTTCCTGAGGTGCAAACCTTTTTTAAGAAGTGATATAATTGCACATTGGCTTATTTCAGCAGATAAATAAATACTTGCCCAGCAAATTGCACAAGATGCATATACCTTCAGATGTGAGAACTGTAGAGTAATCCAACATTCTAAAATCCCAAGATCCTGATAGAGTCTGACTCTTGCTGGCCATAAACCGCTGCTCTGTGCAAAGGGCTGAAATGTTTCTTCTGGTCTAGCAACTGTAGACTCCTGTAGGAAGAAAGTAATGTACCATCTGTTGTGGGTGTTTCCATTAAACTGATCCTCAATACATTTCATCAGAAGTCAGTCCCAAAGAAAAATGCTTCCTAATGTACAGTCTAAATAATTCTATACATTTCCATTATAGTTGATACAAATTGAGAGCCCATGAGAAATTCTGTGTGTGATGAAAATGACCTGAAAAATTCCCTCCAATCCAAATCCCTTCCTCCAGAATACAACAAAGTCTCTGGGGCTTGATAAGGTCAGCTTCCTTCCTTTTCCTGTTTTTTCATTGTATATTTCCTTTTTGCTAACGGTTGCTTTTAACATTCTACGAATGTTTCATGGTAGGGTTGCCAAATCTGGGCTGGAAAACTAGAAATTTGGGGATGGAATCTGGGGAGAGCAGGGTTTGGGAAAGGGAGGAACTTCTGGGCATGGAGCAGGAGTCACTGGGGTAGTCGGTGGGAGGTTAGTTGTGAATTTCCTGCATTGTACAGGGGGTTAGACTAGATGATCCTAGAGGTCCCTTCCAACACTATGATTCTATGATTCAGTGGGGTATAATGCCATAGAATTCACCTCTAAAGAGCAGCAATTGCTTTGTGGTCTGGAGATCAGTTGTAATTCTGGAAGAACTCCACCCCCCACTCCCCACCCCAAGGCAGGCAACCCTACCTTAGGCAGTACAATGAGAATGTTCATCTCTCATCATGGGAGAGAAGTATTTTTTTAAAATTTGTAAATGCATATTTTTATCATAACCAAGGAGTTCTTCCCCCAAAGTATTCAGAAACTCCATCCTTGTCTGTTGTGGATCTTGTTTTACTGCTATATTGAGAGACATTGAAAATTCAGCATTTTTTTTGATCAAATGGACAATTTAGGTCTGATTGATTTGTGGAGACAGAAAAATGGTAACGCAAGAGAGTATACTTTTTTTTCAGAAAGACATAGATCTTTCTCAAGAATAGATATGATTTTGACATCAAGGGACTTTGCCACCAAGGTGGTTAAAATAGAGGTCCTACCCAAGACATTTTCAGATCATAATCCAGTATCCATGACTTATAAGGGGAAAAGGGGTACCTTTAGGTGGAGACTAAATGAAGCTCTGTTACAAAATGAAGGGACTATCGAAGACTTTAAAAATAAATGAAAATAATATTTTGAATTAAACTTAAACAAAGGTACAGATATGAGAATGGTCTGGGATGCATTCAATATACTGCTCAATTGAGAACAAAGAACCAAGAGAAAAAGCAACATATTTTGGAGGAGATAAAGAGCAAAGAAGAAGAACTCAAGAGAGCTCCTGGAAATACTAATGCATTGCAACATATCAAGATCTTACAACAACAACTATCAATGATAATGTCAAGAGAAATGGAAATTAAATTGAATTATGCTAAACAAAGAACATTTGAATATGCAAATAAGCCAGGGAAATGGTTGGCTTATAAACTGAGAAAGGAGAGAGAAAAGAGAATTATATTGAAAATACAAAAGGCGGATAAGGCACTAGCAGACACTGCAGACATACAAAAGGCATTCTATCAGTACTACACAAATCTGTATAAGAGTTGTGATGTGTCAGTGGAAAAAATAGATTAATATATTAATAAACAGAAGTTACGTAAGATCACGGAACAACAAAGACAACAAATGGACCTACAACAGTAAGAGAAGTGGGAGAAGCCATAAAAAAAGAGTAAGTTGGGAAAAGCTCCTGGACCAGATGGCCTCCCAAGTAGCTACTATAAGTGTTTTGAGGATGAACTTCTTTAGCCTTTACAAAAGACGATGAACTCTATTTTAGAGGGAGGGAAAATGTCGGACACATGGAAGGAGGCCAACATAACACTTATTCCAAAAGATGGACAAGATCACACATTGACAAGAAACTATAGGCCAATATCACTGTTAAGTTATGACTATAAACTGTTTGCATCGATCTTGGCAGGAAGACTTAAAAGTATCCTACGGGACATTATTCATGAAGACCAAAGTGGATTCCTACCTAGGAGGCATCAAAAGGACAGTAAGAACAAACAGTTTTTTATGTCCCTCCAAAGCCAGCAATTTACGGTCTTTTAGCATTATCCAATCTTTTAACCATACCAAACATATTGCTTCATAGTATAATCTTATATTTGGCAGTTGCAGTCCACCTCTTTCTTTCAAATCTTGTAATACTTTCATTTTCAAATGGGGTTTCTTGCCTGCCCACACAAAGTCTGAGATTTTCCTTTGCCATTTATCAAATTGTTTGAAGTCTCAGATAATTGGGATTGTTTGCAACAAAAACATCACACATGGTAACACATTCATCTTGATTGCTGCTATTCTTCCCAACCATGACAAGTTTAATTTATTCCATTTTATCAAATCTCTTTCTATTTGTAGCCACAGTTTCTCATAATTATTTTTAAATAAGTCTATGTTTTTCGCAGTCAGCTCAATACCTAGATACTTCACTTTATTGGTTACCTCACAATCCGTTATCTCCATTAGTTCTTGCTGTTTTTGCTTTGTCATATTCTTACACAATATCTTCGACTTCTTTTTATTCACATAAAATCCAGCCAAGTCTCCAAATTCCTTTATTCTTTCTATTATTTTTGGCATGTTGTCTATTGGATCTTCTACTATTACCATTACATCATCCGCAAATGCTCTGACTTTGTAGGAAAATTCCTTTATTTTTATGCCTCGAATTGTATCGTCCTCTCGTATTTGAATCAACAATATTTCCAAAATCAGAATAAACAACAATGGAGACAAAGGGCAGCCCTGTCTTGTACCTTTGCTTATGCATATCTGTGGTATGACAAAGTAAAAGCGGACTCTATGTTTTTGCATCATTATATTAGAAGAAGCCTTTTCACAATCTGGAAGAAATACAAGGACTATATGGAAGATGGTATCCCCTCATGGGTGGTACCATACGAAGTAATAGATCCGAGAGCTGTTTATAATGAACAACAATGTTTAACCTATAAAGAGATAACAATAATGGAACATAAAAGGTTAAAAATAAAAACGCAACTTCATTATGGATGGTTTCAATATAGGCAAATCAGAGATCTATACAACTCGGACTGTTCAAAAGGAGGAATAAGATTGGAAAAGTCGGAATTAGAAGAAGTAATTTTACAAGAAGGTAAAAAAGAAATCTCAAAAATTTATAAAATACTTCTAAAATGGCACACGGAAGATGAAACAGTTAAAGTCCAGATGGTGAAATGGGCAATAAATTTTCATAAAGAAATAACAATGGAAGCTTGGGAGCATTTGTGGAAAAATACACTGAAGATTTCAACTTGTACAAATATTAAAGAGAATGTATATAAAATGATGTACAGGTGGTATCTAACACCAAAGAAAATTGTGCGAGGAAATACTAATATGTCAGACAGATGCTGGAAATGTAAAAAGCATGAAGGATCATTATACCATATGTGGTGGACTTGTGAGGTAGCTAAGCAATACTGGGGAGATATAATTAAAGTAATTAATGAGGTTTGCAAACCCAAATAAATAAGAACCCAGAATTGCTGCTACTGAACTTGGGAATGGAAGATGTTCCAATGCAGTACAGAACATTGTTATTTTACATGACTACAGCAGCAAGACTTTTATATGCGCTGAAATGGAAAGTACAAGAAATACCAACTACAGAAGATTGGATTTACAAATTGCTGTACATGGCTGAGATGGATAAAATGACAAGAAAACTCAAAGACCTTGATCCAGGAGAATGTATTGCAGACTGGGGGAAATTGAAACAATATCTAGGAAAAAAATGGGATGTGAAAGGAGGACTGTGGCAGTTTGAGAACTATTAATTTGTGATTTCTTAAATAGAAGAGAGAAGTAACTTTACCACTAATGGGAAAATTTATCTATTAATTAACCTAAGCTAGTATTACTATTAAGAGACTTTATAAAAAATATACAGTTTAAATAGTGATGTAGAGAATGGATATATTAGTGGATTTGATAGAGTATATATAAGAGAATTTGAATATGCTTAGAGTAAGAGATATAATACATATATGATTTAGAAGAATTTAATGGAAAATAAGTTAAGTAATAAGATAGGTTAAGGGTTGGAAAGCTGTTGGAAGTCTATAAGGAGGGGGGAGGGAAAGGGTGGGGGTTGAAATAAATTAGGTATGATGGGGAATGTATGTAATTACTATGTACTCACCAATAAAAATTTTAAAAAAGGACAGTAAGAACAGTATTGGATATTCTGGAATATTTAGAAAAACATAATGAAAGACAAGTTGCTTTGATTTTCCTAGATGCCGAGAAGGCCTTTGACAATTTAAACTGGAAATTTTTGTTTAAGATATTGGAAGATATGGACTTTGGGGACAATTTTATTAAATGGACTAAGTCGATTTATACAACCCAGACTGCATGGATAATCATGAATGGAGAGTTAACCAAACCACGTGGAATACAAAGAGGCACAAGACAAAGTTGCCCATTGTCACCTTTGTTATTTATACTGATGCTTGAAGTTTTGAATAGGGACATAAGACAAGATGAGAGAATTCGTTAAGGTGAATGAGAACCTTTGCAGATGACTTGGTGTTGATTTTGGAGGACCTTTTGAACGAAATTGAAACTCTAATGACAAAGTTGAAAGAATTTGGTGTAGTGGCTGGTTTTAAGGTTAATAAGCAGAAAACCAAAGTCTTAACTAAAAATATGAACGTACAAGATCAAATGAAACTTGAGAGCAAAACAGGGTTTAAAGTTGAGAAAAAGGTAAAATACTTGAGTATTACTTTGTCAAATATGAACTGTATGTTATTCCAAAATAATTATATTAAGACTTGGAAAGTAATTAAAAGGGATACGCTAAGATGGGATAAAATTCAATTATCGCGGTTGGGAAGAATAGCTACAATTAAAATGCATGTCTTACCTAGAACGTTATTCCTATTTCAGACAATTCCTATATTGACAACAGAGGTACCATTTAAGCAGTGGCAGAAGGATATATCAAGATTTATATGGCAAGGCAAAAAAGCCAAGTGTTAAATGTAAGGTTCTACAGGATGCAAAAGAAAGAGGAGGCTTGGGCCTCCCAAAATTGAGATTATATTTTGCAGCTGTTTGGTTTGGATGAAGGAGTGGATACTGTTAAAAAACAGACGATTACTGGACCTGGAAGGGCATGATCTAAAATTTGGGTGGCATGGGTATCTATGGTATGACAAAGTTAAAGCCAATGCAGAGTTTAATAATCATTATGTAAGGTGTGCAATCCTGAGAGTATGGAATAAATACAAACTTAGGTTTTGTTTGAAAGTACCTCTCTGGCTGTCATTGCAAGAAGCTCATTTTAGAAGGGAAATGGTTAGTCCACCTAAATGGTTATCAGGATTTATTGGACTTCTCTCAGAACCAAGTTAAAATTAAATCAAGAGAGGACTTAGCAGCAGAAGGGCACACCTGTCAGTGGTTCCCATATATGCAAATTTTGGAGAGATTCAAATTAGACAAGAGTCATTATGACTTTGAGAAATCTAAAACTGAATTTGAAATAGTCCTTTGTACAAATGATGAACATGTTATTTCTAAAATGTATAAACTTTTGTTGAGGTTTGAGACAGAAGAAGAGCAAGTAATGATTAAATGGGCAAAATGTATGATTAAATGGGCAAAAATTGTGGACACAATATATTAATGGAGCAATGGGAAAATATGTGGACAAGAGGGTTGAGATTTACATTAAGCTCCAGTATTAAAGAACATTTTTACAAAATGATGCATCGTTGGTATATGACTCTTAAAAAATTGGCTAGAATGTATAAGGGGGGGGGGTCAAATGTATGTTGGAAATGTGCCAAACAAGAAGGGACATTTTTTCATATGTGGTGGACATGTAAGAAAGCAAAGAGTTTTTGGTTGCAGATACAATCATCGATTCAGAAGATTTTGAAGATTAAACTTCAGCTGAAACCAGAGACTTTTCTGTTGGGAATAATGGACAGCCAGTTGGAAAAAAGCTTTAGAACACTGTTTTTATACTTTATTACAGCGGCAAGAGTACTTTATGCACAAAAGTGGAAAACTACAACATTGCCTACAGTGGAGGAATGATTGACAAAAGTTTTGGAGTTTGTGTCAGTGGCAAAACGTACTGCATTGATTAGAGAAAGGACATTAGTTAACTTTTTGACTGAATGGAAACCGTTAATAGATGTTTTGCGTGAAATGCAGGGCTCATTTCAAGGGGGAACGCGCAGGAACGCAGTTCCGGCAGTTCCCCAAAGAGGTCACATGTCAGGTGGCCCCGCCCACCTGACTCTCGGCCATTTTGGGCCCATTTCAGCCTGGATTGAGGCTGAAACGGTCCGGATCGAGCCTCTGATGGGTGGTGGATCACTCTCCCACTCAGCAGCGGCCCGATCCTGACCATGGGGCCATTTTCAGCCCCTTTTTGCCATTTTGGGCCCAATTTTGGCCCTGAATGGCCTGATTGGGTCCAAAACAGCCAGGATAGGTGATGTCAGGGGGTGTGACATATGCAAATCAGTTATGCCAATGACACACTTCCAGTGATGGCAAGGGGAGTGGCATATGATAATGAGTTCCTCCAGCTCTTTTTCTACAAAATGACCCCTGGTGAAATGGATAACAAGGATTTGATGACATCTGCATTTATGGATTAAGAAACATGAACAATAGAAAAAAGAGGGGTTTTGTGACTAACCTCGAATAAGTGTGACTCTAGAAATGATATATACTTGTTGCTGAGAAAATCAGAACTCAACCTGTAGTGTAATCTAGGTTTTCCCCCTTTTGTTGTTTTCTTTTCCTTTTTTCTTTTAATTACATATTGTTAGTGTGTCATGTTTAGAATTGTGTTTTTTTATTCTCTATGTTTATTGTTTATTATGTTATAGTGTATAGTTTATAGTTTAAATAAAGAAAAAATTAAGAGAAAAAAAAGAAAATACAGCATTAAAGGGGAAACTGAATTTCTTCATACTTTCTGGTTTTTTTCTTTCTTTCCCCTTCCTTCTGTCAGCATCTGAGGCCAAGAGAGAAAGTGAGGTTTGAAATAGAGAAAGTGAGGTATGAAAAGTTACACACAGAATCATAGAGCTGAAAGTAGCCATACAAACCACCTAGTCCAACCTCCTACCCAATGCAGGAACAGCTTAAAGCATCCACGACAAGTATCTGTCCAGCTGCTCCATGAAGTCTGTCAGTGAGGGCGAACCCAACACATCCCTGGGCAGCCGATTCTACTGTTGGATTACTCTTAATGTGAAGATGTTTTTCATATTCAAAGCATTACTTCCTCTGTGAAATGCTGATTGACATCACCACTGACTTCATAATGCCATGCTTTGAAATGGGAAATGCAAACAATATCCAGTAAGTGTATAACTGAGCACCAGCCCCTTGCCAGAGATGATGATAAGAGGGTGGAAGGCTGCCAAGTAACTCTCAAAGTAAGCCGAACAAGGGGAGAAAACCGGATAGTGAAAGGTACAAGCAGCAAGTCCGGGAATATGCAATTAATGCTAACTTTTTATGTAAACGTTTCAATAGTGCAAACGTGCAAAGTGCAAAGTGCAAATAAATAATATGCAATGAATACAATAAATGTAATTAATACAATTCAGTTGTCCTAGTCATTATATGAATGTCCGAAATAAACACACAATGGGGACATATTAAAGAGGAAGTCACAAGGCAGTCTTATGGTGGTGGCTCAAGTCCAATGAGATGTAAATCCACGGGTGCCGACGGGATTATGCAGGCATCTTATACAATTCCCATTTCGTATGAAACATACTTCTTCTTGGGCACAAATACAACTGGAAGGTTGCCAATCCACTCCAACGTGACTGCTCAAGACCTATTGCATTTCCAAATCAATGACGGACATAGGTAAACGGACAAGCTTGCTCTTGTTCATGCTCCTGCTTGCTCTTGATACCAATCGAGCCGCAGCGTTCTGCACCAATTGGAGTCTCCTGGTTAGTTTAGATGGGAGACCTATACATAGTGCATTACAATAGTCAAGTCTTGATGTTACCATAGCATGGCTCTACTATTCTACTCCTTTACTCTACTACATGTACTCTACTACACAAAAAATGCTTAGCTTCTCCAAAAAAAGTAAGAATATCCCTTTAAACCCCTTATGGTATTGTGAGGTGGGAGGGAGAAGAGAGACCACCTCCATATGACTGACAGAAGGCACTCTTATTTGATGTGGGCTTTCAGAAGCCTGCACACAACATTGCTCAGGGCACTGATATCAACAGAGAACTAAGTAATGGCTGGGAAGGGGGAACGGTGCAAGCAGTGGAGAGCTGGTTGAAAAGTGGCTGGGCTATTCCTTCCTTAGTGCTTTCCAGGGCAATACAGATGACCAGAGAATGAGAATGTTCGGTTTAATCCACAGGTGAAATGTATTCTCATTTTTAAAAATCCAAATGTGTATGTTTGATGGGGAACCATTTCTTGAGCAGCTAAGCAAATGACTCTAAGATCAAAAGTGTTGTTCCCTTAATTATCTTCCAGGACATGGATAAAGGTGTGCAAAAGCCCCCAATGTGGATTTTTAGATGCCAGAACTGACCATAACTCTATCTGCATATCACAGCATAGGGAAACTCTGATGTCTACCTAAGCCTTTCCAGCTTAATTCAGGGAAATTCTCTGGCCTGACTGAGGAAAAGCATAGCCAAAAATCTCTTTATAGCCTTTTTTGAAAGCCCTGCTATCCCATGCGACTTTAGGGGAGGATCTACAATGAGACAGCAACCAGTTACACATGAGCTGAGAGGAATTCTGACAGAGAATGTATATATACAGCCCCTGAAGTCTTGCATCTTATTTGGCAGTGGCCGGCAATTTGTTTGCTTTTTAAATGGTATAATTAGCAATTTTTTATGAGACCGTAAAAAAATTAATGTTTTTACCTTCCCAACTGAAATGAGAAGTAGTGCACTATATATGCATATTGTAGTTACATTCCTGTTCTATTCATATAATGTATATGAATGTAACAGCTATTACATATTATGTGCTCTATACATTTGAGGAAGCCATTTAAATGTGCCATACACAGTTGAGGAAAATCCAGTTTAATAGGTATGGGGAAAGGTCATGGATGTCAACACTGGCTGTGAAGGTGCGACTTTCCCAAATGAAGCGTGTCTTTGGTTTATGCTACCCTCAAGAATCTCTATATTTCACATCTATGGAAATATTTGTTTCTTTGAAAGGGGCTGTGGTATTTTCAAGCAAGTAAATGCCATGTCTGACTGTACCCATTCTTACATGCCAATGATATTTCTGTATATTTTATATTGTCAGGGGTAACTCCATTTTGTATGCTTCCACAGAATCTTGTTGCTAATATTCAAATGAGTTCTCACTCATTCCCAGGTGTTTACTAGTTAGGCTTCCTGCTGATGTTATGTCTTCTTTCTCTCTGGAACTGATAGCAAGAATGTGGGCTGTTCTCACACATAGCACACAGCACCAAGTTGTTTGGGATAAGGGAGGGGGGATTGAGCAGAAGTAGAAGAGGCTTGTAATTTTCCTATGTAACCATTCTGGTCAACTTTCTACTACAGCTACCTAGGGGCCTACCTTGCTCTTAGGTAGACCTTTGGATCTGATTATGGGAAGAACTGATTTCTGAATAAAGGTCATTTAATCAAGCACCAGTGTCTTGTTGCAATGAACCAGGGATCTGCCTGCTGTAGTCTGTCATCCAGAGCCTGACAGTAAATTAGCAGTTAAACTGGGTGGGAATAGACAGAGAGGGCTGGCAAAACATGCCAGAGGACCAGAAAAGCATTTTAGCTGTATTAATCATAAAACAGCAATATAACTTCATGGGGTTTTTCGAAAAATGTGCAATACGCTTGTGATGCAGTAAGCCAGCTGGCCAACATGGTAGCCAAATGTAGCAAATTAGGAAGCTTAAAGACTTGACCAAGTATGCCTTTGCTTTTTAAAAATCCGCTGTAACAACTTGACACTGGTGATTTAAGAACTGTATAATCCCCTTTCTGCTACAGAAAGTTCTCAAGATAGTTTGCAAACACCCTAACAAATAAAACCACAAAGACTAAAAGTCTCATTTTCTTTTTAGTGAGTGTTTTATTTAAACAGATAGGAACAGTACAAGACAAAGACATCTAGTCCACTGTTGAAAGCTCAAGCAAACTGGACAGGCTTTACCTGTCATCTGTAACGAAGAGGTCAGGTGACTAGATCTGAGAAGAGAGTTCCACAACTGGGGCACCACCACAGAAAAGGCCTTGCATTGGTAAGCCACCTATTTAACCTCAAAATGCATCAGAGAAGGGCTTCACCTGACTTCAATGGTCAGAAAGACTCACGGTGGACAAGGCGTTCCTTTGGATGTCCCGATCCTAGGTCTTTTACAGCTTTATGCGAATGCGAGGACCTCCAACCAAGCCTGTGAAAAAGACAAAGCCAGTGAAGATTTTCAGTCATTGACAAATACGTTTCACATATGCACCCCTCTGTGTACAAAACACTGCAGAAATAACCACTCGTGATCAGATCATCTTTTCTCATGATTGTATGGATTCTCAAACAGCAGCACCCACCTGTGAACTGAATTTCAGTTTTACTGGCCCTCAACCATTCCCTTCCCGATTCAAAACACCTGATCCACATCTTCATCTGTGAAGGTGGGCTCTTAAAATGAAGCTGAAGCAGAGGCAGTGTGATGTAACGCTCGACTGGTGTGGTTTCTTCCCCAACCCTCCACCTGGCAGACTTAACTCAAATGGCCTCTGAAATGAAATAAGCTCAATTCTCGTGAGGGAAACAGAAAAAGAGCAGTATCTTTTATTTACACCAAGTGACAGAGGAATAAAGTGGTTCAGAAAAGGGGATAACAACTATTTACAGGTATAACACAGACTTGCTGGGTTCATTACAGTTGATATTCTAGGAGTGTAAAGAGCAATTGGCAGCCAAGTTTGAATTCTTGAGGTGCTGGCATTCCCTCAACCTCAAGGTCCTTAATCTGTAAATATAAGTTCTTACCAGAAAACATAATTTTTTCTTTAGATTCCCTTGAAAACTCTAAGATAACTACTAGGGTTACGCATCTAGACAATTTTCATTGTCTTCTTGTGTCCAGGGCTGTTGAGTGCAATGTTAATCATTACTGAGTAGTTTTCCGGTAGGGTGTTGCCAGGTCAGGGTTGAAATTCATTAATATTTTTATTCTTCTGATTTCTATGGCCATTCTTTTCAATGGGGAAGGATCAATGGGAGGCTCTGGGGCAGCTGTTTTTGCACTCAACAGCACCAAAATCACACTGAATACAATCCTGCTTCTGAAACCGTCAACTCACAAGTTTCCAGCACACACAAACAAGTGGTTTGGTGTTAACAAACCCCGAAGTAGTCAGGTGTTGGCTGTGTATGCTTGTTGTTTCACTGGCTCCTATTGTGGGAAACTGCAAGCAAACCATTAAGCGGTGGTTCGGGCAACCCAGCAGGAGAGCAGAAAACCACCAGCTTGTGCTAGCTAGTGACATTTGGAAAAGATATCCTGCTTTATATTTATGTTTTTCTTCTTCTTGCACTGTGATAGCAGCAATAAAATGATTAATTATCTTTGTTTCCTGTTGTTTAGGCCCTTTTAAGAGGGCTGAAAAGTTCCCATGTGCAGTTCTTACATGTGATGAGGCATAATATCTAAGTACATTTGACTCTCAACAGAGGCTCCAGCTTGCGTTGGAGGCTGTCTGCACTGGAGCCTGCTTGCACTGGAGCATCTGTTGGCAACCTATCCAGTCTCCCACTTTTTTTAAAAAGAGAGAGTCATCGTTCCTCCCTCTACTTCCCTTCCCATGAAGGAAAATCAATATCTAGCCCTCCCTTTCTGTGTGCTTTTACACACAATGCAAGTACAGGCCAGCAGCTAGCTGCTTTAAACAGGAGGTCCCGGGCTGCTGCAAAGCAGATTACGTTACCCAAATAGCCTGCACAACTGCTCCTTGACTATTGGAGTGCTCCCTTTTCAGTATGTTGAGTACAGACACATGTAGCTGGGCAAGTTATGGGATCCTTCCTATGTATACCAGGGTCTCAGATCTGGGCACAGCCTCATATCAGAGTGAGGAGGTTCCCAGAAACAAGCAGGTAGAACACAAAATAAAATCAGAATCTTTATTGAGAAACTGATAGAATGGAGAATAGTGAGAGGCACACAAGAATCTAAACACACCTGCATAATTACACACATGCACACAGAGTAAACAGGCTAAACTTAACACCTATCTCCTAAACAATAAACAATAAAAGGGGTGCAAAAGAAAACATACGACCTGACCTGCAGAGAGTGGAAATCCTGTAGATGCAGAGAGCAGAAGAAAGGAATATAGAGACAGATCATCTCGCGTCTCTAAGGAACCTGCCTGGCACATGGGCAGTAGCTGGAAAATTCCTGCAAAGCAGGGTTTTTTTCCAGCTGGAATGTGGCGGAACGCCATCCCAGCACCTCTAGAAAATGGGCACGTGACCATTAAACTTTAAAATCTCCCCTTGCTCCAGCTGACTCTGGTTAGTATAACTCTGGTTAGGATGACATTGACAGTGGCCTCATTTTCAAGATGGAAGCATTCTCATTGTTTGATGTGAAACATAATGGTGTATGCCTTAGTGGCTAATGCAAATTACACGGAGTGAGGCATACTATTTTCCTGGATTAAATTTTTGAGATATATTCCGCTCCTCCACTCAAAAATGTTTACTTTTAGGATGTGTAACACTAAGAACTTCTCTTCTTTAATACTTCACATACACTCTTTGTTTCTACACGTTGTTCCACTTCCTCTGAGGACAGGTATTTCGGCCACCTTCCTAGGAATAGTTGAATAGTACAATCCTGTGCACAATTTCTTCTGTCTAAACTGTTGGATTTCAATGGGCTTAGACTTGAATAACTCTGAATAAGATTGTGCAGTGAGTCACATTTGATGCAGAGATGAAGTAGAGTTACCAAGTTTCAGCAGAGGGAGGCCAGAGCAGCCAAACACTCATGGATGCAACAGGCAACCTCCTCTGTGGGTGTCCAGTTTATGCTCATGGGAGTTTTTTATTTCATGAATGTATTTTGGGTGGTGTACAATTAGAGGATTACTGCATTAGGGGAATGGCTTGTTGAAAGATTCAGCTTTCACTGTTCCTCTTTGAAACTCATGGTTAAAATAAGAGCTTACTTCAACAAATTAGACCCAAGTGCTGTGATTTGTGTTGTCAGGAAATGACCTTGCAGGAGAGTTATGTTCAGCCAACTGAGAGGGATGATCACAGAAGAGAAATTACAGGGTAAGTCCAGAGGAAATATTTTGTATTGACTGGCCAGACAAGAGCAAGGCCCTGCAACAGGGGAACTGTTTTCCAGAGCAGACATTAGCTAATGACATATGTTCTGCCCATGGGTTTCGAACTTTGGCTGCTCCAGAAAAATGAGTATTTCAACACTCAGAAGGGAAATTCCCTGATGTTTTGTCACTCCCTGTTTGCTATGATTGAGTAGTCATACTGTGTCTCTTGCTCACCTTATCTGTCAGAAGCAGGCATCCCTAGGAGACAGATGCAGCATTTCACACAATCACAGATTCACAGAGTTGGAAGGGGCCATACAGACCTTCTATCTAATCCAACCCCCTGCCCAATGCAGGATGGGCCTAGAGCATCCCTGACAAATATTCATCCAGCCTCTTCTTGAAAACTGCCAGTGAAGGGGAGCTCACCACTTCCCTAGGCAGCTGATTCCACCTTTGAACTACTCTGACAGTGAAAAAGTTCTTCCTAAGATCCAGCTGGTACCTTTCTGCATGTAATTAAAGCCCACTGCTTTGAGTCCTATCCTTTGCCACCAACTGGAACAGCTCCTTGCCCTCCTCCAAATGACAGCCTTTCAAATATTTAAAGAGAGCAATCATGTCCCCCCTCCTCAACCTCCTCTTCTCCAAACTAAACATTCCCAAGGCCCTCAGCCTTTCCTCATAGGGCTCAGTCTCCAGACCCCTGATGATCCTGGTCGCTCTCTTCTGCACCCTCTCCATTTTGTTCACATCCTTTATGAAGTGAGGCCTCCAGAACTGCACACAGCACTCCAATGCGGGCTGACGAAAGCAGTATAGAGAGGGACTATGACCTGCGATTTCGATGCAATGGCCCTTTTGATACAACCCAAGACTAAGTTCGCTTTATTTGTCACGGCGTCACACTAACTGCTCATATTTAGTTTACAGTCCACTCTTACTCCAAGATCTCTTTCACATACACTACTACCCAGAAGTGTATCCCCCATCCTGTATTTGTGCTTCCCATTTTTGTGGCCCAGACGTAATACTGTGCACTTATCTATGTTGAATTGCATCCTGTTCACAACTGCCCACTTCTCCAGAGTATTCAGGTCTTGCTGAATTTTAACTCTGTCTTCTTAGGTGTTTGCCACTCCTCTCAATTTGGTATCATCAGCAAATTTAATGAGTAGCCCATTTACCCATTCATCCAGATCATTGATAAAAATATTGAAAAGTATTGGGCCAAAAACCGAGCCCTGTGGCACCCCATTAGACACCTCCCTCCAATCTGATGAAACGTCATTGACCACCACTCTTTGGGTGTGGTCCTCTAACTAGTTCCCTATCCACTTAACTGTCCTCTAGTCCAGTCCACAGTCTTCCAGTTTACCCATTAGAATGTCATGGGGAACCTTATCAAAAGCTTTACTGAAATCCAGGTAAATCATGTCAACAGAGTTTCCATGATCCAGTAAGCTCGTCACTCAATCAAAGAAGGAAACCAGGTTGGTCTGAAAGATCTGTTGGGGACAAAACCATGTTGACTTCCCTGGATTACTAAGTGGTCCTTCTGATGCTTACAGATGGATCCTTTTAAAATCTGCTCTAATATTTTCCCAGGAAATGAAATCAGGCTGACCGGCCTGTAGTTTCCCAGGTCATCCTTCTTCCCTTTCTTAAAGATTGGGATAACATTCACTCTTCTCCAATCTTGTGGCACAACCCCAGTCCTCCATGAGGCCTTGAAGATGAGGGACAGAGGCTCTGCAAGTTCTCTAGAAAGTTCTTTCATCCCTCTTGGGTGCACCCCATCTGTCCCAGGGGATTTGTATTCATCCAGTGCAGCCAAGTGCCTTGCCACAACCTCTCTGTCAATGTCAACTAGCACCCCCCCCCAGTGTCCTGTCGTGTCTACTACCATCTCTAGATAGGCTCAATGTCAGACTATGGAATCCCAGTTGTCTGGAGTCTGAGCCCCAGCCCCCAGAC
Organism: Eublepharis macularius; assembly: GCF_028583425.1. Lineage (NCBI taxonomy): Eukaryota > Metazoa > Chordata > Lepidosauria > Squamata > Eublepharidae > Eublepharis > Eublepharis macularius. Next base: position 8,759,248 of record NC_072800.1, on the reverse strand, counting down.
TTGCCAGGAGGAAACAGTGGGAGGCAACCAGGAGGCAGCAACCCTGCCGCCCCAGCCAGCAACCAGGTCCAGAACCTGCCTACTCCAGGGGGAAGGGGCAAAAGGCCAGAGCCTCAGAGGGCTGGAGGGAGCAGGGAGAGACCAGCTAGTCCCACCCTCCAGGGGGAGGAGAGCAGGCCAGAAGAAAAGGGCCAAGGCAGGGGGAATAGGAGCCCAGCAGCAACCCAAACAGAGCTCTTACCTGGCAGGGAAGAGAAGCAGCCACAGCAGCTCAGAGCCACGCCCCAGCCTCCACCTCAGCTTGAAGTCAGCAGCCTGGCTCAGGAGATGCTCACAACCAAGCCCCTCCAGGTGGAGCTGCTGAAGGCCTTCTGGGGGAAGAGCTGGGCAGCCAGCCAAGGGGCCACAGCTGGGCCCACCTTCAGTAATCAGCTCAGTCTGAGAGGCCTGGCAGCCAGCCAACCTAATGCAGCTGTTGCTGATCCAGGCAGCCCAGCCAGCTACCCCAGGTGCAGCAGCTTGAGAGAGCCCAGGTCAATGCTGGGAGGCCAAGGAGGGGTGTGGCCTGGCAGGCAGAACCGGCAAGGAGGAGGGGTGCAGAGAGCAGGCCCTATAAAAGCTGGCTGGGAAGAGCTCTGGTGTGGTTGGGTGTGAGTAAGGAGTGATGGTGTGGCAGCAGAGTGGTGTGAGAGCAAAGGCTAGGAGGAGAGTGGATGAAGGAGGAGGAGATGACAGAGACCAAAGGGGGTGAGTGGCACAGGTTGAGCAGGCCAGCGAGTGGAGTGAGAGGGAGTCTGGGTGAGGTATGCTGCCCCTCCTTCCACAGAGCAGGGTCCTGCAGAATCCCTGGCCCCCCTTTGATGTCAGGAGCAGACCACCCAGCGCCCTGCCCAGTGGTGGCTGCTGCTAGCCCTGACACCAGTTATCTTGAGTTTGTCTCCCACCCCTTCTGCAAGAAGCACAAGGTCTCTTGGTTCAAAAGGTTTATTGAAAGACTATGCTCAGGATACAGGTGCCCATAATCCAAGGGCTGGAGAGGCCCCTGGCTGAATGAAAGCTTTGTTGAGAATGGCATGTAAAATGAAAGTTACAACACTTCAAACACCCATTCCCAGCCTCCCCCCTAGTCCTGTCTGCAAAGGCCTGAGAAGACGAGGACATCAAGGTTGTTGGCTGGGTTGGACAGATAAGATGCTTTACTCCCATGAGTATGAATGGCCTGGATGACATCTGGGCCTAGAGGGAGGAAAACTGGAAAACTACTGATTATAAAAAGAGTTAACATGGCATTGCTCTGGCTAGAGAACTGACATCCTGACACTCAAGTTCTTCAGAGAGAAAAACAGAGGCAAAAAAGTCATTAAGCCTGTCTGCTTTTTCTTTGTCCTCCATCAGAGTTTCTCCTTTCTCTCCCAACAGCAGTCCAATTGCCTTTTTTACCTTGCGTTTGATTCTCACATATCTGTAGAAGTTTTTCTTGTTGTAGCGAGCCCTCCTGGCCAGACCCAGCTCGTACTGAGCTTTGGCCTCTCTGATGGCTGATCTGCAGTACCTAGTAACCCTCATATACTCCTCTTTAGAGGTCTGTCCTTCTCTCCATTTCCTGAACATTTCCTTTTTCTCCCTTAGCTTATTCTGGAGCTCTCTGTTCATCCACATCGGTTTCTTAGAGCTCTTACCACGTTTCCATCTTGCTGGAATAGTGAGAGCTTGAGCTTGCAAAAGCTCATGTTTGAGAAGAGCCCACCCTTTACTCGCTCCTTTCCCTTCCAGCACACTCCCCCACGGAATGACTCTCATCAAGCCTCTGAGTTCATCGAAGTTGGCCCTACGAAAATCTAACCAAGAGTCTGGCTATGAACTTCCTTGGCCCCCCACAGCAACTGGAATTCAAGAAGGACATGGTCACTTGTCTCTAAGGTCCTCACCACCTTCACCTCATCTACCAATTCTTCCCTGTTGGTTAATATTAAGTCTAGTTCATACCCAGCTGTCCAGGAAATTCCAGGGGTAGCTGTTACAGGGTTGGCTTTCTCATGAGAAGAGAAGCCTAGCATTTACAGGTTGACACTGGCGAGGAAGCAGACACCCCAACAGTCAGATTAATCTTGGAAGTAGCATCTGTTTCCCAAAGCAAGCAACTTTTGGGGCTGCAAACGCTTTCTTCCAGCCAGACACCTGCCAGACAAAACTCCGCTTTGGAAATTTCTTGGAGATTCAGGAGTGTTTGGTCTGAGGGTGGTGTTTGGTCAGAAGATGCAACACGGAAAGCAAGAGGTCTGACAAAAGTCACAGAACAAGTCAAAATATTTTACATAATCCATCAGCATGTCTCGATCTCGCAAGTATTTTATGGTAGACTGAACAGCATTGAATGAATCATAGAATCATAGAGTTGGAAGGGGCCATACGGACCATCTAGTCCAACCCCCTGCCCAGTGCAGGATCAACCTAAAGCATCTCTGACAAGTATTCATCCAGCCTCTTCTTGAAAACTGCCAGCTCACCACCTCCCTAGGCAGCTGATTCCACTTTTGAACTACTCTGACCATGAAAAAGTTTTTCCTAATATCCAGCTGGTACCTTTGTGTATGTAATTTAAGCCCATTGCTTTGAGTCCTACCCTCTACTGCCAATTGGAACAGCTCCTTGCCCTCCTCCAAATGACAACATTCCCAAGGCCCTCAGCCTTACCTCATAGGGCTCAGTCTCCAGACCCCTGATCATTCTCGTCGCTCTCCTCTGCACCCTCTCGATTTTGTCCACATCCTTTTTGAAGTGAGGCCTCCAGAACTGCACACAATACTCCAGGTGTGGCCTGACCAAGGCAGTATAGAGAGGGGCTATGACCTCCTGTGATTTCGACGCTATGGCCCCTTTGATACAACCCAAGATTGAATTAGCCTTTTTTGCCAACGCATTACACTAACTGCTCATATTTAGTTTACAGTCCACTCTTACTCCAAGATCCCTTTCACATATACTACTGCCCAGAAGTGTATCCCCCATCCAGTATTTGTGCTTCCCATTTTTGTGGCCCAGATGGAATACTGTGCACTTGTCTTTGTTGAATTGCATCCTATTCACAGCTGCCCACTTCTCCAGAGTATTCAGGTCTTGTTGAATTTTAATTCTATCTTCTTGGGTGTTTGCTACCCCTCCCAATTTGGTATCATCAGCAAATTTAATGAGCAGCCCTTCCACTCCTTCACCCAGATCATTGATAAAAATATTGAAAAGTACCAGGCGCAAAACCGAGCCCTGCGGCACCCCACTGGACACCTCTCTCCAATCTGATGAAATGCCGTTGACCACCACTCTTTGAGTGCGATCCTCTAACCAGTTCCCTATCCACCGAACTGTCCTATAGTCCACTCCACAGTCTTCCAGTTTGCCCATCAGAATGTCATGGGGGACCTTATCAAAAGCTTTACTGAAATCCAGATAAATCACGTCAACAGAGTTCCCCCGATCCAGTAAGCTGGTCACTTGATCAAAGAAGGAAACCAGGTTGGTCTGGCAAGATCTGTTAGGAACAAAACCATGCTGACTTCCCCGGATCACTGAGCGGTCCTTCAGATGCTTACAGATTGATCCCTTTAAAATCTGTTCTAATATCTTCCCAGCAACAGAAGTCAGACTGACCGGCCTGTAGTTTCCTGGGTCATCCTTCTTCCCTTTCTTAAAGATTGGGATAACATTCACTCTTCCCCAATCTTGTGGCACATCCCCAGTCCTCCAGGAGGCCTTGAAGATGATGGACAGGGGTTCTGCAAGTTCTCTAGAAAGTTCTTTCATTCTTCTTGGGTGCACCCCATCCGGCCCAGGGGATTTGTATTCATCCAGTGCAGTCAATGTCAATTAGCCACTCAGGTGTCCTGCCACATTTTCTACTATCTCTAGATGTGCCTGAGTTCTTCAGGGAGAAAACAGAGGCAAAAAAGTCATTAAGCCTGTCTGCTTTTTCTCTGTCCTGCATCAGAGTTTCTCCATCTACTCCCAACAGTGGTCCAATTGCCTCTTTTACCTTGCGTTTGCTTCTCACATATCTGTAGAAGTTTTTCTTATTGTAGCGAGCCCTCCTGGCCAGACCCAGCTCGTACTGAGCTTTGGCCTCTCTGATGGCTGATCTGCAGTACCTAGTAACCCTCATATACTCCTCTTTAGAGGTCTGTCCTTCTCTCCATTTCCTGAACATTTCCTTTTTCTCCCTTAGCTTATTCTGGAGCTCTCTGTTCATCCACATCGGTTTCTTAGAGCTCTTACCACGTTTCCATCTTGCTGGAATAGTGAGAGCTTGAGCTTGCAAAAGCTCATGTTTGAGAAGAGCCCACCCTTTACTCGCTCCTTTCCCTTCCAGCACACTCCCCCATGGAATGACTCTCATCAAGCCTTTGAGTTCATTGAAGTTGGCCCTACAAAAATCTAACCAAGAGTCTGGCTACGAACTTCCTTGGCCCCCCACAGCAACTGGAATTCAAGAAGGACATGGTCACTTGTCTCTAAGGTCCTCACCACCTTCACCTCATCTACCAATTCTTCCCTGTTGGTTAATATTAAGTCTAGTTCATACCCAGCTGTCCAGGAAATTCCAGGGGTAGCTGTTACAAGGTTGGCTTTCTCATGAGAAGAGAAGCCTAGCATTTACAGGTTGACACTGGCGAGGAAGCAGACACCCCAACAGTTAGATTAATCTTGGAAGTTCTTCAGGGATTGCCTCTTTTACCTTGCGTTTGCTTCTCACGTATCTGTAGAAGTTTTTCTTAATAATATCAAGTCTAGTATGGCCGAGCCCCTTGTAGCTTCCTCCACCTTTTGAAAAAGGAAGTTATGAATGAAAGGGTATTATTTAAAGTCTTCCAATGAAAATAGTAAAATTTGTTAAAAGAAACTGTCAATTTCTGTAAATATTCCAAACAAGTAAGCTACAAGTAAGATACTTCTTCCAAAAACAGACCAAACTTTTTTCTTCAGTACATCTTTCTTTCCTTTGTTTAAGATCTCTCTTTTTTTCAGCAAAAGGAGGGCTTTTTCAATTCTAAGATGCAACATTTGACAAACTGACTACAATACAGTGGAAATCTCCAAAACTGATGTTTCCCCCTTTCTGTTTCCTGAATCTTGATATGGAACACTGAAATTAAGGAAAATAAATGCCACAGATATGTTTCTGCTGAGTCATTACCAAAGAATTTCTTCAATAGCAACGGTGGACTGGATTGAGACAGAAAAAAGAGATTTCCATTGCATTGGCAAATGCAATGAAAAATCTCTATGCCAATCATCCCAAGCTCCCACCTTATTTTCCATGGTTCTGAACCAATCCTGAGGATTCTACTTTCAAGCAAGTCCCAGAGCCTGACCACCCAATCAGAGCCCCTGGAATTTTCTGGCTGGGAGCGGGACTGAGTTACCTCAGGCTGAAAAGTGATCCATTTCCCTTGGAACAAGAATATCACAGCTCTGGAGAAAAGCATAAGTCAAATTAGGCTTTTTAGTTAGGATTTTGGAGTCAGGGTAGGGTAGCAACCTTATTTTCAGGAATTAAAAAGGCACCTTGTAAAGGTCCCATTCAAAATCTAACTTTTCTGGTACTGAGATTAAATCTTAAAGAGCAGATCCACAAAGCAGAGAGCTGTCTTCTCTCACACAAATAGCCAGAAACTTCCAGTAGGGAACTTGGGTTGCCAGGTGTCCAGTTTTAACTCAGACAGCCTGGTAATTTTGTTAACTGTTTGGGAAAACATAGTGAAAATACTTGACATTTGGTGCCACCTCCCTCCTCCCTGCTTCCAGACAACTCTGTTGCTTGCCTGCCCAGCCCAGCTGCCCAGCCTCCTGAGAGCTGCAGGCCCAGGGAAGTGGCCAGCCAGCTCACCTGCCCGACCTACTGCATGGCGCTGCCCAGGAGTGGCCAGCCAGCCAGCCCGGCCTCCTACACAGAACCATCCAGGAGTGGCCGGCCAGGCTCTCTGCCTGGAAGTGGGGGTGGCACAATAACATTATCACACTGGAGCCGGAAGCACACGAATGCCAATAAAAATGTGAGTGCTGCCCCCATCTCCTCGGGATCTGGTATCACTTATTATTTTATTTGTTTATTAGATTTATATCCCGTCCACTTCTGGATCCCATCTGGCAACCCTATAGGAAACCTAAACATTGTATTAAACTTGGTTGCCATTTTTTGCTAAGTCTATTAAAACATTTTAACTATTTCCCGTTATTATCTATTGCTGCTGAATGACTAACAAGTGTGACACCAAGAATGCCTGTGACTTTCTGGCAATTAGAAGAGTACTCAGTAACACTGCAATAGGGAAGGAGCACATGGAACAAAGCAGTTCACAAAGATCATCAAAGTTCTGCAGTTATGGCCTGAATTTTTTTTAGAAATGCAAAAATCTTGAAAATTGACCAAAAATGGCAGTCAGAAACCAAAAATTCAGAAGTATCAAAAATCAGCCAAACCCTCAAAGGTTCATAGCCATGCCCCCAAAAGTCTCCAAACAGCAAATATAATGAAAAATGACCGAAACCCCTCAGATCCACAATCATGGCCCAAAAAATTTTAAAAATGCAAAAATTGTGAAAAGTTACCGAAATTCCTCAAGTTTGTGGTCAGAATCTGAAATTCAAATATATTGAAATATCAAAAATCAGCTAAACTCTATCAGGTTTTGAGTTTCCTTCCAATTATACCTGGCATTATTAGGGTCAGGAGGACCCAAAAACTCATACTATTTTAAAATCACGAAAAATGGCCAAATCCTCAAGGTTCATGGCCTGAAAAATTTAAAATGCAAAAATGGCAAATAAATGATGCAACTCTCTCAGGTCCATTGTCAGGAGCTGAAAACTCAAAATATTTGACAATCACAAAAAATGGCTAAAACCTCAAAGGTCTGTAGTCATAATCCAAAAGAGGCAACAATCATGAAAAAGGACCCAACTGTCTCACGTCTGTGGTCAGGACCTAAAAACTCAAATTATTCTAAAAATCACCCAAAAAATGGCCAAACACACAAAGGCTGCAGTCATGCCCCCCAAAGTCCAAAACCTGCAAAAACTGAGAAAAATTACCCAACTCCAGGTCCACAGTCAGGACCCCAAAATTCAGAAATTTCAAAAATACCAAAAATTGGCCAAACCTCTCTGGTCTCCATTCAGGACACAAAAAAATCAAAACATTCAAAAATAATGAAAAATGGCCAAGTTCTTAAAGGTCATGGCCCAAAAAGTTTTTTTAAAAATGCAAACATTGTGAAAAATGACCCAGCTCCTACAGCAGGTACAACATTATAGAGCTAACCACCAAAGCAGCCATTTACTCCAGCGGGACTGATCTCTGGTTTTGGAGATTGATTGTAATTCTGGGAGATCTCCAGGCCCCACCTGGAGGTTGGCAACTTTAGGTGAGGATAAAAGTCCACTAGTTTTAATAGATGAAATGGCTGGCTGTTAAACTGTTTGGGAGGCTCCACTCTCTGAGATCCTCCTAACAATCTTATTCTCTTCTTTCTTGCTAACATGGCTGAAAGGCGAAAGACCCCAATGGGTATTGAAGAAGCTAGACTTTGCCTTAGTGGTGGCTAACAAGCTGTGCAAGCCTGTGGTAAAAATAATTTCCTCTCCCGAAAGGAATTGTAGCTTGTGGTGAGCAAGTACTGTCTGGTTTGTAAATTGTAAAGCATGATTTGAGGAACAGAAACATTTCGAGAAGAGTGAAAATTTGACTAGGCTGATATGTTGGAAAACCTCACTAAGACCCACATGAAAACAGAGGGGGCCACACCACAACACTTCATACAGTCCAGCCACAAAACACTGTCTGTTTGTGTTTAGAAGCAGGGCCTAACAGAAGCGAGAGACCAGATAGTTGGAGTTTTGGTTTTTCTTTCAAGGCTAGATGGAGCACTTTGCTTCATCCTGGAGGTTCGGATATATTTCCCAAATACGTCCTGTTCCTTCTGTTTCTTACCATCAAAAACTTCAACCTGCCAAAGCTCCCATCTTATGTGTAAATATATTTTTAAGGAAAACCCACTAGCTTTTGGCTCCAGTGCCGGATTGCCAAAGCCAACGTTGATTCTTTTTTAAAAAGCGCGCCTGAGAATGTGGCCTGTCTCAAATTATTCTCTTTGACTCTTGCCACAGAAATGCGGATGCTGCCGGACTTGGAGGAGAGAGGTGCCATCAAAGGCTTTTAAGTGGGAAAAGAAACACAGTTCAAGTGAGACTTGGCTTGCTGACTTCTGGAGCTCATTGATGGTGAAGCTGGAGCCTGAACAGTGGTTGGGCGCTGGGTATTACTAACATTCCCTGAAGCTTTTGTAGAAGACCACACCAAACCACCTTCTTCCATGTAGATTAAATACAGATGGCAAGCAGTAACAGTGGCATTGTGTTAATCATTTTCTCCAACTCCAAAACAAAAAAAGACACTTCAGTGATAGACACAGAATCATATTTCTTGTTTATAGTGAAGGCTCCACAGGTAAGACTGTGGTTGGACTTCACCCAGAAATATCTATCTAAGGCTCCATCCATAGCCAGGATAAAATTTGGGTAGCATCATCTTAATATCTCTGTCCTCATTGGCCTTTCCTTATTCTATTTGGATATGCTTATCCAAAGGCTCACAATAAACTATATGTGGAAAAGTGTCACATGACTAGAATGAGAGGAATTCTCATTCAGTGGTGAAACATACTCTTCATATATACACGACCCCAAGTTTTAGTTCGTGGCATTTCTAGGATCTCAATTGGCTTGCAAAGCCTTGGGGTCCCTGGGGGTCCCTTTATCAGACAGAGAAGACTGAATGGAGGTAGAGGAACCATGTTCAGCATGTTCTTCACACTAAAAGATTCATATTCAGCGCTCAGAAATCCAAATTTGGCATCAAGAAATGCTGGACTTTCTATTCCATATAAATGATTCAAACCAAGCATATTTGCATAAACTCTGTTATTTGGCGTGATCTACAATTTTGACTATTCTGCATCATTTATTCTCTTTTTATTAATTGGGGAGGTGGGGAAGAAGCTAAGAGGGGAATTACAAATGACTGGTTCCCTGGGTTTTGTGTCTGCTAACTCCATTTTTAATTGAAGTGTAGTTTTTAAACACAAAGCTGCCACCACCACCCCAGAACAGGCACACAGCAGGGCAGCCCTAGTTGAGTGGGCTTGCTTTCCTTCTGCTCTCCCAGATTTGGGCTGGGTTGGGGAGAGTGGTGCAGGCTTCCTCTGATCCACTGCCCAAGCTCTAGTGTAAGTCTGCAACAAGGTCATAAGGCGGGGGTGGTGGTGGTGGAGCTGAGAATGCCGTAGGATGAGGCGGAATTTGTTTCCTTGCCCACGGAGATGGAATGTGGGACTCTATCCTGAGGTGAACCCCCGAGGCCGAGCTTCTTCCACCCTCCCAATGCCACCTCTGAAGCAAGGGCAGGCCTCCGTTCCTTCCACCTTGGCTCCTCTGCCAGCTGCTATTCAGGGGGAGGAGAAGCTTGTGGCACCTGGCTCTGGCTGACAACTGCACAGGTTTACCAGGCATTACCCAGGGAAATATGGCAATCCAGGCTGGTTCTCTGGCTGTCTCCAGGCCAATGGGTGAGAAGGGACACTCCTCCTCTGCTGCCCCTGTTGTGGCTCAGCTAGGGGGGCAACCAGCCTCCAAGCAGCCTTTTCCTACCACAGCCTCCTCGGGGAAGGACGGCTGGCTTCTTGGCCACCAAGAGAGGTGCCTCTGCTAAGCGATTCCCTGCTCCTGCAGCCTTTCCTGCCACCTTCCCCTAAACCTTCCTGCCCCGAGGCATGTCTTTTTCTTTCCCCTTTCAGATTAGGAAGGTGGTGAAGTTGCAAAATTCATATTGCCTCTTAAGAAATAGGCTTAAACAATTCCACGGCCAAATATCTATGATCAAGGAGCTTCTAGGGGAGAAAGGAAAGGGAAATGTGGAACCAAACAGAAATCTGAACCAGAGCTGAAACAAAGCATAAGCATGAATATGACGTTAAATGGTGCCGAAATTGCATAGCAGCAGCATACTTACAGCAGCAGACACTATGCATTATACACAGTAGTATCCTCCACAGTCTTAACGAAGCATCTTTCTGGACCATTTTGTTACAATACAGCCCTAATACCTGTGTAAAAAAGCCCTCCTAAATAATTCAGTTTAGTATCATTTGTGGAATGCCAGGAGAGGATTGTACACTTATCCAGTTGAGAGGAACTAAATATTTTGTAAAACTAATATGTTTTGTCAGGAAATAGGTAGGGTCTGCTAGTTTCTAAATTCATCCCATTTTTTTCTCAAGTCAAGTTCTTGCTTGGAAGTTCTTGCTTGAATAAAATATTCAAAACAACGTATGCTTTGTGCATTCTCGGTTGGGCCAAGGTCTGCAATTTGGCATCCCCATTCCCCTTGCATCAGCCTTTCATCGCTGTCTAGCCACTTGCAAATATTGTCTCCAAGGAGGAAGCACATTTAGCAGTGGAACGCCCTGTTGGACCAGTTCTAGGTACCAACCCAGTCCATGATTTACACACTGAACGGGGTCCATGGAGGAAGGCCTGCCTCCCAGGCTCTTCATTCTCTTTGCCCGGAACAGTCTGTTACCCTGTTCTGGACACCACAAGAACCGATGTTCTGGCACTATTTCACAGTCTTGATGTGAACAGCTGCTGCCCTGTTTGTACCGTTTTGTATGGGGAGAGGATGACAATGGGTTAGAACCTGAGCCAAAAAAAAAAGGATTTCTATCAAGTTCCATTGAACTGTGACTAATTTCCCCAACCACAGATGGTTTTGGAAACCTCCACCTCCTGCCACATTAAAAAAAACTAGACTAGACACAACACCAGTAAAAGAACGATCCCTCAGTAGCCAGGAGAATATGGCAATAGGATCATTGCTTTCGTCTAACACAGCCTTCTATAATATTTTGAAATAAGTCTCTGTAGATATCTAGAATAAGACAATATCATTTTTGGGCTATCATAGCCTTGAGTCACTAGCTGCCTTGGACCCTCTTTTTGGGTAAGGAGGTTAATAAATAAATAAACAGAAAAATAAGTATTTACTTCATTTATACCCCTGCCTTTCTCCCCAGTGGGGACCCAAAGCTGCTTACGTCATTCTCCTCGCCTCTGTTTTAGTCTCAGAACAACAATCCTTTGAGATAAGTAAGGTTGAGAGTGTGTGTGACCGGTGTTGACAGAAATAATCCAATCCAGGCTTTGGCGTTCGCTTTCAATGAATGTACTGCAACAGGATTTTGCAAAAAGATACACACTGACACGCAGAAGATAGAGAAGACAACAAGAGGTAGGTGGAACTGCAAGAGAAAACATTCAATAATCTCTAAACACTAGAGAATGCTCCACAGCTCCCCCTAGGGTACAAGAGGACTAAGCTACTCCTGCAGCAGTATTTACAGTAACTAGACTCTTAGCAGACTGTCGCTTCTCCAACATTCGGCCCCCAGGTCATCCAGCCAACCTCTTTGGCAGTATGAGGATTTCACTTTGGGTTTCCCAGATCCTAGTCTGATGCTAACCACTTCAACTATGCTGGTTTTCAATGGCACCAGTCTATGTTTTCAGTTCTAGACAAGTTGCTGGTAAATAGCAGTCTCTACTTTTAGTACTAGGTATTCTTTTCTTAGAGAATCAAATTCGAAAATCACAGCTTATTTACAACAAAGGGTAGAACCATCTGTCACTGTATGCCTGACCTTCTCCTCCTGGATGGGCTTTAGGATTGAATTGATCCTCCCCCACCGTCTCACAAACAAGCCTGTGTTGTTGTAGAAAAGAGCAAGTGTCCAGTAGCACTTATATAAGGCTAACAAAATTTGTGGTAGGGTATGAGCTCTTTCTTGAGTCACAGCTCACTTCTTCAGATACCTGTGTTATTATAAGATACATTTCATCCTCCCATCACAGGCTGACCGATAAAAATGGATTTGGCATTGGCAGCTCTAGGAGTTCTGTGAAAGGAAGCGCTTGGCAGCTACCTAGCAGTTGTGAGTGGTGCTTCTAAGTCCAGCTTTTCTATTAAATTCTATTACATTTTCATTCAATGGCTTAATTTTGTTTTTTCCCCACCATATAATTATGGAAATAAGTGATCTGCAAGCAGGCGTGCCACCTAAAAGGCATCTTCAGTATATGCAACAATAAATGTACTCTATCTTGCCATTGCTAAGCTGGGAATACTAATTTTATATAGACCTTGAAATTAAAAATTCATTGTGTTGAAATTTAATTTAATGTAGAGAAATTTGCCATTATATATAAAATTAAAAAAGAAGCATCAATTGTGCACGCTTTTAAATCATGTAGGGATGCTTTTTAGAAAAGAAGGAAGTGCCAGAAAGGTTAAATGAAAGAGCCATGGGTTGGTTATACAGTCTGCAGCATTGTTACAGTGATGTACAAAGAGGAGAAAATGATGCATTTTGTGAACCCTTTTTGGCCTCAACAGAAGAGCTTTTTCTAAACAATCTTTTCAGGTATGTGTGAACAACAGTAAAAATGCTTACTTCTTCTTTAAGTGGCAATGCAATGGCAGGTTTAAAGGAGGCAGTCTTGAACATCATTCTTCTACCCTGGTTGGCAAAGAAGGTGGCTTAAACCCCTTGGAAATGGTACTTTTTACACTGGAGACCAGTGTAAGGATGTCAGGCAGTGGCAAATGGCAGAAAGTGAGGGGGGGGGGGTTGCAATGCCATTATGTCATCACAACACGTACAGTTTTAAAGAAAGGGAGTGACATAGGTAGTTCTTGAACAGCAAGATTTGAGTTCAGGAGCACCTTAGCTCTAGATCCGACTATGGTTTTACCATAAAGTTTTCAATGCTTCCTAGAGCTACTTATGTCACTTCCAGGGTTTTTTTTCCTGGAAATGACATGATGGCACACCAGTGCTGCAGGATTTTTTATTTTTCTCCCACCACCTCTCTGAGCAATACCGGGAATAGGACCTCTATACCTGTTTCTTTGAAGCCCAGAAAAATATGGCACCAATCAGTCAATACACCCCTGCTGGGCACTATATAGCTCAAGAAGACAAGTTCTCAACCCGACATGAGAAGCTCCCTCCCTTCTTAGTCCGACCGCAACTCCTCCTAGCCTAATACCATTTGCTCTGATTGGTTGCAGTTCCCCCAGGTCTCAAAAGTCTCACCAGATCCATTTTCTAAGATCTTTCAACCGAGGGTCTGGTGTGGAGGGAGGCTGCCCAAGGGGCTGAGAAGGGGGGAAAAAGCAACCAGAAAGAAGGCTCCTCCAGTAACCACAAACAAACAATGGGGTGGAATGTCTACTTTGCTCCACGTGAAAGCCTTGCCGTGTTTGCCTTTGGATGAATGAGAGCGTCTTGAGAATACACATATTGAATACACATATTGAAGGATTCACCTGAGAATTTCCAATTGGTTTGAAGGACTCTTTTTGTCTTTGGCAGAGCAGTATTATTACAGAGACTTTATGTACTTTATATGGCTTTACCTTTTGGATATATTTATTGTATATTTATCAGTAATATTTATTCATAGTATATTTATTCTTAAGCACGAGGCACTTTGCACTTAATACACTTTATATTTATTATTTCCTCCTTTTGTGGTTTTTCCATCCAGTTGTTTGTTTCCAAGGGGCTGAGAAGGCTGAAAGCCTCCAATGTATAGGTAATATTAAGTTTAGTAAGAAGACAAATACGGTTGCAGCCTCCTGACCTCTCACCTTTGTCTGTTAGGCTTTTATAGCCAAATGCAAAGTATTTTTAATTACTTATTTTATTTTTATTTTATTCCTTTATTTACAGTTTACTTTTCTCACTGAGACTCAAGGCACATTACAGGAAATAAAGCAGTACGATCAGACAACATAAAACAACCAATGAACAATGGAATAGGATTAGGATTACAGAAGGCAAGGCAAGTCTACCTTGCAAAGAAGGCAAGGGAGACTATGAATAATACATAAAGTAGGGTTGCCAACCTCTAGCTGGTGGCTGGAGATCTCCTGGTATTATTTACAACTGATCTCCAGCCAGGAGAAAACGGCTGCTTTGGAGGGTGGACTGTATGACATTATACCCTGCTGAGGCCCCTTCCGTCTTCAAGCTCTGCCCTACCCAGGCTCCACTTCCAAAATCTCCAGGAATTTCCTAGCCCAGGGCCGGCAACTGTCAGGTGCTTCACATCACCTGTCATACCCAGCAACACCTTGCTGTTCCTTATTTTTATGTCGGTAATCTAATGCTTTATGTTATGGTTATGGCTGAATGCTGAGGCTATTCTTTGACTGGACTGCAAATGTTACTCACCTTGTCTTTTGGACCCACGATATGAAACTATGCAAGGGAGGCGTTTGTTCCTACTGTTATCTGTGTGCTCCTCTAAACTGCACCAGACACCACGACCTTGAAAATCCCATACGTCATGTTTTTCCTGCTTAGATGCTTTCCTGCTGAGCTTAGCTGACCGTCAGACTGGCAGGGAGGAGAGGATTTTAGGATTTGCCTGCACTTTGAAGGGTTTCAGGATCCGGGACATCTGGGCAAGGACTCTCCAGTCCATGGAGCTGAGGCTCAACTCCTCTCCCCTCCTCAGCACATCCAAAGAGGACAGGATGTCTTGCAACGTGCCCTTCTGCTCCACCAGACGACATATCATGTAGTAGGTGGAGTTCCAGTGGGTGGGCAGGTCCTGGAACAGTTGGTGCTCGGGGTCCCCTGCCTCCCCCTGCCTCTGGATCAGCTCGCGGGAAGAGTTTATGCTGTGTCAGGTCCAGTGTATATCTAAACTGTACTGACTCCATTTTCTAATGCTTCTAGTGTTTAAGTGCTTTCTTCCCAGGTGCACCAGTTCCCAGGCAGCATTCCCACCGGAGGAGACTGTTTTGTCTAACACCGTTCCACCAAGCATTGGCCTTGAAGGAGAGCAGCTTCCCAGGACTGAGCGATGTTGTTTTGAGAACTGTGGGGGGAGGCTAATCCAGATGGGTATTGTTACTCTGTACCTTATGCTTGCCCTTCATTGGTAACAATGATCATGTACCATCCTGAGTCTCCTATTCAGGACAGTGGACTATAATGGACCTTTTCTGCAGTAAAGTTTCCTTTTTCAAACAATGGACTTGTGTTTGCTTCTAAAGGGAATTCTGTAGTGAGAGCCTTATTTAGCCACAGTCTGACATTTTGTTACCAATCATGCCTGAGTCGGGCCCAGCGGAATCCAAGGTTGTCCCGGACAGGGATCCTTTGTTTGATCCGTATGCGTCTCCCGACAATCAACCAGTGCAAGCCCAAGACTCCCAGGAGCTGGGACCAGCCGGGAACGGGACCGGAGCCTCCGCTTCTACCCCGCCTCTCATCGACCTCGGTTCTGAAGGGGCAAGGCCGAAGGCGACCGCTCTCCCCTTGATCTCATTACCCACCCCGTCGGCGTGGGGAGCCAGACCCCGAGAAACGAGAGAGCGCCGAGCCGGTGGACTCCATCCTCGAGTTTCAATGGACGGGCGCCGAAGCCTAGAAACCGTCCCTGAGCTAGATAGCAGCCAACCATGGCGATATTGGAACAGGACGTTCGAACAAACGGAGGGGGACACATCCCACCGCGGCGCCCTGAGTTGGGATTATTCAGAACTTGCTCCATGGAAAGAGCCAACGGAAGTTCCTGAACAAAGTTGGGTGCAGATGCAAAGTCGCACCCATGCCGTAGATTCCGGCATCTCGGCAGTGACGGGCCTGGCCAAGGGAATTCTAGCAGCGAGATCGCGAATCGTTCAAGGAGACCCTCCGCCTTGGGGCCCCTTTTCCCCGGTGAGTGCAACGAATGGAGGTTCCATGATGGAGCAACCGGGGCCAAGTCGAATGCAACAGTTAGAAGCTAGACTGATGGATATGGAAGAAAGTTTGGCTCATGCCATTCACCTAATCTCTGCAATGGGAGCAGGAGAGAGACTGTCACCGGAGGAGATGGCGGTGCAGATAGCTACCCTCCAGAGCGTCATCTCGTATCCAGTGGAGGGAGTCCAGCAACGGTCGTCACCTACGGGAGAGGGGGACGCCTACCCTGGCGAATCGGGAGAACAGCCCAAGGGATTTCCCAAACAGCACGGAATTCCACCGAGAGGGGATACCCCGGTTGAGCCGCCTGGAGAAACTCCAACCGAACCTCCTAACTCGGGAGGGGACCTGCCGCCAGACGAGACTCCCGTTGAGCGGCCTACAGAAGGGGAAGAAAAGCCAAGCGAGACACCGGTGATACCCCCTCACACTTCTTCAACAACGGTCCGGCCGGACCAATCGGAAGAGCACCCGGCTCCATCCGAGGAGGGAGCTCCTCGTCAACCCCGGGAAACTGTCCCCGTCGGGCAAACTCCAGGGGACGGTCTACCGGCGCCGCGGGACCAGCCTTCGCTTCCCAGAATAACGACGCCGGGAGGGGCAAGCCCGCGCGGCCTTCCACCCATCCGGCCTTCGCCGCTGCGGCCCCTCCCGCCTCGACCGCAGGCCATACCGTTGCAGCAGCCACAGGATCAGCCCGTCTTACCACCCCCGAATCAACCGGGAATACCCACACCACTACGACATCACCCACCCCCTCCTCCGCGGCAGATCCCCGCTCAACCACACCAGCCTCCTCCACCTCGACAGCTACCACCAACGCCTCCCGTGTTACCAGCCCAACCAAGACCGCAAACACCTGCTCGCCCGCCTCTGCAGCCTCCGGCCCAACCGAGACCACCCCCTGCAGCCCAGCCACGGCAACCTCTGCCAGCACCGCCGGTGTTGCCGCCGCCAATACAACCACCACCGTTGCCCCAACCGGGGCCCCAGTTGCCTCCTCCTGCGCCTCAGGCGCAATTAAGACTACCGATGGACTTCTGCCCAGCGCCAGCTCCGAGACAAGAACTCCCGATGGGCTGGGTGAAACTGGAAGCCACCTTCGACGGGGATCCCTCTAAATTAGGATTTTTCCTGGTGCAAGTGGTGCAATTTTTCAACCGGTGGGGTCACCTCTTCGGCAGCGAGGCCAGTCAAATTGAACATCTTGGATCCCGCTTACAAGGCAAGGCAGCGAACTGGTATGTAGGACTATACAATGTTGGGGCCCCCGAACTCGATACTCTCCAGGGGTTGGTGGATGCTATCCGAGCGCAATATGAAGACCCCTTAGAGGAAACCAGGGCCCGAACAGAGTTACAAGCCATTAAACAAGGTAGCATGTCAGCAAGAGACTATGTCACAAAATTCCGGCAATTGGCAGCCAAGTGCCCTAGGTGTGAGGAGTCCACCAAGATTATTCTGTTCAAGCAAGGGCTAAACCCAAAACTTTTGGACCGAGCCCTCATGCAGGACAATCCCCCCACGTTGTTAGGCTGGATACAACTTGCATGCGAAGTAGAGAATCGCATTTTGGAAGTCCGTTTGGTTGAACAACAACAACAAACGGGACAAAGAAGACCCTTGACTCTACAGAAGGGGGGACGGGGAGCTGGATACGCCACCCGTGGAGCGAGAGATGCTAGATGGCAACAAGGGCTGTGTTTGCAATGCGGACAAGCCGGTCACTTTGCAGCACAATGCCCCTATAGGCCTGTGCACAGACCTCCGCTTCAACTACGGCGCCCAACCCTTGCTCCGTTTCCCACTCTGCAGCGCCCGATTCCCGCGCCACGAACGAACAGAGGCCGTGGAGCTTCCCAAAGGCCCACCTCAGAGAGAGGGCTGGAAGCGGAAGAAGTTATGGAATACGACCCCGCTTCCCCAAATGCCGAAGTCAATCCAGAAAGCCCCCAGTCGGGAAACGAGATGGATCTGTCGTAAGAGGACCCAAACGACAGATCAGTTCCAAGCCAGTCCCTGCACGGAACCGGCCGCCTGGGTCCATCTTATTCATGCCATTGACTCTCATCAACCCAGAAAGAAAAATGCACATTCGAGTGCAAGCCCTTATCGACTCTGGCTGTTCAAGAGACATCATAGCGCCGGCCCTAGTCAATGGGCTAGTCTTACCAACTCGGGAATTACAAAACCCAGTAATCTTTGAACAAATGGATGGCACCAATATGAACCCCGTTACCACTGAAACCATCCCAGTGATCACAGGCATGGGACAACATTGGGAAAAGAGGTCTTTTGTCATCAGCTCTACTGCCAAATATCCGTTAATTCTAGGCAGCAAGTGGCTATGTGATCACAATCCCTACATAGACTGGGCACGAGGATGCATCACCTTCAGTCATGCCAACTGTAAAAATCATCGTTGGAACCAAAACTGGGGGGATGATCCAACTCATACTGAAAAGGCCCTTCTCACTCAAGAAGAAATCAATCAAATCCCCGAACCGTATTGGCCTTTTCTAGACGCTTTCTCTGAGGAGGAAGCTGATACTCTACCCCCGCACCGACGAACAGACTGTGCAGTAGAAATTTTACCCGGAGCCTCACTGCCCAAAGGACGACTTTACCCCATGAGTCTCCACGAACGAGAGGAGCTCCGGAAATTCATCGACACCAACCTCCAACGAGGGTTTATCCGCCCAGCCAACAGTCCCCACGCCGCTCCAGTTCTCTTCGTGAAAAAGAAGGATGGGGGACTACGACTGTGCACGGATTTCCGAGGACTTAATGCAGTGTCCACCAACAATGCCTATCCTATACCACTCATCCGAGACCTTCTCAACGTCGTGGCTCAAGGTAAGATCTTTACAAAATTAGACTTAAAAGATGCTTACTTCCACGTCCGTATCAAGGCAGGGGATGAGTGGAAAACCGCGTTTAATACGCCCCTCGGACAATATGAATACCTAGTTATGCCCTTTGGATTGACGGGAGCCCCGTCTGTATTTATGTCCATGATAAACGAAGTTCTGCATGAATTCCTGTACAAAGGGGTGGTGGTGTACCTTGATGATGTTTTGATTTATTCAGACACAGAGGAAGAACATATTCAAATGGTACAAAAGGTCCTGGCCACCTTGATGAATAATAAACTGCCCATCAAGTTGTCCAAATGTGAATTCAATAAAACCGAACTCACTTACCTTGGGTATTGCATCTCCCCAGAGGGTTTAAAAATGGATCCAGCCAAAATACAAGCGATCCAAGAATGGCAAACACCCACCACCCGTAAAGAACTGCAATCCTTCCTGGGTTTTGCCAACTTCTATAGAGACTTTATAGCAAATTTCGCCCAAATCACGCTCCCCTTAACAGAACTGCTGAAAACAAAAGATAAAGGGGACCAAGCTAAAAAACCCTCCTCCAAACTACAATGGACCCCCGATTGCCAAACTGCTTTCGAATGCCTAAAAAAGCAATTTGTAACGGAACCCATCCTCTCCCACCCCAACGAACAATCCCCTTTCATAGTGCAAGTCGACGCCAGCGATACGGCAATAGGGGGAGTTTTACTGCAGAAGGGGGAGGATGGAAGATTGCGGCCTTGTGCGTTCTTGTCTAGAAAGTTTTCGGAGGCAGAAAGGAATTGGAATGTGTGGGAGAAGGAGGCTTTTGCAGTAAAAGCAGCCCTTACTAACTGGAGACATTGGCTGGAGGGGGCGCGATACCCTTTCGAGGTCTGGACAGATCATAAAAATCTGGAGGCCCTCCGAAGCCCACGCAGACTGAATGCCAAGCAATTGCGATGGGCGGAATTCTTTTCCAAATTCAACTTCACTCTAAATTATCTCCCGGGCAAAACTAACTTCTTGGCGGACGCCCTATCGCGCATGCCCCAACATAAGAGCAAACGGGAGGAGACTGTCGACACGGTCTTCTCGCCTACGCAACTTGGGGGCGTGGTGACTACTCGCAGTCGTGCCAAGCCGCCCCTCCCGGCCAACCAGGAATGGAAATCGAAACTTAAAACTGAAGTGGAAAAGGAGGGGGATAAAGCTCCGCGAAACAAACTGACCCAATCCCCACAAGGGGATTGGCTAGCTGGGAGCAAGTTTTATGTCCCAGACAGCCTCAGGCTGGAGGTCTTGCAGCGCTGTCATGATGCTCCCACTGCTGGTCATTATGGGTATCTGAAAACATTGCACCTAGTCCAAAGGCAATTCTGGTGGCCGGGCATGCGCAAAGACATTTCCCAATATGTTAGTTCCTGCCCCGTTTGCCTCAGCGCCAAAACCAGAAAAGGAAAACCTCCGGGTCTCCTGCAACCATTGGAAACGCCAAACAGACCTTGGGAAATAATATCTATGGACTTTATCACTGATCTACCTATTTCAAAAGGACATAATTGTATTTTAGTCGTGGTAGATCTGTTCTCCAAACAAGCTCATTTTATTCCCTGTACTGCTATACCCTCCGCTCGAAAACTAGTGGATTTGTTTTTGAAACACATCGTAAAATTACATTCTTTTCCGTCCAAGGTGATTTCGGATCGCGGCGGACAGTTCGTTGCCAACTTCTGGCGGGAGCTTTTGAGAATGTTGAATATTGAGCAAGGTATCAGTTCAAGCCACCACCCACAAACCGACGGACAATCCGAAAAAACAAACCAGATACTAGAACAGTTCCTTCGTTGCTACATTAATTTTCAACAAGATAATTGGGTGGACCTTCTCCCTCTAGCCGAATTCTCATATAACAACAGTGTACACGCTTCAACTGGAGAGGCCCCTTTCAAAATTGTCTATGGAGCTCACTTCAATCCCTTCCCGTTGGACGCTCCCCCTCTCCATTCCTCTAAATTGCCAGATGTATCTTCGTGGTGGGGGGAGGCGGCGCAACAGTGGACTCTTATTAAGAAACACCTTGAAAAAGCCAAACTGGATTACAAAAAATACGCAGATCGCCATCGTGTGGCCGAATGGGATTTACAACCTGGAGATCATGTGTATATTTCCACAAAGAACCTGAAACTAGCTCAGACAAGCCGCAAACTCGCTCTGAAATTCCTGGGACCTTTTCCTGTGCGCAAGATAATAAATAAAGTGACTGTCGCTGTAACTTTGCCCAAGAACTTGCGCCATGTTCATGACACGTTCCATGTCAGTCTTTTAAAGAGAGCTCCCACCGATGACAAATGGCACATCAAAGCTCCACCCATTCCAACTTTAATTGACGACCAAATACACTATGAGGTACAACAAATTTTGGACTCTAAACTCAAGCGAAATCAGCTTTTTTACCTCATTAGATGGAAGGACTTTGATTCTGGTTACGATGAATGGGTGAACTCTGCACATGTTCATGCACCTAGATTGACCAAAGCTTTCCATACTCGCTACCCATATAAACCAGGGGGGGATCTGTTTTAAGGGGGGCAGAATGTCAGGTCCAGTGTATATCTAAACTGTACTGACTCCATTTTCTAATGCTTCTAGTGTTTAAGTGCTTTCTTCCCAGGTGCACCAGTTCCCAGGCAGCATTCCCACCGGAGGAGACTGTTTTGTCTAACACCGTTCCACCAAGCATTGGCCTTGAAGGAGAGCAGCTTCCCAGGACTGAGCGATGTTGTTTTGAGAACTGTGGGGGGAGGCTAATCCAGATGGGTATTGTTACTCTGTACCTTATGCTTGCCCTTCATTGGTAACAATGATCATGTACCATCCTGAGTCTCCTATTCAGGACAGTGGACTATAATGGACCTTTTCTGCAGTAAAGTTTCCTTTTTCAAACAATGGACTTGTGTTTGCTTCTAAAGGGAATTCTGTAGTGAGAGCCTTATTTAGCCACAGTCTGACATGCTGCAGGAGAAGTGGGAAGCGATGCGATGGCAGCTGTCCAGCAGATTGCACGTCCGCAAGGTTTCCTCGTCCCAGCTGTCCTTCGGCATGCTCCCCAGCTCGAGCGCGTCCCGCATCACGAGGTGCCCTCATGGAGGGCATGGGCTTCCAACTGCTGCTCCAGCACTTTGCCCCATGGTTCACCATGCCATCACTGCTCACTGTTGGACGTTGAGTCGTGCCCGCCCTGTACGAGGCAGTGTGAGACATGGTGCACAGAGACCTGTCGGCCACCCAAGGCAGAACAGTGCACTTCACGGCCGACCTGTGGAGCAGCTGCCATCATGCGTACCTTGCCATCACTGCCCACTGGTGGCAACCAGAGGACCTCTGCCTCCCCAGGCCAAGATCTGGCAGCCATAAAAAGGTGCCCAGCTTGACACCAGGCTACAGGGCGGTTCTTCTTCAGGCCCGGGGGATGGATGAGGTCCACACCGGGAAGAACATCGCTGCCACCGTCAAGGCGGCTCTGAGGGAGTGGACGTCTGGGGTGGAAGGGTTTGTCCATGGCTTCATGGTCATGGAAGTGGGAGCCAACATGTTGGCAGCCCTGAAAGAGGCTTCCCTCCTGGCTCTGTTGCCAGGGGAATTGATTGCTGGCGCCTGAGTGTCTGGCTTCCCGAACCACGGTGAAATGCACCGAACCAGGCTTTTGCTGACCACTGGTTCGTTGGCCGTGGCCGTTAGCGAACCGCCGGATCGCGATTGCACCATTGCCATTTTCGTGGGTTTTTGAAGTTCGTAATGCAGTTCGTGCCCATCTCCAATCCTGATCCAGAAACAATTACTGTGGCACTTCCCAATTTTCTGATAATCAGGCAATTTTTTTAAAAAAAATTGGGTCTTTTCTACTGTATTTACTCAGATAGGAGGGCTGTATTATAGGGAGGTGATCCTATAATACAGATGATCAGTTAATGAGTTAGGAACCATAGACCTCACTACTATGTTGTACTGGATTCCTGCTAATTTCTTCGTGAACTTGTATCCATTTACCCTATGGCATTGTTCATGAAAATGTTCCTGATATTGACTGTACTAATCTCACACTGTAATTCTCCTTGAGTCTAAGTAACAAAGGTGGACTATAAATGACATAAATAAATAAAATTATAAATATATGAATTTTCTAGACAGCTTTTCATCTCCCAGTTGGAAAGCAGTATGCTATATAATTAAAATAAACAATTACTAAGATTTAAAGAGTATAAAATCAAACAAGAAATTACTACTATAAAACTGTAAATGAATCAAGAATAAGAAGACAAATCAGACGGTGTCTAATTGCACAGAAGTCCTTGGAAAATGAGCTCCACGGATTGCCTAGGGCTCAGCAGGCAACTATATATATTTGGGGATTGTTATTTTATTTTTGGTTTTAACTGTGAATATTTTTAATCTATTATAAGCCACCTTGAACAACAAGGAAAGTAGCTGAGAAAGAGGTTCTCTTAGCCTCCATTTGGGGCTTATCTGTGTTTATTACAGACTCTGAAAGATGTGGTTGCCAGCCTCAAGGTGGAGCCTGGAGATCTCCTGGAATTATAATTGATCTCCAGACAACAGAGATCAATTCCACTGAAGAAAATGGCTGCTTTGGATGGTGGGCTCTATGGCATTATAGCCCTCTGAGGTCCCACCTCTCTCTACCCAGGATTTAATCGCAAATCTCCAAGAATTTCTAACCCAAAGTTGGCAATCCTAAGAAAGAATGTAATGTAGCCTATAATGATGCAGTGCATATGGTGTTTTAACTAAATTAATCTCCTTTAGAGGTTTTAACATTACAGCCGCCTGTACTATATCTCTAAAGCATAAACATTAGCCCAGAAATCTGCTTTTGACTAGCTGTCTTTTCATGCTAAATTTTTCTACAAAGAAAGGAAGCATATTGCCATTTTGAAGTGTGAAATATTCTCAAAGCCTCTTATTTAAAGTTGGCAAGGCAGCCCTGGGATTATTGCTCTTCTGATGCCTCTTTTTGTTTTGCATTGCTAAGAATTAAGCTTCATTGGCATGTCTTCACGTAATGAGGTGAATAGTGAGAACTTTGAAGGATGTTTGTAATAGAAAAGAACAAGAATCCAGTAGCACCTATAACAACATTTGTGGTAGGGTATGAGCTTTCGTGAGTCACAGCTCACTTCTTCAGATACTGCTAGAATGTGAGTTCATCTGATCTTATATCTTGGAGAGTGGAGTGATTTCAGAAGCCGAAGGACAATAGCAGGTAACTGACAATAGCTGGTGAATGACAATAGCAGGCATGATTGGATTAAGTGGGATATGCAGGGGGTAGTAGGTGTGGAGAATCAGAATTGGTAATGAGACAGAAAGCCTAGGTGTCAATTCAATCCAGGTGGCTGCACTATCTTGAGCTTAGTTATCAGTTGTAATTCAATAGTTTCTAATTGTGAGGCCTGGCTAGGGGATTCTTTCAGACTCCACTTCATCAAACACGGTTGTATGAGTTAAAGGTCTTTATTAGATAGCCCTAGAAGTGCGCTGGTACATAGTGATTGCCTGGAATGCTGAAGTAAAATCTTCCCTGAGAGGTTATAACCCCACTCCCCTCCCCCCAGTCCAAACAAGTCAGTTGAAGTCAGCGAAAGTCCTGAAAGAGATGCAAAGCTGAATTTCTCAAGGTTGTTTCCCACACGTTCTCAGCTGTACTGATAAGACCTCTTAGCAAAGTGATACAAGTGAAGGAAGAAAGCTGTACTACAGGAAGAAAGCCCACCCCACCCCCAGTACATATGCATTCACAGTTCTGGCAGGCTGGCTGGCTCGCCTGCCTGACACTAATCTCCCTTGGAAATTCCTCTGCAGGATAACTGCTACTTTTAGGTTAGTAACGGAATGTCCTGGGAGGATTTTGAATGTTATGGTTTCTGAATTCAGACTTATCACTATTAATTCTTTGTCAAAGGTACTGGCCAGTTTGTCCAATGTAGAGCATGGAAGGGCATTGCTGATGTGATGGCATAAATCACATATAAAGACACATGTACTCACATTCTAGCTGTATGTGAAGAAGTGAGCCCGTGACTCATGAAAGCTCATATCCTACCACAAATTTTGTTAGTATTGTAGGTGCTACTGGACTTTTGCTCTTTTCTACTGAGTCAGCAATGTGATGCTGTAGCTAAAAAGGCAAATGTGATTTTAGGCTTATCAACAGAAGTATAATGTTCAGATCATGTGAAGTGATGGTTTCGCTTTATCCTGCTCTGGTTAGACTTCATTTGGAGTACTGTGTACAGTTTGGGGCACTACAGTTGAAAAAAGGATGTTGACAAACTGGAACATGTCCAAAGGAGGGCAGTGAAAGTGGAGAGGGGTCTGGAGACCAAGTCTTATTAGGAAAGGTTGAAGAAGTTGGGTATGTTTAGCCTGGAGAGGAGGTGACTGAGAGGTGATACGATAGCCCTCTTCAAGTATTTGAAGGACTGTCACATAGAGGATGGAGCAGAGTTGTTTTCTGTTGCCCCAGCAGGTTGGACTAGAAACAATGGGTTAAAATGAAACCAAAAGAGTTTTCAGCTAAACAGGCTTTCTTGGGAGGTGGCGGGCTCTCCTTCTTTGGAGGTATTTAAGAAGAGGCTAGATGTTCATCTGACAGCTGTTATGATTCTCTGACTTAATATGAATGTACACAGATCAAGAGAGGGAGTGCAAGAAGGGATGAGCTGGTACTCTCTTTGCCCTTCCTTATCAGCACTTTGGGGTCAGGAAGGAATTTTCCTCCAGGCTAGATTGGCCAGGAATCCTGGAGGTTGCCTTCCTCTGGGCATAGAGCAAGGATCACTGAGGGAGGTGGGTCTGGATAGCTGTGAATTTTCTTCATTGTGCAGGGGCTGGACTATATGACCCTTGGGGGGTCTCTTTGAACTCTATGTTTCTATGTTTCTATGAATACTATGTCCTTGTTAGGTCCTCTGGAAGTGGTCTCAGGCTTCTTGATGAATTCATGAAATCTGTCTCCCTTTGGATTTTTTTCCTTTTAGAATGATGCCTTAGCAACACTGTGAGAGACTGACATTGTCATGTATGCCAGCATACCTGCCATTCTTGTGTTATGCATTTTGTGCTGATCATAACTGTTTGCCAAAGTTATATCTTGTATACTGTATATGTCAACTGAGAGTGCCTTAACTGCTAACATAAAATGCAGGAGAGCCAGTGGGGCCTCTCCGTTATCTGTTGAAAATATTTACTTTCACTTTTCCAGCAAGTGCCCTTGAAGGCGAGCTGCTAGCAGCGAATGTTGTATCTTTTCCCAGAGACTGGGATGTCAGATTTGTGTCAATTTATTCTTTTGCATAGGAACTGAGCTATTGGTCCTGTGCAAAGAGCAGAAGGCCCTGTTGACATTTAATGGTATACTTATTGAGTGATGAACAAATAAAAGAGAGCCCCAAAGGGCAGAGGTAATGATGTTAATTCCTATAATGGTATTACTTGAATGGACATGAAGTTTGCTTCTTGACTAATGTAAACCTCAATAATCAGGGCCAACCAGGCAATTGGATCCAACATGGCGCCTAAATAGGAGTCATCACATCCATCTGGGCTCTGAGAAGGAGAAGGAAAGGGACCCACAGCTAGAAAAGTACTCTTGGAATATGCTTGGAAGGCGATGATGTTGACAGAAGGCCCCTATCCAGTCACCTGCACAGAGTGTGCCATGTTTGGTTTCCTCCCAGAAGAGAAGGCGGACTTCACTTGTCAGAAGTGTAAGCAGGTCAGGCTTTTGGAGAAGATTCAGAGCCTAGAGGAGAGGATCACTACCCTTCAGGAAATCAAGGAAGGGGAGGATTTTATTGAGAAAAGCCTGGGGGCTCTGCACAAGCATGAAGAAAAAAGTCCAAGAGAAGAAGGAAGAGTCAATCTCCCTTCTGAGCCTCCTCTTAGTTCTGCAATATAAACCGGAAAACGTGGACTAAGGCGATGCTCTGGTCCACTGGAGCTCAAGAATCGTTTTGAGGTGCTTGAGATGGTGACGAATATGAGAGTGGAAGGAGAACCACAAAAACCTGGAGCAGGGAGTAAAGAGGGCATGAGGCCACATGGAAGTGGAAGAAAATGGAAGGTGGTGGTCATCAGGGACTCTGCTCAGGGGTATGGAAGGTCATGTGTCCAGGCGAGATCCTCTACTCCGAGAGATATGTTGCTTGCTGGGAACCAGAATTCAGGATATTACAGATCGACTGCCGAAACTGATCAGACCGACTGATCAGTACCCGTTTGTGCTGGTTTATGTGGGAATGATGGCTACAAATATCTTTGCAAGAATTAAAGAGGACTATGAAGCTCTTGGAAGGCAGTTGAAGACAGTGGGGGCACAGGTCGTATTCTCTTCTATCTTTCCTGTCAAAGGAAAAGGAATGCAAAGGGAGCAGACCATACTCAAGGTGAATCGGTGGCTGAGGTGGTAGTGCTGGCAGGAGCACTTTAGGTTCTGAGACCACAGGATAAGTTTCCTTAGAGAAGGCCTTCAAGCATATGATGGGCTTCACCTCTCAAGGTCAGGGAAGAAAATGTTTGGAAAGAACCTGGAGAGCTACATCAGGAGAGCTTTAAACTGATGCTGCAAGGGGAAGGGGACGATGGACATGAGGATTTCAATGAAGAAGTGAAAACAGTGGGGGCCCACCTGAGTAGGACAGATCAAACAAAGGTACAAGGCTACAAGTGCCTATATACCAATGCCCGAAGTATGGGTAATAAGAAGGACGAGCGTGAGCTTCTCTTGCAAATAGTACTACAATATGATAGGAATTACTGAGACTTGGTGGGATGATTCCTATGACAGGAATGTGGTAGTGGATGGGTACAAGTTGTTCAAGAAAAACCAGAAGGATAGAAGAGGAGGCAGAGTGGCGTTGTATGTGAGGAAAGGGCTTGATTGTCAGGATGTTCAGGAGAATGTGGTTGACAGCCCAGTAGAAAGTATATGGGTGGAAATAAGGGGAGGAAGGACAAAGGGTATTATTGTTGGAGACTGGTACAGACCGCCTGACCAGGGAAAGGAAATGGATGCTGCCCTTCTTGAACAGATTGGTAGAGTATCCAGACATCAGAACCTTATAATTATGGGTGACTTCAACTTCCCCGATGTGTGCTGGGAGACAAGCTCAGCAAAGCGACAAGACTCACACAACTTCCTGACCTGCCTGGCCAATAAATTTCTTTTTCAAAAGGTGGAGGAAGCTACAAGGGGCTTGGACATACTAGACTTGATATTAACCAACAGGGAAGAATTGGTAGATGAGATGAAGGTGGTGGGGACCTTAGGGGGAAGTGACCATGTCCTTCTTGAATTCCAGTTGCTGTGGGGGGTCAAAGAAGTTCGTAGCCAGACTTGTAGGTTAGATTTTGTTTTGTTTTTTTAAAGAATTTTTTATTGGATGTGTTTACACATATAAACATACAAATCATTATCATTTTCCACCCCATTGCATAACTCGTAGGTTAGATTTTCGTAGAGCCAAATTCGATGAACTCAGAGGCTTGATGAGAGTCATTCTGTGGGGGAGTGTGCTGGAAGGGAAAGGAGCAAGTGAAGGATGGGCCCTTCTCAAACACGAGCTTTTGCAAGCTCAAGCCTTCACTATCCCAGCAAGACGGAAACATGGTAAGGGCTCCAAGAAACCGATGTGGATGCACAGAGAGCTCCAGAATAAGCTAAGGGAGAAAAAGGAAATGTTCAGGAAATGGAGAGAAGGACAGACCTCTAAAGAGGAATATATGAGGGCTACTAGATACTGCAGATCAGCCATCACAGAAGCCAAAGCTCAGTATGAGCTGGGTCTGGCCAGGGGGGCTCTCTACAATAAGAAAAACTTATACAGATATGTGAGAAACATACATAAGGTAAAAGAAGCAATTGGACCACTGTTGGGAGTGGAAAGAGAAACTCTCATGGAGGACAGAGAAAAAGTAGACAGCCTTAATGACTTATTTGCCTCTGTTTTTCTCCCTGAAGAACTTAAGCCCATCTAGAGATGGTAGTAGGCACGACAGGACACCGGTGGGGGGGCTAGTTGACGACAGAGAAGTTGTGGAGAGGCACCTGGCTGCACTGGATGAATACAAATCCCCCAGGCCGGATGGTGTGCACCCAAGAGTGCTCAAAGAACTTTCTAGAGAACTTGCAGAGCCTTTGTCCATCATCTTCAAGGCCTCCTGGAGGACTGGGGATGTGCCACAAGATTGGAGAAGAGCAAATGTTGTCCCAATCTTTAAGAAAGGGAAGAAGTGCTGGGAAACTACAGGCCGGTCAGTCTGACTTCGGTTGCTGGGAAGATATTTGAGCAGATTTTAAAAGGATCGATCTGTAAGCATCTGAAGGACCACGTAGTGATCCAGAGAAGTCAACATGGTTTTGTCCCCAACAGATCTTGTCAGATCAACGTGTTTCTTTCTTTGATCGAGTGACAAGCTTACTGAATTGTGGGAAATCTGTCAATGTGATTTACCTGGATTTCAGTAAAGCTTTTGATAAGGTCCTCCATGACATTCTAATGGGTAAACTGGAAGACTGCGGACTGGACTATAGGACAGTTCAGTTGATAGGGAACTTGGTTAGAGGACCGCACTCAAAGGGTGGTGGTCAATGGCGTTTCATCAGATTGGAGGGAGGTGTCCAGTGGGGTGCCACAGGGCTTGGTTTTGGGCCCGGTACTTTTCAATATTTTTATCAGTGATCTGGATGAATGGGTAAATGGGCTACTCATTAAATTTGCTGATGATACCAAATTGGGAGGAGTGGCAAACACCCAAGAAGCTACAGTTAAAATTCAACAAGACCTGAATACTCTGGATTAGTGGGCAGTTGTGAACAGGATGCAATTCAACATAGATAAGCGCACAGTATTACATCTGGGCCACAAAACATGAAGCACAAATACAGGATGGGGGATACACTTCTGGGTAGTAGCGTATGCAAAAGAGATCTTGGAATAAGAGTGGACTGTAAACTGAATATGAGCAGTCAGTGTGATGCGATGGCAAAAAAGGCAAACTCAGTCTTGGGTTGTATCAAAAGGGCCATTGCATGAAATCGCAGGAGGTCATAGTTGCTCTCTATACTGCCTTGGTCAGGCCGCACCTGGAGTACTGTGTGCAGTTCTGGAGGCCTCACTACAAAAAGGATGTGGACAAAATGGAGAGGGTGCAGAATGATCAGGGGTCTGGAGACCCAGCCCTATGAGGAAAGGCTGAGGGCCTTGGGAACGTTTAGTTTGCAGAAGAGGAGATGGAGCATGGACATGATTGCTTTCATTACATATTTGAAAGACTGTCGTTTAGAGGAGGGCAAGGAGCTGTTCCAGTTGGCAGCAGAGGATAGGACTCGAAGCAACCGGCTTAAATTACATGCAGAAAGGTACCAGCTGTATCTTAGGAAAAACTTTTTCACGGTCAGAGTCATTCAAAGGTGGAATCAGCTGCCTAGGGAGGTGGTGAACTCCCCTTCCCTGGCAGGTTCCAAGAAGAGGCTGGATGAATATTTGTCAGGGATGCTTTAGGCTGATCCTGCACTGGGCAGGGGGTTGGACTAGAAAGTCTGTATGGCCCCTTCCAACTCTGTGATTCTTTGATTCTGTGAGTCTCTGGATAGAGCTCTTCAGTTAGTTTTGCCTCTGGGCTTGTTGCCAATGGCCTCAAGCCAGGTAGGCTGCAAAATAACAGCTTTTACCTGCCTCTGATAAGAGGAACCCACGCGGGTGCTGTGGTTTAATCCTCAGGCCATTATTTGGTCATTCTAAAGAGTGGCCTGGTTTCGTCTCCAGAACTTCAGATGCACAGTACAATCTCTGCAGAGGGAAGTTGTGCTGTTTCATAAAGCATCACTAAGATATTTTTCTTCTATGCTTTCACTGTACTGGGTCTTCCAGGCCCTGTTGCAAGATCTTCCAGGTGCAGCTTGTCGCTGCGGCCGGAACCCCTGGGTCCCCCTCTTCCACCCTGACCACTTTGTGTTCCCTCTTTCTTCTTCTCCGTCTCGGGTACTGCCACGAGTCCCTTCCCTAACAGTTGTACCACCCTGTCCCCTCATTTCCGTGATGGCAGGGAGGTGGGTGAAAACAGCAGCCGCTGACGGATTGGGGTCTTCCTATCCCCCTTGCAGGATCTTCCAGGTGCAGCTGGTCACCGTAGCCAGAATCCCTGGGTCCCCCTCTCCCACCCTGACTACTTCGTGTTCCCTCTTTCTTCCTCTCTCTCCCAGGTACTGCCACGAGTCCCTTCCCCGACACTTGCACTGCCCTGTCCCCTCTTTTCCATGATGGAAGGGAGGTGGGTGAAGCCAGCAGCTGCTGACGGATTGAGGTCTTCCTGTCCCCCTCGCAGGATCTTCCAGGTGCGGCTCGTTGCCATGGCCGGAACCCCTGGGTACTCCTCTCCCTGACCACCCGGTGGCCGCAGTCTTCACCCACCTTGCTGCACAAATGGATGTGTTGTCCACCTCCAACCTGGAGGTCTGGTGGGCAGGCACATGGGGGGTGCCACTGGTGAGAGGCCAGACCCTCCGCCCCCTGAGAGGAGGCAGCACGCCACTGCCTACCCATGCCCGCCAGGCCCGGCAGCCGCAGTCTTCGCCTACCTTACTGCACAAGCAGATGCGTTTTCCGTCTCCGACCCGGAGGCCTGGTGGGCAGGCATATGAGGGGTGCTGCTGGTGAGTGGCCAGACCCCCTGCCCCCTGAGGGGAGGCGGCATGCCACCACCTCCCCATGCCCACCAGGCCCAGTGGCCGCAGTCTTCGCCTACCTTGCTGCACAAGTGGATGCGTTGTCTGCCTCCGACCCGGAGACCTGGTGGTCGGGGACATTGGGGGTGCTGCTGGTGAGTGGCCAGACCCCCTGTCCCCAAGAGGGGAGGTGGCACACCTTCAGGACCACCACACAGGGCACAAGTGAACTGGGGAGGGTGGCTCCATTTGTGTTGATTGGGAGATTCCTGGAGTGTCGAATTTGGGAATGTATAACTCCGAGATCTGTACTGCAATCTTGACCAAACTTGGGTGGTGGCTGGAGAAGAGCCTGCTGCACATTCCCTGTGAATATGGGCTCTCTAAGTGCTAAGGGGGCCACCCTGGCACTGACAAACACCGAACATCAAACACATTCAGGAACGAGACATCCCATCCCTCTTGCAGGATCTTCCAGGTGCAGCTGGTCGCCATGGCCAGAACCCCTGGGTCCCCCTCTCCCACCCTGACCACTTCATGTTCCCTCTTTCTTCCTCTCCCTCTCGGCTACTGCCACAAGTCCCTTCCCCAACACTTGCACAGCCCCGTCCCCTCATTTCCGTTCATCTGTTCGTGTTCGTCGTCAGGAACAAACACCAAACAGCTTGTAGAATTGCTGGAATAAAGGAGGGAAAAGAGATGTATAAGATCAAAAGCTACACAGATGACGTGGTTATATCAGTGACAAATCCACAGACTTCCCTGATTTATGTAATGGAACAAATATTAAGATTTGGGCAGCATTCTGGAAAAAACTGAAGAAGAAAATAAAGATAATGTTGCTCTCGACAATGAAAAAGGAATGTGAAAAGATAGGAAACATAACCTGACTGTACTATTACTACAAAGCCAATAAAATATTTAGGGATTAAATGTATCATCACGAAATGATGATATATGATGATAAGAGTCCCATAGCACAGAGTGGTAAGCTGCAGTACTGCAGCCCAAGCTCTGCTCATGATCTGAGTTCCATCTTGGTGGAAGCAAGGTTCAGGTAGCCGGCTCAAGGTTGACTCAGCCTTCCCATCCTTCCAAGGTCGGTAAAATGAGTACCCACTTTCCTGGGGGTAAAGTGTCGATGACTGGGAAGGCAATGGCAAACCACCCCATAACAAAGTCTGCCAAGAAAACGTCATGATGCAACATCCCCCCATGGATCAGTAACGACTCAGTGCTTGCACAGGGGGCTACCTTTACCTACCATGAAATGAGAATCTTTAAAAAGATAATTATCAAAATGTGAATTGTATTTCTAAATATTTATTATATTGTTGATATTGTTAAGGACATAAAACTTACAGGCTGCCAGTTATTGAGAGAAAATTGGTATAAAATGTTCTTTAGATGGTACATTACTCTCAAAGACATTGCGAGGATTAGTAAGGGCTACAGTGGACACTGTTGGAAATGTCAGAATATGGATGCAACATTTTACTGAGACCCAGTTTGGTGCAGTGGTTAAGAGCACGGGACTCTAATCTGGAGAGCTGGGTTTGATTCCCCACTCCTCCACTTGAAGCCAGCTGGGTGACCTTGGGCTAGTCAGGGCTCTCTGGAGCTCTCTCAGCCCCACCCACCTCACAGGGTGTTTTGTTGTGGGGATAATAATGACATACTTTGTAAACTGTTCTGAATGGGCATTAAGTTGTCCTGAAGGGCGGTATATAAATAGAATGTTGTTGTTATTATTTACTATATGTGGAGGACTTGTAAGAAATCACGAAAATACTGGATAAAAATGCATGAAGTGATGCAAAAGATCCTCAAAATCAGATTTGAATTAAATCCTAAAAGTATGCTCTTAAATATTTTACCAAATAATGTGAGAAAAGAACAAGGAGATCTCTTCCATTATATGGTGACGGACAGGGATCATTTTGTAGAAAAAGAGCTGGAGGAACTCATTTGCATAACTCATTAGCATATGCCACGCCTCTTGACATCACCAGGAATGTGTCATTGGCATAACTGATTTGCATATGCCACACCCCTTGCCATCACCTATCCTGGCCATTCCGGGCTGAAATTGGGCCCAAAATGGCAAAAAGGGGCTTGAAAAGGGGCCCAAAATGGACAGGATTGGGCCACAGCTGAACAGGAGAGTGATCCATCACCTGTCAGAGGCCAGATCCGGGCCATTTCGGCCCCAATCCAGGACAAAACGGGCCCAAAATGGCTGAAAGTCAGGTGGGCGGGGCCACCAGACATGTGACCTCTTTGGGGAACTGCCGGAACTGCATTCCTGCACATTCCCCCTCAAAATGAGCCCTGGTGATGGAGTACTATTTGCAGGAAAATAGAAAACCAATGCTTGTCCTTGTCTCCCAGAGTGGAGAGAGAAGATTCACAAATATGCCTCAATGGCTAAATTGACTACCTAATTACAAAATAGACCAATAACTGAGTTCTGGAAAAAAAATTGAAGGAATTCTTTGATTACTTAGGCTAAGCTAATTGTTATAGAAGTTTAGAGAGTAAGAGGGAAGGAAAGAGGAGGAAAAAATGTTATGTATCTAGGCTTAGAGAAATCAAATATCTAATGTTTTGTTCATCAGGTCAAAGAAACTTAAATGTATTGCTGTTTTATTCCGAAAACTATTATAACTGTATATACTTATTGTTTGCATAAGACTGTATAACTTTCAATTTAATGTCGAATTTAGAATCTGTATAACTTTTATACTATGCACTTACTTGGCTATATTTTTCTTTCTTTAAATAAAATTCTTTCAAAACAATAAATAGTCAGGGCCAACCTGAGGCCAGCTGGGCTGTGCACCCCCTACCAGGTGCCTCCTTGCTGAGCACCGTCCTTTGCGTTGGACATCCACCCCCAAAGTCACCACCACCACAAACAACAACATTCGATTTATATACCACCCTTCAGGACAACTTAATGCCCACTCAGAGCGGTTCACAAAGTGTGTTCTTATTATCCTCACAACAATCACCCTGTGAGGTGGGTGGGGCTGAGGGAGCTCTAAGAGAGCTGTGACTGACCCAAGGTCTCCCAGCTGGCTTCAAGCAGAGGAGTGGGGAATCAAAACCAATTCTCCAGACTAGAATCCTGCTGCTCTTTTTAACCACTAACTCTTAACTAATAACATTCGATTTATATACCACCCTTCAGGACAACTTAACGCCCACTCAGAGCGGTTCACAAAGTGTGTTCTTATTATCCTCACGACAATCTCCCTGCAAGGTGAGTGTCACTGAGAGAGTTCCAAAGAGCTGTGACTGACCCAAGGTCACTCAGCTAGCTTCAAGCGGAGGAGTGGAGAATCAAACCTGGCTCTCCAGATTAGAGTCCTGCTGCTCTTAATCACTACACCAAACTGGCTCAGCCAGACAGCACATGCCATGAGTGCATGCCCTGAATAGCTGGCCAGCCAGCTAGCACATGCATTCATGCCCCTGAGCCACAGGCTGGCCAGCTGCCAAGTGCACATACACCCAGAACTGCCAGCCTGGTGCCTCCCACCCACTCCACCCATTGGCACACCAGGCAATCTCCTAGGGCCGCTGAATGAGCAGGTTGCCCTGGCCAGAAAAATATCCAAACATGCTCTTCCATACCTGGTTAATCAGGGGGGGGAGTTTCAGCAAGAATTAACCAAAGAGGTCTGTAGGCATTAGTGCAGGCCTCAGGAGGAGGCAGCTGGTTTGGGTCTGGCTAAGGTTCTCCCTTCATCTTAGCACAATCTATATTTTCTCTGTTATAGAAAGATTTTTTTTTAAAAGATGAAAGGGCCCCACTGAAAAAGTGAGTCAGTACCCAAATATGAATTTATAATAAACCTTGGGAAATTCTTTTTCCTTTTAAAATAATTGCAGCTGGCCTGAAATATATTGAATTTTTAATTCAAACCTGATGACTGTAGCTTCCAGTAACCAATTATATTTATAATAAATTCTAACCTCGTCAGAACAAATACAGCTGGAGAAGTTGAAGGTATAGCACTTCAGAGCAGAATGCATATTTGTGTATGGCTTCTGCTGCCACAGGGGAAAAAGGGGGAAGAGACACCATTAATTAACTAAACTGTTTGAGCAGTTGACAATAGACAGCCAGACATAGATTTAAGGATGGAAACTGGTAAGTTAGTGAGTTGGGGAGGTATATCAGGTCAGTTAATC
The DNA here is from genome assembly GCF_028583425.1 of Eublepharis macularius. Classification (NCBI taxonomy): domain Eukaryota; kingdom Metazoa; phylum Chordata; class Lepidosauria; order Squamata; family Eublepharidae; genus Eublepharis; species Eublepharis macularius. The sequence continues at coordinate 8,723,591 of NC_072800.1, read as the reverse complement.
TTGAAAATGGTACAAACAGCATTGCATTATGTGCTGTGTGTAGAGTGCCCTCAAGTCATAGCTGGCTTATCGTGACCCCTGGCAGGGTTTTCATGGCAACAGACTAACAGAGGTGGTTTGCCATGGCCTGCCTCTGCAACCCTGGTCTTCCTTGGAGGTCTCCCATCCAATTACCAACCAAGACCCACCCTGCTTAGCTTCTGAGCACTGATGACATCAGGCTCACCTGGGCATCCCCAATCTTGTTGAGCCCATGGGCATTGCAGCATTTCTGAAGATGGAGAATGGGTGTTGCCACAAAATGGCAGCCAAGCACCATGGGATGCTAGGACCAATCAGAAACACTGGGAAGTTGCAAGACAAGCATCCCTCTATGGGTCTCTCTGTACGAGACATTTTACACGGGGAGATGCCATATTAGCCAGGAAGCATAGTTTAAAAAGACACAACCAAAGGCTCTGTCAATTTTACCTCTCTAGATAAGGGTAGTTTAAAAACACGGAGAAGGCGTGGATATTGCTTCTCAGGGGGTTTGTTAATTTCATCTTTGCCTCCCTGAAGACTCTAAAAGAAAAAAACCCAAAAAATGCAGAAGGGAACAATAACAAAAAATTCTAGAAAGTATTTATTGACTTACACAAGCATCTGCATTGGAAATATAAAGTAGACTGTTACTATATACAGAAGGGCCGTTGTTTGTAATATCTTTTTGTAAAATTATTGTATATTGGATTTGGACATATATATACTTTCTAGAATTTTTTGTTATTTTTCCCCTCTGCATTTTTGTATTTTTGCTTTTGTGGTCTACCTGTTAAAGGGTTGCTCCGTTTTTTAGGTAACTCCCTGAAGACTCTGTCAATTTAATAATTAATAAACCCTCTGAGGAGCGATCTTGGCCGGCTCTGTCTTTTTGAATTACCTGTTGGAAGAGGAGGACTCAGCACTGTCCCCTTTCTCAGGTTTCAGAGGGGGACAAACCAAAGAGTTAGAAAGACAGAGAGGTCAGGGCATCCTGTCTACTGCTCTGAATATCCCTTTGATATGTAGATTGCTATTCTCAGAACTTCCTCCTCGTGACATCCTCCTTCTCACTCTTCTCTTCCTGGCTTTGTTCCAGGCATCATCTCTCCTTCTCCTCCCTCCATATTGGAACCATGGATGTAGTACTTATCCTAGCATCCATGCCCATCCTTAGACTAGATACGTAGATAGAATCTGTCTCTCCTCCTTTCCTATCAGAGTATGGAGTTCCTACAATAAAGAGCTCTCATTTCCTTTCTAAGTATAAGCAAGTGTATGCTTTGTTATTTTCCTCTGCTGTACATATGTCAGCCAACAGAACCAGCTCACACCACCGATAATCACGCTTCCACTGCTAAATGATAAACTCTGCTAATGGCGCAAACATGAAATCTTTTCATTAGGTTTCTAGGGTCAACATACGGTTTATTTATCACTTACCCTCGTGTAGAGACACTGAGGTGAAATTAAATTACGCTTTCCAGCTAACATTGTGTCTTCCTACACTTGAATGTCCCTATTACACTTGAACATACACTTGAATGAAGACGTCTCATGTGTTAGAGGAAGCTGTTTCTGAGCAGGTGTTCCTCGCAGACACAAGGTGATGACTCTTGGCTAGGGCTACCAACCAAGTGGAGCCTGAAGGTTTCCTGGAATTACAACTGATGTACAGAAAACAGAGACAGGTTCTCCTAGAGAAAATGACTGCTTTGAAAGGTGGACTGTATGGCATTAGACCCCACTGAGGTCCATCCTCTCCCCAACTCTCTCCCCCCCGCCCCACATGCTCCACCCCGAAATCTCCAGGAATTTCTCAACCCAGAGTATGTAAAAGGGTGAAAAGAGGGAGGGCAGACAGTAGCTTCGTGAAACCAGCTGCAGAAAATGGAGGAGGAGGTGACAGTGAAAAAGGAACAAAGGAGGGGTGTGGATAGGCAACAGCTGGGGAAGCATGCTTTATGGTAGCTTCTCACAGAAAGAATCAGGCATTGTGAAGGTATCATGTGCCTGGTTTAAACTGAAGAGCAGATGGATTGTGAGACAGCCCTCAAAGGGAAGAGGGGTTGTCAAACCACAGCCAACAACCCCTGGGAGCAATCAGCAAGTAGAGACTGGCACCCTGGCGTGACTCCAGCATGCTGATGTCACTCCCCTAAAACCAGAACACTCTAGGAGTTTTACAAACTCTATGGTAAAACTGGGGCATACCCCCAATTCCCAGCAAAAGAGCAAGTTGCTGGGAGGTGTCCTGCAAACCCTAAAGGTAGGGATAGTTGGGAATCAAAGATATTGTGTGCCCAATTGCTGCAGAGTATTCATGCCATCACAGAAACCACGGTCTCATGCCAAAGCTTGGGTACGGGGGTGGTACCTGGTTCTGCTCTCACCTGTCATAGCCTTCTCCTTTCTCCCTTATGTCCGATCCCCCCATGTTTACAAGCTTAGAGCTCGCTGCTTATATTGCTAAATCAAGCGCTAAATTAATTTGTATGAATGTCCACTGAGATATAGATGGATTGTATTTCTAAAAGGCTGTGATAAGATTGGTATGGTTTTGGCTTAACCCACCCAAAAGATATTTTCAGAAACTACCGGATGTCCAACAGGATGCCTAAGGCTGAGATTGGAGTTCTGCAATGCCTTTGAGGACTGAGGGATCTGGTCTATCTTCACAGGCAGAATCTGATAAAACAGATTGCTTGTGAGTTTGGTGAGACCCTGGTGTAATATTCGATCGTGGCAATTCTGGGCACTCCAAGGCTTGGAAAGCATTGGGACTCAGTAAACTGCAGAATCCATCTTTGCCTTGAGTGTCATAAGGTGGGAAGGCAGCAAATAAGTATGTTGAATGAATGAATGAATGAATGAATGAATGAATGAATGAATGAGTTTGGTGTAGTGGTTAAGAGCAGTAGGACTCTAATCTGGAGAACCGGGTTTGATTCCCCACTCCTCCGCTTGAAGCTAGCTGGGTGACCTTGGGTCAGTCACAGCTCTCCCAGAGCTCTCTTAGCCCCATCCACCTCACCAGGTGATTGTTGTAAGGATAATAATAACACACATTGTAAACTGCTCTGAGTTAACCTGTCCTGAGGGACAGTATATAAATCAAATGTTGTTATTGTTGAATGAATGAATGAATGAATGAATGAATGAATGAATGAATGAATGAATGAATGAATGAATGAATGAATGAATGAATGAATGAATGAAATACACTTGTCATGGCAATGTGACTCCTTCTCCAGGGTCAAAGTTTCACCGGGGTGGAGGGTTATCACCCCAGGCATCGTACTAATATGGTCAAAATCCAGTGACGGGTTTTATGGTACTGTTTCCATGACCTCATTCTAGGGCTTCCAGGCCTCCTTCTATGGTGGAAAGCTGCCTGCTGGCAGCCCTCAACAGCTACTGTTGAAGTTACAGCAAAACTGGTTCTTGCAACAGGTTCAGGAAGAGAAAAGCACCATCCACTTTGAGAACTTGAATTGCTAGGAGACTGTTCGGTATGTCCCAGTGGGTGCATGCATCACCTCTGTCTGCTGGCTGTGCATCAGCCTGGCTTTATATCCTCCCCCTCAGTTGCATTTTGTTTCCTATGCCACGGGTCAGGTTATTTCCATCAGGGCCTCTGGAGAGTGAAGCAAAAGTTTGCTCCACCCTTTGCTCTATATTTACATTATATGAAATGCATGACCTCCTGACCTGGATGACCTTGGCACAAGTCTCTCAGAAAAAGACGCTGAAATTCTGTCAAATTCTATAAACAAAGCCAAGGCTGTGATTTGCTAAAGAGAGACTGTTTGTCAGACAGGCTAGCAAACCAGCCTGCCTGACATACATGGGGGCGTCTAATTATTGGGGGGGGGAATGGGGGTATAACTCTTCTGAAAGGGTTTCACTTTGGCATTTTAGGCAACTGCACTGTACAGTGTTCTTCTAGGGGAAATCCTATAATAAAGACCTTTTAACTCATACAGCTGTGTCTGATGAAGTGTAGAGTCTGAGTGAGTCCTCTAGCCAGGCCTGACACTGTTGGAGCTATTCTTGCAGAAGCTCTCTCTTGAAAAGAAACCAGAAAGTATTCCTTAGCTCAGTCACTAGTCACAGTACATTTTGAGATTGGACGGTTCTCCAAAACTGCTCTTTAAGCTAGTTGAAGAGTTTATGACTCCTCTGCTTCATCTTCAAGTTAAAATCTAAAGATGCTGTCCAGAACGAAACGTGATTCAGGCGCCTTTCTCAAAAGCATCCTTCTTATTCCTTAATTATTACCAATTGTTCTTTATCCACTGCAAGGTCATGTATGTCATCTTAAGCAACCTGCACGCTGACTTATGTATTCCAAACCAGAATATAAGATCATGCCAGAGACACAGAAATTCACCGTTTTCCTCTGCAGTGAATTGTTCTGATTAATGCTGAACGAGCTTTAACTGAACTACCAGCAGTTGCTGTCTGTGTGCTTTTGTGCATGTTTGTCCTTTAAGATGGCAGGAATCCTGGAGTAGCCCGAGGCTATGAGAATGTGTCTTTTTTCCCTAACAGATGGAATCATAGAATCATAGAATTGGAAGGGGCCATACAGACCATCTAGTCCAACCCCACTGATATGGAACACCATATCAGTGTGCTGTTCCATCTGCATGTGAAGCAAGTCATTCTTAAAGACAATACAAAGTACCAGGGCTTTTTTTCTGGGAAAAGAGGTGGTGGAACTCAGTGGGTTGCCCTCGGAGAAAATGGTCACATGGCTGGTGGCCCCGCCCCCTGATCTCCAGACAGAGAGGAGTTGAGATTGCCCTCTGCGCCGCCGAGTTCCACCGCGTTCCTGCTGAAAAAAAGCCCTGCAAAGTACCATGTGATAACTTTTGTTAAGACCAACCAAAATAACACAACATACTGTTTAAGCTTTGGAGTTTGATGGAAGGCTTCATTAGTCAGAATGTCACAAAAAAGGAGATCCAGAGGAGTCAGACGTGTTAGTCTGTAGTTACAAAATAGTAAAAAGTCCAGTAGCACCTTTAAGACTAACCAGCTTTATTGAGGCATAAACTTTCGAGAACCACAGCTCTCATGCATCTGACAAGAGACTTGTGGTTCTGTCTCAATAAAGTTGGTGAGTCTTAAAGGTGCTACTGGACTTTTTACAAAAAAGGAGAAAACAGATCTCCTTTGACAGGATCTTAAGGCCTCTTTGCCAGCAGCCTATGCAGAACACTTGACTGATTTCAATGTAAACAGGGAATGGCAAGTATCAGATCATACCTTTGGCATGCTGGGAACAAGAAGAAAACTATGGAAGCCCCTCCCCAAATGAATACATGACAACTAATTGTTTCTCCACCCCCCACCCCTTTTTTACTTCCAACCCGATGAAGAATTCTGGAGAGTTCAGAAACTTGCAAACTGTGGCTGTTCTTAATAAAAGGTGTCACATGTCTTTTATTTTGGGATGTCATTACAGACCAACAAGGGTCTCTCTACTTTTTTGGTATACTTAGAGGTAATGGAATCTCTGCCAGATTTTGCTAGGGAACAGGTTTCTCAATGCAAACTTCAGTCATTTTTAATATAAATTTTATTTATTTAAACTATAAACAATAAACATAAAAACACAACAATCTAAAAAAATCCACACTGACAACACATATAAACTTGAAATAACAAACAAGAAAAGCAGCTAATAATAATAAAAGTATAGTTTAGAAAGGTAAGAAAAAGGACAAAAACTAAACTACAAATTGAATTCCGATTTTCTCCACAACAAATGTATATCGTTTTCGGAGTCTCACTTATTCTGTGTTAGACATAAGAACCTCTTTTCTATTGTTCATGATTCTTAATCCATAAATCCAGATATCATCAAATCATTATTATCTATTTCATGTAAAAAGTCTATAAACAGCTTCCATTCAACCAAAAATTAGACAATGTCTTTTCTCTAATTAGTGAAGTAAGTTTTGCCACTGATGCAAACGCCAAAAATTTTATCCACCATTCCTCCATTGTAGGAAATGTTGGAGTTCACCATTTTTGTGCATACAATACTCTTGCTGCCATGATCATATATAAAAACAAAGTTCCATAACTTCTTTCCAACTGGTTGTCAATCATTACCAACAAAAAAAGTCTCTGGTTTCAAATGGATTTTAATCTTCAAGATCTTCTGAGCCAATTATTGTATCTGCAACCAAAAACTCTTTGCTTTCTTACTTGTCCACCACATATGATGAAACATCCCTTCTTGTTTAGTACATTTCCAACATACATTTGAAGTATCTTTGTACATTCTAGCCAATTTTTCAGGAGTCATACCAACAATACATCATCTTATAGCAATTCTCCTTAATACTGGAGCTTACTGTGAATTTCAGCCCTCTCATCCACATATTTTCCCATTGCTCCATTAATATGTCATGTCCACAATTTTTTTGCCCATTTAATCATACATTCTTTTACTTGCTCTTCTTCTGTCTCAAAACATCAACAAAAGTTTGTACATTTTAGAAATAACATGTTCATCACTTGTACAGAGGGCAATTTCAAATTCAGTTTTACATTGCTCACAGTCATAGTGTCTCTTGTCCAACTTAAATCTCTCTGAGATTAATGCATACCTCATTCATATCATCACACCAGCAATGCCCCATTTCTTTATACAGCAAGGCATCTTGCCTATTTTCTACTCCCCACACAAATAGATTCCCTCAACTCTAATCTTCATTTCCTTCACAGCTAGGACTGCTTTCAATTTTCATTTTCAATTGAAGTCCCAAAAGGAAATTTCATGCTCACTCTAGGCATTAACTGAAGGGATATGCCAGAAGGGAGAATTTTTTTAAAAAAGAAGTTTAAACAAAATGATAAGGTGTGGGTGGTTGGGAATTCAGCAGCCTGCAGGCACTGCATGAGAGCCACGCAACCAGGAGGAGTACAACTTCTCTCTGCCGTAGCAGCCACACATCCAGCAACTAGGGCTGCCAAGTGGGGCCTGGAGTTCTCCCAGAATTACAACTGATATCCAGACTACAATCAGTTCCCCTGGCAGCTTCAGGAGGTGGATTCTGTGGCATCACATCCCTGTCGTGCTCCTTTTCAAATCCTGCCCTTCCCATTCTCTGCCCTCAAAGCTCCAGGAGTTTCCCTACTTGTTGGTGTTGGAAAGCAACTCATAAATGAGCATCAATGTTTTCTGCAACAACTTTATCCCATTCTTTTACAAAAGGAAAAGAAAGTCTCCATAATTTAATACCAGTGTTACCCTATGAGGTTTCCTTGTAAATTAGAGGAATTAGCAACAGTTTGGTGTAGTGGTTAAGAGTGGCAGGATTCTAACCTGGAGGACTGGGTTTGATTCCCTGCTCCTCCGCTTGAAGCCAGCTGGGTGACCTTGGGTCAGTCACAGCTCTCTCGGAGCTCTCTCATCTCACAGGGTGATTCCTCACTACATCCCGACATGCACAGAAAACTATGCAAGACAGAAGCACAGCCACCTAGACTATATGGACTCCCTAAAATACATAAGGATTCAGTCCCACTCCGACCCATTGTGAGTGCCATTGGTTCACCGACATATGAATTAGCTAGACATCTGGCTGATCTCCTGCAGGACCACATCGGGAAAACCTCGTCTTACATCAAAGATTCAGCAGATTTCATCAACAAAATCAGTTCTCTGAAACTCAATCCACAAGACATACTTGTCAGTTTTGATGTTGTATCCCTGTTTACCAAGGTTCCAGTAAAAGACACTATTGCACTTATTAATCAGATTTTCCCAGAGGATGTAACAGCCTTATTCCATCAGTGTCTGACAACCAGTTACTTCCAATGGGATAACGAATTCTATGAACAGATGGATGGGGTGGCCATGGGGAGCCCTCTCAGCCCAGTTATAGCAAACTTCTACATGGAACATTTTGAAAAAACAGCTCTAGAATCAGCACCCCACAAACCTAGTGTATGGTTCCGGTTTGTGGATGATACATTTATCATTTGGAGCCATGGGGAGGAAGAATTGATGGGATTTTTGAATCATCTCAACAACATCCACCGGAACATACAATTCACAATGGAGAAAGAAATCGAGGGGAAACTCCCATTTCTGGATACCTTGGTCATCCGCAAAGCAAACTTTCAGTTAGGTCACAAGGTCTACAGGAAACCAACTCACACTGATCGGTACTTACACAAAAACTCCAATCACCACCCCCGACAGAAAAGAGGCATAATGAAAACATTAGTGGATCGTGCAAGACGGATATGTGAGCCGCACTTTCTCAATGAGGAAATTAATCATCTAAACCACGCACTTCAGGCAAATGGCTACTCCAGAAATGAAATCCGAAGAGCAATCAAACCCAGGATGAATCAAACAACCAAGGAAAAACAGTCTCCTACAGGAAAAGTTTTTTTGCCATATATCAAAGGAATTACTGATCAGATGGGAAAGCTTATGGAAAAGCATAACCTTCAAGCAGTATTCAGACCCACCCGAAAAATACAACAGATGCTACGATCAGCAAAAGACAGTAGAGACCCCCTCACCTCTGCAGGAGTATACCGTATACCCTGCAGCTGTGGACAAGTTTACATTGGGACCACAAAGCGTAGCATCCAGACAAGAATAAAAGAACATGAAAGACACTGCAGACTTGGACAACCTGAAAAATCAGCAGTGGCTGAACATAGCCTAACTCAAACAGGGCACAGTATCTTATTCCAGGACACCAAAAGACTGGACAACACTTCCAACTACTTTGTCAGACTGCACAGGGAAGCCATTGAAATTCACAAGCATAAGCAAAACTTCAACAGGAAAGAAGAAACCTTAAGAATGAACAGAGCATGGTTTCCAGTTCTGAAAAACACCAGGCTAACAAAACACTCTATACCCAACAATAGCCCTGCAGAGAAGATTAGCACATCAAGCCCCAATCCATATGCAGAAGAACCTCCTCAGGATACAGTGAAGCCTCCCGCCATTAGCATTCCACACCCTGGGAAACTCTTACAGGATGACTCAGCTCAACCCCACCCCTCCTGAGTAGATACAAATGACCTGCCAACATCTTTTCCACACTGTGACACTGAGAGATCTCTGTCTTTTGGTGCTACACCTCTGAAGATGCCAGCCACAGCTGCTGGTGAAACGTCAGGAACTACAATGCCAAGACCATGGCAATACAGCCCGGAAAACCCACAACAACCATCGTTCTTGTTGCTTGTTGTGAGGATAATGTCAGGGCTTGCCGCCGCTGCCGCTGGGCGTGGCATTGGGCGGTCTGCTCCTGACGTCATAGGGGGGCCAGGGATGCTGCAGGACCCTGCTCTGTGAAAGGAGGGGCGGTATACCTCACCCAGACTCCCTCTCAGTCCACTCGCTGGCCTGCTCAACCTGGCCTGCTTGCCCCCTGTGTCCTTCTTCATCCCCTCCTTCCAGAACTCTCCTCCAAACCTCCACTCTGGCATTGCACCGCTCTCACTCCACATTATCACTCCTTACTCACATCCACCACCACAGGGCTCTTCCCAGCCAGCTTTTATAGGGCTTCCTTCTACTGCCCCACCCCTCTTCCAGCCCAGTCTTGGGCTGCACCAAGCAGTTGCAGCTGGGGTAGCTGATCTGGCCCCACTGACCAGCACCAGCTGTGCCTTGTTCCCTGGCTGCCCAGCCTCCCTGCCTTGGCTGATTGCTGAAGGCCTGTCCAGCTGCAGTCCCCTGGCTAGCAGCTCGGCCTCCCTGGCTGAGCTGATGGCTGAAGGTGGGTCCAGCTGCGGCTCCTTGGCTGGTTGCCCAGGGCTTCCTGCAGAGTGCCTCCAATAGCCCCACCTGGAGTGGCTTGGCTTCTGGCAACTCCTGGGCCAGGCTACTATTTTCTAGCTGGGGCGTGGCTTTGGGCTGTTGGGGCTGCTGCTGCTTCTCCTCCTTAGGTAAGGTCTTTGGGTGGGTGACTGCTGGGCCCCCACTCCCTCTGCCCTTGCCCCCTTCTGCCTTGCTTAGTCCCCTTTCCTTCCCCAGGGGAGTGGGACTCGCTGGCTTCTCTCTGTCTCCCCCTGACTCCTGAGGCCCTGGGCCTTTGCCTCTTGCCCCTGGCGCTGGCAGGTCCTGGCTCCATTTGCTCGTGGGAGGGGATGACCTGCTGTCCCCAGGCTGCCCCCTCTGCTTTCCAGTCAGACCGGTTGACCTACTGCCTGCTGGCTGACCGGTTGACCTGCTGGCTGCTGGCTGCCCCCTCTGTTTGCCCGTCAGCCCGGTTGACCTGCTGTTCCCTCTTGTCAAGTCTGGGGGCTGGGGCTCAGACCCCGGACACACCTCCCCGCTTGGCTTTGAGTTGTGGGGGTCCGGTTCAGCCTCGAACATGCGGGACATGAAGTCCGCGTCCACATGCCGCGCCCCCCGGCGGTATTTGACGGTGAATTGGAAGGGTAGGAGGGAGAGGTACCACCGCAGCACCCTGGGGTTGTGCGCCTTCATGCGATGGAGCCACTGCAGGGGTGCATGGTCTGTCAGCAGTACAAAGGGGTTGTTGGCCAGGTAGTACTGCAGGGCCCCAACCGCCCACTTGACCGCTAGGGCCTCCCGCTCCACCGTGGCATAGCGCTTCTCGGCGGGCTGGAGCTTCCGGCTTAGGAATAGAATTGGGACATCCACGCCATCCCGCTCCTGGGTCAGCACGGCCCCGAGGCCGGTGTCCGAGGCGTCCGTGGCCAGTGTGAAGGGCCGGTCAAAGTCTGGGTTCCATAGGGCAGTGGCATTGGAGAGGGCTGACCGCAGGTCCTTAAAAGCTGCCTCTAGTTCTGGGGTCCACCGGACTTGGTTGGGCAGCCCCTTCCTCAAGCTGTCTGTCAGGGGCGCCGCTCGGGAGGCAAAGTGGGGGATGAACCGCCCGTAATACCCCAGCAGTCCTAGGAATCGCCGAACCTGCTTCTTGGTCTTGGGCTGTGGGGCGTCGGCTATTGAGGCCACCTTGTCCGGTGGTGGCCTGACTCGTCCTCCCCCGACCACAAAGCCCAGGTATTGGAGTTCCCGGAACCCCAGGTGGCTTTTCTTTGGGTTGGCCCGCAGTCCGGCCTGTTGAAGGGCTCTCAAGACTGACTCCAGGTGCTGGAGATGGGTGGGCCAGTCCGGGCTAAAGACAATGATGTCGTCAATGTAGGCCATAGCGTATGCCCGGCACTTGCCCAGCACCTGGTCCACTAGTCGCTGGAACGTGGCTGCTGCACCATGGAGCCCGAAAGGCATTTTCTTAAATTGAAAAAGACCTTGGGGAGTGGCGAAGGCTGTTTTCTCCCGATCTTCAGGTCGCACGGGCACCTGCCAGTACCCCTTGGTTAAATCGAGAGCTGACAGGTAGCGAGCGGACCCCAGGTGATCCACCAGCACATCTGCTCGGGGCATGGGATAGGCGTCGAACTTGGCCACCTCGGTAATCGACGCAGAAGCGGGTGGTCCCGTCTGGCTTGGGCACCAAGACTATTGGACTCCTCCAGGCACTCTGTGAGGGCTCAATCACCCCCAGCTGGAGCATCTCGTCCGTCTCCTTTTCCACCGCCTCCCACCGCTTTCTAGGGATGGGTCGCCACGTAGCCCGAGCCGCCTGCCCTGGCTCGGTTGGGATGGCATGCTGTATCAGGCTGGTGCTACCTGGTCTGCGGGAGAAGACGCCTGGTACCCGGGCCCATAGAGCCTGTAGCTGGGCCCGCTGAGTTGGGTCGAGCTGGGGGTCCACCTTGGGCTCCTCGAATTCTGGGCCTTCTGTGGTCCACGGCAGCTCACTGGACGGGAGTTCCAGGGGGTCCTCCGCCAGCTGGCACTCCTCGCTGTCCCGCTCGTACCACCTCTTCAGCAGGTTCACGTGGAGCGTCTTCCTCTGGCGTCGACTAGGCCCACACTGGACCTCATAGGTGGTAGGTCCTAGTACCTTTGTCACCACATAGGGGCCTCGCCAGGGGTCCCCCTCCTCCCTGGGAAAAACTGTGCGGTGGACGAGGACCTTCTCCCCCAGCTGGAAGGTTCTCTGTCGCGTACCCCGATCGTACGCGGCCTTCTGGTGTGTCTGGGCGTGGGCCAGCCGTCGGCCTGCTTCTGCTTGGAACTGCTGCACCCGCTCGCGGAGTTGGCTCACGTACTCCTGGACTGGGGGGGCTGGGGGGCTGGCTTGGGGGCCCCATTGCTCCACCAGGCGGGAGAGCATTCCTCGTGGCTTTCGCCCATACAGCAGTTCAAATGGGCTAAAGCCAGTGGAGGCCTGGGGGGTCTCTCGGAGGGCAAACATCAGGGGGTCGATATACAGGTCCCACTGGTGAGGTTTGTCATGCGTCATCTTTTTCAGGGCCTCCTTAACAGTCTGATTCAGGCGCTCTGCCAATCCATCTGTTTGGGGGTGGTAGGCAGAGGTGAACACCTGCCGGATCCCCAAGTTCTGACAGAGCTGACGCATGGCCTTTGCTCGGAAGGGCCCTCCCCGGTCTGTCAAGATTTCGCTGGGCAGCCCCACCATTGCGAACAGCTTGGACAACGCCCGGACCACCCCCGGGGTCTGCATAGTTTTCAAAGGAATGACCTCCGGGAAACGTGTGGCGTAGTCCACGATCACCAGGGCAAAACGGTAGCCCCGGGGTGTGCGTGGCAGTGGGCCGATAAAGTCCATCGCTATCTGCTGGAAGGGCACCCCCATCACTGGCAGCGGGGAAAGAGGGGCCTTTGGCGGGCGTCTCGCTGCCACCCTCTGGCAGGTGGGGCATGAGCGGCAGTATGCCTTCACGTCCGCATTCACCGAGGGCCAGAAGAAACGCTCGAGGATCTTCCTCAGGGTCTTGTGGTGCCCCAGGTGCCCGGCCCAAGCGTGCTCATGGGCGGTGTGGAGGACCTCCGGCCGATAGCCTGCTGGCACAAGTAGTTGGCGGACCTCTCCCTGGCCATTCGGGGCACGAGCTATGCGAACCCAAACCCCTCCTTGCTTCTCAATGCGAGGGAGCCGTTGGGACCTCCGTTCATCCCGCACCTGCTCCTCCTCACGAGCGGCTGTCTCTCGCAAGCGCTGCAAGGACTCATCTGCCCCTTGGGCATCACAGAATGGGCGATCTGCTGGGGGTCCAGCTGGGTCTTCAGTCCGTGGTTCTGCCCCTGGTCTGGTGGAGGGACCCTCTCCCGGGTCGTCGGCCTCCTCCACTTGCAGAGTGGTGGCAACTTGTGGGTCTGTCAATTCCCGTGCCGCCTCCCACCGAGGCCTGGCGATCCCTGGGGCGTCTCTTCCCGATTTCTTCGCTGCCTGCTGGAGGAGCCTGAAGAACCCCGGGGCATCTCTTCCCAGCAGCATTGGCACGGGTAGGTGAGCTACCTGGGCAACTTCCATTTGGTGGCAGACCCCTAGGTACTCTACCGTGATTAGGACCGTAGGGTACGGCTGGGTGCGGCCCATCACATCCGTCACCGGGATCCAGCGGTGCACTGGGGTGGCAGCTGGGAGGAGTTGGGGCCGAATTGCTGAGACTGCACTCCCGGAGTCCAACAGGGCTTGTAGGATCAGCTGGCCTATCCTCACGGTGGCGCATAGACTCAGCACCTGCTTGCCAGGTGGTGGGTTACTTTCCCAAGCCAACGCACATACCACTGGCGAGGAGGCTGTGGGTGTGCAGGCTTGCATCCGCTGCTCCACGGCCTGCATTAGCTCTGCCTGAGCTGTTTGGAAGGCCGCCTCCAACTTCCTCCACATCCTGTCCAAGCATTCCTCCAGCCACAGTCTGAGGTCTGCTGGGGCTACGGCATTGGGATACATCCCTTCGACTGGCGCCTGCGTCGGAACGGCTTTCCCCGTACGGGCCACCAACTTGTCAGGGCTTGCCGCCGCTGCCGCTGGGCGTGGCATTGGGCGGTCTGCTCCTGACATCATAGGGGGGCCAGGGATGCTGCAGGACCCTGCTCTGTGAAAGGAGGGGCGGTATACCTCACCCAGACTCCCTCTCAGTCCACTCGCTGGCCTGCTCAACCTGGCCTGCTTGCCCCCTGTGTCCTTCTTCATCCCCTCCTTCCAGAACTCTCCTCCAAACCTCCACTCTGGCATTGCACCGCTCTCACTCCACATTATCACTCCTTACTCACATCCACCACCACAGGGCTCTTCCCAGCCAGCTTTTATAGGGCTTCCTTCTACTGCCCCACCCCTCTTCCAGCCCAGTCTTGGGCTGCACCAAGCAGTTGCAGCTGGGGTAGCTGATCTGGCCCCACTGACCAGCACCAGCTGTGCCTTGTTCCCTGGCTGCCCAGCCTCCCTGCCTTGGCTGATTGCTGAAGGCCTGTCCAGCTGCAGTCCCCTGGCTAGCAGCTCGGCCTCCCTGGCTGAGCTGATGGCTGAAGGTGGGTCCAGCTGCGGCTCCTTGGCTGGTTGCCCAGGGCTTCCTGCAGAGTGCCTCCAATAGCCCCACCTGGAGTGGCTTGGCTTCTGGCAACTCCTGGGCCAGGCTACTATTTTCTAGCTGGGGCGTGGCTTTGGGCTGTTGGGGCTGCTGCTGCTTCTCCTCCTTAGGTAAGGTCTTTGGGTGGGTGACTGCTGGGCCCCCACTCCCTCTGCCCTTGCCCCCTTCTGCCTTGCTTAGTCCCCTTTCCTTCCCCAGGGGAGTGGGACTCGCTGGCTTCTCTCTGTCTCCCCCTGACTCCTGAGGCCCTGGGCCTTTGCCTCTTGCCCCTGGCGCCGGCAGGTCCTGGCTCCATTTGCCCGTGGGAGGGGATGACCTGCTGTCCCCAGGCTGCCCCCTCTGCTTGCCAGTCAGACCGGTTGACCTACTGCCTGCTGGCTGACCGGTTGACCTGCTGGCTGCTGGCTGCCCCCTCTGTTTGCCCGTCAGCCCGGTTGACCTGCTGTTCCCTCTTGTCAAGTCTGGGGGCTGGGGCTCAGACCCCGGACAGATAATAAGAACACACTTTGTAAACTGTTCTGAGTGGGTGTTAAGTAGTCCTGAAGGGTGGTATATAAATCAAATGTTGTTGTTTTTATTAACAAGGAGAAGCAGTGAGTGTCAGAACAGTGGCTAGACAATGTCCTTACTCCAGACTACCTTCTGCAATCAGACAAAAGCCCATTGTTTTCAAAAGTTTACTGAAGAAAGAATGCATTATAGTCCACGAGCCTGAATACAATATTCAGGATGGTACATGTGAATTGTTACCAATGACAGGCAAAGCATGAGGTACAAAGTAACAGAACCCAGCAGGCCCAACCTCCCCCCATAGTTCTCATAACAATCCCTTTGAAGCCCAGAAAGTGAAAGTTCTTCAAGGCTGAGACAGCGGTAGCCAAAACAATCCTCCTCTGTGAGAAAGCTGCTTGGGAACATCTTGGCACCTGTGAAGAAAGCACTCATGATACTGAAAGGATTAAAATGGAGTCTCTTTGGTAATAGCATACATGAAAGTTTTCTGAACATGACAGTGAGAGAAGTAACTTAAGAATTTTCTGGCCTGTGTATATGGCGATTGTTCCTCTAGAGAACTCTTTCAATAAAGACATGGGTGTTCAATCAAAAAGGAGTTTTTATTTAAAATAATAAAGCTCAATTGCATATGAAACACAACACACACATATAGCTAACTAGAAAAACAAGGAGGAAAATTGGAGAGAGTTGCCGGGTTGGGCTATAATTACCAGTTCCAGAAGACGGAGGGCGTCCGAGGAAGAAGAGCAGCTTCAGTGACCAGCACTTAGCGGCAAGAAGAGGGAGAGGGGCTCAGACATGCAGTCCAAGGGTGCATGAATGGGTTCAAAGCACACATACAGAACTATAGAGAAGGACAGTCCAACTATACTGTGGAATGTACCCTGGTACAGTATTGCATCTGTCCCCAAACAATGGTATAATAGCTGTCCCCAGGGGTGGGGGTAGGCAAAGAATTGGGTGTCAGACTGTGGCTAAATAAGGTACTCTCTGCAAGATTCCCTTTAGAAGCAAGAATAAGTCCAATGTCTGGCAAAGGAAGCTTTATTGCAGAAAAGGTCCATTATAGTCCACTGTCCTGAATAGGAGACTCAGGATGGTACATGATCATTGTTACCAATGAAGAGCAAGCATAGGATACAGAGTGACAATACCCATCTGGAACAGCCTCCCCCCATAGTTCTCAAAACAACATCTTTCAGTCCTGGGAAGCTGCTCTCCTTCAAGGCCAATGCTTGGTGGAACGGTGTTAGACACAACAATCTCCTCTGGTGGGAATGCTGCCTGGGAACTGGTGCACCTGGGGAGAAAGCACTTAAACACTAGAAGCATTAGAAAATGGAGTCAGTACAGTTTAGATATATACTGGACCTGACATTCTGCCCCCCTTAAAATAGATCCCCCCCTGGCTTATATGGATAGCGAGTATGAAAAGCTTTGGTTAATCTAGGAGCATGAACATGTGCAGAATTCACCCATTCATCGTAACCAGAATCAAAGTCTTTCCAGCGAATGAGGTAAAAAAGCTGGTTTCGCTTGAGCTTAGAGTCTAATATTTGTTGTACCTCATAGTGTATTTGGTCGTCAATCAAAGTTGGAATGGGTGGAGCTCTTATGTGCCATTTGTTGTCGGTGGGAGCTCTCTTTAGAAGGCTGACGTGGAACGTATCATGCACATGGCGCAGGTTTTTAGGTAAAGTTACAGCAACAGTCACCTTATTTATTATTTTGCGCACAGGAAAAGGTCCTAGGAATTTTAGAGCGAGTTTGCGGCTGGTTTGAGCTAGCTTTAGGTTTTTTGTGGAAATATACACATGATCTCCAGGTTGTAATTCCCATTCGGCCACACGATGGCGATCTGCGTATTTTTTGTAATCCAGTTTGGCTTTTTCGAGGTGTTTCTTAATAAGAGTCCATTGCTGCGCCGCCTCCCCCCACCATGAAGATACATCTGGCAGTTTAGAGGAATGGAGAGGGGGTGCGTCTAACGGGAAGGGATCGAAGTGAGTCCCGTACACAATCTTGAATGGAGCCTCTCCCGTTGAAGCGTGTATACTGTTGTTATAGGAGAATTCGGCTAGGGGGAGAAGGTCCACCCAATTATCTTGTTGAAAATTAATGTAGCAACGAAGAAATTGTTCTAAAATTTGGTTAGTTTTTTCAGATTGTCCGTCGGTTTGTGGGTGGTGGCTTGAACTGATACCTTGTTCAATATTCAACATTTTCAAAAGCTCCCGCCAGAAGTTGGCAACGAACTGTCCGCCGCGATCCGAAATCACCTTGGACGGAAAAGAATGTAATTTTACGATGTGTTTTAGAAACAGATCCGCTAGTTTTCGAGCGGAGGGTATAGCAGTACAGGGGATAAAATGGGCTTGTTTGGAGAATAGATCTACCACAACTAAAATACAATTGTGTCCTTTTGAAAGAGGTAGATCAGTGATAAAGTCCATAGAGATTACTTCCCAGGGCCTGTTCGGCGTTTCTAATGGTTGCAGGAGGCCCGGAGGTTTCCCTTTCCTGGTTTTTGCGCTGAGGCAAACAGGGCAGGAACTAACGTATTGGGAAATGTCTTTACGCATGCCCGGCCACCAGAATTGTCTTTGAACTAGGTGTAAAGTTTTCAGGTACCCATAATGTCCAGCAGTGGGAGCATCATGACAGCGCTGCAAGACATCCAGCTTAAGGCTGTCCGGGACATAAAACTTGCTCCCAGCTAGCCAATCCCCCTGTGGGGATCGGGTTAGTTTGTTTCGCGGAGCTTTATCCCCCTCCTTCTCCACTTCAGTTTTGAGTTTCGATTTCCATTCTTGACCGGCCGGGAGGGCCTGCTTAGCACGGCTGCGAGTAGTCACCACGCCCCCAAGTTGCTTAGGCGAGAAGACCGTGTCGATAGTCTCCGCCCGTTTGCTTTTATGTTGGGGCATGCGCGATAGGGCGTCCGCCAAAAAGTTAGTTTTGCCCGGGAGATAATTGAGGGTGAAGTTAAACTTGGAAAAGAATTCCGCCCACCGCAATTGCTTGGCATTCAGTCTGCGTGGGCTTCGTAGGGCCTCCAAATTTTTATGATCTGTCCAGACCTCAAAAGGGTATCTCGCCCCCTCCAGCCAATGCCTCCAGTTTGTGAGAGCTGCTTTTACTGCAAAGGCCTCCTTCTCCCACACATTCCAATTCCTTTCTGCCTCTGAGAACTTCCTAGACAAGAATGCACAAGGCCGCAAATTCCCATCCTCCCCCTTCTGCAGCAAAACCCCCCCTATCGCCGTATCGCTGGCGTCGACCTGTACTATGAAGGGGGACTGTTCGTTGGGGTGGGAGAGGATGGGTTCCGTTACAAATTGCTTTTTAAGGCATTCGAAGGCCGTTTGGCAATCGGGGGTCCATTGTAGTTTAGCAGAGGGTTTTTTGGCTTGGTCCCCTTTATCTTTGGTTTTCAGCAATTCTGTTAAGGGGAGTGTGATTTGGGCGAAATTTGCGATGAAGTCTCTATAGAAATTGGCAAAACCCAGGAAGGATTGCAGTTCTTTGCGGGTGGTGGGTGTTTGCCAATCTTGGATCGCCTGTATTTTGGCTGGATCCATTTTCAACCCCTCTTGTGAGATACAATACCCAAGGTAAGTGAGTTCGGTTTTATGGAATTCACATTTGGACAACTTGATGGGCAGTTTATTCTTCATCAAGGTGGCCAGGACCTTTTGTACCATTTGAACATGTTCTTCCTCGGTGTTAGAATAAATTAAAACATCATCAAGGTACACCACCACCCCTTTGTATAGAAATTCATGTAAAACTTCGTTTATCATGGACATGAAGACAGACGGGGCTCCCGTCAATCCAAAAGGCATAACTAAGTATTCATATTGTCCGAGGGGCGTATTAAACGCGGTTTTCCACTCATCCCCTGCCTTGATACGAACGTGGAAGTAAGCATCTTTTAGATCTAATTTCGTAAAGATCTTACCTTGGGCCACGACGTTGAGAAGGTCTCGGATGAGCGGTATAGGATAGGCGTTGTTGGTGGACACTGCATTTAGTCCTCGGAAATCCGTGCACAGTCTAAGTCCCCCGTCCTTCTTTTTCACGAAGAGAACTGGAGCGGCGTGGGAACTAGAGGCTGGGCGGATGAACCCTCGTTGGAGGTTGGTGTCGATGAATTTCCGGAGCTCTTCACGTTCATGGAGACTCATGGGGTAGAGCCTCCCTTTGGGTAGTGAGGCTCCTGGTAAAATTTCCACCGCACAGTCCGTTCGTCGATGCGGGGGCAGCGTGTCCGCTTCCTCCTCCGAGAAAGCGTTTAGAAAAGGCCAGTAAGGTTCGGGTATTTGGTTGACTTCTTCTTGGGTAAGGAGGGCCTTTTCCTTCTGAGTAGGGTCTTCGCCCCAGTTTTGATTCCAACGGTGAAGTTTACAGTTGGCATGATTGAAGGTAATACATCCTTGAGCCCAGTCTATGTAGGGATTGTGATCACATAGCCATTTGCTGCCTAGAATTAACGGGTACTTGGCAGTAGAGCTGATGACAAAGGACCTCTTTTCCCAATGCTGTCCCATGCCTGTGATCACCGGGATGGTTTCAGTTGTGACCGGATTCATGTTGGTACCATCCATTTGTTCAAAAATTACTGGATTTTGTAATTCCCGAGTTGGTAAGACTAGTCCATTGACTAGAGCTGGGGCTATGATATCTCTTGAGCAACCCGAGTCAATAAGAGCTTGCACCCGAATGTGCATTTTTCTCTCTGGGTTGATTAAAGTCACTGGCATGAATAAAATGGACCCAGGTGGCCGGTTCCGTGCAGGGACGGGCTTGGGGCGGATCTGTCGTTTGGGCCCTTTTACGACAGATCCATCTCGTTTCCCGACTGGGGACTTTCTGGATTGACTTCTGCAGATGGGGAAGCGGGATCGTATTCCATAACTTCTTCCGCTTCCAGCCCTCTTTCTGAGGCTGGCCTTTGGGAAGCGCCGCGGCCTCTGTTTGCTCGTGGAGCTGGAGTCGGGCGTTGGAGCGTAGGGAACGGAGCAAGGGTTGGACGCCGTAATTGGAGCGGAGGTCTTTGCACAGGCCGGTAGGGGCATTGTGCTGCAAAGTGACCAGCCTGTCCGCATTGCAAACACAGCCCTTGTTGCCATCTAGCATCTCTCGCTCCACGGGTGGCGTAGCCAGCTCCCCGAGCTCCCTTCTGTAAGGTCAATGGTCTTCTTTGTCCCGTTTGTTGTTGTTGCTCAACCAAACGGACTTCTAAAATGCGATTTTCCACTTCGCAAACAAGTTGAATCCAACCTAACAGCGTAGGGGGATTGTCTTGCATGAGGGCTCTGTCCAAAAGTCTCGGATTAAGTCCTTGTTTGAACAGAATAATTTTTGTGGACTCCTCACACCTGGGGCACTTGGCAGCCAATTGTCTGAATTTCGTGATATAGTCTCTCGCTGCCATGCTGCCCTGCTTAATGGCCTGCAATTCTGTTCGGGCCCTGGTTTCCTCTAAGGGATCTTCATATTGTGCTCTAATAGCATCCACCAACCCCTGGAGAGTATCGAGTTCTGGGGCCCCGATATTATATAGTCCTACGTACCAGTCCGCTGCTTTCCCTTGTAAGCGGGAGCCGAGGTGTTCAATTTGGCTGGCCTCGCTGCCGAAGAGGTGTCCCCACCGGTTGAAGAATTGCACGACTTGTACTAGAAAAAAGCCCAGTTTGGAGGGATCCCCGTCAAAAGTGGCGTCCAGTTTCACCCAACCCATTGGGAGGTCTTGCCTCGGAGCCGGGGCTGGGTAGAAGTCCGCCGGAAGCCTCAATGGCACTTGAGGTATGAGGGGACCCGGTTGTGCTGGCGGTGGCCTCACCGGTTGAGCCGGGGGTGCCGGCCTCGGCTGGGCTGGCGGTGGTGCTCTCGGCAGGGCTGGTGGCAATGCCGGAGGTGCTGGCCGTAGCGGTTGAGGTGCTGGCGGTTGAGGTTGGTGTGGCGGAGTAATAATCGGCCGCTGAGGGGTGGGTTGGTGGGGTCGCAGTGGTGTAGGTCCCATCGGTTGGGTCGGAGGCGGTCTTACGGGTTGTTCCAGTGGCAAACGTATCGGCTGCAGCGGCGGGGTTAGTTGTGGTCGAAGCGGAAGGGGCCGCAGCGGCGAAGGCCGAATGGGTGGAAGGCCGCGCGGGCTTGCCCCTCCGGGCGTTGTTGTTCTGGGAAGCGTCGGCTGGCCTTTTGGCGCTGGTAGACCATCTCCCGGAGGTTGTCCGACGGGAACAGTTTCGCGCGGTTGACCAGGGGCTCCCTCCCCTGAGGGAGCCACGGGTGCTCCCGCTTGGTCCGGCCGGACCGTTTTCGGGGAAGTATGGGGGGGTATCACCGGTGTATCACTTGGCTTTTCCTCCCCTCCCGTAGGCCTCTCAACGGGGGTCTCGTCTGGCGGCACATCCCCTCCCGTGATAGGAGGTTCGATGGGAGTCTCACCGGATGGCACAACCGGGTGGTCCCTTCTCGGTGGAGTTTCCCGCTGAGGGGGAAGTTCCTTGGGTTGTTCTCCCGATTCGCCAGGATAGGTGCCCCCCCCGCCGGTAGGCGACGACCGCTGCTGAACTTCCTCCATCGGATAGGAGATGACACTTTGAAGGGTAGCTATCTGTATCGCCATCTCTTCAGGAGACAGTCTTTCCCCTGCCCCCATTGAGGAAATTAAATGAATGGCGTGAGCCAAGCTTTCTTCCATATCCATCAGCTTAGCTTCTAATTGTTGTATACGACTTGGCCCTGGTTGTTCGCTCAGGGAACCTTCATTCGCTGTACTCACCGGGGAGAAAGGGCCCCACGGAGGAGGGTCCCCTTGAACTATTCGCGACCTCGCTGCTAGAATTCCCTTGGCCATACCCGTCACGGCCGAGATGCTGGTATCTACCGCATAGGTGCGACCTCGTATCTGCTCCCAACTTGGTTCAGGGACTTCCGTTGGCTCCTTCCACGGGGCAAGTTCGGAATAATCCCAACTCAGGGCGCCTCGGCGAGACGTGTCCCCCTCCATCTGCTCAAACGTCCTGTTCCAATATCGCCATGGTTGGCTGCTATCTAGTTCCGGGACGGTTTCTAGGCTTCGGCGCCCGTCCATCGAGACTCGTGGATGGAGTCCACCTGCCCGGCGCTCTCTGGTTTCTCGGGGTCTGGCTCCCCACTCCGACGGGGTGGGCACCGAGATCAAGGGGAGAGCGGTTGCTTTCGGCCTTGCCCCGAGATTGCTTTCGGTCGCTTTCGGTCGTTTCGAGTACTGAAGTCGATGAGAGGCAGGGTAGAAGTGGAGGCTCCGGTTCCGTTCCCGGTTGCTCCCAGCTCCTGGGAGTCTTGGGTTTGCACCGGTTGATTGTCGGGAGACGCATACGGATCAAACAAAGGATCCCTGTCCGGGACAACCTTGGATTCCGCTGGGCCCGACGCAGACATGATTGGTAACAAAATGTCAGACTGTGGCTAAATAAGGTACTCTCTGCAAGATTCCCTTTAGAAGCAAGAATAAGTCCAATGTCTGGCAAAGGAAGCTTTATTGCAGAAAAGGTCCATTATAGTCCACTGTCCTGAATAGGAGACTCAGGATGGTACATGATCATTGTTACCAATGAAGAGCAAGCATAGGATACAGAGTGACAATACCCATCTGGAACAGCCTCCCCCCATAGTTCTCAAAACAACATCTTTCAGTCCTGGGAAGCTGCTCTCCTTCAAGGCCAATGCTTGGTGGAACGGTGTTAGACACAACAATCTCCTCTGGTGGGAATGCTGCCTGGGAACTGGTGCACCTGGGGAGAAAGCACTTAAACACTAGAAGCATTAGAAAATGGAGTCAGTACAGTTTAGATATATACTGGACCTGACATTGGGAAGCTGTCTCCAAGGAAAGACAATAAAGCTGGGAAATATTGATTGTACCTTCCTGAGAGTAACTAAAAGTGTAAAAAGATGACTGATGACCTGCAATAGCTGGATAGGTGAGGCTATCAGAGCCCTGAATGGGAGAGTAGATAAAGACAGGATGGATTATAACTCAAGTACCTCTGGAGACTGCCATTGTTCTGTGGTCTTGCACATCTCCAGGCTGTGAGGCTGAAAGCTAGTCTTACCTCACTGCTCACATTCCAGTACTTTTCCATTTCCTGCCTGGCCAGGCAGGTTGTCTGTGTTTTAAACAGACGAAGAGAGGGACTTACGATACTCCGTAATCATAAGCTGCCATATTATTCTGAGAATGGGCATGACCACTAACACTAGAGGCTTGCAGACAGAGGTTTAGATGGTTGTTTCTGGCCAGTATGTGGAGTTCAGCCTTTTTAACTTCTGCAGGCTGTAGTCGTGTACACTTCTGCCAGGCTAGAGCGGGGATCCCCAACCTTTTTGGGGCTGTAAGTCACTTTTGGAATTCTGACACATTGTGGTGGGTACAACCACAAAATGGCTGTTTCAGAAGGTAGAGTGGTTGTGCATAACTCTGACTGTAACTCTTCAACATTTCAGACAGAAGCTCTGTTTAACAGAGTGCCCTTTAAAATAAACATATTGTTTAAAATATTTCCTTGTATACACGCAGCTTGCCTTGTGTCACACAGTGAAGATACTTGCACTGGGGTGGCACCTGCCGGAGCATTTTTTGTGTGTGTGTGCTCTGTGCAGTCAATCAGATCTTCAGTGGCAAAATAGAAGCCCTGCTGGGCAAAAGCATCACATGGCGTTGCCCACTTTTTAAAAACACTTGCTGTGTGCCAGCAAAGGTGCAAGTGGGTGCCATGGTGCCCACAGGCATCCCATTGGGAACCCCTGAGGTGAAGCCCCTGCTTCCCTTCCCTTCTCAAACACTTCCCCCATGGTCTCATCTTCCCCAGGGCTGGTTCAAGGTCTTTTGGCACCCAACATGGTAGTACAGATTGACCGCTGCCCTGACCAACAAAAGGGTGGATCTGGGAGTCAATGACAGACATAAGCCATGCTCCCTGCCTTCTCCCATGCTGCTGTCTGTAGGATGCTGCAATCACTCAGAAATATCCTCTGGGTCATCTTGAGGACACATATCAGGGGCAGTCTTAGTGATTTTGGGGACCTGGACAAAAGTCCAGGAAGGGGCCCCAGAAACACTACCTCACACACCAGGATAACTCCCCTGCCAGAGCCAAGCAAGGCAGGTAGGCACTGCTGCCACCAGAAGCTGGCTGCCTGAGTTAGCATTGCTGGGTCTCCTTACCCTCCTGATGGGAGGTGGACCAGTATTCACTGCCAATGTGATGACCCCACTTCCAGGAGTGACAGCTCCACAATGGCTGCATAAATGCTCCTGCACTTCACACCAGGCCAATTTTTAAAGGGGCCCAAAATGGTCCAAAGTGAAACATGGGAGCATTCCCATGGCCAGTGCAACGACATCACACTCCTAGAAGTGATATAATTGTTCCCCACCAGGAACATGTCCCTTGTGGGCTTGCGCTGGAGGTACTTTGCCTCCCAGGCCCATTCCCTGTGCATCCCTCCCCCAGCAGCCAGGTGTATGGTGGGGGAGGGGGTGGAACCTGGGAGTAGGTGATCCCTTGTCCCCAACAGAGGACTGGCAACTCCAGCCTGAGGTCCAGATGTGATGGCTATGAGGGCATATTGCCAAGCGTGGGTGCCCTGAGCCCTGAATGGAGGGGGCACAAGTGGTGACAGGAGACTCTGTCTTTTCTCCCCTGCATTGGGGGCAGGGTCATGGGTGCTGGCCACCCCCTAGCACAGGCCCCAGGGAAGCTGCCCTTTGGGGCTGCTGTCTTCCCACTGGAGGTGCCCCGGATTTCATTTCCCACCGCTAGGACTGGCAGCAGAACAGAATCATGGCATGATGCCACTTTGGGGGGAAACCTGCAAGTGACATCATACCTTTCTAGGAATTGCTGGAAACTCTATAGAGAGGTGTGGCATCAATTCTGGATTTCCCCTCGAAGTAGCATCATGCCATTAGCTCATTGGTTCCCCCATCTCCCTGCCCCCTACAGAATCTCACGTAGGTGCCTCAGTTTCTCATGTGTAGGGTCAACTGTGCATGGTATAATTTTATTCACCATCCTACTATATAAAAGGCTAACTGTATTCCAGACAACTCAGTTCCTACCCTGGTGTGCCTTCTCAAGGTGCTGCTGCAGAGGGAAGCCCAGACAAGGCAGCCCGTCTCTCTGAGAGCGCACTGCGGAGGGAAGCTCAGGCCGGGATCAGGCACAAAGCAGGCGGCAATGCCCGTCCCCCGCCTTCACCCAGCTGGGATCAGGAGTGGAGCAGGTGTCAATGCCCATCCCCCGCCTTCACCCAGCTGGGATCAGGAGTGGAGCAGGTGTCAATGCCCATCCCCCGCCTTCACCCAGCTGGGATCAGGAGTGGAGCAGGTGTCAATGCCCATCCCCCGCCTTCACCCAGCTGGGATCAGGAGTGGAGCAGGTGTCAATGCCCGTCCCCCGCCTTCACCCAGCTGAGATCAGGAGTGGAGCAGGTGTCAATGCCCGTCCCCCGCCTTCACCCAGCTGGGATCAGGAGTGGAGCAGGTGTCAATGCCCGTCCCCCGCCTTCACCCAGCTGGGATCAGGAGGGGAACAGGTGGCAATGCCCATCCCCCGCCTTCACCCAGCTGGGATCAGGAGTGGAGCAGGTGTCAATGCCCATCCCCCGCCTTCACCCAGCTGGGATCAGGAGTGGAGCAGGTGTCAATGCCCGTCCCCCGCCTTCACCCAGCTGGGATCAGGAGTGGAGCAGGTGTCAATGCCCGTCCCCCGCCTTCACCCAGCTGGGATCAGGAGTGGAGCAGGTGTCAATGCCCGTCCCCTGCCTTCACCCAGCTGGGATCAGGAGGGGAACAGGTGGCAATGCCCATCCCCCGCCTTCACCCAGCTGGAGATCAGTTGTAATTCCGGAAGGTCTACAAGCTCCATGTGGATTACTCCACAAGGTTTCTTTCAGGTGGTCACTGGGGCTGCTTAGGCAGAGAACCTGGCCTGATATTCCCTGCTTTTCTTTGGGCCGTGCACTTCTCTTACTCTCAAGCTCACTCCTCTGTCTGAGGGTTTTCTTTCTTTTGCTACATCTTGTTGATCTTGTGTCTGGGCTGTCTTTTGCTAGAAGCAAAGCAACCCCCCCCCCAGTGGCAGCTGGAGATCTGTCTGCTTTCCCCACTTGGCACTAATGAGACTAGTCAGTCATTGCCAGTGACTTCACCACCGAATCCCTTGGTACGTGGTGGTGCAGTCATATTTATTTATAGAATTTAATAGCCACTTTCCTACAAAAGCACAGAACAGTGCAAAAATATGGTTACAAAAGTAAATGCAACCCTAAACCAACTATGTCCCCCAGCCTACTGTTATCTGGTGCCACTAATGCCACCCCCCCCACACACACACACAAACACAAACTAAATAGAGAATATTGTGAACTGGAGCTGTGCAAAATAGTTGTTATGATGCTTTTTTATATTAAAATCCCTTTTAAAAGGACACCAGAGTTTTGGTGAATGTTCTGTGCTCTCATTTGAAAAAAAACCTTACTCTGATATAAAAGAAAAGTTGAAGGGGGTTCACCACCAACCAGGGTGTGCCTGGTTCTTTGGTAGCTAGAGCTGCCAACTTTGTGTTGGGAAATTTCTGGAGATTTTGGGGGCAGAGCCTTAGACAGGTGCTCAGCCGGATATAATGCCACAGATTCCACCCTCCAAACCATTTTCTCCAGGGGAACTGATACCTCTAGCCTGGAGATCAGTTACAATTCTGGGAGATCTCCAGGTGCCACATAGAGGTTGGCAAATGGCAATCCTATGGCAACCTTCCACATAGCTCCCCTATCTCCCCTCCCCATCTTTTCTCTAAGGAGTTTAGGGCAGCATATTTTGTTTTCCCTCCCATTTTATTCTCACAACAGCCCTGTGAAGGTGAAGCAGAGAGAGGGTGACTGGCCCAAGATCATTCAGCAAGTTTCATGGCAGAGCAGAGATCTGATCTCCCAGGGCTTGGCCCAACCCTCTATCACTACATCACACTGGCTCCTGGTGTTATTTTGCTCCCCTTTTTGTGTCATTTTGTGTGCATGTTATAAACCTGTGTGATTTATACAGACACCCGCACTGAACAACGGCAGCCCAAGTCTCACTCTGCAGCTAATAAGGAATTCTGAAAACTAGGCGCCATCCAGTGTGGTTCTGGGCTGCGAATGTCATGCCGTTCCATGCTGATGATGTGTGTCATAGTCATAGGTTTGATGAGCAAAGTCGGGGGAGCCAAGAAGACACCAAATCAGGGATCAAGCAAGTGCCAGTAGACTGTGCTATTGCTCTCTAACGTATCCCACTGGGTTCTGTGTACTCATTTAAAGTGAACAGAGAGATACAAATTTTAAAAGAGTTTCTTTAAAAAGCTAAAAAGTGAACTTTTGCTTGGAATTGACAAAAGCAAACATGAAACAAGTACATAGCTTAACTGATCCCCCCATTTTGTGGAAAATTCCAGACTATTCAATATCTACCCTATTGCTCTTACAATGCTTGTGGAAAGCTTCAATCTCTTCCTAGCCAGAGTGAGAACAATTCAAGACCTTTAAAGGATTTCACAATAGTATTAGGAA
Organism: Eublepharis macularius; assembly: GCF_028583425.1. Lineage (NCBI taxonomy): Eukaryota > Metazoa > Chordata > Lepidosauria > Squamata > Eublepharidae > Eublepharis > Eublepharis macularius. The sequence continues at coordinate 8,696,027 of NC_072800.1, read as the reverse complement.
AGAGACTGATACTAATGTATTTTATTTTTGTTAGGATATTAATCACTTTTATATAAAATGCTGAAGGTAACATTTGTCTGTAATTTTCAGTATGTTGCCTTCCCACTTGGAAACGGAATCTTGCTTTGGACTGCATCAACCAACTTGCCACAGATACTTTTCTGATGGGAAGCAAAACAGAAACCTGATGTTCTGAAATATTGCAAATGTTTTTGATTTGTGAAGCATCACTGGCTTTAAAGATATGTGCGATAATTCTTCCGCTAAAAGTGCCGACAAATTGAATATCTGCACAGTTGCTTGAGATTATTCCTAAAATGATTATTTGATCATTTTAGGAGTGCCGTTGACAACATCAGGTATTACCATAGGGCTTGCAAGCGACTGCTTGATAGGGTGATCAGCATTTAAACTACCACATGGGGAATAAAGCCTTGTAAATCTGTGTGAACTCAGTTTTAAATAGTGACAGGTGACATAATGACTAGCAATGCTTGAATGCCTGCTAGGTGGGATGACATTCTGGTTTCTAGTTGTGAACAAGGCGTAGAGCTGGCAGGCCTCCCATTATGGGTGGGAGAAATTTTTTTAAAAGCAGCTGTGAGAGAATTTTTTTAAAGCAGCATTTGCTATGTTGCAACTACTTCTGGGTAGACATGGGCACAAACAGCATTACAAATGAAAAAAAAACAAACAGGCCACTCTGCTGCTCATGAATGGGCTGTTCAGGATGCGCCATTCCAGCCGAACAGGTGGTCGGCGCAAGCCTCGTTCATCGCACTCGGCCGCTGTTCGGGAAGCCAGACACTCAGGCGCCTTGAATCAATTGCCTCAGCAACAGAGGCAGGGACTGCCTGAACTCTGTCTGCACTCCCTCTGTCGCCCCGGACACCCCAATCAACGCCCAACTTAGCTTGATGGGCAGGTCTTCCTTCCAAGTGTGGAGCTGCAAATTGGTAACAATTGGTAACGTGGGAGCAGACAACAGGGGGGAGGGAGGGGGGAAGGGGTGTTCTGTGACCATGGGAACTCCAATCTCATTCCTGCAAACGCTGTTAGGCAGTTCTGACTGCTGACCACAAACCTCCTGCGTTTCTCCATGAGACCTCTGCTTATAAAAGGGCACTGTGCTCCCAGTTCTGGTTTCACTTTCAAGAAGCAGTGGAGTGGGACAGAGCTCTTGATAGCCTTTTGAGAGAGAGACAGGGAGAGTGCATTAGAGCTGGGATTTTTTCTGTGTGGTTAGATAGAGATCTATCTCTCCACTGGTTCCAGGGCTGCTGCCAGACCCTGGGGCCAAGCTCAGTGGGTGCCTTGGCTGAGGGCTCACCCTGATTATTAGTGCCTGAGCTGGTCAGGTCTCTGGGAGTGCTGGGCTAGGGCTCTACCCCCTCCCCACTGGTTCCAGGGCTGCTGCCGGGCTCTGGGGCCAAGCTCAGTGGGTGCCTTGGCTGAGGGCTCACAGTGTTGTCCCCTTTTCTTTCCTCCTTCTTGTTTGCTGGCACAATGAGGCTTCAGGTGGGGGCAAAGGGCGATCGTGGGTGGAAGTGCAAAGATTGTCCCGGTTGTCCCGCGGGAAGCAGTAGTGGGCAGGGCTCTGTGGCAGCAGAGACTCCCGCTCCCCAAAAATCACCTGTGGGGGCTGTGAAGGAGGCCAAAGGGCTTTTGCAGCTGGGGGAAGAGGAATTCTTTCAAATATTTCAGGAGGAGGAGGCTGAGGGAACTCTACCAGTTCATGCGAGACATAGTGTTCAGGGAGCTGTCGGCTGCCAAAGGCCGTACCATCCACTTCACGACCAACCTCTGGAGTGGCTGCCATCACGGGTACCTTGCCATCACCGCCCACTGGTGGCAACAGTGATGGACGCGGGAAGCAACATGTTGGCAGCCCTGAAAGAGGCATCCCTTCTTGGCCTGGTGTGCATGGCACACAAGCTGAACCTGGTGATGCAGCTTGTGTGCTCGGGCTGGGAGCAAGCCAAGGGACAGCTGGGACGAGGGAACCTTGTGGACAGGACTGCTGGAGAGCTGCCACCACATCACTTCCCACTTCTCCTGGGTCAGGTCATCCCCCTCATCCATGGGGAAACCCTTCCCTTTCTCTCTCTCAACCTCTCCCTTTCTGTATGGCGCCAATACCACCCCACCCCACAACTTGCCCTGCCCATCCCGTCCTGTCTGCAACATCAGGTTTGGGTGATGTCAGCTGATGCCACCTTTGGGCACGGGGGACTACCATGGTACTGCCGCTGCCTTTAGGCCTTCCCAGTCCCGCTCTGCGATGCAGCTGTGACAAGCAACCCATTGTGCTCCTCTCCCCAGCAAGGTCCTGGATGTTTCCTCTTTCGACCTCTCCTTCTCTGAAACCCTCCGGCCCATCCCAACCTCTCCTTTCCTGCCCACTTTGTTCTTTCCGCGAAGGCAGGAAGGTGGGTGATGTGAGCTGCCACCGCTGAGCACATCATTGGGTTGCTCGTAGGAGGCCTCACAACTGTCAGGATCTCCCAGCTCCCATTCGCTCTTTCGACCTTTCCCTCTCTGGAACCAGTCCAACCCTTCCCAACGACCTCTCCTGTCCTGTCCCTCCTGTCCTTTCTGCGAAGGGAGGATGGTGGGTGATGTCAGCTCGACTGCTGCCGCTTTTGGCCATGAGGGACAGCTCTGCTGCTGCTGCTGCTGCCCTGTGTTGCCCTATCTATGGGATCCTGATGACCCCTCTGGGCATGGGGGTGGGAATGGGTCCCTCTGACCCTTTCCGTGAAGACAGGAAGGTGGGTGCTGCCAGCGACAGCCTCCACTGTGACACAGGAGGGGCGAACAAGCCTCTCCAGCAGGAGTCTACGCAACACAAAATGGTGGATGTTGTGGTCCTCCCAGTCCTGCTGCGCAATGTGGCCGTTAAGGTCATCTTTTCCTTGTTGAGTTCAAGTTCCCTCTTTGAACCTCGCCCTCTCTGGAACCACGCCGACCCTTCCCATTGACCTCTCCTCTAGTCCTGTGACCATCCCATCCTTTCCACATAGGCAGGATGGTGGGTGATGCTGGTGGGAGCCTACACCACTTATTTGAAGTTACTGTCCTGCCTGCACAGGAAAGGTGTCTCTGAGTGGTGTGGATTGCTCAATCACCAGCTCTTGGGGCTGCTGGTCCCTCTTTTAACCTCTCCCTGTCCGGAACCACTCTGACCCTTCCCAACCTCTCCTGTCCTGCATGTCCAGCCCTTTCCATCAAGGCAGGAAGGTGGGTGCTGCTTGGTGCTGCTGGTTTTGGCCACGAGGGGCAGCTCAGAAGCAGTTGCTGTCCCTTCTGAGCAGGGGGGAACAGGTTCCGTGCTGTGACTCCCATCCTTTCCGCGAAGGCAGGAAGGTTGGTTATGCTGTTAGCAGCCTGCCTGAACTGCCTTGTCTCTGATTGGAGCAGATTCTGAGGAACTGCAGTCCTCTGTTGGGAAAACCCTTCCCCTTCCCTCTCTCAACCTCTCCCTCTCTGTGTGGCGCCAATACCACCCCACCCCACAACTTGCCCTGCCCACCCCGTCCTGTCCACGACAGCAGGAGTGTGGGTGATGTCAGCTGGCTCCACCTTTGGGCATGGGGGAATACCACGCTGTGGCCGCCATCTTTGGACCTTCCCGGTCCCACTCTGTGATGCGGCTGTGACAAGCAACCCGTTGTGTTCCTCTGCATGGCAAAGTCCTGGACATTCCCTCTTTCAACCTCTCCTTCTCTGGAACCCTCTGGCCCCTCCCAACCTCTCCTTTCCTGCCCACCCCATTCTTTCCACGAAGGCAGGAAGGTGGGTGATGCCAGCGACTGGCTCCACTGCAACACAGGAGAGGTGGACCAGCCTATGCTGCAGCAGTCTGTGCAATCTGACACGATGGAGCAATCCGACACGTTGGGTTCCTCTCCCTGTCAAGCTCCCCCTCCCTTTCTGAAAATGACCCTCTCTGGAACCACTCCGACCCTCCACAACAACCTCTCCTGACCTGTCCATACCGTCCTTTCCATGAAGGCCGGAGGGCAGGTGAAGGCTGCTTCCACCGCTGACAAGATCAGTGGGTTTCAAAGATGAAGGCTCCAAATCTTTGGGTGTTTCTCAGTCCTGCTCCGCAAGGCGGCCAGGAAGTGGTAACCCTCTGTCCCTGTCTCCCTGAAAAGTTTACCATCCGTCTTCGAACCTCGCCCACTCTTGAACCGCTCCAACCCCTCCAAAGGACATCTCCTCTCCTTCCTGTCCTCTTCGCAAAACCAGGAAGGTGGGTGATGTGAGCTGCCACTGCTGAGCACATCAGTGGGTTGCTCGGAGGAGGCCTCGCAAGTGTCGGGATCTTCCAGCTCCCGGTCCCTCTTTTGACCTATCCCTCTCTGGAACCAGTCCAACCCTTCCCAATGACCTCTCCTGTCCTGTCCCTCCCGTCCTTTCTGCAAAGGCAGGATAGTGGGTGATGTCAGCTCGGCTGCCACTGCTTTTGACCATGAGGGACAGCTCTGCTGCTGCTGCTGCTGCTGATACTGCCCTGTGTTGCCGTATCTATGGGCTCCTGCTGACTCCTCTGGGCATGGGGGGAATGGGTCCCTCCCATCCTTTCCACGAAGGCAGGAAGGTGGGACATGTCTGCTGCCGCCGCCATCCCACAACTCAGTGGCTTTCTTGGCTCATGGCTCTCCAACGAAGGGATATTCCCAGTCCTGCACCATGATGCAGCTGGTGGCAACCCATTATCCTCTCCCTGGCAAGGTCCTGGACGTTCCCTCTTGCGCCCTCTCCCTCTCTGGAACCGCTCCAATCCCTCCTGACCTCTCCTCTCCTGCCCACCCCATTCTTTCCGTGAAGGAAAGGTGTCTCCGAGTGGTGTGTGGACTGCTCGATCACCACAGTTCCTGGGGCTGCTGGTCCCTCTTTTAACCTCTCCTGTCCTGCACATCCAGCCCTTTCCGTCAAGGCAGGAAGGTGGGTGCTGCACTGTTGTCTGCTGGTTCTGGCCACAAGGGACAGCTCAGAAGCAGCTGCTGTCCCTTCTGAGCAGGGGGGAACGGGTCCCACGCCATAACAACCATCCTTTCTACAAAGGCAGGAAGGTGGGTGATGTGGGGGGCAGCCTACAGCCCACGAAGGGGGGAGGGCATCCTCCACCACCTCAACAGCCTGCACGTGAGGCTCTGCTTCTACATGTTAGGGGCAGGCCCCACCTCCCACCCTTGGTTCTTTCCTCCCAACTTTCCAATGATGAGATAACGCAGACAGTAATGCGATCCACTTGTCTCCCCAATATCCATGAACATGGTATCGGTCTCTCCTGTCTATCCAATACAGGTATTCCATGTATCCATGCATCCCTCTATCCTATACACCTATCCCATACAGCTATGCACCTGTCTATTGAGAAACCTATCTATCCCATGCACCTAAACATCCAGTGCTCCATGTCCAGCTGGTGCGTTTGTACGGTGACAGCCTCTGCACCACATGCGATGTGGACAAGAGCATTGACTCCAATGCCATAATGTCCCCATCTGGTGAATGTGTGTTGGTGTCTCTGACCCACCGGGGTGTGTCTTTGTGTGTGCAAGGCCTCCACACACACCATCATGTCTTGATGGAGGGTTTTCTTTCCAGACTGTTGCAGGGTCATTTGGTTATGCGGTGGCTGCAGGCATACTGCCTTGGCGGAAAATAGCCTTGGGGAGGCCTGGCGGGTGGGCATATGGGAGGTGCTGCCGGCCAGCGTCCAGACCGCCTGCCCCCTACAGGGGAGGGGGCCTGCCTACAGGTCCACCGCACGGGGCCAAAGTGAACTGGGGAGGGTGGCTCCATTTGTATTGAATGGGAGTTTCCTGGGGGTGTCGGATTTGAGAATGTATAACTCCGAGATCCATACTGCAATCTTGAACAAATGGATGATGGCTGGAGGAGAGCTGGAGGAATATGGGCTCTCTAAGTGCTAAGGGGGCCGCTCTGGCACCGATGAACACCGAACACTGAATGCATTAAGTAACGGGACATGTTCAGTTCTGGTCAGCTGTTCATGTTCGTCATTGGGAACGAACAACGAACAACCTGTTTGTTTGTTTTTTCCCCCCATTCGTGCCCATGTCTACTTCTGGGTAGCTCTAGGAATTGCCAGAAAATTTATGGTAATGCCTATAGCTACCGTACATCACATGGAAGTGATGTCATGATGTAGCTGCCATCCCTTAACATCCATTTCCTCACCTCCAACCATCCCATTAGCTGCCAGGCTCAGCCTGGCAACCATAGCAAGAAACCAACTTTTTTGTTGAGCAGTGTGGCTGTGGGTGAGCAGCTCAGACTTCTTCAGTGGGGTACAGTATTTAGTTCAATCAACACTAGGTTTTTTCCAGGTACGCCATCAAAAAAGAGGATGTCATCTTACATTGGCATACAAGTTACAATTACATTCAGTAAAAAAAATTGATATAGAACATTGGCAGGGGGTCATCTTACATTCAGGGTCATCTCCAAACAGTACAGTGCAGGGTAAGCAACAGAATTCCACGCTTGCACCACTCTCATGTACCCTAGTTCCCCCTCCACCACACACAGACTTGTAAGTTGTCAGTTTGGTGTAGTGGTTAAGAGCGGCAGGACTCTAATCTAGAGAACTGGGTTTGATTCCCCACTCCTCCACTTGAAGCAAGCTGGGTGGCCATGGATCAGTCACAGATCTTTCAGAGCTCTCAGCCTCATCTCCTTTACAGGGGGATTGTCATGAGGATAATGATAACATACTTTGTAAACTACTCTGAGTGGGTAGTATATAAATCAAATGTTGTTGTAGTTATTGCTGTCACTGCTGCTCAGAAGTCTGTCATTTTAACCAGTCACTCAGTGATTTTAAATAAATTTATTTATTCAGATATTTTACCCCACCTTTCCTCTTGGCTCAAGGCTGCTTGCATTAATAATTACAACATTGCAGGGGGGCATGGAGTCATGCGCAACGATGGCAGACACCTGAGAACAGAGCTCCGTTCTCCCCAAACCTCCTCCAAACAAAATCAGCACTTCAAAACCAGAATCGGCCAAATAAACTATGGGAAAAACTGGCAGAGGCAAAGGAAAATCCATGACATCAAATACAGGCTTTGGAAAGTCCCTCTCCTCGAAAGAAGACGAAAACGACTGCCCAAACACGATCTAAGATGGCTACTGCAAACAAGGTAATTACTGCCAATGAAATGCAGACATTAGATAAAGAGATTAGTCTCAAAATTGATTGCCTTGAAGAGAAAATTGCCTCTAGAATTGAACTGTTGCTAAAACAACAGCTAAAGGAAATTAAGGAGTCGATGCAACAAATAGCCCAAACTGCAGAGCTTGGCATTTCACTGCAAAACTGCAGTGGCATTTCACTGCAGGAGGAAAGCAATGGAGGCAAAATCTCCCAGGCAGTTGGCAACGGGTGCACCAGCCTTGGTTATATCCGTTTCGTGTTGCTTTTTCAAACCGAATTATTTACTACCTGGAGGCATAAATTTACATTTATACATATTTTCAAATATTAGCCCCCATACAAAGTTATATATAATATGAAAGTTAAAAGTACAAAAATTACTTACACATTCCTTCTTAACAAAATCCTAACAAGCATTGGTGAGTATCGTCCTATGGTCATACAGTAATTAGAGGTCGACACGTTATATACACTATTCCTAATTAAAGCATTCACAGATGGCTTAAAGAGACATTATCCAAATATATATCACAATTTCACCATCAAAATAAGAAGTCAATTTCATTCCTATAAAGCATACACAAATGGCTTTGAAGAAATATTGTCCAAATGTATAACCCAATGTTATAACAAATTTATAAAAAAGAAGAAGTCTATTTCATTTTTTAGTCCTGTGGGGGTAAGACTGCCTAGTCTGAGAATCCGCTCTGCTTCAGCATGCAATAGCAATGTAGAAGCCCTAGAAATTTCAAAAATCCAAAAAAATGTATTCCAAAAAATGTATTCCTTAAAGAAAAATTGTGGAATAATTCACTAAAAACTATACGATTATTATCTTGGAAGGTCAAACAAAAAGTATCAGCTAAATTCATAAATTTAATTAGAGACCAAGGAGGTAACACTCAATCAAACTCACGGAAAATAACTGATGTCTTTACTAAATTTTACAAAAAGCTGTATAGCACTGATGATCCTCCACAAAAAGTTATCAACGATTATTTGTCTATGGTTGTTGTGGGTTTTCCAGGCTGTATTGCCGTGAGAGATCTCTGTCTTTTGGTGCCACACCTCTGAAGATGCCAGCCACAGCTGCTGGCGAAACGTCAGGAACTACAATGCCAAGACCACGGCAATACAGCCCGGAAAACCCACAACAACCATCGTTCTCCGGCCGTGAAAGCCTTCGACAATACATCGATTATTTGTCTAATAATGATATTCACAAAATTATACATGTTTACAATTATTAGATCAGCCAGTATCTGACCAGGGGATAAAATCAGTGACTAAAGCTTTGAAAACTAATAAAATGCCAGGAAGAGATGGGTTTCCTGCGGAGTTCTGTAAATAATGTTCAGAAATCTTAATACCCCCATTGGTAAAGGTCTGCAACTATATAATGGAAAAAGACATAATGCCACAATCTTGGTCTGACTCAGACATTATAGTTATTTCAAAGCAAGACAAGGACCTAACTAATCCCAGTTTATATAGGCCTATAGCCTTATTAAATCAAGATGCTAAGATCATTACAGCAGTTTTGGCAAACAGGTTGAAAAAATAATAATGAAATATATTCATCGGGATCAGACTGGCTTCATGCCTCAATGGCAAATGACTGACAACATTTACAAGTCTTTAAATGTCATTAACTTTTATAATAAATCCCAAAAAGAAGCTGTTATTCTAGCCTTGGATATTGGAAAGGCTTTCAACAGATTAGAACCTAAATTTCTGCACAATTTACTTCATGCTATGGGATTTGGGACTAAATTTTTAAAAGCTATACATACAATTTATGCTGCCCTTAAAGCACAATTAAAAATCAATGGCCATTGCTCAGATGATATTTTTCTATCTCATGGGACAAGACAAGGTTGTCTGATCTCACCTCTATTGTTTGCATTGGCAATCGAACCCCTAGCTCACAATATCCGACAACATCTGGCTATCAAATGAATTAGGATTGGAAAATTCGATTATAAAATGAGTCTATTTGCTGATGACATGGTTCTGTATTTATCCCATCCAGCCACCTCTCTTGCAAATCTTACCTTAGAGTTACAGAAATTTGAGCAAGCTTCTGGGCCTAATGATAAACCTTACTATAAGTGAACTTTACCCCATTAATCTTTCCACAACAACAATTAGGAAATCAAAAGTCAATTCTCTTACAAGTGGGTTAAGAATACATGGAAACATCTTGGGGTTAAAATTCCCTTACAGTTGAATGAAATTCTAAAGTATAATCACTTAAAATTAGTTCAATCACTATCTAATACTACCAAGCAATGGGACAACAAACAATTAACACTTCTAGAAAGAATAAATTTGGTCAAATCCATAATATTTCCTAATTTTTTATTTTATTTTAGAGCTTTACCTATCACGATCCCACTACCATACTTGAGGTGAATCGCTGGCTGAGATGGTAGTGCCAGCAGGAGCGCTTTGGGTTCTGGGACCATGGGATAGGTTTTCTTAGAGAAGGCCTTCTAGCACATGATGGGCTTCACCTCTCAAGGGCAGGGAAGAAAACGTTTGGAACGAACCTGGAGAACTTCATCAGGAGAGCTTTAAACTGATGCCGCAAGGGGCAGGGGACAATCGACATGGCGACTTCAATGATGAAGTGAACACAGTGGGGACCCACCTGGGTAGGAAAGGTCAAACAAAGGTACAAGGCTACAAGTGTTTATATACCAATGCCCAAAGTATGGGCAATAAGAAAGAAGAGCTTGAGCTTCTATTGCAAACAGAGGGCTATGACATAGTAGGAATTACTGAGACTTGGTGGGATGATTCCCATGACTGGAATGTGCTAGTGGATGGGTATGAGTTGTTCAAGAAAAACCAGAAGAGTAGAACAGGAGGTGGAGTGGCGTTGTATGTGAGGAGAGGGCTTGATTGTCAAGAAGTTATGGAGAATGGGGCGGACAGCCCGGTGGAAAGTATATGGGGAGAAATAAGGGGAGGAAGGACAAAGGGTATTGCTGTTGGAGTCTGCTACAGACCACCTGACCAGTGAGAAGAAACGGATGCTGCCCTCTTTGAACAAATTGGCAGAGTATCCAGACATCAGAACCTTGTAATTATGGGTGACTTCAACTTCCCCAATGTGTGCTGGGAGACAGGCTCAGCAAAGCGTCATGAATCACGCAATTTCCTGACCTGCCTGGCCGATAACTTCCTTTTTCAAAAGGTGGAGGAAGCTACAAGGGGTTCGGCCATACTAGACTTGATATTAACCAACAGGGAAAAAATTGGTAGATGAGATGAAGATGGTGGGGACCTTAGGGGGAAGTGACCATGTCCTTCTTGAATTCCAGTTGCTGTGGGGAGCCAAGGAAGTTCATAGCCAGACTCGTAGGTTAGATTTTCGTAGGGCCAACTTCGATGAACTCAGAGGCTTGACGAGAGTCATTCCATGGGGGAGTGTGCTGGAAGGAAAAGGAGCGAGTGAAGGGTGGGCCATTCTCAAACACGAGCTTTTGCAAGCTCAAGCCTTCACTATCCCAGCAAGAAGGAAACATGGTAAGGGCTCCAAGAAACCGATGTGGATGCACAGAGAGCTCCAGAATAAGCTAAGGGAGAAAAAGGAAATGTTCAGGGAATGGAGAGAAGGACAGACCTCTAAAGAGGAGTATATGAGGGTTACTAGGTACTGCGGATCAGCCATCAGAGAGGCCAAAGCTCAGTACGAGCTGGGTCTGGCCAGGAGGGCTCGCTACAATAAGAAAAACTTCTACAGATATGTGAGAAGCAAACGCAAGGTAAAAGAGGCAATTGGACCGCTGTTGGGAGTAGATGGAGAAACTCTGATGCAGGACAGAGAAAAAACAGACAGGCTTAATGACTTTTTTGCCTCTGTTTTCTCTCTGAAGAACTCAGGCACATCTAGAGATAGTAGAAAATGTGGCAGGACACCTGAGTGGATAATTGACATTGACAGAGAGGTAGTGGAGAGGCATCTGGCTGCACTGGATGAATACAAATCCCCTGAGCCAGATGGGGTGCACCCAAGAGTGCTGAAAGAACTTTCCAGAGAACTTGCAGAACCCCTGTCCATCATCTTCAAGGCCTCCTGGAGGACTGGGGATGTGCCACAAGATTGGAGAAGAGCTAATGTTATCCCGATCTTTAAGAAAGGGAGGAAGGATGACCTGGGAAACTACAGGCCAGTCAGTCTGACTTCTGTTGCTGGGAAGATATTAGAACAGATTTTAAAGGGATCAATCTGTAAGCATCTGACGGACCGCTGAGTGATCCGGGGAAGTCAGCCAGACCAACCTGGTTTCCTTCTTTGATCGAGTGACCAGCTTACTGGATTAGGGGAACTCTGTTGACGTGATTTATCTGGATTTCAGTAAAGCTTTTGATAAGGTCCCCCATGACATTCTGATGGGCAAACTGGAAGACTGTGGAGTGGACTATAGGACAGTTCGGTGGATAGGGAACTGGTTAGAGGACCGCACTCAAAGAGTGGTAGTCAACGGCATTTCATCAGATTGGAGGGAGGTGTCCAGTGGGGTGCCGCAGGGCTCAGTTTTGGGCCTGGTACTTTTCAATATTTTTATCAATGATCTGGATGAAGGAGTGGAAGGGCTGCTCATTAAATTTGCTAATGATACCAAATTGGGAGGGGTAGCAAACACCCAAGAAGATAGAATTAAAATTCAATAAGACCTGAATACTCTGGAGAAGTGGGCAGCTGTGAATAGGATGCAATTCAACAAAGACAAGTGCACAGTATTACATCTGGGCCACAAAAATGAGAAGCACAAATACTGGATGGGGGATACACTTCTGGGCAGTAGTATGTGTGAAAGGGATCTTGGGGTAAGAGTGGACTGTAAACTGAATATGAGCAGTCAGTGTGATGCGGTGGCAAAAAAGGCTAATTCAATCCTGGGTTGTATCAAAGGGGCCATAGCATCGAAATCGCAGGAGGTCATAGCCCCTCTCTATACTGCCTTGGTCAGGCCACACCTGGAGTATTGTGTGCAGTTCTGGAGGCCTCACTTCAAAAAGGATGTGGACAAAATCGAGAGGGTGCAGAGGAGAGCAACAAGGATGATCAGGGGTCTGGAGACTGAGCCCTACGAGGAAAGGCTGAGGGCCTTGGGAATGTTTAGTTTGGAGAAGAGGAGGTTGAGGAGGGGGGACATGATTGCTCTCTTTAAATATTTGAAAGGCTGTCATTTGGAGGAGGGCAGGGAGCTGTTCCCGTTAGCAGCAGAGGGTAGGACGCGAAGCAATGGGCTAAAACTACATGCACAAAGGTACCGACTGGATATTAGGAAAAACTTTTTCACGGTCAGAGTAGTTCAAAAGTGGAATCAGCTGCCTAGGGAGGTGGTGAGCTCCCCCTCACTGGCAGTTTTCAAGAAGAGGCTGGATGAATACTTGTCAGAGATGCTTTAGGTTGATCCTGCACTGGGCAGGGGGTTGGACTAGATGGTCCGTATGGCCCCTTCCAACTCTATGATTCTATGATTCTATTATTCTACATTTTCTTTAAAAACTGGCAAAAGAAACTAACAACTTTTATTTGGAATAACGAAAAATCCAGAATACCCCACAACATTCTAATTAAACCATCGAAACAAGGAGGCTTTGGGCTGCCTGATCTTAAGACTTATTATGAAGTCACTCATTTACGCAATATATTAGTTCTACTAGATTCAGCTGCCCAAACAGACTGGAAAGAAATAATGCAATTCTATACCTACCCAAAAAGTTGCCAGGAAACGTATGTAACTCCTCAAATACCAGAGTCTGGAATGCTAGTAATTAGAGATGGGCATGAACCAGAAAAAAACCAAACCATGTGGTTCGCGGTTCGTCAAATTTCACGAACCATGAACCATGAACTTTCACAAACCTGCCCCCAGTTCACAAACCGGTTCATTTGGTTCGTGAAAACACCACATCCAATTCAGAAAATCATCACTTCCGGGCCAGCAGAAGTTCACTTCCGGGTCAGCAGAAGGTCTGCAGGAAGTCCATCCCCTGTTACCTAGGAAACTGATTGATTGGCACCAGGCTGCCTGCAGTGACAAACCAAAAAATGAACCAAACGAACCAGCCTAAAAGTTCATGGCGGTTCATCAGAAATGGGATCTGACACACTGGTTCGCGAACCACAAACTGACCTGGTTCATGCTTAATTTTGGTTCGTATTTTGGTTCGTGCCCATCTCTACTAGTAATAATCCTTTCTTTAAAATGGCTCTACAAATCTGGGACCAGGAAAGATCAAAATTAACAGCACCAATCTCATTTCTATCCAATTTTACTGGTCAAAATTGGTTTAAACCAGAGGAAAAAAGAGATTCATTTTGTATTTGGAGAAAAGGGAATTTGGTAAGATTTGTTGATGTCATCAAAAATAGATATTGGAGAAATCAAAACTGGAGGACAAGTTAAATAACAAAATCCCCTGGTTTGAATACGTTCAGATAAAGCATCTTCTAGAAAGTGAAATAATCAAAACAGTACTTAGCAAACCTTTAACTGATTTTGAAAGATTGGTAGAGGGTGGTGGGAGTAATGCCAAAGGTACTATATCCAAGATATATAAAATCCTTCTTACAACGAAATATGTGATTATGCCTTACCAAAGGGCCTGGAATAGAGACTGTAATATAAATACCACAGGAAAAAAGTGGCAGGAAATTTGGCCATCATATATCTTTAACACCAACATAGTGACTATTCGTATGCAATCAATGAAAATTATGTTGCATAACTCCTTTGAAAATGAATCATATAAATCCTATAAACCCACCCCACTGTTGGAAAAATTGTGGAAGTAGGGGCACTTTTCTGCATTGTTGATGGGAATGTGCTCACATTAGGCAATTTTGGTCTGATGTGGTTGAAAAGATCAAAGCCATGACTAATTACCAGGTTCCACTTCAACCAGAAATTATTCTTTTAAATTTCCCAATTCCCAGTGTCCAGAAAATCCTTATAGCTAATCTACTGGCAGCGGGTAAATCAACATTCAACAATAGCAGCATTTTGGAAAGAAAAGAAAGGCCCTACAGTATCTAATTGGCTAATGCGTGTCTGGGACCAATTTGTTATGACAAAACTCTCAGATTTAATAAAACAATCAGATTTACTTAACTGTAAATCAAACTTTGTAGAACAATGGTTTCTGGTATTAGAATTCCTGACACAAGATGATTTTTTAAAGAACAAAATACAACCTAAAGATTACTACATTTTTCTACTTAATTTTTGATAAGATGTACTATGTCACAAGAAGCTCTTCTATTCTATGATACAATCAATGAAAATGCATAGACTATACTATGTCAAACAATAGGTACCTTTAATAGTTGACTCTACTCTTGTAAATAGTTCACTGAATGACTATTATAAATCTAGTTCCATTATTCTGTTAATTGTATTTTATATTGAAAAAATTAAATATTAAAAAATTACAACATTGCAAGTTAAAACCAAAATAAAATAATAAACTTCAAACAGCCTGTCCCCTAAAGATGCCTGCTATTCATAGCCCATCCAAAGTCCTGGCAAAAAAACCCAGAGCATGGAGGTGCCTCCTAAAGATCTCCAGTCTGGGGGCACCCCTCAGCTCCTCACCATTCCATACAGGGAGAGCCATGGTGGAAAGGGCTGTGGTCAATGCCAGGTGAGCTACAGCAAGCAAGAGGAAGCCTGAAGCCTGTAGTTAGAGCACAGGAACATAGAAGGAGGGGGTCCTCCAGGCCATGAAGGGCTTTAAAAGTCATAACCAGCACCTTGAATTGAACCTGAAAGCAAACTGGCAGTAAACATGACTGTGTGTGTTATGTGCCGTCAAGTTGCCTCCGCCCTATGACGCCCCTATGAATGAAGGACCTCCAAAACATTCTATCATTAACAGGCTTGCTCAGATCCTGCAAACTGGAGGACGTGCCTTCTTTTATTGAGTCAAGCCATCTCGTTTTAGGTCTTCCTCTTTTCCTACCGCCTTCCACTTTTCCCAGCATTGTTGACTTTTCCAGAGAATCTTGTCTTCTCATGATGTGACCAAAGTGTGATAGCCTCAGTCTGGTTGTTTCAGCTTCCAGGGAGAATTCAGGTTTGACTTGATCTAGTACCTATTTGCCTTTTTGGCAGTCCATGGTATCTGCAAAACTCTCCTCCAGCTCCACATTTCAAATGAATCTTCCTGTCAGCTTCCTTCACTGTCCAGCTTTCACATCCATACATGGCAGTGGGGAATACCATAATTTCAATTATCTTGATCTTGGTTCCCAGAGAGACATCTTTATCTTTAAGGATCTTATCTAGCTCCCTCACAGCTGCTCTTCCAAGATTCAATCTTCTTCTGATTTCTTCATTACCGTCTCCCTTTTGATGAATGATTGAACCAAGAAATAGGAAATCTTGAACAATTTCAATTTCCTCATTATCAACTTTAAAATTGTGTGATTCCTCAGTAGTCATTACTTTTGTCTTCTTGATGTTCAGCTGTAATCCTGCTTTGGCATATTCTCTTTTAACCTTCATCAGTAGTCGTTTCAAGTCTTCACTATTTCCCACCAGTAATGTAGTGTCATCTGCACATCTCAAATTGTTCATGTTCATTCCACCAATTTTCACTTCACTTTCTTCTGGTCCAGCAAATGTAGCTGTTTCAAAATGGGCAACATATGGGTCCATTGGCTGGTCCATGACATTGGTTGGGCTGACACATTTGGGACCCGTTTCAGTTGCCAGGTCATCTTCACTGTGTGTGTGTGTGTGTTTTCTCTTTAAGTCAAGGTTGCCACATCAGCCCTGGCAACTGGAGGTGGGGTGGGGGAGATGGCGGGTGGTGCTGGGGTGACTTACCAACATGTGTCCATGCACTGGTGAGATAATGTCATCACTTCCATGTCACCACCATGCCAGAACTGCTGTGATTTGGGAACAAAAACTCTATGGTGACATGATGACATCGTGATGATGGCATGATGACAATACGATGATTTCGCTGGCAAGGACCTGCAGAAGCCCAGTAAGTTGCCCCCATTTCCCCTTCTATTTCCCCCCTGCTGGCCAGGTGAGCGGAGGCATATTATTTCAAGCATATTATTTTAAGCCTGCTTATTTTCACCTATCTTTATGGGAGTTGTAGTTCCTCCCCCAAGCGTCATTGCATTACTTGACCTAACCATCCATCATCCTGCAAGAGAACTGATTTCATCTACTGTGTAGATGCAAAGTGGCCCCAAGACAGAAGAAAATGCAACTCCGCCGCTGCAGGAACTGCACAGCAGCAATGCTGTTCAGGGGCTGCTCAGGCTGGACAAGCTGATGGCAAGGCAAGGAGATCCGAGCCTCAGCTCACGAGGGAGCGCAGTTGTCAAAAATGGTTCATTCGCAAAGAGTACCTTGAATAATGATAAGGTAATACATAGACCCAAGGGTACTAGGCATCTGTCTGCACTTTCAAAATTATGACTGACCCCATGAACCATTTACACTAAAGTGCCCAAGAGACTATATATGTGATTAATGGCTTTAAAGCACTAGGAGATGGTAGAAGTTGGGGTGGGGGGTGGGGTTAAAGGGTGCAAAACGGAAAAAAGAGACACACCAAACTCGGTGGTTCAGCTCATTAAAGCAGCTTCCAGAAAGCTGAACCAAATCCGGGAAATGAGGCTGTAACGACTTCCCTCCTGCAGCCCTAACATTTGCGTGTTTCAATTAGGTACTTACCATGTAGAGGTCAGGCAGGCAGGCCAGGCAGTCACGCGGGGGGGGGGGTGCATCTGGCAGCATTTTGTTTTTCTTAACAGTAAGTCTGTCTGCATGTGCAACCAGTTGGCTCCAAAGGGGAGAGACTGAGCCCTTAGCATTTAACTTGGTTGGCAGGTAGGGATACACATGGTGTGCAAGAGTGAATTTTTTTTAGTGCTTCCTGGGCAATGGGATGAGGTTATGGCATTGGCACTGAGTAGCTCATAGGGATCAAAAGTTTGCTTTGCACTGGGGAGGAGCAGACGACGTGGTGCCATCAGTGCCAGCGTTGGCATCTCCATCCCTTTCTGTGCCTTTTTACAATGCAAGGAGAGGCCAGCCCGGCAACATCCACATGGGCATGCACAAGTGGGTTTGAGGAGGGAGGGGTCTCCTTCATCCTCTGAGCTGCCCAGCTGCTGCAAAGGCTCATGTTATGCAGATTAGGGAGAAAATTGGAAAGAGGGTGATTATTAAAGGAGAGCTGCACTAAGGAGGTCCCAGGCATGTGGCGCTGGTTCTTGCCCATTCTGTGGCCTTCTGCTGCTGCTGTCCTTTGTTTAGGTTCCGTGGTGCCCCAGGACCAATCATTGTGACTTAAGAATTCCTCCAAAGGTCAAGAAGCCCCAGGAGAAATTTCATCTTGCTCAGAAAGCATTCTGAGCTTCTCTGACTAAAACTGTTAACCCAGCATTAAATAATGAGGAGGTAGCATGCATGTGCACTGTACACTCACACATGCATGCACACTCAAGTCTTTCCAGATCAGAATTCCATGTGGAAAGACCAATCTGGCAAGGCAAAGGGACTCTCTGCTTCAGATTTTTCCTCCATTATTTCTTTTTCTTATTCATTAACACTGGGAACCTTGCTACAAGTGACATTTTACACGTGAAGGATAAAGAATCATTTTCGCAAGTCTTTCTGGGAACTGAAGTTCCTCTCCCCCACCCCTTTTACTTCTGTTCCTTCCCCTCGCTGCCTGAAGAGAGAGAGAGAGCCTATGGCAACATCAGCTTTTGCAAATCGTCTTGCTGTGGGAGGGGGGGGAATGCTCCGGAGAAAGCTGAGAAAGTTGCAGCTGCCAGCCCCAAAGATCATTGAGAGCAGGCTTGTGACTGGAGGAACGATTTGCAAAAGTTGCTGTTGCCGCAGGCTTTCTCTGTCTCTTCAGGCAGCGAGGGGAAGGAACAAAAGGAAAAGGGGTGGGGGAGAGGAACTTCAGTTCCCAGAAAGACTTGCGAAAATGATCCTTTATCCTTCACATGTAAAATGTCACCTGTAGCAAGGCTCTGGGTTAACAATTTTAGTCGGAAAGGGAGACTGGAAGTCCAGTCTCCTTCTTTTACTAGTAAAAAGTAAGGGGGAAGAAGACAGTCCTCCCTCTACTTCCTGTGAAGGAAAAACAACCTCTAGCCCTCCCTTTCTGTGTGCTTTTACAAATAGGCTTTTTTCCTAGGTAAAGAGGTGGGGGAACTCTTACCTGGGGCAACTTCCAAGAGGAGGTGGTGCCCCTGTCACTACATGCATGCACAGCGTCGGATCCAGGCATGCAGACACCCGGGGCAAACCTTGCCTGGGCACTCCGCGCACGCAGAGTGCGCGCGTACTCTGGGCGCTGCGTGATGCGTCACGCAGGGTGGGAGCCATGCGTGGCAAGCCATCCACCCCAGCGCCTGGTGAGCCATGGAACTGGTGGCAGCGTGGGCGTGTGCTGGGGTGGCTGGCTGGCTTGCCACGCAGGACCGCCCAGCCCTGCGCTCAACCACCCCACGCGGCAAGCCAGCTGCCCCAGCACGCACACTCGCTGGTGACAGCTCTGCGGCTCACCATGTGCTGGGGTGGCCGGCTTGCCTTGCGGCCAGCTGAGCGCAGGGATAGGAGGCCCTCTGCGCAGTTAACATGCCCCGCTGCCTTGTGCCGCCCGCGCGGCAAGCCGGCCGTCCCAGTGCATGGTGAGCTGCAGAGCTGGCGGCAGCGAGGGCGTGCGCTGGGGCAGCTGGCTTGCTGCACTGGTGGCTGAGCGCAGGGCTGGGAGGTCCTGCGCAGTAAGCCAGCCAGCCGCCCCATCGGTGGGGCTGGCGAGGGTCTCCCAACCCTGCGCTCAGCCTCCCGGGCAGCTGGCAGCCATGCCTGGCACCCCCTCTTTGGCGGCACCGGGGGCAGGCTACCCCCTGCCCCCTCTCGATCTGGCCCCGTGCGTGCACGAGCAGCATACGTGCACTCCTGGGACTGCACAATGATGTCACTTCCAGGAAGTGATGTCATCACGCAGGCCATAGCCACCCTGGGAGCGCTCCCATGAGCCACAGGGGGCCCAATTCAACCCGGATCTGGCCAATTTCAGCCTGGATTGGGCCTGAATTGGCCTAGAATGGGCCAATGCGGTGCAAGGAAGCACTCCTCCACCCTGCAGTGGCCTGATCTGGGCCATTTCAGGCTCAAATTGGGCCTGGAATGGCTGCTGCTGTGCAGGAGAGCACCCTCCTGCCCGGCAGTGGCCTGATCCTGGCCGTTTCAGGCCCAATCCTGGCCGTTTAGGGCCCAAATGGGCCCCAAAAGGCCAGGATCAGGCCCAATTCAGCCTCGATTGGGCAACTGCTGTGCAGGGGAGTGCTCCTTTGCTCGGCAGTGGTCTGTTCCAGGCCATTCCCTCCCCTCCTGCCATGTGTGCTTCCTTCCGCCCCCCCACCAGGAGCGGGCTTACCTTTGGTCCAGGGGAACTGATCTCCATCTGGAGATCAAGGGGTGGGGCCACCACACAGGGAGCAGTGCCAGAATGCCTTTCCTGAGCATTCTGGCAGAAAAAAAGCCCTGAGTGTAAGGACAAGCTGGCAGCAGACAGGTTTAAACAGAGAGTCCCGGGCTGCTGCAAAACAGATTAGGGTGGAAGGAATTGCCCATCATCATGGAAATAAAATTACAAGGCAAAAAGAAACATGGCACAACAGCAGGACTTAAAGGTAATAAATTATTAGCTTTGCTATCATAAAGCATTTTTTTAAAAAATTCACTGCACTGTGCTTTTGGTAATGGAACATTTTTCTGCTTGCATGTTGTGCTGGTGTGCCGCATCAGCACTGCTTTGCCAGTAAGTTTCCCACTGTTTTGTGCGCCCACCAACACTCACCTTCATTGGGGTCCATTGTTGGGTGAGTTTTCATGTGCTTGAGCAGATACTCATTGGATTAAAGGGTTTTGGACAATGCTGTTTTTGGTTAAGCATGAATAGAGCCTCATTTCCCCAGCTTCTCCCCTCCTTGAAAAAAATAGTGTGTGCATGAATGTGCACTGCACAGCACAATACTTACCTTGATGCATGCCTTCCCCAAACATTCCTTGGGGTCCATAAACATGGAATCCCAAACTCAGTGAGTTGATGATTTAAAGGGAGGACTGTGTTCTGTGCAATTTTGGTGCCATCACATGCAAAAACAGCACCCCAGAACCTCATTCCCCACCTCCCCTTGAAAAAAAGAGCGTGCATTTGCACACTCATGGCCAACACACATGCAACAGGCCAAAACTCAGGAAAGCAAACAATAAATCCTGATCAGTTCTGAACTAGCACTGGCCGACCCATTAGAAACCAGTAATGCGACAGGATGATTTCAGAACCTCCTGGAACCAAAACAGAAACAGAAGTTTTCTTGGTGCTCACCCCTAGGGGAGTTATTTCCACAATTTTGTGTCTGATTTTTCCTTTCAGTGCTTGAAAAGGCTTGAAAATTTTTCAGAAGTCTCGAACACTTTTCAAAGGAAGATTGCAAAGAATGAGTGTAAATTGAGGCAGGCCAACAGGACTTTAGCCCACCATAAGTGGGCTTCAAAATTTCTGCCCTGCTATAATGATGATGGTGGTGGTGGTGGTGATGATGATGATGTCTGGTTGCCAGCAACATCTGCCATACCCATATCTGAAGGCTGGGGCTGGATGTTATGATTATGTGTTACAGCTGTGCTTCTTCACTCTCACGGAATGTGAAGCTGGTTGTTCCTGGGATTCTCTCTTAGACTTTGCTTGCTCCTAGCGGCTGAGAAAGGAGCCCACATAACTTTGAAACCCTATGTATCCTCCCCTGTGTAGATATTTCTCAGCAAAATTAGCCAGCCTCCAGGAAAGGGGGGAATATTAGCCTGTGAATGATATATGTTCTTTATACTTGTTTGTGCTTCATTCCTGACAATGAATCCAGTAAGATCATGATACTAGCAACTTTTCAATAAAACTTTACTAACACAGTGGAGTCTTTTGGGAAGTCACTTGGCAGATCCTTACAGTTAATTATAACAACAACAACAATAAACAATAATAACTGTACTTATATAGCGCTCTTCTAGACAGATTAGTGCCTCACTCAGAGTGTTATTATTGTCCCTCTCCCCAGTACAACTGGTAAGCTGGGGCTGAGAGGAGTGGCTTACCCAAGGCCAGCTACTGAGCTCATGGCAGTAGTGGGATTTGAACCAGTAGAGTGCTGATTTGCAGCTGAACCATTTAACTGTTGTGCTACAGCAGCTTGCTTGCTGAGGAATTCCTGCATTGCCATGAACCCTCTGAGCATTTGCAGAGGATTCTGGGACATAGTCTAGGGCACATACACCCAGTCTTGCTGACTAACATTGTCTTCCTGTGTGAATTGACAGCACACTCTTGGAGCTGTGTATGGCTAGGAAGACTGACAAGGAGAGTGGTCTTCTGGGGAGGGGGAGTTGTCAGCCATTCCTGGTCTATGCATTGTCAAGCACCTGAGAAGCATTTTGAGGAACTGTGGTGTTTCTGTGGAATGCAGTCTGAAAATTCTTTGCACCATGCATGAGGCGCCCATCTGGTGAACAACAGGGATTCATTGAGAAAAAAATATTTGTAGATTTTGTGCTTCTGTTAAAAATTAAATGGTACAGAATCACAGAATCATAGGGTTGGAAGGGACATCTAGGGTCATCTACTCCAATCCTCTGCACAATGCAGGAAATTCACAACTATCCCCCACCCCGACTGCCCCAGTCACCTCTGCTCCATGGCCAGAAGATGGCAAAACACCTCCAGGATCCCTAGCCAAACTGGCCAAATTGCTATCTGACTCCAAGGTGGTGATCAGCCTTACCCTGGGCATGCAAGAAGGGGCCACGAGAACTAAGCACTGATGTAACCCATTCTGCCCTCCCCCTCATGATCTGCCCAGATTCACAGAATCAGCATTGCTGTCTGATGGCCATCTAGCCGCTGCTTAAAAACCTCCAAAGAAGGAGAGCCCACCACCTCCTGAGGAAGCCTGTTCCACTGAGGGACCGCTCTAACTGTCAGGAAGTTCTTCCTAATGTTTAACTGAAAACTCTTTTGATTTAATTTCAAGCTGTTGGTTCTGGTCCGACCTTCTAAGGCAGCGGAAAACAACTCTGCGCCATCCTTTATACTGCAGCCCTTCAAGTACTTGAAGATGGTTATCCTGTCACCTCTCCGTTGTCTCCTCTCCAGGCTGAACGTTCTGCGCTCCTTCAACCTTTCCTCATAGGACTTGGTCTCCAGAATGAATTAATAGTCAATTAATACAGGTCACAAAAATCTTCAACATGTTATTCTTGAGGGCATTTATCTTGAGGGATCTAGTTAGGATTGCCAACCTCCTGGTGGGGCCTGGAGATCTCCCAGAATTACAACCCATCTCCTGACAACAGATGGAGAAAAAATGGCTGCTGTGGAGAAAAAATGGCTGCTCTGGAGGATGGACTCTGTGGCATTATACCTTGCTGAGGTCCCTCCCTTCCCCAAACCCTGTGTCAGGCTATGGAAAATAGGATACGTTGAAGCCGATTCCCCCCTTGCAGCAAGAAATCCAAGCTCTCTTGAATCAAGGTTTTTTATTGGGAAACCATAACTAAAGCGTATATATGTCCATAGATTACACAGAAGCAATTAAAAGCGTCTGGCTGTACACAGAACTCTTGCGAGAATGACGTATGGAATGCTTGCTACAAAGTTCCAGTCCCTCCCTGCAAGCCCCCCACCCTCGGTGCCCAACCAGCTGGGCATAGTCAGTGGGAGAGTAGGCAGGAACCGTCTCAAGGCCTCTGTGGCGAGCCATCCGAGATAAGCGTGCTGTCTTCCCAGGAGCTGGATGGCCTGTGTGAAAAACTACACACACACACACACAGGATGATTGTAAATCAAGTGAAGATGGCGGGACTGTGGGCAACAGACCTGACACCCTGCCTTCCCCAGGCGTGAAGCCAAATCTCCAGGAATTTTGCTACCCAGACTTGGCAACCATAGATCCAGTGTGTTTGACAGAAACACACTGAGCTGAGCTGAGCAACTGGCGCTGTATGGAAATGACCCTGTTAAGAAGAAATTCAATACTGAATGGGTGCTGAAGGGTGGTGCCAATGGGCACGTGCCCATTTCACCACTTGGCCTTTTGAACTCTTGTGGGACTGAAAGGTGATTTATTCTGGCAGGCAGGTCTGTGTAACATAGACTTTAGAGATGTGGAACAGCATAACTTGGTTTCTGAAAATGTGTTCAATGTTACTCTAAGGTTGCAAATGTTTTGACTTTGATCATATTTATCATAGGTAAGCCAGGTTAAGCCTCACCATCGTATTTGCCTAGCATTTTCCCCCTGGCCAATAAATATGTGCTGCTGGGGTATCCATGTTTGCAAAATGATTGGTGAACTTCTCTGCACGTGGGTTTAGTTTTCTTTTGAAGCAAAGGCATTAATTTACACAGTTTTAACTTTTTAATAACAACTTTAAAAAAACCACTGGCTGACCTCTTTTGAAGCTCTTGAGAACTACCGGGGCCTGGTGGTTGACAGAAGGAAGTTTTCTTCATGAACCAAATGGAAACTTTGGGATGGCTGCTTGAAATGTTGCCTAGAGCAAGGCATAATATTGCTTAGACAAAACTGCATCATAGACTGTTCACATTCACCTGCTGTTGCAACCTTCTCCCTTCCCTGCTCAGCTTTGAAGCAGTTACAGCCTTTTATTACTATAATATGGTATTAGCCACATATTTATGGTTGGAGCAATTTATTCATATTATGAGTGTGTTCATATTTGTCCACACCCATATTTTCCAACCAGACTTCTTACTCATTCTCTGTGGGATTGATGGAGTGGTACTTGCAATTTGAAACTAGCACTTTGGCATCATCTTTCAGATTTACTCTCAAAAGACTTCAGTGGAAGCCCATTGCCGGATGAAGATGTTTACCCCAGCTGTTACTGGCTGAGAAAAGAATCCCAAGAAATGGAAAGGCTCCTCCCTGTCTAGAATAGCCCATTTGTGTTTGTGAGGTCTTTCAAAAAATAATCTTTGTCTTGTTTGGAAATGTGTGATTGGATGCTCCCAAGAACACAAAAAGGCATTCATGAAATTGAGACCTAATCATCTACATGCAACAGGATAGAAACTCCATCTTGCATTGCTGTTCAGTTATATAGCTTACCTTATACAGCTACATTATTATTGCATTAAAACTATATTAATTGGAGAGAAAGGCAGTTAGCCCATTAGAAAGAAAAAGCCATATGAATTAATGGTTAAGGTCCCAGTCCATACGTACATGAATGCAATAGTTCCTCGTGTGTGCAGCAGAAAGAGCACTTTTTCTTGAAGTGGCATCCCTTATACCTTCTGGGGAGCTGCTCCAGACAGTTCCCTATTACAGGGGGTGCTTTTCAAGAGGCATATGGAACTGCCTCTAGAAGACTATTAAAAAGTCCATGTATGGAAGCAGAACACCCCATGTTCTACTTTGGATTCTGACCATTCTTTCTCCAAATCCTGTATAGATTTCAATGGGCTTAAATACACTGAGGGTGCTAAAAGATGGCTGCTCTGTTTAGGATGTATATATTTATTAGAAAATATATAATGCCATCTCTCCACAGACTTGCTTGGGCAGCCAGTTCAAGACATCATTCAGCAGTCTAAAATGATATTCATAAAACAGCTGTCAGGTTGGAAGCAGGCCATAAGAACAGCTGAATAGAATGGAATCCCTCTGTTAAAAAGAAACACATTGGAGAGTGAGGTGGGCACAAGGGGAACTTTTAGGGGGAGGGAATTCCATAGGCAAGGCGCCACCCCTGAGAAAGCCCTGATTCTGGTTGCTACCCACCTCAACTCTGCTAGCAGGAATACTGTATAGGGGGCTAAATATGTGGGTATCAGAAATAAAGATTTTAATATCTAGTTTTAGATTCTCTTTTTATCCCATGGTGAAGAAACAGATGCAACAGAGAAGGAGGCAACACTGAAGGAGGTCGGAACGGAGTTGTGCCAGTGATGCATTGCAGCTCCAATGAGATGATCACATCAAAAATAAAATTCATTTTTAAAAATATTATTTCTATTTGTTTCTGAGAAAGAACATTTCCTTGTTCGCATAGTGATTCAAGCTCATGTGTGAATCCCCCCTTCTTCTATTGTTTCTACTGTTTGGCAGGCCAACAGATAATTCTCACAGCCAATCACATGTGGAGGTTCTTAAAAGGAAAAAAGCACAAGTGAATTAGCCAACAAAGGGAGAGGTGGAGAGGAGGGTGAAGACCAGGAAAAAGGTTGATCCAGCCCTCCTGTGATGCATCAATTCAGCACACACGCCAAAAAAAGGAAGAAAGGGCTGGCGCTGTGACACATCACTGTGACACATCAGTAATGACAACACAAGTACTCATGATTAGACATGGGCACGAACAGCATTATGAGCGCAAAAAAGCCACAAACAGCCCATTCAGCGGTTCACGAACAAGCTGTTTATGAGACGCCATTCTAGATGAACAGGTGGTCGTCGCAAGCCTCGTTCGTTGCATTCGTCCACTGTTTGTGAAGCCAGACAGTCAGGCACCTTCACTCAGTTCCCTTGGCAACAGACACAGGGACTGCCTGAACTCTGTCTGCACTCTGTCTGCACTCTGCACCTTCTGTTGCCCTGGAAACCCCAATCTGAGCCCAACTTAGCTTGATGGGCAGGTCTTCCTTCCAAGTGTGGAGCTCCAAATTGGTTACAATTGGTTACATGGGACCAGAGACTGGGAGGGAGGGAGGGGAAGGGGTGTTCTGTAGCCATGGGCACTCCAATCTTATCCCTGCAAACCCTGTTAGGCAGTTCTGACTGCCAACCACAGACTTCCTGCTTTTCTCTATGAGACATCTGGTTATAAAAGGAAGCGTGCTCCAAGCTCCAGCTTTTCAGTTTCAGCAGGCAGTGGAGTGGGACAGAACTGTTACTAGCCTTTTGGGAGAGAGACAGGGAGAGTGCATTGGAGCTGAGATATTTTCTGTGTGGTTGGAGGGATAGGGATCTGTGCCCCCTGGTTCCAGGGCTGCTGCCAGGCCCTAGGGCCAAGCTCAGTGGGCACCTCGGCTGAGGACTCACACTGATTATTATTATTATCAGTGCCTGATCTGGTCAGGTCTCTGGGAGTGCTGGGCTAGGGCTCTAACCCCTCCCTCTGGTTCCAGGGCTGCTGCCAGGCCCTGGGGCCAAGCTCAGTGGGCACCTTGCCTGAGTGCTCACAGTGTTCTCTCCTTTTATTTCCTCTTTAATTCTTGTTTGCTGGCACAATGAGGCTTCGGCCAGTGGCCAAGGGTGGTCATGGGAGGAAGTGCAAAGATTGGTTGCCCCACAGGAAGCAGTACTGGGCAGGGCTCTGGAGCAGCAAAGACTCCCTCTCCCCAAAATTCACCTGTGGAGACTGTGGAGGAGGCCAAAGAGCTCTTGCTGCTGGGGGAAGAGGAACTCTTTAAACTGTTTGAGGAGGAGGAGGAGGAGGAGGAGGAGGGATCCATGGAGGAATGGTTGAGGTTTGATAAAACATCCATCCCGTTCCCATCCCAAACTCCCAGTGCTGTCCCTGCCCGCAGTCCACCCCTCACTCCATCGTCCATGGCCAGCTCCGCATTGCAGCCATTAATCCTTCATCCTCCTTCCCCTGGAACAGTTAGTTGCCCACAGTTCAAACTCTCTGTATGGATGCACTTTCATGCCCTTCCAAATGACCTCTGTGTGGTGTGGTGCTGTGTCTGTGATGGCCTGGAGCACAGGGGCAATGACCCGAAGCACCTGTCATAGACAGTCCTGACTACGCACCTGAAGATGCGCCACCCAAGCCTGTGGTCTCCTTACTTGGCCAGCGAAACATCCTGTGGGGGGAGACAGAGAGCTACCAGCTCCTCTGAGCTGGGATCAGTGGGAGGGTCACTGGAATCCACCCCAAGCAAGAAGCCTTGCCCCGAGGGTGCGGCTGACAGGAGTGGAACAGTCAGGCAGGCCGCCCCTTGGGGAGGTTGTTCCATTGGGATAGTGCCGCTGAAAAGGGTGAGGTCAAGGGCTCATGAGGCAAGCATTCGCCTGGTGGCAGAGATGATTGCCCTGCAAGGATTCCCCCTATCTGTCATGGGGGGCATGGGCTTCCAAAGGCTGCTTCAGCACTTTGTCCCATGGTTCTCCATGCTGTCATGGTGTGCCGTTGGGTGTCCTGCCTGCCCTCTGCCAGTCTGTGCGAGACATGGTTCTCTGGGAGCTGTCAGCTGCCAAAGGCCATACCATCCACTTCACGGCAGACCTCTGGAGTGGCTGCCATCATGGATACCTTGCCATCACCACCCACTGGTGGCAACCAGCGGACCTCTCCTGCCCCAGGCCAAGATCTGGCACCTAGAAAAAGGTGCCCTGCTTGACACCGGGCTACAGGGTAATTCTTCTTCAGGCCCGGGGGATGGATGAGGTCCATACTGGGAAGAACATTGCCACCACTGTAAAGGGAGTGGACGGCCGTGGGGAGGGTTTGTCCGTGGCCTCATGGCGATGGACACAGGAAGCAACATGTTGGCAGCCCTGAAGGAGGCATCCCTCCTGGGCCTGGTGTGCATTGTGCACAAGCTGCACCTGGTGATGAGGGATGTGCTCGGGCTGGGGAGCAAGCCAAGGGACAGCTGGGACGTGGGAAAGCATGGGTCTAAATGAAGCTGATATTACACCAGGAGTACCACAAAACCCGCATGGTAGATTCAGGGTCCCACTTTGACAACATATCAAGAGAACAGGGTTTTTAAAGCATTCCACCTTTCACCACTGCCAGATGATCGTTTTGTGAACTGCCATCTATTGAGAAAATGCACAATTTCAAAAGGACTCTTCTCAGATGCAAAATGAATTCTCCATAAACTAATTTCTTTCCCACAGACTTTTTGCCTTGGTGCTTCAGTAGCAGGACTCTGTTTAGAAAGACTTCCATTAAGCAATTAGCTGCAACGAAGTAGTGTTTTCTGAAGTGAAGAATTTGGTGCCCATGGGGTTTTCCCTGTGAGAACTAACGTTGGATTAACAGCTGCTCAGTATTCAGCCTGCCTGCTATCAGAAACTACTTTGCTTGAAAATGAGATGGGTTGCACCCGGTCCTGCTTAGTTTCACTACCAGAACTACAGGTGTTAATGAAATTCACTTCTTTTACATTGCTAGAGGGCCAGGGATTCCAGGATGTTAATGCTTGCCACAGAGACATCTACTCAAGCCTCTGTTTGACATCACAGCCTCTTTGGCTCTCTTTCTTTTACACAAGATCCAGGAGCAAGTAGAACTCTTGGCAGGTCTTTGATGACACCCTATCAATGTACACAGAATCTCTGTCTCTCAAACACATGCACATAAGCAAGTTTTAGCGATATTGTTTTGCTTGTAGTTTTTTTGTATTAAATATATGAAAAATGTATGAGGGGTTCATATATAGGTAACAATGACATGGAAACACAAGCAGGTATGAAACGGGATGAAAACAGAATACAAATAAGATAATATACATGTAAAAAGAGTAAAATGTGTCACTGGTGTAGAAGAAATTTTAATACGTCTTACCTACAACAAAGAAATATGTATTAGCTGCAGAAGGGCTTCTGAGAGCCGCTATGGTTCCCCACACAAAAATTTCCCCTGCCCCTGCCCCTGCCCCCTGACTCATTTGAAGAATATTTAAAGCAAAACAAATTTTAAAAGGAAAGGAAGAGAGACTAAAAAAGAAGTGGAGGGAAAGACTCCGACTACTTTTTCATTTGTCCTTTTCAGAAAGAGCCACAGACACACGCATGTGGAAAGAAGGGAAGAACTAGATGCTTAAAAAGGGTTGCTGAGAACCACTACAGGTCCCCAGACCAAGACTCCCTTTCAGTTAATAATAATAACAATAACTAGGGGTGTGCAAGGAAAAAACTTTCGGCTTTCTTGTTTCGGGATTACCCGAAACAAGATTCTCTACCGTCATTAGCCGAAAGCCGAAACAAGAATCTCTTTCGGGATTCGGGATTCGGCATTATTTCGGCATTCTTTCGGGATTCTTTCGGGTTTTTTTGCTGGGAAAATGCCTCCGTCTTTCAGGACGCCTGGAGGAGGCATTTTCCCACCAAATAAGCCCAAAATTGGTGGGGACCTTCCTCTAACCCTTCTCTAACAACTACCCAAGTTTCAGACAGATTGGACTTTGGGGGGCCATGTTATGGCCCCCCAAACCAGGTCCCCCCATCCTCCCCATAAGAAAGCAAAGGAGCAGCATATTGTTAGCATGCTGCTGCTGATCTCTCTTCATTATTTCCTATGGGGAAAAAATGAAGAGGCAGGCTTCCTTTGCCAGGGGTGGCATTTTGCATGCAAAATGCCCCCCAGCCCTCAGGGGCCCTTCTACCACCCCTCCTCCCACCCCCCACCAAGGCTCAGCCTGCTCCCACTTGGGGGGGCCATTTCATGGCCTCCCCAAGTAGGTGCTCTAATCTCTACCACTGACAGCTGGGGGAGGCTTGTGTTGCCAGGGGTGGCATTTTGCATGCAAAATGCCCCCCAACCCTCTGGGGCCCTTCTCCCACCCCTCCTCCCACCCCCCACCAAGGCTCAGCCTGCTCCCACTTGGGGGGCCATTTCATGGCCTCCCCAAGTAGGTGCTCTCAGCCCCTAAAGTCCACCCCTCACAGCCCCACACAAACCCAGTTCCCCCACCCCAGCTGCCACACACAGACCCAAATCCCCCCAGTAGCCCCTCACAGACCCAAATCCACCCCCACCTGCCCCACACCCACCATAACCCCAGGAACAGGCTGGCCTGCCCTCCCCTTTTGGGAACCCCTAAACTCTCTTTCCCAGGGCAGTTCTGCACAGACAAGGGGTGCCACAATGGTGGCAGTGCCAAATCGTCCCTGGGAAAGAGCACCTGCCCTGGCACACAGACAACCACCCCCCTGACCCCCCCACCACCCGCAGAGAAGGCTGGCCAGCCTGCCCCATTGTTCCCTATGCTGGGAACCAACCTCCCATCAAAGAAGGGAACACAGACACACAATCATTAAGTTTAAAAAACCTTTATTTTCTCATTTTCAAATTACAAGTGGTCAACAAATCACAACATATTACACTTATTGTCCCTCATAGCACAACACAACACAATTAACTACACATCAGAGAATCTTAAACACAATTTTTTTTTTGAAATGGACAAACAGTAAAGTTTTGAACATTACAACAGGTCACATAGTGAGCGGGCACAACAGGGCATGGAAACAGAAGATGATCATAATAACTACCAGCCTAATACAACTCTCCCTCCATAACATGACTTAATGGGGGGGAACCACAGCAACAAAATCCCCCCCCCAACCCTCTGGGGCCCTTCTCCCACCCTTCCTCCCATCCCCCCACCAAGGCTCAGCCTGCTCCCACTTGGGGGGGCCATTTCATGGCCTCCCCAAGTGGGTGCTCTGCTCTCATCTCTACCACCGACAGCTGGGAGAGGCTTGTCTTGCCAGGGGTGGCATTTTGCATGCCAAATGCCACCCTCACCCTCAGGTGCCCTTCTCCCACCCTTCCCCCCTACCCCCCACCACATGCATTCCTTGACAATCAAGAAATCTGGAGTTAAATATAATGTGCATGTAAGTCCCTCAAAGACAGAAGCAATATGGAGGTAATGACCCATTTGATTTCCACAACCTCAGACACAATTAGGGATCCGTTTCCCCTTGGTGGGGGATCCCCCACTCTCACCTATCACCCCGAAGGGGGAAAGTCAGTGAATGAGCCTTCAAGGTACGCTCCAGGGGCTGCTGCCGTGATGTCACTGATGTCATCTGGCTGCCCTGAGAGTATGCCTGTGCTTTGCAGTGGGCTGATTTGGGCCCTACAGGCCAAAGCAGGATCCCTTGTGGCCCAAATCTGCCTGCTGTGAATTGTGCGTGCTCCCCAGCCTTGTGTGATGATCACATCACCTCCTAGAACAAACATCATCATGCCAGAGCATTGCCATTAAATGATCATGCGTGTGTGAACAGACCCTAAGTATCCTGTAGGCTTCAGTGATGGTATAGTAATGTTTTCACTCACATTATAGAGAGAGAGAGAGACAGAGAAGGGGGGGAGGCACTGAAGCTAGATTATTTCTTCTATTTTACTGTCCCCTTCCAAAGCCAGGGTGGCATTGGCACAATGCCCCCCTCCCCCCGGCCAGAGCCTTAGTACCAGTATGCATTGACAGGCCCATGCATCATAGTCCTTTTTGAGACCCAGCCAAGTTGTGCCTTTTGGAGAAAAATGTTCAAGTTGCTGGTGGGGGTATGAACAGTTTTTAGATATCCACTGTAGTGCAATGGCTAGAGAGTTGGTCTAGAATCTGGCAGACTCTGATTCTGTGCCTTGTAGGCTTGATGGATGTTCTTGGCTCAGCCTAAGTAAACAATTGTGTTGTGTTTTCCAGAGGCAGTCTACGTGATTTTGGGGCCCTGGACAAATGTTCTGGACGGGGCCCCAGAACCAGTGCCGCCCCACCACTGGCTCCTTGCCAAGGCCAAGCAATTTGGTCACCTAGGCCCCAGATAGAGTGGGCAGGAGTGCGTTGTTTCCTTCCTCCCCCCCTCCCCCCCCTCCAACAACTAAGAAGGCCATCGGTGGAGTCACTCCAATGTGAGGCATGGAGCAGCTGTCTATTGTTAGCCTGGTTGTGATGAGGGTGAAACAAATCAAGGGAGAACAGCAATGTGTAAACCACTCTAGGTTCCCATGGGGGAGAAAACCGGGGCATAAGATAAACCTTTAATTTGGTGGGGAGGGGGTATATACATTTTATGTGTATGTGTCTGTATGTTTTATGCATTCAAATCACTTGTGGTGTACTTTAGAATTATATTGAGCTCCACAGTATCCCAAAAACCTTGTCCATGTATTGCAAACCGAAGTCAATCTACCACATCTAGGGTATTCTTCTTTTCCCTACTGCCTTCAATTTTTCTTAGCATTATTGTCTTTTCTAGTGAACCTTGTCTTCTCATGATGTGACATAAGCACTATCATCAATTGATATCTTCAAGGGAGAAAGCAGGCCTGATTTGGTCTGGATCCCACTTACATGTCTTTTTCGGAGTCCATGGTACATGTAAATTGAAACTTTCTTCCCACTTCACAGTGTGAATGCTTTTTCCTCCTATGAGCTTAGTCTAAATTTTACTGTACTGATACTGCTCATTTGGCCAAAAGGCCTGCCCTTGATCAATGCCACATTAAATACTTCATAATAAAAAAATGTTTTTAGAACCATTTAAAAGTGTCCTTAAGTGCCATACGCTGATTTAAAAAAACATAAGCTAAATGTTTGGGAACACAACCAGATATGTGAATGACTGAAATGCAGCCCAATCCCACTGCTACTTAAAATCCATTTTTGATGGAGGTCTGGATTGTCTTACATTGGTGTCATTGGGCTTGGAATCAGGAACCTGGAAGCGTTCCATGGGGGCTACAACTTTCATGCCAAGGCTAAGAGGGTGGGAACGGGATCTCTCTGGGGTGGCAAACTCTGGCCTTGGAAGTTACTGGCAATTTGGGGGTGGGACTTGTGGAAAGGAAAATCTGAGTAGGGATCTCCCCCAGAATCCATGGTCCGCATTTGCCCTCTAAAGAGATTGCCCTTGGAAGCAGCCAGTTTCTCTGTAGGGAACTACTCTCTCTAACCTGAACTCAAGCCCAACCAGGAGTTTGGCAGCCCTAGGAAAATTTCAGAAAAAGATGGCAAAGGAGGGCCAGCAACTGATGGAGGCATGGAAGCCCACACCAGGACAGTAGCAGGGGCCTACTTGGGCACAAGGGACAACCAGTGCTCTCATCCCCCATAGTCCACTCCTTACAGCCCCACACAAACCCAGTTCCCCCACCCCAGCTGCCACACACAGACCCAAATCCTCCACTCAGCCCGTCTCAGAACCAAAACCACCCTCAGCTGCCCCACACCCAGTACCCCAGGAACAGGCTGGCCAGCCTGCCCCATTGTTCCCTATGCTGGGAACCAACCTCCCATCAAAGAAGGGAACACAGACACACAATCATTAAGTTTAAAAAACCTTTATTTTCTCATTTTCAAATTACAAGTGGTCAACAAATCACAACATATTACACTTATTGTCCCTCATAGCACAACACAACACAATTAACTACACATCAGAGAATCTTAAACACAATTTTTCTTTTGAAATGGACAAACAGTAAAGTTTTGAACATTACAGCAGGTTACATAGTGAGCGGGCACAACAGGGCATGGAAACAGAAGATGATCATAACTACCAGCCTAATACAACTCTCCCTCCATAACATGACTAAATGGGGGGGGAACCACTGCAACAGGGTCCAGCAGAACCTATGTCATTTCCTGTGGCTGTGCTTTCAGTTCAGACACACAAAGCTGAACTGGGCACTTCCAAGGCACTGGACAATGGTATTTCTGGAGCAGTTCTGCAGAGGTCTCCCCCCACCCCCACACCAGCCTCAGAATTTACCTGGGAACATCTGTGAGAGATCATCATTGGCCGGTGCCCATCCACCACTCTACCCGCATCCCCCAACCATGCAAACCCAACATTAACATCAAATTTTTTTTTTTTAAACATGAACATTCAATCAACTTTTAAAAAACATAATCACAACATTTTTTTTTGGTTTTTTTTCCTTTTTTTTACATGAACGGAACATCAACTTTTAAAAAACATAATCACAACATTTTTTTGGGTTTTTTTTTTTATGAACATTCAATCAACTTTTAAAAAACATAATCACAACATTTTTTTTTGGTTTTTTTTCCTTTTTTTTACATGAACGGAACATCAACTTGCAAAAAACAGTACAACAATTCTTCTACAATTTTTTTTTACAAGGAGTTCATCTGATAAAAACACCTAAGCAATCCCTATCTAACCTGTTTCTCCCTCCAGTAGCAATCCATGTTTCTGGGGCATTATTTCTCATAATAAATTTGGTCCCACAGGGTATGTCTCAGTGATGGGAGATGTTTTGAATACCCTGGGGGGGGGGCTTTCAAATTGCTGGGTGTTTTCCCTTTGCCACTGGTTCCTAACCACCCTCCCTCTACTGGCCGGTTTTAACTGTATATACAGGGTTTTATACAGGGGAGAGCGCGATTCCAAAGGATTGGACTCATAGAGGATGCAGGCCACAAGTTGGGCTCACCTCAGTCACTCTGGAAGTCCAGTCCTGAGAAATCGAAGAGGCGAGAGTTGACCTTCAGGAAGGTCAACTGCTCGACTCTCCATGGGAGAAGGCGAGTGCGATGTGGGCCGACAATGTCGCCCGCATGTGAAAAGACGCGCTCGCTCTCCACGCTCGTCGGAGGGCATGAGAGCAGCCGCTGCGCCTCGAGGGAGAGGTCCGGCCAGACCGACTCCTTCCTGGCCCAGTAGCTGAGCGGATCGGTGGAGAGCGACTCGCAGGGCTTCGCGAGGTAGTCCCTGACCATCGCCTCCGCCGGATCCTCTCTCACGGTCCTCACGACCCCAGAGGGGACGAGGGCCCACCGGAGCATCTCCATCTCCATCGGCACTCCGGTGGTGGCCTCGGGGGGGGCCTGCGCAGAGGGGGCGTCAGAGGGACCCGCACGGCAGGGCCCCTCTTGCGTCCCCCCTGTCGACAGGCGTCCCCTCTTGGCCTGCCTGCGCCTCACCCAAGAGCAGAGCCCGTCTCTGGCTTGGGTGAGGTTCCCGTCCCGCTCGGCGAAAGTGCCCTTTATGCGCGGGTCACACATGGTCGCCAACATGTATGACTCTTCCTTAGTGAGAGGAGTTAGCCTGGCAGCTATGCCCTGCTGCAGCCTTCTCACTAATGCGCGCACCGCTGGAACAAGGTCAGCACGGGGCGCGACCCGGTCTGCAAGGGTGGCCAGATTCCTCTGGAGCGTGTGCACCAGGGGAATGACCAGACCGAGGGTCGCCGTGTCTGACGAGACCGCCACAGTGAAGTCCTTGAAGGGCTTCAGGACCTCCACTGTCTGGGTGATGGTGAGCCAATCCTCCCGGTTGAACTCACCCACCTGACTCGCACCGCGGTGCTCGGAGAGCCACGCGTGGAGTGCGGCCTGCTGCTCCACCAAGCGCTCAAGCATGGCGCAGGTGGAGTTCCAGCGAGTGCTGACGTCAGTGATCAGAGCGTGCTCTGGCACACCTGTCCTGACCTGTGTCTGGCGCAGTTCGTGCGTGGCCTTCACGCTGCGCGAGAAGTGACCCGTGAGCCTCCGACATTTCTGGACAAGTAACTGGAGTTCACGGGTCCGGGTATCCACGGGTTCCTTCGAGGAGCCCAACCCCAGCGCATCTCTCACCACTAGGTGAAGCTTGTGAGCGGCACAGTAGACGCTCTCTCGGCTCACTAGATGCGCCGCTGCCCTCATGTTCTTGCCACCGTCCGTCACCATGCATCCCACGGTGGCGGGTCCCTGGCCTATCCACTCGTCCAACTGTCTCCTTAAGGTGGCAGCGATGTTCTCCGCCGTGTGGGACACGTCGAGCACCTCGGCGTGAAGCAAGGCCTTGCAGTAGCCGGCCTGGCGGTCTCGCATCCTTCCCTGTCTAGCTGTGCTAGGCACCTCCCCCCGGCCCCCACCCAGAACCGACTCGGGTTCCCACCAGTGAGCAGTAAGCGAGAGGTACGCTTGCTGCACACTTGGGCAGGTCCAGATGTCCGATGTGAAGTGCACAGTTCTCCCGGCAACCCGGGACAGCTGTGCCTTCACATGATCCCTGGCAGCCCTGTAAAACGAGGGCACCACCGATCTGCTCAACGACGTGCGAGCAGGGACGGCGTACCAGGGAAAGCAATCTTGGAGCAGCCCTGAGAAGCCGAAGTCTTCAACTACGGAATACGGTTGCCCATCCACTGCTATCATGTTGACGATGTGGCGCGTGATGCGCCTGCTCGCCCTCCGGATCCCCTCTCTGGGCACACTAGCGCCCTGCATACCAAGCATCTCCGGGAGAGAGGCTTGGCGTCCCTTTCCTGCAGGTACCCTTGGGGGGAGAGCACCAGAGGAGCCTGCCTCCTTCTGGCTAGCTGGCGGCCGTGCGGCGCCACTCGAACCCTCCTCCCGAAGAAGCACCGCCTGGTGGTGCCTCTTCATATGGTACCTCATCCCAGACGTGGAGAGATGCCACACATCTTTGCCACGGCTGACGCGCTGCCTACAATGCAGGCACAGGGCTGCTCGGGGATCCTCCGTTGTCTGGAAGTGCTTCCAGATTTCGGAGGAAAAGGGCATCCCACGCTTCCCAGGAGAAGCGCGTTCGGGACCACCCTGCGGCACCTCCTGTGAGGTGCTCTGGCCGGACACACCGTGTCCCACTCTCGGCCGGGCAGGTGGGGATGGACGAGGCTGAAGGGGCAGAGATGTGGGCTCTTCCACCACAGTCTCTGCCTCTTCCTCCCGCGTCCTCTCCTCCTGCACAGCCGCGAGAGGCCTGCTGCTGGCCTCAGAGGAAACTGGGGTGGACCGCCCCAGGGGGGGTCTCACGGGCAGTTCCTCCAACATCCTCCGGGTTCCTGGGGTGAGCGGGAGCGCAGGGAAAGTCATGTGCTCCGCGCCCATCCCAGGAGACACCACATGCTGCCCCTCCTCCAGCAGCTGGCTCGCAACCACTGGAGGAGGAGGAGCCTCAGCAGCAGGCCCCTGCCCAGTGCCAGCCCCTGCCTCACGCACCCGGGTTGGGGGTGGCCCTCCAGCAGCTGCCTCAGGAAAGAGAGTCTTGCGAACCCTCTTCCTGTCACCAGAAGCCAGGCTGGTGAACGGCAGCAGCGCAGGGGAGGGCCTCCTCCGCTCAGATGGAGGGGCTGCCGCAGCAGTCCCCCTCCCCCTCCCCTCCTCCCCTCTAGATTTCTCCCTAGCCTTTCCCCCGGGTCCCCTCTCTGCTTTCCTCTCTGACATACTTTCCCCTCCCAAATTCAACCCTAACTAATCAGAAAAGATTTAGAAAACAAAGGTCAACTTTGTTTTCAAGACCTAACTAACCTGCTATAAATCTGTGTTTCTAGTGGCTCTGTGACTTGGAGATGAACAATCAAGTGCCTTTTTAAGCAACCCTATTTATGTCAGGGAACCTGAGCCTGCCAATCAGCTGAATTCCTCTGGAATTGAGCTGGCCCTAAACCCCAATAACAGGTGACAAAGCCTTAAACACTCACACACTAGTATGCCCGGGCCGGCCTGGCACCACCACGGGTGCCAGAGATGGGCAGTGGAACCCTAGTTATGGGGGCACTAATGGGAAGCCTATTGACAGCTATTACAAATTTTTTTATATATATATATATATATATATATAGAATTCAAACCTAACACTCACTCACTAATGCTTTCCCTGCTGAGTCCCTATTTAGTTTTTAAAAAAAAACTAGGCTCGGTTTCCCTAATAATTATGTTGAGGGCAATTATCCACTGATCACCTACCAACTGGCCTACCTACCTAAGAGACACTATTTAGCGGGACCGATGTATCTGTGGTATGTCGGTGTGGGGTGTGGATGTGGTGTTTTGAAGATGAGCCTCCCCCCTCCCAAGCTAGCAAGAACCCACCCCCAAGGCCACCCAAATGTGAACCCGGACTCGCTCACAGTAACACCAGTCCTGCAGTCCAGCGATGTTCAGGCGGTCTTGCAGCTGGTCCTCCTCTCCTCCACGATGCTGTCAAGAAAATTGGAAATGTTAGCAGAGTCAACACCACACGCCGCACACGCAACCCCAAAATTCAAGGCCCCGTTGCACAAGCCAAGTCAGCCCCCCCCCCTTAAAGG
This sequence comes from Eublepharis macularius, assembly GCF_028583425.1. Classification (NCBI taxonomy): domain Eukaryota; kingdom Metazoa; phylum Chordata; class Lepidosauria; order Squamata; family Eublepharidae; genus Eublepharis; species Eublepharis macularius. The sequence continues at coordinate 8,657,978 of NC_072800.1, read as the reverse complement.
CTAGGGCCAACCAGCAGCAAAACAAAACACATCCACCCAGCAGAGCTTCTGGCCTGTGCAGGCCAGAAGCTGGCACACTCATTTTTTAGTCCTGTGAAACAGCAGTTCATGCCCACCCCACACTCAAACTTGAAAAATGAAACATGAAAGAAAGCAGGCACTGCGATCAATGCTGGCCCCCCTAACCCCCAAACAATATCCTCTTGCCCAACCAGAAAATGCCCCCCCCCCGGCCCAAGCCATAAAGACAGAGCCAAAGCATATGCTCGCAGGTAGGCACAGCAGCAGACATAAGCTCAAAAACCAAATTTAACAACAACCCTACCAGTCCACCAGTGCAGATGTCCAGCAATGTTGATCCTCCACGCAGAGATCTGCAGGCCGATGTCAACCAAGTGCAGTCCAGTCCAGAAGAGGTCCACCAACGATAAACAACCTGAATGTGAAGCAAAACAGTGAGTGCCAGGCCAGCAAACGGGAAGGGTTACCAAAGCCGGAGCAGCAGGCCTGTGTGTGGGCCGAAGGCTGGCACAGTTGATCAGGACGGAGCCTGTTGGGAATCCTTGCAAGCAGGGGACCAGACACAGAAACGCAAGCCACACCATTCCAGATTGTGGAGCACAACTGTGAGTGCCAGGCCAGCAACCAAAAAGGGTTACCTTGGCCAAAGCAGCATACCTGTGTGTGGCCCACAGGCTGGCACAGTTGATCAGGACGGAGCCTGTTGGGAATCCTTGCTAGCAGGGGACCAGACACAGAAAAGCAAGCCACACCATTCCAGATTGTGAAGCACAACTGTGAGAGCCAGCCAGAAGAAAAGCTTCTGGCCTGTGTAGGCCCGAAGCTGGCACACTCTGGTTTTAATCTTAAAACAGTGGATCAAGCTTAAAGAAGGCAAGCACAACAACCAATGCTGAACCCCCCCCCCCCATCAAAGATTGTCTGCCCAACCTGTCCCCCAGGCCATACCTGTGTGTGGCCCACAGGCTTGCACAGTTGATCAGGACGGAGCCTGTTGGGAATCCTTGCAAGCAGGGGACCAGACACAGAAAAGCAAGCCACACCATTCCAGATTGTGAAGCACAACTGTGAGAGCCAGCCAGAAGAAAGGCTTCTGGCCTGTGTAGGCCCGAAGCTGGCACACTCTTGTTTTAATCTTAAAACAGTGGATCAAGCTTAAAGAAGGCAAGCACAACAACCAATGCTGAACCCCCCCCCCCCCACCATCAAACATTGTCTGCCCAACCTGTCCCCCAGGCCATACCTGTGTGTGGCCCACAGGCTGGCACAGTTGATCAGGACGGAGCCTGTTGGGAATCCTTGCAAGCAGGGGACCAGACACAGAAAGGCAAGCCACACCATTCCAGATTGTGAAGCACAACTGTGAGAGCCAGCCAGAAGAAAGGCTTCTGGCCTGTGTAGGCCCGAAGCTGGCACACTCTTGTTTTAATCTTAAAACAGTGGATCAAGCTTAAAGAAGGCAAGCACAACAACCAATGCTGAACCCCCCCCCCCACCATCAAACATTGTCTGCCCAACCTGTCCCCCAGGCCATACCTGTGTGTGGCCCACAGGCTGGCACAGTTGATCAGGACGGAGCCTGTTGGGAATCCTTGCAAGCAGGGGACCAGACACAGAAAGGCAAGCCACACCATTCCAGATTGTGAAGCACAACTGTGAGAGCCAGCCAGAAGAAAGGCTTCTGGCCTGTGTAGGCCCAAAGCTGGCACACTCTTGTTTTAATCTTAAAACAGTGGATCAAGCTTAAAGAAGGCAAGCACAACAACCAATGCTGAAACCCCCCCCCCCCCACCATCAAACATTGTCTGCCCAACCTGTCCCCCAGGCCATACCTGTGTGTGGCCCACAGGCTGGCACAGTTGATCAGGACGGAGCCTGTTGGGAATCCTTGCAAGCGGGGGACCAGACACAGAAAGGCAAGCCACACCATTCCAGATTGTGAAGCACAACTGTGAGAGCCAGCCAGAAGAAAGGCTTCTGGCCTGTGTAGGCCCAAAGCTGGCACACTCTTGTTTTAATCTTAAAACAGTGGATCAAGCTTAAAGAAGGCAAGCACAACAACCAATGCTGAACCCCCCCCCCACCATCAAACATTGTCTGCCCAACCTGTCCCCCAGGCCATACCTGTGTGTGGCCCACAGGCTGGCACAGTTGATCAGGACGGAGCCTGTTGGGAATCCTTGCAAGCAGGGGACCAGACACAGAAAGGCAAGCCACACCATTCCAGATTGTGAAGCACAACTGTGAGAGCCAGCCAGAAGAAAGGCTTCTGGCCTGTGTAGGCCCAAAGCTGGCACACTCTTGTTTTAATCTTAAAACAGTGGATCAAGCTTAAAGAAGGCAAGCACAACAACCAATGCTGAAACCCCCCCCCCCCCACCATCAAACATTGTCTGCCCAACCTGTCCCCCAGGCCATACCTGTGTGTGGCCCACAGGCTGGCACAGTTGATCAGGACGGAGCCTGTTGGGAATCCTTGCAAGCAGGGGACCAGACACAGAAAGGCAAGCCACACCATTCCAGATTGTGAAGCACAACTGTGAGAGCCAGCCAGAAGAAAGGCTTCTGGCCTGTGTAGGCCCAAAGCTGGCACACTCTTGTTTTAATCTTAAAACAGTGGATCAAGCTTAAAGAAGGCAAGCACAACAACCAATGCTGAAACCCCCCCCCACCATCAAACATTGTCTGCCCAACCTGTCCCCCAGGCCATACCTGTGTGTGGCCCACAGGCTGGCACAGTTGATCAGGACGGAGCCTGTTGGGAATCCTTGCAAGCAGGGGACCAGACACAGAAAAGCAAGCCACACCATTCCAGATTGTGGAGCACAACTGTGAGAGCCAGCCAGAAGAAAGGCTTCTGGCCTGTGTAGGCCCAAAGCTGGCACACTCTTGTTTTAATCTTAAAACAGTGGATCAAGCTTTAAGAAGGCAAGCACAACAACCAATGCTGAAACCCCCACCCCACCATCAAACATTGTCTGCCCAACCTGTCCCCCAGGCCATGCCAAGAATAAACTGCAACACCTTTTTGCAGAGGCAGGCCACAGCAGCACATTGCCCAGCATCAAAAAAATTTACAAAAATTTTAAAAAGGCCTACCAGGTGTCCTCTCAGGATGTCCAGCACAGTTGATCCTCCAGGCAGATGTCCTCCAGGCTCCAGGTGCAGTCTCTCTTCTTCTCCTCTCTCGGTCACAGCTCAGCAGCAGCAGCAACAGAAGTGTTCCAGACAGTCTTGCTCCAAATTTAAATCCCCTGCTGCAGCCTCAGCCAAAGATTTAAATCTATTGGCTGGCATGAGAATGCAGCAGTGGGATTGGTGACTCCTAAAGTCCCCAGTCCCCTGCCTTTCCCCACCCACACTCCAAGAGCCACCCTCCTCCTGCTCCCCCTCCCCTACCTGTTAGTTTTGGCGGGAATCTCTGCTGCTTTGCAAATGCAAAGTGCAATGCAATGCTTGCACCTTGCATTTGCAAGGCAAAGCAGGATTCCCTATCCTCCTTTGCAAGAGGGGTGGGGGGTGACAGAAGGAGTGAGTGATTCACTCCTTCTCCCCCCCTCCCCTCTTCTAAGAGCCTGCAGGAAGCCTTTGCTTCCAGCAGGATTTTGCTAGCCGCTTGCTAAGGCAAACGGCTAGCAAAATCAAAATGGCGATTCTCGAATGCCGAAAGAATGCCGAAAGAATCCCGAAACGTTTCGGGTTTTTCTTTCGGCAATCCCGAAACGTTTCGGCATTCCCCGAAACGTTTCGGGATTCTTGAAGAATGCCGAAACACTTTTGTTTCGGCATTCTTTCGGCATTCTGAATGCCGAAACGCACATCCCTAACAATAACATTCAATTTATATAGTGCCCTTCAGGACAGCTTAACACCCACTCAGAGCGGTTTACAAAGCATGTTGTTATTATCCCCACAACAATCACCCTGTGAGGTGGGTGGGGCTGAGAGAGCTGTGAATGACCCAAGATCACCCAGCTAGCTTCAAGCAGAGGAGTGGGGGATCAAACCCATTATCAGACCCAATCCACACATGAGTGAGTCACATGACTAGGCCAGTTCCATGAGTCCCCAAGGAGACTGGGCCCAACTGGCTCCCCACCATTTTGTGCCTTTAGGGAGTAGAGCTCACAAAAAAGGAAGCCTTATCATCTGTCCATTTGTATTCACCTCACTCAGGCACAGCACCTGAATGTGTATTACTCCATACTGTTGTTTTAGGCTCGTACTTAGAGCGGAACTACAAGTGACAAAAGGCACAGGTTGGACACTTGTCAGCTTCCCTCAAGTTTTGATGGGAAACGTAGGCATCCTGGTCTCGCAGCTTGGCTCTCTGACTGCTGTCCAACGGACTTTTCAACTGTCACTTGTCCAACATTCCGCCAAGCTGCCTACATTTCCCATCAAAACTTGAGGGAAGCTGACAAGTGTCCAACCTGTGCCTTTTGTCACTTGTAGGGCCAAGCTACACATGACGAATGACACTTGAACAGCAAGTGTATTTCTCCCTGTTCACTTGCCCTCCACTAAATCCACTTGCCGTTCAAGTGTCATTCGTCATGTGTAGCTTGGCCCGTAGTTCCACTCCTAGTTACATAGTTTCAAGAGTAAACTATGTGCACTTCAAGCGATGGAGAACAGCATGTTAAGTCACTGGAGGGGCAGAGTTCAGTCCCACTCACTCAGGTACCCCATGTCAATAAAACAAGAATCCATCCTTCATTTTAGATTTGAACTGGCAGACACTTGAATAAACAATAAACATGGCTGCCCTAGTCAGAGCCTCAGGAGGTGGGGGGACTGGGAGAATTAAATTCCTAGGACCTGGTGTGACCAATTGGCAAAAGTCTTGCCCCTTTTCGTCATCAATCCCCTGTAATCCTGGGTGACCTGCACGCATGCATGTGCGTGCAGAGCAGGTAATAGCCAAGCAGGGCCTGAAGGAGCCCGATGGGAGCGAGGAGTGAAAGGGGGAAATTGGTTATACTGTCAGCTCCTGTCAGATAGAGTTTATGTCTCCAGAGTGTGTGGCTAAAACAGTGAATGTTTTTAGAGATGGTTTGTGTCTCCAGAGAAGTAGGCTAGAAGAAATCCTTTCTGAGGACACTTCATCTGTCCCAGAGCCTGGATTTTGGGATAGAGCAGGATAATTTCAGTGACCCTTAAGAGACAAGACTGTGCTTCTCAGGGTCTGGTTTTCAAGTGTACCAGGTAGGGATGCCAGACCTCAGCTGAGGGTGGGGGATCCCCCACCCCTGCCCACCACCCATCACCCCACCCCCGCTTACCTGGCCAGAGGGGGGAGCGCACCTTCCGTGCACACTCTCTTGCAGTGCTGCACGCTACCGTGCGCTGCAGCTGCCTGGATTGGGCCCATTTTGGCCCAGATCAGGCCTGGATTGGGGCCACTGCAGAGCACAGGAGCACTCCTGCCCTCCACAGTGGCCCTAAAAATGCCCGTTTCGGCCCAGATCGGGCTCGTTTCGGGCCTGTTTTGGCACAGGTCAGGCCTGTTTTGAGCTGCTGTGGAGTGTGGGAGCGCTCCTACACTCTGCAATGGCCCAAAATGGGCCAATTTTTGCCTGGATCGGGCCTGTTTCGGGCCACTGCAGAGCACAGAAATGCTCCCGTGCTCCACAGCAGCTCAAAACGGGCCTGATCCGCACCAAAACAGACCTGAAACGAGCCCAATCTGGGACAAAATGGGCACGTTTGGGGCCACTGTTGAGGGCAGGAGTGCTTCCGCATTCTGCAGCATCCCCAGGGGCCTCGTGATGACATCACTTCCTGGAAGTGACATCATCATGGTTGCAGGAGCATGCGTGCACCCACCCCACCCCTGCAGGTAAGTGCCAGGTCCCAATCCCATGCCGGGAGGTTGAGGGGGCCTGGCAATCCTAGTACCAGGCTAAGTTACTGGAATTTCCATAAGGAGCTCACACTTATACTGTGAGAATCCTAAAGCCGGAGAAAGGCCAAAGATTTACCTCAGGGATTAAATCTTAGCTGATATTTATTTTATTGATGTTATTTAGAGCCTGCCTTTCTCATTGAGGCTCAAGGCGGATTACACAGTGTAAGTCAATATGATCAATGGCTGGGGAATTCATAGAACAAGACAGTAGGGTATGGATTACAAAAATCGGGGGGGGGGGCGGGGGGAAGCCCACCAAAAATCCAATACAGAGCTGGGAAAAATTAGCAATTTAACTTGACATATTAAACAATGTGGAAACTACCCAGTAAGTCCGTACTGAATTACTGAATTTCTCTTGACTTAAATTAAGCTGCCATTCGCTGCCTGCGATGCGGAAGGTGCTCCCCTCTCAGTTGTCATCTGTTCATCTGGAAGTCCAGTTGCCTTGGCAAGCACAAATCCTGTTCTTGCTGGCATGATAGCACACAACACACATCCCTTTTCTATGCCCCCTGTAAGCTCTGGCAGTGGCTCAGGGCAGGGTTTTTTATTTGCTTATTCATTTTGATTTACACAGCAATGCAGAAATGCTATCTTGGTGTCATGCAGATAGACGACTGTTCTTTGGAACATTTTTTCCTATTCTGTCAGCAAGTGGTCAAAAGACAATCCAGACAGACTTTCAAACACCATCTCCAGACATAACTTTTAGGAAGCAACAACTATATGTGTCTCTTTTGTTTTTTGAAAAACAACAACATTAAGTAAGAAGATTGCTTAATGTATTGTCGAAGGCTTTCACGGCCGGAGAACGATGGTTGTTGTGGGTTTTCCAGGCTGTATTGCCGTGGTCTTGGCATTGTAGTTCCTGACGTTTCGCCAGCAGCTGTGGCTGGCATCTTCAGAGGTGTAGCACCAAAAGACAGAGAACAGAAGAAGATGCCAGCCACAGCTGCTGGCGAAACGTCAGGAACTACAATGCCAAGACCACGGCAATACAGCCCGGAAAACCCACAACAACCATAGATTGCTTAATCTTTTTTGATATTTTGCAATTGGTTTTCCAATTGTTTTTGAAGAACCAAGCCACACAACCAAGAGAGCCAGGTGCTGCTGTTCATATAAGACTCTATCATGTTACTTTAAGGAAGGGAAACTCTAGCTTCCATGCTACCCTTAAGTGGGAAAAAAACCCGGCACGCATAAAACTAGAGCACCAAGAACAAGTGTTTATCCTATTTTTCCTGAGATGCTGTCTTTTGTGTGTTGGAAGATTTTCACATGGAGAGTTCTTTAATATGCAATACCCTTTCCTGCTGCCTCCAAGACTGTATTACTAAATGATACATGTAGGGTTACCAATTCTGGCTTGGGAAATTACTAGAGATATGGGAGCGAGTCTGGGGAGAGTGGAGTTTGAGGAGGGTAAGAAGCTCAGCAGGGATGAGATAACAACAACTTTTGATTTATATACCACCCTTCAAGGCAACTTAACACCCACTCAGAGCGGTTTACAAAGTATGCTATTATTCTCCCCACAACAATCACCCTGTGAGGTGGTTGGGGCTAAGAGAGCTCTGAGAGAGCTGTGACTGACCCAAGGTCACCCAGCTGGCTTCAAATGGAGGAGTGGGAAATCAAACCCAGTTCTCCAGATAAGAGTCCCGCTGCTCTTAACCACTACACCAAACTGGCTCTCATGGAGTTCATCCTCCAAAGCTGCCATTTTCCCCAGGGGAACTGAGCACTGTCGACTGGAGATCAGTTTTAATTCTGTGAGAATTCCGGGCCCCACCTGGAGGCTGGCAACACTAGATTTGTATATCTCACCCTTATAGTATAAACATAACCATGCTTGGATGACAAGGAGCTGTTCGAGTAAACTGAAGGGAAATGAGAGGGGTGTGGTGTCTTGGCCCAAGGAAAATGCTCGCCATCATGTGTTTACTTTAAAGTGCAGTGGAAGCATTCAGAGCTTTGTGATCCTCATTTCCCTCACCCTGACTTTGCACTGAAGTCATTCCTCCTGAGGGGGAAATCAGTTCCTTGTATTCTCTTGCTTCCATAAGGTTGTTTTAAACAGCTTTCAAATTGAAAGAACAAACAGATGGAATGGAAGATTTTTAGTAAAGTCTACATACCAACAACCACTTTCAGTCTCATCTAATAGATTTATGTTATAATAAATGCTTAAAAACTTATGATGTTACTATTTACCTCAGCTTGCATCACTTCCACATTTCTTAGTATGTGCCTGTTTGTGAGCTGATGTCTTTAATACTTTCCTAAATACAACTTTTGGGATTTGATGTATTGGCTGCCCATGTTTTGAGTCAGGCTGAAATGAATCCTCACAACATTCACAGAAACCCAAAGAGATCAGGCTTTTCATTTTTTTAATAAACATTTAAATGCCTCTTTTTTATTCAAAGCAAGTTTGGCAATAGCTGCGAGGCCTGCTATCCACAGTAACAGATAATAGATCTACCACAACTAGGATCCATGTGCACCCTTTGGAGGGGGTAAATCTGTTATAAAGTCCATAGAAATCACCTCCCACGGTCTGGATGGGGTTTCTAGTGGTTGTAGCAATCCCGGGGGCTTCCCCCTTCTCGTTTTGGCCATTATGCAAGTAGGACATGAGGATACGTATTGGGAGACATCCCGCCTCATATTTGGCCACCAGAATTGTCTTTGAACTAAGTGGAGGGTTTTTAGATAGCTGAAATGGCCTGCAGGTTTTGCATCATGGCAATGTTGCAGCACTTCTTTTCTTAAGCTGCCGGGGATGTACAGTTTAGAGCCTTTGATCCATTCCACCTCCGTTTTGGTGAGTTCATTTTTGGGCGCTTCCTCCCCCTCTTTTTCCACCTCACTTTTCACTTTTGCTCTCCACCCACTGGGATCAGGTTGCTTGTTCATTTGTGCTTTGGTTGCTTGGCTACATGTTGTCACCGCTCCTCCCAATTGGGAGGGTGAGAAGACGGTGTCCACTATCTCCTCCCTCCGGCTCTCATGTTGGGGCATGCGCGAAAGCGCATCCGCTAAGAAATTGGACTTGCCAGGCAAGTAGTTCAGGGTGAAGTTAAACTTAGAGAAAAATTCTGCCCACCAGAGTTGTTTAGCATTAAGCCTATGGGGGGTATGCAGCGCCTCTAGGTTTTTGTGATCTGTCCACACTTTGAAGGGGTGGTGAGCTCCCTCCAACCACTGTCTCCAAGTGGAAAGAGCTAATTTTACAGCAAAGCTTCCTTTTCCCACACATTCCAATTTCTTTCTGCGTCCGTGAATTTTCGTGACAGATAGGCACACGGACGCAGTTTTTTATCCTTGCCCTGTTGCACTAGCACCCCTCCGATGGCCGTGTTGCTGGCATCCACAACAAATTTTTTGCTCTCATCAGGGTGTTGTAACACTAGCTCGGAGGTGAATTTGCTTTTCAAGCCCTCAAAGGCTTGTTGACAATCTGAGGTCCAATTTAACTTTGCCTGCGGTTGCATTGCCTGGTCTCCCTTCCCTTTGGTTTTTAATAAGTCCGTTAAGGGCAGGGCTATTTGGGCAAAGTTTTCTATGAAGGGCTGGTACAAGTTAGCGAACCCTAAGAAGGATTGTAACTGTTTTCTGGTTGAAGGAGCCCTCCAGTCATTGACCGCTCGGATTTTAGCCGGGTCCATTTTCAATCCCTGACAAGATATATGATAGCCTAAGTAGTCCAATTCTTGCTTATGAAATTCACATTTGGACAATTTGACTGGCAGTTTATGCTGCATTAATGCTTTCAACACCTTCCGGACGAGTTCCACATGAGAAGCTTTATCTTCTGAATAAATCAAAACATCATCTAGATAAACCACGACCCCTTTATACAAATATTCATGTAGAACTTCATTTATGACTGTCATGTAAACAGATGGGGTGCCTTTCAGCCCAAAAGGCATGACTAGGTATTCGTATTGTCCTAAGGGTGTATTGAATGCAGTTTTCTATTCATCCCCCTCCCTTATTCTTACATGGAAATATGCATCTTTGAGATCACCACCACGCTGAGGAGGTCTTGGATCAATGGGATGGGTTAGGCTTTTGACATTGAGACTGCATTGATGCCACAGAAATCAGTGCACAGTCTAAGTCCCCCATCTTTTTTCTTGACAAACAGCACAGGGGCCTCATGAGGGGAGCTAGCAGGGCGAATAAACCCTCTTTCTAAGTTCTTGTCGATGAACTTCCGTAATTCTTGGTGTTCCGCAACATGAGAGCTGGAGGGAGGAGATAGTGGACACCGTCTTCTCACCCTCCCAACTGGGAGGAGCGGTGACGACACGTAACAAAGCAACCAAAGCACAAATGAACAAGCAACCTGATCTCAGTGGGTGGAGAGCAAAAGTGAAAAGTGAGGTGGGAAAAGAGGGGGAGGAAGCGCCCAAAAATGAACTCACCAAAATGGAGGTGGAATGGATCAAAGGCTCTAAACTGTACATCCCCGGCAGCTTAAGAAAAGAAGTGCTGCAACATTGCCATGATGCAAAACTTGCAGGCCATTTCAGCTATCTAAAAACCCTCCACTTAGTTCAAAGACAATTCTGGTGGCCAAATATGAGGCGGGATGTCTCCCAATATGTATCCTCATGTCCTACTTGCATAATGGCCAAAACGAGAAGGGGGAAGCCCCCAGGATTGCTACAACCACTAGAAACCCCATCCAGACCGTGGGAGGTGATTTCTATGGACTTTATAACAGATTTACCCCCTCCAAAGGGTGCACATGGATCCTAGTTGTGGTAGATCTATTTTCCAAACTGTCAGGTCTGACATATGTCAGAGAGACTCCATTTTAATCCTGTCAGTGTTTTAAGCTCTTCTTTTGCAGGTGACAAGCAGTCCAGCAACACTTATCTCAAAGAAGAGCCCTTCCAGACTTCCTCCGCCACTTAGACCGAGAGGTCCACCTCCTCAAGGCCCTCCAGCTCCATGACCGCTGAGGCCTCAGCCGAGGCTACAAGCTCCTCCTATACCGAGACCCCAAGGGATCCCGCAGCCAAGGCCCCAATTCCCGCTGAGGCAACCACTCCCGCGCCAACCTGACTGGCAGCCAAGGCAGGAATTGGTGCCTGTACAATATTACCCACTCCCAGCACCAGCTCCCAGACCTCAGGAGTTACCAATGGGATGGGTGAAGTTGGAAGCTACTTTCGATGGGGATCCCTCGAAGTTGAGATTTTTTCTAGTACAAGCCCTGCAATTTTTTAATCGTTGGGGACACTTGTTCGAAGGCGAAGCTAGTCAAATCGAGCATTTGGGATCCCGATTGCAAGGGAAAGCCGCGGAATGGTATGTAGCATTATACGATTTGGGGGCTCCAGAATTAGATTCCCTACAAGGGTTAGTGAATGCACTCCGAACGCAATACGAAGACCCACTAGAGGAGACCAGAGCCTGAACGGAATTACAATCGATCAGGCAAGGTAGCATGTCGGCTAGAGACTATGTTACAAAATTCCGACAGCTAGCTGCCAAATGCCCAAGGTGTGAGGAATCCACCAAAATAATCATGTTTAAGCAAGGCATGAATCCCAGACTGTTAGATCGAGCCCTCATGCAAAATAATCCCCCCACACTCTTGGGTTGGATTCAATTGGCTTGTGAAGTAGAAAACCGGATGCAAGAAGTGCGTCTGGTTGAGCAACAGCAATCGGGCGGCCACCAGCGAACCTCCATAATTGTCAGAGGGGGCAGAGGGGCAGGATACGCAACTAGGGGAGCGAGAGATGCTAGATGGCAACAAGGACTGTGTCTACAGTGTGGTCAAAGCGGCCACTTTGCAGCGCAATGTCCCTTCCGGCCTGTGCAAAGAACTCCGTTCCCGCCAAGGCGTCCAGCCCCTACCACCCTTTCTCAGCCATCTCACCCAACGCCCGCTCCGCGAACTTCGCGAGGGAGAGGTACGTTCAGAAGAAATCCTCCCGAAAAGGGATTAGAGCTGGAGGAAGTTATGGACTTTGACCCAACCACTCTAATCGGTGAAGAGGTGCCTGAAAGCCCCAGTTCGGGAAACGAGATGGATCTGTCGTAAGCGGACCCAAACGGCAGATCAACACTCAGTCAGTTCCCATAGTGGATAGACCTCAAGGGTCCATACTATTCATGCCTGTTACAATAGTTAATCCTGGAAGACAGACTCATATTCGGGTGCAAGCGCTCATCGACTCTGGATGCTCCAGAGATATAATTGCACCAGCTTTAGTGAATGGATTAGTGCTCCCAATAAGAGAACTTGAAAATCCAGTCATTTTTGAACAAATGGATGGCACTAATATGAATCCAGTCACCACTGAAACAGCACCTGTCATCACAGGCATGGGACAACATTGGGAGACAAGATCGTTTGTAATCAGCTCTACAGCGAAGTACCCTTTAATTTTGGGGAGCAGATGGTTGTGGGACCACAACCCAGACATTAATTGGGCAGCTGGAAGTGTCACCTTCAAAACAGATACTTGCGAGTCTGTTCTGGTCTCGTTGGGACCAGAATTGGGGTAAGAATCCTACCCTTACAGAACAAGCCCTCCTGACCCAGGAGGAAATTAACCAAATACCCAAACAGTACAGAGCCTATTTACAAGCTTTCACCGAAGAAGAGGCCAACACCTTACCTCCCCATAGAAGAACCGATTGTGCAGTGGAACTCATCCCAGGGGCCACCTTACCTAAAGGTAGACTTTATCCCATGAGCCCAAATGAGAGAGAGGAGCTCCGGAAATTCATTGACACTAATCTGCAAAGGGGATTCATCCGACCAGCAAACAGCCCCCATGCTGCTCCAGTACTGTTTGTTAAAAAGAAAGACGGGGATTGAGACTGTGCATGGACTTCAGAGGACTTAATGCAGTCTCCTCCACAAACGCCTATCCCATTCCTCTCATCAGGGATCTACTCAACGTCATGGCCCAAGGTAAGATCTTCACAAAATTGGACTTAAAAGATGCTTATTTCCACGTTCGTATACAAGAGGGGGATGAGTGGAAAACTGCGTTCAGTACACCATTGGGACAGTATGAATATTTAGTTATGCCTTTTGGCTTGTCTGGGGCCCCTTCGGTTTTCATGTCCATGATCAATGAAGTATTGCACAAATTCTTGTACAAGGGAGTAGTTGTTTACCTAGACGATGTGTTAATTTACTCTGATTCTGAAGAAGAATATGTTCGCCTAGTGCAGCAAGTATTGACTACCCTCATGTGTAATAATTTACCCATCAAACTGTCTAAATGTGAATTCCACAAAACTGAACTTACCTACTTGGGATATTGCATCTCGAAAGATGGGTTAAAAATGGATCCGGGCAAAGTAAAAGCTGTTCAAGACTGGCAAACCCCCACAACTCGTAAAGAACTGCAATCCTTCCTGGGATTTGCCAATTTCTATAGAGAATTTATACAAAACTTTGACCAAATAACTCTCCCCTTTACTGAACTTCTAAAAACCAAAGACAAAGGGGAGCAAGCTAAAAAACCAAAAGCTAAACTGAATTGGACGCCACAATGCCAATCAGCCTTTAATCAATTAAAGCAGCAATTCGTATCCGAACCAGTGCTGCAGCACACCGATGAAAATTGCCCGTTCATAGTGCAGGTGGACGCCAGCGATACGGCAATTGGGGGTGTCCTTCTCCAGCGGGGAACAGACAATATCCTCAAACCCTGTGCATACCTCTCCCGTAAATTTACTGAAGCAGAAAGAAATTGGAATGTGTGGGAGAAGGAGGCATTTGCTGTAAAAGCGGTGCTCTCCACTTGGAGACATTGGCTAGAAGGGGCACGTCATCCATTTGAAGTTTGGACGGATCATAAAAATTTAGAAGCGTTACGCAGTCCTCGGAGACTCAATGCCAAACAGTTAAGATGGGCAGAATACTTTTCAAAATTCCACTTCACACTCCAATTCCTGCCGGGCAAAACTAATTTCCTAGCGGATGCCCTTTCACATATACCCCAACATAAAAGCAAGCGGGAGGAGACAATAGACACAGTGTTTTCGCCTACCCAACTAGGGGGTGTGGTTACTACGCGCAGTCGCACGGCGCAACCTCGTCAGGCAGACAATGGGTGGAGACAAAAACTGAAAAGCGAAGTCGAGAAGGAGGGGGATAATATTCCCAAAGACAAATTGGTTCAATCCGAACAGGGGGAATGGCTTTGGGGTAATCGATTCTATGTACCAAAGACTTTGAGAAAAGAAGTACTACACCGCTGTCATGATGCCCAAACAGCTGGCCATTATGGATATTTAAAAACTCTTCATGTGGTTCAGAGGCAATTTTGGTGGCCAGGCATGCGCAAAGGCATTTCACAATATGTAGCTTCATGCCCCATTTGCCTCAGCACCAAAACACGTAAGGGCAAACCTCCTGGACTTTTACAACCCCTTGAAACTCCAAGTAGACCGTGGGAAATTATTTCTATGGATTTCATCACAGATCTTCCCCCCTCCAAAATCACACCTGTATTTTAGTAGTCGTGGATCTGTTTTCTAAGCAAGCCCACTTCATTCCTTGCACTACAATGCCTTCGGCAAAAAGATTGGCGGATATTTTTCTGAAATACGTTGTAAAACTCCATTCTTTTCCATCTAAGGTAATATCCGACCGCGGCGGACAATTCGTTGCCAACTTCTGGCGGGAGCTTATGCAACTAATGGGAATTGAGCAAGGTTTAAGTTCCGCACGTCATCCGCAAACCGACGGACAGTCCGAAAAAACTAATCAATTATTAGAACAGTTTCTCCGTTGCTATATCAATTTCCTTTTTTTTTTGAAAAATTTTTATTGGGTTAGAATCCATTATTTCCACATTTACATTCAATTTTCCCCAATTTTTTCATCTCTAACCCCCTCCCTTTCCCCCCCCTTTTTGTTGACTTCCAACAGCTTTCCAACCCTTTGTCCCCTTTCCCTTACTTTTATTAGCTTCCTCTATCTAAAACAAATATATATTCTCCATTATTCTAAGCAGTACATCCTTAACTATTTTTAACATTATATACCCAAACTGTAAGCCTTTGTTTCCATCTTAGATAAACAACTTATCCCAATTTTTCAATTTCAGGTATTTCTATATATCATAAACCATATAGATCATACATTCGTTTATATCAAACAATTTGACTTATTCTCTATATATATTACTCATTCTATCTTTTTATAATAGTTCTATATATCTCTCCTCACGTAGTCAATCAATTTGACCCATCTATATCTTCAGACATTCAGTTTGGTACAAAACTTGTCAGAAAAAAAAAGAAAATATTGTTAGTTAATCGCTCCTTATATTTAGTCCTTATAATTAATTATTTTCTCTATGTTCTGTTTGTTAACCTATATATATCTATATATATATATATCTATATATATGTCAATCTATTAATCTGACTGCTTATTAATTCACATTTATCTCTTCTCCCCCCGGTAAAGTCTCCCCCCTCTACTTCAATACTTCAGTAGTTCTCAAACTGCCACAGTTTTCCTCCCACCTCCCATTTCTTCTCCAGGTATTGTTTCAGCTTCTCCCAGTCTGTGTTGAACTGCCCTGAGTCCAGATCTCTCAATTTTCTTGTCATCTTGTCCATTTCAGCCATATACAGCAATTTGTAAGTCCAATCTTCAATAGTTGGCACTTCTTGTACTTTCCATTTTTGCGCATACAAAAGTCTAGCTGCTGCTGTCATATAAAATATCAACGTCCTGTGTTGGGCTGGAATTCCCTCCATTCCCAAGTTCAGTAGCAGGAGTTCTGGGTTCTTATTAATTTGAAATTGTAAAATTTCACTCATTTCTCTTATTATTTCCCCCCAGTACTGCCTGGCTACCTCACACGACCACCACATATGATAGAGGGAGCCCTCATGCTTCTTACATTTCCAGCATTTATTAGAAGTATTCGAATTCCCTAGCGCAATCTTCTTTGGTGTCATGTACCAACGATAGATCATTTTATAAATGTTCTCTTTGATATTAATACATGTCGTTGTCTTCATTGTAGTTTTCCACAAGTATTCCCATGCCTCCATTGTTATTTCTTTATTAAAGTTTATAGCCCATTTCACCATTTGTGTTTTAACTATCTCATCCTCGGTATACCACTTCAACAGTACTTGGTATACCTTGGATATTCTTTTCTTATCTTCTTTAAGAAGGGTCTGCTCTAGTTCCGAATTCTCTATTCGTATACCTCCCTTTACAGAGTCCGAATTATATAAGTCTCTGATCTGTCTATACTGGAACCAATCGTAGTTAGGTGATAGTTCCTCTTGTGTCTTTATTCTAAGTTTGGATGCTTCAGTTTTAGTTATTTCTTTATACGTTAAACATTGTTGTTCATTATCAACAGCTCTCGGGTCTATCACCTCATATGGAACCACCCACAAAGGGGTTCCTTCTTGTAGATAAATTCTGTACTTCTTCCAGATTATGTATAGACTTCTCCGAACAAAGTGATGCAGGAACATCGAGTTGACCTTTACTTTGTCATGCCATAAATATGCGTGCCATCCAAATATTTTTTTATATCCCTCTAGGGCTAATAGTTTCTTGTTCTTTAATGTCATCCATTCTTTCAACCAAACTAGGCAGATTGCATCATGATAAAGTCTCAGATTGGGCAGTTGCATTCCGCCTCTTTCCTTTGCATCTTGTAAAACTTTCACTTTCACTCGAGGCTTCTTGCCTGCCCAAACAAAATCTGATATTTTCCTCTGCCATTTTTCAAATTGTTTGGAGTCGCTGATGATTGGTATTGTCTGTAGCAAAAACATTACTCTTGGTAACACATTCATCTTAACTGCTGCAATCCTGCCCAACCATGACAAATTCAATCTATTCCATTTAATCAAGTCTCTCTCTATCTGAGTCCATAGTTTTTCATAATTGTTTTTGAATAGATCTATGTTCTTTGCAGTTAATTCGACTCCCAAATATTTCACTTTACTTGTTACTTCACAATCCGTTGTTTCCATTAACAATTGTTGTTTCTGCTTAGTCATATTTTTGCATAATATCTTTGACTTCTTTTTGTTAATGAAGAAACCTGCCAAGTCTCCAAACTCCTTGATCTTATCTATCACTCTTGGCATGTTCTCCAATGGGTCCTCTACAATTAACATTATGTCATCCGCAAATGCTCTGACCTTGTATGAATAGTCCTTTATTTTTATTCCACGAATTTCATCATCTTGACGTATTTGTATCATCAGAATCTCCAATACTAAAATGAACAACAATGGAGATAACGGGCAACCTTGTCTTGTTCCTTTACTTATCATCAATTTCTTGGTCAATTCATCATTCACCACAATTGCTGCAGTCTGGTCTCTATAAATTTCCTTAATTGCTCTGATGAATCTTTCTCCCAATTGTAGCTTTTCCATAGTGGCAAACATAAAGTCCCAGTTTAAATTGTCAAACGCTTTTTCAGCGTCAACAAAGAAGAAACCAACCTCTTTGTCACAACGCTTGTCATAATATTCAATAGCATTGATCACTGTCCTTAAGTTGTCTCTTATTTGTCTGTCTGGCAAAAAGCCTGCTTGTTCCTCCTCTATGACTTCCGAGAGCCACCCCTTCAATCTCTCCGCCAATATCTTCGCAAAAATTTTGTAGTCATTGTTGAGTAGCGATATAGGTCTATAATTTTTCACATTAGTCAGGTCTTGGCCCTCTTTTGGGATCAATGATATATTCGCTTCACTCCAAGTTTCTGGAATCCTTTGATCCCTTAAAACCCCATTCATCACCTCTTTTAGGAATGGTGCCAGTTCATTAGCCATTGTCTTATAGAATTTAGCCGTAAGTCCATCTGGCCCTGGCGCCTTTCCTAGATTTGCAGATTGTATTGCCTTACTTATTTCCTCGTCAGTTACTTCACTATTCAACTTATTTCTCCAAGCTTCCGAGATTTCTGGAAGTTTGGTTTTCTCCAAATATGACGCTATTGATTCTTTGTTTACTTCTTTTTTATTATACAGCTTAGCGTAAAATTTATAAAAGGCTCTACTAATGGTAGCCTGCTCCAAATACGTTTTGTTATCTTCGCAAATTTTATTTATTATCTTCTTTTCCCTTTTCTTCTTCAATTGCCATGCCAGGTACTTCCCAGGTTTATTAGCACCCTCAAACGCTTTTTGATTCAGTCTTTTGAGATTCCACTCCAATTCTTTATTGCTCATTGCTGTTAGCTGTTCTTGAAGTATTTTAATTTCCTGGTATACCTTCTTTTTCCCTGGTCTCTTTTTTAGCTGTATTTCTTTGGCTTTTATTTTCTCCTCAATCTCTTGTCTTTTCTCCTCTTTCTTCTTTCTTGCTCTACCATTTAAGTCCATTAGTATGCCCCTTACAACCGCCTTATAAGCATCCCAAACTTTATTGGTTGGTACTTCTTTATTCACGTTGTATTGTATAAAAAACTTTGTCTCTCTTCTCAGTATTTCCATATTCTCTCTTTCCTGTAACAAGTCCTCATTTATTCTCCATGCTTTCCTTTTTCTCTTTTTTCCAAATTTCCACATAATTGGGTTGTGATCTGAGCCTACCATAGGCATTATTTCTACCTCCTTAGTCCATAATGCTAAGTCTTTTGAGGCCCAGATCATATCAATTCTTGATAATGTAGAATGCCTTGCAGAATAAAAGGTAAACTGTCTGCTTTTAGGATATTCTCTCCTCCATACATCTTCAAGAGTCTCTTGTTGAATCAACTCCAAAAAAAGCTTTGGTAATAGTCCTCTTTTCTTTTGTGCCGTTGTAGTCTTTTTGTCTAGTTCCAAGTCTGTCACTCCATTGAAGTCTCCAGCAAGAATTATCTGGTCGTATGCAAGATCGTCTAAATGCTTCCTTAAATCCTCAAAGAAGCTTTCTTTTGCACCGTTAGGTGCATAAAGTCCGACTACCAACACTCTCTTTAAATTCCAAATACATTCCACTGCTACAAATCTAGCTTCCACATCTCTCATAACAAATTTTGGCTGTAGCTCCTCTTTTATGTACAACACCACTCCTCTTTTTTTCTTGTTGGAGGCCGCTACATATTCTTTGCCCAATTTTCCAGATTTTAAATATTTTACATCCTGCTTTCTGATATGGGTCTCTTGCAAACAAACAATATCACATTTTTGTTTTAGTAGCCAGTGAAAAGTATTTTTCCTCTTATTCGGTGAGTTTAGTCCATTTACATTCCAAGATAATACTTTACACTCCATACTCATGATCTTGTTGGTAAGTCTTTTTCATTGTCCTTAATAAATCGCTCCATCTCTCGCTCAGATCTGATGCGTTTTTTGGCCCCTCCAAACTCAAAGGACACTCCTTCCGGTAACTCCCATCTGTACCTGATTTTCATGTCCTTCAAAATCTGAATTAGCACTTTATATTTTTTCCGGTCCAGTAACACTGATCTGGGCAGTTCCTTCATTATAATAATCGTCTTGCCATCAATCTCCAATGGATCTTGAAACTGTTTTGTCACAATCCTCTCTTTCATATTTCGTGTTGTAAACTGCACAATCACATCTCTTGGTAGTTTCCTCTGGGTTGCTATTCTCGAATTCACACGGTATGCCACATCTAGGATAGCCACAACTTCCTCCTCCTCCTTCCCCAGGTACTCAGCCAACACCTCAGTCATCTGTTCTTGCGCTGACTTTCCTTCCACTTCTGGCAAGCCACGAAAACGTAGCTGCTTCTCCATATGTTTAGTTTCTGCAACTGACATTCTCCCCTTCACCAATCTCATCTCTGTTTGTTGCGTGTCTGCTAAATTCTCCATCGCGTCTTCTACTGTTTTAACTCTCTGCTGCGTTCCTTGTAATTCATTTCGTATTGTTTCCATACCTTTTTTCACTTCTGACAGCTCCGATTTTACTGTCTGTGTAACCTCTTTAACCTCTTTTATCAGCTCCAATTTCGTGTCCTTAAGTTCTTTAATCATATCTAAAAGTTTTTTGTCCAGGTTTTTATCCAGGTTTTCTATTGCCGATTGCCACTCTTTTTTTGACATCGTGGGGCTTGCTTTAGCTCGCTCCCACGAATCCGCTCTCTTCCTTAACTCCGTGGCGTAAAATTTAACGTTTTTCTATTTTAAATGTCCCGGTCTTCTTATAGAAATTAAGTTTTAAAGAGTCCAAAATGTCGGGCGTCTTTTCTCTATGGTTTCTCTATGATTTTGTAATCCAAGATGGCCTACTTCCTCTTCCGCTGAAGCCGCGACCCTTCCCCTTTCAAAAATGGCGATTCCCTACTTCCTGCCCTCCAGCAAGGGCCGCTTCTCTCCAGCCACTCTATTGTTATTACGCACTTCTTGTCTCCCGTCTTCCCACAGCAGATCTCGCGATGGTGTCTTTTTCTCACAGCTCCAAAGCCACAGGTATTCAAAACAATAGTCCCATTTCTTTAATAACTTCTTTAAACTTAGTCTCTTTTTAAATTCGATTCCTGCCGAGTCTTCCCCTCCTTTTCACTAGTCTGTTGCAGTTTAAAAATCTACTTTTTTTCCTCTCTGTTTTTATCAATCTGTCCCGTCTCAGAAGATAATGATCTTTACCTTCTCTTCACTTTTCTCGGGTTGTAATCGCTGTTTCGATTTTAAGTTCTCCTCTCAGCTTCTTCCCCCAATCGATGCTTGGGTATGTAGGTCTTATGCCAGCCGAATTGGCCCCAAAACTGCCGCAGAGATTATAGCCGACCCGTCGCAAGGTGGGACCTCAAGGATCGGGGGGAGACTCGTTGTGTAAAGCCCCCCCTCGTCCGAGATCTAGCTCACCCTAGGGTCTTGAGCGTTCTTTGCCTGCTCCCCGCCTGAGAGCAGTCGGCCGCGGGCTATTTTCATCCCGCCGGCCGGTTAAAACGGCAGTCCGGTCAGCTCCGCAAGTGGAGCTGCGTTAGACCTCCATGGATCCCAAACAGGAAGTCGTGCTATATCAATTTCCAACAAGACAATTGGATTGATTTGTTGCCCTTAGCAGAATTTTCTTACAACAATAGTGTACATGCATCTACCGGAGAAACACCCTTCAAAGTAGTGTATGGCTACCATTTTAAACCGTTTCCTTTTGAAGCTCTTCCCCCTGCAACAGCCTCCCGTGATGTTTCAGAATGGTGGGGGGAGGCAACTCAGCAATGGACTCTTATTCAACAGCATCTTAACAAAGCTAAGCAGGACTATAAAAAATACACTGATCGCCATTGTGCGGCCGACTGGGAATTACATCCCGGAGACCTCGTTTATTTGTCTACAAAGAATTTGAAAGTCACACAAACCAGCTGTAAATTGGCACTGAAATACCTGGGGCCATTTCCAATCCGTAAAATCATCAATAAAGTGACGGTAGCACTCAATTTGCCAAAAAACCTTCGCCACGTCCATCCGACTTTCCACATCAGCTTATTGAAAAAGGTCCCTCCAGCAGACCAATGGCACACCCGTGCTCCTCCCATACCAACTCTAATTGATGACCAAGTCCATTATGAAGTACAGCAAATTTTGGACTCTAAAATCAAGCGTAATAGACTGTTCTACCTCATCAGGTGGAAGGACTTTGATTCTGGGTTTGACGAGTGGGTGGAGGATGTCCATGTTCATGCCCCTAGATTGATTAAATCCTTTCACAATCTCTACCCTCTCAAACCAGGGGGAAGGGCATTTTAGAGGGGGCAGAAATGTCAGGTCTGACATATGTTTCTTATGTGTTCTAACCAGAGAGACTCCATTTTAATCCTGTCAGTGTTTTAAGCTCTTCTTTTGCAGATGACAAGCAATCCAGCAACACTTATCTCAAAGAAGAGGAAAGTTTTGACTACAGCCCTCCCAGCCTTGGGAAAGTTTCATTCTCTCAGCTTCAAGCCGCGTGTTTTGAGAACTGTGGGGGGAGGATGGGATTTGCTGGGCTATGCTATTCTGTATCCTAACCTTTACCTTCATTCATAACAACATCCATGTACCAGCCAAGATATTGAATCTTGGCCAGTGGACTATAATGGTTGTTTATATTCAGTAAAGTCTTTTGAAACCAATGGACTCATGTCTGATTGCAAGAGATAGTCTGGATTGCAACTTTTAATAAGCCACAGTCTGACACAAACAAGCTCACTTCATCTCCTGTGCCACTGTCCCCACAGCAAAGAAGTTGGCCAGCTTGTTCATGAAAAACATAGTAAGATTTCATACTTTTCCCACCAAGGTGATCTCTGACAGGGGTGTGCAGTTCGTTGCCAACTTCTGGCAGGAGCTTTTGCAAGTAGCAGGCATCGATCAAGGAATGGGCTCCGCGCATCATCCCGAGACCGACAGACAAACAGAAAGGGTAAATCAAGTGCTAGAACAGTTCCTCATTTGTTATATTAATTACCAACAGGACAATTGGACAAATTATCTTCCTTATGCCGAATATGTGTACAATAACTCGATCCACAGTTCGGCAGGGGTCCCCTTTTAAAATTGTACACGGATATGAAGGACAAGCCATCTCCTTCGAAATTAACCTAAAATCTAAAAAACCAGGAGGCTCGGGAGAATGGTGGACCTCCCTAGCATAACAATGGACTGTTATACAGCAAATTTTGAACAAAGCCAAAGCGGATTACAAAAAGTATGCTGATCGCCATCGTGTGGAACAATGGAAATTGCAACGAGGAGATAAAGTGTACGTTTCCACCAAACATTTTAGAAGCGAACAACCGAGCAAAAAACTAGGATTAAAATACATGGGACTTTTTCCAGTCAAACGAGTGATAAATGATGTGACAGTAGAATTGGAATTACCAAAGAATCTATGCCAAATGCATTCCACGTTCCACTTCAGTCTCCTCAAAAAGGTACTCCCTCCAGACGAGTGGCATCCTGAAAAAGCAGTGCCCCACCCTACCCTTATAGATGGACAAATACATTATGAGGTAGAGAAGATATTGGACTCCAAGAAGAAACATAACAAAATATTTTGTTGACTTCCGGTTCGGGATCCATGAAGGTCTAAAGCAGCTCTAAGAGCTGAGCTGTCTGTGCCGCTGTTTGTGGAGGCTGGAGGGGCACAGATTGCCCGCGGCCCCCTGTTCTCAGGCGGAGAACAGGCAAGTATGCACTGCATCTGAGGGCGCGTCGATCTCGGGTGGTGGGGGGCTCTAAGCAACGAGCTCTCTCCCGCCCTGGAGGTCCCACCCGAAGACAGGTTTGCCAAGATCTCTGCAGCGGCTCAGGAGTCAATTGTATTGGCATAAGACCTGCATGCCCAAGCTTCGTTAAGCAGCAAGGGAAATGGATTCGTTTGATTAAAAGAAGCAGCGATTACAACCCAAGAAAAGACATTTAAGAAGGTAAAGATTGCTATCTCTCAAACCGGGACAGATTTAAGCAAGTAATAAAGTTTAAAACTGGTCTTAAAAACTGCAACAGACTGATTAAGTGAAGGGGAAGATTCCGGCAAGGGAAAATCTAAAAAGCAACATTTTAAACAGTAGTTAAGGTGGAAAATTGGATATTGTTTACATACCTGAAGTGGGAAGAGATACTGGACTGTGGGAAAGCTTGAATATCGCGAGAACTGCTGCAAACATTAAAGTAACAGGAAGTACGTCAGGACCATAAAGAGACTGGCAAGAGGCGCTCTGTGTTAATACAGGAAGTGGAAGTTCACCATTTCGGAGAAGGGCAAAGTTTTGGCTTCAAGGAAACAGGAAGTAGGACATCTTGGAAGAAGGTAAGGGCGTTTGCTTCAAGTTAAAACCATAGAGAAAAAATGCCTGACATTTTGGACTGAGCAAAACAACTTTTAACAAAAACTGAGTAAATTGGGACTTTTTAAAGCAATTGGAAGTAATAAATCAGCGCCACAGATTTAAGGAAAAGGGCAGACTCGTGGGAGCGTGGTAAATCTAGCCCCACGATGTCGAAGAAGGAGTGGCAAGCTGCGATGGAGAATCTGGATAAAAAAGTTTCTGAAGTTACAGAAGGCAATAAAGAGCTCAAAGGTATGATACAGGAGATGGCAAAAGACTTTAGAGACTTTAAAGAGACACTTAAATCGGAAATGGCAGAGCTGGTAAAAGACGTATCAGATACGCAACAGAGAGTGAAGGTAGTAGAAAACACGATGGATCTGCAGAGGACAGAGATGAGAGGGCTGAAAGCGAGAGTGACCATCGCGGAAAGTAAATAAATGGAAAAACAGCTAAGATTTCGTTCGATCCTGGAAACAGAGGAAAAGACCGCCCGAGAGCAGATTACAGAAATTTTGGCAGAGTACCTGGGGAAGGAGGAAGAGGAAATTGCAGCTCTCCTAGACGTGGTGTGCAGAATTAATTCAAAATTTGCATCTCAGAGGAAGTTACCAAGGGATATGATTATGCAATTTACGACAAGAAATACAAGAGAACTAATTGTGACCAAACAGTTTCAGGATCCACTAGAAGTTGATGGAAAGGCGGTAAGAATTATGAAGGAACTGCCCAGATCGGTGTTGTTGGAAAGAAAGAAATACATAGAGCTAGTCCAGATGTTAAAAGAAATGAAAGTAAAATACCGATGGGAAATACCAGAGGGACTGACATTTGAGTTTGGTGGAGTAAGAAAGAGCATCAGATCTGGCCAGGAAATGGAGGATTTTATTAGTAAAAATGAAAAGGACTTACCAAAACCCACAAAACCTTGATCATGGAGTGTAAAATTATATCTTGGAATGTAAATGGACTAAACTCACCTTGTAAACGTAAGGTTATTTTCCACTGGCTTGTAAAACAGAAATGTAAAATTGTATGCCTACAAGAGACACATATTAGAAAGCAAGATGTAAAATATTTGAAAATAGCAAAACTTGGAAAAGAATTTATAGCTGCCTCCAAACAGAAAAAGAGGGGTGTTGTGTTGTATATAAAGGAGGAACTACAGCCTAAAGTGGTGTTCAGTGATGTTGAAGCTCGATATTTGGCGGTGGAAATAATTTGGAATTCAAAAAAGACATTGGTGATTGGAATTTATGCGCCTAATGGTGCAAAAGAAAATTTTTTTACGGACTTACAAAAACAGTTAGATGAACTGTCTTATGACCAAATAATATTGGCAGGCGATTTTAATGTAGTTACAAACTTGGAGGAAGACAAGAAATCTAAGACTACACAAAGAAAAAGAGGACTATTACCAAAGTCGTTTTTTGCAATCATGAAACAGGAAAGTTTAGAGGATGTATGGAGGAGACAGTATCCCAAGAATAGACAATATACATATTACTCTGCAAGACACTCTACACTATCAAGAATTGATATGATCTGGGCCTCCAAAGAACTGTCGCTCTGGACTAAAGAGGTGGAAATAATGCCAAAGGTAGGCTCAGATCATAATCCAATTGTGTGGAAATTTGGTAAGAATACTAAAAGAAGAGGATGGAGAATAAATGAAGACCTGTTACAAATGGAAGAGAATATTGCGTTGCTGCGAAGAGAGACCAAGTTCTTTTTGCAATACAATTTGAATAAAGAAGTATCGACAAATAAGGTTTGGGACACATATAAGGCCGTGATCAGAGGGATACTAATGGACTTGAATGCGAGAGACAGGAGGAAAAAGGAGGAGAAAAGACAAGAAATTATGGAAAAAATTAAAGCCAAAGAGATTCAGCTCAAAAAGAGACCAGGCAAAAAGAAAATATATCAGGATATAAAAATATTGCAAGAACAGTTATCGGCAATGAACAATAAAGAATTGGAGTGGAATTTAAAGAGGATGAATCAGAGGTCGTTTGAAGGTGCAAATAAACCTGGGAAATATTTGGCATGGCAACTAAAAAAGAGGAAGGAGAAGAAAATTATCAGTACGATACGAGAAGATGATAAGCTATTAAGTGATCAAGTCGCCATTAGTAGAGCCTTTTTTAAATTTTATGCAAAATTATACCAAAAAAAAGAGGTGAACAAAGATTCAATAGCGGAATATTTAGATAAGATGAAACTTCCGACACTCTCTGAAGAATGGAAAGAGAAATTGAATAAGGAAGTGACAGAAGAATAAATAAAAGAAGCTATTCAATCAATGAAATTGGGGAAGGCGCCAGGCCCGGATGGACTAACAGCAAAATTTTATAAAATAATGGGCCAAGAATTGGCACCTCTCCTGAAAGAGGTGATGAATGGTGCTATGCAGGATCAAGAGATTCCTGATTCTTGGAAGGAGGCTAACATATCATTGATTCCAAAAGAAGGACAAGATTTGACTAATGTTAAAAATTATAGACCAATTTCATTGTTGAACAATGATTATAAAATATTTGCAAAGGTGTTGGCAGAAAGAATTAAAGGATGGATGTCGGAATTCATTGCAGATGAACAAGCGGGATTTTTACCAAATAGACAAATTAAAGACAATCTGAGAACAGTAATAAATGCTATTGAGTATTATGATAAGCATTGTGATAAGGAGGTTGGTTTCTTTTTCGTAGACGCAGAAAAAGCATTTGACAATCTGAACTGGGACTTTATGTTTGCCACCATGGAAAAGCTGCAAATGGGAGAAAAGTTCATACAAGCAGTTAAAGGAATTTATAAAGACCAAAGTGCAGCGATTGTAGTGAATGACGATTTGACAAAAAAACTGAAAATAAGCAAAGGTACAAGGCAAGGCTGCCCATTGTCTCCATTGCTGTTCATATTGATTTTGGAGATATTGATGATTCAGATACGAGAGGACGACACAATCCGAGGTATAAAGATAAGAGAGTTTACCTACAAGGTCAGAGCATTTGCGGACGACATAATGTTGATTGTAGAGGATCCAATTGACAATATGCCAAAGGTAATAAAGAAGATAAAGGAATTTGGAGATCTGGCTGGTTTTTTTGTAAATAAAAAGAAGTCAAAGATACTATGTAAAAATATGACCAAACAGAAGCAACAAGAGTTGATGGAGTTAACGGACTGTGAGGTAACAAACAAAGTAAAATATTTGGGAATTGAACTAACCGCAAAAAAATATAGACTTATTTAAGAACAACTATGAGAAATTGTGGATACAAATAGAGAGAGATTTGATAAAGTGGAACAAGTTGAATTTATCATGGCTGGGCAGAATCGCGACAATAAAAATGAATGTCCTACCTCGTGTGATGTTTCTGTTACAAACGATTCCGATTATTCGAGACTCTAAACAATTTGAAAAATGGCAAAGAAAAATTTCGAATTTTGTGTGGGCAGGCAAGAAACCACGTGTTAAAATGAAAGTGTTACAGGATGAGAAAGAAAGAGGTGGCTTGCAACTGCCCAACTTAAGACTGTATTATGAAGCAATTTGTTTGACATGGATAAAGGACTGGATAACGTTGAAAAATCGCAAGCTTCTGGCATTGGAAGGTTATAAGAAAATATTTGGATGGCATGCATACCTATGGTACGATAAAATAAAAGCAGACTCTCTGTTTCTGCATCACTATATTAGAAGAAGCCTCTTCACAATCTGGAAGAAATATAAGATGTATCTGGAAGATCAAATCCCCTCTTGGGTGGTCCCGTACGAAGTAATAGACCCGAGAACTGTCGAGAACGAACAGCAACGTTTAACTTATAAGGAGATAACACAAATACAATATTCAACATTAAGAATAAAGTCACAAGAAGAATTGTCTCCTTGCTATAGTTGGTTTCAATACAGACAGATAAGGGATCTTTATAAATCGGACTGTTCAAGGGGAGGAATAAGAATGGAAAATACAGAATTGGAAGAAGTAATGCTACAAGAAGGCAAGAAACAAATCTCAAAGATCTATAAGATACTTCTAAAATGGTACACTGAGGATGAAACAGTGAAAGTACAGATGGTGAAGTGGGCAATAAATTTTCATAAAGAAATAGCAATGGAGGCATGGGAGCACTTGTGGAAGAATACAATTAAGATTACAACGTGTACGAATATTAAAGAAAATGTATACAAGATGATATACAGATGGTACCTAACACCGAAGAAAATTGCGCTGGGGAACGCTAAAATGTCAGATAAGTGCTGGAAATGCAAAAAGCATGAAGGATCATTATACCATATGTGGTGGACTTGTGAAGTAGCAAAGCAGTACTGGGGAGATATAATAGAAGTAATTAATGAGGTGTTACAAACCCAAATAAATAAGAACCCAGAACTGCTGCTACTAAATTTGGGAATGGAGAATGTTCCAGTGCAAAATAGAACATTGTTATTTTATATGACAGCTGCAGCAAGATTACTGTATGCGCAGAAATGGAAAGTGCAAGAAGTACCTACTGTAGAGGACTGGATTTACAAATTGCTGTACATGGCAGAGATGGATAAAATGACAAGAAAACTTAAAGACCTAGATCCGGGACAGTATTTGGCGGACTGGGCAAAACTGAAACAATTTTTGGAAAAAAAATGGGATGTGAAAGGAGAACTGTGGCATTTTGAGAACTTTTGAAATAAGACGTTTTAAACAGAAGAGAGAAGTGACTTTACCATTAAGAATTTATATCTATTTTAATCTAAGCTTGGATTATAATATAGCAGAAGAGGGATGAAATTTAGAACTGATTTTTTAAAGAATAAGATAGGGAGGTTATGATAAGTAATACCTTTATCAGAGTATATGAATAAGGGAATAGTTAAACAAATATACTGATGGGGCATACTATATATACTATTATGTTGGTAGATTAGATTGTATACTATATAATGAATGTGCAGTATGGTGCTGTGTGCGGTGCCACATTGGTGGCAGGGTGCACAGTAGGGGTGTTAATACATATTATAATGACAATAGTATATTTGATAGAATATATGTTTAAAAGAAATAGAATATGTTTAAACTAAGACTTTTGTTATATATTATATTATATTATATTATATTATATTATATTATATTATATTATATTATATTATATTATATTATATTATATTATATTATATTATATTATATTATACTGGTCTATATTGAGGGGTATAAGATTTATACTATATTGATAGTATAATTGATAGATGTATATTATACTGATAGAATATTTGATAGTATAATTGATAGAAGCATGCTATATTGATAGGATATTTGATATATATGATAGAATACCTGGAAAAAAAATTAGAATGTGCTTAGACTAAGGGAATTATCAAGTAATAAGAGGGGGTAAGGGTTGGAAAGCTGTTGGAAGTCGATAGAGAGGGGGGAGGAAAAGGGTGGGGGATAGGGTTAATTAGATATTGAGGGAATGTATGTATTGAATTTGAAAAGTATACTCACCAATAAAAATTTTCTAAATATATATATATATATATATATTTTGTTATAAGCAGAAGCACCTGAGCTGAGGCAAGAGCACATGGTGGAGAGCTGAAGTTAGAAGGTAAGGGTTTGTTGCCTTTTGCCTTTCCCAGCTACTGTGTGAGAAGCTGAGGGGGAGTGGGTTCTGTGTAGCTTGCTAGAGAGTGGTTCTGGTTAAGTTCTGTGTGAGGCTGTTGGGGGCTGAGTGAATTGCTGTTGTTTGCAGCTGGTTGCTGTTGCTCGTGGTTACAAGCCCTGCCCCTAGTGTCCTGGGGCCCTGCTGGGCTAGGCAGGAAGGCACCTTTTGAAACAAAAGGTTCCTCCTTGCCAGAGGCGTGAGCCTTTGGCGCGAGCCGAAGGGCTCTTGCCCTGTGGCTCTTAGCCTGGGGATCTGCCTGGGGGACCTGAAACTCTGCTAGTATACTGGTTCTGCTAGCACTCTAGGTATATTTGGAAGGCAATCATGTCTACTGAAGCCCCCTTTGCAGTCACCTGCATGGAGTGTGCCATGTTTGTTTTCCTCCCAGAGGAGAAGACAGAGTTCACTTGCCAGAAGTGTAAGCTGGTCAGAGTTTTGGAAGAAAAGGTCCAGAGCCTGGAGGAAAGGATCACCACCCTTCAGGAGATCAAGGAGGGAGAGGATTTTATTGATAACAGCCTGGGGGCTCCGCACAGCCAAGAAGAGGAAAGTCAAGGAGGAGGGGAAAGAATCGATCTCCCTTCTGAGCCTCCTCTCAGATCTACAGTACAAACCCGAAGGCGTCAACAAAGATGCTCTGGTCCACTTGAGCTCAAGAATCGCTTTGAAGTGCTAGAGATGGTGACAGAGGTTACAGTGGAAGGAGAACCGCAAAGATCTGGAAGAGGGAGTGCAGAAGACATGGGGCCTCATGGAAGTGGAAAAAAACGTAAGGTGGTAGTCGTCGGGGACTCCTTGCTCAGGGGTATGGAACGCAATGTCTCTGGGCCAGGTCCCCTATTCCGAGAGATGTGTTGCTTGCCGGAAGCCAGAATTCAGGATATTACCGACCGGCTGCCAAAACTCATCAAGCCTGCTGATAAGTACCCGTTTGTGCTGATTCATGTAGGAACGAATGACATGGCTTTGAATACTGTAGCAAGAATTCTGGGACCATGGGATAGGTTTTCTTAGAGAAGGCCTTCTAGCACATGATGGGCTTCACCTCTCAAGGGCAGGGAAGAAAACGTTTGGAACGAACCTGGAGAACTTCATCAGGAGAGCTTTAAACTGATGCCGCAAGGGGCAGGGGACAATCGACATGGCGACTTCAATAATGAAGTGAACACAGTGGGGACCCACCTGGGTAGGAAAGGTCAAACAAAGGTACAAGGCTACAAGTGTTTATATACCAATGCCCAAAGTATGGGCAATAAGAAAGAAGAGCTTGAGCTTCTATTGCAAACAGAGGGCTATGACATAGTAGGAATTACTGAGACTTGGTGGGATGATTCCCATGACTGGAATGTGCTAGTGGATGGGTATGAGTTCTTCAAGAAAAAACGGAAGGGTAGAAGAGGAGGTGGAGTGCCGTTGTATGTGAGGAGGGGGCTTGATTGTCAAGAAGTTATGGAGAATGGGGCGGACAGCCCAGTGGAAAGTATATGGGTAGTAATAAGGGGAGGAAGGACAAAGGGTATTATTGTTGGAGTCTGCTATAGACCACCTGACCAGCGAGAAGAAATGGATGCTTTCCCTTTTGAACAGATTGGCAGAGTATCCAGACATCAGAACCTTGTAATTATGGGTGACTTCAACTTCCCCAATGTGTGCTGGGAGACAGGCTCAGCAAAGCGTCATGAATCACGCAATTTTCTGACCTGCCCGGCCGATAACTTCCTTTTTCAAAAGGTGGAGAAAGCTACAAGGGGTTCGGCCATACTAGACTTGATATTAACCAACAGGGAAGAATTGGTAGATGAGATGAAGGTGGTGGGGACCTTAGGGGGAAGTGACCATGTCCTTCTTGAATTCCAGTTGCTGTGGGGAGCCAAGGAAGTTCGTAGCCAGACTCGTAGGTTAGATTTTCGTAGGGCCAACTTCGATGAACTCAGAGGCTTGATGAGAGTCATTCCGTGGGGGAGTGTGCTGGAAGGAAAAGGAGCGAGTGAAGGGTGGGCCATTCTCAAACACGAGCTTTTGCAAGCTCAAGCCCTCACTATCCCAGCAAGACGGAAACATGGTAAGGGCTCCAAGAAACCGATGTGGATGCACAGAGAGCTCCAGAATAAGCTAAGGGAGAAAAAGGAAATGTTCAGAAAATGGAGAGAAGGACAGACCTCTAAAGAGGAGTATATGAGGGTTACTAGGTACTGCAGATCAGCCATCAGGGAGGCCAAAGCTCAGTACGAGCTGGGTCTGGCCAGGAGGGCTTGCTACAATAAGAAAAACTTCTACAGATATGTGAGAAGCAAACGCAAGGTAAAAGAGGCAATTGGACCGCTGTTGGGAGTAGATGGAGAAACTCTGATGCAGGACAGAGAAAAAGCAGACAGGCTTAATGACTTTTTTGCCTCTGTTTTCTCCCTGAAGAACTCAGGCACATCTAGAGATAGTAGAAAATGTGGCAGGACACCTGAGTGGATAATTGACATTGAGGTTGTGGAGAGGCATCTGGCTGCACTGGATGAATACAAATCCCCTGGGCCGGATGGGGTGCACCCAAGAGTGCTGAAAGAACTTTCCAGAGAACTTGCAGAACCCCTGTCCATCATCTTCAAGGCCTCCTGGAGGACTGGGGATGTGCCACAAGATTGGAGAAGAGCGAATGTTATCCCAATCTTTAAGAAAGGGAGGAAGGATGACCCGGGAAACTACAGGCCAGTCCGTCTGACTTCTGTTGCTGGGAAGATATTAGAACAGATTTTAAAGGGATCAATCTGTAAGCATCTGAAGGACCACTCAGTGATCCGGGGAAGTCAGCATGGTTTTGTTCCTAACAGATCTTGCCAGACCAACCTGGTTTCCTTCTTTGATCGAGTGACCAGCTTAATGGATCAGGGGAACTCTGTTGACGTGATCTATCTGGATTTCAGTAAAGCTTTTGATAAGGTCCCCCATGACAGTTCGGTGGATAGGGAACTGGTTGGAGGACCTCACTCAAAGAGTGGTGGTCAACGGCGTTTCATCAGATTGGAGGGAGGTGTCCAGTGGGGTGCCGCAGGGCTCAGTTTTGGGCCCGGTACTTTTCAATATTTTTATCAATGATCTGGATGAAGGAGTGGAAGGGCTGCTCATTAAGTTTGCTGATGATACCAAATTGGGAGGGGTAGCAAACACCCAAGAAGATAGAATTAAAATTCAACAAGACCTGAATACTCTGGAGAAGTGGGCAGCTGTGAATAGGATGCAATTCAACAAAGACAAGTGCACAGTATTACATCTGGGCCACAAAAATGGGAAGCACAAATACTGGATGGGGGATACACTTCTGGGCAGTAGTATAACTACTAAACAACTAAGGAAAACTAAACAACTATAGATTATAGCAAAGTAAAATGGCGTAACTTTGACTAGAGAACGGACAAGCAAACTGACACTCTGCCAAAGTCTTTCTTTTTTTCCTTTTTTTTCTTTTTATAGATTTTATTTAAGAACTAGAAAAAAACAATTGATATTGCATAGAACCTTATGCAGAATGCTATTAAATAAATCTAACAGATTATATATGCTGTAAATACATTGAATAATAACAATACATTGTAGTACCTACAAAATATAAGTAAAATATATGAACTATTTTTCTTTCTTTCACACCCCTTCCTCAATTCCAAGCAGATAGACCACAGCAATACAGATTATACGTCCACCTGTTGTTAAGGATCCTGCATAAATGAGACTATAAACATCTATATAGTATTTATCAACATTAGATTCATATTAGTTCAAAACAAAGCAAAACTTGTTAAGCTCAAGTCACTTTCTGTCTCCCTAGCAATGCACATGTATCTATAATAGGAGAACGAGCGTAAGAACTTTCACTTGAATGTCCCTGTGTAAGAGTCTCTCTACGAGAGATGGGCACGAATTGAATTACAACCCCAAAAAACACATGAACCAGGCCGGTTAGTGGTTTGTTAACACTCGGTTCGTGGCGGCTCATGTGAATGAACCCCCACAACTTTTTCAGGCCCGATTCATCAGGTCATGAGTGGTTCGTGAGCACAGACAGGCTGGCACCGATCCATTAATTTCCCAGGCAATGGAGGCCTGCAACATCTGCAGACCTTCAGTTGCTGTGGAGACCCCAATCTTAGCCCAGCTTGATAGGCCTTAGCCTACCTTGATAGGCAGGTCTCCCTTCCAACCATGGAGCTCCCAGTCTGTTTCCTGGTAGCCAAGAGCAGGGGGGAGACGGGCCTTCTGAAACCATGGGAACTCCAATCTCATCCCTCAAAACCCTGTTAGGCAGCTCTGACTGCCAACCCAGTGTCTTATTCGACAATGATAAATCACTGGAGAAGATTATGGGAACTGATTGACTGAGAAAAGAGCCAGCAATTTCCAGCCTCAAGATTCTGTCATGGAATATTGCTGGCTGGAAGAACAAGTCCTGTGACCTGAACTTTAGCAGCTTCCTTAGAAAGTTTGATGTAATCTTTCTCCGGAAAACCTGGGCTGTCATGTATGTCTCTGCCCAGCCATCCATGCCAATTTTAATTCTACTGCTCAGTGCTTGATGCTGGATGCTAGTATTTGTAAACAGAGGCTTGATGTACTTTGATTTGCTCTTTGTTGGTGTTATAACTGTTTCTCAAGCTTACAGGTGGCTAGCTACTGGACTCTGCTGTTATGACCAGGCTATGATATGTCTTTCTCCTTGGCAACAAAATGTGATAGCACAAATATGTAAAATGTTCTCACAGAGAATGATAGAATCATAGAATCATAGAGTTGGAAACCATGTTTCCGTCTTGCTGGGATAGTGAAGGCTTGAGCTTGCAAAAGCTCGTGTTTGAGAATGGCCCACCCTTCACTCGCTCCTTTTCCTTCCAGCACACTCCCCCATGGAAAGCCTCTGAGTTCATCGAAGTTGGCCCTACGAAAATCTAACCTACGAGTCTGGCTACGAACTTCCTTGGCTCCCCACAGCAACTGGAATTCAAGAAGGACATGGTCACTTCCCCCTAAGGTCCCCACCACCTTCATCTCATCTACCAATTCTTCCCTGTTGGTTAATATCAAGTCTAGTATGGCTGTCTAGTATGTAGCTTCCTCCACCTTTTGAAAAAGGAAGTTATCGGCCAGGCAGGTCAGGAAATTGCGTGATTCATGACGCTTTGCTGAGCCTGTCTCCCAGCACACATTGGGGAAGTTGAAGTCACCCATAATTACAAGGTTCTGATGTCTGGATACTCTGCCAACTTGTTCAAAGAGGGCAGCATCCATTTCTTCTCGCTGGTCGGGTGGTCTGTAGCAGACTCCAACAACAATACCCTTTGTCCTTCCTCCCCTTATTCCTACCCATATACTTTCCACCGGGCTGTCCGCCCCATTCTCCATAACTTCTTGACAATCAAGACCTCTCCTCACATACAGTGCCACTCCACCTCCTCTTCTACTCTTCTGGTTTTTCTTGAACAACTCATACCCATCCACTAGCACATTCCAGTCCTGGGAATCATCCCACCAAGTCTCAGTAATTCCTACTATGTCATAGCCCTCTGTTTGCAATAGAAGCTCAAGCTCTTCTTTCTTATTGCCCATACTTTGGGCATTGGTATATAAACACTTGTAGCCTTGTACCTTTGTTTGACCTTTCCTACCCAGGTGGGTCCCCACTGTGTTCACTTCATCATTGAAGTCGCCATGTCGATTGTCCCCTGCCCCTTGCGGCATCAGTTTAAAGCTCTCCTGATGAAGTTCTCCAGGTTTGTTCCAAACGTTTTCTTCCCTGCCCTTGAGAGGTGAAGCCCATCATGTGCTAGAAGGCCTTCTCTAAGAAAACCTATCCCATGGTCCCAGAACCCAAAGCACTCCTGCTGGCACCACCATCTCAGCCAGCGATTCACCTCAAGTATGGTCCGCTCCCAGCATGCTCCTCTTCCTGTGACTGGAAGGATAGAAGAGAATACCACCTGAGCCCCCAATGTCTTCAACTGCCTTCCAAGGGCTTCGTAATCCTCTTTAATTCTTGCTACAGTATTCAAAGCCGTGTCGTTCGTTCCTACATGAATCAGCACAAACGGGTACTTATCAGCAGGCTTGATGAGTTTTGGCAGCCGGCCGGTAATATCCTGAATTCTGGCTTCCGGCAAGCAACACATCTCTCGGAATAGGGGATCTGGCCCAGAGACATTGCGTTCCATACCCCTGAGCAAGGAGTCCCCGACTACTACCACCTTACGTTTTTTTCCACTTCCATGAGGCCCAACTGTCACCATCTCTAGCACTTCAAAGCGATTCTTGAGCTCAAGTGGACCAGAGCATCTTCGTTGACGCCTTCGGGTTTGTACTGTAGATCTGAGAGGAGGCTCAGAAGGGAGATTGACTCTTTCCCCTCCTCCTTGACTTTCCTCTTCTTGGCTGTGCAGAGCCCCCAGGCTGTTGTCAATAAAATCCTCTCCCTCCTTGATCTCCTGAAGGGTGGTGATCCTTTCCTCCAGGCTCTGGACCTTTTCTTCCAAAATTCTGACCAGCTTACACTTCTGGCAAGTGAACTCTGTCTTCTCCTCTGGGAGGAAAACAAACATGGCACACTCCATGCAGGTGACTGCAAAGGGGGCTTCAGTAGACATGATTGCCTTCCAAATATACCTAGAGTGCTAGCAGAACCAGTATACTAGCAGAGTTTCAGGTCCCCCAGGCAGATCCCCAGGCTAAGAGCCACAGGGCAAGAGCCCTTCGGCTCATGCCAAAGGCTCACGCCTCTGGCGAGGAGGAGCCTTTTGTTTCAAAAGGTGCCTTCCTGCCTAGCCCAGCAAGGCCCCAGGACACTAGGGGCAGGGCTTGTAACCATGAGCAACAGCAACCAGCTGCAAACAACAGCAATTCACTCAGCCCCCAACAGCCTCACAACAGCAATTCACTCAGCCCCCAACAGCCTCACACAGAACTTAACCTGAACCACTCTCTAGCAAGCTACCCAGAACCACTCACCCTCAGCTTCTCACACAGTAGCTAGGAAAGGCAAAAGGCAGAAAGACAACAAACCCTTACTTTCTAGCTTCAGCTCTCCACCATGTGCTCTTGCCTCAGCTCAGGTGCTTCTGCTCTGCCTCTGGCGAGGAGGAGCCTTTTGTTTCAAAAGGTGCCTTCCTGCCTAGCCCAGCAGGATCCCAGGACACTAGGGGGCGGGGCTTGTAACCATGAGCAACAGCAACCAGCTGCAAACAACAGCAATTCACTCAGCCCCCAACAGCCTCACAACAGCAATTCACTCAGCCCCCAACAGCCTCACAACAGCAATTCACTCAGCCCCCAACAGCCTCACACAGAACTTAACCAGAACCACTCTCTAGCAAGCTACCCAGAACCCACAACAGCTACCCAGAACCACTCACCCTCAGCTTCTCACACAGTAGCTAGGAAAGGCAAAAGGCAGAAAGACAACAAACCCTTACCTTCTAGCTTCAGCTCTCCACCAGAAGGAGCGGGGAAACTTTGTTGATAACTGGGCGGGGGAGGAGAAGAGTGAACTAGGAAAGAACTGTTTCTTTCCCATGTTGTCATTCTGGTCAACCTCTAGTCAAGCGGCTGAGACGTTTATATTTCTCCTAAGTAGACCTATGGAACTGTATATTGAAATGAACTGATTTCTGAATAAAATCCATTTGACTAAGTACTGCTGTCTTACTGCAAATGGGCCAGAGATCTGTCTGCAGTATCCTGTCATCCATAGCCTGACATTTTGACCAGAATCCTCCTTTTCTTCTGTACCTGTAACCTCTGGAGAATGGCTACCGGATTCCAGCCATTTGAGCCAACCCCAGGATTGGGGTGCAGGACTCTACTTTCCACCCAGTCCTGCACCTGGGAGCAGGTGCAGATACTGGAAGAGCTCCTATAGAACTGGGGGCAATCCCTAGGAGAGGAGTCTCCCATCTGACATGGACTACTTTACCAACTCCCAGACAATGGGCGCCTTGGACCCGGGAGAAAAAGGAGAGGCGGAGAGGAGCGCTGTTTGGTCCCTGCCTGAGTGAGACGGGAGCACTCGACAGCTCCAGAGCTTCGCATTTAACCTTCATCCCAGAGAATGAGCAGAGGATCGAGCCCACGGGAGACCTTTCGCTTGAAACATCTCACACTGCTCCAGAGAAGGGAGTGGAAAATATAGCTGCAAGTGCATCAGAGTTTTGGTGGAAGGATGAACTGGAACATTGTGCAACTCTCCCCGTGCAGCAGGAGAGTTATTTGCCATTGGGGTTGGAACCCCCTCCGGACCTGCCTCCGGAGTCACGACAGGATTACCAGCAATGGAAGACCATTTGCCAAGAGAGCTTGTTCCTCACCCAGAACTCCCCCAAGCTGACAGAAGGGACGGAGTTAACAGGAGAGGATCGTTTAGATTACCTCAGTGAACAGTTCCAGGTGATGAGATACAACCTGTTGGCATTAACAGGTCTTACCCGGGGTTGGATGAGAAGCATAGTCGGGGTTGGATGCTCAACGTACCCAAGTCCCGGTGGATTTACAAATAACGGGGAACCCTGGATTACCCCCTGGAAATGCTGCAGAGTGCGGTGGATTTACAAAGGACCCACTAAATCAGTGGGTAACGCAAGCTGTGGCTGGGCCAAGCAACCAGGAATGGGGCCAGACACCGCAGCTACCTACGCTACAGGAGGCAACAACACAATTGGTGTTGGGGGATGTACAAACAGGAGCCGCAGCTGGGCCATGCAACCAGGAATGAGGCCAGACGCTGCAGCTACCTACACTACAAGGGGTGACAACACAATCAGTGTTGGAGGATGTACAAATACAGGGGAACCGTGGATTAACCCCTGGCAACTGGCAAAGTTCCCAGGATTTTATGGGCAATGAGGGTACCTACACCCTGGATTGGAATACGGCCAGGCCATCAGTCCCATTCGGGGGCCAGACACTGCAAGCAAGAGTGGGGGAAAGGTACCAGATCCTCGAGGCCCAAATGGCAAGGAGGGGAAAGGAGCTGGAGCAAACCGCCTAGCTGGTGAACGAGATGACGAACTTACCCGTGGGATTAAGTGCATGACCACTGCCAGAGGAGCCGGGGAGAGCTCCACAAAGTGGACAAAAACAAGGAAGTGCAGAAAGGGGGGCAAATTTTAGTGATTCCAGAACATTTTATGAACAATTCTCCCCCTGCACAGGTTCCTATAGTTACAAGGATGGGAGGATCCGTTCCACTCCACGCCATAGTGACAGCCTCTAACATACACTCTCAGAGAGAGGGAATGGGCCCAAGCAGGGCCCCACAGCTTTTGACCATACCTCCGCTAGTGAGAGGCACGGGAGCACCTGGTACCACAACAGGGATGAGAGTGTCAAGGAGCCAACCTGTGCAAGTTCAAGCAAGCACAGGAGCATCAGTTGCAACCAATGGGATGAGGATGACCCAACAAGGCCAAGCACCAAGAACCCCCATTATTGCCACAATGAGGGCAGGAATACAAACGGGATATACCCAAAGGGGGGGGGGTCCCCCAGTAAATATCCCGTGGAGAGCCCAGGGAATCCAAACACAAGGTTTTCAACCACAATATGGAGGGATTCCGCAAATGACTCGAATGGGATTGGGAGCAAATGGAGCCTACCAGATACCCCAGGGGGTACACGGACATTTGCAACCACCCCCCTTGGGGGGGGGCTCCGATTCGACAGGCAATGGGAGACCAGGGAGCAGGAGCCCTTGTACCGGGATTGCTGCAGAGATGGTTCCAGTTGGAAGCCACATTTGATGGGAACCACAGAAACCTTGGATTCTTCTTAATTCAAGCCATGGAATTTTTCCACGATTAGGAACACTTATTTCCTTCGGAACACAGTCAGGTGAACCACCTGGGATCTCAATTAGTGGGAGCAGCAGTTAAGTAGTACGTAACCCTGTATAACATAGCACCTAAGCTTCATAATTTAAACGCGTTCGCAAATGCGCTCAAAGCTCAATTTAATAACCCTTCATTGTATGAAGGCCCAAGTGCATTCTGTCTATCATCAGTACAGGGAATTGAACCTAGAGTGTCTCCCAAAGGAGTACTTTGAGCTTAAAACTGTATTACACCAATTATACAAAAATAAGCAAAAAGCCTTTATGCAGAAATGCTGGGAACCCCTCCTCCAAGCCACAATAAATAACGATACAAGGAAATTTGGGTCATTGATCTCAAACTCTATGGGCAGGAATGGTTCTGTAAATAGTTCAATAACAGTAAATGCCTGGTATGGATATTTCTTGAAGATCAGGTGAATAGAGTTAACATTGTAGAAGAACCTGATTATAGCTTGGACGATTGTGTAGAATGGCTGCCGGTACAGGCTGCAGAGGTTGAAACCTTGATTGCGTTAATTAAGCCGGGCAAAGCCCCTGGGCCTGATGCAATCCTGCCTGAAGCTATTAAAGCATTTATCAGAGTGGTGGGCACCCTTTTTAGCCACTTTGTTCACTGCTATAAATAAGTCAGGTTTAATACCTGAAGCATGGGCGAATGCTATAGTGGTTCCTATATTTAAAAAAGATTATTGTTAACTCCCAAGTAACTACAGGCCAATTAACCTTTTATCCACTATTGGGAAGTTGTATGCAAGATATTTGGCAAACAAACTTAAGTCGTGGATATTAAAACAACAGATTTTAGGCCCAGAACAAGTTGGTTTTTGTCAGGGGAAGTCAACCCTAGATCACTGTATTGTGCTAAGCCATTTGGTGAATAAATATACAAAAGTGAAGGGGCTTAAATTATATGTAGCTTTTTTAGATCTTAGGGGGCCTTTGACTCTGTTGATAGAGATCTTCTGTGGAAGAAACTAAGGTCCATGGGGATTGAGGTGAGATTGCTTTTGTTGATTAAAAAGCTTTATTCCGAAACCACGTCAAGTTAGATGCTCCAAGGATGGTGATCTAACTCCTAAGATTCCAATTAATATTGGAGTTAAGTAAGGATGCATCTTAGCCCCCTTATTATTTAATCTTTTTTTTAATGACTTGGCCCCCTTTATGAAAAAAAAGATGGTCACAATCCAAAACTAAAGCACGTACTGCAGCTTTTAACAACAACAACAACAACAACAACAACAACAACAACAACAACAACAACAACAACAACAACAACATTAGATTTATATACCACCCTTCAGGACAACTTAATGCCCACTCAGAGTGGTTTATAAAGTGTTATTATTACCCCACAACAATCACCCTGTGAGGTGGGTGGGGCTGAGAGAGCTCCAGAGAACTGTGACTCACCCAAGGTCACCCAGCTGGCTTCGTGGAGGAGTGGGGAATCAAACCTGGCTCTCCAGATTAGAGTCCCGTGCTCTTAACCACTACACCAAACTGGCTCTCATCATCTGCTTTTGTATGCAGATGATGTGGTGCTTCTGTCTGTCTCGGAAATAGGAATGAAAAGGATGTTATCTCGCTTTTTAGACTATTGTGAATTGAACAAATTGACTTAAAATTTTGATAAATCCAAAATCATGGCTTTTGGGAAAACTTGGAAACCAGTTAAGTGGAATATAAGAGGGAGAGTGATTGAACACGTCAAAAGTTACCTAGGAGTCTATATCCACCATAAAGCTAGTTGGGTAACTCACAAAAAAGAAGTGATAAAATCTGTGAACAACAACATATTAGCGATTACTGGCTTTTTCTACACTAAGGGAAATCAACATATCCCAGCAGCCCTTAAAGTGTTTAATCATAAAATCAGTGCTAAACTACTCTAAGGCATTCCAATATGGATCACAGCCTTTAATAAAGAAGTCGAATGAATACAATCTAATTTTCTAAGGAAAATTTTACGGCTGCCAATGCCATCATGTGTGCCCTATGCAGCTATTTGTTTGAAGACCAACCAAAGACACCTAGAGAAAAAAAGCCTGGATTCTAACAATTAAATTCTGGCTGCTTTTGCACTTCAGGAGCAGCCCCAATAGTCTTATTGCATACATGCTAACTGAATTTCAGTCTTCTGCATGGTTAGCTGATATAGAAAAAAATCTCTGTAGTCGGGCTTTGCCTTGATAAATTAGTTTTTCTTTCCAAGAGGCCTGCGTTTGCTTTGATTAAACAAAGACTTGTAGATACTGAGATGCAAGAACTTAGGAGCCTCGCTTCCAGTAGATGTCCTCCTATGAGATGGGGAATTTCCTCTAATGGTTCTTTGGTAGAGTATTTTTCTGGTTTGACTTCCCCTCACATTCAGAGAGCATTTATGTTAGTGCACTTTAATGTTCTTCCTCCTGCAGTACTCCATGGGAGGTTTAATAAAATTCCTTACTCCACAAGGTATTGTGCCTGTGGCTTGAGGGATATAGAAAGTAGTGAACATGTTTGCCTGTACTGCTCATTGTATTGTGATATTCGCGCCGTTTAACCTTTGCTTCAAAATCATGGTCAATCGGATGACAGTAAGACACGCCTTTTACTATCCACACATAACCCTGGGATCATTGAGTCTGTGGCTAAATTTCTTTGTTCTGTATTGAAGAGGAATGGCTTAAGTGATGGGGCAAGTGATTTTTTTTTGTCTCCTTGCTGACTGTGCATATGTATGTCCTGTTATGCCAATAACGGTATTCGATTCAAAAAATAAAAAAAATTCGACTGCCAACCAGAGAGCTCCTGCTCTGCTCTATGAGAGCATTTGTCATAAAAGGCACACCTCGCCGGCTCTTACTTTCAGTTTCTGCAGGCAGTGAGAGAGAGAGGAGGAGGACTGCTGCTGGAATTGGAGGGAGAGGGAGAGAGGGAGGGAGTGGATTGTTGGAAGGGAGTTTGGCTGCTGCTGGCTGGTTGAAGAGACTGAAAAGCCTCTTCTGTTTCAGTCTGCATAGTTGGGAAGGGTACCTTCTTTCCTCCACCCCACCCCAGTCCCACCCAGGGCCTGGGCCACTTGGATCTGGCCTGGGGGCTAGCTTGACTGAGGCCTGCTACTCTCTTTTGGGGGGGGGATTTTCTTTCTTTTCATTCCTTCTTTGTTTAATTATTAATTCTAAATTTTGTGCACCTCAGATATCTGTGCTTGGGGAGGTAGGGATCTGCTCCTCACTGGTCTCATGGTCACTGCCAGGTTCTGGGGCCAAGCTAAGTGGCCGCCTCGGCTGAGGGGTCACTTCACCTTTCTGTTTGAGTTTGGTGTTCAGCTCTCTCTTTTTTATTTTGAGCATCTGTCCTGCTTGCTCAGGTGGGTCAGATCAGGTGTCTCTCTGCTTGGGGAGGTAGAGATCTACTCCTCACTGGTCTCAGGGTCACTGCCAGGCTCTGGGGTCAAGCTAAGGGGGCAGATCTTGAGGAGGGCTCACACTCTTCTTCTGCTTTCCATTTATACATGCTTAGCAGCACTATGAGGCTTAGAGCAGGGGATAAGGGAGGTCGTGGGGGGAAGTGCAAAAGTTGTCCTGGTTGCCCATTGACCAGCACTGGTGGCACCAGAGACTCCCTCTAAAGAACATTTGCCTGGGGGGGGGCCTGTGGAGGAAGCAGAAGCTCTCTTACCGGTGGGGGGAGAGGAAGATCTCCAAAAACTGTTTGCAGAAGAGGAGAAAGAGGGACCTCAGGAGGAATGGTGGGGCTTTACCTCCACCCCACCCACATCCCAGCCCCTTGGGACTGACAGTGACTGCAGTCCACCAGTCACTCCATATTCCCGGCCACATTCCACACCACGGCTGGTGATTCTCAGTTATCCTCGTGAGCCAGCTCCTGCCAGTCCTCGTTTCAATCTCACTATCTGGAAGCACTATCGGACCATTCCCAATGACCCCTGAGTGGCACAGTGCCACTCCTGCAATGGCATGGTGTGTAGGGGCTGCGACCCTAAGCACCTGTCATCCACAGTGCTGCACAAGCACCTGCAGAGGCACCACCCAAGTCTGTTGCCTCCGGCCTTGCCCCGTGAAACATCCATTGGGGGGAGAAAGAGGGTGGCTTCCAGTTCAGATCAGGGAGAAGTGGGAGAGGAATGGGAGTCCACCCAGATCAAGAAGCCTTGTCCCAAGGCTGCGGCGGGTGGGAGCGGGATGCCCAGGCAGGCCACCCTTGTGGAGGTTGTTCCCTCGGGGTCAGGGACAGCACCCTTGAAAAGGATGAGATCAAAGGTTCAGGAGGCGGGCGTTCGCGTGGTGGCAGAGATGATTGCCTTGGAAGGACTCCCTCTATCCATTGTGGAGGGAGTGGGCTTTTGCAGGCTGCTCCTTCATTTCACCCCATGGTTCCAGATGGCTTCGCGGTGCACCCTTGGCCATCAAGTCATGAGTGCGGGACATAGTCTGTCAGGAGCTGTCAGGTGCTAAAGGCCGGACCGTGCACTTCACGGCAGATATGTGGAGCAGCCGCCATCACGGTTACCTCGGCCTGGCAGCCCACTGGTGGCAACCGGAAGACCTCCGCTGCTCCAGGCCAAGACCAGGGCCCCCGAACGAGGTGCCACCCTTGGGGCCGGGCTACGATACTCAAGATGGCCACAAGCTGAAAGCTACGTTTATCAGCGTTCCAAAAGTCTGTGTTTTAAACTCTTTTATTTAGGATATCAGTGAGTTTTAACAATATTGTTTTAGCATGCCTGCATATCAGCTCGGACAGGGCAAGAGAAATTGCTAGTCCTGCTCTACTTTTGGAGGCTATCTGAGAGATTTATAGTCAGCTCAGATTTGTTTGTGAATAGCCAGGAGGTAGCTGCCAGATAAGACGCTCCTAACTGAGTGTAAATTCTCTCATGTCTGAGGGACTGTTGACAAAAGAGAGATAAGGTCAGACACCTCTGCACTGTGATATAAGGAAGGTTATTGCATACAGTGAAATAAAGCTTACCCTAATTGCAAACAGCTGGCTGACTACTTGGA
Organism: Eublepharis macularius; assembly: GCF_028583425.1. Taxonomy (NCBI): domain Eukaryota; kingdom Metazoa; phylum Chordata; class Lepidosauria; order Squamata; family Eublepharidae; genus Eublepharis; species Eublepharis macularius. The sequence goes on along the minus strand of NC_072800.1, from coordinate 8,613,756 downwards.
AATGCCTGGCGGGAAGCGACCACGTGACCTGGAAGACCCAACTCCAGTTCCAGCTCAGAAACAAACAAAAATAGGGGAGTGCTTTTCATCAAAAGACTCCACTTTATTTGCTATACCAGTGTTTAACCGTTTTGACCCCTTAGCTGATGATGCAAGCACTGCTAATATGCCAGGTGAGGCGAAGGAGAGGGGAGAGGGGTGCCAGGCTACAGGGTGGTTCTGCTCCCGGCACAGGGGATGGATGACGTGCACACAGGGCATCGCCTCCTTGATCAGGGCAGATCTGAAGGAGTGGGTGCCCGGGTAGGGGGGGGGTTGAGAGTGGCTTCATGGTCACCCATGTGGGAAGCAACATGTTGGTGGCCCTGAAAGAGGCTTCCCTTCCGGGCCTTGTTTGCTTGGTGCATGAGTTGCACTTGGTCGTGAGGGATGCTCTCAGGCTAGGTAGCAAGCCCAGGGACGCATGGGATGAGGGAACGTTGGCCTTGCACCAATTGTTGGACAGCTGCTGGCATGTGGCTGCCCACTTCTCTCACAGCGTCAACTCTTCCAGCGAGCTGCTCCAGAGGCAGGGAGAGGGGGCAATCCCAAGCACTGCCTGTTCCAGGACATGCCCACCCACTGGAACTCCACCTATGACATGATCAGTTGTCTGGTGGAGCAAAAAAACCTGGCCCAGAACATAATGCCATCGGTGGCCATTCTGCAGAAGGGAGAGGAGCTCAGCCTCTGCTCTGTGGACTGGCTAGTCCTGTCCCAAATGGTGCATGTCCTTAAACAGTTTAAGGATGCCACCGAGGTCCTCTGCTCCTACCAGGCCACCCTGAGTCAGGTGATCCTCCTGATCCATGGGCTGGACCAGGTGCTGAACAAAGAGCTGGAGCATGAGGGAGCTCTCCTGCCCAGGGTCAGGGACCTCGTCAGGAGGTTGCAGGTGGGCATGGCCACCCGCTTGCATCCTCTCTGCGAGGAGGTGCCATACAGATTGGCCTGCCTCTGTGACCCCCATATCAAGGGCAGCATCGCCATGCAGCAGGGCAAGCTGCAGCAATGGAAGAAGGAGCTCCGCAGACAGGTGCACAGGTTCCAGGCCGAAAAGGCAGGATGGAGGGAACAGGGCAGGGGCGAGGGAGAGGAGGAGGAGGGGAGAGGCAAATGAGCCAGGCCATCAGAGCACACCTCAAATGGGCCCATTTGAAATCTAGTCCTCGTCGGTTGGCTAGGCAGTTGGCAGCTGCAGAGCAGGTGCGTCTGTCATGGTGGAGGACTCTGTGGGGGCCATGGTGTGCGAGTACCTTGCTGAACCCATTGAGCCCCCCCCACACACACACACACTTGAACCCCCCAGGGGTGGAGAGGGGCCTTCTTCCTCACTTCCTGCTGTCTAGCATGGCAGGACAATGGGTTTTGTCTGTGGCCACATCCTCCAAGTGCCCATGGGGTCTCTCTTGGTGACCCTGTGCCGCCTGGCCAGGATTGCATCCGTGGCCCCACTCCCCAAGGGGGTGGAGAGGGGCCTTATTTTCTTTCCCTGTCTTGGGTGTCCATGGGTGCATCCGTGGCCCCTCTCCCCAAGGGGGTGGAGAGGGGCCTTCTTTTGGATCTCTGCCCACCACTCACAGAAGGTGGATTTTGTAGATTCCTGCTGGTCCTGGTAAAGGGCGGGCTCCCTTAGTGACCCTGTGCTGCCCAGCCAGAGGTGCATCCTTGGCCCTTCTTCCCAAGGGGGTAGAGAGGGGCCTTCCTTTATTTCCCTGTGCTGCCTGGCCAGGGGTCCCTCTCCCCATGCTCACATGGAGAGGGCAGCCACCGAGAAAACCCGTGGTCCTTCCATGGTGGCCACCCATAGGGATGGGCAGGTGGGTGGGAAGGGGTTGCCTGGTGGTGGCCAGCCCGCATAGAGAGGTTAGCCACCAAGAAAACCCATGGTCCTTCCGTGGTGGCCACCCATAGGGGCAGGAGGGTGGGCAGGCAGGGAGGGGCTGTCATGTGGCAGTCAGCCTGCATGGAGAGGGTGGCCACCAAGAAAACCTGTGGGTGGGGAGGGGCTGCCAGGTGGCAGCCAACCCCCCCCTCCGCACCCTAGAAGGGAGGCAGCCATCTGACAGACTGTCTCCGTGACATTGCCCATGTTTGGAGGTCCCATAGTCAATTGGCATGGATGGCTCCAATTGTATTGAATGGGATTTTCCTAGGGGTACTGGCTTTGGGGGGTTTATAACTCGAAGATCCGTATTGGAATCTTGTCGAAACTTGGAGGGTGGGTGGAGTAGAGCCTGCTGAAAACTCCCTGCAAGTATGGGCTCTCTGAGCATGAAGGGGTCTGTTCTGGGGAGCCACGAACCATAAACCACAAACCAGTTCGTGAATCAGCAGAAGTTCAGCAAAGTTCGTGGTTTGTGGTTCATGGTGCATCAAAATGAACGAACCACAAACCGCGCAGTTTGGGGTTTTTTTGGTTCATGCCCATCTCTACTCTCTACACAAGACATCTTACACAGGGATGCTCAAGTGACTTATTATTTTATTTATTTATTTATTTATTTATTTATTTATTTATTTATTTATTTATTTATTTATTTTATCATATTTATATTCCGCCCTCCCCACAAGCAGGCTCAGGGCGGATAACAGCATTTTTGTGTGGTTATATTCAAGTGTACTCCGTCTCCCTAGCAATGCATGTGTATCCACAATGGGAGAACAAGTGAAAGAACTTTCACTTGAGCGTCCCCATGGTCTCTCTACACAATACTCTATTACACAAGGACGCTCAAGTGAAAGGAGAGCAATGTTAACCAGAACTTGTAGTTTAAAAAGACAGAAGGGAAGGCTTTGTCAATTTCCCCTCTCTACAAGAGGGTAGATGCTCCTCAGAGGGTTTGTTAATTAGATGCAATTACTGAACCCTTTAAGGAGTGGTGGGGCTCTGTCTTTTCAAACTACCCTCCTCTGGAGAGGGGAAATTGACAGAGCCTTTGGCTTTTTAAAACTACTACTCCTGGCTCCATTGCGTCTCACTTCACTTGAGTGAAGAGAAATATCATGCACAGAGACTCTCAGATATCTTGTGCAGACAGACTTTGATAGTGAAGTGTGAAAAAGGTGATGGGTGTTGAAGGTACGAAGCTAGATCTCACAGAGGCCTTCCTCTAGCAGCACCAGAGAAAATTACTAGTAGAAGAGCTTCATGGTGGCAAGGGAAAATAGAATTTTTAAAGGAAAATAGATTTTTTATTATTTACAAACCTTTCTACATACAAAACATATTTACAGTTAAAAATTGAAAGATCAGATGGTTACAGAGTTAACAGTTATTAACATCAAAAAACTTTAATTACTCTTGCAAGACACTTTAGAACCCTTTTGGAACTTTGATATTAATATCATAAGAACTTTAGAAGAAATATACAAAAGCTTTAGAAGAACTCTATAAAGGAACCCTATAAATGCTATAAACACTATAAACTCTATTAAACCACTATAAAACCATATAAACAAATTATAAACATCACACTATAAACATTACATTATAAACATTACAAAGCAACACCTCTCAACGAACAGGGGGATTCACCTCCCTATACCACTGCCATCTACTCAGTCACACTTTCCTCTTGGGCCCCATTTCTTCCCACCTCTGTATTTTGTCTAAGTTCGAGGTGACGTACCGTGCCATGTCAGAAAGGGGTACCTTTTTCTTTATACATATTTCATCTGTTTCTCATCGTGCTGCTTATGAAAACAAGGGTCACTAGGTGACCCACGGTCCAGGGAACCTTATAGAGACTCTGTTTCTTTTCTGGGAAGTCCAGTACCCTTCCTTCCTTTCCTCATCTCTCCTTTGGGTTCCCATATTCCTCAGATTCCAGCCCAGGAGTGATCGTCTCCCACTTTTGAAAAATGAGTAACAGCCACTTCAATGCCCTGGCCACCCCCACCCATTCCCTCTTTACAGCCGTGAATTCTTTTAGGGCATGGGGGATGGTTTTGTGGATGTCTTGAATCAGGCTTTTACAAGTTACCCGTGGGCACTGCTGTTGGTCTCTGTAGGCTCTGAAAGTAGTGGCCCTCACCTGGAGAATTTGATGGTACGCCCTCCACCTTATATCTCTCAAAGTGTAGGGAACAGGCCTGTCAGTAAACATTGGGATGGGAAACTCTTGATGGCATACATCTCTTGGATGGTAAAGGAAGAGAAGGATGAAGAAGAAGAAGTAGAAGCAGCAAAAGTAGAAGAAACAGCTAACTAGCAGCAAAAGCAGAAGCAGAAGGAGCAGAAGAAGAGGAGGAAAAAGAAGAGCCTTTAGATGCCCAGAGGCCACAATTAAACACAAGAAAAATTGAAAGGAACCATAAAACTATTTTTAGGATATGCAGAGCCCCTTTCCTTATGTCTCCTTTAACTCGTCACTGCCACGTTTCCCAGTTCTCCCTCCAACCTTCAGCCTTCAATGTGAAGACAACCCACAGGATCTTTATGGAGGCAACATGTGTCCTCGGCTCCATCTCAGTGTCCTCCTCCTGGGTGGCTTCTCTGATACCCCTACCCCATTCTCCCCCAACCTCCTCCTCCTTGGGCACTATGAGGGTGACATCTATGTTCCCAGTTTGTCCATCCAAGCTGTACACTTTGCTTTTGAACTGGTTGATCTTGGCCCCAGAAAAGACTTCATACTGATTCAGGTGGCTCTTCACACTGCACAGTTCCTCTTCCTCTTGAAGTACTACATAGCAATCATCCGCATGAGCCAGGCTAGAGATTTGGAACAACAGGCAACCTAGAGGTGAGAATCCCTTGATGTTGGGGTCCTTTTGGATGGCATGAAACAGAGGGTCTAGGGTACGGACATACAACAGAGGACTCAAGGGGCATCCCTGTTGGACCCTAGTGAAGACCGAAAAAGGAGAGCCCAGGCAGCCTCTAACTTTTGGCATCACACGGGCATTGGTATAAAGAGCTTGAACCAGTCCAATGAGAACCTCAGGAATCCCATGGAACCTTAGGACAGACCAGAGATAACAATGGGCAACCTGGTCAAAGGCTTTGCTCTGATCCAGTTGCAGCAGGTACTGGTGACTTTTCTCCTGTTGCAATTGGTCGAAGAACTGGTGGAAAAGGCAGGTGGTATGCGCCATTCTCCGCCCCAGAACCGAGTTGGTCTGTCCAACCTGTACCAAGCTGTCTGCCACACCCTTGAGTTTGTTGTTGATGACCCTGGTCAGAATTCTGTAGTCCATGTTGTTTACAATAATGAGTCTCCAGTTGGTCATTAACATGGGGTCTCCATCCTTATACAGGAGGGTCGTGATTCCCTCAGAAAAACTGCATCCCACTTTTGCCCACTCCAGCATAGTGTTGAACACTTCCATCAGGATTGGAACAAGGTGATACTTCAGATTTCTATACAGCCCATAAGGGAATCCATCCAGTCCTGTTGCTGAGGTGCGTTTTCCAGCCTTGACAGCCTGATGCACTTCGTCCTCCATAAAAAGTTGAGAAAGATTCTGGTAATCCTCCTGTCCCATGGACTGTCCTCCACTCAGCGTCTGTCAGGTTCTGGCAGTTAGATCCCCATAGTACTCCACATAGTGTATGAGTTAAAGTTACTTTATTAGTAACTTTGTATCAGCATACACAGACAAGGGTATTGGCAAAAGTGACGTGTATAAAGTTGGAAGGGTTAGTTATAGGGAAAGTTCCTCCCTTTAGGATCTGGATGATTATGCTTCTGGTACAGAGGAGCCAGAAGGGGGGAGGGGATTTGAGACAGGAGGTGACAAGAACTGTAGGAGAGATGAAGTTATTTCCGGTTCCCAGGGAGAAGCCAGCACTCAAGGACACATTCTCAAGTGACTGTGAAAATGAAAGTAGACATCGCAGCAGGCACCTGTGAGATAAGCAGCCCTCAGCTAGACAGGCCCCAAAATGCCACTTCCTATACTCTCAGAGGTTCCCATCTATGGGGGAAAAAAGAGGCTTGTCTGGCTAGGGGTGGCATGTTGCATGCAAAATGACCCCACCCTTCAGGGGCCCATCTTCCACCTCTCCTCCCACCCTCCACCAAGGCTTGAGGAGATCCCACTTTGGGGGTGTCAGAATCTGTTTAACCTAAGTGAAGCCATGTTTAATTTGGTAGTGTTTAGTCTGTTTTTTCTCCAGGCCTCGACACCTGCTGGGAGCCGCTACCATGGGAAAGGAAACTCTCTTATCAGTCTACTCGTCCTTGGCCAGCACATCGTGCCTCTGTGAAGCTTTGCTATGTGAACTCGGGGGGGGGGGGGGGAGGAGGCTGGGCTAAGGAGTGTGAAATGTAACCATTTTCTTTTCATGAGTTATTCTTGTCAATTCTTTGGTCGGCCAGGATCTCTATCCTGGATTGTGTATGCTCAGAGATGAATGCTGTCTTTCACAATAAATCCTTTGGAAATAGAAAGACTTGGTCTTCTTGCTGAAGGGAGTGAACCAGACTATCAGCTCTGAAGTAGCATAGTCTGACAGGGGGGCCGTTTTATGGCCTCCCAAAGATGCTGCTCTTACCCACCTCCTACACCACTATTTCCTATGGGGGAAAAAAAGAGAGGCTTGTCTGGCTAGGGTGGCATTTTGCATGCAAAATGACCCCACCCTTCAGGGGACCTGCTCCCACCCCTGTGGCTAGGGGTGGTGTTCCAAGTTTCCTTCCACGTCCAGGATGGTTGCGGTTTTGCCTCGTCTTTTAGAGGTTTTACAGGAGGTCTTACTTGCTGATGCTCCAGCCTTCCGCCCAGCTGGAGGTTTCTCTGAGGATTCTCTGTTCTCCCTGGGGCAGTCGGCAGCAAAGTGGCTGGTTCCCTCGCAGTGGAGACAAAGTCCCCATCTCATCTGGATAGCCTTCGCCGTCTCCAGGGACTGCGTCTTTGGGAGCCTCCTCTCTCTCAGGGGCCCCTCTGGGTGGGTTCTCCGCATCCCCGCTTGGTGTTGCATTTTCAGAAGTTTAACTACTTGCTCCCAGTTCTCCACCTTACATGCGAGTTGGATCCATCCCAGCAACACTCTGGGGTCATCTTGTACCAGGGCTTTATCAACCAGATCATGGTTCAGGCTGGCCCAGAAGAATTCGATCTTGATCCCCTCCATCCAGTCTTGCACCTTGGCCACATACTGCTGGAACTCCGCTGGATACCCTTGCATGGGCTGGTTGCCTTGTCTTATTCGTTTCAGCTTGGTCCTGGCCTGCTCCTCTTCTAGTGGGTCCTCAAATTGAGCTTGAAGGGCACGCACAAATACGTCCAAATCATTCAGCTCCAGGGCTCCAGCTGGCCTCGTATAGGGAGACATACCATTTGGTGGCTGGGCCACCCAACTGCGAGCCCAAATGGCTTACTCAGCTATGTTCGTTCAGGAAGGTGTGACCCCACTCTTGGAAGAATTTCATCACTTGTACCAGCAAGAGATGTGTTGCTTCTAGGAGCCAAAATTCATGATATTACAGACGACTGATCAGTACCCATTTGTGCTGGTTCACGTAGGAACAAATGACATGTCCACGAATTAAAGAATTACATCACAAGAATGAAAGAAGATTAAGAAGTTGTTGGAAGCCAGTTCAAGCCAGTAGGGGTACAGGTGGTATTCTCTTCTATCCTTCCTGTCAAAGGAAGAGGAATGCAAAGGGAGCAGACCATACTCGAGGTGAATCGTTGGCTGAGGTGGTGGTGCCGGCAGGAGTGCTTTGGATTCTGGGACCATGGGATAAGTTTCCTTAGAGAAGGCCTTCCAGCACATGATCAGCTTCACCTCTCAAAGTCAGGGAAGAAAATACTTGGAAAGAACCTGGAGGCTTAATGACTTTTTTGCCTCTGTTTTTCTCCCTGAAGAACTTGAGCCCATCTAGAGATGGTAGTAGACACGACAGGACACCTGGGGGGCTAGTTGACATTGACAGAGAGGTTGTGGAGAGGCATCTGGCTGCACTGGATGAATACAAATCCCCCGGGCTTGATGGGCTGCCCCCAAGAGTGCTGAAAGAACTTTCTAGAGAACTTGCAGAGCCTCTGTCCATCATCTTCAAGGCCTCCTGGAGGAGTGGGGATGTGCCACAAGATTGAAGAAGAGTGAATGTTATCCCAATCTTTAAGAAAGGGAAGAAGGATGTCCTAGGAAACTACAGGCTGGTCAGTCTGACTTCTGTTTCTGGGAAGATATTTGAAAGATTTTAAAGGGTTCGATCTATAAGCATCTGAAGGACCACTTAGTGATTCGGGGAAGTCAACATGGTTTAGTCCCTAACAGATCTTGTCAGACCAACCTAGTTTCCTTCTTTGATCGAGTGACGAGCTTACTGGATTGTGGGAACTCTGTCGACATGATTTACCTGGATTTCAGTAAAGCTTTTGATAAAGTTCCCCATGACATTGTCCCCCCCCTTTTTTAAAAAAATAAATTTTATTAACATTAACAGTAACAACTAACAACAAACAAGACAAAAACATTCAAATTAAAACCAAAGATTGATACAGATTTATCAGTATCTATACAATTAACCATTAACACTTACTTTAATTATGCAACAGAGCAATCTTAACAGTAGAGATATTAATAATAATGTAACAATTTACACAAAAATTCACCACAACCCCCACATTTCCATATCAATAACATCTTGGTAAGGTAGCTTTGTTAAAAGTGGATTATTTTTAGAAAGAAATTCAAGGAAAGGCTCCCACTTAACATAAAAATTAGAAGTACCAGTGGGGTTTTTCTTTAGATGTAGCTTTCCTGTTATTTTTTCCATTATTAGAAAATCCCATATCTTGTTGAACCAGGTATTAATTGTAGGAATTGATTTTGACTTCCAATATGAAGCAAGTGAGGATTTAGCTGCATGAAATAATATAGTTATTAAATCCTTTCTAACTGAATAAATATTTAGATCTTCCCAATTGTCCAAAAAAAGGATTTCTGGTTTTAGAGGAATTTTATATGAAGTTATAAGTTGTACCTGATGTAAAATCTTTTTCCAAAAGTCTTTAACATACTTACAATTCCACCAACAATGTAGATAATTACCTAATTCCCCACATTGTTTCCAACATGGGGGGAACTTTTTGAATAGATGTTTGATAACTTATAAGATGTGAGGTACAAATAATTAATAATTTTATATGATTGTAAATAAATATTAATCACTTGTGTATTAAATGAATTAGAAACCCAAATTCGATCCCAATCAGTATTTGAAATATTGATTTCCCAGTCTTTTTGCCATCTGAGATATAGATTAGTATTGGACGTGCTTGATAATTGTATTAATAAATGGTAAATTTTAGAAGTTAAACCTTTTCTTATGAAGTCTTGAGTGGCAATAATATGTTCAAACTCAGATTTTGGTTTATTCATTATTTCTTTCAGCTTGATGTCTTTTGAAAAATAAACTAGTTGAAAATAGGAGAACCAAGGCATTTTCTGTCCCATTTTTTCTTCTAATTTATGTTTTTCTAACAGGCTGGTCTTCGTGGCAATATCAATTAAGCAAGGATTTCTATATTGATCTTTGGTTTTTAAATTAATTATCTTATAATTACAACTTGGATCTTCTTGTGAAGCAATGGTAGCAAAATGAGACACTTCGGGGATTAATTTGTTTTTATATCTATCCCATGTTTTTAAAATAGCTATTAAAAATGGATTATGATTAATTTCTTTGGGCCTGTTATTTGGTTTCTTCCAAATTATGTCTTATAATGTATTACTGAGTTGTGAGATACTTATGGTTTTTTTCCAATCTGCTTGACCTTTAGCTTGGATTATTTGCATTAAATTAATTAAACGAGTGGTAGCATAACACAAGTCCAAATCTGGATAATTAAATCCTCCTTGCATTAAATCCTCCTTGTAGTCTGTTAATGAAGTCTACTGGAGCTTAGTTGATGAATTTAGTTGGGGAATGTACCTTCCCAGGAACGAACTGTAAATACTTATGAATGTCATTTGATTAGCTCCTCAATCAAGGACAGAAGATCTCATCATGGGAGGAGGGAAAGGAATGTGCTAAGTGGGAATGACTCTGTGAGACTTTTGTTGCACTGGATTCCTTAGGGGCTGGGGAGCCTGTAGATCCAATCACCACTGATCACTCCACATTCCTACGTGGCATTCCATTCATGCCTGGGTCTCCCAGGCGGGACTCAGCAACTGTTAGCTGGAGGTCCTCTGGCTGCAATACAAGCTGCCATTTTAATTCCAGAGGCCTGGTACCATTTAATATCACATACATCCATGTCAAAATGGCTATTAAAGATGGCGGAAGCCAGGCCAACTGCTTACTCCTCCACATAGCCCTCTGGAGTGGTCAAAGGGGACCTCTTCTTCCTTTTTCACCAGCAGGAAAACTGTTGGATCAAACACAATATATATTATATCCCTTCTCCAGAAAAGCAACCTATTCTCCTCCTCCTCCTCAATACCCCTGCCATATTTTCTTTTTAAAAATGTGATATGTCTTAGATTTTTAAACTTAGTATGGAAAATTCTTTGCCTGTTTCCAAATTTCTCCAACTTTTCCTATTGTATTGTTGACTTTAATGTCCTAGCTGTTGATCACATCAACTTGCACTGTTTAAGCTGTCTCTAGTCTTAGTAAGAAAAGTGAACTATAAATTACATATTTTTTTTAAAAAAATCAAGTGTTTTCTAAGTGCCCTGCAGCAAGAAAACTAGCAAAACAATTTGGATGATTTATTACTTCAGTAGCATATGCACAGCCTCTAACCTTAAAAAAATTGCTGGCACTGTTAGCTGACCATGGGCGGAACCTGGTTGAATACATGAGCCATTGTGATAGAATTTCTTTGCAACCATTTAAGCTTGTACTGAACAACAAAATGGTGCCAAATTCTAATCCCTTCTTCAACTTGGGAGGTACTAAAGCCACACAATGGAATGGCTGGGCAAGAACACCAAAATTTTAAAAAAATGGAATGCTTTCCACTTCCAAACCTCATCCTTCAAACCAGTTCAATGAATTTTGTTGGAATGTCACTTTAAAAAAGCTCTCAGCCTAGAGTAGACTGGAAGGCATGGAAAATTTCAACTCAGGCAGTTCTGGAGAGGCAAAGGCATAAGGAAAATAGAAAGTAAGGCTTTATAACAGGAAGCACTGGCAAATCGAACTGTAGGGATATCAAGCTGCTATACCTATAATACGAAGGATAATGCTTTTGATGGTAGAGCAATTGTTATATAGAAGCCAGAATGCTGTGGTATCTTAACTGAAAACACATTTCAAATTTAGAGTCACCTCTGCGAAAACTCTGTTTTGGGCCAATTTGAAGATACGTTTTGGCTTTAGAATTAGAATTAATCTTAAATTGATATGTTTATGTAATTTATATATGTTGTATTCTGCTCTGAGCCTGTGCACGGGGAGAGCAGATTAGAAATATAATAAATAATAATGGTAATAGAACCGTACAACCCAAAATTTACTTGGCAGTAAATTCCACTGAATTCAGTGGTACTTCCTTCCTAATAAGCATGCTTAAGATGGAAGCCTTATTGTCATCCTACTATATACAGTTTGGTGTAGTGGTTAAGAGCATGGGACTCTAATCTGGAGAGCCGGGTTTGATTCCCCACTCCTCCACAAAGCCAGCTGGGTGACCTTGGGCGAGTCACAGTTCTCTTGAGCTCTCTTAGCCCCACCCACCTCACAGGGTGATTGTTGTGGGGTAATAATAACACTTTGTAAACCGCTCTGAGTGGGCATTAAGTTGTCCTGAAGGGCGGTATATAAATCGAATGTTATTATTATTATTATTATTATTATTAAAAGGAAAAACTTTTTCACGGTCAGAGTAGTTCAAAAATGGAATCAGCTGCCTAGGGAGGTGGTGAGCTCCCCTTCACTGGCAGTTTTCAAGAAGAGGCTGGATGAGTATTTGTCAGAGATGCTTTAGGCTGATCCTGCACTGGGCAGGGGTTGGACTAGATGGTCTGTATGGCCCCTTCCAACTCTATGATTCTATGATTCTATGATTCTATGATCCTGTGCTTGCCCAGCTCTCCTATTATTATCCTCTCTTATTATTCTATTTGAGGAGACTCAAATAGAATTAGGGATGCAAAATCCAGAGCCAGAGGTGGAGATGGAGACAGAGTGGGGAGAGGATGCACAGAAGAAACAGAAGGTACCTAAACCAAATACAGTGATGGAAACAGGGGAGGCAAAGGAGAGAGGAAAGGGCCGGGAGGATCTCCTTCACCAACACCATCCCCGGGTTAATTTCAAGGACTCTCCAGAGACCGCAGTGAAGCCTACAGTGGCTCAATTTAGTAAGGCCATACCTCCTGCGGTGCAGGAGGGGGTGGCATCAGAGAAAGATGGCAAACTGAGACAAGGACTGAAGAGCTGGTCCCCGATGCAAAAAACATGCTAAGTTTTTGAACAGTGATCTATTTCTTCCCTTTTGTTTTTGTACCTTTGCTTTGCCCTCATTCTCTTAACATTTCTGGAACTTAGAACTGCAGAGGGGTGCGGCAGGTGCCTAGGAGGGAGGATATACACTTCCACTGCAGCAGACTGAGGACAGACATCCTTGTGCTCCAGGAGGCCAACATCCGATCTCCCAGGGAGAGGAGGGTGGCCCAGAAAGCCTGGATGTGGGGCCCTTCCTGTTGGTCTCTAAAACTAGAAGAGGGAGCTGGGGGAGTGGCCGTCCTGTTCAAGCAGAGGAGAAAACTTTGCCATTGTAAGGACAACGGAGACATTGCCAGGACACTTATTATTGTGGATTTCAATTTGAAGGTTTATCCGGAGGCTCCAGAAACTAGGTCCAGACTATGTGCTTTATACGCCGCCATCAACAGCATTCATAAACGTGCCCTTTGGCCAACCCTGGGGGATTATGTCATCACAGGAAGGACTCTCCTTGTGGCAAGGGACTTCAACATCAGGTCAGAGGAAGGGGACAGAATCAATCTCTGGACTGCTTGTCGGAGCATTAAACATCTCACGGGGAAAGAGAAGAGGCTCAAAAGCATGTTAAAGGACAAACTCAATATAACTGACATGGGGCTCCAGATTGCAGGAAAATTGGACTATCTTCCCACTCACCACAGAACATTCTTTCAGAAGAAATTCCAGGATGAGCTGGGGTGCAAGATGACATACTTCCATCCATTAGCTATGAGCCATCTGGACCGGATCTGGGCACTAGGGGAACTGGTTCCCACCAAATGCCGAATCATTGTCACCCCCTGGTCAAACCATGCAATCCTCCAGATTTCTTTGGTAGGGAAGCCAAACAGGAGAAAGCATAGACCCTGCTGGCATCTGACAGAGGTGGGCCTCCGGACCTCCTGGACGGTACCGGACATCATACTGGCCCTAGAACACCTTAAGCGGCTTAAACCAGAGATGGATCTTCTGGAGTGGTGGGAGAAAGTGAAAGAGGCGATTTAGCACACTACCATCAGATCCAAATGTAAACAAACAATAAAATAATTTGGGGGCTTGCTACAGTACAAATTCACACTAAAATACAAATTAAGCATTTATTATATTTTTTAAAAGTACAAAAATTGTGCACATTCATTGCTTATTAATTACAAAAAAACAACCCCCAAACCAACGATGTCAGGAAGTAAGTAGGTGGGTGGTGGTATCTAAATAAAAATAAATCTTTGCAGAAAGAACTAAGACAGAAAGCAGCAGCTGTGATGGGAAAGTGAATGAACCAGGGCGATAAATTTGGAAGAGTGAGGATGAGGAATGTTTGGCTTAAGCCCCCACTCCTGTTCCATTCAACGTAAATGTGCCTCCCTCTTTATCCCAGAAGTTTCAGACGTCCTTGTTGTAACTGGTTATTGTTGCTTTGAATCAACATCACAATTCTTCTTTATAAAATAATTGGCTGTGGCCTGTGGTCTGGCTCTGTCATATGGTTTTTGTTATGAATTAACATCTCCTTTTGGTACTGGAGCAGTTAGAGTCTTTCTTTTTTAATAATTGATGTTACTGACATGCCTAATCTGGACTGTTTTACTGAAAATCATAAGATTGTCAGACTAGCATCTGAGACATCCAGGTTCATATCCCCACTCTGTGACGGAAGCTGGCTGGCTGACCTTGGGCCAGTCACGGCTCTCAGCCTAACCTACCTCATTGGGTTGTTGGGAGGATAAAATGGTGGTGAGGAGAATGACATAAGCAGCTTTACATCCCCATTGGGGAGAAAGGCAAGGTATAAATTATTTGATTAATTAATTAAATTTACTCTGAAGTTTTGGAAGCAGTTGCTGTTTAGAAACCACAGGGCTGTTTATGAGTGGAGGTGAGTTTTCTCTCCAGAGCTGAAATATGATGCCTCCGATCTGGTGATTTTCAAACTCTGTTCTTTGAAATGTATAGATTTGCTTACCAGGTAGAAGCAGTTGCCACTGAGAGCCAGTTTGATGTAGTGGTTAAAAGTGGAAAGACTTTAATCTGGAGAGCCAGGTTTGATTCCCAATTCCTCCATTTGAAGCCAGCTGGGTGACCTTGGGTCTATCACAGCTCTCTCAGAGCTCTCTCAGCCCCATCCGCCTCACAGGGTGATTATTGTGGGGATAATAGTAACACACTTTGTAAACTGCTCTGAGTGGACATTAAGTTGTCCTGAAGGGCAGTATATAAATCAAATGCTATTATTATATATGATTATGAAATGTTATCGAACACAAAATTTGAAGTGACTTTTGGGGTCTTTCAACATCTGAGTAATGTAGAGAGGAGCCAAAGTATTTTATAACTAACAAAAATGTCTCATGTTGAGGAGTTCTGCATACACATTCCTAACTTGTTCCACTGAATTTCTCTCATGGTGACTTTTGAAGCAAGAAGCAAATTTCAGCAAAACCTGGAGATTTTAAAGGAAAGCCAAAATATTGGCAGAAAGGAGGGAGGAAGTGGCATCTCCCTCTTCCGGGTGGCTCCCTGCTGTTCAGTAATGACGTGATCTCTGGAAAAACAAATTTGCCTCCATGCACCATTACCAACCTCCCCAAACAGCACCGCTACCAAGAGATGTAGCAAAAAATCCTCCCCCCGCCGCGCCTAGCTGGCACACAATAGGAGCTGAGATGGCCCCTTTAAAAGCATCCCAGAATTCTCTGCAATACATAAGCATTCCTTAGTGGAGAAATAAGTGAAAGAGTTCCCTCAGGGTAGGAAAATGCAAAACCATTCCTCTAGCCTAATCAAAACACCCATACTCTTTACTAACTACTTAGAGGTTGCTCTGGCAATTTTAAGTGACAGGGTTTTTTTTATTAATCCATTTAATGTTACTAGCTAATCAAATTACTGCCCCAGAAACCTAGCATGAATGAGAGTCCGAACTCAATGAAAAAGTGTATCCCCTCTCAGTGACTGCCACAGATCCTTGCTTGAAATGTCCCCAAAGCTCTATAAACAATGGGAGCCTGACTCACTACCCCATCTGTTTCCCTTTCATGGACTCTTAGCCCATGGATTTGTGACTGTTTTATATTCTGTATTTGTCAATGGAACCTGATTTCATTTGACCTTTAAGTTTACAAGACAGAAAAAGTATGTAATGTGACACATTTTATGGGATGAACTTCTCTTGGTGAGAGTGTGCTTTAACTTTAAAGCTTTAACACTTTATTCTGCCTGGAGATCAATCTGCTTTAATGCAGCTGAAATAACTTCATGCTATGTGCATGTAGAATGTTGGGCTGAATTACTGCAGCCTTTTTTTCCATTTCAAAAGAGTGTAACCAGCAAGGTCACACGTGCATCTCCATCACTCGACCAAGTCATGAAGGGACCATCACATTAACCTAAATCCACAGATAAAATTTGCATATCATAGTAGGTTACTTCACATGTGCAAACTCAGTTTCCACATTCAGCTGGCCCAGCCTCAGAGGACCAAACAAAACATGATGTGGGAGATCATAACCGAGTTCTTCAGCATTTAGGGCTGTTTTTTTTTTAAGTAGCTATTTGGAACTGCTAATTTTATCAGGAAAACAGCACCTGAGGAGGTGATACTGAGTCCTTTCTTCTTCTGCTACTTTCCCTCTACCCCCCCTCCCCGCCACTTGTTGGCAATGCAGGATAAATATGTAAATAAGTAAATAAGTAAAGCAGAGAAAATCAGAGCGCACAACTAAGCATTTGTGTGTGCATGCTAATGAGGCAATAAACTCACATAGAGTCAACTTTCTTCAGTAAGGCCATTTCCACACATCCTTAAAGGGATGGTCCTCTCACCGAACACTGGCGGCTTTTCCCCTTGACCTCAGACATCTCCATTTTCAAAATGGCTGCAGGCTGTTTGGCTTCCATTTTTTTGGTGCCTTTTCTGGGACCGTGGGAAAGTGTGGTGAGTGGGCCTTCCCTTTAAGGATGTGTGGAAACAGCCTAATGAAAGTAGGAGTCCTTTTATTTAGGAACTCCACTCAGGATAGGAAAGAGGAGCGATAGAATCTCATCTATCTAAGCTAGGATGCTGGTGGATACAGGGAGCAAGCCCTGTGTCCTCCATGATAGCAAGATGGAGAGAAAGTGTGTGCACATGAGGGAGATGATGATGAAGTTCCCTGAGAGTAGCAATCTACACATCAAAGAGATAACATTAGATAGAACAGAGTGTCTTCCTCTCCCTCTCTAGTAAGCCCCCTCTATAACCTAAGACCAGGAACAAGGGACAGCATATAAGTCTTTCACTTCTTACACTACTTGCTCTGAACTCTACAGGGAGAAAAAAGTATATTCCCCTGACTGAGCTAACAACAGCTTCAGAAGGTAGTTTTATTGCATGGAAAGAAAGTATCTTTACCACTACAACTGACATTTTCCTTGTCACATTAGCCCCATGCAAATACTTTGCAAGGGAAAGTGGCACAGTAAAGCATGATCTTGCCAGATCTCGGAATCTAAGCAAGGTTGGTATTTGGATGGGAGACCATAAAGAATGACTCTGCAGAGGAAGGCCATAGCAAAACCACCTCTTCTTCTCACTTGCCTTGAAAGCCCCTTGCTAGGGTCACTACAACTCTGTTGTGACTTGACAGCACATATGTACATATGTAGATGCTTTGTAGTAAAAACATTGACAACTCCAGAGATCCTGATCAAGGATCTTCCACATCATTTCAAGTTAATATCAAAGTGTTGTGTAATCAACAAGCATGAGAGCCTTCTAAAAAATCTATACAGTCATAGATCTCTGGGACGCAGTTGCAAGGGAATTAATGCAAATAGCTGTATCAGGGAGTTCAGCTCCAGCTCTTCTTCCAATAGTGACAAGTTCTGGTCCAGGTGATCACATAGCAGATTTGTTTCCAGGACTCAGTGCCTATAGCTCCCAGGGAAAGATGTGCCATTGCCTTGAGAGGGCATAGGTGGGAACTGGGACTTCATGTTTGCCACTATGGAAAAGCTGCAAATGGGAGAAAAGTTCATACAAGCAGTTAAAGGAATTTATAAAGACCAGTGTGCAGCGGTTGTAGTTAATGATGATTTGACTAAAAAATTGAAAATAAGCAAAGGTACAAGACAAGGTTGCCCATTGTCTCCGTTGTTGTTTATTTTGATTTTGGAAATTTTGTTGACTCAAATACGAGAGGATGATACAATTCGTGGCATAAAAATAAAGGAATTTTCCTACAAAGTCAGAGCATTTGTGGATGATGTAATGTTGATAGTGGAAGATCCAATATATAACATGCCAAAAATAATAGATAAAATAAAGGAATTTGGAAATTTGGCTGGATTTTATGTGAACAAAAAGAAGTCGAAGATATTATGTATGTCAGGGTTAGAGTGTATGTGTGTAACCAAAGAGACGCCATATGAATTCTTTCAGTATTCTAAGTGCTTTGTTCACAGGTGCCAAGATGTTCTCAGCAGCTATCTCACAGAAGAGGATTGTTTTGGCTATCGCTTTTCCAGCCTTGGGAAACTTTCGCTTTCTCAGCTTCAAAGGGATTGTTTTGAGAACTATGGGGGGAGGTTGGGTCTGCTGGGATCTGACACTTTGTACCTCATGCTTTGCCTGTCATTCGTAACAATACACGTGTACCAGCCTGGATATTGTATCTAGGCCAGTGGACTATAATGAATATTTTCTTCAGTAAACTTTTTGAAAACAACGGACTCTTGTCTGATTGCAGAAGGTAGTCTGGAGTATAGACATTATCTAGCCACAGATCTGACATTTTGTTACGAATCAAACTTTTCCAATGCCTAAGCCGGAGCAGACGGATGCCAAAGCCATTCCCGACAGGGACCCTTTGTTTGATCCATATGCCTCCCCCGGCTCTCAAGGACTGGAACCTCAAGGACCCGTTCCAAGGGGGAAGGGGTCCTCCGTTACTATGATTTTTACTCTCGCACCCAGTAGAACGGATACCCGGCCCATCGCCGCAGCAGATCCATTGATATCCTTGCCGACTCCGACACAGTGGGGTTCGAGGCCAAGGGACGCGAGAGAAAGAAGGGCAAGCACAGTGTTCATGCAACCCCCGATGGACAGCCAATGGAGTTTAGAAGTAATTACATAGCATACCAGTAGCCAACCATGGTATTACTGGAACAGAGAAGCCGACCAGTCGGAGTGGGAAACGTCCTGCCGTGATGTATTAATTTGGGACTATGCAGAAGTTACCCCGTGGACGGGGCAACAAGACCTGAGTGAACACACGTGGATACAATTACAAAGCCGAACCGTAGCTATTGACGCTGGAATTTCAGCGGTTACGGGATTAGCGGTTACGGGATCTTGGCAGGGAGATCACAAGAAGAGCAAGGTGCAGGGGCCCAAGGCATGGGGGAAATAAGACCTTGGCCCGGGGCAGCCTGTGCGGAATCATATGCTGAATATGTGGAGACCGCAAGCCACCAAGGAACCACCTTATAAGTATGCCGATACCAAAGCCACCGAAAGGAATTCGGGTAGTGTACAAATTTTAGAGGAAAGGCTGACGAGCATGGAAGAGAGTCTGACCCATGCAGTCCACCTTCTGTCTGTACTCGTGGTTGGGGGTTCGGAAGAAAACCAGGAATTGCCAGCAGGACTGCACAACATCAGTCAAAGCCTGTCTAACTTGCAAAAGTATATCCCAAAGACTGAGGTTGGGGCACCAGGTCAACCGCTTCCAGTAGAGGATATACCGCAGCAACCCGATGAACCACCGGACCCCGCTCCGGAGATAAGTGAGGATACCTGTGCTGACCCAGATGTAGAAGACGAGGTGGAAGAGGACGGAGACGATGGGGGAGTGCCTTTAGAAGAACCTCCGACAACCCCGAGGGGTACACCGGAACGTCCTCCAGGAGAAGCTCCTGCCATCACACCGCCAATTATTCCGCCAACAACGTCCCGGGGGGGGGACAACCCTTTCTACCGAGACTAATGGCGCCGTTGCAAAGAGGTACCACTCCGCGTCTCACTCCACTGCCAGGACCGATTGGAAGGGGAACTACTCCTCAGCCACTACAAACGCCTGGGCCAAGAGGAACCCCCATCCCAAGGCAACCGATCCCAAGAGGCACTCCTCCCCCATTACAGCCCGTGCCGCTGCAACCAGTACCACTATTGCCCGCACCACGAGGTACTCCCCCCGTCCAACCATTACCGATACAACCGGCACCGTTACAACCAGCGCCGATGTTGCCTGCACCAAGAGGGCCCCCTCCACCGCTACAACCAATTCCGGGGGGCCCTCCTCCACGGCTTCCACAACCAAGGCCCCAACAACCTCCGTTTCAACCACCGCCACAACCGGTACCTCTCGATTACTATCCGGTACCAGAGCCAGCGGCCAGGCCACAAGAATTACCGATGGGTTGGGTGAAGTTGGAAGCCACGTTTGATGGAGATCCTTCTAAATTAGGATTTTTTCTCGTGCAAGCCTTACAATTTTTTAATCGGTGGGGACATTTATTTGGAGATGAAGCCAGCCAAATCGAACACTTGGGATCCCATCTCCAAGGAAAAGCTGCAGATTGTTATGTAGCTCTTTATGATATAGGCGCCCCCGAGTTAAATACGCTTCAAGGGCTAGTGGATGCACTATGAGCCCAATACGAAGATCCCTTAGAGGAGACAACAGCTAAGACAGAATTGCAGTCCATTAGACAAGGCAACATGTCAGCTCGAGACTATGTTACAAAATTCCGACAGCTTGCCGCCAAATGCCCAAGGTGTGAGGAGTCCACCAAAATCATCCTATTCAAACAAGGCATGAATCCCAAGTTATTGGATAGAGCCCTTATGCAAGATAATCCCCCCACCCTATCGGGGTGGATTCAGTTAACTTGTGAAGTAGAAAACCTCATGCAAGAAGTGCGCTTAGTTGAGCAACAGCAACACACTGGGCAAAGGCGCTCTTCCGTTCTAGTAAGAGGAGGCAGAGGTGCTGGATATGCTACCAGAGGAGCGAGAGATGCTAGATGGCAACAAGGATTGTGCCTGCAGTGTGGCCAAAGCGGTCACTTTGCGGCGCAATGTCCGTACCGGCCTGTGCAAAGAACTCCACTCCAACTAAGACGTCCAGCCCCCGCCACTCCACCTGCGCCACCCTGCCTGACGCCAGCTCCTAGATCAACAAGAGGCAGAGGGGCTTCTCGTACAAATCCTCCCGAGAGAGAGTTAGAGTTAGAAGAAATTATGGACTATGATTCAACAGCTCTAACCGGGGAGGAAAATCCAGAGAGTCCTGCCTCGGGAAACGAAATGGATCTGTCGTAAAAGGACCCAAACGGCAGATCAAATATCAGTCAGTTCCTACTTTGAATAGACCTCATGGGTCCATACTCTTCATACCAGTAACATTGGTGAATCCAGATAGAAAAATGCATGTCTGCGTTCAAGCTCTCATAGACTTGGGCTGCTCTAGAGACATTATTGCACCGGCTCTAGTGAATGGATTAGTACTCCCCATTAAAGAGCTGGAAACTCCAGTCATTTTTGAACAAATGGATGGCACTAACATGAATCCTGTCACTACTGAAACCGCGCCGGTCATCACAGGCATGGGACAACATTGGGAGACAAGATCATTCGTAATTAGTGCCACCGCCAAATATCCGTTGATTCTGGGAAGCAGATGGCTGTGGGATCACAACCCCTACATAGACTGGGCAGTTGGAAGTATCACTTTTTCCCATGATACTTGTAAAAATCACCGTTGGAATCAAAATTGGGGTAACAACCCTACCCTCAGTGAGCAAGCCCTTCTAATGCAAGAAGAAATCAACCAAATACCCAAACAGTACCGGGCTTACACCCAAGCTTTCACTGAAGAAGAAGCCAACTCTTTACCTTCCCACAGGAGGACGGACTGTGCCGTGGAGATATTACCGGGTGCATCTTTGCCCAAAGGCAGACTGTATCCCATGAGCCCTAACGAAAGGGAAGAACTCCGTAAATTCATTGACACCAATCTTTAAAGAGGATTTATCCGACCTGCTAACAGCCCGCATGCTGCTCCAGTACTTTTTGTTAAGAAGAAGGATGGGGGACTAAGACTTTGCACAGACTTTAGGGGACTAAATGCAGTATCCTCCAGCAACGCCTACCCCATCCCACTCATCCGAGATTTACTCAACGTCATGGCACAAGGTAAGATCTTTACAAAATTGGATTTAAAAGATGCTTACTTCCACGTTCGTATCAGAGCAGGCGATGAATGGAAAACCGCTTTTAATACGCCCCTCGGCCAGTACGAGTATTTGGTTATGCCGTTTGGTCTGGCCGGGGCCCCTTCGGTTTTCATGTCCATGATCAACGAAGTATTGCATGAATTCTTATACAAAGGAGTAGTAGTGTACCTAGATGATGTCTTAATTTATTCGGAATTGGAAGAAGAACATGTAGAGCTTGTAAAGAGAGTTCTGACTACTCTAATGTGTAACAAATTACCCATTAAACTGTCCAAATGTGAATTTCACAAAACAGAACTCACTTATCTGGGATATTGCATCTCTAAAGATGGTCTGAAAATGGACCCCGGCAAAGTACAAGCCGTACAAAACTGGCAAACACCCACTACCCGCAAAGAACTGCAATCCTTCTTGGGTTCTATAGAAAATTCATAGCGAACTTTGCTCAAATAACACTCCCCCTAACCGAACTGTTAAAAACCAAAGACAAGGGGGACCAAGCTAAAAAACCAAGTGCCAAATTGTCCTGGACACCGGAATGCCAGGCGGCGTTCAATCACCTTAAAACCCAATTCATTTCAGAGCCCGTTCTACAACACCCTGATGAAAATCGCCCCTTCGTAGTACAGGTTGACGCCAGCGACACTGCGATCGGAGGCGTCCTCTTGCAGAGGGGGGAGGACGGTATTCTCAAACCCTGTGCCTTCCTATCCTGAAAATTTTCTGAAGCTGAAAGAAATTGGAATGTTTGGGAGAAGGAGGCGTTCGCTGTAAAAGCGGCACTCGCCACCTGGAGGCATTGGCTAGAAGGAGCCCGTCATCCTTTTGAAGTGTGGACGGACCACAAAAATTTAGAAGCCTTACGCAGTCCTAGACGACTAAATGCCAAACAACTGCGTTGGGCGGAATATTTTTCTAAATTCAACTTCACGTTAAACTTTTTGCCTGGCAAAACTAACTTTCTTGCCGATGCTCTGTCGCGCATGCCCCAACACAAGAGCAAGAGGGAGGAGACGATAGACACCGTCTTTTCGCCTATGCAATTAGGGGGAGTGGTGACAACGCGCAGCCGTGCAACCCAACCTCCTCAACCCGATCCAGGGTGGAGACTAAAATTGAAAGCTGAAATAGAAAAGGAGGGGGGAAATGTACCCAAAGAAAAATTACAACAATCTGAACAAGGAGAATGGCTTTGGGGAGACCGCTTCTATGTACCCAGCAGTTTAAGAAAAGAAGTTTGCAACGCTGTCACGACGCCCCTATGGCCGGACACTATGGGTATTTAAAAACACTCCATTTGGTGCAACGACAATTTTGGTGGCCAGGCATGCGCAAAGACATTTCTCAGTACGTAGCGTCATGCCCCATCTGTCTTAGTGCCAAGTCCCGCAAGGGCAAACCCCTGGGACTATTGCAACCTTTAGAAACGCCGAACAGACCATGGGAAACAATATCCATGGATTTTATCACAGACCTCCCCCCCTCCAAGGGTCACAATTGCATTTTGGTCGTAGTGGATTTATTCTCCAAACAAGCTCATTTTATACCTTGCACCACTATACCTTCAGCCCAAAAACTAGCAGATATCTTCCTAAAACACATTGTAAAACTGCATTCTTTTCCGTCAAAGGTGATTTCGGATCGCAGCAGACAATTCGTTGCCAACTTCTGGCGGGAGCTTCTGCAGATTATGGGAATTGAGCAAGGTTTAAGTTCAAGCCATCATCCTCAAACCGATGGACAGTCCGAAAAAACTAATCAAATATTAGAACAATTCCTCCGCTGCTATATTAATTTTCAACAAGACAACTGGGTTGATTTGCTTCCCCTAGCAGAATTCTCGTATAATAACAGTGTACATGCCTCCACTGGAGAAACTCCCTTTAAGGTCGTTTATGGCTTCCACTTCAAACCCTTCCCGTTCGAAGCGCTCCCCTCTCCTACTTCAGTGACCAAGGACGTTTCAGACTGGTGGGGGGAAGCTGCTCAACAATGGACTCTAATTAAAAAACACCTCGACAAAGCCAAACAGGATTACAAGAAATACGCAGACCGCCATCGTGTGGCCAAATGGGAATTACAACCAGGAGACCTTGTTTATCTCTCAACGAAAAACTTGAAAGTAACTCAAACCAGCCACAAATAAGCTTTGAAATTTCTGGGCCCCTTTCCTGTTCGTAAAGTAATCAACAAAGTGTTGCCTTAGATTTGCCAAAGAACTTACGCCATGTTCATGATACCTTCCATGTCAGCCTGTTAAAAAGGGCTCCACCAGCAGACCAATGGCACACTCGAGCCCCTCCTATCCCAACCTTGATCGATGATCAAACCCATTATGAAGTACAACAAATTTTGGACTCTAAGCTTAAAAGAAATCAACTGTTTTATCTTATCAGATGGAAAGACTTTGACTCTGGGTTTGATGAATGGGTGCACTCTGTACATGTTCATGCTCCTAAATTAATCAAGGCTTTTCATAATCGTTATCCGCATAAGCCTGGGGGAGGGGCCTCTTAGAGGGGGCAGAATGTCAGGGTTAGAGTGTATGTATGTAACCGAAGAGACTCCATATTATTTCTTTCAGTATTCTAAGCGCTTTGTTCACAGGTGCCAAGATGTTCCCAGCAGCTATCTCACAGAAGAGGATTGTTTTGGCTATCGCTTTTCCAGCCTTGGGAAACTTTCGCTTTCTCAGCTTCAAAGGGATTGTTTTGAGAACTATGGGGGGAGGTTGGGTCTGCTGGGATCTGATACTTTGTACCTCATGCTTTGCCTGTCATTCGTAACAATACACGTGTACCAGCCTGGATATTGTATCTAGGCCAGTGGACTATAATGAATATTTTCTTCAGTAAACTTTTTGAAAACAACGGACTCTTGTCTGATTGCAGAAGGTAGTCTGGAGTATAGACATTATCTAGCCACAGATCTGACAATGTAAGAATATGACAAATCAAAAACAGCAAGAATTAATGGAGATAACAGACTGCGAGGTAACTAACAAAGTGAAATATTTAGGAATTGAGCTGACTGCGAAAAACATAGATTTATTCAAAAATAATTATGAGAAACTGTGGCAACAAATAGAAAGAGATTTGATAAAATGGAATAAATTAAATTTGTCATGGTTGGGAAGAATAGCAGCACTGAAGATGAATGTGTTACCACGTGTGATGTTTTTGCTGCAAACTATTCCAATTATCCGAGACTTCAAACAATTTGACAAAGGCAACGAAAGATTTCAGACTTCGTGTGGGCAGGCAGGAAACCCTGGGTGAAAATGAAAGTATTACAAGATTCGAAAGAAAGAGGTGGACTGCAACTGCCAAACATAAGATTATATTACGAAGCAATTTGTCTGACTTGGTTAAAAGACTGGATAACGCTAAAAGACCGTAAACTGCTGGCCTTGGAGGGACACAAAAAATTGTTTGGATGGCATGCCTATTTGTGGTATGATAAAGTTAAAGCGGACTCTATGTTTTTGCATCACTATATCAGAAGAAGCCTTTTCACAATCTGGAAGAAATATAAGAATTATATGGAAAGTGGCATCCCCTCATGGGTGGTACCATATGAAGTAATAGATCCGAGAGCTGTTTACAATGAACAACAATGTTTAACTTATAAAGAGATAATGTCGATGGAACATAGAATATTAAAAATAAAAATACAAGAAGAGTTATCTCCTCACTATGGATAGTTTCAATATAGGCAAATTAGGGATCTCTACAACTCGGATTGTTTAAAGGGAGGAATAAGACTGAAAAACTCGGAGTTAGAAGAAGTGATTTTACAAGAAGGTAAAAAAGACATTTCGAAAATATACAAAATACTTTTAAAATGGTATACGGAAGACGAGATAGTCAAAGTCCAGATGGTGAAATGGGCAATAAACTTTCATAAAGAAATAACAATGGAATCATGGGAACACTTGTGGAAAAACACTTTGAAGATTTCAACTTGTACCAATATTAAAGAGAATGTGTATAAAATGATGTATAGGTGGTATTTAACGCCTAAAAAGATTGCGCTTGGAAATGCAAATATGTCAGATAAATGCTGGAAATGTAAAAAGCATGAAGGATCATTGTATCATATGTGATGGACTTGTGAGGTAGCTAAGCAATACTGGGGAGATATAATAGAAATAATTAATGAGGTGTTGCAAACCCAAATAAATAAGAACCTAGAATTGCTGCTACTGAACTTGGGAATGGAAGATGTTCCAATGCAGTATAGAACATTGCTATTTTACATAACTACAGCAGCAAGACTTTTGTATGCGCAGAAATGGAAAGTGCAAGAAATACCAACTATAGAAGATTGGATTTACAAATTGTTGTACATGGCAGAAATGGACAAAATGACAAGAAAACTGAAAGATCTGGATCCAGGAGAATATTTTGCAGACTGGGGGAAACTGAAACAATATTTAGAAAGAAAATGGGATGTGAAAGGAGGACTGTGGCAGTTTGAGAATTATTAATTTGTGATTTTATAAAGGGGAGAGAGAAGTAACTTTACCACCATTAATGGGGAAATTTAGTTATTAATTAATCTAAGCTAATACTATTATTAAGAAGATTGTATTAAAAATAGATTGGTCAAACAGCTAGGAATAGAATGGACATATTAGAGAATCAGATACAGAATAATTTGAACATGCTTAGAATAAGGGATACAATATATATAAGATTTAGAAGAATATAGTTAAAATAATTTAAACGATAAGATGGGTTAAGGGTTGGAAAGCTGTTGGAAGTCAATAAGGAGGGGGGAAGGGGGGTTGTTATAATTTAGGTAATATGGGGAATGTATGTAAATTTATGTACTCACCAATTTAAAAAAAAAAATTTTTTAAAAAGAGAGAGGGCATAGGTGGAAGATGGAGAAAGAGCATCAGCCATGCCCACTCCTGTATAGTTACAGAATGTGGGACCAGAGAAGTGAGGGGCTTAATATGTGAGAGAGAAGGAAGGCAATTGCTGATAGTAGTATGAAGAAGAGGAGACCAAAGACGGGAAAAGGAAGTGCAGAGGCAAAGCAGGACTGCTGCTCCCATACTACTCACTAGTACCCCTCTGCATACCCCACCCTATACAAACACATCTGCAATTGTCATTCATCAACTATTGTCATTCGGCATCTGTAATCACTCCACTTTCCAAGATATAAGGACAGATGGACTCACATTCGAGCTGTATCTGAAGAAGTGAGCTGTAGCTCATGAAAGCTCATGCCCTCTCACAAATTTTATTAGTCTTATAGGTGCTACTTTTGCGGATACCATGGACAGCCAAAAAGACAAATAAGTGGGTACTAGATCAAAATGTCAGACTGTGGCTAGATAAGGCACTCTCTGCAAGGTTCCCTTTAGAAGCAAGAATAAGTCCAGTGTCTGGCAAAGGAAGTTTTATTGCAGAAAAGGTCCATTATAGTCCACTGTCCTGAATAGGAGACTCAGGATGGTACATGATCATTGTTACCAATGAAGAGCAAGCATAGGATACAGAGTAACAATACCCATCTGGAACAGCCTCCCCCCACAGTTCTCAAAACAACATCTTTCAGTCCTGGGAAGCTGCTCTCCTTCAAGGCCAATGCTTGGTGGAACGGTGTTAGACACAACAATCTCCTCTGGTGGGAATGCTGCCTGGGAACTGGTGCACCTGGGGAGAAAGCACTTAAACACTAGAAGCATTAGAAAATGGAGTCAGTACAGTTTAGATACATACTGGACCTGACATTCTGCCCCCCTTAAAATAGATCCCCCCCTGGCTTATATGGATAGCGAGTATGAAAAGCTTTGGTTAATCTAGGAGCATGAACATGTGCAGAGTTCACCCATTCATCGTAACCAGAATCAAAGTCCTTCCAGCGAATGAGGTAAAAAAGCTGGTTTCGCTTGAGCTTAGAGTCCAAGATTTGTTGTACCTCATAGTGTATTTGGTCGTCAATCAAAGTTGGAATGGGTGGAGCTTTGATGTGCCATTTGTTGTCGGTGGGAGCTCTCTTTAGAAGGCTGACGTGGAACGTATCATGCACATGGCGCAGGTTTTTAGGCAAAGTTACAGCAACAGTTACTTTATTTATTATTTTGCGCACAGGAAAAGGTCCTAGGAATTTTAGAGCGAGTTTGCGGCTGGTTTGAGCTAGCTTTAGGTTTTTTGTGGAAATATACACATGATCTCCAGGTTGTAATTCCCATTCGGCCACACGATGGCGATCTGCGTATTTTTTGTAATCCAGTTTGGCTTTTTCAAGGTGTTTCTTAATAAGAGTCCACTGCTGCGCCGCCTCCCCCCACCATGAAGATACATCTGGCAGTTTAGAGGAATGGAGAGGGGGTGCGTCTAACGGGAAGGGATCGAAGTGAGTCCCGTACACAATTTTGAATGGAGCCTCTCCCGTTGAAGCGTGTACACTGTTGTTATAGGAGAATTCGGCTAGGGGGAGGAGGTCCACCCAATTATCTTGTTGAAAATTAATGTAGCAACGAAGGAATTGTTCTAAAATTTGGTTAGTCTTTTCGGATTGTCCGTCGGTTTGTGGGTGGTGGCTTGAACTGATGCCTTGTTCAATATTCAACATTTTCAAAAGCTCCCGCCAGAAGTTGGCAACGAACTGTCCGCCGCGATCCGAAATCACCTTGGACGGAAAAGAATGTAATTTCACGATGTGTTTTAAAAACAGATCCGCTAGCTTTCGCGCGGAGGGTATAGCAGTACAGGGGATAAAATGTGCTTGTTTGGAGAACAGATCTACCACCACTAAAATGCAATTATGTCCTTTTGAGATAGGTAGGTCAGTAATAAAATCCATGGATATTACGTCCCAGGGTCTGTTTGGCGTTTCCAATGGTTGCAGGAGACCCGGAGGCTTCCCTTTCCTGGTTTTGGCGCTGAGGCAAACAGGACAGGAACTAACGTATTGGGAAATGTCTTTGCGCATGCCCGGCCACCAGAATTGTCTTTGGACGAGATGCAAAGTTTTTAGATACCCATAATGTCCAGCAGTGGGAGCATCATGACAGCGCTGCAAAATTTCCAGTCTGAGGCTGTCTGGGACATACAACTTGCCCCCGGCCAACCAATCCCCTTGTGGGGATTGGGTCAGTTTGCTCCGCGGAGCTCTATCCCCCTCCTTCTCTATTTCAGCTTTAAGTTTCGATTTCCATTCCTGGTTGGCTGGGAGGGGCTGCTTGGCGCGGCTGCGAGTAGTCACCACGCCCCCAAGTTGCTTAGGCGAGAAGACCGTGTCGACCGTCTCCGCCCGTTTGCTCCTATGTTGGGGCATGCGCGATAGGGCGTCCGCCAAAAAGTTAGTTTTGCCCGGGAGATAATTTAGAGTGAAGTTGAATTTTGAAAAGAATTCCGCCCACCGCAATTGCTTGGCATTCAGTCTGCGTGGGCTCCGGAGGGCCTCCAAATTTTTATGATCTGTCCAGACCTCAAAAGGGTATCGCGCCCCCTCCAGCCAATGTCTCCAGTTAGTAAGGGCTGCTTTTACTGCAAAGGCCTCCTTCTCCCACACATTCCAATTCCTTTCCGCGGCAGAAAATTTTCTAGACAAGAACGCACAAGGACGCAATTTTCCATCCTCCCCCTTCTGTAGCAAAACCCCCCCTATCGCCGTATCGCTGGCGTCGACCTGTACTATGAAGGGGGATTGTTCGTTGGGGTGGGAGAGGATGGGTTCTGTTACAAATTGCTATTTTAGGCAGTCGAAAGCCGTTTGGCAATCGGGGGTCCATTGTAATTTGGAAGAGGGCTTCTTAGCTTGGTCCCCTTTATCTTTGGTTTTCAGCAGTTCTGTTAAGGGGAGCGTGATTTGGGCGAAATTTGCTATGAAGTCTCTATAAAAGTTGGCAAAACCCAGGAAGGATTGCAGTTCTTTGCGGGTGGTGGGCGTTTGCCAATCTTGTATCGCCTGTATTTTGGCTGGATCCATTTTCAGACCCTCTTGGGAGATACAATACCCAAGGTAAGTGAGTTCTGTTTTATGGAATTCACATTTGGACAATTTGATGGGCAGTTTATTCCTCATCAAGGTGGCTAGGACCTTTTGTACCATTTGAACATGTTCTTCCTCGGTGTCCGAATAAATTAAAACATCATCAAGGTACACCACCACCCCTTTGTACAGAAATTCGTGTAGAACTTCGTTTATCATGGACATGAATACAGACGGGGCTCCCGTCAATCCAAAAGGTATAACTAAGTATTCATATTGTCCGAGGGGCGTATTAAACGCGGTTTTCCACTCATCCCCTGCCTTGATACGAACGTGGAAGTAGGCATCTTTTAGATCTAATTTCGTAAAGATCTTACCTTGGGCCACGACGTTGAGAAGGTCTCGGATGAGCGGTAGAGGATAGGCGTTGTTGGTGGACACTGCGTTCAGTCCCCGGAAATCTGTGCAGAGTCTGAGTCCCCCATCCTTCTTTTTTACGAAGAGGACCGGAGCGGCGTGGGGGCTAGAGGCTGGGCGGATGAACCCACGTTGAAGGTTGGTGTCGATGAATTTCCGGAGCTCTTCGCGTTCATGGAGACTCATGGGGTAGAGTCGTCCTTTGGGTAGCGAGGCTCCTGGTAAGATTTCCACCGCACAGTCCGTTCGTCGATGCGGGGGTAGAGTGTCCGCTTCCTCCTCCGAGAAAGCGTTTAGAAAAGGCCAGTAAGTTCGGGTATTTGGTTGACTTCTTCTTGGGTAAGGAGGGCCTTTTCTTTCTGAGTAGGGTCTTCGCCCCAGTTTTGATTCCAACGGTGATTTTCACAGTTGGCGTGACTGAAGGTAATGCATCCCTGTGCCCAGTCTATGTAGGGGTTGTGATCACATAGCCATTTGCTGCCTAGGATTAACGGGTACTTGGCAGTAGAGCTGATGACAAAGGACCTCTTCTCCCAATGTTGTCCCATGCCTGTGATCACCGGGATGGTTTCAGTTGTAACAGGATTCATGTTGGTACCATCCATTTGTTCAAAGATTACTGGATTTTGTAAATCCCGATTCGGTAAAACCAGTCCATTAACTAGAGCAGGGGCTATGATGTCTCTTGAGCAGCCCGAGTCAATTAGAGCTTGCACCCGAATGTGCATTTTTCTCTCTGGGTTGATCAGAGTCACGGGCATGAATAAAATGGACCCAGGTGGCCGGTTCGGTGCAGGAACGGGCTTGGGGCGGATCTGTCGTTTGGGCCCTTTTACGACAGATCCATCTCGTTTCCCGACTGGGGGCTCTCTGGATTGACTTCTGCGTTTGGGGAAGCGGGGTCGTATTCCATAACTTCTTCCGCTTCTAGTCCCCTCTCTGAGGCGGGCCTTTGGGAGGCGCCGCGGCCTCTGTTCGCTCGAGGTGCGGGAATCGGGCGTTGGAGAGTAGGAAAGGGAGCAAGGGTTGGGCGCCTTAATTGAAGCGGAGGTCTTTGCACAGGCCGGTAGGGGCATTGTGCTGCAAAGTGACCGGCTTGTCCGCATTGCAAACACAGCCCTTGTTGCCATCTAGCATCTCTCGCTCCACGGGTGGCGTACCCAGCTCCCCGTCCTCCCTTCTGCAAAGTCAAGGGTCTTCTTTGTCCCGTTTGTTGTTGTTGTTCAACCAAACGGACTTCCAAGATGCGATTCTCAACTTCGCATGCAAGTTGGATCCAACCTAACAAGGTAGGGGGATTGTCCTGCATGAGGGCTCTGTCCAAAAGTCTCGGGTTTAGTCCTTGCTTGAACAGGATGATTTTGGTGGACTCCTCACACCTAGGGCATTTGGCAGCCAATTGTCGGAATTTCGTGATATAGTCTCTCGCTGACATGCTGCCCTGTTTAATGGCCTGCAATTCTGTTCGGGCCCTGGTTTCCTCTAAGGGGTCTTCATATTGTGCTCGAATAGCATCTACCAACCCCTGGAGAGTATCGAGTTCTGGGGCCCCGATATTATATAGTCCTACGTACCAGTCCGCTGCTTTCCCTTGTAAGCGGGAGCCGAGATGTTCAATTTGGCTGGCCTCGCTGCCGAAGAGGTGTCCCCACCGGTTGAAGAATTGCACGACTTGCACTAGGAAAAAGCCCAGTTTGGAGGGATCCCCATCAAAAGTGGCTTCCAGTTTCACCCAACCCATTGGGAGGTCTTGCCTCGGAGCCGGTGCTGGGTAGAAGTCCGCCGGAAGCATCAATGGCACTTGAGGTATGGGGGGTGCTAGCGGTGCTGGTTGCGCTGGCGGCGGCATCACCGGTTGAGCCGGGGGTAACGGCCTCGGCTGGGCTGGCGGTGGTGCTCTCGGCTGGGCTGGTGGTGGTGCTCTCGGCTGGGCTGGTGGCTGCAGTCTGGGTCGGGCAGGCGGCTGCAATCTCGGTCTGGCTGGTGGCAATGCAGGAGGTGCTGGCCGTAGCGGTTGAGGTGGAGGTGGTCGGTGCGGCGGAGTAATGATCGGCCGCTGAGGGGTGGGTTGGTGGGGTCGTAGTGGTGTAGGCCCCATCGGTTGGTTCGGAGGTGGTCTTACGGGCTGCTCCAGTGGCAAACGTATCGGCTGCAGCGGCGGGGTTAGTTGTGGTCGAAGCGGAAGGGGCCGCAGCGGCGAAGGCTTAATGGGTGGTGGGCCGCGCGGGCTTGCCCCTCTTGGTGTCGTGTCTCTGGGACGCACAGGCTGGTCTTGTGGCGCCGGTAGATCTTCCCCCGGGGTTTGCTGAATAGGAACCACTTCTAGCGGTCGTTGCGGTAATTCCTCCTCAGAAGGGGCCGGGAGTTCTTCCGTCTGACCCGGCCGAACTGTTGTTGGAGAGGCGGGAGGGTGTATCACTGTCGTCTCGGTTGGACGGGTTGGTCCCTCTCCTTCTCTTGGCTCCTCCGCTGGAGTCTCCTCGGGAGACGGATCCCCGTCCAATTTAGGGGGTTCCGTTGGAGTCCCTCCGGGCACCTCAGCTGGAGTATCCCCGCTCGGCGGAGTTTCGTTTAGTCCAGGGTGTTCCGCGGGCGATTCTCCCGGTTCTTCAGGGTAGGATTCCTCCTCTCCCGAAGGTAGCGGCTGCTGCGGGTCGACCTCCACGGGATAGGACATGACACTTTGAAGGGTGGCAATTTGTATCGCCATTTCTTCAGGCGAGATTCTCTCTCCTGCCCCCATTGACGAGATTAGGTGAATGGCATGAGCCAAACTTTCCTCCATATCGATCAGCCTAGCTTCCAACTGTTGCATTCGGCTAGGACCCGGTTGCCCCATCACGGAACCTCCCTCAGTTGTACTCACCGGGGAAAACGGCCCCCAGGGCGGAGGATCGCCTTGATCGACTCGCGATCTCGCTGCTAGAATTCCTTTGGCTAGGCCCGTCACGGCCGAGATGCCGGAGTCTACAGCATGGGTACGGCTTTGTATTTGCACCCAACTTTGCTCAGGAACTTCCGTTGGCTCTTTCCACGGGGCAAGTTCCGAATAATCCCAACTCAGGGCGCCGCGGTGAGATGTGTTCCCGTCCGTCCGTTCGGTCGTCCGGTTCCAAAACAGCCACGGTTGGCTGCTGTCCAGCTCAGGGACCGTCTCTAGGCTTCGGCGCCCGTCCATCGAAACTCTTGGATGTAGCCCTCCGGCCCGGCGCTCCCGTGTTTCTCGGGGTCGGGCTCCCCACTCCGACGGGGTGGGTAGCGAGAGCAAGGGAAGAGCTGTAGCCCTCGGCCTTGTCCCCTCACTGCTGAGGTCGATGAGAGGCGGTGTAGGCGTCGAAGCACCAGCCCCGGCTGGCACCTGCGATTCTTGGGGTTGCACTGTTTGACTGTCGGGGGACGCATACGGATCAAACAAAGGATCCCTGTCTGGGACTACCTTGGATTCCGCTGGGCCCGACTCAGGCATGATTGGTAACAAAATGTCAGACTGTGGCTAGATAAGGCACTCTCTGCAAGGTTCCCTTTAGAAGCAAGAATAAGTCCAGTGTCTGGCAAAGGAAGTTTTATTGCAGAAAAGGTCCATTATAGTCCACTGTCCTGAATAGGAGACTCAGGATGGTACATGATCATTGTTACCAATGAAGAGCAAGCATAGGATACAGAGTAACAATACCCATCTGGAACAGCCTCCCCCCACAGTTCTCAAAACAACATCTTTCAGTCCTGGGAAGCTGCTCTCCTTCAAGGCCAATGCTTGGTGGAACGGTGTTAGACACAACAATCTCCTCTGGTGGGAATGCTGCCTGGGAACTGGTGCACCTGGGGAGAAAGCACTTAAACACTAGAAGCATTAGAAAATGGAGTCAGTACAGTTTAGATACATACTGGACCTGACACAAATCAAGCTTGAATTCTCTCTAGAAGCTAAAATGACAAAACTGAGGCTATCAGACAAGATTCTCTGGAAAAGTCATTAATGCTAGGAAAAGTGGAAGGCAATAGGAAAAGAGGAAGACCTAAAATGAGATGGCTTGACTCAATATCTGAGCAAGTCTGTTAATGATCGGACATTTTGGAGTCTTTTCCTCATAGGGTTGACATAGGGTAGGAGGTAACTTGAAAGCACATAGCACACACACATAGGTGCTACTGGACTCTTGATCTTTTCTACTCTTCCCCTACTGTCTAGCCTGCTTAGTTAAGATCCTGTTCCCAAGCCCTGTTCTTTGTGCCCCTGCTCCAGAGTTGAGGTGGCTGGTGATCAGAGGTTAAACTTTTTCTGTGGTGGCATCTCACCTGTGGGATGCCTTTTCCCTTGAGGCTCACCTGGACCAGGGGCAGTCCAAGAGTTTTCAGTGCTGTAGGCAAATGATGACTTTGCCCCACCCCGCATTCAACAGAAAGAAAAGTGAAAAGTCATCCAATTGGACCTCTATTAAAGGGACAGGACATTTTTTTCTCCAGGTCAGATCTAGGCTAGACAGGGCAATAGTCTGGTTCCAGATAAGGTAGTGCTCCCTCCACTCAGCAAAAGCTTTTGGCACCCCTCTGGCGCCTGAAACGATTGCCTCGGCTAGGCTGGCCCAGTTTGGGGCTCAGCCTGCTGCCCCTTAATCACCAAAATTACTGTCCCTTTTACCCAGACTTTTAACTAGGGGGGTTTATATCTTTTGTAGCTGTTTTATTATCTGTTTCAAGGCTGTGGGATATTTGATGGATACTACATTAGGCTGTTGATTATTGTTTTAATGCCCCTGATAGGCTCTTCACTGGTTTTGTGCCTTGTTTGAATCTTGATAAAGTTTGTCATTTTTATAATTGTATTTTGAACTGTTTTGAACTGTATTTTCCACAGATTTCTAGAGAGGTCCCAAGTTAAATTTCTAAAATAAATAAATAAATAAAGACTAGAGGAGGAAGAAATATTTTTTCTATATATAAGAATTTGAGATTACCCAATGAATAATATAGTAACATTTGGTTTATATACCACTCTTCAGGACAACGCCGACTCAGAGCAGTTTATATAGTGTGTTATTATCCCCACAACAATCACCCTGTGAGGTGGGTGGGGCTGAGAGAGTGCTGAGAGAGCTGTGACTAACCCAAGGTCACCCAGCTGGCTTCAAGCAGAGGAGCAGGGAATCAAACCTGGTTCTCCAGATTAGAGTCCTGCCACTCTTAACCAATACACCAAACTGGTTCCATGAAATGGACTGGGCATGAACTCAGGATCTTTATATCAGCATAATTAACATATAATCCATCCCCATAAGATATGACGGCTTTAAAAAAATGGGGCAAATATATGGAAGATAAGGTCTATCCACAGCTGTTAGTCATGACAATTCGAAGATCTCACCATATCCAGAGGCATTAGGCTTCTGAATTCCAGATTGCAGGAATGAACAATAAGAAAAGAGTTATTCCAGATCTGCTTCTGGAAACAGAATGTTGGAGTTCAGTTTGAGCCAAGACATATTTGGACACAGCTCCCCTGGCTGGATTTTAATGCTCCCGTTTCTGGGTATAGCTTGTTATTACACACTACATTGGCTGAATAAATTATTGCTGAATGTTTGAAATGATATGCGGTCGAATATTTCTGCCGGAGACATAACCTAACGGTTGCCAGTGGAATTGGGGCCGCTCTGCAGCCAGTTTCATGATGCATAATAGAATGTGATCACATCATCAAATTGTATTGCCTGGGACTGGCAAGACGCATGAGCCCAATCTATAGGCAGTTAATGTCTGCTGATCAAATGGTAGCAATTATGTCAATAATTCACAATGTTAAATATAGTTGCTACTGGCCAGGGTTAATATACAAACCAGCCTCTGGCTTCAAGTATTTGTTCATTCATTTAAGGCACAATCCCCCAAAGTGGATTTTCAGCTCTCTCACTGAAATAAATGGGACTTAGAGTGCTACCTTGAACTCTTTCCTGGGAGTAAGCCCCATTGAATAGAGCTGAGCTGAAGTCTGAGTAGACCTGCTTAGGATTTCTCTACACGAGGCATCTTATATGAGGATGCTCAAGTGTAGGGAGACACAATGTTAGCTGGGAAGCATAGTTTCAAAAGACAGAGACGAAGGCTCTGTCAATTTCACCTGTCTGCAAAGATTGTTCATCAGAGGGTTTGTTAATTTCATCCTCACCTCCCCAAAGGCTCTGTCAATTTCACCTCCCCTTTGGGGAGGCAAAGATAACATTAACAAACCCTCTGGCCAGTTCTGTTTAGCGAGGTGAAATTGTCAAAGCCTTTGGCTCTGTCTTTTTAAGCTACACTTCCCGGCTAATGTTGCATCTCCCTACACTTGAGCGTCCCTGTGTAAGATGCCTCATGTAGAGAGATTCTTAGTGTGCAGAGTTATTTGGGAGCAAGTGCCATGCCATGTATTCGGACTTACCTACAAGGAAACATGTATAGAACTAGGCTGTACAAAATAATGAGTTTGGCTGGATCATGCCTCGAAAGCCAAACGAGATGCAACGTGAAACTAGAAGCTGCTGCCAAAAACAGGACGCTACAGATGGAGAACAGCTATTGTTTCCAGAAATCTCCACCTGCTGAGTGTAAATACTTGGTCCATAGAGAGTATCTGAGAGATGTTTCTGGGAAAGAGAAGAGGTGGGAGTCATTCAGTTTTAAACTTGCCTTGTCGTGTTAGCCAGCCAGATGATAAAACTCATTATTATTAATATCTTTATTAACAAATTGGGCTTACAAAACCAATTACCTACATACCAATAAAGCATTTCACACTCCAATTTCGACATAGTAAGAAAGGACTTTTTATGCCAACTAATGAAATTTGGAGAAAAAGCCTTTTGTAAAAAAAGAAAGCAGGTTTAGTTAAATAGACGTAACAATGTAAAAGCGGCAGTGTGCCAAAAATATTTGTGACCAAGTATTTTTTCAGCTGTTGGAAAATTCCGTTGTTGGTACTTGCATCAAAGAAAGTGCAGAAAAGACAGTGCTTCATTTGAAAAAGTAAAGGAAAATTGTTATCAAAACAGCTTCATGGTATGTCATTACTAGCAAAATGTGCATGACTATTCCTGGTTTTATTAATCTTGCTACATCAAATGTTTTAGAAGATCTGAGATCTCTCTCTCTCACACACACACACACACACACACACACAGAGGGAGATGTGTTGACCAGAGTACTTTCCAAGAGTTCTTGCAAGACAGGATCATCTTAGATTGGCATTTTGTCTTCAGGATTCCCCTTTTCGCTGGCCACTGCACCATCTCACTGGCAGCAAGAGGGATTTTTGATGATTATGTATGAACAGAGGAATAATTTGATAGACTCATCTGAAGGATCACGTGTGCTTGGCAACAATGGGAAAGCTTTGCCCGTACTTGCTGGAAGTGCTTCCAAGGTCTCTATCTGAAAGTCACACAACTCTCAGCACTTCATGCAAATTCTATGCCATCTTTCTGCCCTCACAAGGGCCACCAAGGTGGCTAACAAATTAAAACAAATATAATAACAACACATTTTAAAATCATTAAAACCAACTACCCCCCCCCAAGACATCATTAAAACAATTGAAACCAAAACTAAAATACATTCTTAAACATAAAAATAGCAATTAAAACATTGGGCAGGAAAGAGGGATAACTGAGGGAATACCAAATGGAAAAAACAAAAATTTTTCAGCAGTAGTTGGGACAGGCAAGGAATGTTCTCATACACATTGTTGATGACTGCAATAGTGTTGCCAAGTCCAGGCTGTTCATAATATAACTGACCTTTAATTCTAATATTAAAGCATCCAACACACATTTTTAAAATGACAACCTGAATCTATATTCAATGTTTTTTGCACATCCATAGCAACCCAGCAGATCTGCTCTTCCTAATTCTGCCTGCTTCTCTCCTAATGTCTCGGCCCTCTCTTTCCCTCAGTGGCACAGGTCTGGGTATGAATGGAGGTTCGCAAAACAGCCAGTGGGCCATTTTTATGTGTCAACAATATAGCAAAGATTCAAAGACTAAGAATCAAAGCAGACATTACACTGCCACACCCACACTTTCATTGGCTTGTTTTTGTGGCAGCTTCACACTTCTTGTCCATAAGAGTTTTGGACAGCTTTATGACCAATTAGACAGAAGTTCTCCTGATTTCAGTGCAATGAAAGTGCCCCTCAGGATATACTGATGGTTAATAGTGCGGAAAGATATTGTTATTGTTATTCCTCTAATACTAGAAACTAGAAATTATTCCTATGAAGCCAATGAGCAGTAGGTTCAGAAGAGACAAAAGGAATTTCTTCTTCACACAGTATGGAATTAGTTTATGGGGCCCACCTTCTCAAGATCTGGTGATGGCCACTACCTTACGTGTCTTTAGAAATGAGTTGACAAATTCAGGGAAGATAAAATGAAGCATGTTCAGAGGTAGCATTCCTCTGAAAATCAGACATTGGACTTTCCAGGGGACTCTGATTGGCCTCTGCTGGAAATAAGGTGGAGAAGATGGACCCTTTGATCCACATGGTCACATGAAGCTTTCTCTCGCTGAATCAGACATCTGGTCCATCAAGGTCACTATTGTCTACTTAGATGGGCAATGATGACTCTCCAGGGTCTTAGGTGGAAGTCTCACATCAGCTTCCCTCTGATCTTTTTAACTGGAGATGCTGTGGATTGAAACTGGGACTTTCTGCATGCCAGAAAGTTCTGCCACTGAGCCATGATCTCTTCCCCATCCAGCTTCTCTGCAATTCTTTCTTCATGCCCACAAACCACCAATGCCTTACTTGAGCATGCCCACCATTTGGAGATGACTGTGATAAAATGGCCATTCTAAACTAGCTAATTCTCTGAAACTCTTAAATTTTCATTTATTTTATTTTACTTCATTTATACCCTGCCCAATGGGGACTCACAGCAATTTACAGCTTACTGGAGAGCCAGTTCAGTGTAGTGGTTAAGAGCGGCAGGATTCTAATCTGGAGAACCAGGTTTGATTCCCCACTCCTCCACTGGCAGCCAGCTGGGTGACCTTGGTCGAGTCACAGCTCTCTCAGAGCTCTGTAAGCCACACTCACCTCACACGGTGATTATCGTGGGGACAATAACACACTTTGTAAACTGCTTTGAGTAGGTATTAAGTTGTCCTGAAGGGCAGTTTATAAATCAAATGTTATTATAGTACTACATTATTCTCCTCTCCTCCAGTTTTTCCTCACAGCAAACCCTGTGAAATAGGATAGGCTGTACATTACTGGCCCAAGTCACCCATCGAGCTTCCATGGCAGATCCTGCTCCGTCACACTAGCCACTACTCCACATGTCTGTCTGTGAGGATTAGCATTCAATTTGGCCCTCTGAGAACTTGGAATTCGCAGGACATGGTTAGCAAGTCAAAGGTCCCGCCTGACAGGAGTCATGATGGAGTGATCTTTGTTCTGGTGATACAAATGGAAGAGCAACTCGTGGCTGAACAAGGACATAAAGTCATTGCAGGAGGGGGAGCTCTATGTTTGCCAATCTCCAGGTGGGGCCTGGAGATCTCCCAGAATTATAACTGATCTTCAGACTACAGAGATCTGCTCCCCTGGAGAAAAGGTCTGCTTTGGAGGGTGGACTGTATGGCATTATACCCTGCCAAGGTCCCTCCTCTCCCCACATCATCAGGAATTTCCCAACCTGGATGTGGCAACTGTAGGGAGTATGCCTTGCTCATGCAAACCAAATGGCAAGATGGAAGCAGATAACACTGGAGTTTAGCTACTATCTGTTAGCATCTGGTTTGTATAGTAGTAAGAAAGAATGGTGGTGATGTTGTTGAAAAATGATCCAGACTCATTAGCATTTACCAAATGCCTGGGAAACAGCTGTTATTTACAGAAAATGACAGACAGGAACTTATGGAGAATGGCTATGAAACAGGAATAGTTGTGTGTTTTATAAAAGTAAACTATCTGTTTTCCTCCATCTAAAACATGTAGGAGTCAAAGCCAGATTTACCTTTTAAATACTATCAAGAAGGATACATTTTTTTAAGAAAAAGGGATTTGAAGAAAACTAAATAGCTGATGAGATTGCTTGCATAAATGAAGAACAAAACCCTTCAGGCTAATTAGGTGTGGTTCTTTGTATTGACCCCATGCACATCAAAAGTAGATGGTGGGGCTATTTTGAATCCAAACAGGCATTCAGGGTTGGGGAGCTGACCCATTCCCAATACCATACATAGTGTCTCTATACACAAGACTTCTGACATGTTCTTCACATGTTGGGAGATGCAATGTTAGCCAGGAAGCATAGTTTTAAATGACAGAGCAGGCAGAGATCACTCAAGAGAGGATGGATTCTCTCACAGTCTTCCGCCACCTCTGGCATGCCAGACACTATTCCTATACTTCTATAGTTTTCTGTAGTTTATTAAGCAAGAGTAAGAAGCCCTAAAATGTATTTTTACACATCTGCCAATGTGCAAAGAAGTCCTTTCTGCTTTTCTTCTTATCAAAGTCCTTATTCCCAAAGGCATTTGAAACTACCAGAATTTTATTTTTAAAAGGTATTAAATCACAGAATCACAGAGTTGGAAAGGGACATACAGATCTTCTAGTCCAACCCCCTGCCCAATGCAGGATGTGCCTAAAGCATCCCTGACAAATATTCATCCAGCCTCTTCTTGAAAACTGCCAGTGAAGGGGAGCTCACCACCTCCCTAGGCAGCTGATTCCACTTTTGAACTACTCTGACCCTGGACATTAGTTTTTCCTAATATCCAGCCGGTACCTTTCTGCATGTAATTTAAATAGACAATTGTTTCAAATCCAAACAGCAGATAGTGGCTACTTGAAAATAATTAACTTTGCAATATTTTTGCCACATCTACCTGGAACAAAATAAAATGAGCGTCAGCATTACAGCTTCAAAATGCTGCTGTTCTTCCGAGATCACTGGGAGCCTCATTTTCCCCAGATATGTCGCTATTGAATCTTTATTCACCTCTTTTTTATTATACAATTTAGCGTAAAATTTGTAAAAGGCTCTACTAATAGCAGTCTGTTCCAGATATACTTTATTATCCTCACATATTTTATTTATTGTCTTCTTCTCCTTTCTCTTCTTCAATTGCCATGCCAAATATTTCCCAGGTTTATTTGCTCCTTCAAACGACTTTTGATTCATTCTCTTCAGATTCCATTCCAGTTCTTTATTATTCATTGCTGTCAACTGTTCTTGTAAAATTTTAATGTCTTGGTAAATTTTCTTCTTCCCTGGTCTTTTCTTTAATAGTATTTCTTTGGCTTTTATTTTCTCTGTAATCTCCTGTCTCTTCTCCTCTTGTTTTTTCCTGGCTCTTCCGTTTAAGTCCATTAGTATGCCTCTAATTACTGCCTTATAGGTATCCCATACCTTATTGGTTGGTACTTCTCGATTCATGTTGTATTGTATGAAGAACTTAGTTTCCCTTCTCAACGTCTCCAAGTTTTCTCCCTCTTGCAACAAGTCCTCATTTATTCTCCATCCTTTCCTCTTAGTTCTTTTCCCAAACTTCCACATAATTGGATTGTGATCTGAGCCTACCATAGGCATTATTTCCACCTCTTTAGTCCATAACACTAAGTCCTTTGAGGCCCAGATCATGTCGATTCGTGATAAAGTAGAGTGTCTTGCGGAGAAAAATGTGAATTGTCTGCTCTTGGGATTCTGTATTCTCCATACATCTTCCAAAGTTTCCTGCTGCATTAATGCAAAAAAAGTTTTTGGTAGTAGTCCTCTTTTCTTTTGTGCAGTTGCTGATTTCTTATCCTGCTCCAAATTTGTAACTCCATTGAAGTCTCCTGCAAGAATTATCTGGTCGTAAGAAAGTTCATCTAATTGCTTCCTCAAATCCTCAAAGAAGCTTTCTTTTGCTCCATTAGGTGCATAGATTCCAATCACCAGCACTTTCT
The DNA here is from genome assembly GCF_028583425.1 of Eublepharis macularius. NCBI lineage: Eukaryota > Metazoa > Chordata > Lepidosauria > Squamata > Eublepharidae > Eublepharis > Eublepharis macularius. The sequence goes on along the minus strand of NC_072800.1, from coordinate 8,571,791 downwards.
TTGAATTCCATGTACATTCCACCGCTAAAAATCTGGCTTCTGGGTCCTTAAACACTAACTTTGGCTGCAGCTCCTCTCTAATATACAGGACCACTCCCCTTTTTTTCTTTTTTGTGGCTGCTGCAAAATGAGTGCCCAATTTGCTCAGTTTTAGATATTTTACATCCTGTTTTCTAATATGAGTCTCTTGTAAACAAACAATATCACATTTCTGTTTTAATAGCCAGTGAAAAGTACTTTTTCTCTTATTGGGTGAATTAAGTCCATTTACATTCCAAGATATAACCTTACATTCCATATTCATAGCCTTGTTGCTGGTAAGTCCTTTTCATTGTCCCTCATAAACTTTTCCATTTCAGATTCAGATCTGATGCGCTTTTTCACTCCTCCAAACTCAAATGCCAGTCCTTCCGGTAATTCCCATCTATACCTTATTTTCATGTCCTTCAAAATTTGGACTAAGGCTTTATATTTTTTCCAATCAAGCAACACCGATCTAGGTAACTCCTTCATAATAATCACCGTCTTGCCATCAACCTCCAATGGGTCTTGGAATTGCTTGCTCACAATCATTTCTTTCATATTTCTGGTTGTAAATTGCACAATCACGTCTCTTGGTAACTTCCTCTGGGTCGCAAGTCTTGAGTTTATACGATACACCACATCTAGGATAGCCACGATTTCTTCTTCTTCCTTCCCCAGGTATCCAGCTAACACTTCAGCAACTTGCTCTTGAGCTGTCTTTCCCTCCATCTCCGGCAAACCGCGAAACCTTAGCTGCTTTTCCATATACTTGCTCTCCGCAATAGCCATTCTGCCCCTCATCGTCTTCATATCTGTCCGTTGCGTGTCTGAGAGATTCTCCATCGCCTTCTCCACCACGTTAACTTTTTGCTGTGTTACTTCCATTCCCTTTTTCATTTCTGCCAATTCATTTTTAATTGTCTCTTTAACTTCTTTGATCTCTTTCACCAGCTCCTGCTGGACCTTTAACATTTCCGAAAATCTTTTGTCTAAATTTTCCATAGCCGTCTGCCACTCTTTTTTCGACATCGTGGGGCTTGACTTGCCTCGCTCCCACGAATCTGCTCGTTTCCTTAACTCCGTTGCGCTTGGCTAAGTGTCCCTTTAATTTAATTTAATTCAAATGTCCCGGTTTCAAAAGGAAAAAAAAGAAGCACTTACAAGATCCAAAATGCCGGGCGTCTTTTCTCTATGGTTTTTCTATATTTTTGTAATCCAATATGGCATACTTCCTCTTCTGCTGAAGCCCGTGCCCTTCCCTCTTCAAAGATGGCGATTGCCCTCTTCCTGTCTGCCTTAGGGCCGTCTCTCTCCAGCAGCTCTATCACAATTACGTACTTCCTGTTTCCCGTCTCCTCACAGCAGCTCTCGCGATGGTAGAAGCTTTCTCCCAGTCTGTTATCTCCTCACAACCACAGGTATGAACAACAATCCTCCGATTTCTCTAATTACTTCTTTTAGCTTAGTCCTTTTACTAATCTGTTTCTTGCCAAGTCTTCCTCTACTTTCAATCAAACTGTTGCAGTTTAAAAGTCCCCTTTAATGCTTCTTTGCTTTAAGTAATTCGTCCCGTTTCAAGAGATAGTGATCTTTACCTTTTCAAACGTCTTTCTGGGTTGTAATCACTGCTTCAAACTCAGGTTTCTCTTTCACCTTCTTTCCTCCAATTGATGCTTGGGCATGTAGATCTTATGCCAGCCGTCACTGGCCCCAGAACTGCCGCAGAGATATAAGCCGACCTGTCTTAGGGTGGGACCTCAAGGGATGGGGGAGAGTCCGTTGCGCAGAACCCCCCCTCGCCCGAGATCGACGCGCCCTGAGGTACTTGAGCGTTCAAAGCCTGTTCTCCGCCTGAGAACAGGGGACCGCGGGCTTGTTTACCCCCGCCGGTCACTGAAAACGGCAGCCCGGTCAGCTCTGCTCCCAGAGCTGTGTTAGACCTCCATGGATCCCAAACAGGAAGGAGAAATAAATTGAATAGTGAAGTGACAGAGGAAGAGATAAGGAAGGCAATACAGTCAACAAATCTGGGTAAGGCGCCAGGGCCTGATGGACTCACAGCTAAATTTTACAAGGTAATGGTTAATGAACTGGTGTCATTCCTAAAAGAAGTGATCAATGGTGTTATGAGAGACCAAAGAATTCCAGATACTTGGAGTGAAGCTAACATATCATTGATCCCTAAAGAAGGACAGGACTTGACTAACGTCAAAAATTACAGACCTATTTCCTTACTTAACAATGACTATAAGATCTTTGCGAAGATCTTAGCGGAAAGAGTAAAGGGATGGCTATCCGAAGTTATTGGGGAAGAACAAGCTGGTTTTTTACCAAATAGACAAATTAGAGACAATTTAAGGACAGTTATAAATGCTATTGAATATTATGATAGGCGTTGTGATAAGGAGGTTGGGTTCTTCTTTGTGGACGCTGAAAAAGCTTTTGACAATTTGAACTGGGATTTTATGTTCGCCACTATGGAACAGCTACAGTTGGGAGAAAGATTTATCAGAGCAGTAAAAGAAATCTACAGAGACCAGAGTGCAGCAATTGTGGTGAATGACGAAGTGACTAAGAAATTGACTATAGGCAAAGGTACAAGACAAGGTTGCCCGTTGTCTCCACTGTTGTTTATAATGGTTTTGGAAATTTTGATGATACAGATCCGAGAAGATAATGCAATCCGTGGAATAAAGATAAAAGACTTTTCCTATAAGGTCAGAGCATTTGCAGACGATATAATGTTAATTGTGGAAGATCCAATTGAAAACATGCCAAGGGTAATAGAAAAAATCACAGAATTTGGAGATTTGGCAGTTTTTTTTGTAAATAAAAAGAAGTCAAAGATACTGTGTAAAAATATGATTAAACAAAAACAACAGCAACTTATGGAAATAACAGACTGTGAAGTAACAAATAAGGTGAAATACTTGGGAATTGAACTGACTGCAAAGAATATAGATCTATTCAAGAATAACTATGAGAAATTGTGGACTCAAATAGAGCGAGACTTGATTAAATGGAATAGATTGAATTTGTCATGGTTGGGAAGAACTGCAGCAGTCAAGATGAATGTGCTGCCAAGAGTGATGTTTTTGTTACAGACAATACCAGTTATTCGGGACTCCAAGCAGTTTGAGAAATGGCAGAGAAAGATATCGGACTTTGTTTGGGCAGGCAAAAAGCCTCGAGTGAAAATGAAAGTGTTACAGGACGCGAAAGAGAGAGGCGGAATGCAACTGCCCAACCTAAGACTTTACTATGAGGCAATCTGCTTGGTTTGGCTGAAGGACTGGATGATGCTTAAAAATCGCAAATTGCTGGCCTTAGAGGGATATAAAAAAATATTTGGATGGCATGCATATTTATGATATGATAAAGTAAAAGCGGACTCTATGTTTTTACACCATTACATTCGGAGAAGCCTCTTCACAATATGGAAAAAGTACAGAGATTACCTACAAGAAGGAATTCCCTCCTGGGTGGTTCCTTATGAAGTGATAGATCCGAGAACTGTTGATAATGAACAACAGTGTTTAACGTATAAGGAGATAACACAAATAGAATTTTCTAAATTAAGAATAAAGACGCAAGAAGAGTTGTCTCCAAACTATGACTGGTTTCAATATAGACAGCTCAGAGACCTTTATAAATCGGATTGTGCCAAGGGAGGGATAAGAATGGAGAACTCGGACTTGGAGGAAGTAATTTTACAAGAAGACAAAAAGGAAATTTCAAAGGTCTATAAAGTGTTGTTAAAATGGTATACTGAAGAAGAGGTAGTTAAGGTGCAAATGGTGAAGTGGGCTATAAATTTTAATAAAGAAATAACAATGGAGGTGTGGGAATACTTGTGGAAAAATACTTTGAAGATTACGACATGCACTAACATTAAAGAGAATGTCTATAAAATGATCTATCGTTGGTACCTGACACCAAAGAAAATTGCGCTAGGGAATGTGAACACGTCTAATAAATGCTGGAAATGTAAAAAGCATGAAGGATCTTTGTATCATATGTGGTGGACTTGTGAGGTAGTCAGGCAGTACTGGGGGGAAATAATAAGAGTAATAAGTGAGATTTTACAGTTTCAAGTTAATAAGAACCCAGAACTCCTGCTACTGAACTTGGGAATGGAAGATATTCCAGCACAACATAGGACATTGCTTTTTTACATGACAGCAGCGGCTAGACTTTTGTATGCACAAAAGTGGAAAGTACAAGAAGTGCCAACTATCGAGGACTGGATTTACAAATTGCTGTACATGGCGGAGATGGATAAACTGACAAGAAAACTAAGAGATCTTGATCCAGGACAGTTTAACACAGATTGGGAGAAGCTGAAACAATATTTGGTGAAAAAATGGGAGGTGGGAGGAGAACTGTGGCAGTTTGAAAATTATTGAAGAAAAACAAAAGAAGAGAGAAGTGACTATACCGGGGGGAGGAGAGTTAAAGAAGAATTACTAAGCAATTATTCTATTTGATTATTCTATACAGTATTGAGTAATAGTTATTATGTGATATATAAGAATAGAAATTAATTAATTAATTATGTTGCTGGCAGATAGGGGTGTAATTGAGAATTAACAGAATTAAAATTCATGAATACAAGAAGGGAGGGAATGAGAAGTAGCATATAGAATATAGGTTAAATTGATTGACTTATGCTGAAGGTATTTTTGGTTATAGCGATATTTAGAAATGTGCAGAACATGGGTCAAATTGATTGACTTATGTTGAATGTATATTGTGTTTATAGTTATATTTAGAAATGTGTAGAATACGAGTCAAATTGATTGACTTTATGTTATAAAGATAAGAGATATAAGAGGAAGTAAAGAGTAACATATAGAGTATAAGTTAAATTGGTTGACTTATAAATGTATTCATCACTTATGAGTACTCAAGTTATGTATAGGGAGGGATAAATTGTTTGTCCCATATTGATGACATTAGAATGAATAAGTTAGAGTACAGGATATTGAGAATATTACCAGTATTATTACTATTGAATAACATGCCAGGAATATATTAGTTAGTTGATAAGTGAAGGGAAACTGACTTAGCACTGTTATAATAGACTAGCTTAGAAGAGTGTGAAAGTATATGTTTAATTGACAAAATAAGTTGAAATGAGTAGGGGAAGAATAGACAAAGGGTTGGAAAACTGTTGGAAGTCAACAAACGGGGGGGAAAGGGAGGGGGTTAGAACTGGAATATTAGAGTATTTTGATTGTTATAAATGACCAAATATTTCTAATTCCAATAAAAAATTTTATTAAAAAAAATGCTGCTGTTCTTGTCGCAGCTCCATCATCACCATGCACCCCCCCCCCCGCCAATATCACACTGGGTAGTTTTGCATCCAACCATCACGATGTGTTTCTACATCTGTTTCCATTTTGGCTGCTCCTCTGTTCTGAATTGCTCTCTGCACAATACCTTTGCAACAATCAGTACATGGTTTTTCAACCAGCAAAGAAAAGGGAATGGCAACTGCAGCAGAAAGACATCAAAACCTAGGGATGCACAGCAGCACAGATCCAGACACTGATGCGAGGAAGCAAGGAAAGAAGGGGCCAAGGGGGTGCCAGCTCAGCTGCTTCCACTTTAAGGCAGTGGTGCAAGGATAGGAGTGAGCTGACAGTGGCAGGAGGACAGCTATGTCAGTGATGGCAAAGGAAACATAACAAACGCAAAAGCCCTCTTGACTACTAACCAATGGTATGGCATTAAGAGGTCTAAGCACACAGGTATGTTAGGCTCTAAGAGTCTCTCTACACAAGACACACAGGCACGTATTTGTCAAGTGCTGGGAGATGCAATGTCAGCCAGGAAACGTAGTTTTAAAAGACAGAGCCAGCAGAGATCGCTCCAGAGGAGACCGATTCTCTTACAGCCCTCTGCCACTTCTGACATTCCGGATTGTCTCCCCTTCTGGAGCCTTTGCCCTGCTACCCTTGCTGCTTAAAACTTTGAATTAGCCAAGCCTTGGCAGGGCAAAAGCTCCGGAAGGGGAGCCAGTCCAGTACGCCAGAGGTGGTGGAGGGCTGTGAGAGGATCTGTCCTCTCTGGAGCAATCTCCACCAGCTCTTTTTTTAGCCACTTCCTGGCTAACATTGCATCTCCCAACATGTGAAGAACACGTGTCAGAAGTCTTGTGCAGAGAGAGACTAAGTCTGCAGCCAATCACAGCTCTAGGGTTGCCAACCTGCAGGTGAGGTCTGAAGTTCTCCCAGAATTACCACTGATCTCAAGGCTACTGTTGCCCTACAGGAAATGACAGCTTTGGAAGGTGGACTCAGCGGCATTTCATGCTTTACTTCTTCCCTAAAGTTTGTCCTCCTCAGGCTTCACCCCCAAATCCCCAGGAATTTCCCAACCAGAAATTAGGATTCCTAACATAAACAGGCAAATTTCAAATGGTAAGGTGTGTGGCATGGGTCTATATCTCTGTATTCTCCTACCAGACAAGCTTATAGCAAAAACAGAAATGGGGAGGAACACTTTGGTGAGGGGAAACTCTATAGAAAGGGTCTTGGCCCTTAAAGGGGGGGGGTCCTTTGCCCTAAAAAGAGAGCCCTTTGTACATACAGTCAAGGAGGAAATCATTGTGGCAACATGTTGCTGACACTGCTCTGCTCAAAACACTCACAGATACTTCCTCTCAGGACACAAACACTGAGCTGGAATACGTCCACAAATGCACCCCACACAGGTAAGCAAGGGAGGGGAGCCTAACCTTAAACATTGACTGCTGTAAGTCTCTCGTTCCTCCACATACCTTCTCGGTTTTGGCTCAACATCCCTCACTCAATAGCTGCTAGTAGCATGCCCCAGACAGGGAGGGTTGCCAGATAACCCTCCCCACCAGAACTGGACAGGGGCCCCATCACTCACCTTTTTTTTCTTTTTCTTTTTCTCTCTCCCAACCTGCATGATGACATCACTCAGTGACATCATTACTGTCCCGGTCAGCAGGCATGCCTGCTGGTGGCATCTCTGATGCTTTCCGGGCATAGTGGAGCTGACCTGGCTGGGTGCTTCAGTGACACTCATGGGGCAAGCAAGCTTCCTGCTTCTTGGGCATGGGAGGAGGCTAGTCTGGCTGGGCGCTTATCTGACTCTTGGGGGGTGACAAGGATTGCTGCTTCCTGGGCACAGAGGAGGCTGGCTGGGCACTTCCTCCATGGGCAAGAATACTGGACATTTATATGCCCATGTGACAGACAGAATTGGCTCTGGCTCCACCTTTCCTGAAAGACAGCCAATGGGAGCAGGTGGAATGCTGGGCCAATCAGAGCTGAGTCTGTTGGAGGGAAAAGGAGGCTCTTGGAGAGACTGAGAGGGAGAAGGGTTTGAGATGCTACTAAAGGAGGCAGCAGGAAGATAGCTGGCTGTTACTCTTTTCTGTTACTTTGAACCCTTTCCTGTTTAACCCCAGTATGTTTGTTAGTTTAAAATCCACTTGCTCCTATGTTCCTTCACATAAATAAATTTACCCTCAGCTAACAACTTCAGGCCAGCCAGGGTTAAACCAAACAAAAATGAACTTTAAAATGAACAACTTTAAAATGAACACTCTGGTCACGTGGAAAGGGCCTAGTGCATTAAATGGTGGCAGTGTATATTGCTGGAAAGTAACTCCTGAGTTCCCTTTTCCCCAGTTGCCCTGGGCTGTAGCTGGGCAAGGGGAGGTACATACAGGGGATGGGCTGACTGTCTCCTGGAGCCTCTGGAAGAGGAGAGAGGGGACCCGGTGAGGATTTGGGTCAGGGCTCTCTGCCTGCTGTAGTGGAGGCTAGACAGATGTCATGTGGCAGTGGACACCCAGCCTTTACCTGCCTGGGTGGCAGGGAATGTGAAAGGCTTGGGTTTGTGAGGTGGGGTCAACCATACCAGTACTTTTACTCCCAGACAGATGGATAAAAAACTGGACACATGGCAACCCTACAAACAGGCAGCACATAGGATTGCCGAGTCCCTATACCCTCCCGCCGGTGGGGGGGGGGGCTGACTGTCACTTACCTCATGCTGGCAGTGAGGTCTTCTTTGCTCACATGCACTCCAGCACCTGAGCAATGATGTCGCCACCAGAAGTGATTTCATTGTGCTGCCCATAGGAGCACTCCCATGTTCCATGCAGGGCTGATTCGGCCTGCTTGGAGCTCAAATTGGCCTCAAATGAAGCGTAGAAATGCTCCCATGACCAGCGCAATGATGTCACTTCCAGGGGTGATGTTGTCGTGCTTCTTGGGAGTGCGCACTTAGCGCTCGTTCCTGGGGTGCCTGCCGGTGGTGGGCAACCTCCAAGAGCTTGCCACCTCCCACTGACCACTGGCAGATCAGCTGGCAAGGAGACAAACCCATGGGAGCTGGCCCACCACCAGCAGGCACCTGGGAACTCTAGCAGCATGGGGTAAGTGTGCACAGCGCAGGAAGAGGTGCCCACTTTAAGATATGCTGTAAGAACATCATCATGATGTTATGTAATTGGGGACTCCCTGAACACCCATTGGTTTGGGTCATTTTCTGCTCACTGCCTGTGAACAGGGAGCAAAGTTTTCCTTGAACAGTTCTTTTGTTTGTGTGCAGATCAAGCCGATTTGAAGGGTTCCTTTCCATAACTTTGAACAGTACAGTGCAATTTCACACACGAGTGTTCTCATACAGCCCAATGGCAGTCCTAGCTCTCTTGCCCCTGACTTGTCATTTTGTGTTGTCCCACAGCCAGTTGTTAAACAAAGAGTAAGCCCATTTGTCAATTGACCAGAGATTCTGAATACAGAATTTTTAAATAAGTTTTATCGTTTGGTGTTTGTCTAAGACCATGTTATTGACTTTATTTTGCACATATGCATTTTTGCACAGCCTTATAGTCATCCCCCTCAGGAGATAAATTAATTACCTGACCTGAACATCTATGACCCTGGGAGAGCATTGGCTTCACTGACTGTACAGATGCAAAACCAGCAGCAAGGTAGAAGAAAATGAAACTGCACCACCACAACATTGCAGAAAAGTCACACCTGTGGGATTTTTCTGGTGGGAGAGAGCGGATGGTCATTGGGAAAGGCCTGTCATCTCTCTGCCACCAGGTAAATCCCAGAGGATTTATGACAGCTGGCAGAAAGGTGAGGGATGTATGAAAGGAGGAAATGGACTTGTGCTGGTGGTGTGACATCAGTGGCAGCAAATATCAGAAGTGACATTGTGCTGCCAGCATGAGGTTTAAGTGATGATCTTTGGTGAAACTGGGTGGTTTTGTCACCTTGTCACCACAGCACCAAGATATCCACCAGAAGTGACTCTCCCCTCTCTCACAGAGCAACACCATTAAAAATAATTTCTTTCCACAGGCACTCCCTGAGCAGGCTGGTGGGCAACGTAAAACAGGAAACCTGGGCCGATTCCAGACGGCCCTCCCCATGCCGAAACGTCGCGCGTCATCGCGCGAGAAAACACGATATTTCGCGTTTTCTGCGCGACGACGCGCGACGTTTCGGCATGGGGAGGGCCGTCTGGAATCGGCCCTGGTCTCCTTATTTGGATCCAGCAGAGGAGTTCACAGAAGAAGTTGCCAAAGTGGCTCTTCCCCTGCTTTCTCCTTCCCCAAGCATCCTGCCAGTTTCCTGGAAACTTCTCTTTGAAGATCAGGGGAGTGAAAGAATAGAGTCCAGCCTTGTAATCATCCATTATTCCTCATTTATACACACACACAAGTCACCAAATTCAGGAAATTCAAACTGGAACGTATTTATATAAAATTCACAACTGATATCATTGGAGATGATGTATTTCTAACTATTAGTTTTTCTAACTCTTGTTAACACCTGTGATGGTTGAAGAGTTGTAATTCCTTGTTAAGTCCTTGGGAGTCAATGTCCCACATCCTAATAGTTTCAGCATTAGAGCCCTCCTTAAGTTCTTTAAAGGTGGTGTTTAAATCAGTAACCCACTCTCCTAGCTTTCCTCAAATGATGCAAAATTGAATTATTCAAAAAGGCTTTTGCATTGTAGGGAGGGGTCTCAGATGTTCCACTAGTGAGTTAGGGGCCATAGACTTCAACCATAGATTTCACCACTATTGTCAGGTCTTGCCAGTAGCAACAAACAGAGAATCCTCACGGGAGGGAAAGAACCACTAAGAACAATTGAATCACACTAAATGCGCATTGCTGTACCTCATTTCAATGTAATTTCTAAACACAGGGTATAACCAAGAAATATCAGTCTTTTTATGTTGACACTCGTGCAATATAAAGGTTCTGATGTACAGAGCAATGTAAATAAAGTCCGGAAAAATCCAAACGTAAAAGTCTCATGTGTCTTCTTTCACACGTTTGAAAAGAGAAAAAACCTTTTATGTTGTGCGTATGTGCTTCTTCCTTGAGATTTTATGTATATCATACATGGATGAAAGCATCCAGCAGCTACACGCTCAATCTGTGACCGGCTGATGGCTCAGATTTCGTAATAATCTTCATCAGGAGCATGGCTTGTTCATAACTGGAATAAAAATCCATTCTCCAGTAAATTCAATATATAACCAAGAACACTCATTACAAAACAAAAATTAAGCACAAATGCACTTACCCATGTAGTATACAGAAATACTTATAAACAGAAACGTTGGCAACAGAACCCAGACTGCGGCGGCCGTATTTTCTCTGGCGCGCCAGCAGTCATCAATTAACCGGTTTATCTACCCGCTCCTTTGCAAGGCAAGTTGCTCTTAAAGGGACATGAACATTTATAAGAACATGAAAAAGTATACATATTGAAACAAATTCATAAAAAACAGTTCAAAGAAAGTTCATTATTAAGACCAAAAGGTGTCATTGTCTGTAAGGTATGGATCTGAGCCATCAGCCGGTCACAGATTGAGCGTGTAGCAGCTGGATGCTTTCATCCATGTATGATATACATAAAATCTCAAGGAAGAAGCACATACGCACAACATAAAAGGTTTTTTTCTCTTTTCAAACGTGTGAAAGAAGACACATGAGACTTTTACGTTTGGATTTTTCCGGACTATATTTACATTGCTCTGTACATCAGAACCTTTATATTGCACGAGTGTCAACATAAAAAGATGGTTGTTGTGGGTTTTCCGGGCTCTATTGCCGTGGTCTTGGCATTGTAGTTCCTGACGTTTCGCCAGCAGCTGTGGCTGGCATCTGCAGGCGAAACGTCAGGAACTACAATGCCAAGACCACGGCAATACAGCCCGGAAAACCCACAACAACCATCGTACTCCGGCCGTGAAAGCCTTCGACAATACAACATAAAAAGACTTTGATATTTCTTGGTTATACCCTGTGTTTAGAAATTACATTGAAATGAGGTACAGCAATGCGCATTTAGTGTGATTCAATTGTACTTACTGGTTCTTTCTCTCCCGTGAGGATTCTCTGTTTTTTGCTACTTGTATACGGGAGGTGCCTGTGGTTGTTGTTGCTATCGCATTATGGCTACGTTTAAAGGTATTTTCCCCAAGCACTTCACTGCATCACTCAGGTGTATGAGTTAAAATTACTTTAATTAAAGTATACCAGTATCAAGATAGTCAGACAGGATCATTGGCTGAAGTGATGCAAGATAGCAAAGCAAGGTTAATTACAGGGCAAACTCCCTGCCCCCAATGGGAAAGAAAGTCTGTTAGGATTTTAACGCGTTGAGACAGGGAGCCAGGAGAGAGGGGAGGAGGGAAAGGATGAGCTCTGCTCAGTCTCTTAGGAGGTTGGTGCAGTCTCAGCTGGAACTTCAAGGCCATGTTCTCAGGCCAGCCAGGAAATGGTAACCAAAACACCTGCAAGATAAGCAGCTAGCAACCAGTCAGCAAAACAGGTTCCCTCTGCATGTTCTCAAAGGTACACTACACACTGCAGCAATAAATTCATATCACATGGCAGATATGCTGGAGGCGTATCTGACAACTATGTTGCCTTACATACTATCTATTGCTTTAAATATGTGCTCCTATGGCCGTTTCCAGACGGCTTACCTGCCTCCGGAATGTCGCGCCATCTTGCGGGGAAAACGCGAAATATCGCGTTTTCTCGCGCGAGAAAACATGATATTTTGCGTGTTCCCTGCAAGATGGTGCGACGTTCTGGAGGCAGGTAAGCCATCTGGAAACGGCCTATGTCAGCCCTAGAATTGCTTATGTTCTGTTTCAGCATTTCTTCAACTCTATATTGGATTCTTGCTAATATTATATCTTTGTAAACTTGCATTTATTTACCCTATGGCATTGTTTATGAAATTGTCCTTGATACTGATTGTACTAATCTCACACTGTGTAATCCGCCTTGAGTCTCAGTAAAAAAGGTGGGCCATAAATAAATAAATAAATAAATAAATAAATAAATAAATAAATAAATAAATAAATAAATAAATAAATAAATAAATAAATAAATAAATAAATAAATAAATAAATGGTGTTCTGGGAGACTGATATGTTCCCCTTCTGCTCTAAATATTGGCAGTTTTAATATCAGATATGGCCTGCTGAAGGAAATCCACAAAAGGAGGGAGATTTGACTCTTGAAAGCTCATAATCTGGAAATCTATTGGTCTTTAAGTTGCTACTGGACCTGAATCTTGCACCACAGAAGCTTACGTTACAGTAGAAAGTCATTACTCTGTGAGGTGCTACTAGACCTCTGATTATGTTTGCGGTGACTTCCCTGGAGTGAAGCCTTTGCTTTCCAGCAAAGATCTTACCTCATTGCCTATGGCCTGCAGTGATAAAAGTTTGGTTTCAAAACACACACTGTTCATTTAAGGCTTTTAATGAAAACTGTACTTGAAAAGTTTGGGCTTGTGTCTCTAGAGCTTAGCTTGTAATTAGCAATCCTTGGATAATGTGCTGCAAATCCTCCTAATAAACCCTCTGGGCCTGCACTTGTCAAAAGCTGTGGATTGATAGAAGCCTTCTTGTCCCCTTCAGTCCAATTGCTTTTGCAAAGCTGAACAGACTGCAAAATTGCTAGTGAGGAAGCAAAAGACTGCCGCTGCACTTTTAGAACTCACCACGAGAGCCTTGGCATGAAGTTAGAAGTGGACAGCTCAATGTTTTCTCTGAAAGTCTATCTACTTGTGGGGAAATCACTCCATTCCAGTCACCCATTAAACACCAACTTTCACAAGCCAAGCCTGTTAAACTATCTATAAGTTGTTTATAAAACAAACTCTTCTCCTCGTTTGGCGCATAAATTCCCAGCACCACAGTCTTAATTCTACCACCTAAATTAATTTCTACTCCCACAAACCTACCATGAGCATCAGAGTTCAAGTTCAAGTTCTCCTTTATTGGCATATATCAACAATTCAGGTTATCCACTTACAAAAAGAAAAACAAACATTAAAAGGATACTACATTACAAATACATAAATACAATTGTAACTTATTTCTGTGATATCCTTTGATGCAACTTCAAAGCAGAATGGAGAAACTTAGCCACCTTCTCGGTGACATCAGAAAAGGAATCGTTCAACAGTCAATAGACCTTGAGTGAGTCAGACTAGCTAGAACAAATTTTAAAAATGTTTGACGTACACCGGCATACAAATGACAATGCAAAAGAACATGCGTAATTGACTTGACACATTTTTGTTCACATAAACAGCATCTAGCTGAATAGGTTATCCTATTAAATCTGCCATATAGAATGGCCGAAGGCATAGCATTGCACCTGGCCAGAGAGGACACTCTACGAAGTTGTGGCACCTGCAGGGAAGATAAATATGGAGCCATCCTCCCTACAGTGAGGGGAATTTCAAAGCTCAGAGGAGAGCAGGGTTTAGTAGCCAGGCTATATAACTTCTGGCGCTCAATATCTAGCATCCTGTTCTTAATTTGTTGAAATGAGGCATTTAATGTTAACATAGACAGTGAGTCCACAAATATACCCATGCCTTTAATTTTTTCCACGATATACCCTGACCAATTTGACACATTGGGCTCTGAAAGCATTTGATATATAAAGCTCCCAGGGTCACAATTATAATGTAAACGTAGCCAGTATTTAAGCCAGGCCCTCATTTCCACTAGAATTAAACCAGTTTCTAAGCAGATAACTGCATATGGAACATACTTCGGTAGGCCCAGAATTTTCCGCAAAAATTTAGATTGAACACATTCGATGACCCAGTCAAAGGCCCTAATCCAAACCAGAATACCATACATTAGTTGTGAAATCACTTTGGACTTAAAATTTTTTGAAGCAGCAGGTACAAATTGATTACCTCTGGAGTAAAAAAAAGTGCTATAGCATCAGACAACACCAACTCCAGTTTCAATTGCAGATTTATATACAACACTACTCCATTTTTCTTTTTAGAATCCGCTGACACAAACTCTTCCTCTAAAGATTTGTAAGACAAATATTTTATATCCTTTTTAATATGGGTCTCTTATAATATAATATATTTTAGTTTTTTCAAATAATATTTTTTTCTTTTTTGAGGAGCATTTGCTCCGTTTATATTCCACATTATACATTTATACTCCATCTTTAATCTTTAAGTTTGAGAGAGTCCATATTTGAGTTTTCTACTGGGTCTGATGTAATTTCTTCTGATATCTTTGTCTCAAAATCACTTTTAAATTTTTTCAAGAATTCTCTTGCTTTTAAAACAGGATTCAATTTGAATTTCTAAATGGAATCATCTTGCCATACCCGTATCTGGGAGGGGGGAAAGCTGCAGGTTGTTTGATGTTTTGTTTATCTGATCCAGCTGTGGTTCTCAGCTCTCCCAGGATGTGGAGAGTTGCCTAAAGTTACCTCTCTTAGACTGTGCTGGTTCCTAGCTGCTGGGAAAGGACCTTGAACTCGGTGTCCTCCCTTGTGCAGGAAGTGGCCAGCCTCTAGGAAGGGGCAGGGGGAGAAATATTAGCCAGTGAATGATATAAGCTTATGAAAGGTGATTGTGCTTCATTCCTGACAATTGCCCTGCATAGAACTTTCCAATAAAGCTTTTCTAAACCAGGGGAGTTTTTTGGGAATATTCTTTGCAGATCTTTAACAGTTCGTCAGAAATCCCTCTAATCAATCTCCAACCTCTGAGTGTCTGAACCAAGCCATCGAGAACCAAGGGAAATACAAGCCAAAAGGGAGAGGATTGCTCCACTTGACTGAGGAGGAGAGGAGACTGGAACAAGGGTGCTGCTTAAAATGTGACAAGAACTTACAAAGAGGTTTCATCCTCCCAGTGAGCTCCCCCCACGCCGCCCCAGTACTGTTTTGCAAGGGCAAGTATGGGGGTTTAAGGCTCTGCACAGATTACTGGGAAATAAATGCAGTATCCATGTCAAATGCATATCCCCTACCCTTCATTAGAAACCTGCTGGGAGTGGTTGCCAATAGGAAAATCTTTACTAAACTGGATTGAAGAGATACTTACTTTCGAGTGAGGATCAAAGAAGAGGATTAATGGAAAACAGCGTTCAATACCCCTGTGGGCCAATTTGAATATCTGGTCATGCCATTTGGACAGCAAGGGGCACCTGGAGTCTTCATGAATTTGATTAATGAATTTGATTAAAGCCTTCATGAATTTGATTAAAGCCTTTGACAATACATTGATTAATGAAGTTTTGCACAACTACTTACACAAAGGAGTGGTCGTTTTCTTGGATGATATGTTAATTTATAGCAATGATTATGACTCACATGTCAAATTGGTCAGGGAGGTGCTGACTACTCTCTACCAAAACCAGTTGTATGCAAAATGCTCTAAGTGTGAATTTCACAAGCGGGAATTGGATTTCCTGGGGTATTGAGTATCAGGCAAGGGGTGGAAATGGATCCAGCCAAGGTACAGGTGGTTAAAGAATGGGAAGCACCAAAAACAAGATGCCAATTGCAGTCGTTCCTGGGCTTTACCAACTTCTATAGACCATTCATTAAAAAAATTGCCGAAACGGCCCTACCCTTGACTGATTTGCTGAAAACTAAGGGAAAGGGAACAGAAGAAGCAAAGCCAGAAGTTAAGCTGACCTGGACTGTGGAGTGCCAGCAGGCTTTTGAAAACTTAAAGGACCTATTTACCTCTGAACCCATACTGTGCCACCCTGATGAGAATAAAAAGTTTATTGTTCAAGTGGATACAAGTGACATGGCCATGTGGGGTGTAATTCTACAGGAGGGCTCTAACGGTGAGCTGCACTCCCGTGCTTATGTACTGAGAAAATTCTCTGCCTCTGAAAAGCATTGGTCAGTGTGGGATAAAGAGGCAGCTGCTGTAAAACTAGCACTGTCTACTTGGAGACATTGACTGGAGGGTGCAAAAGTCCCATTTGAATGATCATAAGAACTTGGAAGCTCTCCATATGCCAAGAAAGCTAGGGGCAAAGCAGCGCAGGTGGGTGGAGTTTTTCTCTAAGTTTCGATTCACCCTTAAGCATCTTCCTGAGAAATCAGACTTCCTCGCAGAAGTTTTAAGTTCTCAGTTTTGACAATTATTAAAACTAATGAAGTTGTGAATCCCCAATGAAAACTCCTCTAGAGAGAATCTGAATGGATATATAGAATGAATTCATTAACACCAAATGGGTTAAATAGCAGCATTGCTTTCACTTGTTTCTTATAAGCTTTTGCAATTTGTCTGTAATTGGATGTAAATTCTCTTTTTAGCATGATGCAAGTTCTGTTTCTTTAAAGTTCTTAAAAATAATTGATTGGCATTGTATATCATGAAATGATGTAAGACGTTAACCATGGTACTGTCCATCGCAAATCACACCCACTGAGAAATGTCAAAGATGTTTCATGTATGTAAGTAGGATGAGATTCTTTGGAAGTACAGTGTTATGGCTAAGATCCTTGTAGAGTATATTAATTGTTATGATTTTTTCTAGTGATGATTGTTCAAACATTAAGCCTTTGAAAAAGTGAATAATATGAAACAGGATTAAATTGCTGGCACAAGCCTGTCAGGCTTTGCCCAGTTTTGAAAAATCAGACATCCCACATTTGGCTTACAACAACAAAGCTTTATTGAACGCCTTGCATATTATCCAGGAGAAGAACATGTGGAAATTTCTGTGATTTCATTATGGAACTGTCTTCCTGCATCTAAAAAAGAAAAGATGAATAGTTACTGACCTATACTTCCCATGAGGACTATGCACTTACCTGATTTCAACCAGTGGTGTATTAGTGGAAGCTTGGAGAAATAAGTTGAACAGTGAAGTAACTGACGAGGAAATAAGTAAGGCAATACAATCTGCAAATCTAGGAAAGGCGCCAGGGCCAGATGGACTTACGGCTAAATTTTATAAGACAATGGCTAATGAACTGGCACCATTCCTAAAAGAGGTGATGAATGGGGTTTTAAGGGATCAAAGGATTCCAGACACTTGGAGTGAAGCGAACATATCATTGATCCCAAAAGAGGGCCAAGACCTGACTAACGTGAAAAATTATAGACCTATATCGCTACTTAATAATGACTATAAAATTTTTGCGAAGATATTGGCGGAGAGATTGAAGGGGTGGCTCTCGGAAGTTATAGAGGAGGAACAAGCAGGCTTTTTGCCAGACAGACAAATAAGAGACAATTTAAGGACAGTGATCAATGCTATTGAATATTATGACAAGCGTTGTGACAAAGAGGTTGGTTTCTTCTTTGTAGACGCTGAAAAAGCGTTTGACAATTTAAACTGGGACTTTATGTTTGCCACTATGGAAAAGCTACAATTGGGAGAAAGATTCATCAGAGCAATTAAGGAAATTTACAGAGACCATACTGCAGCAATCGTGGTGAATGATGAATTGACCAAGAAATTGACGATAAGTAAAGGAACAAGACAAGGTTGCCCGTTGTCTCCATTGTTGTTCATTTTAGTATTGGAGATTCTGATGATACAAATACGTCAAGATGAGGAAATTCGTGGAATAAAAATAAAGGACTATTCATATAAGGTCAGAGCATTTGCGGATGACATAATGTTAATTGTAGAGGACCCATTGGAGAACATGCCAAGAGTGATAGATAAGATCAAGGAGTTTGGAGACTTGGCAGGTTTTTATATCAACAAAAAGAAGTCAAAGATATTATGTAAAAATATGACTAAGCAGAAACAACAATTATTAACGGAAACAACGGACTGTGAAGTAACAAGCAAAGTGAAATATTTGGGAGTCGAATTAACTGCAAAGAACATAGATTTATTCAAAAACAATTATGAAAAACTATGGACTCAGATAGAGAGAGACTTGATTAAATGGAACAGACTGAATTTGTCATGGCTGGGCAGGATTGCAGCAGTTAAGATGAATGTGTTACCAAGAGTAATGTTTTTGCTACAGACAATACCAATCATCAGAGACTCTAAACAATTTGAAAAATGGCAGAGGAAAATATCAGATTTTGTTTGGGCAGGCAAGAAGCCTCGAGTGAAAGTGAAAGTTTTACAAGATGCAAAGGAAAGAGGCGGAATGCAACTGCCCAATCTGAGACTTTATCATGATGCAATCTGCCTAGTTTGGTTGAAAGAATGGATGACATTAAAGAACAAGAAACTACTAGCCCTAGAGGGATATAAAAAAATATTTGGATGGCACGCATATCTATGGCATGACAAAGTAAAGGTCAACTCGATGTTCCTGCATCATTTTGTACGGAGAAGTCTATACATAATCTGGAAGAAGTACAGAATTTATCTACAAGAAGGAACTCCCTTGTGGGTGGTTCCGTATGAGGTGATAGACCCGAGAGCTGTTGATAATGAACAACAATGTTTAACGTACAAAGAAATAACTAAAACTGAAGCATCCAAACTTAGAATAAAGACGCAAGAGGAACTATCACCTAACTACGACTGGTTCCAGTATAGACAGATCAGAGACTTATATAATTCGGACTCTGTAAAGGGAGGTATACGAATAGAGAATTCGGAACTAGAGCAGACCCTTCTTAAAGAAGATAAGAAAAGAATATCCAAGGTATACCAAGTACTGTTGAAATGGTATACCGAGGATGAGACAGTTAAAACACAAATGGTGAAATGGGCTATAAATTTTAACAAAGAAATAACAATGGAGGCATGGGAATACTTGTGGAAAACTACAATGAAGACAACGACATGTACTAATATCAAAGAGAACATTTACAAAATGATCTATCGTTGGTACATGACACCAAAGAAGATTGCGCTAGGGAATTTGAATACTTCTAATAAATGCTGGAAATGTAAGAAGCATGAGGGCTCCCTCTATCATATGTGGTGGTCGTGTGAGGTAGCCAGGCAGTACTGGGGGGAAATAATAAGAGAAATTAGTGAAATTTTACAATTTCAAATTAATAAGAACCCAGAACTCCTGCTACTGAATTTAGGAATGGAGGGAATTCCAGCCCAACACAGGACGTTGATATTTTATATGACAGCAGCAGCTAGACTTTTGTATGCGCAAAAATGGAAAGTACAAGAAGTGCCAACTATTGAAGATTGGACTTACAAATTGCTGTATATGGCTGAAATGGATAAGATGACAAGAAAACTGAGAGATCTGGACTCAGGGCAGTTCAACACAGACTGGGAGAAGCTGAAACAATACCTGGAGAAGAAATGGGAGGTGGGAGGAAAACTGTGGCAGTTTGAGAACTACTGAAGTACTGAAGTAGAGGGGGGAGACTTTACCGGGGGGAGAAGAGATAAATGTGAATTAATAAGCAGTTAGACTAATAGATTGACATATATATAGATATACATAGGTTAACAAACAGAATATAGATAGAAAATAATTAACTATAAGGATTAAATATAAGGATTGATTAACTAACAATATTTTCTTTTTTTTGGTAAGTTTTGTAAAATGTACCAAACTGAATGTCTGAAGATACAGATGAGTCAAATTGATTGACTACGTGATGAGAGATATATAGAATTATTACAAAAAGATAGAATGAGTAATATATAGAGAATAAGTCAAATTGTTTGATCTAAACGAATGTATGATTTACATGGTTTATGATATATAGAAATATTTGAAATTGTAAAATGGGATAAATTGTTTATCTAAGATGGAAACAAAGACTTACAGTTTGGGCATACAATGTTAAAAATAGTTAAGGATGTACTGCTTAGATTAATGGAGAATATATATTTGTTTTAGATAGAGGAATCTATTAGAAGTAAGGGAAAGGGGATAAAGGGTCGGAAAGCTGTTGGAAGTCAACAAAAGGGGGGGAAAGGGAGGGGGTTAGAGATGAAAAAATTGGGGAAAATTGAATGTAAATGTAAAAATAATGGATTCTAACCCAATAAAAATTTTTCAAAAAAAAAAAAAACCAGTGGTGTATTAGAGTCTAGATTTCTTCGATATTGTAATTGTTATATGCTAGATATACAATAGATATAACTGCCACTAAGTGTTTACTAAATATTGCACTTAGAGAACGATAGCACTTTAATTCTATAATAAATTGATTAGATTGTATTTATAGTTTCCTCCGATAGATTTTTTCTTGCTGCTTTATTTCTGAAACACTGCAAGGAGAAATATTTAAGAAGTGCTACAACAACAAATTAGCAGGCTATTTTGGGTTTGTCAAGACCCTACATCTAGCACAACGACAATTTTGGTGGCTGGAAATGAGGAGGGATGTTTCTCGGTATGTGTCCACTTGCCAAGTGATTGTGATGGGGGGGAAATCGGGGGGGGGGGATTTGGAAACTCCCCTCAGACCCTGGGCTACCATTTCCATGGATTTCATCACAGATCTTCCTCCTAGCAGAGGGAAGACAGTGATTTTGGTGGTAGTGGATTTGTTCTCTAAGCAAGCTCACTTCGTTCCCTGCTCTAAAATCCCAACTACGAAGAAACTAGCAAGCTTGTTTATGCAACATGTTGTATGTTTGCATTCTTTCCCAACCAAGGTGATATCCGAAAGGGGCTCCCAGTTTGTTGCCAATGTCTGGCGGGAGCTTCTAAAAGTAACTGGGATTGAACACTGATTAAGCTCCTCCCATCATCCTGAGTCTGATGGACAAAGTGAATGCACGAATCAGATATTAGAACAATTTCTGAGATGCTATACCAACTATCAACAGGATAATTGGGTGGACTTTTGCCCCTATGCAGAATACTGTTGTAACAATAGTGTACACAGTTTTATTGGAGTCACCCCCTTTAAGGTAACCCAGGGGTTTGAAGGGAGACCCATGTCACTGATAGAACCTAACTCTGCTGAAAGGGGAGGTGAATTACAACAATGGTGAATTGACATTATAAAACAATGGGACAATATAAAGCGAATTCTGGAGCAAGCTAAAATGGACTATAAATGACAAGCAGACAAAAAGAGATTCCACCCCCCTGGAAGTTGAAAGTGGGAGATAGTGTGTATGTATCTGCAAAGAACCTTGAAGGAGCCCAACCAAGCAAAAAATTGGGGTGGAAATACCTGGGACTCTTCATTGTGGTCCATCTAATTAACAATGTAACAGTGGAACTAGAACTGCCTAAAAACCTGAGCAGGTACACCAGGTATTCCATTTCAGCCTTCAAAAAAAGGACCCAGGACCCGATAAATGGCACCCTGAACGAGCAGCCCCACCTCCTATCATGGTGGAAGGACAGCCCCATCATGAAATTGAACTGATTTTAGACTCTAAATTGAAGCAAGGAGTATTGTATTATCTAGTCCAATGGACGTATTTTCCCAAAAGCCAAGCTGAGTGGGTTAAATCAACAGACATTCAAGCCTCTAAACTGCTAAAGAACTTTCACAAAAAATACTCTAGGAAACCTTGAAGAGACTGATTTTGGGGGGACAAAATGTCAAGATGATGGCAGCATATTGCCATACCCGTATCTGGGAGGGGGGAAAGCTGCAGGTTTTGTTTATCTGTTCCAACTGTGGTTCTCAACTCTCCCAGGATGTGAATTCTGTCTAAAGTTACCTCTCTTAGACTGTGCTGGTTCCTAGCTGCTGGGAAAGAACCTTGAACTCAGTGTCCTCCCTTGGGCAGGAAGTGGGCAGCCTCTAGGAAGGGGGGGGGAATGTTAGACTGTGAATGATATAAGCTTATGAAAGGTGATTGTGTTTCATTCCTGACAATTGCCCTTCATAAGATCATGATACTAGAACTTTCCAATAAAGCTTTTCTAAACCAGGGGAGTCTTTTGGGAAGATTCTTGGCAGATCCTCACAGTTTAAAAGTAAAAATTATGCCTTTAGTTCTTGGCTTGCTGTGTCACCGTCTCATGCTTCTGTCTTCTCCTTTTTGGCTTTGGTTTTCTACCTGTCGAGCCTGTCAGGTCTGATATATGTTCCTTGAGTATTCGGATCAGAGAGACTCCATTTTAATGCTGTCAGTGTTTTAAGCTCTTCCTTTGCAGGTGCCAAGCAGTCCAGCAACACTTATCTCAACGAAGAGCACTGTTTTGACTACAGCCTTTCCAGCCTTGGGAAAGTTTCATTCTCTCAGCTTCAAGCCGCATGTTTTGAGAACTGTGGGGGGAGGATGGGGTTTGCTGGGCTATGCTATTCTGTATCTGAACCCTTACCTTCATTCGTAACAATATACATGTACCAGCCAGGATATTGAATCTTGGCCAGTGGACTATAATGGTTGTTTATATTCAGTAAAATCTTTTGGAACCAATGGACTCATGTCTAATTGCAAGAGATAGTCTGGATTGCAACTTTTAATAAGCCACAGTCTGACATTTTGTTACGAATCACATCTGTTCCAATGCCTAAACCGGGGAAGACGGATTCCAAGGGCACTCCCAACAGGGACTCTTTGTTTGATCCCTACGCCTCCCCTGGTTCGGAAGGACTGGAACCTATGGGACCCGTTCAGGGAGGGACGGAGCCCAGACGTACTGTGCTGATTACCCTCGCACCTGATAGAGCCGAAGGTAGGCCCAGGGCGGCAGCAGAACCTCTGATATCTCTGCCTACACCGAGGCAGTGGGGCTCGAGGCCGCGCGACACGAGGGAAAGGAGGACAAGTGCGGTGTTTACCAAGTCGCAGATGGACGGGAAAAGAAGTATCAGCTCTATACCCGAGCATCCAGGTAGCCAGCCGTGGTACCACTGGAATCGAGAAGCTGATCAACCAAAATGGAACCGGAGAGCTGCTGAGAGTACCCAGGTGTGGGAAACCTCCCGTTGCGATGTGATGAGTTGGGATTATGCAGAGAGTACCCCGTGGATGGGGCAACTCAAGCCAACTGAACAGGGTTGGGTGCAATTGCAAAGTCGAACTTTGGCAGTAGATGCTGGAATCTCGGCGGTAACTGGATTGACCAAAGGGATATTGGTGGGGAGATCGGAAATGGAGCAAGGTAACAGGGTGCAGGGCATGGGAGAAATCCGACCTTGGCCCCGTGCTACGGCGTCTTACACAGAATATATGGAAACTACTCAAGTTCCCAGAGAAACTCCCCAAGAGTATGCTGAAGAGGGGGCCACGGCAGCCCCAGAATGAGTACAAATACTCGAAGAAAGACTTTGTACCATGGAGGAGAGTTTAGCACATGCGGTTCATTTACTCTCCGTACTTGTTGTAGGAGTATCCGAGGAAGCCCCAACCCAATTGGAAGGGGCTCCCGGCCGAGTTGTGGAGCGTAATCTGGCTGCCCTGCAAGCTTTGATCCCGAGGGGACAACCACTGATACCTCCCGACGATCAGCAACAGCCAGTACCTCCTCCGGATCAACCTCCGGGGCCAGCAGATGAGAGACCGGAGGAACGTCCCCTAGAGGAGCCAAGACGGCCATGAGATGAGGAAGACGAGGAAGAGGCACCGCCAGACCAACCGCAAGAACAACCGCAGGAGCAGCCCCCAGAGTTGCCGCCGGGGCAACCCCAAGAGCAGCCGCAGGAGCTTCCGATCCGCCCGGTACAGCCGCAAGAGGAGACTCCAGCACTCCCGCCGCCACCACGGGGGCTACCACGGGGGCCGCCAGGGCCTAGACTTCCGCCACCGTTTACACTGTGAGGTCCGCCTCCACAAGGCCCCCCAGCCCCGCGACTGCAGAGACCGCAGCTGCGGCCACAAGCTCCTCCAATACCGAGGCCCCATGGAGTCCCACAGCCAAGACCCCAAGTCCCTCCTATGCAACCACTCCTGCGCCAACCTGACTGGCAGCCGAGGCAGGAATGGGTGCCTGTACTATATCACCCACCCCCAGCACCGGCACCCAGACCTCAAGAATTACCAATGGGATGGGCGAATTTGGAAGCTACTTTCGATGGGGATCCCTTGAAGTTGGGATTTTTTCTAGTGCAAGCCATGCAATTTTTTAATCGTTGGGGACACTTGTTCGATGACGAAGCTAGTCAAATTGAGCATTTGGGATCCCGATTGCTAGGAAAAGCAGCTGAATGGTATGTAGCATTATACGATTTGGGGGCCCCAGAATTAGATTCTCTACAAGGGTTAGTAAATGCACTTCGAGTGCAATACGAAGACCCATTAGAGGAGAGCAGAGCCCAAAAGGAATTACAATTGATCAGGCAAGGTAGCATGTCGGCTAGAGACTATGTTACAAAATTCCGACAGTTAGCTGCCAAATGCCCAAGGTGTGAGGAAACCACCAAAATAATCATGTTCAAGCAAGGCATGAATCCCAGACTGTTAGATCGAGCCCTTATGCAAGATAATCCCCCCACACTTTTGGGTTGGATTCAATTGGCTTATGAAGTAGAGAACCGGATGCAAGAAGTGCGTCTGGTTGAGCAACAGCAGGCGAGTGGCAGCCGCCGAACCTCCATAATTGTCAGAGGGGGCAGAGGAGCAGGATACGCAACAAGAGGAGCGAGAGATGCTAGATGGCAACAAGGACTGTGTCTACAGTGTGGTCAAGGCGGCCACTTCGCAGCGCAATGTCCCTTCCGGCCTGTGCAAAGAACTCCGTTCCCACCAAGGCGTACGGCCCCTGCCACCCTCCCTCAACTATCCCGTCCGACGCCCGCTCCGCGAACTTCGCGTGGGAGAGGTACGTTCAGAAGAAACCCTCCCGAAAGGGGATTAGAGCTGGAGGAAGTTATGGACTTTGACCCAACCGCTCTAATCGGCGAAGAAGCGCCCGAGAGTCCTAACTTGGGAAACAAGATGGATCTGTCGTAAGCGGACCCAAACGGCAGATCAATACTCAGTCAGTTCCCATAGTGGATAGACCTCAAGGGTCCATACTATTCATGCCTGTTACACTAGTTAATCTGGAAAGAAAGACTCACATTCGAGTGCAAGCGTTCATTGACTCTGGGTGCTCCAGAGACATAATTGCACCAGCTTTGGTGAATGGACTGGTACTCCCAGTATGAGAACTTGAAAATCCGGTCATTTTTGAGCAAATGGATGGCACTAATATGAATCCAGTTACCACTGAAACAGTACCAGTTATTACAGGCCTGGGCCAACACTGGGAGACAAGATCCTTTGTAATTAGCTCTACAGCCAAGTACCCGTTAATTTTGGGAAGCAGATGGTTGTGGGATCACAACCCGGACATTAATTGGGCAGCTGGAAGTATCACATTCAAAACGGATATTTGCCAGTCACATCGTTGGAACCAGAATTGAGGTAATAATCCTACCCTCACAGAGCTTGCACTCCTGACCCAGGAGGAAATTAATCAAATACCCAAACCGTACAGAGCCTATTTGCAAGCTTTTACCGAGGAAGAGGCCAACACCTTACTTCCCCATAGAAGAACCGATTGTGCAGTGGAACTTATCCCAGGAGCCACCTTACCCAAAGGTAGACTTTACCTCATGAGCCCAAATGAGAGAGAGGAGCTCCACAAATTCATTGACACTAATCTCCAAAGGGGATTTATCCGAACAGCAAACAGCCCCCATGCTGCTCCAGTACTGTTTGTAAAAAAGAAAGATGGGGGTTTGAGACTGTGCACGGACTTCAGAGGGCTTAATGCAGTCTCCTCCACAAACGCCTATCCCATTCCTCTCATCAGGGATCTTCTCAACGTCGTGGCCCAAGGTAAGATCTTCAGAAAATTGGACTTAAAAGATGCTTATTTCCACGTTCGTATAAGAGGATGAATGGAAAACCGCGTTCAATACGCCATTGGGACAATATGAATATTTAGTTATGCCTTTTGGCTTGTCCGGGGCCCTTCGGTTTTCATGTCCATGATCAATGAAGTACTGCACAAATTTTTGTACAAGGGGGTAGTTGTTTACCTAGATGATGTGTTAATTTACTCTGATTCTGAAGAAGAACATGTTCGCCTAGTGCAGCAAGTATTAACTACTCTCATGTGTAATAGCCTACCCATCAAACTGTCTAAATGTGAATTCCACAAAACCAAACTTACTTATTTGGGATATTGTATCTCAAAAGATGGGTTGAAAATGGATCCGGGCAAAGTCAAAGCTGTTCAAGACTGGCAAACCCCCACAACTCGTAAAGAACTGCAATCCTTCCTGGGGTTTGCCAATTTCTATAGAGAATTTATACAAAACTTTGCCCAAATAACTCTTCCCCTCACTGAACTCTTAAAAACGAAAGATAAAGGGGAGCAAGCTAAAAAGCCAAAAGCTAACCTGAATTGGACGCCACAATGCCAATTAGCCTTTAATCAATTAAAGCAGCAATTCGTATCCGAACCAGTGCTGCGGCACCCCAATGAAAATGGCCCCTTCATAGTGCAGGTGGACGCCAGCGATACGGCGATTGGAGGTGTCCTTCTCCAGCGGGGAACAGACAATATTCTCAGACCCTGTGCATACCTTTCTCATAAATTTACTGAAGCAGAAAGAAATTGGAATGTGTGGGAGAAGGAAGCATTTGCTGTCCACTTGGAGACATTGGCTAGAAGGGGCGCGTCATCCGTTTGAAGTTTGGACTGATCATAAAAATTTAGAAGTGTTACGTAGTCCCCGAAGGCTCAACGCCAAACAATTGAGATGGGCGGAATACTTTTCAAAATTCAACTTCACCCTCCAATTCCTACCAGGCAAAACCAATTTTTTAGCAGATGCCCTTTCGCGCATGCCCCAACATAAAAGTAAGCGGGAGGAGACAATAGACACAGTGTTTTCGCCTACTCAACTAGGGGTGTGATTACTACGCGCAGTCGCACAGCGCAACCTCCTCAAGCAGACAATGGGTGGAGACAAAAACTGAAAAGTGAAGTCGAAAAGGAGAGGGATAATATTCCCAAAGACAAATTAGTTCAATCTGAGCAGGGGGAATGGCTTTGGGGTAATCGATTCTATGTACCAAAGACTTTGAGAAAAGAAGTACTACATCGCTGTGATGATGCCCCAACAGCTGGCCATTATGGATATTTAAAAACTCTTCATCTGGTTCAGAGACAATTTTGGTGGCCGGGCATGCGCAAAGACATTTCACAATACGTAGCTTCATGCCCCATTTGTCTCAGCGCCAAATCACGTAAGGGCAAACCTCCTGGACTTTTACAACCCCTTGAAACTCCAAATAGACCATGGGAAATTATTTCTATGGATTTCATCACAGATCTTCCCCCCTCCAAAATCACACCTGTATTTTAGTGGTCATAGATCTGTTTTCTAAGCAAGCCCACTTCATTCCTTGCACTACAATGCCTTCGGCAAAGAGACTGGCGGATGGGATTTGCTGGGCTATGCTATTCTGTACCTGAACCCTTACCTTCATTCGTAACAATACACGTGTACCAGCCAGGATATTGAATCTTGGCCAGTGGACTATAATGGTTGTTTATATTCAGTAAAATCTTTTGGAACCAATGGACTCATGTCTAATTGCAAGAGATAGTCTGGACTGCAACTTTTAATAAGCCACAGTCTGACAGAGCCCAGATGGAGTATTTCATCTGCATCCAAGGGCTGGACTTCCTAAGGGTGGCCATGGACACTGTTGGCCACTTCCAGCATAGTCTACATGAAGCATGATCATGACAAGATGTTCAAGATGAGTGAGAAAATCTTACTTCTAAGTGTTGGAGAGGCTGGTGACACAGTCCAGTTTTCAGAACTCATCCAGAAAAATGTCCAGCTCTACAAAATGAGGAATGTGTACGAGCTGTCACCAACTGCAGCTGCCAACTTCACACATCAGAATCTGACTGACTATCTGCGGAGCAGGACCCCTTACCATGTCAACCTCCTCTTGGCTGGCTAGGATGAACAGGATGGTCCTGCCCTCTACTACATGGATTTCCTTGCCTCTTTGGTTAAAGCTCCTTTTTCACCCCATGGCTATGGAGCCTTCGTGATGCTCAGCATCCTTGACTGCTACTACAAACCAAGTATCACTCATACAGAGGCAATAGATTCTCAAGAAATGTCTCAAGGAACTTCCGAAGTGCTTCATTCTGAACTTGCCTTCTTTCAATACCCGTTTTATCGATAAAGATGGCATCCATGAAGTGGACAGCATACCACTCCTGAAAGCAGCAGCCTAAACACCCTAACTGCCCTCTTCCTGCCTTGGTTTGGCTTTTTTTACTTTGTTGGAAATTGACCATGCACTTTGCAAATACAAATAATAAAGGCAGGCTCTTTTATTCTCTCGCAAAAAAAAATGCCTTTGAGTTTGTCCCATTTAAATGGGATCTTTTTCTGTTTTAATTTTTCAGTTAAAAAGGAATTTTTTTTTTTTGCTTACATAGAATTCTTATTGGGATTTCTTTCATTAAAAATATGCAAGGCAAATTGCCAAAGGCGTTTTTTGATTTGATGGACAATTTGAGTTTAATCAATATTTGGAGACAAGAAAATGGCAACTCTAAAGAATATATTTATTTTTCAGAGAGAGACAGATCATTTTCAAAGATAGATATGATTATGGCTTCTAGAGGCCATAATCTACTACAAAAGTAGTAATCTACTACACTTCTACAAAGTTCTCAAAAGTAGAAATCTTACCAAGAACCTTTTCAGATCATAACCCAATAAGTTTGATTTACAAATCCATTATTTCTAGTTGGAGATTAAATGAAGTATTGTTACAAAAAGAGACAATTGTGAAGGACTGTAAGAAAAAAATAAAGCATTTTTTGAACCTAATTTAAATAAAGACACTGATATGAGAATGGTTTGGGAAACAAGTAAAGTTTTTATGAGTGGTCATTTAATATACCATAATGCTGACTTGAAGAAGAGGCAAGAGAAAATACAAAATATTTTAGATGAGATTAATGTCAGGGTCTCTTTTAAGGCTCATGTTCTTAACTAGAGTTACGCCATGTTTAAGTTGTAGTTGTTAAGCTTTTTCTCCCTCCAGGTCCAGATGTTGTTTTGACCGCACTTTCCATGGGAGAGAATACTTCTTATCTGTCTCTTCAGCCAAAGACCTTGGCAGCCCGGGCCTTCCCACGTCCACGTTCTCAGTGTACAGAACTATGGGGGGAGGCTGGGAACGAGGGGTTTGATGTATTGCCGGTTTCGTTTTGTATCTCATTCTCAACAATGCCTTGGTTCAGTCAAGTCCTCTTTAGGCCTTGAAATATGGACGCTTGTATCAGAGCCTAGTCTTTCAATAAACCTTTTGAAATCAAGAAATTGTGCTTCTTGCAGAAGGGGGAGACGAACTCTAGATAACAGGGATTCCATAGTCTGACAATTAAAAGAATAGAGGATGATAAAAAACCTCTCCAAATAGTATAAAAATCTCTCATCAAATAAGAATTTTATGACAGCAGTTATCTATATTAACAATAAGAGAAATGGAAATAAAACTGAATTATGTTAAACAAAGAAATTTTGAATTTGCAAATAAACCAGTTTATAAGCAGAGAAAAGAAAGAGCAAATAAAATGATATGGAAGTTACAAGGAGGAGATGAAGTATTAACAGGCAATATGGCTATTCAAA
Organism: Eublepharis macularius; assembly: GCF_028583425.1. Taxonomy (NCBI): domain Eukaryota; kingdom Metazoa; phylum Chordata; class Lepidosauria; order Squamata; family Eublepharidae; genus Eublepharis; species Eublepharis macularius. Next base: position 8,541,953 of record NC_072800.1, on the reverse strand, counting down.
AAGCTTTTTATAAATATTATTCTAATTGATATAAAAGCTGCACAATCACATCGCTTCTGGGCGTTGTGCTGCCCCTGGGAGCACTCCTGCACGCTGCAACATTAATTTCAAGCCACCTTCCTGTAGCTTGCCAGTGTGAAAGAATGTGTGCCTCTGAGCATGTGCGAAAAGTCCTTTACTCACTAGTGAATAACTTCTGCCAAGTTCCTGTCCTCACCTCTATCCAAAACTGGGAATCCTTCAAATGCCTTATTTTTCTGCAGCAGCAGAAGAGTTTATAATGGCCTAGATATTATGTCCTCCTCAGTCCTTTGACCTTCTGCAGTGAAATACTTAATTTTTTCTCATAAGAGATTCTGGAGGTTTAACATACCTGACCTGAGCATTAACCTCTTCAATCCTTTACCATAATCCCATGGGGTTTAGGCTGGGCAACTCACTATTCACCCTTTACTGGCTTGGGACTCCTGGATCTAGCTTGGTTTATGGTTCAGCTCTGACAAAGGAACAGTTCTGTGTGATACTTGTCATCAGTTACAAGGAACTCAAAAGGAGTCTTGAAATTTTAAGACTACGTTATTTATTTATGCTTCAGTAAATCTGCTAGTCTTTAAGATTCCTTAAAGTCCTACCAAAGGAAAGCACTAGTGAAATGGATTCACAGGCTAGACATTGGGTGATGAGGGTCACTTCAGAGTTCAGGGACTTTTTGCTGCAAACAAGGGTCCCTAACCTTTCTGCAGGCACTTTTGGATGGTTGAGAGGGGGTGGTGAGCACCATGCCAAAATGGCTGCTGCAGAAGATGGAGCCAAACCCCACAAAGTTGTCACAGGAGGTGGAGCCAAGCATAATACCTCCCTCCTCACTTTGCAAAAGAATCACAAAAGGGGAATAAAAAGAGAAGAAGGAAAGCCCAAGAGAGAAGGAAGGTAGAAAAAAGGGGGGGGGGATAAAAAGAAGGAAAGCCTGAAGGGGGAATGGAACCAGAAGCCTGGATGTTTACTCATTCTCCTGATCCTCCATTGTCTGCTGCTATTGCATCCGTGGAAACCCCTCTCATTCGAACAAAGGCAGCAGATAACAAGCTAGACTTGCAAAGTTCCTGCCCTCTTTCTGAACAGCTTGGCAGGCTCCAGGGGAAGTACTGGTGGGTGTCATGGTGGTCATGGACACCATTTTGGGGCACTGTTTTATTGTTTTAAGAAGAGTGTAACCTTCAGTCCTGGTGGCACAGAAAGCAAAAAGAAACAACCATAATGACACAGACCAATAAAGCTCATGGTACAACTCAGCAGTAAACAATGTTATTATCTTAATTTATATCATAAGTTCTTAAATCCTAAATACATCTACTGTACATCAGTTCATTATCAAAATACAAGTCATAATTACATATAGATTAAATATCCAGTTCAGGCACCCTCAGTGAACACAAATAAATGACAAGGGCAAGTCCATTGATTCCATAAAGTGACTCAAGTGCTGATTGCTTCTTTATTAGAGAAGGAGAAAATATGCACGGCTCGGTGAGGAGCCAGCTTGACCGCCTCATTTCCAGATAATCTTTTTCAAGGACTTGCTGCTCTCAATCACATTTCTCCCATAAACATATTGCCAGTCATTAACATGGATGGTCCTTAACCAAGCATGGTCCTTAGGAACATGCACGGGGCTCTATCCAAGTCATTATGGTTGTTGTTCTTTTGTTTTCTGTACACTTAACTCCTTTGGTTAGTGGTCCTGGTGGAAGAGGAATGAATAGAGTCTCATTCCAAGCCCCAGTTATTCTTTTTAGTGTATCCTAAATACACCACCTTGTGGTGGGTAGCCGTCTTGGTCTGTAGTAGAACAGTAGGATCTGAGCCCAGTGGCACCTTAGAGGCCAATAAGATTTTCAGGGTTTAAGCTTTCAAGAATCAGAGCTCCCTTCTTCAGATATCTCTAGTCAATGAATATTTATGCCGGAATAAATTCTGTCAGCTATAGGATGCCAAGAGACTCCTATACTTTTCTTGCAGCATGGCTATCACTCTGGAATTTATATTTCTTGATACTCCTACTGGAAGCATCTTTTGGAGCCTTGTTATGCTTGGCCAATTTTCAGCACTGGATCTGCAACCTTATGCAGGTTTCTTTGGGATTAAACTCGCTGAACATGAATAAAATTTTTTTCTCAAAATAGGGGGGAGGGGGGCAAATCCATCTCAGAGTTGAAAATTTAACTGATATTTAACAGATTGCGTCCCTCCCCTTTCTAATATTCTCAATCCTTCTCTCCCCCTAAGTAACTTCAAAGGAATATAAGCAGATAAATACATGCAGAGCTCATGATGTTGGTTTGCCTATGTAACTGTATCCCAGCATATGATGACTCTTCTGAAATGGTTTCTTGGTTTCTTGGATGTCACTTTTGAGCCTTAAAGCTTGAGTTTGATTTATGAATCTTTTTTTAAAGATTGGCACCATAGCTATGATTTAATAGAAGTTGGGAAGCATTTCTGGTTTAGATTATCAATTACATATGTTTGCAAGTAGCTCCACTGTTTAGGCCCTTCTGAACTCTTTGATGAATGCCCTCATTCCTGATGACTGTAAGCTGTTCCCTGATTCCCAAACCCCCACTCAGCCTTCAGAAATTTCTCTCTTTGTTAATGTTAGATCACTTTATGTGCTCATAAAGATCTTCCCCAGGGAAGATGTTTTCTTGTCTTTTTCAGTAAATAGTGTTGTTTAATCTTTTCTGCAACCTTGTCAGTCTCTTCTCTATAACAAAGAAGCAGGGGCGGCGTCAGCATTTCTGGCACCTGAGGCAGCTTCAGGGGTGTTGGTGCGCGTGCACTTTGCACGTGCGTGCACCCAGACTGCATGATGATGTCACTGCCTGTGGTGTCATCACGCGGGGGCAGGGCGGTGCACAGGTGGCCTCCCAGCCCTCCCATTCATAGAATCATAGAATCATAGAGTTGGAAGGGGCCATACAGACCATCTACTCCAACCCCCTGCCCAGTGCAGGATCAGCCTAAAGCATCTCTGACAAGTAAGTATTCATCCAGCCTCTTCTTGAAAACTGCCAGTGAAGGGGAGCTCACCACCTCCCTAGGCAGCTGATTCCACTTTTGAACTACTCTGACCATGAAACAGTTTTTCCTAAGTTGTCTTCCATTCAGTTGCCCCACGCCACCCTGGCTGCCTGCTGCGCCTGGCCCACAGCTGTGTGCTGGCGGTGGCAGTGGAGGCAGCAGCACAGAGCAACAGAGTAGGAGATCTGGGAGGCTACCCGCTCAGCTGCCCCACACTCCCATCGCCAGTACGTGCTCCTGGCCAGGCACAGTAGCTGCAGACCAGGCATGGCAGGTAGCCGGGGCGGCGTGCATGCATCCTCCCTCCGGATCAGTTGCTCCATGCAACACCCTGGCCACCTGCCATGCCTGGCCTGCAGCTGTGTGCTGGCAGCAGCGGTGGCAGCGGCGGCAGCAGCACAGAGCTCCTGGCCAGGCACAGCAGCATGGGGCAATTGAGCTCCGTGGCACGTGCCCCTGCCACTGGTGCTTCCTCTGGTGCCTTAGTGCTCAAGGCGGCTGCCAGCCCGGCCTCAATGGGTGTGCCGGGCCTGCAAAGGAGGCACAAATGATTTCTAAAAAAAATTGTTTAAAATTATTACTTTACCACCTCCTAACATATTTGTCAGGTGTGGTTATTTTATCCTACTCAAAACAACCTGGAGCAGTCTATCTGATAAATCCTAAAAGTCTCAAATTAGTGTCAGGGAAAACTATCAAAGGGATTTCTGCAGTCCAAAATGCTAAGACTTGTAAAGACACGTACATGCACACACAAAGTTGCAGGGAAACATTTGAGGAACTATAACAACTTCTACTCCAGTGAAGTGGAGGGAAGCCACAAACGGGTCTTTGCTTTGGGGAAAAAGTAAGAACCAGGTAAGGTTGCTAACTCCAGGCTGGGAAATTCCTATAGATTTGGGGGTGCAGCATGGGGAGGTAAGGATTCCATTCTCCTAGTGGGGGCAGGGTATCCCCGCTTTCATCCTCCACCCCTCCCCTGCCACCATTCACCTGGCCAGAAGGGAAGAAGGGCACGGTAATGGGCCTCCTGGGTGCGCTCCTGGGGGTGGTGCAACAATGTCACTCCTGGGAGTCATGTCATTGTGCCATTCCGGAAGTGCACGCATGCTTTGCAGCGGGCCATTTTGAGGCCCGAATCAGCCTGTTGCGAAGTGCGCATGTGCTCTTGCACCCACATGATGATGTCACCTGGAAGTGACATCATCACATGCATGAGTGAAGGATCCAGAGGAGTTAGCTATGTTAGTCTGCAGTAGCAAAATAGCAAAGAGTCCAGATGCATCTGATGAAGAGAGCCATCATGGGTCAGCAATGCCCTTCCACTCTCTACATTGGACAAACTGGCCAGTCCCTTCAACAAAGAATTAATGGACTTAAGTCTGACATCAGAAACCACAACATTAATAACACACTGCAAGGAAAATCAGATAGAATCACTGTTACTATCACTTGATATACAAAAAGCATTTGATTCTCTTGAAATTTCATATCTCCTAGAATTATTGAAGCAAATGAATTTTGGTGATAACTTCCTTCAAATTATTAAAGCTTTATATGCCAAACCAATAGCAAAGATTAAGACAAATGGGATATTTTCAGAAAATTTTAATTTATATAGAGGGACTCGTCAAGGCTGCCCACTGTCTCCAGTCCTTTTTGTTATAGCATTGGAACCACTAGCGGAAATGATTTGACAAAATACACAGATTAAAGGGATACATATAAACCAAAACATGCATAAAATATGTCTATTTGCAGATGATATCATAGTGTATATTACCGATCCATTGAACTCTCTGAAATACCTTGAATTAGACTTAATTAAATTCCAGCAAATTTCAGGCCTAATAGTAAATCAAACGAAGTCAAACATTCTGATAATTAACTTATCAGATAAACAAAAAACTTTAATAAAACAACAACATAAATATCAGTGGGCAAATCCATACTTAACTTACTTAGGGGTCAAAATAACATCAGATCCAAAATTATTATTACAATATAATCATATACATAAAATGCAAGAAATAAAATCAAACATATACAAATGGCAAAAACGAAGACTTTCCTGGTATGAAAGATATAATTTGATTAAATCATTTATAATGCCCAAACTATTATTTTTATTTAGATCTCTTCCTGTTCATATTCCCATCAAGCTTCTGAAACATTGGCAATCGATATTGAACCAATTCCTCTGGCAACGCAAACGTGCAAGAATTGCATTCAAAACTTTAAAGAGGAAAAAATCACAAGGAGGATATAGCTTCCCAGATTTAGAATTGTACAATGCAGCAACAAGAATAATTAATGTATTGCATATAATTCAAGACAAAGGACAAACTGATTGGATTAAAGCCATAACTACTCAACAAAAGGCAACCATAATACAGGATCTAATCTGGAAAAACTCAAAACAAAAATTTAAGGAAATAGAACATAATCCATTTTTTGTAGCAATACTAGGAACTTGGGACAAATATAAACATAGACTAATACCAAAAACATGTTTTTCTACTGTTACTTCATTTGAAGATGCCTCACTTAATAACTGGATACATATATCTTTAAATAAGCTGGGAAATAAGGGACAAAATAACATCGTTCGTTTGTTGGATATTGCTTCCCCAACAGGTTTATTGGAGAAACATAAGCTAGAGGAAAACATAGGACAATCTGTACCTTGGTTTTTGTATTTTCAATTAAATTATTTTGCAAAAGATATTCATTTAAAAGAAATACTAAGTGAACCAAAAACAGACTTTGAACTATTGATAGGTAACAAAGAATTCACCCGTAAAGGTTTAGTTTCAAAAATTTATAATTTATTAATACATGTTAAAGATACATCAGGTACAGCTCCATATAAAAAATGGCAACAAGACTGTGGAATAACTATCACAGACACTGAATAGAATCAGATCTGGAATTCAAGACTATTTAAATCCCAACCCATTAATATTAATCTACAATCATACAAAATACTTAATTTCTGGTATCTTACACCACAGAAATTATCTAAAATATACTCTAAAACCCCACCTTTATGTTGGAAACAATGTGGACAAATAAGCGATAATGCTCACTGTTGGTGGAAGTGCCAATATGTAACAGAATTCTGGAACAAGGTGTTATCTCAAGTCGCAATAATAACCACCCACAAGATACCTATGAAACCAAAAATTATCTTTTTGGATATTTGGGGAAATCAAGAAATACCGTCCATTAGGAAAGATTTAATAACAACAATGTTTCATGCAGTTAAATTATCATTGGCCTTATATTGGAAATCCAAATCAGTCCCCACAATTAATACATGGTTTAATAAAATTTGGGACCTACTATTGATGGAGAAAATAACTGAAAAATTATATCTTCAAACTAACCCATCAGGTACTTCAAACTTCTATGTTAAATGGGAACCTTTCTTAGAATTTTTATCCAAAAACAAACTTTTATTAACAAAGTTAAAATATCATGATATTGTTGACATGGAAACGTGGGGGTTCTGGTGAGCTTCTTTAGTGAACTCTATTATGACGATTATGCTTTTATTTTACTGGTAATATTATTATTTTACGTTTTTGTAAAAGACACAACTCTCTTATAAACATGTTATCTCTGTACCAATACCAATACAGTTGGTATTTTGTATTGTTGGAAAACTATAAATGTTTCATTGTTATATATACTTTAATTAAAAAAAATTAAAAAAGAAAAAAGAAAAAGAAACCACAACATTCAAAAACCAGTAGGAGAACATTTCAACCTTCCAAGACATTCAGTTGCTGACCTAAAAGTAGCCGTTATCCTGCAGAGGAATTTCAAAGGGAGAGTAGAAAGAGAGACTGCTGAATTGCAACTGATAACGAAGCTCAAGACAATGTATCCACCTCAACTGAATCATGATGTAGGCTTCCTGTCTCATTACCAGTGCTGTTGTTCTGCACACCCACTACCCTCTGCATACCCCACCCTATTCAATCATGCTTGCCATTGTCATTCACCAGCTATTTTCATTCGGCTTCTGCAATCACTCCACTCTCCAAGATATAAGGACAGATGGACTCACATTCTAGCTTTATCTGAAGAAGTGAGCTGTGGCTCACAAAAGCTCATACCCTATCACGAATTTTGTTAGTCTTACAGGTGCTGCTGGACTCTTGCTCTTTTCTACTGCTGTTCAGCTCACCACATGGCCAACGTAGTCTTATCTGACTAAAGAATTTTTGCAAATCGCAAATACAAAGGCAGAACCTCATTAGTAGCACTCACTAGTAGGGGTGTGCAGCAAAAAAAGAGTCAGAATTAAGCAATTTTGGAAGCAGCAAGCCACTTCAGAAATTACTTATCAGCCTGCTTCAATATGCTCCGTAAAGATTTGGAGCACATGGAAGCTTCCCTCCCCCACAGGTTCCTCTTCACCTGAAGCCGGGGAGAGGAGGGAATTCCCCCATCTCCCTGGCAATGGGTCAGTGAGTGGTAGCGGTGTGGCAAGTTTAAACTGCTGCCTCATCTTCACCCGATGCCGGGGAGACGGCGTCAGGTGAATGAACAGTGGCGCAGAAGTTTAAACTTGCTGTGGCCCCACTGCCTCCTTCACCCAATGGAGGGGAGATGAGAGGGGAGACAGGGAAATTACTCCATCTCCCCTCAGTCGGGTGAAGGAAAAAGCAGCGGCCCAGGAAGTGGAAACTTGCTGGGCCTGCTGCCTCTTTCACCCGAAGGGAGATGGGGGAATTTCCTGGTCTCCAATCCATCGGGTGAAAGAGGCAGCAGCGCCCAGCAAGTTTAAACTTACCGCACTGCAACTCATTCACCCGATGGAGGGGAGATGGAGAAATTTCCCTGTCTCCCCTCCATTGGGTGAAAGAGGCAGTGGCGCCCAGCAAGTTTCAGCTTGCTGGGTCACTGTTTTCTCCTTCACCCAATGGAGGGGAGATGGGGAAATTCCTCCATCTCCCCTGCATCAGATGAATGAGCAGGAGGAAGAGGGGCATTTCACCCTGGCAGGCCGCACTCAGCCGGCTGTCAGGGAACCCCCCAACAAGCTGCTCTGTGGTGAAATGCCCCTTTATGTGCTGCTGTGTAACAGCATGGAAAGGGACATTTAAACTTCTGCAGGCTGCACTCGGCCACTTGTCGGGGAAACCCCCAACAAACATCTGATCGGGTTTAAATGTCCCTCTCCCTGCTGCTGTTCAGCAGCAGGGAGAGGGGCATTTTAACCCCTTGATCTGAAGCTTCCCAAAGCTATACAAATAGCTTTAGGAATCATTGATTTGGGGTTTCCGAAATGGCCCCAGTACGCTGAGTCCGTTTCGGAAATCCCGAATCTTTACGAATCGGGTCAGATTTGGGTATTTTTTCTGAATCCAAAACCCGAATCGCACACCCCTACTCGCTAGTTCACATTACAGTGAATATTCATACATTCTCTGTGTAAATACATACATCTGTTTATAAGATATAACAGATATCACTCAATAGAATCTTGTAAAACATTACATTTTTTACAAGATTTAAGAGTCCAGTAGCACCTTTAAGACTAACCAACTTTATTGTAGCATAAGCATTTGAGAATCACAGTTCTCTTCATCAGATGCATGGAGGGCAAGAAGAAACTGGTCAGATATATAGGTGGAGAGGGGAGGGCGGAGTAGATGCAAACAGTAGCTTCTGATATGGAGATCAGTTTGCTTCTGTTAAGGAAGTCAGTTACTTCTGATAATGAGATAACCATTCATAGTCTCTGTTCAATCCCAGCTTGACTGAGTCAAATTTACATGTGAATTCCAATTCAGCAGCTTCCCGCTGGATTTTGTTTTTGAAAGGTTTCTGTTGAACTACAGTGACCTTTAAGTTCTTGATGGAATGTCCTGGTAGATTTAAGTGTTCTCCCACTGGTTTCTGGATGTTGCCATTTTTAATGTCAGATTTGTGTCCATTTACTCTTTTGTGCAGAGGTTGGCTGGTTTGTCCAATGTACAGAGCAGATGGACATTGTTGGCACATGAGGGCATATATCAGATTGGAGGATGAGCAGTTGTAAGAGCCAGAGACAGTGTAGTTGACGCCATTGGGTCCTGTAATTGTATTTCCTGGGTAGATATAAGGGCAGAGCTGGCATCTGGGTCTGTTGCAGGGCCTGGTACCTGTGCTGGTGACTCTGCTAGCCGATTCATAATTGTGAGAAGTCGTTTCAGGTTGGGGGGCTGTCTGTAGGCAAGGAGAGGTCTTCCACCCAGGGCTTCTAAGAGAGAGGCATCATTTTCCAGGATGGGTTGTAGAAGGTGCTACTGGACTTTTTTTGATTTTGCTACTACAGACTAACACGGCTAACTCCTCTGCATCTACAAGACTTAAGGATCTGAATCCATTGCCTACACATCTAATTGGCCATAATTTTATCAGCTGTGCAGAACAGCTGTTCTCTATATTTATTTTCATAACATAAATGCAGCTAAATGCAGATTTAGAGGTCCCTTTCCTCTGAACATTCAGATGTTAGTAGGACATGAATAAATAAATAAATATTCATGATACTATCCATATTCATCAAATTTAGCTGAATTGCAAAGATGTTTGCACTTTTACCGTGAAATGCTTCTAAATTAATGTGTATCTAATTCAAAGGCTCGGGTGGGAGAACACTTTACCCTATATACAGGAGACTATTCTGAGAACTTCCTAGCAGGGGTGTGGCCATGTCCAAAATCACAAAAGAAAAAAGGGATGTCTCTTTGTGAAGGAATGGACTTGCAAGCCCCTCTTGTTCCTTGCACTTGGCCCCTGGAAGTTTTGAAAAAACCCACAGCCACCCCAAATCTCCTTTTGGGGATGCTACTCCTTCCTCTTGTTCACCAGGGGACCCCAAACACAAATTGCTATCCACCTGCTGCCACCTTTAAGTAGGTCCTGCCAGATGGAGTCTAGCATTCTGTACCTCTGTTGCCATTCACAGACTCTGCAGCTTCACTCCACAAGCTAGTGGGGGTGATTCAGTGCAATTTTGCAATTTAGAGCTATTGTGCTCCTGGGATGGTGAGACCACACACTGCCCTCCGCACTACCACACTTCAGATGGCAAGACTGAATAGGTGTAGTGCATCTCCATAGATCAGACTTATAGCATTTAAAATATTAGGAAATTTAATACAGGTATAAAAAGATGACACATGTTCTGTTGAAGTATTTCAGGCTGAGCAAGGGTACAAAGAAAATGTGAAAAGACAGAATCCACTTTCCCTACATTAGTTCTTCCTAAATGAAAAGAAACGCTTTACTTGATGTTGCAGTAGTTTAAAAGTTCAGTTACCTCATTCTCGTCATTGTCACTGGACATGTAGATTAAATGGTGTTCCTGGGTAAAATCTAAGTCTATCATGGCTTGTGCCCTTCCAAAGAACTGTCCAAAATGAGCTCCTCCCTGTATCCTGAGAACTTACTTTGGGAAGTCTGTTCCACCTGGAGGTCTTTTGGATCTTCCTGCTCCGAAAGGAATAGTTTAATTCCTAGCCATTTGGCTCTTATCAGTCTCTGTACCTTTGGGGCCCCGTGGCACAGAGTGGCAAGCTGCAGAACTGCAGCCCAAGCTCTCCTCACAACCTGAGTTCGATCCCGGCGGAAGCTGGAGTTCAGGTAGCCGGCTCAAGGTTGACTCAGCCTTCCATCCTTCCGAGGTCGGCAAAATGAGTATCCAGTTTCCTGGGGGTAAAGTGTAGATGACTGGGGAAGACAATGGCAAACCACCTCGTAAAAAGTCTGCCAAGAAAACATGATTCGCTGTCCTTCATGGGTCAGTAATGACTCGGTGCTTGCTCAAGGGACTACCTTTACCTTTTTTTACCTTTGAAGTATGACCTGGCAGCAGGATGTGAGGTAATAATCCATTGCCCTGCTTCGGCTGCATCCAGTAGCATGTTCAAGAGCATGAGCGGTCTGTGCTGGGAGCTTGTCCAGCATCCTATCTCACTCTTCCTTCCATCCCCTCCTCTCTGCCAACTACTAGTGTGCACCTGGACTCCTGTACATGGACAGAGAACAGTCACAATATGGAAATATTGGGGTTGAATTCTTGGGTGGAAGGCATTTCTCCATACTCCTTGAGGAGGAAATTTAGAACACCTGAAACTGGGAATGACTGAAGTTTTACAATTAAGCTGAAGGATCCAGAGACAAGCAGAGGACTCATTTTCTGCAGTGCAGCGAGATTGAACTGCTTTCTTAGGTAAAAAGGTAAAGGTGCAAGCACTGAGTCTTTACTGACCTATTGGGGACGTCGCATCACGACATTTTCTTGGCAGATTTTTTACGGGGTGTTTTGCCATTGCCTTCCCTGTCATCTACACTTTACCCCCAGGAAACTGGTTACTCATTTTACCAACCTCAGAAGGATGGAAGCCTGAGTCAACCTTGAGCCGGCTACTTGAACCTGGCTTCTGCCAGGATCGAACTCAGGTCGTGAGCAGAGCTTGGGCTGCAGTACTGCAGTTTACTACTCTGCGCCACAGGGCTCTATAAGAACTGCTTTCTTAAGTGTATAATAAGTGACTGTGCCCTGGAATAATTAGCCACACAGCCAAACAGAGGGATAGTGATTTTGGATTTGGTTCTGTCTGATGCTCAAGACCAGGTGCAAAATGTAGATATTGTTGCACCAGTTGGAAACAGTGACCACAATGCTATTATGTTCAGGATTCATATCAATGGAAAGTTACCCCTGAAGTCCAAAACAGGAACATTTGATTTCAAAAGAGGGAACTTTACAAAAAATGAGGGGAACAGTTAGAAGGAAGCTGAAAGGGAAACACAAGAGAGTTAAATCCCTAGATGAAGCTTGGAAGCTATTTAAAACCACACTAATTGAAGCCCAGGTAGAATGCATTCCCAAGGAATGCACTCCCAAAAACCCCCAGTTGGAGGGAGGAAATTATGCAGGGGGGAGGCCAATTTGTTCAATGCAAGGGCTTTGGACATTATGAAGCGGAGTGCCCAACTGGAAGAGACTCCTCGGGAAAACTCCAACCCCCAAAGAAAACGGCAGCATCCACAAAACCAACATAAAAAGGGGCTCCCCAGAAATGGACTAAACCTGAAGCTGGCCTGGAGGTCGCAGAAGGGGCTGCCAAAACCCCTTCTGAGGAGGAAGAAAGCCAAGCCGCCTCGCAGTCGGGAAACGCCCATGGCCTGCTGTGAAAAAGTCTCAACGGCAGGTCCCAACTCAACCAACACCAAAGGTGAGACATAAAGGGGCCCTGCTTTTCATGCCAGTGACTTTAGTAAACCCAAAGAAGGGAACACATATGCATGTACAAGCATTAAGAGATTCGGGCTGCAGCCGAGATCTAATAGCCCCTGCTCTAGTGATGGGACTGGGAATGGATGTAGCCAAACTAGAGAAACCCATTGTGTTCAAACAAATGGACGGGTCCCAAATGAAAGGGAAACCTGCTAACTATCAAACAGAACCCACTCCCACGGGCATGGGAAATCACTGGGAATCCAGGACTTTCATAGTAAGCCCAGCCACTACCTACCCTTTGGTACTAGGGATCAGATGGCTATGGGATCATGATCCCCAAATCAACTGGAAGATGGGATTGTTAATGTTGGAAAAAGGGGACTGTCGAGCACACGGATGGGCTCTGGACTGGGGCTGAAACACTCCCCCCACCCCTTAGAACCAGTGTTGCTAACACAGTGTCATGTATGTCTCTGCCCAGCCATCCACGCCAATTTTGATTCAACTGCTCAGTGCTGGATGCTGGATGCTGGATGCTAGTATTTGTAAACAGAGGCTTGATGTACTCTGATTTGCTTTGTTTGTGTTACAACTGTTTCTCAAGCTTTCCAGGAGGCTATCTACTGTACTGTACTGTTATGACCTTGGGTTCCCTCTCAGACTATGATATGTCTTTCTCCTTGGCAACAAAGCGTGATAGCACAAATATGTAAAATGTTCTCACAGAGAAGGAGAGGGGAAACTTTGTTGATAACTGGGAGGGGGAGGAGAAGAGTGAACTAGAAAAGAACTGTTTCTTTCCCATGTCATCATTCTGGCCAACCTCTAGTCAAACTGCTTAGATGTTTGTTACTCCTAAGTAGACCTATAGAACTGTATATTGAAATGAACTGATTTCTGAATAAAATCCATTTGACTAAGTACTGCTGTCTTACTGCAAATGGGCCAGAGATCTGTCTGCAGTATCCTGTCATCCATAGCCTGACATTTTGACCAGAATCCTCCTTTTCTTCTGTATCTGTAACCTCTGGAGAATGGCTACCGGATTCCAGCCGTTTGAGCCAACCCCAGGATTAACAGCACCAGGAGACTCTATTTTCCACCCAGTCCTGCACCTGGGAGCAGGTGCAGATACTGGAAGAGCTCCTATAGAACTGGGGGTGATCCCTAGGAGAGGGGTCACCCATCTTACATGGACTACTTTACCAACTCCCAGGAAATGGGCACCCAGGAACCGGGAACAAGAGGTGGAGAGGAGCACTGTTAGGTTGCTGCCTGAGTGAGACAGGAGCACCCGACATCTCCGGGGTTCCACAGATGACCTCCATCCTGGTGGGCAATCAGAGGATCAAGCCAATGGGAGACCTCTCCCTTGGAACATCCCAGACTACTTCTGGGAGAGGAGTGGAAAATATAGCTGCAAGTGCATCAGAGTTTTGGTGGAAGGATGAACTGGAACATTGTGCAACTCTCCCCGTGCAGCAGGAGAGTCACTTGCCATGGGGGTTGGAGCCCCCTCCAGACCTCCTGCCAGGAAGAGGCCCGGAGTCGTGACAGGATTATCAGCAATGGAAGAACGTTTGCCAAGGGAGCTTGTTCCTCGCCTGGGACTCCCCCGTGCTGACAGAAGGAATGGAGCTAATAGGAGAGGATCATTTGGATTACCTCAGTGAACGGTTCCAGGTGATGAGATACAACCTGTTGGCGTTAACAGGTCTTACCTGGGATTGGATGAGAAGCATAGTCGGGGTTGGATGCTCAACGTACCCAAGTCCCGGTGGATTTACAAATAACGGGGGACCCTGGATTACCCCCTGGAAATGCTGCAGAGTGCAGTGGATTTACAAAGGACCCACTAAATCAGTGGGGAACAGGAGCTGCGGCCGGGCCAAGCAACCAGGAATGGGGCCAGACACCGCAGCTACCTACGCTACAGGAGGCAACAACACAATCAGTGTTGGGGGATGTACAAACAGGAGCCGCAGCTGGGCCATGTAACCAGGAATGAGGCCAGATGCTGCAGCTACCTACACTACAAGGGGCGACAACACAACCGGTGTTGGAGGATGTACAAATACAGGGGAACTGTGGATTAACCCCTGGCAACTGGCAAAGTTCCCAGGATTTTATGAACAATGAGGGTATCTACACCCTGGATTGGAATGCGGCTGGGCCATCAGTCCCATTCAGGGGCCAGACGCTGCAAGCAAGAGTGGGGGAAAGGTACCAGATCCTCAAGGCCCAAATAGCAAGGAGGGGAAAGGAGCTGGAGCAAACCATCCAGCTGGTGAACGAGATGACGAACTTACCCGTGGGATTAAGTGTATGACCACTGCCAGAGAAGCAGGGGAGAGCTTCACAAAGTGGACAAAAACAAGGAAGTGCAGAAAGGGGGGGGGCAAATTTTAATGACTCCAGAAAGTTTTATGGGAACTCAAACAATTCCCCCCTGCACAGGTTCCTATAGTTATAAGGATGGGAGGATCCATTCCACCCCACGCCATAATGAGGGCCTCTAACACAGGGAATGGGCCCAAGTGGGGCCCCACAGCTTTTGACCATACCTCCGCTAGTGAGAGGCATGGGAGCGCCTGGTACCACAATGGGGATGAGAGTGTCAAGGAGCCAACCTGTGCAAGCTCAAGCAAGCACAGGAGCATCAGTTGCAACCAATGGGATGAGGATGACCTAACAAGGCCAAACACCAAGAACCCCCATTATTGCCCCAACAGGGGCAGGAATACAAATAGGATATACCCAAAGGGGGGTCCCCCAGTAAATATCCCATTGAGAGCCCAGGGAATCCAAACACAAGGTTTTCAACCACAATATGGAGGGATTCCACAAATGGCTCCAATGGGATTGGGAGCAAATGGAGCCTACCAGATACCCCAGGGGGTACACGGACATTTGCAACCACCCCCTTGGAGGGGGGCTCCGATTCAACAGGCAATGGGAGGCCAGGGAGCAGGAGCCCTCACACCGGGATTGCCACCAGGATGGTTCCAGTTGGAAGCTACATTTGATGGGAACCCCAGAAACCTTGGATTCTTCTTAATTCAAGCCATGGAATTTTTCCATGATTGGGGACACTTATTTCCTTTGGAACACAGTCAGGTGAACCACCTGGGATCTTGATTGGAGAAAGTGGTAGCTGAGTGGTACGTAACCCTGTTTAACATGAGAGCACCTGAGCTGCATGGTTTAAATGCATTTGCCAATGCGCTCAAAGCTCAATTTGATGACCCTTTGGAAGGGGAAAGAGCCAAAACACAGCTCAAAACCATCAAGCAGGGTCCAGAGACATCAGAGAGTACACGGTCGAATTTAGGCAGCTAGCCAGCAAAATATCAGGCTATTGTGAAGGAGTAAAAATTGAACTCTTTTGAAACGGTCTAAACGCGGATCTATTAGATAGTGCATTAATGCTAGATGATCCACAAATGCCGTTAGGGTGGATTCAACTATCCTGTGAGGTTGAAAACAGAACCCAAGTAGTGAAACTTGTAAGAATGCAACAACAAGCAGGGACATGGAGACCCACCACTGCAAACAGGGGTCACAGCCCCTACGCACAAGAGGCACGATGGAGACAAGGACTATGACTAAATTGTGGGGGCATGGGACATTTTGCAGCACAATGCCCCGGCAAATTGGTGCAGGAGAGAAAGAGTGGATTCCTACCCAAACCCACAGGGACCTCTAAACCGCCTGGTAGGACCCGGGGTATGAAACATGGAAACCTAGAAGCCAGCTTGGATGCCGATGAAGGTCCTGGATATGCTGGGGAACCTCCATGAAAAGAGGCTGAGGAGGAGTAAGCGGTGCCGTTGGGAAATGAGACAGACCTGCCATAAAAGGGCCCCAACAGCAGGTCCAACAGAAATTGGAACCACCAAAGGTGAGGGAAAGAGGGGCCATACTGTTCATGCCTGTGACTGTATTGAATCCAAAGAGGGGAACTCATGTGCGGGTGCAAGCTTTAATAGACTCTGGGTGTTCACTGGATTTAATATCACCAGCACTGGTGAACTGGGAACTGGGAACCAACTTCAGCTTCGTCCTTGCTAGACCAGGCTTAGAAACAGCCAAACTGGAAAACCCAATAGTATTTGAACAGATGGATGGATCTAGTATGCACCTGGCACAATTTCAAACCGAACCTACGGCCACAGGCATGGGAGATCATTGGGAGAATCAGACATATATAGTAAGTAATGTAGCCAAATACCCCTTGGTGCTGGGAAGTCGATGGCTACGGGATCATGATCCGTACATCAAATGGTCCGCCGGGATGGTGGTCTTTAAAGGGGATTGTTGTGCAAAGCATGCATTGACTAAAGTGTGGGGGAAGGAGGCATCCTCCCCCTTAGAGGCTGTACTGTTAAGCACGGAAGAGGAAGGAGTCATTCCCTCTGAATATCAAGATTTAAAACAAGTGTTTGATAAAAAAGAAGCGGATGAGCTTCCCCTCGACATGGAAAAACAGACTGTGATATTGAACTTATTCCGGGGGGGGGGGGATTGCCTAAAGGTAAATTATATTCAATGAGCCCAGCTGAGAGAAAGGAATTAAGAGAGTTCATTGATAAGAATTTGGAACAGGGATTTATCCGCCCCGCTAGCTCCGCCCATGCGGCACCTGTGCTGTTCCGGAAAAAGAAAGATGGGGGGCTAAGGCTGTGTACAGACTACCGAGGGATAAATGTTGTCTCGATGTCAAATGCATACCCCCTTCCCTTGATTAGAGACTTGCTCAGTGTCATGGCACAAGGAAGAATTTTTTCAAAGCTTGACTTAAAAGATGCTTATTTCCAAGTGAGGATAAGGGAAGGGGATGAATGGAAAACTGCATTCAATACGCCCCTAGGCCAGTTTGAGTATCTCGTCATGCCTTTTGGCTACAGGGGGCACCAGGCGTGTTCATGAATATGATCAATGAGGTGCTACATGAGTACCTGTACAAAGGTGTAGTTGTTTATCGAGATGATGTGTTGATTTATTCTACTGATAAAGAATCGCATGTAGAATTGGTCAGAAAAGTACTGACTGCTTTGAAGAAACACAAACTGCCAGTGAAATTGTCTAAATGTGAATTCCATAAAGAGGAGCTGGATTTCTTGGGGTACCGAATATCTCACCAAGGGTTGAAAATGGACCCGGCAAAAATCCAAGCAGTGGTGGGGTGGAAGGTCCCCGGAACAAGAAGACAATTGCAGTCGTTCCTAGGGTTTGCTAATTTTTACAAACCCTTCATAAAAAACTTTGCTTAAATTGTCCTACTCTTAACGGACTTGTTAAAAACGAAGGGGAAAGGGTTACAAGGGAAAAAGCCAAGTGCTAAATTAAACTGGACAGCAGAGTGTCAAAAAGTTTTCGACAACCTCAAGAAGTTGTTTATTTCTGAATCGGTGCTACAGCACCCTGATGAAAACAGAAAGTTTGCAGTGCAAGTTGATGCGAGCGACATGGCAGTGTGTGTGTGTGTGGGGGGGTGCTTTTACATCCAAATGATGAGGAGAAACTGCACCCCTGCGCTTACATTTCTAAGAAGTTTTCTGAGGCCGAATGCAATTGGAATGTGTGGGAGAAAGAATCGTTTGCAGTGAAACTAGCCCTTGAGACCTGGTGGCATTGGCTGGAGGGGGGGCTGAAGTATGGACTGATCACAAAAATTTGGAGGCACTACGCACCCCCCCAAAACTGAATGCCAAACAATTAAGGTAGGCGGAATTCTTCTCTAAATTCAACTTCACGTTGAAATGCCTCCCCGGGCGATCGAATTTCTGCCCTTTTGCGCATGCCCCAACATGACAGCCAGAGGGAGGAGATAAGACAATTTTGGTGGCCAGCAATGAGAAAAGACATTTCTCAATACATATCCTCCTGCCCAGTATGTATAATGGGGAAATCAAGGAGGGGAAAACCCCCAGGACTATTGCAACCATTAGAGACTCCCCCTAGACCATGGACTGTGATTTCAACGGACTTTATTACAGATCTTCCCCCCTCAAAAGGACACACAGTCATTCTAGTAGTGATGGATCTCTTTTCGAAACAGGCTCATTTTGTTCCGTGTACCACAATACCCAGAGCCAAAAAGCTAGCAAGTCTGTTCTTGAAACATATAGTGAAATTGCACTCATTTCCTGAGAAGGTGATCTCAGACAGGGGGCCACAATTCGTTGCCAACTTCTGCCGGGAGTTTCTTCAACTCGTGGGGATTGAACAAGGATTAAGCTCCGTCTTCTCTCCACAGACCAACGGACAGTCAGAACGCACAAATCAGGTGCTTGAACAATTCCTCAGATGGTTGTTGTGGATTTTCCGGGCTGTATAGCTGTGGTCTTGGCATTGTAGTTCCTGATGTTTCACCAGCAGCTGTGACTGGCACCTTCAGAGGTGTAGCACCAAAAGACAGAGATCTGTCAGTGTCACACTCTAACCAAAGCCAAAGAGGATTATTAAAAATTTGCTGAGAGAAAACGCTCCACCCCCTGGAGGCTTCAACCAGGAGACTTTGTATACATCTCCACAAAAAACTTCAGGGTGGAGCAGCCTAGTAAAAAACTGGGGTGGACATTTTTAGGGCCCTTTCCTGTGAAAAGACTTACTAATGAAGTGACAGCAGAGGTGGAATTACCAAAGAACTTACATCAAACCCATCCAGTCTTTCACTTCAGTCTTCTAAAGAAAGCTCCCCCTCCTGACAAATGGCACCCTGAATGGGGAGCCCCTCACCCCATCCTGGTGGATGGCCAAGTTCATCATGAAATAGAAAGCATTCTAGACTCTAAGCTCAAGCACAATCAACTGTATAACCTGGTAAGGTGGAAATATTTTGACCCTAGTTATCAGGAATTGATTAAAAACTCGGACATGAAGGCTCCTAGACTCATCAAGAAATTCCATGAACTGTATCCTGACAAACCTGGGCCCCTGTGAGAGGAGAAGGAGATCTTTGAGGGGGCAGAATGTCATGTCTGTGTTCAGTCATGCCATGATTGTCTATATGTTGTAACCACAATGCTCATTATTAACCCGATGTATTCTCTCCTTAGTGCAAGTGTTCCTTTTGAGACCCAGAGTGGGCCTTTCCTGTTATCTTATAGAAATATGCTCCTCTAAGCTAGCACTGACCTTGGAGCGTCCAGGTGCCAGCTCTTGCTACTTTGCCCAGATGCTGGGAAGGTATGATTGTATACTGAATGTCTAGCCATAACTAAAAAGGGTTCTCACAGGACCCATGTATACTGCACGCCAAAACCTTAACACTTCTACCAAGCTCCGTGATGGAGTGCAGACCTGAACTGTCAAATCCTAAATAAAGCTTTTCTACTGGAACCAATGTGTGTTCACTGGAGAGGGGCTGGGGGATCTACCTGCCAGGAACTGACATTCCATGTAGCCCTGATGTGCTAGATTACTACATGCAGAGAATTTTTTACATATTCAAAATATGACATCTCCCCCTGCAGAGGAACAGCTCAGAATTCTACCACCTCAGTTTATTTTGCTGATAGAACAACACTGAGGGCCAAGCTACAAGTGACGAATAACACTTGAACAGCAAGTGTATTCTTCCCTGTTCACTTGCCCTCCACTCAATCCACTTGCTGTTCAAGTGTCATTCGTCACTTGTAGCTTGGCCCTCAGTTTCAGATGCCTGGGACTGGACACAAAACATGCCCCCCTCCAAATCAGCTGATAAACTGTTGCCCCGACCAATTCCCACTGTGGTTCTGGTGTTTGTAAGACTTGAGAATATCATCTGTGTGTTTCAAAGAAGAGCATTTTGAGAAGCACGAATACAGATGGCTTTGTAAATTGCTCCAATACATTCCCTGCTCTCTTGGCAAGGGAGAAAGGGAAGCATGTTCTGGCATGGTGCGGAACAATAATCAGGATGTTTGCCTAATGCCATCCCCTGTGAAATAGGCCAAGATTTCCCTTGTGAACAAAATAGAGCACTATGTTGATAAGATACAGTAGTCAGCCATCATGGTTTCTCACACTTCAGAGGGAGGCAGATAAAGGAAAGAACAGGACAGGTAAGGGGCCTGTTGTTTTCCTTAATTCATGGCATTAAAGTGGGACATAATCTTGAAAATTATGCATGGCAGATGATTAAACTCTGGATTTTAAATGCAGTCATTTTGCCGCATGAAGAAATTACAGCAACAAGATAATTACTTGAAACAATCTATGACAGGGGTTCCCAACCTTTTTGAGCCTGTGGGCACATTTAGAATTCTCACAATGTGGTGGGTACAGCAACAAAATGGCTACCACAAAATGTCTGTTGCAGGAGGCACAGCCAGCCACAAAATAGCTGCTACAGCTTATCTTCAGTCACACAGTGAAGATCCTTGTGCTGTGGAAGCAGTTTCTGATAAAGCAATGTTTTTAAAAATGTGCACAGCCAATCAATACTCCAATGGCCAATCTGAAGCCATGCTTTTCAAAATTCCCACCTTGCCCACCCATTTCCTAAAAGCACTTGGAGGGCTCCACAGAAGCTGTCAAGGGCATAATTGTTCCCATGGGCACTATGTTGGGGACCCCTGATCTATGAGCATTGACAAATTCTGCCAGTGTGTTTATTATCCCAGAATAAATTATTTGCCTAGAGAGACCTTTATTGAAGGAAACATGCTGAAAATGTCACCTGCTTTGATATAGCCTGATGTATTTTTTATTTGTTAATTCATTGGTATGCTAATCAATGCCATTAATGAGCAAGTGTCTCACTCCTAGACATGTCCAGTTTGCTAGGAAACAAGTCCGATTGGCTGCAATGGGATGTCCTTCCAATAGGAATAATCTTGTAATGAGAAGCAAAGAGTTGTGCATTCATCTTTGCCTCCTCTTCTCTCTCTTCTTCCTCCCTTTCCTTCCTGGGCTGTCAAGGTTTATATTCTAAGCTTCCCAGGGTTTAATGATCTCTTGTCTTTCTCTCCTCTTCTATTGTTCTTTTGTTCTGATTCTTTGGAGTAGTGGTTAAGAGTGCAGGACTCTAATCTGAAGAGCCAGGTTTGATTCCCCACTCCTCCGCTTGAAGCCAGCTGGGTGACCTTGGGCTAGTCACAGCTCTCTGGAGCTTTCTCAGCCCCACCCACCTCACAGGGTGATTGTTGTGGGGATAATAATGACATACTTTGTAAACTACTCTGAATGGGCATTAAGTTGTCCTGACGGGCGGTATATAAATCAAATGTTATTATTATTAATGTTCTTATTATAAAGAATGAGATGGAGCACAGAGCCAGTTTGGTGTAGTGGTTAAGAGCAGCAGGACTCTAATCTGGACAGCTGGGTTTGAAGCCAGCTGAGTGCCCTTCAGTCAGTCACAGCTCTCCCAGAGCTCTCTTAGCCCAACCCACCTCTCAGGGTGATTGTTGTGAGGTTAATAATAATACACTTTGTAAACTGCTCTGAGTGTGGCATTAAGTTGTCCTGAAGAGCAGTATATAAATTAGAATGTTATGTTAAAATGGTTCTAAGATGACTGCTGAAGGGGGGGAGGGAATCCAGGGCAAGGAAATCTAGAACTGTATTTCTTCCATGATTTGCCAGAGAGCGAAATGTGTTTGCTGTCCACTCACACAGCTGACTTGGGCTCTTGCCATAAACATGGAAAGGATTTATTTTCCTTTCAGCCTTCAGCATGAAATATATGTCTAGTCTTGTTCCCTCAGCATCCAAATAACTCCAAACAGAGCCCTGCCATGCCTGGTTACAAAGCATCATCTTCCCCCCTTGGACTGGAACATTTCCACTGGAAAGGTCAGGATGTTTTATTTCTGGATGACAACATGTCCTCCTCAGGATCTAAAAATGACTGTGGACATCTTGGTTAATGCAGCCACTGTTCTAACATGTACTAGTGGCTGTAAACTGGGGAACTGTCCATCAGGTGAGGCTGCCCTGGCCCTGGAACCTGCTGCTATGGGCTGTGCTTCTGTGGCCGATGCTCAGTGCTTCTCTCCCCACAGGCTCAACAATAGGAAAAGAGTCCCTGAAGAAAGGGAAGTTGCAAACTGATATACAAGCACTACAGGGAAAACCACTCGGAGCACGCAGGAGAGGCCTTGTTATAAGGAGGACTCATTCAGCTGCTGTGGCTGCTGCTCAAAGGCAGCACAAGTGAGCTCTGGGTCAGTTCTGGGGCCTGCCATATTCCCGGACTCCTGCCACAGGGAAACTCCCTGTGCTGTCTATCTTCCAGAAGAAGGTGGGCACTTGGCAATTAACTTCATAAGGAGGCTATTATTTTGAAGGAAATATATATAGCTGTGTCTTCCTTAATTCAAGAAAGGATGCTTTGGGGGGAAGCTACCTGAGGCACCGTGGTTCATGGGAAAAGTTGCATATAAATATCTCTGTATAAAGACAAGTGTCCTGACTGACTCATCAACACCCAGCCCAAACCCCTGGACCTAGAAACATGAAATTTGAGGAGAAAATTCCTTTCATGCTGTAAAACACCCACTAAGAAGGAATTTTAAGAAATGTCCCCACTAAGGGGATAAAAGGGCTAAAATGTGTTTCCCCAAAGGGATACAGCTTCCTTGTGTGGCTGGCAGGCTACTGCATGCTTGTGCCCCACCCCCGCCGCCCACTGCAAGGTCGGCCACTCTTCCCTGATTGGGCCAGGCTTTCAAGGTCATTTGTATATGCGGGCTGATTGAGACTCACAACATTCCACATCTCATTCCCCCCCAGAGGTTATTTGCATCTGCAGCCTGATTGGTCCTCACCCCCACATTCTAAACAGTATGCAGTTTCTATTGGAAGTAATTGAATGTGTCGTGAGGTCAAATGCACCTCCCAGTCTTTTCTTCAAAGTTCACTAGGGTTGGCAACTCAAAAAAAAAAGTTACACACCCATAAGTATTATAACTGGATTTAAAGTAGTTAAATACAGTAGCAAAGCATGGGTATCAAGCAAGTATTTAAATAAACAATTAAATAAATTGGGGGCATCTGATGGCAATGTTCTGTACTTGGGGGTTGCAAATGGATTAAAAGTTAAGAATCACTGATTTAACCTTTCCTGAAAGGCTGCCAACTCGCTTACAAACCTACCTGACCACTATGGTTATTTCCTGAGACCCTGCTTTGGATGCTCTGAGATTAGGCAGGTGGCAGCCCAGAAGACGGCCTTCTCAGTCATAGCAACAAAACTCTGGAACTCTCTCCCGAGAGAGGCTCACTTGTCCCCTTTTGTTGCTGTCTTTTACCAGCTGATGAAAACTTTTTTTTTTGTTTAGTCTGCTTTTCCCTCAGTAATCCCTCTTTCCTGCCCTATGTTTTAAATTGTTGTTTTTATATGTGTATTTTAGCTTGGTTTTAATTGTGCTAATACTTTTTTTGTTTTAATGGTTTTTAAGATGTGTTTTTATTATGTATGTTTTAAATCTGTTAACCAGCTTGATGGCCCTGGTGAAGGCAGAAAGGTAAGGTATAAAATAAAAAAAATATATAAAATAAATATAAAAATAACAAATATTATTAATAAATAAATATAAAAATATAAAATAAGGAATAAATAAGCTTCCAAATGTGAGTTGTTTGCCAGTTCCTATAGGAAGTGGCTATGTCTAACATACTGCTGTTTATCCTTTTGACCCCAAAAAAAGGAACAGGAGAGTGGATTGAACTAATAAATGCTGCATGCATGCTCATCTTGAAATCTGGAGTCTTTAACACGAATCTTAACAGATTGGCTTTCCAGTTCTTTTGCTCTACAGCCAAAAAAGGAAGGTACGACTTT
This sequence comes from Eublepharis macularius, assembly GCF_028583425.1. Taxonomy (NCBI): domain Eukaryota; kingdom Metazoa; phylum Chordata; class Lepidosauria; order Squamata; family Eublepharidae; genus Eublepharis; species Eublepharis macularius. The sequence goes on along the minus strand of NC_072800.1, from coordinate 8,517,849 downwards.
CTAAGTTAAATAACTCTTGTCTGTACATCTGCTATCTCCAGCTTTGATTCACACCTTTGTTAATTGGCTACAGAAGAAAGATGCAGCTCCCAGTAGCTGAACTAAAGAGCCATTAATTGCAAGGAGAAATCTACCATTAATCTGCAAGAACTCCCTTGGCTTTTATTGCCATACTGCAAGGATGCCGGAATGCCAACAACTATGAATTATACTTAGATGGGCCAATAAGACTGCTTAAAATTCTTGCTTGCATGCTCAACTCCACATTTCATAGAAGTAATAGGGAATTTGTTTTTCAGGTCTCATCCCACATATTGTACAGAAATATTAATGAAATCAAACTGCTAAGATCTTTTCCAACACTATGTTTGGTATGTTTGTACCAAAGCATGTAAAGAACTGATTAGTTTTGGAGATACAGTTAAATTTTGGCTTATGAAGAAGCTTCGCGAAACGGGATGTTTCAAGTGCTAGCGCACCCATTGCCAGCTCTCCCAGATACTTCTTCCCATCAATGACAACTTTGGTTCCACACAACGGTTGTCTGTCTGCAAATGAGACAAAAGGATTAATACAAAATACGAACTGAAACTATATGAATTGAAATAATAACCTTACTTTGGAGCGTTTGTCACTTGGGGTATATACAATGTATAGTGTTTGTATGTAAAATAGGAATTGGTTATAAAATAGGTTTGCACTGCTTGCACTTGTACTTTTTGAAAATTAAAAAACTAAAATCATAAAAAAACATAAATGATTGTAATATTGAGTTAGGTATTCTTAGGTCTCTTAGGACGTGTCCCCCTTGTTTGGCTGTTCCTGGTTTTCAGTCTGAACTGGACACTACTGGTTGCAGTACTCTACCAGGACATCTCTCCTGCCAAATATCAGACAGATAGAATAAAGGAGCCCCCATTTTTGAGGCAATGAAAGGTGTCCATATCTAACATTAAAATCTATGGAAGAATTGATAAGAAACAGTAACATAAAGCAGCTTGAGGAACTGGCACTGCAGCCACTGGAGCTTGAAGAACAGTAGCTTGAGCTTGCAGGGGGGACTTCCATTGCCAGATAGACTGCTACTACTGTTGGCTTCTGCTGCTTTTTCAAAATCACCCGTTCCTTTCCCACTCCCTCTGCCAGATCTGCCCCCACCATGCTTCACATTTTTCCCATCAGAACCAGAAGATATCCTGACAGTCATGATGTGCTTTCCTTATACACAGATATCAGATAGGATGCTGTAATGTATGTATGAATTAGACTGTCTGTAACCCCAAATAAATTGGGTTACACTTGGAACACCCAGACATACGAGTTACACGACAGACAAATCCCAAGTGGGGGGACCATACACGGTCAGCCACACTCAGGCAACACAGCTAGTCACCAAAAGGGATAAAGAACTAATGAAGCAAATAAAACAGAGGGGGATTAAATTTTAAAAATGGCTTCCAAACTGCCAGAAGTGGCAGGAGAAAGAAAGATGCAATCAAAGCAAATAATAAAGAAGGAAAGGGCGGGACAAACCCCAAGTAAAAACAGTAAAATGCTTCAGAAAGAAAACAACACACATGGCACACACAAAATAGAACAAACTATATTCAAGAAGAAAGCTAAGAAAGGAATAATACAATATAAAATATAAAATACTACACTTGTACCTCAGCACAAGAAAACTTGCAAATGATCGTCCCAAAATCCACCCTCCCCAGAATCTCCTGCAGCATCTGCAAAGGCAGTCCCAGCAATCCTAATCCTGCAGGCTGACTAATAAAAAATAATTTAAAATAATAATATAAGGCTGTATTACTAACAGATTGGAAAACAACCCACAGTGTAAAAAATCACAATTAACAAAAAGCAAGCAATCGTTGTGATTTATGGCTGCTGTATATTATAATAACAGAAATGACTGTTGTGATCCTTACATATTACATAGTGTTTGTTATTATCCCCACAATGCAGCTGGGGAGCTGGGGCTGGGAGGACTGGCATACCCAAGGCCACCTACTGTGCTCATGGCAGTAGAAGGATTCGAACTGAAAGAGTGCTGATTCGCAACCGAACCACTTAACCACTGTGCTACAGCAGCTCTCATTATAATAACAGAAATAGCTTGTGATCTTTACATATTACATAGATAACAGAAAATCATCACAACAAATAATGTGATCCTGTATCACAATTTTAGAAAAGTCCTGTCCTTGTGATATAGTGGAATAGCTTTTGTAATACACAGAAGTAAGATGAGCATCTAGATGTAAGCCCATTTCATAGTGGACCTTCCTCAGAAGTTATTCTTAATAGATCTTTCTCCAAAGTTATCTCCCTCTTGTTTACAATTCAGCATTTACATAGGAAGCAAGCCAGTCCATTAGCCTTTCCTTAATCAGGTACAAAGCCTAATGCTCTAATTAGGTGGCAAAATGGAACAGACTTGGAATAGGTGGCTCATTCAGAAACTCTGCCCCAGACATTTAGGACATCTGATGCAGTGGGCTCTTGTCCCTGCCACAATAAACAAGTTAAGCTTTGAGTTATCCCCAAACTTCCTATTTTTGTTTGGTCTTTTTGCCATTAAAGACTTTTGAACACAGCTCCCTTCTGGAATTTGCTTAATGCGTACTTCTAACATGCTTCTTAACAACAACCCCCCCCACTTTATTTTATTTTATTTATGCCATTTATAGTCTGCTTTTCTCACTGAGACTCGAGGCGGATTACATAATGTGGGATTAGTACAATCAGTAGCAAGGACAAGGGCAGGCATTTCCATACAGTGTCAAAAACATTTCCATAAACAATGTCATAGGGTAAATGTATACAAGTTTACAAAGACATAGCATTAGCAAGGATCCAATATGGGGGTGGAGAATTGATGAAACAGAATATAATCGATTCTAGGACTGACATTAAATAACATGAAGCACAGGTAGTATATAGCAGTACATATTTAAAGCAACAGATAATATGTAAGGCAACGTAATGGTGAAGTCTGTGGTTCCTAACTCGTTAGCGAAACATCTGAGACCCCCTCCCTACAATACCCCCCTCCTATCCGAGAAAAAAGCTTTTTTTGAATAGTTTGGTTTTGCATTGTTTGCAGAAAGCCAGGAGCGTGGGGGCTCTCCTGACCTCCTCAGGCAGGCCGTTCCACAGGGTAGGGGCCACCACAGAGAAAGCCCATGTATGGGCGGCAGTTGATTTTGCCCATGTGCAGGCTAGCACCTGTAAGAGACCCTGTTCAGATGAGCAAAGCTGCCATGGAGGGACATAGGGAGGAAAGCGGTCCCATATGTATGTCGGGCCAAGGCTATGAAGAGCTTTGTATGTAATAATCAATACCTTGAATTGAGCACAGTAACTGACAGGTAGCCAATGGAGTAACTATAGGATGGGAGTGATGCTCATGCTCCTGCTCGCTCCTGATAACAGTCGAGTTGCAACATTTCACACTAATTGGAGCCTCCTAGTTAGCTTAGATGGGAGACCAATGTATACAATAGTCATTACAATAGTCATTACATTACATTACAATAGTCAAGTTTTGATGTTACCATAGCATGGATCCAGGTGGCCAGGTCGGCTGTGTTGAGATAAAAAGCCATCTTCCAGTCTAGACTAAGATTGTAGTAAGCATTTTTTGCAGCTGCCTTGTTTTTCTAGCAGTAGCACGGGATCCAGTATAACCCCTAGGCTCTTAACTGAGTCTGCAAGGGTCAAATGAACTCCATCGAAAGTGGGGAGTACAATGTCTTTCAAGATCCCTGACTTCCCAGCAAGCATCACTTCAGTCTTGTCTGGGTTCAATTTTAATTTGTTATTTTTCAGCCATTTCACTACGGCTGTCAGGCAGCGATCTAAGATTTTTACTACATCCTGTGGGGACCTGGATAGCAAGATAATAGAGTTGGGTGTTGTCTGCATATTGATGACATCCCACTCCATAGCTGCAAATGAGTTCTTCTAAAGGTTTAACGTAGAGGTTGAATAACATGGAAGATAAGATTGTGCCCAGCAGAACCCCTCAATATAGTTCGCATCTGGAGATAGCTGATCTCCAACGGCAACCCTTTGAGTCCGTTCCATGAGAAACTATTTAAACCAATCCAGGGCACATCCTTTGATGCCCACTTCTGTTTCTAAATGCCTCAACAGGATGGCATGGTCTACTGTGTCAAAGGCTGCAGATAGATCCAGGAGGAGCAATAAGGAGGCATGGCTTTTGTCTATATTCAGATGAAGATAATCCACTAACACTACTAGTGCTGTCTCTGTCCCATGCCCTGGTCTGAATCCAGACTGGAAAGGGTCTAGAGTGCTGGAGTTTTCCAAGAAGATCTGGAGTTGGTCAGCTACTGCTCTCTTAATCACTTTGCCCAGAAAGGGCACTTGCAACTTATACTGTGCTCCCTCTCCTTCCAATTTTGTGCCAACACATGCTTGATATATCCATGGACTCTACTTGTCCCTTTATCTCATTTTTAGTGTAAAATTCCCTTTTATTTTTGTCTGTTCTAATCATTTTGCCTTTCCTAGCTACTGTTTGAGAAGCTGAGGGTGAGTGGGTTCTGTGTAGCTTGCTAGAGAGTGGTTCTGGTTAAGTTCTGTGTGGGGCCGTTGGGGGCTGAGTGAATTGCTGTTGTTTGCTGCTGGTTGCTGTTGCTCTTGGTTACAAGCCCCGCCCCCTACTATCCTGGGGCCCTGCTGGGCTAGGCAGTAAGTGACCTTTTGAAACAAAAGCCTCCTCCTCGCCAGAGGGTGAGAGCTAAAGGGCTCTTTGCCTGGGGTTCTTAGCCTGGGGATCTGCCTGAGGGACCCAAAACTCTGCTGAGAGTACTCTGGGTATATATTTGGAAGGCAATCATGTCTACTGAAGCCCCCTTTGCAGTCACCTACATGGAGTGTACCATGTTTGTTTTCCTCCCAGAAGAGAAGACAGAGTTCACTTGCCAGAAGTGTAAGCTGGTCAGACTTTTGGAAGAAAAGGTTCAGAGCCTGGAGAAGAGGATCACCACTAGAGGTGAGCACGATCCCAAAAAAATTAACAATCCAGCTGATCATGGATCGGTGCCAGCGACAATCCCGAATAAATGATCCACACAGATCATCTCCCGTTCCCAATCCGTGCATTGTGGATCGTGGAGGCCAAAGCGGGGCGCTCTGCTATTCCCAGTTATGTGGGAAGATGGGTGGTGGTGGCGGCCGCTGGGCCTGGCGGGCACGGGGAGACAACAACGAGCTGCCTCCCCTCAGGGGGTGGGGGGTCTGGACGATCTCCCCATGTGCCCACCCACCAGGTCAAAAAGGAGCGCGCTGGCGAGAAAAGAACGGAGGGTGATGATGGCAGCCGCCAGGCCCAGCGGGCATGGGGAGACGGCGATAAGATGCCTCCCCTCAGGGGGCGGAGGGTCTTGCTGCTCAATAGAAGCACCCCCATGTGCCCGCCCACCAGGCCAAACTTGAGCATGCTGGTATTCCTGCCGGGAAACGAAGGTGGGTGATGACGGTGGCCGCCGGGCCTGGCGGGCACGGGGAGACAGCGACGAGCCGCCTCCCCTCAGGGGGCGGGGGGTCTTGCCACTCAACAGTGGCACCCCCCATGTGCCCACCCGCCAGGCCGAAGAAGAGTGTGCTGGTATTCCCGCCGGGGGGGAGATCTGACATTCGCACGGGGGCAGCCTGATCCCCCAGCTACTGGGTGTCCTCACCTGAGGCTCCCACTTAGGAGACACTCAATGACTGCCGACATCACCCACCTTTCTGCCTCACCAGAAAGGATGGGAGGGACACAACGTGTCATCATGAGGAGGGGGAGGGGGAAGGTCCCCCAGCAACTGGCAGGACAAAGTCAAGCACGCTGGTATTCCCGGAGTGGGGGGGGGAAGGAGGCCACATTCGCCTGGGGGCAGTCTGATCCCCCAGCTACCTGGTGACCTCACCTGAGGCTCCCACTTAGGAGACACTCGACGGCTGCCGACATCACCCACCTTCCTGCCTCGCCAGAAAGGATGGGATGGACAGGATGTGTCATAATGAGGAGGGGGAAGGTCCCACAGCAGCTGGGTGTCCTTACCCGAGGGTACCACCGAGGAAGAGTGTGGCAGCGGCAGCCAGCAGCTCACACCTTCCTGCCTCGCCAGAAAGGATGGGAGGGACACGACGTGTCATCATGAGGAGGGGGAGGGGGAAGGTCCCCCAGCAAACGGCAGGACAAAGTCGAGCACGCAGGTATTCCCAGCGTGGGGGGGAAAGGAGGCCACATTCGCCTGGGGGCAGCCTGATCCCCCAGCTACCGGGTGACCTCATCTAAGGCTCCAGTTTAGGACATACCCGACAGCAGCTGAGAGCACCCACCTTCCTGCCTTGCCAGAAAGGACCAGAGTTGCAGGACACATTCCCACCCAACTGAAAGAGGTCCCATCAGTCCTGTTGAAAGGGGAGCCTCCACGTTGTCAACCAACTCTACCCTTATACGGTACAATCGGCAGCTCAATCACAACTGTGTAACCAAGGAAGGAGCAGTAACAGGATAGTCCCTCATGAAGCAGGGGCAGACCTGATCCACCGTCCTGCCTTTGTGGAATGTAGGGGATGGGCAGGACAGGAGACATTGCTTGGATGGGTCAGAGTGGATCCTAAGAGGGGGAGACAGAAACATGACAGCAGCATCAGCAACAGAACTCAACCACCTTCCTGCCTTCGCAGGGCGGGCATGATTCAGGGGACCCATTCCCCCCTGGCCAGAGGGGACAGCAGGTGCCCATGCAAAGGGGGAGACAATGCACGGTCCCACTCTCACATCAGCAACATCTCCGGAGCCGCCCCTCATGCCCCAAAGCAGCAGCGGCAGACCTCAACGACCTTCCTGACCTCGCGGAAAGGACACAAGACTGATTGTGGCTCCCATTCCCCCCAAGCACAGAGAGGACAGCAGGAGCACATGGATTGGGGTGCACCATGCAGCTCAAACCTGTCAATCTCAGCATGAGCATCTGAACTGCCCCTTGGGGTCCAAACAGGCGGCAGCAGACAGCACCCAAACTACTGCCTTCGTGGAAAGGGTGGGCGGGACCCATTCCCCCCTGCTCAGAGGGGACACCAGGTGCCACAGAAGGGGGGGGGAGGACTGTACGGTGCCACTCTGACATCAGCAACAGCAACAGAGCTGTTCCTCGTGGCCAGCAGCAGCAGCAGCTGGCAGCACCACACCTTCCTGCCCTCACGGAAAGGACAGGAGAGGTTGGGAGGCATCTGAACAGATCCAGAGAGGGAAAGATGTGAAGAGGGAATGGGAACTTGTCTGGCAGAGGAGGGCAAAGGGTCACTATCCATGGAAGCAGCCCCGAGAACTGAGGGAGGCTTGAGCCGCTGTGGACGAGCTGGGCCGGCCACAACCCCACCCAGGGTGGCTCAGAGCCTGGGGAGGTCCAGGTCCACGGGAGGGTACCCCAGTAGGTTGAGGTTCACCTTGATGAACGTCAACACCAGGTCCGGGTGCAGACATGCGCGGTGGGGACGGAGGAGTGGGAGAACACCCACTCACTCTGCACGCTGGTGGGAGGGCAGGAAAGGATGTTGGTGGCGACGATGGACAGGTCCAGCCAGCGGTCCAATTTCCTCACCCAATACTGCAACGGGTTGGCATGGGGGGCTCGGTGGGCTCCGAAAAGTACTCATGCACCATGGCCCCCGCCGAGTCCTCCACTGGGTGGGACCTGCCCGCTATGCTGCGGCCAACCACGCTGCCCACCGATGAGGCCCACAAATCAAAGGTGTCCGTTGGGGTGGCTCTTCCCTGGCCTGGCTCTCTTCCCACCTCCTGCCCCTCACCCTCATCCTCCTTCTCCACCGCCTGCCCCTCGCTGCTGCCCCATTCCTTGTCTCCTGCCCTCTGTCTCTGGAAACGGAACACTGCTCTGAGGAGCTCCTTCTTCTACTGCTGCATCTGCCCCGCCTGTGTGGCGATGCTGCCCTTGATGCGGGGGTCACAGAGGGAGGCAAGTTGGTAGGGCGCCTCATGGTGGAGAGGACACAGGCATTCGGAGACGCAGGCCTGGATCCTCCGGACAAATTCCCAGACCCTGGGGAGCAGCTCTTGCTGCTGGAGCTCCTGGGCCAGAAACTGGTCAAGGCCATGGATCAGGGGGAGGACCTGACCCAGGCTGGCCTGGTAGGAGCACAGGAGCTCCATGGCATCCTTGAAGAGCTTGAGGATCCGGGACATCTGGTCAAGGACTCTCCAGTCCACGGAGCTGAGGCCCAACTCCACTCCCCTACTCAGCACATCCGACGAGGACAGGATGTCTTGCACCATGTGCCTCTGCTCCACCAGACAACAAATCATGTCGTAGGTGGAGTTCCAGCACGTGGGCAGGTCCTGGAACAGTTGGTGCTCGGGGTCTCCTTCCTTCCCCTACCTCTGGATCAGCTCGCGGGACAAGTTGATGCTGTGGGAGAAGTGGGAAGCGATGCGATGGGAGCTGTCCAGCAGACTGCGCGTCCGCAAGGTTCCCTCGTCCTAGCTGTCCCTCGGCTTGCTCCCCAGCTCGAGCACATCCCTCATGATGAGGTGCAGCTTGTGCACCATGCACACCAGGCCCGGGAGGGATGCCTCTCTCAGGGCTGCCAACATGTTGGCTCCCGCGTCCGTCACCATGAAGCCACGGACAAACCCTTCCACCCCAGACATCCACTCCCTCAGAGCCGCCTTGACGGCAGTGGCGATGTTCTTCCCGGTATAGACCTCATCCATCCCCCGGGCCTGAAGAACCACCCTGTAGCCCAGGCTCAACTTGGGCGCCTTTTTACAGATCTGGCCTGGGGAGGTGGAGTTCCTGTGGTTGCCACCAGTGGGTGATGGCCAGGTACCCGTGATGGCAGCCGCTCCACAGGACGGCCATGAAGTGGACTGTTCTGCCCTCAGCGGCTGACAGGTCTCTGCGCACCATGTCTCGCACTGCCTCGTACTGGGTGGGTACGACTCGATGCCCAATGGTGCGCCGTGACAGCATCGAGAACCATGGGGCAAAGTGCTCGAGCAGCAGTTGGAAGCCCACGTCCTCCATGACCAACAGGGGGAAGCCTTGCAGGTGATCGCCTGTGCCACCGCACAAACGCCCGCCTCCTGAGCCCTTGACCTCACCCTTTTCAGCGGCACCACCCCCAGCCCCGAGGGAACAACTTCCCCCAGGGAGGCCTGCCTGAGCCTTCCGCTCCCACCAGCCGCACCCTCAGGGCAAGGCTTCTTGCTCTGGGTGCATTCCAGAGACCCTCCCACCAATCCCGGATCAGACTTGCTGGCTGCCCTCCGTCTCCCCCCCGACAGATGTTTCGCTGCCCAAGGATGGAGACCACAGGCTTGGGTGGTGCCTCTTCAGGTGCCGAGTCAGGTTCGACAATGACAGGTGCTGCGGGTTGTTGCCCCTGCGCACCAGGGCCTCACACACAGCACCGCATCACGCGGGAGTCATTGGGAAGGGCCCAAAAGTGCCTCCAAACATTGCTCTTGAACCGTGGCCCACTTATGGTTCCAGGGGAGGGAGGATGAAGGGTTGATGCTGGCTGTGCCACAGTGCTGGCAACGGAAGACTGAGTGGTTGGTGGAGTGCAGGCAGGGACAGCACCACTGGTAGTTTGGGATGGGGACGGACTGGAGGTTTCCTCAAACCCAAACCATTCCTCAAAGGATCCCTCGGCCTCCTCCTCCTCCCCAAAGTTTTTTAGGAGTTCCTCTTCCACCACTGGCAAGACCTCTTGGGCCTCCTCCACAGCCTCAACTGGTGATTTTGGGGAAGCGGGAGTCTCTGCTGCTCTGGAGCCCTGCGCAGAACTGCTTCCCGTGCTGTAACCGGGACAATCCCTGCACTTCCCCCCACGACCACTCTTGTCCCCCACCCGGAGCCTCATAGTGCCAGCCAACAACAACTGAGGAGAAGGAGATGATACTCCCTCAGCCGAGGTGCCCACCGAGCTTGGCCCCAGGGCCTGGCAGCAGCCCTGGCACCAGAGAGGGGGAGGGTCTAGAGCCCTAGCCCACCACTCCCACAGACCTGACCCAATCAGGCACTAATGTGAGCCCTCAGCTGAGGTGCCCACCGAGCTTGGCAACAGGGCCTGGCAGCAGCCCTGGCACCAGAGAGAAAGGGGGACTAGAGCCCTAGCCCACCACTCCCACAGACCTGACCCGATCAGGCACTAATGTGAGCCCTCAGCCGAGGTGCCCACTGAGCTTGGTCCCAGAGCCAGGCAGCAGCACTGGAACCAGAGGAGATAGATCCCTATCCAATAAAGCCAAGCATAATTGTACTCTCTCTCTCTCTCTCTCTCTCTCTCTCTCTCTCTCTCTCTCTCTCTTCCCCCCCCCCCAAAGGCTAGCAAGTGGCAAGCAAGAGCTCTGTCCCACTCCACTGCTAGCAGAAAGTGAAACCCAGCCTGGGAGCCCAAGGCTATTTATAAGCATGGGTCCCATTCAGCAATGCAGGAGGTCTGTGTTTGGCTGTCAGAGCTGCCTATCAGCGTTTGCAGGGATGAGATTGGAGTGCCCATGGCTACAGAACACCCCCTTCCCCCTCCCTCCCCTGGAGGGCAAACACAGCTCAGGCACTCCCCTGGCTTTGTTGCCAGGGCAATAGATTGCTGGCACCTGAGTGTCTGGCTTCCCGATCCAACCACGATCGCCCCGATCCAGCCCCTCCAGACCGCTGGATTGTTGGCCGTGGACGAGCACGATCCGCCGATTCGCAATCACCATTATCGTGGGGTTTTTTCGATTGTAATGCAGATCATGCCCATCTCTAATCACCACCCTTCAGGAAATCAAGGAAGGGGAGGCTTTTATTGACAAGAGCCTGGGGACTCTGCACAGCCAAGAAGAGGAAAGTCAAGGAGAAGAAGAAAGAGTCGATCTCCCTTCTGACCCTCCTCTCAGATCTACAGTACAAACCCGAAGACATCAACTAAGAAGATGCTCTGGTCCTCTTGAGCTCAAGAATCATTTTGAAGTGCTATAGATGTTGACGGAGATCAGAGTGGAAGGAGAACCACAAAGACCTGGAAGAGGGTGTGCAGGAGACATGGGGCCACGTGGAAGTGGAAAAAACTGGAAGGTGATAGTCGTTGGGGACTCTTTGCTCAGGGGTATGGAACGCCATGTCTCTCGGCCAGATCCCCTATTCCGAGAGATGTGTTGCTTGCCGGGGGCCAGAATTCAGGATACTACCGACCGGCTGCCGAAACTCATTAAGCCTGCTGATAAGTACCCGTTTGTGCTGATTCATGTAGGAACGAACGACACAGCTGCGAATATGGTTGCAAGAATTAAAGAGGATTATGAAGCTCTTGGAAGGCAGTTGAAGACATTGGGGGCACAGGTGGTATTCTCTTCTATCCTTCCAGTTGTAGGAAGAGGAACGCACAGGGAGTGGACCATACTTGAGGTTAATCGTTGGCTGAGATGGTGGTGCCGGCAGGAGGGCTTTGGGTTCTGGGACCATGGAATAGATTTTCTTAGAGAAGGCCTTCTAGCTCATGATGGGCTTCACCTCTCAAGGGCAGGGAAGAAAACACTTGGAACGAACCTGGAGAATTTCATCAGGAGAGCTTTAAATTGATGCCGCAAGGGGAAGGGGGACAATCGACACGGAGATTTCAGTGACGAAGTGAAAACAGTGGGGACCTACCTGAGTAGGACAGGTCAAACAAAGATACAAGGCTACAAGTGTCTATATACCAATGCCTGAAGTATGGGTAATAAGAAGGACGAGCTTGAGCTTCTATTGCAAACAGAAGGCTACGATATTGTAGGAATTACTGAGACTTGGTGGGATGATTCCCAGGACTGGAATGTGCTAGTGGATGGGTATGAGTTGTTCAAGAACAACCAGAAGGGGAGGTGGGGAACAACTAGAAGGGGAGGTGGGGAACAACTAGAAGAGGAGGTGGAGTGCCGTTGTATGTGAGGAGAGGGCTTGACTGTCAAGAAGTTATGGAGAATGGGGCGGACAGCCCTGTGGAAAGCATATGGGTAGAAATAAGGGAAGGAAGGACAAAGGGTATTATTGTTGGAGTCTGCTACAGACCACCTGACCAGCAAGAAGAAATGGATGCTGCCCTCTTTGAACAGATTGGTAGAGTATCCAGACATCAGAACCTTGTAATTATAGGTGACTTCAATTTCCCCGATGTGTGCAGGCTCAGCAAAGTGCTGATTCTTATAACTTCCTTTTTCAAAAGGTGGAGGAAGCTACAAGGGGTTCGGCCATACTAGACTTGATATTAACCAACAGGGAAGAATTGGTAGATGAGATGAAGATGGTGGGGACCTTAGGGGGAAGTGACAATGTCCTTCTTGAATTCCAGTTGCTGTGGGGAGCCAAGGAAGTTTATAGCCAGAGTCATAGGTTAGATTTTCGTAGAGCCAAATTCGATGAACTCAGAGGCTTGATGAGAGTCATTCTGTGGGGGAGTGTGCTGGAAGGAAAAGGAGCGAGTGAAGGGTGGGCCCTTCTCGAACACGAGCTTTTGCAAGCTCAAGCCCTCACTATTCCAGCAAGATGGGAACGTGGTAAGGGCTCCAAGAAACCGATGTGGATGTACAGAGAGCTCCAGAATAAGCTAAGGGAGAAAAAGGAAATGTTCAGGAAATGGAAAGAAGGACAGACCTCTAAAGAGGATTATATGAAGGTTACTAAGTACTGCAGATCAGCCATCAGAGAGGCCAAAGCTCAGTACGAGCTGGGTCTGGCCAGGAGGGCTCGCTACAATAAGAAAAACTTCTACAAATATGTGAGAAGCAAACACAAGGTAAAAAAGGCAATTGGACCACTGTTGGAAGTAGATGGAGAAACTCTGATGCAGGACAGAGAAAAAGCAGACAGGCTTAATGACTTTTTTGCCTCTGTTTTCTCCCTGAAGAACTCAGGCACATTAGAGATAGTAGACAATGTGGCAGGACACCTGAGTGGCTAGTTGACATTGACAGAGAGGTTGTGGTGAGGCATCTGGCTGCACTGGATGAAAACAAATCCCCTGAGCCAGATGGGGTGCACCCAAGAGTGCTGAAAGAACTTTCTAGAGAACTTGCAGAACCCCTGTCCATCATCTTCAAGGCCTCCTGGAAGACTGGGGATGTGCCACAAGACTGGAGAAGAGCGAATGTTATCCCAATCTTTAAGAAAGGGGAAAAGGACGACCCAGGAAACTACAGGCCGATCAGTCTGACTTCTGTTGCTGGGAAGATATTAGAACAGATTTTAAAGGGATCAATCTGTAAGCGTCTGAAGGACCACTCAGTGATCCGGGGAAATCAGCATGGTTTTGTTCCTAACAGATCTTGCCAGACCAACCTGGTTTCCTTCTTTGATCGAGTGACCAGCTTACTGGATCGGGGGAACTCTGTTGACCTGATTTATCTGGATTTCAGTAAAGCTTTTGATAAGGTCCCCCATGACATTCTGATGGGCAAACTGGAAGACTGTGGAGTAGACTATAGGACAGTTCGGTGGATAGGGAACTGGTTGGAGGACCGCACCCAAACAGTGGTGGTCAACAACGTTTCATCAGATTGGTGGGAGGTGTCCAGTAGGGTGCCGCAGGGCTCGGTTTTGGGCCCAGTACTTTTCAATATTTTAATTTAATTTAATTTATTATATTTATATTCCGCCCTCCCCACTTTCGCAGGCTCATGGCAGATAACAAATACAAACATCATTAAAAACATTTAAAAACATTAAATAATACATTTAAAAACATTAAATATTACAATTCATGCTGTATATGTCAGGATCCGAATAGTCTCTTGTGTACTTTTGCTTAACCGACTCCATGTTTAATCCTTTCACTGTTCAGTGCTTTCTTCCCCAGGTGCAGAGGTTCCCAGGCAGCTATCTCACAGACCTGCATTGTTTTGGCTACCGATGTTCCACCAAGAACCGGCCTTGGGGAAGCTTTCGCTCTCGCAGCTTCAAAGGGAATGTTTTGAGAACTATGGGGGGAGGATGGGTCAGATATGGTATTTACTATGTATCTCTTGCTTTGCCTGGCATTGGTAACAATGCATATGTACCAACCTGGATATTGCATCCAGGCCAGTGGACTATAATAATCTTTTTCTTCATTAAATGCTTTTTGGAAACAATGGACTTTTGTCTAATTGCAGAAGGCAGACTGGAGTAAGGATTTTATCTAGCCACAGTTCTGACATTTTGTCACCAATCTCTTCTCCAATGCCTCAACCGGATCAAACGGACTCCAAAGCTGTCCCACCCTGGGACCCTTTGTTCGACCCGTATGCCTCTCCCAGTCCTCGAGGTTCGGAATCTTCTCAAGTTGTACCAAGGAGACAAGGATCTACGGTTACAACCATTTTTACCCTCGCTCCCAGTACGGAGAGAACGAGGCCCAGCGCGTCAACCGTTCCACTATTCAGCGTCCCGACCCCGACGCAGTGGGGGGCCCGGCCCAGAGAGACGAGAGAGCGGAGGATCAGCGCGATGTTTACCCAAATACAGTTGGATAGCCGGCGTAGTCTGGGATCTATACCGGAGCAAGCTGAGGGCCGTCCGTGGCTGTTCTGGAATCGGACGGCCGAACAAATGGAAGGGGACACTTCCCAGCGAGGGGCTCTGAGCTGGGACTATGCCGAAGTCACCCCGAGGGTGGGGGAACCCGATGTTGAAGAGCATCATTGGGCACAGCTCCAGAGTAGAACAATTGCCATTGATTCTGGAATTTCAGCAATCACTGGATTAACCAAAGGTGTACTTGCTACGCGGTCGCAGGAAGAACTAGGGCTGGAAGCACCCCTGCTGTGGCAACAGACGCTGAGCACGGACCACCCGCCAACCCCTCCAACTACTGGGGATACGGGGGACCCGCAGCAGTCTACAGACAGAGTACAGAGGTTGGAGAATAGACTACAGAGTATGGAAGAGAGTCTAGCCAACACAGTACATCTGCTTTCAGTTTTAGTGGCGGGGGACAAAGACAGGGCCCCGCCAACGGGCCTGCCTGGCATTAGCCAGAGTCTGGCTAACTTGCAGGACCAGATATGGCTGCAGCACCCATCGGAAATGGGTGAGGAGATTGGGGCCACTGGAGGGGGATCCCTCATGGCGGGAGAAGGAGGAGAACCGTGTCCGGAGGACCGGTACCCAGACCAGCCCGCAACCACAGATACCAGCAGCAGCGAGGAAATGGAGGAAGAGGAGGAAGAACCGCCGGCCCAACCACACGGACCAGCTTCCCCTATGATTCCTCCACCAACCACCCAAGCGAGCCAGCCAACCACACCGAGGGTGGTTCCAGGAACTTTACCGGCACTACCACAAGGGCCGACTTCCCCTATAATTCAACCGCCGACAACCCAAGCGAACCATCCAATTATGCCGCGGGTGGTTCAAGGAACTCAGACCTCGCCGAGGGAACCTCGCCCCACCCGACCAGCACCAACCCGGCCGACGCCGAGACAGCCGACACCAAGGGGACCCCTGCCAATTCCTGGGTCGATACCGTCAACGGGGCCGGTGGCCCCTCCACCCCTGCAACCTCTACACCCGCAGCCGACGCCGAGACAACCTGTCCCCCAACCTCAACCGTATTCCCATCCGCGTCAGCCACCGCTGCAACTGGGACCCCTGGACGCCTATCCCATGCCAGTCCAGACCCCCAGACAGGATCTACCCATGGGATGGGTCAAACAGGACGCAACTTTTGATGGACACCCGTCCAAGTTGGGATTTTTCCTGGTACAAGTGGTGCAATTTTTTAATCGTTGGGGACACCTGTTTGGAAGCGAAGCCAGCCAGATAGAGCATCTGGGATCGCGTCTCCAAGGTAAAGTGGCCGACTGGTATGTGGGACTTTATAATGTGGGGGCCCCCGAGCTGGAAACTCTCCAAGGGTTAGTGGATGCCATCCGGGCGCAATATGAGGATCCCTTGGAGGAAACCAGGGCTAGAACAGAGTTGCAAGCAATTAGGCAAGGCAGTATGTCGGCTAGAGACTATGCTACACAATTCCGACAGCTTGCTGCCAAATGCCCGAGGTGCGAGGAGTCCACCAAGATCATTTTGTATAAACAAGGGTTGAACCCGAAATTACTAGACCGAGTGCTCATGCAAGACAACCCGCCTACACTGCTAGGGTGGATACAGTTGACTTGCGAAGTCGAAAATCGACTCCTAGAAGTTCGCCTAGCGGAACAACATCAACAACCCCCGAGCCAAAGACGCTCCTCCACACCTTTGTCTTTGAGAGGGAGCAGGGGAACTGGGTATGCCACCCGTGGAGCGAGAGATGCTAGATGGCAACAGGGATTGTGCTTACAGTGCGGCCAGGGTGGCCATTTCGCAGCGCAATGCCCATATCGGCCTGTGCAAAGACCTCCGCTCCAATTACGACGCCCAGCTCCCCTAACCAGCCCAGCGCTGACGCACCCTACTCCGGTGCCCAGAGCTGCCCCGAGGAGTAGGGGGGCGCCAAGAAAAAGCTTCCCGGATAGAGGACTGGAGTTGGAGGAGATCACCGAAGACGATCAAACAGCCCTGATCGGGGGAGGGAATCCTGAGAGCCCGGAGTCGGGAAACGAAATGGATCTGTCGTAAAAGGACCCAAACGGCAGATCACACGTCAGTCTGGTCCGGTGTTAAACCGACCCCCGGGTTCCATACTGTTCATTCCGGTAACGTTAGTAAACCCTGACAAGAAGATGCACATCTGTGTGCAAGCCCTGATTGATTCGGGCTGCTCTAGAGACATTATTGCACCTGCCTTAGTCAATGGGCT
This sequence comes from Eublepharis macularius, assembly GCF_028583425.1. NCBI lineage: Eukaryota > Metazoa > Chordata > Lepidosauria > Squamata > Eublepharidae > Eublepharis > Eublepharis macularius. The sequence continues at coordinate 8,501,058 of NC_072800.1, read as the reverse complement.
AGTGCTCCCAGTAAAAGATTTGGATATACCTGTCATTTTTGAACAAATGGATGGCACTAACATGAATCCGGTTACCACAGAAACTGCTCCGATTATAACCGGTATGGGGTCACACTGGGAAACCAGATCCTTCGTCATTAGTGCCACGGCTAAATATCCCCTGATACTGGGAAGCCGATGGTTGTGCGATCACAACCCCCACATCGACTGGGCAGAAGGAAGTATTACTTTCACCCATGAATCTTGCAAAAATCATCGTTGGGATCAGAACTGGGGAAGAAATCCCATTATGTCTGAGTCAGCTCTACTCACCCAAGAAGAAATTAACCAAATACCTAAACAATATAGAGCATTCACTCAAGCCTTCACAGAAGAAGAGGCCAATACCCTCCCTCCGCATAGGAGGACAGACTGTGCTGTGGAGATTTTACCAGGGGCCTCGCTGCCCAAGGGTCGGTTATACCCTATGAGCCCTAACGAAAGAGACGAACTGCGAAAGTTCATCGATCTCAATTTGCAAAGGGGGTTCATCCGCCCAGCTAATAGTCCCCATGCAGCCCCAGTATTATTCGTGAAGAAGAAGAATGGGGGCCTGAGACTGTGTACCGATTTTCGGGGACTAAATGCGGTGTCCGCTAGCAATGCCTACCCCATTCCACTCATCAAAGATCTACTCAACGTCGTGGCCCAAGGTAAGATCTTTACAAAATTGGATTTAAAAGATGCTTACTTCCATGTTCGTATTCGAGAAGAGGATGAATGGAAAACCGCGTTCAATACCCCACTCGGACAGTATGAATATTTAGTAATGCCTTTCGGCTTGACTGGCGCCCCCTCGGTTTTCATGTCCATGATCAATGAAGTCCTGCATGAATTTCTGTATCAGGGGGTAGTGGTGTATCTTGATGATGTGTTGATTTACTCAGAAACGGAGGAAGAACATGTGGAACTTGTACAAAAGGTCCTAACCACACTCATGAATAACAAACTACCTATTAAACTTTCGAAATGTGAGTTCCACAAACCTAAACTCACCTATCTGGGCTATTGTATATCGTCAGAGGGTTTAAAAATGGACCCAGAAAAAATACAAGCAGTGTTAAATTGGCAGGTCCCCTCAACTCGTAAAGAATTGCAGTCGTTTCTAGGGTTTGCTAATTTCTATAGAGAATTCATTGCTAATTTCGCCCAGACCACGCTCCCCTTGACCGAACTGTTAAAAATGAAAGACTAGGGGGAGCAAGCAAAGAAACCTGGTGCGAAGCTGTCATGGACACCCGAATGCGAGGCAGCGTTCAACCAGCTAAAAGAGCAGTTTGTCTCAGAACCCGTGCTACAACACCCCGATGAAAACCGCCCATTCATAGTACAGGTCGATGCCAGCGATACGGCAATTGGGGGTGTGTTATTGCAGCGAGGGGAGGACGGAAATCTCAAACCTTGCGCCTTCCTTTCCAGAAAGTTTTCTGAGGCAGAGAGGAATTGGAATGTGTGGGAAAAGGAGGCTTTCGCTGTTAAGGCGGCGCTCACAAATTGGAGGCATTGGCTAGAAGGAGCCAGACATCCGTTCGAAGTCTGGACGGATCACAAAAATTTGGAGGCCCTGCGCAGCCCTCGCAGACTAAACGCCAAGCAATTGCGGTGGGCGGAGTTCTTCTCGAAATTCGATTTTACCTTAAACTTCCTCCCAGGCAAAACTAATTTCCTCGCTGACGCTCTATCACGCATGCCCCAACATAAAAGCAAAAGGGAGGAGACCATCGACACAGTGTTTTCGCCTACGCAATTAGGGGGTGTGGTGACTACGCGCAGCCGCATTAAGCCCTCCCCTTCACCCGATCAGGGGTGGAGAGAAAAGCTGAAAGCCGAAGTGAAGAAGGAGGGGGGGCGGCGCCCAAAGACAAACTGCAACAATCCGCCAATGGGGAATGGCTTTGGGGAGACCGGTTTTATGTGCCCAAATGTATGAGGAAGGAAGTTTTACAACGTTGTCATGATGCCCCCACAGCGGGACACTACGGCTACTTGAAAACGCTCCACCTAGTGCAACGCCAATTTTGGTGGCCAGGCATGCGCAAGGATATCTCCCAATACGTAGCCTCTTGCCCCATCTGTCTCAGCGCCAAATCCAGAAAGGGCAAACCTCCAGGGCTCTTGCAACCATTAGAAACGCCAAGTCGACCGTGGGAGATTATTTCCATGGATTTTATTACCGACTTACCCCCCTCTCGGGGACATAACTGTATTTTGGTTGTAGTTGATCTGTTTTCCAAACAAGCACACTTCATACCGTGCACCACTATCCCCTCCACTAGAAAGCTAGCTGATATTTTTTTGAAGAACATTGTGAAAATACATTCTTTTCCATCCAAGGTGATTTCGGATCGCGGCGGGCAATTCGTTGCCAACTTATGGCGGGAGCTTTTACACCTACTGGGGATTGAACAAGGGCTCAGTTCAAGCCATCACCCAGAAACAGACGGACAGTCCGAAAAAACTAACCAGATATTAGAACAATTTCTACGCTGTTACATCAACTTCCAACAAGACAATTGGGTTGATTTGCTTCCATTGGCAGAGTTTTCCTTTTTTTTTTTTTTTTGAAAATTTTTTTATTGGGTTAGAACATTTTTGTTTTTACATTACAGTCAATTTTCCCCTAATTTTTCATTTCTAACCCCCTCCCTTTCCCCCCCTTTTGTTGACTTCCAACAGCTTTCCCACCCTCTGTCCCTTTTCCCTTACTTCTATTAAATTCCTCTGTCTAAAACAGATATACATTCTCCATTATATTAAGCAGTACATCTTTAACTCCTTTACTTATTATACACCCAAACTATACGTCTTTAGATAAACAATTTATCCCATTTTCCAGTTTTGAATATTTCTATATAAACCTATATATCATAAACCATAAAAATTTCCCACATTTAAATCAAACAATTTGATTTGTTCTCTATATATTACTCATTTCAACTTTTTATGGTAATTCTATATAACTCCTCACATAATCAATCAATTTAACTCTTCTGTACATTCAGTTTGGTGCATATAAATCTTATCAAAGAAAGAAAATATTGTTATTTACTCAATCCTCATGTTTAAACCTTATCATTAATTATTCTCTATCAATGTTCTATCAGTTAACCTATACATATCTATATATATCTCAATCAATTAATCTAACTGCTTATAAATTCACATTTCTCTTCCTCCCCCGGTAAAGTCACCCCTCTCTTTTATACTTTTATTGTACTTTAGTAGTTCTCAAACTGCCACAGTTTTCCTCCCACCTCCCATTTCTTCTCCAGATATTGTTTCAGCTTCTCCCAGTCTGTGTTAAACTGCCCTGAGTCCAGATCTCTCAGTTTTCTTGTCATCTTGTCCATTTCAGCCATATACAGCAATTTGTAGATCCAATCTTCAATAGTTGGCACTTCTTGTACTTTCCATTTCTGCGCATACAAAAGTCTAGCTGCTGCAGTCATATAAAAAATCAACGTCCTATGATGGGCTGGAATTCCCTCCATTCCCAAGTTTAGCAGCAGGAGTTCTGGGTTCTTATTTATTTGAAACTGTAAAATTTCACTCATTTCTCTTATTATTTCCCCCCAGAACTGCCTAGCTACCTCACACGACCACCACATATGATAGAGGGAGCCCTCATGTTTCTTACATTTCCAGCATTTATTAGAAGTATTCAAGTTCCCTAGCGCAATCTTCTTTGGTGTCATGTACCAACGATAGATCATTTTGAAAATGTTCTCTTTAATATTAATGCATGTCGTTGTCTTCATTGTAGTTTTCCACAAGTATTCCCATGCCTCCATTGTTATTTCTTTATTGAAATTTATAGCCCATTTCACCATCTGTGTTTTAACTATCTCATCCTCAGTATACCCTTTCAACAGTACTTGGTATACCTTGGATATTCTTTTCTTGTCTTCTTTAAGAAGGGTCTGCTCTAGTTCCGAATTCTCTGTTCGTATGCCCCCTTTTGCAAAGTCCGAGTTGTATAAGTCTCTAATCTGTCTATACTGGAACCAATCATAGTTAGGTGATAGTTCCTCTTGCGTCTTTATTCTAAGTTTAGATACTTCAATCTTAGTTATTTCTTTGTACGTTAAACATTGTTGTTCATTATCCACAGCTCTCGGATCTATCACCTCATATGGAACCACCCACAAGGGGGTTCCTTCTTGTAGGTAAGTTCTGTACTTCTTCCAGATTGTATATAGACTTCTCCTTACAAAATGATGCAGGAACATCGAGTTGACCTTTACTTTGTCATGCCATAGGTATGCGTGCCATCCAAAAATTTTTTTATATCCCTCTAGGGCTAATAGTTTCTTATTCTTTAATGTCATCCACTCTTTTAGCCAAACTAGGCAGATTGCATCATGGTAAAGTCTCAGATTGGGCAGTTGCATTCCGCCTCTCTCCTTTGCATCTTGTAGAACTTTTACTTTCACTCGAGGCTTCTTGCCTGCCCAAACAAAATCTGATATTTTCCTCTGCCATTTTTCAAATTGTTTAGAGTCTCTGATGATTGGTATTGTCTGTAACAAAAACATTACTCTTGGTAACACATTCATCTTAACTGCTGCAATCCTGCCCAACCATGACAAATTCAGTCTATTCCATTTGATCAAGTCTCTCTCTATCTGAGTCCATAATTTTTCATAATTATTCTTGAACAAATCTATATTTTTTGCAGTCAGCTCAACTCCCAAATATTTCACCTTACTAGTTACTTCACAGTCCGTTGTTTCCATTAACAATTGTTGTTTCTGCTTAGTCATGTTTTTACATAGTATCTTTGACTTCTTTTTATTAATGAAGAAACCTGCCAAATCACCAAACTCCTTAATCTTATCTATCACTTTTGGCATGTTCTCCAATGGATCTTCTACAATTAACATTATGTCATCTGCAAATGCTCTAACCTTGTATGAATAGTCCTTTATTTTTATTCCTCGTATTTCCTCGTCTTGTCGTATTTGTATCATCAGAATCTCCAATACTAATATGAACAACAATGGAGATAACGGGCAACCTTGTCTTGTTCCTTTACTAATCGTCAATTTCTTGGTCAGTTCATCATTCACTACAATTGCTGCAGTCTGGTCCCTATATATTTCTTTAATTGCTCTGATGAATCTTTCTCCCAATTGTAGCTTTTCCATAGTGGCAAACAAAAAATCCCAGTTTAAATTGTCAAACGCTTTTTCAGCGTCTACAAAGAAGAAACCAACCTCTTTATCGCAACGCTTGTCATAGTATTCAATAGCATTGATCACTGTCCTTAAATTGTCTCTTATTTGTCTGTCCGGCAAAAAACCTGCTTGTTCTTCCTCTATAACTTCCGAGAGCCACCCCTTCAGTCTCTCCGCCAATATCTTTGCAAAGATTTTATAATCATTGTTAAGTAATGATATAGGCCTGTAATTTTTCACGCTAGTCAGATCTTGGCCCTCTTTTGGGATCAATGATATATTCGCTTCGCTCCAAGTGTCTGGAATTCTTTGATCCCTAAAAACTCCGTTCATCACCTCTTTTAGGAATGGTGCCAGTTCGTTGGCCATTGTCTTATAAAATTTAGCCGTAAGTCCATCTGGCCCTGGCGCCTTTCCTAGATTTGCGGATTGTATTGCCATACTTATTTCCTCGTCAGTTACTTCACTGTTCAACTTATTTCTCCAAGCTTCCGAGATCTCTGGAAGTTTGGTTTTCTCCAAATATGATGCTATTGATTCTTTGTTTACTTCTTTTTTATTATACAGCTTAGCGTAAAATTTATAAAAGGCTCTGCTAATGGTAGTCTGCTCCAAATACGTTTTGTTTTCTTCACAAATTTTATTTATTATTTTCTTTTCCCTTTTCTTCTTTAATTGCCATGCCAAATATTTCCCAGGTTTATTAGCACCCTCAAAAGCTTTTTGATTCAGTCTTTTAAGGTTCCACTCCAATTCTTTATTACTCATTGCTGTTAACTGTTCTTGAAGAATTTTGATTTCCTGATGTATTTTCTTTTTCCCTGGTCTCTTTTTTAACTGTACTTCTTTGGCCTTTATTTTCTCCTCAATCTCTTGTCTTTTCTCCTCTTTCTTTTTCCTTGCTCTACCATTTAAGTCCATTAGTATGCCCCTTACAACCGCCTTATACGCGTCCCAAACTTTACTGGTTGGTACTTCTTTATTCACGTTGTATTGTATAAAAAACTTAGTCTCTCTTCTCAATGTTTCCATATTCTCACTTTCCTGTAACAAGTCCTCATTTATTCTCCAGGCTTTCCTTTTTCTCCTTTTTCCAAATTTCCACATAATTGGGTTGTGATCTGAGCCTACCATCGGCATTATTTCTACCTCCTTAGTCCATAACGCTAAGTCCTTTGAGGCCCAGATCATATCAATTCTTGATAATGTAAGATGCCTTGCAGAATAAAAAGTAAACTGTCTGGTTTTAGGATATTCTCTCCTCCATACGTCTTCGAGAGTCTCTTGTTGAATCAACTCAAAAAAAAGCTTTGGCAATAGTCCTCTTTTCTTTTGTGCTTTTGTAGTCTTTTTGTCTAGTTCCAAATCTGTCACTCCATTGAAATCTCCAGCAAGAATTATCTGGTCATATACAAGATCGTCTAAGTGCTTCCTTAAGTCCTCAAAGAAGCTTTCCTTTGCACCGTTAGGTGCATAAAGTCCGACTACCAACACTCTCTTTAAGTTCCAATTACATTCCACTGCTACAAATCTAGCTTCCACATCTCTCATAACAAATTTTGGCTGCAGCTCCTCTTTTATATACAACACCACTCCTCTTTTTTTCTTGTTGGAAGCCGCTACAAATTCTTTGCCCAATTTTCCAGATTTTAAATATTTTACATCCTGTTTTCTAATATGGGTCTCCTGCAAACAGACAATATCACATTTTTGTTTTAGTAGCCAATGAAAAATATTTTTTCTCTTATTCGGTGAGTTTAGTCCATTTACATTCCAAGATAGTACTTTACACTCCATATTCATGGTTTTGTTGGTAAGTCTTTTTCATTGTCCTTAATAAATCTCTCCATCTCCCGCTCAGATCTGATACGCTTTTTTGCCCCTCCAAACTCAAAGGACACTCCTTCCGGTAACTCCCATCTGTACCTAATGTTCATGTCCTTCAAAGTCTGAATTAACACTCTATATTTTTTCCTGTCCAGTAACACTGATCTGGGCAATTCCTTCATTATGATAATCGTCTTGCCATCAATCTCCAATGGATCTTGAAATTGTTTTGTCACAATCCTCTCTTTCATATTTCTAGTTGTAAACTGCACGATCACATCCCTTGGTAGTTTCCTCTGGGTTGCAATTCTCGACGCCACATCTAGGATAGCTACAATTTCCTCCTCCTCCTTCCCCAGGTATTCAGCCAACACCTCAGTCATCTGTTCTTGCGCTGACTTCCCTTCAACTTCTGGCAGACCACGAAGACGAAGCTGCTTCTCCATGTGTTTAGTTTCTGCAACTGACATCCTCCCCTTTACCAATCTCATCTCTGTTTGTTGCGTTTCTATTAAATTCTCCATCGCGTCTTCTACTGTTTTGACTCTCTGTTTCGTTCCTTGTAATTCACTGCTAATCGTTTCCACGCCTTTTTTCACTTCTGACAGCTCCGACTTTACTGTCTGTGTAACTTCTTTGACCTCTTTAATAAGCTCCAATTTCGTGTCCTTAAGTTCTTTCATCATGTCTATAAGTTTTTTGTCCAAATTTTCTATTGCCGATTGCCACTCTTTTTTCGACATCGTGGGGCTTGCTTTTGCTCGCTCCCACGAATCTGCTCTCTTCCTCAGCTCCGTGGCGTATAATTAAACGTTTTCCTTTTTTTCAAATGTCCCAATCTTTGCCAAAATTAATTTTTTATATCCAAAATGTCGGGCGTCTTTTCTCTATGGTTTCTCTATGTTATTATAATCCAAGATGGCCTACTTCCTCTTCCGCTGAAGCCACGACCCTTCCACTTTCAAAAATGGCGATTCCCCACTTCCTGTCCCTTGGCAAGGGCCGCTTCCCTCCAGCCACTCTATTGTTGTTACGCACTTCCTGTCTCCCGTCTTCCCACAGCAGGTCTCGCGATGGTGTCTTTTTCCCACAGCTCCAAAACCACAGGTATTCAAAACAATAGTCCGATTTTTGTAATAACTTCTTTAAACTTAGTCTCTTTTAAAATACAACTCCTGCCGAGTTTTCACCTCCTTTTCGCTAGTCTGTTGCAGTTTAAAAATCTACTTTCTTTCCTCTCTGTTTTTGTCAATCTGTCCCGTTTCAAGAGATAGCGATCTTTACCTTCTCTTCAACTTTCTCGGGTTGTAATCGCTGTTTCGATCTTAAATTCTCCTCTCGACTTCCCTCCCCGATCGAAGCTTGGGTATGTAGGTCTTATGCCAGCCGAATTGGCCCCAAAATTGCCGCAGAGATTATAGCCGACCCGTCGCAAGGTGGGACCTCAAGGATCGGGGGGGAGACTCCTTGTGTAGAGCCCCCCCTCGTCCGAGATCTAGCTCACCCTAGGGTCTTGAGCGTTCTTTGCCTGCTCCCCGCCTGAGAGCAGTCGGCCGCGGGTTATTTTCACCCCTCCGGCCGGTTAAAACGGCAATCCGGTCAGCTCCGCAAATGGAGCTGCGTTAGACCTCCATGAATCCCAAACCGGAAGTCCCGGCAGAGTTTTCCTATAATAACAGTGTACACGCGTCTACAGGGGAAACCCCTTTCAAAGTGGTTTATGGCTTCCACTTCAAGCCGTTCCCGTTTGAAGCGCTTCCCCCTCCAACGACAGCTTCTCAAGACGTCACTGAATGGTGGGGGGAAGCAACTCACCAATGGACTCAAATCAAAAAGCACCTCGACAAAGCCAAACAAGACTACAAGAAGTATGCCGACCGCCACCGTGCGGCGGAATGGGATTTACAGCCTGGCGATCTTGTTTATCTGTCTACAAAAAACCTGAAAATATCCCAAACTAGCCGGAAACTAGCTTTAAAATTTTTAGGACCTTTCCCAGTGCGCAAAGTAATCAACAAAGTGACTGTTGCTTTAAATTTGCCAAAGAACCTACGCTATGTGCATGATACTTTCCACGTCAGCCTCCTAAAAAAAGCTCCAACTGATAACCAATGGCATGTCAAAGGCCCCCCAATTCCAACGTTAATCGATGACCAGACCCATTATGAAGTACAACAAATACTGGACTCAAAAGTTAAACGTAATCAGCTGTTTTACCTAATTAGATGGAAGGACTTTGATTCTGGGTTTGATGAGTGGGTCAGTGCTGTGCATGTTCATGCCCCTAGACTGGTAAAAGCATTCAACTCTCGCTACCCACATAAACCGGGGGGGGGCTTCTTAGGGGGGGCAGAATGTCAGGATCCGAATACTCTCTTGTGTACTTTTGCTTAACCGACTCCATATTTAATCCTTTCAGTGTTCAGTGCTTTCTTCCCCAGGTGCAGAGGTTCCCAGGCAGCTATCTCACAGACCTGCATTGTTTTGGCTACCGACGTTCCACCAAGAACCGGCCTTGGGGAAGCTTTCGCTCTCGCAGCTTCAAAGGGAATGTTTTGAGAACTATGGGGGGAGGATGGGTCAGCTATGGTATTTACTATGTATCTCTTGCTTTGCCTGGCATTGGTAACAATGCATATGTACCAACCTGGATATTGCATCCAGGCCAGTGGACTATAATAATCTTTTTCTTCATTAAATGCTTTTTGGAAACAATGGACTTTTGTCTAATTGCAGAAGGCAGACTGGAGTAAGGATTTTATCTAGCCACAGTTCTGACAGTATAGTGGTTCATACATGCCTCTGTGTTCGCATAGGGGCGATGGTTTAACCCCCCCTTCACGGGGGGGCCAGGCACTGCCCGGCGTCAGCCATATGCCTGGCGGAATAGCTCTGTCTTACAGGCCCGGCGAAATGCAAGCAAATCTTGCCGGGCCCTTGTCTCGCAACACAGAGCATTCCACCAGGTCGGGGCCAGGACCGAAAAGGCCCTGGCCCTGGTCGATGCCAGGCGGGCCTCCCTAGGGCCAGGGACACTTAAAAGATGTTTTCCACCAGAGCGGAGAGTCCTCCGGGGCTCATATGGTGAGAGACGGTCCCTCAGATACGTCGGTCCCAGTCCGCATAGGGCTTTGTAGGTTAACACCAAAACCTTGAACCTGATTCGGTACTCCACTGGTAGCCAATGCAGCTGGCGTAGCACCGGTGTAATATGCTCCCACGCTGGTGCTCCAGCAATGACCCGCGCTGCTGCATTCTGTACCAGCTGTAACTGCCGGATCAGGCCTATGGAAAGCCCAGCGTAGAGCGTGTTACAGTAATCCAACCTAGAGGTGACCATTGCTTGGACCACTGTAGTCAAGTCACGGGGAGACAAATAAGGGGCAAGCTGCCTGGCCTGCTGAAGATAATAAAAGGAAGACCTGGCAACTGCAGTGATCTGGTCCTCCATCTTCAGGGAGGAATCCAGAATCACCCCCAGGCTCCTAACTCTCGGGGCCAGTGTAAGTGCTGCCCCATCAAGTGTAGGAAGCCGGGGTCCCAAAGCCATCTCCCCACGACCCACTTACAGGACCTCCATCTTCGTGGGATTCAATTTCAGCCGACTTTGTCTCAACCAACCAGCCACAGCCTCAAAAGCACGCTCCAGGGCATCAGGGGCCGATCCAGGCTGCCCGTCCAACAACAGATAAAGCTGGGTGTCATCCACGTATTGGTGACACCCAAGCCTGAAACTCCGCACCAGCCGGGCGAGGGGGCGCATATAGATATTAAATAATAATGGAGAGAGTATCGCTCCCTGTGGCACACCACATACCAGTGACCTACGAGATGACACTCTCTCCCCAAGTGCCATCCTCTGTCCCCGATCATGGAGAAAGGAGACCAGCCACTGCAGTGCTGTCCCCTGAATCCCCACATCGGCAAGGCGGTGGGTCAAAAGCTCATGATCGACCGTATCAAACGCTGCTGACAGATCCAGCAAAATCAGCAGTGCTGATCCTCCCTGATCCAGATGTCTGTGGAGATCGTCTGTGAGGGCGACCAGTAATGTCTCGACAATGATCTTATCAATGTCTTATCAATGATCTGGAGGAAGGAGTGGACAGCAATGTCTTATCAATGATCTGGAGGAAGGAGTGGAAAGGCTGCTCATTAAATTTGCTGATGATATCAAATTGGGAGCGGTAGCAAACACCCAAGAAGACCTGAATTCTCTGGTGAAGTGGGCAGCTGTGAATAGGATGCAATTCAACAAAGACAAGTGCACAGTATTACATCTGGGCCACAAAAATGGGAAGCACAAATACTGGATGGGGGATACACTTCTTGTCAGTAGTATATGTGAAAGAGATCTTGGGGTAAGAGTGGACTGTAAACTAAATATGAGCAGTCAGTGTGATGCGGTGGCAAAAAAGGCCAATTCAATCCTGGGTTGTATCAAAGGGGCCATAGCGTCAAAATTGCAGGAGGTCTCTATACTGCTTTGGTCAGGCCACACCTGGAGTATTGTGTGCAGTTCTGGAGGCCTCACTTCAAAAAGGATGTGGACAAAATCAAGAGGGTGCAGAGGAGAGTGACGAGGATGACCAGGGGTCTGGAGACTGAGCCCTATGAGGAAAGGCTGAGGGCCTTGGGAATGTTTAGTTTGGAGAAGAGGAGCTTGAGGGGGGACATGGTTGCTCTCTTTAAATATTTGAAAGGCTGTCATTTGGAGGAGGGCAAGGAGCTGTTCCAGTTGGCAGCAGAGGGTAGGACCCAAAGCAATGGGCTAAAACTACATGCACAAAGGTACCGGCTGGATATTAGGAAGAACTTTTTCAGGGTCAGAGTAGTTCAAAGGTGGAATCAGCTGCCTAGGGAGGTGGTGAGCTCCCCCTCACTGGCAGTTTTCAAGAAGAGGCTGGATGAATATTTGTCAGAGATGCTTTAGGCTGATCCTGCACTGGGCAGGGGGTTGGACTAGGTGTTCTGTATGGCCCCCTCCAACTCTATGATTCTATGATTCAAACATTCCTCTAGGGCCACACCCTTCTTGCATGGTTTTCTCTTTGTTTGGGTATGAGTTCTTCCTTATTACACACTTCAATTACTGCTGGCTCTTCTGAACTGCTGTCTCATTTCTCCCTCTGTGGGTTTTTGTTTGCAAAAGCCAAAATTTGTCTGCAAAGTCCGTCATCTCAAGTAATGTGCTCTCTTAGAAGACAGCTAATGACTGTCTCGTATTCATGCAAGATACCTTCCACCGTATTTATCTAAAACATTTGTATCCTCTCTTTCTACCCAGTTTGAAAGACTTTCAACCATCTAGCTCTGTGATCCTATATAGATTTACTCAGGAGTAAGGGCCAAATTACATGTTATATGGAAAGATGCAAGACTAACCTAATTTGGGGTGGGGGTTGAAAAGCAGTTTCAGGATTGAAGCAGGGGACTGCAGATCAGGGATGTCATCCCAGCCTGTGACTTTGGAGAGCAGCTGCCGGTCAGAACTGACTCTACTCAGCCAGTTTGACCAAGAACTGTTATGTATAAGGGCGGGGGGGGGGACATAACGCCACCTCACTCACCATTTCGTCCCTTCCAAATACCCCCCTAATGTCTTCTCGTGGGGTTTCAAAGGTATTTTGCAGGCACTGTTAGGTATACATTTAAAAATGTAATGTGAGAAGACACTTAAAATGCTCTCTCTTCCTCTTCTTAAATATTCTTAAGGGAATTATGGGGAAAAGGAAAGCCAACAGCCAAAGTACCGATTAAGGAATATGAAGCACTACTCTGTTGGATCCCACAGGTAGTGGAGATGCTTTCCTTCAGTGGAAGGAGCCCCTCTCCCAAAAAAACAAGACACTCACTTATGCCAGGGGGAGGCTCCTTCCACCAAAGTGAAGCATCTCTGCTAGAATCATAGAATCATAGGGTTGGAAGGGACCTCTAAGTTCATCTAGTCCAATCCCCTGCACAATGCAGGAAATTCACAAATATCTCCCTCCACACACACACACACAGTGACACTTACTCCATGCCCAGACGATGGCAAAACACCTCCAGGATCCCTAGCCAAATTGGCCTGGGGGAAATTGCTACCTGGCCCCAAGTGGAGATCAACCTTGCCCTGGACATGTAAGAAGGGGCCACGAGAATTAAGCACTGATGTAACCCTTCCTGCCCTCCCCCTCACGATCTGCCCAGGTTCATAGAATCAGCATTGCTGTCAGATGGCCATCTAGCCTCTGCTTGAAAACCTCCAAACAAGCAGAGCCCACCACCTCCCGAGGAAGCCTGTTCCATTGAGGGACTGCTCTTACTGTCAGGAAGTTCTTCCTAATGTTTAGCCGAAAACTCTTTGATTTAATTTCAACCCATTGGTTCTGGTCCAACCTTCTGGGGCAACAGAAAAGAACTTTGCACTGTCCTGGATGGTTCTTGTATGCTTGCTTAGATTTATATCCTATCATGAGATCAGGAAAATAAGAATTCTGAGCACAATCTCTGGCCACTTCAGTTAGACTCCATGTTAAGAGGGCTGGAAAGGAACTCTGTGCGATGAGCAGCTGCCTGACAGAGCAGACAACATTTGGGCTATGTGGTAAAGTGATTTGATTCTGGATAAGGCAGCATCATACACTCATCATCAATGGGAAGTTTTCCTGCATGAGCCTAATAGACACTAATGGGAGCTACACAAGAGCATTGTAGTGATGGGACAAAGTTAAAAGAGAAAAAGGAAGTGGGTGGAGAATGTGAAAGAGGAGCAACCCTTGGCCCACTGGAGAGAAAAGCAGAGATTCTCTGGATTACAATTATTTTTTTTCTAATAGGAAAAACTAAGACTTAGTCTGCAGTCATCTCATGACAGGATCTGTAGGCCAATTCGAGAGCTTCCACCACGTGAGAGCTGTTAAAATGTTCTGACTTGGGCCATAATAGGATACATAAAATGATAGGCTGGCTTTGTAGATAAAAGGTAACATAGCTAGCAGAGATTCCGACACAATGACCTGCTGTTGTTAACAGATTTAAAACACAGGAAGGAAGAAGTCCAGGCCTAGAACTTAACACAATAGCAGTAGTTTGGAAATCCTGCTCTGTCCAAACAAACTGGTGTCAAGAAACAAACACTGCAGAGCAAGGGGGAGATGTAGGCCCCGGCACCCCTATCCAGGTGCTTGGGAAAAGTATGGCCTGGGGCTACGGGGAGGGCACAAACCCAAGAAGGAAATGTGGAGGAGGATAAGGCATTTGCCAGCAAAGAAGCTTCAGAAAAACTCACCACTAAACAGAGACTCCCGTTGGTCTAGTGGACAGAGCATGGAAAGTGGGAGACCAGCAGATTCAAGATCTGGGGGCGGGGTCTTGTTTCATTGCTAGACCCCCATGTGAAAGGACTTGGGGGGAGGAGAGTAACTGAAGAAATCACTTCCTTTTCTCCTGTGTGCAATTAGAAAGGCATGTGTGGACTTGAATATGAATCCATATGTATGATACCCACGTCCCATTCTGATCCTCTCAGGCTCTGCCAGTTAGATCCCCAGTTACTCCACTACAGACACTTCCAGAGTCCAGTTAAAGTTTCTTTATTAGAGATCCATCAGTATCAGTGCACTCAGACTACAGCATTGGCAGAAGTGACATAAAGGGGAAAAGCAAAGTGAATCACAGGGCAAGGTTCCCACCCTGGGATAAGGACTGTTAGAATTTAGGTGTGCAGGGCCTAGAGGGTTGGAGGGGGTAGGGGGAGGGGAAGACAAGAATGAACTCATTCCATGTCTCAGGGAGATACGGCTCCGACTGGCACTTCAAGGACCCTTCCCCATGCCAGATGAGAAAGTGAAAGTAGCCACCTGCAAGATAAGCGACTCACAGCTACACAGTTGGACAGCTACACAGATATTTCTTTATACATTCTCAGAGGCCCAGAATACAATACAGAGTATAATAGGCACACATGGCAGATAAGCAGGGCACATCTGACAGATCCAAATTCACTCCGAAGAAACCTGAGTACAAGGAAAGATACTGCCTTCCAGCGCCTCTCCTTCCTCTCCTGAAGGAGCTGCAAGCTTAGGTTTGACATATGCTTAAGGGACGAGGCAGAAAGAGCACAAAGATCGTTTAACAAAAGGATGAGGCTCCTAGGCAAATTTGGAGAGAGCAAGGCCCAAGACAGAGTGGAAACAGAGAGTGAGGAATCAATACATGGTAATATCTGGCAGTCAGAGATAGCACCGAATACTAGAATGCCCCAAATGCAGGTAGTCTACATACCCACACCCTTTGCAACCTGCACCACTCAAAAAGTGGAGACGAGGTGAAAGAGGGAGAGCAGAAATGAAAAACAGCAGTTTATGGCTACCTATCAGCACAGAATTCCAGACCCAAACTCTGAATCTTAAGTAGGGGTTGTGCCATGTCTGAGCAGCCTACAAATAATCCCAGAGGGAAAATACTGGGAATAGTAGGACTCCCCAACCAGAGAAGGTTCAAAGTCAGCTAGAGGGTTGCTTGGCAGGCTTAGCAGTAGAGACCCCCAGGGGAAGATCTGGGAAGCTGCAAGAGAAGTAAAAGAGGCAAAGGATGTCTGTCAGGGGCAGGAGAACTTGTGCAGCTATGCTCTGCAGTGAAACCAGCAAACACTCGCACGGAGCAACAGATTCTAGCTCCAGGTAAAAGGTCACCCCCTTTTAACTTGGCAAACTGAATGATCTAAAGATTCATCCCATCACTATGAAATCCTAAGTATGACATAGAAGTGCTAATTATGACACACATAAGTCATTGACACCTGGCAAAAATTGTTACATATTGGAGCTGACGAACGATGCACGGTCCTTTCAGGCTGCCAGGTCCCTGGGCATTTGGGTGTTATGCTGGTGGGGCACCAGAAAGATTTCTACTGTGGATCAAAAACAAATGAAAATTGGGTGATGCAGTTCTTCGGGAGGTGCTGGGGTCCGTGTCTACTGACTTGCCAAGCACCAATGAGAAACACCATTGGGCAGGGTAGCATTTCGGTAGAGACTGGGAGAATGTACAGAGAGACAGACATCCCAGAGTAACATTTACCAGACTTAACTTTGCTTGATTGGGGAAATCTGTTTCTCTCTGCCTGATGAAGGCAGCTAATAAACAAACAAACAAATAAATAAATTTTAAAAAGACACTAACCAGCCCCTCTCATTATCTGGCAACCAAAAATAGCAACTTCCAGTCTTGCCTGTGAAAAATAGTCCAGTCGGCAGTCTAATGAGCAGCAGAGACATGTGTGTGCAAGTACAAGTAACTATTTTGAAATCCAGTGCCAGCTAAAAGGGGCTGTACTTTTTTTTCTAGATTTGATCTGCTTCTGTAGGGTTGCCAACTGCCTGGAGAAATAAAGAGTCCTGTTCCTTTAGCAGAGACTTGGTGGGCTCTTATTTAGCAGGTGATGTTATTTAACTCCAGGCAATGAAAAGCTTCAGTGGCCCTTTCCACACATTAAGCTGCGATTAAAAGGACTTCCCTGCAGTCCTGTTGGCAACCCTAGCAACAAGTCATTTTTTCTGATTAGCTGGTAATCCTTCCCCTCTTAGGTCAACTGATCCTAAAAAAAGAAAAGAAAAGAAAAGAAAAAATGTCTCCTGCATGTCAAGAAGGATAGCAGAAAAGCTTCTACTTTTTTAAAAACTTAAAGTCCTAAAATGCTTTGGGAATATTGCTGTTGTAAAGATTCTGGTTTGTTTATAATCGTTACTGTTGAGTCAGTTGCAAAAAGTCCACAAAGAGGCTGGAGCAGGTGGGGTGGCATGAGGGAGAATAAATGTATGCTTTGCAGCAATGTGACATAGCGATTAGAGAATCAGGCTATAGCCAGGAGACCTGCATTTGAATCAACATTCTGTCATGAAGTTCACTAGGTAACCTTAAACTACCCTAATCAGCCCCACTTGGAAGAGGTTCAGTGGAGGAAGGGGCTCTAATATATGTAAAGCAAGCTAACAGGCAAGATTTGCTACTGACAAGTTAAACTCACATGAAAATGGCAGCATAGATTATTTACAATGCAATCTTAAGGACACTTCCTTGGGAGGAAGCACCATTGAATAACATGAGACTGACTTCTGAGTAGACCTGCTGAGGATTGCTCCCTTAAAGACTCAGCACTAATACTGTGTGTCAGGCTATGGCATTCCAGACACGAGAGTCTGCCTTACTCCCTTCTGCAAGAAGACAAGGTCTTTTGATTTCAAAAGGTTTTATTTTGAAAGACAGCATTCAGGCCTAGATGTCCATATTCTAGGATTTGAGACCCTGGCTGAACAAAGCATTGTTAGGAATGAGATACAGAATAGAAGTTGTTACATTTCACACTCTCAGAGCCCAGCCTCCCCCCAGAGTTCACATAGCAGGAGAGTTCTCTGTGGGAACACTAGTCAAGGTCGACTCGGCTTGCAGAAAAGATAAGACAATGTCTTCTCCCATGGAAACGGCTCCTCGCAGGTGGGGCCTAGAGGGAAAAGAAGACTAAACAACTAAAGAATTAAACATGGCGTTAGTCAGGTTGCTTCCTGTCAGGCAACATACAGACCCTGACATTCTGCCCCCCTTAAGACCCCTCTCCCCCCGGCTTGTTGGGATATTGCTGATGGAAACGTTTGATCAGACAGGGAGCTTTGACGTGAATTGACTCCACCCATTCCCTATAACCCTCCTCAAAGTCTTTCCAACGGATTAAATAATAAAGTTTATGGCATCGTAATGTACTTAGTCATCAATCATGGTGGGAATAGGGGTTGCTGGTGATGGGTGCCATTTGTCTGGTGCACGAGCTCTTTTTAACAAGCTGATATGAAATGTAGGGTGGACATGATGTAGATTCTTTGGAAGAATAACTTCTACAGTCACGCGATTTATTATTATCTTGACAGGAAAAGGACCTAAATATTTTAAAGCCAGTTTTTTGCTGGTTTGTTCCACTTTGAGGTTTTTTGTAGAGATATATACTTTATCTCCTGGTTGCAATTCCCATTGGGCCGCACGGTGGCGATGGGCGTATTTTTTGTAGTCTGCTTTGGCTTTGGTTAAAGCTGTTTGGATAGCCGCCCATTGTTCTGTGATGTTAGTCCACCATTGGTGCAGATCTCCGGTGGGTTGTTTTTTCCTTGGCATTTCAAAGGGGAATGCTTGTCCATCATAGCCATGTACGAACCTGTTGAACTGTGGACTGCGTTGTTATAAGCAAATTCAGCGAAATGCAGAAGCTCCGCCCAGTTGTCTTGCTGGAAATTAATGTAGCAACGTAGGAACTGGGATAGCCAACATGATAGGATTTTCTAACTCTTTGGTTTCCAACCCCAAACCGTTTACTAAGGCTGGGGCTATAATGTCTCTGGAGCATCCAGAATCAATCAAAGCTTCTACACAAATATGAGTTCCTCTTTTTGGATTTAGTAGTCTTACAGGAAGAAACAATACAGACCCCTTTTTTGGATTTAGTAATCTTACGGGAAGAAACGATACAGACCCCTTTTCTCTCACCTCTTTCGGGGTGATTTCTTTTTCGATCTGTCGTTTGGGCCTTGTTATGACAGATCCATCTCGTTTCCCGATTGGGGGCTGGGAGCTTCTTCTTCACTTTCTGCGGGTTGTGCATCCAACTCCATTAAAACTTCTTCCGCTTCCAAGCCTTTTTCAGGTTGACTGTGTTTTGGTATTCCACGTCCCTGACTGGCCCATATAGTTCTTGATCTTTATTTTATCAGGTTTAGTTGATGAGTATAGATTTGAATAGAATTTTTTAAACACTTGTAGTATATCACTAGACCTAGTAAGTACCTGCCTGTTAGTGTCTTGTATAAGTTTAATGTGTCTATTAATTTTTTTCTCCTTTACTTTCCAGGAGATGCAGCGTAATGTTCTAGGTGAATGACTCCAGTATTTCTGTTTCAAGCATAAGAGATTTTTTTTAATTTGATGAGTCTCCAAGGACTCCAGTGCTTTGCGAAATTTGGCCGCATAGTCTCTGATTGGTTGTGTACCTTTCCATAAGGTTTGTAATTTTGTGCGGGAGCGATCTTCTTCTAATGGATCCTCATATTGGGCTCGTAGCGCTGACAAGAAACTTTGTAAAGTGTCTAATTCAGGGTCGCCAGAGTCATATAATGTTACATACCATTCAGCTGCTTTGCCTTCCAGTCTCGATGCCAGTTGATCAATCCTACTTTCCTCATCCAGGAAAAGGTGTCCCCAACGGTTGAAAAACTGGAGTGCCTGTACTACGAAGAATCCCAACTTTTGCGTATCACCATCAAAAGTGGCTTCCAGTTTAATCCATCCCCACGGTAGCTCAGGCTCCCTTCGTCTGTCCGGCTGCATCGGCCACGGGGCTGACTGGGGACCGGGTGGCACTAGCCCCTGCATTAATCCTCTGGGCCGGTATTGCGGGCCTCGGGGAATTCCTTGTGGTTGGGGTCTGGGTGCGCTTCCGGATGGCGGGGCTCACGGTACTTGCCCCGGGGGCCCCAGTGGGATAATTCCTGGATGTGGTTGAGGTGCCGGAGGGATTTGCATAGGAGGAGGCAGCCTCGGCGGAGTTGGTTGCTGGGGTACCCCTTGTCTAGGAGGTACCTGAGGAGGAGGTGGAGGAGGCACCTGTCTGGGAGGCGGAGGAGGTGGTCGCGGTTGTGAAAAGGTAATGGCTGCAGTACCATCTGAAGAGGAGGTGGTGGTGGTGGGACCTGCCTCGGGGTCGTTTGAACAGGTGTCGGTTGAGTTAGGAGCTGTAGCGTTTGCGGAGGGTTTGGTACTATTTGCGGGATCAAAGGCGGTGGAGTGGGTGCCGCTGGCGTAGTTTGAGTCGGTGGCAGCTGCGGTTGAATTGGTGACGGTCCCGCGTCCGACCCCGGAGTTCATTGGGTACCCACCGATATTGGGCCCCTGCTCGGTACTTGTCCCTGAGCTACAGGTGGCACTACCGGAGCTACTGTTTGTCTGGCCGCTGCTCTCGCCTCCCTCTGCTCTCTCACCAACACACCAATAAAGTAGATGATTTGAGCTAGGTCTTCTTCCATCGCTCCCACTCTGTCTTCCATCCGGCGGTAATGTTCTTGAATTTTGCGGTTCGTTCCATCTTCCCCACGATCACTGGGTTCCAAGGTTTCCCGTGGCCTTGGAGGAACATAGTCTGTGGGCCAAGGCTTATCGGTCCTTCTGTGCCCCCGATTGCACAGAATGGGGCCGTATCGGACCTTCAACTCTGCTGCCTTGCAACAGTTGTTCTTCTTCCATAGTCATGCTGGCCAGGATCCCTTTAGTTAAGCCAGTAACGGCCAAAATTCCGGTATCCACTACCTGGGCTCGATATTCCAATTGATGTGGTTGCCCCTGCTCCCACGCTCTGGCTGAATTTATATCTGTATAATCCCAGCTCATGAGTTCATGTCAGGTAGTTTCCCAATCTTGGATAACCTCGGGGATCCCACTCCTCCAGGCGGCCCGCGTCTATGTCCCACTTATACCAGGGTTGGATGCTGGCCTGCGTTTCCTCTGGAGTGTGGGCTGCTCTCCTTAGATCCCAAATGATGCTAGGGCCCTCCTGCTCTGCCAACCCGACGGTGTGTCTCACATCGATCATCGACCGAGAAAACATGGTGCCCGCTCACCTCTCCCTCGCCTCTCAAGGCCGGGAGCCCCACTGCTGCGGCGTCGGCAGCGAAATTAAATGGTTCTCCCCGGTAGCTTCGCGTACCTTTGGTCGTGCGCCGGCTATGGCCGGGTCAGCCTGTTCCACTCCTCTGCCGGGCACCAGCTCCGTCCGGGCATCGGGAACAGACGCCGCTCCTCCGCTAGGAACAGTGAAGGTTACATCGGTAGGTACAACTCCTGGATCAGGAATCACCTCCGATCCATTGTCCGATACCAACGGTGTCGAATCAGGAAGTCCCCCATCCTCCGTGCCAGGATCGGTTAGATCAATCAAGGCGTCCTTGGTATCCATCCTCCCTGGGTGAGGGGTTGAAGACTTCAAAGGGTGATTCCTAACAAAATGTCAGGCTATGGCATTCCAGACACGATAGTCTCTCTCAGTCCCTTCTGCAAGAAGACAAGGTCTTTTGATTTCAAAAGGTTTTATTTTGAAAGACAGCATTCAGGCCTAAACGTCCATATTCCAGGATTTGAGACCCTGGCTGAACAAGGCATTGTTAGGAATGAGATACAGAGTAGAAGTTGTTACATTTCACACTCTCAGAGCCCAGCCTCCCCCCAGAGTTCACATAGCAGGAGAGTTCTCTGTGGGAACACTAGTCAAGGTCGACTCGGCTTGTAGAAAAGATAAGACAGTGTCTTCTCCCATGGAAATGGCTCCTCGCAGGTGGGGCCTAGAGGGAAAAGAAGACTAAACAACTAAAGGATTAAACATGGCATTAATTCTGTCAGGCAACATACAAACAGACCCTGACAACATACAAACAGACCCTGAGGTCTTGGCAAGATTTGACTATATTGATATATGCCTGATAGATTTTAATGCTGTATTTGACCAAGAGCGAGACAATGGTCACAGATATGGAAGATGAATATCAAAATAACAAAGTTAGTTCAATTCAAAGAAAATTTGTATAAAATGTATTATAGGTGGTATGTGACACCAGAGAAACTGGCTAAAATGTATGCGGATACATCCAATAAATGTTGGAAATGTAAAGATAAGTTAGGTACGTTCTATCACATGTGGTGGTCATGTGAAAAGGCGGCGAAATATTGGAAGATGATAAATGGGTTACTTCAAGAAGTATTAGGCACGGCCACGCCTTTCAAACTAGTATTGAATATTATGCTGGAGGGGGTAGAGAAGGAAAATGGGTATTTGATGCTTCATTTAATTACGGCAGCAAGAATAATATATGCAAGGTATTGGAAGAAGCTAGAGATACCATTGAAAGGAGAAGTGATAGAAAAAATCTTAGAAACAGCAGAAATGGATGCCTTAACAGACTTGACAAAAGAACAAAGTAGGGGCGATCTGCAGAAAAGATGGACACCTTTTCATAGATGGGTTAAATCAAATTATGGAACAAGAAATTAAGTATAGGATATGAAGATAAGAGAGAATACTTACAGGAATTAAGCAGGGTAGCCTTACAGGGAAACTAGGTTTTGGATAAGGAAAACAAGATATAAACAGGAAGGAACTGTAGAGATAGAAAATGAGTATAATACATAGTTTGTTATTATCGCCTTTGATTTCTTATGAAGTTGTGCTTGATATCCCCTGATGTGATGTCTATGTGTATATGTATGTATTTTTTAAAAACCAATAAAATAATAATTTTTAAAAAAGAAAAGTTGATAAAAATGTATGTATTTTTAATGCAAATGAAAATGAAAAATGAGGAGGTAAAAAATTGAATGACTAAATGGACACAAAACTTAGGACACAATATTTATTCAAGGACAATGAATTGTGGAAAGTGAATATTAAAATAACCAAATCAGTTACTTTTAAAGAGAATTTATATAAGATGTTTTATAGATGGTATTTAACACCAGATAGATTGGCTAAAATGTACAAAAATATGTCAAATAGTTGTTGGAAACAACTATTCTATACCACATGTGGTGGTCTATGGTTGTCAGTCTATAGATGACAGGCTATGGCAGATAGATCCCTGTAACATTGCAACAAGAAATCCAGGCTCTTCGTTAAATGGATTTATTCAGAAATCAAATCATTTCCACAGATGTGTCCATAGGATTACTTAGAAACATGGTAAGCATCTAAGCAGTAAGAACAAGATTGACAGGAATGATGACCCGGGAAACTACAGGCCGGTCAGTCTGACTTCTGTTGCTGGGAAGATATTAGAACAGATTTTAAAGGGATCAATCTGTAAGCATCTGAAGGACAGTGATCTGGGGAAGTCAGCATGGTTTTGTTCCTAACAGATCTTGCCAGAACAACCTGGTTTCCTTCTTTGATCGAGTGAGCAGCTTACTGGATCGGGGGAACTCTGTTGACGTGATTTATCTGGATTTCAGTAAAGCTTTTGATAAGGTCCCCCATGACATTCTGATGGGCAAACTGGAAGACTGTGGAGGAGACTATAGGACACTTCGGTGGATAGGGAACTGGTTGGAGGACCGCACTCAAAGAGTGGTGGTCAACGGTGTTTCATCAGATTGGAGGGAGGTGTCCAGTGGGGTGCTGCAGGGCTCGGTTTTGGGCCCGGTACTTTTCAATATTTTTGTCAATGATCTGGATGAAGGAGTGGAAGGGCTGCTCATTAAATTTGCTGATGATACCAAATTGGGAGCGGTAGCAAACACCCAAGAAGATAGAATTAAAATTCAACAAGACCTGAATACTCTGGAGAAGTGGGCAGCTGTGAATAGGATGCAATTCAACAAAGACAAGTGCACAGTATTACATCTGGGCCACAAAAATGGGAAGCACAAATACTGGATGGGGGATACACTTCTGGGCAGTAGTATATGTGAAAGGGAACTTGGGGTAAGAGTGGACTGTAAACTGAATATGAGCAGTCTGTGTGATGCGTTGGCAAAAAAGGCTAATTCAATCCTGGGTTGTATCTAAGGGGCCATAGTATCGAAATTGCAGGAGGTCATAGCCCCTCTCTATACTGCCTTGGTCAGGCCACACCTGGAGTATTGTGTGCAGTTCTGGAGGCCTCACTTCAAAAAGGATGTGGACAAAATCGAGAGGGTGTAGAGGAGAGCGACAAGAATGATCAGGGGTCTGGAGACTGAGCCCTACGAGGAAAGGCTGAGGGCCTTGGGAATGTTTAGTTTGGAGAAGAGGAGGTTGGGGGGGACATGATTGCTCTCTTTAAATATTTGAAAGGCTGTCATTTGGAGGACGGCAAAGAGCTGTTCCAGTTGGCAGCAGAGGGTAGGACGCGAAGCAATGGGTTAAAACTACATGCACAAAGGTACCGGCTGGATAATAGGAAAAACTTTTTCACGGTCAGAGTAGTTCAAAAGTGGAATCAGCTGCCTTGGGAGGTGGTGAGCTCCCCTTCACTGGCAGTTTTCAAGAAGAGGTTGGATGAATACTTGTCAGAGATGCTTTAGGCTGATCCTGCACTGGGCAGGGGGTTGGACTAGATGGTCTGTATGGCCCCTTCCAACTCTATGATTCTATGAATAGTAACATGTGAGAAAATCCTTCCATTTAACATACACTTTTGCTCCTTCCCCCTCCCAACAGTAAACAGGACTTTTGGCGCAAACTTGTCCTTTTTTAAAATTTTATTTTATCAAAGCAAAACAGGGATACAAAAAGAAAGAAGGGGGAAGGGAAAAGTTAATAAAGTCAAGAAGATTTTGCGACTTATCACTACAAGAGTTCTTAGAATACAGAGTGCACAAAAACTTAATCTTTTTCAATATTTTTCCACATAGCAATAAAAATTGCCACTGTTAAGTCCCATTACTATATACTACACATACTTGGCGCGAACATGTCCAAGTTTCCTGGTTGCAATTTCCATTGTTCAGAGCATCTCTTGTCAGCAAATCTCTTATAGTCCTCCTTAGCTTTTCCTAAAGTTTTTTGTATGATTCCCCATTGGGAAGTTAAATTTAGTGCACCATTCTTTTAGATCTCCTGGTTGTTGGGGTTCAGGGGTTGTAGCAAAAGGCAAAGCGTTTCCCTCATATCCATGTACTATTTTAAAAGGGGTTGCTCCTGTGTATTGAGTTGTTATATGCATATTTGGCAAAATCAAGAAAATCAATCCAATCATCTTGTTGATAGTTAATGTAGCATCTTAAAAACTGTTCCAGCACTTGATTTGTGCGTTCCAGTTGCCTGTCGCTCTTGGGATGGTAGGCGGAGCTAATTCCTTGTTCAATCTCAGCAAGTTTGAGAAGCTCCTGCCAGAAGCTGGCAACGAACTGTGGGCCCCTGCCAGATATCACCTTATTAGGAAAGGAATGCAGTTTGACTGCATTTATGAACAGGCTGGCTAGTTTCTTGGCTGTAAGGATTGTAGTACAAGGAACAAAATGAGCCTGTTTTGAAAACAAATCCACCACCACTAAAATGACTGTATATCCTTTCAAGGCGGGAAGATCTGTGATAAAGTCCATTGAAATCACAGCCCATGGGCTAGGAGGGGTTTCTAGGGGTTGCAACAGTCCAGGGGTATTTCCCCTCCTAGATTTTCCCATTATACACACTGGGCACAAGGCTACATATTGAGAAACATCTTTTCTCATGGCCAGCCACCAAAACTCTTTGTATTAAGTGTAGTGTTTTAAGGTACCCAAAATGTCCAGCTGTTTTGGCATCATGACGTTGTAAAATTTCTTTCCTTAAACCGGCTGGGATGTATAGTTTGCCCATTTTGTACCAGTTGCCATCTCCCTTCTGTTTTAGATCAGCTTTGGGCACATTTTCCCCCTCGCTTTCTGTTTAGCTTTTATCCTTTCTCCCCATTCTGAGAGATCAGCTGCTTTGTGTTTTTGCAGCTTGGCTGCGTGTCGTCACTGCTCCTTCCAGTTGAGCTGGTGAGAAAACTGTATCAATGATCTCCTCCTTCTGGCTGTCATGTTGGGGCATGCATGAAAGTGCGTCTGCTAGGAAATTTGATCAGCCACAGAGATACTTCAATGTGAAGTTGAATTTGGAAAAGAATTCCGCCCACCTTAACTGTTTGGCGTTCAATCTATGGGGGGTGCATAATGTTTCTAAGTTTTTGTGATCAGTCCATACTTCAAAAGGTACTTTAGCCCCTTCTAACCAATGTCACCAGGTGGTGAGTGCAAATTTCACTGCAAAAGCTTCTTTCTCCCATATGCTCCAATTGCGTTCAGTTTCAGAGAATTTTTTGGAAATATATGTGCAGGGATACAATTTCCCCCTACAGCAGTGTCACTAGCATCAACCTGGACTACAAATTTTTGGTTCTCATCTGGGTGCTGTAGAACCGGTTCAGAAACAAACATCTTTTTTAGCTTTTCAAAAGCTTCTTGGCATTCCCCAGTCCTATTCAACTTAGCACTAGGTTTTTTCCCTTGCATTCCCTTCCCCTTGGTTTTTAGCAAGTCTGTTAGTGGGAGAGTGATTTGAGCAAAGTTGTTTATGAAGGGTCAGTAAAAGTTAGTGAACCCTAGAAACTATTGCAATTGCCTTCTTGTTTTGGGGGGTTCCCACCCTACTATGGCTTGGACCTTTTCCGGATCCATTTTTAGTCCTTGATATGAGACCTGGTAACCCCAAAAATCCAGTTCCTCTTAATGGAACTCACATTTAGACAGATTCACTGGGAGCTTGTGCTGTTTTAGAGTGGTCACAAAAACAAGGAGCGTCCTGACAATTGCTAACAGTTAAAGAATTCAAGACCATCTAACGAAATAAAGCTACTCCAAGTAAATTTCATACAAAGTATTAATCATACATTAAGTATTATTAATTGCCATTCAATTCATTCACAATCAAACGCTTGTTTTAAATCGTGATATTCGGTGGGAATGGCTTTTTCCTCCTCAGCAGACAATAGCAGTTTCTAATGGGGAGGGCACCTCCCGTCCCCACACTTTAGTACATTCCAGTGGACCATTTAATGTACAGGTCATGGTCCCACATCCAACGGCTTCCCAATACCAAGGGGTATTTGGCCACATCACTGACTACGTATATTCTATTGTCCCAATGTTTTCCCATGCCCGTCGGGGTAGGTTCAGTTCTATAGGGTGCAGCAGTCATACTAGACCCATCCATTTGCTGAAACACTATAGGGTCTTTAAGTTTTATTACTTCTAGCCCTAGTCCGGTGACCAGGGCTGGTGATATTAAGTCCCAGGAACATCTGGAATCTATTAACGCTTGCACTCGCACATGGGTTCCCTTTTTTGGATTTAGTAACGTTACGAGCATAAACAATATGGCCCTTCTTTCTCTCACCTCTGGTGGTTTGGGTTCTTTAGGGACCTGCTGTTAGGACCTTTTCATGGCAGGTCTGTCTCGTTTCCTGACAGCGGGATGAAATCCTCTTCTGCTTCTTGTTGTATGGGTTCCTCAGTGTTTCCAGGATTTTCATCAGCATCCAAGCTGGTTTCTGGTCTCCCATGTTTTGGAGGCAATCTCCGACCCAGGAGTTTGGGAGGGTCGCAGGTTTCGGTGCACTTTGGCCTCTTCCGCCCTGTGCCAGTCTGACAGGGCATTGTGCTGCAAAATGTCCAACACCTCCACATTTTAAACATAGTCCTTTGTCTCCATCATAATTCTGTCCCAGTTATGGAGATGGTAGCCCTTAGCCCCAGCAGGGTATGTCCCCTGTCTGTGATAGTTGGCCTCCTCGGCCCCGCATGTTGTTGCATTCTTATGAGTTTCACTACTTGGGTTCTGTTTTCGACCTCACATGCTAATTGGATCCAACCTAACAGTGTATGTGGGTCATCTTGCATTAATGCTCAATCTAGCAGCTCAGCATTCAGTCTGTTTTGGAAAAGTTCAATTTTAACTCCTTCATGATAGCCCTGAACTTTGAAGGCTAATTGTCTGAATTCGGCAGCATATTCTCTTACGGTTCTGGAACCCTGTTTGACAGTTCTGAGCTTTGTTCGAGCCCTTTCTCCCTCTAGTGTTCTTCAAATTGGGCTCTTAGCACATATCCAAAAGCATTTGAGTCATACAGCACGGGTGCTCCCATGTCATGCCACTCGGCTGCTGCCCCTCCCTAAATGACTCACTAAATAGCTCACTTGTCTGTGCTCAGTAAAGAAAGAAATGTCCCCAATCTTGGAAGAATTTCATGGCTTGTACTATAAAAAATCCCAAGTTCCCAGGTTTCCCATCAAATGTGGCTTCCAATCTGATCCATCCTTGTGGCAGTCCCGCCACGAGAGCTCCTGCTCCCTGATGCCCCACTGGCTGCTGGATTGGGGCCACTCCTGGGGGTGGTTGAACGTGTCCCTGTGCCATGAAGGGTATCTGATAGGCTCCATTTGCTCCATACACCATCGGAGCGGCTTGAGGCACCCCTCTGCTGTGGATGAAAGGCTTGCGCTTGAACCCTCAGTGCTCCTTGAGGGGGGTAAACTGTGGGACCTCCCAGTTGCAGATTGCCCATTTGTACTCCTGTCCCCATTGGGATGATGATAGGGGTCACCTGTGGTTGGCCCAATGTTCTTCAAGGGGGGTATACTGTGGGACCCCCTGGTTGCAGATGGTCCATTTGTACTCCTGTCCCCATTGGGACGACAATGGGAGTCCCCTGTGGTTGGCCAGGTTGGGGCACCCTCATCTCTACAGTGGCAACCGATGCCCCTGTGCTTGTTGCAGCAGGCAGGACCCTCACTGGCTGTGTCCCTCCTTGCTGGTGCCCCACTCCCCCTTGGGGTGGTAAAATGGGAACTGTCATTACTGTTGGAGGAGTTTGAACTTGTAGGTTCTTTGACACTCTCATCCCCGTTGTGGCAATTGGCACCCCTGTGCCTCTCATGGCCAGAGGAACGATCAATGGCTGTGCTCTCCCAGATTGACCCATTCCCATTCCCCAAGAGGGTATATTTGAGGCAATCACCATGGTGGGAGGCAGAATGGGACTCCTTCTTCCCGTTCCAGTCACTATTACTGGAAACTGTGTAGTCGGGGTAATTATTTGGGTGCTCATGAATTGTGCGGGAGTCATCAGAAACTCCATCCATCCTTGAGATCCACCTGTGAAAAAAGAAAAAGAAGAACAGAACAAGATTAGTCAATTTCCACTTTGCCACTATTCTGCACTTACCTTCAGTTTGCTGCTAAGGGATTCCCTCCAGTGCTTGTTGGGGGTTCCCTGCCCATCTCATACTGCGTTTCAGACAATTATTCAACAATATTCTTTAAAAGGGAGTCTCCAGCTCTTGAGGCTAAGAATACACGCCAACTTGAGGACATTGTTATTTCTGAGGGACTGCCTTAAAGGGGCGTGACCGAATTTCATCTTTTGTATTTTCAATGCATTTTCAATGTATGAATTTTGTATCATATCATATGTTTATTAATATTGTGAAAGTACACCTTGGCACTGATCACTTTAAATTGATAGAAAAATCTTTATTACTTTTACAGTAAGTCATTCATTTATTAATATTTATTGCAAGTGCTGTTGTTGGGATAGTTTGTGGATTGCACTTTGCAGAACGCCTTTGGTTTGTTATAAACTCCAGGTCAGGCCTGTAGATTGTCCAAAATTAAAGCTGATTCTGGACAAAAGAGAAAAAGCTGCTTTGCGGGGTGGGCTTTATGGCATTATACCCCTTGAGGTCCCTCCCCTCCCCAAACCCCACTGTCTCCAGGCTCCCTCTCCCTAATATTCAAGAATTTCCCAACCCAGAAATGGCAACTGTACTGTGTCCACAATATAGGGGTAATAATAACTTTACAGGATATTGTCAGGATAATTGAGATGGTGTATATGAAGCACTTCAGAGTGTTCAAGCACCTATAAAAACCACAATACCAAGAAAAAATGGCATTTTCTTAAAACCAGCACGGCTGGTGGGGGAGGGGCAGAGACGGATAACAGGACTTTGCTGTCTTTTTCAATGAGTGATTCCGCACACGTTGGATAATGCACTTTCAATGCACTTTATCAATCGTTTGAGGTGGATTTTTTGTTCCGCACACAGAAAAATCTGTTCCAAATGATCTATAAAGAGGATTGGAAGTGCATTATCCAATGTGTGAGGAATCACTCATTGTGAACTTGTAAATCCGAAGCCGGTTCTTTTTTATTTAAAGTTGTAGAGGTTTTCCCAGTCAATTCCTGAGACTCATTTTTCAACACACCAGTCAATAAACTAGTTTTTTCAAGCTGTAGCCAGGCAGAACACCTTCCTAATCTGGCTATGCCAGGTGCTTCTCTGGCAACACTGAAGAGACCAAGAATGCTCAAACACCTGCTGGTTCAACAGGGAGCCTATTTTTCAGCATCCAGAGGAGTTAGCCGTGTTAGTCTGTAGTTGCAAAATAGTAAAGAGTCCAGTAGCATCTTAAAGACTAACCAACTTTATTGGGGCATAAGCTTTCAAGAACCACAGCTTTTTGCCAGATGCATCTGATGAGAGAGCTGTGATTCTCGAAACCTTATGCTCCAATAAAGTTGGTTAGTCTTAAAGGTACTACTAGACTCTTTACTATTTTTCAGCAGACTCTTTGTTCTTTGATCTGTCTGTGGCTGTTCAGCAGGTTCCTTCAACATATTCTTAATAATATAGTGCAATAAACTTTTCACTCATGAGCATTCTCACACAGCCTGATGAAGTCCCCCTTGCCTGCGCTGTAGAATCTGCTCTGCAGATTTTTAAATATACAGTTAAATCCATCACAAATAATAAACCAATCATATAAGTGCGGTGTTAAAAAAAAATCTTGCCCGTTTGTGTTTGTGTTTGTCTAAGAAGTGCTTAGGAATGTTAATGGCTAATCTGTTTGGATCTGCAGCATTTTCATGCAGGTGTGATTTTGTAGAAGCTGGATGCAAACCTGTTTAGCAGGCAATTCAAGTCATTCAGTGCTTCAACAAACAGACCCAGTGACCAGTTAACATATGATTGTTGAACATGGGAAAATTCTCCACAAAATTCCTGGCATTCCTAGAAAAGATCCATTCAGATGTTTCCCCAAGTTATGGAATGATTCCATTGGAACTGGCAGAGTAAGGTTCCGTCTATACATTACAAAATTCTTATGTTTGTTGGAGAATAATGTGAGGAGTTTGCATCACATCTGCAATAGGAATTTTGTGCCTCCCAGACACTACGGTTCCCAGTTCCCCGCTGGAGGCTGGGGGATTCCCTGCTCTGACCCTCCACCCCCACCCTCGCTTACCTGGCCAGCAGGGGGAAAGGTGGGGGAACGTGCCTCCTGGGGCCTAAATTGGCCCACTGTGAAACACAAGAGCACTCCAGGGCCCATTGCGCCACCCCGGCAGTGCTTCCACGCTCTGCAGTGAGCCAATTTTGGCCCCAAACGGGCCCTATTTACCCTGCTGCAGAGCGTGGGAGCGCAGCTTCAAGGGCCCTGGCGAACTCCTGTGCTTCACAGTGGGCCAATTTAGGTCCCAAACAGGCCTGATTTGGCCCCAAACAGGCTGAAATTGGCCCACTGTGGAGCATGGGAGCACTTTCAGGGCGGCACAAGGCCCTGCACAATGGTGTCACTTCCCAGAAGTGATGTCATCACACAGACTGGGAGTGCGCACTAAGACATCTAAACAAGTGATTGACAGATCTCCCACCTCCTGCTTGGAGGGTGAAGGGACCTGGCAAACCTACCAGACACACACTGGTTCTTTTCTTTGTGACCAAAGTAGGCAGACAGAAGGGGCTTCATGCTCTCCCATAGCTATTTTTGCATCTGCAAGCCACCCCATGGATCTGCTGTCGGCTCTGTCATAAAATGTATGTGATTTTTTTAAACAGTGCCAAAAACAGCTCTAGGAACAGTTTGCAGATACATAGAGAAGGGAAAGGTTAAAGCTGTTTCTCTCTGTCTGCTTTGGTTGCAAATAGGAAAGTCATGAAGTCTTTCTGTTGTTCCCCAGTGAACACAAGGACTTTGTAACATGTTGACAGAGCCTTGTTATCTGTCAGACTATGGAATCCCAGTTATCTAGAGTTCGTCTCCCCTCTTCTGCAAGAAGCACAAGTTTCTTGGTTCCAAAAGGTTTATTGAAAGACAATGCTCAGGATACACTTATTCATACTCCAAGGACTAGGCAAGTCTTGGCTGAACGAAAGCTTTGTTGAGAATGACACATAAAATGAAAGTAACAACACTTCAAACACCCATTCCCAGCCTCCCCCCTTAGTCCTGTCTAGAAGGCCTGGGAAGGCGAGGACGTCAAGGTCGGCCGGAACGGTTTGATAAGAATTCTTTGCTCCTATGGGCAGCACTTGGGCCTGAAGGGAGAGAACTAAACAACTACAGATTATAACACAAGAACATGGCGTAGCTTTGGCTTGAGAACTGACTAGCAAACTGACACTCTGACATTATTTACCTATGGCTGTGATGCACTTTTGCTATCTAATGATAAGAGCACAGTGATTAAGTGGTTTGGCTGCAAATCAGCACTCTACTGGTTCGAATCCCACTCCTGCCATGAGCTCAGTAGGTGGCTTTGGGTAAGCCACAACTCTCAGCCCCAGCTCCCCAGCTGCATTGTGGGGATAATAATAAAACTAACTTGTTCACCATTCTGAGTGAGGCACTAATCTGTCCAGAAGATCGGTATATAAGTGCGGTTGTTGTTGTTGTTGTTGTTGTTGTTACAACACACAAATTAATTTTATTGGTACACAATAAGCAGCAAACTCCATCTTCTCAGGACCTTAAATAGCATTCAGATCTCCAACTGCTTTCCTGTTGGCTTGCATAATATTCAGCATCGTTGGAACACATTTTAAGACCTTGTTTATCTCTGCTAGGTTTTGACAGCTGAGGTTTAAGATGAGGGCAAGATGGTGGTTTACTACTAGAATTTGTTCTAATCTGTTTTTTATGGATTGGATCCAAAGGTTCCATCATGCCATTAATGCTGCAGCCTTCCTTTGGAGCTAGAAGCCTTTTTTCTTTTGTGAAAAGGGCATGCTCCACCAGAAGAAGACTTGTTTTGGACAGTACCTCTGATCCAGTTCTGACTCTCTACTGATGTATACAGAGAATTATCAGCCATTTGAACTAAAAGTCCCATGCCAATATATATTAGGGTAGGGTGAAGAAGAGATGAATTGTGGCTGCTGAACCTAATGCCTATGAAGCAGAACCTGAATTATTTTCTCACCCTAAAGTAGAGGTCCCCCACCTTTTGGGGCCTGCAGGTATCTTTGGAATTCTGACACAGAGTGGTGGGTGCACGCACAATATGGCTGCCACTGGAGGCAGAGCCAGCCACAAAAATAGCAGCCACAGCTTACCTTCAGCCACACAGTGAAGATCTTTTTGCTGTGATGGCAGCTGCCTGGCTACTACACCTTTGAGTGCTTACACCCTGGAAATCACATTGGTCTTTAAGATACAACTGGACTCAAATCTTGCTGTTCTCCTGCAAACTAACACAACTATCCACCTGAAACTATAATCAACCTTAGTATTGGTTGAAAGAGGAGAACTATGGGGTTAAGCAAAAGGCTTCAGAGACAGGAGAGACATTTTGCAGAGGTGATGCTCATTTCTGCTCATCGCTGTCCCATGGCCCAGTTTTGCCTTCCTAGTGTAATAATATTTGCTTGTAATCCATTAAGAATCAGTTCCCTTTCTATCCTTCCATCTCATTTCAAAGTCAAAATTAATTGAAAAGTGACAAGGCCGACATTAGGAGGTTCTATTAATAGGGTATAAAATGTCATCTTTACAGGCAGAAGCACAACCCACTTCGCAGAGTCGGAGGGAAAACAGCCTTGTGGGAGATTTTATTCTTTCCTAGTTATTTATTTAAGATAGTTCTAGCAGATGATGCCAATTTCTGGTTTAGTACCTCATAAAATATTTTACAAAATAGCTTGATGCATTTTCCAGTCTCAATGACTGGGATTTGTCGAACAGATACTGCAATGTTTCTGAATTCCCCGCTTTATCCACACATATTTAGAGCATCATTATATATTCTGTGGCTTTATAACCAGAAAAGACACTCTTTCCCGTATCCACATTTCACCATTTAAAATTTGCTTGTTCTTATAAGCTCCTAACATGCATTTAAACAATGTATCCAGAATATATTAGTCTAGATCATTTTGTATAGGATGTTATCTACTGATAGCACTTACAAATGTAAGAAAAAGTATTGCTCCATTTATGTCTTTCATTTTATTTAAGACATTTATGACCCATACTCTTTCACTCATGGTGGTTTACAAAAATTAATAAGACAACTGGCTAAAGATCCATGTCAAAGTAGCAGACAATAAAAACACAAAAATTGTTAGCAGTGAAAACATATTGCTAAACCATCAAGTCTTGTACAAATAAATTATTTTTAAAAAACTAGCAGCATCATTCTTCTACAGCCACTATAGAAAAGACCTTACACTCTTCATTCTCTCTTTTTAGGACTCATCTTTATTGTTACTCCCCCTGGAATTTTCTTCCAGATCATCTTCCCCTTGCACTCCAGTTATTCTAAGTCCGCTTCTACACTCCCTTAACGGGATGGCCTGCCAAAGGAACCCTGGTGGGTTATCTCACTCATTACGCACATCATTGTTTCCCATATGTGAGCAGGTCATGATGATCCCGCTTTTAAAGCGTTTTTGGTCCATGTTTATTTTTGATGCAGGTTTTCTGCACGATTATCCTACCATATCAATGCATTTGGAGGCTTTTTTGCACTTCAGAAGAGCCCTCCAACAAATCTCAACCCCTCCTCTCATCATTACCCCTCCTTTAACATCACACACGTCTGGCTCGCATGCGTGATCATATAATTCCCCTCTACTTTTAAAAACTTTTTAAAATGGTTCTTGTGCTATTACGATATCTATGTATACAAAGGGAATCATACTGCAGTGCTTGCTACATTGGATCACTCAGCAATTGGACTATCAGTCTAGGAACAACATTGAGAATGGAGTGCCATTTCTGATTTTATTTTAAACTAGCAATAAGGCCCATTGTTTGGGAAAATACAATGGGCCCTAGCAGGTCCTTGTGCCTCCCCCTGCAGGGAGTCAGGGGGGGGGATCAGGGAACAGATTGGGGGCTCCCTCCTCCTCTAGCCTTTCAGCTGCCACCTGGCTTGTGCACGGCCCTCCCATGGCCCAGCGGAGGCGGTGGGGAGTCTTGCCCCTCTGGCTGCTGCAGGACCTTGGGAGGGTCTCGCTGCCCCACACTGAGCCTTTCCAAGCTTCTGGAGGCCCTGAAGAGGCAGCAGGGAGACAAACCGTTTTGCCCGCATTTCGCTTCTTATCCCTGCGTACAGCTCCTGCATGGGAATAAGGAGTGAGTGGTCGGGAACATGGTTTGTCTTTTATATAGTAGGATCATGTGATTGTGCTACTCTACTGTTCACATATTTATTAAACACTTTTGCATTTAAAACTTTGAGTGGAAAATCAACGGTAGAGAATGGAGTACTATGCATGCCCAGTTTCTATAGAAGCTGAAAGACAGGACGACAGTATCATGCAATCCTGCATGTGCTCAAAAAAAAAAAAAAGGAAAGTTGGGTGGGAATGCCCCAACATCATTTGTGATGAGGAACAGATAAAGAACCCATTTTCTATTTGGGGACCTTTTTTGCAACAAACACCCACAAAACACGCACGAGGATGATGCATGTGAAAGGTGAGTTCTCAAAGTGAATCGAGAAAACCCAGCTTTGGGACAGGGAAAACCAAAAAAATTGGAACATGGGAAAGTGGCCTTTATTTAATTTTTAAGCTCTTTGAATCCCCATCTTTGGCTTATGCAATTCTGTAAAGTGCCACATTCATTGAGGGCACCATATAATACCATCAAATTACCAGGCCCAGAATATATCAGACAACTTGAATTGTTGATATATGCCAATAAAGGCTAATTTGAACTTGAACTTGAACTTGTGATACAGAGCTCTTTTGTGTTACTAAGAAGTCAGCATGAATTTGTCTCTAGAACTTTAGCCAATGAAAGCTATCACTTTGGATATTCTGTACATGTTAATCAAAGTTGATATTCCCCTGAGTTCATAGCATAGACTCTCTTCAAAATCTCCTATACATTAAAAAAATAGTTGTATATACTGGACTGGCAAAATTATTCTGAAATCATTACATTTCATATTTGCAGAGCATGGAGTGCATTTAGGGGAGCGTGCCGGCGGCAGCCAGAGGGAATCAAGTGGACTATGCTCCAGCCCTTGGTCCTAGGGAGGCAAGCCATTAATTTTTTTTTAAGTTAAGAAAAACACAACTAATCAGCTATGTCACACAGTAATACTTTCATTATAAAATTAGTGGCAAAATGCAAGTGAAAAAGAGGAAAGGCATTGGGAGGATCTGAGGTGGAAAACAGGCTCTACGAGTTTAAAAAAAATGAGAACATAAAACCAGCATTCATAGAATAGAATCATAGAATCATAGAGTTGGAAGGGGCCATACAGACCATCTAGTCCAACCCCCTGCCCAGTGCAGGATGAGTATAAAGCATCTCTGACAAGTATTCATCCAGCCTCTTCTTGAAAACTGCCAGTGAGGGGGAGCTCACCACCTCCCTAGGCAGCCGATTCCACTTTTGAACTACTCTGACCATGAAAAAGTTTTTCCTAATATCCAGCCGGTACCTTTGTGCATGTACTTTAAGCCCATTGCTTTGGGTCCTACCCTCTGCTGCCAACTGGAACAGCTCCTTGCCCTCCTCCAAATGACAGCCTTTCAAATATGTAAAGAGAGCAATCATGTCCCCCCTCAACCTCCTCTTCTCCAAACTAAACATTCCCAAGGCCCTCAGCCTTACCTCATAGGGCTCAGACTCCAGACCCCTGATCATTCTCATTGTTCTCCTCTGCACCCTCTCAATTTTGTTCACATCCTTTTTGAAGTGAGGCCTCCAGAACTGCACACAATACTCCAGGTATGGCCTGACCAAGGCAGTATAGAGAGGGGCTATGACCTCCTGTGATTTCGATGCTATGGCCCCTCTGATACAACCCAAGATTGAATTAGCCTTTTTTGCCACCGCATCACACTGACTGCTCATATTTTGTTTACAGTCCACTCTTACCCCAAGATCCCTTTCACATATACTACTGCCCAGAAGTGTATCCGCCATCCAGTATTTGTACTTCCCATTTTTGTGGCCCAGATGTAATACTGTGCACTTGTCTTTGTTGAATTGCATCCTATTCACAGCTGCCCATTTCTCACTATGTCAGTTAATACTTAGTTGGGTAACCTTTTGCTTTAATTACGGCCTTACAACGCCTTCCCATGGAGTGAACCAAGTTTTTTAGTTCTGCAGCTGTTATAATGTGAAACCACGATTGAGTTATTGCTTCTATTAATTGCGTTTTATTGCTGGGTTGCTTCCCACTAACCAGTTTCTTTAGTCGGCTCCATAGATTTTCAATGGGGTTAAGGTCTGGGCTATTCCCAGGCCATTTGAGCAGTGGAATATGATTATCTTGAAACCACTTTTTGCACACAGCAGCAACATGACATGGAGCTGAATCTTGTTGAAATATAAATGTTTCATTATCTTGGAAAAGATCACATGTGAAAGGCTTCAGTTTGGGCTCAAGTATTTCATTTATGTATTTTTGGGCATTTATATTGCCATTTATCACGCAAATTCTGCCCACACCTTTTGATGTCATACAACCCCATATCATAACACTAACTGGGTGTTTCACGGTACGTGTAATGCAATCAGGATGCAAATCTTCTCCAATTCTTCTTCTCACGTATTTTATGCCATCACTACCAAACAGGGAGATTTTGGTCTCATCACTCCAAATAACACTGTCCCATTGTTACGCTGTCCAGTTAACATGGATTTTAGCCCAGTTTAATTTTTTCAACCTTTGTTTGAGAGATAACAATGTTTTTTTGTGTGGAATTCTAGCATTAAGACCAAATACCTCCAGTCTGCGCCAAACAGTCCGTGCACTCAACTTCACATTGAATTGCGCCATTTCATTCTGTATGATTTTCTTCTGTCACCTAGGCTCAGTCTCTCAATTCTTCTATCATCCCTTGCTTGTGTGCACCTTTTCCTGCCTTTACCAGTCTGGTTTTGTAGTGACTGAGTTGCCTTATACCTCTTCAAAAATTTAGAAATGCTACCTTTGATTAAGTTTCCACCAATTTTTCTTCTAATTTCTTCATAACTGTAGCCTTGTTCACTTAATAGTACTATTTTACATTGCTTTCTGGGTGATCAGTCAACTCTTTGTGCCATTTCTTTAATTTTATTACGTTTTACAAGCTCACTAAATGAAAGAACAAAAAAACAAACAAACAAACATGATAGCAATCACATAACACACTGACAAATGACCTCCTCTCACCTCCAATACATGACATCAATAGCTGAATCCTACTGTGACCTGATTGGCTCATTGCCAAAACAAGATGACCCCTGATTGGCTCTCTAAAGACTCATGCTCACTGGCTACATTCAAATGAAGGAAAGCTACTTCATGTCAACCTAAGCAAGTTGTGCTTCCTTTTCCTGGTTATTTGGCTATAATATTTGATAGACTACAGATAATTGAACAAACTTTGTTGCATTACATTCTTTTTTTTTATGATTGACTCCTTTATTTTTTCAAATAAAGGAGCAGATGAGAACAGTCATAATTCACAGATCATACATATTTTTTTTCAATTTTTTAAATTTTTTTTTAAAAAACCAACCAAACAAACAAAAACAGTATACAGTAGTAAAATAGAACAACAACAAAGTCTTAGTGAACTATCTACAATTATATGCATAGATGTGAAATTTGTGAAATGCTTTAGTTTTTATACAGGAATAAGGAAATTAGATAAGAAACGTCATGCCAATATAGTTAAAACAAAGACAACTAGCATTTTTTTTTCAATTATTTGATAGTCGTTGCTTCAAATCTGAGTAACAAAAAGTAAGTGCTTAGGTGGAGAGTGATTTGTATTGGAAATGAATTCAATGAATGGTAACCATTTTGCAATAAAATCAGTTTCTTTCAAATAGTGTTCACTCTGGTATAATTCGTCATGTATTTTTTCTTGTATATAGTGATCCCATATTTTTTCTAACCATTTTTCTGCTGTGGGAACCGTCTTTGATTTCCAATGTAAAGCTAGCAAGTTCTTAGCTACAACCCAAAGGTTGCTAATTAGATCTTTTCTTATTTGTGGAATTTCGAAAGTATCCCATACATTCAAGAATATGATCTTTGGATCAAGGGGGATTTTGTAGCCCGTTATTTCTTTTATATAACATAATATATCATTCCAAAAAGGTTCTATTCGGGGGCATTCCCACCAGCAATGTTTAAACGTTCCTATATTTCCACACTCTTTCCAGCAGAGCGGAGGATTTGTTTTAGTTATTAGTGAGAGTTTTCTTGGTGTTATGTGCCATCTGTGAATGATTTTGTAATTTTGGATTTGGGAGGTAACTGTCTTAGGTTTTAGAATGTTTGCAGTCCATATTTCTCTCCATTGTTCAAGTGTTAGCTCTATGTTGCAGTCTAAGTGCCAATTTGTTTAGCATTTTAGAGTTTTAATTTGGTTGAGAGATAAAAGGATGTTGTATAGTTTAGAAATTAATCCCTTTTGTTTGAGTAATTTGGTATCAAGTAGGAGTTCAAAATCGGTTGCGTTCTTTTTAAGTAATTCTTGTATTTTTATTTGTTGTAACATGTTTGAGAGTTGAAAATAGGTAAACCAGTGAATCTTGTGTTTTATTTTTTGTTCTAATTCTATTTTGTTTATGATTCCCTTTTTTGTTGTTATATCAATTATGCGGATCATATTTGCTTGGAGCCATATATTTTTAAAGGCTTTAGTTTGCCCTGGAGGGAACCAATGCTGTTCTATAAAAGAAGAGAATCTTGAGAATTGTGGTATAAGTTTGAATCTTGTACGATCCCAGGTATTGATTATTGATTCTAGAAAAGGGTTATTTATTTTGTGGGGTCGATCTTTTTTTGTGTTCCAAAACATATTTTGTATATTGCAATGTTTAAGTTCTGACTCCAAGATTGCGATCCAGTTAGTCTTATTTGCTGTAATTAAAATTTGTAATGTATTGAATAGTCTGGTAGCTGTCTGATAGAGTTCTAGATCAGGGTTGCATTACATTCTTGATTAAATTATCTTTCCATTGATATATAATTTTATATTACTCCAAAAAAAAGTGGTGTTGACTTATGAGCCATCAAACCTCAAAAATGCACTTTTTCCAAAAGGTTTCCACAATTTTGGCCATTAGTGTATGATAAATAGATTAGTGTATGATAAATACACTCCATGAGACCCTTGTGCCTGGGATAGGGTAGCCAGGTCCCCTCCCCTCCTGAGAGGAGGGGGGCCCAGTACTGACTGGCATGATCATCTTCACACACGAACTCCTGGCCCTGACAAGATGATGTCACTTCCTGAAGTTATGTCATCACACTTTGCACAGGAATGCTTCCATGCTTTGCGAGGGGCCAATTCTTTTACAATTGGCTTGTTTGGGGCCGAAATTGGTCCTCATAAAAGATGGGAACGCTCCTACATGAAGTGCAATGACATTACTTCAGGAAGTGACATTGCACCCCTCCAGGAGTGTGCCTGCTACAAGCTTCTGTGGGTTGCCAGCTGGTAGTGGGCAATCGTTGGGCAGCTGCAACCTTCTGCCATTCACCAGCAATTGGCGGGCAAAGGAGCAAACTGTCAGGAGTTTGCCTGCCACCAGCGAGAACCTGGGAACCCTAGCCTGAGGGCCATCAGTTCTAACGTTCATTTTGTTATGTGTGTCTTTGTTTAAGGGCCAGGGGAAGAAATCTAGGATATGTGATTTTAGCCTCAAGGCAGGGGAACAGGATAAAACAAATCTCTTATGCTGGCTGCTGCAAAGCATAGCAAGAAAAGAGAAAGTTGTCTAAAACACCAAATGCTCTCTATTGGCTCACTAAGTTCTGGATGCCCCCCTCCCCCAGATTTGTAAATCATTCCCTGGGGGAGGTCACAGGCCCACCAAGAATCCTCGCTCTAGTTTTGCTATTTTCACACCCATTGGATAATGCACTTTAGCAATCATTTGCAACTGAATTTTTCTGGGTGAAACAGGAAAATCCACTTGCAAACAATTGCTAAAGTGCATTGAAAGTGCATTATCCAAAGTGTGTGAAAGCAAGTAATTACATGAAAGTGATACTGGGAAACAAGTATGGTCCAACTATGCTCCAATGAACCTCCTCAAGATGCCCCCCCCCATTTGTTGTTGAAGCCTACAGAGGAGCCCCTGCTCAGTAAAGGGATAGATTGTGGAGTGGCTGCAATCCCCACCAGAGACAGGTTGCATTTGGCAAATGGAAGGCATGGCAAAAGGAGCATGTAGTTCAGCCCTGTATTCGGCCTGGGACAGCCCCTTCTAAGAAGTGTGAGAAAGAGCAGTGGAAACGAGCAGGTCCTAAGCTAGGGAGCAGAAGGCCACAAATGTTGCTCTGATACTGCTAGGAAGCCTATGGAGAGAGCTGAAATATTGCTGTGGGAGGTTATGTTCTAGGCCTCACCTCCTTGCAGAGGAGAGAGACTCAACATTAAAGGGCCAGCAGATTGTTTCTGAGAGCCTGACAAGAGGAGGACACGTGTCGGTTTCCTGCAAGTTTCCACAGGAAGCGTAGTGAGAAAGAACCTCTGCCAGGGAGAAGAAGGAGAGAATCCCGCTTCTCCCTGGCAGAGGTTCTTTCTCTAGGCATCTCATCTAGTCCACTTGGCTCCCTCTCACCTGCTGGCACGCTTGGCTCCCTCTGGCTGCCTAGTGCATTTAGTGGAGCAAGGGGAATGCACTCCCTCTCACCACTGCCAGTGTGCTCGGCTCCCTATTGCCACCGGTGCACTTGGCTCTCTCACTGCAGTCAGCTCCCCTTTCTTCCCTAAATGCACTCTGTAGCCAGAGAAAGCCGAGTGTGCTACCAGTGGGCAAGAGGGAGCCGAGCGGACTAGACAAGATGCCTCTCCCTCTTCTCCCTCGCAGAGGTTCTTTCTCACTACATTTCCCGTGTAAACTTGTGAGAAGCCGACATGTGTCCTCCTCATGTCAGACATCTCATCTAGTTTGGTTCTGAGACATGGATGCTGGCAAGGGGATAGCTTTCTTGCTACTTCTAGCACTCACCAGGTGGCAAGCTCTTCAGAGCTGATGGCAATTCTGGGAAAAAATTAATAGTATCTGAGGATTTTGAAGAGGAAACATTATCAAGGGACAGAGCAGGCATGATCCCATGAGGCTCCCCCTCCCCCTTCATTTGTTGAAATCCGTTTCCTGAGA
This sequence comes from Eublepharis macularius, assembly GCF_028583425.1. NCBI lineage: Eukaryota > Metazoa > Chordata > Lepidosauria > Squamata > Eublepharidae > Eublepharis > Eublepharis macularius. The sequence continues at coordinate 8,459,082 of NC_072800.1, read as the reverse complement.
AGACCAGGAAGGGGGAGGGGTCTGCATTTACAAGGTCCTTGAAGCCTGAGAACTCCTCATCTGATGCAGAAGCATTTGAGGCTGAAGTAAATATTTACTTAACTGGGAACTGATATCAACATCTTTTTACCAATTCCCTTTTCTCATCAGCAGTCATTAAAGAACATTACGGGAGACTACGCTCTGCTTTTCAAAAACCTATTTTAAGCCATCCTATGTAAATCAATGTTTCATTAAAATTTGATTAAACTGAAGTTAATTTAGATTGGAATGCCACTCCATGTTTTATATGCTGTCTTTGAAGCTGATAACCTTCTAGGGCTCTCCCTGTGTGAAGGAAATAGATGTTGGGGGGCAAGATAAGCTTATGTGGTTTCTGAGAAAGAGCTATACCTCAGTTATATTTCCAACAGTATCTCCCTGGGGAATATTCCTGGATACTCAAGTGGAAGAGGCCTCCAGAGGTGTTTTTGTAAATCAGCATTGTCTAATAAATTGGCTGGATGCCTACCTCAAGGAGTAGGGGTTTGGCCATAGTGCTCTGTGCTCTAGTAAGGTTGGAGACTGTTGCAATGCTCACCAGATGGGGCTGCTCTTTAAGATACACTGACAGGGTCCCGTGCAGCTGAGGTCAAGATGTAAAGAATCTTTCTCCCAAATGGTGGGTGAGCTCTTAGATCTAGAAGTGATGCCCTGTCCATGAGCCACCATTTATGTCTCTGGGCACTCACGATGGTGGGTCCCAAACTGTGGAATAGTCTGCTGCGGAAAGCATCCATCCTGCTGAGGAAAGCATCCTCCAGCATCCATCACTTGCTATGTTTCATCTTTTAGCCCAAGTTTCTTCATGGGGTTAAAAAAAAGACTATAGATACCACTCCCCAGGTGGGGGCGCGGGATCTCCCACTTCCAGCCTTCGCCTCCTGCCATCTCTCATCAGATTTTTCAGCCAAAACAGTTATATGCAAGACAACAGCACTCTGTGTATGCTGTGGGATACCAGGTACAGTCTGCTCCAACAACACAGACCAGTTTGTAGAGAAGGAATTCCAGAAATCCAGCAAGGAGCGGGACTTTGATCACATTGCATCATTATCTGAATATCCCCAAAGTAATGGCAAAGCCAAGTCAGCAACAAAGGCTGTGAAGAAACTCTTAAGAAAATAAGAACCCCATTCCCCCAGTAGGGGCAGGGAATTCCCCACTTTCATCTCCACCCCCCACTCACCTGTCCGGGGGGGGGGCACGGGAACAGGCCTCCCAGCCATGCTCCAGAGGTGGCGTGATGACATCATTCCTGGGAGTGACATCATCGAGCTGCCCCAAGAATGCAGCAAAGCACACGAGTGCCCCCGCCCCAGCACAATGGCATTACTTCCTGGAAGTGATGTCATCACAGGAGCACACACACAAGGAGCATTATGGAAGGCGGCGTAAGGTAAGCACCTGGTCCCCTGCCTCCCACTGGGAAGCTATGGACACCTGGTAATCCTATAAGAAAGCAAAAGCTGTGGGGCAGACCTATACCTAGCACTTCTAGATCATAGAAATTCTCCATCTCAAGGCCTAAACTCAAGCCCAAAGTAATTACTAATGAACAGAAGAACCAAGACCCTTTTACCTACAAGCGGGAGACTACTATAGCCAGGACTTACGGAGAACACCCTCAGTAAACTGAGGAGACAGCACCTACAATGACAGGCCATGTATTATAATCAGTCAGCCAGAGACCTTCCAGACCCTACAACTGGGAAACACAGTCTGAATTCAACCATTAACAAACAAGACAGGATTTGGCACCTAAGCACCAATTCTGCAGCCAGTTAATCAATGATCAGACCAGATGCAATTGGACACTAACTGAGTATTGAAAGGGAACTGAAGATACCTCAGGAGAACAACAGAGGCAGTCAGTGAGAATACAGACTGTGATAAAGGCATGCCAGCAACCAGCTCAGAGATCAGTAGAAGTGGATAGGACTGGACAACGATGGAGAAATATTACACAACAGTCCAGATAAGAGGCAAGGAGAACAAGAGATTGCACCAAAGTCATGCCTTGAGAAGGGAGGACAATTGACAAAGGTCACACCAGAACTTAAATACACTTGCTGTGGCCATGTTATTAGGACACCAGTATACCTCAAATATTATGTTTAATATACTTGTTAGAACAGGGGCACTGAACGATGTCCCTTTCCTCAGTTTTCAGAAGGGGACAAACCAAAGAGAAAGCTAGTGAGGTGAGGGCATCTGTTGACTGTTTACTGCTCTATCTTGTCATGTGTAGATTGCTATTCTCAGGACGTCCTCCTCATGACATCCTTCTCTTCCCAGCTTTGTCATAGCCACCATACTTCTTCTCCCTTCTCTCCACCTTACAACCATAGATGCAGGACTTGCCCTGCCAACCATGTCCATTCTTAGATTAGATAGGTAGATTAGATCTCTCTCTCCTCCTTTCCTATCAGAGTATGAAGTTCCTACAATAAAGAACTCTTATTTCCTTTCTAAATATAAGCAAGTGTATGGTTTATTTTTTCTCCTGCACTCACACCAGCCAGCATAAGCAGCTCACCCCATTGTAATCTCACTTTCACTGCAAACTATATAACTTTGCTAAAGGCTCAACTATGCAATACTTTAATTAGGTTTCTAGGGCCAACATATGATTTATTTATCAGTGCTTAACTGCTTGTTCTTTTAAAAGAAAATGGATGTAGCTACGTAGAAAAAACTGATTTAGTTCCTGGGAGGAGCCAGGAAGTGGGCAATGTAAGATGTCTTTCTGTATCTCCTCGGTTGAGGCTTGTGTAGAAGGTGAGATACATACTTTGAAATACATACAATGTAGTTTCCAAGATTCCCGGTGCTTTGGACGATATCAGTTTTGCCCTTCCTCTGTCCTGAAGAAGCCTCCTACTATAAAGATCCTGCCAAGGAATTACTCCAGTGGTTGATTTTTTGAAGCTTTATTGTAAGATCTGGTGTCAAGATATTATGAAGGCATTGTTAGGAATAAGGCACATGCAAAATCCAGTAACACATATACTTCAGCTAATCAGTCCCCCCTTTGGGGGGTTGGGCCTGAATGCCTGAGAGCTCAAGGCCACCGGGCCAGCCGCACAACCTTGGACGACCACCTCAGCTGCAGCCTCCTCCATCCTTGGGACTGATGGCAGATGCCAACATCCTGAACCTATCTCACGTTGAAATCTCTGGAAGGTTCAGCTTAGCACAACAATCTTCAGGAGACAAGAGCAGCATCTTCTAGACTGAGGTGTTACAGGTTGACAGGGCCGGCGCGCCGATTAAGGCCAGGTAGGCGGTGGCCGCAGGTGCGGGGTGCTGGAGGGAGCACCGGAGGAGGTGCGGTGGGCGGGAGCGCGTGCCACAAAGCACCAGCCTCCTATCCCTCCCACCCCGCGCCGCTTCTGCCACCAGCACAAGCCCCCAGCCAGGCGCAGCCACCGCGGGCAGGCATCTGTGGCGGCGCAGGCAACCGAGCAGGAGAGCTCGGAGGCCGCCCACCGCAGCAATCGGGCCGGCGGCGGCACGCGCGCTCCCGTGATGACGTCGAATGTGACGTCATCACGCAGGCCGGTGTGCACGTGCGCTCGTGCGCGCGCGGGGGCACCCGGCCGGCCACGAGCGTGGCAGACCCTTGCGCCGCCCCTGCAGGTTGAACTGTAACATACAAACTGAAGGACAGTTATTATACTCAATATAATTAAGTTTATGACCAGGACCTTGTTTAAAACACAAGTTCCTTGTTAAAAAGCCAGTTCCCCAGTTCCCCCAGTTTCAAGCTTGGGGAACCGGGCAACCCTACCCCTTACTGCCCACATTCTTTTCAAGCCTCAGCCTTTCTTTCTGATTGGCTGCCTGCTATTCACCTATTAATTTTATTTTCTCCCTCTCTCTTTCCTAATCTATTTGTATTGCAAAAGTTTGGAAGGGGGTGCTGTGATTGCAGCTTGTGCACTAAGGGGGAAAGGCTTAGAATAAACTGTTTCCGTTTAGTTTTACAAGTTATGAAACCCTTTTAAAGTTGAATTATTACAGGCATCCATTAATTTATCTTCACTTTAGATAGCAACCCAGCTACATGCTGGAATTGGGAGGAGGAGGTTATAAGGTCCAGTGAACTGGATGCACTGAGACAGACAGGGGTATAATTTATAAGGCCAGAGGAAGTTTTATGCGAACCAAGTGTTCGTATATAACAACAATTAACAGCAATAATAATCGATTTATATACTGCCCTTCAGAACAACTTAATGCCCACTCAGAGCGGTTTACAAAGTGTGTTTTTATTATCCTCACAACAATCACCCTGTGAGGTGGGTGGGGCTGAGAGAGCTCCAAGAGTGCTGTGACTGACCCAAAGTCACCCAGCTGCTTCAAGCAGAGGAGTGGGGAATCAAACTCAGCTCTCCAGATTAGATTCCTTCCGCTCTTAACTACTATACCAAACTGGCTCTCTGATAAAGCTGTCGGGGGTAATGAAGCAAATGAAGGGAGAAAACAGGCAATAATACTGTGGGTCCTGAGACCCACATGCAGCATAAGGTTAAAGGTTAACATAATTAAACAATAATTTAAATTGGATTATGGAAGCCACTTCCTCGCTTCTTTTTTTTTTTGAGGTTTAGGCATGGATATCTGCAGTTATTTCAAGGTAGCTCCTGAGCCACAGCCACATATCGAAGATTGTAGTTCATCAAACATAGTATCCATAGCACCAAACATACCCGGCTGGGTCAGTAGGTATCATTAAAAAACTCCACCCACCCCCCAATTATTTCTGCAGATGCCCATGTGGAGACCCACTGCCAGCTTTAGACAACAGAGACTTTGATAGATCAAGGGTCTGATTCAGCATACGGCAGCTTCATGTGTAGGCGTGTGTGCCCATGTGAACTAGGGCCTCCGTGAGTACAGCAACTGCATTGGCCCTTGTTATGCGATTTGTTCCCCTCCAAAGGATGTTATACAAACAGTCATAGCTGTTCATGTGGAGACGCCAGCTCCCAGGGCGGTCATCTGCATAGTGGAGGGGCTTGCCCCATTCCCCCACCTGATTGTGACAGTGCTGCTCGGTCCTAGAAATGTATATTCATCACAAGCATTGGACTTACTGTTCATCTTTCAAGTCACAGGCTGAGTTTTGAGTTTATCTGTCTTATAAATACAGTAAAGCAAACATACTAGGGTAGCTTCAGGGAGGAAGAAGTAGTTCAATATTGAAGTGCCCTTTACTAATCTGTTCACAGCAAGTGACCCATATCAGGCTAGACGGAAAACACCAGATTTGGATCCTGAAGGATAGTCAAGGTGTGAAGATTTTCAGAAAAGTCTGTTTGTTTCAGGCAGTCAAAACAGCGTGGAAATTGCTGCACTCCAGCAGCAGCCCTGCCCGCCCCCGACTCCTTCCCCTAAGGAGAGCAATTCCAAACAAAGGCCTGTTTGTGGACTGCTTGCAATAGGTGGAACCACCTGTTTCTGACTCATTCCAAACCAAACAGCCCACTTCCTGGAGCCCTCTGTGTGGGAAAAGCTGAAAACTGTGACTCAGAGTTTGGTGGGGAAATCAGACAGGGCAAAGAAGTGGACACGGCCAGCCTGCCCGCATGACTCTGCCACTGAGCTGCTTTTCCGAGTGCATTCATGACAGCATGATGTTCTTTCCTGTGGAACAGGCACTGGGCGAGTTTTTCCCACTCGACCAAACATCTGTGTCTGGAGAGAGACAGCTGAGCACATGCTGCTGCCTGGTCTTCCACCAAACATGTCAGCTGCCTGGGGGTGGACCACTTAGGAAACAAACACTGTCCAAAGAGGACCTTTTTTAAAAACCATTTTGATGATAGGCTTCATAACTGGCCTTACTAAGGTATAAACGGGGAAAATGTTAGGATGACTGGAAATAACAGAGTAGGCCTTGCTAAATAAGGGAAAGTGTTGTAGGCCGATCTATGTTTGTAACAAGATCAATCAAGAAAGGGGAAGGGACGTGGCTCAGTGTTTGGCATGCGGAAGGTCCCAGGTTCAATCCCCAGCATCTCCAGCTAAAAGAAAGGATCAGGAAGTAACTGAAGACCTCTGCTTGAATCCCTGGAGAGACATTGCCAGACAGACTTGGACAGACCAAGGGTCTGATTCACTATAAGACAGTTTCATATGTGCATGAGAATGTCATCTGTTTGAACTTGATCAGTGTGAATCAATCTTCCCACATTCATTGGGAATAGCGTGTGCGCCATCTCTTACATCTCTAAATCCTCCTTGGTATGCTGGCTGTCAGAGAACGCATTTGATTGTTACCCAGCATTGCCACCGGCTTCCCATTGTTCTCTGGGCAGTCTAAAGTGCTGGCTTTGGTCTAGGAAGTGCTTCACAGCTTGGGCTCTGCACAGCTCAGATGCCGGCTGCTTTCTTTTCTTTGTGCTTCACTGGCCATTAGGATCATCAGAGAGCAACTTCTGACCTCAGGGCCACAGCCTCAGCCCAAGATCAGGCAGCAAAGCACACAGACAACCTCCTCTGACCTTAGATGTCCCGACAGCCTCCTCAAACCTTAGACATCCCTCCAAGCCCAAGAGTGCATAGTCTCTGATAGGGGCTGAAAAACCTCTTCCCTTGTACTGGTATTCGGTATTCAGCAGGAGTAAAGGAACTTTTTATCAATAAAATACCACATGGCAAATTATCATCTCAAAGACTCTAAGAAAAAGTGAGAAATGGCATCTGACTTCCTAGTCCACAAAATATGTGCTGGAATAAAATAAGGTGTCAGAAGACTCCTGCTTATTTTTGGTTAAATAACTTATGCTTGTCCGGGGTCTGAGGCACAGCCCCCGGCCTCAACAAGAGGAAGCAGGGGGAGGCAGCCAGAAGACAGCAGTCCTGCCACCTCAGCCAGCAGCCAGGGCCAGAACCTGCCTACACCAAAGGGAGAGGGCAGAGGCAGGAAGAATTGGGACCCAGCAGCAGCCCAAGCAGGGCCCTTACCTGCAAAGGGGGAGAAGCAGCCACAGCAACTCAGAGCCATGCCCCAGCATCCACCCCAGCTTGAAGATGGCAACCTGACTCAGGAGGTGCTCAGAAGCCAGCCCCTCCCGGTAGAGCTGCTGAGGGCACTCTGTGGGAAGAACTGGGCAGCCAGCCAAGGGGCCGCAGCTGGGCCCACCTTCCCTAATCAGCTCAGCCAGAGAAGCCCAGTAGCCAGCCAACAGGGTGCAGCTGTGGCTGATCCCGGCAGCCCAGCCAGCTACCCCTGCTGCAGCAGCTTGAGACAGCCCATGGCCACGCCAGGGCCAGAAGACAGCAGCCTGGCTCAGGAGTTGCTAGAAGCCAAGCCTCTACAGGGGGGGCTGCCACAGGCATTCTGCGGGAGGAGATGGGTAGCCCCGCCCAGCATTGCCAAGCAGGCAGCACAGAAGCTGGCTAAAGCAGCTCCTCGTGAGCAAGGCCAGGCAAGCTCAGTACCTCAGAGGCTGGCTGGGGCAGCCCCTCGTGAGCAAGGCCAAGGAGCCCTCAGCTGGAGATGGCTCACACTCAACCCCACCCTGCCAGCTAGGCAAAGGAGCCCAGAAGGGATTAGTGGTTGGAGGGAAACACCTGGGGGAACGCACAGCTGGGCCCGGTCAGGAGAGGGAACAAGCCTGGAAGGAGGGCGGGGTGGAGATAGGAAGCCCTATAAAGGGTGGCTGGGAAGAGCTCTGGGGTGGTGGGTGTGAGTGAGGAGTGATGATGTGGAATGAGAGCAGTAGGATGCAAGGGTGGAGGCTTGGAGGAGAGTTCTGGAAGGAGGAGATGGAGGACACAGAGGGTAAGCAGGCCAGGTTGAGCAGGCCAGCGAGTGGACTGAGAGGGAGTCTGGGTGAGGTATACCGCCCCTCCTTCCACAGAGCAGGGTCCTGCAGAGTCCCTGGCCCCCCTGTGATGTCAGGAGCAGACCGCCCAGTCTCACGCCCAGCGGCAGCCGCGGCAAGCCCTGACAAGTTGGTGGCCCGTACGGGGAAGGTCGTTCCAACGCAGGCGCCAGGCGAGGGGATGCACCCCAACGCCACGGTACAGCTCAGACCATGGCTAGAGGCACACCTGGACGAGATGTGGAGGAAGCCGGAGGCAACCTTCCAAGCAGCTCAAGTGGAGCTAGTGCAGGCGGTGGAGAACCAGATACAAGCCTGCACCCCTGCAGCCACCCCACCAGTGGTATGCGCATTTGCGTGGGAAATTAACCCACCAGCCGGCAAGGCGGTGCAGGGTCTGTGCGCCACCGTGAGAATAGGGCGGCAGACCCTACAAGCCCTATTGGACTCAGGGAGCGCAGTATCAGCAATTCGTTCCCAACTCATCCCAGCTGACACCCCAGTGCACCGCTGGGTCCCAGTGACAGACGTGATGGGCCGCACCCAGCCGTACCCTATGGTCTGGATCACAGTGGAATACCTGGGAGCGCTCCGCTGCCTGGAAGTTGCCAAGGTAGCCCACTTACCGCTCCCTATGCTGCTGGGGAGAGATGCCCCGGGGTTCTCCAGGCTACTTAGGGAGGCAGCCGAGGGACTGGCAAACCCACAGGTGGCCCCAGCGCTGCAAGTGGAGGAGGCTCCCGACCCAGACGAGGGTCCCTCTACCAGGCCAGGGGCAGGCCCGCGGGCCAAGGACCCAGCGGGACCTCCGGCCGACCGCCCCTTCTGCGAGGCCCAAGGGGCAGATGAGTCCTTACAGCGCTTGCGGGAGACAGCAGCTCGTGAGGAGGACCGAGTGCAGGATGAGCGGAGGTCCCAACGGCTTCCCCGCATTGAGAAGCAGGGAGGGGTGTGGGTCCGCCTAGCCCGTGCCCCAAACGGCCAGGGAGAGATCCGCCAGCTACTGGTGCCAGCAGCTTACCGGGCAGAAGTCCTCCGCACGGCCCATGAGCACGCTTGGGCCGGGCATCTGGGGCACCACAAGACCCTGAAGAAGATCCTCGAGCGGTTCTTCTGGCCCTCCGTGAACGCGGACGTGAAGGCCCACTGCCGCTCGTGCCCCACCTGTCAGCGGGTGGCAGCCCGGCGCCCACCAAAGGCCCCCCTCTCCCCGCTGCCCGTCATGGAGACGCCCTTCCAACGCATCGCGATGGACTTTATCGGCCCACTGCCACGCACGCCCCGGGGCCACCGCTTTGCCCTGGTGATCGTGGACTATGCTACACGATTCCCTGAGGTCATCCCGCTTAAGACGATGCAGACCCCGGGGATGATACGAGCCCTGTCCAAGCTTTTTGCCATGGTGGGACTGCCTGATGAAATCTTGACAGACCGGGGGGGGGGCCGTTCCGGGCCAAAGCCATGCGTCAACTCTGCCAGAATTTGGGGATCCGGCAGGTATTCACCTCGGCATACCACCCTCAGACCGACGGTTTGGCAGAGCGTCTGAACCAGACCGTCAAGGAAGCCTTGAGGAAGATGACACGGGACAAGCCTCGACAGTGGGACCTATACATCGACCCCCTCATGTTCGCCCTTAGGGAGACCCCGCAGGCATCCACCGGCTTTAGCCCCTTCGAACTGCTGTACGGGCGCAAGCCGCGGGGGATGCTCTCTCGGCTGGCGGAACGGTGGGGTCCCCGCACCAGCAGCCCTGCTCCCCCCATACCGGAGTACATGAGCCAGCTCCGTGAGCGGGTGCAGCAGTCCCAGGCCGAGGCCAACCGCCAGCTGACCCACGCCCAGACAAAGCAGAAGGCGGCCTACGACCGGGGCGCAAGGATGAGGACCTTCCAGGTCGGAGAGAAGGTCCTGGTACACCACTCGGTGTTCCCACGGGAGGAGGGGGACCCGTGGAGGGGCCCTTACCAAATTCGGAGGGTGCTGGGCCCCACCACCTATGAGCTGCAGTGCGGGCCAGGCCAACGCCGACGGAGAACCCTGCACGTGAACCTGCTCAAGCGGTGGCATGAGCGGCCAGAGGACGGGTGCGCCTTGGCTGAAGACCCCTTAGACCTCCCAGACAGCGAGCTGCCATGGACCGCTGACGCCCCAGAGTTCGAGGAGCCGAAGGTGGATCCACAACTCAACTCTGCACAGAAGGCCCAGCTACAGGCCCTGTGGAACCAAGTGCCCGGGGTCTTTTCAAGACGCCCTGGGGTCACGAACCTGGTGCACCATGCCATCCCCACCCAGCCGGGGCAATCTGCACGGGCAACCTGGCGACCCATCCCCCGGAAGCAGTGGGAGGCGGTGGATCGGGAGACGGAGGAAATGCTGCGCCTGGGGGTGATTGAACCATCCCGAAGTGAATGGCGCAGCCCCATCGTGTTGGTGCCGAAGCCAGACGGGTCGACTCGGTTCTGCGTCGACTACCGCGAGCTGAACAAGGTGGCCAAGTTCGACGCGTACCCCATGCCCCGGGCGGATGTTCTGGTGGGGCAGTTGGGGCCCGCACGGTACCTATCCGCCCTCGACCTAACAAAAGGGTACTGGCAGGTGCCAGTTCGCCCCGAGGACAAGGAAAAGACAGCCTTTGCCACCCCCCGGGGCCTCTTCCAGTTCCGCCGCATGCCCTTCGGCCTCCATGGGGCAGCGGCTACCTTTCAGCGACTGGTGGACCAAGTCCTGGGGGACTGTCGGGACTTCGCAATGGCTTACATTGATGACATCGTCATCTTCAGTCCCGACTGGCCCACCCACCTGCAACATCTGGAGAGAGTCCTCACCGCGCTCCAGAAGGCGGGGCTGAAGGCCAACCCCAAGAAGAGCCACTTGGGGTTCCAAGAACTCAAGTACCTGGGGTTTGTCATAGGGGGTGGGCAGGTCCGCCCTCCCCCTGAGAAGGTGGCCTCCATCGGGGATGTCCCCCAGCCTCAGACCAAGCGTCAGCTCAGGCGGTTCCTGGGGCTCCTCGGCTACTACGGGCGCTTCATTCCCCATTTTGCATCCCGCGCAGCCCCCCTGACAGACTGCCTGAGGAAGGGCAGCTCTAGTCGCCTCAGCTGGACGCCAGAGCGGACGGCTGCCTTCCAAGATTTACGCACCGCCCTGTCAGACACCACAAAGCTCTGGAATCCCGACTTTGAGAGGCCCTTCATCCTGGCAACTGACGCGTCGGCCTCGGGCCTCGGGGCGGTCTTGATGCAGGAGCGAGACGGGGAGAGGGTGCCCATCTTGTTCTTAAGCCGCAAGCTCCAGCCAGCAGAGCAGAAGTATGCCACCCTCGAGAGAGAAGCCCTCGCCATCAAGTGGGCCGTGGGGGCTTTGAGATATTATCTGGCCAATAACCCCTTTACGCTGGTGACGGATCATGCACCGCTCCAGTGGATGCACCGCATGAAGGAGCACAACCCCCGTGTCCTGAGGTGGTACCTGTCCCTGCTGCCATACCGATTTGCCATCACCTACCGTCGGGGGGCCAACCACATGGACGCAGACTTTATGTCGAGACTCTTCGAGCCAGACCCCCCGGAGGTGGCATCCAGGCTAAGGGGGGAGGTGTGTCCGGGGTCTGAGGCACAGCCCCCGGCCTCAACAAGAGGAAGCAGGGGGAGGCAGCCAGAAGACAGCAGTCCTGCCACCTCAGCCAGCAGCCAGGGCCAGAACCTGCCTACACCAAAGGGAGAGGGCAGAGGCAGGAAGAATTGGGACCCAGCAGCAGCCCAAGCAGGGCCCTTACCTGCAAAGGGGGAGAAGCAGCCACAGCAACTCAGAGCCATGCCCCAGCATCCACCCCAGCTTGAAGATGGCAACCTGACTCAGGAGGTGCTCAGAAGCCAGCCCCTCCCGGTAGAGCTGCTGAGGGCACTCTGTGGGAAGAGCTGGGCAGCCAGCCAAGGGGCCGCAGCTGGGCCCACCTTCCCTAATCAGCTCAGCCAGAGAAGCCCAGTAGCCAGCCAACAGGGTGCAGCTGTGGCTGATCCCGGCAGCCCAGCCAGCTACCCCTGCTGCAGCAGCTTGAGACAGCCCATGGCCACGCCAGGGCCAGAAGACAGCAGCCTGGCTCAGGAGTTGCTAGAAGCCAAGCCTCTACAGGGGGGGCTGCCACAGGCATTCTGCGGGAGGAGATGGGTAGCCCCGCCCAGCATTGCCAAGCAGGCAGCACAGAAGCTGGCTAAAGCAGCTCCTCGTGAGCAAGGCCAGGCAAGCTCAGTAGCTCAGAGGCTGGCTGGGGCAGCCCCTCGTGAGCAAGGCCAAGGAGCCCTCAGCTGGAGATGGCTCACACTCAACCCCACCCTGCCAGCTAGGCAAAGGAGCCCAGAAGGGATTAGTGGTTGGAGGGAAACACCTGGGGGAACGCACAGCTGGGCCCGGTCAGGAGAGGGAACAAGCCTGGAAGGAGGGCGGGGTGGAGATAGGAAGCCCTATAAAGGGTGGCTGGGAAGAGCTCTGGGGTGGTGGGTGTGAGTGAGGAGTGATGATGTGGAATGAGAGCAGTAGGATGCAAGGGTGGAGGCTTGGAGGAGAGTTCTGGAAGGAGGAGATGGAGGACACAGAGGGTAAGCAGGCCAGGTTGAGCAGGCCAGCGAGTGGACTGAGAGGGAGTCTGGGTGAGGTATACCGCCCCTCCTTCCACAGAGCAGGGTCCTGCAGAGTCCCTGGCCCCCCTGTGATGTCAGGAGCAGACCGCCCAGTGCCACGCCCAGCGGCAGCCGCGGCAAGCCCTGACAATGCTCATGCATTAAAACAAAATTCTGCTTAAAAAAATCCCTCTACATTCCGTGTAGAAAATAATAGAATAAGTTAGTCCAGGAGCAACAGAAGAGTTAGAAAAAAACTGATGTTAGTTTCTGCGGCATGTTCCTTTTGATGCAGCAGAAAGCAGAAAGGAACCGGAGCCGGCTCTCCTCCTATAGGGAAAAAGTGACAGCCCAGTATAATCTTCCAACCGCTGCCTCCGCTAGTTGTCTGTAATTATATATCTGTTTTCATTTACCATCTTATTAGCAGAAAAACTTAAAAAGGTTTTTCCATTGGATGCACACAATGCTCCTTGTAAGTACAATTTTCTCACTAACCACGGCTTTCAGAGATGCAAGCCAGCAGCTTGTTTCATGAAAAGTGAGGGGTCAGTTAACTTCAAGAAAAAATCTAAAAAGGAGCCAAAACAAACACAGAACCAAAATGCAGTGAAAAAGCAAAAGGCAAAGTATTGAGCACATGAGCAGCTCTGGCTCTTGAGAATAGCAAAAAGGGAAACGATTAAATTCATGGTAGATGTCATTTGTTTCTGGCTGGTACTTTAGTGTCCTAAAACACACCCAGAAGCTGTTCATGTCCAAAGCAATTAAAGAACAGGACATAGGAAGCCAACATGTTGAAGTCTGCTTTCTTGGACTCTGAGACCCTCAATCTCAGTGAAGCATAGGAGAAGAATCCCACATCCCCTTTCTGGAGCTGATTTGGAACTGCAAGGAAAAATGGGTGTTATGAGCGCCATTGGGGGCTCAGTCTGGCTCACAGTACCCCAGGGCCAGCTTCCAGAACTGGATCAGGAACTTTGCCTTGAGCTCCAATCAAGGTAGCTGGTTTGGGCAGCCATGATGGCTAGCTGGAGGGGAAAGAGGACTGACTGTGGATGGCTGCTCCCTGCATTAAAGACTGTGGACAGCATTCACCTCGACTGGCAGGTAGGCTCAAGCAGCTAAGTTGCAAGATGGCTCTAGTTGCTGAGCTCAGCAGAAGCCTACGGTACATTGCTTGTTATCAGTGAGGAAAGTAAAGTGAATAAACAGAAAGTGAAGTTCCTAGCTGATGTGAACACAGCGTGACTGCAAATGATAAGGGGAGTGGATTAACGTTGGCCAGTGGCAGGACGTGCAATAAAAGCACAATAAAGGAGTGGGAGGAAGTAGTCTCGCCAAATTCTGGGAAAGACCTTCTGCCCTCATAGGGACTCCATGCAGGGCTGCAAGGAGGGACAACTGTCCGGGACTTCTGTATCTGATCCTTTAGAAGGGCAATAAAGACCAGCAGCCTGAAGAAACGCATCCCCTGTGAGTCACCTGGGGAGATTCTGTACCTTTTACACAGTAACCCTCCACTTACAATCAAAGGAGCCAGGGATCAAACTGGGGTTGTATCCTCTGGTGTATTTTGTTCTAGAGTTCTTGCAAATATTCATTACGCATTAATATTTTGAGTATTTCATGCTTGAAATGTTTGATCAGTTATTTTTCTGGATTTAGAAGGAAAGTGGGAGATGGCTGAAATTTAAGCAGGGGACAAAGTGTTGACAGAAAACAGCTGTGGCTTTCAAGCTTCCGAAATCTACAATTTGCCTCCAAAAGCAGACAAGACTACTTTTGACTTTTCTGGTAAACAAAATTTCATGGCACATCCAATAATCTGCTTTATTAAATGTTCTTGTTATACTGATATTCTGCCTTTTCTCAGGTTCATGAAAGTTTGAGGAGGCAAAGTGGAATTCTCCACTGAAATGAACACACAGGTTTCACACGTTCCTCGTATATAGATATACTTTACCTTACAAAATAAAATCACAATTATTTTAAAACTACAATTATTTTAAAACTAACAACTACAGAATTGCTCCTGGCATTTGAGGAAGTGTATTGGTGATACATGGGCATTAGCCAATAGATGCCTGTCACAACTGGCTTTTTGCCAATGCAAACAAACCTAAAGACCCTGGTTTTTTACAGAGCTTAGGAATCAAAGACATCTCTTTGTTGAGAACTACTGAGTTATCAACCCATCTTCATTATGATTACTAAGTGCCAGTTTTCCAAGCAGTACTAAGTAATAATTTTTGCAAATCAGTCTAACACAAAATGTCTAGTACTTTTCCCCAGGGAAAAAACTGACATAGTGGTCCATGTATTAGGTTCTGACATTCACTTTGCTTAAAATCACGTCCCTGATTTTGCCCTGGTACCCAGGAAGTAGACAGTTACAAAGCACAGAGGTTTTATTCCACATGAAAGTTACCTCGTTTCCCCCAGGAAAAAGATGGCAGGGATCCAGGCAGTGAATCCAGATGGGTAGCATCTCCAGACAGCAGGCCTGGCCAAAAACACTGGACACCTAATTTGCTGTTCTTGGGCCTGAGAAACAGAAAGTAGCCCAGGAGAAAGTTTGGGTAAGTGGTCATTCCTGACTACTAGAGTTTACAAGGTCAATGAATCCACCACACCACAAAGATCTAAGTTAGCTTCTGGGTTTGCATTAGGCATCTGAGTTGACTGACAGCCATTCAGGACAAAACCTTTTATCTGAATTACTAACTGCTTTCCTATGGGAGCAGGTGTGTTTCAGCAAAGCGGATGGCCAAGAATGGATACTTTTCATACCTATGTGCTTCTCTGTCTCCTGGCCACATCACATGGTTATAGTGTTTTTAAATCGGCAAGCAACCAGGAAATGCTAGCTGTAGGATCTACTTCCTGGACCACTCCATGATTTTCCCTGTGGGAATGAGGGTAACAGGCCCATGTCAGACTGTCAGTCATTCAAATGGACTCTCCATCCCAGCCCCAAGTATGGCAAAAATCACATGGTGTTGCAGCAGACACTTTTTACTTTCCAATTCAGAAGGCGGGGGGAGAGATAACCTATCCCAACTCTATCTTGGGGAAAACAGTTCCATTGTGAACTCAGGTACTGAGGGAAATGTGGACCACAGTGGATACCAGCCACTAAATGAAAAGAAGCAATACCCTTAGGATAAAATTTTTGCCGTCAGAGATTTTACGCCAATTAAGCAGTATTGTTTTTGGCCAGTTATACAGTTTTAAGAATGCAGTATTTGCAGAACAAAAATTTGGCCCTTTTCACACTGCTTACCTTCACTTGCAACGACGTGGAAGATCGCGCAAACAACACAGAAGATCGCATTTTCTCACGCGACATTTCCATGATGTAGCGCAAATCTCGCACAAGAAAATGTGATCATCTGCATTTTTAGCACGCTGTTTCGCGTTGTTGCGAGTGAAGGTGAGCAGTGTGAAAAGGGCCTTTTCGGTGCACTTGCCTAAGTACACAATGAAGGTGTGTTATCTAATGATAGTTATGTTTGATTGTTAATAGTTAAGGTTGCTCTACCTTTTTTTGTTAACCAGGTCTGGAATTTGAGAGGGGGACTGCTATTTTTCATCAAATATTTTGTGTTTTTTACAGACATTAAAGCTTAAAGTATATGGCTCTTCTAACTCCCGAACAGAATTCTTTACTCAAGTCTGATTTAAAAACCATCGATTGCATTATGCACCACTTGACTTCCCTCTGAGCCTGTTATTCAAATACAGCAATGCTGAACACTCAGGGCTTTTCTTGCAACATGTTAAGCTTCACAGAAGCAAGTAAATATTTACATGTTTAAATCAATAATTAGAATCCATATCTTAGCTCTCAGCATCTTTAATCTGTTACACACACACACTCTATCTCCCTCCATTGTCAAAAGACTCATTCTTATGATCTGCTTTTCAAACAAAGTGTTGGCTCCACTTGTCTTCTCAAGGAACCACAGCCGTTGCTTTTCTTAAAGTGAGGTAGCCAGCAACAACATCCGAAGGGAGCATCCGAATATAAGCAAATTCTTCCACAGTACTATATCTCAGCTTGCTTTGTGGGTCTGTGTAGTTTG
The DNA here is from genome assembly GCF_028583425.1 of Eublepharis macularius. Classification (NCBI taxonomy): domain Eukaryota; kingdom Metazoa; phylum Chordata; class Lepidosauria; order Squamata; family Eublepharidae; genus Eublepharis; species Eublepharis macularius. The sequence goes on along the minus strand of NC_072800.1, from coordinate 8,442,495 downwards.
CCTAAAAGAAAAGACAAACATCTGAGTGGAGGTGTCTGCAAACAAATCACTTTTAAAGCCCATAAAAATTAATGTTTCAGAGGTGTACCACACAAAAGGCTATTTAGTGGCTAGAAATATGTACAAGGATCACCATGGTTACCACGCTGTTTCTTTTTTTTACTCTTTACATCATATTTCATGATAATTAAATAATTTCCAATTCAAAAGGTGTTGCAAGAGTTGCTACAATAACTTCAAGCAATACTATATGGGGGCTATCAAGAACCGGATTCTAGGAAGAAACTGTTTGAGATTCTAGGGACAGTCATAATTCTCTCCTTGTATATTTTGCAGGGGTCCATAACTGACCACTGTGAGAGACTGTTGCATATGACATAAATCTGGCATTTTTTGTTCAGCTGTTATGGCTAATAAGCCACCAATAGATCCACCCTCCTCCCTGGTTTCGATTCACGCTCTTTTAAAGTCATGTGGCCTCAGCAAGATCTCCATAAGCCACAGGGTTTCATTGTAGGGGATGAAGCATCACTACATAACAGCAGCAACAGTAATTATCATATAGAGATTGTTAAATAAATTATACTGGCTATTTTTTCCTTCCAATTATCCAATAAATTAAATGAAACAGCACTGTACTACAATGAATGGAAAGTCCTATTCTTCTGTAAACTTAGGGTAAAGGCTACAGACTGTATTATTCAAAGTATATATAATTATCATTATCAGTTGCTATAACAACAAGGTTGTTCACGTTCAATCAGAGGCTGATGTTTCAGCATTTGATTATTTTTTTCCACTGCTGGATAAAAAAACCTGCTGTATATCTAAGCCAGGTGACCCTCCATTTGAATTTCCAGAGGAGTCTACAAAGTACACACAGTCCCTACAGGAAAAGTTAGGTTTGAATTTTTTTTTGGCATGATGGCTGAGGAATTAATTTTTTAAAAATATCACATGCTAACACAAGGAGATTAAGGGCACAATCCATTCCCTCCTGCTTACGGGAGGGACATCCCCTAAAGAGAACTTGTCAAGCTCATTCCCTGTCAACCCTCCAGTGGGCATGCCTTGTGCTGGGTGCCCCAAATGAGGCCTTCCCTTATACTCCCCTCTCCACCAGTCTGATGCAAATGCAAAGCCAGCTCATGCTCTTAGAAACACTGAGGACCTGAGGACAAGCAGAGTTGATGGCTTCCTCTATGCAAAAGGCAAAATATTAACTGCAAAAGCCGGGAATGCTGTATACAAACACACAAGGCTGCCTTGCTCTAGCTAGTCCAGCACCGTTTTCTCTTGCATGCATGTCTTTCTCTGGCAAAGCGTCTTCTTCCATTAAGCCACAGCTCCCTTCTCTCAGCAGTGTTCCTGAGAAAAGGAACCCAAGAGAACTCTGCCACACATGCCCCATTGTAATGTTAAATGTAATGTTTAACATTACATTTACAACATGGAGTGTTAATTAAACCAGTTTATTGCATCCTTTGCTTGACTACACAGGGTTGCACTCACCTGTAACTTCTGTTCATCGAGTTCTTCTGTGCAGACACATACGGGACTGCGCGTGCACAGGCCAACTGACAGAGAATTCTACAATGCTTTCTAGAACTCCAAAGGGGCCATTGCTCACGTTCCACAGCAACTGTTCCTGCCTAAATGATCACATGACTTAACAGCGAGCAACTGCCCCTTCCCTCAGTTCCTCCAAAAGCCACCGCAACTCCAGACTGTGGTGACCAGGGAGTTCACAGCAGGGTAGGAGGGATGGCATGTGTGTCTGCACAGAAGAACTCGATGAACAGAAGTTACAGGTGAGTGCAACCCTGTTTTCATCTTTGTTTTTCTGTGCAGCCCCACATGAGAGAGTACCAAGCTATACACCACAAAGGAGGCGGGGTGAATCTCCAACTCAACTTTATTAACATTATGAACAGAGTAACCATAAAAGCATGAGCAAGAAACTGTAACATCAAATAGAGTGTAATATGGAGCATTAATCCAACCATAAAATATGAACAAACTTTTTTTTTTTTAGGCAAAGAGAGAGTGCAAGATGGATCTCCCAACTGTCACATCCTGGTTTGCATTCACATCTACTGCATAATGCAGCAGAAGCCCACATCGCTGCTTTACAAATCTGTGCAAAAGGGACACCCTTAATAAGAGCTGAGGATGCTGCCTGAGACCTTGTCGAATAAGCTTTTACCCTCAAAGGACATTGCAGTCCAGACATGCCATATGCTTTTTCAATTGCAAGCACAATCCATCACGACACTGTCTGCGAGGATGCCTTTTTACTTTTATTCATTCCACCGAAGCAAACAAACAAATGCATGATATCCCCAAAAAATTTTGTTCTGTCCAAATAAAAGGCTAATGCTCTTTTCAAATCTACTGTGTGTAGGGCTCTTTCTCCTTTTGACACAGGGTTTGGGAAAAAAACTGGTAGGGAAATTTCCTGTGCTAAGTGGAAAGCACAGAACTGCAAACTAAAGCCTAAGCACCACCTTAGTAGGGTGAAACTTCAGAAAAGGAGTGCTGCCAACTCGTTCATCCTTCTAGCGGAGGTAACCGCAAATTGCAAACTAAGGCCTAAGCACTGCAAACTAAGGCCTAAGCACCACCTTAGTAGGGTGAAACTTCAGAAAAGGAGTGCTGCCAACTCGTTCACCCTCCTAGTGGAGGTAACTGCAACTAAAAATGCCACCTTATAATATAAGACATCTGAAGGGCAGGTTGCCAGTGGTTCAAAAGGTGGTAGCATCAACCGTGCTAACACCAGTGACAACAACAATTGGGGAACTGGTAATGATAAGGTGGATACAGGTTAGACATTCCCCTCATAAACTGGCGAGATCTTGATTGGGAAAACACTGACTGTCCCTCCACTGGTTGCTGGACTGAGGAAATAGCAGCCAAATGCACTTTTAGTGATGACACACCTAACCCCTTTGATTTCAAATTGCATAGATAACCAAATATGAGAGTTAGTGGACAGGATGTAGCTGACACACCTCTAACCTCTGTCCAGACCAAAAACTTAGCCCACTTAGCTGAATAAGACTTCCTGGTCGAAGGCCTTCTGGCATTTAAAAGGACCTCCTGAACCTGGGATGAGCACTCTAACTGCGAGGTTGTATTCACCACGCCGTCAGAAACAGACATGGTGAAACAACGCTCCACTGTAAAGCAAATCTGGCTGTCTGGGCAACCTGACATATGTCCGTTTGGACAGCTGTAGAAGTTTGGGCAACCACACTTGCCTTGGCCAAAATGGCGCTATCAGTATAGCATTGGTGTTGTCCCTCTCTATCTTGCACAGCACTCTTGTTAAGAGAGGGATCGGGGGAAACATGTAATAAAGCCTATTTGTCCAGGCGATCTGGAAGGCGTCCCCAATGGACAGAGGACCGCTCCCTGCCCTGGGACAAAACATCCTGGCTTTCGTATTGCCTGATGTTGCGAAGACATCCACCTCCGGTGTACCCCACCAGTTGAAAACAGAGACAAGATATTTGTTGTTCAAGGCCCACTCGTGATTTGACACAATGACTCCGCTGAGAACATCTGCCCTTGCATTGTCTGTACCCGCAATGTGGATTGCCTGAACAGATACACTGTTTGCAATTGCCCACTGCCACAGAGTCACAGCTTCCTTGCAGAGCTTTAGGGATGCAGTACCACCATGTTGGTTTACATAATACATTGCAGTGGTGTTGTCCATTTGCACCTACACATACCGGTTTCGTAGGAAGCCTGCAAACGAAACAAGTGCAAATCATATAGCTCTCAATTCTAACAAATTAATATGTAACCGTGACTCCTTTTCCGACCAACCACCTTGCACAAACATTCCATTACAGTGAGCACCCCAACCCGCCAGTGAGGCATCTGTTGTCACCACCAGGTCATGATGGGTATAGCCAAAAGCCACACCTTTAAAGAGATTTTGATCCTTCACTCACCGTGCCAGTGAATGGACTATCCCCCTTGGTACTGAAAACTTCACTGAAGGTGCATGTTCTAGGGGCTTGTACTTCCTAACGAACCAGTTCTGTAATGATCTCATATGTAACTTGGCAAAAGGTACCACTGATGTAGTAGATGCCATGTACCCCAACAGGCGCTGTATGGTTTGCACCAGCTGAAAACGAGTCCTGGTCATAATGAAGATCAAAGATTTAATTGATCTCGCCCTCTCCTGTGGCAATACAGCTCTTGAAATGGAAGAGTCTAATACTGCCCTAATATATGACACTTTTTGGCTGGGCTCTAGCTTGGATTTTTCAAAATTTATAAGAAGGCCCCAAGTGCTTACAAGTTTGAACCACTTTACTAATGTCCTGCACTAATTTATCCTTTGTAGGAGCCACCACCAGCCAATCGTCTAAGTAGGGGAAAACAGTACAACCCTGTTCCCTCAAAAAGGCCACCAGGGGTGCCATACACTTTGTGAAAACCCTTGGAGCCGTAGAAAGGCTGAAAGGGAGTACTCTGTAACGAAAGACCTTGTTTCAGTACACAAACCCCAGGTACCTCCTATGCTCCTTCCTTATAGCAATGTGAAAATATGCGTCCTTAAGGTCAAGGACAGCGAACCACTCCCCTTGTTTTAACAATGACAATACAACTGACAAGGTGACCATCTTGAACTTTGACACCCTCAGAAAAGCATTGAGGCCTCTTAAATCTAAGATAGGACGTAAATCCCCATCTTTTTTGGGAACCAAAAAGAAGCGTGAAAAGAAGCCTGGTTGTGTTTCATCAGATTTTACTTCTTCAATAGCCCCTTTAGCCAAAAGAGCCTGAATTTCTCCTTCTAACTCGACTAACATACTATTAACGGCCGTTGATGGCCAAACAGTCTTTGGCAGTTCTGCGAACTCTAGTCCATAACCGCTGTTCACAATGGTCAAGATCCATGAGTCGGTTGTAATTGACCTCCATTCAGAAAGGAAAGGTGCAAGTCAGTCACCAAAATAAGAACTAGAGTTCCCCTACTCCCGTCAGAACTGCTTCGGGGTGCCTTGAGGATCCTTCTGGTGAACAGACGACTGAGATGAACGAGGCTTATACTGTTTACGTCTTCTCGATTGTTGAGAAGCAGAATATTGTCTCTGCGGGTGCTGATGGTAATACTGGTGCTGCTGATTCCTCCCATAATATTGGTATGGGGTATGTCTGGGGAAGTACCTCAGTTTGTAGGTTGTCCTCTCAGCAGCCATCACTCCCAAGGATTTGGCTGTCTGCCTGTCCTCCTCCTATTTTAGAGCCTCATCAGTAGTAGAGGAGAAAAGTACATCTCCTTCAAAAGGCAGACTTTCGATCTCGGCCCTTATCTCCATCGGGAGCGCCGTAGAGCATAGCCATGCATGTCTTCTCATCAACCCAGCCCCTGCCATACCTCTTGCCGAGGTATCCACTGCATGGCTGCCTGTATTCATCTTTTGTTTCGGTAATTGTATGGCTTCCATTTGTATCAATTACAGGGCAGAAATATATAATGACAACTTCTCCCAGATATAAAGCTGGTAACCAGCCATAATTGTCTGGTAGTTAGCGATGCGCAAGTTCAGAGCTGAAATTGCATACTGCCTCCTGCCTAAATTATCTATCTTCTTGCCCTCCTTATCTGGTGGAACGGAGTGTGAACCAGACCAGCGATGTTGGATCTCCTCTGCCACTAGAGAAGATGGAGGGGGATGCTTCAGGAATGCTTGCCATGTGTCTTGCTTTATTTTATACATCTGTTCTATCCGCTTAGATGTGGCAGGCATCACAGGTGTCTTTCACACCTTGTGAATGATTTCCTCTAGTCCCTCTAACATGGGAAAGCCTATTACAGCAGGAGCGTCACCATAGATGCGGCTCAGCAACGTATCTTTCGTCTTTGGAGTGGCTGAAGACATATCGATGTCCAAAGCCCTCGCCATCCGCACCATTTGCTCCGCATATAGCCGAAGGTCCTCAAATGGTGAGCCAGTACTCGGACCAACATTCACATCAGGGAATGGATCCGAGAAAGACTCAGAACTGACCTCGGAGCGGTCAACTTCCATGTCTCCTTCATCAGATGTCGAAGACAGTTCAGGAAATGGGGGCAGAAACCATCTATGTTCCCTCGAACCTGAAGGCCCTGGGTCCAGATGGCCATAGTCCATCGGCGCTCCCTGCCATTGGCAGTGATATGGCGCAGGGATGCAGCAGGCATGCTGATGTTGAACAGCCAATGAATGCCTCGGTTCCAAAGGGACCACATCACCTGATGCTTGTTGGTTCCGATGGGAATGACTCGAAGAAACAGAATGGCTTCGGACTTGATGCGAGGACAGCTTGGCTGCAATATGCTCCTCATCTGGGAACTTGTCAGATCCTACTACAGCAATGTCAGCCCTGCTCCCCGACTCTGACCTAATCCTCAGTTCCGGAATCTCTCCCTCAGACATCAAGTGAGCCGGGGAGTTCAAATGCGGCAATACACGGTGCAACCAACACCACATCATCAGTTTCTTCAAGTCTTGGCGATTGAAGGCGATGTGTCGGAACCGAAGTATCTCTGGAAGAACGCTTAGACTTCTTTGACTTTTTGGCTGGTGGTTCAGAAGCCCATCTCGACTTCGAACTTCTTTTAGAGCTCAATGTTTTATCTGTCGGATCCGATACAGACGTCAATCTCAACGACCTCGGTTCCTTTGTCGGATCCGATGTAGGGGTTGACCTCGAGGAGCCTGGTACTATGCCCGTTGGATCCAATGTTGGAACCGACCTCAAAGACACTACTGATCCAGCCCTTGAATGCTGCTCAGCAGCCACTGAAGCTGACACTGATTTTGAAACCAACTTCGATGCGTGCTCCTTAGACGACGGAGACTTAAGCACCTCTCCCTCTTTCAACACTTTATTCCATAAGGAAGCTTTCAGTCATTGGCTTCTATCATGTCTGGCCTTGGGAGTGAAGTTCTGGCAGATCTTACATGCCGTCACATTGTGCCCCTCACCCAAACAAAACAGGCAGAGTTCATGGGCATCAGTATGGGTCATCTTCATATTACACTGAGTACAGTGCTTAAAAAGTGCCTTTGATGCCATCTCGAGGTGATCAAAGACCACAGGGGCAAAACCAATATGCATCGTCAAACAGGCCAAATCAATACACACCGAGACGTTTCAATCCAAATCAGCAAGCTGAAATCGTAAACAGGAACAGTCCGAAAGTCAAAAACCGAAGAAATCACAGAGAAAAACACTAATGGAGAGCTCAAGTGCGAAGTTCCTCCTCAAGTGGCGGCAAGAAGAGAACTGAGGGAAGGGGCCGTTGCTCGCCGTTAAGTCATGTGACCATTTAGGCAGGAACGGTTGCTGTAGAACGTGAGCAATGGAGCTCTAGAAAGTATTATAGAATTCTCTGTCAGCTGGCCTGAGCACGTGCAGTCTCATGTGGGGCTTCACAGAAGAACGAAGATGAACTGAGAGTTACCCAGAAAGTAAAGAAATGGAATTCTCAGTAGATCTGGCCATCTACTTTGCCTTCTACTTTTCCTCCAAGGAACACAAGTTGGTTATCCTCACAACAGCCCTGTGAGGTAGGTTAGGCCAAGCATGTGTGACTGGCTCAATGTTACTCAAGGGGGGATTTCAACACAGGTCACTCTGTTCCTAATCAAATGCTCCAATATCTGGGCTGCCCTGGTGCTTAAGGTATGATTCCGTTTTTATATGTTGCTTTGGGTCCCTATTGAGAAGAAAAATTTAGCAAAAATACTTGACTAAAAAAAAGACCTCAACGATATCCATCTCACATCTTCCCATTAGGTAGAAACTGCAAGATTAAGTGCAGAGCTTCTTTTGAAAGAATCCTTGCTTGACTATACAAAGGGCCACTTCAGTTATCTTAACAGAACAGCTGGTGTTTAGAGTCATTATCAGAGATAAGCAGGGTTTGGCAAAAACCTGGAGAAAAAACGTTCTATCTTCTTAATAGAGGCTCGATGGGATGTTATTTACCTCCATGCTATGAAAAGCTTCAATAGCCCGTTTTTACACATTAAGTCTCTGTTAAAAGAACAGGACATTTTTTGCTAGGCATGTGGGCAACCCTAAGGGCAAGAATCATCTTACACCCATAGTTTCATATGGGAAGTTCCCCAAGGTAGATTCAAAAGACCACCCCCCCAACCCTTCTTCCAGAAATTCAAAACAGCTTAGAGCAAAGAGAATCACTGTATCACATAACATGGTACTGTCAGAACTCCCAAGGGTGAAAAAAGAGGGCACAGGACGGTATCCTGTGGACTGGCCTTGTTGATGGTGGTGCCTTTTGCCCAAGAGTAGTGCCATAGCAGGACAGATCCACGGGATCCAGCCCAACAGTCTGCTGAAAGCAGTCAGAAGCCCACTTGCCCCATGGGCTAGAAGATGACTTTCTGGAATCTATTAAGAAGTGCATTTATTTTAAGGTACCTATCCTGCCTTATATTCCAATAGGGCTCTAAAAGAAGCTTAGACATCAACTGACATCCAACTAAAATGATGACAGCTGCAGATAATTAAAAAGCAATGCAATCACCACTTCCCCCCCAGTCCTCCTTCCCCCTAGCTGCTTTTCTCCTTGCTGTAAGAAACGTGTGCATGGTTAGGAAAATGCAGCACAGGGGAATAGGCCAGGCAGCACCTTCCACCACCTGTCTCCAAGCTGTGTCCTATCCTGCCACTTTTTAAAATGTTGAGCAAATGTATGTATGTATGTATGTATGTATGTATGTATGTATGTATGTATGTATGTATGTATGTATGTATGTATGTATGTATGTATGTGTTTATTTACTTCATTTATATCCTGCCTTCCTCCCGAATGGGGATCCAAAATGGCTTACATCATTCTCCCATCCTCTATTTTATCCTCACAACAACCCTGTGAGGCAGGTTAGTCTGAAAGTATGTGACTGGCTCATGTTCACCCAGCAACCTTCCATGGTCGAGCAGGGATTTGAATTTGGGTTTTCCAGATCCTAGGCCAACACTCTAACCACTGCGCCAAGCTTGAGTCTTTCTCAGACATCATCCCTTTCCTTTTGGAACTGTATCAGTGGAGAGGAGCTGATCCACATCTGGATCAGTCAGCAGGAGAACTGGCACAGTTCCCCTACAGCAACTGGATGCCAGAGGAACAGAACTGGCATACAATGGTCAGAAAGCCTTCCATCTGTGATCATGATTTACTTAAGTTTTAGAATTGGCTTGAATCTGTCAGCCAGCCAACCGAATTTCCCAGTTTTCATTTTTTAAAAAAATGTATTTCCTCCTGCTATCACTTGCTTGGCAAACACTATTCAGTCCCTCAGCGAGAGGACTAGTTGTGCTATTCTTGTAGCTAGGGATTGCAGCTCAAGGCCATGAGCCATCTTTGGGTTTACTGAAATGGAAACCCAAGTGCATTGCAGAGGATTCTGGGGGCATGGTTTAGGGTTCCTAATGATTTCATGAGGGCATAGACCAGGCCTGTTGGGCCCCACTGCTGCCCCCATGTGAGCAGAGCATGCAGCCTGAAAGACCGCCAGCCACCCTGACCCAGTGATGGGCTATGGCAGGTGCCATTGGCTGTCCATCAGTTACTGGGTTCAATTAAAGGTACTGTCTATCCCATGTAAAGTTCACCATGGCCTTAGACACTCATATCTGCAGGGCTGGCTCTCTCCCTGAGCTCCAGCATGACAGCTTTGCTCATCTGAGCAGGGCCTTTTGCGGTATCACCCAGCAAATGGGCAAGATCAACAAGTCCCGATACATGCGCACTCTCTGTGGTCCCCCCACCCGCATTATGAAATGGCCTGCCTAAAGAGGCCAGGAAAGCTCCCCCTCTCTTGCCTTTCCACAAACAATGCACAGCCGAGTTATTTGGGAGGCCTTTTTACTCAGGTAATAGAGCTGTGCTGTACGAAATGGTTCAGAGAGATGCTCTGAAAAGGGACAGGGACCGTATATTGTGCTATGGAGTACTGCCTGTTGGTGTAGATATGTTTCTACTGGGAATTTCTGACATTTAATATCATGTCAAATTAATTTGGTTTTGTTTCAGCAATGTTTCATCTCTATTTGGATGTATGCTTGCTTTCACATTTCTGCAATCCATACACTGTTGTATTGTTTACTGAATGTCCCAGCCACTGATCATACTTACATACACTGCGTATTCTGCCTTGAGTCTCGGTGAGAGAGGCAGATTATAAAGATCATGTATGTATGTATGCATACATAAAGGCACATAAAACTGTCCTTCAGGGCAGCTTGCCACATTCTCCCCATATAACTCCCCTAGCTTCTAGCTGGATCTCAGAGCAGTATGACAACCCACTGCTAAGGCAGAAAGAGCCTCCTTCAGGGCAGGGGTTTGGAGAACGCCCACCAACCCTACAGATACAATTATGAAAGCCCAGCTCCTCCATATACTCATAACTAAGTATAACTAAAGCTCAAAAGTTGTGAAAAATAAAGCAAGACAAAGGGAAAAAACATACTCACAGGAAGTCCTGAAATATCAGAGTATTTCTTGGCTGCTTTAAAAGAAGGAGGAGCATCAATACTGAAGTCTGGAGAAGGGCCAGAAAGAGAACAGAAGAAAGGGCATTTAATGATAGGACCAGTTTAACATGTAGCACTGCTTAGTTAATAACAACAATAGTGCTCTTATATACAGCTCTTCTGGACAGATTAGTGCCCCACTCAGAGCAGTAAACAAGGTCAGTAGTGTTCTTATTATTCGCACAACACAGCTGGGGAGCTTGACTGACTTACCCAAGGCCACCTGCAAAGCTCATGGCAGTTGTGGAAGTCAAAACAGCAAGAGCGTTGATATGCACCACAACCACTATGCTACAGCAGTTCTCAATCCCCTCCTTAAAGCAGTTCTTAACTCAGATAAAAGTGGAAATGATGGTCTATCGCATTTTTATGCCACCTTTCCTCCAAGGAGATCAGAGCAGCATGCATGGTTCTTCCCTCTTCCCATTTTCCCCTCATAACAATCCTGTGCAGTAGGCTCTGCTGAGTGTGAATGGTCCAAAGTCACCCACAGAGCTTCATGGGAAGCAGGAATTTGAACCTGGGCCTCATAGACCCCAGTCCAACACACTAACTGCTGTATCATCCTGGTCCTCTCTATCTGTAAGCACAACCAATTAGTTGTGTGGTCCCCGGGAGTGGATATGCATCTCCTGGAAACACTGAAAATACTTCCAGGCAGTTCAGTGGGGACTGGATCTGCTCTGCAATGCAGAAGGGGTTTAACATGGAGGTCCTATTTCACTGTCACAAATACCAGCCGTTGATACTTGCCTTCAATGAATCTGTCTCATCTTTAAAAAAACAGAAACAGCTCTGCCTTTAGGAGACAACATGGACACATGAACAATTGAGATTAATGCAAAGACAAACAGAACTACAAAGAAGTCCCAAGTAACACAGGACTGGTTCTTATTTACTTTCCCAATTCTTGCCCCTATGCAGCATTTATAGTACAGGTCTATATTATATCTTTTGATAGCAAAGAGCATCTGCCTGGTCCCAAACTGACCAAGCCTGCATGGCTGCAATCTCTCTCCCACAGAGAAAACGGTTTTTTTGAGAAAGTTGTTATTTACAAATACATGAAAAGCATCTAAGCAGCTTACAACTAGGATCATTTAGTTGCCATGGCAATGCCCTTTCAGAGGCAAGGATTTGTTTCAGGTTCTTCCAGGTTCTGTTCTTCTTTCCAGCTGCAGCTCCTCCAATGCCAGAATGCTAAAGTGGTTTTTAAGAGAAAGAGAAAGCAAACAAATGCATTCAAATTGGCATTTTACTGGTGAATTCACCAATAGTAAAAATCATTCCACTTCTTTACTTCAACAAATGCTAGACATTTGCTTCTGAAACACAACAGAGAAGGAAATTTTGATCTCTGCCATAACTAGTATAAGTGGAATGAACAGAATATATACTTTGAATGTAGAAAACAAACAAAATATGGTTGGGTTGCTGGGAACACAAGATGCAGGGATCTCCTAGTGCCAGCCCATCCAGATGCAGGACCTGTGATTTCCATTATCATATTAAACCAGGTTGCAGCCAATTAGCTTCTCAACTGAACCATGATCTCACACACCAGGCAGACTGTAGAAAACCATCACACAGCCAGGCAGCCTCTGGTGCTGACTCATTTATCTCTGCCCACCTCACCTGTGACATGTGGCACACCCACGAAGACTCCAACCGCCTCCGTATGTTAATAACCCCTATGCCATGTCCTTCCCTGGTCACTGTGGGCTGACAGGCCTATGCATCTGGGCTCCAGATCTTATGTGCTATTTAGACATTGCATGCAGTGACTGAAAGCCAGTAGCTCAACTAGCCACCTGCCAGACTTATGGCTACTGATCAGCCCTCTCTGCTCACTCTCTTTTTACTGGCACATTGGATGGAGCAGTGCAAATAGACTGCTGGGGGAGAAGCAGGTCTACAGACTTCATCTAGCTGCTTGCCATTTTTTGATGATTTGCTGACCAGGCTTATGCACATAAGTCTCAACAGCTGGATCAAGGGAGAAAACATCTGTTGGCACATGTAGTTCCCCATCCAGCACAGAATACATGTGCAAAAATGTGTGTCTGCATGTACAGTCTTAGTAGCTGGATTGGGTGGAAAATATGATTAGCATGAGAAGTTTTCTGGAAGTTAATCAGAAGAAGAGTGAAACAGAATGCTCTTAAAACAACAATGCCCTGTTGGCAAGCATAATCTTGAGTTTTCCTAGCTGTTTGGAAAAAGAAATCTTTGCCACTGTTGTGATAATGTTAATTTTGCTTATCAAAGCAATTACTCTCAAGCAGTTCATCCAGATCCCTGAAGAGGTAAACATGCTGTACTTTTCAGTGAAAAGACTTGCTTTCAAGTTGTTTCTTTTTAAGTCTTAGGACTGGAAAGGTAGTATTTATCATTTCAGCTGCTATTATCTTCTTATCTCCAAACTCACACAATGCTCTATAGAGAGGTCTGGGTCAATGTGGGTCATGCATTGTGGGTCAATGCATGAAAGCAAAGGGTGGTAGCAAAGGTAAAATATGGGAACGGGATTCATTTGTGGATGCTCTTCCAACAACATGATTTCTCAGGGTAGAAGCTGCAGCCCTCCCTGGGTGCTCATTGATAAAGATGGGGGCTTACACCTGAGGAAGTATGAGAAGGATTGGGGCATTCAACCAATGTTTTCTTGTTTGTTGACACAGTATTTGTCATTAATGCATATCCGCAATGTTTGATTTTATGTTGCTTTTTATTAAAAAAATATTCACAGCAAAAATGATCATTTTTTTAACAAATCACTAATTTTTGAACAAGATTAAAACACTGTAAGATGAAAGCCGGTATCAAAGCAGAAATGGGATAAACAGGGGAGTAAAAAAGTCAAACAGACACAGAACCACTGACATGAAGCAAAATCTCTGGAGTGGTGTAGTCTCATGTAAATCTCTGTTGATGGAAGGGATTTCTGTCAGTGGAATGGGACTTTCTTGCCTCTACACTCCCAATACGTCCCTGGAATGTGGTTTCCAGGGAACAGGGACCCCCCCCTCCCCGCCCCAGGAAAAGCATGCTGGTAGAGGGGAGTCGCCAATCATTGCCCTTTCCATTAGCAGAAATTTTCCACCAGATTCAGCTCTATTTCTAAAACAGATAGTTTTATCCCCTCGCAGAATGCAAGCAGTGTCAGAGGTGGGAGAGGGCATTCCAGAGCTCCAGAGTGACTCCTGGGAACTTGGCCCCGATCCTTGCACATAACAGCCTGACCTCTAGGCGGCTGGGTTCTTGGAGCAGGTGGGACCAGACTGCTTTGAGCTTTACGGGGCCAAGCCAGCACCTTGAACAGGGCCTAGGAGCACACCGACAGCAAGCACAGATTTCAACCGGCTGCATCGTGACTTTGCCTCCAAGAGCCTCGTGTCAGAATGGCTGGACCTACTGGACTAGCTACCATTTCTTAAACATTTTCATGGGCAACCACATAAAGCACATTGCAAGGATCCAATACAGAAGTCACTAAAACACAAATGACTGTGGCCACACTCCTCCTTTCCAGTAAAGGATGCAGCTGGCAAACCTGCCAAAGCTGGTAAAAGGCACTGTGGCTCACAGGCACCTCCTGGGTTTCAAAAAAAAAGCCTGGGTCTAGCAGCACTTCCAAGCGGCAAACCTGACCTTTTGTGCAACCAAGGCCATCCCCCAAAGCAGGGCAAGATCTAGACTGAAGTGGACCTAAATACTAAGTTTTAGCCAAGAGCATCTGAAGTTGTCTGGCCACTATTCTCTGCATCACCTTACTAAGACATGGTATGATTCCAGTCTATTAATTTTCAGATCATTCAGAAATGACTTTTGGAAGCGGGATCTAACAACTGCTCTCTTTGAAGTGACACATACATGAAACTGCCTTATACTGAATCAGATCCTTGGTCCATCAAGGCCAGCACTGTCCACTCAGACTTTCCAGGGTCTCAAGGAAGAGTCTTCCTGATCACCGCCTGACTGCAAGTTACTTATTTTAAAACTGGAGATGCCAGGGATGGAACCCAGGACCTTCTGCTTGCCAAGCAGATGCTCTACGACTGAGCCACAGCCCATCTCTTGATTATACTAACCAAAATAGCTTGCTACAAATAGATATTAATTGCAAAGAACAGGGATCAAGAGGATAAACAAAAGATAAAAGAGAATGGAAGATTTATATTCACTTACCGTGAAGCTTCCTTTCTCGGTGGTCTGGGAGTGGGTCAGTCAAGACTGCTGGGAAGTAGCTCCTCCTCCTTCTTGCAGGGTCTGTCAAATCAGACGATTCCTTGGGGGAGGGGCTCTTCCTTGGCCTGCCAGTTCTTTTCAAGCCCGTGATCCCCCGAGTTCATGACACTGGATCTCCGAAAGTCCTTTTTTATTTTATTTATATTTCAATTTATTTATATTTCAATTTATATACCGCCCATCCCCAGGGGCTCTGGGCGGTGAACAGTTAAAATCAATAAAAACAAGAACTAAAATCAATATACAAACAATAAAACAAATTAACAAAGTGCAGTGGTGGGGAGAACCCTCCCTCACCCCAAAGGTGGGAGGCCAACATGGCACCACCCCCTTCAATCACCGAACGCCTGGCGGAACAACTCTGTCTTACAGGCCCGGCGGAACGATAATATGTCCCACTGGGCCAGGGTTTCCATTGACAGAGCGTTCCACCAGGCTGGGGCCATGACTGAAAAGGCCCTGGCCCTGGCTGAAGCGAGGCGGGCTTCCTTAGGGCCGGGGACCACAAGTAAATATTTATTCGCTGATCGAAGCGATCTCCGGGGAACGTACAGGGAGAGGCGGTCCCGAAGATATGCCAGTCCCAACCCGCTCAGGGCTTTAAAGGTAAGAACTAACACTTTGAACCTGTTTCGGAATTCAACCGGAAGCCAGTGCAGCTGGCGCAGGACAGGTGTGATGTGTGACTGGTAAGGTATACCAGTCAGGACCCGCGCCGCCGCATTCTGGACCAGTTGTAGTTTCCAGATCAGGCCCAGGGGTAACCCAGCATAGAGTGAGTTGCAGTAATCTAGCCTGGAGGTGACCGTTGCATGGATCACTGTAGCCAGGTCCTGGGGCGTCAGGTAGGGGGCAAGTTGCCTGATCTGACGAAGATGGAAAAATGCAGACTTGGCAACCGCCGTGACCTGGGCCTCCATCAATAGGGAGGCATCCAGGAGCACACCCAGACTCTTTACCACTGGCAAAGTTGCCAGTGGTGTCCCATCCAGGGCAGGGAGCTGGATCCCAACATCTGGCAGCCCCCGTCCCAGCTGCAGGACCTCCATCTTCACTGGGTTCAATTTCAGCCTGCTCTGTTTCAACCATGCCGTCACAGCCTCCAAAGCTCTGGTCAGATTGTCTGGGGCCGTGTCTGGCCGGCCGTCCATCAACAGAAAAAGTTGGGTGCCATCTGCATATTGATGACAACCCAGCCCAAACCTCCGCACCAACTGGGTGAGGCGGCGCATATAGATGTTAAATAACATCGGGGAGAGTATCGCCCCTTGGGGAACCCCGCACACCAAAGGGTGACAGGGCGATAGATCTCCCCCGAGCGCCACCCTCTGTCCCCGACCCTGGAGAAAGGAGACCAGCCACTGTAAGGCTGTCCCCCTAATCCCCACGTTGGCAAGGCGGCTGGCCAACAAATCATAGTCAACTGTGTCAAACGCTGCTGTGAGATCAAGTAACACAAGCAGCGATGACCCGCCTCAATCCAGATGCCTGCGAAGGTCATCTGTGAGGGCAACCAAGGCTGTCTCCATCCCATGGCCAGGACGGAAGCCAGACTGGAATGGGTCCAGGACTAGAGCATCATTCAGGAATTCCTGCAGTTGTACCGCCACCACCCGCTCAATCACCTTGCCCAGGAACAGGAGGTTCGACACTGGGCAGTAACTGGACGGGTCGGTGGGCTCCAAAGATGGTTTTTTCAGGAGGGGCCACACTACCGCCTCCTTTAATGCTCCTGGAAAACCCCCAGAGCTCAGGGAGATGTTAACAATGGCCTCCAAATGATCCCGTAGCCCCTGAGCTGGCCTTCACCAACCAGGATGGGCAGGGGTCCAGAGGACAGGTGGTTGGCCTCATCCCCTGCAGGATCCTGTCAACATCGTCCTGAGAGAGCAGCCTGAAATGGTCTAATACCATTAGACAAGATTTTGCCTGCAAAATAGCTCACAAAAGCCTTGCAGCCTCTCTGATACTCTGTAAAAACTTATTAAAATCCTAACATGACAACACTATAAACGTGAAAATAGAAGAACTTTCACAACTGCGATAACTTCCCTCGAACCTTCCCCTTCTATCAAATTCTATGCTATGTAGGGTGGGTTTGGACTGACCCACTCCCAGACCACTGAGAAAGGAAGCTTCATGGTAAGTGAATATAAATCTTCCATTCTCCTGTGGTCTTGGGAGTGGGTCAGTCAAGACTGCTGGGATATACGTATAGCAGTATCTCACTAGAAGGGTTTCTAATGTCTGATCACAGAGTGTGCTGCAGCACCTGTCTACCGAGAGTGGCTTCTGCTGAGGCTATCTTGTCTATAGTATTTTGTAAAAGTATGTGTAGACTTCCATGTTGCTGCTCTACAGATCTTTCCTAAAGATCGGAAGGCCCTATAAGCCGCTGATGTGGCTGCCCCCCGGAGAGTGCGCTGTGATTCCCTATGGTGGCGTTAAGTGTCTAGCTCTGTAAGCTGAAGTTATGCACTCCCTGAGCCATCTACTTAGTGCAGATGTGGATACCTTCTCCCCTAGTTAAGTCTTTCTAAAGGAAACAAACATGTTTTTATCCTTGCGTATGTGTCTAGTCCTATCTATGCAGTAGCTTAGGGCCGTCTTAATGTCTAACCTATGCCATTCCTTCTCCTTCTCATGCTTCAGGTTACTACAGAAAGAAGGAAGCACTATCTCTTCACCCCTATGGAAAATGGAGTTGACCTTAGGAATGAAGGTTGGGTCCGGTCTAAGAACCTTATCAGAGTGAAAAATACATAGCTCATTGTTCACTGATAGGGCTCTCAGCTCAGAGACCCTTCTGGCCGAGGTGATTCCCACCAAAAAGATGGTTTTAAGTGTTAACCATCTGAGGGAGCAGGTAGCCATCGGCTCGAAAGGTTCCCTGGTGAGGGCCTTTAGTACAACACTGAGATTCCACGTTGGGAACCTGTGCACCTGCAGAGGGTTCAATAACTTAGTTCCCCTTAGAAAACGTCTAATGTGAGGGTAACTGATTAGAGATGTTCCTTTCTTCGACCCCCTAATGGCAGAGATGGCTGCCGTCTGTCTTTTAAGGGTGCTCATGCTGAGTCCTTTGTCCAAACCCTCCTGAAGGAATGCTAATATCATCTTAATTGGAGCAGTCAAAGGGTTGCTAGATTTATCGCTGCACCAGCTGCTAAAAGTCTGCCATGTCTTATCATAACTCTTGTTCGTTGAGACCTTCCTGGAGGCGAGCATCGTCTTAATCAAGTCTTCAGAATGTCCTAAGTCTGTCAACTGTTTGCATTCAATTTCCAGCCCGCTAGGTTGAGGAGTGCCGATGAAAGTGCCTCCCTTGCCACAGTAGATCCTTCCTCTGAGGCAGTCTCCACGGTTCCCCCTTCTAGAGCTGCATCAACTCCTGGAACCACGGCCTCCTCAGCCAGAACAGAGCAATCCCTATTACCTCCGCTCTCTGTTGGATCGTCCTTTGCAATACCCTGTCCAGGATCTTTACTGGGGGAAAGGTGTATAGTAATGCCTGAGGCCATTCCTCGCTTAGGGCATCCGTCCCCGTTGCGCCCACCTCCTTTCCTCTGGAAAAGTATCTCAGATCTTGGTTATTCTGTCCTGATACGAATAGGTCTACTTCTGGTCTCCCAAATCTCTGGCATATGTGGTTGAACATCTCTTCATTTAGCTTCCGTTCCACTTGATCCACAACGGTCCTGCTCAGCCAGTCCGCTATCATGTTCTGAGTGCCTGCCACATGAATTGCTCTTATGGATCTCAGATTTTCCTCTGCCCAGATCATAATCTCCTCGGCTTCTCTGTTTAGTTTCCTGTATCTGCTCCCTCCTTGCTTGTTTACAGCCATCATGCTGTCGGTTTGTACTAAGATGTGTTGGTTCATTAGTACCTCTTGAAGACTGCAATCCTATTTTGATTGCCCTTAGTTCTAACAAGTTTATGCTGTTTTCCTTTTCTTCTTCCAACCACAGCCCCTGAGCCATCTTGCCCTGTGAGTGCGCTCCCCATCCTGACAGGCTTGCATCTGTTGTCATTACCAACCAATTTGGATCTCAGAGAGGTGAACCCTCTGTGAATCTGTCTGGGGCCGTCCACCAGCTCAGTTCCCTGACTAACATGGCTGGAATCCTCACACTTCTCTGCCACTTGTGGGAGATGACTCTCTGATACGGCTGTAGAAAACTCTGTAGTGGTTGGGTGTGAAATCTGGACCATTGTAGGATGATGTATTGTCGAAGGCTTTCACTCTGAAGATGCCAGTCACAGCTGCTGGCGAAACATCAGGAACTACAACGCCAAGACGATGGCTATACAGCCAGGAAAATCCACAACAACCATTGTAGGATGTCTTGGCATGACACCATCATCCCATGGAGCTTGGCCAATTGCATCACCTGTACAGTCTCTGCTCCCTGCACCTCACGTACTAAGGAATTTATCTTCTACTGTCTGTCCGTAGAAATGGTTCTCTCCTTGGTGGTGTCTATCGCTACTCCCAAATGAAGGATTCTCTGTGTTGGGGACAAGTTGCTCTTTTCCCTGTTGAGCACAAAGCCGTGTCTCTCCAGACAGCCCATTGTTCTTTTCACTGCCTCCACCCCCTCTGAGAACATCGGGGCTTTTATGAGAATGTCATTGAGGTAAGGGCAAAGTGCTACTCCTTGTAGCCAGAAGTATGCTACCAGGGTAACTAGCACCTTTGTGAATACTCTTGGTGACGACTTCAGGCCGAAGAGTAGGGCTTTGTACTGGAAGTGTTCTCCACCGTACGCAAAGCGTAGATACTTCCTGTGGGACTCTCGGATGGGGATGTGGAGATAAGCCTCCGAGAGATCTATGGAGACTAGGAAATCTCCCTCTTGAATGGCTCCCATGGTGGACCTCAGGGTTTCCATCTTGAACTTTTTTGACTTGATGAATTGATTTAGCCATTTCAAGTCCAATATCGCTCGAACATCCCCATTTTTCTTTGGAACGATGAAGAACACCAAGTATACTCCCTTGTTCCTGTACAGTAATGGTACCGGTTTCTATTGCCCTTATGTCCAGAAGGTGTTGAATAGCTTCCTTGATTTTGATATGCTTCTGTTCCAAGTGAATTCCTTGGAATATGTAACAGACGTGTCGGCGGCTTCGTTTGAAATTCCAGAGAGTAGCCCCTGGATATTGTTTCCAGAACGCACTTTTCTGAGACAGTATGTTGTTATTGAGTCGCAAAATCCTGCAGCAACCCCCCAATCTGATTCACTGGAGGTCTGTGATAGTCATGCCTGGTTTGTTTTCTTTTGTCCCTTTGTCTGTTGTCCAGATTTGCGAAGGGTAAATGCCTTGCTGTCATTTCTTGATCTTGACTGCCATCTGCTTCTGTATGTCCTGGCTCCACTTTGGCGGTTAGGGCGTTAGTAGTCATGAAAGGAGTGCCTGTCCCTCACTTTTGTTTCCCTTTTCTTCGACAGAAGGACTTTTTTCTCCATGTCCTCTACCAAGTACTTGTCTTGTGCCTCCCCAAAGAGTTTCATAACTGCAAAGGGTATAGCTGCCACCTTATTTCTAGCCAGAGGGCCTGCATCCCAATTTCTCAGCCACGTATTTCGCCTCATGGTTACATTGAAACCCGTCTCTACCTGACATCTGGAAGGCGTCCAGCGTTGCATCTGTGGTGAACACTGCTGCCAGGACTATCTTCACCTCATTCTTGATCTCCTTGATTACATCTCTGCCCACTGTTGCTAGATCCGAAGCGCAGGTGAAAATCGCCCTTGAAAAAAAGATGCAGTGGCTTAAGCTTTTAGAGCTGCTGCTGAAGCCTCAAAGTTTCTCCTTAATGCCTGCTCTGTCTTTTTATCTGATGGGTCCTTTGGCATTTCTTCTGCATCCATGGGCAATACGGACGCCAGGCTGGTAACCGGGTCATCCACGACCAGCAATTTAATCTTTTTCATCACCTCTGGTGTCAGGGAGTAAAATTTGCTGAAAACCAAATGGTATGCCTTAGGTTTAGCTGGGTTATCCCATTCAGCTTGTAGGGTGCTGTGAAAAATAGCTGGCAGTGGTACTCCCGCTTGAGTGCTACCTAGTTTTGGAAGCGCTCTCTCCAAACCCTGAGGGAAGGCTGGATTTTGTTCTTCCTTACCAGTCGCTGCCTGTGCAATCTCAAGGGTTCTCAGGACTTTAGGAAGTAATCTAGGATATACGTCTTGTGGAAAAATCCTGATTTGGGAAGGACCTATCGGTTCTTCCTGTTCCTCAGAAAGTTCCTCTTCATCACAGTCTGAGTGTTGCTCTGATAGCCCTGACTCTGATGTAGACCCTTCTGAGATGCTGAATCCTCTTGACTCCGGAGTAGTGGCCCTTTCTTTCTTTTTGGTTTTGGGGAGGCTGGGGAATGACCTAGCCTTGGCCTTTTGCTAGTCTCTGTTTTCAGTGGTGCTTTCTTGGGAGGCTCCTGTTTGTTTGCCACCCTCATAGCCTCTTTGATCTCTTTCTTTAATTCTGTCCTGAGCCATGCCAGAAGAGTAGTTTTGGCATCTTGCTTTGAGAGATCTAATTCTGAAGCCTCATGGTCTTCCTCACTAGTGGCAGGTAGAGAGTGGCTTGATATTGGTGAACTTGGTAGGTCAAGGCTGCCACTGAGGCCCTCTGCCCTGCTGGGTCCTTCCAGGCCTGCCTTAGTCTCCATTCCCACCAAAACTCACTTCCCACCTAAAAAAGGGGAAGGGGGGCAGTGGAGGAGAGGGGGGAGAGAGAAAGAGAGAGGCAGAGAAAAACTGGACCATTTTAACGCATCAGAACCCAGAAAAGATTCATGCTCAGACTACCTCCAATTGTAAGGTGCAGCCTTACTCACGAATAGTGCCGGAGCCCCACCTCCCCCCCCATCATGCTGTAAAGGCACTTACCAGGGTTACCAGGACTCTGCTGAGAAAACCCTCACTTGCCACCGCTGGCGTGCTCCGAGGGAAAGGCTCCGTCCCGTTCTCCCTCTGCAGCTTCTTTGTGCCAAGTTTCCTCCCCCGACGCTGCAGGCGCCTGTTGGGGATCAGCCGCTTCCACGCTTTTTGCCCTCAGGAGAAGCGGAGAAGAGGGGGATATGTTGGCCCCTGTTGTGCGCCTCTGCCGCCTTGCCCTGTGGAGCTAGTGATGGGGGGGATGGAGGGACAAGCCCTTCCTTATCCTCGCGGCTGCTTCAGTCTCTTCTTTCATTGTCTTCTTCTTCTTTTTTTGAATTGTCATTGCTGGAGCGCAGCAACTCAACACCCTGCAGGAGCAGGGCCTGAAAAAGGTGGACTTTCGGAGGTCCAGTGTCATGAACTCAGGGGATCATGGGCTTGAAAAGAACTGGCCAAGGAAGAGCCCCTCCCCCAAGGGATCATCTGATTCGACAGACCCTGCAAGAAGGAGGAGGAGCTACTTCCCAGCAGTCTTGACTGACCCACTCCCAAGACCACAGGAGAAGAAGAAGCATCTATACATAAATTCTTAAAGCAGGTTCCTTGTGGCGCTAAAAGGTAGGTCCCAGGCCTGAAAAGACTGAAGACTTATGATACACTAAACAATGTATTGATATTATCTGTACAAATAAAAACTTACAGTGAAGCTAGGTGCCTTGAAAGGCAATGGTTTGCCAGAAGTTTCCACCGGCCCTGTGCTGGAATCTGTGGGCACGATTTTATTCTCACTCCCAGTCTCTGTACTGGCACTCTGGAAAAAAGATTTATTCAGTTTGAGGACTGGGAGGAAGACAACAATATGTGCAATTTCACAGCCCCCACCCCCCCACCCCCGTTCTGAAGATTCACTCACAGGACATAGACTGTATCATCCATAAACTGCTCATGCAGACATTCAGAGAACAATGTTCTAATGGCAAAAAAAATGGAAAGAAGGAAAAAACACCCTGTGGTGCTTTAGAGCAGGCAGAATGCAGCAGCATGCTCCTATCCATGTTCACTCAGATAGAAGTTCAATGGTATTCACTTCCTAGGAAGCGTACTTTGGATTGTAATCTATGAGGCCAAACTATCACTGCTGTTGCATATGATTTTAGACAGATCGTGAGGGGAGAGCAGGAAGGGATGAGCCAGTGCTATGTTCTTGTGGCCCTTTCTTCCATGCCCAGGGTAATGCTGATTGCCACTTTGGGGTCAGGAAGGAATTTTCCTCCAGGCCAGATTGGTCAAAGATCCTGGAGGCTTTTTGCCTTCCTCTGGGCACAGAGTAGGGGTCATTGAGGGAGGTGGGGTAGCTGCAAATTTCCTGCATTATGTAGGGTTTGATGACACTTGGGGCCCATTCCAGCTCTTTGTTTCTATGTTCAATTGTCATAAACCCGGGTTGCCAGAGTTTGTGAATGTGCCTTGCACCTTCCCTGAAGAATTAGTTAGAAAGGAACTCCAGTTTCTCCTGATGTGAAAAAATGCCTTGCTTGTGATCTTCTCAGAGGCTCTTATGATTTTCATTTTAAAGATGTAGCTGATCTCATTCCTGCATAACAGACACATGAGTTAAAATCCCCACCTATTAAATGTACAGAAGCCACAGCTTGGGGATAAAGCACATTGGTGCTGTGCAGGAGGCCTCAATCCTTAGATCCTACAATTAAAGGATTTCAAGTTGCAAGGCTGTCAGTCAGAGGCCCTGGAAAAGCACTGCTCACTGGCATTCTGGAAGACAATGGGGAGGACAGCAGCCCTACATCTTGCCAGATAACAGGATCTCTACTCATCTCCAGTGTTGTCATTGTCACAAACACACTTTGCAAGTGTTCATCCCTTGAGGATTACCCTGGTTTCCTTGAGGCAATTCTGAGGCATGAATTTTGTGAAGCAGTTCATATCAGAGGAATATCTGACAGAAAACCTTCAAAGTCTCAGGCAGAGGCATTTCCTCTGATGCAGGGCAGAGAAAAAGCAGACAGGCTTAATGACTTTTTTGCCTCTGTTTACTCCCTGAAGAACTCAGGCACATCTGGAGATAGTAGAAAATGTGACGGGACACCTGGGTGGCTAGTTGACATTGACAGAGAGGTTGTGGAGAGGCATCTGGCTGCACTGGATGAATACAAATCCCCTGGGCCGGATGGGGTGCACTCAAGAGTGCTCAAAGAACTTTCTAGAGAACTTGCAGAGCCTCTGTCCATCATCTTCAAGGCCTCCTGGAGGACTGGGGATGTGCCACAAGATGTGAGAAGAGCGAATGTTATCCCAATCTTTAAGAAAGGGAAGAAGGATGACCCGGGAAACTGCAGGCCGGTCAGTCTGACTTCTGTTGCTGGGAAGATATTAGAACAGATTTTAAAGGTATTGATCTGTAAACATCTGAAGGACCGCTCAGTGATCCGGGGAAGTCAGCATGGTTTTGTCCCTAACAGATCTTGCCAGACCAACCTGGTTTCCTTCTTTGATCGAGTGACCAGCTTACTGGATCGGGGGAACTCTGTTGACGTGATTTGTCTGGATTTCAGTAAAGCTTTTGATAAGGTCACCCATGACATTCTGATGGGCAAACTGGAAGACTGTGGAGTAGACTATAGGACAGTTCGGTGGATAGGGAACTGGTTAGAGGACTGCACCCAAAGAGTGGTGGTCAACAGCGTTTCAACAGATTGGAGGGAGGTGTCCAGTGGGGTGCCGCAGGGCTCGGTTTTGGGCCCGGTACTTTTCAATATTTTTATCAATGATCTGGATGAAGGAGTGGAAGGGCTGCTCATTAAATTTGCTGATGATACCAAATTGGGAGGAGTGGCAAACACCCAAGAAGACAGATTTAAAATTCAACAAGACCTGAATACTCTGGAGAAGTGGGCAGCTGTGAATAGGATGCAATTCAACAAAGACAAGTGCACAGTGTTACATCTGGGCCACAAAAATGGGAAGCACAAATACTGGATGGGGGATACACTTCTGGGCAGTAGTATATGTGAAAGAGATCTTGGGGTAAGAGTGGACTGTAAACTAAATATGAGCAGTCAGTGTAATGCGGTGGCAAAAAAGGCCAATTCAATCCTGGGTTGTATCAAAGGGGCCATAGCATCGAAATCGCAGGAGGTCATAGCCCCTCTCTATACTGCCTTGGTCAGGCCGTACCTGGAGTATTGTATGCAGTTCTGGAGGCCTCACTTCAAAAAGGATGTGGACAAAATCGAGAGGGTGCAGAGGAGAGCGATGAGGATGATCAGGGGTCTGGAGACTGAGCCCTACGAGGAAAGGCTGAGGGCCTTGGGAATGTTTAGGTTGGAGAAGAGGAGATCGAGGGGGGGCATGATTGCTCTCTTTAAATATTTGAAAGGCTGTCATTTGGAGGAGGGCAAGGAGCTGTACCAGTTGGCAACAGAGGGTAGGACCCAAAGCAATGGGCTTAAATTGCATGCGTAAAGGTACCGGCTGGATATTAGGAAAAACTTTTTTCACAGTCAGAGTAGTTCAAAAGTGGAATCAGCTGCTTAGGGAGGTGGTGAGCTCCCCTTCACTGGCAGTTTTCAAGAAGAGGCTGGATGAATATTTCTCAGAGATGCTTTAGGCTGGTCCTGCACTGGGCAGGGGGTTGGACTAGATGGTCTGTATGACCCCTTCCAACTCTATGATTCTATGATTCCCAACCTCTTTTCCCTTGGAGTCTTTTTATTGGAAATGCCAGGAACTGAACCAGGGTACTTCTGAAAGCAATGTGTGCGCTCTAACATTGAGCTATGATCCTGGATAAAAGAGAAAGAATTAAAAGTATGAGCTACTGAGCCAGGAAAAAGCAAACTGCCAGGAAAATCTTTATTTCCTGTTTTTGTAAAATTGCATTACTAGGACACATCAGGAAGGAGATTTACACCACTTTGCTGCCATGTTTGGGGTTTAGTTGGGATTTTTCCCCCTTATTACTTTGCTTTCAAGGTTGCTAGTATTAATATTTAGCATCCTGTTCCCAGAAACTTCACTGTATATCTGGGTTTATTTCATGGGAGGAGAATATACATTTTTAGAACATGGAAGCAGAATGCTTTCTTTGGCTAACGGAAAAACAGTAGCACACTTTTCTAAAACCACTAAAGTTTAATTCTTCCTTAATTGACTGAAATCTGAAATTGCGGATTGGTCCCGCTGCTCTCATCTCACCTAGCTATGGCTGGCCTTGGCACTTCATGGAAACCCACTTTTTATCATTTCCCCTTTCATGCCAACTAAGGATAAAACTTCATACACTGAACAAAGTTGGATTATAATACTGAGCTCATGCCACCATCAAATTTGTCTCTTTAGCTCAATTCTGACACCGAGTCAAACTATGGTGCACTAACTCTACTTACATTCCAAACCATGGGTTAAGCTTCCCAACTATCAGGCAAACCAAGCTTTTGCTTTCTACCTGCTTAGTACTCCTGAGTAGGGATGTGCACTTCGGGTATCCGATTAGGAAAAAATGCCTGAATTGGACTCAATTTGGAAAGATTTGGTATTTCCGAATTGGGGCCAGCATGCGGATCGCTTTGGAAATATTCGGAATTCCCGGAGGCAGCCATTTGCAAACAGCCAGCAAAGTTCTGCAGGAAGCTAAAGCTTCCCGTGCTTTCTAAGAGGGGAGGGGGGAGAAGGAGTGAGTGGCTCACTACCTCCTCACAACCCCTCCCATCTAGCAAAAAAAGGCGGGAAGCTTTGCTTTGCTGGATGTTTGCATTGCAATGCAAACAAAGCAAGCAACCAGAGATTCCCGCCTAATTTTCAGGTTGGGAGGGGTGAGTGCTAGACTGGAGTACAAGGGGGAGGGGGAGGGGGATCAGGGAAGGGAGAGGAGAGTTAGGAGTGTCCAATCCCACTGCTGCTTTCTCCTTCCAGCCAATGGAATATCTGGAAGGAGATGCAGCAGGGGATTTAAATTAGACGCTGGCCTTTGGGCCAGCTTCCATTGTGTTCCTGCTGGCCTAGAGAGAGACTGTGTGAGAGAGTGCCTTTTTCTCACTGTCTCTGTGTTGTGGCCTGCCCTGCCTGGAGTGGACTTCTGCTGTGCCTGTGAGGATCATCTCAGCACTGGACTTCAGGAGACTGGTAGGATAGCTTTTCTATTTAAGGGTGAGGTGGGGAGGAAGGGAAGGGAATTTAATTTGAAGCTTTTTACTTTTAATTAATTTTTTGTGGGAGTGGATCTGTGTGTGGGGGGGGGCAGCCTTTTTTTTGCTTTGAGTGGCTGCTGGCTGGGGCATTTGTTTTTTGTTTTAAGGGTTTTATTGTGGCTTTTATTTTCCAGTGGGCCTGGGCCTTAAAGGTTTAAAGGGTTAGGGCCCTCATTTTTTCCAGTTGTTGGGGGAGGGTTAATAGTATTTGGATTACTATACTAACCTGCTTTTGTTCTGTTCCTGGCCTAGAGACACTAGAGAGACTCCTGCTGGAGCTGCCAGCTGGTAAACGCTCTCTGTCTCCAGTTAGGCTGCAGCCTGCCACTGAGGAGGAGAGGACTTCACCCATGGGATTCCTGCCTGCCTGCCTGCCTATTGCTGAACTGCAGGACTGGTGAGTTAGTGACTCACTGGGTTTTCTATTGGGGGGGGGAGCTTTTGCTTGTCTGGGTGGGCAGAAGGGAAGGGCATTTAAAGTTACAGTTGGGGCTTATTGTTGCCGGGGGAGTTAATGTTTTTACAGTTAGTGCTGTTAGTTCAGCTGTGTTTGGTTCTACTTTGGGTTTCCCAGAATAGTTTAAATAGTGTTTTTAGAAGGTAGGCTAGTTGTAGGTCACTAGACATTCACTGAATATTTACCCTCTGAACTAAATTAGAGAACCAAGTGTAGTTTTCCCAGTAAATAGGCTTCAGTAGGAAAAGAATTAGTTAAAAGTTAGGGTCTGATAGGCTGCCCATTAGTTCTCCCCTAACTAGGGATTCACTGCCCATCTCTGGCCCCCTTGGAGCCAGGCCGGGCATTTACTGTGGTAATAGGCTTTCATTTATATTGGGGTTTAGGGCCAGCTTGATTCCTGAAGAATTTAGCTGTTTGGTGTATAGGTTTAGGTTCCCAAAAATAAATAGGGCCTTTTAAAAAGATATTTAACTGACCATCTCCAGTAGTAACAGAGCCACAAGAAACATAGATTTAGAAACAGGTAGATAGATTTTGAAAAACTACATTGTAAATTTGGGTTTGTTTTTTTAAAAAGAAAACTCAACCTCAGGTAGTTAGTGTAGGTTCCAGGAGGGGAAAGTATGGATAACAGGAAAGCTGAAAGGGGCCCTGGGAAAAGGCCAGTGGTTAGCCTAGAGGGGTGGAGGGGAGGGGGAGGGACGGGGAGTGTTGCAGCTCTCCCCCCATCTGAGCGGAGGAGGCCCTCCCCTGCGCTGCTTCTGGTGACAGGAAGAGGGTTTGCAAGGCCCTCTTTCCTGAGGTAGCTGCTGGAGGGCCACCCCCCAACCCAGGTGTCTGAGGCAGGGGCTGGCACTGGGTATGGGCCTGCTGCTGAGGCTCCCCTTCCCCAGCGGTTGAGACCCACCTGCTGGAGCAGGGGCAGCATGTGGCGTCTCCTGGGATGGATGTGGGACACATGACTTTTCCTGCATTCCCGCTCACCCCAGGGACCCGGAAGATGTTGGAGGAACTGCAGGAGGAACCCCCTGAGAGGCGGTCCTCCCCTCTTTTCTCCGAGGCCAGCAGCAGGCCTCTGACAGTTGTGCAGGAGGAGAGGGTGCTAGAGGAAGAGGAAGAGACTGTGGTGGAAGAGCCTCATCCATCTGCCTCATCCATCTTCAACTGCCCAGCCGACAGTCCGGCTTCAGGCAGCAGCCGGGTCTGCCGAGTACTGCCGACAGGTAACGAGAACCAGCTGGCAAGGCTAGGAATGAACAAAGTCCATAAATCAAGGGAGTAGTCAAAGACAGGCCGGGTCAGAGGTCAGAGAAACAGTTCCAAGAAGCAAGCACAGGCAACACAGTAGCAGCTCAGAGAACTCATTGAAGCCACGCTGAAAGGGCCCCTCCCTCAGGCTCTTATACTCTGGGAGCGTTATGTCAGCTAGCACAGCTGCTTCAAGTCTCCTCCTCTGAAGCCCCTCTGAGAAGGCTGGCCTGTTCAGAGCCTGGAGGCGTGCTGATTGACGTCGGGTCTGTAAGTCTCTTCTGTGCCTGCTGCGCCGACGTTGCTCTTGTTGCTCTCGGGGGTCTGGAGATGTTGGAGGAGATAAGGAAGCTGGCTGCATCTGGGCTGATGGCTCTGGGTGGAGAAGGGGAGCTTCTGGCTAGGATTCAGCATCTGACAGTTCAGCTGTGGTCGGATGATGGGAGACAGGCTGCTCCTCCTCAGGAGGAGCAAGGCTGTCAGCAAGCCTTGGCTGTTCCAGCTGCTCCTTTTCTGAGGACTCGTCAAGCTCCGGCTGTACTATGACACCGTCTGGCCCAGGCACCTCATAGAAGATGTCTCCCGGGGGGGGGGGGGCAAGCGCCTCCCCTGGGAGGCATGGGGCCCCCATAACCTCCGAAATCTGGAATTACTTCCAAAGAACAGAGGACCCCAGGTTTGCCCAGTGCTGGCACTGCAGGCAACGGATCAGTTGTGGCCAGGATGTGAACCATTTCTCCACGCCTGAAGAGGCAACACCGGGGGAAGGGTTCAAGAGGCACCACACGGCTGCCAGCTAGCCAGAAGGAGGTAGGGTCCTCTGGTGCTCTCCCTCCACGGGTTCCTGTAGGGCAGGAGAGGCTTGGTACACAGGGCGCCAGTGTGCTCAGAGGGGGGATCCAAAAGGCGAGCCGGCACATCACGTACCACATTGCCACCATGATAGCAGTAGATGGTCGGCCATTCTCCATAGTTGACCACTTCAGCTTCCAGGGGCTGCTCTGTGATGCCTATTCCGGGTACACGATTCCTGCTCGCACGACGTTGAGCAGGACTGTCATGCCCTCGTTGTTCAGGGTTGCCAGGGACCATGTGAAGGCACAGTTGTCCCACGCTGCCGGAAGAACTGTGCACTTCACATCTGACATGTGGACCTGCCCTAGTGTGCAGCCTGCATACCTCTTGTTTACTGCTCACTGGTGGCAACCCAAAGACCTTCAGGGTGGGGGTGAGGTGTCCAGCGTTAGGCAGGGACAGATGGGAGACCACTGGGTTGGCTACCGCAAGGCCACTTCGAGGAGGGAGTTGGATGGCTGGGTGGGGGAGGGCACCGTCACCGTGGGATGCATGGTGATAGATGGTGGCCAGAACATGAGGGCAGTGGCATGGCTGGTGAGCTACGAGTGCATTTACTGTGCGACTCACAAGCTTCACCTAGTGGTGAAAGCTACGCTTGGGGTGGGTTCCTCCCCGGAACCCCAGGACCCCACAACTCATGACCTCCAGTATCTCCTGCAGAAATGTCAGAGGCTCATGGGTCACTTCTCGCGCAGTGTGAAGTCCTCTCACAAACTGTGCCAGAAGCAAGCCAGGGTAGGCGAGCCAGCGCATCGCCTAGTGTCTAACGTAGTCACTTGCTGGAACTCCACCTGTGCCATGTTGGAGCGCTTGGTGGAGCAGCAGGCTGCCCTCAAGGTGTGGCTCTCAGAGAGCGACACTTGGAGGCAGGAGGGTGAGTTCAGCCAAGAGGGCTGGCTCACAATCTCCCAGACAGCGGACGTCCTGAAGCCCTTCAAGGACTTCACCGTAGCGGTCTTGTCTGACACGGCGACCCTGGGTCTGGTCATTCCTCTGGTGCACACGCTCCAGAGTTCATTGGCCTCCTTTGTGGACCCAGACGCACCACGTGCAGACATATTTCCAGCAGTGTGCGTGCTCGTGAGAAGGCTGCAGCAGGGCATACCTGCCAGGCGAACGCCTTGTACGCAGAAGGAGTCGTACATGTTGGCGACCATGTGAGACCTGTGCATTAAGGGCACTTTCGCCAAGCGGAACAGGAACCTCACCCAAGCCAGAGACGCCCTCTGTGCACGGGTGAGGAGCAGGCAGGCCAAGAGGGGCCGCCTGCCATCAGGGGGGACGGGCGAGGGGCCCAGCCCTGCAGGTCCCTCTTGTGCCCCTTCTGAGCAGGCTCCCCCCGCAGCCACCGCCGGAATGTCCATGGAGATGCTCTGATGGCCCCTCAGCCCCTCTGGGATCATGAGTCACATAAGACAGGATTCAGCAGAGGCAGTGGTCAGAGACTACCTTGCGGAGCCCTGCGAGTTGCTGTCCACTGATCTGTTGAGTTACTGGGACAAGGAGGTGGTCTGGCTGGACCTCTCCCTCGAGGCACAGCAGCTCCTCTCATGCCCTCCAACGAGCATGGAGAGCAAGCGCTTCTTTTCTTATGCGGGTGACATTGTCAGCCCACATTGCTCTCGCCTTCTCCCATGGAGGGTTAAGCAGTTGGTCTTCCTGAAGGTCAACTCTCGACTCTTCGATTTCTCAGGACTGGACTTCCAGAATGAATGAGGTGAGCCCTCCTTGTGGCCTGCATCCTCTGCAAGTCTAGGACCTGGGGAATCGCACTCTTCCCTGCATTAAACTGTAGAAAGAAATCCAGCAGGAGGGTGGAACTCGGTGGTTAAAGGGAATGCACCCTGAAATTTTCCCTCCCCTCCTCCAGGAAAAAAAAATCTGAAAATACTGTCACAGACCCTGTGGGCTCAAATTTATTCTGATCATTGTTAACAGACTCCAGAAATGTTGATTGTCACTGGAGGGAGAGACAGGTTAGATAGGGACTGGTTAGATTAGGGATTCCCAGCAAGAAACTCAG
This sequence comes from Eublepharis macularius, assembly GCF_028583425.1. Lineage (NCBI taxonomy): Eukaryota > Metazoa > Chordata > Lepidosauria > Squamata > Eublepharidae > Eublepharis > Eublepharis macularius. The sequence continues at coordinate 8,410,983 of NC_072800.1, read as the reverse complement.
AGCAACCAAACTTAGCTATGCTGCAGTGGAGAATGCTGTTTAATGTTATTTAATGTTCTTTAATGTTCTTTAATGTTGTTCGCAGTTTAAAGTTTTAAAATGTTGATGTTAAAGGGGTGGGGAAGGAGTGGGGCAGGTAGGGATGGTGCGGGTGGGGGCCACTGCCAGCTGATGATGAAGGCTACATCCCAGCACTAACTCACAGGTGTTTTCCAGTTCAGCCTGAAGCTGGCAGGGGGTGGGGTGCGGAACCTCTGCAACCTTGCTCCGCAAATGCCATTGTGTTGTGCTTGTCACTAGGTACTGTTCTGCTCTGTGGTGTTTCCCCACTGGCTGAACTGAGAGATCAGCTGCAGGAAATGACAATGGTTCTGCTGGACCATGGGTGGAGTGGATGTGTGACACTGTGGCTTGGTTTCCTTGGAGTCACTATGGTTATGTTGGGGAGGGTTATAAATGTTGTGCTGCTGTTGTTTTATGCTGTCTCCCACCCTCAGCCCAGGAACTCCAAGAAATAAAGTGTTTTTGCAAGTAATTGTGTGTGTGTTTTATTCTCTGATGTGAGGATAGCTGTGGTACTACTGCCCGCCTAGGAAACTGTTGTGATATGTTGTGATGTGCCTTCCATGCTGTGTAACTTGAAGCCAAGAAATAAAATCTTTTTGCAATTGATTGTGTGTTTTGGTGATTCTCTGTCGTGAGGATAGTTGTGGTACTACTGCCTAGGAGACTGTTGTGATGTGACACTAGTGCCATGTGCCTCCCCTTTAATGCTGTAACTGAAAGCTAAAAAATAAAATTTTTAGAACTTGATTCAATGTGTTTGTGTGTTATTCCCTAGTGTAAAGGTTGGTTCCCATCATAGGGAACAATGGGGATTGGCTGGCCAGCCCGTTCTGGGGGTGGCGGGGAACTTTGGGGTGCGTGTTTGTGGTTTAGGTGTGCTTTCCCATGGACGAGCTTGCACTCAGGAGTGTGCCCTTCACTGTGGCACCCCTGGCCTGTGCATAATTGCCCTGGGAAAGACAGTTTAAAAGTTCCCATCATAGGGAACAATGGGGAGTGGCTGGCCAGCCTGCTCGGGGGGGGGACACTTGGGGGTACATGTCTTTGGTTCTGAGGGGCTGCATGGGGTGTGTGCAGTGTAGCTATGCTGCGGCTGCAGCCATTGGCAGCCACGATCCATGTGTTTCTGCTGTGTGGGACTCTTCCCCACAGAAGAAATAAAATGGTGTGGTGGGAGAATCCCAAAGTGCTATCTCCCTGAAACTTGGGGAGGGCATGGTAGGACAGGTAGGAGCAGGTCCCCTGACCACTGGGTGCATTTTGCTTGCAAAATGCCACCCCAAGCCATGTAGAAAGCCCCTTTGTTTTTCCCCATAGGGAACAGCGAGAGTGGAGTATGGGGGCACCTTCTTTGGGTGGCCATAAAATAGCCTCCCAAAGTGCAATCTCCCTGAAACTTGGTGGAGGGTGGGAGAAGAGGTCGGAGCAGGTCCTTGGAAAATTGGGTGCTTTTTGCTTGCAAAATGCCACCCCAAGCCACCTAGAAAGCCCTTTTGTTTTTCCCCATAGGGAATCATGGAGATGGGGTACCTTCTTTGGGGGGGGGGCATAACATGGCCCTCCAAAGTCCAATTGTTCTGAAACTTGGGGGGTCGTTAGCAGAGAGTTAGGAAAATGTCCCCACCAAGTTTGGTTTGCTTCCTAAAGAAAATGCCCCCTGCAGGCCCATGGAAAGCCGGGAGCCTGTTCCCCACTGAAAACAAGGGCCGAATCTTTTAGAAGCAATCCGAATAAATTCCAAATCGGGTATTCCGAAGCAGCTTGCCAATTCAGAATTCCCTTTATTCTGAATTTTTTCCCGATTCGGGTAAACAGAATCGGGAAAACCGAATCACCCTGGCCCTGCACACCCCTACTCCTGAGCCTATGGTGTAGTCATAGCAACTGTAGAAACTTTGTTTTGGCAACTGAAATATCACTTCAAAACATACTTCAAGTTACGGTTTGAAAAACCTCTTCAAATCATGGTTTCCAACTCTTGATATGCCAATTTCTTATGAAGCATAGCCTGATAAACATCACGGCAAAGTAAATGCAAGTTTTCTTAGCACCGAACTTGGTTCCATGCCTGCAAGACCTTCTGTTTTTGCTACTATCAGCCCTCCCCCCCTCCAGGACGCAGTCAACAAAGTCATAGACTATCAGTGTCAATGTCAAACATTAATGAGATTTATATCTCTATTACAGCAAATAACCATCTTCATACACCTCTACCTTTGGCATGATATATTTAGTTTTTATCAGCATTAAATAACAAAGGACATCCATCTTTTCAGAAAGATGTTTTTCTTACTCAAACCCTTTGCCAGCAAGTCCAGACACATAATAGCCATATCCCAGCATCTAACGAGCCAAAAATCAAGGGAAAGAGCTGTGCAGGACTTCTACTATGTTGAGCCACACACAGTTTGGCAGCAGCTGGCAAAAATCTAATAAACTGCTGGAATACAAAACACACTTACCACACCCACACTATTCCAGACACAGTTTAGAACTAAGTTTATAACTAAGAATTTTGGATCAAGAGGGAGTTGTGACGCGTTTCCAGAAACCTTGAATGTTAACATAGGAAAACCATCTATGGAAATAGTCACCAGTTACTTGCCATCCCCTCTACCACTGCCCTGGGCCTCTCTTAAAAGATTTGCTTGAAGTGGGGTCTTGTACTGCTGAAATGAAACTTGGAGTGCATTTTTCCTCATAGCTATATCTAAAGACAGTGGGACAAATTTCTGACATATTCAGGATCTGATTCAGAAGCAATACATACACAAATTATTCACTGTGGCAAAGAAGAGGTGAAGAGCAATTAATGTAAAATGAAATCCAGCACTTCACGCTCAGAAAGAATGGTCAGTGTTTGAATCTGGAAATATTGGTAGACAGATAGCTGAAAGCTATTTATTTTCCTCATAAGAGTTTCACAGAAGATGCACTTCCCCTCTTCTGGCTAACCTATTACAATGTCCATTCTTGAAAGGCTAATATTGAACCTGATTGTTTAAAAGAGTGATGAGCTTAGAGATTTGATCAATAAAATCCTTAGAGCTACTCAGATCTTCTAGCCATCCCACACCCTAAATACTTGATATTTAAGTGGATGCTGCAGAGTCACAGGATGTCTGAGAAGACCACTGAAGGACCAAGGAGTGGCAATTTCCAAACCACTTCCTGCTCCAAAGAGGTAAAATGCTAAACACTGGTTATTAATCCAATCCAAAGGACAAAACAGTCTATTAGTATATTTGAATGTTGAGAGCTGCTAGTCTTGTAGAGGGTGGTGAATATGAGCCTGTATCAAATATAAAATTAGTAAGCTTCTATTGTTTGGCAATATACTCTGGGTTCAAATGCACTGGTATCTAATTCAATTAAAGAAAAAAGTACATTTAACTGCAGAATTATCTTGCCATTCCATGGAAGTTGCTTTTTGGTACAACTGCCCAGATTTGCTTTAATTTTTGTATGCAGCAGTGTACAATTTAGTAGAACTAAAGATTTAAGATCAAGGAAACGTATGTGTGCCCTTAGGGTTGCCAACATGCCTAGAGAAAAATGTCTTGCCCTTTTAACAGAGGCTTAATGTATGGAAATAGGCCGCAGAAGCTTTTCGTGGTATGGAGGTAAACAACATCACCTGTTAAATAAAATACTATTAAGCCTCTGTTGAAGTAAAGTAAATTCTACTGAGTTCCATGGGGCTTACTTCCTCAAAAGTGTATTTAGGAATGTAGCCTGAGGAAGTAATTCTAAGCAGGTCTACTTAGAAATAAGTCTCACATTAGTCAATGAGGCTTATTCCCATAAAAATGTCCTTAAGTTTACAGCCTTAGTGGTTTTATCTAGATACAAAAAACAGAAACAAAGAAACATAGAGCTGGAATGTACCCCAGGGTCATCTAGGCCAGCCCCCTGCACAATGCAGGAAATTCACAGCTATCCCCACCACCACCTCCCCCAGTGGCCCCTGCTCTATGTCCAGAGAGATGTTTGGCATAAAATTGCTTCTATATCTGAAAGAACTGTAATTCAGGATTTCAGACTTTTGAAAGCTTGGTATTCCTTGGTATCACTTTGTACCTACACATTTTTTGCATCGTATAGAAGTTCTGTTCCATTGCACAGTATGTTGCTTCAGGATCTCAGACATCAACGGCAACATCGTCTACAAATAAACTAATCCTACAAATAATCTAATCCTAAACTCTCCTAGAAGCCACGGCTGGCCCTGTCCTCACTGTCCTAGTGAGTGTCTGGACCACCAAAAACACAAGATGTGAGGTAGATATGAAATAAAATAGGAATGTACGAACCCACAACAACCATCGTTCTCCGGCTGTGAAAGCCTTCGACAATACAAGGAATGTACGTCAGTCAGAAAACACTGTGAATAGCACCTATAAATGAACAGTTATTGCTCTGAAAAATCTGGCGCCAAAATTCATGTATGTAAGTTGATGCACACACACCTTGCAGGCATCTATCATATGGACAACTAAACATTCCTTTTTAAGTTCTGACATCACACTTAGAGGTATAAGACCTGCCAGATTGCAATATAACTGCAATATAATTGCAATATAAACAAACAGACTATAAGAACTCAATCAATCAATCAAAACATTTATTAGCCACCTTTCTGCATTACAGCATTCAATGTAAAAAACACAACTAATATTGTGTGATCTTCCCCAGTTAAGGGCAAGGTGCCAGCATGAAGCATCTGGCTTCAGGACCACCATCAGCTGAGTCTCATTCCAGGAAGGTTAAATTATTTTTTATATAATGGTAAAAGGAGGTATAAGGAGATCCACAAAAGATTTGTATCATTCCGCTGGGAACCCAGTCACAAAAATATACAGATTTTTAATTACTGCCATGTTTGTTTCTATACTCAAAATAATGCAGATGCTCCCCTAGATTAATGAAAAATATATATACATTAAGGCCCTGTGCCTTGCTAACTTCCAAAACTCAGTTTCCTCTATTAAGCTCTTTCAGTTTCCAGTAGGAATCTGCCATTTTAAACCAGACTGTCAGAGCTTCCATGTGCTTTACGAAGCATGCACTTCTGCCTGACTCACTTGGAGCAAAACACTTTGCTAAGACACCAACCCGTGCTACGGCTTGAAGTACGTTTCTAAATGAGCAGTAATAAAGTGGAACCATTTGGATTATGAGTGAAGCACTAGCCCATCTATTTGACTAGTTCTTTAGCAAAAGATCTCTGGAAAGAGAGTAATTTCCCAGGATTAGAGGATTTTGTCAGGGAGCCAAGAGCATATAAATCAAGTCTTGATCTACCCGAGAAAATGGAAGAATATCAGCTACAAACATATTAACTAAAGTGGGTGAAGGGTAAATATAATCTAGGCACCAGAAAGTTTTTTGTGGATTAATACGTATTGTCCCTTTCAGAAGGATAGATGTTTCCACTTGCATCAAGTATACTGGCCTATCCAAGATTTGCAAAAATGCAGTAGTTGAACAGGATGGTCTCTTTAATATAGAAAATGGATTCTCTTTCTTGGGATATACACCTACCACCTACCATTACACCTACCAGCAAGGATTGATCCTCCTCAGCTATGTAGGTTTTCTGAAAAAATTAGAATTGGAAAGCCACCCCCCATGTGCTGACTGTTCTGTCATACTATCATCTATAACTAAGCTTCCCTATAATATAAGACAAACTGAGAGAGAACTAAGGTGAAATCTTTGAGGCAGCAAAAAACATTTTGAAACACTAAGAAAATCAGGGAGGCAGCACAATACAGACGTTTCAGAGCCTTATAGTGAGGTGTCATTACAGGAGTTACAATATTCAGATCACTTAAAGGTGGCAAAACGCCACAGGAAGGCTTGCATTTGTTAAAAACACAAGGTGCCAAGATGAAATATCTAGATGCCATGGTGACCTGACTTCCAAGACAAGTCAACTCCTGCTTTAGAAGACGATTACGTAAGCAAATATCAAATCTTCAGACAGCATACAAAAACGTGTGACCACAGATGTTCTTGATGCTTTCATTCGAGATCTCAGGTCTAGACAATACTGTCATCCTGGGGCACTGTCTGCAGCTGTTCATCTGTGACAGTTACCACATGTTCGGTGCGTTGAGTTGGTAGCCTGTCACCTCAGGAATCCACCTGATGATGATCATGAGGAAAATTTTATGATGGTTTTATGTGGCCCCTTGGCAATTAGAATGTTTACATTAACTCTTGGGAACAAGGATTTAGTGTCAGTTGGCCACAGAGGTCTGAGTCCAAATCATCTGGAAGAATGGAAACTATGCAGCCATCTCCGCACCAATATTTTTCTTCAAAATAAAGGCTTTTACAGCTTCCTTAAGTTACTAACGGCTCATAAGGGAGGAGGACACACATTGTGATGTAGAAGTCTTTTTAAAAAATTCTATCATTTTGTGAAGGAGAAGTCTTCATACCACATCATGCATATCGTCATTTCTAAAAATCAACGCTAGTGGCATGTGCACTTTCCAGACATCACTTTACAATCCAGGGATGTTGCAAGTTGTATTGTTTAGATGAGCCAGAGTCTTCAGAGGATGATTTGCTGAATCTTCTAAAGTTGCTAGTTCTGTGGATTGAAATAGTGCTGACTGCTGTTTGTTCTATCAGTGTTTTTTCTCAGGCTGCAAAAAGCATTAATCTGGACATCAAATTTGAACCTTGATCCACTGAAGCTGACTCACAGGGCTTCTGTCCCAGGAGACAGAGTTCCAAGTCCTCTGAGCATGTGGTAACTATTTACAGCTTGCATTTGTGCTACACTAAGAGGAATGTGGAATGCCCCCAACAATAGTGGATTTCAGCCACAAAGAATACACCTCTGACTTCTCTCAAGTGGCTTGCCACGTTAAGGTGTCTGGGCCATCACTGTACTTGACGGAACCTGAAAATGTGGCAAGGAGGACGATCTTCTCTTTCAGTCTGAATTGTGTGAATTTTAGCCATCTCTATGATCTTCAAGGAGCAGTTAACACGCAGTGAGCTTTTCCAATTTGCACAGGATCTAACTGCTGTGATGGCTAGAGAGTTGGACTAGGAACTGGGAGACCCAGGTTTGAATCGTCACTCTACCACTGAAACTTGTTGGGTGACCTGGGGCCAGTCCCACACACTCCACCTAACATACCTCCAGGTTGCTGTGAGGATAAAATAGAGGAGAACAATATAAGTCATGTTGGGTCTTCACTGGGGAGAAAGGTGGGGTATAACTGAAGTAAATACATAAAAAAAAGACTAGCTGGGTGTGAGGCTTCTCCTTCACTGGCTCCCCCACCTGACCATCTTCCCTGCTCCCCCAGCAGGCATCCTCAGGCAGGCGGGGAAGAGGACCGCACCACCTTGTTCCTTTTCTTGCCCTGGAAGTGACAGCGTGCTCCAGCCACCTCTCCCTCTGATTCCTCCTCTGCCTTCACAGGAACCTGCTTTTAAGGATTCCCCTTTTCCCACCTCCCTGGGTTTCCTCCCAATCCTCACCCAGCCTCCCTGAGTGGCCCTCCTCCCAGCCTATCCGATGAGAGGCTGGGGTAGACCCTGCAGCCCCCTGGCCTACCCAACTCCATCACAGCCTAGTGCGGGGTGTTTGCTCTGTTCCCTGCTTGGGCTCTCCCCTGCTGCTTCAGAAGCTTCTCCAGCGACTCACCTAGCAGCCTGGAGCCTGCTGATGAAAATGCCGCCAACTCCTTGAGCCTGTTTACTCAGAAGCAAGCCCCACAGAATTCAGTGGATATTTATGACAGAAAGTACCATCAAGTTGCAGCCAAACAGAGATGGTCTGCCATTGCCTGGCTCTGTATAGGGACCCTAGACATCCAAGTAGTAACCAGGACCAACTGGCTTAGCTTCTGAGATCTGATAAGATGGGGCTAGTCTGGATCATCCAGGCCCGGGCTTAGCAGATATTACTTCTGCCTAATTTTGCCTTGCAGCACAACATTAAGGAACTTATAGTACAATCCAGTGCAGAGTTACTCCAATGTAGGACTGCACTGTTAGACTGCAATCCTCATGGCAGTTACCAAGAAGTTGCTCTATTTAATTCATGGAGATTTACTTCTGAGTAAAAACATTCCAGAATGGGCTGCAATTTCATGGGGGGGGGGGGTGAACAGAGGTAAAGTCAGACAGAATTCTTGCATGCATGGAAGAGGTTTTCTCACTCTTTCATGACAAGCTGCACCTCCCAAATTCACCTCATCTATACAGCCATTACAAGCATACACTCCCCCCTCAACACCTAGTGATCCCTAGCAGTCGTTAGAAGCCTTTCAACCTACATACAGTAATAGCATTGTGTCATGACACATACAGAAGCCAGATTTCTCTGTTGGGCAATCAGCATTAGGGTCGTAACAGCTTCATTCCCAGGAATGTTCAATGAGAAGTCAGGATGTGTAGGATTGCAACTGAAGTATCAAACTCTTTTCCTTGAGCCTTATTTTCTCAACCACCGTTCACAGATTTCACTTGACAAATCTAGCTACAAAGAATGTTTCAGCTTCCACCTTCAACAAAATACCTTGGCAATAAGCCCCATTGATCTAGACAGCATTCTGAAATAATTGTGCTGGGAATCACAGCCTTACCTTACCAAACTAGAAAAGTGTTCATATTGTTGATGTTGCGTATCTTTACATCAAGCTTGCCAGAGAATCAAAAAACACCTTGTCATGCCTCAGGTGGGGTGAGCCACCTTACGCTGCCACCACTCTGGGATTTAGGGTCCCTTGGAAAGGCCCAGAGTACCCTCCCAACCCTTCTGATCTCCGTAGCTTGGCCAACAAACAGGCGTGAGGACCCGGCAGAGTAACAACAAACAAAAGGGTTTATTTACAAGGAGGTCAATTAATCAAACTACAAGCAAGCAAGGTGCCTTAGCAACAATAGATGGGTGAAAGCAAAATAAACAAAAGGCCCTAGCGCAACTGAACTCACTGTCCCTGTCTGCCAGACCTGCCTCCTCACCCTACCTGGATGAGGGCCTCTCTCCCTAGCAGAAACCTCCTCTGGCCTGCTCCCTGGGAGAAAGAGCGCAGGCTTTTTCCCTCCCAGACTTATATAGCACTAGCCTCCTGTGTTCTGATTGGCCAAAAAGGGCGCCAAAATCACCCAGGGGCTCCTGGGAATTGTAGGCAGGCCTACTCCCATTGCTAACAGGCTTCTGAGGCCTTGCTAGGCCTTCCTAGCACAGCCAGATCATGACACACCTATTTCCTTTTCAGTCATCAGTGTATTGGTATTGCAGAAGAGAACTGTATCCTGAGGACGTAGTGGTGCCATCTTGCCTAAAGAGCCATCTTTGGCCTATATATGCCTTTGAATATGTGCTACATTACACTGAATCTGCCTTGTTAAGCTGTTTCATTTTTCTGCTGATTCAGGCTTCGACCTTGGCTGGTATGTTCCCTGTCCCAGGCACGGTGCAGAGGAGGTATTCATCATGCACCTGGCTCAGGAGTAGGGGGGATTAACATCTTGATTAGGGGAGGACCAGGCAATCAGGCCTTGGATGGGTGCCAGGCGCTTAGCCTTATCAGTTAGGCCTAAATTGCCACGGCCAAGCCAGACACTAAGAGCATTCCTTGGCCTTGGTCCTCTGATTGATCACCTTCCCTCTCATCAAGACCCTTCTGGGGAGGTTGGTGTTGCAGGTGGGCATATCCAGCTTTAAGTATGTAAGTCAGAGCAAGAACCATCTTAGGAGGGACTCGGTACAGATGAAAGCCAGTGTTGTGCTCTACAGAACTTGGCCGTGGAGTCTGCCCATTACCGCTAGCGAGGGTCCCCCGGTGACTGAAAGGGCACTGTGCTTGCATCAGGTTGCATGTTTTGTTTGCTTTATGTTATGCTATATGTGTTACATGCTGTATGTTTATCTCCTTGTTTTGTGTCTTTATGTATATGCTTTGATTATTGAATTTGCTTTGTGTAATAAAACTATTTTCCTTCACCACTAAAGTGTTTTCATTGCAATCAAATCCAAAGAACTACATGCCCTTTGGCAGAACAAATTGGCGACGAGGTTGGGATTTGAAAGCAATGCCTTGGTGGGGAAGGAAAAAGGCAGAGGGAAATGCTATGCATAATGATGATGGCCAGAGCGGTGCTTTAGAGTGGCAGGGCTCCAGTTCATGGGGTGTCTGGGTTCCTGCCACTGAATTGTTAACATGGGTGACTCCTCCAGAGTTGTGGGATTCTGAGTTGGTGAGAGAAGGATGCCTCACACCCAGTGCTGTAGTTAAATGTTTGAACGCACTGGGAGTTGGGGAAAGAGCTGGGCAGAAAGCAGTAAAAGGGATAGGTTGGATTTTGCTTACTGGTCTCCGTCATGTGTGGGATTTGTATGAAGCTGCTCGGAAGAAAGTGCAACAGCAGGCAGATGATATCGTTTGCCTTAAGAGAACAGCAGGCAATCCTGAGACAAGCATTGGAATGTGCTCAGGAAAGCCGTGACCTAGCTGAGGAACGTGCTGTCATGATTGCCGTTCACTTTGCCAAGCTAAAATATGAGAAGCAAATGAAAAGAGGGAGTATGTGCAGCCCTCTGAAGGTCAGGCCACTCATCTCCTCTAAGGAATGGGACCCAGCCTCTTGGGATGGGGATCTGGGGTATTCCAGTGAGGAGGAGGAGTGGACAGAAGGAGAGGATGAGATAGATGCCGAAGTAGAAGTGCACCCCTTAGTAATTGACAAAGCTAAAGGACCGATTTGTGGGCAAGTGCAAATGATGAGAACAGTGAGAGACTTCAGTCAACAAGAGCTGATTGACATCGCAAACAGGGCTAGACAGCGACCCAAGGAACCCTTGAGTGAATGGCTAGTTTGCTTATGGGATGAAGGAAATATGGGCATTATCCAACGATATGCTGATTAATAACTACCTGACAGGGGCACACAGGCGAGCTCAAACTTTGTTTAACTGGATAGCTATGGGATAGACCCTTTGGGGAAGGATTGTAGACGGCTTCCTACTTTGACCCACCCCTAGATGGGGAGATGGATATTGATTTGCTTTCTTTGAATGAGTTATTGGAAGTTAACAAGCCATTGAGACTAATGCTTCCCTCATAGCCTGACAAAGGGTTTGTATTAATGGTCACATCATTGGCCACATCCAGCCATTGTGACAGTGGTCCATATAGCAACCCTACAAAATCTGAATTACAGAATGGTAAAAATACTGCCCACCAGCTCAGTCGACTGGAGAGGAAAAGTGTTCTAAGTTAAATATATTTAAGTGCATTTTTATCTCACTATTCTTCTAAGGAGCTCAGCTGATTCCCCACTTTATTTTGGAATTCTAAAATTCCCCCGTGCACTTTGGGATCCAGAAGGATCCATGAGCCTTTGTGGGTGGACTATTTTAGCTGTGGCCCCCATTTTGTGGTTCAGGCTGAATCTCCAATTCCAAAAGAAGACCTTCCCTTAAAGGCTCAGAGCAAAAGATGAAGTCCAAGGTGTGGCCCTTTTCATGCATGGGGCCTGTCATCATTTGAGAGAGGCCTAGGGCTGCCTCTCCTAAAAGAATTCCACACATCAGTATTGATATTTTTTTTAAAAAAGATGTACATCTTGCAAATGTAAGTACATTTACTCTGTAACTTGGAAGCCCCTTACAGAAGGCAACTTTATTTTGCAGCCTGATTACATAGAGGGGGAAGGGTCTATACATGTGAAAAAGTGCACTTCCGATTTAAAAGACACATAATCTCTGAAAATAGTTTAACTGGTTATTCCTGGTATTTACAGACTCTGATTTATATATTACCAGGGGTCATTTCCTAGAAAAAGAACTGCAGGAACTCATTAGCATAACTCATTCGCATATGCCACACCCCCTGATATCACCAGAAGTGTGTCAGAAGGCAACATCCACCCCTCAGGCCCCTTTCCGCAAAAATCTCCAGGTATTTCCTTAAAGCAGAATGAACTTAAAGCAGCTTACCCTCCTCTGGAGAGCCCGCCCTGCTTGCACCCACGCACTATCTCTCTCTTTCAAGTCACAAATGAAAATAAAGCAACATAAATTCCAAGCAGTTTACGTTCCTTTGGAGCCCAGCCCACCTTGCACTCATTCACTCATTTTCTCTCTCTCTCTCTCCCCCCCCCCCCGCCACCGTCACAAATGAAAGTAAAGGAGGAGGGCAGAATGAATCCAAGCAGTTTGCGTTCCTTTGGAGCTCAGCACCACTCGCCTTGCACTCATTTACTCATTTCCTCTCTCCCCCCCTCCCCACCCGTCACAAATGAAAGTAAAGGAGAGCAGAATGAATCCAAGCAGCTTACTGTTCCTTTGAAGCCCAGGCCCACTCACCTTGCACTCGGAGGAAAAGAAATCACGTGGGCGGGGCCAAAACCCACATGACCTCTTTTTAAATCTACCGGAACGCCATTCCTGTGCATTCCAGCTCCAAATGAGCTCTGTATATTACCCTTTTAAAACTAACATTTTAAGATAATATGAAACTATTTTATATTCCACCTGATCCAAGAAAGTCTGGCTACAATTTTATTCGCCTGATTGGACTGTCACAGAGCGATGAATAGCTTTTCTATGGTCTCTGTAGGGCATTCTGGTGGTGCAGAACAACTTCATGTGTTCTTGATTAAAGGGTGACGTCCTCCAGGGTCTCATCAGCACCTTGCCTTCAAATTGCTCTCTTTCACCCAGCCTGCTGTGCTGTATGACAAAATACTTAAACAAAATGTGTAAAATATTAATTGCTTTGCTCACCTCAGCAGCAGGATAAAGTTGCCTCAAGGAAGGAAGCAAGTTCCCTAAAGTTTTAAATGCAGTCGGAAGGATGGTAACATTTCAATTAAGTTTCTGGAGGAAACAGATGTTGTCAAACTGTGACAGAAGGAGTTCCAATTCACTGGCAGGACTATCCTGTCTTCCCCTTTTAAGTAGATTCTCACTTGGAAGGCCTTCATTTTAGACCACAATGCTTGGCTGAACTTTAAAAATGGAACTTTTTTTTTTAAGTAAAGTTCAAGATTTAACATGAGGTTTTTTTAAGGTCATATTAAACGCATACTCTAAAATACGCTTATTATAGCAAAGATTTTAATTGTCAAGAATTGGAAATCTCCAAAACCTCCAGCAGTACAGGCCTGCTTGTTTAAATTATGTGACACAACTAAAGATGAGAGCAAGAGTCCAGAAGCAGCTATAACAGTGCAATCCTAAACATCAGGGTGGAAAGCACACAGGGAGAGAACTAAGCCTTGTGCGGGTGTAAATGGCACTTATGAGGATAGATCCAGAGGAGTTAGCCGTGTTAGTCTGTAGTAGCAAAATCAAAAAGAGTCCAGTAGCACCTTTAAGACTAACCAATTTTATTTTATTGTAGCATAAGCTTTCGAGAATCAAGTTCTCTTCATCAGATGCCTGATCAGGCATCTGATGAAGAGAACTTGATTCTCGAAAGCTTATGCTACAATAAAATAAAATTGGTTAGTCTTAAAGGTGCTACTGGACTCTTTTTGACTTATGAGGATGTAACTCCCCTTCCGCCAGTGCCTGCCTGAGGCGCACTATTGCAGATGGGTTGCCACTGGCAGACACGCCTGGCAGCTGGGCAGAGGTATAAGTGCCCTGCGCCAGCGCTAGAGGGGGTGGGGGCAGGGCAGGAGTTACTCCGTTTCCAAAGCCACTCTGAGGCCCAGGAATGCCCCCTGCAGCTGCAGAAAGCTACACCACGAAAAAAGAGGCGTAGCCCATAGATGCCCATTGAACAGGGAAAACTTGGGCCCCTATCCCAACGCCCTGCCCTGCCCCCACGGCCTAAAGAAGCACAGGATGGGAACTACCAATTGGGCCAATCTGCGTGTGCTTCCGGGGTGGGCAAGGCCCCTCTCCGCACCCAATCACTTGCTCACACACCCTACAAAATGTCCAGCTGCGCTGCTCATGACCTCAGGTAGGTGAGCACGTGGCCGAAGGCTCTGCCTGCCAGCCTTCTGCCGTGGGTACTTAGTGCAGGAGGCGGGAGAGTGTACTGGGGGTGGGACTTAGCAGGAAAACTGGAGAACTTTGCATTCACTCAAGGAAAAAAGAATGCCTGACTAACAATAACCACCCAAGTCTCCTTGCAGGTTATCTGACTCTGAAGTTCCAGCTCGGTAAGGAATGAAGGAGCACTGACAGGTAAGGAGGAGATGGGTGGTGGCTAACCCGGCTCACTGATTTGTGCCAGCTGCCCCCTCACCTGAACTCGCCTGACCGCTAGCCTCTTCAGGTGAGGCTTGGCAGAGGAGGGGGCAGGGGCAGCAGTTCCTGCCTGCCTCAGAGGCAGTTGCCCAGAAAACTGCATCCGACACAGCCAAATTGGGGGGGGGCACTAGTGAAGTGGGAGCTGTCAGGTCCAGAATGCTTTCTTGTATGCCTTTGCTTAACCGACTCCATGTTTAATCCTTTCAGTGTTTAAGTGCTCTTTTCACAGGTGTCAAGGTTCCCAGGCAGCTATCTCACAGAAAAGGATTGTTTTGGCTACCGACGTTCCACCAAGAACCGGCCTTGGGAAACTTTCGCTCTCCTGACTTCAAAGGGGTTGTTTTGAGAACTATGGGGGGAGGTTGGGCCTGCTGTGATTTGTTACTTTGTACCTCATGCTTTGGCTGTCATTGGTAACAATGCATATGTACCATCCTGAATATTGCATTCCGGCTAGTGGACTATAATGAACTATTTCTTCAGTAAAAGCCTTTTGGAAACAATGGACTGTTGTCTGATTGCAGGAGGTAGTCTGGAGTAAGGACATTATCTAGCCACAGTTCTGACATTTTGTTACCAATCACCTTTTCCAATGCCTAAGCCGGATCAGACGGGCTCCAAAGCTGTCCCAGTCAGGGATCCTTTGTTTGACCCGTATGCCTCTCCCAGCTCTCAAGGTTTGGAATCCCAAGAACCTGTACCGCGAGGAGACGGCTCCTCGGTTACAACGATTTATACCCTCTCTCCCAGCAGTGCTGATACTCGGCCTAGAGCCGCAGCCGCACCACTTTTCTCCTTGCCCACCCCGCCGCAGTGGGGTGCGAGACCAAGAGAAACGAGGGACCGGAGGGCCAGCACGATGTTCACGCATCTGCAGTTGGATAGTCGGCGCAGTTTGGAATCTATACCCGAGCAAACCAGTGGCCGACCGTGGCTGTTCTGGAACAGGACGACCGAACAAATGGAATGGGAAGCGTCCCGCCGTGGCGCCCTGAGTTGGGATTATGCAGAAGTCACCCCGTGGTCGGGGCAGCAAGATGTAAGTGAGCACCAATGGGTGCAGCCCCAGAGCCGAACGAATGCCATTGACTCAGGAATATCAGCAATCACTGGCCTAACAAAAGGAGTTTTAGCAGCGAGATCTCAAGAGGAACAAGGGATAGAAGCACCCTTGCCGTGGCAACAGACGCAAACCACGGGACCGCAGACCGAGACCTCACAGACTGCCGAAGCTGTGGGGTACACGGAACAGGAGGAGGAAACCACGGATAGAGTGCAACTGTTGGAGAACAGACTCGTAAATATGGAAGAAAGTTTGGCAAATGCCGTCCACCTGCTTTCAGTGCTAGTGGCGGGGGACAGAGGTCGTGATCCGCCAGCTGGTCTACCAGACATCAGCCAAAGTTTGTCCAACCTGCAAAATCTTTTGCCCCGTCCGGGGGGTCCTATTCAACTGTGGCCGCAACAGCCACCAGAAACGGGCGACGAGGATTCTGTCACCGGGAAAGGACCCTGCCCAGAAGACCCATGTCCAGATGAACCCCGTCCCGAGCAACCGGTTACACTAGATGACGACGGCGCCGACGGGGGGGATGGAGAACCGTGTCCGGAAGACCCTCGTCCCGATCGCCCCATCACTCCCGCTGGTACTGGGACAGGAGGAGGAGGAGGAGAACGAGGACGACCGCTGGAGCCGGCTTCCCCGATAGTCCCACCACCCACGACGCAAGCGAACCAGCCCCCAAGCCTACCGGGGGGAACCACACCACCAGTCGTCCCAGGAGCGGGCAGGCCTCTACCAACGCCAGGGCCGCGAGGGGATACGGTTCCTCTCCAACCCATCTCTCCTCACCCATCTCCGCTGCGGCCGGCTCCAACTCCCCTTCAACCAGTGCCTAGAGGCCTACCGCGGGGGCGGCCGGCACCTTTCCGGCCAATACCAGTGCAACGGGCACAGAGAGGACCTCCCCAGCCGATTCCGGGAGCGCCTCCACCGCACCAACCTCAACCCTACCCTCAGCAACCTCCGCCACAGCTACCGCCAACGCCGCGACAGCCTCCTTTACAACTCGCCCCGCTCGATGTCTACCCAATGCCAGCACCAACTCCCAGACAAGATCTTCCCATGGGATGGGTCAAGCTGGACGCTACATTTGATGGAGACCCTTCCAAATTGGGATTCTTCCTGGTGCAAGTAGTACAGTTTTTCAATCGATGGGGGCATCTTTTCGGAAGTGAGGCCAGTCAAACCGAGCATCTGGGATCACGTCTCCAAGGTAAAGGTGCCGATTGGTATGTGGGACTCTATAACGTGGGGGCCCCTGAATTAGATACACTCCAAGGGCTAGTGGATGCAATTCAAGCCCAATATGAAGACCCCCTAGAAGAAACTAGAGCCCGAACGGAATTGCAGGCTATTAGGCAAGGCAGCATGTCGGCTAGAGACTATGCCACAAAATTCCGACAACTCGCTGCCAAATGCCCAAGGTGCGAAGAGTCCACCAAGATTATTTTATTCAAACAGGGGTTAAACCCTAAATTGTTGGACAGAGCCCTCATGCAGGATAACCCTCCTACGCTGTTAGGGTGGATACAATTAACCTGCGAAGTAGAAAACCGCCTACTAGAAGTTCGTCTAGTAGAACAACACCAACAACCTCCGGGCCAAAGACGCTCCTCCACTCCTGTCCGAGGGAGCCGGGGGGCTGGATATGCTACTCGTGGAGCAAGAGATGCTAGATGGCAACAAGGGCTGTGTTTGCAGTGTGGCCAAGGTGGTCATTTTGCGGCTCAATGCCCATATCGGCCTGTGCAAAGACCTCTGCTCCAACTAAGGCGCCCAGCCCCCGCAGCCTACCCGGCGCCACCGCGCCCTACTCCAGCTCTAAGAACTGCGAGAGGTAGGGGAGCGTCAAGGAGGAACCCCCCTGAAAGAGGACTAGAATTGGAAGAAGTTATGGAATACGATCCAACAGCCCTAATGGGGGGGGGGGAGAATCCAGAGAGCCCTGCCTCGGGAAACGAAATGGATCTGTCGTAAAAGGACCCAAACGGCAGATCAAACCTCAGTCAGTTCCGGTTCCGAACCGACCCCATGGGTCCATACTCTTCATACCAGTAACTTTGGTGAATCCTGACAAGAAAATGCACATCCGCATACAAGCCCTAATTGACTCGGGCTGCTCCAGAGACATTATTGCACCAGCTCTAGTAAACAGACTAGTACTTCCTGTGAAAGATTTGGAAATACCTGTAATTTACGAACAAATGGATGGCACTAACATGAATCCAGTTACTACCGAAACCACTCCGGTCATAACAGGCATGGGGCAACATTGGGAAGTAAGATCATTCGTCATTAGTGCCACGGTGAAATACCCCTTGATCCTGGGAAGCCGGTGGTTATGCGATCATAACCCTTACATCAACTGGGCAGAGGGAAGCATCACGTTCACCCATGAATCGTGCAAAAATAATCGTTGGAATCAAAACTGGGGTAATAACCCTACTGTAACTGAGCCTGCTCTTCTCACCCAAGAAGAAATCAACCAAATACCCAAGCAATACAGAGCGTACACCCAAGCCTTCACAGAGGAAGAAGCTAATACTTTACCTCCTCACAGGAGGACGGACTGTGCCGTAGAAATTTTACCGGGCGCCTCGCTGCCCAAGGGCCGTCTCTATCCCATGAGTCCTAACGAAAGAGAAGAGCTCCGCAAGTTCATAGACCTGAATCTTCAAAGAGGATTCATTCGCCCGGCGAACAGCCCCCACGCAGCTCCAGTGCTTTTCGTCAAAAAGAAGGACGGGGGCCTAAGACTGTGTACGGACTTTCGGGGACTCAACGCGGTCTCCTCCAGCAACACCTACCCCATCCCGCTCATCAGAGATCTACTCAACGTCGTGGCTCAAGGTAAGGTCTTTACGAAATTAGACTTAAAAGACGCTTACTTCCATGTCCGTATCCGAGAGGGGGATGAATGGAAAACCGCTTTTAACACGCCCCTCGGCCAATATGAATATTTGGTTATGCCATTTGGTCTGGCCGGGGCCCCCTCGGTTTTCATGTCCATGATCAATGAAGTACTGCATGAATTCCTATACAAAGGCGTTGTAGTGTACCTTGATGACGTGTTAATCTATTCAGAGACAGAGGAGGAACACGTGGACCTTGTAAAAAGAGTCCTAACCACTCTCATGAATAACAAACTGCCCATTAAGCTCTCTAAGTGTGAGTTCCACAAAACAGAACTCGCTTACTTAGGCTACTGCATTTCCCAAGAGGGCTTGAAAATGGATCCAGGCAAAATACAAGCAGTATTAAATTGGCAAACCCCCGCGACCCGCAAAGAATTACAATCCTTCTTGGGCTTTGCCAACTTCTATAGAGAGTTCATTGCGAATTTCGCTCAAATCACACTCCCCCTAACCAAACTGTTAAAAACCAAAGACAAGGGGGACCAGGCCAAGAAACCAAGTGCAAAATTGTCTTGGACACCAGAATGCCAAACAGCGTTCAATCACCTTAAAACGCAGTTTGTTTCAGAGCCCGTTTTACAACACCCCGATGAAAACCGCCCCTTCATAGTGCAGGTCGACGCCAGCGACGCTGCAATTGGGGGCGTGCTGCTACAACGGGGGGCGGATGAGAAAATCAAACCCTGCGCCTTCCTTTCCAGAAAATTTTCAGAGGCGGAAAGGAATTGGAATGTTTGGGAAAAGGAAGCCTTTGCTGTAAAAGCGGCTCTCACTACCTGGAGACATTGGTTAGAAGGAGCCCGTCATCCGTTCGAGGTCTGGACGGACCATAAAAATTTAGAGGCCCTACGTAGCCCTCGCCGGTTAAACGCCAAGCAACTGAGATGGGCGGAATACTTCTCCAAGTTCGATTTCACCTTAAACTTTCTCCCAGGCAAAACTAACTTTTTGGCTGACGCTCTATCACGCATGCCCCAGCACAAAAACAAAAGGGAGGAGACAATTGACACAGTCTTTTCGCCTACGCAATTGGGGGGCATGGTGACCACACGCAGCCGCACAACCCTATCCCCTCAACCCGATCAGGGGTGGAGACAAAAATTGAAAGCTGAAGTCGATAAGGAGGGGGGGGATGTGCCCAAAGACAAACTGCGACGTTCCGATCAAGGGGAATGGCTTTGGGGAGATCGCTTTTATGTACCCAAGAGTTTAAGAAAAGAAGTTTTACAACTCTGTCATGATGCTCCCACGGCGGGGCACTATGGGTACTTAAAGACGCTTCACTTAGTGCAACGCCAATTTTGGTGGCCGGGCATGCGCAAAGACATTTCCCAATATGTAGCGTCTTGCCCCATTTGTCTCAGCGCCAAATCCCGAAAGGGTAAACCTCCGGGACTATTACAACCTTTAGAAACGCCAAGTAGACCGTGGGAAATAATCTCTATGGACTTTATCACAGACTTACCTCCCTCAAAGGGGCACAACTGCATTTTAGTCGTGGTTGATTTGTTCTCCAAGCAAGCTCATTTTATACCTTGCACCACAATCCCCTCTGCTAGAAAACTAGCCGACATTTTCATAAAAAACATGGTAAAAATACATTTTTTTCCATCAAAGATTTCGGATCACGGCGGACAATTCATTGCCAACTTCTGGCGGGAGCTTTTACAACTGCTGGGCATTGAACAAGGTTTGAGTTCAAGCCATCACCCGGAAACAGACGGACAGTCGGAAAAAACTAATCAGATATTAGAACAGTTTCTACGCTGTTACATTAATTTCCAACAGGATAATTGGTTTGATTTACTCCCCTTGGCAGAGTTCTCGTATAATAACAGCGTACACGCTTCCACGGGAGAAACTCCCTTCAAAGTCGTCTATGGCTTTCACTTCAAGCCATTCCCATTTGAAGCGCTCCCTCCACCTACAGTTTCCAAAGACGTCGCCGAATGGTGGGGGGAAGCAGCCCAGCAATGGACTCAGATTAGAAAACACCTCATCAAAGCCAAACAGGATTACAAAAAGTACGCCGACCACCACCGTGTGGCGGAATGGGAATTACAACCTGGTGATCTCGTTTATCTTTCTACAAAGAATCTGAAAGTAACCCAAACCAGCCGCAAGCTAGCGTTAAAATACCTAGGACCTTTTCCTGTTCGCAAAGTAATCAACAAAGTGACTGTTGCCTTGGATTTACCAAAGAATTTACGCCACGTACATGATACCTTCCATGTTAGTTTATTGAAAAAAGCCCCCTCTGCAAACCAATGGCACACCCGTGCCCCTCCAATCCCTACTTTAATTGATGATCAAACCCACTATGAAGTTCAACAAATATTGGACTCTAAAGTAAAAAGAAATCAGTTGTTTTACTTCATCAGATGGAAGGACTTTGACTCTGGGTTCGATGAGTGGGTGAATTCTGTACATGTTCATGCTCCTAGATTAGTTAAGGCATTCCACTCTCATTACCCACATAAACCTGGGGGGGGGCATCTTAGAGGGGGCAGAATGTCAGGTCCAGAATGCTTTCTTGTATGCCTTTGCTTAACCGACTCCATATTTAATCCTTTCAGTGTTTAAGTGCTCTTTTCACAGGTGTCAAGGTTCCCAGGCAGCTATCTCACAGAAAAGGATTGTTTTGGCTACCGACGTTCCACCAAGAACCGGCCTTGGGAAACTTTCGCTCTCCTGACTTCAAAGGGGTTGTTTTGAGAACTATGGGGGGAGGTTGGGCCTGCTGTGATCTGTTACTTTGTACCTCATGCTTTGGCTGTCATTGGTAACAATGCATATGTACCATCCTGAATATTGCATTCAGGCTAGTGGACTATAATGAACTATTTCTTCAGTAAAAGCCTTTTGGAAATAATGGACTGTTGTCTGATTGCAGGAGGTAGTCTGGAGTAAGGACATTATCTAGCCACAGTTCTGACAGGAGCTCTGTTCAGACTCCCTCAGCTGGGACCCCTCCCAGCAGAGGAGGAGGTGTGGCCAGTGGTTGGGTTGACTGGGTGTTCGTAACACCCTATTGCTGAAGGGTGCTCAGCCACTTGACTTTCTCCCCAATATCCCAAGGCAGAGCACTGTCACACCAGAGAGTGTAGTTGTGAGCTGCACCTGTGGAGCTGCCACCACAGCTCTTAACCAAAGGACACCTTCCCAGACGTTGCAGATTGGGCTTGGCATCAGCCGTGCACTGGCCTGGATCACTTGCAACACGTCTGTTTCCCTTGCAGGCAGATCGCCACTCTCACACATCCCCACAAATTTTTCCTGGCTCAGGGCTTGGATCAATGGGGTGGGCTCTGCTGTCAGGAGCAGGTGTCAAGTGGTGCTGTCTGGCTCCCCTGCCCCCTCTTCTCCCCTCAATGTAAGTTCAGGCAGTTGGGTGGGAATTGAACTGTGGCCCATGAATGTCTGGTGGGGCGGGGGGGAAGCTCCACTGAGGACGTTCATTCTCTGATGGACTGAGCTGCTGGCATCTGATAAGCCAGGCAGAGGGGAAGGCAGAAGTTACTGCAGGGAGGGGGGGGGAGTTGTGGAGATCTTCAGATCTCATCCTCCTGCAGAAGGATGGACCACCCTCCATTTTGCTGTTTGTGGAAGCGGGTATGGACTTGGAAAATCTGGGTCGGACAGGGGGTGGATGGCATCCCCCGGAGCAGTTTCTGTGCTCCTGTGGGCTCTCAGCCCACAGGGGAGGGGGGTCTGGGCTGGACTAGAATGTGGCTCTCAAGGTCCAACCCACGTTCCTGCATCGTTGTGATGCAGTGCTTGTTCAAATGGTGCCAGCACAAGTCTGTGGATACTTTGTACTCCCTTCTGGCATCTCCTGTGGTTTCCAATGGGCATTCCTGTCATTCATTGTAGAATTCCCCCCCCCCCCATGGCAGTTTGATTCACGGATATTAGCAAGTAATATTCTTATTAATATATAGAGCAGATACTGACTGCAGATCAAACTGTTTAAAGGTACAGCAACAGGCTAAACTGTTTTAGAAGCAGTTGGCAATCCTAGCCTGAATGCATAAGAACATAAGAGAAGCCATGTTGGATCAGGCCAATGGCCCATCCAGTCCAACACTCTGTCACACAGTGGCCAAAACCCAGATGTCCTCAGGAGGTCTGCCAGTGGGGAAGGGACACTAGAAACCCTCCCACTGATTGCCCCCCCAAACACCAAGAATACAGGGCATCACTGCCCTAGACCAGGGCCAGATCTACAGTTGCCGGCACCCAAGGCAACCGAAGCTCCTGTCGCTGCGTGATGACATCGTTCCTTGACGTCATCACACAGGCGGTGTGTGGCTGCCCCACAGCAAGCCGGCTGTCCTGGCACGCTGTGGAGCTGGCGGCGGCAGCGCGCATGGCTGGGAGGCCGCTTGCACCATTCGCCTGCCCCGCACGATAAGGGGTGGCTAGCTTGCCGCGCGCCCCTTGTCCTGCAGGGCAGGCGAATGGCGCGGGCAGCTTCCCAGCCACCCACACTGACTTTTGCCTGCCCAGCAAGACAAGGGGCGCGTGGCAAGCCAGCCGCCCCTTGTCCTGCAGGGCAAGCGAACGCCGCAGGCAGCCACCCGTGCTGCCGCCACCAGCTCCACAGGATAGGGGGCGCGCGACAAGCGCACCCCCTGTCTTGCCGCTCGCATGCTCCCGGGGTGGCAGCTGCGCCCGGCACCCCGTCTTTAGTGGCGCCAGGGGCAGATTACACCCCCTGCCCCCCATCGATCCGGCCTTGCCCTACACAGAGAGTTCCATCTATACCTTGTGGCTAATAGCCACTGATGGACCTCTGCTCCGTGTTTATCCAATCCCCTCTCGAAGCTGTCTATGCTTGAAGCTGCCTCCACCTCCTGAGGCAGTGAATTCCATGTGTTAATCACCCTTTGGGTGAAGAACTACTTCCATTCTAACCTGACTGCTCAGCAATTTCATTGAGTGCCCATGAGTTCTTGTATTGTGAGAAAGGGAGAAAAATACTTCTTTCACTACCTTCTCTATCCCATGCATAATCTTGTGACAGTTTGGTGCCAGCTTCTAGGAGCTTTCTCAGCCCCACCCACCTCACAGGGCGTTTTGTTGTGGGGATAATAATAACATACTTTGTAAACCGCTCTGAGTGGGCATTAAGATGCCCTGAAGGGCGGTATATAAATCAAATGTTGTTGTTGTTGTTGTTGTAAACCTCTCTCATGTCACCCCTCAGTCGTCATTTCTCCAAGCTAAAGAGCCCCAAGCACTTTAACCTTTCTCCATAGGGGAAGTGTTCCATCCCTTTAATCATTCTAGTTGCCCTTTTCTGCACTTTTCCCAGTGCTATAATATCTTTTTTGAGGTGTGGTGACCAGAATTGTACACAGTATTCCAAATGAGGCCGTACCATTGATTTATACAAGGGCATTATAATACTTGCTGATACTTGTTTTCAATTCCCTTCCTATTAATCCCCAGCATAGCATTGGTCTTTTTTATTGCCGTCGCACACTATATTGACATTTTCAGTGAGTTATCCACCACGACTCCAAGATCTCTCTCTTGGTCAGTCTCCACCAGTTTGGACCCCATCATTGTGTATTTATACTTGGGATTTTTGGCCCCAATGTGTATTACTTTGCACTTGGCCACGTTGAACCTCATTTGCCACGTTGATGCTCACTTGCTCAGCCTCGACAGGTCCCTTTGGAGTGCCTCACAATCCTCCCTGGTTCTCACCACCCTGAACAATTTAGTGTCATCTGCAAACTTCACAGCTTACTCCCAACTCCAAATCATTAATGAACAAGTTAAAAAAGCACTGGACCTAATACTGAGCCCTGCAGTACCCCACTGCTTACCACCCTCCACTGTGAATATTGCCCATTTATACTCACTCTCTGCTTCCTATTTATTAGCCAGATTTTGATCCATGAGAGGACTTGTCCTTTAACCCCATGACTATTGAGCTTACTTAGCAGTTATGGGGTCTTGGTAACCATGAAAAAGGTGTCTCAAACCTGGCTTACACTTATCAAAGTTTTCTAACAGGAGATATTTTAAGACTCACCTCCCCCCCACCTCCGTAGTGGCTGAACTCAGGAAGAGACTCTGTTTTTTTTTTAAACTAAATAAAAATCATTCCTGTTTGATTCCAAGGCAGAGGTATTATGCCATAAAATAACCAAGGTGTATTTATTTTTTCCATCACTGCAGTTTGGTTCAACAGCCTTTTTCAGACTGAATGTATCACAAATCCTCTTGGGGTTAGCACCCCTCTAAAAGACTGCTCACTTTGGATCACATCCCTATTTATAACATTGTGGCTGTCTTCTTTTTATGAAAAGCCACAGCAGGCAGGCAGAAATGCAGGAATGGATTGGAAAAATGGGCTCTATATAACTTTGGTTGAGAAGAGAGGTTTGAACGGCTCAGCTTGCCATGCTAGGATGATAAAAAGTTCTGCTTGTTTAAAGCTTCTACTGAAGCCTCTGCCTCTTTGCATATGGTCCCTCTAGGAGCAAAATATGCTTTTTCTGTAGAAAAGGGAAATGTATTTTGTGAGCTGATGAAAAAATTCAGGAAGAGGTACCTCTCCTTTTGATGGATTACTCAAAAGATACAGTTCTAAAGAGCTAAGTTGGTAAGCTTTTAGACTTGGACCTGTGAGTCCTGGGTTGAAATTCACCCTCTGTCATGAAGTTCACTGGGTTATCTCAACCAGTCACACTCGGCTGGTCTAACAGGCCTCACAGGTGGTGGTGCCTTCAATAAGCAGGTTGATCTACACAAATTAACAGGTGACCAGACTAATTTTTATGATTCAGCCCTTGAGTTCTGCAGGCCAGCTGTGAGGGACAAGGACCCTTTCGCAGATTAAAAGGTTCTGGGAGGGCAGTTGAAAGAGCGAGGGAGCGGTCTGGTGTGTCTTTTCCCTAGCAAGGATTCTCTAAGCCCCATGCAAAAAATGACTGCAAGGAGACATTCTTCAACACCCCCTTCCTGCCACACCTTTGCAAAGGACCCCAATCAAGGCAGACTTCCCTTCATCCTATCCAACTCCAAGCCCTGGCTTATGCATTTATCCTTTGGCGGGGGGGGGGGGGGAGGGCTGCCAGCAAGGCAGCCCTGCCCTTCATACCTGCCATTTTGCAGAACTTGGGGAGAGATGAGAACCATCCTACTATATAAAAGGCAAGCCGTGCTGGAACGTAATGCCTGCAAAGTCTCTAAGAATATTTGCTTCTATATGTATACATATTAACCTTCCCCTTCTTCCTAGGAGTTCAGCACTGAATTCGGGTTCTCCTCCACTCCTTATTTTATCTCCAGGAAGTTTTTAGAACACTCATTTCTGATATTATGGAAATTAAACAAACATTTTTTTCACGCAGGGAGTTCTTTATCTTTCAAAGACCACAAGCCTAAGCATATTTATTCTGAAGTTCCATTAAAACTGATACTTGCTTCTGAATAATAAGGACAAAAGAGATCCGAAACGATAATACAGTGAATGCACCACACACATTTTTTTCAAAAGGTGGTGGATATTCAGTACTATTTGGCCGCTGACTGAAGCAATATTCTATATAGTATTGCAATTACAGCGGTGAAGCTTTTCACATAGATTGGCTGAGAGGGTGGGATAAAACAGAATGCATATAAAAATTCCAGCACTACCTGCTGGAATTTTTGTGATCAAAATGCAGATGTCTACTGAGTAGGATTAAAGTATCAAAAGCCCTAAGAGAAACTTTTTTTTAAATTATTTATTTTTCATTTTACAATTTACAATATTCATAAATACACATAACATTAATACAAGAAACAAACCTTGGAACGGTCAATAACAATGACAAAGCCAATGTAATAGACTACAAAAACAGTGCAAGGGGGAACAGTGAGGAGATATTCTCATAATATAGCTAAGAAGCTAAAAGTATTGATGTCAGCATTAGGCAGTTGATTAGTATTGTATAAGTAATTCAAAAAGGGCAACCATTGCGTAAAGAATGATGACTGATTCTGTGGTTTATCAATAGAATGAAGGTGGTCTGCTATTTTTTCCATAATAAAAATATCCCATACTTTCTGAACCCACTGTTGTAGCTTCGGAAGCTTGTCTGATTTCCAGTGTGCTGCTAGAAGCATTTTTGCAGCAGAAAGTAACATAAATATTAAATTTTTCCGCACCTTTGGTATGGCAGGGTCTTCCCAAAGACCCAGCAAAATTGATTCTGGAGTCATGAGCAGTTCATAATCTGTAATCTCCTTAATTTTCCTTGAAATTAAGTCCCAGAATGATTGGATCTTGGGGCAAGACCACCACAAATGGATATAGTCACCAATTTGACCACACTTTTTCCAGCAGAGCGGTGTTAAATTGGGATTAATTTGGTGTAGCAATTGAGGAGTCATGTACCATCTCGACAACAATTTAAAAGAAGACATTTTGATATTGATTGCGTTCGAATTTAGGGGCTTGCCAGACGATATTGTGGACCATTGCTCCTCTGTTAAGGGGGTACTGCAGTCCCTATTCCATTTCAATTGGTACCTTAATGAGGATTGATCATTCTGTGAGTTTAAATTAGCATAGATGCTAGCTATGAGGCCTTTACGATGAGGTTGTATTTTTTTTAATAAACATTCAAAATCTGTTAACTCCCGTTTCAAGGAGTCGACAAATAGTTGGCTGCCTATAAGGTGAGATAATTGTAAGTATTGATACCAAGGGACCACAACCTCTGTATCCCCTTCTATTTGCTCCTTAGTTAGGATAGCCCCATGTTTGGTGATGTCAATGATCCTAGATTTCTTAATTACCTTCCATTGCTGAAATGAAATTAAATCCTGACCTGGTGGAAACCACGATTGGTCCAGGAAGGATGATAGGGGTGAGGGTGTAGGAGCTAGATAGTTTCTTACCCTATCCCATACAGATATAGTAGATTTCAAAAATGGATTGGCAAGAGTTTGGGTAGGCCTGTGTTTAGGGTCTGTCCAAATTATATCCTTTATATCATGGGGAAGAAGATGTGCAGTTTCAGCATATGTCCAGTCTGAACTATCTGAGGAATGCAAAAGAAGCACTATGTTTGCTAGCTGTGCTGCCATATAATAACATTTTAGGTCTGGAATAGCCAAGCCACCCTTTTTGGTTGAACGTTTCATGGTTGAAAAATTAAGTCTAGGACGTTTATTAGCCCAAATAAATTTATTTATAAGAGTTTGCCACTTTTGGATATCTTGATCAGTGAGATTAATAGGCAGTATACGAAAATTAAATAAGAAAAGTGGTAAAATCATGGTTTTGACCAGTTGTACTCTTTCAGCCCAGGATAAAGTCAACTTGCTCCATTCTTTAAATTCACCTATATCTTTGAGTTCTAGGGTTTTAAAATTAGATTCCTTTAAATTTGCTAGGTTGACAGGGATTGTGATTCCTAAATAGACCCAGTTCTTGCTGATCCATTGGTATTCATAATTGGAGGCTATCTGAGCTTGTGTGTCTGGGGCTAAATTAATAGGGTAAATTTCAGATTTATTAATTTTAAGACCTGATAGTTGACCAAAGGTATGTAACTTGTCTTCCAAGGGAGGTAATGAAGCAGAAGGGTGAGAGATATACAGAACCATATCATCAGCAAAGAGAGAAAATTTAAATTCAGGACTTTTTATTCTAATGCCTTTGATCTCAGCTGATTGTCTTATGGATTCCGCCAGAGGTTCTATGGCAAGGGCGAACAGTAGTGGTGACAAGGGGCAGCCCTGCCTGGTCCCTCTTGTAAGTTTAATATCCTTTAAATTTATACCATTTATTTTTAACCAGGCCGTAGGGTTGGCATAAAGTAAGCTGATTGATCGTATAAAAGTTTGGCCAAAACCTATGTTTGACAGGAGTCTCAGAAGATAATTAGTTTCCAAGCTGTCAAATGCTTTTTCTGCATCAAGTGACAACAAGAGAGCCTCCATTTGATAGGTAATGCAATGATTGGTTATATTAAGAGATTTACGCACATTGTCTGCCATGTTTCTGTGTGGAATGAAGCCGGTTTGGTCGGGGTGAACGTAATGATTAATGATTTTGTTTAATCTGTTGCCCAATATAGCTGTAAAGATTTTAGTATCCTGATTCAGCAAAGAAATCGGACGATAGGATGATGGGGGGTGACATCTTTACCTTTTTTGGGGATCACAATGACCGAGGCTTCATTCCATGACTGAGGGAAGATGCCCTGGGTAAGAATTGCATTGCAAATCAGCCTGAGTGGTTCTGCTTAGCTATGTGTGAAGCTTTTATAAAATTCAGTAGGAAAACTAGTTTTGTTAAGTTTACGATTCTTGATAATCTCTGTGATTTCTTGGAGAGAAATGGGCGACTCCAAGAATTCCCTATGCGCTGGCCTAAGACTTTTTAGGGAGGGGCAGGATACTAAGAAGTTGTCAATATCAGATATAAAAGGGTTTGTGGTTCTATAGAACTTAGAGTAGAAGTTGTAAAATACTCCCAATATTTCCTTGTTATTGGAAGTATAATCCTTATTTCCTTTTTTAATCAGATTAATTTGGTGGGCTGAGATCTTTTTTCTCACTTTCCAAGCAAGCAAGCGAAGTGTTCCAGGACCTCTGTGCCAAAATTTCTGTTTTAAGAAAAGTAAGTTCTTCTTGATTTTAGAGGACTCTAGAGATTCCAACTTCTTTCTTTCAAGCAGAAGTTATTTGTAAACTTTTTTATTATTAATTTTTTATGCTTAATTTCTAGTGCTTGGATTTTGCTTAAAATGTCCAATCTGAATTTCTCTCTTTCTTTCTTGTAGAAGGAGGCTACTGAGATGATTTTCCCTCTGACCACTGCCTTCATAGCATCCCAAATTGTTGCCTGGGAGACCTCCCCTGCAACGTTCTCTTTAAAATAATTTTCAAGTATTTTCTCTATTTCTTTATGTATAGATGGGTTTAATAAAAGGGATTTATTTAATAGCCAATGAGTTTCTTGTTTTATCGTCTAAATTCAAGTGATTTTCCACCCAGGCATGGTCCGACCAGATTTTACTCCCAATATTAGAAGAAATTAAATTTTGATAAAGTTTACTGGAGGGCAGAATAAAATCGATTCTGGTATGAACTTGATGCCGGGCTGAAAAATAAGTAAAATCTTTCTCTACTCCATGGTGAGCTCGCCAGACATCCTTAACAGCAAATTTATCGAACAACATTTGTAGTTTCAGTTGACACGGTATTTTCTTGCAACGTCTCCCATCCCTCTGGGACCAATCCAGATTTAAATCAGCTATACAATTAAAGTCCCCCCCAATCAGAATCTCACCTTCAGCAAACATACATAGGTTGGAAAAGGTTTCATACAAAAAATCAAGTTGCTTATCATTAGGCGCATAAATCAAAGCTAGGGTTACCCTTGTCCCCTCCAGGTTCCCTTTGATAAATATGAACCTTCCTCTAGGGTCCACTTCAGAGTCTACCCATTGAAATTTGGTATTTTTCGAAAATACAATTGCAACCCCCCCCTTGCGTTTGAGGAGCCGGGAGCTTGGAACTGCAAATTAAATCTATTCGATTTCAGTATCTGAGGCATTTCCTTTTTATAATGGGTCTCCTGTAAAAATAATGTATCTGCATTCTGCTGTGCTAAAGCTGTGGAAACACATTTGAGCTTAATGGGGTTATTTAAGCCTCTACAGTTGAAAGTAACAATTTAATTTCCCCTGTCATGACTTAACATTGTGAAGAGGCTAAGCTGATGCAGAGTACAAGTAATAAACTCAGACAAAAGAAATACAGCTCTAGAATGAAGAATTGCTTCTTCCTTTACCTTGCACGGCTTACCATAGGAAGCTAAGAATGACCACACCTTCCAGGGGAAAACATTAACAGTACCAATTAACCCAAAACACCCCCCAACCAGTAACAACTTAGACATAACTAACCTAAACTATAGCTCCTTGGAACCAAAGAGCTAACCCCTCCAGAAGCACAGAAAGAAATTTCCTGTACAACTAATAGGGAGAAAAGAAATCTTTACCTCCCTATATCTGGAGGTCCCTAAGAAATTTGGGAAAAACAGGTAACTCCCACTCCCCCCACCCCCCGCAGATTGGCAAAAAAAGATGAAACAATAGCTGGAGATGAAAGGGTGAAGGGCAGCGAGAGAAAGAAAGAAAAAAGATAAGGGTAGCGACAGAAGAGAACAGTCAGTTGTCAGACAAAAAAGAAACAAGCCAAAATTTCCCCCCTCTTTTCCTTCCCCCCCTCCCCCACCCCCCTTATTCCTTGCAAGCACTTCGCATCAAAAGCCGAGCCAAACAGGAGACATTGGTGAACAATCTCTAGCTCAAGAAGATGATTTCGTGGGGATCGTGATCCATCTCTCTTGAGTGGGAAGGTTTTGAGCCGAGATGTTTTCTGGCGGGTTGACGATCAAATCTTGGGTTGGCAAGTTCAAATCAGTGAGAAGTTTCAGGCCAGAGACTATATCCACTGCATGAAGAACTCTGCCTTGATGTGTGACCTGTAGCTTAGTCGATGACACCCACTTGTATCTGATAATCGCTTCAGTTAGCGTTGAGGTGACAGGCTTAAGCTCTTTCCTATGCAGCAGCGTTTCATTCGACAGGTCCTGGAAGACTTGTATTTTTTTCCCTTGAAAAGAAAACGTGCCTCTTTTCCTTGCTTCTTGAATGATTTTTTCTTTGGTACGGGAATCCAAAAAGCGGACAATAATGTCTCTGTTAGCATTTGCTCTCAGATTTCGAGGGGAACCCAGCCTGTAAGCAGACAATATGGTTGGTGCCACCCCCTTCTCCAACTGCAGCTCATGAGCAAGCCAGCCTGATAAGAACACAGTTAAATCTGCTGTGCCTTCTTCTGACTCTGTAAATCCACGGAATTTCAAATTATTGTATTTT
The DNA here is from genome assembly GCF_028583425.1 of Eublepharis macularius. NCBI lineage: Eukaryota > Metazoa > Chordata > Lepidosauria > Squamata > Eublepharidae > Eublepharis > Eublepharis macularius. Next base: position 8,379,789 of record NC_072800.1, on the reverse strand, counting down.
ATTTTATTCTCTAGATCCATTTTATTTTTCAGCCAGCATTCATTTGCTTGCATTATGCGCGCGTCTTTTTGCAAGGACAGACTGAGGTCTAACGCTGAGTCAGCTGTTTTAGTAACTTGCTGAAAAGTTTCATTAATGAGGGTTAGCTGCTCATTCATAGGCTTAAGCAACTTTTCCATCCAATTAGCAAATTTCTCCTCAAGTTGATCTAGTTTGAGATTAATATGGGCTTCCAGTACCCGGATTTCTTTGTCATCTGCCTTCCGACTGGCAGGAGGGCGGCCATCTTGGTTGCAGCATGCAGCTCCATCTCAGCCCCATTCTTTGATTCAGATGGTGAGAAAAAGGTTTTAACCGTTTGTACGGTCAATTCTGAAGCCTTATTTTTATTACCTCCTGTTTTGGCCATGATCTGCTATGAAGAGCTCGGGTTAAAAGCTGCTTAAATCAGTCGGGAGTTTGAGTCAGGAGCCTGAACTTCACGTGTCTGGCATGCACAGTCACGACGCCCCGCCCCCAAGAGAAACTTTTGACTGCCCTTTCAAGAATGTGAAGAGATCCCGGGAGACATAGGTATTGGATAGATATATGCAGGGCTTTTTTTCAGCCGGAACACGGTGGAACGGAGTTCCGGCACCTCTTGAAAATGGTCACATGGCTGGTGGCCCCACCCCCTGATCTCCAGACAGAGAGGAGTTTAGATTGCCCTCCACACTTCTCCAGCAGCATGGAGGGCAATCTAAACTCCCCTCTGTCTGGAGATCAGGGGGTGTGGCCACTGGCCATGTGACCATTTTTTCCACGAGCGATTTAAACTTTAAAAAACTCCCCCCTTGTTCCAGCTGACCCAAAGTGATTTCATTGCACAGTCCTGGAAGTGTGCGTGCACTCTGTGCATGCACACGTGGTACCAGCGGCACCACCTCCCACCAGGAGTTGCCCCCTGTGCTGGCAACCCACTGAGTTCCACCACCTCTTTTCCCAGAAAAAAAGCCCTGGATATATGAAGGATAGAAATATGAAGGTCCAGGGGGGAAATCTGAAATATTGGGAAATCTGAAATATTGTGCAAACCTCAAGTTTTCCAAAGAGCTGCATGAAAATGAAGGCTCTGATTAGGGATCTGAAGCGCTGATACTTTTATTTAAATGTAACTAATTTTGTACATAATTAAAATAATATGTGTATGCTGCTAATAAACTACTGAATAGTTCAACGCCTTTATATTATGAATTTTAACTACACATTGAAGTAAACTATTAGTTTTATTGTGAATGTGTGACCCTTTTTTGACCAAATAATGTATTTTATGTTATTTACCACAAACATTGTGTTTAGTTTTTCCAATTTTTTTCTAGTTTTGAGACAGGAAAAATTAAGATACATGTGCTAAGGTAGCATAGAGTTCACCAGCTTGCAGTTCTCCCTAAAGTATTGAGTATATCTGCAATTTTGTTTGTAGAAAGTGCAGGCATTTAGAACTTTTAAATTCCATAAAATGTCAAATATTGCAATTTTATATACCAAGTTATAAAGGATACATTTTAAATCAACAATATTTACTGTCTTGTAAGCCCTAAATTAATTTTACTGCTGTATCTCCATTTTCTCCAAAAATGTCCACCCCCTCTCCCATGACTTCAAAATTTCCAGAAACTTTACAGCTCTAGGCAGGGAGATGAAAAATAAAATGTCTGAAGACTGTATGCATTATACTTCATCAAAGCACCTGCATATAAAACAGTCACATTTATTCTCCTGCTTTTCTCAGGAGATTAACTGTGTATCCAATATTTCGTTCAAAAGTTACTTAATTTCATGTGCAGCCAGATAACTATAACAACAGATAACACTCAAGACTGGTAATAACATGTTGCTCCTTCTGTACAAGACATCGCAAAATCCATATTTGCAAACGATGCAAAATGGAATTATTCAGGAGTGCATTTTGACAAAGGCAATAGTGCTTTATTATAATGGATTTATTCAAGATTTAACAAGAAAAGACTGTGAATTATACTACTATACACAGTACATATTATCTGGTGCTGCATGTGCTATCTTATTATGTAATTTATTCATTGTTTAATATGCAATATGAATACTTATGTTTTGTTTCAGATTTTTAGTGGTGGTGGAAAGTGCTATCAAGTCCTGCTGGGGTCATCCAGACAAAAGACTAGCAGAGATCGTTTGCCATTGTCTGGCTCTGCATAGAGACCCTCATCTTCCTTGGATGTCTCCCATCCAATTACTAACCAAAGATGACCCTGCTTAGCTTCTGAGATATGACCAGCCTAGGTTATCGAGGGCAGGATTTTCATTTGCTTTAAATTTCCGCAATCCTTCTCTCATTACATTGTTTATTGGATGCCCCGCATTGACCTGAACTGCATAATCCACCTTGAGTCTCAGTGGGAAAGGCAGGCTATAAACAATAACAAATCCAAATCCAATTTATTACAGCAAAAGCCAGCAATATAAAACAATACGATTACAAGCAATAAATCAATACAGGAAAACCACAGGCATAAAGGGATAAGGGTGAAAATGGAATAACAATAATGAAAATAGAAAAAAAATTATAATGTTTTTTTCACTAAGAGAAGTTTACGTTTTCTGATAGCTAAAGAGCAGAATTTGGCCACAGCATAGGTTACTGAGCTCTGAGAATCTTCTAAAAGAAATTTGCGCAGAACTTCTGGTCTAAATTCCAAATAGGATTGCAAAGGGATAAATTTAGACAAAAGAGGTAGTATGAGGCGAGACCGTTCTTCACAATAAAATTCACAGAATAAAAGTATGTGAGTAACCGATTCCACCATATTGTCCATGCATGGACATAAGCGCTCATGCATTGGTATCTGCCAGAATTTGCCGTACAATACAGCTGAAGGCAATGCCTCAAACCGGGCTCTAGAAAATGCCCATCTGTAGGACTCATGGGTAATACTGGATAAATATGGGGCGGCTGAAAAATTAGGCCAAGATTTTAAGCACCTGAAGTTCTTGGGAAGTAAAGCTTCTTCATTTTGAAGTTCAATATCAAGAAGCCTCTGAGTAATAGCTGTTTTTGCCATATTCAGGGTTCCATTAAAAAGATCTTCAGGATTTAGGCCAATTTGCTTGATATTGTTAAAGATTTGTGTGAACCAAGGTGGATAAGGGTTCGCAGCTAGGAGATGAGTTATCATTCCCTTTGGATTATAATGAATTTTCAGCCAGAGGAATATTGCCTGTTCCCATACTTTTAATTCAACTCTGGGTAATCCTGCCTCTTGTCTAAGTATTACATTAGATGTACTCTTGGGAGCACCAAATAGAGATCTAAGAAATTTTGATTGGACTGTTTCAAGAATCTTAAGATTGGCAGAGAGTCCAATTTGTGAGCCATACAAAAGTTGGGCCAAAGATTTTGCCTGGTAAGTTTTTAAGGCCATAGGGAGAAAGCCAGCGCCTTTTCTTCTAAACAATTTAAGGATGGCATTTGCACTTCTCTCTGCTGAAGTGGCTGATGAGGTCAGATGTGCTGAGAATTTGGCATTATAGGAAAAAGTTATGCCTAAATACTGAAAGTTCTTAATTTGATCTATGACATTTCCTTTCATATTCCAGATATATTTCCTAAATGAGCTGCCAAAACGAACAATTTTGGTTTTAGAGAAATTAATTGTTAACAATTCAATGTTACATTGATCATTAAATTTTTCTAAAGCTCGCTTCAAGCCAACTTTGGTCTGAGATAAAAGAACAGCATCATCAGCATACATTAAAATTGGAACTTTTCTGCCACTAGAGAACACAGGGGCATGAGTGTCCGTTGTATGAAAGCATGTGATTAGAGAATTGACATAGATGTTAAATAGGAACGGGGCCAGTAGACAACCTTGTCTGACCCCTTTTTGGACTGGAATTCTTTTTGAGAGTCTGCCGTCCTGTGTAAGTCTTATCTAAAGGCTATTATTTTCATGTAACTTAATTAATAAAAATAATAGCCTTTTATTGATGCTCAAGTCAGCCAATTTAACCCAGAGCCTTCCCCTAGACACAGAATCAAAGGCTGCCTTGAGATCCACAAAGGCCCCATACAGTGTCTTCTTCCAGCGTTTCACATATTTATAAATAAAATAATCTAACACCAAGCAGTGGTCAATAGTGGAGCGACCAGGTGTAAAACCGGCCTGTTCAATCTCGAGTAGATTATGTTGGTCTAACCATTCACACAGTTTTAAACAGAGATGTTTCGTGTATAACTTACAGATCACATTCAAAAGACTAATTGGCCTATAATTTGACGGATCAGAGGGGTTACCCTTTTTAAATATGGGAACAATTGTGGCCAAGCCCCAATCCTTAGGAAATTGAGCTGAGGCATCTATGTATGAGAACAGATTTGCTAAGACCGGAGCCCACCAGTTTATATGCGATTTCAGAAGCTCAGCAACAATAACCAATAAATTAAAACTTCTTGCTTCAGCACTCTTAGTTCAAAGAGCAGTAGACAAGGCAAGAGTCCTGTAGCACCTCTAAGGCTTACAAAATTTGTGGCAGAATAGGAGCTTTTGTGAGCCACAGCTCACTTCTTCAGATACCACAAAAGCTCCTACCCTACCACTATTTTTGTAAGCCTTAGAGGTGCAACTCTTGCTCTTTTCTACTGCTACAGACAGACTAACATGGCTGCCCATCTTGATCTCTCTTAGTTTAAGGATCCAGAGGAGTTAGCCATATTAGTTTCGAGAACCCTTCTCAAAAACTTACGCTACAATAAACTTGGTGCTAGTGGACTCTTTACTTAGTTTAAGGAGTATCCCATGACCCTTCAAATGCTGCCCGGGCGCCTTATAAACCACACACCGGCTGCAACGTTTGAACGCGAAGCTAGGGTTGCCAGCTCTGGGTAGGGAAATTCCTGGAGAATTTGGAGGTGGAGCCTGGAGAGAGTAGGGTTTGGGAAGGGAAGGAGCCTCAGTGGGGTATAACGGCATAGAGTCTATCTTCCAAGGTAGCCATTTTCTCCAGGGGAATTGATCTTTGTCACCTGGAGATCAACTGAAATTCCGGGAGATCTGCATCCACCACCTGTAGGTTGGCAACATCCCGAACGCAGAGCTTGACTCCCACAGTAGTGTTGTGAAAAGCGTCCTGTAGGCTGCGTCGCGAAAGAGCCGGCCATTCAGACGTGACACGCTAGGAGGACCCCCGCCTCGCAGAACTTTTCTTGCCGAGAGACTCTAGCCCATTAAGCCCCGCGGGCTTCCTAAAGACAGCGCCTGAGAACCGAACCCGCCTCGAGGCTTTTTCAGGCCCTTGCTCGAGGCTGAGGGGAACGGAGGACCGCTCCTCAGCACGCATGCGCGCGCTTCCCCACAGGGGCTGGTGCTTGGCCCGCCCCTTCCCCCAGCGCAGGCGCGCAGCCACCCTGGGCGCCTACCTGAGAGCCGAGTCCCGCGACGCCTCCGCTCGGGGCTGCCGTCCGCCTCTTCTTGGCGGCGCTGCCGTTGCCCGGGCTTGAGGGGCGCTTCTTACTTCGAGCCGACGCGGCTCCAGCGCCCGTCCCGGGGGCGCCGGGCAGGGAAAGCGCCGGTGGGAAGACGGCGGTGGTCGAGGCCGCCATTGAGGCAGCGCGAGCGCCTCCTTCGCCTCCTCAGGAGCCCCGCCCAGGAGGGAGGGTAGATGCAGGGGCACGTGACCTGCCCGGCTCTTGCTCTGCGGCGCTGAAGGGGACTGAAGGTGCCCGGGACAGAGGAGGGTCTGATTGTTACTTCCGAAGCCGAGGCAGAGCCCTAGTGGCTGCAGGGAGCCGGCCTTGTGCAGTGGGCAGCAGCAAGCTTAGCCTGCCCAGCACGTAGGGTTGCAAGCTGCAGGTTGATAAATTCCTGGAGATTTGGGGGTGAAGCCTGGAAAGAGCAGGATTTGAGGAGGGGTCTCAGCAGGGGATAATGCCATGGAGTGCACCGTCCAACGCAGCGGTTTTCTCCAGGGGAACTGATCTCTTTGGCCTGGAGACCACTTGTAATTCCGGGAGATCTCCAGCCACCACCTGGAGGTTGGCAGCCCTATAACAGCTGGGGAGCTGCTAGAGAAGGACCTGCTTCAGCCACAGGCCCTGACGATCTCTCAGCAGCGACAGAACAAAACAAGGAGTGAGCTTTAAAGCTTCATCTGGCTGTGCAGACCACTGGTTTGATCCAGTAGGGGAGTTCTTTTTATATTCTCAAAGGGGAAAAAGGCCACAGCCTCTTGTTTTAGTAATGGGCCTGTTCACATGTGACAGTGAACATGTAAATAAGAAAGAGCCACAAAACCTTAATTTTACAAAAGAATCTGGGGACTAGTGCCTGGATAAATGCAGGGTTTAAATCTCACCTTCAGCTGTACATACGTTGAATGAAACTTGAACATTACTCAATGCACACATAGGGAAAAGCCAAGCGTATGCTGTACATGAATTGTATGTGCATTCACTGGGGAATGGGGCTAATGAGGCATCGTGCAGATAAGCACCATTGTATTCACTCCAAGGTCTATGTGGATGGTTTACACTGTAACTGCTGCAAACAGATTTCATGTATGTGTTGCTTGCCAGCTCGCCAACATTGGATGGCCCAAGCTAGCCAGATCTCATCAGATGTCAGAAGCCAAGCAGGACCAATGCTGGTTAGTACTTCAATGGGAGACCACCGAAGAAATCCAGGGTTGCTATGCAGAGGCAGGCAATGGCAAACCTCCTCTATTTGTCTCTTGCCTTGAAAATCCCAGCAGGTGTCATCATAAGTTGTCTACAACTTGACTGCACTGTGCATACATACGGACTGGTTTAGTTTTTTTCCTGTCTTCTGTGAGAACAAGCTATTGCTCTCTCTACATAAGCATCGAGTATATGAAAGCAGAAAGCCAGTATAGTGCTTAGTGGCTTGATCTAGAAGTGGGAGAGACCCAGAATTGCATTCCACTCAGCCACAAGACTCACTGAATGACCCTGGGCCAGCTGCTGCCAGCCTAATGACACGCCAAAGGTTAAGGTAGTGAGACAGAGGAGGGGCAATCCATGTAAGCTGACCTGAGCTCATTGGAGAAAAGGGGATGGTAAATATATGGTAAATATTTTGGATAAGCACATACAATAAAAACCTGAAACATTTCTTACTACATGGTTTATAAATATGAGTGCCCTGCTTTGTTATATCTCATTGGATCCTTGACTGGATCCATTTGCTCCTGGAAGAAAAAGCTTCTGGCTGTGGGCCTAATTCTCTAGAGAAGGAGTGTAGCAGGAGGGTCTTCCTTTCAACCCTCCCCTGTTCCATTCTGGGCTTTGGCAACAACAGCATGATGCAGAGGGAGGAGGTGGACAGTTTGCACCAGGGAAACCTGTATGGTTTAGATGCCACACATGAACTCGTGTGGTGTCCAAAACACTGTGAGAGTCCAAACAGGGCAGGAAACAATATGATTTTTTTCCTCTTATGGTTTGGTCTGGTTTTGGGTGATGTGAGTGGAAGTCAGTGGGTCTTGGCTGTACTGCCAACCCTGAATTGGCTGATCACCTGTATGCTGTGATCTGAATGTGCTGCTAACCCTGGAGAGGACTGCTTCTTCCAGTCCAGAATTCTGTTCCAAACAGCAGCTAGCCCAGTGCCTAGCGGTTGGTGTGTCAGTCCAGGATCTGGAAGATACTGGATCAGATCTTCACTCTGCCATGCAACTTGCTAGGTGACCTTGGGCTAGTCAACCTAACCTACTTCACGTGAGGATAAAATGGAAGTGCAGAGAATGATGTATGCTACCCTGAGTTCTTTGGAGGAAACATGCTCAATGAAGAAACAAACCCTCAAGCAGGGTGCAAAGGCCTGTTTATCCTCTAGCCATAATCAGCTGTGGTTCCTTCACTTGTGCCTCCTTCATGTTTACCTCAAAAATGGAGTGAGAGGGCTAGCTGTTGTGCCACAAAGTATAGCAACAAGAGGACAAAAAGCTCTAGCTGTGTTGGTTTATTGAGGAATCAAGCACTTTATATGTATTTTGAGAAGACATCTTTTTAAGGAGCAGATTCTTTAAAATCTCATGTTGATTTCCAGGTGGGGAGATTTCTTCTTCAAGGATATCACAACCACTCAGTGAAGTCGGAACACATTGTCATGCTTAGGGTTAAATCAGAATTCCTTTCCCCAGAATTCCATGGTTATTGCCTTAAAGAGAGCAATAACAATAAAATATTAACTGTTGTTACAGTCATAGCTTGTGGCAGACTACATTGACTATTCCAAATGAGGAAGCATTCTGGAACAGCTCTTAACATGATATGGAACACCAGGTGCTGGGTTGTGAGCAGTGTTGTATTAAGTGTGATTTGGCCCCTGCTGTGAGAGTGAAAGTGCTAGTGTGGTAGCTGCTCTGTGTTTAGAGAACTTGAAGAAGGATGGGCCACTGTTCTCCAAGGTTGCTACGATTCTGGAATGATTAACACACCTTTATTACACAACATGAGGACTTCAGATTTACATTCTCATTCTAGCAAATGATCAAAGCTTTCCAGAGTGCATTATATAGGCTGCCATACACATGACAAGAAAACACCTGGGATGTATTTTATCCTCATGGTTGGGGCCTCATGGTTGGGGCTCTCTGCACTGGTAGCAAGTATTCTAGAACTAGAGATGCCTGGAAATGAATCAGGGACTTTCTGAATGCAAAGCATGTGCTGCACCCCTGACCTATGGCTTGCAAGTCAGCTGCATCAAAAATCAGTAGAAGACTAGCAAAATGGGAGAGAGAGGATTCGGCTGAGCATTCAGAGTGCTCTGAAATGCTTGTGTCTTTTATCAACACAGCCATCTTGTGGAGCAGATCTTTTATTATTCCTGCCCTGGGACTGATTTTGCCAACATGTAATGGGTTTGAATTGAGGCTTCATTGGATCATTCTATTTCTCATAGTCCCATGAATTTGCTTTGGATTATTCCTCAGTGAGGACTTCAAACAAGTGGTGAAACAGACCCTGTAAACAACTACTTTTACCAAGGGGAGGATGTGAAATTGACTCGGCTGGCTGAGGTCTCAAGAAAAAATGATAGATCCAGAGGAGTTAGTCGTGTTAGTCTGTAGTAGCAAAATAGAAAAGAGTCCAGTAGCACCTTTAAGACTAACCAACTTTACTGTAGCATAAGCTTTCGAGAATCACAGTTCTCTTCGTCAGATGTATGGAGGGTAAGAAGAAACTGATCAGATATATAGGAGGAGGGGAGGAGGGAGTAGATGCAATCAGGAGCTTCTGATAATGAAATCAAGTTATCTTTTTGTAACCAATGACTATGGGTTACAAAACAAACAAGTTATCTTTATTGTATACATAGTCATTGGTTACAAAAAGAAAAAAGCATACTGTTGCACAATGATTAAGTAAAACGAGCAAAGGGAAATAAAATATGTGACATGTATCCACTCACCCTTGGTTTAAAACTTACCCTTATGATGGTTATTTAATGGGTAGCTAGGGTAATCTTAAAAGTTTCCAGATTTCTTGTGGAAGTTCTGTTAATTCTTTCTCTATTAGTTAGCTTTCCTTTTTTAGACCATGAGCACTGATCTGATCCTATGTCCCGGTGTGTGAGAGCCTCCATCCCATGTGAGAGTTGCCCCAAAAGACAGATTCTTCTTTGCTTATTTAATTAAGTACTTGTATCCCACCTTTCTCCCTGAAGGGACTCAAAAGCTTACAACAACAAAGAGACTATATGCTGAAATTAATAACAGACAAAACAGAGAGACCTCAGCAGGCTTCATTTTGGGGTGTTCCTGGATTTGTATGCTGGGTTTTGAGTTTGCTTCTGTATACTATGCTCATGACATCTGTAAAAGTCATTTGCACCTGGAAAACAGAGCAAGGATGGCCCCCCCTAACCCTAACCCCTCACAGAAAGTTGGGATCTGTAATCACCACTCCAGGATGCAATGTGTCACATCAGTTTAACCTCGGAAGAGGCCTTAAGGTAGACCATTGGCCTAGGATCTGGGAGGTCCAACTTTGAATCCCCACTCTGCCATGGGAGCTTGCTGGGTGACCTTGGGTCCATCACTCACTTCCAGCTTAACCTACCTCACAGAGTTATTGTGAGAATGAAATGAAGAAGAGAGCCAGTTTGGTGTAGTGGTTAAGAGTGGCAGGACTCTAATCTGGAGAACCGGGATTGATTCTCCACTCCTCCACTTGAAGCCAGCTGGGTGACCTTGGATCAGTCACAGCACTCTTGGAGCTCTCTCAGCTCCACCCACCTCACAGAGTGATTGTTGTAAGGATAATAATAACACACTTTGTAAACTGCTCTGAGTGGCTGTTAAGTTGTCCTGAAGGGCAGTATATAAATCAAATGATGTTGTTAGAAAGTTGTAAGTCACTTGGGGTCCCCATTGGGGAGGAAGCTGGGATATAAATTAAGTAAACTGATAAAATAAATCTCACTCCTACCCTTGTGGAAAGCATAGACAGTCGCCACAAATCTGGCGATCTCAAAAAAGCTGGGAAAAGCTTTCTTCATTGACTGAGCAAGATATGGGTCCAGTAGCACCTTAAAGACCAACTAGATTTCCAGAGTATGAGCTTTCGAGAGTCAAAGCTTCCTTCATCAGATACATCTCCCTTTGTCAGATACAACTCTCGAAAGCTCATGCCCTGGAAATCTATTTGATCTTTAAGGAGCTACTAGATCCATATAGAATCATAAGAGTTGGAAGGGGCCATACAGACCATCTAGTCCAACCCCTGCCCAGTGCAGGATCAGCCTAAAGCATCTCTGAAAAATATTCATCCAGCCTCTTCTTGAAAACTGCCAGTGAGGGGGAGCTCACCACCTCCCTAGGCAGCTGATTCCACTTTTGAACTACTCTGACCATGAAAAAGTTCTTCCTAAGAGCCGAAACAGATGAGACGAGTTCCCTCAATTCAACCTGGCAATTCAACCTGGGTTGAATTGCCTCAAGGTTTGACGGGAAATGTAGACATTTCTCTTTCCCGTCGCTCAGAGGAGGAGGAGGGCTCCTCTCACCCGGCCGCCGCCATTCCCAAGTGCGAGGGACTCGAGGAGCCTGGAAAGTGGCGGGGGGATGCTCTTAGGCTGGGGTGTGGCGGCGGCGGCGCTCTTGCTACAGCCGCCCCTGCCCACCCCGCCCCAGCCTCTTCCTCTCGTCCTCCTTCCTCTCGGCTTCCTTCTCCAGCGGCGAGAGAGGCGGCGGCGGTGGCGAGCAGCAGCAGCAAGAGCGCCACCGCCGCCGTGCCCCAGCCTAAGAGCATCCCCCCACCACTTTCCAGGCTCCTCGAGTCAGTCGCGCTTGGGAACGGTGGCGGCCGCACGAGAGGACGCCTCCTCCTCCCCCCTCCTCCTCTGAGCGACAGGAAGGAGAAATGCCTACATTTCGCGTCAAACCTTGAGGCAATTCAACCCAGGTTGAATTGAGGGAACTTGTCTCGTCTGTTTCGGCTCTAATGTCCAGCCAGTACCTTTGTGCATGTAATTTAAGCCCATTGCTTTGGGTCCTACCCTCTGCTGCCAACTGGAACAGCGCCTTGCCTTCCTCCAAATGACAGCCTTTCAAATATTTAAAGAGAGTAATCATGCCCCCCCTCAATCTCCTCTTCTCCAAACTAAACATTCCCAAGGCCCTCAGCCTTTTCTCATAGGGCTCAGTCTCCAGACCCCTGATCATCCTTGTCGCTTTAATCTGCAACCTCTCGATTTTGTCCACATCCTTTTTGAAGTGAGTCCTCCAGAACGGCACACAATACTCCAGGTACAGCCTGACCAAGGCAGTATAGAGAGGGGCTATGACCTGCAATTTCAGTGCTATGGCCCCTTTGATACAACCCAAGATTGAATTAGCCTTTTTTGCCACCTCATCACACTGACTGCTCATATTTAGTTTACAGTCCACTCTTACCCCAAGATCCCTTTCACATATACTACTGACAAGAAGTGTATCCCCCATCCAGTATTTGTGCTTCCCATTTTTGTGGCCCAGATGTAATGCTGTGCACTTGTCTTTGTTGAATTGCATCCTATTCGCAGCTGCCCACTTCTCCAGAGTATTCAGGTCTTGTTGAATTTTAATTCTATCTTCGTGGATGTTTGCTACTCCTCCCAATTTGGTATCATCAGCAAATTTAATGAGCAGCCCTTCCACTCTTTCATCCAGATCATTGATAAAAATATTGAAAAGTACCGGGCCCCAAACTGAGCCCTGCAGCACCCCACTGGACACCTCCCGCCAATCTTATGAAACACCATTGACCACCACTCTTTGGTTGCGGTCCTCTAACCAGTTCCCTATCCACCAAACTGTCCTATAGTCCAGTCCACACAGTCTTCCAGTTTGCCCATCAGAATGTCATGGGGGACCTTATCAAAAGCTTTACTGAAATCTAGATAAACCACGTCAACAGAGTTCCCCCGATCCAGTAAGCTGGTCACTCGATCAAAGAAGAAAACCAGGTTGATTTGGCAAGATCTGTTAGGAACAAAACCATGCTGACTTCCCCGGATCACTGAGCGGTCCTTCAGATGCTTACAGATTGATCCCTTTAAAATCTGTTCTAATATCTTCCCAGCAACAGAAGTCAGACTGACTGGCCTGTAGTTTCCTGGGTCATCCTTATTCCCTTTCTTAAAGATTGGGATAACTTGCTCATATCTTGCTCTTCTACTGCAGACCAACACAGGTACCCACCTGAAACTATTTTTATTAATTGAAGTATTATTTTTTACTCTGTTCTAGACCACTTTACCACAAGTTTCTTCAGATACTGCTTTATTTACTTTCTCCCCTCAAATATCAATTAGAAAAATCATTAAACCCCCATACAAATCCCTCAAATCAGCAAACTCAAGGAACCCTCAAATAAACCACAGCTCAAACAAAAATTATAAAAGCTCAATGAAAAAGGAACATCTTGTTTTGTAACTTTGGAAGATGAAATTTAAAAATCCCCAAAGTTTATGAATGAATCTCAAAATTAATTGGGGAACATGGCTTGTGTGTGTATGTGTTTAAAAATGAGACACAGAGGTACCAGTTCTGTCCATTCATTTCTTTAAAAATCCATTGGCTACAAGTAAGTTTTTACAGGTCTCTTCAAAAGGAGAAATGATTTTAAGATCTTACCTTTAGAGGCCATCAGCCAAACGCACTGGATTCCTACAGGGTCATTTATGAAGTCATCTGCCACTTTGTGGGGCTTATTCTTTCACATTCTCAAACACGTTGATTACCTCACAAAACCCATCAAGCAAACTCCGTCAGTCTGCATTTATTCCCTGTACTTTGCTACAAGAACTGAAATAACTTTGTTCAAATACTACAACTGCCGTTTAAAATAAGAATTTGAACTTTGGATTATGAAAGACTAATTTATGAATTATGGATTATGAAAGACTAATAAAAAGAGGCTACACCTCTGAAGATGCCAGCCACAGCTGCTGGCGAAACGTCAGGAACTACAATGCCAAGACCACGGCAATACAGCCCGGAAAACCCCCAACAACCAACTAATAAAAAGCTTTTCAGTGTTACTAAAAGAACTGACGTCAGATGTCTACCTTTGAATGCTGGCTTCCACTTGTAAGCTTTCAAACTAAGCTCTCCAGGGTATTGCGATGAAGAACATGAAAAGAAAAAAAAGGGCTTCTCAAGCAGGAACATGTTTTTCTCCCAGCTGATTGTGGTGTAGTTTGACTGTATTTTTAATGTTTGCCAACTCAGATCTATTTCAAACTACCAATAAAGAGAATTTAGCATTTTATGCTACGTAAATATTTGATAATGGTTATGTGGAGTTGTATGAGGTTATTTATCATCCAAGAATATTTGGGTGTGGGTTTTTTTTAAACATTTGTAACTATTTAAAATATTATTCTCTAAAAGTGGTCATCTAATTTTAAATGCCCCTTGGATAATAAATGTCAGTCTGAAGGATGAACAAAACCAACAAAACAGTCTAAAGTGCTTTTTGTATATAAAAAAATACTGTTTATCATTTTACATCCCTTTCCCGTCTGCTACTGCCTTTGTTTTTTGTTTTTTGCAGGGCTCACCATTTATCCCAGGGATAAGCCTAAGGATAACATTTAATCAGTTATGACCCACGTTTGTCACATGCCTGTAATTAACAACAGCTTCTAACTCTCCCACCCCAAGTTCTACTTTGAATTAGTTGTGGTACAGCTGCTTTAATGTAGAAGAAAAAAGAATATGATCAACATTTTTTTCATAATTTGATTTTCTCATATTGAAAACACCAAGATGTTTGGAGCAGAAAAGATTTAACGCATGCTTCTGTTCTAAAAATAAGCATGGATCTTGCCACGTTGCAGAAAATGGTTTGCACAGAATGAGGGCTAATTCACATCTATGGTCACGTGGAGACTTCGGCCATGAAGTGCAGCCCCTGGCTGCTCTAACAATGCTTGTATCGAAGAATGCCATGGTTGGGGTTAGAGATAGGATGCCTTGCCATAGAGCCATTCCCCTCCATTCCAGTAATTCCTGGTGCAGCACATGTAGCCCAATGCTCGTGCAGGTAACTGTGACTCAACCTACAGCTACTGCATGATTTGCAGCAGGTCTAGCTGGTATCAGATCAATACGATTGCAATAGGCCATTACCAACTAGCAGGTGTGTATGATACCAGATGTTCTTCTGCAGTGTCGGAAATGCTTCGGAGTTCTTCCATGTCTTTGCTCCCAGCCAGACCTTCATTGCACAGTCATGCACTTGATGATAGCCACTGTTTTCTCATGACTGGGCATTATTTTCTACCTAGGCTTAGGATACCGGCAATACAAAATAAGTTCTAATACTGCAACTTTTAATGCCAGAATTGTGTCTATTTATTCTTTAGATTTTCTTAAGAAAAAGAAACAGTATTTGGAAACTAGTGGGAGAAGATTTCAATATCCCAAGGTAGTTTCTGACTGGAAAGCCACCATCCTGTAACAAAATAACTTCAAGGGGAGTCTCCAGGACGGAAGTACTGAATTTAGATCCATTTCATATCATCTCCTTCTGCACAGAACAACTGATCTGGCTTTTTTTTAAAAAATAGATTTTATTGGATGAGGTGATATAAAATAGTTGGTAAATACATACAGCTTATCCAAACTAAACCTTTATAAATATATAACCCCACCCCTCCCCCTATTCTCTACTGACTTCCAACACTTTATTTATTATTTCACTATATTACAATTATATTATGTTAACCATGGTACAGATCTTAATATATATTCCCTTAGTTAAAATCTTACTTAATGAAGTTTAAAATCCCTCCAAAGACCACAATTGTCCTTTAACATCGCATTTCTTTTCCAAATATTTCTTAAACTTCTTCCAGGAACGTTTCTGGATCTTGCTCTTTCAGATTATTATTTCACTATATTACAATTATATTATGTTAACCATGGTACAGATCTTAATATATATTCCCTTCGTTTAAATCTTACTTAATGAAGTTTAAAATCCCTCCAAAGACCACAATTGTCCTTTAACATCGCATTTCTTTTCCAAATATTTCTTAAACTTCTTCCAGTCTTCCAGGAACGTTTCTGGATCTTGCTCTTTCAGATTTCTTGTTAGTTTGTCCATTTCGGCCATGTACAACAGCTTCCTTGTCCATTCTTCAATATTCGGTACTTCTTTTTTCCAATATTGAGCATATAGAATTCTTGCTGCTACTATCATATAATACAACAATATCTTATCATTTCTATTGACCTCTTCTAAATGTAAAGATAGTAATAACATTTCTGGATTTTTAGCAACATTATATTGTAATATCAAAGACACTTCAGCACATATTCTAGACCAGAAGTCTCTAGCCTTTTGGCAAGTCCACCACATATGAAATAGAGAACCTTCATGCTCCTTACATTTCCAACATTTATTCGATAACTGTTTGTTAGCTATGGATAATTTTTTCTGTGTTAAGTACCATCTATACAGCATTTTGTAACCATTCTCTTTAATACTGGTACAAGTTGATATTTTTAAGGTATTTTTCCATAATTGTTCCCATGCTTCCATCGCTATTTCCTTATTACAATTTATGGCCCATTTTACCATTTGCACCTTGACTGTTTCATCTTCTGTAAACCACTTCAATAACAACTTATACATTTTAGATATTGCTTTACTATTATCTCCCAATAATAGTTCCTCTAGTTCTGAATTTTTAATTCTAAAACCATTCTTTCTATGTTCTGAATCAAATAAATCTTTAATTTGTCTATATTGTAACCAACCATATTTAAATGGCAACTCCTTGTTTCGCTTAAGTTTCAACCCATCATTTTCTAATACTGTTAATTCTTTGAGGGTAAGCCATTCCTTTCCCTGATATTCCATATTTAGGTTGATTACTTCAGCTGGAACAATCCAAAGTGGTTTCTTTAACTCTATAAATTTCTTGTACTTGAGCCAGGTAAACAGTAGATTTCTTCTAAGGTAGTGATGCTGAAACATTGCATCCATATTATACTTTCCATACCACATATATGCGTGCCATCCAAATAATTTATTATATCCTTCCAACATTAATAGCTTATGATTGGTCAAAGACACCCATTCTTTTAGCCACACCAAACATATCGCTTCATGGTAAAGTCTTAAATCAGGTAACTGCATTCCTCCTCTTTCCTTAGCGTCACAAAGAACTTTCATCTTGACTCTTGGTTTCTTTCCTGCCCAGACAAATTCTGATAAACTGATTTGGCATTTTTATCTCACTATAAGTGTTAACTACTTATCAAAACCCAAGACTTCCTACCCATTACATGTGTTAACCACTTTAACATAACTTTTGACCCTGCTGTTTGCTTGCTCTCCTTCCTCTGACACACAGTGACAACCTAGTGAGCATCCACTCATTGTCACTGAAGAAGCAGGCTCTGTTCTATGGAAGCTGATGTTGGAATAAAGTTTTGTCAGCCTCTAAGGAACCACAAGACTCCTGTCTATTTTTGTTGCAACCAATTAACATGCCTACCCTTCTAGAATTTCCAGGCTGCCAACAAAAACGTCCCGCTTCTTGAATACAGGCTTAATGTATGGAAATGGGCAGTTGAAGCTGCCCATGGCACGGAGGTAAGTAACATCCACCAGTGGCGTAGTGTGGGTTTGGAATGCCCGGAGTAATTCCTGAGCTTCACATGTGCGCGGTCCCAGGAGTGTGTGATGACATCACTGGAAGTAACATCATCATGCAGGGTGTGGGAGCACTCCTGCAATTCGTGCTGCTCACCTCCCCGCTCCCATCAGGCAGCTCTCCATGGGAGCTGCAAGCATCACCGCTGGCTTGGTGCATTCCTCAGCCACAGGATGGCCGCCCCATCAGCATGGCAGGTGGCCAGGGCACTACAGGTGGCCAGGGCACAGGCTGTCCTCGGCGCAGCACTCTGTGGCAAACCCCCTGTCAGGATCAGAATGCTCTTTTGTATACCTATGCTTAACCGACTCCATATTTAATCCTTTCAGTGTTCAGTGCTTTCTTCCCCAGGTGCAGAGGTTCCCAGGCAGCTATCTCACAGACCAGCATTGTTTTGGCTACCGACGTTCCACCAAGAACCGGCCTTGGGGAAGCTTTCGCTTTTGCAGCTTCAAAGGGAATATTTTGAGAACTGTGGGGGGAGGATGGGTCAGCTATGATATTTAATATGTATCTCTTGCTTTGCCTGGCATTGGTAACAATGCATATGTACCAACCTGGATATTGCATTCAGGCCAGTGGACTATAATAATCTTTTTCTTCATTAAATGCTTTTTGGAAACAATGGACTTTTGTCTAATTGCAGAAGGCAGACTGGAGTAAGGATTTTATCTAGCCACAGTTCTGACATTTTGTTACCAATCATCTTTCCAATGCCTCAACCGGATCAAACGGACTCCAAAGCTGTCCCGCCCCGGGACCCTTTGTTCGATCCGTATGTCTCTCCCGGTCCCCGAGGCTCGGAATCCTCTCAAGTTGTGCCAAGGAGACAAGGATCCACGGTTACAACCATTTTTACCCTCGCTCCCAGTACGGAGAGAACGAGGCCCAGCGCATCAGCCATTCCATTGTTCAGCGTGCCGACCCCGACGCAGTGGGGCGCCCGGCCCAGAGAGACGAGGGAGCGGAGGATCAGCGCGATGTTTACCCAAATACAGTTGGACAGCCGGCGTAGCCTGGGATCTATACCGGAGCAAGCTGAGGGCCGTCCATGGCTGTTCTGGAACCGGACGGCTGAGCGAACGGAAGGGGATACTTCCCAACGAAGTGCTCTGAGCTGGGACTATGCTGAAGTCACCCCGAGAGCGGGGGAACCAGATGTCAGAGAGCACCAATGGGCACAGATCCAGAGTAGAACCGTTGCCATTGATTCTGGGATTTCAGCAATCACTGGATTAACCAAAGGTGTACTTGCTGCGCGGTCGCAGGAGGAACAAGGGGTGGAAGCACCCCTGCCGTGGCAACAGACGCTGAGCACGGACCACCCGACAACCCCTCCAACTACTGGGGATACGGGGGATCCGCAGCAGTCCACAGACAGAGTACAGAGGTTGGAGAACAGACTACAGAATATGGAAGAGAGTCTAGCCAACGCTGTACATCTGCTTTCAGTCTTAGTGGCGGGAGACAGAGACAGGGCCCCGCCAACGGGCCTGTCTGGCATTAGCCAGAGTCTGGCTAACTTGCAAGACCAGATATGGCCGCAGCAACCGTCGGAAACGGGTGAGGAGATTGGGGCCACTGGAGGGGGATCCCTCTTGACGGGAGAAGGTGGTGAACCGTGTCTGGACGACCGGTACCCAGACCAGCCTGCAACCACTGATACCAGCAGCAGCGAGGAGACGGAGGAGGAGGAGGAAGAACCGCCGCGCAGACCGGCTTCCCCTATAATTCCTCCGCCAACCACCCAAGCGACTCAGCCCACCACACCGACGGTGGTTCCAGGAACTTTGCAGGCACAACCACGCGGGCCGACTTCCCCTATAGTTTACCCACCGACAACCCAAGCAAGTCAACCAATTACGCCGCGGGTGGTTCAAGGAACGCAGACCTCGCCGAGGGGACCTCGCCCCACCCGACCAGCGCCAACCCGACCGACGCCGCGCCAGCCGACACCGAGGGGACCCCTGCCGTCTCCGGGGTCGATACCACTAACGGGGCCGGTGGACCCTCCGCCCCTACAATCTCTGCACCTGCAGCCGACGCCAAGGCAACCGGCCCCCCAACCTCAACCGTATCCCCACCCGCGGCAGCCCCCGCTGCAACTGGGGCCAATGGATGTTTATCCCATGCCAGATCAAACCCCCAGACAGGATTTACCCATGGGATGGGTCAAACTGGACGCTACTTTTGATGGAGACCCTTCCAAATTGGGATTTTTCCTGGTACAAGTGGTGCAATTTTTTAATCATTGGGGACACCTGTTTGGAAGCGAAGCCAGTCAGATAGAGCATCTGGGATCGCGTCTCCAAGGTAAAGCTGCTGACTGGTACGTGGGACTATATAATGTGGGGGCCCCCGAGTTAGAAACTCTCCAAGGGTTAGTGGATGCCATTCGGGCACAATATGAAGATCCCTTGGAGGAAACTCGGGCTAGAACGGAGTTGCAAGCAATTAGACAAGGCAGCATGTCGGCTAGAGACTATGCCACACAATTCCGACAGCTCGCTGCCAAATGCCCGAGGTGCGAGGAGTCCACCAAGATCATCTTGTATAAACAAGGATTGAATCCAAAATTACTAGACCGAGCGCTCATGCAAGACAATCCGCCTACACTGTTAGGATGGATACAGTTGACTTGCGAAGTTGAAAATCGACTCCTGGAAGTTCGCCTAGCGGAACAACATCAGCAACCCCCGAGCCAAAGACGCTCCTCCACACCTTTGTCTCTGAGAGGGAGCAGGGGAACTGGGTATGCCACCCGGGGAGCGCGAGATGCTAGATGGCAACAGGGATTGTGCTTACAGTGCGGCCAGGGTGGCCATTTCACAGCGCAATGCCCATATCGGCCTGTTCAAAGACCTCCACTCCAATTACGACGCCCAGCTCCCCTAACCAGCCCGGCGCTACCGCGCCCTTCTCCGGTACCCAGAGCTGCCCCGAGGAGTAGGGGAGCGCCAAGAAAAAGTTTCCCAGATAGAGGACTGGAGTTGGAGGAGATCACCGAGGACGATCAAACAGCCCTGATAGGGGAGGGAAATCCCGAGAGCCCGGAGTCGGGAAACGAAATGGATCTGTCGTAAAAGGACCCAAACGGCAGATCACACGTAAGTCTGGTCCGGTGTTGAACCGACCCCCGGGGTCCATACTGTTTATTCCTGTAACGTTAGTAAATGCTGACAAGAAGATGCACATCCGTGTGCAAGCGCTTATTGATTCGGGCTGCTCTAGAGACATTATTGCACCTGCCTTAGTTAATGGACTAGTACTCCCAGTGAAAGATTTGGATATACCTGTCATTTTTGAACAAATGGATGGCACTAACATGAATCCAGTTACCACAGAGACTGCTCCGATCATAACCGGCATGGGACCACATTGGGAAGTCAGATCCTTTGTCATTAGTGCCACAGCTAAATATCCCCTGATACTGGGAAGCCGATGGTTGTGTGATCACAACCCCCACATTGATTGGGCAGAAGGGAGTATTACTTTCACCCATGAATCGTGCAAAAATCATCGTTGGGATCAAAACTGGGGAAGAAATCCCACTTATGTCTGATTCAGCTCTACTCACCCAAGAAGAAATTAACCAAATACCTAAACAATATAGGGCATTCACTAAAGCCTTCACAGAAGAAGAAGCCAATACGCTCCCTCCGCATAGGAGGACAGACTGTGCTGTGGAGATTTTACCAGGGGCCTCACTGCCGAAGGGTCGGTTATACCCTATGAGCCCCAACGAAAGAGACGAACTTCGGAAGTTCATTGATCTCAATTTGCAAAGGGGGTTCATCCGCCCAGCTAATAGTCCCCATGCAGCCCCAGTGTTGTTCGTGAAAAAGAAGGATGGGGGCTTGAGACTGTGTACTGATTTTCGGGGACTAAACGCGGTGTCCGCTAGCAACGCCTACCCCATTCCACTCATCAAAGATCTACTCAACATCGTGGCCCAAGGTAAGATCTTTACTAAATTGGATTTAAAAGATGCTTACTTTCATGTCCGTATCCGAGAAGGGGATGGATGGAAAACCGCGTTTAATACCCCACTCGGACAATATGAATACTTAGTAATGCCTTTCGGCTTGACTGGCGCCCCGTCGGTTTTCATGTCCATGATCAATGAAGTCCTACATGAATTTCTGTACCAGGGGGTAGTGGTGTATCTTGATGATGTGTTGATTTACTCACAAACGGAGGAGGAACATGTGGAACTTGTACAAAAGGTGCTAACTACACTCATGAATAACAAACTGCCTATTAAACTTTCAAAATGTGAGTTCCACAAAACAAAACTCACTTATCTGGGCTATTGTATATCGTCAGAGGGCTTGAAAATGGACCCAGAGAAAATACAAGCTGTATTAAATTGGCAAGTCCCCTCCACCAGAAAAGAATTGCAGTCGTTTCTAGGGTTTGCCAATTTCTATAGAGAATTCATTGCTAATTTCGCCCAGACCACGCTCCCCTTAACTGAACTGTTAAAAACAAAAGACAAGGGGGAGCAAGCAAAAAAACCTGGTGCGAAGCTCTCATGGACACCCGAATGCGAGGCAGCATTCAATCAATTAAAAGAGCAATTTGTCTCAGAACCCGTCCTACAACCCCCCGACGAAAACCGCCCCTTCATAGTACAGGTCGATGCCAGCGATATGGCAATTGGGGGTGTATTATTGCAGCGAGGAGAGGACGGAAATCTTAAACCTTGCGCCTTCCTTTCTAGAAAGTTTTCTGAGGCAGAGAGAAACTGGAATGTGTGGGAAAAGGAAGCCTTCGCTGTTAAAGCGGCGCTCACAAATTGGAGACATTGGCTAGAAGGCGCCCGACATCCGTTTGAAGTCTGGACGGATCACAAAAACTTAGAGGCCCTGCGCAGCCCTCGCAGACTAAACGCCAAGCAATTGCGGTGGGCGGAATTTTTCTCAAAGTTCAATTTTACCTTAAACTTCCTACCAGGCAAAACTAACTTCCTCGCTGACGCTCTATCACGCATGCCCCAACATAAAAGCAAAAGGGAGGAGACGGTCGACACGGTGTTTTCGCCTACGCAGTTAGGGGGTGTGATGACTACGCACAGCCGCGCTAAGCCCTCCCCGTCACCCGATCAGGGGTGGAGAGAAAAGCTGAAAACCGAGGTGGAGAAGGAGGGGGAGGAGGCGCCCAAAGACAAACTGCAACAATCCGCCACGGGGGAATGGCTTTGGGGAGACCGTTTTTATGTGCCTAAATGTCTGAGAAAGGATGTTTTACAACGATGTCACGATGCCCCCACAGCGGGTCACTGCGGTTACTTAAAAACGTTCCACTTGGTGCAACGCCAATTTTGGTGGCCAGGCATGCGCAAGGACATTTCCCAATACGTAGCCTCTTGCCCCATCTGTCTCAGTGCCAAATCTCGAAAGGGCAAACCTCCGGGGCTTTTGCAACCCTTAGAAACGCCAAGTCGACCATGGGAGATTATTTCTATGGACTTTATTACTGATCTACCTCCCTTTAAGGGACATAATTGTATTTTGGTCGTAGTCGATTTGTTTTCCAAGCAAGCACACTTTATACCGTGCACCACCATTCCCTCCGCTAGAAAACTAGCCGATATTTTTATGAAAAACATTGTGAAAATACATTCTTTTCCATCCAAGGTGATTTCGGATCGCGGCGGGCAATTCGTTGCCAACTTCTGGCGGGAGCTTTTGCAACTACTGGGAATTGAACAAGGGCTTAGTTCAAGCCATCACCCAGAAACAGACAGACAATCCGAAAAAACTAACCAGATATTAGAACAATTTCTAAGATGCTACATCAACTTCCAACAAGACAATTGGGTTGATTTGCTCCCGTTAGCAGAGTTCTCTTATAATAACAGTGTACACGCGTCTACCGGAGAAACTCCCTTCAAAGTAGTTTATGGCTTCCACTTCAAGCCGTTCCCGTTCGAAGCGCTCCCCCCTCCAACTACAGCTTCTCAGGACGTCACCGAGTGGTGGGGGGAAGCAGCTCAACAATGGACTCTAATCAAAAAACACCTCGACAAAGCCAAACAGGACTACAAGAAATACGCAGACCGCCACCGTGCGGCGGAATGGGATTTACAACCTGGCGATCTTGTCTACCTGTCTACAAAAAACCTAAAATTATCTCAAACCAGCAGGAAACTAGCTTTAAGGTTTTTAGGACCTTTCCCAGTGCGTAAAGTAATCAACAAAGTGACTGTTGCTTTAGATTTGCCAAAGAACCTACGCTACGTGCATGATACTTTCCATGTCAGCCTCCTAAAAAAGGCTCCAACAGATAACCAGTGGCACATCAAAGGCCCCCCTATTCCAACGTTAATCGATGACCAGACCCACTACGAAGTACAACAAATACTGGACTCTAAAATTAAACGAAAACAGCTGTTTTACCTAATTAGGTGGAAGGACTTTGATTCTGGGTTTGATGAGTGGGTCAGTGCTGTACATGTCCATGCCCCTAGGCTGGTGAAAGCGTTCCACTCTCGCTATCCACATAAACCGGGGAGGGGTTTCTTAGGGGGGGCAGAATGTCAGGATCAGAATGCTCTTTTGTATACCTATGCTTAACCGACTCCATATTTAATCCTTTCAGTGTTCAGTGCTTTCTTCCCCAGGTGCAGAGGTTCCCAGGCAGCTATCTCACAGACCAGCATTGTTTTGGCTACCAACGTTCCACCAAGAACCGGCCTTGGGGAAGCTTTTGCTTTTGCAGCTTCAAAGGGAATATTTTGAGAACTGTGGGGGGAGGATGGGTCAGCTATGATATTTAATATGTATCTCTTGCTTTGCCTGGCATTGGTAACAATGCATATGTACCAACCTGGATATTGCATTCAGGCCAGTGGACTATAATAATCTTTTTCTTCATTAAATGCTTTTTGGAAACAATGGACTTTTGTCTAATTGCAGAAGGCAGACTGGAGTAAGGATTTTATCTAGCCACAGTTCTGACACCCCCCCCCAATTGTGCATCTGGGGTGACCACCCTCTTGCCCCCCCCATGCTACGCCACTGACATCTGTTGAGCCTCAGTTAAAGAGACAGCCCCCTTTTTTTTAGCCAAGCAGTTGGCAACCCAAGTTATCATGAAAGTCTCTCTGCACTAGTGTTCTGTCATCAACCATACCATGGACTTCTCCTTCATGGTCTGAGATTTCTCATACCTTTACACCAGTAGAGTAGGGCAGTGTGTCATGTCTGTGTTCAGTCATGCCATGATTGACTGTATGTTGTAACCACAATGCTCATTATTAACCTGATGTATTCTCTCCTTAGTACAAGTGTTCCTTTTGAGACCCAGAGTGGGCCTTTCCTGTTATCTTATAGAAATATGCTCCTCTAAGCTAGCACTGACTTTGGAGAGTCCAGGTGCCAGCTCTTGCTACTTCGCCCAGATGCTGGGAAGGTATGATTGTATACTGAATGTCTACCCATAACTAAAAAGGGTTCTCACAGGACCCATGTATGCTGCGTGCCAAAACCTTAACAGTAGTAGTAGTAGTTTACTACTACTTAACAGTTATTTGAGCTCGGGAAAATCAAGTATAACAGTTGCCTTGCTTTATCACTTCTACCAAGCTCCGTGATGGAGTGCAGACCTGAACTGTCAAATCCTAAATAAAGCTTTTCTACTGGACCCAATGTGTGTTCACTGGAGAGGGGCTGAGGGATCTACCTGCCAGGAATTGACACAGTGGCACTACTGGAGTGGATCTCATGCACCTGAAGTACAATTCTATCATCCTATTCAGCTGCATGCATAGACAAGGGGTTTAGCCAACAGCTAAACTGGACTGGGGAGAAAAGGCACCGTGGTATAGGCTGATCTTGTCAGATGATCTCAGAAGCTAAGCAGGGTTGGTACTTAGACCACCAAGAAAGACCTTGCAGAGGAAGACAATAGCAAACCACCTTTGTTCTCACTTACCTTGAAAGCCACTCACTGGACTTGCCATAAATTGATTGTAACTTAACAGTATATATCGGGTCATTTCATAAAAAAAGAGCTGCAGGAACTCATTAGCATAATTCATTAGCATATGCCATGACCCTTGCTTGGGCCAAAATGGGTGGGATTCAGCTGCTACCAGATGGGTGAGTGTTCCCCCACCTGGCAATGGCCTGATCAGGGCCATTTTGGCCCCAATCCAGGCCTAAACAGGCCCAAAATGGCTGAAAATGGCCATTTTGGGCGTGTTTTGTCCTGGATTGGGCCCAAAACGGCCCAGATTGGGTTGGTGGTGGGGAGGGGAGGGTTCCCCCACCCGGCACCGACATGATTCCAGACATTCCGGGCCTGATCCCAGTGGAAATGGGCCCAAAATGGCTGAAAATAGCCAGTTTGGGCCCAAATTGGGGCCAAAACAGCTGGGACTGGGTTCCCCCACCCAGCACTGACCCAACCCTGGCTGTTTCGGCTGAGATCCCAGCAGAAAAAGGCCCAAAATGGCCAAACTTGCCATTTTGGGCACAGATTGGGACCCTAACCCTAACCTGAACCCAGCTGTTTCAGGCCCATTCCCGGCAGAAATAGGCCCAAAATGTTAGAAAATGGCCATTTGGGGCCCGTTTGGGCCTGGATCAGGGCCTAAAATGCCGGGCCTGGGTCAGTGCCGGGCGGAGGAGGCTTCCTCCGCCCGGCACTGACCCAATCCATGCCATTTTGGCCCTGATCTGTGCCGTTTCAGCCCCAATCCTGGCCGAAACAAGCCAAAAATGGACAAAAGTCAGGTGGGCGGGGCCACCTGACTCTTGGGGGAAATGCTGGAATGGTGTTCCGGCGGGTTCTCCCTGGAAATGAGCCCTGGTATATATGCATATAAAATGGGCATAATTTGGACATAGCTGTTCATGGTACAAATCCAGCACCAGAGTTATTGTTTGGCCTTGCACTGGTTAAAATTGATGAGGCTAACTCAGCAGGAACTAGTTTCAGGATTTTATGCAGAGCAAAGTAAATAGAGGTTGTACCACCAAGTTAGGGATGTATGAGAATGAGGATCCCAAAATTTTAAAACAGTATATATCTGTTATTCAAAACAATATTTAGCCAATAATTTTGATGCAAAATAAATGGTACTATCAACTCGGCTTTGGCAAATGTTTGAAGGCATTATGAACTAACTAAGAATGTGCATATTAAAACATGTAAATTGTCATTTTTGGATTAGACTGGTTTTTAGTCACTTCCATGTAGCACAGATTTAATTTAGGTACTCTGCTCAAAATGAAAGCTTATAAATCCCCCCTTGACAGCTTGTCTTTCTCAATTAGCAGAGTTCTAAGTAGGGGCTACTGACTGGGGCAAGCTCCTGCAATGTCAGTTTTTGTTTCAATCTGCTGATTCTATAAAGCATTGAGGATGATGAGTAACAAACAAGACTCGGCCTCTAAGCAATATCAACATCAAAAATGAGGCTACTATTTCAATGAGTGATTTCAAAATGTGACATTTCAGGAAGATGTATTTCAATTAAACTTATAATGTTAGACCTTAGTGTCATCAAGGCACAATACTTTAATTTACTGACATTTAAAGTGAATTAATTGCACATGCTCCCGGCCTGTGCAATGACATCACTTCCTGGAAATGATGTCATTGCACAGGCCATGTGCCACCCTGGGAGCACAGGGAGGCAAATTGGGCTGCTGCAGAGCGTTGGGAGCGCTGCTGTGCTCCGCAGCAGCCTGATTTGGGCCCAATTCAGCCCAACTTGGGCCACGCCGCCTGGGAGTGTGCTCTAGGAGGCATGTTCTCCCCCCTGCTGGCCAGGTAAGTGGGGGTGGGGGGTGAAAGCAGGGGATCCCCTGCCTCCAGCACAGGACTGGCAACTGTCTGAGAATATGGCAGCTATGTGTTGAATTTGGGGCACATTGATTTAAAGAGATTTCTAAGTGATCTTGGGTGCGAGATTAACAGTCTCTTTCAAAATGAATATTGTGTATGTTTGTATTGGTGTCTGCCTCTCATTCATTCCTCTCTGCAGTAAGTGAGAGACAGTTATAGAAATGGGAAAGGCATTTATTTATTTACTATATTTGTAGTCTGCCTCTCTCCCTGACAATCAAGATGGATTACATAGTGTAAAGTGATGCATCAAAAGGATGAGACATCTATTAAGCAATGTATTCAGACCAGGACTACAGAAATCTATACAACCATAGACATGATAAAGAATTCAGAAATCTGGTATTACATCAACGCAGTGAGAGCAGGATAATATCTACAGCAAACAGTTACTACATACTACAGTTGTATAGTTCACAGTCCTGCTTCCTTTATTAAAGCACCTCCTTGAACCATTCTGTAATAGTAAATGGAGACTGCTGTGAAGAAATCAGAAGATTGAGACTCAGAAGAGCAGCTGTGAGGAAGCTAGAGAAGATCCTTAAAGCTAAAGATCTCTCTTTGGGAACCAAGATCAAGATACTCCAAACTATGGTATTTCCCATTACTATGTATGGATGTGAAAGTTGGACAGTGAAGAAAGCTGACAAGAAGAAAATTGATTCATTTGAAATGCAGTGCTGGAGGAGAGTTTTGCGGATACCATGGACAGCCAAAAAGACAAATAAGTGGGTACTAGATCAAATCAAGCCTGAATTCTCCCTAGAAGCTAAAATGACAAAATTAAGGTTATTGTACTTTGGTCACATCGTAAGAAGACAAGATTCTCTGGAAAAGTCAATAATGCTAGGAATAGTAGAAGGCAGTAAGAAAAGAGGAAGACCTAAAGCGAGATGGCGTGACTCAATAAAAGCCACATCCTCCAGTTTGCAGAATCTGAGCAAGTCTGTTAATGATACAATGTTTGGAAGGTCATACGGTCGCCATAGGTCGGAAGCGACTTGACGGCACATAACACATGCATAGCCCTATTGCCCTTATAACTATCCCCCCTGAATAATTCTGTTTTGCATATTTTGCAGAATGACGGAAGCGTCGAAGACTTCCTATATAGGCAACTCTACACGGTGGAGCTACAACAAAGAGTGCATGTGTTTGGGCAGTTTTTGATTTTGACCATTTGCAGGCTAGCACCCACAGAAGGCCCTGCTCAGACAAGTGAAGCTTAAGACAACCTGCTTTATACCAGCTGCTTTATACCAACTTCATGTCAGGGCTTGCCGCGGCCGCCACTGGGCGGGGTGCTGGGCGGTCTGCTCCTGACATCAAAGGGGGGCCAGGGATTCTGCGGGACCCTGCTCTGTGGATGGAGGGGCAGTATACATCACCCAGACTCCCTCTCACTCCACTCGCTAGCCCGCTCAACCTGTGCCACTCACTCCCCTTGGTCTCTGCCATCTCCTCCTCCTTCATCCACTCTCCTTGCCTTTGCTCTTGCTTGGCTCTGCTCCAACTCCACTCCGTTACTTCTACTCAAAGCCCCACCCCACCCTGTGGGCGTGCTTCCCTTTTATCCCTTCAGCCTAGCCAGGCTCTGCCTCCTAACCACGCCCTCCTGCTGCCTTCCACCCAGGGCCTTAGCTGGCCTAGGCAGCTGCACCTGGGCTTGTTTGGCTGGAAGCACTGAGCCGGTCCACCTGTGCCTTGTTGGCTGGCTGTCCAGCCTCCCTGGCTGATCTGATGGCTGAAGGCAGGCACAGCTGAGCCTCCCTGGCCGGCTGTCCATCTCCTCCCACAGAATGCCTCAGGCAGCTCTACCTGAAGCTGCTTAGCTCCTAGCATCCCCTGTGCTAGGTTAATGCTTTCCAGCAGGGCTGCAGGCTGGGGCATGGCTCTGAGCTGCTGAGGCAGCTTCTCCTCCCTGGCTGGTAAGGCTTCAGCTTGGCCCCCTGCTGGCTCCCTGGACTCCCACTAGAGGGTGGGGCTGGCTGGTCTCCACCTGCCCCTTCTAACCCTCTGAGGCTTGGGTGTCTCATCCCTCAGAAGCACCTAAGCTGAGGCAAGAGCACATGGTGGAGAGCTGAAGCTAGAAGGTAAGGGTTTGTTGTCTTTTGGCCTTTTGCCTTTCCTAGCTACTGTGTGAGAAGCTGAGGGGGAGTGGGTTCTGTGTAGCTTGCCAGAGAGTGGTTCTGGTTAAGTTCTGTGTGAGGCTGTTGGGGGCTGAGTGAATTGCTGTTGTGAGGCTGTTGGGGGCTGAGTGAATTGCTGTTGTTTGCAGCTGGTTGCTGTTGCTTGTGGTTACAATCCCCGCCCCCTAGTGTCCTGGGGCCCTGCTGGGCTAGGCAGGAAGGCACCTTTTGAAACAAAAGGCTCCTCCTCGCCAGAGGCACGAGCCTTTGGCGAGAGCCAAAGGGCTCTTAGCCTGGGGATCTGCCTGGGGGACCTGAAACTCTGCTAGTATACTGGTTCTGCTAGTACTCTAGGTATATTTGGAAGGCAATCATGTCTACTGAAGCCCCCTTCGCAGTCACCTGCTTGGAGTGTGCCATGTTTGTTTTCCTCCCAGAGGAGATGACAGAGTTCACTTGCCAGAAGTGTAAGCTGGTCAGAAAAGGTTCAGAGCCTGGAGGTGTCTAGCAGAGCCCCTTTAAGTCTATTGCCTGTATTGGTTCAGGCTTCTAAGTTTCCACAGGCCCAGTTCTAGCTTAGCATCCTGGGAGCAGAATGTCTGGCTCAGCTAATTAACTGCACCTGCAAGCTGTTGCCGAGAGGGGGGGCCTTGAGAAACAAGGGAGTCTTATCCCAGTTCCTGCCTAGCAACGCAGATTGCACGCACCTCTGATTGGCTAGGAATCTGAGAGGGGGAGGTTGGCTCCTCTCAGCCCAGAGAGATGGCGAGAGACTACTTTTCCAGCAGATGAGGGAGATATTTTTTTGCTCTGTGCCAGGCCTGACGACCAGACCTGCCTGGTATAGTTTAAGGAGTTTGTTAATGACTGTAAGCCTCAAGTTTTCCTCAGAAATGTTAGTCAGCTATAGTTAATATAGACAAGCTTTATTTGTTTTAAATGCCCTTTGCTTGTGCCTGAGTAGAGTGTTTCCTGCTACTTGCATACATTCTTTCTGAGGTAATAAACACCCTTTATGTAAGCCTTGTGTCTGTGAGTGTCTGACCAAGTGTGTGCAGAGTCCCCCAGGTTTTGGCTCAAAATGCTCAGCAACTGGCGCTGTTGCAAACCCAAGTTACAGCAGGCCAGCAGAACCGGTGGGCCCGGATCAAGTTTCCAGAATACCAGAAGGGAGAGGACATCAGTGCCTTCTTCCATCACTTTGAGGCTACTGCCCATGAAGTCGGCTTGCCTCAAGACCAGTACATGGGAGTGCTGAGAAGGTCAGTGCATGGGGAAGTTTTGGAATTATTGGCCAGTCTGACTGTTAGACAGGCAAGAGACTATAATTACTTTCGAAACCTGGCTTTGCAGCACTTTGGAAAGTCTTCAGAGCAGTTGCGGAGAAGTTTCAGAACAGCAACTCCCCAACATAAAGAGACTTATGCTTTGTTTGCCAGTCGGCTCCAGAGAGTGGCCACTAAGTGGGTGGAAGCAGCTCATGCCCACACCTTTGATGATTTATTTGAATTGATGGTAAAAGAGCAAGTGTATCAAGCTGTGCCGCCTGAATATGCGACTCTGGCGAGAGTTCAAAGGCCAGGGACTGTGGCAGAATTGGCTCAGCTCTTGGATGAGATTGCAGCGGCCAGTCAGCCTTCGGAGCGCCGTCATTCAACTTTCAAGCAAATAACTCCGAGTCCTCCTGCTCCGTTTCCAAGGAAACACAGAGAGGGCGAGTTCCATCATAGATCAGCCCCAATACCTAAGCCGAGAACTCTGCCTTCACCCGAAGCAGGCAGAAGAGAAGCTAAGAGCGGAGAAGGGCAAAACCCAAGACAGGGAGAAATCATCTGCTTTCATTGTAATTGGCCCGGACACGTACGTTCCCGTTGTCCTGAACTGCTGTCCAAGCCGGAAGCTAGGCAGCCCAGAGTATATGTGGTTTTGGGTGCTGCTCAAAGACCGGCGCGTTTACAGGACTATGTACCAGAAGATGAGTGGGACTTGCAACAGGAGAGAGATAGGATTAATATGAGAACTGTTAGGATGCTGGGTCGTATGGGAAGTGCCCCGGTGTACCTGAGTCAGAAGCATGTTGACTGCGGGGTGGAGAAGGAATTGGCAGAAATTAAAGAACAAAATTGCCACCAGCAGTTGCCAATACCAAGAAAAAGAACTAAGTTTTTGCAAACAGCTGTTAAAGAGTTTCCAGTTATCACCAGAAGCAAGGCAAAGACTTTGCAAGAGATTGCTGTAGAGCAACCTGGAAACAGCAGCTGGCAAGCTGAGAGTCAAGCAGCCCCCACCTCACGAATGCCCACCACCCCAGCTTCGGTTGTGGAAGCGAGGGGGAGAGGGGGGGAGGAAACTCAAGCTGCTGCAGAAAGTAAAAGGGAACCTTTTTTCTGTGAGGACAATAATTATAACACCCAAGAGCCTGTTAAGGGCATTTTGCCGCCTCACACTAAGCAACACCTAGCACGTGCCCCTGAGTTGAAACCATCTAATTGCATTAAACCCTTTGTGGTGAGAATAAATGCTTCAAAATGTGGGATAAAGGTGTTGTTGTTTCAGGAAGGCCTAGATAATTGTCTCTGTCCAATAGTGTACCTCAGTCGTAAACTTTGGCCTAGAGAGAAGAGGTATAATTTGTATGAAATAAAAGCATTAGCTTTGATTTGGGGAATAAATAAACTTGAAACATACTTAAAGGGGACTCATTTCCATCTTGAAGTAGATTACAATCCCCTTATATTTATTCATAGGATGAAGAAGACAAATCCCAGAGTCATGAGGTGGGCTTTAAGCCTTCAGAACTTCTCCTTTGATGTTATTGCATTAAGGGGAATGATAATGTCCTAGCTGATGCCCAGTTGAGATGTCATGATGATATTGAGAGAAGCTGTAATATGATTCTATGTATTCATCTTGAACGATCCAGTATCTGTATTCTGTAACCTGTGTATCCTTGCTATATTTTAATTGTGGTTTAGACTGCTGCTAACATTGCTATTTCTTTATTGATATTTAGGCAGTTAGAGATGTAGAAGTGTTATTTACCTGCGTGCTAGCTGCGGTATCCTTAAATACTATTTTGCCTACCTTTATGTGAATTCTCCACCATGCTTTATTGACCCTGTTGGAGAATTGGGGGGGATGTCTAGCAGAGCCCCTTTAAGTCTATTGCCTGTATTGGTTCAGGCTTCTAAGTTTCCACAGGCCCAGTTCTAGCTTAGCATCCTGGGAGCAGAATGTCTGGCTCAGCTAATTAACTGCACCTGCAAGCTGTTGCCGAGAGGGGGGGCCTTGAGAAACAAGGGAGTCTTATCCCAGTTCCCGCCTAGCAACGCGGATTGCACGCACCTCTGATTGGCTAGGAATCTGAGAGGGGGAGGTTGGCTCCTCTCAGCCCAGAGAGATGGCGAGAGACTACTTTTCCAGCAGATGAGGGAGATATTTTTTTGCTCTGTGCCAGGCCTGACGACCAGACCTGCCTGGTATAGTTTAAGGAGTTTGTTAATGACTGTAAGCCTCAAGTTTTCCTCAGAAATGTTAGTCAGCTATAGTTAATATAGACAAGCTTTATTTGTTTTAAATGCCCTTTGCTTGTGCCTGAGTAGAGTGTTTCCTGCTACTTGCATACATTCTTTCTGAGGTAATAAACACCCTTTATGTAAGCCTTGTGTCTGTGAGTGTCTGACCAAGTGTGTGCAGAGTCCCCCAGGTTGGAAAAGAACCCAGAGACTGGTGAGTCTCAACAGGAGGGGTAAGGGCCATTCTTCCTGGAGGCCTGCTAGGGGTTTGAGTGGCTGTAAGCAGCACTTGAAACGGCAGGCGGGAGGTACCCCCTTGGACCCCTGTACCTGGACAGGAGGAAAGGATCACCACCCTTCAGGAGATCAAGGAGGGGGAGGATTTTATTGACAACAGCCTGGGGGCTCCGCACAGCCAAGAAGAGGAAAGTCAAGGAGGAGGGGAAAGAGTTGATCTCCCTTCTGAGCCTCCTCTCAGATCTACAGTACAAACCCGAAGGCGTCAACGAAGAAGATGCTCTGGTCCACTTGAGCTCAAGAATCGATTTGAAGTGCTAGAGATGGTGACAGAGGTGACAGTGGAAGGAGAACCGCAAAGATCTGGAAGAGGGAGTGCAGAAGACATGGGGCCTCATGGAAGTGGAAAAAAACAGAAGGTGGTAGTTGTCGGGGACTCCTTGCTCAGGGGTATGGAACGCCATGTCTCTGGGCCAGATCCCCTATTCTGAGAGATGTGTTGCTTGCCGGGAGCCAGAATTCAGGATACTACCGACCGGCTGCCAAAACTCATCAAGCCTGCTGATAAGTACCCGTTTGTGCTGATTCATGTGGGAACGAACGACACGGCTTCGAATACTGTTGCAAGAATTAAAGAGGATTACGAAGCCCTTGGAAGGCAGTTGAAGACATTGGGGGCTCAGGTGGTATTCTCTTCTATCCTTCCAGTCACAGGAAGAGGAGCACGCTGGGAGCGGACCATACTTGAGGTGAATCGCTGGCTGAGATGGTGGTGCCGGCAGGAGCGCTTTGGGTTCTGGGACCATGGGATAGGTTTTCTTAGAGAAGGCCTTCTAGCGCATGATGGGCTTCACCTCTCAAAGGCAGGGAAGAAAACGTTTGGAACGAACCTAGAGAACTTCATCAGGAGAGCTTTAAACTGATGCCGCAAGGGGAAGGGGACGATGGACATGGCGATTTCAATGATGAACTGAACACAGTGGGGACCCACCTGGGTAGGAAAGGTCAAACAAAGGTACAAGGCTACAAGTGAATATATACCAATGCCCAAAGTATGGGCAATAAGAAAGAAGAGCTTGAGCTTCTATTGCAAACAGAGGGCTATGATATAGTAGGAATTACTGAGACTTGGTGGGATGATTCCCATGACTGGAATGTGCTAGTGGATGGGTATGAGTTGTTCAAGAAAAACCGGAAGTGTAGAAGAGGAGGTGGAATGGCGTTGTATGTGAGGAGAGGGCTTGATTGTCAAGAAGTTATGGAGAATGGGGCGGACAGCCCGGTGGAAAGTATATGGGTAGAAATAAGGGGAGGAAGGACAAAGGGTATTATTGTTGGAGTCTGCTACAGACCACCTGACCAGCGAGAAGAAATGGATGCTGCCCTCTTTGAACAGATTGGCAGAGTATCCAGACATCAGAACCTTGTAATTATGGGTGACTTCAACTGCCCCGATGTGTGCTGGGAGACAGGCTCAGCAAAGCGTCATGAATCACGCAATTTCCTGACCTGCCTGGCCGATAACTTCCTTTTTCAAAAGGTGGAGGAAGCTACAAGGGGTTCGGCCATACTAGACTTGATATTAACCAACAGGGAAGAATTGGTAGATGAGATGAAGGTGGTGGGGACCTTAGGGGGAAGTGACCGTGTCCTTCTTGAATTCCAGTTGCTGTGGGGAGCCAAGGAAGTTCATAGCCAGACTTGTAGGTTAAATTTTCGTAGGGCCAACTTCGATGAACTCAGAGGCTTGATGAGAGTCATTCCATGGGGGAGTGTGCTGGAAGGAAAAGGAGCGAGTGAAGGGTGGGCCATTCTCAAACACGAGCTTTTGCAAGCTCAAGCCCTCACTATCCCAGCAAGACGGAAACATGGTAAGGGCTCCAAGAAACCGATGTGGATGCACAGAGAGCTCCAGAATAAGCTAAGGGAGAAAAAGGAAATGTTCAGGAAATGGAGAGGACAGACCTCTAAAGAGGAGTATATAAGGGTTACTAGGTACAGCAGATCAGCCATCAGAGAGGCCAAAGCTCAGTACGAGCTGGGTCTGGCCAGGAGGGCTCGATAGAATAAGAAAAACTTCTACAGATATGTGAGAAGCAAACGCAAGGTAAAAGAGGCAATTGGACCGCTGTTGGGAGTAGATGGAGAAACTCTGATGCAGGACAGCGAAAAAGCAGACAGGCTTAATGACTTTCTTGCCTCTGTTTTCTCCCTGAAGAACTCAGGCACATCTAGAGATAGTAGAAAATGTGTCAGGACACCTGAGTGGCTAATTGACATTGACAGAGAGGTTGTGGAGAGGCATCTGGCTGTACTGGATGAATACAAATCCCCAGGGCCGGATGGGGTGCACCTAAGAGTGCTGAAAGAACTTTCCAGAGAACTTGCAGAACCCCTGTCCATCATCTTCAAGGCCTCCTGGAGGACTGGGGATGTGCCACAAGATTGGAGAAGAGCGAAAGTTATCCCAATCTTTAAGAAAGGGAGGAAGGATGACCCGGGAAACAACAGGCTGGTCAGTCTGACTTCTCTTGCTGGGAAGATACTAGAACAGATGTAAGCATCTGAAGGACCACTCAGTGATCCGGGGAAGTTAGCATGGTTTTGTTCCTAACAGATCTTGCCAGACCAACCTGGTTTCCTTCTTTGATCGAGTGACCAGCTCACTGGATCGGGGGAACTCTGTTGACGTGATTTACCTGGATTTCAGTAAAGCTTTTGATAAGGTCCCCCATGACATTCTGATGGGCAAATTGGAAGACTGTGGAGTAGACTA
The DNA here is from genome assembly GCF_028583425.1 of Eublepharis macularius. NCBI lineage: Eukaryota > Metazoa > Chordata > Lepidosauria > Squamata > Eublepharidae > Eublepharis > Eublepharis macularius. The sequence continues at coordinate 8,344,082 of NC_072800.1, read as the reverse complement.
TAGGACAGTTCGGTGGATAGGGAACTGGTTGGAGGACCGCACTCAAAGAGTGGTGGTCAACGGCGTTTCATCAGATTGGATGGATGATACCAAATTGGGAGCGGTAGCAAACACCCAAGAAGATAGAATTAAAATTCAACAAGACCTGAATACTCTGGAGAAGTGGGCAGCTGTGAAAAGGATGCAATTCAACAAAGACAAGTGCACAGTATTACATCTGGGCCACAAAATGAGAAGCACAAATACTGGATGGGGGATACACTTCTGGGCAGTAGTATATGTGAAAGGGATCTTGGGGTAAGAGTGGACTGTAAACTGAATATGAGCAGTCAGTGTGATGCGGTGGCAACAAAGGCTAATTCAATCCTGGGTTGTATCAAAGGGGCCATAGCATCGAAATCGCAGGAGGTCATAGCCCCTCTCTATACTGCCTTGGTCAGGCCACACCTGGAGTATTGTGTGCAGTTCTGGAGGCCTCACTTCAAAAAGGATGTGGACAAAATCGAGAGGGTGCAGAGGAGAGCGACAAGAATGATCAGGGGGCTGGAGACTGAGCCCTATGAGGAAAGGCTGAGGGCCTTGGGAATGTTTAGTTTGGAGAAGAGGAGGTTGAGGGGGGACATGATTGCGCTCTTTAAATATTTGAAAGGCTGTCATTTGGAGGAGGGCAAAGAGCTGTTCCAGTTGGCAGCAGAGGGTAGGACGTGAAGCAATGGGCTAAAACTACATGCACAAAGGTACCGACTGCATATTAGGAAAAACTTTTTCACAGTCAGAGTAGTTCAAAAGTGGAATCAGCTGCCTAGGGAGGTGGTGAGCTCCCCTTCACTGGCAGTTTTCAAGAAGGCTGGATGAATACTTGTCAGAGATGCTTTAGGCTCATCCTGCACTGGGCAGGGGGTTGGACTAGATGGTCTGTATGGCCCCTTCCAACTCTATGATTCTATGATTCTCCCTGTGGCTGGCTGGGGCCTGGGTGTCTCTTCCCTTCCCCTTGTGGCCGGCTGGGGCTTGGGTGTCGCTTCCCTTCCCCCTGTGGCTGGCTGGGGCTTAGGTGTCTCTTCCCTTCCTCCTGTGGCTGGCTGGGGCTTGGGTGTCGCTTCCCTTCCCCCTGTGGCTGGCTGGGGCTTGGGTGTCTCTTCCCTTCCCCCTGTGGCTGGCTGGGGCTTGGGTGCCTCTTCCCTTCCGCCTGTGGCTGGCTGGGGCTTGGGTGCCTCTTCCTTTCCCCCTATGGCTGGCTGGTACTGGGCCTGGCTGCCTGCTGAGGCACCTGGGCTGCTGTCTCCTGGGGGGTCTCCTGTCCTTTCCTCCAAGTAAGTCCGGGGCCTGGGCTGTAGAAAATGGACACACACACACCCCTAGCCGGGACATCGGTTCTGCTGGGTCTGGCTCAAATAGCCATGACATAAAGGCCACATCCAGGTGCTGCGAGCCAACCCGGTACTGGATGGAAAATTTGAAGGGAAGCAGGGAGAGGTACCACCTCAGGACCCTCAGGTTATGGTCCTTCATCCAGTGTAGCCATTGCAAGTTGGCGTGGTCGGTCACCAGGGTAAAGGGGTTGTTGGTGACGTAATATTGCAGGGCCCCCACAGCCCACTTGACCGCTAGCGCCTCCCTCTCCACAGTGGCATAACACTGCTCTGGGGGCTGCAACTTGCGGCTCAGGAAGAGGATGGGTACTGGGGCTCCGTCTCTCTCCTGCGTGAGGACAGCTCCCAGGCCGGTCTCGGAAGCGTTCGTGGCCAGGGTGAAGGGCTTATTAAAGTCTGGGTTCCATAGGCGGTCCCATGGGACAGGGCCGTCTTCAAGTCTTGGAAGGCACTGTCCCTTGCAGGGGTCCAGTCCACACGGCTCCTCATCCCCTTCTTGAGGCAGTCTGTCAGTGGAGCCGCCCTGGATGCGAAGTGGGGTATGAACCATCCGTAGTAGCCCAGGAGACCCAGGAAACGGCGCACCTGCTTCTTTGTAGTGGGCTGTGGGATATCCGCCAGGGACATCACCTTATCGAGAGGGGGATGGAGCCTGCCCCCGCCTACGACAAAGCCCAAATATTGCAACTCCTGGAACCCTAGCCTGCTCTTCTTAGGGTTGGCCCTGAGGCCGGCCTCCCAGAGGGCCCAGAGAACAAGGTCTAGGTGCCGCAGATGCTCCTCCCAACTAGGGCTAAAGATAATAATGTCATCAATGTAGGCGAGGGCGAAGGACCTGCAGTTGCCTAGGACCCAGTCCACTAGACGCTGGAACGTGGCGGCTGCCCCATGGAGGCCGAAGGGCATCCGCTTGAACTGGAAAAGACCCCGTGGGGTCGCAAACGCCGTCTTCTCCCGGTCTTCAGCCCGCACCGGGACCTGAAGTATCCCTTAGTCAGGTCCAGGGTTGATAGGAAATGAGCGGCCCCCAAGTGGTCGACCAGCACATCAGCCCGAGGCATGGGATAGGCATCGAACTGGGCAATGCGGTTGAGCTCGCGGTAGTCCATGCAGAAGCGGGTGGAGCCATCCGGTTTCGGCACTAGCACGATGGGGCTCCGCCACGCGCTCTGCGAGGGTTCGATGACGCCCAGCCGCAGCATTTCCTCCGTCTCCCTCTCCGCGGCCTCCCACTGTTTACGGGGCACTGGTCTCCATGTGGCCCGTGCCGTTTGGCTGGGTTCTGTAGGGATGGCATGCTCTAGGAGGTTGGTCACCCCGGGCCGCCGAGAGAACCCCCCTGGACCCCCTCACAGAGGGCGGCTAGTTGGGCCGCTTGCTCAGGTGTCAAGGCCGGGTCAATCTGCGGGGCCTCGCCCTCTGGAGCCGACGAGGACCAGGGCAGTTTGCTCCCTGGGAGTTTGAGGGGGTCGGGGCCAAGTGGCATTCTGGTAGGGGCCGTTCGTGCCAGGCCTTTAGGAGGTTCACGTGGAGGGTCTTTTTGGCTCCCCACCTCCTGCCACACCGGACCTCATAGGTGAGAGGTCCTAGCACCCTGGTCACTACGTACGGGCCTCGCCAGTGGTCTCCCTCTTCCCTGGGGAAGACTGTGTGATGGACTAGGACCTTCTCCCCCAGCTGGAACATCCTTAGTCGCGTGCCCCGGTCATACGCGGCCTTCTGCTTGGCCTGGGCACGGATCAGGCACTGGCCGGCCTCTGTCTGGGACCGCTGCACTCGCTCCCACAGCCGCTGTACATACTCCCTCACGGGTAGGGTGGGGCCGTCAGCCTGGGGGCTCCACCGCTCCTCCAAGTGGGAGAGCAGCCCCCGTGGCTTCCACCCGTATAGCAGCTCAAACGCGCTGAAACCTGTCAAGGCCTGGGGGGCCTCCCGCAAGGCAAACATTAGGGGGTCGACATACAAGTCCCACTGGTGGGGTCGGTCCTGTGCCATCTTCTTGAGGGCCTCCTTGACCATTTGGTTTAGCCGCTCGGCCAACCCATCTGTCTGGGGGTGATAGGCGGAGGTGAATTCTTGCCGGATCCCCAAGTTTTGGCAGAGTTGGCGCATAGTGGTCGCACCGAAGGGCGCCCCCCAGTTGGTCACGATCTCGCTCAGCAGGCCCACCATTGCGAATAGCCTTGACAGTGCCCAGATCATCCCCGGGGTCTGCATTGTTCTCAAGAGGATGACCTCGGCGAACCAGGTGGCATACTCCATGATGACCAGTGCAAAGCGAAAGCTGCGAGGTGTGCGGGACAGGGGCCCTATAAAGTCCATAGCAATTCTTTGGAACGGTGTCCCGATCACAGGCAATGGGGCAAGCGGGGCCCTTAGTGGCTGTCGTGCTGCCACCCGCTGGCAGGTGGGGCACGAGCAGCAGTGGGCCTTGACGTCAGCGCTCACGGAAGGCCAAAAGAATCGCTCCAGGATTTTAGTCAGCGTCTTGTGGTGTCCCAAATGCCCTGCCCAAGCATACTCATGTGCCAGGCGAAGAACCTCCTCTCTGTAAGAGGCCGGCACCAACAGCTGTCAGATCTCCCCTTGGCCGTTCGGGGCCCGGGCCATGCGGACCCAGACCCCTCCCTGCTTCTGAATGCGAGGGAGCTGCTGGGCTCGCCGTTCATCCCGCGCCTGCCCCTCTTCCACAGCCACTGACTCCCGCAGGCGCTGCAAAGAGTCCTCATCCGCCTGGGCAGCACGGGAAGCAGGGTCTGAGGATGCGGGCCCCCGGGTGCATGGCTGGACCTCCTCCTCCAGCCGGTGGCTGGGCCCCTTGCCCGGGTCCTCCTCACCTTCCTCCTGCAGGGCAGCAGCCACCTGCGGGGGTGCGGTCTTCTCCAATGCTTCCCGGAGTAGGTGCGTGAATGCCGGGGCCTCCCGCCCTAGCAGCATAGGGTATGGCAGGTCCGGCACTTTGGCAACCTCCACCCGGAAGGAGGATCCCAGGTACTCCAGCGTCACTCATACTAGCGGCCAGTTCTGGGCATGGTCTCATCCCTTCCCCCTGTGGCTGGCTGAGGTTTGGGTGTCTCTTCCCTTCCTCCTGTGGCTGGCTGGGGCTTGGGTGTCTCTTCCCTTCCCCCTGTGGCTGTCTGGGGCTTGGGTGTCTCTTCCCTTCCCCCTGTGGCTGTCTGGGGCTTGGGTGCCTCTTCCCTTCCCCCTGTGGCTGGCTGGGGCTTGGGTGCCTCTTCCCTTCCCCCTGTGGCTGGCTGGGGCTTAGGTGTCTCTTCCCTTCCCCCTGTGGCTGGCTGGGGCTTGGGTGTCTCTTCCCTTCCCCCTGTGGCTGGCTGGGGCTTGGGTGTCTCTTCCCTTCCCCCTGTGGCTGTCTGGGGCTTGGGTGCCTCTTCCCTTCCCCTTGTGGCTGGCTGGGGCTTGGGTGCCTCTTCCCTTCCCCCTGTGGCTGGCTGGGGCTTAGGTGTCTCTTCCCTTCCCCCTGTGGCTGGCTGGGGCTTAGGTGTCTCTTCCCTTCCCCCTGTGGCTGGCTGGGGCTTGGGTGTCTCTTCCCTTCCCCCTGTGGCTGGCTGGGGCTTGGGTGCCTCTTCCCTTCCCCCTGTGGCTGGCTGGGGCTTGGGTGCCTCTTCCCTTCCCCCTGTGGCTGGCTGGGGCTTGGGTGTCTCTTCCCTTCCCCCTGTGGCTGGCTGGGGCTTGGGTGTCTCTTCCCTTCCCCCTGTGGCTGTCTGGGGCTTGGGTGTCTCTTCCCTTCCCCCTGTGGCTGTCTGGGGCTTGGGTGCCTCTTCCCTTCCCCCTGTGGCTGGCTGGGGCTTGGGTGTCTCTTCCCTTCCCCCTGTGGCTGGCTGGGGCTTAGGTGTGTCTTCCCTTCCCCCTGTGGCTGGCTGGGGCTTGGGTGTCTCTTCCTTTCCTCCTGTGGCTGGCTGGGGCTTGGGTGTCTCTTCCCTTCCCCCTGTGGCTGGCTGGGGCTTGGGTGTCTCTTCCCTTCCCCCTGTGGCTGGCTGGGGCTTGGGTGTCTCTTCCCTTCCCCCTGTGGCTGTCTGGGGCTTGGGTGCCTCTTCCCTTCCCCCTGTGGCTGGCTGGGGCTTAGGTGTCTCTTCCCTTCCCCCTGTGGCTGTCTGGGGCTTGGGTGCCTCTTCCCTTCCCCCTGTGGCTGGCTGGGGCTTGGGTGTCTCTTCCCTTCCCCCTGTGGCTGTCTGGGGCTTGGGTGCCTCTTCCCTTCCCCCTGTGGCTGGCTGGGGCTTGGGTGCCTCTTCCCTTCCCCCTGTGGCTGGCTGGGGCTTGGGTGCCTCTTCCCTTCCCCCTGTGGCTGGCTGGGGCTTGGGTGTCTCTTCCCTTCCCCCTGTGGCTGGCTGGGGCTTGGGTGCCTCTTCCCTTCCCCCTGTGGCTGGCTGGGGCTTGGGTGCCTCTTCCCTTCCCCCTGTGGCTGGCTGGGGCTTGGGTGCCTCTTCCCTTCCCCCTGTGGCTGGCTGGGGCTTGGGTGTCTCTTCCCTTCCCCCTGTGGCTGGCTGGGGCTTGGGTGCCTCTTCCCTTCCCCCTGTGGCTGGCTGGGGCTTGGGTGCCTCTTCCCTTCCCCCTGTGGCTGGCTGGGGCTTAGGTGTCTGTTCCCTTCCCCCTGTGGCTGGCTGGGGCTTGGGTGCCTCTTCCCTTCCCCCTGTGGCTGGCTGGGGCTTAGGTGTCTCTTCCCTTCCCCCTGTGGCTGGCTGGGGCTTGGGTGTCTCTTCCCTTCCTCCTGTGGCTGGCTGGGGCTTGGGTGTCTCTTCCCTTCCCCCTGTGGCTGTCTGGGGCTTGGGTGCCTCTTCCCTTCCCCCTGTGGCTGGCTGGGGCTTGGGTTTCGCTTCCCTTCCCCCTGTGGCTGGCTGGGGCTTGGGTGTCTCTTCCCTTCCCCCTGTGGCTGGCTGGGGCTTGGGTGTCGCTTCCCTTCCCCCTGTGGCCGGCTGGGGCCTGGGTTTCGCTTCCCTTCCCCCTGTGGCCGGCTGGGGCCTGGGTTTCGCTTCCCTTCCCCCTGTGGCTGGCTGGGGCTTGGGTTTCGCTTCCCTTCCCCCTGTGGCTGGCTGGGGCTTGGGTGTCGCTTCCCTTCCCCCTGTGGCTGGCTGGGGCTTGGGTTTCGCTTCCCTTCCCCCTGTGGCTGGCTGGGGCTTGGGTTTCGCTTCCCTTCCCCCTGTGGCTGGCTGGGGCTTGGGTGTCGCTTCCCTTCCCCCTGTGGCTGGCTGGGGCTTGGGTGCCTCTTCCCTTCCCCCTGTGGCTGGCTGGGGCTTGGGTGTCTCTTCCCTTCCCCCTGTGGCTGGCTGGGGCTTGGGTGTCTCTTCCCTTCCCCCTGTGGCTGTCTGGGGCTTGGGTGTCTCTTCCCTTCCCCCTGTGGCTGGCTGGGGCTTGGGTGTCTCTTCCCTTCCCCCTGTGGCTGTCTGGGGCTTGGGTGTCTCTTCCCTTCCCCCTGTGGCTGTCTGGGGCTTGGGTGCCTCTTCCCTTCCCCCTGTGGCTGGCTGGGGCTTGGGTGTCTCTTCCCTTCCCCCTGTGGCTGGCTGGGGCTTAGGTGTGTCTTCCCTTCCCCCTGTGGCTGGCTGGGGCTTGGGTGTCTCTTCCTTTCCTCCTGTGGCTGGCTGGGGCTTGGGTGTCTCTTCCCTTCCCCCTGTGGCTGGCTGGGGCTTGGGTGCCTCTTCCCTTCCCCCTGTGGCTGTCTGGGGCTTGGGTGCCTCTTCCCTTCCCCCTGTGGCTGGCTGGGGCTTAGGTGTCTCTTCCCTTCCCCCTGTGGCTGGCTGGGGCTTGGGTGTCTCTTCCCTTCCCCCTGTGGCTGTCTGGGGCTTGGGTGCCTCTTCCCTTCCCCCTGTGGCTGGCTGGGGCTTGGGTGTCTCTTCCCTTCCCCCTGTGGCTGTCTGGGGCTTGGGTGCCTCTTCCCTTCCCCCTGTGGCTGGCTGGGGCTTGGGTGCCTCTTCCCTTCCCCCTGTGGCTGGCTGGGGCTTGGGTGCCTCTTCCCTTCCCCCTGTGGCTGGCTGGGGCTTGGGTGCCTCTTCCCTTCCCCCTGTGGCTGGCTGGGGCTTGGGTGCCTCTTCCCTTCCCCCTGTGGCTGGCTGGGGCTTGGGTGCCTCTTCCCTTCCCCCTGTGGCTGGCTGGGGCTTGGGTGCCTCTTCCCTTCCCCCTGTGGCTGGCTGGGGCTTGGGTGCCTCTTCCCTTCCCCCTGTGGCTGGCTGGGGCTTGGGTGCCTCTTCCCTTCCCCCTGTGGCTGGCTGGGGCTTGGGTGCCTCTTCCCTTCCCCCTGTGGCTGGCTGGGGCTTGGGTGTCTCTTCCCTTCCCCCTGTGGCTGGCTGGGGCTTGGGTGCCTCTTCCCTTCCCCCTGTGGCTGGCTGGGGCTTGGGTGCCTCTTCCCTTCCCCCTGTGGCTGGCTGGGGCTTAGGTGTCTGTTCCCTTCCCCCTGTGGCTGGCTGGGGCTTGGGTGCCTCTTCCCTTCCCCCTGTGGCTGGCTGGGGCTTAGGTGTCTCTTCCCTTCCCCCTGTGGCTGGCTGGGGCTTGGGTGTCTCTTCCCTTCCTCCTGTGGCTGGCTGGGGCTTGGGTGTCTCTTCCCTTCCCCCTGTGGCTGTCTGGGGCTTGGGTGCCTCTTCCCTTCCCCCTGTGGCTGGCTGGGGCTTGGGTTTCGCTTCCCTTCCCCCTGTGGCTGGCTGGGGCTTGGGTGTCTCTTCCCTTCCCCCTGTGGCTGGCTGGGGCTTGGGTGTCGCTTCCCTTCCCCCTGTGGCCGGCTGGGGCCTGGGTTTCGCTTCCCTTCCCCCTGTGGCCGGCTGGGGCCTGGGTTTCGCTTCCCTTCCCCCTGTGGCTGGCTGGGGCTTGGGTTTCGCTTCCCTTCCCCCTGTGGCTGGCTGGGGCTTGGGTGTCGCTTCCCTTCCCCCTGTGGCTGGCTGGGGCTTGGGTTTCGCTTCCCTTCCCCCTGTGGCTGGCTGGGGCTTGGGTTTCGCTTCCCTTCCCCCTGTGGCTGGCTGGGGCTTGGGTGTCGCTTCCCTTCCCCCTGTGGCTGGCTGGGGCTTGGGTGCCTCTTCCCTTCCCCCTGTGGCTGGCTGGGGCTTGGGTGTCTCTTCCCTTCCCCCTGTGGCTGGCTGGGGCTTGGGTGTCTCTTCCCTTCCCCCTGTGGCTGTCTGGGGCTTGGGTGTCTCTTCCCTTCCCCCTGTGGCTGGCTGGGGCTTGGGTGTCTCTTCCCTTCCCCCTGTGGCTGGCTGGGGCTTGGGTGTCTCTTCCCTTCCCCCTGTGGCTGTCTGGGGCTTGGGTGTCTCTTCCCTTCCCCCTGTGGCTGGCTGGGGCTTGGGTGTCTCTTCCCTTCCCCCTGTGGCTGGCTGGGGCTTGGGTGTCTCTTCCCTTCCCCCTGTGGCTGTCTGGGGCTTGGGTGCCTCTTCCCTTCCCCCTATGGCTGGCTGGGGCTTGGGTGTCTCTTCCCTTCCCCCTGTGGCCGGCTGGGGCTTGGGTGTCTCTTCCCTTCCCCTTGTGGCCGGCTGGGGCTTGGGTGTCTCTTCCCTTCCCCCTGTGGCTGGCTGGGGCTTGGGTGTCTCTTCCCTTCCCCCTGTGGCTGGCTGGGGCTTGGGTGTCTCTTCCCTTCCCCCTGTGGCTGGCTGGGGCTTGGGTGTCTCTTCCCTTCCCCCTGTGGCTGTCTGGGGCTTGGATGTCGCTTCCCTTCCCCCTGTGGCTGTCTGGGGCTTGGGTGTCTCTTCCCTTCCCCCTGTGGCTGGCTGGGGCTTGGGTGTCTCTTCCCTTCCCCTTGTGGCCGGCTGGGGCTTGGGTGTCTCTTCCCTTCCCCCTGTGGCTGTCTGGGGCTTGGGTGCCTCTTCCATTCCCCCTGTGGCTGTCTGGGGCTTGGGTGCCTCTTCCCTTCCCCCTGTGGCTGGCTGGTACTGGGCCTGGCTGCCTGCTGAGGCACCTGGGCTGCTGTCTCCCGGAGGTCTCCCGTCCTTTCCTCCAGGTAAGTCCGGGGCCTCGGCTGTAGACCCAGGACACTTCAAGCAATCCTCAAGAGCTGACAGTGACAAAATAGATGTTGGTAGTGTTTTTTTTCCAAAGCTCAAAATGTATTTATTGTTTAATTGCCTTGTCTACTGAATCTACTCATTGCCTAATTTAAGAAATGGGCAATTGAATTCATGCTGTAGATAAACAATTGCCATTTATACCGTGACAGATAAAATCATACTGACTTTTAACAAATGTTACAAACAGATTTCTTACAGTAATGTTTTTTCAACAGTTGTTGAGATAGTTTCTTTATTGTGGATTATTTAACACTGGCCTTGCCAAGGAAATTCTAGTAGTGAATCTGAAGTACGTTTAAAAATAGGCATTTCCTGCTTTCTTTGGAAATGGAATCCAATGGGAATGATGCTAAAAGATGCTACCCTTCCTCAGTTTCAACTTAGCTCATAATTTTGGCTAAATCATTTGAGTAAAGCTTTTCTTCATTAGCAGAAAGCAGGGCTTTTTTTCTGGGAAAAGAGGTGGTGGAACTCAGTGGGTTGCCCTCGGAAAAAACGGTCACATGGCTGGAGGCCCCGCCCCCTGATCTCCAGACAGAGGGGAGTTTAGATTGCCCTCCGTGCATGGAGGGCACTCTAAACTCCCCTCTGTCTGGAGATCAGGGGGCAGGGCCATCAGCCATGTGACCATTTTCAAGAGGTTCCGGAACTCTGTTCCACCGCATTCTAGCTGAAAAAAAGCCCTGGCAGAAAGGATGAAAACAATCATTTCAGAAGATAGTGATTTAAAGAAGGGGAAAATTCTAAAACAATATGTTCCCTAACAGTCCTAAAATCTGTAGCAAAGGTTCCCAAATCTCACAGAGGCACCTTAGGAATTTTGAAAAAAGTGGGGGGGGATGGCACGAACTGTATATATGAAATACGTTTTCAATTAAATGAAATGTTTGTGGGTTTTTTAAAAAAAAATTTATTGGATGGGTTCACATACATTTCAAAAACATTTTACAACCAATATACCCCTTTTCTTAATGTATGTTATCCCACCCACCCCTCCCCTTTTCCCTTGTTGACTCCAAACAGCACTCTGACCCCTTATCCCCTACTAACTAACTCTAGTCTAAATTGCTTTCCCCCTATTGTTTAAGGCAAGGTTTTATCTTATATTTCTAAATCTCTCAGTAGTTATCAAAAGACCACAACTGATCTTTCACGTCCCATTTCTTTTCTAAATATTTTTTAAATTTACCCCAATCTTCCGTAAATTCCCTTGGATTTCGTTCTCTCAATTTCCTTGTTAATTTGTCCATTTCCGCCATGTGCAACAATTTCTGAATCCAATCTTGAATTTCTGGTAGCTCCTCCTGTCTCCAGTGTTGAGCATACAGTAGTCTTGCAGCCATCGCCATGTAATAAACCAGGACTCTATCCTTAACATTCACATTTTCCATATTTAACCCCAATAATAACAGTTCTGGGCTTTTTGCTATATCACTTTTCAAAATTGATGACATTTCAGCAAAAATCTTAGACCAAAATAGCTTAGCTCTTTCACAAGTCCACCACATATGATACATTGAACCTTCGTGTTTTTTACATTTCCAGCATTTGTTTGACATTTGATTGTTGACATTTGCTAATTTTTTTGGTATTAAATACCATCTATACATAATCTTATAGCCGTTCCCTTTTACAGTGCAATCCTATGGAGAGTTACTCCAGTCTAAGGCCATTGATTTCAATGGGCTTAGACTGGTGTAACTCTGCATAGGATTGCACTGTTTGACTAGTAGCTGTCGATATTTTCATTGTGTTTCTCCAAAGATATTCCCAAGTGTCCACTGTAATTTCTCTGTTAAAATTCATTGCCCATTTTACCATTCAATTAAATGAAATGTTTATGTGTGTAAGATTTTAATTTTTGTAAGAGTTCAAGAAAGCTTTCCAGTAATAGTGTAATTTAATTAATTTAATAATTAAATTTCTAACCTGCCCTCCTCACGAATGGACTCAGTGCGGGTAACAACATTGTTAGAATACAATAACAATAAATACAGTGTAAAATTAATAATAAAATATAAGGTACAAAACACAATTAAAAGCATAAAACCATATTCAACAGCAGCAAAGATATGAAAACTACACACTATAATTGGTTGGGGTCGCTATTTATTAATATTGACTCAATTGAAACAATATTTCTTTATTTAACTTCATTTATACCCTGCTTTTCTCCCCAATGGGAACCCAAAGTGGCTCACAGTTCCCTCTCCAAGGTCAGCGAGGTTAAGAACATGTGACTGGCCCAAGGCCACCCGGTGAGCTTCCATGGCAGAACAGGGAATTAAACTGGAGTCGCCTAACCCTAGTCTGGCAGTCAACCCGCTATACCATACTGGCTGTTGTGGTGGGAGGACTTTGTTACCCGTTCGTTACTAGGAACAGGCCATTGGTCTGTCAAGATTAGTAGTATTGGCTCCTCACACTACTACCTGATTTTTTAGCTAGGGATTGTACCTGGGGCCACACTGGGTCACAGCCCTTGCCCCTCTGCAAGTCTTAGTGAGACTGAGGGTCCTAATGAGAAAATCCAGTGAAAGCTAAAATGGCAGAGCCTGCGAGTAACAAAGTTTAAGGGCTGTAAGAGAGAAGTTATTCCAGACATGGCAGGAGCAAGGGATATGGGGTGCCAAGATTGGAGAAATGTAAATCCTCCATTCTTCTTCTCCTTCTCCTCCTTGTTCCTTGTTTTTCTGGCCTTTAATATATTTAATATTCCTTACAGTGAGGAGCTCTCTGCTCTCTTACATTTTTTTGCTGCTGGTGGAGTTGTTATGGCAAAGTCATTTCAAGAAAACACAGCCCCCTGAGGAAGTCAAACAGAGCCAACAGGCAAGGCCAGGAACCTGTTGCCCTTTAACCTATGGCTACTGGCCAGACTTTGTAGAGGGGTGCTGGAACTTTGCCTTCCTATTGCCACTCCTGTAATTACTCTGTACTTTCCTCACTTTTAGCACACCTTGAGGAAGTAGTGTGAGGTAGGTGAAGAACAGAAAGCACCAAAGGAGAAAGAAGGGGCGATGAAGTGCAATGAAGAATGCAAAATTTGAAAAAGACAGGAAAGTAGGGAGTGTGAAAAGGATAAAGGAGGAGAAAAAAGAAGAAGGGAACTTGAAAAGAGAGAAATAAGGGCTAGAAAGTGGAGAAGTGAGAGGGCAGCAGGAAATACATAAGCTGGTGCTGCATTGAGGATTGCTGATCTGAAGGAAGAGGTTGTTGGTTTATCACTATTTTATCCTGTATTTCCTTCAAGGAGGAATGCATTTTATCTTGACAGCAATCGTGTGAGATGGGTTCGACTGACAGAAAGTGCCTGACCCAAGATTAGCCAGCCAATCAATTTCATGGTATGTGGGGATTTGAATGTGGATCCCTCAAGTCCTAGTGCAATCCAACATAGAGTTACTCCAGCTAAACACATTTGATTTCAATGGGCTTACCGTGCAATCCTAGGCAAGTCTACTCTGAATCCTATTCTAGTCTATTCAATGGGGCTTATTCCCTGGAAAGTGTTATTTGACTGGCACTGATAGACTTGATTAACTCTGAATAGGATTGCTGCATAGAAATCTGACTACTACACCACCACTGCCTGCAGATGCACTGCGTCTGCAATCCTGGGTACATTTACCCTTATTTATTCAAAGGGAAGACAACCCTGAAGTAGGATGACCCCTTTAAAGAGTTATAGAAAACATATTATTGGATGTTGCTAACTTGTATATTAATGTAAGATAATCCCCCTCATTTTTTTGATGGCATACCATCAATAGTCTTGTGTTTGAATAAATACTGTAAGTGTTAGCAAGTCCAATGGACTTCTGAGTAAATGTATATCAGAGCAGGTGGCATGTCAAAAGTCTCCCAACTGGTTGACAACCGGGTGTCCAATGAATGCAGAAGAGGGGAAAGAGATAGTTGAGTGAATGGACTGAGCGAGAGAAGACAGAAATAGCATATGCCTTTTAAAAAATCATGAGTTTATTAAAGGTAGCTCCTAAACAGGATTGCTGATTGACTAGGAAAAACGCGTGACCTGTTCTTGTATCTTTAACTGTAGCTTGATAGGCAAGAATCAAAAGCATAAGCTATTCATGGCATGGCAACTAGAGATGGACATGAACCAGAATACGAACCAAAAAAACCCATGAACCAGCCTGGTTCGTGGGTCGCAAACCAGTGGTACATGGAAGCTCGTTTCCACGAACTTCCACACAACTGGTCAACTGGTTCTTTTTGGTTCGTATTAAAGGGTAATGTCCCTTAATTCAAAAGACCTTCAGAGGTCACCAAGGAGCCATCATGGAATGGACTTTCCCTGCTGCTACAAAGTGGCCAGAAAGGGACATTTAAACCCCACGAACTGGTTCGCAAACTTGCCCCAGTTCGTGCTTCTTGGTTTGTGGAAACCCCATGAACCACGAACCGCATAGTTCAGTTTTTTTGTGGTTCATGCCCATGTCTAATGGCAACATTATCAGCTACTAATTTGTTATTAAATACCCATCCGCTGGTGGAGGTCCAAAAGTTAGCAACCCTTTCAATTGTGCTGTTGATTGTAGGAAGTGCGCTGATCTGCCAGCAGATAAAGGCCATTTCCACACGCCCTTAAAGGGACATCCCACTCACCGAAGGCTGGTGGCTTTTCCCCAGGAATCCAGACGTCTCTGTTTGCAAAGTGGTTGCAAGCCATTTGGCTTCCGTTTTTTGGACATCTTTTCTGGAAATGCAGTCACAAATTCCATGGTCACAGAAAAGGCGCCTAAAAAATGAAAGCCAAATGGCTCGCCAACATTTTGCAAACAGAGACGTCGCCAACATTTTGTGAGTGGGTTGTCCCTTTAAGGGCATGTGGAAACGGCCAAAGTCAAGGCTCCTGAGTAATGGAGAGAGGCAAAAAAAATGTCCAAGGGAAAGAAAGCAGGGGCAAAGTTGGACAAGAAGGGGGAAATGGCATGTATGCGAGTGCACGCACACACCCAGTGATGGTTATAGTCCATTACTGTTGTCATGATTTTGAACACTTCCCTACCATTTGTTGGGCATTTTGCTAGTCCTGAGCAATCTGAGATATATATTGCTTGAACATCTCTGTCAAAGCAAGGTATGGATAATCCAAAGTACATTATTGACAAGGACAAGGAAGCATAAAGACTTGGCCTCAGAGTCTAGAACTAAGCCCTAGAATCTGTGGAGTAATGACAAAGAAAAGGTACCTCTGCACTTGTGCGGAGTGCTTCCCCCGGGTCACAAGTCACCCAAAATAGTTCCCCAGCTATAGAATTGAGGAGTTCCAGGGTAGGTGGCATGGACTGAAGAGTGAATGTCTTGACACTTCTAATTTTCATTTAATTTCATTTATTAGACTTATATCCCGCCCTCCCTGCAAGCAGGCTCAGGGCGAATCAAAATAACATGAAAACATAGTTTACATTAAAACAATATTAAAACCATCAATATCAACAGTTACAAATACAAACAGGTGTCTGCTATCTAATTCAGTTTACAGTTGAATATTCCATAAAGCAGCTGGCAAATTAAATCATACCTGGGGCAGGGGTGGTGGGACATGGGCAGTCAAGAGGGACGAACCACCTCAGCCAAAGGCTTGGTGTAACAGCTCTATTTTACAAGATGGTTTCCTCCCTCCCAATTCTATAAAAAGCAGTCTCAATCAATGCTTTTGAGCAAAATGCTGAAGCAAACATTCTTTGTGATTTAGCTAAAGGCACTGCATTTGGAATGCACAGAAATCACTGGAGAAACATCCATACAATCAAACAGGTCATGGATTAATTTTCCTGATAATTTCCAGATAATTTTGCACTGCACACACATGGAGCTTTTGTGTGGTTGCACTCCTAGGAACTGAGTACAGACACCTTTGGGAAGGATACTGTAAAAGCCAAAACAAGAGGACCATGGTGTTCTAAAGCTAGCATAATTACCACCTTACTAAGACTAAAATTCATTTTTTTTAGTAATCTCTACCATACACTTGTATTTACAATTATATTTGTACAAGGATGTGCAATTCCTTCAAGGGATATTACGCAGTTCCAAAGGTAAATGTGATTCCAAACTCCTGAAGAGATCTTCCAGCTTTCCAGCGATCAACATGCTACTGGAGTGGATGTGATTTTATGAACTTCCTCAAAGTTGCTTACATACACAAGTGTCTTATGGAACCAAAGCCTTTATATATTATTTCCTGACTTCAATTTGCTCTCCATAGGATAAATTTCTACAACAGTACAGGCAACTGTCTTCTTCCTAAGACAATGGCCATTATTTGTCTCTTTGGAATTGTGTACTATCCCTTTAAGGAATTGTGTGGTCTTCTAAGAACACAGTTGTAAATACAAGTGTACAGTAGCGATTACTAAAATTTTTTGGATTTTAGTCTTAGCACGATGGTAATTGTCTTTATATTACCTTTGGGAGAGTGGCTCTCCCACATCCTGAAGGGGGAACTGGTGGAAACTGGTGCAACGTTATCTATGAGTACCAGCATGTTTTTTAATACCGAAAAGTACTGTTATACACACAGGTGCGTGCACACTCACACACTTTCTCAGTTCTGTTACTTGAAATTGCAATTGTCTTGATTAGAAAAAATGTGTGATATGATTGGTTAAATGGGGTATCTGTGTGACTAGGGCCCCCTTTCAGAATTTGGGGGAGAAGGTGAAGAGAGAGTTATGAAGTTGACAGTTAAAGGATAACAGCTGAAGAAATGACAGTTGAAGTTATGGCTGCAGCCTGAGGAGTCCATGTGAAAGAACATATTAAGTAGTGGAAGCTATCATGATAAGAGCGTATATCTGCAAGCCTCTTTCAGAAATTAAGATGGATTGTGATTAGGGTTGTCATTCCCCCGGCCAGGGCGGGGGATCCCTTGATCCCACCCTCCCCCTGCGCCCACTTACTTGGCTGGTGGGAGGGTTCTCCTGGGCTGCAAGAGTGGGCGGCAGCGGCAAGAGCAGACGGCAGCAGCGGCAAAAGCAGGCCGCTCTCACCGCCAGTGCCACCGCCTGTTCTTGCTGCTGCCCGCTCTCACCGCCACCCACTCTTGCTGCCGCAGTCCCTGCATGCCAAACAAGAGCCGGCTGCGGTAGCAGCAAGAGCAGGTGGTGGCAGTGAGAACAAGGGTCCCCTTTAACCTGGGGACGCCCATTGACCCCGCGTAACATCACTCCTGGAAGTGACATCACCACACGAGTAACGGTTCCCAATCCCCCGCTGGGAGAGTCCAGAGACCTCGGGATCCCCCATCAAGGGACTCCAGATCCCTGGCAACCGTACTTGTGATTCACCTTTTATAGAAAGAGAGGGACTCATTAGCATAACTCATTAGCATATGCCACGCCCCTTGACATCACTGGAAATGTGTTATTAGCATAGCTGATTTGCATATGCCACACCCCCTGGCATCACCTATCCTGGCTGTTTTGGATCCAATCCTGGCCACTCAGGACTGAAATTGGGCCCAAAATGCCCAAAAGGGTCTGAAAAAGCCCGAAAAGGGGCCCAAAATGGTCAGGATTGGGCCGCTGCTGAACAGGAGAGTGATCCACCACCTGTCCAAAGGCCCGATCCAGGCCGTTTCTGCCCCAATCCAGGACGAAATGAGCCTAAAATGGCTGAGTCAGGTGGGCAGGGCCACATGTCATGTGACCTCTTTGGGGAACTACCGGAACTGTGTTCTGGCACACTCCCCCTGGAATTGAGCCCTGCACCTTTCTAATAGTGCCCTGGGAAAGCAGGAAAGAGAGAGCTATAACAGCAGCAGGAAAAATACCATTGGCTCCAATTGCTGTGATGGACATCTCTTTGGAACGTTCATGTAACTGATAAAAAACTGTCAACCTGGGAGAGGTGAAGGATGGATGAAGGGATGCAGTTGGGAAGGTGCTAGAGGCTGGCTTATCTCTATCCCCTACATCCCCAAGGATGAACAGGTCTGTTTGGTAGTGTTCAAGGTATAGTTACAGATTATTTCTTTTGTATTATCTGCAACCCTGTCTTATGGTAACTTCTTATATGCTCTATGCTCTCTCTTTCTCTCTACCTATATTCTTCTGTAAATCTTTAAAGCTTCTTTAGTGAAGTTGAGCTGTTAGTAATTTAGACAATTTTAAAAAATACGTTTGTAACCAAAAGAGATGCAACAGTGACACTAATAAATATATGTTCTAATAACGTACACTTAAATTTATTTATTACATTTGATGAAGGCAATTTGGTGCTGGAAAAAAACATTATTTTTACATCCATCTGATGCTATACAACAACGACTAAGCATAGATTCAGCCATAACTGAGTGCTTAGAAATCCCATTCTTTGAATGGGGCTGATTCAGTTAAATTTGTTAAAGGCATTTAACTTTAGGGGCATTGCATCTTTATATAGCTCTCCCCACCCAAAAGAACTGTTTTTGCTTGCTCGTTTCTTTACAGGCAATGTGGAAATTGCAGAAGGGTGAAGTGGCTTTCAGCGGTTAGTTCTCCTGGCCCCTTCTTACACGCCCAGGGTAAGGCCTTGAGGTCAGGTAGCAATTCTCCTCAGGCCAGTTTGGCTACAGACTCTGCCACTTTTTGCCATGGATCAAGGGTCACTGGTTGTGTGTGTGGGGGGGGGAGTAGTTGTGAAGTTCCTACATTGTGCAGGGGGTTGGACTAGACAACCCTGGAGGTCCCTTGTAACCCTATGATTCTTTCAGCACTAAAGAACAAGAATTTCAAGATGCAATCCAGGGGGGGGGAATTAAACAGCGCAATCCTACGCAGACTTACACCAGTGTAAGATAATTGTGGCCGCTCCTGCGCCACATTTCTTCTTCCCGTGGGTAGGCGGGGCTGGGGCAGTTCGCGCAGGCTCGCGTGACCCCCCCAAAGGCCACGCCCCCTCACACCTTCTACCTCTGGGCGGCTCACCACAGTGAGCCAATCCCTCCTCGTCCGCCGAGCGCGCCCACGTGACTGCCACATCCGGGTCACCTGTGGGCGGGGCAGGGTCTCCGCCTTACTCGGCTGGTGGGAGGGGGCGGAGTCAGGTGCGGGTGGCGGGACGGGGTTGGGCGGGCCGGCGAGGGGAGGAGGGAGGGCGGCGTGAGAGAGAACGAGGACGCGCGCGCGCGGTTTGGGACGCGCACGAGCCTGCCGAGGCGGCGCTGGTGACGGGGGGCTGCCAACGTCTGTCCCGCCGCGCTCCAGCGAAGGCAGGCGGCGCCTAGGGGGAGGCCGGAGGCGGCGGAGGATCGGGGAGAGGCGGCACCGCACGGGCTGCGCCGCTGACCGATGTCCGTCCCTCGCTGTTGTCCGGCTCCGGCGCGCCTGGGCGAGGGAGGGAGACGAAGCCGGCGCGCCATCCTCCCTCGGCCGCGGCGGTGACCGAGAGCCCCGGCCGGAAAGCGGCCTTGCTCCCCCCCTCGAAGCGGGCGGGCGGGCGGGCGGGCTTCCCCCTCCGCCGCCAGGGGGACCCGCGTGGCTGGAGAGCGGTGCCTGCTTCTCCCGCTGCTCCGCCACTCCCCCATCCCCGAAGGTGGCCGACGGAGCGAGCCCGGCCCCGCGGAGGTGAGTGTCTTCGCCGGCCGGAGGCGCCTCGCTTCGGGCGCAACTTTCTTCTCCTTTCGCGCCCGGTGGAGGGGCTCGGGCGGCGCGCCCTGCTTCGGCGAGTGTTCGGGGGAGCCCGGTGGGAGACGGCAGGGCAGAGGAGGGGCTGCTGCCCCGGCGCTCCCGTGCCTTGGACCTCCGCGTGCGTCTACCGCACCGTTATCCGGGCTGCCCTGCAATTTATTGCTTGGTTCGCTTCATTTCTTCCCTGTCTTTCTTCTGTTTGGGAACTCGAATCGCCTTCTGCCATTCTCCGTTTTACCCTCACAACACCAATCTTGTGAGGTAGGTCAGGCGGAGAGCGTGACTGACGCTGGATTGCCCGGCAAGTCTCCATGGCAGAGCGGGATTCCGACCGCCCCCCCCCCCCCGATTGTGGTTCATGTATGTACGTAGTCAGTGCAGTGTAGTAGGACCTGAGAGATTCGGGTTGGATTCCTGCTCGGTCATGGAAGCTCACCGGCTGACCTTGGGCCAGCTTAAGAGCCATTTAAGTTGTGTCGAGTCTCCACTGGATTGAAAGACAGGGCACCAACAAAACAAGTACAGGAAAAATGGCTAGACCAACAGAGTTGTATCCAGTGTGTATTTCCTTGAAGGCACATTATGTTCCACAAGGTTTACTCCAAAGTAACTGTATATAGTACAGTTCTTAGTCTCACTGATAACAGTTTTTTCTTCTCTCCTGATGTAGTTGTATCAGAGGTAGGACCCAACCTTAGTCTATAAGTCACTTAAATGTTGGATTTCTCAGCTGCTCCTTTTTATCATCTTTAAATATTTTTTCTAGCAAGTAAGAGTCCTTCCTTCTTTTTTCTTTGTTATTACTCCAATGATGCAGGCTAACCACATACTTAGTACAATGCTCCTCCACCCACCCACCCCATGAGTTTTTTTAATGACTGGAATTTTATATTTCCTTCACTGTACTGTGGCTTTTTTGCAATCATTGAAAGGGTGGTTGGGGTTACTTTTCATGGGACCCTTGAATACTTGATGTCAGTAACACATATCACATAATTGGATGACACCCCTTCACCTCAATTTTGGCTCATTATATAGCCTCTATTATACTTAGCAATTAGTTCATTTACACTCCACCTTTCTGAGATTTAATAGAGTTTACCAAATATAGAACAGAATTTGGTAAGAGTGCAACACATCAAGCAACACTGTAATGAAATTAGGACTACAGAAATTAGGAAATGGTACAAACAGAAAACTGTAAGGCATGAAAACCATAAGTAATGCTGAGAGTGGATTACAAAGTAAGGAGACAGTGCAGTAAAAGCCAGATGAAACTGACAGTAAACATTACAGTTGACTCTTCTCTTATAAAAGTGCCCCCCTGGACTGTTCCATTATACTGCAATTCTGATTCCTTTTTAAAATGCCTTTCTGACCATCTCTGTTGTACACATCCTGCCAGATGATGTCTTCCTGGCCTCCTCGGACAGGGTCGTTCTGCACAGTGGGATCAAAATGGAGAATGCATGTGTATGGGAGATTGATAAGGGCTTCTTAAAGGGATAAATTATTCTAGTTATTACTGAAACAGCCTTAGGAACAGGCTTTTGCTGCTGACAGAGATCCTTGAGCATGTTAAATTGCATATGAATTTTAGAGACTCCTTAAAATGTTATGTTGGTGTTTTTTCATGAATGCAGAAGTTCCTCTTTTCTCAAGAACAGTGTCTTATAAAATGTGACCACATTTTTGAGCTTACAGGCTCTAATTACTTGAGGCAGTGTTTGAAACTGGAAGGCATGAGAACATCAGTTAAGGCAGCTGCTCCTCCTGCAACAACTACTTACACAGAATTATTTTTGAGACAGTGAAAAGGTGACACGGAAAATCTTGTCCTCTCAGCTGAGTTGGGTCTCCATATGAATTTTAAGTGTTAAGTTATGTAAACAATATTATTTAAATATATACCATATTTCAAGTAATTAATTTTTTTCTGTGGAGACACAGTATAATGTCTTTTTATGGCAGGAATCAAAAGAAAGCAATACTTGAGATGCAGGGAGTTAGGAAGCTGTTCAACTATAGCAATTTTGGTAATAGGGCTGTCGGGTAATAGGTAGTTTAAAGTCTTGGTAGTCTTAAAAGGAATGTTCCTAAGCATGTCTGCTTAGGAATTCCATGTTGCTCAATGGGGTGTCCTTGCAGGAAAGTGTCCTTACAATTGCGCTGCCTAGAGAGCAAACCTGAGCAGGCCTGCTCATTTTATTTAGTAGGGCTTACTCCAGGAAAGTGTTATTAGGATTACAGCCTTAGTTTCCTACAAGCAAAACTGTGAATATACTTACTATTACAGAACACTAAGAATGGCTGCACTCTGTTTTAGCTTAGTCGTAGCGTGCCATCTGAGAAGCAGGAAAAAATTGTAAGTTTAAAATAGAAGACACAAATCTTGTTGAAAACAAGAGAACAGAATTAGTCATACACAATGACAATGGGACTGGCTGAATATTTGCAAGCATATTGTAGTGTCAAATTAGGATCTGGGAGAACCAGGTTCAAATCCCCACTCTTCTGTGGAAGCTTTCTGGGTGATTTTGGCCCACTCACACCTCAGCTTAACCTACCTCACAGGGTGGTAGTTGGGATAAAATAGAGAATTATGTAAGCCTGTTGAGGAAAAGGTGAGGTTTAAAGAAATAAATATTTGGATATCAGGCTACACTTCAAAACACAAAGCATTGAATTCTTCAAGAAGCTATTCCCATTATAGCATATTAATTATGAACAAAATTAGTTATCTTTAGAGTCTTGAATATGTCTAAATACAGGAATAACTATTTGTTTTTACATAAAGAGATGGTTTACATGAAATCTTCACATGTATCTTGAGTGTTTAAATTCTTCTGTTAAGTATTTCACACATTCCAAAAGAGAATTTTTGAGAGTGTTTTTGTGGTAGTTATGGGAGGAGGCTGAGTAGGATGACGCACTGAGGCAACTGTACTGTAGGCTTGAGGCTCTGTTATGTTCAGATGATGTTATATTGAAAAGGCTCAGGGTCCTCCGTAATTACCTGGAACCTTTCTCAAACAGCCACCCTGTCACAGTAGCCTCTCTTTATCTTTGAATCATCAACCACTCACATTCATAGGAATGGGTGACAGATGAGCTTATATTGAAATGTTGATAGTGTGTAAACTGCCTGCCCCCAACATGTCTTATTCAGACACTATGATAACAATATTGGATGCATTTATGATAGGGTTCCCAGGTGCTTGCCTGTGGTGGGCAAACTCCCGAGGATTTGACTCCTTGTCTGCCAATCGCTGGGCAGGCGCCTCAGGAGTGCATGCTGTGTGCGCGCTCCCACCTAGCGTGGTAACGTCACTTCCGTAAGTGACGTCATTGCGCCGGCCATGGGAGCATCCCCATGTTTTGTTTGGAGCTGAATTGGGCCCCAAACAGGCCGAATTGGCTCCGTGCCAAGCACAGGAATGCTCCTGCGGCCAGCCCGACAACGTCACTTACGTGAGTGGTGTTGCCGTGCCGCTGGTGTGGTGACGTCACTTACAGAAGTGATGTCATCACGTTGGCACCACGCAAAAGGAATGAAAAAGAAAAGCCAGGTTCCAAACCTCCTGGCGGGAGGATAAAGGGACCTGGCAACCCTAATTTATGAGGTAAATTTGTTCCCTCTTTTTCTATATATTGGACTGGATAGATAAAACACAAATGAAGGCCAAAACAACATGTTTCATTTCATACAAAAAAGAAGATATTCAGTACAAGTGTTAGGTGTGGAATATTTCAGCCTATAAGGGTAAAGTGATTCTTCACGGTAGCCCAGCAGTTATCCTTTCTCCCATGAGATTGAATATTTTGTTACTGTACCTAACTCTGATAAATGAACACTTAGGGGAGATTCTTTCTTACTTCCTTTCCTCAAAAAGTTTATCTCAGGAGGTTTCCTGGACTTGGTTACCCAAATGCAGGTTCCCTCAAAGGTGTAGGTTCTTTCACCTCACAGTCCCTGGCTCTCAGAAATTGTCCAGGTAGATTTGGTGCTTCTGGCTTTTACCAGGGTGCCTATTTAGCACCTAAAAACAAGTTTACGTATTCTACCTAAATACCCAAATAATAATTTTGGCTAATTTGGCACTGTTAACTGAAACCTCCAAACTCCTATCCGAGGAAAGAAGCTTTTTCCTGCCCCTTTTAAAACAGTCTTGCTGATCCCTTCCTGTCGAGTGGAGTTCCTGGGCCTGTTTGACTGGCAATGCCTTAGATTTCCCATAGGCTATAATCCCAGGGATGGTTTGGGAGCCCTGAAGGAGAGATGGGCCTTTTGGGGATGATTGCCATCATTCCTCCCAAATGTCTAGTTTTCAACTGGGAAAAAAATTCTTCAGGAAAACCTTTTTTCTAGGGCTTTCACATCTGCTATCTAGACAATATCGCTAGCCTCAGAAAGTCTTTGTTTTAATAGGGCTAACATTTTGTGAAATTTCCCTTGTGTGAACGAGAACACATGAAAACAGTCTATCAAGGTCAGTGTTGCGTACTCTGGCCAGCAGCAGCTCTCCAAGCTCTCGGGGAGGTTTTACTACTTTTAATTGGAGATGCCTAGGATTGAACTGGGGACCTTCTGCATGGTCCTCTCCCAAAATTCTTAATTTCATTGCTGTCATTTTTTTCCCCATAGCTTTCAGAACAGCTGTACAAAACTATAAGTTACTGGGGACTGCAAGGCATACATGTGCATGATTTTAATATGTATAACCTGAGCGTATTAGTGATTGGTCCACTTGGATGACCATAGTTTCTTGTTTCCTTGTCATTGTTTCCTTGTCATTCCAGGTTAGGTGTTTTAAGTAACGAAATTTTCATTAAGGATGGCGGTAGAGCTAGTGTTGGACTGGGATTTGGATATCACTGTTTGAATCCCCAATGCCATGGAAGCTTGTAATGCTGGGTGACCTTGAGCCAGTTGCACACACTCAGCCAAACTGTCTCATAGGGTTGTTGTGAGGTTAAAATGGAGAGGAGAATGCTATAAGCTGCTTTGGATTTCCATTTGGGAGAAAAGTGGAGCATAAATGAAGTCGATAGTACAGAGATAAAAAACTTGGGCCTGGCAACCAGTGAATTGTTTTACCATTTTGAAGTTGTTTAACTATTTGTCTATGGTAGGAAAGATATTTAAGAGCTAATTGTTTTGCAATCTGTGTTATTAAATAATGCAATTAAAATTTTCTCCTTGAAGAGAACAGTCAGTTGACTGACTTTTGTGAGAGAACAGCAAGAAAGAAAAATGCTGTTCGATGATTAGATTATAAAATCTTGGATAGCTTTATGGTGATTCTTTTCTTCAAGGCATAATGCTATGTGTGCAGATTGATAGTGTTGATTTTAGCAACTAATTTGGCTTTTCAGGCTGCTCTTTTGGCTTTGGGGGGTGGTCTTTAGATGACACAAAAAGGTAGATGAGACACAATAAGTACAGCAGTCTCTACAGGGCTGCTCCATCATATTTCGAAGCTGAACTGCAAGAGCCCACTTAACTTGTTTGTTGCAATCACAAGCTCTTGTGAAACTAGGCATCCTTTTATGACTATCAGTTTGAGCCTAAACAAGTTCCTTTTATTGTTAACTCCTATTACGTTCAGTGAGATTGTTTCTTGAGTAGTATGCTTGCTATGTGACGTTAACTGCATATGGTCTAATGCATACATTAATGA
Source organism: Eublepharis macularius (assembly GCF_028583425.1). Lineage (NCBI taxonomy): Eukaryota > Metazoa > Chordata > Lepidosauria > Squamata > Eublepharidae > Eublepharis > Eublepharis macularius. Next base: position 8,319,393 of record NC_072800.1, on the reverse strand, counting down.
AACTGAATATCAGGTTTTTGATCCAGTCCACCACACCATAGGCACAGCAGTTGCATACCAGGGATCCTCCTATCTAGACCAAAAATGCCTGGTTGTTCTTACTTGGTGCGTGAGCACTCAACATGCTAACTGTTAAAGGGCACAAGAGGCTTCAGAGTGTTTTCTATAGTTCACTGTCTGTCTTCTGTGCAGCCCCACATGGGACTGCGCCTGCGCAGGCCTACCGACCGGATTTTTCTTTTCTAGCCAACGTCCACTAGGGGGCGCACGTATGCACCAATGCGCATGTGCGGCTTTTCCCGCCCGAGCGACATTAGGCGACGTCGCCCCCTTTCCCTCAGTTTCTTCTTTGCCGCCGACTGGTGAAGATCTAGCTGTCCGCTTGAGAAGAAACGCCATTTTGAGAGTGAGATCGTTCAACTTTTTTTCTGTCTGCAGTATGTCGGAGAAGTCGCTGTTTAAGCGCTGTTCGAACTGTTCAACAAAGATGACACGAACGGATGGCCATTCCGTTTGTCTTGAGTGCTTGGGTGAAGGACACATCATTGAGAGATGTGAGCATTGTCAACGGTTCACAGCTAAGGCCAGGGCTGAGAGGGCGAACAGGTTGAATGCCTTGCTTTGGAGGAGGGCTATGCGGGCATCGGGAGCCCCTGATACCCCTGGGGGACCACCTCCAGTTAGTGGGACGGCCAAAACCCCTTCGGTGGCCAGACAATCTCTCCGTAGCTCCGGTTCCACCTCTCGCTCCTGCTCACCAGCTCGGATCCGACAAGCCCCGACCCCACCCTCGGATCCGAAAGACGCTTCGGGCTCCGCTTCAGATCGCGCAAAACCGCCGCAGTCGGATCCGACTCGGAAACGGCGATACCGTTCCAAGTCTCCCTCGAGGTCGGAACCTCCGGCTCCGTCGACTCCAAAGGTGTGCAAGACTTCATCGGATCCGAACATCTCGGCCGGGTCAGCTCCTGAACCGTCGGATCCGACACCGGAACCAACATCATCGGTTCCGAAGCATACGGAGCCGACTCACCCCAGTCTCGTTCCGAAGCCTAGTGTCAGGTCGGAACCAAAGGCATCGGATCCGTTGCCTACTTTGACACCTCCGGATCCACTGGAACGGAGTTGAAGCGTCGAACGGGGCTTAGCCTCCAAGGGCGAGAAGAAGGCCAAGAAGAAGTCAAAGCACAGGCAATCGACTTCTGTCCAAACTGATGAGGTGCTCTGGGAGAAGCCCGCGACCCCTTCACCGCACCTGTCACCTCCGTCGTACCGTTCCTCTGATGATGACGGTGACCTGTCCGACGCCCCACCTCATGTGACCCAGAAGTGGTCTACTGGCAACTACACTGGCAGAGAGAACCTGCCTTATCACTTGCCTAGGAGCGGATACAACAGGGAGGGCTCCCTCTATGCGAGGTCTCACAGATCCTGTTCTCCATCTTTTGGAAGAGAATATTGGGGTGACTCTCGGAGTGAGTTCTCCCACTATGGTTCTCCCGGACGTGCTTCGCCCTACCGACAGTCTGAGCCTTACCAGGGTCCAAGCCCTAGCCCTCTGTCTGACCCGTCGCCTGATGACATCATTATTGGGACTGGTCGTATTTCGCCTTCGGAAGATTACCGGCTCTATACTGAGCAGATGATCCGAATGGCCCGCTCTTTGGACATTGAGATTTCGGCTGTGGATCCTAAACCAAAGGATAAGATCCTGCAGTATGTCCAGTCTGGGAATCCTCCAACCATAGCATTCCCGTTCACTGAAGGTTTGGTGGAAATCATCAACATGATCTGTGAGAAGCCAGCCTCAGTTTACCCGACATCTCGTAAACTAGAAGCTCTGTACAAGACAAGAGATGACGTCTGTTCATATCTCTTCGCACATCCACCGCCTTCTTCCCTCATTACTGAGGAGATGCAGACCCGTCAACGCCAAGGGTCCTATGCTGTGCCCATCGACAAAGAGAGCAGAAAGCTCGATTCGTTAGGCAAGAAATTATATTCGTCTGCTGCCCTAACACTCAAAATCTCTAACTACTTGGCCATCATGGGTGCCTATCAAATTTTCCTCTGGAATCGCATGGTGGTTTTCATGGAGAAGCTTCCGGCAGACAAGAGAGTGTTGGCGAAGGTAGTGCTTGACGAGGCCCTACAACTGTCATGGAGACAGATAAATGCTGGCCGCGACACGGTTGACACCTCTGCGAGAACTTTGGCATCCATCGTGCTCCGCAGACACTTGTGGCTCCGCACAACTGCTCTGCCTGTCGAGACACGAAACAAAGTGGAAAACCTGCCTTTTGAGGGTCAGTCGCTGTTTTCCTCGAAAACGGATAAATACCTGTCGCAGAAACGTAAAGATCGGCTGACAGCCCGTTCCTACGGTATTCTCCCAACCAGGCCATTCACCGAGAATCGATTCCAGTATCGTTCCTCGCAGGGCTATCGTGGTCGACAGCAGAGATATCAACCGTATCCACGTTATGGGTCCTATAGGCAGTTCCAGCCGCCTGCTAGCTCTTTCCAGCGACGGAGGCCTAACTACCGCCCACGTCGCGGTCAACAAGCCCACGATGCTAAAGAGTCAGCAACTCAGCCGAAGCAGTTCTGACTAGAATTTGAACAGTCTGTCGTGTTCGGTAACAGATTGGCTCAGTTTGCCTCAGCATGGGCAGAGATTACCTCTGATAGTTGGGTTCTTAACATTGTTACAGTTGGATATAAAATTCAGTTTGATGTTTACCCAGTGTTGTCTCTTCCTGACCACTCAGTACAATCCTCTTCTGATAAGTCACAGGCTGAGGTTGTAACACTGCTGGATAAGGGGGCTGTACAGGAGGTACTCCCTCAGGACCCCCTCTTGGGTTTTTACTCTAGGATGTTCCTTGTAGACAAGAAGGATGGAGGTGTACGACCCATCTTAGACCTAAGAGAATTGAAAAAATTCGTTCTCGTTAAGCGATTCAGAATGCTTACCTTGAATACAGTCCTCCAGTTAATGCCTGAGGACATGTGGTTCGCTGTCCTGGATCTCAGGGACGTGCACTTCCATATTGCCATCCACCCTGGTCATAGGAAATACCTTAGGTTCCTTTGTAACGGTACGGCCTACCATTATCAGGTACTCCCTTTTCGATTGTCAACAGTCCCCTGGGTTTTTTCTAAATGTATGGCTGTTGTAGTGGCGTACTTGAGGGAACAAGGTTGTACCATCTATCCCAATCTTGATGATTGGCTTTTGGCAGCACCCTCTGCTGATGCACTCCTGGCCCAAATTAATACGGTGATGCTTACCTGCTCCCGATTAGGACTTTTGGTTAACCTCAAAAAATCTAACCTTACCCCGTCCAGGAGAATACTGTTTATCGGTATGGAACTGGATGGCAATGTAAATAGAGGTTTTCTGCCCAGGGAACGTGCTCTAAAGATTGGCAGGATGGTGAATCTCTTTTCGAGATGTAAGTTCCAGTTGGTAACGGCTATCCAGCGACTGCTGCGCCTTGTGGCCTCTTCTGCGGCAGTTACCCCTATGGCCCGGTTGCACATGCGACCTCTCCAGCTATGGTTCCTATCTGTTCATGATTTTGAACATGAATCCCAGAACAAGCGGTACTCCATCCCTAGAGGGATTCTCCGTACCTTACGATGGTGGCTTAATGAGACTAATCTCCTTGGGGGTGTTGCATTTGGGTCCATCCAAACCGAGATCACAATCTCGACTGATGCCTCCACGATAGGATGGGGAGCCCAGTATGGAGCCCTTAGGGCACATGGGGTTTGGTCAGAGCAGGAAAGGGAAGATCACATTAACCTGCTTGAATTGAGAGTGGTCCGTTATGCCCTTATCGCATTCGCAGACACGCTGCAGCAGAAATCCGTTCAGGTACTCGCGGACAATTGCACCACGATGTTCTACCTGAACAAGCAAGGGGGCACTACCTCCAAGGCCCTCTGCGACGAGGCCGTTCGGATTTGGGAATGGGCCATGGACAGAGGCGTGTTCATTCATGTGGTCCATATTCCTGGCACCACCAATGTCATCGCGGACAAACTGAGTCGTATGCGATCCGTTAGCTACGAATGGACCATAGCAGACGGCTACCTGAACGCCATCTTTTTGGACTGGGGGTTCCCAGACATAGACCTCTTTGCATCGGAGGGCAACAAGAAGGCCCCACGATTTTGCTTCAGGGGAGGTCTAGGTCACCGCTCCCTCGGGGACGCGTTCCAGATACGCTGGACAGGGCACCTGTTTTATGCCTTCCCTCCGTTCCCGCTGTTGTCTCGCATTGTCAGCAAAATTCAGAGGGATGGGCCTCACATGATTCTAGTGACACCCTTTTGGCCCAGACAAGCTTGGTTCCAACATGTCATGCAGCTTTCACAGGGGTCATATTATCGGTTCCCTCTGAACCCGGACCTTCTGTCCGACAAAGGGGTTTGGTATCACGACCTACCCAAACTGAGCCTCACTGCTTGGCACATTCTGGGGCGGAAGGGATGTCTGACAGAGTAGCTGAGATTTTGCTGAATGCACGTAGGGACACCACTCGCAGATCATACTCTGCTAAATGGAAGCGTTTTGAAGCCTGGGCTAATAACAGAGGGCTGAATGTTTGGGATTGCCATCTGTCATCTGTTTTTGAGTTCCTTCTGTCTCTATTAAAGTTTATTTGGCGGCTATTTCAGCCTTCCACCCTAAGATAGATGGCAAAACGGTTTTCTCCCACAGTTTGTCAAAGTCTTTTCTGAAAGGGTTGTATAACATGTTTCCACAGGTCAAGGAAATTGTTCCCCAATGGTCACTGCAAGTAGTATTGGCGGGGCTTATGAAATCGCCCTTCGAACCGCTAGCTACTTGTGAGTTAAAATGGTTGTTCTGGAAAGTGGCTTTCTTGGTCGCCATTACATCTGCCTGCAGAGTTAGCGAGTTGGCGGCCCTAAGGTGGGATCCTCCCTTTTTGAAGGTCCATCAAAATAAAGTAGTTCTGAGACCTGACCTTCGTTTTAGACCCAAAGTCTCCACTCAGTTTCATACTTCACAAGACATTGTCCTGCCTATCTTTTTTCCTGACCCTTCTGATAACTCTGAAAGGGCGTTACATTCCTTGGATGTGAGAAGGGCTATTTTATTTTACCTTCACCGTACTTCACAGTTTAGATGTGCCAAACAGCTGTTTGTGTGCTATTATGGGCCCAGAAAGGGAAAAGCTGCTACAGCTCAATCAATTTCTCGCTGGGTTACTCAGACTGTTAGGGCTTGCTACTCGCATGCTAAGTTACCTTGCCCTTTGGAAGTAAAAGCTCATTCCACCAGGGCGCAAGCTGCCTCTGCGGCCTTCCTTAGGGGCGTGCCCTTGCAAGACATCTGCAGGGCTGCAACGTGGTCGTCTTCTGACACGTTTGCTAAACATTATGCTTTAGATATTTGGGAAAGGAAAGCGGCTGCTGTTGGTCAAGCAGTACTCCAGTCTCTTTTTCAATGAGGACACATGCCCGCCTCCTGGGTAAGTGGCTTGTGAGTCTCCCATGTGGGGCTGCACAGAAGACGGACAGTGAAAACAGAGTTGCGCTTACCGTAACTACTGTTCATTGACGTCTTCTGTGCAGACACACAACCCTCCCTCCTACCCCGCTGTGTTCTTCCAGATAATGTGAGGACATTCGGCGGCAAAGGAGAAACTGAGGGGAAGGGGGCGACGTCGCCCAATGTCGCTCGGGCGGGAAAAGCCGTGCATGCGCATTGGTGCGTACGTGCGCCCCCTAGTGGACGTTGGCTAGAAAAGAAAAATCCGGTCGGCAGGCCTGCGCAGGCGTAGTCCCATGTGTGTCTGCACAGAAGACGTCAATGAACAGTAGTTACGGTAAGCGCAACTCTGTTTTTCATCCAGCCTCCCTTTCTCCTGTTAACACATTGAAGTTCTTTAACCACATCATATTCTTTAACCAAGTGAATGACAGGCCTAAACAGGGAGGGGGGAAATTCTGTAAGGGAATCCCTTTAATGTATAGATTAAATTTAGTTTTGTGTGTTTTGGGGCAGTGTTTAGCTTTTTAGTATCAAAGAAACCTGAGGAGACTTATGCTCAGGTAGTCTGTAAATTAGAACGGGTTACTGCAACAATGACTAGAAAAAGCTGGAAGCTGGAAAGATGTTGTCAGTCTTACATGATTGGAACAGTTTAATAAAATCATACCCCTCAATACTGCTGGCCAGCTAAAGAGCTGGGAACTGTAGCTAAAGCAGCTGAAATCATGGACCAGGAAGAAAAATTTCTCCTCAGAAAAGTCTTTTAAAAGGTATGCGCCACATAGCGAACCTTGCCTACCTGAAAAAATCATACCGGAGGTGATGGCAAGAAACCCAGAGAAACATCTGTGAGCAGAGATCACGGACAAAATGTTACCAGTGTGGTGAAACAGGACACATGGCACAATTACTCCAAACCGAATAAATAAACACCCCCATAAAGCAAAAAAAAGTGAATTTTATCATACAATGGCAGTGCCTCTTAGCAGTTAACTCCAATGGCTACGGAGGGCTTAGAATGTTCAGAGGCTTCTGTGGAGAACCAGGCTTTAGAGAGACCAACTGCCATTTCAAGTACAGGACACAACAGAGTGTGTCTAATATTAACCTCTGAGAGACACATGGATCCTGTCTCTCTCAGAGGTGAACCTGTGGTGGTGGATGGATCCAAGTGTTATCTTGGAGAGATTCAGGTTCTGAGGTGTGTGTTATTAAACCTGACTTGGTGAAGTAAGAGATCCTAGTGGAGGGGAAAACCATGATAGTTAAAGGCCTGGGAGATCCTGCTTTTCCTGCGCTGGTTGCCAAAGTGAACATACAATACAAAGGCACGGAGGAATTTTGGAAGTAGGGGTGCTAAATGGGATCCCTGCTCCTATGTTACTCGGGAATGATCTGGCAAAACATGTAGCCAGAGTGAATGTGGCTATTTGCTCACAAAGGAATTCCAACCAGGGCATCTCTCCCAAGAGCGGGGGATGGGCACCCAGAAGAGCTCACAGAATAGTGAAACCTGTGAGGAGGGAGTTAAAGAATAGGTTTGTTTGACAATATTAGGTATTATTAATGAATAACAGTTGACAATTACATAATAATAATAAAATATTAAAGTATTTCAGTAGCATTTTCACAAATAAATATTGGTGAAAATAGAATAGCATCTGCTTAGTCATGATGTCAGATCATGACCTTGGGATTTCTGTAATCTCATTTCCTTTGTGTTAAGAAATTTATGCAGTATCAGTTTATCTTCTTGTTTCTATGTACAGTTGCATATTGATAAGTATACATATTATTTAGCTTTGCATTATTTCCTTCCAAGCCTTGCAGAATTAAATGATTAATGGATAAATGACTCGTATAAAACAAATTTTGCAGTGTTTATTATTTTTATTTAAAATATTATTACTCCATTACACAACAAATAACCTATACATACATTAAATAAATATAACAACCAACATAAAAAGGCAAATATAAAACAAAAGAAGAAGAAAAAGAAAAAAATTACAAGTGTTTACAATGATTTATACATTTTGTTTTACCGTTTTAACAAACAAGCTGATGGGAAAAATTGAAAAATGTAGAGAGTACTGAAAAAAATCCTTATGAAATATTTTCTTTTTTAGGATTAGTAAAATGCTTGTAAACACAAGGTTGGCATGCTGTAGACATATACATATGCACCTTGAAGGATACTCTTCATGAGTGGAGTATACAGGGCTTTTATTATTTCTCAAGGGTTGCATGCCTCCTTGTCCTGACTCTTCCCTTGAGGTTTACCTTTTCACTTCTTCCTCAGATTGCTACAACACATACTCATAGATCGGGCAACAAGGAGCTAAATGCTCTACCTTGCTGAAGGGGAAAAAAGATCAGAAGGTAGCCACAGAAATAAAAAGAGCGACAAGCTTGGAGCTAAGGTACATGTGCTAAAATAGTATGGGGTGCATCAGTTTATAGTTTTCTTTCGTATTGAGTGTATTTGCTATTTTGCTTGCAGAAGAATAAGGCATTTATAACCTTTAAATTTCTATAAATATGTAAAATATTGCAGTGTTATATGCTAAGTGATGTTTTATGTTGCAGTGTTATATAGGTGATGTTTTATGTTGTTAAAAAAGTAAAATTTTATGTTTTATGTTGTTAAAAAAGTAAAATTAGTTTAGGTTTGATAGGACAGTATGTATTTCAATTTTTCCAAGAATTTCCTTTTTTAAAAAAACAAAAACACCTCGTGGTGGAAAACAGATTTTCCCTGTGGCTTCCAAATACCTGGAAATTTTACACCTCTAAGTTAGCAGGAATAATTCTAATGTAAGTACAACCTTACGTACAGTATTATGGGACAATATTGTAGTGACCATTTTTCAGAACTTTTCTGTTGTAGTGCTTTTCCATTATGTATGATTAATGTTAGTGAAAGTCTTGCCACAGAACCAGCAATGATTACAAACACTCCTGTATATCCTTGACAACTGGTGAAAGGTGCCTGTGGTGTGAAGTGGAGCTGATAGAAATGAGTGGCCTTGTAGATAACAAAAATAACTGGACCTTTATGTAGCCCAATGGTGATCCATACCCTTTGGTAAGCCAATACATGTTCTCAATGTGTTATAGAAAGCTGAGACTGTACCTTTTCTGTTGGATAAGACTGGGAAGTATGTTATTTTTATTTTGCTTCATTTATATCCCTCCTTTCTCCCCCACTGGGGTCCCAATGTAGCTTACATCATTCTCCTCTCCTCTGTTATTTCACTTAGGCTAAGAGTATGTGACTGGCCCAAGGTTACCCAGCATCTTCCATAACAGAGCAGAGAATCAAACCTGGGTTGCCCAGATCCTAGTCTGTCACTCTGACCACTATGCTGTCAGGTATGTTGTGTGAGCTTCTAGCAGTCACAGCTTCTAGCAGCTCTCCCAGCCCCACCCGCCTCACAGGGTGTTTTGTTGTGGGGATAATAATGACATACTTTGTAAACCACTGAGTGGGCGTTAAGTTGTCCTGAAGGGCAGTATATAAACCGAACATTTATTATTAAGGCATATTGAAGGCAATTAGTCTTCAGTTGGGAGGGGGAGGTAGACGGGATTCTTCAAGCTCCTGACACACTGAAGCACATGTCCCCAACCTTGTTGAGTCTGAGGGCACTTCTGGAAATTTGAGAGAGGATGTTGAACACCACCACAAAATGGCTGCCATGTGTTTGGGATTGTCCTTTTGCTTTGGAGACAAGATGCAGTTTTGCTTCTGCCTCAGAAAGGGAGTATTTGTTCCATGTGGGCACATAGAACAGTTTCTTTGCTTAGAAATGTAAAGTCTGTTTCTATGGCCATTCTGAGTGTGGGTGACTGTGACATGCCCATCTGGTTTTGTCCCTTACTTTAAGTTGGTAGTGCTTCAAACAAGAGCGGTTAAGAAGACTAAAGCATTTCTTTGTTTGACAGCTCTAATTTTGTATTGTTTGGCTTTTATCTTTTTTGTGAAAGCTTGTTTTACTGCAAGTGATCTCCTAATTTTCATACAAAAATTAAGGTTAGAAATGACATTTTCCTCGTAATGGTTCATGAAAGCAGGCTTGGCCTTACCTAATATTGTGCATTAAGCGTTAATGGAAGGAATATAAAATGCAGTAACCTTTCACACAATCCTTTAAGTATACAAAATAGATTTGTTTTGTTCATTCTGAAAGTTTATTATTCAGGCTACAGTTCTTTGCATAGCCCATATGTTTAAGATCCATTGGCTTCAGTTTGAGTCTATGCATAACTGTGTGTAGGACTGCAGTGTAAATTGTTTTGTTAAAATACTTCATTGAAAAACAGAGTATATGCAGGGAGAGTATTTATACCCAAGAAAAACTAATTAATGTGATTAAGAAATTGGACAGTTCTTAACATGTTCCTGTCTTGGTAAATAGGGGTTAAAGGTATGATTAACAACAAAATTGTTTGGAAGTGAAAGAAACCCTAAGCAGTAATTAATAGAAAAGGCATTTTTCCAGTCAGGAAAAATTAATTCTGATGGTCAATTTTCTAAAGCATTAAGTTTATTTAGAAAAACAACAAATATGTTAATCGTTAACAGGTGTGATGCATCTAGTTTGTTTTTATAATTAACTCACCTGTTGTAGAACACAGAAGCTTTTAAAAACATTAGTAAATTACTGTAACTTTTATCCTGGAACACAAGGGTCAGTGGACAGTTAATTTGCTTTGTTTCATTAAAAATAACATTTTTTTGTAACATGAATGTTGTTGATTCTGATGTTCCTGTTGCAAGCAAGATTGATTAACAAGTGGTCTTAACTATTGACCTTTACTACTGATGACGATTTCTTTTCCTGTTTGGAGATGACCATATCAGGTGATAAACCTCACAATACCTTTCATTCTGTGTGTGTGTTACGTTGCGATCAAGTTGCTTCTGACTTATGGCAACTCTATGAATTAATGACCTCCCAAACGTCCTATCATTAATAGCCTTGCTCAAATCTTGCAAACTGGAAGCTGTGGCTTCCTTTATTGAGTCAAGCCTTCTCATTTTGGTTCTCCCTCTTTTTCTACTGCCTTCCATCTTTCCTAGTATTATCTTCTTTTCCAGTGAGTCTTGTCTTCTCATTATCGTGACCAAATATTAGAACCAACCAGAAAACATAACAGTATATGAGCTTTCATGTTCGCTAAAACTCTTTGATCAGGCTGGCTGTTATAATTTTTTTAAAAAATTAAAAGAGAGAGGAAAATTCCTGAGACTTGATTGGTGACTCCTGGCTATGTTGTTTCAAATGTTGTTAGCTTCAAGTTACACCTAGGTCTTTCAGCAAGAGGCAATCAAACAATTATACTCACAGCTGTTTCCAACTACTCTGGCAGGACTTAAAATCCCTTTCTGGAAGAGAGAGCAAGAAAAAATTGGCAACCGGAGGAGCAATTGGGGGATTTGTGTGGGAGTAAGCAGGTCTCCAAGCAGGCTTAGGCTTGGTTTGATTGATTTGACTGTTTGGCTGTGTTCCCTTCTTTTCCTATTCTGATAAGTTCTTACTTGAGTGAGTTGAGGCTTACGTGTGTTTTCCCTCCTTTTTCCTGTGTCTGCTGAATGAGATGAGTCACCTGACTCTGTCTGCTGAGTCACCTGACTTGAGTTGGTTGGAGATGGGGTCTGCAGTTATATAGCTGTTTAAATAGCCTCACACACCTAGTGAGCTTCCTATACAGATCGAAACAACATGGATGGTAAGGGAGCTGAGGTAGTGATCATGTTCATCACCTTGCCTGAGGATAATGGAAATTACACTTGTAGAAAGTATAAACTAGTAGCCCTACTGGAGGAAAAGATCCAAGTGCTGGAGGCATGCCTATCCACATTCCAGCTGATCAGAGAAAGTGAAGTGAAGATTTCTTGAAAAGAATACATGAGGCATTCTTGGGAGGGCAACAGGAGGAGGAAGAGAAGGTCTCTCAGGAAATGGAAGAACACCAAACATAGGAAGAGGCAAGTGGAAGAAGATGACCCACAGGAACAGGATAATTGGGTGACATTTTGAGCCTTTATTGCTAAGCAATTAGGTCCAGGGTGTCCCCATAGATATTGTCTCTGGCCTACTGGAATGAGAACGAGTGCCCAAAGCTCCACAGAGTTCAAAGGAAGTTTCCTGTCATCTCAAGAGGTATGTTATCTACCAGGTGATGCATCCAGGTGATGCATCCAGGACATGAGAGTCATTCCGTGGGGGAGTGTGCTGGAAGGGAAAGGAGCGAGTGAAGGGTGGGCCATTCTCAAACACGAGCTTTTGCAAGCTCAAGCCCTCACTATCCCAGCAAGACGGAAACATGGTAAGGGCTCCAAGAAACCGATGTGGATGCACAGAGAGCTCCAGAATAAGCTAAGGGAGAAAAAGGAAATGTTCAGGAAATGGAGAGAAGGACAGACCTCTAAAGAGGAGTATATGAGGGTTACTAGGTACTGCAGATCAGCCATCAGAGAGGCCAAAGCTCAGTACGAGCTGGGTCTGGCCAGGAGGGCTTGCTACAATAAGAAAAACTTCTACAGATACGAGAGAAGCAAACGCAAGGTAAAAGAGGCAATTGGACCGCTGTTGGGAGTAGATGGAGAAACTCTGATGCAGGACAGAGAAAAAGCAGACAGGCTTAATGACTTTTTTGCCTCTGTTTTCTCCCTGAAGAACTCAGGCACATCTAGAGATAGTAGAAAATGTGTCAGGACACCTGAGTGGCTAATTGACATTGACAGAGAGGTTGTGGAGAGGCATCTGGCTGCACTGGATTAATACAAATCCCTTGGGATGCACCCAAGAGTACTGAAAGAACTTTCCAGAGAACTTGCAGAACCCCTGTCCATCATCTTCAAGGCCTCCTGGAGGACTGGGGATGTGCCACAAGATTGGAGAAGAGCGAATGTTATCCCAATCTTTAAGAAAGGGAGGAAGGATGACCCGGGAAATTACAGGCCGGTCAGTCTGACTTCAGTTGCTGGGAAGATACTAGAACAGATTTTAAAGGGATCAATCTGTAAGCATCTGAAGGACCACTCAGTGATCCGGGGAAGTCAGCATGGTTTTGTTCCTAACAGATCTTGCCAGACCAACCTGGTTTCCTTCTTTGATCGAGTGACCAGCTTACTGGATTGGAGGAACTCTGTTGACGTGATTTATCTGGATTTCAGTAAAGATTTTGATAAGGTCCCCCATGACATTCTGATGGGCAAACTGGAAGACTGTGGAGTAGACTATAGGACAGTTCGGTGGATAAGGAACTGGTTGGAGGACCGCACTCAAAGAGTGGTGGTCAGCGGCATTTCATCAGATTGGAGGGAGGTGTCCAGTGAAGTGCTGCAGGGCTCGGTTTTGGGCCCGGTACTTTTCAATATTATTATCAATGATCTGGATGAAGGATTGGAAGGGCTGCTCATTAAATTTGCTGATGATACCAAATTAGGAGCGGTAGCAAACACCCAAGAAGATAGAATTAAAATTCAACAAGACCTGAATACTCTGGAGAAGTGGGCAGCTGTGAATAGGATGCAATTCAACAAAGACAAGTGCACAGTATTCCATCTGGGCCACAGAAATGGGAAGCACAAAAATACTGGCTGGGGGATACACTTCTGGGCAGTAGTCTATGTGAAAGGGATCTTGGGGTAAGAGTGGACTGTAAACTGAATATGAGCAGTCAGTGTGATGCGGTGGCAAAAAAGGCTAATTCAATCCTGGGTTGTATCAAAGGGGCTATAGCATCGAAATCGCAGGAGGTCATAGCCCCTCTCTATACTGCCTTGGTCAGGCCACACCTGGAGTATTGTGTGCAGTTCTGGAGGCCTCACTTCAAAAAGGATGTGGACAAAATCGAGAGGGTGCAGAGGAGAGCGACAAGAATGATCAGGGGTCTGGAGACTGAGCCCTACGAGGAAAGGCTGAGGGCCTTGGGAATGTTTAGTTTGGAGAAGAGGAGGTTGAGGGGGGACATGGTTGTTCTCTTTAAATATTTGAAAGGCTGTCATTTGGAGGAGGGCAAAGAGCTGTTCCAGTTGGCAGCAGAGGGTAGGACACGAAGCAATGGGCTAAAACTGCAGGCACAAAGGTACCAGCTGGATATTAGGAAAAACTTTTTCACAGTCAGAGTAGTTCAAAAGTGGAATCAGCTGCCTAGGGAGGTGGTGAGCTCCCCTTCACTGGCAATTTTCAAGAAGAGGCTGGATGAATACTTGTCAGGGATGCTTTAGGCTCATCCTGCACTGGGCAGGGGGTTGGACTAGATGGTCTGTATGGCCCCTTCCCGCTCTATGATTCTATGATAGAAAGGTTAATTAAGCCCACAGATCATCATTCCTTCTTGAAACAAAGGATACTGCCTGGCACAGCCCGGAATGTATTAAAAGAGACTATGAGGCTGTGGGTAAAAAGCTGGAGGACCTAGGAGCACAGATTATGATTTCATCACTTCTTCCTGTTGATGTTCATGGCTTAGGAAGAGTGAGAAGAATATTGGAAATAAACAACTGGCTATGCAGATGGTATTGTTAATGAAGTTTTGGTCTCTTGGACAATGGACTACGCTTTAGAGATGAAGGACTTCTGTCAGGAGATAGTTTGCACCTTATGAGGGTAGGAAAAATGTGTTTGGCAGGAGCCTTGCAAATCTGGAGCAAGAAAATGAACAAGGAAGTGATAGGCCTAATGTGGGGAGAGGAAAGTGAAATTTTAATAGGTGTAAAGAGAGGGCAGGAATGTTAATTCCTTCTTTGCTTCGGTCTTCTCTTGCAAGGAAACTGATCTACATGGCAAATAGAGAACACATGATGAAGGAAGGGAATTGCAGCCTAGGATAGGCATTGGGGTGAAATCAAGTCCTCAGGGCCAGATGAATTGCATCCTAGGGTACTAAATGCAGGTCTTTATAGGCTGAAGTTGGGAATAGTGTTTTTTAATTATTGTGTTAGGGTGTTTTATTGTGATTTTGTTGAATATTGTATTTTTGTATTGTTTTTAACCATTGCAATTGCTGTGAACTGCTTTGAGATTTTAATGGAAGAGAAGTGGTATAAAAATTGAATAAAATAAATAAAGGAACTTAATCTCAGGCCTGGCTAGGGTTTCTCTCAGACTCTCCACTCCATCAGACACAGCTGTTTGAGTTAAAGGTCTTTATTAGAGATTTGCTCCCTAGAAGTACACTGTACATAGTAATTGCTTGGAATGCCAAAGCAAAGTCCTCCCAAAAAAGTTATACCCCCAGTCTCCTCCCCCCCAGTTCAAACAACAGTCAGTTGAAGGTGGCGCAGAGCTGTGAAGCGTGTAAGTCCTGGAAAAGAAGCGGAGCTGAGTTTCTCAAGGTCAGTTGGTTCCCAGACGCTCAGTCTCAGCTGTACTGATAACACCGCTCAGTCCAAACAAAGCATAGCAAAGGCACAGTGAAGCAAGAATGCAGCTACACTACTACCCCCCGCCCCCACCCCACCCCCCATTAGATATACATTCACAGGTATGGCAGGCAGGCTGGCTTGCCTGTCTGACTGTTGCTGATGTAATTGCAGAGTCTCTGTCATCTTTGAGAATTCTTGGAGAACAGGTGAGGTGTCAGAAGATTGGAGGTGGGTAAGTGTTGTCCCCATCTTCAAGAAGGGGGAAAGAGGATCCAGACTACCAACCTGGCAGTTTGACATCCATACCTGGAAAGGTTTTGAAACAAATCATCAGTCAGTCAGTCCTTGAGACTGCTGTGATTACTATGGGTTCCTCAAGAACCGACTAACGTTATCTCCTTTTCTGAGAGAGTTACTACTTTGTTGGATCAGGTGAACACTGTAGACATAGTTTATCTTGATTTCAGTAAGGCTTTTGATAGGGTTCCACATGATATTCTTCTTGGTAAAATGAGGTTTGGATCCTATTATTGTTAGGTGGATTTGTAATTGGTTGACAGATAGCACCCAAAGAATGCTTGTAAATGGTTCTTCATTCTCTTGAAGTGCCTCAAGAGTCTGCCCTGGTCCCCGTGGTGTTCAACATCTTTATAAATGATTTGGATGAAGGAATAGAGGGAATGCTAATTAAATTTGCAGATGATGCTAAATTGGTAGGGGTTGCAAATACAGTAGAAGACAAGATTCAAGATGACCTTGACAGGCTGGAAAACTGGAGTAAAAATAACACAATGAATTTCAGCAGAGCAGAATGTAAAGTTCTGCATTTAGGTAGGAAAAATCAAATGCATAATTATAAGAAGGAGAAAATTTGTCCTGGCAGTAGTACATGTGAAAAGGATCTAGCAGTCCTAGTAGATCACACACTGAACATGAGTCAACAATAGGATGCTGTAGCTAAAAAGGCAAATGTGGTTTTAGGCTTTATCAACAGAAGTATAGTGTCCAGATCATGCAAAGTGATGGTATCACTTTACTTTGTTAGACCACACTTTGAGTACTGTGTTCAGTTTTGGGCACCACAGTTTAAGAAGGATATTGATAAGCTGGAACATGTCCAAAGAAGGGCAATAAAGATGGGGAGGGATTTGGAGACCAAGGCCTATAGGAAAGGTTGAAAGAGCTGTGTATGTTTCGCCTGGAAAGGAGGTGACTGAGAGGTGATATGATAACACATTTGAAGGGCTGTCACATAGAAGATGGAGTTGGGCCAGAACAAATGGGTAAAAATTAAGTTTTCAACTAAACATTAGGAAGAACTTCCTGACAGAGCAGTACCTTGGTGGATCAGGCTTCTTCAGGAAGTGATGGGCTGTACTTCTTTGGAGGTTTTTAAGAAGTGGCACACCTGACAGCCGTGATGATTATGTAACTCAATATGAATTCAGGCAGATAGGCAGAGGGAGGGCATGAAGAGATGAGCAGGTGCCTCTAGTGGCCTTTTCATATATATATGCCCAGTGTAATACCAATTGCCCCTTTGGGATTAGGAAGGAATTTTCCTCCAGGACATATTGGATGGGGATCCTGGAGGTTTTTGCCTTCCTCTGGGCATACAGCACTGTGGGGTGAGGTACCTGTGAATGTCTTGCTTTGTGCAAGGAATTGAGCTAGATGACCCTTGGTGTCTTTTCCTGCTCTGTGCCTCTCTATGCTTCTGTCTTTGTCTTAACTTTAGGAGATACGTTTAGAATGTCAACCAGGCCAAATTCTGTAGCTGATTTTTTTAAATGCTTATGGAGTTTAATTGTTTCTTAGCCTCTTTCCCAAAAGAGCTTGGTGTAAATTGAAACCATCACTATTTTGAAACAACATGACACGGACTCACCATAACATCCTGAGGAATTATTCATTCTCTTTTTGAACTTTTTTAGTACCATCCTGCATGATAAGCTTCCACAGACTATTATTAGTCATTTGGTTGGTCCTAATAATTTGGATTATTATGTGGATTATGTTTTGATTTTGGATTTTACTTTGAGACCCACATGGCTGCTAACATCATCTTTCCGCAGCAGGGGGTCAGTAAGAGAAACTTTGGCTGATTACTATAGGTCTAGGGGGTGAATGGACCTCATTTATGGCTAAAAATAAATGGTACCATAAAGATGGCATAAAGATACGGTAACACCTCCCCAGTGGTATTCTTGCAATATTTGGCTAATTTTAGATAAATGTTCAGTTGAGCTGCCAATTGGTGTGCGTCAGGTGCCAAACTCAGACAGTTAACAGGAGAGCAGGCAATGGGATATTCCAAGGGATAATCTGAGAGTGTGACTACAAGTGACTTTCTTCATGTGGAGAACACTAAGTTTTTCTCGCAAAGTGAAGTCCGAGTGGTCCTTCCCCTCTCTGTTATAATCACTGCCTGAAGAGCCACAAGAGGGCTTTGTTTGGGGGTCGGCAGCTGCTACTTTCTCCAAGGGTGTCCTGCAGACTGCCTGCTCCCGGGGAGCTGCTCTGGAAGCGGCCGCATCGGTGAAGCTTCAGCTGCAGTGACAGTGGAAAGATCTGCTGCAGATTCTTCCGCTGTTGCTGCGGCTGAAGCTTCACCGACACTGCCACTTCCAGAGCAGCTCCCCGGGAGCAGGCAGCCTGCAGGACGCCCTGGGAGAAAGTAGCAGCTGCCCGCCCCCAAACGAAGCCCTCTTGTGGCTCTTCAGGCAGCGATTCTAACAGTGAGGAGAAGGACCATTTGGACTTCAACTTCCCAGGTAACCTTGCGAGAAAAATCTAGTGTTCTCCACGTGAAGAAAGTCACTTGTAGCTTTGCTCTCATTGTAAAAGCTCAGGCTTGAATCATTGGTCTTGCATTTTGCTTTAAGTGGCTATGGTACAGAAAAATGGTATTGCTATGTTCAATAATATCTGGCTCACTAGTACCTGTTTTTCAAACAGTTATCTTTTAAATTACGTATATTTGGGTTAACTTCAACTTCTTTAACATCTTACAAAAATGTAATTTGAGTCTTAAGTTTGTTTTTTAATGTGTTTGCTTTTCTCTGCAGATGCAGAACATGATCCCCGACAACAGATTTAAAGAAGACTTACTGACTTCAATGTACAACTATTTTTGTATTTGACTTAAAGTGCCATGAGAAAGTTTGCATATTGCAAGGTGGTTCTTGCCACCTCACTTGTTTGGGTCCTTTTGGATATGTTTTTGCTGCTTTACTTCAGCGAATGCAACAAATGTGACGAGAAAAAAGAGCGAGGCCTACCTCCTGGAGATGGTGAGTAGATGTCTTCTTACATATCAATACCACAGTTTCTGATTAGCAGGAAAAAATGGTCTCAGAAGAACAATTACTTGCCTGTCCATAAAATAAACAAAATAATAAGTTAAAAAAGGTAGTAATAAGAAAAACACTTTTGCTTGTTTCCTTAAATTTCCTAGAACAAGATCAGAGAGGTATTTTAAATAAAAACTTTTCTTTGGAACAGAAGAGATGCTTCGTAGTCTTGCTCACTTTCAAAAGTTTAGATTGAAATAGGGAGGTCTGTGCAAAGCTTATGTGGGCACGTGGAGCTAGAACTTCAGGTGCTGGCTGTAACCTGTAGCAGCTGAAAGGCCATAATTTTTTCTGCTGAGGACCTGTTAAGATGGGCAGTGGAAAAGCTATAAACAAATTGGGTGTGGTGGACCGAGGCAAAGTAAGCTCTGAAGAGACATGCTCAGTCTTGCATTTGGGAGTGTTGTAAAATTCAGAACAGTTACTGTTTCAACATAAGAACACAAGAACGGGCTCTTGGGTCAGATTGAAGGTTTATCTAGTCCATTTAGCTTCATCCAGTCTAGATTTGTTTCCCACAGTCATCAGAGTCCCAGAAACACTCTAGATAAGGCGTGGAAGCCAAATACCAGTAGCTTCCAGGCAACTGGCATTCAGAGATATACTGGCTCTGAACATGATTTAGCAGTCGTTGCAAGTAGTTGTGCCTACACTGACACTGAGAGACACTGAGAGATCTCTGTCTTTTGGTGCTACACCTGTGAAGATGCCAGCCACAGCTGCTGGCGAAACGTCAGGAACTACAATGCCAAGACCACGGCAATACAGCCCGGAAAACCCACAACAACCATCGTTCTCCGGCCGTGAAAGCCTTCGACAATACAGTTGTGCCTATTCTTCATGAATTTGCCTAATCCCTTTAAAAAGCCATCTAAGCTAATGGCCATTGCTGCATATTGTTGAAGAGAGTTCCATAAGTTAATTCACAGAATCACAGAGTTGGAAGGGGCCATACAGACCATCTAGTCCAACCCCCTGCCCAATGCAGGATGAGCCTAAAGCATCCTTGACAGATATTCATCCAGCCTCTTCTTGAAAACTACCAGTGAAGGGGAGCTCACTACCTCCCTATGCAGCTGATTCCACCTTTGAACTACTCTGACCATGAAAAAGTTTTTCCTAATATCCATATGTAATTTAATATGTAAATTAATAGGTAAATATGTAATTTAAGCCCATTGCTTCAAGTCCCATCCTCTGCTGCCAACTGGAACAGCTCCTTGCCCTCCTCCAAATGACAGCCTTTCAAATATTTAATGCCCCCCCTCAATCTCCTTTTCTCCAAACTAAACATTCCCAAGGCCCTCAGCCTTTCCACGTAGGGCTCAGTCTCCCGACCCCTGATCATTCTCGTCACTCTCTTCTGCACCCTCTCCATTTTGTCCACATCCTTTTTGAAGTGAGGCCTCCAGAACTGCACACAGTACTCCAGGTGCGGCCTGACCAAGGCAGTATAGAGGGACTACAACCTCCTGCGATTTCGATCCAATGACCCTTTTGATACTACCCAAGACTGAATTTGCCTTTTTTGCCACCGCATCACACTGACTGCTCATATTTAGTTTACAGCCCACTCTTATTCCAAGATCTCTTTTGCTTACACTACTACCCAGAAGTGTATCCCCCATCCAGTATTTGTACTTCACATTTTTGTGGCCCAGATGTAATACTGTGCACTTATCTGTTTTGAATTGCATCCTGTTCTCAACCCACTTCTCCAGAGTATTCAGGTCTTGTTGAATTTTAATTCTATCTTCTTGGGTGTTTGCCACTCCTCTCAATTTGGTATCATCAGCAAATTTAATGAGTAGCCCGTTTACCCCTTCATCCAGATCATTGTTAAAAATATTGAAAAGTAGCGGGCCCAAAACCGAGCCCTGTGGCACCCCACTGAACACATCCCTCCAATCTGATGAAACGCCATTGACGACCACTCTTTGGGTGTGATCCTCTAACCAGTTCGCTATCCACCGAACTGTCCTATAGTCCAGTTCGCAGTTTTCTGGTTTACCCATTAGAATGTCATGGGGAACCTTATCAAAAGCTACTGAAGTCCAGGTAAATCATGTTGACAGAGTTCCTGCAATCCAGTAATCTCATCACTCGATCAAAGAAGGAAACCTGGTTGGTCTGATAAGTTCTGTTGGGGACAAAACCATGTTGAGTTCTCTGGATCACTAAGTTGTCCTTTAGATGCTTACAGATCGATCCCTTTAAAATCTGCTTGAATATCTTCCCAGCAACAGCAGTCAGACTGACCGGCCTGTAGTTTCCCGGGTCATCCTTCCCTTTCATAAAGATTGGGATAACATTTGCTCTTCTCCAATCTTGTGGCACATCCCCAGTCCTCCAGGAGGCCTTGAAGATGATGGATAGAGGCTCTACAGGTTCTCTAAAAAGTTCTTTGAGCGCTCTTGGGTGCGCCCCATCCGGCCCAGGGGATTTGTATTCATCCAGTGCAGCCAGATGCCTCTCTACAACCTCTCTGTCAATGTCTAATAGCCCCCCAGGTGTCCTGTTGTGTCTCCTACCAACTCTAGATGGGCTCAAGTTCTTCTGGGAGAAAACCAAAATAGTCATTAAGTCTGTCTGCTTTTTCTATGTCCTGCATCAGAGTTTCTCCATCTACTCCCACCAGTGGTCCAATTGCCTCTTTTACCTTGCATTTGCTTCTCACATATCTGTAGAAGTTTTTCTTATTGTAGCAAGCCCCCAGGTCAGACCCAGCTCATACTGAGTTTTGGGTTCTCTGATGGCTGATCTGCAGGACCTAGTAACCCTCATATATTCCTCTTTATATTCTCTCCATTTCCTGAACATTTCCTTTCCCCACCTTAGCTTATTCTGGAGCTCTCTGTTCATCCACATCAGTTTCTTGGAGCCCTTACCACGTTTCCGTCTTGCTGGAATAGTGAGGGCTTAAGCTTGCAAAAGCTCATGTTTGAGAAGAGCCCGCCCTTCACTCGCTCCTTTCCCTTCCAGCACACTCCCCCACAGAATGACTCTCATCAAGCCTCTGAGTTCATTGAAGTTGGCCCTATGAAAATCTAACCTATGAATCTAACCTACGAACTTCCTTGGCCCCCCACAGCAACTGGAATTCAAGGAGGACATGTTCACTTCCCCCTAAGGTCCCCACCACCCCATCTACCAATTCTTCTTTGTTGGTTAATATTAAGTCTATTATGGTCGAGCTTCCTTTACCATTTGAAAAAGGAAGTTATCGGCCAGGCAGGTCAGGAAATTGTGTGAGTCTTGTCGCTTTGCTGAGTTTGTCTCCCAGCACACATCAGGGAAGTTGAAGGCACCCTTAATTATAAGGTTCTGATGTCTGGATACTCTACCAGTCTGTTCAAGGAGGGCAGCATCCATTTCCTCTACCTGGTCAGGCAATCTGTAGCAGACTCCAACAACAATACCCTTTGTCCTTCCTCCCCTCATTTCTACCCATATACTTTCCATCGGGCTGTCAACCACATTCTCCAGGACTTGCTGACAATCAAGCCCTCTCCTCACATTGCGATGTTAGAAGTAGTACTTTCTTTTGTGTCTCTCATATTAATCACCTTAATTAATCGTTGATGTATATATGTTCCTACTGGGTAGTTTCTGCGTCATTTAATTTGTCATGTCAAATTATTTATGTATTTGTTTCAGCAGTTTCATCTCTCTATTCCTGTGTTTGAATTTGTGCTTTTCAAATTTCTGCAATGCATACCTCATTGTATTGTTTATTGAATGTCTCAGGTGTTGACTTTGTGTAATCTGCCTTGAGTGTCAGTGAGAAAGACGACTATAAATAGCATAAGTAAATTAACTGCCCATCAACACATGATGCCTTGGGTTCTAGCATAAAAGGGGGAGGGGGAGTTCTCTCTCTCAATTTTCTCTACACCATGCATAATTTTATAAACCTCTGTTGTGTCCCTCCCTATTGGCTTTCTAAACGGAAAAACCTCCAAAGTTTACCTTAACTCATAAGGAAAATGCTTCACATTGATAACTTTGGTTGTTTTCTGCACACTTTATAGTTCTGTAATACCCTTTTTTGAGAAAGGGCGATGAGAAGTGCAATCGTCTGCAACAAATACACTTGTTAGTTAGTTCTACTTCACCTTTATTTGATTCTGTTCTTCAGAGTTCATCCTCACAAGTAATGGTTCCAGTTTGCGTAACTATCTGACATCTTCCACAGCAAAGATGGGTGTGCAGAATTCATTCAGCTTCTCTGCAATTTCCTTGCCCTCCTTTAGCAATCCTTTTACTCCATTGTCATTTACTCCTTTTACACCTGCCCAACTTTGTCTTTCATTTGTTTCTTGCTGCTGAATGCATTTAAAGAGACGTTTTTGCTTTATCTTTTCCCAGTATGCTTTGCAAATGCTCTCATCTTATGCCTTATCAGATTAATGTTTGTTATGTAAGAGACTGTGCAACCCTTTACTTTTCTTACTTGGACAAGAATGTGCATTTTAAAAGAAGCATTATTACCATTTATGCTTTTGATGCTTCTCATGAACCAAGTTGATAATCATAGTTTTGATGATGTGTACCTGGAAATGTAGATTTGAATCACTCTGTCAGAGTAGCTTTCTAAGTGACCTTGGGTTGGTCATTCTCTCTGCTTAACCTGCTTCATAGAATGGTTGTTGTGAGATAAAATGGAGGAGGAGGAGAATGAGGTTGTGTTAAGCGGCTTTGGTTTCCTATTCAGGGAGAAAATCAGGGTATAAATAAATAAATAAATAGTAGTGTCATGAGAAGTGATTTTGCACTCTGATGACAGTCTCAGTCAGCTGTTTGGTCTTCCTGACCTTTTCTTTGGAGAGGGATAGAAAAAAGCCATTTTGGTGACTGTGATCTAACCCAGGTGTTCAAGCTTGTAGGGACTGAATGGTGAATTGAGCGTTGTGGTGAGATTTTCTCGTGAACTTGAACCAATCAGGAGATCATCTGGGTGCAAGTGAACATGAACGTCTCTGAAACGTATGATGAGGTTGATCAAGAATTTTGTGAATACTCTTGGTGTGGTGGACAGGCCAAAACAGGATGGCTCAGAACTGCAGCGTTTGTTTTTAACATATAATCTTAGGTATTGTTGAAGGGCTGTCAGAATTGGTACATGGAGGTATGTTTCCGTGAGATCAGTAGATGTCATGTGTTCTTCTGACTGACTGGTCACTGAGACTGAGTGCAGAGTCCCCATTCAGAAGTGATACAATTTGATAAACTTGTTCAAAAAAAATGAGGTCTAATAACACCCTTCAGTCCCTATTCTTTTTAGGGACTGAGAAGAAGAAGATTGAGTAAATCCCTTTCTGGTGGGCAGCTTTCAAATTGTATGGAATAGCCTTGTGGGACTATTTGCAAGGCCTGCCTGCTTGTCAACCCAGGCTTGATGGTAAAGAGTAGTTGGCCTCTCACAGGGACAGCTAGAAGGTCCTGTCTTAGAGATCCGGGTGTTAAGGTCGGATCTCTTTCCACGTGTGGAGAACTGTCTGTTTGATCTTGGGACAAGGTAAGCATTATCCCCATAATACAGCTGGAGAGTTGGGACTGAGAGGACTGGTTTATCCAAGGCCATGTGGCAAGTTCATGGCAGCAGTGAGATTTGAACCTGCAGAGTACTGCATCACTGTTCAGTTACTTAACCATTATACTACAAGTGGGGTCTTGAAAGGACCCCTCCCCCTTATTAAAGGACTGCCTAGATTAACCCCAGGATGGCCATTTGGAATCTTGTCTGGACCTTAGTAGTGTGTGATGTGAATAAAAGGCTGAGGGCCAATGGATCGCCTCTCCGATTGAGTGTTTTTGGCAACACGTTCTTCTGTCCTAGGTCTCAATCTAGATCTTTCCCAGGGCATCCCCAAGTAGCTTGTCTCTCTGAAAGAGTCAGGACGATATTTTTAGAGTGTGAATCTGCTGGCCATGCTCTTAATCAAGCGTGCCGGCTTGTTACTGCTGTCAGGATCATAATCCTGGAAGAAAAAGGTAAATGTATCCAGGATGATGTCTGTCTTGAAGGTATTGGCCTTTACATTTCTGTTTGCCCCTTTTGTGGTAGCTTGCCACTTGCCCGTTTTTGTGGTACCTTCAATGTGGGCAGCTATTGTTGTACAGGAGGAGTTGGATCAGTTTCCAGATCCATACTCCTGACACTCTTGAGGCAATTGAGACAATAGCTGTAGCCTTAATAGCCATGGTCCCGGCCTTGTGAGCTCTTGTTAGCATGGCCTCTCTCCTCTTGTCTAAGTGGTATCTGACTGATCCTTACCCATCTTCTGACCCGAGCCCAGATGACTGAAGTGTAGCCACTGGAGTTTCCATCGCAGGTACCTGCAACAACTCATAGCAAAGAAAGGTAGTGAGTACAGTTTGTTTTGGGGCCAAGTTTGGGGATTATTAATTGGTGTATGGTTTAGACCACTCAGCCTTGAACCTTCTCCCCAAATATTCTGGAAATGGGAGGACCTTTTCTGAGGAACCTTCACTAGGAAGAGACTCTTGTTTCCCTGAGATGGATTTGATATTCCCAGTCTAAGGGTCCTACTCCCCCAAGAGTAATTTCTACCGCTCTAAAGCTGAGAATGTCTTAGATAATAAATACTGGTAGACCTCAGATTCAGACAGCTGGGCTGACTGTTCTGGTAGGGATATTTCCTCCTCTTCTACATCTGAAGGAATTCATCCTTCTCCTTCTCATTACAGACTCTATCTGAGGGTGATCCCCCTGCTCCGTGGGGATCCCTGACTGATAAACATTACAATTGCCTTATTCCAACTCAGACCATCGGTCAGTGTTATCTCCTCAGAATGGCAGCAGGACACCAGGGTCTCAGGAAGAGGTTTTTCTCCTCATCTACCTAATCTTTTAAACTGGAGTTAATGGGGAACAAACCTGGATCCTTTGCATACAAAGCAGAAGCTCTTCCACAGAGCTACAGCCTTACTCATGGAGGGAGGAGGAGGTAGACACCGCACCACTATTTTCTCCCTCCTGGTTAGTCTTAAGAGTTAAAAGGTTCAAATACACCAGCAAAATTGCGCCCTTTATACATTACCCATCTGACAGGGAAAGGCAGGGCTAGATCCTGTAGTAAAAGCAGGGCTAAATCCAAAGGGGAAAGGCCTGCCAGGAGATTGGCATGGGCACATTCACATGGTGCCAGGGCTGAGGAGATTCCTGGAATCTTTATAGGGCCAAGGTGCTTCTGACTGGCAAAGTAACAGGATTTTCTCCCTCATAGTCAGTCTAATTGCTGACAGGAATTCTGAAGGTATAACACGCTCGGGGGAACACTTACGTGGCCCTCCTGGCTTGTCAGCTGGAGCTCTGGGTGTCTGGATTATGTTTCAGCCGAGTCTCTCCTGCCAGGAGATTGGCAAGCGCATTGCGATGTTTCCCGCCAAAATTGCGCTCCAGCAGGTGGCACTGTTCTCAGATGGCTGGCTGAGGCACGCTGTTTTAACAAGCTCCCTCTGTGGAAGATGGGACTGTATAGAGGCCTGCGTCTCTTCCAAGGCCATTTCCTTGCGCTTTTCTCTGCTTCAGAGCAGGATTGTGCCATCAATTTAGAGCCCGACTGCTTCTTTTAGCGTTTAGAAACTATACACGGCTGATGCCGGAAAGGTGCCGGGATTCCGTTCCTGCTGTGCAAGCAGGACGGTACCGGATGACTTGGCATTTCCTGCTGTAATTGGTGCTGTAATTAGGCTCCCCTCCTCGCCGTCCATAAAGCTCCCATAGGAGTCAGTCAGCTCTATTGCCCATAGGCTTGAAATTTGTGGCGCTCAGAAGAAAGGCAAAAGTAAAAGAACAGGATAGCGAAAATGGAGGGAAGAATAGTCTGAAGAATCAGAAGTGGAAAGAGGAAGTCTGAATAGAAAAATCTAGTTAAGAAAGTGAAATCAAATGGCAGAGCAATCTGCCAGAGCTACTGCGCTCCCTGGAGGCAGGAAAGAACTGGAGAGAGGTGGTCCCACAGGCTAGACAGGAAGAGGAAGAAAGTTAGTTCCTGCCTCCCTGATTGGATGGTGGGAATCACCCAAGATGTCCTCCACCTCAGAGGGAGAATGAGGTTGTGTTAAGCGGCTTTGGTTTCCTATTCAGGGAGAAAATCAGGGTATAAATAAATAAATAAATAAACGTTCCATTTACATAAAGGCTAAACTTAATAGCACATTGTTTCAAAATGGTTCAACCATGCTCATATCTACTACAGTTTCAAAATGGTTCAACCATGCTCATATCTAGTACAGTTAACGAGTGTTACTCAGGAGTAAGTCCACAGTTACCTTCCCTTTAGTCAATACCATGACTTGCTTCTTCAGTTCTAGATACAGCTGCCCTACCAGTGTTACTAATGATGTTTTGCTGGGGATTGGGGAGGCACAGAAAGAAGTGATTTCCTCTCTCCATGGAGAATTGCCTATGGTGACAGGTAATTTGAAGTTGAAGTGGTTCACCAGAGCATTTGCTCGGAAATCAAGCTACAGCAAGCCAGTGTCTGTCTCCTGTAGTAAAAATATCAAAAACGTTCTAGCGTTTTAGAAATATTCTGGAAGTTTCAGATCTCACTCCTCCAAAGCACTTTTAATGATATATTAATTGAAATATGCACTGAGCACTAACTCGACCATAGGACTAAAACTATGTGTTTCTGAGTTGACCAGACTGTTATTCAGGGAAGCCGGTATAAGGAGAAGGGGAACGTGCTCAATGTAGCCCGTCAAAACTTGTTTCTTCTTGCTGCTATTCCCTATGGAAACTTAATTAATTCATCAAGTCTACCAAGTAAAGTTATAATATAAAGTTATAATGATATACTTTTGTCAGTGATTAAACTGGCAGCATTTATGCATCTTTAGCTATGCTTCTACTGATCCCTGGGGGGACGTCGCATCACGACGTTTTCTTGGCAGACTTTTTGTTACGAGGTGGTTTGCCTTTGCCTTCCTCAGGCATCTTACACTTTACCCCCAGAAAACTAGGTACTCATTTTACCGACCTTGGAAGGATGGAAGGCTGAGTCAACCTTGAGCCAGCTACTTGAACTCGGCTTCTGCCAGGATCGAACTCAGGTCATGAGCAGAGCTTGGGCTGCTGTACTGTAGCTTACCACTCTGTGCCACAGGGCTCTTCTGCTTGTACACTAAACTGATAATAAGGTTTTTTTTTTTATAATGCAGGTCGTTTTGTGCTACTGTTGACCATTTTTAACTTTTCAGTCATTGTATAAGGATGATATATTTTACTGCATTTCATTTGGCAGAAAACAATTTATTGCATTAAGCATATGCTACAAAATGGAGCAATAGGCTTTATATAAAGGAAAATTGGGAGTGTCTTTTCTAATGTGGAATAGCTTTTAAGCACCAGTCAGTTACATATCAACATTGCATTAAGATAAGTTGTTGACTTGTTTGATTTCTGTAGTAGGGCACAACCTCAGTAACAACTTAGCTTAATTATAGTACAGTCTTGGCTTAGTTAACAGACTGGTAAAAATGTGGGGAGTTTGCTTTTTTGCCATTTACATCAGATCTCCTTTCTTTCCAGGTATTTGGAATTGCCGTGTTTGGATGATGAGACTTTCTACTTTTTTCTTTCACATTCTTGAATATATTTGTGTAATATGTCTCAGGCTATGGCAGACAGATCCCTGTACCATTGCAGCGAGAAGTCCAAGTTCTTGGTTAAATGGTTTTTATTCAGAAATCAAATCATTTCCAAATGTATGTCCATAGGATTACTCAGAAGCAAGGAAGTATCTAAGCAGAACACGTTCCGTGACAAGAATAGAAACTTGAAGAAAGTACATCTCTAAATACCCAATCCTTCCCCCCTCCCTACTAAGCCACAGGTTTGCGTGGGAACTGTCCTGGGAATTTTTACCAGGGTTTATACATCAACCTAGACAGGACAAAAGGCATAAGATTAAATTGTAACATTACAGACAGTGCAAGGTCACTTCGGGGAGCTTCAAAGGAAGGAGATAAGCCAGCTGTGTTCTCAGGATGCTTGAGAAACAAAAGTGATGGTTAAGGCATGTGCAAAATGACATTAAGTTACAGCATTAAACATTGGTTCAGTATTAGCATTGGCATGGATGGGGTTCAGACATGACAATATGTTGCTATGCAGTATGTACAAATTGTGTGTTCAAAAGCAAAGCAAACAGTTGAGATTTTTTAAAACTCGCCAGCAATTCAGAGCTAGACTTTTTTTGCTTGTGATAAGGTTTCTTTATGAGTTTATTGTAATTATTAAATACTTTAAATTAATGTGATATATAGTTCTAGTTCTGCTATACCACTTTCAGGAATGCTTGTCTTCTGGCCTATGTTAATCATCTTAAATCTCTGATCACATTTTGGCAGCTTCTTCTTTCATAGTTTCGGTGATTCAGCAGAGATTATATTGGTTAAAAAGAACAAATACTTGCTGCAGGCTTAGTAGTAAAAGAAATCACACATGATCATACTTTATTACTCCTGGCCTAGTTTGCTACCCCAACCAATTTTTAGGCTTGTTGATAGAATGCTTTAACGTCCAAATTATTGACTTAGTCCTGCCTACAGTAAATTCTTGTTTTTTCATCTTAATAATAATCATCATCAATTTATATACCGCCCTTCAGGATAACTTAATGCCCACTCAGAGCGGTTTAAAAAGTATGTTATTATTATCCCCACAACAAATACCTTGTGATGTGGGTGGAGCTGAGAGAGCTCCTCGAAGCTGTGACTGACTCAAGGTCACCCAGCTGGCTTCAAGTGAAGGAGTGGGAAATCAAACCCGGTTCTCCAGATTAGAGTCCCACGCTCTTAACCACTACATCAAACTGGCTCTCTTAGTGGAATATAAAAGGCAAGGATCTGCTTAACATCCAGATGTAGGTTGAAGAGAATGGTAGTGGTGAAGGGTAGAATGCAATAAGGAGCAGATCTTGATTAAGCTGGAGCCCTGATGCCATCTTTAATAACAACAACAACATTCAATTTATATGCGGCCCTTCAGGACAACTTAATACCCACTCAGAGCGGTTTACAAAGTATGTTATTATCCTCACAACAATCACCTTGTGACAGGGTGGATTTGATTTAAATCAAACTGATTTAAATCACGGTTTAAATCACGATTTAAATCACTAGTCACTAAGGCTTGATTTAAATCATAGTTTTCTACATAAAGACTAATTCTTGCTGGTATAACTTTAATATGCAAGTAGATGAAGATTTTTAGAATAACAACTTTTCATATTAGTTTTACAGTTGTATAAAATATTGATTTTAATACTATTAGAAACACATTATAGTTAATTTATTGTGAGATGAATTACCCCCGGTTTAGGTTAATCATTCATATTTGGACAACTTTTCTGTTGTACTTTATTGGAAGGAGAAAAATAATCATTACCTTAATAATAACAATTTAAATAGTTTTATTTATTCAACTGAAACAATAACATTACAGCATATGTTATTTGCTTAAACAAACATCCATGTTTGTTAACTAATTTGGCTAAACAAAATATATATATTTTAAGAAACTTAGACTGTCAGCCCAGCCTACACATGAAAAACTTAAATACTGTCCTCTGTAGCTCACTCGTCATCTTCATCTTCTTCTTTGTTCATAATCTGGAAAAGAAAAACAAGCTTTCCTGCTTTATCGGGTCCCAAACGATTTCTCAATTTAGAATGAATGAGTCCAAAGGAAGAGAATATTCTTTCAACGCCTGCAGAAGAAGCTACTGCTGTTAAAAGTGAAATCATTACTTGAACAGTCTCTAAATCCAAGTGCTTAAGTGACTTCCACCAGTTCACTGGTGTGACTTCCTTTAAAATAGCTTCAGCAAACATATATTTCTTGAATGGTTCCCCCTTAGCTCTGAAGTTTATTATAGTTGGCATTACAGATGGATGATTGCTGGATACCCATGTCATAGCTAACTCCTCTTCCTCAGCACTTAAGTTTTGACCCTGGTACTGGATATTGACAATATTTGCCAAAAAATGAGCTGGAGACAGTGCTTGTCCCATTCGTTTTTTTAATGCTTGTAATTTAATTCTGTCCATGTGTAGTTCTGTTTTTAAGTGTTCACTCAGTTCCTTCCAAATTTCAACAGCATCAGCAATAAAACAGCTATTTTTCTGTATTTTGTTTAAAGCTTCAGAGATGGGTTTCAGGATGCTCAGCATATATTCAACATTTCTCTTAAGCCCAATGTTGAGGATTTTGGCCGTGACAGTGCCATCTATTTTATCTCGATTTTGTTCACAAACTGTCATCAGAATAGGCCAGTTCTTGATATACTGCTCAAAACAGTCTACCACAGAGTTCCATCTAACATCTTGTGGGAGCGTTAGCTTGGTTCCACCCATCCTTTTCAGAGCTGCTGCAGCAAAATGATTGTTACGGAAGTATTTAGCAATTTCAACAACATTAGTCTTTATTTCTGGAACACTTAAGTCTTTGGCTAAGAGATGCAGCAAATGAGCACTGCAACCATATGTTATTAGCTTTGTATTCCCTTCCTGCTCTTCTAAATTTCTTCTCATCTTGGATACATTTGCAGCATTGTCTGTGACCAAACTGCGTACTAGACATTTGAATTTTTGTTCACATGTTATTATAGCTTTTACTGCCACTTCTTGTAAGTATTCTGCTGTGTGTGCATTTCCTGACGTATCAATTGTTTGTGCAAGGAAGCCTTCCCCTTCTTCTGTTGTTATACAAGCACATACAACAGGATCATTGTGGACATTACTCCACCCATCAATACTTAGGTTAACAATTCTACCCTTCAGAGCTGTTGCACATTGCTCCATTTCTCTGTCATACACTTTATCCAGCAGTTTCCCTGCAACATCTGCTCTGCAGGGTGGACTGTATCCTGGTCTCAGTGACGGAACCATATTAATGAAATGTGGGTTCTCAGTCAGACGGAAAGAAGAGTTCGTTGCATAAACAAACTGGGCAATTTTTTCATCAATTAACTCTTTTTCTAATCTGCTAGTTTTTAACACAAACTTATCTATGGTGGTTCCAGGAGGGAAGGGTTTTTTCTTTCTTTTAGGTGATATACTGTGGGTGTCTGATGATGATGCAAATGAAGCACTATCCGGGATGGATAACTCTGAAACTGTAGAACAGGAGGATGGTGATCTTGAAGGTGGATAGTTTCCAGAATCCTTAATGTTGACGATGAATTCCCCTAAACAAAAAAGTCAGTGCTGTTATTTTATTGTTTATACAATTTCTGCTTATTGTACAGCACTGCCCCAAAAGGAATATTTGCTTTTCTTCATAACTGTACCAAATGACAGTAACATGCAGTAATAATAAGTTCAAGGCAGTCTTTAGAAATATGATTCAATAAAAATGTTTACCAACCTGAAGATCCTCCTGTTCAAATGTGTTTCTTTGGTCATCTTCATCACAGCACTTCTCATGATGTTGCCTCGTTCGGGCCACCAGGCCTTGCATTTCTTTGTTGCAGTGTTTGCATTTTGCACGCATGCCTGCCTTACCGATAGGTAAAGGAACTTCATTAAAGTATTCCCAAACTGGGTCTCTTTTACGGCCTGCTGCCATTATAGGGTTTTTCCTCCAAGGAAAGAATGTGATAAACCTCAGGTCATACACACAAAAGATCCAAAGACTTGTGCAGTATTGTGCTCAAAAAGTTTCACTTTCATTTTGTACTGCTTGCCCCTCCCTCCTCACACTTAAGTTTCTTCTTGTGCAGATCTATTCCACTCCAAACAATCAGAAAAATAGTTTCTATTCACTGAACTTCTTGAAACTTAGCACTGAAGGGGTTGATTTGTCTTCATCTTTAAAACACATTAGACATGGATTACGGGTGGCCGGTGGCCTAAAAGACTTGTGCACAAATTCTGTGAGGACAGGCTGAAGGTTCCAGGGCAGGGATATATTGTTACAATCAGTATATCCTTCAAGAGAGCCAGTTTGGTGTAGTGGATAAGAGTGCAGGGCTCTAATCTGGAGAGCCGGGTTTGATTCCCCACTCCTCCACTTGAAGCCAGCTGAGTGACCTTGGGCTAGTCACAGCTCTCTGGAACTCTCTCAGCCCCACCCCCCTCACAGGGTGTTTTGTTGTGGGGATAATAATGGTATAGTTTGTAAACCGCTCTGAGTGGGCATTAAGTTGTCCTGAAGGGCGGTATATAAATCGAATGTTATTATTATTATAAGAGCACTTTGTGTTAGA
Source organism: Eublepharis macularius (assembly GCF_028583425.1). Classification (NCBI taxonomy): domain Eukaryota; kingdom Metazoa; phylum Chordata; class Lepidosauria; order Squamata; family Eublepharidae; genus Eublepharis; species Eublepharis macularius. The sequence continues at coordinate 8,286,885 of NC_072800.1, read as the reverse complement.
ATCATCTGTATGTAAAGATAGAATTTGATGGATGCTTGCAAGTGTTTCCTGAAGATACCTCTTTACTGAAAGTGGTAGCATAAATAATTATAGACTGACTCTATTTGGAAAATGCTAAGTTTGAAAAAATGAGGTGTGGCATTAATTTTTAGTGAAAACCTGCTCCATTAAATTGAAGGTTGAAATTTTTACTAAATATGTTTTATTCTTTTTTCAGGTCTGTAGCTTCTGAGACCTGCTTTTCCCCAATGTGAACTTTGATATGATACTAAATTCAGTATCTTTAGGGACAGTAAAGCTGCACTTTTGCAGAGGAGAAATCTTCAGTGCTTTTCAACTTATTAATACCAGCTTTTTTGGTAGTTCCAGAACTTGTACAGAAGCCACATGAAGGTCCAGGAGAAATGGGAAAACCTGTTGTCATCCCTAAAGAGGACCAAGAAAAAATGAAGGATATGTTTAAAATTAATCAGTTTAATTTAATGGCAAGTGAAATGATTGCACTCAACAGATCCTTACCTGATGTCAGACTGGAAGGGTAAGTCATTTGCTGTGATTTTTAAGGTGTGCTTTATTTTTTAAATTAATATTGTTTGAATTATCATGCATATTAGTACTCCATCTGTTGGCATGGATGATGCAACGTTCACTCTGTTGTTCTTTCTGGGTTGTTAATCTGTGCTGATTATACTTTAATGTATCATTTGCCATTTATTTTAATGTTGATTTGGGTGGTTTTCAAACAAACAGACTTAATTTTCAAGGAAGAGAAATGTGGAGAAAATTGTTTGGAATTTTTTTAGTGAACCTGCTCATGGACCATTATATGTAAACTGTTTCCTTAAAAAGTAAGGAAACCGTTTAGTTTACATCTTCCCACTCCTCTCTCCTTTTTGCTCTGTAAATCATGTTAAAGCAGGAATAGAACTGTTTACTTGAACTGACTGTTAATGAAGCAAAAAACTTATCATGTCTAAATCCTGCCCTTCTTTAATCAGTCCAATTTGTAAGTTTTCCCACTTTTTGTACTGCTGTGGGGAAAAAATGGGTTGAGAAATACAGACTTACCCAAATGCATGCAGGAATTTTAGTAGTCCACCTGGCCCAAATAAAACATTTTGTCCATACTTTATCATTGTATGTATGTGTCTGGATGTATTTGCTAACATGGGCACAGGAGTGTATTGCCAATGGGGGTGAGCAGATTTAGGTTTCAGCTTCTGCCTCACTGTGTACAGTGTGCAGTTTGAAGGGATCCCCTGGCCCCATGGTCAGACTACAAGAACAAAACAAACTGGCTACCGGGACAAAATGAACTGTAAACTTAGAGGTTGAATTTTCTGGTTCTCTTTCCACCACCACCATCCCCCTAGTTTTGGAGTTATCTGCCTGTGCTGTCTAATTGCCCACTCTGTGGCGAGATGGTAAAAGTTACAGCTAGGGCTGTTATCGTGGATTTCTCAGACTCCCGTCAAATAAATACCTTACGTTTCTTCTTGTTTAGAACAAAATTTTTGAACCTCTGAGTCATAAACTCTGAAAGCAACTTTCCTGACAGCAGCTTTTCTTTATTATTCTGTATCTCCCAAGTTCTATTTTATTTTATGCTTTGCTGTCAAAGAGACCTAAAATGTTCTTCCAAGTAAGCAGTGAGTATAGGTTTTTCTTTAGGGTTTGCCTTCAGGTTTCTATCTTTTTAAATTTTTTTTACCTCTTTCGGAGTTGATATTCATAGCTGACTAGCATTCAAGGATTTTACAGATGTGAGTAGAGATGGGCACGAACAGCAATACGAACTTAAAAAAACCACAAACAGCCCAATCAGCTGTTCGCGAACAAGCTGTTCATGAGGCCCCATTCTAAACGAACAGGTGGTCGTTGCAAGCCTCATTTTGTTGCTGTTTCTTGCTGTTCGTCAAGTCAGACAATCTGGCACCTGCAATCAATTCCCTTGGCAACTGGAGGCAGGGACTACCTGAACTCTGTCTGAACTCCTGCTGTCGCCCTGAAAACCCCAATCTAAGCTCAATTTAGCTTGATAGGCAGGTTTTCCTTTCAAGTGTGGAAGCAAAGAGCAGAGGGAGGGAGGCTCCTGTTTTAAACTCATGCGTCATTGAGGGCTGTGTTTACATTTTTCCTAGACATAAAGTAGTGTTGTACATTTAAGTAAGTGTGGCAAATTTTTACACATATCCTTTCTTTGAAATAATTTGATTTTGGAACACTTGCATCAGACTGACATCTAGAATTCTTAATTGTTTTTGTTAAAATGCTAATTCTTTGTTGTATAGGAAGATTGGTTTTTGACAATGAGTAGTAGCAAATGTGCCAAGGGTACTACTAGTTAGTACCAAACTAACTGGTTTCCAATACCTTTCTTCAGAGGGTATCTTTCTAATCTTGCTGAATTAAATTAACTAATTTCACTGAATGGAATATAGAGTTTGTATGTATTTGTGTGTGTTTTGGCTTTTTACCCTCAAGCATGTGGGGCCTCCATTTCTTGCAAATTTGTGCAATGTGCTATAGTAACTACAGCCCAGTCCTATTAGAAATCTCTGAACTCCATTGCCAAATGTGTTTTAATTAGGGAATTCTTTAAAAAAACAATGAAACTCTGTGGAGGCTAACCAGAGAGGAATCCCACATAGGTTACTTTGCATGTAATATTGGAACATGAGAGTAATAAAGTAGTAAAGTATACAGAAAACTCTGGGATAACATTAGACCAATTCAGCCCACTCTCTGGGGATGAGATTGACAGGATCCTGCAAGCAGTTAAGCCTACCACATGCTCCTTGGACCCATGCCTTTGTGGCTGGTGAAGGCCAGCGTAGATGGGCTATGGGATGCCCTGGAGGCCATTATCAACACGTCTCTGAGCTCTGGGATCTTTCCAAAAACGTTGAAGGAAGCTGTGGTTAGGCCTCTCTTGAAAAAAACATCTTTGGACCCTACTGACCCAGTCAGTTACCGCCCAGTTTCGAACCTCCTGTTCCTAGGTAAGGTGATTGAGTGGGCGGTGGTAGAGCAGCTGCAGGTCTTCCTGAATGATTCCTCATCCCTAGATCCTTTCCAGTCTGGCTTCCGTCCGGGTCATGGGACGGAGACATTACTGGTCGCCCTGATGGATGATCTCGGTAGACAGCTGGATCAAGGCGGGTTGGCGCTGCTGATATTGTTAGATCTATCAACAGCATTCGACACGGTCGATCATGACCTGTTGATCCACCACCTTGCTGATCTGGGGTTTCGAGGGACGGCCTTGCAGTGGTTTGTCTCTTTTCTCCACAATCTGGGACAGAGGGTGGCACTAGGGGAGAAGTTGTCATCCCGCCACCGGTTGGTGTATGGTGTCCCTCAAGGGGCAGTACTCTCCCCCTTGCTATTTAACGTATATATGCGCCCCCTTGCCCAGCTGGTACAGAGTTTCGGACTTGGGTGCCATCAGTATGCAGATGACACCCAATTGTATCTGATGATGGACAGATGGCCCGACTCTGCCCCTGATGTCTTGGAACGTGCCTTCGGAGCTGTGACTGGATGGTTGAAGCAGAGTCGACTGAGACTGAATCCCTTGAAGACGGAGGTCCTGCGTGTGGGTCTAGGGTCCTTGGGTGCAGGACTCCGGCTCTCCGCTCTCAATGGAGCGCCATTGACGCCAGTGTCGAGAGTGAGGAGCCTGGGGGTAGTCCTGGATGCTTCCCTGTCTATGGAGGCACAGGTCGCAGCGGTTGTTCAATCCTCATTTTTCTACCTAAGACAGGCTCGACAACTTGTCCCTTACTTACTGACTCATGACCTTACAACAGTGATCCAGGCAATGGTCACCTCCAGATTAGACTACTGTAACTTGCTCTACGCAGGGCTTCCCTTGGGCTTGATCCGGAAACTGCAGCTGGTTCAGAATGCAGCTGCACAAGTTGTTGCCAGAGCTCCAATCATGGCACATATAACACCCATCCTCCGTCAGCTGCATTGGTTACCAGTTGAGTACCGGGTCTGGTTCAAGGTTCTGGTGTTGACTTACAAAGCCCTGTGCGGACTGGGCCCAGCACACCTTCGGGACCACCTCTCCCCATATGTTCCCTGGAGGTCGCTTCAATCAGCTAATAAGCAGTTGCTGATGGTCCCTGGCCCCAGGGAGGGTCCATCTGGCCTCTACCAGAGCCAGGGACTTTTCGGTCCTGGCTCCGACCTGGTGGAACTCTCTGTCTGAGGAAACTAGGGCCCGGCAGGATTTGTTATCTTTCCACCGGCCTGAAAGAAGGAGATGTTCCGCCAGGCATTTGGTGGGGGCTGGGCTGTCTTCTTGCCAGCCATACCACTGAAGACCGTCCACCACCCATGCAGGCGCTCGTGTGGCACAGGGCATGATGTAAGAGCCAAGCCCTGTGCCTAAAATGCTGTATTTTAATATTTATTCCACCAATCGAGAAATGTTATTGCCTATTCCGCCAATCAAGAAATTTTATTGTATGTGGAATAGTCTTTTAATGTTTATTTATAATATTTTTATTGTTTTTAAACTGTAAGTTCATCTTCGTTCTTCTGTGCCTCCACACATGGGACTGCGCAGGCGCAGGCCAGCCGCCGGAGAATTTTCTAGAGCTTCCATGGCTCCGAAGGGGCCGTTTGTCGCGCGCCTCAGCGACCGTTTTCCCGCCCAAACGGTCACGTGATCCTCCAGCGACCAACGGCCCCTTCCCTCAGTTCTCTTCTTGCCGCCGCTTGGAGAGAACGTGAGCTTCGTTGCTCTGTGCTTTTTTGTGCTTCGTGCTTTATTCTGACTGATTGCTTGGCTTTTGACTTCGGACTTCGTGACCTCGACTATTCTTCGGATCTCGTTTGGACTTTGTTGTGGACTCGGTAATTTGACTCGGACTGTTTTTGACCTTCCTTTCGCGTGCCCCTGAAGATGGCCTCAAAGGCTCTCTTCAAGCATTGCCTCCAATGCCACACTAAAATGGCCAAGACCGATGGCCATGAACTGTGCCTGTTCTGTTTGGGGGAGACCCATAATGTAACGGCCTGTAAAATTTGCCAGGGCTTCACCAGCAAGGCCCGACAGGAGCGCAAGGCCCGTCTTAACTCCTCCCTGTGGCAGAAGGTCATGTCCGGAGGCGCCCCGTTGCCCTCCTCCAAGGCCGGCCCTAGCCCCTCTGCCGAACAGCATTCCAGAGCTGGCTCAGTGGCCTCCGCGAGGTCGGGGTCGAAACCGCGTCCCCCGAGTGCCTCGGCGTCGAGAGCGGCCTCTCCAGCGCAGGGACCGGTGCGGCCGCCCCGTAGCGCATCTTCCACCAGGTCGGATCCGAGACCGACATCGGAACCGAGGATCCGTCTACCGAGTCCCCGATCGGAACCGACGACTGGGTCGATTCCGGTGAAACCTAAGAGATCGAGGCCGAGGTCCCCTTCGAAGGCGAGGAGCGCGTCGGTTCCGAGGTCTTCTTCGGAACCGGCGAAGAAGAAGAAGAAGACCAAACATCACCGGTCGCCGCGTCCCGCTCCCCAGGAAGAGGTCATCGTGCTTCCTCACACGCCTTCCCCTCATCTGGATTCCCCGGAGCCAGAGGACATCTCCGTGCCGGTGCCGGATCCGATGGCCTTCGAGACGGTGCCCGCAGAATTCTCTTCGGGACCGGAGCCGAGCCCGCGCCGTCGGGTCCGAACATCGCCTGCTCTTCGGTCGCCGAGGCTGGAACCGAGCCCGTCTCCTCGTCGGAGCCGTCCGTCGCCTGCCCGTCCGTCTCCACCAGCTGCAGGTCGTGAGCGACGTCGGTCTGGGGACAGTGTCCGATCGGCCCGGTCCACTGCGTCCCGACATCGACAGGCCTCCTACCTCCCCTCGCCATACCATTGCCAGTGGGAAGGGGCACCTGCGGGTTTCTCCGTGTCGGAACCGAGGCCTTCGACATCGCGGTCGACGTGGGCTCCCCCTCCGCACCAGGTTCCGGAATCCCAGCTCGGTTCCGATGAGGAGGATGTGGAGAGCTTTGGCGGCTACCAGTCGGAGTCCTGGTCCGAACCATCGCCAGCTGAAGAGCTTGTACCATCTGCGGACTCGCCATTCGAGGACCTCCGCATCTACGCCGACCAGATGGCAAGGATGGCCAAGGCTCTCGAGATGGACATCTCCTCGGCAGTTCCCCAGACCAAGGACAAGCTCCTCAAACGCATTTACGGAGACAACCCGGCATACGTTGGCTTCCCCATGCTCGAGGGTCTTGAGGAAATCGTGGAGAAGGTGTGGCAGGTGCCCTGCGATCAACCTCCAACATCCAAGAGGATTGAGCAGCTCTACAAGATCAAGCAGGGTACCTGGCCGGCGCTGGTGAAACACCCTCCACCTTCCTCCTTGGTCACAGAGGAGTTCAACCCCAGGCGATCGGGTCACTCCTCGGTACCTGCCGATAAGGAGGGCAAGAAACTGGATGCCATGGGCAGGCGCCAATACATTGTTTCTTCCCTAGGTCTGAGGATTGCCAACTATCAGACCATCATGGCAGGGTACCAGCTGTACCTTTGGGAGAAGTTGGCATCCTATACACGAGACCTCCCTCCTGAGCAGAAGGCTGTGGTGTCCCTGCTGCAGACAGAGGCTGTGAGGCTGTCTAAGCAGCAGATGAACGCTGGAAGCCACGCTGCTGACACTGCTGCTAGAGGGATGGCTTCGGCGGTGGTCCTCAGGCGCCACTCCTGGTTGCGGTCTACGGCCCTGTCCCAAGAGGTGCGTTCCAGAGTGGAGAGCATGCCATTTGAGGGGGATTCGCTCTTTTCCAAAGCGACCGACGAGACCCTGAAGAAAAAGAAAGAGGACCGGCAGACGGCGCGGTCTTTGGGTCTGGCTCCAGCGGACAAGCCCTCCTCCAGGTCACGGTACGCTCCCCGATCTGGCCCTTACCATTACCAGGGCAGATACCATCAACAGCGGCCAGGCTACCAGCAGTATCCTGCCTACCAACAGCGGCCTTACCCTCCCGCACAACAGCAGAGGAGGCGTCGGCCCTTCAAGCCTCGTCCGGCACAACAACCGGCCCAGCAGAAGGATCAGCAGGGCACCGGGAGGCAGTACTGACGGGTCACGCCAGCCGTATCCCCGAACTTTTCGGACAGACTTAGTCCACTCCTCTCTGAGTGGGAGTCAATAACATCTGACTCATGGGTCTTAACTATTGTTGAACTGGGATACGGGCTGGAGTTCGTTGAGCTGCCTAGATGCAGTTCACCCCTGACAGCTGTCAATAACACTATGGCCGAGCTGGATGCGGAGATCGTGTCGCTCTTGGCCAAGGGTGCTGTGGAAGAATTGCCCTATGAGGACTCTGTGAAGGGATTCTTCTCTAGGTTCTTCCTGGTCCCTAAGAAGGATGGGGGCTTACGTCCCATCTTAGATCTGAGGGGCCTTAATGCCTTCCTCAAGGTGACCAAATTCAAAATGGTAACGTTGGCGGCTGTGATCGCCTTGCTGAAACAGGGGGATTGGTTTGCGGTTCTTGACTTAAAAGACGCATATTTTCACGTGGGCATACGGAAGGAGCACAGGAAGTACCTGAGCTTTGTTTACCGGCAAAGGGTTTTCCGGTATAAGGTGCTCCCCTTTGGCCTGTCCACTGCCCCACGAGTGTTCACTAAATGTGTGGCCCCTGTGGTTTCCTTCCTACGGGAAGAAGGCTGTACCATCTTTCCGTACCTCGATGACTGGCTCATCGTGGCTGAATCAGAGTCTAGGCTGGTGCAGGACATTGGCTTGGTACTTAGCACTTGCCAACGCCTGGGGCTCCTGGTGAACTTGGAGAAATCCAAACTGGTGCCCAACTGCAAGGTGTCCTACATTGGTGCACTATTAGACTCTGTGGAGGGTAAGGCCCTGCTCCCCTTGGAGAGGGCTCGGTCCCTAAAGGGTCTAGTGTCCATGTTTAAAAGGAACCGGTTCCAGTCTGTGCGCACTATCCAGTGCTTACTAGGGCATATGGCAGCGGCCACCTCTGTGGTGCCTTTCGCTAGGCTGCGTATGCGCCCTCTCCAGAACTGGTTTGTGCGGAGGTATGATGCTCTACTGCACCCTCCGTCCCTCAAATTCTCTATCCCGAGGGTCATCCTCTCCTCCTTGAACTGGTGGCTGTCTGATGACAACTTGTTTAGAGGGACCCCTTTTGGGTATCAACACCATGACATCACGGTTACCACTGATGCCTCTCTGTTGGGATGGGGGGCTTACTGTGGTGATGTGTCTGTGCAAGATGTCTGGTCTGACAGGGAAAAGACCCTCCATATCAATGTGCTTGAACTAAGGGCCATTCGTTTCGCACTTGTGTCTCTTACAGCACTGCTGAGAAATCGTCATGTCTTGGTGCAGACGGACAACACGACTGCCATGTACTACGTGAATCAGCAGGGGGGCACAGTGTCCATGGCCCTGTGCCGGGAAGCCACACTCACTTGGCAGTGGGCTATCAAGAACGGCGTGTCGCTCCGTGCTATACACGTGGCTGGGTCGGACAATGCCCGGGCAGATGCCCTCAGCAGGGTCCCTTTGCTGGACCACGAGTGGGAACTGAACGTAGAGTGCGTTGGGCCGATCTTCCAGATGTGGGGTCATCCAGTAATAGACGTGTTCGCCACTGCGGCGACCACCAAGGCCCACACGTTCTGCTCCAGGGCAGGGAGCGACCCCCTCTCTATTGGGGATGCCTTCCAGTTTACGTGGACGCAGGGCTTGCACTACATGTTTCCTCCATTCCCCTTGATTCCCAGGGTCCTGTGCAAGATAGAGGAGGACGGGACGGACTGCATTCTAGTGGCCCCCTTCTGGCCACGGCAGGTTTGGTTCCCGAAGCTCCTGCAGATGTCCCAACGGACGTGAGTCTGCCCCCTCGGCAAGACCTTCTCCTACACGGGAGCCTGGTCCACCACGATCCAAGGAAGCTGCATCTAACGGCTTGGCGGATCGTTCCTCCCCGATAGGCTTTACTGACGAGGTACAGAGGGTCCTCCTGAATGCTCGTCGGCCATCCACTAGGCGCGCTTATGCGGCCAAGTGGCGCAGGTTTGAGCTCTGGGCACTTGCCAGAGGAGTGGTGCCTGACAACAGTCCCTTGGGGGTGGTGTTCGAGTATTTGTGCCACTTGCGTGGCCAGGGCTTGAAGGCTTCCTCCCTCAAGGTCCACCTGGCAGCGATATCTGCTGCTCACACCCGAGTTGAGGGTGCTACTGTGTTTTCTCACCCACAATCCCGCCAGTTCCTTAAGGGCATGTACAATCTTTACCCACCTGTGTCAGCGCCAGTGCCTCAGTGGTCGCTGTCCTTGGTGCTCTCACGTCTCATGTTGCCTCCATTTGAACCTATGGCTACATGCCCCTTGGATATGCTATCCTACAAGGTAGCATTCTTGGTGGCCGTCACATCGGCCAGAAGGGTCAGTGAGCTGTCTGCACTGCGGTCTGACCCTCCCTTTCTTGTGTTTCATCCCAACAAGGTGGTCCTGCGTCCCTGCCTCGGGTTCCTGCCCAAGGTGGTGTCCGCCTTCCACCTCTCGCAGGATATCTCACTGCCTGCATTCTTTCCTCAACCTTCCTCTAAGGGGGAAAAGGCCCTCCATACCCTAGACTTGAAGAGGGCCCTAGCCTATTACCTGGATAGGACGAAGGGATTCCGCTCCAGTCCTCACCTGTTTGTATGTTTTGGGGCCAAGGACAAGGGTAACAGGGCTTCCTCACAGACCCTGTCTAGGTGGATTGTGACGGCCATTAGCAAGGCCTATTCCCTAGCAGGGGTGGCTTGCCCGCTTCATGTCAGAGCCCACTCCACGCGGTCCCAAGCATCCTCTTCGGCACTCCTCAGGGGGGTGCCCCTGGTTAACATTTGTAAAGCAGCCACATGGTCCTCTGCAGACACCTTTGTCAGGCATTACGCCGTTGATGTCAATGCGGAGCAGGATGTATCTGTGGCCAAGGCCGTCTTACACTCCCTCTTTTCCTGAGGGAGTTTTGGTTTGACTTCCTTGACGTACCTGTTGGGTACCCTTGAGTGGAAGTGTGTATATATGTACCTGGGGGTGTGTATATATGTAAATATTGAGTATTTATGTGTCCTTACACAGTATTTTTACATAGATGTATATATGCATATCTATTTATTGTTGATCTTGTTTGCTTAATAAAATTGTGTTGGACTTCACCCCCGCCTTCCTTATTGTGTGAAGCTTGGTACACTCCCATGTGTGGAGGCACAGAAGAACGAAGATGAAAACAGGGTTAACATACCTGTAACTTATGTTCATCGAGTTCTTCTGTGCTGACACACAACCCTCCCTCCTACCCCGCTGTGAACTCCAATGCACAATACTGTGGTGGCTGTAACGGATATTGGTGTTTTTAAGGTGTTACGGCTGAAGTGTGTTGGTCAAGCGGCGGCAAGGGAGAACTGAGGGAAGGGGCCGTTGGTCGCTGGAGGATCACGTGACCGTTTGGGCGGGAAAACGGTCGCTGAGGCGCGCGACAAACGGCCCCTTCGGAGCCATGGAAGCTCTAGAAAATTCTCCGGCGGCTGGCCTGCGCCTGCGCAGTCCCATGTGTGTCAGCACAGAAGAACTCGATGAACATAAGTTACAGGTATGTTAACCCTGTTTTACAAATTGTGTGTTGTTATACCACCCTGAGCCCGTCTGACTGGGAGGGTGGTCTAGAAATGCAATAAATAAATAAAATCAGCTGCTTGGCAGGGTTTGCGGCTGGCCCTTTAAAATCCATCTGGGTTGCAGGGAAACCCTCCGCGACCCAGGTGAAGCGAGGAAGGGCCCTTTCCAGCTGGCTGGAGGAAGGGGGGAGGGTCTGAAGGGAAGAAGGTATTTTTTCCCAAATCAGAAGGTATTTTTCCCAAATCAGAAACCCTTATATACAGTGATTTTTTAAAAACCACTGTTAAGTTTCTGTGAACTTTTCTTATATATGTGCAACAATTTTACTTCATTAGTGCTTCTCTTTCTCCTTCCCTTTCTTTCCAGTTGGCGCTGATTGGTTGGCCATCCACTCCCTCGCTCCTCAGATCTCCACACCCTCCCTCCCTCTCTTTTTTAAAAAAAGAGGGAGAGATTGTAACATATTGTGCAATACAGACATATGAAAAATGCAAATTCATATTCATTCAAATTGCAAACTGTGCTTGCAAATTACATTTTTCTCACCTGACTGACTATTTGATGTTAGAAGCCTGACAATAAACTTCAAGCAACCATGCATTTTTTTTAGTTAGGGGAGGATTACAACTCTGTGACATTCATGCATTCTACCTGTTAAGCATAATGCCCATCACATTCCCTGACCACATTCTCCACTGGTCATTTTTTGGGTTTACTGTTATTTTCCTTTCTTTATAATCAGGGCTCACGATCACAGTGATTTGGAAACTCGGGGCAGGGGGAGCTTTCATATCAAGAATCCGTGCTCCATATCTGAGAGCATGGTCATATGATGTGAAGAGGCCTATGAGAACAATGTTTGGGCAGCAACAGTTGAACGTTTTGCTCTAGCAGAGAGGCTCTGTTTTGCTCCAAGCAGATAATTCAAACCCCACCAGAGCAATTGCAGTACAGGTAGAGGGTGGGGGATGGTGAACTCACTGGATTCCAATGTTGCAATGTTACAATGCTTGCACTGATTTTCTTTTAAAATGACATCGGCTGCAGCCTTTGCAAAAGGCGACTCCAAACAGACACTTCTTCCTCTGAGGCGGAGGACATCTTGATGGGTGATTCCCACCCTCTGTTCAGGGAGGCAGGAACAAATCTTCATACTTCCTGTCTTCCTAGTGGGTGTCACCCTGTTTCTCAGTTCCTTTCCTGCCTCGATAGGGAGAGCAGCTTGCCTTTGGACGCTGCATTGCTTTCGAACCTTTACTTTCACTTTTGCCTCTCAATCCTTCTCCTAATCTACATCTGAATACTTGCTATTTATCTTTTCTCTCCTGTTCCCCGCTGTGCCTCTTCTCAGCAACTACAGGGAACGCACTCCTTTTTTCTTGCTTGCCTTTTTTCCTCCTGGCTACTGCGGCTGTTTCAAAACCTTACGAGCCTCGCAGCGCGCTCATTTTTGCGCCAAATGGAAGAGCGTGAGGGAAGCGATGGCTTCCTCTCTGCAGGAGAGTTAGAAGCCCCCCTCACTGCCGCTCCTGATCAAAACATCAGAGGCATCGGCATTCACCCGGAGGGCACAGCGTCTGTCGTCCCCTGCACTGAAAGAGCCGCTGCAACAAAGTGCGCCAAGAAGAGGCGCCATCCCTCCCTGGCTTCAGAAAACGCGGCAGCCATTTCTGGCCCCACTTTTCAAGCCCCTGCCACTTTGCTAGCACAACAGGAAGATCATCTTTCAATGATGCAGCCATATACTGATCTTAACCCCCCTCCCCATCAAAATACTTTGCATATAAGGGCCTGAGGATTAATCTTATTTTATATAAAATGTAAAAGTTTTCATGCCATTGTCCCTAAAGTGAACTGGGAGCCCTGCTTAGGGGATCAAAGTTCATTACTTTGTTACATCTACTGTTAAAGAAGGATAATTAACTTTTCCAGAGTCACACAGGACAGAAAGAGCCTTCAGCATTATTTACGCCTCCTTGTCTTTGCACATCAAGACTGTATATACTGATACCAGTAGTGAACTCCATAGCATAACAAAGGCATCCTGATGCATAGACCTAATTCTTGTTTCCCAACAAAGTTAGGATATGAATCCTGCATTTAAAAGGCTTTCCTGTGTTGCTGCATCCTTTTAACACCTCAGCATCATTAAGTAAAGGTGTTACAGGTAAGGGACTTCAAAACATCTCTCCCTAGGTATCCAACAAGTAGCAGGCATCATAAATCAAAGTCTTTGATCTTCCTGCTACATATTAAACAAACTCAATCCAAATTTAGTAAAGGATCCCAATTGGAATAGAGACATGTACAATGTACCCATATTAATTAGCCTCGTTTACAGTGCACACTAACTAAAAATGTAAAGGTAACCCTTAGAAGAATGGTTTTTGGTGCTTTTTGCTCCATTCCATTCCTTTCTGAGTCCAACTGGACTCACTCAGCCCCCTTTTCCTAGACTTGTGTGTGCACTTTGCACACATCCCTTTTCAGTGCCTTTTCTGTACTCTTAGCTTGATCTTTTCCTGACCTTTTCTCCTTCTGCTCTGGACTCACTTTCTAGTCTGTATGTGTGCATGTGCATGCAGGAGATTTGACCACTTTTTAATGTTTCTGTACGCTTTGGAGTGTGTGTTGTGTCACATCACATTCGAGGCTTCCAGTGTTATCCTTCCCTATCCTCGCACCTGCTGTAGCATAGTGGTTAAGTGGCTGGGCTGTGAACCAGCTCTGTGTTGGTTCAAATCCTCTACTGCAGTGAGTGCGGTAGGTGGCCTTGGGTAAGCCATTCCCCTCAGCCCCAGCTCCCCACCTGTATTGTCAGGATAATAGTAACACTGGCTTTGTTCACTACTCTGAGAGGGGCTGTCAGGTTCTGGCAGTTAATCCCCATAGGTTTTTTGTTATTTCCACTTACTTCATTGATTGCTCGTTTTACTGGGAAAGGCCCTAAGAACTTCCAGCCGAGTGTTTTGCTTGGTTGTTCCCCACCTTAGATTTTTTTGTAGATACATATATATAGTCTCCCACTTGTAATGTCCATGGATTAGACCTTTTTTTGTCTGCTTGCTTTTTATAGTCCTCTTTTGCTTTATCCAGAGTTTTCTTGATTTTTTCCCTTTGGGCTGCTAATTTGGACCACCATTCTGCAAAGTTGCCAGGTTTTGTATTAGGGGGGTTCTTTACAAATGATATTGCAGTGCCCTCATAGCCGTGGGCAATCATAAAAGGGGATGTTCCTGTTGAACTATGCACTGAGTTATTATAACAATATTCAGCAAAAACTAGGAAATCTGTTCAATTGTCTTGTTGGTGATTGATGTAGCAACGTAAGAACTGTTCCAATATTTGATTAACCCTTTTGGTTTGGCCGTTGGTCTCAGGATGATGGGCGGAGCTAAGCCCCTGCTCAATCCCCGCCACTTTCATTAGCTCCCGCCAAAAGTTGGCAACGTACTGTACTCCCTGGTCGGAAATTATCTTCTCTGGAAAAGAGTGCAGTCTAACTATGTGCTGCTTGGATAGGTTGGCCAGTTTATGGGCGATCAGGATTTTGGAGCACAGGATGAAGTGGACGTGCTTAGAAAACATCCACCACCACTAAAATTACAGTTTTCCCCCTAGACTGAGGTTGGTTGGTGATAAAGTCCATTGACACTGTGGCCCATGGCCAGGATGGGGTTTCCAAGGGCCATAGCAGTCCCCCTCTTTTCTTCCCCATTAAGCACACTTGGCAAGACGACACATAATTGAGAAATGTCCCATCTCATATTGGGCCACCAGAACTGTCTTTGCACTAAGTGCAATGTTTTCACATACCCAAAATGTCCAGCAGGCTTGGAATCATGACAGTTCTTTAAGACCTTCCCCCTCAGGCTAGCCGGGATGTACATTTTGCCATGTCTGTACCAGCTACCGTTTTCATTTTGTTCCAGTTCATTTTTTGGTAATTTGTCCCCTTTTTCTGTTTCCCTGTTTACTTTTTCCTCCTACACTTTTTGGCAGACTTTGCTTGGCTTCGAGTAGTCACCGCTCCCCCCAATTGCACCGATGAAAACATGGTGTCCATCCTTTCTTCCCTCAAGCTGTCATGTTGGGGCAGGCGAGAAAGGGCATCTGCTAAAAAGTTTGATTTTCCTGAGAGGTGCTTTAATACAAAATTGAATTTGGAGAAGAAGTCTGCCCATCGCAGTTGTTTGGCACTCAGTCAGTCAAGCAAGCCTTTATTGGCATATATAAAATATAAAATTTTTAAATACAGAGACTCCGTACAAAATGAGATTAAAATACAGATAGGAGCAGGGCAACAGTGCAGCAAAACCAGTACAGAATATTACTTGTCATGGCGTATAGCCATGGCACTGTAGAGAAACTTAGCTACTATTTCAGTTATTTCCCCATCTGGGTTGTCAAGCAGGAACTGAACTTTAAAATCATCAGAAGACTGTGAAAGTTGGGCTAATATAGGATGCAGAAGATCCCGGCGTGGTGCCAGATAAAAAGGGCGCTGGAGAAGAACATGGGAAACAGTTTCAACACAGTCCATCAAACAAGGACAACACCTGCTATAATAAGAAATCCCATGAAATCTACCAGATAAAATGGCTGAAGGAAGAACATTAAATCTGGCCAGAGAAAAGGCTCTACGTAAATTGGGAGCCAGGAGTTGGTAAAGGTATATTGCTGGGAAACTTACATTAGGGAAAATCCCCAAATTTAGGGGAGAACAAGTTCTATTAGCAGAACTATAGAGAGTTTGTAACTGTAATCCCAAAAGACTATTTTATTTTTGAGAAGGCCTCAGACTCAGATAGCAGTGATAAAGATTCTGTAGATAAGTTCAAGGAACTTATTTTACCTTCAATGCAGGCTGACCAGCTAGAGTTGGCAAATTCCGATAATAAATGGTACGCATAACTGGGGAGATGAGAATTAAAATGGAGTTTCAACCAATATTTAATAGTGTGAAGCCATGCCTTGGTGGCCAACAAATTTTGACCGCA
The DNA here is from genome assembly GCF_028583425.1 of Eublepharis macularius. Classification (NCBI taxonomy): domain Eukaryota; kingdom Metazoa; phylum Chordata; class Lepidosauria; order Squamata; family Eublepharidae; genus Eublepharis; species Eublepharis macularius. The sequence goes on along the minus strand of NC_072800.1, from coordinate 8,271,245 downwards.
CTCTAAGCATAAGGCAGCATATGGAACACACATAGGAACCCCCATGATCTTACGAAGAAAGTTAGATTGAACACGTTCAACTGAATTGTCAATAGCATCAATCCAGAGCGGGGCCCTGTATAATAGCTGAGCTCCAATTTTAGCATTGGAGGCTTTAAGAGCAGCAGGCACATATTGGTTACCTCGATCAGAAAAATAAGTGGGATATTGCTGCAGCATTAACTTTGGCTGTATTGATAGCCATCCTACGGTGGAAGGTCCATGTAGCATTAGATTGGAAATAGACACCCAGGTATTTAAAGTGATTAACTTGTTCAAGTCTATTACCATTGACAATCCAGTTATGCAGTTTCCGGGAATTGGGGAGAACCAACACCTTAGATTTTTCATAGTTTAACTCCATTCTGTTGGTCACACAGTGTTCAAGGCAACGGTTCAATAAACGATTCAATCCAACACGGGAAGAAGACAGAAGAACCGCATCATCCGCATATAATAACAAAGGGATAGAAACGGAGCCAAGTCTAGGACTGTGACCATCAACCAGTGACAAAAAAGGGGCAAGATCATTTTAAAAAAGATTAAACAAATGGGGGGCTAAAATGCACCCCTGCTTAACCCCCTTCTTAATAAGAATCCTGGGTGAGAGTCTCCCAAAGGAAGAACATCTGACCTGGCAAGACGTTGATGAATAAAGTCTTTTGATAAGAGATAATAACCTCTTATCTAGTGACATCCCCTCGAGCTTTGCCCAGAGAAGTTCTCTTGAGACAGAGTCAAAGGCTCCCTTAAGGTCCAGAAAGGCAATATACAGTTTAGATCTTTTCCTGCTTGTGTATTTATTAATCACATAAGCGAGGACTAAACAATTATCCAAAGCTGACTTCCCCTGGCAAAACCCCACCTGTTCTGGGCCTAATATTTTACTAGATGACATCCAAGTGCTGAGCTTAATTTGCAAGAATTTAGCGTATAGTTTCCCAATAACAGATAGAAGGCTGATTGGTCTGAAGTTAGAGGGGTTAAGATGACAACCCTTCTTATAAATGGGAACAATAATCGCATTGGTCCAGGCAGCTGGCATCTGGCCAGTCTTATTTACCATAGTGAAGAGAGAAGCAAGCAGAGAGGCCCACCACTCTGCATCAGCTTTCAGCATCCCAGAGTTGTTTGGCACTTAATTTGCACGGGGTCCCGCACGGCTTCTAAATTTTTATGATCTGACCATACCTCAGATGGCTCTTTAGCCCCCTCCATCCAGTGTCTCCAGGTGCTTAGGGCTAATTTAACAGCTGAGGCCTCTTTATCCCACATGGCCCAATGGTGTTCAGCCTCCGAAAAAATTTTTAGGATGTAAGCGCAGGGGTGCAATTTCCCTTTATCATCCGCCTGTAGTAAGACACCCCCCCCCCCCCGGGTTACTTCACTAGCATCTACTTGTACAATGAACTTGCCATTTTCATCAGGATGCCACAGGACAGGCTCAGATGTAAACAAAGTTTTTAAGCACTCAAATCCTGACATTCATTAGTCCAGTTCAACTTAGCATTTGGCCATGCCCCCCGCAGCCCCTTCCCCTTAATCTTTAATAAATCAGTCAGGGGCAGGGAGACCTGGGCAAAGTTCCGGATAAAGGGGTGGTAAAAGTTGGCAAAGCCCAGGAACAATTGTAATTGTCTTCTAATTCTGGGGGGGGGGGTCCCATCCTACCACAGCTTGTATCTTCACAGGGTCCATCGTCAACCCCTGTCCCGATACTCTGTACCCCAGAAAATCCAGCTCCTCTTTGTGAAACTAACATTTGGATAGTTTTACAGGTAAATGATTATCCCTTAGCACTTTCAGCACATGCTGCACCATTCTCACATGGGACTTTCCATAGAATCATAGAGTTGGAAGAGGCCATACAGACCATCTAGTCCAACCCCCTGCCCAGTGCAGGATCAGCCTAAAGCATCTCTGACAAGTATTCATCCAGCCTCTTCTTGAAAACTGCCAGTGAAGGGGAGCTTACCACCTCCCTAGGCAGCTGATTCCACTTTTGAACTACTCTGACTATGAAAAAGTTTTTCCTAATATCCAGCCGGTACCTTTGTGCATGTAGTTTTAGCCCATTGCTTCGCGTCCTACCCTCTGCTGCCAACTGGAACAGCTCTTTGCCCTCCTCCAAATGACAGCCTTTCAAATATTTAAAGAGAGCAATCATGCCCCCCCTCAACCTCCACTTCTCCAAACTAAACATTCCCAAGGCCCTCAGCCTTTCCTCGTAGGGCTCAGTCTCCAGACCCCTGATCATTCTTGTCGCTCTCCTCTGCACCCTCTCGATTTTGTCCACATCCTTTTTGAAGTGAGGCCTCCAGAACTGCACACAATACTCCAGTGTGGCCTGACCAAGGCAGTATAGAGAGGGGCTATGACCTCCTGCGATTTCAACGCTATGGCCCCTTTGATACAACGCAGGATTGAATTAGCCTTTTTTGCCACCACATCACATTGACTGCTCATATTCAGTTTACAGTCCACTCTTACCCCAAGATCCCTTTCACATATACTACTACCCAGAAGTGTATCCCCCATCCAGTATTTGTGCTTCCCATTTTTGTGGCCCAGATGGAATACTGTGCACTTGTCTTTGTTGAATTGGATCCTATTCACAGCTGCCCACTTCTCCAGAGTACTCAGGTCTTGTTGAATTTTAATTCTACCTTCTTGGGTGTTTGCTGCCGCTCCCAATTCAGTATCATCAGCAAATTTAATGAGCAGCCCTTCCACTCCTTCATCCAGATCATTGATAAAAATATTGAAAAGTACCGAGCCCAAAACCGAGCCCTTCACATTAATCTTGTGAATAGATCAACACATCATCAAGGTAAACCACCGCACCTTTATACCGGTATTTATGCAAAACCTCATTAATTAGATTCATAAAAAACCCAGGTGCCCCTTGTAATCCAAAAGTCATGACCCAGTATTCGAACTGCCCCAACGGGGTGTTGAAAGCAGTTTTCCATTCACCCCCCCCTTTTTGATTCTGACTCGGAAGTAGGCGTCCCTTAAATCCAATTTAGAAAAGATTTTCCCTTGGGCCACCACACTCAGAAGGTCTTTGATGAGGGGGAGGGGGTAGGCATTGGACATCGATAGTGCATTGATCCCCCTATAAGTGCAAAGTCTCATCCCCCCCATTCTTTTTCTTTTGGAACAGTACCGGGCGGCATGCAGGGAACTAGCAGAACGAATAAAACCCCGAGCTGGGTTCTTGTCGATGAACTTTCATAGCTCCTCCTGTTCAATAGGGCTCATAAAATATAGTTTCCCCTTTGACAGTTTATGCCCCCAAATGAGTTCAATGGCACAGTCTGTGGCTCTATGGGGGGGGAGTTCATCTACCTCCGTGTTATGACCCTTACTGTCAGGTTATGGAAAACAGGATATGTAGTAGCTGACTTCCCCCCAGCAGCAAAAAATCCAAGCTCTCTTGAGTCAAGGTTGTTTATTGGAAAATCAAAACTAAAGCGTATATACGTCCATAGATTCTACAGAAGCAATATAAGCGACTGGCTGTACATAGATCTCTTGCTGAGAATGACGTAGGAGAGGGTTGCTACAAAGTTCCAGTCCTTCCCTGGGAGTCCAGTGGGAGAATAGAAGAGAACCGTCCCAAGGCCGCTGTGGTGAGTCATTCGAGATCAGCACGCTGTCTTCCCAGGAGCGAACTGGCCTGTGTGGAAAACTACACACACGCATACACTGAATAATTACAGCAAAACAAGAAAGATGGAAGGACTGTGGATGACAGACCTGACATTTTGCCCCCCCAAAGCCCCCCTCACCCCCCTGGTCCGGGTTTGTCTGGATATTTCTGGTGGAATTTGGTGGTGAGTCGTGGGGCATTAACATGGGAATGTTCAACCCATTCCCTGAAGCTTTCATCAAAGTCTTTCCACCTGATTAAGTAGTAGAGTTTGTTATGCCTCCATTTAGAGTCTAGGATTTCTTCCACTTCGAAATGGACTTGGCCATCAATTAAGGTAGGATGTGGAACACCCCTCTCAGGATGCCATTCATTTGGAGGGGGAGCTTTCTTTAACAGACTGAAGTGGAATGTTGGGTGTATCTGGCGTAGGTTCTTTGGTAATTCAAGTTTTACTGTCACTTCATTGATTATTCTTTTTACTGGAAAGGGGCCCATGTACTTAAGTCCCATTTTTTTACAGGGTTGATCACTTTAAGTTTTTTGTGGAAACATACACTCGGTCGCCTGGTTGTATGTTCCATTGATCGTCGTCGTCCTTCTGTGCAGCCCCACATTGGGACTGCGCAGGCACAGGCCAGCCGCTGGCCTGCGCCTGCGCAGTCCCCAATGTGTGTCTGCACAGAAGAGACTCGACGATCAACAGTTACAGGTGAGAAACCCTGTTTTTCTACGCGATGGCGATCCGCGTATTTTTTGTAATCCTCTTTGGCTTTCTTCAAGGTTTCCTGGATAATATTCCACTGAGCCGTTAGGGAGGCCCACCATTCCGCTAGGTCTCCTGCTTTATGAATCTCTTGGTGTGAGGCAAGGGGTAGGGCTTGTCTCTCGTCCCCTTGCACTATTTTAAAGGGGGATTCCCCTGTGGAGGTGTGGACTGCATTGTTGTACGTGTATTCGGCAAAATGGAGAAAATGTATCCAGTTATCTTGTTGATAATTGACATAGCAATGCAGGAATTGTTCTAACACTTGATTAGTACGTTCGGTTTGTCCGTCGGACTGAGGATGATGGGAGGAGCTTAATCCTTGTTCAATGCCTGCAACTTGAAGGAGCTCCCGCCAGAATTTAGCTACAAACTGTACGCCCCGATCCGATATCACCTTATCGGGAAACAAGTGAAGCCTTACTATGTGCTTCATGAATAGTTCAGCGAGTTTCTTGGCCATTCGTATGGTTGTGCAAGGAATGAAATGTGCTTGCTTGGAGAACAGGTCCACCACTACTAAGATGCAGGTGCATCCCTTGGAGGGAGGCAAGTCGGTGATAAAGTCCATGGAGATCACTGCCCACCGTCTAGAAGGGACTTCTAGTGGTTGGAGTAGTCCTGGGGGTTTTCCTCTCCTGGATTTCCCCATTATACAAACTGGACAGGAGGACACATTGCGAAACATCCCATCTCATGTTGGGCCACCAGAATTGGCGTTGGACCAGGTGGAGGGTTTTGAGGTAGCTGAAATGGCCAGCTAACTTGGCATCATGGCATTGTTGGAGGATTTCTTTGTGCAGGCTATGTGGAACGTATGGCTTGTCGCCTCTATACCATTCACCCGCTTCTGTTTGTGTGAGTTCTTGGAGGGGTGACCCCTCCCCCTCTTTTTCTACTTCCTCTTTTACTCACCTCTTCCAGTCAGAGAGATCAAGTTTCTTATTGAGGTGTTGCTTCCTTGTTTGACTGCGGGTTGTTACTGCTCCTCCCAGCTGAGTTGGGGAGAACACTGTGTCAATGATTGTCTCCCTCTGGCTGTTGTGTTGGGGCATTTGGGAAAGAGCATCCGCCAGGAAGTTAGTTTTTCCTGGTAAGTATTTGAGTGTGAAGTTAAACTTAGAGAAGAATTCCGCCCAGCGAAGTTGTTTAGCATTTAACTTCCGGGGTGTGCGGAGGGCTTCCAAATTTTTATGATCTGTCCAGACTTCAAAAGGGCACTGAGCCCCCTCTAGCCATTGCCTCCAAGTGGTAAGCACAAGTTTAACAGCAAAAGCTTCTTTTTCCCAGATGCTCCAATTACGTTCTGCCTCCGTGAATTTTTTTTTAAAACAGATTTTTATTGGATGGGTCAATATATAATCAATTTAAAGTACAAAAACATTCCATTTCAATTTCCCTGTGTATATTTCCCCACCCCTCCCCTCCCCCCTTTTTGATAATGACTTCCAACAGCACTCCAACCCCCCGTTATTAATAATACCTTACTTCTATACTAAAGTTGTTCTTTTCTTATTATTAGTAAAGATCTTAATTATATCTTATCTTACTTAATTTCTTTAAAACCCCTCAAAAGACCATAATTGTCCCTTAACATCCCATTTCTTTTCCATATATTTTTTCAACTTTTTCCAATCTTCCAAAAATACTTCTGGATCTTGCTTCTTCAAATTTCTTGTTAGTTTGTCCATTTCAGCCATGTACAACAATTTCCTTGTCCATTCTTCAATTTCAGGTATTTCTTCTCTCTTCCGGTACTGAGCATATATTATTCTAGCAGCTGATATCATATAATATAACAATATCTTATCATTTCTATTAACATCTTCCAAATGCAATGATGATAACTACATTTCTGGATTTTTTGCAACATTGTAACGAAGTATCAAAGACATCTCAGTACATATTTTGGTCCAAAAGTCTCTAGCCTTACAAGTCCACCACATATGAAATAGAGAACCTTCATACTCCTTACATTTCCAACACTTATTAGATAGCTGTTTGTTGGCTATGGCTAATTTTTTCGGTGTTAAGTACCATCTATATAACATTTTATAGCCATTCTCTCTAATACTGGTACATGTTGATATTTTTAAAGTATTTTTCCATAATTGTTCCCATGCCTCCATCGTTATTTCATTATTACAATTTATAGCCCCCTTTACCATTTGCACCTTGACTGTTTCATCTTCTGTAAACCACTTCAATAACAATTTGTACATTTTAGAAATTATTTTACTATTATCTCCCAACAGTAATTCTTCTAGCTCTGGATTCTTGGTTCTAAGGCCTGTTTTTCCTTGGTCTGAATCAAATACGTCTTTGATTTGTGTATATTGCAACCAACCATATTTGAATAGCAACTCCTCATTTGGTTTAAGGTTCAACTCATTATCTGTTACTTCTGTTAAGTCTTTGAGAGTAAGCCATTCTTTTCCTTTATATTCTGAGTTTGGGTTGATCACCTCAGCTGGTATAATCCAAAGTGGTTTCTTCTGGTCTATAATTTTTTTGTACTTTAGCCAAGTCAACAATAAATTTCTTCTCAAATAGTGGTGCTGAAACATTGTGTCCATTTTATACTTTTCGTACCACATATATGCATGCCATCCAAATAGTTTACTATAACCTTCCAAAGTTAGTAGTTTATGATTGGTTAAAGACACCCATTCTTTTAGCCAGACTAAACATATCGCTTCATAGTAAAGTCGAAGATCAGGTAGCTGCATTCCACCTCTTTCCTTAGCATCACAAAGAACTTTCATCTTTACTCTTGGTTTCTTTCCTGCCCACACAAATTCCGATATCTTCTGCCATTTTTCAAATTGTTTTTTGTCTTTCACAATTGGTATTGTTTGCATTAGGAACATCATTCTAGGCAACACGTTCATTTTGACTGTGGCAATCCGACCTAACCACAACAAGTTTAGTTTATTCCATTTTATCATCTCTTTCAATTTGTGTCCAGAGCTTTTCATAGTTATTTTTAAATAAATCAATATTTTTAGCTGTCAGCTCTATTCCCAAATATTTAGTCTTGTGTACCACTTCACAGCTTATTATTTCACTTAATTTCTGTTGTTTCTTCTTGGTCATGTTCTTAGTTATTATTTTTGACTTCTTTTTATTTATATAGAAGCCTGCCAAATCTCCAAATTCCTTAATTTTTTCCAGGAGTCTTGGCAGAGTTTGTAGTGGATCTTCTACTATAAACATCACATTGTCTGCAAACGCTCTTAACTTATAGGAAGATCCCTTTATTTTTATTCCTCTTATGTCATCATCTTCTCTGATCTGCCTTAGTAATATTTCTAAGACCATCACAAATAACAACTGTGATAGTGGACATCCTTGTCTTGTACCTTTTCTTATTTCAAACTTCTCTGTCAGGTCGTCATTGACACAGATTGTAGTTCTTTGTTTCTTATATTTTGTTTTTACTGTGTCAGGTTTCGGCGGGGGCGCTTGCGCAGCCGGAGGTGGGGTGGTTGTCCTGGCCGCCCCAAATGGGTCCGCCTCCTTCCTGACGCTGGTTGCCCTGCTGGCCGCTTCCCTTCCTGCCCAAAGGCCGGCAGGGGCTCCGCCCTAACGGGCCTCAGATTAAAAGGGCATGAGCTGGATTGCCTCAGCCACCTTCTCAGCACAGCTTGTTTGTCTCTCTCTCTCGTTCGCCCTTCTCTGCACTTCTCATCAGCCCTGGCTTCTGGAGCCCCCGTCTTTTATCCCTCCCCTCCAGATTACCTCCACCCCCGCTCCCACGAGCCCGCCCCCAAGGCCAGGCCCATCACCTGGAGCAGGTGAGGCCACATTCCAGGCCTCCTCCCTCTCTTCCCTTGCTCCGGCCTCCCAAGCCTTCATCCAGTTGCCTCCCCTCCACCTGTGCGCTCTCCCACCTCTCTAGCCTTCTCCCCCAACCCCTGCTCTCCGGCCCTCTGGCGGGGGCGGGGCCACGTGCCGCCTCAGCGTCCCGGGCTGGGGCGCGGCTGGCACGGCCAACCAAAATGGCGGCCGGACCAGTCCCGCCGCCGGGCACCGGAGGCCGCGCAACGCCGGCGCGCCCGCAATGCCAAGCTCCTGCCCAGCCGTTTCCAGACGCTGCCATTCTTGCGGCCTCCCCTCGGGCCGGGTTGCCTGCACCGCCGCCGCCGCCGTGCCTTCGCCTGCCTCCGTCGCCTCCACCACAGCGGCCTCCATGCCCGGCGCTGCTGCTGCTGCTGCTGCTGCCGCCGCCGCCTCCGTCTCTACTGCCGCCGGTTCCCAAGCTGCCTTGCTGACCTGTCCTGGCTCCAACTTGCTGAAGTAAGGGGGGACAGGGGAAGGCCGGGGGGGAGCCCTTGGTCGGGACCTGCCGGCAGGCACCGGACATACTGCGTCTATAAATTCTTTGCATCTTTTACATTCATGCGAGCATAAAGTCCCGTTTCAAGTTGTCAAAGGCCTTCTCTGCATCTGCAAAGAAAAAGCCAACTTCTTTGTCTGGTCGCTTATTAAAATATTCCATGGCATTTATAACCACTCTCAAGTTGTCCTTTAGTTGTCTGTTTGGTAGGAATCCAGCCTGATCTTCTTCTATAAAGTCCATTAGCCATATTTTAAGCCTGTCTGCTAATATTTTGTCAGGCGGGAGGGCGCCCCCTGGCGGCGGCAGCGGAGGCGGGTCAGGTCGGGATGCCTGCGACGGGTCCGTGCTGGGCCTCTGACCAGCTGGACGAACTGCCTGGCCGGCGCATGCCGGGGATTCCCGCGGAGGGCGCCCCTTAGGCCTCAGAAAGGGCGGCCACCGTCTGAGCTGGCGAGCCAGTCAGCAATTAGCTCTGCCCATCCAGCTGCACCTTCAATGTCAGGGCAGCTGACCATCCACACACTCTCCTCCTCGGCCTGGGGTTCTGCCCTCCCTAAATACCTGCCCTCATTAGTGTCACTTCCACCCCTCTCCCCCTGTGCCCGCCCCCAAGGCTAGCCTCAGCACCTGGGCCTGGTGTGGCCACATCCGCCGGCCCCACCTGCCCTCCTGCCATTGGTCTGCTGGCCGGTGGTCCCTGTTCCCTGCCTGCCGGTCCCTCCCTCTCCCCCAGAGTGGCAGCTGCCCTGGCCTTTCATGGCCCGGTATGGCCGGGCAGGCCTTTGGCCCGGGGGCCGTCCCGGCGGGCCTGTCTCCGCCCCGTCACCCGCCCCCCCAGCAGGCGCGGCCCTCGTCAGCCGGCTGCGCTTGTGCTGGCGTCTCCCTCCGCTTGCCTGCGCCGTGCGGCTGGCCCTTGCTCCCCCTGCAGCCTCCGGCCACCGCTCCCCCGCAGTTTCGCCGGGAGGGCTGCTGGGCGAGCCGCAGGGGCAGCCGTCGTCTCTTCGCCGCGCCGTGCCCCTGGCGGCGGGGCTCCTGCCGCGGCGCGGCGGCGGTGGCCGTCAGTTCCTGCCGGCTCGGGGCATCTGCTGCCGGCGCGGCCGGTGGCCCGGCTTCTCCGCTCCTCGCGCCGTCGCCCGGGCTTGGACCCAGGTAGGTGCCGGCCGGTGCGGGGGTCGCGTCGGGAGCGTCGACGGGGGAGGGGGCGGCCCAGTCCGAGGGTGTGGAGCCGGCCCTCGGACTTATTATTGCCATTATTTTATAGTCATTGTTTATAAGCAAAATTGGTCTGTAATTTTTCACATCTGTCAAGTCTTGTAATTCTTTCGGGATCAAAGCAATACTCGCTTGATTCCATGTATCTGGAAGTCCTTTTCCTTGAAGTATATCATTCATTATATTTTTTAATATCGGTACAGGGTCTTCCTTCATTACTTTGTAGAATTTAGCAGTGATCCCATCCGGTCCTGGTGCTTTTCCAATCTTTGCTGCTTCTACTGCTTGTACGATTTCTTCCTCTGTTACTGGAGCATTCAGTCTCTGCTTCATTTCTTCTGTTATCTTTGGTAGGTCTGTTTTTTGCAAATATCGGTCTATTTCTTCCAAATTTACTGCCTTCCTCTGGAATAATTTTGCATAATATTTGTAGAAGGCACGCTTAATTGTTTGATGATCTTTCAATTCCTTTCCTTCCTCCATTATTCTACTAATGATTTTCTTCTCTTTTTTCTTCTTCAGTTGCCAGGCTAGGTACTTTCCTGGTTTGTTTGCTCCTTCAAATGAATTCTGTTTTAATACCTTTAAATTCCATTCTAATTCCTTATTGCTCATGGCTCTTACTTGTTCCTGCAGTATTTTAATTTCTTGTCTTATTGGTTTTTTCCCAGGCTTTTTCTTTAGTTCCTGTTCTTTTTTATGCAATTTCTCCTGAATTTCATGCCATTTCTCTTGGTTTTTTTTCTTGTCTTTGTTGTTTAATGAAATTAAGTTTCCTCTTATAACTGCCTTATGTGTGTCCCATACCATTTGGATTGAGACTTCATTATTATTATTTATTCGAAAAAAGTGTTTTGTCTCCTCTCTCAAATGTTCAAGTTGTCCTGATTTTGTAATAAATCTTCATTTATTCTCCATCTTACTTTCCTCCGACCCATTATTGCTTTCCATAATATTGGATTATGGTCTGAACTCACCCTTGGCAAAATTTCCACTTTTTTTGTACTTAAAGCTAATTCTTTTGATGTCCAAATCATGTCTATTCTTGAAAATGATGAATGGCTCGCGGAGTAGTACATGAAGTCTTTGCTTTTGGGATTTTCTTTTCTCTGTACATCCTCAAGTTGTTCTTGCTGGACTAATTCAAAAAATATTTTTGGTAACTTTCCAGATTTTTTGTTACCTCCCTTTATTTTCCTGTCCATTTGTAAATCCACAACACCATTGAAGTCCCCAGCCATTATCATCTGGTCATATTAATCTTGATCCAATTTGTACATTATTTCTCTATAAAACTGGTCCGTGAATTTTTTTGTCAGGTAGGCAAAGGGATGGAGGTTGCCTTCTGCATCCTGTTGTAGCAGTACTCCCCCCGTGGCTGTGTCACTGGTGTTGACTTGTACGATGAACTTGCGATTCTCATCAGGATGCTGGACTATGGGTTCAGAGATGAACTTTTCCTTCAACTGTTCAAATGCATTTTGACACTTTGAGGTCCTGGATAATTTGGCCTGGGTTTTTTTTCTCTAAAGCCCCCTTGCCTTTGGTTTTTAATAAGTCCGTTAGCAGCAGCGCTATTTGAGCAAAGTTTTTTATGAACGGTCTATAGAAGTTAGCAAATCCTAGGAACGACTGCAATTGCTTTCTCGTCTGGGGTGCCTCCAGTGCTTGAACTTTTGCTGGATCCATTTTTAATCCTTGACTAGATATGCAGTAGCCCAGATAATCTAGTTCCTCTTTGTGGAACTCACATTTGGATAACTTTAATAATAACATAATAATAACATTCGATTTATATACCGCCCTTCAGGACAACTTAATGCCCACTCAGAGCGGTTTACAAAGTGTTATTATTACTGGTAATTTGTTTTATTAGGGGCTTCAAAACTTTGCGGACTAGTTCCACATGTGATTCCTTATCTGCTGTGTAGATAAGCACATCATCAAGGTAAATGACCACCCCTTTATACAGGAACTCATGTAGTACTTCATGAATGAGGGTCATGTACACAGCTGGGGTGCCTTTGAGTCCGAACGGCATAACTAGGTATTCATACTGGCCCAAGGGCGTGTTAAATGCTGTTTTCCACTCATCCCCTTCCCGTATCCTCACGCAGAAGTAAGCATCTTTTAAATCCAGTTTTGAGAATATTTTGCCTTGGGCTACCACGCTGAGCAAATCCCGAATTAACGGGAGGGGATAGGCATTTGACATGGATACTGCATTAATGCCCCTGAAATACGTGCACAATCTCAAGCCCACGTCCTTTTTTTTTGATGAATAGGACAGGCATGGCATGCGGGGAACTGGCTGGTCGGATGAACCCTCTCTCCAAATTCTTATCAATGAACTTCCGTAGCTCCTGGCACTCCGCCGGGCTCATGCAATATAGTTTGCCTTTGGGTAGCTTCTCCCCAGGAATTAGTTCAATGGCACAGTCAGTATTGCGGAGGGGGGGAGCTCATCCGCCTCCTTTTCACTAAAGGCGGTGCGTAGATCCCTGTACTCCTGGGGGATAGTTGACTCCTCCCCTGCTAGTAGAGCGACGTTGATGTTAGAAGGAGGTGTCTCGCCCCATCCTGTTGACCACTCATGTGCACTGCACTGACTTCCTTTGAATATGACCACGCCCTCTGACCATTTGATGTAGGGATCGTGGTCTCCCAGCCAGAGGCTGCCTAATATTAGGGGATATTTGGCTGCATTGCTGACTATGTAGGGGCGGGCCTCCCAGTGCTTCCCCATTCCCGTGGGCACGGGCTCGGTTTCTTTTTTTTTTTTTTTAGAAAAGTTTTTATTGGGTTAGGATCAATTATTTATACATTACAATCAATTTCCCCATTTTCCATTTCTAACCCCCTCCCTTTCCCCCCCTTTTTTTGTTGACTTCCAACAGTTTTCCAACCCTTTGTCCCTTTTCCCTTACTCCTTTTAAATTCCTCTATCTAACAAATATATGGTCTCCCATTTGTTCTAAGCAATACATTCTTAACTATTTTTAATACTCTATACCCAAACTATGAGTCATTATTTCCATATTGGATAAACAATTTATCCCAATTTCCATAATTCCAATTTCAAATATTTCTATAAATCATAAACCATATAGATCGTACATTCATTTAAATCAAACAATTTGACTTATGCTCTATATGTTACTCATTCTTTTAGTTATATATAATTACTTTAATATTTCTACTTCCCTTCAATAATAATTCTATATAACTATCATCACATAATCAATCAATTTGACTCATATATATCTTCAAATAAACATATTCAGTTTGTTACATTATACCAGTCTTACCAAAAAGAAAATATTATTAGTTAATCAGTCCTTATAATTAGCCCTTATGATTAATTATTTTCTATCAATATTCTGTTTATTCGTCTATATATATCTGTATATATATCAATCTATTAATCTAACTGCTTAGAAGTTCACAATTATCTCTTCTCCCCCCCGGTAAAGTCACCCCCCTCTACATTTTATTGTACTTCAGTAGTTCTCAAACTGCCACAGTTCTCCTCCCACCTCCCATTTCTTCTCCAAATATTTTTTCAGCTTCTCCCAGTCTGTGTTAAACTGCCCTGAGTCCAGATTTCTCAGTTTTCTTGTCATCTTGTCCATTTCTGCCATGTACAGCAATTTGTAAATCCAATCTTCAATAGTTGGCACTTCTTGTACTTTCCATTTTTGCGCATACAAAAGTCTAGCTGCTGCTGTCATATAAAATATCAACGTCCTATGATGGGCTGGAATTCCCTCCATGCCCAAGTTTAGTAGCAGGAGTTCTGGGTTCTTATTTATTTAAAATTGTAAAATTTCACTCATTTCTCTTATTATTTCCCCCCAGTACTGCCTAGCTACCTCACACGACCACCACATATGATAGAGGGAGCCCTCATGTTTCCTACATTTCCAGCGTTTATTAGAAGTGTTCAAATTCCCTAGCACAATCTTCTTTGGTGTCATGTACCAACGATAGATCATTTTGTAAATGTTCTCTTTAATGCTAGTACATGTCGTTGTCTTCATTGTAGTCTTCCACAAGTATTCCCATGCCTCCATTGTTATTTCTTTATTAAAATTTATAGCCCATTTCACCATTTGTGTTTTTACTGTCTCATCCTCAGTATACCATTTCAACATTACTTGGTATACCTTGGATATTCTTTTCTTGTCCTCTTTAAAAAGGGTCTGCTCTAGTTCCGAGTTCTCTATTCGTATACCTCCCTTTACAGAGTCCGAATTATATAAGTCTCTGATCTGTCTGTACTGGAACCAGTCATAATAAGGTGATAGTTCCTCCTGCGTCTTCATTCTGAGTTTGGATGCTTCAATTCTAGTTATTTCTTTGTAAGTTAAACGTTGTTGCTCATTATCAACAGCTCTCGGATCTATCACCTCATATGGAACTACCCACAAAGGAGTTCCTTCTTGTAGGTAAATTCTGTACTTCTTCCAGATTATATATAAACTTCTCCGTATATAATGGTGCAGGAACATCGAGTTCACCTTTACTTTATCATGCCATAGGTATGCATGCCATCCAAATATTTTTTTATATCCCTCTAGGGCTAGTAATTTCTTGTTCTTTAGCGTCATCCACTCTTTCAGCCACACTAGGCAGATTGCATCATGGTAAAGTCTCAAGTTGGGCAGTTGCATTCCGCCTCTTTCTTTTGCGTCTTGTAAAACTTTCATTTTCACTCGAGGCTTCTTGCCTGCCCACACAAAATCTGATATTTTCCTCTGCCATTTTTCAAATTGTTTAGAGTCTCTGATGATTGGTATTGTCTGTAGCAAAAACATTACTCTTGGTAACACATTCATCTTAACTGCTGCAATCCTACCCAACCATGACAGATTTAACCTATTCCATTTAATCAAGTCTCTCTCTATCTGAGTCCATAGTTTCTCATAATTGTTTTTGAATAGATCTATATTCTTTGCAGTCAGTTCAATTCCCAAATATCTCACCTTACTTGTTACTTCACAGTCCGTTCTTTCCATTAATAATTGTTGTTTCTGCTTAGTCATATTTTTGCATAGTATCTTTGACTTCTTTTTATTAATATAGAAACCTGCCAAGTCTCCAAACTCCTTAATCTTATCTATCACTTTTGGCATGTTCTCCAATGGGTCCTCTGCAATTAACATTATATCATCCGCAAATGCTCTGACCTTGTATGAATAGTCCTTTATTTTTATTCCTCGAATTTCTTCATCTTGTCGTATTTGTATCATCAGGATCTCCAATACTAAAATGAACAACAGTGGAGACAATGGGCAACCTTGTCTTGTTCCTTTACTTATAGTCAATTTCTTGGTCGCTTCGTCATTCACCACAATTGCTGCAGTCTGGTCTCTGTAAATTTCCTTAATTGCTCTGATGAATCTTTCTCCCAATTGTAGCTTTTCCATAGTGGCAAACATAAAGTCCCAGTTTAAATTGTCAAACGCCTTTTCAGCGTCAACAAAGAAGAAACCAACCTCTTTGTCACAACGCTTGTCATAATATTCAATAGCATTAATGACTGTCCTTAAATTGTCTCTTATTTGTCTGTCTGGCAAAAAACCTGCTTGTTCCTCCTCTATAACCTCCGAGAGCCACCCCTTCAGTCTCTCCGCCAATATCTTCGCAAAAATTTTGTAGTCATTATTAAGTAACGATATAGGTCTGTAATTTTTCACGTTAGTCAAATCTTGGCCCTCTTTTGGGATCAATGATATATTCGCTTCACTCCAGGTGTCTGGAATTCTTTGATCCCTTAAAACTCCATTAATCACCTCTTTTAGGAATGGTGCCAGTTCATTGGCCATTGTCTTGTAAAATTTAGCCGTAAGTCCATCTGGCCCTGGCGCCTTTCCTAGATTTGCAGATTGTATTGCCTTACTTATTTCCTCGTCCGTTACTTCACTGTTCAATTTATTTCTCCAAGCTTCCGAGATTTCTGGAAGTTTCGTTTTCTCCAAATATGACGCTATTGATTCTTTATTTACTTCTTTCTTATTGTACAACTTAGCGTAGAATTTATAAAAGGCTCTACTAATGGCAGTCTGTTCCAAATACGTTTTATTGTCTTCACAAATTTTATTTATTATTTTCTTTTCCCTTCTCTTCTTCAATTGCCATGCCAGGTATTTCCCAGGTTTATTTGCACCTTCAAATGCTTTCTGATTCAGTCTTTTAAGGTTCCACTCCAATTCTTTATTACTCATTGCTGTTAGCTGTTCTTGGAGTATTTTAATTTCCTGATATATTTTCTTTTTCCCTGGTCTCTTTTTTAACTGTGTTTCTTTGGCTTTTATTTTTTCCTCGATCTCTTGTCTTTTCTCCTCTTTCTTCTTTCTTGCTCTACCATTTAAGTCCATTAGTATGCCCCTTATAACCGCCTTGTAAGCATCCCAGACTTTGTCAGTTGGTACTTCTTTGTTCACGTTATATTGTATGAAGCACTTTGTCTCTCTTCTCAATATCTCCATGTTCTCTCCTTCTTGTAGCAAGTCCTCATTTATTCTCCATGCTTTCCTTTTTCTCCTTTTCCCTAGTTTCCACATAATTGGGTTGTGATCTGAGCCTACCATCGGCATTATTTCTACCTCCTTAGTCCATAACGCTAAGTCTTTTGAGGCCCAGATCATGTCAATTCTTGATAATGTAGAGTGCCTTGCAGAATAAAAAGTAAACTGTCTGCTTTTAGGATATTCTCTCCTCCATACATCTTCGAGAGTCTCTTGTTGAGTCAACTCAAAAAAAAGCTTTGGTAATAATCCTCTTTTCTTTTGTGCTGTTGTTGTCTTTTTGTCTAATTCCAAGTCTGTCACTCCATTGAAGTCTCCAGCAAGAATTATCTGGTCATATGAAAGATCATCTAAATGCTTCCTCAAATCCTCAAAGAAGCTTTCTTTTGCACCGTTAGGTGCATAAACTCCGACTACCAACACTCTCTTTAAATTCCAAGTACATTCCACTGCTACAAATCTGGCTTCCACATCTTTCATTACAAATTTTGGCTGTAGCTCCTCTTTTACATACAACACCACTCCTCTTTTTTTCTTGCTTGAGGCTGCTACAAAGTCCTTGCCCAATTTTCCCAATTTTAAATATTTTACATCCTGCTTTCGAATATGAGTCTCTTGCAAACAAACAATGTCACATTTTTGTTTTAATAGCCAGTGGAAAATATTTTTCCTCTTATTCGGTGAGTTTAGTCCATTTACATTCCAAGATAATACTTTACACTCCATACTCATAATCTTGTTGGTAAGTCCTTTTCATTGTCCCTTATAAATCGCTCCATCTCCCGCTCAGATCTAATGCGCTTTTTGGCGCCTCCAAATTCAAAGGACAAACCTTCTGGAAGCTCCCATCTGTACCTGATTTTCATGTCCTTCAACATCTGGATTAGCGCTTTATATTTTTTCCGATCTAGTAACACTGATCTGGGTAATTCCTTCATTATGATAATTGTCTTGCCATCGATCTCCAATGGATCTTGAAACTGTTTAGTCACAATCTTCTCTTTCATGTTTCGTGTTGTAAATTGCACAATCACATCTCTTGGTACTTTCCTCTGGGTTGCAATTCTCGAGTTCACGCGATATGCCACATCAAGGATAGCCACAACTTCCTCCTCCTCCTTCCCCAGGTACTCAGCTAACACCTCAGTCATCTGTTCTTGCGCTGTCTTTCCTTCTATCTCCGGCAAACCGCGAAATCTGAGCTGCTTCTCCATGTGTCTACTTTCCGCAACCGCCATCCTTCCCCTCATCAGTCTCATCTCTGTTTGTTGCGTGTCTGCTAAGTTCTCCATCGCTCCTTCTACTGTTTTAACTCTCTGCTGCGTTCCTTGTAATTCATTTTGTATTGTTTCCATACCTTTCTTCACTTCTGACAGCTCCGATTTTACTTCTGACAGCTCCGATTTTACTGTCTGTTTAACCTCTTTGATCAGCTCCAATTTCATGTCCTTAAATTCTTTAATCACCTCTAAAAGTTTTTTGTCCAGATTTTCTATTGCCGATTGCCACTCTTTTTTCGACATAGTGGGGCTTGCTTTAGCTCGCTCCCACGAGTCCGCTCTCTTCCTTAACTCCGTGGCGTTAAATTTAATACCTTTTTTGTTTCAAATGTCCCGGTCTTCTTGCATAAATTAGTTTTTAAAGAGTCCAAAATGTCGGGCGTCTTTTCTCTATGGTCTCTCTATGGTTTTATAATCCAAAATGGCCTACTTCCTTTTCCGCTGAAGCCGCGACCCTTCCCCTTTCAAAAATGGCGATTCCCTTCTTCCTGCCCTCCAGCAAGGGCCGCTTCTCTCCAGCCACTCTATTGTTATTACGCACTTCCTGTCTCCCGTCTTCCCACAGCAGATCTCGCGATGGTGTCTTTTTCTCACAGCTCCATAACCACAGGTATTCAAAACAATAGTCCAATTTCTTTAATAACTTCTTTAAACTTAGTCTCTTTTCAAATGCAACTCTTGCCGAGTCTTCCCCTCCTTTTCATTAATCTGTTGCAGTTTAAAAGTTTACTTTTTTTTCTCTCTGTTTTTATCAATCTGTCCCGTATCGGAAGATAGTGATCTTTACCTTCTCATTCACTTTTCTCGGGTTGTAATCGCTGTTTCGATTTTCACTTCTCCTCTCCACTTCTTCCCCCCAATCGAAGCTTGGGTATGTAGGTCTTATGCCAGCCGAATTGGCCCCAGAACTGCCGTAGAGATTGTAGCCGACCCGTCGCAGGGTGGGACCTCAAGGATCGGGAGGGGACCCGTTGTGTAGAGCCCCCCCTCGTCCGAGATCTAACTCACCCTAGGGTCTCGAGCGTTCTTTGCCTGCTCTCCGCCTGAGAGCAGTCGGCCGCGGGCTATTTTCACCCCGCCGGCCGCTTAAAACGGCAGTCCGGTCAGCTCCGCAAATGGAGCTGCTTCAGATCTCCATGGATCCCAAACCGGAAGTCGGCACGGGCTCGGTTTCGAAGGGGGCAGGGTTCATGCTCGACCCATCCATTTGCTCGAAAACTATGGGATCTTCCAGTTCATGGGTATTTAAGCCTAACCCATTAACTAAAGCTGGCGAGATAATATCCCGGGAACACCCAGAGTCTATGAGGGCTTGTACTTGCACATGAGTCCCTCGCTTTGGATTTACAAGTACTACAGGCATGAATAAAATGACCCCTTTTTCTCTCACCTTAGTAGGGGTGGTTTTCTCAGTGACCTGCCATGGGGGCCCTTTTACAGCAGGTCTTCCTCGTTTCCCGACGTTTCATTGGGCTCACCATCAGGCAGGGTGTATCCAGCTTCAGCAGGCCATTCTTCAGCTTCCAAGCCTGTATTTGGTTTTCCACATCTTACAGGTGCCTTGTGCTCCTGTTTCTGAGTTCTAGGTGCTGACACGGGGTGTGTCACCCCCCTTGCTTGGGAAACTTTTTAGGGCATTGAGCTGCAAAATGTCTGCTGTTTCCACATTGGAGGCACAAGCCCTGTCTCCAACGAGTGTCTCTAATTTCTCTGCCTGGTCCCGTTACTCCTGGGGCGATCCGGCCGCAAGCAGACAAGCTGGGACCCCTCCTTGCCCCTGAAAGTTAGTGTTGTTTCACCAGGTGGACTACTTGGGTGCGGTTTTCGACTTCGCAAGCTAGCTGAATCCAACCTAAAACAGTGGTTGGGTCATCTTGTATCAGAGCTCTATCCAAAAGCTTGGGATTTAATCCATTTCGAAAAAGTTCGATTTTCACTTCTTCATGATAGCTTGGGCATTTGGCCGCGAGTTGGTGGAACTCCGCGGTATAGTCTCTCACTGGGCGAGATCCCTGCCGTATTGCCCGGAGCCATGTGCGCGCGCTCTCTCCCTCCATGGGATCCTCGTACTGGGCTCGTAGTGCAGCAATAAAGGCTTACAATTCATACATTTCAGGGGCTCCAGTATCATGAAGAATCACATACCATTCTGCTGCCAACCCCTCTAGTCTGGATCCAAGTGGATGACTCGACTTTGATCAAAGGGAAATGGGTGGCCCCACTCATTAAAGAACTGCAGAGCTTGTACTATAAAAAAACCCAATTTGCGCGGCTCTCCGTCGAAAGTGGCTTCAAGCTTCATCCAGCCCATAGGTACTTCCACCTGTCGTTCTGGGGTATGGGCCGGTGTATCAGCATACGGCATGGACCTCTGTTGCGGCAGAGGGCCCACCCGCAGGGCTCCTCGGCCTGGGAGGACATTCGGCGGCGCTATCGGGCACGGCCTGGGCAACATTGGGACAACTGCCCCCCTCCCCCTCGGAGGTGCTGGATGAAGTCCTGGGGCTGGTATTACAGGTGGCCCTTGTCGGGGTCCTATACTTCGCCTGGCAGTGGCTGGCACCCTGGGGGGAGGAATGGGATCAGTTCAGATAGCAACGGATCTAACTGTCTGCAGCGCTGGTGGCAGGGCCTGTGGTGCGGGCGGCAGGGGCGGCGGTAGGAACCAGGGCGCAGGCTGCGAGGGCTGAACCGGTGGCGCGGGCTGGAGCGGCGACAGTAGATCCAGGGGTGCCTCTCTGTCGCCAGCCATGGCAGGCAGTCGCACCAGCTGAGAAATCAGGCACTCCATGAGTTGGGACGCATGTAGCAGGTCCCCTCTCGTTGCATGTACTTGGGCCTCCAGCACGGCATAGCATTCATCCTCAGTTGGTAGCTGCGGCCTTTCTTCGTCCCCAGGAGCCCCTGGACCAGGGCCCGCGGCTTAGAGTAGTTCCTCCTCCCAGGCCCTTTGCAAGTTCCACACCCACTCCCACTCCTTGGCCGAGAAGTCTGGTTCTGTTGGGGCACCCGACTCTTGAGTAGTGCCCCCTCTGACGATTTCTTGGGAAGCATCCTGGTACTCACTCGCTCCCAACACACTCTCTTCCACAGGAGGTTCTTCACTGGCTAATTCCAGTATTTGTAAATCCCGCGAGACCGACTGCGCCGTATTCAGTGGAATTATGGGGACAGCAGGTGCAATGTCATGCAGCCCCTGACCCAAGGGCTGTTGCACATTGCGAGCACTGTCCGCCCACCCCTGAGCTGGACGCATTATCCGGACCTGTTCCATGAGGACATCCAAACACCCCCTCCCCCCCCATCGCTGGACGGAGATTGACTGCTCCAGTTTCCAGCACTTCAACATAGCTCCCAGCTGTCTCATCCCACCATAGATCGGGCAGATCGCTGAGCGTTGCTGGGTGAAGTGCTGCTGTAGAGGCTTGGAATGACTCCCAAGCAAAGTCTTCCCCTGTTCCCTGCTCGAGCCCAGACTTGGGGATGGCGAATAGTTGGGGGTCCAGACTGCTGCTGAGTCTCATCCCAGTAGAGTAGCGGGTAAACAGAGTCCCTCTGCGCCGCTCCTTCTCCACTCTGGGTCTAGGGGCCCACTGTCTCGGAGTAGGCAGGGTAGTCCATGTCAGATGTGAAACCCCAGTCCTGGGGATCACACCTAGGTGAGCCCAAGACCTTCCTTCCAACTGCATTGGATCACCACCTGACCCAGGTGGTAGATTTGTAAGGTCCTCCACCTCCTCTCCCAGGGGGTACAACTCAGTCGGGAGTAAATCTGGTAGCCATCTCTCTGGGGTGTAGGTTGAAGGGAAAATTGAAGATTCTCAGCAATATGTCAGGTTATGGAAAACAGGATACGTAGTAGCTGACTTCCCCCCTAGCAGCAAGAAATCCAAGCTCTCTTGAGTCAAGGTTGTTTATTGGAAAATCAAAACTAAAGTGTATATACGTCCATAGATTCTACAGAAGCAATATAAGCGACTGGCTGTATGTAGATCTCTTGCTGAGAATAACGTAGGAAAGGGTTGCTACAAAGTTCCAGTCCTTCCCTGGGAGTCCCCTGCCCGCAGGACCCAGCTGAGCATAGTCAGTCAGTGGGAGAATAGAAGAGAACCGTCCCAAGGCCGCTGTGGTGAGCCATTCAAGATAAGCACACTGTCTTCCCAGGAGCGAACTAGCCTGTGTGGAAAACTACACACACACATTCACTGAATAATTACAGCAAAACAAGAAAGATGGAAGGACTGTGGATGACAGACCTGACACTTACTTTCTCTTGGGTAGATTTTGCCTTTTATCTTTCCCTTAACACCCTCTGGGTAGTTTGCTGCCACCAGGAATATTATATTCCAAGATATTTTATTTAAGTTTACCCTTTTGTAACATACCTAAGCGTCAGGCTCCTTCGTGGTTCTAAGTGGCCCTAAGGATAGGAATGGGATATAGCAATGACAGCTACTCTGGGATATAACCAAAATAAACTTTTATTTCTTCAAGAAGCGTATCGGTTTCATATAAGTAGTTCTCAGTTCTTAAAGTTACTTCAGTTAAACTCATTCACACAGATCTCTTCTAAGGCTTCACACACAGACTCTTTCTCTGACTCAATATTTCTCACAGACGTGCTTAAAGTTACACAGGCAGCACACAGCTAGCCTGCTTTCTCTTGACTCATACTTTCAAACTTGCGTACATTTACTCAGGCTGCACACAGCTTGCCTTCTTTTCTTCTATTGTTCACAGAAATATTAAACCTGCTCAGGCAGCACACAGCTGGCCTCTCTTTCCCTGACTGAGTGTTCTTTCACAAACATGCTCAGTTCAGGTTCCATACAGGTTATATTTCTCTCATAAATACTTCAACATACTCAGGCAGCACACAGCTAGCCTGCTTTCTTCTGACTAAAAACTTTTCTCTCCACTCCCAGTCTCAAACTGCATTAACTCCGCCCAGACTTTCAGTCATCAACCAATCATATCACTCATCCCTCTCTCACCCCCACTCTTCACCTATCTCACACCAAGCTTTTAAAGACACATGCACACATTTACTTGAAATTATTATGCTCTGTCTCATCAAATACTCGCTGTAAATAACGGTATTCTGGGGGGATTTGCTTTTGCTCTTCTTGACTTAATAGCACCACCTTCAGGAGATGGGGAGTGCCCGGTCCCCACTCTTTATCCCTTACATGGTCGTGGCAATCCCCTCCAGCAAAACATAGTTCTCCTCTCTTCCACCATACGTGTGGGTTGTGATCCTGTAGCCATCTTATCCTTAGCACTATAGGGAATTTGGTCTCGCTGACTATAAAGTTTCGGAATTCCCAATGATTCTCCACCCCCATGGGGGGTTGGGGGGATCCCAACCTCTCATTCGAGACCCATCCATTTGCTCAAAAATCAGGAGATGAGCTAATTTGCACACATTTAGCCCCAATCCTGTCACCAGGGTGGGGGCAATTAAGTCCTGAGTGCATCCTGAGTCGATTAGAGCGTGCACTCGGATGTGGGTTCCTCTCCGGGGATTGACTAGAGTCACTGGCATGTGGCCTCACCTTGGTGGGGGTGGGTTGTCATGTTTGACTGTGCCCATTCATCCATGCCAATATTAATTATATTCTGATGCTTATATGCTTAGGTGTCAGTTAATGCTAGTTGTAACTCAATTATGTTCTACTGCCAATTATTGTAATCATAAACCTGGTGTAACTCAATTTCTTGTTGCTAGTATTATAGTAGATTTTCAAATGCTCACAGGTGGCTGTCTGTTTACAACTTTGAACTTTCCCTCTGGACTATGATATGTCTTCCCTCTTCGTGGCGTGATAGCACAAATATGCAAAAGTGGATCTTCGATTTGGGCTCTGAGGGCCCGCACAAATGCTTCTAAGTCATTCAGCTCTGGGGTTCCGGCTTCATACAGGGTGACATACCACTTGGCTTCTGGGCCACCCAGTCGCGAGCCCAAATGACTTACTCCAATTTATGCAGAAGATATTTGCTATAAAGTTTTGCTATAATATTCAACAAGCTTATGGGACGGTAGGATCTGCTTTATCACCTTTCTTATGAATAGGAACTACAGTACTCAGTTTCCATCCTGACAGGAAAACGCCAGTTTCATTAATCTGCGTAAAACTCCAGCAAGTATTGGCGCCCACCGGTCAGGAAAGGACTTTAGTAGTTCCAGAGGAATAAAATCCTCTCTTGGAGCTTTTCCTGAGGCTAGAGAGTTGATAAGATCTCTAATCTCAGGTTCAGTAACTGGGAGCCAATTAGGAGATACAGAGAATTCGGAGTAGGAAATCTGCCTCTGTATGCCATCAATCAAGGATGGGAACGAAGGTGCTCCAAAAATTTTGCTGAAATGTATATGCCAGTCTTTTCCTGAGATTTGAGCTTTGAGCTGAAAAGGCTTGCCAAGCCCAAAAAAAGTTCCCAAAAACGTGACTCTCTTTTCTCTGCGACTGCCAGACCTAATTCATGCCATAGATGTTTGGCATGATCAAGTTTGTTTTTTTTTAAGAAGATTTTTATATTTAGATCTAAGGAGTAAGAGTGGGGTTACAGATGCTTCATCTTTGCGGTAACGAGTCAAACGTATACAGTTACTTAACTCTTTCTTGGCCATTTTACACTCCTGGTCAAACCATCCACTGCCATGAGTTCTTTTAGAATTTAAAGGCCTGTTGTTAGAAATCATGGGTTTTAAGGAACTAACAGTCTCATCAAAAAGTTTGATAGTGTTACTACCAGGTTGCAATAAGGTCTGACGCCGGGACAGTAGTGCGTCATTTGTCAATACCTGAACCAGGTCCATGAGCAACTGGTCAGACCACTTAATTCTTCTAGCCCTAGGAAGAATATCATCTGGAGGATCTAAAGTAGGGCTTAAATAAGTACCCTGCTTAAAATTTAGAAGAAGTCTCAAAGGGCAATGATCGCTCTCAACTCTGTTATCTATCTGAAAGCAATCCACATGGTATAATGAGGGAGAGATGGCTAGGTAATCAATTATACTGTCCCAACATGAGGACAGGTAAGTAAAAGTACCACCAGAGATATCAAATTTGGAACCATTCAGAATACACAGATTGTGATTAGAGAGCAACTCCAGTAGGCATAAGCCAGGCTTGCTAATGACCGGATCTTGGTAGGATCGGTCGAGCAAAGTGGCTTGTTCAGCCATCAAGGTTTTGGCGCCAGCCACCATATTAGGTGAACCTGACCCAATCCTAGCATTAAAATCACCACACGGAACAAGTTGAGAGTTAGGAAAGCTACAAGTCAGGGTTTCAAGAGTTTTGGCTAGAAGATCCCCAAAAGTTTTGTTGTTCTGTATTGGGAACTTGGGGGGATTGTATACATTGATAAACAAAAGAGAACCGATTTGTTGTCTCTGTATTAAAAGGGCCTGGATGTATTTTGAGCATTTCCTTTCCAGGATTTGTACTTCTGCTTTCAGATCAACAGTAATGAGAACCACTAGGGCCCCACTAGCCTGGCTTTTAGAATGAACTTTAGTAGCTGGGACTGGAAAGGTCCTGTGACCCTGAATAGATGGAGAGGTGGAATCTTCCACCCATGTTTCCTGTAAACAAAGAATGTCAAAATTGCATTAAAAAGTTGAAAATTCAGGGTCATAAAGTTTGTTCCCCCACAACTTACTCAGTTGTGTTTGTTTGGGAAAGTATGACCCCACTCTTGGAAGAATTTCATTGCTTGTACTAGGAAGAATCCCAGTTCCTTGGGGTCCCCTTCAAAACAGGCCTCTAGTTGATGCCATCCAGGTGGTGGGGGAGCCCCTGGTGGGGCTGCTGGGGCCCCTAGAGGTTGTGGGGCGGCATGTGGCATTGCTGGTGGTGCAGCGGATGCTCCTTGAGGTGGTGGGACCGCTGGGGGGGGTCGCCTTGGCAGGGATGTGGGGCCTCCACGTGGCCCCGGTCCAGCTGGTTGCCCGGGGATAGGCAGACGGTGCATCAGCTCCTGTAAGCCTCCTATCACTAATTTCATGTCCGTCTTGAGGTTGCCGAACTCCCCCCAAACAATCCGCATCTCGCTCTGCACGTTCTATAGGCTCTCTGCTACATCGGGACTCTCCATCTCGCTCCCGCAGGACTCATCCTCATCTTCCGTCTCATTGTCCAGCTTATTAGGAGGGACATCAGAGTTAGTGAGTTTGAAGTTGTCCTTTCCTTTGTTTGGGTCTTTCTCCTTGTCAGGGTCGACAGGAGTCCCTCAGGTTTTATCTGGCTCCTGTTGATTGTCCGGTCTGACTTGGTCATCTGTCTTGACATCTGGAGCCCCCAGGTTCTGGTCCGGAAGGATGGGGACTTCTTTGGGCCCTCCTGGGCCCCCTTTGAGGAATTCCTCAAAGTCAATCATACTCTGGGTGAACAGCCTGCCTTGACGTCTCTGCTTCACCTCTGGGTCTGGCTTGTTCCCAGGTTTCCGGGGCACCCACTTATGTGGGGCAGCTAGCAACCAGTCCTTGTGATTCGCCCCAAGCTTAGGAATAGCTCCCAGTCCTCTCCCCACAGAGGCCAGTTTCTGTAGAAAGTTGGTAGTAGGTTCCGTTAGCTTCCCATCAGTGCTCTGATCTGCTGCTTCTGCCATGGAGCAGATAGGGATCGTAGAAGATAAGGTCCATGGATCTGAAAAGGACTTCTGCCAAAATGTCAGGTTCTTGCAGTTAGATCCCCATCGTACTCCACTGCACACACTCCAGAGTATGAGTTAAAGTAACTTTATTAGAGATCTATCAGTATCAGCATACTCAGACAAGGTTATTGGCAGAAGTGATGTATGGGAGTTTGGAGGGGTCAGTTATAGGGAAAGTTCTAACCTTTGGGATAAGGATGGTTGAGATTCTGGCGCAAAGGGGTCAGGAGGGGGAGGAAGGGCTGGCAAAACAGGAGGGGGGAGGGACTGGAGGAGAGAAGCAAAAATAAAGTCATTTTCAGTTCTTAGGTTTGCCCGGCCTTCAAGGACACTGTCTCAGGTGGTTGTGAAAACGAAAGTAGATGCCACCACAGGCACCCGCAAAATAAGGAACTTCCAGCCAAGCAGACTGTCAATAGGCAACTTTGTGTATTCTCAGAGGATCATTACCCAGCACAGAACACAGAAAATACTTATGGCAGATATGTAGACAGACATAAATGACAGGGACACGAATTCATCTAGAAAAGCAGTATAAAAGCAGAGTTATTATTTTTTAACTTTCCTTCTTAATGTTCACCACCAAATCTGAATGTGATTAGAGCATGGATCACTGTGACAAGATTACACTTTTTGAGGAACCAGTTATAGGTGGCACATCAATTGAATCTGATAAAAAGTGCTATGAGCTGTGAAAATCTCAGCCTTCCTCAGCCAGGATCCACTAACTACTCCAAGTTATGAGCCAGCTTCTTTAGAGGAGTGAATGCCTCTCCGAGGCAAGCTGACTTCTCAGTCCTTAAGCAGCTTTATCATTGACCAAAAGTATCTCAATCTTTTCCGGACTGAGCTTCAGTTCATTGGCCATTCCCAGGGGTCATTTCGTAGAAAAAGAGCTGGAGGAACTCATTAGCATAACTCATTAGTATATGCCATGCCTCTTGCCATCACCGGAAGTGTGTCATTAGTATAACTGATTTGCATATGCCACACCCCCTGACATCACCTATCCTGGCTATTTTGGACCCAATCCTGGCCATTCAGAGCTGAAATTGGGCCCAAAATGGCAAAAAGGAGCTGAAAATGGCTGAAAAGGGGCCCAAAATGGTCAGGATCAGGCCGCTATGTCTATGGAGTTCTATGGAGTTCAAGTTACTTTGATTTCATCTCCTACCTCTTGCAGCAAGAAATCCAAATCTCTTGAGTCAAAGGTTTTTATTGGAAGAGTATATATTCAAGGCACAAGTGTCTATAGATATTCCAAAGGCTTTATGAGCTTCTGGCTGAACACAAGGCCTTTGCTGAGAATGTCGTGTTAGTTTCTTGCAACAGTATATCAGACCCTCCTTTCCATCCCCCCCCCGTATGCCCAGTTAGTATAGGAGCTGGGGAATGTGAAAGTTATTGCTCCAAGGTCTCTGCGAGCCTCTCCAGATAAGGCTGTCTTGGGAACCACATCTGTTCCTGTGAACCTGCACACACAACAACACTGGAAAATTACAGAACAGTAGTGAGAAAGCAATATGGCAGTGCTGTGGGTAACAGACCTGACAGCTGATGAGCGAGAGAGAGATCCATCACCTGTCAGAGGCCCAATCCGGGCTGTTCCAGCCCCAATCCAGGCTGAAACAGGCCCAAAATGGCTGAGAGTCAGGTGGGCGAGGCCACCTGACGTGACCTCTCTGGGGAACTGCGTTCCTGTGCGTTCCCCCTTGAAATGAGCCCTGGCCATTCCATTAACTTGTCCAGACATCTTTTCATAGTTTCCACAAACTCACCTGACTCTTCTGTTAAAGAGAGTGTCATGTCCATGTTGGTGATACCTTATAATTGAATTCCCCTACCATCTCTCTAGCAGTTTCATGTAGATTATGGTTCTGAAAACAGAATTATTAAGTCTTCATCAGCTGCAAGTAAAAATGTGAAGTTTTTGGAAACCTTGAAGTCAAACCCATCCTTTTTGGGCATGAGGCTAGATATTTTGTAGAAAATCAAAATGTGTGCATTATTTGTTTTCGTATCAATCCTAAAGCTATTTTACTGGTTTAAGAATATAAAATAAATTTAACTTAGCATATGATGTTCTGTTACTAGGCAAGTTTGTAACATTTAAAAGGTTACTTAGAAGGGCATATTCATTGTTAGGCTTCTTGTGCAGTCCCATATGACACTGTGCATGCACAGGGCTGCCAAATGGCGTGGGTTATACAGCTTTAAAATCTGTTGATGGGCGCCTGTCTCCCCAGAGTGCATGCCCAAGCATTTCCCACCCAAAGCACCCGCCCTCTGCGGAGACGGTGCCCGTTACCCTCAGTTCCTCCTTTGCCACCGGACAAAGAAGTTCTACAGTGTGTGTTGCAGCTTGGAGATCAGCATTTCTTCTTTTACAGCAAACGGAGCTCTAACGATTCTGAAAGAGCAGAAAAAGCATTATTTAAAAGGTGCACTAAGTGTTCCTCTAAAATGATCCACTCAGATGGGCACGATTTGTGCCTCACTTGTCTGGGCGAAGGCCACAATGTCCAGGGTTGTAAACTATGCCAGAAGTTAACCCCTAAGGCATGGGCAAAGAGGACTACCAAGCTTAAAGCCCTATTGTGGGAGCAGGCACTTTCTCCTTCTACCAGCCCCGCTACTAAGGCGGCAAAATCTTCTGCTCTGTCGGAGTTGGCTGTGCACTCTGATCCAAACCCGTCGGAACCATCAACATCAGGGATAGATGCTCCTCTGCTTCTGACAAGGTCCTCTTGGAGTTGAAAACACCACCTGACTCTGACCGCAACTCCAGTGGCGGAGTCAGCGAGCCCTGCAGACCCGACTCCATCTCAGATCCGATAGCCAACACCAGAGATGCAGAATGTGTTGGAGGGACATTGGAGCCGGCATTCCCTCTTGACTCTGCTTTCACCCAGCCAGTTGGAGCCAGTTAGATTGAAGTCGAGGCATCACTCCTTATCAACTCCAAGGGTGGATCCAGGCAACGCTACAGAGTTGTTCACTAAACCTGATAGCGAGAGAGGCTCACAGGCAAAAGGCCCGACCAAACCACCTAAGAAAAAGGCATGGTCAAAGTCGGAGCATGGACTTAGGAAGAAGGGAGGAAAGACTAGACACCTCCTTGATATTGAGATAGAACCGGAGGTTCAAGTGGTAGTGACCCCCAAGACTCCGTCTATACATTCCAGATCCCAGTCAGGTTACTCTTTGGAGGCAGAGGACGAGCTTCCCTAAAGCCTCACCTGACAGACCCAGCTGGGAACAGGAGAGGTCATTCTCATCCTTGCTCCTCTCATAGGTGCTTGCCGTGCTCATCCCATGGAGTCGACCTGGGGGAACCGTACAGAACAGAATCAACCTCTTCTGTTTATGAGGAAATTAGCGCCCCTAAGAGACACAAGAACCTGTATTATGTCCCGAAAACTTCAATGGCCTTCCAGCTGCTGGAATCATACTTGGAGCCATTTCAGGAGGAAGGGAGCCCAAGTATGCCTTCCGACCCCTCACTGGAGGAGACGCTGGCGCCAGACTGATCAGTTTCACTGACAGGTGAGTTTCACTTATACACGGAGCAGATGCTCCAAATGGCTAAGACTGTAGATGTTGACGTCTCCACCACCAAACTGAAGCCGAAGGATAAGATCCTCTAGCATTTATCTTCAGGAAATCCAGCCAACGTTGCGTTTCCCATCATTGAGGGCTTCGTAGAAATGATCAACTCGTTATGCGACAAGCCAGCTTCCATGCCCCTTGTCCCAAAAGAAAAGGACAGGCAGACGGCAAGGTCTTACAGGGTTTTGCCACTGAAGCAGCCAGCTAGCCAGTATCAACAGTACTGTCAGCAGTACAAACAGCAGCAACCCTACTGGAGCCGCTTCTACAGATACCAACCGGACCAGTATCCAACAAACTGCCAATCACACCGGCATAGCAACTATCAAAGGGGAAGACCACCACAAAGCCAGAAGCAGACCAAGACCTCTTCTAACCCTAAAGATATGGCTCAACATGGCAAATAATTCTGACTAGAGCCAAGACACCTGATAGTGTTTGGGGATAGGTTGTCTGCTTTTCTCCTGGAGTGGCAGTTACTTACCTCTGATGTTTGGGTTCTGGGTATTGTTGCTGAAGGTTATAAAATTGACTTCCGGTTGGGGTAATGGCGAGACCGACGTGATTCGGAACTCCAGATCAACTGAGGTGCTGTTTTTCGGGCTGATGGGGCACCCAGATTGCCCACAGCCTCTGGATTTCAGTTAGAAATCCGGCAGGAACGCTTGTAGCCCTGAGAGTGAAGGGTCTCGGCGGGTGGGAGGCTCTGAATTAAGGGCTTTCCTCCCAAGCCTTGAGATCCTCCTCGGAGAAGGGCGGCCAAAATCTCTGCAGCAGCTTTGGGAGTCATTAAATTGACATAGGCTCGTTGTTCCCCAAGCCTCGGGAACAGATATGAACAGAATTGGACGTTTGAAGCAGTGAGTACATCCCAAGAAGTTTATGTTAAGTTAAGATTACTATCTCCCCCAACAGACTGTTTTACTGAATAAAGACCGAACTTTTAAAAGAACAAAAGACTGTTACCAAGCTGAAAAAGTATACTAAAAGACAGAGCAGTTTAATTTGAGTTGTGACAGTGAGAAAAAGTTAAAAAGAGCTAAGAAGAATATTGTTTTGCATACCTGTGGTTGGGGAGATAGCGACGCGGTGGGCGGATCGTGGGAATCGGAAGGCGGGACGCGAGACAGGAAGTAGAGGAGAGGAGATAGAGAGAGCGTGGCGAGGGAGGTCAGGAAGACCAGGAAGACCCGGAAGAAAAATAAAGTTGGAAGAGGAAGTGAAGTACCCACCATTGGAAGTAAGGGAAAGGAACCGGAAGCAAAGGATTCACCATTGAAAGTAATGGAAGACCATTGATGTGACATTATTACCATAGAGAAAGAGCGCCCGACATTTTATATCATAGGGAAACATCGCCCGACATTTTAAGGGTAAGGGAAGCCTCAATCGCCATTTTAACTGAGGGCAAACGTTTAAAAATTTTGATATATAAAAATAGAGACTTGAATTAAAAAGAAGACGGAGTTAAGAAAGAGAGCTGATTCATGGGGACCCAAGGCAAGTCCGATGGCCTCCAAAAAAGAAAAGGACTGACAGGTTGCCATTGAGAATTTGGATAAGAAAATAACAGAGGGAAATAAAGAGATTCGGGAGATGATACAACAATTACAGCAAAACTTAATGTCGGAAATGAAAGAAGCGATTAAGTCTGAGATTACGGAAGTTAAAAAAGAGATGGAAGCAATAAAAACAGATTTACAGAATACCCGACAAAAGGTGCAAGAAACGCAACAGATAGTGCAGGATGGGGAGAAAAAAACGGAGGCTATACAGACAGATACTGTGGCTATGGGCGAAAGAATGGTGATGATGGAATGCAAAGCAATGGATAGACAAATTCGTATGAGGTCGGTCCCGGAAAAAATGGATGGATCTGCTCTTAAACAAGTAGCTGAAATATTGGCAAAATTTTGGGGACAAACAGAGGAGGAAATGATGACCCATTTGGATATCGTATATAGAGTCAATTCAAAATATGCAGAACAAAAGAACCTACCAAGAGATATTATTGTCCAATTGACCACAAGGAGAATGAAGGAGAAAATTATTAGAAGACATTTTGAAACTCCGCTGGAAATAGCCGGGACTCGGATTCGAATCATGAAAGAAGTACCATGTAAAGTGCTCCAGGATCGGAAAAAGTATAGCGATTTGACACAGAAGCTGAGGGCAGCTGAAATTAGATATAGATGGGAGCCGCCAGAAGGAGTGACTTTTGAATTCCAATCAGGGAGACAAGTGATTAAATCGAAATATGCAATGGATGTATTTCTGATGGAGAATGGAAAAGACTTTCCTAGCTCATCCAGATTATAATTATGGTGGACCTGAGAAATTTGAATGAATCAGCAGGAGTCATGAAGTTTAAGATGGTTGCCCTCGATATGGTCCTTCAACTGCTTCCACCCAACTCCTGGTTTGCAGTTGTGGATCTGAAGGATCATATTCCCAAGGCCCTCAGCCTTTCCTCATAGGGCTCAGTCTCCAGACCCCTGATCATTCTCGTCGCTCTCTTCTGTACCCTCTCCATTTTGTCCACATCCTTTTTGAAGTGAGGCCTCCAGAACTGTACACAGTACTCCAGGGTATGGCCTGACCAAGGCAGTATAGACAGGGACTATGACCTCCTGTGATTTCGATGCAATGGTTCTGGATGGGTCAGAAAACAAGGCCTTCCTCCCTCTAGAAAGAGCAAGGAAGATAAAAATCTTGGTTCAGCTGTTCACTAGGCAGATGTTCCAGCCAGCCATTACTATTCAGATGTTGCTGGGCTTCGTGGCTGCCATCACTGCAGTGGTTTCACTTGCCAGACTACACATGAGGGAACTCCAGTTACGGTTCCTATCAGTCTATTGCCCAACAGTCCACTCCCAGAGGAAGAAGTTTACCATACCCAGAACAGTGATCAAGTCACTGGACTAGTGGACCCATGACTCCAATTTATTAACAGACATGAGCTTTGGGTCACTGAACACAGACTTTTCCATTACAACAGCTATATCAACATCCAGTTGGGGAGCATACTGTAGTGACAGATTTGCACATGGGCTATGGTCAAAGGCTGAAAAGAAGTTACATATTAATGTATTAGAATTATGAGCTATATGTTATGCACTTACATTATTTACAAATATGGTGACAGGAAAGACTGTCCAGATACTTACTGACAATTTGACAGCAATGTTCTATTTGAACAAGCAGGGCGGAATAACATCCAGAACAATATTCAGGGAAGCTATACAAATGTGGGAGTGGGCCAACAAGCGAAACATCACCCTATAGGCCATTCACATCCCAGGGGAAAGCAATGTCATTGTGGATACTTTAAGCAGAATAGGCTAATCTCAACATGAATAGTCCCTAAAGGAAGGATACATGGAGCAGATCTTCCACCTGTGGAGTTTCCCAGAAGTAGACCTTTTTGCCACTGCAGAGAACAGGAAAGCCCCCATATTCTGTTACAGGGGAGGTCTAGACCCAGAATCCATAGGGGACACATTCCAGA
This sequence comes from Eublepharis macularius, assembly GCF_028583425.1. NCBI lineage: Eukaryota > Metazoa > Chordata > Lepidosauria > Squamata > Eublepharidae > Eublepharis > Eublepharis macularius. Next base: position 8,237,643 of record NC_072800.1, on the reverse strand, counting down.
TCAAGTGATCAGGGAATCTCTTCTACGCCTTTCCCCCCATTCCTCTCATAGTGAGAGTGGTCAGCAAATTACAATGGACAGGACCAACATGATAGTAGTAACCCCTTTTGGCCGCGTTATCCATGGTTCTACTGGCTGACACAACTGTCCAACAGCATGTTTCTACACCTGCCACTGGCTCCAAATCTCCTCAGCTTCAGAGGAGTTTGGCACCATGACACAGACTCGAGCTTACAGTTTGGCAAATTCTGCAGTAGGAGAATTCATTGACGGGGTGGCATAGGTGTTATTGAATGCAAGGAAACTCACCACTAGAAGATCCTATTTGTATAAGTGGGGGAAGTTTACTGAATGGGCTATAACTTGGAGTCAATCCATATGAATGCCAGGTTACCTCTGTTTTAGAATTCCTGTTGCATTTGAAACATAAAGGACTCTAATTATCTATCAAGGTTTATTTGGCAGCCATATCATCATTTCATGCCCCCATAGACAAGAAGACCATATTTTCTCATTACACAGCCAAACTTTTCCTTAAGGAATTATAGAACATGTACCCACCAGTGACAAGAATTGGGCTGCAACGGTCTTTACAATTGATTTTAGCCAAACTGATGTACCGAACTTTTGAACCATTGGCCACTTATTTTACTTGGACCAGTCAAAACAATTCCAGAAAGACGATCAGTTGTTCTTTTGTTATGCAGGACCTAAAAAAGTAAAAAAGGCGACATCAGAAACAATTGCTAGATGGGCCATTCAGGCAATTAGAACATGTTATAGACAGACTAATGTACCTTGTCCATTAGAGATTCATGCTCATTCCGCTAAGTCATAAGCCTCATCAACCACAATCCTGAGGGATACCTATCCAGGACATTTGCCAGGCAGCCACATGGGCATCTCTGGACACATTCATCAAACATTATGCTTTGGACGTGGATAACGGGAAAGAGGCTACAGTGGGCCAAGTGGTGCTCCAATCATTGTTCCAGTGAGAACCTGCCCTCCTGCATGGTAAGTGGCTTGGTAATCTCCCATGTGGGACTGCACAAGAAGACCGACAATAAAAACAGTGTTGCATTTACCTGTAACTGTTATTCATTGAGGTCTTCTGTGCAGGAACACATACCTTTTCTCCTACCACGCGAGGTTCTCTCTTCTGAAGGGAGACCAGCAGCTTACGAGAAACTGAGGGTGACAGGTGCCATCTCTGCAAAGGGCGGGCATTTTGGGTGGGAAATGCTCGCACATGCACTCTGGGGAGACAGGTGCCCATTAATAGATTTTAAAGCTGTATAACTGTGCCGTTCGGTAGGCCTGTGCAAGCGCAGTCCCATGTGTTCCTGCACAGAAGACCTCAATGAACTACAGTTACAGGTAAATGCAACACTATTTTCTGCTTAGGATTGCCTTGTTTACAAGAAAAAATATGAAAAGACTCAGTATTAGTGCTTTAAATTATTGCACCTTATGCTACCGTAGCATAACCAGAACTACTATAGCACATGTATTCTAGAGTTTTCCATCTAAAAGATAAGGGAGAAAACTGAAAATAGAAAACACAATTTTTAATAAACAAGAGTATACTATCTGGAGTCTCAGGCAGTCACAATATTCCTAATAGGTTATTTAGATATCAAATTAAACTTTATAAAGTTGGAAAAATGAACTCTATTAGTGTATTATATATATTAAAGTGTACTAAACACATATATCTTTGAAAATATTTGAAAGCAATTTACTCAGGATTATTCTAATTTCCTAATGCTGTATATTGTCTTACATAAAAATCTTTGTACGACACATCTTGAGTTTGTAAAACTTCTGTCTTAAAGCATTTTATTCCCCAAATTTCTAGTTTTTCAATTGAAAAGGGAACAAATCACTAAAAAAAAAAATTCTCCCCCACCCCCCATTTTTCCTGTTTCCCTCTGCCCAAGGCCTTTAAACCCCTAGTTAAAAACTGCTCAGCCATATTTCACTTGGGAAGGAAGATATATCAGTAAACATTTTGAGTGAGCAGAATCTTGTCTCAAAAAGCAGTTCAAAAAGTTCTTAGTGTTCCCTAGAACTCCAATTTTTCCTTTGGATAAATAGGAAAAGTCTTGTGGGCAACCCCCATTTTTGTATTTCTCCCAAGCCTTCACATTTCTAATAGGATTGCCAAATGCTTTAAACTGTGTTACATAACAGTTGACAGTGTGCATATTAGGTGAGTAAAAACTTGTCTTTTAAGGCCTTTTACCAGTTCCAAAAGAAAAAAATCATGTTTTTCTAATGCTTTCCCATATTTCCCATTTTTTCCCTTTGGCAAAACATTCATATAAAGAGGGCTGTTGCCTTTATGGTGGATGCTGGCCCTGATGCCTTGAAGTTCTCTTCATGACGAGCGATACTGTCAGTGGTGGTTGTATCTCTGGCTAAGGAATTGGGCTGTCAGTTTAACATCTAAAGCCAGCCTGGCCGCTTTTCCTTTCCTCAGCGGAGAGTTATTTGGAGATACATTCAGAGACAAGATGAAGGCCAAGAAAAAGTCCTTCACCTCTTTGAGGAGGAGAATAGAATCTAAGGAGCTTTTTCTTTCAGTTTTTGCATGCACCGAGGTATTTAAGTTCTGCATTGAGTATAAAAGACTACCCTTGTGGACCAAATCAAAGACCAACTTCAAATCCAATACCTGGTTGCAGGGTTTCAACCATTTTTCAGGAAGTGCTGAGGCTGCTTGCTGGTGCCAGCATAGTAATCTTTTTCTTCTTCTCTTGTGGAAGAAAAAACTTTGTCACCAGGATTCTAATTATGGCAGTGAAATGAATAATTGTTTGTAATGGAATCAGCTGACTCTTTCTCTTTTGATGACATCTGTGGTTTGCTAGTCATTGTAGTGTCAACTTTAAGTCCTTCATGGCCTAGTCTTGAATGTGCATTCAGAAGATTGTCTAAGTAAGTAGGAATATGGCTACCCTATGTCCTGAAGTTTGCCGCCACAACTGCTATTGGTTTTGTAAAGACCCAGAGTGCTAAAGTGAGGCTGAATAGTAGGGACTAGAATTGGAAGGGGTTTGTTCCATAGGAGAACTTGAAGAATCTGCGATGAGGTTGAATGAAGCACTGGGGTGGCTGGAGTGGAGCCCAGTGACTAGGATCTGGAAGGCACAGATGTGAATCCCCACTCTATTGTGGAAGCTTGCTGGGTGGTTTTGGCCAGTCATTCTCTCTCAGCCTAACCTACATTACATGGTGGTTGTTAGGATAAAGTAGAAGCAGAGAGCTTGATGTTGTAATCTGCCTTGGGAAGATAAGCAAGGTATGGATATCTAAAAGTTAGTAAGTAAACATAGAGGTAGGAGTACCTTAAGAAAGGGCCATGAATTCTTAGCACCAGGTCATTCCTTCATGCCCTCCCTCTCTCAATCTGCCTAAATTCATATTGAGTCAAAGAATCATCATTGCTGTCAGGTGGCCATGTAGTCTCTTAAAAACCTCCAAAGAAAGAGAGCCCACTACCTCCCGAAAGAAGCCTGTCCCGCTCTGTCAGGCAGTTCCTCATAAGCTTGTTCCAGCAAACCCTGGAGAACAGAACAGGTCCTGTTGCTGCTATCTCTAGGAGGTGATTGATCTCATTGGTCACGTCCTGTCTTTGCCTGTTTAGCAGAGGTTGGGGAGACGAGAAACCTACTGTTGGAAACCTGTATAAATGGAGTATTCTTCTGGTTTTATTCTCCTGGTTCCATCTATAAGAACTATTGATTGCATGCATAGGTGAAAATCTTTTCTTTCCTGTTGAAATTGTGCTTTCCTGATGAAATTCATAAGCATAAGCACAATTTCAACAGGAAAGAAGAGACTTTAAGAATGAATAGAGCATGGTTTCCAGTCCTGAAAAACCCCAGGCTAACAAAATACTCTATACCCTACAATAGCCCTGCAGAGAAGATTAGCATATCAAGCACTAATCCATATGCAAAAGAACCTCCTCAGGATACAGTGAAGCCTCCTTCCATTAGCATTCCACACCCTGGGAAACTCTTACAGGATGACTCAGCCCATCCCCACCATCCTGAGTAGATATAAATGACCTGCCAACATCTTTTCCACACTGTGACACTGAGAGATCTCTGTCTTTTGGTGCTACTCCTCTGAAGATGCCAGTCACAGCTGCTGGCAAAACGTCAGGAACTACAATGCCAAGACCACAGCTATACAGCCCGGAAAATCCACAACAACCACCATTCTCCAGCTGTGAAAGCCTTCGACAATACAACTAATGAAATTATTGGGATGGTGGGAATAATTGCCTGAACAGCATTACTTGGGAATATGAAGGACTTTATTAGCAAAGAAGCTGCATACGCGTTAATCATATGGGAACCATAGGAAAGGTATGCCATTATAGATCATTGGCGGAACTTAAAAAAAAAAATCTGTTGGTAATAGAAACTGCTGTACCTCTTGAAGCCCTAGTAAGTCCTTATCAGTGCTATAATCTGTTTTCAGGCTAGTGCCATTCAAGAAGGAAAATGATGTAATTAGAAGAGCTGGGTAGATAGGTGGAAGACTGTGATAAGTGAAACGGCGTCTTGTTTTGCCTGCAGAAGAAACTGGAGGAAAGGTGCAGGGTGAGAAGACGTTGCCTATTTGAAAGGGAGAGTGGAGTTAATGCCACTTGCTGAGGGGGGGAAACAAGTTGGATTGAAAGTGGATTTAGGTTAAACATTACAAAAAGATGCCTCATGGGGGAAATTGCAGCTTAGCTGTAGACTAAAGTGCCTAGGTGCTATGTAATCTGATTCCTTGGAGAATCAAAGAAATTAAATGTGTCTCTCTTGGGAGTGTGTTAGGAAGACTTGACTGTCTTGGGCCACAGAATTTAACTAGACAACTCATGAAATCCCATCAGTCCCATAGCTGGGACTCAGCCGCCAGAAGTATGCTAAGTGCAAGCATTGTAAACAATCCTCCTTGAGACAGAGTCAGTATTATCACATTTAAGGAATGTCTTCAGTCAGGCAGTAGTTAATGAAAATGTTTTGCCTGACCCAGTATCATTCATTCATTCCCTCTAGGACAGTATAACAGGAAGCAGGATTCTGTGCAGTCAAAAACCAAATGTAATATCGAGCATGGAAAGGTACTGCATGTATAATTCTTCAACCTAGTTTGCAATTTGGGGCCATGTGGGTATGCTGTTCATTTTCGGTCTTCTGTGCATTCCTACATGGGACTGCGCATGAACAGGCCAGCCAATATTGGAGGTTTTTCTAGTTAACTACCACCAGGGGGCGCTGCCACCTCCCACTGTGCCTGCATGGCCGTTTTCCCACCGAGATGGCCCCTGGGAGGCAGGGCGCCCTCTGCTACCCTTAGTCCTCTTTCGCCGCCGTACTCTCCAAGTGAACCAAGAAGAGTCATCGCAGGGAAGGAGGGAGGGCATGTATGCCTGCACAGAAGACCTCAATGAACAACAGTTACAGGTAAGTGCAACCCTGTTTTTCATTTTCGATCTTCTGTGCATTCCCACATGGGAGTATAACAAGCTAAGTACCTGGGTGATGAAAGCTCGGCTCTCATTACAGGAAGATGGACTGGAGCACCGCTGTACCCACTGCTGCTTCCTTCCTGTTGAGGATATCAAGGGTGTTGTGTTTGACGCCATATAGAAAGGTTCTAGCTCTTCGCTCACAAGATAAGTAGTTTCTCTTATTTCTCGTTGTCATGCTTGGTGTTGAAAATGTCAGATAAAGCTCTTTTCAAGCATTGCATGAAATGCAATGCAAAGATGACCAAATGGATGGTCATTCCCTCTGTCTTATGTGCCTTGGAGAAGGACACCAGATGCAAAGTTGCAAACACTGCCAGAGCTTCACTCAAAAAGCCCATGCAGAGAGGTCTAGCCGACTTAAAGTGGTTTTGTGGACAAAAGCTATGGAAGTGCCCACTACCGCGGCAAAAAACCCAGCCTTGGCTGGAGACGCCGTGCCATCAGATCTGGGACCTTCCTCGGCATTGAGAGCCACCCCCCTGGTTCTGAGACCCAGTCTGATGGGGTCGAAGATGCCTTGGAGCTGATCACCATCCGCCTCACCCGAGGTACCTTACTCAGAACCAACCCGATGCCACTCACCAGCTTCGGATCCAAAGTCTCTGGTCCATTTGAATCCAACAGGGGAAAGCATCGCTCGAAGTCAAGGGACTTGACAGCGTCATCAGACTGGGCCAAAGATTGATTGGAGCCGACTGATAAGGGCACATCGGGTGATGAACCCTCCAGAAAGTGGTCTAAAAAGACCAAGCATTTGTTGGAGAAGCCCAAACAGACCACGAGCAGAGATGTGCTAGAGGATGAAGTAGTACTTGTTGAGTGTCCTCCCACACCATCTCCGCATGTCGGTTCTCCTTCAGCTCGATCAAAGTCTTAATCTGCCTTATATTCCGAAGAAGGTGAACTCCCTCAGAGAAAGCACCTGTCCAGGTGATCCCCTTCAAGCGGTTGCCATTATAACTGAGGGGAGTGGTACCTTGCGAGCTCTCCCAGGTATGCCACTGATTGTGGACAGGTATACCACACTGATGTTCTGTCACAAGAGTCATCATCCACATCATTATTTTTCCAGCACCCAGATGGCCTTCCAGTTGTCAGGGTCAGAGAAGGAACTGGATCCTTACCGAGAACATTATAGCCCTACTCCGTCGGAACCTTCCCCTGATGAGGCAGTGGGCAAGACAGGAGAGGTTTCACCAACTGATGACTTCTGGCCATACACAGAACAACTTATCAGGATGGCCAAGATGCTGGAGATAGACATCTCCTCAGCTGAACCTAAGCTGAACGATAAAATCCTCCAGCACTTCTACTCAGGTTCCACATCTAACATAGCCTTCCCCGTAATCAAGGATTTTGTGGAAATCATGACACCACTGTTCCAGAAACCTGCTTCAGCCACGACCACGGCCAAGAAAGCAGAAGGGCTGTATAAGACCAAGGACAAGTTTTGCCCTTATCTATCAGCTCATCCCCCTCCGTCATCGATGTTCACTGGAGAGCTACAAACTAAGCAGAGGCAGGGCCCGTATTCTACACTCTCTGACAAAGAGAGGAAGAAACAAGATGCCCTAGGCTGGAAGGTCTACTCATCGGCTGCTTTGAACATCAAGGTCGCTAATTATACGGCAATGACGGGGCTTATCAGCTATGCCTGTGGAATAAAGTGGTGACGTTCCTTGACAAGCTCCCTGATGAACAGAGGCCATTGATGAAAGTGCTCCAGGAAGAGGCTATACGTCTGGCCAGACACCAAAAAACTGCAGGCTCTAATGTTGCCGACACGTCAGCCAAAACAATGACCTCTACTGTGGTCCTGTGGAGACATGTGTGGCTTAGGGTGACCACACTGCTGACAGAAACACGTAATAAGGTGGAGGATCTCCCATTCCAGGACAAAACCCTTTTCTCGGAAAAGACAAATGAATACCTGTCAGAAAAACGCAAGGACAGACTGACAGTGTGATCATATGGGGTTCTTCCCTCCATGCAACAAGGCAGGCGCAGCCAGTACTGGCAATCCCAGTTTAGATCACGGTCGTACCGGTACCAGCATTATCAAGGATATTCATATCCTAACCAACATCAGTTCCAGGGCAACCAGGGCAGCTTCCCTAAAAGGAAGCAAAACCAGAGACAGAGACACGGGTCCCAATCGCAGCATCCTAAAGACCAGGCTCATTCATCCAAGCAGTTCTGACTAAAACAGGAACTTGCCCTAGTGTTTGGGGATAGGCTGCATAATTACTTTACAGTTTGGCAAAATATTACCACTGACGTATGGGTGTTGAAAATTATTTTTGCTGGTTATAAAATTGAGTTTAATTGTTCCCCGTGTTTGTCTCTTCCTAACAGATCAGATTCTCAAAATTGTCCTGAACTAGGGGCTGAGCTTAACACCCTATTAGAGAAGGGTGCAGTACAGGAGGTGCTGGAGGAAGAGTCAGAGTTGGGTTTTTATTCCAGGTTTTTTTCTGGTTGACAGAAAGGATGGTGGACACAGACCTACCCTAGATTTGAGGAATTTGAATAAATATATTGCCACACACAGGTTTCATATGACCACCTTACAAATGGTCATGACATTTATTCCTCTGGGTTGTTAGTTTGCAGTACTTTGAAAGACGTGTATTTTCACGTCTCTATTCACGAGTCACACAGAAAATTTTTGAAATGTCTGTTTGGTGGGAGGATCTATCAATATCGGGTGCTGCCTTTTGGTTTGGCCACGGTGCCCAGAGTTTTTACTAAGTGTGTTGCTGTAGTTATCGCCTATCTAAGAAGTGATGCATCTATCCTTACCTAGATGACTGGCTCATCACGGGACAGTTGGAGGAAGATGTGAACAGACAGATCCACTTAACTCTATATACTTGTTCGGAATTGGGTTAACCAAAAGAAATCCAAATTGTCACCTGCTAAGAGGGTATAGTTTATTGGAGCGGTCCTCGATGGAGTACCTGCAGACAGGGAGAATAAAATAAAAGGCATTGTTAGGCTTTTTCTGCATTATTGTTTTCAGTCAGCAAAAAAATTACCAACTCTGTTAGGCCTTATGGCCTCAACCACTGCAGCAGTTAGACTTAAAATGCGAGACTTGCAATTATGGTTCATCTCAGTCTTTCATGCTGAGAGGGACTCTCAAGAAAGAAAACTTAATATCCCTAGGAGGGTCTTACGCTCCCTGTACTGGTGGACGGAAGGTTCACATTTATCCACAGGAATCCCATTTGGACACTCAGAATTGGAATTGTCCATCACCGCTGATGCTTCCAATATAGATTGGGGGGCACATTGTGGTGACCTTTTATGCCCAAGGATTATGGGAGGAGAGAGACAAACAATCCCATATTAATCTTCTGGAGCTGAAAGCTGTACCTAATAGCTTAACATCTTTCTCAGATGTGGTAAGAAACAAGTCCATGCTAATTCTCACGGACAACTCCACAACGATGTTTTACATCAACAAGTAGGGGGAACCACATCCAGAAGCCTCTGCAGAGAGGCAATAGCCATTTGGAACTGGGTGATCCACAGTGCCGTAGATCTGAACGTGGTGCACATACCATGGACGGATAATGTTACAGCAGATTGCCTAAGTAGGCTAGCAGACAATCCACATGAGTGGGCAATAAAGGATACATACTTAGACGTTATTTTTTGTCTATGGGGGCTTCCCGATGTTGACCACTTCACCCCCAAAGAAAACAGGAAGGCAGACCTTTTAGCTCAAGGAGGGGGACTAGGATTTGGAACCCTAGGAGATGTTTTCCAGCTTTCCTGGTCAGGTCGTCTTCATTATGCATTCCCGCCTATCCCGATGTTGGCCAAAGTGATCAGCAAGTTCCAAGCAGAGAACACGAGGGTAATTCTAATAGCACCCTTCAGGCCAAGACAACCCTGGTTCCATGGCCTGATGAGGCTGGCGAATCAGATCCATCACTTACCCAGGGAACTGGACCTCCTGTCATGGAAGGGAGTCCTTCACCACGACATAGGGAAACTGAAGTTGACTGCTTGGCTGATTCTTCCATAGGAACCCTCTTGGAGGGTGTAGCACAAGTTCTTTTAAATGCCAGGCGTCTCCACCAGACATTCCTATGCCATTAAATGGGAGAAATTTACCTTATGGACCCCTGAAAAGGAATTGGATGCAGTGAACTGTACTTTAAATAAGGTTTTGGAGTTTTCGTTAGAACTAAAGCATAAAGGACTGTCAAACTCATCTGCCAAAGTTTAACTGGCAGCGATTTTGGCGTTTCACACTCCTGTGGATGGTAAGATAATTTTTTCCCATTTTACTTTAAAATGTTCCTAAAAGGACTGAATAATATGTTCCCAAATGCAAGTCGAGTAGTCCCTCAGTGGTCACTTCATCTGGTTCTATCAAAATTACTCATGAAACCCTTTTGAACCTTTGGCTATTTGTCATTTGCGACTTCTATAAATGAAGGTAGCATTGCTAGTGGCTGTTACATTGGCTAGATGCATTTGCAAATTGGCTGCCTTGAGCATCAAACCACCTTACCTAAAGATTCATCCTGAGAAGGTGGTTCTACAAACTAAGCTGGACTTTCTTCCCAAAGTCGCTTCTAGATTCCATATGTCTCAGGAGATAGTCCTACCTGTTTTTTTTTGTGACCAGTCTAGTGACGCTGAATGGTCTTTGCATACCTTGGATGTTAGAAGGGCGATACTTTTTTATTTGGATCGTACCAAACCTTTTCGGGTGGATTCTCAACTGTTTGGTTGCTTCGCGGCCACCAATAAAGGAAAAAGGGCTAGTGCCCAAACTATACCCAGATGGGTGGTCCAGGCTATAAAGGCTTGTTATGAATATGCTAACCTATCTTGCCTCTTAGAGATTCATGAGAGCACAGGCTTCTTCAGTGGCTCTACTCAAAGGGGTCCCGATCCAGGACATCTGCAGGGCATCAATAAGGTCGTCAGTGGATACGTTCGTCAAACACGACATCCTTGATATCCTCGACAGGAAGGAAGCAGCAGTGGGTACAGCGGTGCTCCGGTCCATCTTCCTGTAACGAGAGTCGAGCTTCCACCACCCAGGTACTTAGCTTGTTAAACTCCCATGTGGGAATGCACAGAAGACCAAAAATGAAAAACAGGGTTGCACTTACCTGTAACTGTTGTTCATTGAGGTCTTCTGTGCAGGCACACATGCCCTCCCTCCTTCCCCACAACAGCTCTTCTTGGTTCACTTGGAGAGTATGACGGCGAAAGAGGACTGAGGGTAGCAGAGGGCGCCCTGCCTCCCAGGGGCCATTTTGGGGTGGGGGGGGAAAGGCCACGCAGGCGCAGTGGGGAGCGGGAGCGCCCCCTGATGGTAGTTAGCTAGAAAAACCTCTGGTATCAGCAGGCCTGCGCATGCGCAGTCCCATGTGTGCCTGCACAGAAGACCTCAATGAACAACAGTTAGCAGGTAGTGCAACCCTGTTTTTATCAAATATGTTGCAAATATGTCAATCAGCTGTTGAGTTTCAGTCCTTCTGATTAACTGTTTAACACTATAGCAGTTTATTTGTCAGAACAACTAATGCACAGTATTGGTTGGGATCTTGTTATGCAGAGTTTGTTGATGACTTACCTAGTATTCTAAGGTTTTCACATGCAGAGTTGTGTTGGTCTGTCTGATTAACATATGTTGTTCTTGCCACAATTCATCATAAATCCATCCTTTTTATATGCTGTCCTTGGATATGTAGACTTCATTATATTTTTGTCTTGGTTCCATACATCAAAAATACGCTGAGTTTTATCTGGATCTTATGTAAAAAGTAAAGAATATTCTCCTGTTGGTAATATTACAAAGCTTGATTTGTTTTCAGTTGGAAAAAAGAGTGATTTCTTTTGGCTGTATTACTACATGAGTATTATGGATTCCACAGCTGGTAACAGTGGAAAGGGTTTCTAATAGGATGGTATCTGGCCTTGCTCAGGGTTCTAATCTAGACAACTCTGGGAAAGGAAAAAACATTCAGGCGTGTTTTAAAAGATTTAGGCATGTTTTTTTAAAAGCGTATTCGAGTGAAAATGATAGCAATGTTTTCTGTATGTCAGGTTGTGGTTGTGTTTAAGAGGAAGGTGATCGTGGCACAAAAATGGCTCTGGAATTCTAGCTAGATTTTTGTGGATTGTAGTGTTGTACCAGCAGAGTAGGAGCATCTGAAATGTATAATAAGGTTTTCTTTTTTTAGGAATTTTTTTTGATACCTTGATTCAACAGAAATGGAGCCTGATTCATTTTTCTTAAGTATGCTAATGCACTGTTTTTCAGATCACATCACAGAACTTGATCTGGGATTTCCCTCAGACATGGATTTTTCAATGAGGATATTCCAGGAAATATCACAGGACCAATTCATTCCCTGCCCCAACTTCCTGTTGTTCTTGTCAAAAGTGGTTATATTGTCAACTAGCATCTAGTTTTTTAGCATCTCATGCTGTTATCTGCAGTGTGATATATCAGCACTTGGGCATCTTAAATAGTGTAGAATACATTTAATAAGGTAGGTTTTTCAACAAAACACGCTGTCATGCCAGAAATTTCAGGGACTTTCCTTTTATAAATTCTCTTGAATCTGTCACCACAATGGTTTTTAAGGACCATTTTGGATTTTGTTTCCAGGGTCTAAAGAAGATTTCTACTTGAATCATGAGATATTACGACTTTCTTATATCCAAATCTTTGAAATCAGAAGAGAGGAAAATTTCATTCTCTTGATGTCAGGTAAATTATGAAATACTACTAAGGGCAGAGTTGAGCTTGACTGGGGGATTAGTGTAGATGCAGAAAAGGTTGTAAAGTTATATAGGCAAGTAGATGTGGATTTATTAGGTGGTTCATAGCAATTTTAATACTGCTCAGGTTTCCTTAAAGGTACTAATGAGTATTTGCAGTGTATCAGTTTTGACATTTTTGCAGTCCCAAGTGTGTCCAGACTTCTGATCTACATATGAGGTTGTAGCTATAGTAGTAAGACTTTTTTCAGTTACTAAACAGCTGCTGCTTAGACCCACTGTGTCTTCAGGAAGTGATTGTTATTCCATTATGTGTTTGGATGTAAGATGTGTTACTGTGACAGCATTACATTCATCCCTAGTTCAGTTCTGAGAGGAGATACTTGCTGCTTCGTGAGTGGACTTACAAGACATGCCTTGAGAGTGGCTCATACCAAGTTTTCACACATTCTGCATGGAGCCAAGCCTGTCTCAAAATCTCTTAATTATTGGTTTTGAAACTCCATAAAAAATGGATGAAATATACAATAAACAATACAGTTCTTGGGAAATACTTCCCCCCCCCACATCTTCCATTTATTTTGGTCTAAGCTTTTAGCTTAGAATTGGCAGATCCTTGGCAATCTTTTTCTGAAAATTGTGTAGAGTCAATCAAATTTGACTCATTTTGCTTGAGATGATTTGTACTAGTCAGAATTGATACACTTGGCCTATTTGATGAAGGAAATCAGTCTACATCTGATAAGAAAATATATTTTTGTAAGCAAAAGACTCAGGGCATTGCAGAGTCATCTCATCCCACCTGCCCCACTATTTGTTCTTTCCCTTCCTTGAAAGCCCCTGTAGCCTCTCCCCTTTGCCCGATTTCTTCCTGATTTTCATTATTCCTTCTCTCATTCCCACTCACCAGCTGACCGACCTTTATATGCCCTTCAGATTTCCCTTCTTCCCTCCCCCAACAGCTTCTCCCCAGGAAACCTCAGGCTGAGCTACTGCCAGGCTCAGTTGTGCAGAGGGGAACTCTCAAGAACATGTGAGGAGTCCTTTGCTTCCTCTTTCACTTCTCCTGGCAGCTCCCATATCCTCACTTTTCCAAGCTTCCTTCCCTGCTTCCAACACACCAACCAACCTACCTTTGATCTGCTCCCCCCATTTTCAGCTATCTTTATTACTTATTTACTTCATTGATATCCTGCCTTTCTCTACAACAGGGTCCCAGAACAGCTTATATCTTTCTCCTCTCCTCCATTTTATCCTCACAACAACCCTGTGAGGTAAGTTAAAATGAGAATGGCTCCCTACCTTGACATAGTTGATCTGGCCACCTGATCCATGCCATGGTAACATTGAGAGTTGAATAATGTACTCTGCATAGGTCTCTTCTCAAAGTAAACATGGAGACTCCAGCTGGTGCAGAATGTTGCAGCCCAGTTGTTAACAGGAGTTAGGTGGAGTAAGCATATTACTCCCATTCTGCAGTCACTTCATTGCCTAGCCATCACTTACCAGGCTCAATTTAAGGGCTATCACATATAAAGCCCTTCATGGTCTTGGTCCCTCATATCTGTGCAACCACCTCTGCGGCTTCACTTATCTGAACAGGGCCTTCTGCAGGTGCCACCTTGAAAATGGGCAAAATCAGTAGCTGCCCGTTCGTGCACATTCTCTGTGGTGGCCCCCTGCCTGCCTGAAGAGACCAAGAAACCTCCCCCTCTCTTGGCTTTCTACAAACTATGCAAAACTGGGTTATTCAAGTAATAGGGCTGTACTGTAAGAAATGGTTCAGAGAGATGATCTGAAAAGGGACATGGATTGTAGACTATACTATGGGGTACTCTGTGTAGATATGTTCCTACTGGGAGTTTTCATGTAATTTAATATGTCATGTCAAATTACTTTTGTTTCGACAATGTTTCGTTTGTATTTGAATGTATGGTTGCTTTAAAATTTCTCAATCCATACCCTGTTGTATTGTTTATTTAATGTACCAGCTGTTGATCATACTGACTTACACTGTGTAATCCAACTTGCGTCTTGCCCAGGAAGCTTCTGCTGCAGAATGGAGATTTAAAGCTAGGTTTCCTATATCCTAGACTGAAATGCTAGCTACTACATCACATGGGCTTCTGCGGGGTGGTTGCTCTTGAACAGTAGTGAACAGCTGGTCTCTGCCAGGACCTGGACCCCATGAGTCCTCCCTAAAAGGCCAAAATAGCCCTGGAAAAAGCCCTGTCCCCACCCTCTGCCTTTCACTGACAGAAACCAAGCCGTTAGCTGGCAATACTGTCATGGGTGTCTAGCAATGGCCGTAGAGGCATTTGTTTCTCAAAAATACAGGCACGGCTTTTATTAGTTTGGTGTTCCCTCCTCCCCCTCCCCATGTTTATTTTTTTAAGATTACAGATTTTTCAGGTTTGTAGAAAGATTTGTTTTGTCTATTAGTGGCTCCAGTCTCTGAATTTAAGTATCTACAGATTTGGCCATGTTGAGAATTGGATATATTGATATTCAGCATTCAACTGGCCACATTTTTTGTCACTTACCTGTGGTTTTCGGGGTTACTGCTATCTCCTCTTGAGACCTAGATTCAAGACGATGTGGTTTGTTTGGTTTTTTAAAAAATTCAGTTTTAGAAAATATTCTTAAGGGTGGTTGTTGGGGGTTTTCCGGGCTGTCCTGAGAGACACTGAGAGATCTCTGTCTTTTGGTGCTACACCTCTGAAGATGCCAGCCACAGCTGCTGGCGAAACGTCAGGAACTACAATGCCAAGACCACGGCAATACAGCCCGGAAAACCCCCAACAACCATCGTTCTCCGGCCGTGAAAGCCTTCGACAGGACACTGAGAGATCTCTGTCTTTTGGTGCTACACCTCTGAAGATGCCAGCCACAGCTGCTGGCGAAACGTCAGGAACTACAATGCCAAGACCACGGCAATACAGCCCGGAAAACCCCCAACAACCATCGTTCTCCGGCCGTGAAAGCCTTCGACAATACATTCTTAAGGGTCTTTGCGCCAAGTGCCAGAATCTTAACTTCAGCTAGATTGTTTTCAGCTAGATTGTTCAGCTAGATTGTTCAGCTAGATTGTTAAGTGTGTTTTGTTTACACTTTTATAAACTAAACTGATTTTGTTCTACACACTAAAGAATGTCAACTTTTCTTCACCGCATTGATCAAAAGACCCTATAAGGTGAAAGCCCATTCTCCAGTGGTATGGGAGTGGGTTAGTCCTGACTGATGGGAAGTAGCTCCTCTATTGCAGGGTCAGTCGAATCAAACGATCCCCTGTGGGAGGGCTCTTCCCTGGCACGCCAGTTTTTTACCGGCCCTGCTCTGGCACGGTGTCGAATCGCTGTGCTCTTCGGGCATTAATTAAAAGAAAGAAAGAAATCGGGACTTGGAAAACAAGTCAGGAGGAAGAAGGGGAAAAGGAAGGGCTTGTCCCTCCACCCCAAACCCCCCTCCCCCTCCAACTCTTGGCACAACGCCGAGGAGATGCAGAGCCGGCTCTTTTATCCCCGCAGCAGCGGCAGCGATGGCGACGAACGGCGCAGTCAACAGGGAGGCGCGACGCAGTGAGGGGGACGCTGGCCTATACCGGGTTGTCACGACGGCAACAGTGATCCCAGCATAGCTCATTACCAAGGGGCAACTCGACAGGCTGAGCGCTGGCGAGCAGGGAGAGGACAAACGAGGTGCGGGCAGTGAGAAAAGAGCACCGCGGAAGCACAGACGGTAAAGATCGCACAAGCACGCACACAATAGCGGCGGCAGCAGCAACAGACCTCATCTCCCCTCTACGGGCCCGGTAAGTGTCCTTTTAGGGCGCTCGGCTTGGAAGGGAGTTGTTTGCTCACGTGTAGGAGCAATCATGGCAGACAGTTGGGAAAGGCTGTACGTGGTCTTAATTAGGCTCACTGGCCCCCCCCCCTCTCTCTCTCTCTCTCTCTCAATCCCTGTTTTTTTGTTTCTCCCTCTCCCCATTTTCTCCCATTTAGGTGGGAAAGTAATTTGGCAGGAATGGCAGCCAAGGCGGGGGCGGAAGGCCCTAAAATGGCGACCGGGAGGGCTGAGGGCCTAGACCTCTCCAGTTCTCCCACCTCCACTCCTCCTTCGCAAGGCCTCAGTAGTCATGGCCAGGAGGGTGGCCAGCTAGACCTCTCAGGCCCAGAGGCCAAGGACAACCTGCTGGCCTGGATTAAATCAGAGATGAAAAAAGGTTTCAAGGAAGTGATGGATACTATCAAGGCCCAAGACACTTCTGGAAAGAGCAGGTCTAACCCAGGGCCAAAGAAGAGAACTAGGCCCTTGCTCACCCCCACTCCCCATTCTTCTAAAAGGAGAAAACAGGAGAGTTATTTGGAAGGGGACTCTACCCTTTCTGAAGAACCACAGTCAGATTCTGATGTTTCAAGGGAGCACTCTGAGAGTGAAGGGGGGAACTTTCGGAAGAACAGGAGGGAACAGGAGAAGTAATTCAAACCAGACTCTTCCCTCAGGAAGTCTATTCCAAACTACTCCCCAAAGTTCTGAGAACACTAGAACTAGCCCAGATGGGCAAGGGGAAAGAGGAAGCAGACCATGCCTTTCCACAAGGTTTAGAGAGAGTACTTCTTAAAGTGGGGAGTACCCAGACTGGAGTACCTCTGCCAGCAATTTTCCATAGTATTCTGAAGGCAGAATGGGAGAACCCAGCCAGGCCTAAGGTGGTTCAGTCTGTGTTCAACAAGTTTTACTCCTTAGCTCCAGAGGCTACAAAAAAGATCATGCTTCCGGTAGTCGATGACCCGGTTACTAGTCTAGCCACTACATCAATACTACCGATGGATGCAGAAGGACTGTCCAAGGACCCTTCGGATAAGAAAATGGAGCAGACACTTCGCAGGACCTTCGAGGCTTAGGCTGCCTCTCTTAGAGCCTCAGCCACTGGGTCCCTCTTTGCAAGAACAGCATTCACTTGGGCTTCCAAGCTGGCGACAGCGGGCAGAGAGGTACCAAAGGAAGTCAAGAACAAGGTAAATAAGATTGCATTGGCATTGGCCTTCGCAGCAGACGCTATCTAGGGCAATGGGATTCAACATCGCAGCAAGGAGGAATACCTGGATGAGAAACTCGGGCGTACGACCCTCAGGCTTGGAGCAAGTTAGCAGTGATACCATTCACAGGACCCTGGACAAGTATCTGGTGGAGGATACAGAGAAACAGAGGGTTCTCCCATCAAAGAAGAGGGATACGAAAGCTAAGGACAGACACTCCTTTTGTGACTCCAAGCGTCCCAGCAGGCAGAGTGCATCTAGACCTTACAAGAGCAGGTGGCAACCAAGACCCAGGAGTGACAACAGGACTTTTTCCTTTCGAAAGACGAGTCAACAGACTAAAGGCCAGAAGAAGGCCCATCAAACATGATTATCCTCAAACGACAACCATGCAAATCGGGACGACTTCAGGAATTCTCAGAACAGTGGCAAACAACGGTGACAGACAGATGGGTGCTAGAGACAGTATCCAAGGCCTACTCACTAGAATTCCAGACGAGACCCCCAAATCGGTGGTTTGCATACATAGAAACATAGAATCATAGAATCATAGAGTTGGAAGGGGCCATACAGACCATCTAGTCCAACCCCCTGCCCAGTGCAGGATCAGCCTAAAGCATCTCTGACAAGTATTCATCCAGCCTCTTCTTGAAAACAATGGAACTCCAGGGAGATGAAACATCTGCAGATTCAGGAGGCGATCCTACACCTTCTAGCTATCAAGGCAATAGAACCTGTTACTACACCTCACTGGAAAAAGGGAGTGTATTCGGTGTTCTTCATTGTCCCAAAGAAGAATGGGGATGTCTGGGCCATATTGGATCTGCGCTGGCTGAATCAGTTCATCGCTTCATGCAAGTTCAAGATGGAGACTTTGAGGTCCATTATGGGGGCCATACAGAAAGGGGACTTCCTGGCCTCCATAGATCTATCCAAGGCCTATCTGCATATTCCAATCAGGGAGACTCACAGAAGATACCTCCGCTTTGCGTACAATAGAGAACATTACCAATACAAGGCTCTCCCTTTTGGCCTCAAGGCCTCACCCAGGGTGTTCACGAAGGTGTTAGTGACCTTGATAGCCGCCCTCAGACTGCAGGGGGTCTCCCTGTTTCCGTATCTGGATGACATCCTTATAAAGGCCCCCTCCCAGACTCAAGGAGAGAAGGCCATTCAGACAACTATATCATGCTTAGAGGATCACGGATTCATGATCAACAAGAAGAAGAGTACTCTCCTACACAGAGAATATCACACCTAGGAGTGACTGGATACTATCAAAGACAAAGCCTTCATTTCAGAAGAGAGACAACTCAAGATAGTCTCCCTAGTGAACTTCGTTCAAAGGGAGACAGAGGTGGAGGTCATGCAGTTGGCAAAACTTCTGGGAATGATGGTATCCTGTCCAGACACCCTGATGTGGTCCAGATTCCATACACGTGCACTACAGAAGTTCCTAAGACCTTTTCAGAGGATCATAGCGCACAAGGAACATTGACTCATAAAGATGCCGGTGTCGCTGAAGGAAGAACTGAACTGGTGGACAGCACCATACAGGTTCAAGGAAGGGACTCCCTTCGGGGAACCGCAATGGGTCGTGATGACCACAGACACAAGCCTGACCGGATGGGGAGCACACGCAAAGGGCAGCATGGCCCAAGGGGCATGGTCGCTAAAGGAAAAAGAAAACAGCATAAACTGGCTGGAACTGAGGGCCATCAAGATGGGGCTCTGGAAACTACAGGATATACTGATGGGACAGCATGTACTAATACAGACGGACAACATGACAGCAAAGACATATGTGAACAGACAAGGAGGAAACAGGTACAGGAGGTTAAACATGGAAGTGGAGGAAATCATGCTGTGGGCAGAACAGAACCTGAAATCGATCAAGGCGGTACACGTGGCAAGTGTACAGAACACAGTTGCAGACTGGCTGAGCAGGAACAAAGTAGACCAAGCGGAGTGGACGCTACACCGGAAGGTCTTCAGTCAGGTATGTCAGAGATACGGGAAACCGGAAGTGGATCTTTTCGCCAAGGCTCAGAATGCCCAGTTACAGAGATTCTTCTCCAGAAGAAGAGAGCAAGGGGCGTTAGGCATGGACGCACTAAACGAAGACTGACCTGCAGTTCTTTATGCGTTTCCTCCATTGAAGATCCTAGACAGAGTACTCCAAAGGATAGTTCAGCAACAAGCAGAAGTAATAGTGATCGCTCCTTTCTGGCCACGGAGGCAGTGGTTCCAAGAATTGACTCTTGATTGCAGAGCCATGGAGACTGCCACACCAAAAAGATCTACTGTCACAGGGGAAGATGCTTCATCCGGACCCGGGATCACTGAAGTTAACAGCCTGGAGATTGAGCGTGAACAGCTCGCTGAATTAGGATATACAGATGGTGTCATAGCTACTATGCTGGCTTCCAGAAAGAGGTCCACGAACAGTAGCTACAATTAAACGTGGCAAACCTTTAACAGCTGGTGCAGTAAGAGGAACTGTGAGCCGTTGAGTGCACCAGTTCCTTCAGGAAGGACTGAGCAAAGGACTTAGTACCAGCACACTCAAAAGACAAACTGCGGCCATCTCGGCTGTTAGGGGGTCAAAGGGGGGGAACGTCTCTCACCAGGCACCCACATATCCGAAGGTTTTTGAGGGGGACCATGCTCATTAATCCACCGCAGGTCCATAGGTTTCCTATGTGGAACCTGAATGTTTTGTCGAAGGCTTTCACAGCCGGAGAATGATGGTTGTTGTGGGTTTTCCGGGCTGTATTGCCGTGGTCTTGGCATTGTAGTTCCTGACGTTTCGCCAGCAGCTGTGGCTGGCATCTTCAGAGGTGTAGCACCAAAAGCTTTTGGTGCTACACCTCTGAAAATGCCAGCCACAGCTGCTGGCGAAACGTCAGGAACTACAATGCCAAGACCACGGCAATACAGCCCGGAAAACCCACAACAACCAACCTGAATGTTGTTTTGAAGGCACTTACCTGGGAGCCATTTGAACCTATGGCCTCTTGTCCTCTTAAGGAGTTGACACTTAAGACATTATTCATAGTGGGAGTCACCTCAGCTAGGAGGGTTTCAGAAATTAGGGCCTTGTCAGTGAATAAGGAACTCTGTATTTTTCATAATGACAGAGTGGTGCTCAGGCCCGATCTTACTTTCATCCCTAAGGTGAATTCTGCTTTCCATAGGGGTGAGGATATTGTTCTGCCATCCTTCTGTTCTAATCCCAAGCACGACAGGGAGAAGGAATGGCATAAGTTAGACGTAAGACGGGCGTTAAGTTATTACTTAGACAGAACTGAACCTTTTTGCAAGACAGAACATATGTTCGTTTCCTTCAGAAAGGACTCGTCAGAGGAGAAGGTGTCCACTTCCACTCTGAGTAGATGGATTAGGGATTGCATTTCTCTATCTTATAGGGCTAGACAGCTGACTCCTCCAGAGGGAGTAACGGCTCATTCTTTGAGAGGGGCAGCTACGTCTGCAGCATATAGAACATTCCCATCATTAGAGAGGCTATGTAAGGCAGCTACGTGGAAGTCTGTGCATACATTCACAAAGCATTACAAGGTGGACAAGATAGCTTCAGCAGAGGCAGCGTTTGGAAGGAGGGTGCTCCAGCACGCTCTGTGAATGAATCTGCCCCCCCCCCCAGGGTGTACTGCTAGATGTATATCCCGTCAGTCAAGACTGACCCACTCCCATACCACCGGAGAATGGAAGATTTGTATACACTTACCGTGAAACTTCCTTTTTTGGTGGTGTGGGAGTGGGTCAGTCTAAGCCCACCCAGATTGGTTAATGTTTTGAGTTATTGGGTTGGCAATTAAGTATTGTGTTAGTGTTAAAGTTTCATTAGCAGAGTGAAGAAAGGCATGAAAGGACTGAGCAAAGCAGCAGAGTCCAGAGGGCTTGGAAAAACAACTGGCTTGCCAGGGAAGAGCCCTCCCACAGGGGATCGTATGATTCGACCGACCCTGCAATAGAGGAGGAGTTACTTCCCGTCAGTCAAGACTGACCCACTCCCACACCACTGGGAAAGGAAGTTTCACGTAAGTGTATACAAATCTTCCATTATCAGCACATCCAGTTGGATGTAACACAGAATTCAAAAGCTTGTCATATCAGTCTTATCCATCAGCTTCTGTAAAGGCCTGAATTAAAACTAAAATATTGTTTGGTTAATATGTCAGGTATTATGTTTATATTGGGAGCTCTTTAACTTCTGAGTATACTACTCGTGTACATTTTATGCTACAACTGTTATGTGTCTGTAAATCCATTGAATGCTTTTGGATACTTTCCCACTTGTTATTTCATTTTAGAGACATGGCCTAGGAACTGACTGTAAGCAACCTTTCTCACATTTGTTAAACAAGAATGTATTTGGCTTTTCTAATTTAACATTGACTAGATCCTTTTGTAAATCTCTTCTGACCTCAAATAATGAAGAGCTACCAAAGTTTCCAAAGTACAGGAAATTAAAGGTGCAAATTTCAATTAATGCATACAGTGAACCATCTAAAGCTTACATTGCATATTACTCCCACTTTTTTATCAGTTTGCTGATAGGGCTCACTATGCAAAGACCATGTCCTGGGCTTGTTGCACAAAGACCCCAGTTTTTTATTCTTGTTCCAAGTGTGAAAGCAGCTTTCTTTTTCTGTTGCTATCCAAATGTAGAATTGGCTTAACTTTCCTTGGCAAAACAGCTGTGGATTGCATTGTAATTAACCACAAGCAGTTAGAGTGTGGATATCTATAGTAGATAAGAGTGAATATCTAGGAACAGACTGTCACTTTGATTCCCGTAATACATTATGTGATTTTCTGCTCCACATTCATATGAAATACTACAGGAAGCTTTGAAGACTGTATTGTAGTACTAAGCATTTTATGTTAAAAGCCCAGTCTTTTTGGCACGGGAGCCAGGTTTAAATTCTTTGTTTTACCTCCAGTGTCTCTCTCCAGACTATCATAAGCAAAAAGAATCACAGCACAGTGGGAAAACCTGTTCTGCATTGCCCCAGTTTATAAAATGAAAAGATATTTTAGCATTTTTTAAAACAATCAGTAGTGTTTTGGTTAGTTTTACTTTACAAACAACTTTTCTTTCGAGTTTACCCAAAGGTAGATATAACCTTCTAGTTTAACAACAGTTGGCATGACATTATATATCTGCTGAAAGTCAAGATTGTCTTTCTATTAGTTATCCCTGCTTTACAGAAGATTCTGTTTTCAAATAATGATGTGATTGCACAGCAAGGCTTTTCCAGTATCTTCTGGACACCCCAAACCTCTTAATGTCATGAGACTGTCAAATCATGATATAGTAAAAGCTGTGTTATCTGGCATTTGATTATCCAGTATGCTTAGTTAACTATCATTCATCAAAGGGCAAGCTCCCCCGCCCCAGCCACAATATACCTGTGTTTTTGGGTTCAGGTGTGCCCCACTTCCACCTTTCCAATTGGCCAGCTTGATGCCTCCAGCCATTACTGGTATTTTTGATCAGCCAAATAACACCATGTTATACTGGTCTTTTGACATCTAGCACTGCAAGCTGACATGATCTTTGGGTGCTTCTCTCCGCTGGAAGATTCCTGGGCAGCTGACCTGCTTTTCTGCCCGTTGCATAGAGGAGGAGAAGAAAGTGTCCTGCCATCCAGGAGGTTGCATCCAGGAGGAGAAGAAAGGGTCCTGCCAGGCATGGCAGCTGTTACCGTGACATTCTAGTAGGGTGGGGTTTGATCCCAGAGAATTTCTTTGGGTAGAGGGTATGGCAGAAGAGTAAGTTTCAGTGTTTAGTAAGTTAATGCTCACTTCTTTGCTAGCCATGTTGAAATCTCAGCATGACATTGATCTTGGTGAGCTTTTGCGAAAGCTTTGAATTGGTCAGTCCTGCATAGGTCTATGGGCCAAGCTACACATGACAAATGACACTTGAACAGCAAGTGTATTTCTCCCTGTTCACTTGCCCTCCACTCAATCCACTTGCCGTTCAAGTGTCATTCGTCATGTGTAGCTTGGCCCTATATCACACTGAGATTAGGACATGGGTGCTCTCTGCCATGCTGTAGAAGGTGATACCAAAGAAATGTTGATGCTGTAAGTTTTTTCATGAATCAAATGACACCTCCTCTTAGCTTTCTGTCCTGAGCTTGCCCTCAGACTTTTACTGCTAATTCTTTAAATCTAATTCTTTCCCAAGATATTTATCTCCTTGCACTTCATTTTTTTGATGCTTCAGTTTCCCTTCAGTGGCAGTGTTATGTCAACTTTATTGTCCTATTAGCTATGTAAGACAGCCATGAACTCTTTCAATGTCCTTTAATTTTTTTCAAGTACTGCTAGTACTAGTCGCCTAAATTATACTCTTTTCTTCTGTGGGGGTTTTAACAAATGAACTGTCAATTTTATATGTAGTTGTAGAGGGCTGTAAAACAATGGCACAGACTCAAATTATTGTTTATGTTTTTATACCTAACCTTTCTTCCCATATAGATATCCAAGGTGACTTACAAAGTTTTTAAAAAAGAAACAAACCCGACTGCTACAATTCCCCAGCCAGTCTTGCTTCTACCACTGCTGCTATCTCTTTCAGACAGTGTTATGTCCAGTAATACTGCCCCCTTCCAGAGTTTTGCTGGGCAGCTTATCAAGGAGTCAGACCTCTCTGTTTCTCTTACTGCTTTGGAAAAAAAGGTGCTGTGACCACGAGAGTTGTCTTACGTTAAAATAGCATGTCTCTGTCTTTCAGTCTCTTTACTGACATGACATAGGAATCATCTTTTGCATATTGTACATAGCTCTCTTCCTCGGGCAAAAGACTTGTCAAGAGGATCAAGTGTCAGTCTGAGAGGCTGTTCATACTGTGGAAGCTTCTCTTATATGGCTAATTGTACCGATAATGTACGCAAGTTATGCTCATGCATCGAAATAAACAAGATGTTTTTATTCTACTCACATCTTTTTGGACCATGGTCATTCTTGAGTTACAAGGAGACACTCTAGCTGTGATGAAAAGAATATATTGCAGCCCCTGCCCTCCTTTGCTTTTTGAATATAAAGCACACTTTGAATGGT
Source organism: Eublepharis macularius (assembly GCF_028583425.1). Lineage (NCBI taxonomy): Eukaryota > Metazoa > Chordata > Lepidosauria > Squamata > Eublepharidae > Eublepharis > Eublepharis macularius. The sequence goes on along the minus strand of NC_072800.1, from coordinate 8,213,208 downwards.
GAAGTAACTCTAGCAGTTGCAAGACAAATAATATAGCAGAAGTTGAAGTTGCTGGTCTAATTGCAGACAGGCAGAAGTTTTCATACTGGTATGTGGGAAGAATGCTGCTGCCTTTTTAGAGATTCCAAGCAAGTCCTGGAGTTGATACCCCTGTCTGTAAAGGAGTTTCTCCTTTGATGATGCTAGTACTGTGTTTTGTGTTGATGCCTTTGATTTTGGTCAGATGGTTTAAGCTTTTATTGAAACTGATGCATATGGAAAAATTGAATATATATATAAATAAGAAGCAGATCAGAAAAGGAAGGTATTATGTAGCTGTCTGTTAAAAAGGGTACATCACCACCTAAAAACTTAGTATGGTGTATTGATTCTCCATTTCTTTCTGAAAGAAATTGCTTGCCGCGAGGTAATGACTCTGCCTGTGTATTAGAATTATCACCAAACTGGTGAGGTGCAAAGAACAGTATTTATGATCCTACATTAACTCATAAACCCTAAATTTAAAAGGACTTTTCAAACATTAAGTGTCTTATTACAATGACATTTAAGAATCTTCAAGGCTCAATACATTTTTAAAATCCAGTTCAGTGCAATGGAGAGATTTCACTGTCTTTATTGCTACAGCTACAATCCCACTTAATTTACTTAGTCCTCCTAACATTGTCGTGAATGAATTTGTCTGTTGAATTCTCAGCATTGATGATTGTGTCAAGGTTTTTGTCATTTTGCACATGCAGAACAGATGATAGTATTTGAGCAGAAATTTAAAATTCTAGCTGTGCTTGATAGTGGGAGAAATATATCGGTTGTAGCTGGAGGGGACATTTAGTGAGATGCAATTTCTTGACCAGTCTCTGACTTGAGCTGTCGAACAGGGGACTCAGTTTTCCTCCTTTGATCTCAGTGTCATTCAATGCCAGATCTGTAAAGGAGTAGCCAATAGATTTGGCATGTTTGTCCAAAACTGGACTGCATGCCTCCAAAAATGCTTGATTATCTCAGTTGGAAGAGAGGAGTTGATGTTTTAAGTCTTCCTCCTCCTGCAGATTCCCAGAGCAGACATTGACCATTTTTGACTGTACGACCCTCTTGTGGGGTAATATTTTATACAGCATCTTAAGTGACCTGTCAGAGGCAGTCTCAGATTTGGTGTTGAGAATACCCAGGCTGATAGCCCGGGGTATTCATGCAGTGGCCTCCTTGTTGTCAGGCTTTGCTCAGGACTTCATGACAACTCTAGGACTATCCCAGGTTGTTCTGAGTCCAAAGTGTGAAAAATTATATACAGTGGATTTACTCTAATGCACTGAGCAGTTCTGTAGTGGTCTGAATGGAGAAGAGTTAGAAACTCTGGTTTACTAAAAGTAGGGTTGGTACCAGCCTTTCCTTTCTGCAATTAAATGCGTTCTGCTTCAGGATGATCAAGTATTTTCTGTAATGCTTTGGAGTATCTCAATGGTGATGCTGTACAATCCTTAATGGGGACTTAGAACAGTGAGCTAGTAGAGGCCCTGGATAGTTGCAACTTGGAGTCCATTTCCTCCAAGAGATCTTCAGCTCCATGGTTTACAAGGATGCTGGGAGCAATGTTCCTTCTAAGGTGTGCAGTGTTGTGAGCCAAAAATTTATTTTGTGAGCTGAAACTTGCACAAAAATTTATTTTGTGAGCTGACTTGCATAAAAGTTTTGAGAGCGCGATGACATCACTTCCGGAAGTGACATCACTCCTGGAAGTGACACTACTTCCCAGAAGTGACGTCGCTTCCCAGAACCCAAGCACAATGGATTACAACGAGATAAATGTTAGTAAGCTTGGAAAATTACACTATTATGAGAACGGTTTTTTTCCTTTCTGTATCCTCTACAAAAAGTGAAATCTTCCGTTCCCTTTCCCAAACATTTCATTACTTTAGAACCATATTTTAAAATATGCAAGAGTGAAGGGGCCTCTAAAAATCCAAACCCCATCTCACAAATCTAAATTCTAACAGATTCCCTCTGCCAGCGTAGAAAAAAAAAATTCAAAATTCTTTCTCAAAATTCCTGTCTGAAACTCCTTACCAATGGCTAAGTTGTTGTGACATTGTGAAATGCTCATAAAGATTCCAATGTCCCAGACAATGTTCATAAAAACTTCCTTAACACCCATATGTCCACTGCAATTTCAGTGATGTTAATCAGCTGAGGGTGGGGAGAACCATTTGAGTTACAGCTAGATACCATTACCATTAAACCATTTCCAGTTGTCAGATTCATATAGGACAATAAAAGTATACAGTTAAAACAGTAAAAACAATAAAAATCCCCAATGTACAATGTTAATGTTATCCCTTAAGCACAGCATTAGCCCGTATTTTTTTTGCAGCCAGAGCATATAAAGCCATTTTGTGGGATATGTTAGCATCAGAGTCGGCTAATAAAATTGCAATCTTCTCAGGATCTGAGTGGGTACAAAGGTTGGACAACATCTCAGAAAGAAATTTAGTCCTAAATTGGGCATACAACGGACAATTAAGAATATAATGAGGTAAGTCCTCAATTGCGGATGTTCCACAGGGACAGAAGCGCTGGTCCTTAGGTATTTTACTGTAGTGGCCTGCTAAAACTGTGGGAGTTACAGCTATTAAGACATAAGAACACCTATATGCTGATGAATATATTGATGAAAGCCTTATGTGACTTGGACACAGCTATCCATTCCTAGCATAAAACTGGAATAACTATAACTGATATTATAACAAATACAAATAACCATAACTGATATATTTAACTAACACAGAACCAATCTGCATTCAAAAGCTGTGGGAACCATAACAATATCAACTTCAGTCAGCAAAAGAATGAAAGCAACACACACACACAGCCTCACCCCCCATGGAAAGAAAGCAGAATGAACTCAAAGCAACACACACACACAGCTCCCGCCCCCCATGAAAAGAAAGCAGAATGAACTCAAAGCAGCACATATGCACACACAGCCCCACCCACCCTTCAATGAAAATAAAACACAGTGAACTCAAAGCAGCACACGTATACACAGAAACTCCTGAATGAAATGAAAGCAGAATGAACTCAAAGCAGCTTAGCCCTCCTCTGCAGAGCCAGCAGGGGTCCCCAGCTTGCTCTTGCTCTGTCTCTCTCTCACGCTCTCTCACTCACAAATGAAAAAAGCAGAATAAACTCAAAGCAGTGTCTGCTTTCTCTCTCTCCCTCTCTCTCTCTCTCTCCCCACCGGTGCAGGAGGTTCTAGCTGCTCTTGTCTTTACGATAAGTACCTAACTTACTCTTCTTACTGTACGCTATGTCGGAAAGGGCGTTGTTTAAGAAATGTGTCTCCTGTAAAGAAAAAATGACACGATCAGATGGCCACTCGGCTTGTCTTTTTGCCTGGGTGAAACGCACAACACCAAAACGTGCAATGACTGCCACGCGTTTATCCCCAAGGTGAGGACTGAGCGGGCAGATAGGCTCCATACATGGCTTTGAAAGAGGACTATGGCTGCTACTGATGCTCTGACGAAGGTGAAAGTGGTCCTTAAAAGACTCCTATTTAGACCCTATTTTTGTGAAGTGGGGTCTCCCGGAGATACACCTTTTCGCCTCCAAAGACAATTGAAAGCTTAGATTGATTTTGTTCAAGGGGTGGATTAGGCCACGGATTGCTAGGAGACGCCTTTCCGTTCCATTGGTCAACCTGTCTCTATTACATCTTTCCCCCCCCCCATCCCATTGACGCAGGTGGTCAGCAAGATTCAGGCAGAAGGGACGTCTGCTATAGTGATAGCTCCTTTTTGGTCAAGGCAACCATTGTTTCACGGGCTGATGAGGCTACAGACTCAATTTCTCCCCTTACCGAAGAGACCAGACCTGCTGTCGTGGAATGGAATGTATCATCACAACATCGACACACTCAGACTGACAGCATGGTTGATTCTACAGGAGGATCCTTTTCAGCTGGTGTAGCTGATGTCCTACAAAATGCCAGGAGACTATCTACCCGCCAATCGTACAGTCTCAAATGGGACAAATTTAGGGAGTGGGCGGCACACAAGGGTCTGAGTTGTCCTCTTTCAGATATTTGGGGATTTTTGCTGAGTTTGAAACATGGTGGACTCTTAACTCTTCTGTTAATGTTTATTTGGCTGCTATTTCAGTCTTCCACTCGCATATTGACCAGAAGACGTTTTTTTCCCACCCGGCCTCAAAGTTGTTCCTAAAGGGACTTAATAATCTGTTTCCTCCAGTCACTTCTGTTGTACCACAGTGGTCCCTACCCTTAGTGTTGGCCAGGATTATCTCTAGACCTTTTGAACCCTTAGCTACACGGCACGTACGTTATTTGTCGATGAAAGTGGCCTTTTTGGTGGCTATTACTTCGGCACGGAGGGTGGGGGAATTAGCTGCTCTTTGTGCAGATCCTCCTTATTTAAAAATCCACCCCGAAAAGGTGGTGTTGAGACCTAAACTAAGCTTCTTGCCTAAGGTAGTATCGAAATTCCACCTAGCCCAGTAAAACTCACATTACCTGTATTTTTTAGGAACCATTTGACAGAGGCTGAACATGCCCTCCATATGTTGGATGTGCGAAGGGCGCTTTTGTTTTATTTGGACAGGACAAAGCCCTTTCGAGTAGATTCTCAGCTTTTTGTTTGCTTTTCAGGTCCCAAAAAAGGGAGAAAAGCAAGTTTACACACCTTAGCTAGATGGGTTGTTCAGGTGATTTTGTTATGTTATAAGACAACTTGCCTTGTCCTTTGGAGGTTCATGCTCATTCCACTAGGTCACAAGCTTCGTCTGCAGCACTGCTGAAGGGTGTATCGCTCCAGGATATCTGCAGAGCTGTGACATGAGCCTCCACTGATACCTTTGTGAGGCATTATGCCTGGACATCCTGGACAGGAAGGAGATGTCAGTGGGCACGGCAGTTCTCCAGTCTCTTTTCCTGTGATGACTTCACTTTTTCCACCTCCCAGGTAATTTAGCTCGTTAATCTCCCATGTGGGACTGCACAGGAAGACCGGCGATGAAAAACAGTGTTGCATACCTGTAACTGTTGTTCATCTAGGTCTTCCGTGCAGGCACACATACCCTCCCTCCTTCCCCACTGATGCTTTTGACTGTTTCTGGGCACGGCGGCAGCAGAGGACTGAGGGTAACGGGGGTGCTCCGCCTACTTAAGGAGCTGTTTTTGGCAAGAAAGGATGGCTGCGCTGGCGCGCCAAGTGGCGAGAGCGCCCCCTAGTGATATTAAGCTAGAAAATCTCCGATAGCAGGCCTGCGCGTGCGCAGTCCCATGTGTGCCTGCACGGAAGACCTAGATGAACAATAGTTACAGGTTAGCAACACTGTTTTTCTGGTTATAAAGTTCAGTTTATATCTTTACCCAGTCTGAGTCTCCCTGTTTTCTCTGAGTCGGAGTCTCATTTGGGGATTCAGTCTGAATTGGAAGCCTTCCTAGAGAAAGGGGCTATTGAGGAAGTGACGAATGAGTCTGACCCCTACAGTCTTTGTTGTAGAGAAGTAGGATGGGGGGTTTAGGCTCATTTTAGACCTTCATGCCTTGAATAAGGTTGTCAGGGTGCATAAATGATTACCCTTCAAACAGTGCTGACACTCCTTCCCCCAGACGCGTGGTTCGCGATCCTAGACCTTAAGGACGCATACTTCCACATTTCTATATTTGCAGAGCCTAAAAAGTTTCTGCATTTTATTTGGGGCAAGCGCATTTTCAAATATAGAGTCTTGCCGTTTGGCCTTTCCTCAGCCCGCAGGGTGTTTATCAAGGTAGTAGCCGTAATAGTGGCCTTCTTCAGGACCAAGGGCTGTTGTATTTACCCGTATCTGGACGACTGGCTCATAACGGGTAATTCTGCTGAGGATATTGAGTCTCAAGTGTCTATCATACTTGCTACTTGTCTAGACCTTGGACTCTTCATTAACCAAAAGAAATCGAAACTTCTTCCATCCAGATCAGTGCAATTCATAGGAGCTGTCCTGGATGAGGAGCGGAACAAAGGGTTCCTTCCCTCAGAAAGGCTGACAAAGATCTAAACTTTAATTGGTCGATTTAGACATTGCAGGTTTCAGTCTGCTAAACTCATACAAATATTACTGGGTTTGATGGCCTTCACCACCACAGTGGTGCCCTTGGCCAGGCTTCACATGCAGCCCTTGCAGTTACGGTTTATTTCTGTTTTTCACTCTGATAGGGATTTTCAAAATCAAAAGTTTAGCATTCCATGGGGTGTACTTAGATCCCTAGGTTGGTGGTTGGAGAGGACTAACCTCCTGGAAGGAGTTCAGTTTGGTCGTAGGATCCCTAATATTACCATCACCATGGATGCCTCCAACACTGGTTGGGGGCCCGTTGTGAGGGTTCTTGTGCACATGGCTTATGGGATGCAACTGAGAGGTCCTCGCATATCAATTTGTTAGAGATGAGGGCAATTTCATATGCGTTAACTTCATATTCAGATGCTGTAAGGAACAGAAACCTCATTCTCACAGACAATATGACTGCTGTGTTCTACTTAAACAAGCTGGGGGCACAGCATCAGAATCCCTCTGCAGAGAGGCCTTACAGATCTGGACTTGGGCTGTGAGGAACTCAGTTTGGCTTCAGGCGGTCCATATTCAGGGTGCGGACAACATCTTAGCAGATCAGCTGAGTAGACTCCAAGGGGACAATCACGAATGGCCTTTCAGAGACATTTACTTAGACCCTGTCTTCAACGATTGGGGCACTCCCCAGTTAGATTTGTTTGCATCAGAAGACAATCACAAACTAGATGACTACGGCTCTTGAGATGGTATAGAGAAGCTCAGAGAAGCTTTTCCATTCCGGTGGTTACGCCACTTTTACTACTTGTTTCCACCCTTTCCCCGTCTGGCAAGAGTAGTGAGCAAAATGCAGATGGACAAGACTTCGGCTATCCTGATAGCCCTCTTCTGGCTGAGGCAGCCGTGGTTCCACAGTCTGATGAGACTGCAACCTCAGATTTACCACTTTCCTCCACACCCAGATCTGTTACTTTGGGGAGGGGTTCTGCATCACAGTCTCAACAGACTCAAACCAACTGCATGGCTGATACGCCAATAGAAGTGTTTTTGTAAGGAGTGACTCATGTCTTGCAAAACGCTAGGCGTTTGTCTGCTAAGTAATCCTATACTATTAAATGGGGAAAGTTCTGTACCTGGTACAACGGGAAAGGACTGGATCCACTGGACTGCTCCCTTCCAGGGATATTGGAATTTCTCTGGGATCTCAAATTGTGGGGTTTGTCAAACTCGTCCCTTAAAGTGTACTTGGTAGCAATATCTGCCTTCCATCCTCCTGTAGACAAAAAGACAGTTTTCTCACATTACACTTCCAAATTGTTTCTTAAGGGATTGAACCTCTTGTTTCCCCCAGTTTCCACTATTGTCCCTCAGTGGTCATTGCCCCTTGTACTTACTAAGTTCATGACTAAACCGTTTGAGCCTATGGCCACCTGTCATTTGAGATTCTTGTCTCTAAAAGTGGTTTTCTTGGTGGCTAAGGAATTTGATCGGCCGGGGAGGTACTTCAACGTAAAGTTGAACTTGGAAAATAATTCCACCCACTGTAACTGTTTGGTGCTTAATCTACGGTGTATGCACAATGCTTCTAGATTTTTGTGATCAGTCCACACTTCAAAAGGAAATTTAGCCCCCTCCAACCAGTGCTGCCAGGTGGTAAGCGCAAATTTTACAGCGAAAGCTTCCATCTCCCATACGCTTCAATTGCGTTCAGTTCCAGAGAACTTCTTGGAAATATATGCACAGGGATATAATTTTCCCTCCTCATTCAGTTGCAGGAGGACCCCCCCCCCAATGGCAACGTCATTAGCATCCACTTGGACCACAAGTTTCCGATTCTCATTTGGATGCTGCAGAACCAGTTCCGAAATAAATAGTTTCTTCAATTTCTCAAAAGCCTCTTGGTACTCTACAGTCCAATGAAGTAGAAGAAATCCTAGACTCTAAAATAAAACACAACAAGCTTTATTATTTAGTGAGGTGGAAGGACTTTGATGACTCCTTTAGAGAATGGGTGGAACACTCACACATGAATGCTCTCAGACTCATCTCAAGCTTTCATAAAGGTTTTCCCAATAAACCTGGATCTGGGTGAAAAGGGAGAGGTCTAATTTTGGCGAGGCAGAAATGTCTCTGTCACGCATCCATGCCATTAATTTTGCTGATGTATTGCTATGAACCATTGTTCTATGCTGTGCCTTGATATCATATTGCTGATGCCATAACTTGCCTTGTATTCACAGGCCAGCTGTATCCAGAGTGTCTTATCTCTTGTGCTTTGAAGCTCAGTGTCTCTGACCTTGCAAACCTGCTAGTTCTCAGGGGGAAGAAGAATACCGTGTTTCATTTTTAATCTGTTGCCTCTAATCTATTGCCTCTGTCCTGTCTAGACAAAGCATGTATATTATTTAGGGAGTTCTCTGGACCAAAAGTTATGTTTTCCTGTTGAGAGAGGGGATGAGTACTTGGGACCTATATGAGCCATAGTTTTACAGATTTTGTTATTCATGTCAACCTTCTGATCAACCTGTGGACATATCTATGAACACGATTTGATTCCTTGAATAAAGCCTTTTCAACCAAGACCATGGAATGCTTGCTGTGAGGGTACAGGGATCTATCTGCCATAGCCTGTCATCCATAGACCTGACATCACTGTGGTGTCTAAAAATTTCATTGCAGCTGCTAATCTTTTCAGCAATTATTTTATCGTATAGTCTCTCAGTGACTTGGTCAACGTATGAAACTTATTTATTATTTCAGATCAGATTATTTTTGGTGTATCACATAAAAATGAATGTCCATGCAGTTCCTGTTGTTGCTTGTTTTATGTTAACTTTACACTATTCAATAGTAGCAATTTATTTCTTAACCAGTTGTTTTCTATACTACTAGCTTCATTATTCAATTAAATGGAACTTTTTAAAACAGCAGTGTACTTAGAGAGAAGTAAGCTAGATTCCCCCTCCCCAATATAATGACAGTCCATTGACTGTAAATATTGGGAAGAATGTGGGTTAAACTGTTATTACAAATTGATAAGTAGTAAAGTGGATTATTGATGAATATGTAGTTTACTATATATTTTCTATTGAATTTTTTTTTTAAGTTGAACATTTTTTCCCCAATTTTCTGGGCCTTCACACTTCTACATAGAACAAATCTCTTTTCTGTGTAGAACAGATCTCTATTCTATGTAGAGATGTGAAGACTCAGAAAACATTGGGGGCGAAAACCCCCTACAGTTCAACTAGTTTTTTTCAGTTTTTCCAGTGGAAAATTTTGGTGGAGTGTTGAGGGTGAGGAGAAACCTCTTATACTGCATGTTAAACAGTATTTTTATCATTTGGTCATTTTGGCAACAATAAGCTATAGCTATAAGGTGTTTATAATCATTTAAAAGTTCAGTGTTAAAAAATTTAACTTGATAACCAGGTACGCTGATAGTGTTACTCATTGTGAATGAGTAATATTTGTGTCCAAATAATATACCTTGATTTTCTACATAAAAACTTTCATTTTTTACTGCCTCTCCAATGGCAAAAATTAAAGATGCATGCGCTCAGGATGCCTCAGTTGCAACTCTTTCTCAAGCATTGGGCATACTAGAAAACAAAGTAAATTAGTAAAAAGAAGTTTAGATTTGTAGGAAAGTTAGTATTGCATATATTTCAACTTCCCCCCCAAATTTCCACACACACATCTTCAATCCTCTGGGTTTTCCCCCCTGTGGCTTCAATGTTTCTGTAAATTTTAAATACCAGTCTCTGTATCAGGCGTCTGACGAAGAGAACTTGATTCTCGAAAGCTTATGCTACAATAAAATTGGTTAGTCTTAAAGGTGCTACTGGACTCTCTTTGATTTTGCTACCACAGACTAACACGGCTAACTCCTCTGCATTAATGTACATTGTTTGTTCCCTTAGATGTGGTTATCCACCTGGGTTTTTGCAGTTTACTTCTAAGGGTGCTTCTCTTTTCCTTATGGTTCCTAGAGCCAGCAGAAACTTGCCATGGAAGATTGAAGCCTTTTTTGTTGGGCTGAGAGTTTGGAAGCTTCGACTGGTACAAAATGCCATTTGCTAACCTGGGATAGGTTGATACAAACATGTAACCCTGAACTTGAAAGCATTTCATTAGCTACCAAATTTGCTTCTGGGTTCAACTGGAGGTGTTGGTTATTAACTTGAAAGCTGTTGGACTACTGCATACATCTTGACGACCACCTATTGCATGTGCACTCATGCTCAGATTCGCTCCTTTAAGCATTTCATTAGGCCAGAAAGAAGGCTTTCACTGTGACTGCTCCTGTTTTGTAGAATAATTTGTTTGATGCTGTGCATCAGATCCCAGCCTTCAGAAAACATGTAAAACTTGGCTATTTCATCAGAGCTTTCCTTAAGAATTAGGATTTTTTTGCTGGATATCTCGGTCTGAATGGCACTGGATCTTCTTGTATTGATGAATTTTGTATTTGCTGTATTATTTGGATGAGTTGCATTAATGTTAGCTGCTTCGAGCCTATCAGAAGAGCCGGATATAAACATAACAGTTATACAATAGAATATATAAAATAATGCTGCTATTCAATACTTTTATTACAACTTTGTTTGCTTTGTATACTTTTAGGTGCAAGACAAAGGTGTATCCAGACAACCTTCCTACAACAAGTGTTGTCATTGTCTTTCACAATGAAGCTTGGAGTACTCTCTTGCGAACTGTTCATAGCGTCATAAACCGATCACCACGACAAATGCTAGAAGAAATTATATTGGTCGATGATGCTAGTGAAAGAGGTAAGACTTTAGCATTGATTGCTTGTTCTGCACAAATTCAAGTTTCTTTTGGTAGAGTTACAGGACCAATAAACATGAGCTGGGTTTTGTGCAGGAGTTGGTGGGGGAGGGGGAAAGTTCCACTGAGTCCTCCTTCCCACTGCAGCTCTTCACAGCACATCCCATGCTGTCCATAATGGTCCCATGACTTTTCAAGGGGTGGAGGGACTGCAAAATGAGGAGAAGCAGCTAAGATTCATCATGATCAGTGCTCCAACTGCAGTTTTTTGGATCTGTCTCAAAACAAGGACATTTTGTACACCTGCTGCTATTCTTCATAAATGATTTTTTTCTTGAAGCAGTTTCCTTGATTGGTGTGGAGTTTTATTCAAAAAAATCTCGGTTTTGAAGTTAATCAAACTGAAAGATGCAGTCAGTCAATGCAAGCTTTATCCACATGTTGGTTAAATATTCTGTTTGTAGAGAGAGAAATCACTACTACAAAAATAATTTCCCAAGCTAGCAAGAATATTTCAGAGTCTAGCATCAATCAGTAGAACTGAATGAGGAGAACGTTCAACTTTGCCTGAAGCTTTCTTTGTGTCTGCTGTTACGTTCCTAGGAAGGTTAATTTGCATAAAATTACACTTTCACACTGGGAAGTGAAACATTAAGAAAACAAGACATCTTCCCCTGAACATAATTTAGAAGTGTTAATTTTTCATTTACATGAAAACTGGATGAATGTAGCTCAGTTGTTGATTACATATGGAAGAAGTCACCAGCCTATGTCAAAAAGAAGCAGGTGAAGCAGAAGGCAGACTAGTTTTATATGAAAAACTTTAATTTAGTTCATTTGTAATATGCTGCAGATAGTGAATGTTAAAAAGATTAAGCCATTTTCTTGGCTCTTACTGTCTTTGATGCCTAAAGGCTAGTTTAACAAGAGGAATGATCCAGCCAGTAACGAACACTTTTAAGGCCTTTTCCTTTCAATGAAAGAGATCTAAAGACATGCCCAGTGGTCTGATGAACTCTAAAGTTCTTTAATCATCAAGGCTTTTCGCCTGGGAACACAAAACAATCCAACCCCCCCCCCTAAAAATAATAAACCAAGAGACATATTAGCTACAATTCCTGACTGGAAGACAAGAAGTAAAATCCTGGAAATAGCAAGAAATAAAGGCTCAATTCCGTATAAAGGAACACACATCCAAATGCTCACAGACTTACCATCCACATTTTTTAAAAAAAGAAAAGAACTTAGATCTACAACAGAAGCACTGAGAAAAGCTCAAATAAAGTGCAAATGGACTAACTATACAACTCTTCAAGTAAAAATACATGATACCATGTACCAAGCTACAGATCAGGAAACTGGGAGGATACTATTGTAGGTTCTTGGCATTGAGACTTTTTCAAACTAAGACAGAATCTCACAGAAAAGAAAAATACCCATTCCTTTATCACCTTACAAGGAGGGCAAGACCCCAGTGAGACATATCTAACAAGCAAAGAAAAAACAGACAGAGATGTTAAAATTCAAGTTGAGAGCAAACTAAAACAACTTGTTAAATGTTATGACTGCATAATATATAAATCCGGTTTAAGAATGGAGGGGGGGGGGGAGAGATAGGGCCTCCAGTTATTTTTACTGTTCTTCAAGTTGGTATAAGAAATACCAAATAGTCTATAGGGGATTACTCTTGGGCCATAGAGAACTGTTTAGTAAGCAACTTAATTTAATCTAGTTTATAGTTATTAATCAGTAAGTAAGAGGGGATAGAGTTAAGAGAGGGAGGGGGAAGGGAGGGGGGTTATTTTAGCAAGATTCATAAGGGCTATAATAATGGTTACAAATTATTGTTATTTTTTCTTTTTATTAATATATGTAACTGATCCATAAAAGGTTTGACTTTATAATAATACCTATTTAATCATTACTATAAAAGAATCTATTTCAAATATTATCTTCAATAATAATCTGATTATTATCAAAAATAATACAATCGTTTATGTATATATAAAGAATTCTCAATAGTAATATCAGGTTTTAGAATATCATTTAAGTATATTAACCTCTATTTGAAATCCAAAGATGAAACACCTACTTGTAAAAAAACTCTTTGTTATCATGGTATATAAACCATCATTAACAAATGTAATAGAAAATTTATTAGATACCATTGTATAACAACTTTCCTTTAATATTGTAACTGTTTATTAAGCATAACTAAATAAAAATTTGGAAAAAAATTCTGCTTAACTTGCTTGACTTCAGTTCCATAATTTGTGCCCCAAAGTGCAATTTACATACATTTAAGGGCAAAGAGGGAGGAGCAAGCTAAAAGAAGCCACATTATTTGTTTTGGCTCTCTACTTGTAAAAAATATAATATTGAAACTTGTTAAAATGTGTACATGTAGAAGCAGCACATGTATATTGGCAGTTTTAACCACAAGTGTTGTCGGCTGCTTTGGGAACTAATTTGATTTGTAGGGAAGGGGTTTGCCACCTAGGAAAAAAATATAAATCAAGACACTTCTTAGGCCCTTGAGGTGTGTTGAATGGTTAGCTGAATAATCCTGTCCTCCTGGGAATTTCATTTGAGAACTAATTTAGACTAATGTAGGCCAATGTAGAAATGTTGGCTATCTCTTAACAGTGTGTATCTTGAATACACTGTCCTTTGTTTTCCTATATTTTCCAGACTTTTTGAAGAGACCTTTGGAGAACTATGTGAAAAAGTTAAAAGTACCAGTCTATGTGATTCGAATGGAGCAGCGTTCTGGATTGATTAGAGCCAGGTTGAAAGGTGCGGCTGCCTCGAAAGGCCAAGTCATCACCTTCCTCGATGCTCATTGTGAATGTACAGTAGGATGGCTGGAACCTCTACTAGCACGGATAAAAGCTGACAGGTGTTTATTTTTTAAGACTTATTGAAGGTTGATGCTGAATATTTAGCAAATCTGTTTTTGGTAAAGCATAACTAGAGTCTTTGGAAGTATCTTTTAAATGAGTTCTCACAAAAGGAATAAAATGACACAAGCAGATCTTGATTGTCATTCGTGGATATCCAGTGTACATACAACTGGAAAGCTGTAAAAAACACTATGTAGTCGACAACAGTGTGTTGGTTTTACGATGAGAGCTACTCTGCTAATGAATTGTCCAATTCTTGAAGCAGGTGTGGCTCTGAAAAGACCTTTTTCTAACACTTATGATTACCTTGAACTGGTAAGCTACATGTTGTAACTGTCCCATTTGTCCATGTCAAATATGTAATTTTTAAAATATTTACTTTTTTAGAGCATTTATATTTGAGAAAAGGGAATTGTACATAAAAGTCTTTGTTTTTGATGCACCTTTTACTATGTAGAATGAATGATAGATTTGATTGATGCCTAAAATTGTTTCAAGGGTTTAATAGTTATAAATCTTTATTGAACATAGCACCTTGTTTACTACATTCCTTTATATATCTTTCATCAAGCACCAAAACATACGTTGAATACATGCTATGGAATGTGTTCATACAGTCCAATGATACTTTTATCTGGATCTGCTGAAACATGGTAAAATCGTGTACCCTTTCACTGAGTTTGACTTTTCTAATAGTGCAATCTGATAGTGAGTTACTCCAGTCTAAGCTCATTGAAGTCAATTGACTTAAATTGGAGTAACCCTCCGTAGTATTGCACTGTAATACATGTTAATTTTTCCATTCCAGCTATTAATACTCCCACTTTTCTGGAATACTATTCCTATACTATTTCTAATGTCTTGTAAAAACAATTTTTGCAACCATCAATAAATCCATCCTATATTATCCTGTCTTTCACTCAATTCAGATAAAATACCGATAATATCTGTTTGATATTTTTGTAATTTCTAAACAATATTTTTGAAATAATGTTTATCATATCTCAATATATCGAAGTTTGGAGCCATGTGTACAACCCAAACACAACATTTTCACCTGCGCAGAGTGATATACAACATAAAGAATACTTGAGCTGTTGAACATTAAATGTTATCTAATCAGAAGTGTCTTTCTAAGATGAAAAATATGTGGTGCGCAGTCAACCCTTGTGTTAAGAGTACAAGTATATGACTGAGTTACAACACTCAATGTTGTATACTGTTTTTATTTTTTGCCTTTTAATAGTTAATTTTAATGGGTTTTATAATGGTTTGATTTTCAGTGCAATCCTATGTAGAGGTACTGCAGTCTAAGCTCACAGAAATCACAATAGGCCTCAACTGTAGTATCTTTGCAAAGGATTACACTATTTATCACATTTTACTTTGTAAGCTGCCCAGAGCACTTTCTCTGGAGAAGTAGTGTATAAATGTTCTGAATAAACATGGAAGACAAGTTTCTTTTCGATGCCGATACTGGTATGGCTGCTGTCCTGCACTGCACCAGTAGATAATACATTTTGTCTTCTTTCCCCTCTAACAGTTTATGCCACTTCTGTCTTTAGGAGAACGGTGGTTTGTCCTATAATTGATGTAATCAGCGATGATACTTTTGAATATATGGCAGGATCTGATATGACTTATGGTGGGTTCAATTGGAAGTTGAATTTCCGATGGTATCCTGTTCCCCAGAGAGAAATGGACCGAAGGAAAGGTGACAGGACCCTTCCAGTCAGGTGAGCAAAACTGATCTATCAAATTGTGGATATTCGTTCATTTATATTACTAAATCAACCTGATACTTCTGTGCAGATGCTAATAATTTCTAGGACTACATTCAAATGTTAGTCTTCCTTGCCTTTACGCCAGAGTGTATTTGCCAGACTTGCCTGCAAACCCCTCTTTCCCCTTCTCTTATGCATAATTTCAGTTGGAAAGTAACTTGGGTTATCTGTGACATACAAATGCAGGTGTGCTGCTTTAAGTCGAGTTGGCCATCCCTCCCTAGTTTTAAGCCATTAAAATTCCAGTATCTGTGTGTGATGGTGGGGCATTAATTTCAATTAATATTCAAACTGTTGATCACTCCTCGCCAGCCTCTCCATCCCTTGCAGCAGAAACCAGCCCCATGGTTCACCACAGAGCTGGGCTAGAAGTCATGTGGAAAGACGTTGGCGGAACACTTGTGCTGAATCTGATAGATAATGCTACAGAGCCCATTGCAAGACTTATAAAGCAGCAGTGATAGAAGCGAAGAAAAATTACTTTTCTGCAGCCTTTGCACCATCCAAAACACATCCATCCTGGCTATTTAATGTATCTCAACATCTTTTGACCCCTAAATCTGAATTTTCGCTGGTTCAAGAACACACAATTGCCTGCACCACCTTTACAAGGATTCTTACTGACAAAATAGCTCAAATACAATCTATTCTTGCTGTCACATGTAACATAGATGAAGCAGAAGTAATGCTTAACACACCCTCTGGTCCATTTCTGAATCATTTTGACCCAGTCGCAGTGATGGATATTGACAGAATACTTGTACTCTGGATCCTTGCCCTTCCTGTCTACTAAAATATTGTGAAGACTACATAAAGGAGTCCTTGATGTCTATCATAAATCTGTTACTAACTTAAGGCACCTTCCCTCAGCCTCTCAAACAGGCATTCATCTGTCCACTATTTTGAAAACCATCCTCAGACAAAAATGAAGTAAGCAATTATTGCCCAGTGTCCAATCTGCCCTGTCTGGGCAGAGTGGTTGAGAGAGCAGCAGTGACCAATTCAAGGCCTTCTCAAACAACTCTGATGCTTTGGACCCTTTACAGTCTGGTTTTAGGCCATGTTGTGGGACAGAGACAGCCCTAGTGGTTCTAGTTGATGACCTCTGCCTCATTGTAGACAAAGGCCATGCTTCATTGCTACTTGTCCTCAATCTGTCTCCAACACAGTAGACCACACCATCTTGTTGAGGCCTTTGGAAGCAGAATTTGATATTGGGATGTACCTTGGACTGTTGGTTGTTGTGGGTTTTCTGGGCTGTATTACTGTGGTCTTGACATTGTAGTTCCTGATGTTTCGCCAGCAGCTGTGGCTGGCATCTTCAGAGGTGTAGCACCAAAAGACAGAGATCTCTCAGTGTCACAGTGTGGAAAAGATGTTGGCAGGTCATTTATATCTACTCAGGAGGGGTGGGACTGAGCTGAGTCATTCTGTAAGAGTTTCCCAGGGTGTGGAATGCTAATGGCGGGAGGCTTCACTGTATCCTGAGGAGGTTCTTTTGCATATGGATTGGTGCTTGATGTGCTAATCTTCTCTGCAGGGCTATTGTCAGGTGTAGAGTGTTTTGTTAGCCTGGTGTTTTTCAGAACTGGAAACCATGCTCTGTTCATTCTTAAGGTTTCTTCTTTCCTGTTGAAGTTTTGCTTATGCTTGTGAATTTCAATGGCTTCCCTGTGCAGTCTGACAAAGTAGTTGGAAGTGTTGTCCAGTATTTTGGTGTCCTGGAATAAGATACTGTGTACCTGTATTCCCCCATGGAATGACTCTCATCAAGCCTCTGAGTTCATCGAAGTTGGCCCTACGAAAATCTAACCTACGAGTCTGGCTACGAACTTCCTTGGCTCCCCACAGCAACTGGAATTCAAGAAGGACATGGTCACTTCCCCCTAAGGTCCCCACCACCTTCATCTCATCTACCAATTCTTCCCTGTTGCTAATCTTCTCTGCAGGGAATTTTGGAATTTACCCATTTTTTTGTGCACACCCCTAGTGTCCACATTGCTATTCATTTCATGTAAATTAGTTATGCTTTATTTCTAAAAGATTTCAACTTTATGGTTGCTTTCAAATTTTCTGCTAACATTCCCTGCAGTATCTATTTCCCTGAATGTTGTTATTATCCCTAAGGCCACCTGCTGAGTTCATGGCAGTAGTGGGATTCAAACTAGCAGAGTGCTGATTTGCACTTTTGCATTGAGTGGGGCCAAAACTCCCTCAGTCCATCTCAGCCCATTATGATTATTACATGCACATGATAGAAGACTGGTTTGCTTGTCAAGTACAGCAGGGAGCAAAAGCTTGCTTTAAAGAAAGCACCATGAAAGAAAGAAAGGCATGCAGAAGAAAGCTCAGCTCAGTAAAATGTTGAGAAACTCACTGTTGTAAAAACGGGTAGTAACAACAGTTTCCAGTTGGTTCCTTTTTCAAGTACAGCTGTAAACTTACTGCAGCATTATGAAAAGCCAACATTCTGTGTTTCATAAACATGTTTTTATGCAAGTAAGCAAATGATCATAATGGCTATTAAGGAGGTACAGCTCTTAGTACCCATATTAGATTAT
Organism: Eublepharis macularius; assembly: GCF_028583425.1. Taxonomy (NCBI): domain Eukaryota; kingdom Metazoa; phylum Chordata; class Lepidosauria; order Squamata; family Eublepharidae; genus Eublepharis; species Eublepharis macularius. The sequence goes on along the minus strand of NC_072800.1, from coordinate 8,195,109 downwards.
AGTGAAAGCTACTTAAAACATTCAGACTTTTTTTGTTTTCTTTTGTTTTGTGTACTTTGTTTTCTTTTGTAAAGAAGAAATAAAATCTTGGCCACAGGATCTAGAGCACCACCTCAAACATGCTGTATTCCAATAGAGATACATATCACAGAATCACAGAGTTGGAAGGGGCCATACAGACCTTCTAGTCCAACCCCCTGCCCAATGCAGGATGAGCCTAAAGCATCCCTAACAAATATTCATCCAGCCTCTTCTTCAAAACTGCTAGTGAAGGAGAGCTCACCACCTCCCTAGGCAGCTGATTCCACCTTTGAACTACTCTGACTGTGAAAAGGTTTTTCCTAATATCCAGCTGGTACCTTTCTGCATGTAAGTTAAGCCCGTTGCTTCGAATCCTATCCTCTGATGCCAACTGGAACAGCTCCTTGCCCTCCTCCAAATGACAGCCTTTCAAATATTTAAAGTGAGCAATCATGCCCCCCCTCAATCTCCTTTTCTCCAAACTAAACATTCCCAAGGCCCTCAGCCTTTCCTCGTAGGGCTCAGTCTCCAGACCCCTGATCATTCTCGTCGCTCTCTTCTGCACCCTCTCGATTTTGGCCACATCCTTTTTGAAGTGAGGCCTCCAGAACTGCACACAATACTCCAGGTGTGGCCTGACCAAGGCAGTATAGAGAGGGACTATGACCTGCGATTTCGATGCAATGGCCCTTTTGATACAAGACTGAGTTTGCCTTTTTTGCCACCGCATCACACTGACTGCTCATATTTAGTTTACAGTCCACTCTTACTCCAAGATCTCTTTTGCTTACACTACTACCCAGAAGTGTATCCCCCATCCAGTATTTGTGCTTCACATTTTTGTGGCCCAGATGTAATACTGTGCACTTATCTATGTTGGATTGCATCCTGTTCACAACTGCCCACTTCTCCAGAGTATTCAGGTCTTGTTGAATTTTAACTGTATCTTCTTGGGCGTTTGCCACTTCTCCCAATTTGGTATCATCAGCAAATTTAGTGAGTATCCCATTTATCAAAAAAGCTCCTTTTTAACTATCCTGGCCTTTATTTATTTACTTGATTTATACTCCACCTTGATTCCCATATGGGTACCCAAAGAAGCTTACGTCGTTCTCTTCTCCATTTTATCTTCGAACAATTCAGTGAGGTATGTTAGGTTGAGAGTATGTGACTGGCCCAAGATCAGCCAGCAAGCTTCTGTAGCAGAGTGGGATTTGAACCTGGGTCTGCCAGATCATAGTCTAACACTAATCACTACCCCATGCTGGCCCTCAATGTATCTGTCTTGCATTTCTCAATTAGAAGTACTTCATGTCTTATGGCAAAGAACTTTAAAATTTCATGGGACTTTCAAAAGTGGTTTGAGAGGGGGGGCGTGGCATCGCAGCAGAGAGGAATGGACGCATGTTGAGAGCGCTCCAGCCCTCCCGACCCCAAAACCTCGCTAATATACACAATGAAGGGAAATAAGTCGAGAAAAATAATGCTAACAAACTCCATCAAGAAAAAGAAAAACAATCCGAAAGCGGTGAAAGACTTACAGGCGTTCTTCGCGGCTTCGGGAGAGCCGGCGGGGAGGGAGCACAGCAGAGCGGAGGAGAACAAAATGGCAGAAATCGTCGTAAAAGAAGGCACCGCTGAGGTAAATCTACCAGTTAACCATCTAGACCCCCAACTAGTACAACTAAAGCAAGATATTATAGATCAAATGGCCAAACTCATTAACCCGATCACAGCACAACTCACAGACATAAAACGAGACTTACAATCGGCTAATTATAAAGCCGACAAAGCTATGGAGGTGAGTGTGAAGGCTCAACAAGACGTCACCGACATGCAAAAAATAATTACAGACCAACAGGACAGACTAATGAAACTTGAACTGAATGTCAGACAAAATCAGATTAAGATACGGGGGATAGATGAACTACACACGTATAACACAGATCTCACAAGCTTCATTGCCAACTGGCTAGCTAAACAATTAAAGCTTGAGGAAGGAATTTACCCTTACATCACTAAAGCCTACAGAGTGGGACCTTATCACCAAACTAAAAATAAAGATCGCCCAAGAGATATAATTGTCGAGATACCAGATCTACGGACAAGAAAGAAGATAATGGAAGAAGCCAGAGCAAGGGGATCATTCAAATGTGAAGGCAAACTGATACATATTTTTGCCGATCTTCCGAAGGAAGTGCTCTCCAAAAGAAGAGAACTTAAACCAATTTCTGAGACTCTGCAAAGAGCGAACAGAAGATATAAATGGCAAGATCAATGCAAACTTATGGTCTTTCACCAAGGCAAAAGATATATAGCAACGGACATCGACACGGGACTAGAGCTACCGAACGCAGTCGGGCTGGAAATACCAATGGAGACGAACAAACAAAACCAGAAAAGGAAATCTACTGACGTACTATCTCCTCAGAAAGGGATCAAGATCCCCATTAGAGACACTTAAATCTTCATATTTCAGTCTCTCAACAAGTCGGTAAAATGGACATTAATATTATGGTCCGATTGAAGTAGTGCTTTTGTAAATAGAGTTACAACTCAGAGGTTTTGGGGGGAAGGAGAGGGGGGCTCTTAACATAGCTCACATAGTTTTATTTAGCTCTCATAAGTGGATGAGGAGGGGGGCTGACTTCCACAACCGGTGAGTGAAGTTAACTCACCAGTTTGAGAGAGCTAAATTCGAACAAATCTTTGTAGGAAAACAGAACACTGGTTATATATTTGATAAAGTGGTATTTTTAGTTCATTACAGTATTAATGTGGTTTTAGGGAGGGTGGGAGGGAGGAAGGGGGAAAGAGGAGGGTGCTGGGATAGTTAATTAGTTGCATATATTAGCTAAATAGATTTATATAGTTAGTAAATTCATCAATAAGGAAAACAAAGGGGAAAAAAGAATATAAAGTAAAAAGTAAAAAAAAACGTATTAAAAATCTATATTTTATAGTTCATTGCTACAGTTTATTAGCATAGAAGGGGAGGGAGGAGGGTAAAGAAAAGGGAAGAGGGTTAGGGTGGTTATAGGGAAGGGGAGGGGGAAAGGACAATTATAAAGAAGGTTAGTGATTGCAACAAGATAGAAAGTCAAGGGAAGGAAATAAAAAATAGAAAGAAGGACAGAAAGAGGGGGAAGAAGAATAGTACAGGGTGCATATACAGTGAGTAGTCAAACCAGTACAAGAAACTGAAGGGGTATAAGTGGTATAACTGAACTGAATTCTACGAAACCCGTAAGGTTCATAGTACAAGAAGAAAGAAAAGGACTAAATACATAATATCTATATATTAATGAGTGTGGTTTAAATACAGTATTTCTGAAACATCATTTAAGGGAAAAAATATTGTGATTCTGGTAACACCTAAATAACTTTATTGCAGCACCAAATTAAGAAGATACAAGTTGTGTTAGTAATTATTACAACTTAAAGTAAAAAATGTGTTCTAAAATCAAAGTTTTAACTTTTAATGTCAGAGGTTTAGGCAACCCAATAAAAAGAAGGAGGGTGATTTCGAACTTAGCCCATACTAGAGCACAAGTTATTTTTCTACAGGAGACCCACTTGCGGTATGATAATACAGATTCATTAAGAGCTAGGTGGTTGCAAGCACAATACCACGCAACTGGCAATTCCAAATCAAGGGGAGTAGCCATCCTAATTACAAAGCACTTACAATTTCAACAAACAAAAACACTTAAGGACAAAAAAGGTAGATACATCTTTGTCAAAGGGAAAATAGGGGAACACAAGCTCACGCTAGCCTCGTTATATGCTCCCAACATAAACCAATTAGACTTTATAGAGGAAGTATTGCAGAAGTTAACTACATTCCAGGAAGGAGATCTGATAATTGGAGGTGACTTAAACTACATAATAAAACACCAATTAGACAAATCGAACCTCAACAAACTACACACAAAAAATAAAAACAAAACAACGAAATTAGCAGCTATTCTAAAGAAATACCATCTAATAGACACATGGAGACATTACCACGAAGGAGAAAAGGATTTCACTTATTTTTCACAAAGGCACAACACATATACAAGAATTGATTACATTTTAAGCTCCAATACCACTATAGACAAAGTAGAGGAAACTGAAATAGGAAGTAACACAATTTCAGACCATGCATGGGTAACAATGACACTCAACCTAGGTGACAAAACACAGAACAGCAATCAATGGTGCCTACCAAAGCACTTATTATTTAATCAAAATGCAACTAAAGAAATTGGGAAAATAATAGAAACAGCAATCACGGAAAACCAATCTAAAGAAATTGGGGCGCACATACTCTGGGACACGATTAAAACAGTGACCAGAGGTCACATAATAGCCCTTACGGCTAAAATAAATAGAGAAAAACTGAAACAAAAGCAAGAGTTAATAAGTAACATTAAGGCTTTAGAAACCAAACATAAACTAACAGGTAGCAAAAAAACATATAGAGAGCTCCTAACACAAAGAAAAATCCTAGAAACCTTGGAAAGCCACACGATATATAAAAAGCTGTTAGCTATTAAGCAGACACACTGGTCTAACTCACCTAAAACTCTTCGCATTTTAGCATATAAAGTAAAACAAAAGAGATCACAAAATATTATTAACAGAATCTATAACAGTAAAAACGTAATGCAGTATAAATCAGAATCAATTCTTAAGGTCTTTAAAGACTTCTACACACAATTATACTCTTCAAAAAATCCCGACCAATCTAAAATAACCCATTTTCTGAACTCATTAAAAAGCCTCAAGAAACTAGAGGAAGTTCATCGGATTCTTCTAGATAAACCTGTCACCATTCAGGAAGCAACAAATGCAATAAAAAATGCCAAAAATAATAAAACTACAGGGCCGGACGGTTATCCGGCAGAATTCTACAACAAATATATGAATTTATTAGTAACGCACCTAACTAATTTGGCCAACGCGATTCTAGACAAGGGTAAAATGCCACCTACTTGGGAGAGAGCTGACATCATTGTAATTCACAAACAGGGAAAAGACCCTCTGAAAGCAGCATCCTACCGCCCCATATCATTACTCAACCATGATTATAAAATCTTCACCTCCATCATAGTGAATCGTTTAAATACATTTATATCCAATTACATACACACAGATCAATCAGGATTCATACCAAAAATAGACATTACTGATAACATTTATAAATCATTAAACCTTATAGACCACTGTACCCAAAACAAGGTGGAAGCTATCCTGTTATCACTGGACGTCGAAAAAGCCTTCGATTCGGTAGAAACATCATACCTCTTTAAAACACTGTCACATATGGAATTCGGAGAAAAATTTTTAAATATAATTAGGGCAATCTATCATCAACCCATAGCAAACATAAAGGTAAACGCCATGCACTCAGAAAACATATACATTAAAAGAGGCACAAGGCAAGGTTGCCCCTTATCTCCCCTCTTATTTGCATTAGCCCTAGAACCCTTCGCAGCCGCCCTTAGAGAAAACAATCAAATAAAAGGAATAACTGTTAACTCAACAGAATTCAAAATCAGCTTGTTCGCGGACGACATGTTGATATATCTGTCTGAACCATCAAATTCACTGTCCTATCTCTCATCCCTACTTGCAAAATTCGGAGCAATAGCAGGATTAATAATAAACCAAACAAAATCCTACTACCTTGCTATTAACATCCATGGCAAAATGATCCAAGAAATGAACAAATTATATAATTTTCAATGGTCTCCATCACACTTAACATATTTAGGAGTTAAAATCTCTTCTAATTTAAAAGAACTGATAAAATTGAACCACCTCAAATTAACAAACCAAATTAAATCAGACATTACCAATTGGAATAAGCTGAAACTCACGTGATATGACAGATTTCACTTAATAAAAGCCTTTATATTACCAAAATTTCTTTATATGTTTAGAGCGATCCCTCTCACTATAAATAGATCACAAATAGCTCAATGGCAAATTCTGCTCAACAAATTTTTATGGCAAAACAAACATCTGAGAATTGCGTTTACTACTATGAGGAGAAAATCAGCAAAAGGAGGCTTTAATTACCCAGATTTATTTTTATACCAAACAGCAGCAAGACTGGTCAACCTCTTGCAAATGACATCCAATTCTTCCCAACCGGATTGGATTAAGATCATACAGCCCCTTTCAAAGCATTGTGACATCACAGACGCAATTTGGAATAAACCAAATAATAGACCACAAGGTATCAAAAACAGTTTTGTGATACCGTCCATATTAAAGACGTGGGATCAAATCAAGACCAAAATTGTCCCAAAACTGTCCAGATTCTCAACATTTCTAAATCAAGAATGGTTCTCACCGGGGCGGGATCGAACACTCATCCTAACTTTGCGACAGGCAAAAGTTACCAGATTAACTGACATCGCCACAAAGTCAGGGCTATTAGAGAAAATAGAGATAGAGAGAAAATTGGAACAAAAACTACAATGGTTTAGCTACTTACAACTTGCACACATGGCAGAGAAAATAAAACTAAGGAACATCATGAAAGAACCTCTGACAAAATTTGAACAAATCTTAAATTCATCTTCATATAAAAAAAAGGGGATGATAGCTAAATGGTATAAAATACTTTTAAACACAGTGGAAAACAAACAATTAAGCTGCCAAAATAGCTGGAGCAAAGACTGCTCAATCGAACAGTCCTCAGAGGTTTGGAATGATATATGGTCATCCGGTATATTCACTTCAAAAGTCACTGTAACTAAACTACAAACATTCAAGGTGATACACAGATGGTACCTAACTCCCAAAAAGTTAGCACTAATATCAACTAGATCATCCCCAAAATGCTGGGAAAATTGTGGTGAGGTAGGAACCTTTGCTCACTGTTGGTGGGAATGTGAAAAAATTAGACAATTTTGGGAGGAGGTACTAATGAAAATTAAAGACATCACTAATTATGAAGTTCCTTTTGACCCGAAAATAATTTTTTTAGACCTATGGGGAAATCTACTCATCCCCAAACCCAGGAAAGAACTCGTTGCTTCATTCTTTATTGCAGCTAAGAGTACCATAGCAACAGTATGGAAATCAAAAAGACTACCAACAATTGAGACTTGGTTTTCCAAAGTTTGGAACCACTTTATTTTAGAAAAAATAAGTAACGATATACAAAATGCAGAACATTTCACAGACAAGTGGCTTGTTGACAAGTGGCTCCCCTTTTTGGAATACATAGAAGAAAACAATCTGCAGCCTAATTCAAAAATTTTTCAAGTTATAACAAACAATGGTTACCTCTCGTTCTATTAAACTAACAGTATGATTGTGTTATCATGAGGTTATATCAATGTTGTTTTTCATGTATACAGGGCTAAAAATGTACTGTACATTAGATTTTTGACTTGACTTGAAATGATGTTTTTTTTGTTACTTGTAAGTTATGTGTTGCAACAAATGTTCAATAAAAAAATTATTTTTTAAAAAAAGTGGTTTGAGCATTAGGGACCCGCCACACACACACACAGACACACACAGACACACACACACACACATCCCCTTGCCCATGAGCTTAGTACAAGAGGGTGCCTAAAGTTGTTCTTCAGATCCTATAGTATGTGGAGTGGTATTAAGAAGTGACAAATCTTTTTTTTTTTTGTTTTAACTTCCCAGGAGTTGTGTCCTGTTCACCATTGTATTTCCACATACCCCACCCCCCGCCCAAAATCATATGATTAACTTTCAGAGGTGCTGTGACTTCCCTTTTCAGTAAGTGATTGTCTCCAAACTTGGAGCATGTTTAATGTATAAATATGATCTGGAATCCAAGGAGGCACTGAGGTGCTTTCACAAGTTGCTTTTGAATCTCCATAGAATTTTCAAAGCAGTATGTGGCAATCTGATGGATGGAGGTGTAGGCTCGGGCACATTTATTGTCGTGTCTTCTGTGCCAGTCCCACATAGGATCTGCACATGCACAAGCCATCTGTGGACATTCCAAAGCTCCTAGAGGTATGAGACGCTCTCCAAGCCTTTTCGCTCGCTTTCCCCCCAGGTGCAGCTATAAAAGGTGGGGTGAGTGGCTCCGTCCCTCAGTTCTTCTTTTGCCACCACTAAAGGAGGACCGTCTACTTTATTCATGCCTTGGATCCATTGATCTGTATGCAGATCAGAGCCTTAGGTTCCATAATGTTGAAGGCCCTCTTCAAGAAGTGTTCCCGTTGTGGGGCAAAGATGGCCCAATCAGATGGGACCAGTGCCTCTTTTATGTGGGAAAACGCCATGACACCTTGCAGTGTGCAGTCTGCAACCAATTCATGCCCAAAGCACGCCATGAAAGGGTGTTGCAACTTAAAGTGGCTTTTGGGGAGTCAGCCCTGAAGGGCTCCACTGACCCCAGTCACAGTGCTGCAGATGAAGAACTGCAGTGTCCAGGACAGGCCTCCTCAGTTCCACCAGGCTGTTCAGCACCTGGTGTGACTGAGAAAGAACAGTCAGTTCCAGCTGTGTTCATCGTCAGTTCCACTTTGGTGCCAGTTAGGGCCAATTGCTAAAAAGGCTAAGCTCAAGTCGAAGCATATCAATAAATGCTCAACATTGAAGTCACATAAGAGAAAGAAATCCTCTTCTTTGGGTCCAACTACCTCAGTTCCATCAGGTCCATCCAGGATTTTGAGAACTCCCATCACCATCTCCCAGACATCGCTCTGGTTCAGTTCCTTCTCTCTCAGAGGGTGAAATTCCTGAAGTCATTGAACCATCTACAGCTATTTCCCCATTGTCGCCTTCTCTGGTGCAGCTTGCTGAACGGCATAGAGATTCCTTGGTTCTGTCTGATAATAACAATCAACTGGAATTGGCTCATCATCAAAGACACCATCGGTTCCATTACTCAGTGTATGGTTCCTCTGATCATTATTATGCATATGGATATGAAGGTTCATCGGGTATGTACTGGCCTACTCATTACTTTTTCCATGACAAAGACCCTTATGTGCTGATTCACTCGGAACAAAGGTGTAAAGCAGAATCTTCATCGGTTCCTACTATGGTTCCAGAAGACAATACTGCTCCAGAACTGATGTTGAACTCTGCCACACAGTCTGATAATGACTCTGATGTTGGTTCAGATTTTGTATCAGATCCTTACTGAGGACTCTGCTGTTTCTCTGAGTGAGGATCTTTGCTTGTACACTAAACAGTTAGTTTGAATGGCAAGATCTTTGGAAATTGAAGTGAACTGCTCTGCTCCAACCTCTTCAGGTTTGGTCTTTAAGATCCTTCATTCAAAAGCAGATGGGCCTGTCACATTTCCAGTCATGCAAGCGATGCTTGATGTGACCAAAGATGTGTTGTCCAGACCATCTTCAACTCCAGTGACATTTAAAAAGCTGGATAATACGTATAAGGCTGAACAAGAAGGGTCAGGTTTTCTGTTTACTCACCCCTTAGCCAATTCTGTTGTCACTGAGTCCATCCAAGGGAAGGGCCTCCAAGTAAACACAGGCTACTTGGCTCTGATCGATAAAGAAGGCTGGAAACTAGACATACTTGGTAGAAAGGTTTACGCTTCCACAGTTTAGAATTAATAGTTATGAGGCTACCATGGCCCACTACCAGTTTTTCTTATGGGAAAAGATTTGAATCTAATTACTGATGACAAGCAAACGCTTGCTAAGATCTTGCAATGAGAAGCTCTTATGCTCTCCAAACAAATTAACACTGCTAGGCATACTGGGGATTGTTCTTCCAGAGCTTCTGCTATAGTCATTCGTAAACATGCTTGGATTAGAACCACAGCACTAGCCCCTCACTTTAGGATGAGAGTAGAAGACTTCCCTTTGAAGACTCAGACCTATTTTCATCCACTACGGACAAGGCACTGAAAAACATTAAGGATGATAAGGTGACAGCTAGATCTTTGGGTATCACACCTCTCTACCCAAATCAGTTTAGGCAGAGATATCCCCCTTGGCTGTACCCACCGTATAATAGATACAATCGGTTCCATTCTCAGTTGTGATGAACTAGAGGCTCTCAGCAGCTGTCCTCCACCTCCATTCAACCCTGTAGGAGGTACTTCAGAACTAAGTCAAAAGATGGTTCCTGTTCTTTGAAAGATAAATCTGGTCCGAGTAAGCAGAGCCTTTGGTGCCAGACCCTCTCTTACCCCACCAAACAACTCATTGTGTCCTCTGCAAGCCTGTCTGTCACCCAGGATGCTTGGGCGTTGTCCACTGTCAACCAGGGCTATTGTCTTGAGTTCAATTGTGCCATTGGTGTGGACTACAGATGGGATGCAGTTGTTGACAAGGGAGTTCCGAAGAGTATTTTCCAATAACTTCATACCCTCCTCAGGGGTAAGTTAGCTTGATAATCTCCCATGTGGGACTTCACAGAAGACGGGACAATGAAAGCAGGGTTGTACTTACCTGTAACTGTTTTTCATTGAGTGGTCTTCTGTGCAGGCACACATTCCTCCATGCTTTCCTGCTGTGAGTTCTTTGTTCTAACCTTCCTTCTTTACTGGCAGCTTAGAGAACTGAGGAAGAAGCCACTTGCCCTGCCTTTTATAGCTGCGAATTCTACGATTCTACAGTGGAATTCTACGATTCTATGAAAAGTGTGAAAAAGCTAGGTGAGTGTCTTATGCCTCTAGGACATCTGTGACTGGCCTGCACATGTGCAGATCCCATATATGGCTGCACAGAAGACCACTCAATGAACAGCTGTTGCAGGTAAACAGCTGTTGCAGGTAAACAGCTGTTCAACAGCTGTTGAACAGCTGTTGCAGGTTTTTATCCAAATGACACCTGTAGGATGATGGCTGTTAATGTATGAAAGTTCATATGATACTCAGCTGCAACATCAGCAGCAACAAATGAAATTAACATTGTTTTGATTGAAGCTTATCTTCCACGCCTTCTTTAATAAATAGCTACCTAAATCTTGCTGCCATTCCTTCTTAATTACTACGATGCTGAATACAGAATCCACATTAATTTATAGATACATAAATCTTAAGGACTCAGTCTTGTCGTGGGCCTAGTCCACCCATGTTGGAGGATCTTCAGGGCAGAACAATCCTGTTCCTTCTTGTCCAGTGGCACGCAAGCCCTTCAGGCTGTGTATGGTTGCATGAGTCCTGGGCACATCTCCCACCTCTACATCCAGCCCTCCCCAACTCCATTCAGGCAGGAAATACAAACTCTCACAGGAGATATATGCATATCACTGCCATGATGGCCTAATGCAATGTATTTGAAGTGTAGTTGGGGTGGGGAGGGGGAAGAGGAAACTGGGATCTGAATCTTGAGGCCACAAGAAAATTTAAAATGCTTCCTGTTTTGTCTGTCCTCCTTACAACACTCCTACACATACAGAGAGAGGACTGATGTGCCTAAACTTACCTCATGAATTGTGCGGCTTGATGAAGTTTCACCACAGAACACCTAGGTGTGTAATCTTAGCCAGAGTGCTAAACCACACCATCTGCTTCTCCAGGACTGTATTTTCCACACTCAGCAATTTGGAAATGCTCAGTTGCCAGTCAGTTGGTTAGACTAGCAGATAAAATAGCAGTTTCAAAAAATGATCCTCCTCTATTCTGGTTTCATTGCCCCATATGTCTGATGGTAAAAAAAAAGCAAGATATGAATCCTACTAGTAGGGGTGTGCAGCAAAAAAGATTCGGTTTTCCCGCTTCATAATTTACGAAGCAGGAAAAAGAGTAGGAAATAAGCAATTTACAAAGCGGCAAGCCACTTCGGAAATTGCTTCTTGGCTCACTTTGAAATGCTCCGAAAAGATTCAGAGCACATTGAAGCTTCCCTGTACCCATCCCGCAGCTTCTTCTTAACCTGATTGTGGAGGAGGGAGGGAATTCCCTGTCTCCCCTGCATCAGGTCAGTGAGCGGGGTGACTAGTTTAAACTAGCCCCCTGCCGCTGCCTCCTCTTCAACCGATGCCAGGAAGGCGGGCAGTCTCTCTCCATCTCCCTGGCATCCAGTCAATGGCCAGCTCCCCGCAGCCGCCTCCCTGCTTCCCTGCCACTGCCTTCACCCACTGTTGACGGGGCCCGGGAACTCCCCGGCCCCATCAGCACCAGATGAACAAGGTCCCCGGTGGTGAGATGCAGACTAGCACTGGGTGAACAAGGCATGCGGTGGGCAAGGTGTGGGCTGAAGCCCACCTTCCTGCCACCCCCTTTACCCACTGCTGACGAAGCCAGGGAACTCCCTGGCCCCATTAGCAATGGGTGAACAAGGTGCCCAGCAGCAAGGCACAGGCTGAAGCCCACCTCCCGCCATCCCCTTCACCCACTGCTGACAGGCCCAGGGAACTCTCTGGCCCCAACAGCACCAGGTGAACGAAGCGCCAGACGCCGCCCTCACCCATTGCTGACGGGGCAACAACTCCCTGGCCCCGACAGCACCAGGTGAACGAGGTGCCCAACAGCAAGGTGCGAGCTGAAGTGTGCCTCCCCGCCACCCCCTTCACCCACTGCTGACGGGGCCAGGGAACTCCCTGGCACCGACAGCACCGGATGAATGAGGTGCCCAGCGGTGAGGTGTGGGCTGAAGGGCAAACAAGGGGTACAAAGACCCCAACGACTCCCTGGCCCCATCAGCAGTGGGTGAACAAGGCTCCCGGCGCTGAGAAGCAGGCTGAAGCCCACCTCCCTGCCGCCCCTTCACCTGCTGGCCCCATCAGCACTGGGTGAACACGGTGCCTGGAGGCAAGGCGCAGGCTGAAGCCCGCCTCCCCTCCACCCCCTTCACCCACTGCTGACGGGGCCAGGGAACTCCCTGGCACTGACAGCACCGGATGAATGAGGTGCCCAGCGGCGAGGTGTGGGCTGAAGGGCAAACAAGGGGTACAAAGACCCCAACGACTCTACAAGGAGCAAGCAAAGAACTGAGGAAGAATCTCTTTCTCAGGAGTTGAAAAAACAGAGGACCACCTTGAACACAATGAAGCACCTAGAATCTCTATTGCAGCAACATGATGCCTACAGAGCCAAAGGTGGTCCTCTGTTTTTTCGAGAGTCGTTGTAGAGTTGTTGGGGTCTTTGTACCCCTTGTTTGCTCGTGGACATCTGTAGAGAAAACACACAAGTCAACCAACATTAAGAATTCAAGGCTTTGTCTTCAAACAAGATGTTTTAAAATCCTTACTGCACTTACTTTGCACCTTACTATGCTGCTGTGTTGCATTGACTATTGCTGCCTGTGTCTCCCTTATATGGGGGCTTACTTTCATGTCTGGTTCAGTTCTTGGACTTTAATTCATTATTGTTACATTAAATTTTGTTTTACTGGTTGTTATATTGGTTGCCCTTGTATTATATTGTTAGGTTCAGTTACTGAACATTAACTGACACAGCCAAAGTGAAAAGGAATATTACAGGAGTGCGTAACAATCTAATCTTCTAAACAAAATACTAATGGTGTAATTGAGGGATCTTATATATTTATATATATAAGATACTTGGACTAATAATATTAATAAACTAAGATTGATTTCTATTAATTTGTTTTATTACCCCCTTTTCTCTTTCTCTTCTCTATATTTAGCATTTCTATTCTGTTTCTATCATGTTGCTTTAATGTCTTATTATTTTTACGCCATATTGATATCTTTCCTGCTCATTTTTAATTAACTTCTTTCTCTTGCTTTGCTATTTTTGTTAAAGCCTTGAAGATTAATCTTGATAAGTACACAACTTGTATGTCAAAGTTCCTCTAGGAGATATATGAGAAATCTGTATGAAATTTTTTAGAGAGGAGATCAAAGAGTTTGCAAAAAATGACCACCAGAAGAAAGGAGAAGAAAAAGAATGATAGTGAGGATGAATCAGATTCTCAAGATTGTATCGATAGAATTCAACAGAATCTAAAGATACACTCTCTAACTATCACATCTCAAATAGAGGATCTGCTTAAAAAGTCAGAGGAACGTACTCAACAAAATATTAAATCAGATGATCAGAATGCATACGAGAAGATAAAGAAAGACATCTCAGCTTTGAAACAAGAATTTGCAGTGGGACTGGGAGAAGTTAAAAAAACTGTACAGAAGAATACACAGGATTTTGAGGTACTTAAATGTCAATATAAAACTCTCAAACTGAAGCAAGAGGTTCTAACCCAAAGATAGAAACTCTTGAAGTACAAAGCAGAATTTTAAATGTACGGTTTTGTTTTGTGCCTGAGGATTTTATAAAAAAAGATTTGGAGGAAGAATTCAGAGGGTTATTGCAAGATCACTTCAAGATCAAGGAAGATTGCTTAGAGAATTATCAAATATACAGGATTTAGAATCAGAATCATAGAGTTGGAAGGGGCCATACAGACCATCTAGTCCAACCCCCTGCCCAGTGCAGGATCAGCCTAAAGCATCTCTGAAAAGTATTCATCCAGCCTCTTCTTGAAAACTGCCAGTGAAGGGGAGCTCACCACCTCCCTAGGCAGCTGATTCCGCTTTTGAACTACTCTGACCGTGAAAAAGTTTTTCCTAATATCCAGCCGGTACCTTTGTGCATGTAGTTTTAGCCCATTGCTTCGCGTCTTACCCTCTGCTGCCAACTGGAACAGCTCCTTGCCCTCCTCCAAATGACAGCCTTTCAAATATTTAAAGAGAGCAATCATGTCCCCCCTCAACCTCCTCTTCTCCAAACTAAACATTCCCAAGGCCCTCAGCCTTTCCTCGTAGGGCTCAGTTTCCAGACCCCTGATCATTCTTGTCGCTCTCCTCTGCACCCTCTCGATTTTGTCCACATCCTTTTTGAAGTGAGGCCTCCAGAACTGCACACAATACTCCAGGTGTGGCCTGACCAAGGCAGTATAGAGAGGGGCTATGACCTCCTGCAATTTTGATGCTATGGCCCCTTTGATACGACCCAGGATTGAATTAGCCTTTTTTGCCACCGCATCACATTGACTGCTCATATTCAGTTTACAGTCCACTCTTACCCCAAGATCCCTTTTGCATATACTACTGCCCAGAAGTGTATCCCCCATCCAGTATTTGTGCTTCTCATTTTTGTGGCCCAGATGTAATACTGTGCACCTGTCTTTGTTGAATTGCATCCTATTCACAGCTGCCCACTTCTCCAGAGTATTCAGGTCTTGTTGAATTTTAATTCTATCTTTTTGGGTGTTTGCTACCCCTCCCAATTTGGTATCATCAGCAAATTTAATGAGCAGCCCTTCCACTCCTTCATCCAGATCATTGATAAAAATATTGAAAAGTACCGGGCCCAAAACTGAGCCCTGCGGCACCCCACTGGACACCTCCCTCCAATCTGATGAAACGCCGTTGACCACCACTCTTTGAGTGCAGTCCTCCAACCAGTTCCGTATCCACCAAACTGTCCTATAGTCTACTCCACAGTCTTCCAGTTTGCCCATCAGAATGTCATGGGGAACCCTATCAAAAGCTTTACTGAAATCCAGATAAATCACGTCAACAGAGTTCCCCCGATCCAATAAGCTGATTTACTCAAGATTTGGGGCAAGACTCAAAAGATCACGAGATATATTGGTAAAATTTACACATAGGAAAACAAGAGACTTGATCCTGAAGAAACAAAGAGAAAATCCACTTAAAGTTTTGGGGACAGAAATACAAATTTACCAAGATCTTCCACAAAGCCTGTTGAAAAATAGAAAAGATTTTAATTCTCTGAGGCAACTGTTACGAAGGAAAGAGATATTACTGGAAAATTTCATTTGCTCTTGAAGTTTTGTTACTGAAGGTGAGGAGACTGATACTGAACAAGCTAAACAACTGAACAAGCTAAACAACTGCTTGAAGAATTGGCAGCTGAAAATACTCTGGATGATCAGCAGGCGCAAAGAGACAAAACATCAGAGGGTGAAGAGGGGAAACTGGATCAAGTGGCAACATACTAACAATATGGGAAACTTTAGTATTTTTTCAGTAAATATTAATGGCTTAAACTCCCCATCAAAACAATTTAAAATATCTAATCTATTAAGGAAGCAGAAAGTGGATATAATATGTCTTCAAGAAACCCATATTAAGAAAAAGCATGAACATTTTAGAGAACAAAAAATTAGGTAAGGCCTATTTATCATCGGCGGAAGAGAAGAAGAGAGGAGTGGCGGTCTATGTTAGAAACCAACAAATTAATATAATGGAGGAAATGAAAGATTTAGATGGAAGATATATATTATTGAAAATTAAACACCCAAATGGAAGAATTAGTACCTTAGCTGTAATTTACGCACCAAACACTGCCAAAGAAAAATTTTATGAAAGTTTTTTTGATTAATTGCTGGATTTTCAAGGAGAAATTATTTTGGGGGATATGAATGGAGTGCTGGATACAAAGATGGATCGATCGAAAAGAACAAGAGGAGGGAAACTGCCCCAAAATGTCATGCAGCATATGAAAGTGCTTCACTTGATAGACGCTTGGAGAACTCTGAATCCTAAAGTAAAGGATTATACTTTTTTTTCTGATAGACATCAGACATACTCAAGGATAGATATGTGCTGGATATCTAAAACTGCATTAATGAATTTAAAGAAAGTAGAGATACAACCGAAAATTTATGCTGATCATAATCCCTTACTGGTAGAGTGGCAAGAAGAAAGCAGGACAAGAAGATGGAGGCTAATGACAATATACTATTACAGGATGATATTTTAAAGAAATGTAAGAAAGAATTAGAAGAATTTTTCAAATTGAATTGTACCATTGATGTTTATATTACCACAGTCTGGAAAGCAAGTAAAGCTTTCATGAGAGGGAATCTGATAGCCTTGATAGCAAAAAGAAGGAAGGAGAAAGCAAAAAATATGAATGAAATTATAGCCAAAATTCAATGTTTGGAAGAACAACATATGAAATCATTTAAGAAAATAATATTGATTGAGATTAAGCAATTAAGAAGTCAATTGGACTTACTGCGATTTGAAGAAATGCAGAAGAAATTAAGCTCTATCAAGCAGAAACACTTTGAGCATGCAAACAAACCAGGCCATTTCCTAACTTATCATCTAAGAAATGAAACTGAGAGAAGAAAGATCACAGCAGTCAAAAAACATGATGGAATTACATATATAAAAAAAGAAATACATCAACAATTTAAAGCCTTTTTTTCTAAATTATACGAGAAAAATTTCCACAGAACAAGGAATGGAAGATTACATCAAAGATACATTAATCCCAAAGTTTAAATCAGAAGATAAAGAGATGTTGAATCATAATATTACAGTGCAAGAATTCACACAAGCTATAGAAAAAATGAAAAAAGGTAAAGCACCAGGCCCAGATGGATTAACAGCCATGTATTACAAATGCTTGGAAGAACTGATGCTGCCGCTCCAGAAAGTAATGAATAAAATAAGTGAAGATAAGATTTTACCTGAAACGTGGCAGGAGGCACATATATCGCTGATTCATAAAGAGGGAAATGATCCAACGTTACCTCAGTTGTATAGACCTGTTTCGTTGCTGAATGTGGATTATAAATTATTCACCTTCATCTTGGCAGAAAGACTTAAAAGATGCATAGCAAATATAATACATGCTGATCAGACCAGCTTTGTCCCAAGGAAATATATGAAAGAGAACGTTCGATTTGTGATCGACGCAGTGGAGCTGGTGGGGAAAAAAGGACATAAGTCGGCATTTGTCTTTTTAGATGCTGAAAAAGCATTTGATAATCTTTCTTGGATTTTTCTATATAAAGTAATACAAAATTTAAACTCTGGCCTAAAGTTTGAAAATTGGATAAAAGGAATTTATGCAAAGCAAAAGGCAAAGCTTTTAATTAATGGAGTATTAACAGAAAAGGGCACTAGACAAGGATGCCCACTATCACCACAACTATTCATTTTAGCAATGGAGATTTTTGCCTCAAAGTTAAGACAAGACTCCAAAATAAAAGGTTTGGAAGTAGATGAGGAATTTAAATTGAAATGCTATGCAGACGATATGCTTATGACAATTTTGAACCCACAGAAGACAATACAAGATGTTATGGATCAGCTCATGAATTTTGGAAAATAGGGTTTAAAATCAATAGGAAAAAAAATAATTACCAAGTTTTTAACAAGGCAAGAAGAAGAAAGAATTCAGGAAGCATCAGAATGTGAGATAGCAATAAGTGCAATGAAATATTTGGGCATAAATATAACAGGACAAAAGGAAACACTGTTTACAGATAACTATGAGGCATTGTGGAGGAGAATCCAAAAAGATTTAGAAAAATGGTCCAAGTTAAAGCTGTTCTGGATAGGAAGGATATCTGCAATTAAAATGAATATTTTACCAAAAATTAATTTTTTGTTTCAAATGTTCCCTATCAGCATAAAAGATAAGACATTGAAAGACTGGCAGAGACAAATAAATCAATTTGTTTGGAATGGCAAAAAACCAAGAGTAAGATTCAAGATACTACAAAATGAAAGATGTAGAGGAGGGCTGACGGTTCCAAATATCAAGTTATATTATCAAGCAGCAGGCTTGATTTGGATTATTGATTGGACACGAAGCCCTAAAGACAGATTAATAAAATTAGAGACAGTGGATTTAGCAGATTAGCTGCATAATTACCTTTGGGTAACAAAAATAACAAGGAGACAACAAAAGAATCATGTTATAAGGGACAGCCTGATACAAATTTGGGAATCAGTTAGAAAGAGAATGAGTCCATTGATATCACCAATTGAAGCTTTTTGTGATAAAAACCAGAGAAAAGACAATGACCTAATAACATATAGAGATATGATAAACTCTCAAGGGAAGATAAAATCATGGCAAGAAATCCAAGATGAAGGAATAAAAATACAATGGCTGATATACTTTCAGGCTGTCTCCAGATTCAAAGAAGCTCTTAAAGTTTATAGAGGACAATTAAGAGACCTTACAGAATTTGAGAAAATAATTACACAAAAGAAGGACATTCTGGGTCACATTTATAAACTTTTACTTCAATATGATACAGAAACAGAGCAAGTTGAAATCTGCATGGTAAAATGGATGCAAAATTTTGGAGAAGAGATAACATTTCAACAGTGGGAGAATCTTTGGACAAAGGGTATAAAGTTCACGGCAAGTCAAATACTAAGGGAGAACTGGTATAAGATGGTATATCACGCCAAAAGATATTGAAAAAATGGTATATCTTTCAGATGGTCGGGGACAGAGGTTGGCACGTGGAGAGAAATTGTCAACCCTCCACCCTTTGGTGTGCAGGGTCCTGCAGGGAGCAATACTCTCCCCTTTATTGTTTAACATCTATATGCGCCCCCTTGCCCAGTTGGTGCAGTTTCGGACTTGGGTGTCATCAATATGCAGATGACACCCAGTTGTATCTGATGATGGCTCAGCCCCAGATGTCCTGGAACATGCTTTTGCAGCCGTGACTGGTTGGTTGAAGCAGAGTCGGCTGAAACTGAACCCGACGAAGACGGAGGTCCTGTACTTGAGCCACGGGGGATTAGGTTCGGGACTCCGGCTCCCGGCCCTCGATGGGGCACCATTAGTGCCAGTTCCAAGAGTTAAGAGCCTAGGGGTGATCTTGGATGCCTCCCTGAAAATGGAGGCACAGGTCACAGCAGTTGTCAGGTCCTCATTTTTCCATGTGCGGCAGACCAGGCAACTTGTCCCTTACCTGTCAACCCATGACTTAACTACAGTGATCCAAGTAACGGTCATCTGTAGGCTAGATTACTGTAACTCGCTTTACGCGGGGCTGCCTTTGAGCCTGACCCGGAGATTACAGCTGGTACAAAATGCAGCGGTGCGTGTTATTACGAGAGTGCCAAATAAGGCGCATATAACACCATTCTTATGCGAGCTGCATTGGTTGCCAGTGGAGTGCCGGATCAGATTCAAGGTTCTGGTATTGACCTATAAGGCCCTGTGCGGACTGGGACGAGCGTATCTACGGGACCCTCTCTCCCCATATATTCCCCAGAGGACACTCCAATCAGGGGACAAACAGCTGTTGGTGGTCCCTGGCCCCAAGGAGGCCCGCCTAGCCTCGACTAGAGCCAGAGCCTTTTTGGTCCTGGCTCCCACCTGGTGGAACGCTCTGTCTGCTGAAATCAGGGTCCAGC